>NC_089237.1:49002765-51592372 GCF_963924675.1 Phocoena phocoena
CCAAACAGGTGAGCAGCCCCAGGGCATCCGGGGGGCTTCCTGCTTCTCTCCCAGTGGCTCCTTCTCCGAGCCCTTCTCTGAGCTGCCTAGGACCCGGGGAACCAGATAATACCCTGTTTGTGGGCTCTCTCTGGCATAGAGACATATCCTTGACCCTCCATCCCCATTCCAAGCTGCCCTGAAGTCAGCATGCTCTGCTCGCCTATCTCTGGGGACTTGGGTGACCCTGAGCCCAAGTAGTGTGTGGTCAGGGGGCAGGCCTGATGGGGCCTCCATGCTGTCCTGCAGGTGTGCGTCCAGTACATGAAGGACACCAACATGCTGTTCCTGGGTGGCCTCATCGTGGCTGTGGCCGTGGAGCACTGGAACCTGCACAAGAGGATCGCCCTGCGCACGCTCCTCTGGGTGGGGGCCAAGCCTGCCCAGTAATTACGCCTTCTCTCTCTTACCGCAGGGCTCTGCAGTAGGCCCCAGGGCCAGGGAGGGGCATGTGGCACAGGCCAGATCACCCACAGGCAAGGACTGGCCATGGCCTTACCTGGGCTTTGCAGCCAGGCAGACGCCTGGGTGGGTGGAGGCTGGATCAAGCCATGCCTGATACCCCTAGGGGCTTTGTGGGGAAAGCGGGAAACAGATGGCTCAACTACGCAGCTCAGGGGGGAGCAGAAAGGTCATCCCTCCAAGGCTGGCACATCTATTCCCTCTGCAAAGCTGTTGCTTACCCCACCCTTCCCCCATTACTCAGTTGTCTCACCCCTCTCCAGGATCTCCCCTGACAGTCACAAGCCATTCCGACCAAGCCGTGGAGTTGATATAGCAGAAACACCTGAGCGTACCGAGCGCCCACAGGGCCCCGGGCATGATACCGGGGGCTTATTTACCACCTCATCTGACTCTCACCGCACCTCTGAGGGTTGGGGATTATTCCCATCACCCACGTTCTGTTCTGAGGCAGAGAGGGGTTAAATGGTTTGCTGACGTCACATGGGGATTAGACCGGGCCTGTCTGATGGGGCCTTGCCCCCTCTAATTGGGAACTCAGCATGCACCTTTTTTTGAGGCAACGTGCTCCCTAAATGATGGCGTGACCCAGCCCAGCCCTGGGAAGGCAGGTTGGTAGCTCACAGTAAATCCCTCCTGCTACGTCCTCACGTCAAGGGCCATGCTGGGCTCTGAGCACACAGAAGCCCCTGCCCGCCCGAGCACCCTTGGGGCCTCAGCTGCCTTGAGTGAGGGCTTTGTGACTCTCCGACCTGTCACCCGAGCCCCTCCAGTGATTGGTTTACAGTGTCAAATCAGAAGCCACTGCATTTTCTAGAAATGTGAGGCCTCAGAGTTCCTGTTTTCAGGATCCTCTGAGTGGTTGGCTTTTCTCCGTCAGCGGGGGTGGGGCTCATTCTGGAGTGTGCTGGAGCGCCTTTGCTCCCAAACCCAGGGTGCCCAAACCCACACGCTTCTCTGCTCCTTCCTGTCGCCTGGCTCCTCCTCCGAGCCTGGCTTCCAGCTGTCCAGGGCACTGCCTGTGCTGGGGGCGACCTGTAGGTTGAGGCTACCCTTGATGCCTCGGAGCATCACGTTGAAGCCTCATTCATGTGAACTCTGACCCTCATCCTAGCCTGGATCCCAACCTTTGTACCTATGGGTCCATGAGGTCTACCTGCATGGATACCAGCTAAAGCCCAGTGCAGTGCAGCCCCGAGACCCTTCTTCAGGCAAACAAATTAGTGGCCCTGGGGAGGAGCCTGACTGCAGAGGGGCATGGAGACCAAGAGGTTGAGTTCCATTTAGCCAACCACCCCTCCCAAGCTCCTCTGCTCCTGGCCTTGTGCCAGGTGTGTGGGACCCATGGAGAGGAATCAGACCTTCCCTGCTCATGTGCTAAGGAGAGAGCAGACATGGACACAGTTTCAAATCCAGCCAGCGAGAAGTGTCCTAGAGAAGACTGAGGAGGGTATGGTCAGCCCTACCTGGTGCGCACTGGGAAGGAGGTGACAGAGAAGGGATGCTGCCTGAAGGCGTTGAGAGACTGTGAGGAGTTTTCTAGGCAGATGACACAGGTGGCACAGAGGTGGAAGGTGGGGTGTTACACGGAAAGGGAACGTTTTCTGAATACTGTTTGGGGATCTGGTCCACTGCAGAGTGGAGGGCGGCAAAGAGTGTGAATGGAGGGAGGTGGGGCAGGCGATCAGCCATGAAGGAAGCCCCACTTCCCAGGGCCCTCCCCGGCTCATCCTACCCTCGAAGGCTGACTCCACGCAGCCCTTCTGAACTCATGAGGGGAGAGGTGGGGTCAGGGTGGGTGGCAATCTTCTAGATAGAAGTGGGAAGTTTGGTCTGCCTGCACACAGGGCTGCCCCAGCACACCCCTAAGTCATATTAGGGCCAACTCTCCACACTGGGTCTGCACAAACTGGATGCTGGCGCTTCCCTGGCTAGATGGTGAGCGCCTTAGGACCACGACTGAGGCTCAGGCTGCCTGGTAACCCGGTAGCCAGCAGAGTAGATGTCAGTAATGTTTGTGGGAGAGAGGGGCAGAGGGAGGAAGGGAAGGGAGGGAGGGAGGCAGGCACTAAAACTGCAATCCCCTCCTGGATAGCCAACCTTGAACTGGCCTCAGCACCTTGGCCCTGACCCCTGGCTTCCCTGCAGGGGGCACCTAGCCACCCCCCCCACCCCCCCACCCCCCGCTGCTCCCTAGGGGCTGTGAGAGGTGGGGGCGGGGATTCTCCGGCTTTCCTCCCTGCCCCTCCTCTGCAGGCTGATGCTGGGCTTCATGGGCGTCACGGCCTTTCTCTCCATGTGGATCAGCAACACGGCCACCACGGCCATGATGGTGCCCCTTGTGGAGGCCGTGCTGCGGCAGATGGAGGCCATGAGCGCAGCCACCGAGGCCAGCCTCGGGGCTCTGGAGCTGGCAGACAAGGGCAAGGCCGGCGAGCTGCCAGGTGAGGCCCTGGCCAGGGCAGCCTTCCCCTCTGTTGCCAACAGCTTTAGCCACCTCCCTGCTTCCTGGAGCCCTCCTTTTAGCAGGCACGTAGAGAAATACTTAGAAGACGCTGTTTTCCTAAGTTTTAGGAATGTGATTAGTGCATAAAAGTTAGATCCTTGAGTAGAGCTTATAGCAAGTTCCTGCCCTCCGTTACCGCCCTCACTGAAATGAATACGTGTTGATTTGATCATTCATTTGGGTATCTTTTGAGCACCTACTGGATGCCCCTCAACCCCTTCTACCCCTACTCATCCTCAGGGAGGCCTCCTCTGAACAGGCCAAATCCCTCCACACTCTGTTCCCGCAGGTACTGGGGTTGGTCGTCCCACCTTTGCTTCCCCGCTAGGCACCGAGCTCAGGAGAGTCAGAGTGCCTGTGTTTTTCTGTCTTGTTCACTACCCCATCCCCAGGGCCCGGCGTGGGGCCACTCAGGGCCTGTGCTGACAGCCTGATTGCCGGACCCTGGGCCAGGTCCTGGGGCTGCAGAGATGAAGCAGACACTCTCCTATCGTGCAGCCCGGTGGGACGGAGTCAAGAGGCCCCTCAGAGAGTTCGTCTGACCTGGAGGAGGCCAAGGGTTGCCACTAGCCAGACACTGAGGGAGCGCAGAGAAGGGAGAGGCCTTGCTAGGAGAAGAGGACATCTGGGATGGATTTGGGCCCCTCCCTCCAGATGAAGGGAACAGCCTGAGTAAGAGCAAGGAGGCAGGAAAGAAAGGAGTGTGTCTGACGTCGCTGGCTGGGCTCGCCGAGGGACGTAGCTGGGGGTCACGTGGGGCCAGATAAGAGCACTGGGCTGGAGGCGGGGGACAGAACCTGGGCGGGGAGCCGGCAGACCTGGCACGCCTGGGTCCTCAGGTCAGCGGCAGGGTCAGGAGCTGAGGCTGGGCAGGTGGTCCCCAGTGCGCCCACGGCAGTGTGCCCACCACAGGGAGCCAAGAGAATTTTGAAGGTCCCTCCATGAGGCAGCGGGAGGTCGACAGGAAGAACATATGCAAGGCCATGACCCTGTGCGTGTGCTACGCAGCCAGCATCGGGGGCACTGCCACCCTGACCGGCACGGGACCCAACGTGGTGCTCCTGGGACAGATGCAAGAGTGAGTCGCTGGCCATGCCTTTTGGGGACAATAGTGGGGGGAGGATGGGGCTGGAGGGGCCCACCCACCTCTCCCTCCTCTTCAGCTGGGCTCTGGAGCCTGGATGGGGGTGGGGGCCGCCTGGCAGGGGTGAGAGGGTGGGCCGCCATCAGCCTCTGTGGCCCAACCTCCCTGCACCTGCTCAGGACCCCACAGCACAGGAGCTGATGTCCACAGACCGGGCTGCTTTCTGCTCAGGACAAGTCCTGCCGTTCTTTCCTGGGCTCAGGAGTCTCGCTCAGACAGGGAATGTGGACTGAACGTGGAGCTAGTCATGGGAATTGACAGTGTAATCCGAGAAGCGGGGTCCTTGGTTAAAACTTGTAGAAAATAGATGCCCCTAAAGATGCTCCCCTCAAAGCTGGCTCACGACCTCGGTTGTTAATGGCGATGGTCCTATGACACCTGGCAAGGTTAGAGGTTAGGTCACCTGGTGCCTCACCGGCTCTTTCACTATGGCCCCTCTAATTGCCCTTGAGAGGGACGTGTGCCCCTGTGAGGCTCCAGGTGGACCATGGGGTGGTTTAGAACTTTCCAGCCTTGGCCACAAAGGGACCCAGGCTTTGAGGACCCAGTTCTGTTCTTGGTCTTGTGCCGGGTGGGGCTTGGGTCACAGAAGTGAGAGGAACCTGGGCCCTGCCCATGGGATACTTGTGGGCAGCTGAGGGTAGCAGACACCCAGAGAGTTCTGGCGGGTTGTGTAAATGAAAGTAAGTACAAATTGCAGTGGGCGCAGAGGGAAGGAACAGAAGTACGACGGTGCCCGTCCTGTGCAGACAAACACCCTGGACAGGGGTCGGGAGGGCAGCTGGGAGGTGGGAAGGGCGGGCCTGCAGACACTCGAGATCCAACAAGCAGACTGTTTTGCTCCTGCGAGTGTTTTCTGTAATGACAGTCTTATGGTTTCCCCTGAAGTTCCTCTGGGCTGAATGGGAAAAGCTCTGTGGCTAGTTTGACACCCCTGGGCTAAAGGGAGCAGTGCCTGGGGTTGGGGGCGGAAGTGACCCTCCTCCAGCCCCCAGGAAACATCTTCTGGTCCCACCCTGGGAAGCTTTTGAGATTTGATTTCCTAAGGGGGGGCCTTCCCTTGCAGAAGCCCACGGGGTGAGGTTCTGAGGCATCTGTGGACCCCCTGAAGCTGTTGGCCAAAATCTGTGTGTACAAAGGGGTATTTTTCTGGACTGAAGGGCCATGCCTTTCGTGAGCTTCTCAGTGGGGTGTGGACCTCCAGGAGGGGCAGTTGGTCGCTCCTTAGGCTTGCCTTGTGCGTGGCTGTGTTCTGGGGTCCCTGCTTGACTGGGGTAATGCTGAGGGACGGGTGTGGGTGGCTGGACTTCAGGAGGAGGGGGCCCCGCTCCAGACCACCTCTCGGGGCCCGGCAGCTGCTCAGCCTCCGCCCGCAGGGTCCGGCCCGCCAGCTCTCCGCAGCTCAGTGTCTGGTAGAGATGTGGACCAGCGTTTTCCCCTTCAGACTGTTTCCTGACAGCAAAGACGTCGTGAACTTCGCCTCTTGGTTTGGATTTGCCTTCCCGAACATGCTGATCATGCTGCTGCTCTCCTGGCTGTGGCTCCGCTTTATTTATATGAGATTCAAGTAAGTTTGAGATGCTTATGGCAGAGGATCTAACCGTGCCTCGGCGCAGTAGGGGAGTCTACAGAGTCCCTCCCGCCTGGCCCTGAGCATTTCTGCAGCCCCATCTCCTGCTAGTTTGCCCTCCAGTTCGCGCTACCCCTGCTGCTCACCGTGCCTTTGCACATGCTGTTCCCTCTTCCTGGAATGCCACTCCCTGCCTTCCTACCTTCCAACCTCCTCAGTCCTCAAGGCCAGTTCAAATGCTCCTTCCTCAGCGACACCTTTCCCAACTCCCCCTACCCCCATCCTGATTCTGATGGATTGCCTGCTAGCTGTTCCGGACTTCCCTGGGCACACCACGCCTTGCCCCTTGGCACCTGTAGTCATGCTCCAGTGCCATCCCTCCCCTGACCTGAGCTCCTCTGTGGCCTGCGGTAAGTCCTCTCTGACCCCTACACCCGGCCGGGCTCCCAGCCCAGGGAGAGAGAGTAGGTGTATCGTTGTCAAAGCAGTTAACAAGAAACTTTGTTCTTGGTGCCAGTCAACACTGCTGGACAGACTTCCACTTGGCTGCCAGTGTCTGTCAGGCCAGGTCACAGCGGACCTCCTGATAATATACACATCAGTCCAAACCCAGATTTACGGAATGCTTACAATGTTCCCAGCAGCGCACAGCTTCTGCAAAGTTTACCTTCCAGTTCCCAGCACACAACTGACCAAGAGTCAACCTTGACAGCAGCCAGACTTTGGACAGAAACCATGATGTGTGGCTGACAAATACCTCAAAATGTTGTTGTCATTTTTAAATGCACAAACTTCTCTATGGCGTGAAGGTGACCCTCTCACACTGGAGTATAAAGTACCTAGCTGTGAGCCATGTGCTCCGTGCCTTAATTCACATGGCGCTTGAGCCCAGCAAAAAAACAGAGGCCTATGCGACCAAGAGATCTCAGAGCTGAAAGGTAAAAGCGCCCACGAAGACCTGTGAGTTAATGGGAAAAGGGGGCACTCTGGTTAAGTTTTCTCCTGAAGGAGGAACTGTTTTGAAGACTGCCGTTAAAAAAATCTCTGTCCGTCATCAAAGCAGCCGTAATGACGACATAACGGTAGCTGTAGGCATTCGTCGCACACCCCACCCTGCCCGGTGTCCGGCCCATGTGAGAGGGAAGCTGCTCCTACGGGTGCTTGGCTGCATAGTTTGAATCCCTCATCTGGTTGGTCGTGGAGAGCAACGTCAGGGTCATTCCCTCCAGCCGAATTCTGAAAAACTCTATCTTCCTGAGTCTATGGGCAGCTTCCTAGGCCACATCCAGCCAAGGGAGCCACAGACCCTCCCAAGAGCACCCAGGACTCTTGGGATATTCCTGCTGGCTTACACCCAACTTTCCTCACCAGGCTAAGCCCTGAGTTAGGCATGACGGTTCTTCTGGCCCCTGCCACGGGGCTCGGGGTCCCTTTGCCTCTCCTGCAGCGCACTGACCCAGTTCATCATGCACCCACCCAGCTCCCGGGGCCCCCACACGAAAGCTAGATCCATCCGCCTGCATCTCGTGCCAGCCCAGCGGTCACCAGACAGATAAACCCAAAGATGAATGTGAAACCACTTAGTGTGAGAGGGACCTGAAGGCCTGGGGGCACCACTGCAGGGGGCCGGCACTGGACAACTGCATATATGATGCAGCCCCCGGAGTCTGCAGCCAGTGTGGTGTCGGGATGTGTCTCCAGCATCAGACAGGGGCTGGGCAGCTACCAAAGTCACCCCTTATCCTGGAAGCCTGAAGCCTCTGGTCCAGCCCCCGAGTCTCGAGAATGACAGGTGGCAGCAGATCGCTAGTGGGTGGAACACAGACGCTCTCATGCCAAGGGGGCGAGGACAAAGAGGCCAGCTCCCACGCCAGCAGAGCCATCCCCATGCTGGATGATCTGGAGGGTGTCCCTGGCGGGTGACCCTGAGGAAAAACGTCCTTGCCCCTTGTCCAGAACGGAGATCTTGGCCAGCTGTGCAGACCTGAGTCCCCATCACTGCCACTTCCTTTCCTAACCCCTGAGCACTGTGGGAAGCAGTGTCCCAACCTCCTTGAGTCCCTGCTCTAGGCCGTGCCCCATGCCCCGCATGGCCCTCACCCTCTCAAGGGTGGTTCCCGTCCAGCCCTGGCTTCAGCATTCGACACCTCAGCATGTATTCCATCAACCCCTGTGCTCCTAGGAAGTCTGTTTTAGGGTCCCAGGAAGGACTCCCACAAGGGAAGCCTCTCTAGGGATAATCCTCTTGGCCTTGCCCCCCACCTTCAGGCTGACGGGGGATGGAACGTGTGATTGGAATCCTCAGCGGATTCCTCGGGGTTGGCATCCTGTGTGCCAGTGGCCCCAGTCAGCCCCTCCCCAAGGCTAGGTACCCTCTATAACTCCTCCGAGATCCCTCCTCCTTCCTGCCCCCTCCTGCCAACACTCCCCAGGGAAGTCCTGCAGGGTGCCCTGGGCAGGCGTGTTGGCCAATGGGCACTGGTTCCTAGGGAGCCCATCCAAGAGCAGGACCTGGCTGGCTTCCCTCCTGCCTTAGCCACAGCTACTACGAGCCCCAGAGTCTTCTGGGTCCTTAATCCTACATGTCAGCTCCTTGCAATGCAAGTACCCACCCTGTTCCTGCCTGACCCAGTCTGCTGGGACCTGTCCTTGTTCCTTGTGTCCTCTTGAGCCACCTGCTGATGGGGACTGGCATCCTGGCACCATCGAAGGCAGCTCCAGGCCGCAGTGGGAGGAGGAAGACGGAGCACGTGAAGGAGCCTCGGCCCCACCTTGTGCCGGTTCCAGATTTCTCACGGCCACCCCCAGATGTCGGCAGCCACCGGTCTCTAGGCGGCTGGCACCTGCCGGGACCCCCTTGCCAGCAGTGGCCTCGGCTCTGCTTCCGATGCTCCTGTCCATCCCCTGTTCCCTGTTTTGCTCAGCCTCCCACCCTCCTGACCGTCCTCTCTTCCTACCTCCACTGTCCCTGACACCCCACCTGTGCCATCTCAGGCTTCTTCTGGGGGCACCCTGGGGGCATATGCCGGGCCCATAAAACAGAGACTTTGCCCCACTATGTCCTGTGAGGTAGGGTAGGCAGATGACAGAATTGGGGAGTGGGAAGGGACTTGCTCAAGGGCCCCCGGGGGACAGGCAGCCCTGTGTGGCTTTCTATCATGTTCTGCTGCCCAGTGTTCACGCTTCCATTCAACCAGTCCTGAGTCAACCAACACGCCCCGCCATCCTCTTGTCTTTGCATTCTCTAGTATTAAAGAGTCCTGGGGCTGCGGGCTGGAGAAGAAGAGTGAGGAGAAGGCTGCCCACGAGGTGCTGTGGGCGGAGTACAGGAAGCTGGGGCCCCTCTCCTTCGCTGAGGTCAACGTCCTTCTCTGCTTCTTCCTGCTGGTCGGCCTGTGGTTCTCCCGGGACCCCGGCTTCATGCCCGGCTGGCTGTCAATCACCTGGGTGGAGGGCAAGACAAAGTAAGTGACTCCTCCGACAGCGCGCCCCCGTGGCTCTCCTCCTTTTCTGCTGTCCAGTTCTGGAGCACTCTGTTGGTTTCTGGACTCATTTATGTCTCACCAGTCTTCCTGACAAGCTCACAGATGTGTTCTTGTGGGCCCTCTTGCCCCAACAGGCTGGCAGGGTAGCCAGGCTGTGATAGAGAGAGGTCGGTAGGGCTGGGGCTGGGGCTCTCAGCACTCTGGTTTCCAAGTCTCTGTTCTGCCATCTTTCCTTTCTCATCTTTCTTCAGGTCCGGGCGAGTCCCTCTGAAGACACACATCCTGGGGTCCAGAAGCTTCTTTAGACAGAGACTTGGCAAAAGGGGGGATATGAAGTTTCTCTCCTGGCTAAGATGTTATGTGGTCAGAATGGAAGAAAGGTTGAGAAACATGCATATCCTAGAAAGGGCAGGAGATGTGGACAGGAGACCGCTGCCTGTTACTGCTCATTCCATTTTGAAGGTCTGCTTGGGGTAGCCCCAAAGTCCTTGTGGCCACCCTGGTGAACCCAGAATCCCAGAGAATCTGGTTGGGAAGAGCTCATGAAGTTCACCTATGGAGCAACACAGACAGAGAGGGAAGTGAGCCGCTCAGAGCCACTCGAAGTTGGTGGCAGAGCTAGGCCAAGAACGCGGGAGTCTTGGTGTCCCGCCAGGATTCAGTCTACCTCACCCCTCCTGATCTTGGCCTTTGGGGTTCCAGTTTTCTTACTCAGATGAGCCTGTTTCCTCACGTGGGAGCAGGCTTGCTGCATGACTGTCGTGTAGCCAAGATGGGCTAATCCCATGTGCTCCTCCCTGCCCAGGTATGCCTCCGATGCCACAGTGGCCATCTTTGTGGCCATCTTGCTATTCATTGTGCCTTCGCAGAAGCCCAAGTTCAACTTCTGCAGCCAGACTGAGGAAGGTAAGGCTCCTGTCCTGGCCTCGCATTCATCAGGGTTGGGGCCCGGCAGCAAGGGATCTCCATCGTGTTCCCTGGGCCCGGGAGGGAGAACATCTCACCCTGCTGAAAAGGACTGTGGCTAGATTACAAACTCTGGGCACAGCGTATTTTCCAAGGCTTCTCTGCATATTGTTTAGTGCAAAATCTCCTCTTTTGCTTTTTAAACATTTGAAATCGTATTTATTTTACAACAGGAACAGAAAGAGATTTCACATTTCCCATAAAGCCATCAGTATTTTGGGGGTTTCTCTCTCCCTCCCAGTCTTTGTTAATATGCATATATATTATATGGCTATAATCAAAACACACATAATTTCAATCCTGTTTCTTTACTGGTTTTTGTTTTCATGTTTTTGCTCGTGGTTATGCTAGAAACATTTCCTGCTATTGCCACAGTCTTCCAATTCATTTTCTCTGATAACGGCATTATATTGTTATCGGGGGCTGTAACCATTCCCCAGTCACGGAGCGTTCTGGCTGTTTTGAATTCTTCATTATTATAAATAAATGTTTTCGTGAATATAGCTTTTTCTTTGAGGGTGTTTCTTCTTTAGGATAAATTTCTAGCAGTGATTGCAGCTGGGGTAAAAGAGTATATATGTCTTCAAGGCTTTTAAAATGTAGTGGTAAATTGCTTTTCAAAAAGACTGCACCAATTTATAACACTGACAGGAGTGTATAACAGCTTTACCATACCATGTCTTTACCAGCAGCGGGTGTTGTAGTGATTACCGTAAATTTTAGCTAATTTACGGATATGAGACGGCACTCATTGTCCTTGCAGGCTTTTATTCCCCTGCTTTAAATCTGTTTTATCTCTTTTGCTTGCTAATGCTGCTCTGGGCTATGTATGGGTTTTTGCTTTGTTTTTTTTCCTGGCCACGCTACGTGGCTTGTGGGATCTTAGGTCTCCAACCAGGGACTGAACCTGGGCCCTCAGCAGTGAAAGCACGGAGTCCTAACCACTGGACTGCCAGGGGATTCCCAATGTATGTGTGTGTGTCTTTATCATCTCTCCTCAGAAATGAAAACACCATTTTATCCACCTCCGCTGCTGAACTGGAAGGTGGCCCAGGAGAAAGTACCCTGGGGCATCGTGCTGCTCCTGGGGGGTGGCTTTGCTCTGGCTAAAGGATGCGAGGTAACTTCTCCACTGTGGGCTGCCTAGGGCCCCTTCCTTCACCAAGAGGGCAGCTGAGAACTGCTGCACCCCTCCTTCTCGGCACCCCAGGCCTGTGCCTGTGTGTTTCTGTGTCTGTCTTCTCCATGTAACTGTTCATTTCTTGAAGACAGGGCCTCTGCCTTGTCATCTAGGTACCCTGCACCATGAATAGTGCCTGGAATAGAGAAAGTACTCTCTGAGTGATTTTCAGAAATGAGTGAATGAGTGACCCTGGTTAGCCAAAAGGGATGGGGGATGCTGGGAGGTCTCCTGTGGGGTTTGGTAATAATCTCTGTTCTGATTTATTCTAGGCAGATCTTTCTTTCAAGTCTTTGTGAATATTTTCACCATTACCTTTGGTTCCTCTTCCTGCTGAACTTTGTTGATATGGTTGCCATTAAAAATTTTTTTTTCTCTAGCTAGGTATGTAGTGACATAGGAGGAGAGGAAGAGCTTTTGGGGGAAAACACCCAAAAATGCAACTTTCTTACCTCCCCCCTTCCCTGATAGGGAAGAAATGAGCCAGAGGGAGGGATGCTTGGTGCTGCTCTCCTCTGTCCAACCGTTCATCCATCTATCCAGGAATTGAGCGTAATCCATAGACTTGGTCTATCTTATTATTGCTGTTTCCTCAGCATCTAGGACAGAGCCTGGCACATAGTGGGTACACAACTATTATTTGGATGAACAGATCCATCCATTTAGTCACCTCTCCATCCATTTCTCATTCACTCATTCATTCATCATCAAACCTTCCTATCATGTCTGTGTTAGGTCAGGCACAGGAATTACAGAGGAGATTGATATATGGTCCCTGTTCTTGAGGATTTCACAGCCTAGAGAGGGGGGCATGTTTGGAAGAGCATTTCAGAAAGAAGTGACACATGAGTAAAGAAATCAGCGTGTTGTATCCAGCTGAGGAACAGCAGACAATAAGGCTGGTGAGGCTCACAGAAGCCACTTCACTGAGGGTCAAGATAGGGAGTGTGGACCTTATTCTGAAGGTGGTGGGTAGCTACTAAAGGGTTGAGGCCAGAGAGTAACTTGGTCAGATCTGCACTTGGGAAAAATCTCCTGGATGTCTGAAGTGGAGGCCTAGGCCGGACAGGGGTTGGGGAAGACCCAGTAGATGCTCCATAGCCTTCATCTAACACAGGCTCAGAACACTGGACTCCATGGACCACTGTCTCCTTCTTGAAACTCCTTCTTCCTTTGGTCCCCAAGACATCATTTTCTCCTGTCTACTTCTAACTCTGACCATTCCTGCCCTGCCTTGGATGACTTTTCCTCTGTTCTCCCTTAAATATGAGTGTTCCTGAAGGTTCTGTCCTTGGCTGCTTCTTTGTTCACGTTTCATTCTCGCCCTGGACAATCCATTCTTAGCCTAAAGCCCCAAATCTAAATTCCCAATTTCTGGCTCAAATCACTCTCTTGAGCTTTAAGGACTGTGGGAGACAGAGAGGAGATGATGGACATGAGATGTTTTGGGTGACATGGTGACTGGGCATAAGAAATAAGGGGGACAGAGACCCCAGGATGACCCCCTAGCCTTCTAGGTTGGACACTAGGTGAGTCTAGTCACTGGGCTGGGGAGCCCAGGGGGAGCAGAAGATGAATTCAGGTTGGGGCATGTTGGGTCTGACACGCTCGTGGGATATCTGGGTGGAAATCCAGACAGCAGACCAGCTGGGCTGGAAACGAGGATTTAGGAGACCGCAGAGTGAGGATGGAGATTGAAATTGTGGGTATGAATTAGATCACCTATGGTAATGTACGCAGAGAGAGAGAATCAGAAGTGAAGGTGGGCTGAGCTCTTTGGAGACAGATGAAGGTCCCTCCAGGCTCCGGAGGAACTGTGAGCCACGAGCCCTGTGGTGACTGCCCTCCCTGTATTTCCCAGGCCTCGGGGCTGTCAGAATGGATGGGGAAGCAGATGGAGCCCTTGCATGCTGTGTCCCCAGCAGCCATCACCTTGATCTTGTCCACACTCATTGCTGTGCTCACAGAATGCACAAGCAACGTGGCTACCACCACCCTGTTCCTGCCCATCTTTGCCTCCATGGTAAGTAACCCTGATGGGGGTGATGACCCTTAGTCGTCATTTCATAGGAAGCTGACCATATCCTGGGTCCTTAGAGAGGCAGTGACATCAGGGGCCCAAGCCTGGCCAGGCTTTGGAGACCTGGGTCCTGAGCCCTGCTCCAACACAGACTTGTGTGCCCTTGATGGCCCTGGGCCTGCGCTCAATGCTTTGCTGGTTCTTCTTTGTATCCTCCACGCTGACCAAAAGTGCTAAGCAACAACCAGGTGCCCTAAATTTATTTATAAATGTAATAGATTATTTCTCAAGCTGGGGAGACAGGGCTTACACCAAGGATGCCATGGGGGAATGATAGAGGGTCTCTCAGAATATAGCACAGGAGAGCAGAAGGCCTGCAAGACAGGGGGACACCATTGGCTGGAACCCACCAGGAAGAATCTTGGGGGAAATGGAGCCTGGGAATGGTGGGAGGGGAGAGGACGTTCTGGGAAGATGGAGTAGCCCACATAAAGGGAATGAAGTGCATGACTGAAAACTCCCAGAAGCCTTGCTTGGCAAGCTCAGGGACTGGGGATCAGTGGGCACTGAGCCCAGAGAGGCTGTGGGTGGTGGTGGATGGGGATGCTGAGTGCCAGGCTAAAGAGTTGTGTTCCGTGGGCAAGCATGTTTTTGAATTGGGACTAAGAAGAAAGCAGAGCTTACAGGAAGCTCGACTGTGACCTTCTCTTGCATTTCCTTTTGTCACTCATCACTTGGCAGTACCAACCTCAAGGTGGTACAGAAAAAGCCCTAGGTTCGGAGTCAGAAGACCTGAGTTCAAGTTGTGGGATCCTCAAACCCATCACTCGAGTTCTTTCTCCTACTCTTGTGCTGAGGGTCAAGTAGGATGAGGCCTATGAAAACCTGCTATAGATGTAAAATGAGCTGGGGAGAGGCTGGGGCTGTCATTCTGGAGTTGGGAGGACAGACTTACAAAGGCCTCAACACAGGATTTTGAAGTTGGTAAATTTTCATTCAGTTGCCAGGATGTCCACGTGTATAAAAAGCAAACCCAAGTGATTTTCTCCTTTTATTCCAAGAGAAGATGGAAGTATTAGAAAGAGCAAGGTGGCCCATCTCCCCCTCCCCTAAGCAGGCTGCCCAGGGCGAAAAGATGCCGAGGAACGTCTTCTGATGCTGGTCGTGCCATAGTGAGGACTCCTTCCCCTAGTAGAGGCCTGGCTTTGTCACCTCCAGACACTAGTCAAATGGGGGTCTTCACCTGAGAGGGTGGCCAGGCCCTTTGAAAACAAGCTTTTCTAGAATCCTAAGTCCTGACTTAGATTCCACACAGACCTCACACTCCTGCCTCAGCACCCACCTGCAGGCAAAGGGAAGGTGGTGACCCCCTAGCTGGGTCACAGAGGCACATGGGGTGCATACCCCATGGGGAAACCAGGAAGCAGACTGGTTCCTCTCAGTTACTCCTAGGAGTGTAACTGGCGCAGCCTTTTCAGAGACCTGTTTACCCATGGGAACCATAACCTGAAACCTGCTCGTACCCTTTGACTCTGGGAATTAAAAATTTTTTTTTCCAATAAAAAAAAATATTTATTTTTTCCTATGGTTTAGAATATATCAATACAGTGATAGATGTATATATGTTATAATAAAACCCCCTATATTAAAAGTATATGCTAAAATACTTTCCTGATAGTGGTGAAAATAAAGAAAATTGGAGGCCACTGGTAAAAAAAAATTATGTACATATTTATATTTTGTGCATAGAAAGGTTTAAGATATAAGGTTTGTGAAAATAAAATGACAAGGATTTAAAAAAACCCTACTGCTAAGAGATTATACCGGACTCTGGGAATTTTATGTCCAGGAATCTGTCTTAGGAAAATCATCAGAGATGCCTACAAGCTTAAATTATAAAGATGCACATCAAAGAATTATTTGTTATAAAAATACTTCCATAATAGCAGAGATTGGTGAAATAAGTTATCATATATTCATACAATGTAATACTATCAAGCCATTAAAAAAAAAATCACAATCCTGAAGGGTATTTCATAAAATGGGAACACATAATTTTTCAAAGCTGAAAATGTGATACATACACATAGCCAGAAAATGTCTAATAATACCAAAGCGTATACAGACCCTTACGCTCTAGCTTCCTCCCTAGAGACAACTCCTGTTAAATGGCACTATTCCATGGTCCTGTTCTGCACCTTATTAAATCTAATCATATATCTTGGAGATCCTTCCATTGTTAGCACATAAGACCTACTCAATTCTTCTTTTCAGCTGCAAACTATTCCATTGTTTGTATATATGTATTTTATTTGACCGTCCTGCTATTGATGGCCATCGAGTCTGTTTCCTGTGTGTTTTGCTGTTACAATATTGCACTGAACATCTCTGCATATGTGTCTGCTCTCATGTGCAAGTAGATCTGCATGATAGATTATTAATTTTGATATTGACAGACATTACAAATTATTATATCATTCATTCATTCAACAAATATTTATGAGCATCTGTCTGCTCTGTGCTAGATGTGGCTGAATTTTAAGCTTTGAACAGATGGATACCAAATTTCATACACAAAATGATCCCAAATGTGTACAAAAACACATCCATCCAGAGGCACACACACAGGTGAGAGATGTGGTCCCTGCCCTTTAGGCTCTCTCTGTGTCAGGACAGACCTACATGTGCACACATGGGCTGCAGGAGTGCCCAGCATGGTCTCTGGCACATAGTAGGTGCCCAAGAAGTATATGCTGAGTGAATTGAGGGGGTTCAGAAAGGCTTTCCGGTAAGTTTAGCCTTCAGGGTCCAGCAGAGTTATCATCCAGCTGTGGCAAAGGGTAGAGGAGCCATCAGGACAAAGGCACAGAGGTGGGAATGTACACGGTACATCAGGGAAAAGCTTTTTAGAGTGATGGTCCCCAGGAGCTTTTGTTTTCTGCATCTGTGACGTTGTAGTGCTGTGTTTTTCCCCAGTCACGTTCCATTGGCCTCAACCCGCTGTACATCATGATCCCCTGTACCCTGACTTCATCCTTTGCCTTCATGTTGCCCGTGGCCACCCCACCTAATGCCATCGTGTTTTCCTATGGACACCTCAAGGTTTCCGACATGGTAACGCAGCCGCTTTTATTCACTCCTATTAGCTATGATGCTTTTGTCATGAGGGATGCCCCATTTATTAATGACTTGTGGTGTCAAACAGTTTGGGACCAAATGTCCAGATCTAACTCATTATTTGCATTTATATGCAGCTTTTTTCTTCTTTTTTGACATGATCTCTTATTTCATAGACTGTTCTGTCTCCCAAAGCTGAGAGGTGGGTTACAGAATCTCCCACCTGGAAGTGCCCGAGCAGCCACCAGGGGAGCCTTCACTGAGCACTTGGAAGGGGTGAGGGTGGGAGTCCCACATGGACAAGATGGACTTCACAATCTAGTAAGAACCCGTGAGGACAGTCAGGAGGGGCAAGGCTGAGATGAGGGGAAATGTTAATGACAGCCAGAGAGATTGACAGAGGTGTCTACAGACATGGAAGCAGGCAGGAGGAGAGACACCACTGCCTGGGAGCAGATGCTGCCTTGGAAACAAATGCTGCCAAAGGAGGAACTCTTCAGTTCTGCTTTGGCTTTATCCCAGCCTCCGGTGGGAGGAGGGCGGCTCTGCAGCTCCGGAATGGGGAGAGGCAAGTGGGCAAACAGGGGAAGCCAGGAAGGCGGGTCCCTCTCTTGGCCCAATCGGGTGTTAGTTAACTCAGAGCCTCCGCTGGGTATCTTTGGGACTCCACGGAGCATTCTCACACAGAGGGTGGGTCCCAGAAACCAGGAATTGCAAACTCAATTCCAATCCCCAGTGAAAACTCTGCCACAGGGTTTGAAAGCAATGGTTAGTGAGCACCCAAAGAACGCAGAGCATGCCCTAGAAAGGCCAGCACGTGCCTGTGGGACGGTGAAGGCGCTGGGGTGAGCGCTGGACCTGCAGTCAGACCCGGGCCTCTCCAGTCACTCCCTCGCCTCCCTGAGGCCCAGTTTTCCAAACGTCCCAATGGGCCTGAAGAGCCCACCTGTCCTGCCTGTTTCCCAGGCTGCTTTAGCAGTGGTGCTTCTTACTGGACACCAAGTTGCTCTGCCTGGGGGGTGGGGTGAGCACAGGGCCTGGCCCGGGGACGGGAGGCCCAGCAAACAGTCTGTCTGTCCTTTGTTCCCTTCTCCCAGAGTGCTGGTTCCCAAGGCCCATTCACCTTTGTTCTGACAGCCTGGCAGACCGGAGGGTGCTGACTCTGACCCTGTTTTTTTCCAGATGAAAACAGGACTAATAATGAACGTCATTGGAATCACCTGTGTATTTTTGGCCGTCAACACCTGGGGACGGGTCATATTTGACTTGGACAGTTTCCCTGACTGGGCTAATGTGACAGCACACTGAGACTTAGGAAGAGCCGCAAGACCACGCCCAAGGCCCCTGCCCTCCTGAGGACACCCGAACCTTCCAGTACAACTCGTAGCAGAGCTTTGGGGTTCATGCCCCAAGGTGACCCCATGATGCCCACACCCCACGGAGACCCAGCCAACGGGCCACCTCTTCCTCCAAGCCTGGGGTCTCAGCTGGGGATGGGTGTCTGGAGGGCAGGCTCGGAAGTGAAGGGAGCCTCCCATAAGGCTGCTGGCATCCATCTTTCCTGGGGGCCTGCCATCATCTCTGGGACAGGCAGGGTCCCACCCCCACTAAGCCTCGAGCTGGCCCCATGGCTGGGCTCTGGTGTTCTCTCGTCATCCAAATGGCAACCAGATCCCGGCTCTGGAGGTGAGAAAACAACCTTCCAGAGCCTGTGTCTCTCCCAGCTTACCTCGGGCTGCCTCAGATCCCTCCCGTCACTCGGAAGGGACAACCCAGCCTGGGGACAAAATGTCCGGTCCTGGGAAGCCTTCCACTGCTGGAGCGAGTGGGAATCAGAGCCTCCTGGGACCACCAGGAGTATGGTGCCACCGCCAAAGGATGAGGAATTTGAGTCGATAACTTCCGGACGACACCACCTGCAGCACCCCACTGACAGTTCACTGCTCCATTTGAACTGACAGTTTGGACCCCCTTCCCAGCTCTGTGGGGCACCTCCTTCAGCTTCTAGGCCCCTCTATTGTCTGGCCGACATTTGCTGGAATCCGCCCCTTTTCTCCCAGGCAGGTCAGTTTGGCTCTTCCGGGAGATGCTTTTCCTGCCCCATGACAGCTGGGATCACACTCCAAGTATGGGCAGTGATGGCCTCCTTTGGGGCCACAGGCGGAGGTCTAGGTCCTCCCTCACCTGCAGACCCAGAGGGAATACCTGTTAACCGCCAAAAGCAGGGTTCCTTTAGGGTTTGTCTGTCATGCCAGAGTTTGGGCACCTTTGGGGAAAGCCTCCCTCTGCTGACTGGTCTTGGCAGTCTAGCCTGCTGCTGACAGAGCATCGTTGAGAACAAGCA
Source organism: Phocoena phocoena (assembly GCF_963924675.1). Classification (NCBI taxonomy): domain Eukaryota; kingdom Metazoa; phylum Chordata; class Mammalia; order Artiodactyla; family Phocoenidae; genus Phocoena; species Phocoena phocoena. Next base: position 49,021,599 of record NC_089237.1, read on the forward strand.
GTGCCCGGCGGTCCCTGAGCAGACAGCCCCTGCCCATGAGTGAATCTCCCTGAAGTTGCTGGACAGACTCCAGAGTGGTCTGGGAACCCTCAGAACAACCTGTGAGAGACACATGAGAGAATCCTATCCTCCTACCACCAACCCAATTTCCCTTCCTTCTTGTGCTGCTCCATTGATGGTATTTTTCAGAGCAGGAGAAAGTATGGGAACCCAAGGAACCCCCATGCCCCACCCGAGGACCAAGCATACGCCACCTGGTTCCTGGGTGGGACGATGTCTGAGCGCCCAGTCTGTCTCCCACGGAAGGTGCACGGCGCTGTCTCTGGCTTTCTGCTGTGTGTAGGGTGGGGGTGGGCAGGCAGGTGGATGAATGAACACTTACTGCCCACCTCCAGTGTGCCAGGCCTCCCCGGCCCTGGTGCATCGGACAGTTATCTCATTCAGTCTTTGCAGCAGCCTGCGAGATAGGCAGGCATTATTAACCTCCTCTGTCTTTCATTACTACTGGGGCTCAGAGAGGCCAGGCCATGTCCAAAGTCACACATCAAGTTAGTGGTGGCTAAGGTTCCAATATGGATCTTCTGCTGCCATGTCCACTGCTGCTTCCTTAGCCATTAAGGGCCTTGGCCTTACAGGGACGGTAGGGAAAGGTGGGTGGCCAAGAGCACATCTACCCCAAGGCCCTGCCTGCTCAGGGATCATTCACAAGAGCCCTTTCTGCTGCCTCCTCTGCGATGGGCTTAGGTCAGTCCTGGAACAGACAGGGCTGGTCTTTGCCCAGAGAAATAAAGCCTTTGGTTGGAGAGAGCAGTATGGAAATGGCTACCTGCTCCCCTGCCAAGATAAAACTGACCCACCCCTCTATCACTACTCCCTACACTGCCGCTGTTGATGTGTCTGCCCCACCAGTGAGGGCTCCCAAGGACTTGCACTCCCTGCTGGGTCCAGTGCTAGCCCTATGGCTAATCCACAGCAGACCACCACAAGTGTGATTGGTAAATAAATGATTGATCAGTGTTGTCAATCAGATGTATGCCTGGTGGTAGTGAGCAAGGTCAGGGAAGGTCATCCAACGTGGGCAATGAAGGATGAGTAGGACTGGCCAGGCTGATGGGGGAGGATGTGGTGGGGTGGGTGCAAGGGTGGGGGGATTCCATCTGGTTGAGGAATGACAAGAAAGCTGGGCGGGGGTTCAGGAGAACAGATCCCAAGGTTGAGGAGGCTGACCAAAGGCTACCCTTTGGTCAGCTACCCATCTGGGAGCTGCACTAACATTTATGGCCAGTGCAGATCAGGATTGCTTTCGGCTGCAAGTAGGAGAAAACCTAGCTAACAGCGGCCTAAATCATAAGGGCATTTAATATCTACTTAACAAGAAGTCTGGAGGTAGACAGTTGCTGGCACTGGTCCAGCAGCTATCTCGGGCCACCAAAGACTTGGGATTGATCGTCCACTTTGCTATCTTAAGGGTGCTACGCCTTCGCTGTCATGCTTGACCCTCATACTATATACACATCTGCATTGAAGGCAGGAAGGAAGATGTGCGAGATGGGGGCATGATGGCACCTACTGCATCTTTCCCTTTCATTAGAAAAGCAAAAGCTCTCTCAGAAGGCCCTACAATCTTCCCTTTATGTCTTGTTGGCCAGAACTAGATCATATGCCCACCCTTAGGCCAATCACTGACAAAGGGGAATTGGAATACCATGAGACCAATTAGGACTCATTTCTTGGGCCTGGGAAATTGGCCTATGTTTCCTGAAATCAAGAGGTTTTCACCTACTACAAAATATGGCTTCCGGCAGGGGAAGAAAAGGGGGAGTGGCTGGGTAGGTGATGAACCAGGGTCTGCTATTATGACCATTTCAGAGGGTTGCCCTCACTCCAGGCTACTTGAGTGGCTCCCTTTCCATGGAATTCAGTAGAAACACATTCCTAGGTAGGAAGAGAGTATGTGTTTGGTCAAGGGCTTCACCTCTGCCTCCACTTCCAGGAGAACCACTGGATTGGGAGGCTAGAGTCTGAGTCATGGACCAAGTTCAGTCCTGATGTTGGATACTGAACAAGTCAGTCCACCCTCTGGGCCTCAGTTTCCATTAGGAAGGGGCTGGACTAGAGCATCTGTAAGGGCCTTTCCCCAGAGTCATGAACACCCTTACCCCACTGACCCTTCATCTGCTTGGGCCAGATGCAGCCCCTGCCACATCCCCATGATGTCTTGGTTTAAAGTCTATTACATGGCCCACTCCCTGCTCCCATCTGGGTCTTAGCCATTTGCCGAAAGCCCTCTGAGACCTTTTCCCCATTGATATTTTTGCCTCTTATATTTTGTAAAGAGGTTCTACCCAAGACCCTTGATTTCCTTCTTCTTTGCATACATCAAACATTTGGGCCCAAGGTTAGCTAAACACATAATCCTGACCAGGATTGCTCTCTGAACTGTTTTGCCAGGGACTTATGACTCCACAAGGATCCCATGCATTCCAGGGTTCCTTATCCTTTGATCTGGAATTGGGATCCTTCCCCGTCCCTCTGAGCTGAGGACTTCCTTAGGGAAAGACCTGGACTGCCTCTTCTGGCAAAGCCAGTGAGCAGGGCATCTCCCTGGGACAGGAGAAGTCTTCCTTCCACCCCACCGTCCCTTACACACAAGAATAATGGATAATGAAACTTTTGCTCTGGACTTCAAGCAGGGAGTCAGCTCACTAGCACAGAGTCCAATTCTCAAAATGAATATGGACATTCCCTGGTAGGACCCTTGATGGCACATTCTTGTTTGTGGAAATAAAGACCAAATGCTGGACTGTCTGGTTAAAAATTACACCTGGAAGTCCTATTCTTAGCTCAGAACTCCTTTTTCTGGGGTACTCTCTCCCCTGGTCCCACATCCTCTTAAAAGCCTTGTCTTCCAACCCACCAAAGAAGCTTCTTTTCACATTAAAAAAAAATTCCATCATGATAAATCTTCCACATCATGGGATGGCTTTTGACATTCTCCGACAGAAAGCTTATCATTTCCTGTCCAAATCCTTGTGCTCCGATAGATATTCAGTTTACTTCCTGTGGTGTCCTGAGCCAGGATTCAGGTTCTCACTTCCCTGCCACAGAAACGCCTTCCAGGCGCTTCCCCTGATATGCTCGTGCAAATGCCCACTTCTACTCTCAGAGACATAGCCCCCCCCACTGCTGGCAGTGTTAGAGTAGCATTTATGTCCCTGCTTCCAGCTATCAAGGGTAGAGAAATATGACAATTCAACCTCAGAACACCCTGTTATCCAATCAAGAAATTTTAACTAGTTTTTATATCTAAAAAGTTACCATGAACACAGTGAAAAAATTCCAACAGTACAAAAAAGTATTGAGACATGTCCCTCCACTTTAGACCTTGAGGCCTCCAGGCCCTTCCAGAAAGGCAACCATTGCCCAACAGTTTCTTACATGTCCTTGCAGACATGTTACATACACAGTCAGCCCGCAGGGGTTGGCTCCAGGACCCCTGAGGGTACCAAAATCTGCAGGTGCGCAAGTCCCTTGTATAAAATGGCCTAGTACAGCTGGCACCCCCGTACCTGGGATCCTGCATGGTGGTTGGTTGAATATGCAGAGGCAGAACTCGAGGATACAGAGGGCCAACTGTATACAAGCTTATGTAATAGGTATGTGTCCTCTTTATTACATCTGGGAGCATACTATACACATTTTCTGTCCTTGTTTCCACCCCTCCCCCTTAATTTATTTGGAGATCATTCCATTTCAGGACATTAATTATTAAGTTTGACTTTATTTCCCCATTCAACAGTTAATTTTGTTTTTATTTTTTCATTTTTTATTTTTGGCTGCTCCACAGCTTGTGGGATCCTAGTTCCCCGACCAGGGATTGAACCCAGGGCCCGGAAGTGAGAGCACCAAGTTCTAACCCCTGGACCACCAGGGAATTCCCAATTTTGTTTATAAACTGAGGTAAAATTAAATTCAGTGAATTGCACAGATCTTAAGTGTACAATTCAGTGATTTAGACAACTGTATAAAAGGTGTAAGCAACACCTCATTTCCATCTCCTTAACCCCTGACGGTTCTCTTGCCCCTTCTAGGAATTTGCACCTTCTTGAGGCAACCACTGTACTGATTTCTGTCAGCATGGGTTGGTTTTGCCTGTTGAAATTCATGTAAATGGAATCATACAGTACCTACTCTTGTGTCTGATTTATTTTGTGCAACAAAATGCTTTAGAAATTCATTCCTGTTGTGTGTATCCATTCATTCTTTTCATCGTTGTTGCTAAGTAGTGTTCCATTGTATGAATATGCCACGGTTTGTTTATTCTCCTTTGATGGACGTTAGGCTTGCTCCAGTTGAGGGCTATCTGAATAAAGCTGTTATAAAACTCTCTGCCTAAGTCTTTCTGTGGACATGTGTTTTCACTTCTCTCAGCTGTGTGCCTAGGAGTAAGCCTCAGTCTTTTTAAACGCTGCATAGTATTCTATTGTAAGTGTATACCGTATAATAAACAAGACCCCTGTTGATGGGCATTTGGGTCATTTCCAATCTTTTGCTAAGACTGTAATAAACATGTCTGTACTTAAATCTTTGTAAATGTACCTGAGTAGAATACTTGCCTAGAATGGCATGCTGGATGAAAACATATATGTATTTAAATCTGGGACAGAGGGGAATTCCCTGGCAGTCCAGTGATTAAGGTTCTGCACTTTCACTGCTGAGGGCCCGGGTTCCACCCCTGGTTGGGGAGCTAAGATCCCACAAGCTGTGTGGCACCTGGGCCCCCCCACCCCCCAAAAAAATCTGGGACAGATATTGCCAACTTGCTTTCCAAAAAGGCTATGCCAATATATATTCTCAAGAACTGTGCATGAGGAATCCCTGGTGGTGCAGTGGTTAAGAATCTGCCTGCCAATGCAGGGGTTCGAGCCCTGGTCCGGGAAGATCCCACATGCTGCGGAGCAACTAAGCCCGTGCACTGCAACTACTGAGCCTGCGCTCCAGAGCCCGTGTGCCACAACTACTGAAGCCCGTGCGCCTAGAGCCTGTGCTCCACAACAAGAGAAGCCACTGCAATGAGAAGCCCACGCACTGCAATGAAGAGCAGCCCAGTCGCCGCAACTAGAGAAAGCCAGCAACGAAGACCCAATGCAGCCAAAAAAAAAAAAGAACTGTGCATGAGGCCATATTCTCACATATCCTGAATAACTCTGTATATAATCAAATTTCTCAATCATTGCTACTCTGATAGTTGCAAAATGCTATCTCATGATTTTCATTTCTTTAAACTGCAAGTAACATTTATAATTTTTTCACATATTTATAATCCATTTGTGTATCCTTATTGGGGGGTAAACTACTTTTTTCCTATTTTTAAGAGTTTTTTAAAAAGGCCTTTTCTTATTCACTTATAAGAACTCTTTATATATTAAGGAAATTAGTCATTTGTCGTAAGAATATTTATAGTGTATGCTAAAATATGGTAAAACTCTGTTTATTCTTCTTTTTAATCCTCCCCACCTCCTGCCCCCAGCTATTATCATATATTTTTCCATAAGAATTTCTGAATCAGCTTCTCTAGTTCCAAAAAAAACCTGGTTGGCAGTTTACCTCTCTGACTATCTCTTTGCTACTCTGCCTCACTCTCCAGGGTTTCCTGACCTCAGCACACCTGGCATTTCAGACCAAATAAATCTTTGTTGTAGGAAGCTGTCTGTGCACTGCAGGATGTTCAGCAGCATCCGGCATCTATTCACCGGAGACCAGCAGCAACCCCGCACTTCCCACCCCCCCGTTGTGACAATGAAAAATGTCTCCAGGCATCCCCAAATGTCTAAGAACCACTGACTCACTCTGATCTAACTACACAGGCCTCTTTGCTGCTCCTAGAGCACACCAAGTACATTCCTGCCCCATCACCTCCTTTAAATCTCTGCTCAAATGTTACTACTAGTCAGCCTGTTTTAAATTATAACTCCCCACCCACCCCACACTCTCTATAATGTCTTTGATTTTTCTCTATTGCATTTTTCATCTAGCGTACTATATAGTTTACTTCTTTAGTTCTTTGTTTGTCTATCTCTCTCCTATCTTTAAGACTGTAAGCCCCACGAAGGCAGGGATTTTTGCTTGTTTCGTTCAATCCTGTATTCCCTGTGCCTAGAACACACCTGGTACACAGTAATGGCTCAATACATATTATGAATCTAAATGAATCAGAATAGGTTTATAGATTAGGTTAGATGAGAAATGACATCTTTATAATATTGATCATGCTACACAACAAAATGTCATTTTTTCATATATTAAACTTTTATGTCCTCCTGTAAAGTTTTCAAGTTTCTTACAAATAAGATATACTAAATGTTTTTTGCAGTAAACATTTGCCCAGCCTGTTTTTCCCCATTTGTGGACTTGGGAAGCCAAAATACCTGACTCAAAAGGGATGATGACAGGCTGCCAGCTGCTTCCCTGTCATGTCTAGAAGCCCTCGCTGTCTCTCTTGCCCATCACCCAGCCCAGAGTGCTTCCTCCTGGCAGGGCCTCCACTGTGGCTGATGGCACTCCCTAGGTATCCATCTCTGTCCACCTCCCTGAGGGGCGCCAGCTAAGGGATATTGAAGTGATATCGCTCAAGACAATCCCACTGTGTGGGGACTCCCTAGAGACCCAAGGGCTCACCTCTGAGCTCTCATGTGGGGCAGGTGACAGACACACTGAGGGTGACTTCACCTTTCCTGGCCAGCTCCCTAGCCTAACAGGAGGGGCCTGTGCTAGGGGACAGATTGTCCAGCTGAGTAGGGGTGTTGGAGAAGAGGCCTGTCCTTGACAGGCTCTGAGAGGAGAGAAAGAGGGGGCTTCCTTCCTGTTCTCTGTTTCCCCAGACCCTTCCAGATGGGCCCCTGCTCCCCACCTTGCACTGCACTCCCGCCCAGGTCTGAAGTATAGGAGTGGTGGTGAGACCTGAGGCACAGCCGAGCTCTGGATTTCCTCCCTGGGTGTGGTCTCTCACCTGTGAAACAATGACCCTTCTATGGTCTGAGAGCTCTGGGCTGGGCACAGGGTGGGCACTTGGTGAAGGGGCTGCTCTTATTTTATCAGGCATCACTGCCGCTCCTGGGGTCTCCTTTTTGGCAGGGCCTATGAGGATGCCCATCAAGACCACATGAGCCCCAGGCCCACCCCAAGGTCACCCTGACTGTGCCCAAGGTAGCCTCCAGATGGATCTGAAGCTGTGACTCAGTACCACCCGGGGGGAGGAGTGAGACCTTGAGAAGCAATAAGCTTCAAAACGATTACGGGCCCCCCTCCTTTTGCATAAGTCAACATAAAATAAGATGATGCTTGTGAGGTAAGACCACGGGCCCTGACCGCTGGTGTACAAAGTGCTGTGTGGTGTCCTGCCTGCCCTGCCCCCAGCTGGGCCTTACACTGTGCCTGGGACCTCCCGGGGGTGGGAGTGGGGCAGCAGCCTTGCTCAGAGCCCAGAGCGGAGCCGGTGGACAGGCCTGGGCTGTCTCAGAGGGCTGGCGGGGCCTGAAGCTCGCTGGGAGGCAGGGAGGCTGGGTGGGGTGGGTGGGTGGGCTCCTGCCCACTGTGGGGCTGCGGCAGTGTCCCATGGTTCACCACTTCACGTTTATAGCTCCAGTGCTTCTCAGCTTACTGTCCCTGCGGTGGGAGGCCCGGCTCTCTGGAAACCGCAGCCGTGGGTAGTTGGATGCCTGCCTGAGTGCTGAGCTGTGAGGGAGGCTCACAAGTTTCCCAGGACGGTGGGCCTCAGCCCCAGCCCCCACCTCAGGCTTGCCCTGGTCTCTTCCTAGAATCTGGCTGGAGGCTGGGGGGAGCTGCCAAGGTATTGAGGGTCCATCACCCTGTTGGCCCTCCGTGAGAAGCAGGAACCTTGCCAAAGAGTGGGGTGCTCCCTAAGGCTCAAGTGGGACTCTGGGACAAAGGAGCTAATGGAGGAGGTGAGGATGAGCCAGAATGAGGCTCACAGAACAGGGCTGGGGTGCCTGGAGCTTCTTTTTTAAAAATAATTAATTAATTAATTTTTGGCTGCGTTGGGTCTTCGTTGCTGCGCGGGCTTTCTCTAGTTGCGGTGCGCGGGCTTCTCATCGCGGTGGTTTCTCTTGTTGCAGAGCACAGGCTCTAGGCACGTGGGCTTCAGTAGTTGTGGCTCACAGGCTTAGCTGCTCCGAGGCATGTGGGATCTTCCCGAACCAGGGCTCGAACCCGTGTCTGCTGCATTGACAGGTGGATCCTTAACCACTGCACCACCAGGGAAGCCCCCAGAGCTTGATTCTTGATGAGCACACAGGAAGCATGGAGTTGCTGCTCTCCAATCCAAACTTCTCACCCTGCGAGAAATTCATCGTGGCGTGGCCCTCAGCAGACCTGTGCAGCAGGTCCGGCTCCGTTTCGCCAGGGAGGGGTCTGAAGCTGGGAGAGGGTGGGAGGTAGGTGACCTGCCTAGATGCTGGCAGCCGAGGAGGAGGAGCCAGGCCCAGGCCCAGCACCACGACAGTGACACCAAAGCCCCGTTCTCTTCACTGCGCCATGCAGACCTCAAGTTTTGTCTGAACTAGGGAGTGGGGCCCTGCTGGCTTGACAGAGACCTGGGAGGAGCACGGCCTGGCTCCTGTACCCCTAGCTGTGAAGCTGCCCTGCTCTGGCTCAGTTAAGGGGCTGACTCCCTGCCCTGCCCCTCCTCCACCCCCCCAAGGCCTGGGCCCTGACAAGGGTAGGTCAGGGAGGGAGGGAGGGAGGGAGGGAGGGAGGGAGGGAGACTGGGGCCGGCATGAAACAGGCCTCTGGGGCGTCTGGAAGCTCTCACCCTGCAATGGAGGGAAACCCCAGAGAGCAAACAGGGGAGGGGATGGGGGCAGGTAAGGCCATGATTACCGGGTGCGGTGTAGAGGGGCCCTGTGGGAAGGCAGGGCCCACCTTGGGGAGGTGAGGCAGGATGGCAGTTACCTAAAAACAGAGCTGATTTTCATAGAAATAGAACACCTATTGGGTGTGTTTCTTTTTTAAAGTTAGGCTTTATTTCGGTGTTCCCTTCCTCAGCAAACATCCTTAGCACGCCAGCCCTCGGTGGTTTCAGCCAGGTGACTTGGGCAGCTGGCTGGTTCAGGTCATGGTGCCCTTTATCTGGGACTCTGAAGCAAAGAGCAATTCAGTTCTACATTTACTGACCCCTGCTAGATGCCTGCTCTGTGCTGAGAGACAGGGTCACAGGGACGAATCAGGTTCTGTCCCTGCCCCCAAAGGTGTACCCAAGTAAACAATCCTCCTCCTGATTGTATAGGAGCAGACGGGGTTAATGCAGCTTGTGTGAATCAGGAAAGCCTTCCCAGGATCTATCCTAGGCATAGTTTTGAAGGATGAATAGTTTTTCAGACTCTCCTTTTTTCTTGCAACAAACAGCAAGCAGGGACTTCCCTGGTGGCATAGTGGTTAAGAGGCTGCCTGTCAATGCAGGGGACACAGGTTTGATCCCTGGTCTGGGAAGATCCCACATGCTGCGGAGCAACTAAGCCCGTGCGCCACAACTACTGAGCCTGCACTCTACAGCCCACGAGCCACAACTACTGAAGCCCACGCGCCACAACTACTGAAGCCCACACGCCTAGAGCCCATGCTCTGCAACGAGAGAAGCCACCGCAATGAGAAGCCCGCGCACCGCGACGAAGAGTAGCCCCCGCTCGCCGCAACTAGAGAAAGCCCGCGTGCAGCAACGGAGACCCAACACAGCCAAAAATAAATAAATTTAAAACCCCCAAAAAAACAAAACAAAAAAACAGCAAGCAGCCACTACGTGCCAGGTGTCAAACTAGTAACAAAGAGACAGGACACAGGCCCTGCCCCCAAGAAGTCTAGTAGGAGAGTCATGTGAATGGTGACAATAATGTCTTAAATGTCAAAATGGAAGTACAGATGCATCAAAGGCCTGAGGAAGGAACTGTCCGTTCTTCCCGTGGGACACGAGAGCAAGGGTCTGTGCAAGGAGCCGGCTGCGGCAAGGAGCCGCGTGCCGCAGAAAGTTGTGCTAAGACAGGTACTGGGACTGGGCTTTCTTGGGCTCAAGTGCTTATAGCAAGTTGCCGGGGGTGTGAAACCACCAAGCAGCAGCTGGGAGCAGGCCTGGTGGTTTCAGGCAAGCTGCCTATGGACGAGCCGTGTGATCTGGGGGAGTCTGACAAGTGGGTTCCAGCTCCCACTCCTTCACATACGGACTGGGTGGCCTAGAGCCCCACACTTTACCTCTCCGCGCTCCATTTCCTCATGTCTAAAGTGATGATTACGAGATGTGAGTAAATGGGATGGTACGTGTGAAGGACCTCCGACAGAGCCCAGGCCTGCCTGCAGTTTATGGATAAACGGGAGCTAGCCTATCTCCCCCACAGGGTTCCCTGGAGGCAGGACTGGGTGTGTGTGGCCACGTGGAAGAAGGGGCAGTGGGCTCCAGGTCTGTGTGGAGGGACCCAACCCCACTCTTGCTCTGTTAGGGGCGTCTTCGTGGGGCTGAGAGGTGGTGTTCTTTGGTGGATCCCAAGATGGGGAGGGGGCCTTAATCAGCCTAGGCCTGGTTAGTCACAGGGGCTGCCTGTGTAAGCCCAGCTGGCTTGTGCTCCCTTGGTTTCCTTTTTCTCGTCTTTTCTAAATTAGGCCCCTTTGGGCAATGGCAATGCCAGCTTATCTGTGACAACTGGGCCCAATAGCCAGGGCTTGGCCTATCTGACCCTGGGACCCCGGGCAGGGTCTGGGGGAGAGCAGCATTCAGGAATCTTCTAGAGTGCAGAGGCTCTGAGATGGGCCTGACCAAGGGAGGCTGGCCTGCTCCAAGGGTGGTGCTCCCTCAGCTCTCCAGGCCCCTGGCTCAGGCCTGAGGCTCAGGATGGGCAAAGCATCACAAGTATCAGGGGTCTTTTCAAGAGCCCAGTGTTGACCTGGCCTTCGTGCAGGCTGCCCCGAGAGGGGCTCCACCAAGATGAGCCTTGTGAAAGGCCGGTTACCTGCCAGTGCTTGGTGTCTAAAATAGAATCTGGAGAAGCAGCAAAGCCTTTAATTCAATGTGTCTCAACAGCGGGTCGGTGTGGGGATAACTATGATCTGACTGGTCTTGGGTTATAATTACGGAGTCAGAATAAAAAATTACAGGCATTGTGTGGGCTTGTTTTAAATATAACGTAATCCATACCACCCTCTCTCTTATTTGCTAGATTTGAGGTGGAGTCTTTGGCTGTTGGCACAGGTTCTGCCTGACATGTAGCAGATAAAAATGGCCCTTGCCCAGTGAAAAGGGCACAGGAGGAGGCCTCCCCAGACGCCTAATGTTCCCAACTGCCCACAGCCCATAACCCACAAGCCCACGTGCGCATGGGTCTGTGCAGGCCTCTTTGTTGTTCACATTATCTGTGTGCTGTACCTCCACAACCAACCTCCCTGTCACCAGCCTCCCCCAGCCAGTCTACCAGAAACATCTTTGTAAAACACAGTCTTGAGGCTTAAGAACCCATTAATGGTGCCCCTCTGTCTATAGGGTAAATCCAAACTCCAAGTCCTTTCAGGTCTTGGCCCCAAACCACCTTTCAGCATCGTATCTGGGAACGAAGAACAGCCAAAGAACAGAGGTGAAGGGCCCTGGGTTCCAACTGTGGAGGATTACACTCAGGCTCCACGTCTCATGCGCCGAGTGAGAGACTGGGCAGGTTACCCCATCTGTGTGCTTTAGCTCCCCACTATCATAGGTTGTGAGGATGGAATGAGAGAACACACTCCTGGGGTGACCCCAGGCAGGTCCCTTTTCTCACTGAGTCTCAGTTTATCTATTAAAAGGAAGCAACAGACACACTGCCTTTCAAATAAGTAAATTTTTTAAAAAATGCTATTTTTTCATGTAGCTGTGTGTAGTGAGATAAGCGTGTGTTTTTTCTGTTTGTTTGTTTTAGGCATGTGTTATTGGTTCAACCTTTCTGGAAAGCAAAATAGAAAGACTAAAAACATGTTTATACCCCTATGAGTATGAATTTAATCTAAGGGAAAATTCAAATTGTGGACAAAGATTTATACTTAAAAGATGTTTACCTCAGCGTTTTTTTTTTTTCAGTGTGTTTTTACATCCTTGAAAAATGAAAAAACATAAATGCCCAACATTTGGATAATAGTAGGTATTTATGGTGTGTCCACTCAAAACTCTTATTCAGGAATTAAAAGTGTTTATGAGGAATATTTTGGGACTTCCCTGGTGGCACAGTGGTTAAGAATCTACCTGCCAATGCAGGGGACACGGGTTCAAGCCCTGGTCCGGGATGATCCCACATGCTGCGGAGCAACTAAGCCTGTGTGCCACAACTACTGAGCCTGCGCTCTAGAGCCCATGAGCCACAACTACTGAGCCCATGTGCTGCAACTACTGAAGCCTGCATGCCTAGAGCCCGTGCTCTGCAACAAGAGAAGCCACCGCGATGAGAAGCCCATGCACCGCCACAAAGAGTAGCTCCTGCCCGCCACAACTAGAGAAAGCCTGCACGCAGCAACGAAGAGCCAATGCAGCCAAAAAAAAAAAAAAGAAGACTACTTCATTATGTTGAAAATACTTATATCTAATTTAAAGTGAATAAAGCAGATACAAAATTGTATATACTATATGATCTCGGTGATAATAAAAATATACACAACCATAGGAAAAAATGTTGAGATGGAAATATAACAGCAGTTATCTTTGATGAATCTGTAGTATTGCATTTCCTTCTTTACTGTTTTCTGTATTTTTCAAATATTTAAGAATGGGCATATGCACTTCTTATATAATAAGAGTTTTTAAAACAGCTGAGCGTTGGACTTCCTTGGTGGCGCAGTGGTTAAGAATCCACCTGCCAGCTCAATATCAAAAAAACAAACAACCCAATCCCAAAATGGGCAGAAGACCTAAATAGACATTTCTCCAAAGAAGACATACAGATGGGCAACAAACACATGAAAGAATGCTCAACATCACTAATCATTAGAGAAACACAAATCAAAACTACAGTGAGGTGGTGGGATGAATTGGGAGATTGGGATTGACATACATACACTAATATGTATAAAATGGATAACTAATAAGAACCTGCTGTATAAAAAGTAAATAAAATAAAATTCAAAAAAAACACCAAACAAAACTACAATGAGGTATCATCTCACACCGGTCAGAATGGCCATCACCAAAAAATCTACAAACAATAAATGCTGGAGAGGGTGTGGAGAAAAGGGAACCCTCTTGCACCGTTGGTGGGAATGTAAATTGATACAGTCACTGTGGAGAACAGTATGGAGGTTCCTTAAAAAACTAAAAATACAATTACCATATGACCCAGCAATCCCACTACTGGGCATATACCCTGAGAAAACCATAATTCAAAAAGAGTCATGTACCACAATGTTCATTGCAGGTCTATTCACAATAGCCAGGACATGGAAGCAACCTAAGTGTCCATCAAAAGATGAATGGATAAAGAAGATGTGGCACATACATACAATGGAATATTACTCAGCTCATAAAAAGAAATGCAATTGAGTTATTTGTAGTGAGGTGGATGGACCTAGAGTCTGTCTTACGGAGTGAAGTAAGCCAGAAAGAGAAAAACAAATACTGTATGCTAACACATCTATATGGAATCTAAAAAAAAAAAAGGTTCTGAAGAACCTAGGGGCAGGACAGGAATAAAGACGCAGATGTAGAGAATGGACTTGAGGACACGGGGAGGGGGATGGGTAAACTGGGACGAAGTGAGAGAGTAGCATGGACTTATATATACTACCAAATGTAAAATAGATAGCTAGTGGGAAGCAGCCACATAGCACAGGGAGATCAGCTCCATGCTTTGTGACCACCTAAAGGGGGGGGATAGGGAGAGTGGGAAGGAGATGCAAGAGGGGATATGGAGATATATGTATACGTATAGCTGATTCACTTGGTTATATAGCAGAAAATAACACAACAATGTAAAACAATTATACTCTAATAAAGATGTTAAAAAAAAAAAAGCAAACAAAAAAGAATCCGCCTGCCAATGCAGGGGACATGGGTTTGAGCCCTGGTCCGGGAAGATCTCACATGCTAAGGAGCAACTAAGCCTGTGCACCATGACTACTGAAGCCCACGTGCCTAGAGCCCGTGCTCCACAAGAGAAGCCACCTCAATGAGAAGCCTTCGCACTACAACGAAGAGCAGCCCCTGCTCGTTGCAACTAGAGAAAGCCTGCGTGCAGGCCCTGCTCGTTGCAACTAGAGAAAGCCCGCGTGCAGCAAGGAAGACCCAACACAGCCAAAAATTAATTAATTAATTAAAAAAAAGAGAAACAGCTGTTAAGAGTATTAGATGAAAGGGTAGAAAACTTGATGTTTGAGTTCCTGTCTGGCTTTTAACAATCTCTTGGATTCTAATGTGCTAGGACCATCCATGGAGTCTGAGAGGTGACTGCAGGAGCCCAAACTCTCAAGGCCTGTCTGCCTCTGTGACAAGTGGCAGCAGGCAGGTCCAGAGCCTGGATTCAGCAACCTACCAATCACAGGGGTTCATCAAGGGCACCTGCACAGCTTCCCTTGAGGTCAGCTGCCTTTCTGAAATCTTCCCAAGTGCCCATGAAGCTTCAAGGCCATTGGAAGTGGAGCAGTGTGCCAGCCCCCTGTCCCTGCCACACTGTGGAGTGCTGGGGGCTCCCTATCCACTTGGGGCCAAGTGGGTTTTGTGCCTGAGAGGTGAGCTCTTTCTGCCACTTCAGGCAAGGGGCTCACTGGAGCAGGAAGGCAGGTCAAGCTGCTGTCACCACTGTGGGCCCCTCTGCTGTCCACACGTCTGGACTCTGGGGGCCCCACTCACTGGCTCTGTCAGACCACACATTCCCAACTGCCAGGACGTGCACGTCTGTTTGGCGAGTTGTCCTGAGGCTGGAGAGCCTGGAATACATCATTGGAGGAGATCGCTGAGGGACAGCCTGGTCATTACCAGCTGTTCCTTGGGAGGTCAGCCCAGATGAGCCCCCGCTGGAAGGAAGGGCTTTGTCTGAGTTCACTGGGGAGGGTGGGAGGCCTTAGAGGCCAGGGGCCAGTGTCCAGGTCCAGCCAGCAGCTTGTCAGGGCTCGTCTAGGACCGTCACAAATCAGCCACATGTCTGCCCAGTTAGAAACCAGAGAAAGACAGGATTCAGAGGCTGAAAGACCGAGACAGACAGGCTTAGAGAATGAGGCCGACACTCAGTCAGTGAGAGGCAGGGAGGTGGAGAGAGACAGACACACAGGGCTGGTGACGCAGCAGGAAGGCCATCGCCAGAGTGGACCAGTACCTACAACAGGCTCATCCTCGATGCAGTCAGGGAAACGCACACTGGAGTAGCAGTGTGCCACCCCACACCTCCTAAATTAGCACACATTAAGGAAATGGTAACATCTCATGCTCCCATGGCTGTGGAAAAAGCTGCTTAAACACAGTCAGTGGCCCCATAAATTAGCACAGCCTTTTAAGGAAGGAATTGGGCAATACAGCTCTAGAGCTATTTTAAACATTCATCCCATTTCCCGTGGTAATTCCACTCCTGGGAATGGGTTGCAAGGAAATAATAAACAGAAGAATAACAGCTTTGTACATAAAAGACGATGAGCGCAGTGCCATCCATATGCCCAACATGCTATAGTATGGCTGCTGTGAATATTTTTGCAAATAGGGAATACGAAAACCATGGTATGTGCAAATAAACAAAAATAAAACTATCTGTACCTAAAAAGTAATAATTACATAAAACAGCTACCTGGATGCTTGGGCGGCCCACCGCACCTGGTGAAAGGTGCTCCTTGACTCCTGACACACTCCTGTCTTCCCAAGGGACCTACCCTGTCACTCCCTGTCTGGAGCTCTCCAACCGTGAAGCCTAATCCACAGACCTCAGACTGCTTGGGAGAGTCTCAGCTGAGGCTGCCCACCTGGCCAGCTCACTCTGGTGGCCCCAGGGAGTCTGGGTGATGCCCGCTGAGTCACTCCAAGGTTATGATCAAGAAGCCAAACCAGAACAGACATGGTAGAGTTGGATCTTCATTTAAGAAAAGGGATAAAGTGATTTTGCAGGCTCTGAAGTGCCTTGCTATTTGTAAGCACAGCAACCTGTTTAAGCAGCTGAAGTCCGGACTCCCAGCGGAAGCATCACGGGGTGAAGGCAATTTATAACAGACTGAAGGCAAAGGGAGGGAAGGATCGTGGGGTCACCCCTCCTGGCCTGCCCCAACGGTAGGCACAGGTCTGATTCTGAACTTGAATCTTCCCGTTTACATCTTCCCCTAGCTCCTGGAGGCCATCTCAGAATCACTGGGCGGGATTTCAGTAAATCATGGGTGAATAAAAAGAAGGAGAAACGACCATGTAGTATATGAGTGAGCATCTGTCTGTCTTTATTCAAAGTCTGTATGGCTTTCCAAATGTGCCCTTAATTGTGCTCTAGAGAAGCTACACCCCCTGCTTACTGCCAGGGGATGCTCTGCCTTACAGGGGCTGAGAACATTCAGTGATCATGCCTGTGTCCAGACAAACCTAACCTTGTTCATTCGGTCTAGGCATAGCTACTGAACACACAGAGGCTTTGTGATAGTCCCTGTCCTTGATGTGCTTTCAGTCTCATGGGAGAGACAGGAGTAAACAATGAGGGGTAATTTAAAGAGCAATCACATGGGTGCCGTAAAAAGAGGGAGCTGCAGTGGGGAGGGACAACACTTAGGAAGTGGGCTCAGGGTGGGATGGAGGGGAGGTGGAAATGGAGCAGGGCCTTGAGGACAGGCAGGATTTTACCTGGCAGAAGGATCATCAGAGGGCCAAGGGTAAATGTGAGAGTTCACCTGGCCTCCCCCAGTTCCTCACCCTTGAACCTGCCAAAGACCTGGGCTCACCACCAGCCAATCCTGCCCAGACTGACAGATGGCAGTGGCAGTCTCAGTCGGAGTCCAAACTGCTGAGGGTCCTGAAATTCATCCTGACCATTCATTCATTCTCTCACTCATGTTTACCACAAACACTTATTACACACCTGATCTGTGCTAGGTGTCATTACAGGCTTTTGGGGATATAGTGACAAACAAGTCAGGGTCCTTGCCTTTCCAGTGGGGAACACAGACAGTAAACCGGCAACAAATAAAATAAATTCGCATTGTGGAAAGTGCTACGGAAAAATGTGAAATAAGGGTTGGGGGTATTTAATCAGTAAAATCAATATTTTATGTAATACCTAAATGATGTGAAGAGGCAAATCATTATAAAATCTGGGGAAGAGCATTCTAGGCAGCATACATGGAAAGTGCAAAGGCCCTGAGGCAGGAATAAACTTGGCATATTTAAGGATTAACATGAAGGCAAATGAAGTGAAAAGGAATTGGGGGTAAGGGGAGTGATAGGAGGTGAGCTCAGAGAAGCAATGGGGAGCCCGGCCTGGTCATGATGCTGGTTCCTGGGAATCACAGCATCTCTTGCATCACAGCCAGGCTTCTGCCTTGAGTTAAAGAGGTCTCAGGGTTGGACGCAGGCCCTGCACACTAATGTGCTTGGCAGGGTGTTGGTACATGACACACCCTCATCCCGAAGTGCCCACGTGGCCACACAAGGACAGTGGATAAGCCACACCTGGTGTATCGTCCTCACAGAACACCAGGGCCTGCAGCTGCTTTGGCTTCACCTTCTCCCATTCCTCTGTTCCTCCTCTTGCTCCTTCAGGGAGTGGCGCTGGAGTCCCAGCGTAAGTTGGAAAGAGGTCACAGAAAGTGTGCTTTTAGGAGTGAGCACAAGCACAAAGCGGCCGTAGCACAGAGCGCCTAGAGGGACCTGGTGGCAGAGATGCCAGAGAACCGAAGGCCAGGCCAGGCGTAGCACAGGAGGTGCAGAAGCACTGAAAGTGTCTGAGGGAGAGAGGAACGAAAAGAGTGAAACGTGTTTCACAAAACATAATTTTGGTCACATGCTGGAGATGGATCAGAAGAGAGAAAAGGAAAACCAGGCAGAGAGATGACAAAACTCTGAACTAAGGCAATGGCTGGTCTCAAGAGACAAAACAGACAGATCCACTGGACTGACTTGTATGAGGGTGTAATAGTGAGAAGTCAGAGGTAACAGATTTCTGCCCGGCAGCTGGGCAGATGACGTTATTCACCGAGGAAATGCAGGCAGAGGTGTGTGGGAATATGCCCGAAATTATGGGGTGGAGTTGGGACAGGAGGCAGATGGGCCAGTTTTGGACATTTTGAGTAGAAGATGAATCTAGGCCGTCAAGAGCAAGATGTCCAGGCCAGTGGCTCAGGAGAGACGTCTGGGTGGGAAGGCCGTCAGCTCTCAGGCAGCAGCTGGCACCATTAGTGCTGGGGTGAGGTATGCACAGTGAGAAAAGAAGGCTGAGGAAAGAACTCTGGGTTTCAGGGGCAGGGAGAGGACTCAGTGAAAGAAGACGGGGCCAGAGTGCAGCTCATGGAAGCCAATGGGGGAGAAAATTTCCAGAAGGGGATGGTCCTTGGGGTCAAATGCTACAGAAGGGTCAGGGAAGATGTGGACCAAAGAGGCCACTGGATATGACACTGGGAAGAGCAGGCAGAGACTTTGGCAAGGCTCTCTAGCCCTCTCTTAGAGCACAGCAAACGCTAGTGGCGAAGAGCACAGCAGAGGAGCCGGCCTGGGTTTGGGGCTTGGCTCCTCCTCCTCCTAGCTGGTAACCTGGGGTAAATCACTTAACCTTTCTATGCCCCAGTGTTCCGATCTACCGCATGCAGATGTGAGGAAAGCAGGAGTGCTTTGAACGGTGCCTGGGGCAGAGTGAGTGCTCAACGCGTGTTGGGTGCTCTCCAATAATCAAGGCGAAGGGAATGGGAAACACGAGAGTGTCCCCTTAAATCAGTGTGGGCACATAACATGAAGATACTGTGAATTTCCAAGATGAACATGGCTAGGGCCCCATCCTGAATCACAGGGCCTTAGTCTGAGAAACACTAGACACCGAAGCATCCCCAGGGTGTTTTGAAAGTCCAGAGATGAGAATGCAATCTGGGGACGGAAGATGGGAAGTGGCTGCGGCAGTGCCACCTGGAGTGTCCCGCTGCAGGGGAGGACCAGGGTGCTCGTGGAGCTCTGGTCGCTCTCAGTAGTGGTCACCCCTGAAGGCCAATGAGCTGGATTTTCTGTTAACAACTGTCACCTCAGGCCTGGTGTCAGGCCTCTGTGCCGCTTGGCATTCCCTTGAGGTTTCTGCTGGGCTAAGGATCAGCCTTTGCTGCCGTGCGGGGATTGCCTGACCTCTGCTGTCCACTGTCTGTCATGGCACAAACTCAAAGATGGCCACGGACACACAGGATGCACTTTTCTCCAACTTGCTGGACAGTGACTCTCAATATTAACATATTTTACACTGTGACAATACAGAAAAGTTTCACAAAGAAATTCTTACCTTTACTATGTGTGAACACTCTGATATATTCTATATTTTTCTATTTTTATTTCATTAATAAGAAAAATGCTGATTACAATCCACTAAATTGATGTCACAGCCCCAGGCTTTCTCACGGAGTTCAAAAAACATTCCCTTAAGGAACTAAATTAGTGCCTCGTTTCCCAAACATCAGTCAGTGTATTCCATATTACTTTCAAACTTCTGGCCACACCCAAGGCCGACTGTTTATGGAATCTGATTATATTTTCTTTAAATCAATTCATTTAAACATTTAAAAATGCCTACTATAGGGCTTCAATGGTGGCACAGTGGTTGAGAATCTGCCTGCTAATGCAGGGGACATGGGTTTGAGCCCTGGTCTGGGAGGATCCCACATGCCGCAGAGCGGCTAGGCCCGTGCGCCACAACTACTGAGCCTGCGCGTCTGGAGCCTGTGCTCCGCAACGAGAGAGGCCGCGATAGTGAGGGGCCCGCGCACCGCGATGTGGAGTGGCCCCCGCTCGCCACAACTAGAGAAAGCCCTCGCACAGAAACGAAGACCCAACACAGCCAAAATAAATTAATTAATTAATAAACTCCTACCCCCAACATCTTCTTTAAAAAAAAAAAAGCCTACTATAGCTGAAGTAAAATATAGGTGAAATAACAAGTTTGAGGGCTAGTTATATTTCTTAATCTAATACACACTGAAATAAATATTTAATTATCAAAATAAAAAATGTTTCCATACCTCCTAAAATCCTCTTGCACACCAGCAACGTTTGCATTCCTCACTTGGGGAATCACAGATCTAAAGATTAGTCCAAACATCTCATTTTCAGTGGGGGCAGTGAGGCCCAGAGGGGTGAATTCACTTATCCGAGGTCTAGTTTTTCAGTCAGTGGGAAGGTCAGTCTGGTCTAAGGAGGGAAGAAAGAAAATAAAGGAAACTTGAGATCTCTAGGCTGCCCCGGCCAAAGTCTTATCAGTCTTATCATTTTTGGAGAGAGGCCCTACCTTGTCATCTCACCAGAGTCCAGATATCAGTTTATAGTTACCTTGGCAGAGCCATTTTAAGACCTGGGTCTTAGATATTCTTATTTTTGGAGGTCCTGACCCGTATCCTATCACATATATTACAATGTGTGCACATTGGCACTTATTAATTTTAATTTTGCTATTTTCTTCTTCTTGTATTTTGAAGCCAATGAAGTTTTCAAGCTTCAACCATTGTGGCAGGCCCTTACAAAGTTCACAACCCATAGGGTTAGAGCCTGCCACGCCTAATGGATGAAGTGGCTCTGGATGTGGTAAAGGAATCTGATCAACGGAGACACACTAAAGAGCAATTTATCCACTTTAGCCCTTTCTCCTGGTATATTTAAAGGGTAATGTGGACAGGCCACTGACAACTAAATGAATGAGTTTCCGGTGGCAAAATCTTTGCTATTCTGACAGAGCGGTTGGGGCAGTGCCACTGCAGGTAGGCCAAGTGCCGTGTGACTGGCAAGATGTTCTCATTCTGTGCCTCAGTTTCCTTATTAAGTAAAACAAACAGATTAGACTACATTGATGATTTTCAAAATATATTTCAAAAATGAGGGCAAAATCAAGACTTTATTGGACATATAAAAACTGAAAGAATTCATCACCAGCAAACCTGCACTAGAAGCAATGATTAAGGAAGTCCTTTAAGCAGAAGGAACATGCTACCAGATGGAAATCTGGATCTATACAAAGGAGTGGAGAGCATCAAAACTGCTAACTATGTGAGCAGAGCTTTTAAAAGTTATCACTTAAAATTCTTTAAAAGACAATCAACTGAATATTTAAAATAGATAACCAACAAGGACCTACTGTAAAAAAATTTAAAAAAAAAGACAATCGGGGCTTCCCTGGTGGCACAGTGGTTGAGAGTCCGCCTGCCGATGCAGGGCACACGGGTTCGTGCCCCGGTCCGGGAGGATCCCACGTGCCGCGGAGCAGCTGGGCCCATGAGCCGTGGCCGCTGAGCCTGGGCGTCCAGAGCCTGTGCTCCGCAACGGGAGAGGCCGCAACAGTGAGAGACCCGCATACCGCAAAAAAAAAAAAAAAGAAAAAGAAAAAAAAGACAATAGACTGTTTAAAGCTAATATGCTAACAATGTACTGTGGGATTTGTAACATGTATAAGTAAAATGTATGACAACAATAGCAAAAAAAGTCAAGAAAAACAGAAGTATACTCTTGTAAGATTCTTATACTATGGGTCAAGGAGTATAATATCATGTTAAGGTAGAATATGAAAAATCAAAAAATGTACATTAAACCCTCATGAAACTACTAAAATGAAAAAGAGTAAATATGCCAACAAAGGAGATGAAATGGAATAATTAAAAGTACTAAATTAGTCTTAAAAAAAAAAAGGAGAAAAGGCAACAAAGACCACAGGGAATAAATATAAAACAAACAGCTAGATGGTAGATTTAAACCTAGCCACGTCAGTAATTACAGAAAATATAAATTGTCTAAATATCCCAAGTAAAAGGCAGAAATTATTAGGATAAAAAAGAAAAACCAACCAAGATCCAACTATAATACTAACAACAAATCTACTTTAAATAAAGACACAAACAGGTTGGAAAAAGATGCACCATCTTAACAATAGTCAAAAGAAGGCCAGAGCAGCTCTGTCGATATCAGATAGATTTCAGAGCAAAGGGCATTACCAGAGGTCAGGTTATTTCATGAGGATAAAGGGGCCGATTTATCAAGAAGTCATGATGATGCTAAATGCTTCTGTACTTAATAACAGAGCTTCAAAATAATAATGTTTTTGGAGTCTCACATGAATGAGAGTGTTCTGTAGAATTCAGTATAAATGTTACTTCTGGCTCTCTTCCTTTTCTATTTTCAGTATGACCCACTATGCTCATTGTAAATTAAATTTAAGGACACTAGACCTACCTTCATTTGGCTATCAAAAGAAACCATCCTAGGAGGCAGTCAAAAGTGGTTGCTAGCACCTCTGCTCCTGGCCAAATTACTTTTGGCTTCTATGGACTTCAGTTTTTCCATCTGTACCATGAAGATCAACCGTTCGGAAAAAAAGTCTTTAAACGGTGAGTTCTCCAGCCTAACAGTTTGTGGAACCCCCTAGAAGCTGGGTCAAGTACCAGCTATGGTGGGATGGGAGCAGCGGTAAGAATGGATGAACCGGAATCCTGGGAGATCTAGATGGGCCCTTGACCCAAATATCTTGCTGGTTGGGCTCCTGATTCTTTCCATGGCTCATGTGATCTGGGGAAAGAGTGTTGTAGTAACAATTCTTTCAAGTATTTTCAACACAGCTGACAGAAAATACATATGCTGAACTTTGTAAGCTGCCTTCAGCTTATATATAAATGAATGGATTATGAGAATGACAGGTGCTGACAGGTACTTCGTTTTTCCAAACTAACCTGGTTGGCAACAACTGAAGGCAGGTCACGGCTACTACCTAGATCAGTAAGTCTAACGGATTAGTAGATGGAGCCATGCGACGCCTTCTTGGCTGGGAATAGAGGGACAGCACTGCTCTTCGTTCTTCATTGCACGCACGTTGGGCTAGCGATTGTATACCATGTCACAGATACAAAAGCACCTGCACTCCTTTGGAGCTTCCAAGACAAAGTGGGAAGGATGATGACACACAGTATGGGTAGCACACACTTAGCAATATGCAGCAGGTACCTCAAAAATTATGACAGATACAAGCTCCTTTAACATACAGGATCATTTTAAAGCTGTGGAATCTGATATACAGTACATATGACAAGTGTCTTGTCACATCCTTTTTTTTCATGTCTCTTGTCTTTTTTGACACTTTCTTGTTCTGTGTATATCTCTTTGGATTTCAGTTTGGAAATACGAGTAAATGAAACTGGGAGGAAGAAACCTAGGTAAAAACCCTTCTTATGAAACAAGTGTAACAACAAAAAGAAAGAGCTACCAGAATCCTATATCCTTCCAAGAGAATCAATCATCTAGAAACCAAGTCTTTGGCTTTTTCACAGTAACCTTCCAACCATTTTTCCAGGTATGACTAAGAAGGGGGTTAGGAGCACTTAATGCAGAAAGGTCTAGAAGGATATACACCAAGTTGCTGACATGAATTATTTCCAGAGGATGGAAAGGGACAAACTACTAAATTTTTCTTTACACATCTTGAATTATTTAATTTGTTACATTAAGCACCTATCGCTTTTGTAATAAAAACATTGATAAGGAACACTGTTAAAGAAAAGTAACGACTTTGTTCACTTAAAAAACACTTAAGAGAGTGTATATAATGCATGTGGTCCATCACATTAAAAAGAATGAGTAAGCTCACCAAAGACTAAAATTCCGAAGTTTAATTGTTAGTCTACAGCAGAAGTTTTATGAGGCAGAAGCATTAGGGTAGCCTCTGGGGTTTTCTAACATTCCCCTGGCCTGAGCCCCTATCCGCCAGGGAGGCCCAGTGCACTCCCCCGTAATAAAATGAGGTAATGTGGTAATGACTGAGCACAGTGCCTGCCAACAGAGAGTACTCTACCTCACAAGGAGGTCCCACAAAATCAAGGTCTTTACATCTTGCTAGATGGGACGGCCTTTCCTCCTGAGATAAATATCATACATTGTTGAAAGCAGGGAGGTAAGTTCTCCTCGAAAAGCCACATATCTCTCCCCTCTGACAGTTCCTGCCCTGACATTTGACAGAGACCACTACCTCTAAACCTTTTCCCATAGCAAATCTGTCATGAAGTGGGGTGCTTCCCCCAATGGACCATGCTCTAGCTTTCCAAACTGCTAGAATCTTCAGGATTTTTCAATGTTGGTACTATTGACACTTTGGGCCAAGTGATTCTTTGTCGTCGGGGATGGGGTGGCGGATGACCCTGCGCACTGTAGGATGTGTAGTGTCATCCCTGGTCTCCACCCACTAGATGCCAGTAGCATCCAACCCCCACAGTTGTGACAACAATGCCTCCAGACATTGCTAAGTGTCCCCTGCGGGGAAAACTGCCACCAGTTGAGAACCACTGTTATATATCAGTTCAGTTGTTCAGCCATCCCACGAGAACCTGGGACACTGATATCCATGTAACAACACCCCACACACACAAAACCCCCAAAAAAGTTGAACTTCTGAACCTTTAAGAACCCTCTTCCCAGGAGCAGTGTAATGTTGTCAGTGAAAGTCAAGCGTTCAGAAGCATTTGTCTCACATTTTAGTGCAAACTTTCTCCCTTATTGGTGGCTACCAAAGGGCTACAGGCAAGGACGAGTTAGGTAGGTCAAGCCAGACCCTGCGGGGGTGAGAGGGGGGAAGAGGTGTTTAGCCAGCTGGTGTTCCCTGATGAACAGTTCTAATCCATTCACAGGCATAAAATGAGCGAGACAGACTGGCAGGTGATTGTCACTCAGTTCCCTGGCTTTAAATACCATCTATGGACCGATGACCCTACATTTTATATTTCCAATCCTCACCTTTCTCATGGCAGCCAGCCTCTTACAGTCAACTCCACTTGGGTATTTGATAGGCATCTGAAACTCAATACGTTCAAAATGGAACTGATTTTTCCTCCTAAACCGATCGTCCCCTAGTATTTCTCAGCCTAGTAAATGGCATCACCATACACCAAACTGCTCAAGCCAAAACTTAGAAGTCATCCTCGATTCTTCTATTCCTTTTTTTTTTTTTTTTTTTTTGCGGCACGCGGGCCTCTCACTGTTGTGGCCTCTCCCGTTGCGGAGCACAGGCTCAGCTGCCATGGCTCACGGGCCCAGCCGCTCCACGGCACGTGGGATCTTCCCGGACCGGGGCACGAACCCGTGTCCCCTGCATCGGCAGGCAGACTCTCAACCACTGCGCCACCAGCGAAGCCCTCTTCTATTCCTCTTTCCCTCACTTTCCATATCCATCAGTCATGTCAGCTCCACTTCCAGAACACATCCCTAATCTGCACTCTTTTCTCTAGCTCCACTTCTGCCACCCGAGTATAAACCACTATCATCTCTTACTGGACCACGTCATTAGCTTCCTAACTAGTTCCTGTTTCCTCTCTGGTCCCCTACACATCACGGTTTCTCAACCTCACACTATTGACATTTTGGACTAAGTGTGTTAGTCCAAACGTAGTTCCCTTTGCTTGGGGGAGGGGGGCTGTCTTGGGCACTGTAGGATGCCTAGCAGCATCCCTGGTCTCCACTCACTAGATACCAGTAGCAACTGCCCCCCCCCCCCACCAACGTGACAAACAAAAAAAAGTCTCTAGACATTGCCAAATGTCTCTTGGGGGATAAAAATCACCCCTGAGAACCACTGTCCTACATCCTACACACAGGAACCAGGATATTTTTAAAATGCAAAATGCATCATGTCACTCCCCTGCTGAAAACCCTCCAGCATCTTCCCACTGACCTTAGAATAAAACCCAAGCTCCTTATTGTGGCTTTCAAGACCCTCTATGAACTGGCCACTGCCTGCTTCTCTAACATCCTCTCTTCCATACGACACTCTCCCTCCCTAAGCTCCAGCCACACTGGTCTTTTTTCTGCTCCTTGAACAGTCCAAGCTTGCTCCCCTTCACCCCTTGGACTTGGCTGATTTCCTCTACCTAGAATGCACTCTCCCCAGACCTTTGCATGGCTCACTGTTCACTAAACAAGTCCCAGATCAAATGCTGCCTGACCACCCCATCTAAACAACCCCCTTACATTCTCTATCACATTACCTGTTTTTTATTTCCTTCATAGTGCTAATCACAATACAAAACTCTTGTTTTGTCATTTGTTGTCTGCCTTTTCACTAGAGTGTAAGCTCCCCAAGAGCCAGGACCCTATTCGCCTTGTTCACTGCTACAGCCCAAATGCTAAAATAACAC
Source organism: Phocoena phocoena (assembly GCF_963924675.1). Classification (NCBI taxonomy): domain Eukaryota; kingdom Metazoa; phylum Chordata; class Mammalia; order Artiodactyla; family Phocoenidae; genus Phocoena; species Phocoena phocoena. The sequence continues at coordinate 49,047,909 of NC_089237.1, forward strand.
CTGGTACAGAGTAGGTGCTCAATAAATATTCCTCCCCTGTACCTCCTCAAATCACAGGTCAGGTTTCCTTTCTAAGAGTATGCTTGACTGCTGATGTAGTTTCACTTTGAGCTACATTTGGCCTATGTTAAAATGTGTGTGGCTCGGGCTACCATGCACAAGGGCTTGGCATAAAGAAAACCACAATTTTGAAACATAAACACAGGCCAACTAATTAAGGAGAGTCTGCTCCTTGCCCCTCAGGTTTGCTGCAGGCATATAATCATTCCACTGGTCACGACTTCAGTTTGCTCCTTGTCCCTAAATTTGAAGCAGCAAAGGTCGTTCAGGGGCTAAGAATCCAAAACTCACCTGCCTCAGAGGTTCAAACAGCCTCTTTGTCCATCACCTCAATATATACAATATATAGGGCCTTAAAACTTTTTGTGCTGGCTTCAAGTTAAAGCAGTTCACTGGGTCAAAGGCAGGAAAGGATGGTCCAGGGTGCAGCAGGGTCAATGAATGTTGGCTGAGTCCTGAAACCGCAGCTTGGCTCTTAAATTGATTTGTGGTCTGCTTCCAGGAAACCAAAGATGATCGGTCCACCTGGCAGCAGGCTGGCTGCGAACTGGAGGCAATTCTGCCCTGGCCAAAGGCCATGGCCCTCTCGTGGCCCCGAGGAAGGAAGCATTTCATCGGGCCTTTTGGACATTTTGGCGAGCGGCCGGCTGCTCCCGCCGCGGCGGGCTCTCCACGCGGTGCAGAGACGTCTCCACCCGCAGAGACAAGGCCCTGACGCGGCGGGAGGCCGTCTCCGTGCGCTGCGAGGCTGTTTCCACGTGCCGGTAGGACACCTCGAAGACGCGACGGGCCCGTTTCCCAGAGGGGGAGACGGAGCACCCCTCGCTGCGGCACTGGGTAGTCTCCACCTGCCGGGAAAACCTCCGCACCTCACGGGAGGTCGTCTCCACGCGGACCGTTGCCGTCTCCTCGGAGCGGGTGGCCTCAGCCCGGGGCAGAGAGGGCTTTCCCCCAAGCGGTGAGGCCATCTTACAGGGGTAACGGAACCAAGCAGGCCTCGCGAGGCCCCACTGCCCCACGCTCCTCGACGGGTTACGTCAGACGGTGAGGAGTGACATCACATGGCACTGTGACGCAGCCACAGCGGTAGCCGAGGATCCCATGACACAGCCACGTGCAGGAACAGTGGTCCTGGCGGGGGGTGGTGACGGCCCCTCTGAAACCCTGGGTTAGGCCCCGCGCTAGGTCAGCCCCCGCATCGCCCCCTAGCTTGTCAGGAGCCCGCGCGGGCGGAGGCGGGAACGGGCCGAGCCGGGGCGGGCCTGGCACTAGAGGAGCCGCCCGCCCCCGCGCGAGTCTCTGCCCGCCCCCCGCATCCCACACTGCACCGCGGCAGGAAGGGGGAGCCGCGGCTTCCGGCACCTCCCCCGCCACTCTCGGCGTTCGCGGTGTCGGGCTGCTCTCTGCTTAGCTCCTTTGCTGGTGATGGCAGCAGCTGTCGCTATGGAGACAGGTGAGTGGCGGTCCGAGCCGTGCGTTTTGGCAAATAGAAATATCCTGGGCCCAGACACCTGCTCCCGCTTCCCCAGGTTCTCCTTCCAGGTCTAACTCCCCGCAAGGTGATTGTTCGGACCGGGAGGGGCGAGGGCTCTTCTAGCGTCTGGAAGGGCGACGGTAGTTTGGCCTTTTCAGAGTTTGTTTTGTTGGTGTATCCTTTCTCCTCACTTGTTATTCAGACACCGACCCCGGCGAGGGGTCGGCTTCCGGCGAGGCTAAAGGAGAGATTTTGGATCATAAACCGCTTCCTCGATTTGTTTTCTGCGTCTTAAATGAGCTTGCATAAGTTTAAAACATCGTCGACAAACTCGTGTATTATTTTGCAACTGACGCGTCTCACCGAAGCAGGCGTTCCCTGATCTTGCGTTCTCACCATGGTCTCTTTCAGCTTGCATTCTGAACTTTTCTTGATAGGTTTAGCGTTTGCTTTGTTTTTGCTTAGCTTAATCACTTAACAACTTGTAACACATTAAAATAAGGCAAGGCACAGTCACCGCAACTTACCACAACAGTGGTCAATGTTAAAATGTTAAAATCTCAACATAGTGGCTCACGAGTGATAAATGTTCTGCCCCGTGTGTGATCCTGTTTTCTTTGATAACTTGTCTTTAACATTAGAGAATTCATTCATTCCTGATTAAACATTCCTTTTAATCAGGGCTTTGCTTTCCTTACACTTCTAAGGAAGGTTTTTCTCCTCCCTCGCCCAGTTTAGGAAAACCTTCACATGCCCTTCTTTATGTAGAAACGTATCTCATCATTAGTCAGGTTTCTTTACTGCTGTTTTCTTTCTACAAATCAGTATTGTATATGGTGACGTTTATTTTGGATGATTTTTGCTATCTTCTCTCCTAGATGATGCTGGAAATCGACTTCGGTTTCAGTTGGAGTTGGAATTTGTGCAGTGTTTAGCCAATCCAAATTACCTTAATTGTAAGTTGTTGAACACCTCATTGAATTGAGTAGCTATTTACAATTTCTGATAGAAGAGTTCCAATTCATAGTTGGCCCTTTGTATCCTCGGATTCAACTGCAGTTGGTTGAATCTTCCCATACGGAGGATGACAATACTGTCATTGTCATTGCGCTATGTTATTTTATGTGAGACTTGAGCATCTGTGGGTTTTGGTGTCTGTGGGGTCTCTTAGAACCAGTCCCCTGTGGATTTGAGGGATGACTTTAGTATCTGCTTTTGTACATTCTCAATTGAACAGAATTATTGCTACACTTATATTGGTACATATATAATTGAGCAAACTGGGACTTCTGTTGTGAATTCAATGAGTGTCGGTGGTGGGGATGTTATGTAAGTAAATTCTCTACTTGTATGTTAGGAGTCACAAATCAGTAGTCCAAGGATTGATTTGCTCTACAGGTGTATTTTTTTTTTTTTATGCCTTTCAGTTCTTGCCCAAAGAGGTTACTTCAAAGACAAAGCTTTTGTTAATTATCTTAAGTACTTGCTTTACTGGAAAGAACCAGAATATGCCAAGTATCTAAAGTAAGTTTAATTTTTATAGTCCTAAATATGTGTGTACTTTATTATACTCCAAAGCACTGATATTTAATAGACTTCTTAGTTTCACATTGGAAAAAATACAGTTTGAATCTCTGCACTTCTTTTAGTTGTCTCCATTTTAATATGAGACACACTGATCTCTAACTTAACTTGGATTATTTCAGTGATATACTCACCAGTATCCCTGCTTTCTCCCCGCCATCCCCCGCCCCCAAGCCAAACAAAGAAGAACCATTTTCTACACAGAAGCCGACTTGGTATCTTAAAAATAGAAATCACAACATTCCATTAGAACTCTTCAGTTGCTTCTCATTGCATGCAGAGGAAAATCTAGTCTCTTTTCTCGAGCTAAAGACCTGTATCATCTGGCCCTGTCTTGTCTGACCTTACCTTGTACCACTCACTCCATCTCACCGGGTTTCTGACCCAAAGGAACCCACAGTCTATATATGCAATGACATAGCCATAGCCTGAACATGAAAGACCGTAGAAGGGGGTACTTACTTGTAAGGAAGGTTTTCTGGAGGAGGTAGCCTTACCTGAGTCTTAGTAGCTGCTTATTTTATTTTATATATTTTACATAATAAATATATGTATTATTCAAGTTGTGCAATAGATGCTTTCTTTTTAAGGCTTATGAATTGCAAGGAGCATACTATAATCATGAACTTATTCCTTTTTTTTTTTTTTTTGCTAATTTGCAGTAGTGCTATAGCTTACTTTTTTTTTTTTTTTTAATATTTATTGATTCATTTGGCTGCACCAGGTCTTAGTTGTGGCATGCGGGATCTAGTTCTCTGACCAGGGATCGAACCCGGGCCCCCTGCATTGGGAGCGTGGAGTCTTAACCACTGGACTGCCAGGGAAGTCCCCGAACTTATTCCTTTTTAATGGTAAAAAAGAAACCGTGAATTCCCACCTGTGCTTTGTCTTAACTAGGTAGTCAAAAAGCAATGGTGAAACTTTTAGTCTTTTTTTTTCCTAAACACACACAAGTTTGAGAGGAAAACGTTTCAAACTTGTACTCCCACTTTTCTGATCTGTGTCTCATAACAAGGAGGATGTATGAAGCCCACATCCTCCTGTAGCTTGCAGGACCCTTGGCACCCTTACTGGCCCTTTATAAAGAACCATTATTCATTTAATAATCCAGAGAAAAGACTTTTTTTTATTAGGTTGCAACATGTTATATGTATGTAGACTTAGAGACTCAGTGTTGGACACTGAGCCCTAGACACAAGTTCAGTTTCACCCACAACATTGCTGAGATGGTCATCTACATGCTGGCTGGAGGTTTCCAGTGAGCCCATACTACTCCATTCAGGGGCAACCAATTCCATTGTTAGCTAGATGCTAGAAAGTTCTTCCTTGTATAATAATATGATATACCTCCATGTAACTCCAACCCATGTTGAGTTTTATCCCTGAATTAATCCAGAACCAATCTATGCCCTCTTGAGGAACAGCCATTCAGATACTTAAATTCAAGAGAGGTTGCAAATTAACCCCCATTTCATTTCTGCACAAGGTTTTCATTTAATAGTTGCCAACATTTGAAGATTAAAAAGTTTCATATTTTAATCCAGATTTCTAGCTACTCTCTAAAATTCTGGAGGATCTGGTAACCCCAGGTCTTTGTTCTCCCAGGTCAGCCACTGGCCAGAGCAGAGGAGCAGTTGCCTCTTCTAGACAGTTTCTACCACTTCACTAATAGCCACGACTTGCAACTATAATTTATCTCTTACACCTTTTTTTCTCACCTACCTTCAGCCATTTCTCATGTGCCCGCCTTTGGATATTTTGCACTTATGCCTTATGTTTTTCAGCCAAGAGCTAAACACAGGCCTTCAGATATCAAGGTACAGTGGACCAAATAGCTTTTTATTCTTCATATGGACATTATACTTATATTTGTTCAGCTTAAGTTTACATTACCTTTTGGGGGGTCAGGGAATGAGGGGGCAAGGATTCATATTGTTGACTTGCTGGGAGCTTTATGTCAACTAAAATCTTTCAGTTCTTATTTTCATCAATGCTGTTAGTTTAGTTCTCCATTTATTTCTTATTTATTTTTAAAAAATCTAATTGCAGAACTTTCCTTTTGTACCTCTCCTATTTCATCTTGTTGGTTAATGCTATAATTGTAGCCTACTAACATATTTATAATTCCTTATTTTGTCATGTAATGTATTCTGAGCATTGACTCTACAAGTCTGATAAATGATCACAGTGTGTCTAAGTTCCAGTTACTAAATGCTACTTGAGGACCATTCTCTTGGTCGTCACATTAACTTATTTTACAGTTGAAGAAACTAAACCTTAAGGGAGTTTAAGTACCTTGTTTGAGGCCACACAGCTGGAGAATGGCAGAGCTGGTTTCAAACCTAGGTCTTTTTAACTACCAACAATGTCCTCATGAAAAGGAAATAGCCAGGGTAGGTGTGAGTGGAACTTAGCTGCTGACAATTACAAGCAACTGTGAATCTTTGGAGTATAGGAAGCAAATCTGTAATAAGGACAACATGGTGTAGGGACCTGCTACTCAATGTGGTTCTCAGACCAGCAACATTGGTATCACTTGGGAGCTTGTTAGAAATGCAGTCCTCAGGCTCCACCCCAGACTTCCTGAATCAGAGTCTGCATTTTAAGAAATGATTCACGTGGGCTTCCCTGGTGGCGCAGTGGTTGCGAGTCCGCCTGCCGATGCAGGGGATGCGGGTTCGTGCCCCGGTCCGTGGAGGATCCCACATGCCGCGGAGCAGCTGGGCCCAGTGAGCCATGGCCGCTGAGGCTGCGCATCCGGAGCCTGTGCGCCGCAACGGGAGAGGCCACAACAGTGAGAGGCCCGCGAACCACACCCCCCCGCAAAAAAAAGAAGTGATTCATGTGTGCATTAAAATTTGAGAAGCACTGCTGTAGTGTATTGTCCCCAAACTTTAGTCATTTGAATACCACTTGTACAATTTTGGCTCTATCTGTGTACTCCCTATAAGACTCACTGTTTTTTAATTGACTCATTTAAATTTTATGTCTTTTCTATTTGAAATAATTTTACTTAAAAACAAATGGAAAAACAGTAGGAAGAATTCCTGTATATTCTTCCCCCAGATATTCTAAGTGCAAACTTCTTATATAATCATAGTACAGTGATCAAAATCAGAACATTAACATTGATATATCATCTGATCTTGTTATCTAACCAGCAGACCTCACTCACATTTTGCCAGCTGTCTCACTAATGTCCTGTGTCTGGGGCAGTGTCCAGTCTAGGCTCAGATGCTGCATTTTGTTGTCATGTCTTAGTCTCCATTAATCTGAGTTCATCAGTCTTCTTTTTTTTTCCCCCCATAAGTGTGACACGGAAGTGATGTTATATCCTTCTTGGTATATCAGGAGTCATAGGATGTCCATTTGTCCCTCTACTGGTGATATTAATTTTGGTCACTTGGTTGAGGTGGTGGCTGCCAGTCTTCTCTGTATCAAGTTACTATTTTTCCTTTTGTATTTAATACATATTTTGTGAGGGAATACTTTGAGACTATGTAAATATCTTGTTTCATATTTCATTCTTTTACCTAACTTAAGCATCTGTGGAAGATACTTGCTTGAAACAATTTTTACTGTGGAGATTTTCTAATTCCATCATTCTTTATTCATTTATTAGTTGGTATTCAGTTGTAAGGAAGGAACATTTCCTTGTTCCCGATTTATTTATTCATTTTAAAAAGTTACATCAATATGGACTCTTGGATTCTTTATCTTGTGGGTTATAATTATGTATCTTCTTGATCCCAGATATAGCCAGTGGGAGCCCCTTCACATTGGCTCCTGAGAACTTTTGACGTATCACTATAATTTTCTGAGCATTTTTCTTTCTGGCACTACATAATATTCCAGGCTCATCTTGTACTTTCCTTCTGTTAGCCTTAGAATCAGCCATGTCTCCAACCAACCTTGGATAATTCTATATAAAACCCATGATCTGGGCATTCAGTGTGCTCATTGGTGTCACTGCTTGTAGGCCCTCTCAACACACAAAGCTAGAAATTGTGTGTGTGTGTGTGTGTGTATATAAATATCTATTTCTATATCTGTGTGCGTGTATGTGTGTATATATATATATATATATATTAAAAGCCATGAGTTCATACTGATGTTTTCAATTCCAACTCAGTAACAAGATTCATTCTAGCCTTCCCCTTCCTTATCTGAAACTCTTTCTGAGAGCTAGAAATTTGGCTTTCTATATACAGCATATTTACTTAGGTATTTGCTCAACCTCAGAGTATATGTACTTAATTTCAGAATTGTTATATCCCTGTGGAAAACTAGAATACAATATTTGTGCTTAGTTCTTTCTGAGACTGACTCAGTTTTAAAATAAAAGTTGTCTTATTGTTTATGGAAAACCAGTAGGTATTAATTAAACACATAATTAATTACTAAAATAAAAAGTGTTCGTGTTCCTCGCCTTGGAAACCACCAGAAGAGAATAGCATGATTTGTCCCCCAATGTTGACTCCGTTTACCAGTTACTGTGTGGTCTTAGGCAAGTTATTTAATCTTTCTGAACTTAAGTTTTCTCACTTTTGAAAATTCTGCTGACTTTTGATGCCTAAGCGGGAAAAAATAGAACTGTGCTACTGAAGCATACTAAACGAATGTGGCAGAGATGGCAGGCTGCAAGATCGCTCTCAGGTGAGCAACTCAACTAGAGCCTGGCATTATTACATGACGTCGCTCATTAACTTATAAACTTCACTCCAGGTACCCTCAGTGTTTACACATGTTAGAACTGCTCCAATACGAACACTTCCGTAAGGAGCTGGTGAATGCTCAGTGTGCGAAATTTATAGATGAGCAGCAAATTCTGCACTGGCAGCACTATTCCCGGAAGCGGATGCGCCTTCAGCAAGCCCTGGCGGAGCAGCAACAGCAAAACAACACAGCGGGAAAATGAACAGCCGGATCCAGACCAGGCTCTTAAGACATGTATGTATTGCTTCCGTACAGTGAAGACAAAAAAAGACTCTTCCTATGTACCTTTGCTGTGGTGAGCACCTAGAACCGTTAGTGCGCTATTTAATTGAACTAACTTTTTCTTGTTAATAGATTATTTCTGTTAAACCAGAATTGTTTACTTTGATTTCCCTGTGGCTTTGTAAGTTTTTATTAGTATTTAACACAGTCAGCTGAGTAAGAATAGAAATGTTAGGTGTTTCAGACCAATTTAAGGCAGCGGGGGGCGAGGGAGGGGGAGGGCCACTGAATATCCCAAACTCTAAGCCGAGCTCTGTTTTCATGTACGGTGGGGCCTGGGACAAGTCTGCCTCCTGGAACCTTGCTGTCCCTCAGATCAGCTATCCTGCCCTTCATCTACAGAGTGAGAGGTGTGGAGTAAGTGACCTCTTTACGTCAGGCAGCAGGAACCGCATAAAGGTTCTTAAATTCTGCAGGGCAGGAGACATACCTGTATCGCCAGTTGCTTTGCAAGAGAGCTTTAGGGAAGAATCATTGGTATGTCACTGACCTGGTAATGGCAGGGAGAAGATTGGTGGTTAACTACTAATTGGACTCTTGGCCTTAAGACTAGAACAAAGGTGAGGAGCCTCAAATATCTGTGCTCATTTGGGAAAGCCGACCTTTATTTGGCAGATACCACAAACCAGGCACAATGTTAAGTGCTTAGTTGCATTCTCATTTTATCCTCAGAATGATCCATGTTCATAAAGGAGGAAACTGAGGTTTAGACAGGTTAATGGTTACACAGCTAGTAAGTGATAATCAATGAGACTGACTCTAACCCATCACTAGGTTATATGGTCTCTGACCTCTCTGCCACCTGCCTCATCCCAAGTAGTGAAGCATATTCAGACAGCTGTAACAAACCTGCCAGCATTAAGCAGAGGCTGGATTAGATGTGCTGTGCTTCCCTGCAGTGGTTAGGTTAAGTTCTACATTCTAAAGCCAAAGAAGGAGTTTTAGGAATAACAGCTCTTTGTAAATTCGTGGAATTTAAGGTAAAAGATCCTAACTCCTTTAGAGATTTGGAAGCTGTCTACTGCACTATTAGGGGCTTTTAGGTATTTCTGTCATCTCTAATAATAGCTTCCTTTGTGCTATTACTGCCACTCCTGAAGAATTATTTTACCTATGGTAGCTTAAATATACCCATATATTAAAGCAAACTGAGGGTTCATGAGCATTTTAATAGCACTCTCTATTGTTTAGACATGTACCAATTTTTTTACATCATCATTTATTTACTTATTGCTAACATGAATTCAAAGCAAGTATGCAGATTCTTTTATACTAGAGCAAATCAGGAAATAAAGACACAATTGCCATCATCAAATCTTAATCTTCAGAGAACAACATCTCCACGAGGTTGGCCTGAAGACACTCAGATTCTACCAGTTTTTGAGGCTGTAAGAGAACAACAGTCATATCTTAACCCACAGCTACAAAAATGTTATTAGGAGGGGAATGAGTTGTTCTACCTTGAATGACACAAGTCTTGGAACAGAGAAATTATGCTATTCAGAAACTATTAACTAGTTGTAACAAGCTTTATGAAATAGTTAAGATATTTACCTTAAGGTGAATCATTAAAATACTTGGCTCCGTGGACTAAAACAGGAGACAGGAAGCCCGATGTCACCCCTTCCCTTTAACTCTTTAATTTAGAATCCCAGGGCCATGACTAAACTAGAGGACATGCCCTTTCTTTTCATCCAGCATTATGGATTAAGTCGAAAACAACTATTGATGCCACTGTTTTAAGGAATTGTATGTTAACCAACTTTCTTCAACAGTGCTTACAGAATTTTAAAATAAGGATGGCTTTTAAAAGGCATGAAAAGGGGCTTCCCCGGTGGCGCAGTGGTTAAGAATCCACCTGCCAATGCAGGGGACACGGGTTCGAGCCCTGGCCCGGGAAGATCCCACGTGCCACGGAGCAACTAAGCCTGTGCGCCACAACTACTGAGCCCACGTGCCAAGAGCTTGTGCTCCACAACGAGAAGCCACCGCAATGAGAAGCCTGCGCACTGCAACGAAGAGTAGCCCCCGCTCGCGGCAACTAGAGAAAGCCTGCACACAGCAACGAAGACCCAATGCAGCCAAAAATAAATTTCATTAATTAATTAATTAAAAAATAAATAAAAAAATAAAAGGCATGAAAGGGCTTCCCTGGTGGCGCAGTGGTTGAGAGTCCGCCTGCCGATGCAGGGGACACGGGTTCGTGCCCTGGTCTGGGAAGATCCCACATGCCGCGGAGCAGCTGGTCCCGTGAGCTATGGCCCCTGAGCCTGTGCGTCTGGACCCTGTGCTCCGCAACGGGAGAGGCCACGACAAAAAGAAAAAAGGCATGATAAAAACCCTAATATTTGCATTATTAATAACTTATTGGGATAGGCCATAGGGATGGACAGCCATGTGTATTTTGAATACATTCTGAAGAGCAATGTGATATTTGGGATGAAATGTCAAGATCTTTTCAAATTTGAATCCAGAACAAGTTAAAAGGGTTTTGATAGGGTGAACTGTATCCCCAACACAGTTAAAGAAAGATACTCACTGTTCCATATTTAAGTAGTGTAGGCACTGCAGTTAATTTCAACTTTTTCCTGAAGTCATTATTTGGCTCTTTCCAACTATTTCAGAAGGAGAAAGTGATCATGAAAAACATTTACTTGGTTTCTTACATTCTGCTTTGTATTTGATATATTACCACTTTCAGTCTTTCAGTAATCATTGTTTTTGTTGTAAACATTTTAAAAACCTTGACGTCTACAACATATATTCTCCTGTGCAAAGTTTTCATTTAAGTGAATATATACTAAGATATAAAATAAATGTAAAGACAAGTTCTGAACTAACATCAGGCCAAATTATTGAATTACCCTTACCTAATACAAATGGCTGAACATTCGAATTTTTAATTCGTATTTAATATATTCTAATTGCTTGACTTATCCGACTGTATCTTAGAACTCAGAACCTGAATCACAAGACCCTTCCCGCCTAAATTTGCAAGAGTCTAGTGCATGTCTGGGAAATAGAGTACGCATTGCCACTTACTAAGGTTTTTCTCCTACTTGGCAGTAGATGAACACACATCCTTCACCAACATGCTTCAGCCCCTCTCGTACGACCGGTTCAGCTTTTTAAAAAGTTGATAGAAATAATTACCAACTTTACAGTCAGGCACTGATGAACAGCGTCCCTCTCCCCTTCCCTCCCCTCCGTCTTGGTAAGTACTCGGACTTTATCCTGCAGTTAACTGAGGAGATAAACGGAAGTCACGTGTTTTTTTCTGATTTTTTGAGAGCCACTTTAAGGGTAAGGACCCACTTTCAGTCCTGATTTGTCCCCAGGCCACAGCGCCCAGAACAATGAAAGACAAGTATTTGCTGACTTACCATAAGGAGACCAATTCACGTCTCCTGTAAGACACTAATCACATTGGGGAAGTGAAAAGTTCTAATGGACTAGATTCCAAGATTACCGGGGTCGAATGGTAGAAGAGCACACTTGGCGGGGCGGGAAGGACTTAATAGGAGAGTCGGAAACAGGGTAGGAAAAGGCAAGGTGAGAGCTCAGATCGCCCTGCGGGACAACGGTAGCAAGACTCCCTCCGCTTCCTCTCCACCCTACTCTGGCCATAGCCTCGGCCTTCCTGCCACTTACTCTGGCCTGCAGCCCCCGAATCCCGGCCTCACCCTGCACGCAGTCGGGGCACCAGCTTTTGCCTTCGGCGTCCTTAGAACCAGAAAAATAGGCGAAAATGGTCTTGCCACTGTGCTGCTCCACCGCCTGCATGAACTCCTCGTAGCCGTACACGCTCACCTCTTTGTAGCGGGCCATCGGGAGAGCGTGCCTCGGTCAGCTAGAGGTGTCTTGGGCCGCTGGGAGGAGCTCCATGCGAGGTGGGGCGAAGCTGTTTCCGGGTGGGCGGGGAGCTGGGCAGGGCCTTGAGACAGCAAGCCCGGCTCTGAGGTGCTACGGAAGCCTCTGACGGCCAAAACTCCTCTGCACCGTCTTTCTATTCTCTTTTCTCAGGTCTCTCAGTGCTGACTGCACCCCGAAACCCCGGCTTTTGCCCCTGTCTGGTCCCGGCCCCAGCCCATGTGCAGTGGCTGCAGAACCTGCCGCCGCGCAGCCCCAGGACCCTTAGGTGGCTCCGGAGCCTTAACGGCTCCCAACCCGCCCTGCGCCCGTTGCCATGGCGACTGGGCGAGCGGCCGGAAGGGAGGCCTAGTTGCGGCCACCAGCCCGCTTTCTGGTAGGCGCGCCGCGCCCCAGACCAGGTGGGCTCTGGCCACAGCTGGGGGGATTGTGGGAAGCCGCGTTAGGAGTCATGGATCTGCGGGAGAGGAGACTTTGACCCAGCGCAGATCCTGCCGCTCGTCGGGCCTAATTACCTTTTCTCCTGCCGAGGCTTTATTGGGGCCCCGGGACCGGGGGGCGGGCGTCCGGGACTGGGCGGGGGTAGGGGGCTGGGAGGGAGGAAGGCTCGGAGGGCTAGAGCTGAGTGTGTGAGTGCGTGTGTGGAGCCGCTCTGGGAGCCGGTGCTGAGACAGAAAGTGCCGCGGGGCTGCGTTGGGAAGGCGGGAGTCGCCCTGGAGCGATGAGTGGGGCGGCTGGCCCAGGGGTCTTGCCGGGGCTGCGCAGGGGCGAGCTAGTGGCGAAGACGCCGGGCCGCTGCGTGGGGCCCAGCAGGTCCGGGCGCGGAGTCCGGCGGCCGTGGGAGAAGAGACGGGGTGCAGGGACGTCCCGAGGCCGTGGAGGGAGGCGCCGGGCGAGGTCCTCGGTGCGGGAGACGCGCTGTGTGAGTGCGGAAAGGCTGCAGGACTGTCGGCGGCCATGGGGGAGGAGACCTGCAGCGGGGACAGCCCAGGCCGCCGGGGCGAACAAGGCTGCGGGGACACCTGGCACGGCAGTCTTGATGGAGGTAGCAAGGGACCTTGGGACTGTGTGGGTGAACGGGGCAGTGGGGGAACCCCAGGTGGTGGGGCCTGTCGGCTCTGTGTGGGTGACTGGCACTGGGGAGGAGGAGGAGACGGCTTATAGGAGCCCCCGAGGCTGTGAGAGAAAAGGTCGTCCGGGATCTACGGGGCATGAGAGCATTCTGGAACTGTGGTTGAAGGTGCAAGCTATGAGGGCAGCTTCAGGATGTGGGGAAGGAAGCAGAGTCGAGCTCCATCCCGTGTCTGCAGGAGAAGGGCCGGTTGAAAGGGGGGTTCCTGGCCGGGCTTCGTGGGTAGAGACCAGCTGTGGTGGTCTCACCGGACCATGGGTGAAAGGACAGGACAGGCCAGTTCCCCGGGCCGCAGGAGTAGCCATAGCTCCGGACCTAGGGGCAGGCTGTGAGAGGGCCTCAGATTTGTGTGGACAAGGCCAGGCTGTGAGGATGCCACCTGTGGCTGTGCCTGGGACTCTGGAGGCAAGTTCTGGGATTGCCCCACACCCGCGGGGGAGAAGACAAGACGTGGCGGTGCCTGGGCCCGTGGAGGGGATAGGCTATGGGGTTGCCCCGGGCTCTTGGGGAAAAGGGTCGACTGGGGGGGTTCCCGGGGCCACTGTGGGGTGGCCTGAGGCTGTGGAGGTACCCAGAGCTGTGGAGGGAGAGCCAGGCGGCAGGGCTGCTCCAGGTCTGCGGGGGAGGGAGCAGGCAGCGCAGGCGCCTGTGTGTGGGGATACCCCAGGCTTAGGGGGAAGGGGGCGGACCGCAGGGGTGCCCAGAGCTGCGCGGGAGGAAACTCCCTCTGTGGGTGCCCCAGCCGCGTGGCGGAGGAGACAAGCCGTGGAGGAGACAGACGCCGGGCGTCTCCCTGGCCTGTGGGGCACGGGACAGCCCATAGGGGTGTCTTGTGCGACTGGAGCAGGAGCGAGATGTCGGGGTGAGCCAGGATTCGGGGAGAGGGGGCAGGCTGTGTGGGTGGAGACAGGCTCTGGGGGCGACTTCGGGTCCCGGAAAGCTGCACAGCCTGCAGAGGTGTCTGGTCCTGATGAGCAGGAGGCAGGTCCTGGGGGCGCTACAGGCCTGTGGGACATAGGACAGGCTATGGGAGTGCCTAGGCCTCTGGGGCCAGAGACAGGCTGTGGGAGTGTCTGGGGTCTGTGGGGAACGGAACAGCCTGTGAGGGTGTCCCAGGCTCCGATGGTAGCAGGAGCTGTGGGAGAATGGACCATCGGCGGTGGTGTCCCAGGCCTGTGGGCTAGGCAGCAGGCTCTGGGGGCGCCCCCGGCTGATGCAGTGACAGGGGCTGTTGGGGAGGAGACCTGCGGTGGGAATGTCTTGAGTTTGTGGGAAAGGAGGTGGGCTCTGGGGGGGCAAGAGGCTCTGGTGCCTGCAGCTTTAGGGGGACCCGGGTCTGTGGATCAGGAGGCTGGCTGTGGGGATGCCTCATGTCCCTGCATGAGAAGACAGGCCGCGGGGCTGTCTGAGGCAGTGGGGTCGCCAGAGGCAGCAGGTGTGTCCAAGCACAGGAGTGCCCCAGCAGGGGCGCCCACAGCTGTGTGTAAGTCTGGGTCTGGAAGTGTACCTGCCAGGGTGCCTGCCGCTGTGTGGGTGTCTGGCTCTGTGTGTCAGGAAGGTGGCTCCAGGGATGACTTGAACCTGTGGGGAGAGGTTCGTACTACCAGGATACCCTTGGCTTCAGGGGTACCTGTGGCTCCCCAGGAGCTGTGGTCTGTGGGAGAGGATACTGGTTGTGAGGCTTCCCCAGGATCATGGGGAAGGAGACAGAGTGCTAGGGTTCCTGTGGCTGCTGAGGTGCCCATGGCTTCTCGGGTACCTGGTCCCCTGGGGGTGGAGACTGGCCCTGGGGGTTTCTCATGCTTGCCAGGGAGGGGACAGACTGCAGGAGTACTTCTGACTGCAGGGGTGTCCACAGCTGCTGGGGCCCCTGGACCGCTGGTGGGTGATGCCAGCTCTGGAGGTGGCTCAGGGGCATGGAGAAGGAGACATGCGACTGAGGTGCCCACTGCTGCCAGGGCTTCAGGACCTGGGAACGGGGAGACTGACTCTGAAGGCGTTGCAGGCCTATGGAGAAGGAGAGCCGATGGAGCTGTCCCTGGGGCTGTGAGGGTACCTCTGTCTTTGGGGGTGCTTGCAGCTGTAGGAGTTCCCACGGCGGGGCGCCGGCCTGCCGCAGTGTGGGTGACTGGGTCTGCAGGAGAAGATCCCAGTATGGCTGTCTCCAGCTTCACGGCGGGGAGGAGGCCGTCCACAGAGGGCCCCGGGGCTCCAGGGTGGGAGACAGGAGGTAGAAGTGTCCTGGGGCTGCCAGGGGGGGTGTCTTACACCTGTGGGCGTGGGACCAGGTTATGGAGCTGCCCAAGGTCTGCAGGGGAAGAACCGGACTCTGAGAACGTGCCAGGGGTGTCCAGGACAGGCACGGCTTGGGGGGTGAATGAAGCCGAGGAAGTGCCCCCAGTTTCAAGGGAGGAGACAGGCATTGGCCACTTGAGAGATCATGCACAGCAGGGTGGGAGGAGACAGGCTGCAGGAGGGTCTAGAATCAGAGGGAGGGGGAACAATTTGGGAGAAAATTGTGAGGGGGAGGACAGATTGAGGGGTGCATTCCAGTAGTATATATAGGGAACAAGTTGGGGGACCCTGGGGCTCTTTGGGAGGGAACAGGTTGGGGGGAGATTTGTCCTGGGTTATGGATGAAGGCACAGGCCGTAAGGGTGTCTCAGGATGGGGGAGAGAGATACTTCCTGGAGATGCCTCACCGTATATGGGATAACACATTGGGAGGTTTTCTGGCACAATGGGAAAGGGACAGGTTGCAAGGAGAGGGGTGTCCCAGGACTTTGTATAGGGGAACGGTTCGGGGTGGGTGTCCCTGGGCTTCGTGTGTGGATGTGCTTGTGTGTGTGTGTGTGTAGCATCACTCGAGGTATCCTGGAACTGTGGGGATCACCTAGTTTCTTCCTGTTGGAGAATGGACTGTTAGGCCTTTGGCATCCAGGGGGAAAGTACTGACCACGTACAAGCCACAGATGCCCAGGCCCCAATTCTGCAGGCTCCTTCATTCTGCGGCTCCGGCCCCTGGACTGTGGTGATGTCAAGCCAGTTGGGATTGCCTCACTCGGGTGCTTCCTCCCATCTCCGCTTTTGATTATGTCTCTACAGCCTTAGAAATAAGGAATCTTTATATTTCTACAGTCAGTCTTTAGGCAAATCCAGTCTACAATCCTTGAGTTTATTCAAAAGCTTAAATTAGGGATCTTTAAAAAAACCTGAATTTCCCAGTTGAGTTCCTATGGGACTCTTTGAGAGGGCAAGCTCCCCCATGCAGTTAACACTAGTCAGTTTATGGAAAATCTGCTTAATTCGACAAATGTTGAGTTAAATTGTCCACTATGCTCAAAGCACTGTTGTGGGGAATCTCAGAGAAGAGCAAGACAAGGCCCTAACCCTCCAGGAACCTTGTCTAGCTGGGAAGATGAGACAGATACCTGTGAAATAGGTAAATAACGACATGAGCAAGTGTGTGAGTGCAAGGGCAGTAGTGTCTATAAGGAGGCATTCAGAATAGGGAGAGGCACTGGTGCATGTGTAGTTTACAAAGCGCTCTTATCTGTTAGACACTGTATGTGAATATAGGGTGGGGGGAGTTTGGGGGAAATTGAAGGTGTACAGAGGTCATTCAGCTAGTTAATGGCAGTTCCTGGCGTCAGTCTAGGTACTCCGATGCCACAGGTTTACTTAGAGTCATTCAGAGTTATGTCCTTCTGAGCTACCCAGAAGAGTGAAGTGTACTGCTTTTTGGTTAGTAGTTAGGATTTATTAACGTAGGCTGTATATCCGTAAAACTTCCTTGCGGGAAAGTGCTTGTTTACCATAGCAGAGCTCTGTTTTTGGAATAACGTTTTATCGATGACCTTTGAGATGTGAAATTTGGAATGAAAAGGGCTCAAGAGATAGTCATTAAGCTAGTGTGTCCCCTATTCGCTTGGAAGGTAGAATTTCAAAAGTGTAGTTGCTTTAGCAAGTGGAAGATACTGTTGTATACCTGTCCTTAAGCATTCACTCTGTAGTATGAGGTGGCTGGGGGCTACCACGATATTGTTATATGAGCATGGCACTGTGTTTTACTTACTCTTTCCTTTCGTTTGAATGCAGTTGGTCTGAAAGTACTTTCTTTTATTTTAGGCAATGATTTTAGGAGAGAACTGTTGGCTGATGACTGAGCTTTCACTATTGTACTACACTTTCTGACATGATGGGATCAGGCAGACCAGCCTCAACCTGTGTTCATCTAGCATCTAGTGTCCAACTGGATGGGAGGAGTGACCCCAGGAAACTTCAGACCCAGGTAGTTTCGTTTTATTTTTCTCTTCAGAGTTTTGTTACGAAACATTTCAGACAAAGAAAAGGGCAATGAACACGTTTTAAATCACCTTTTAGATTTAACCATTATCACACCTAAGAAAATGGACAAAAAATAATTCCCTAATATTATCTAAGAACCAGTCTTCATTCAGCTTCACCCAGTTGTCCCCAAAATGTCTTTTCCCCCAGCATTGTATTTACGCAAATCTTCAAACATACAACAAACAGAATTTTACAGTGAACCTGTAGATTCCATTACTATTTCACGTGTTTGTTCCATTGCATATCTATGCTTCAGTCCATCCCTCTAGAATCCATTCATCAATCCCTCATACTTTTGGACTCAGATCAAAATAAATTTCAGGGGCTTCTCTGGTGGCACAGTGGATAAGAATCTGCCTGCCCAGGCAGAGGACATGGGTTCAGCCCTGGTCCAGGAAGATCCCGCATGCCACGGAGCAACTAAGCCTGTGCACCACAACTACTGAGCCTGCACTCTAGAGCCTGTGAGCCACAACTACTGAGCCCGTGTGCCACAACTGCTGAAGCCCACGTGCCTAGAGCCCGTGCTTCTCAACAAGAGAAGCCACCGCAACGAGAAGCCTGCACACTGCAACGAAGAGTAGCCCCTGCTTGCCACAACTAGGGAAAGCCCGTGTGCAGCAACAAACACCCAACACAGCCAAAAATAAATAAGATAAAAATAAAATAAATGAATAAATTGCAGACTCTGAGTACCCTGAGTACTTGAGCATGTGTATCATACACTAGAATTCATTCTTTTTTAAAGATTTTTTTTTTTTGGATGTGGATCATTTTTAAATGGTCTGTATTGAATTTGTTACAATATTGCTTCTGTTCTGTGCTTTGGTTTTTCGGCCCGAGGCATGTGGGATCTTAGCTCCCCGACCAGGGATTGAACCTATACCCCCTGCATTGGAAGGCAAAGTCTTAACCACTGGACCGCCAGGGAAGTCCCCTAGAATTCATCCTTTGTTTACCCTTTTTTTCTTTTGATGTACATTTTACGTTTGCAACAAATACACTGAAATGTATACATCTTGTCACATTTGCTGAGTTTTGACAAGTGTATACACATGTGTATACACATGTATAACCCATGTATAATACCACTATCAAGATACAGATCATTTACATTACCCCAGAAAGTTCTCTCGTGCCCCTTCCTAGTCAGTCCCACCCCGGCCCTCCACAGGCAACCACTATTCTGATTTTTTTTCAACATAGATTAGTTTTGTTTGTTCTAGAGCTTCATGTAAGCAGAGTCATATACTGTGTACTCTTTTGTGTGAGGCTTCTTTCACTGGGTATGATGTTTCTGAGATTTGGTGTAATATTTCTGAGATTCATCCACCTTGCTGCATGTATCAGTAGTTTGTTACTTTTGAATACTGAGTAGTATTCCATAGTAAATGTGTACCACTGTTTATTCATTCTCCAACTGATGGATACCTGGGCTGTTTGGGTCACTATGAATGAAGCTGCTATGAACATTCTTGTACAGATCTTTTTGTAAACATGTTTTCATTTCTCTTGGGTAAATACCTGAAAGTAAAATTGCTGGGTCATAGGGTAGGTGTATGTTTAGTTTTTTAACAAACCAACAGACCTTTTTCCAAAGTGGTTGTACCATTTTATTTTCCTACCAGTAATGAATGAGAGCTCCAGTTGCTCCAATCTTTGCCAGCATTTGCTGGTGTTTTTAAATTCTATATATTTTTTAATTACACCATTTTGGTGGG
The DNA here is from genome assembly GCF_963924675.1 of Phocoena phocoena. Classification (NCBI taxonomy): domain Eukaryota; kingdom Metazoa; phylum Chordata; class Mammalia; order Artiodactyla; family Phocoenidae; genus Phocoena; species Phocoena phocoena. The sequence continues at coordinate 49,067,098 of NC_089237.1, forward strand.
TGTATAGTAATATCGCAAAGAAAAACTTTTTTAAAATTTTGACATAATTTCAGACTGACAGAAAAGCTGCAAGAATAGTACGCAGAATTCCTGGATACTCTTCTCCCAGATTCCCCAAATGTTAGCATTTTATTACATTTTCCCTCCCTCTCTCTCTCCCTCCTTCCTTTTTTTTGTCTCTCTCTGCTCACTACACACACACACACACACACACACACACACAATTCTAAACTGGTTAAGAGTAAGTTACAAACATGATGCCCTTTTGCCCCTAAGTACTTTTGCTTGTATAATCATGGTACAGTGATCAAAATCAGGAAATTAACATCAAATGATGCTATCATGTAATCTACAGACCTCACTGAGATTTTGTTAGTTGTTCCAATAATGTCCTTCATAGTGAAAGAAAATCTAAGATCATGAGTTTCATTGTCATGTTTCTTTAGTTTCCTTTAATCTGAATGATTGTTGAGTCTTTGTATTTCATAACATTGACATTTTTGAAAACTACAGGCTTGTTATTCAAGGATTTCCTCTCATTTTGGGTTTGTCTGAAATTCTCTTATAATTACGTTCAGGTTATGCGCTTGCGGTGGGAAAACCACCGAGGTGATGCTGAGTTCTTCTCAGTGCATCATATCAGGAGGTACACGCTGTCGATTTAGTCCCATTACTGACAATGTTAACTTTAATTATTTGATTAAGGTGGTGTCTGCCAAGTTTTCCATTGTAAAGTTACTCTTTTGCCTTTTGTAATTGGAAGTATCTGTCTTTGAGACTATGTTAATATCCTTTTGTTCCCCAAACTTCATTTGCTAGTTTAGCATTCACTGATGTTTTTTTTTTTTTAATGGTGGGAGTATGGTTTATTAAGCTGTGCCTTAGTACAGGCGCTGGGGCTTGCTCATGGTGCTCTGAATGTACAGAGCCCGAACGTTCCGCCAGTTTTTCTTGAGCAACGACACCAGGAAGCTGACAGCTAAGTGGATGTTGTACGCAGGCTCATCATCTGTCATTTTCATGTGGCCAGCAGCCACCGCCAGACACAGTACCTTCTTCATCTGGAACTTGACTGCGGACTTCACTTCATCAACTTTGGCTACCATGTTCTCATTGTGGGTCAGCAAGGAAGGGAACTTGCCAGCCTTATTCAGACCTGGGCCCAGGATTCGTGGGATCTGCTTGATCATAGATTCTGAAGCCAAAAAGGCATCATACTTCTTGGCCAGCTTCCTGACCAGTTTCTTATTCTTGCTGAGTTTCTTCAGGGCCTGGGTGTCCACGCGGGGGATATCCACAGCCTCGGCCTCATCACAGTGCTGCTGGTCCCCCAGAACACATACGGAAAACTTGGGGCGGGGAGTGGACTTAAGCCTGACGGTGCCCGAGAAGCGTTTGTCCTTCTGAGAGTCATAGTTCTTCAGGCTGATCTGAAGCTCCACCGTCTCCAAAAACTTCTGGCGTTTGCGCTGGTTCTCGTGCAGGACTTCCTGCACCACCTCGTAGAGGGAGTCTCGGGAGACTTTGCTGCTTATGGCCCCTCGCGCCACAATAACCGGAAAAGAGCTCATGGATGATTTTTGCCTGAATCAATTTTTTATTATGATGTGGTGGTGACTTATTTATTTATTTATATCAGAGCAGACTTTGAGAGTGTTACTTAATTCAGTATGATATTCAAATGGTCTCTGGGGCCTCCCTGGTGGCGCAGTGGTTGAGAGTCCGCCTGCCGATGCAGGGGACACGGGTTTGTGCCCCGGTCTGGGAAGATGCCACATGCCGCAGAGCGGCTGGGCCCGTGAACCATGGCCGCTGAGCCTGTGCGTCTGGAACCTGTGCTCCACAACGGGAGAGGCCACAACAGAGAGAGGCCCGCGTACCGCAAAAAAAAAAAAAAAAGGGTCTCTGATTTGGCCAGTGAAATGAGAGTCACTTCAAGCTGATTCTAGTGTCCCTTTCATGTTTCCATCAATCTTCGACCACTTTTTGCTATAAAAAGATATTCCAGGCTCAGCATAATTTTCCCCTGTCCCAGCCCTAGAATCAGCTATTTATCAAAGGAGACTTCATCCCTTTGGTGGAGAATGGATTTTAGGAATCAGTATCCAGGTACTAGATGTGCTCATTGGTTCTCGGATGTCAGTGTTTCTCTTATATGCCCTCCCAGAGGACATAATTGGGAAATAGTTATATATACTTGTGTGCCTGTACACACATTTGTATGCAGATCTGCACTTCCTCCTTCCTTCTCCCCTCCTCTGTCTTACTCCGTTCTTTCCTCCCTTTCCGTGTGTCTGTTTGTCTACCTGCCTATCTGTCTATATTAAACCCATGAGTTCACACAGGTATCTCCAGTCCAATCCAACACTTCCCATTTGTAACTCCCGTATTCAACAGTGTGAAACCAGTCTCCAGTTATCCACAGTATGCGTATTCATTTGCTCAATCCTAGAATGTACAAAACTGTTTGAGAATTGCAATCCATGCCTCTGCAAAAAAAGAACCCTACAAATTAGAGTTCAGTATTTGTTTAGAGAACTTTTTGTCTTTAGCCTGAGGGCATATAGTCCAAATGCTATGTTCAAAAGTTAATTGGGTTGATTTTTTTTTTTTAAACCTCCACTTTTTAGTGTGGTTATGTTAGTCATTTGAACTTCATTTTGGTTCATTGGTTTCTGTTAGTATTTATTTTTAGGGTTTTTCTTCATCCGTATGAATTTAATTTATTATCTTCCTCCCTTTCTCCCTCCCTTCTTCTTTTCCTTCCTGTCTCTCTAGTATATGGGAAACATTAATGTGGTTCCAAACAAACGTGTGCAAAAGGGAACATTCAGTGAAGTATTACCGCCCCCCCCATTCCCTCTATCCTTTCCACCCAATTTCTACCCACACCCTGTAGATACCTAATCTTATTATTCTCTGATTTTTCTTCCCTTTGTTTCTTTCTGCACAAATGATCAGATGTATGTGTGCTTTCTCATGAAGTACTTCTCCCCTTTTTTGAAGGGTGGAGTATTACAGATACTCTTTTTTGCACTTTGCTCTTTTCACTGAACAGCATATCTGAGAAATCCCTCTGCATGGGTTCATACATATCTTCCTCATTCTTAACATCTCCATAGTACTCCTCTGTGTGGATGTAGCATAGTTTCTTTTGTTTTCTTTTCTTTCTTTCTTTCTTTATTCATGGCTGCGTCGGGTCTTCGTTGCTGCGTGTGGGCTTTTAGTTTCAGTGAGTGGGAGCTACTCTTTGTTGCGGTGCACAGGCTTCTCATTGCGGTGGCTTCTCTTGTTGGGGAGCACGGGCTCTAGGCACGTGGGCTTCAGTAGTTGTGGCACACGGACTCAGTAGTTGTGGCTTGAGGGCTCTAGAGCACAGGCTCAGTAGTTGTGGCACACAGGCCTAGTTGCTCTGCGACATGTGGGATCTTCCTGGACCAGGGCTCGGACCCGTGTCCCCTGCAATGGTAGGCGGATTCTTAACCACTGCGCCACCAAGGAAATCCAGGATATAGCACAGTTTGAGACATGCTTCTACATAGGCATTTAGGTCAATTCCAATACTTGGCAGTTACAGTAGAGCAGTGAGTAGCCCTGTGCGTATGTATTGTTGGGGGTGTATCTTCAGGATAAATTCCTGGAAGTGAGACTGCCGGGTCAAAGGCAAACGCATGTGTGGTTTTGTTTGCTCTTGCTGGAGTCCCGTCTCTGAGGGTTGCACTCCCACCAGCATCCTGTGAGAAGGCCTGTTTTCCCAAGTCTTGCCAACAGCATGTGTTGTTATATCTCTTAATTTTTGGTGATCTCTTGCTGTCTCAGTGTATTTTTAATTTGTGTTTTTATGAACTTGACGAACCTTCCATATATTTAAGGGCCGTGTTTCTTTTTTTGTTGTTGTTAGTTGTCTGTTATGTGTTTTCACCATTTTCTACTGAGTTTTGGTCTTTTTTCATCTCAATTTACAAATATTTTTCTTCCAGTTTTTCAGTTCTTTGACTTTGTTTATGGTGTTTTTAAACCATAAAAAACAGAAATTGTTTTAAATTTTTTTATTTTAATGTAGTAAAAATTATCACTCTTTTATTGCATATGGATTTTGAGTCACAGTTAGAAAGCCTTTCCCTATACCCAGGTGAAAGAGGAATTCATTCATTCATTTTTTTTTTTTCTAGTACTTATATGAAATCCCCTAGGTATTTTAGGTTATTTTTACTTTTGGGGAAGATTTCTCCAATAAGGCCATAAGTTCCAAGTATTGTTCCTCATTCTGTGCACCTTTCAGATGGTAATTCTTTTTTTTCTCTCTCATCTCTACTTTTTTTCCCTAAAATACTTTCCTGAAGTTTTATCACACTGGGTTAGTTTAAACTAACTCTTCATACACGTGACTGTATAAACACATGTTCTTGTGTGTGCTGTGAGAGTTGGGGCGGCCGTCTCAAGAATAAGGCATCATAGCACAGGCTGCACTGGGTTTGCACGCACGGATTCTCCTAGTGCTATTTACCTGCCATGGACAGGTCCAAAGCCACAGAATTGTTTGCTCCCTTTGACATAGTAATTGCAGAACAGATCATTTATCCTAAGGAAATAATTTAAAAAGAGAAAAAGACTAAATGCATGGGAATATTAATTGAAGTAATATTTCTATTAGTGGAAAAGCTGAAACAGTCTGTTTAATAATAAGGTTATAGTTAGGTTAAGCATGAAAAGGCCATTCATTGGATTTTGGAAAGTGCAACTGTGAAAAATAATGAAAACTGTGAGAGTATGGAAACATGCCTATGTTTGTTAAGTGAAAAAACAAAACCTGTGTCTATCATGATTATAACTAACAAACATTTAAACTTGCCTAAGAAGGTGAAGTGGACTGTTTAGAGCAAGATGCACTTAGGTGTAGGATAAGAGATGTGGTCTAACCACCAGATGAAAAATCTCAGGAAGAGTATTGTCAGTGGCTTAGGTTCTGTGTGGTGCATCTGTGGAGCAATTTTCAGGAACACTCATAATGAATTGTACTGATCACTTGCTGGAAACTGACATTTTGATACAGGGCAGAAGTCCATCACTGGGGAGCTGAGGAACTTACTGGTTCTGTTTGAAGCTTTCTGAGTTGACTTTGTGAGGAGGATTCTAGTATGCTACTAGTAAACCAGAAGGATAATACTGGGGACTGGGTGATGGTAGGATAGAACCAGGGGTGTGTGGTTAACTCAGGGGTGTGTGAGAGTAGCTGATTCTATCAGTACAACAGGAAAATACCTCTTAGCACTAATAATCGTGTGGGTGAAATGTTAGAAACTTGATTATAGGCATATACTAACTATGCAATATGTCATTTTTCTAATGTGCGCTTGCTTTTATTTTTTTTTTTGAAGAACCAGCTGCAGTTTAATAGGAATGTTCCGACACATTCAAGCAACTTGGCAATCCGATATTCTTGCCCACATGGGATTAGAATTGAAAAACTGAAGCACTCATACAATGAGTCATACCATTGTAGAGATTCAGGTTTTAGAAACGGTCCTGACGTAGGCAGTTCTGTTTCATTTTCTGTCATATCAGAAGAGAGACTTAGCTATGCTGTCCATCTAGCCAAAAGAGATGTAAAACGAAGACAACTTGAAGAACACGTAAAAGAACACCATCTCAGAAGTCAGCCCCAAATCCTTCAGAAATGTGGACAGTCTAACCATAAAATATCTGACCATAGAGTGGAAAGGAAGGAATCAAAGAGTCGGGAAGTCTGTCACGGCAGCAACCAGCCATCCAAAGTAGAAATTTCCAGCTCAGGTGCCAAGGTATACCTGTACACATCTCATCCGGGACAGTCAGACCTCACCATGCCAAAGTCGCCACCCACTCGTGATCCAGGACTTCAGCCACATGCCAGGATAGGTGACCACAAAAGCCTATGTGGACACAAAAGCCTGCTGGAAGTTCAGCGACTCCAGAAAGAATTGAGCAGTTGTATCCATAAAATTGAAGAATTAACTAAAAAAGGTGAGAAAAATTGGACTCTTGACTTCGAAAAGATGCTATGAGAGGGTATAGTCCAAATACATTCTTCGGGATCCCCGCCCCCTGTCACATTCCATTGTCTCCTGTCACTAGAGTGAGCGCTCATGACAAGACAGGTGGACTTGGAGTTTGACCAGTGTCTTTTTTCTGACGAGTTTGTCCTGCCCTAGCCCCTCTTTCCAGCAGAAGCACCTGAAAGAGCCTCTTTTCCTTAGGCTGTACTTGGTAAGTCGACTGACTGAGGGCCCCGCCTAGTAATTGCGGTACCTGTTGTCTGAAGCTTAGGTCCTCTAGCACCTGAGTGCAAATTATCCTGTAATGTTTTGCTTCTGTATCCAGAAGTCCTTCTGGAAAAATTAATTTGTTCAGAAAAGAGCATAATACCTGTATATTATAGCTAAAACCAGTTCTGACTTAGGCAATGGTTAGATGAGTACACAGCAGTGATGGGGTGTTATGGATATACATATAAAATATCTGACCACAGGGTAGAAAGGAAGGTGTGTAATCCTCATATACTGTTCTCTACAGTTTTTCAGTGTTCCCTATGCCCTTGCATTTCCCTGGGGAGTAGAAGATTGATTGCACATGGAAAATTTGGGGTTACCATAGCTAACAAGTAGGGGGATCAAGCCTAGCTTTCAGACTGCAAGGAATAGGGAGTTAACATGGAAAGGAGCTACTGTGCTAAGATAACACATAGTCTATAATGATCTTTTGCACTATAAAGTCAAGTAATGTATGCATATGTGTGCGTATGCATGTTACGTAAGGAATTTAAGGTGCCTTACAAAAACAGATTGAATAAAATAGAACAAAAATATGTAAATGAGGATATTTTGGCACAGGAAAAAATAAGGAAAGGAAAAATAAGATTTATTAGGAACGGGTTACAGATTTGTTTCTGAGCTTCCTCACAGTCAGCTCACCAGGAAAATGTGATCAATTGCAGAATTTACAGAGAAAAAAACAGTTGTATGAGGAAAAAAATTATACCACGTATTGAGGCTGGAAAAAAATTTGTTTCTGGTGGGTCTTCATAAAGAGTATGTTGTGTAATATGAACAATTTGAAAACATTCCTACATCAGAATAGCAGCAGTGTTTTGGCTTGTTTCTCCTAACATCGCTCAGTGGCGGTCTGTCGCATGACCCCACAGTATAGTTTGGTAGAAACCATGATGCCAGGGGAGCAAAGCCACGAGGCCCGCTGCTCTGGTGATGGGGCCTCATACAGGGGACCTTTAAAGCTGAGCTGCTCAGGCAGTCTTCCAGAAACAGTTCCTTTGAATGAATCTTTTGAAAACGTGGAGCAGCAGTGTGTACGAGGGTGTGCTTCCTGACAAGTAAATGAAGACTTGGGACACGCAAATAATTTTAGCCCTTGGTGTCTTAATATGCTGGAGAAAGGACTTCTCATCTGGGTTCAAGATAAGAGAATGCAAAAGAAGTCTTGCTAAACATAAAAACAGGTCAATAAATGGTTTTTTTAAAAAATAGAAAGCACGTGACTTCCCTGGTGGTCCAGTGGTTAAGACCCTGCACTTCCACTGCAGGGGGCGTGGGTTCCATCCCTGGTCGGGGAGCTAAGATCTTGCGTGCCACGTGACGCGACCAAGAAATTTAATTTAAAAAAAAAAAATAGAAAGCATTATAGATTTGGGTTCAATAGAAAGAATTTAAGAATAGTAAGAGATGCATAACTGTGGTATAGGCTGTCCAGTGAGATTTGGTTCAGGGAATTCCTGCCTGGAGGGGAGCTTGATCTAGTTAGTCTTCATGCCTCTTCCATCTCTGAGTCAGGACACAGGCCCACTTGCTGGTTCCTAGTTTTATGGCTGAGGAAAACTGAAATTTTTTGGTTATGACAGCTTCATTTTTTTTCTTAATAAAACTAGAGATTGTCAACCTCATTATCTCTTTGAGTAATTGAAGTTTTTATAAGTTTTTAATGTGTGGTTTATAATCCACTTTTGGGGGAAAAATATTTTCAGATCACATGGAAGAAGCTTTGGATCCAGATGAAGAGCAGAGAATCCGTGTCAGGAGGAAGGAGCAGGCCGTCCGTTCTGCCCGAATGCTCTACGTCCTCCAGCAGCAGGTGAGGAGGCTCAGGGACCGGGGACCTTCTCAGGGAATTCCTGTTTTCCTTTTGTCTCAGGAATATCGGCACCAGGTATCCTACATGAATTCTGATGTGTTTGTGAGGCCGAATTTCCTGAACACATGGACAAATAATTCTGCTTCTCGTCCTCAGCCTTTATGTGTGTTTGTGTATTATGTGTATATGGCCAAACTATTTTATTTTTATCTTTTTAAAAAATTTTTATAATTTATTTTTGGCTGCCTTGGGTCTTTGTTGCTGCGCACAGGCTTACTCTAGTTGCCGTGAGCAGGGGCTACTCTTTGTTGCGGTGCGCGGGCTTCTCATTGCGATGCCTTCTCTTTTTTTTTTTAATAAATTTATTTGTTTTATTTATTGACTTTTTAAAAGTTTCTGGCTGTGTTGGGTCTTCGTTGCTGTGCACGGGCTTTCTTTAGTCGTGGTGAGTGTGGGCTACTCTTCGTTGTGGTGCACGGGCTTCTCATTGCAGTGGCTTCTCTTCTTGCAGAGCGCCGGCTCTAGGCACACGGGCTTCACTGGTTGTGGTGCGCGGGCTCAGTAGTTGTGGCTTGTGGGCTCTAGAGTGCAGGTTCAGTAGTTGTGGCACATGGGCTTAGTAGCTCCAAGGCATGTGGGATCTTCCCGGACCAGGGATCAAACCCGTGTCCCCTGCAATGGCAGGCGGATTCTTAACCACCATGCCACCAGGGAAGTCCCTGGCCAAACTCTTTAAATACTGGGGGATTTTTTGTTTTTGTTTTTGTTTTTTTCTTTACTTTTTGAGGTCATAGACTCTTGAGAATCTGTTAAGAGCTATGTGTCCTTTCCCCAGAAAAAAATGCTTATACAGCCCATATTTTTGCAGATAAATTTAAGTGGATCAGTTACCCTGAAACCTGTGGTCCCCAGTAATGCACCTTATAGTCTTAGAGGATAGGGACCTTGTTAGTTTCCCATCTGTCTCATGTTTATTGTGTATTAGAAGCTTAGTAGATAGTAAATAGTTTAATTGTCTTTACTAAATAGTAAAGAGTGAAGAATGTGTTAAGTGTCTTTCAGGACACATGGAGTGGCCGATAAGCAGGCATTTACATTTTTTACATTGTGGATAGAATTTTTAAATGTTTGTTTTAACTTTAACGCCTTACTCATTAGTAAGCCTTGAACTCATTTCTGGCCACTTAGCTCACGTGTTAGCCTTACTGCTGAACCCAAAACTGGACTGTTTCATTTAAAAGATAACGCCTGAGTTAGATTTTGTTTTGTATTCTTGTTGGGTTCATTTTGTTTTTTACTCTGCGCTGCTGCCATAAAGATTGTTCTGAAACATGAATCAGAGCTGTGCTCGAAAGGTTTGATTGGCTCGCTGTTCCTTAGAGGGTGGAGGCTGGATTCTTTAGCCACAGCACTGAAGACATCCTGATTTGGCCCTCCTACCTTTCCAGAGTCACCTTCACCTTCACTCCTTCATGTTAAATTCCTCTTACATTGGGGACCAAGGGATGGAAGGTGAACCCTGTGCTCTAGTCACCATCTCGAACTGGAAACCAGTAGCTACTTTGGGGGTGAATGAAGAGCCTTGTTTCATTTTCAAGTGACTTGAATTAATAAGGGTTATATTTGGGACTTCCCTGGTGGCGCAGTGGTTAAGAATCCGTCTGCCAATGCAGGGGACACGGGTTCGAGCCCTGGTCCAGGAAGATCCCACATGCCGTGGAGCAACTAGGCCCGTGCACCACAACTACTGAGCCTGCGCTCTAGAGCACGCGAGCCACAACTACTGAACCCCTTGGACCTAGAGCCTGTGATCCACAACAAGAGAAGCCACTGCAATGAGAAGCCCACGCACCGCAACGCAGAGTAGCCCCTGCTCGCCACAGCTAGAGAAAGCCCGCAGCTACGAAGACCCAACGCAGCCAAAAAATAAATAAATAAATTTATAAAAAATAATAGTGATAATGGTTATATTTGGACAAGAGAAAATGTATCCTTTTCTACAGAAAAGATCAGTGGAAAGGTACGAAGTTTTCATTTCTCCCCCCTTTACAAAACAGGTTAAAGAAATCCAGGAAGAATTGGATAAATTGAGTCCACATAAAATTAAACATACTAAGAAGGTATGACGCAATTTAATTACGATTAATACTACTTATAAACTACATTTCCAGTATTTTGTTAGTATTATGTGTGGGTTCTCTGCACTAATATTTTCAGTGCTTGTAGAAACCTATTAGGGAGTGAGCATCTTACATATTCTGAATATGGGCTCATCTTCCAAGAAACAGGTTCTGAAAATAGATTTTTGTTGTTGCTCCTGGTATAAGAAACTGAGCATAAAAGGGAAAAGACTTTTTCATTAGAAAACCTTTAAGCTTTACAATTCCCTTTACTATGAAAAAGTTTTTACAGTAGAAGTTGTTCTCACATAGAAAGAAGATTGGCTGTAAATGTTCGTAAGGGTTGGGTTAACGTTTAGAAGTTGTGAGTATTGAAATAACTCTCGCATCTCATTTATTGCCAGTCATGGGCAGTGTCCAGGCTGGCAGCTGCCCATCGAGGAGCCATTCGGGCCTTACAGATGTTTGTTAGTCAGTTTACTGACCGGGTGGAGCACGCAGTTCCTATTTGGTGCAAGGAATTGGGCCGTCTCATCCGCCAGCTTTCACTCTGTTCTGCCAAGCTGGAGGCCAATCCTTCTGTCCCTGATGTGGTGATAGACATCCTGCAACAAACTGAGGTATGAAATTGACTCCGATTTTTGTTTAAAGTGCATTGTTTCTAAGCAGGGAAGTAATGTTTACCATTGCCTAATTTCATTGAGATTTGTGGAGAATACAAGACAAAGCTGGTGCCTAGTAAATTCAGGCTTTGCAGAGGGCAGAAGAAGCACTTCATTTTAATTTTGTTTTTACAATCTAGTCTATATTGTATTTCACTGCTTTGAGAATTGGTGACTTGAGTCTAGAACACATAACAACTCTTAACCAGGTCCATTAATTAAACAGAATGTTCCGTACCGTGACCAAAAGAACTTATTAGCATACAAAAGGAAAACAGTAAAGCACTGTTTAGATTAGTGCTTAGATTAGAATATCAGTGTGCAACCTAGATAGATTTTTGAAAAAAAGAAACACAAAAATATATGGAAGCAGAGTCTAAAGTCTTGTGCTATGGCTAGAGACTTCTGGAAATCACAACCGGTATGTACTAGTCAGGAATGGATAGTGTTTTTAGTTTTATTGGTGACAAAGACAGCAAAAACACTGTGTCCTTAAATCTTTATAGTTCTTTGAAGTTTGTGGAGTGCTGTCATTTCATCCTTACTGTGTTGCTGTGATTTGCAATAGGTTTTATTACTTTTATTTTACAGATTAAAAAAAAAGGTCAGAGACATGACACAGTTACTTCTCTCGATAGTTGGAAATCCAATGCCTGTTTTCTGACTCCCATGCCACTGTTATTTCCACTGCGCCACACATTTTCATCCACAAATAAAAGGATGGCCTTTCTGTTAGTGTGACACAGTAAGCTGTTGGCTGTAGAGGAAGGATGCTGTAATGGGAAGAATTCGAGACTAAGTGACAGACCAGTTCTACCATTAACTAACCCTTGGTGATCTTTAAGTCCCCTTCTGCTTTTACAGTTTCATTATCCAGCAAATACGTTTGTGATTTACGTTGGTTACATTCGTGTGTATAGAACTTACTGTCAGGAATGTTATTGTCAGATGGAGACCTTTAGGTAGCATATCAAGTTATGTGGTGCTTTTTAAACTTATCCATAAGAAATATTTATTGGCCAGATGATTTCATTTAGAGGACATATCTTGCTAATCCTAGAAAGGATCTCAAGAGATATAGTCCCTTTCCCAAATTTTGAGCAGAAGTGCCTTAACATAATGTTTCTTAAATATAATGTTTGTCTCCTCTACATTTGAAAATATTCAGTAGCACAAGAAATGTATTCTTTCTTGTTGATGTCTACGACACCAACCCATAGCTTATTATTTTCTTATTGCCTTACTGTCATCTGAACTAAATGTCCCTGGCTGTGTTCAGTTGTCCTTAACTTGTACTGACTGGAGGGAGACTGGGCCCTTGCTGCCTGGTGACGAGTGGGTACTTGTTAGATGACATACCTCTCTTAGAAGGGGTGGAGGGGCACAGATCTCCCCCGTTGTGGTAGATGAGTGACCAGAGCCACTGGACATGCTAAGTTTCCTTTAGTTTATGAAGATGTGCATTAAATACAGTCTGTGTGCCCACTTAAAGGATAATTTAAGTTTATGAGGTTTTCATTGAGAATTAAACTGCTTATATAGCGTATAGGATTATATTCTGAAGACTGTGGTTAGTTTTTAAAATAGGAATCCTTAATTTTAGAATTTGGATGCCTTTAAGAGTGTTCATATTCTTTATTTTTTTGCTATTGGTTTTAGTGAGCTAAACATGTAAAAGAACATGCAGAATTCTTTTATTAATTGGATTCCTAAATAACCAAGTTTTAAAATTAAGTGATGTTTCATTAAAAATTAGAGATAGCCATTTAATAATGAGTTTCTCTGGAGTTCCCATTTTCAGTTTTATAATTGAGAAGTCAGACTTTTGTGAGATAAACTAAGAGAATGATTAACTGTTTCATGGCAGGCTTTGGAATCCCTCCTGGAAAAGACACTGTCACCAAAAAAGGCAAAGAAATGTTTCAGTGAAATTCAGAGCAGATTTCCTATTGGTAGCCAAAGGGCCTTAGAGAGATGGCCAAGTACATCACCAAAGAGTGAGAGGAGGCCCTTCGTAGCAAAGGAGATATTTCCACAGGAAACAAGAGGACCTTCAGTGGCAAAGAAGCTTCTTGCTGGTATGTGTCCTAAAGTGTTTATTACAAGATACTTTATTCTTTGAAATTGTCTGGACTGTAACGGTTGCCCCCCTGGGTCAGAATTTAAAGCCTATTCCACAATAGGTGCACTTGAACTAGGATAAAGGAATAGCAACCAAAATGCTTCCTTAGGCTGGAGGCTGGAGTATTTTTCCTTAGAGGAGGGTGGAGAAAGTAAAATTCCCCTTTCCTGCATCATAGCATTTGGGCTAACCAAAGTAAGTCCCTGCAGAGCTGGAAATTAGAACCCTGCTGTTTTTTTTTAAGTTTCTTTATTTACATTTTAACGATAGATATATACATATCTGCACAAACACGTTTGGTTGATATGTTTGGTTTGGTATGATCTTTTTTTACGTAGGTAATAAATTCTCGTTGTTCCAGTAAGCAGAGTTGCAAGCTTACGTGGTATGCACATTTAAACAGATACTGCCAGCTTGCCCTTGAAAATGGGCATGCAATTATGTTTTGTTTAGCAGTGACCATCAGTATGTATTTCCCCATATCCTTGCCGAGTACTTTATATAATGAAATATTAAAAATTTCCAGTCTCTTGGTGGAAAATGGTACCTTACTGTTTTACATTGTGTTTCCCTGATTCCTAGTCAGGAAGGTTTTTCTTTCATGTGTTCATTAGCCTTGTTTATTTCCTCTTCTGTGATTTATCTGTTTATATCCTTTGCCATCTCCCTGCTGGGTTCTGTCTTTTGCTTATGGGTATATAGAAGTTCTTTATATATTTTGGATCTTAATCCTTTTCTGGTTTACATGTATTGTAAATATTTTCTCTTAGACACTTACATTTGAATTTTGTTTATGATATCTTTTCTGGCACAGAAAATTTTATTTTTATTATTTATTTTATTTACTTTTTTCAGCTGTGCCACAAAGCTTGCGGGATCTTACTTCTCTGACCGGGGATTGACCCTGGACCCTGGCAGTGAAAGCACCAAGTCCTAACCACTGGACTGCCAGGGAATTCCCAGAAAGTTTTAATTTTGTAGGCAAAATCATCATTCTTTCCTACCTATTTTAATATTTTAAGAGGTAGTTCTTTCCTCTTTGTTGTTGTGCTTTTTCAAAATTTTGCTGCTGGTGATTGCTTATCTTCAGAGGAATTTAGAATGAGCTTGTCAAGTTCCATGAAAAGTGCTGTTGGGAGTTCGATTGGTATTACATTGAGTTCATACATTAATTAGGAGAGGAATGACATCTTTACAACATGATCTATCAATTTATTCATGCCCCTTTTCCATCCCTTCAGTTGAATTTTATAACTTTCTGCATATGATAATCCCTGACGTAGGAATATATAGGAATTCCTAAATTTCTTGTTAGGTTTATTTCCAGTTTTTATTGCTGTTGTGAATGGGATCTGTTTTTAAAATTCATTTTGAAATTGGTTATTGCTACTTATAGGAGAGCTGTTGGATTTGTACATTGCTCTTTTATCTGACACCTTGCTGAAATCTTTAATTTGTTATGGTACTACATTTCATTGGTCCTAAGGTATACATTTGAACATTTCTGAAGTTGGGGTGCATTCTTAAATTGATGATATCTTACTTGACGATATTTTAAAATTTCGTATTGGTACATAAAATAATGATGTGTCTTATACTTGATATTTCAGATTTGATGAAATATGAGGTTTTGTTAACTTTTATGTATTTTTCCAGATAGATGAGCTCACTTAAGTTTTGCCTCTCTCTTTGTAATTTTTATACCTCTCTTTTTTCCTCTTTCTGCTTTATTGAATGGATTTTAATTCAGGGTAATATTGAATAATAGCTGTAATGGTGGACATCAACTCCCTGTGCGTGCCCCCCCCTTACCAGTTTCAAGGGAATGCTTTTTCATATGTGATGCTGACTATTGATTTTTGGCAAATCTGCATATGAAACTTAAGGAAATTTTCTTCTGTTCCTGTTTTGCTAAGATATTTTCTTTTCCTTTTTTTTTTTCCTTCTTAAACTGACATATATACACTAATAGTATTTTTAAATAGTTTTAAGATTTTAATATTGAATTTTTTAATATGCCATTTATATCAGAGTGTGGATGAACCCAGTAAACCAGTTTTCCTTCTTTTAATTGAAGTGGAATGTACAGATAGAAAAGTGCACTATAAACTTACAGCTCATTTGTGTATGACCACCACCCAAGTCAAGAAATGGAACATCACAAGCACTAAGAAATCCCCCTAGCCTCTCCTCTTCCAACCTCCTTCCCCTGCTTCTTCCCCTCTATTAACTATTCCCCTCTATTAACTATCACTGTGATTTTTTAATGCTGTACTTTGGTTTTGCTGTACAATTGGTATTTTCTTGTGACTGGCTTCTTCCACTTAACACCTTGTGAGATTCATCTGTTCTGTTTGTGTAGCTGTGATTTGTTTATGTTCATGGCTGTATTCCATTGTACGAATATATGGCCATTTATCTATTCTTTTGTTTTAATCATTGGGTTTTTTCCAGTTTGGGGTGATTATAAGGGAAACTACTGTGATCGTTTTTATATATGTCTCTTGGTACATGGGTGCCTGTGTTTCTGTTGGGTTTATTCCCAGGAGTTTAATTGTTGGGTCATCAGGGTATGTATTGGTTCAACTGTAATAAAGATTTTTTTCAAAGTAGTTTTATCCTTTTATATTCCAACCAACCGTGTATGAGAACAGTTGCTACACATCCTTGCCAGCCCTTGTTATTAGTTTTTAAAATTTTGGCGACCTGGTTGATGTGTAAGGCTGTCATTGTGGTTTTCGTTACGTTTTCTGGATGTTTAATGGTGAGTACTTCTTCATATATTTATTGGCCATTTACATGTCTTCTTTTGTGAAGTGCCAGTTCAAGTCTCCTGACCAGTCCTCCCTCCCTCTCTCTCTCTCTCTCTCATTTTCTATTCCCTTTTTTCCTTTCTCTCTCTCTCTCTTTTTCTTTATTGATTTGTAGGAGTTCTTCTTTGTAGGAGTATTCTACATAGGACCCTTTCTCAGTTACCTGTGTTGTAAATATCCTCATAGAAATAAGATGTAGCTTGCTTTTAAATGTTGCCGAGGTGTCTTTTGATGGACAGAATTCTTAATTTCACTGTATTCCAATGTAGCAATCTTTTCTGTATAGGTTTTTGTTGTTGTTGTTTGTTTTTTGGTTTGTTTCTGGATCCTGTTTAAGAAGCTTTTCCTTATGCCAAAATTAAGAAACTATTTTCCTGTGTTATTTCCTAAAAAAGGTTCATTTTCTTCCAGGTGGATATGTAGTTGAGCTAGCACTCTTTGTTGAAAATATCATTCTTTCCCCACAGTGGCATACAGTGTCACTTTTGTCATAAGTTGTGTCCACATATGTGTGGGTCAGTTTCTGGGTCCTCTTTTCTCTTCCACTGATTTATTTGTTGGTTCTTATGCTAGTGTACACTATCTTACTTAACTATTCTAAGTCTCGATATCTGGTAGAACAGCTTTTGTCACCTGTTCTTCCAGAATGTCTTGGCAAATCTTGACCCTTGGTATTTCCATAGAAATGTTAGGATCAGAATTTGTTAATTTTCATCCCCTCCCCCTCCAACAACAAACAACCTATTGGAATTTTGGTGAGGAATTGTTATCTTTACAATATTATATTTCCCAATCCACCAGCAGGGTATATATCCCTCCATTCATTTAGGTTGTCTTTAAATACTCTCAGTAACTTATAATGTGTGTGTGCGTTTGTTCATCTTTATTTAGAATTATTCCTTGGTATTGCTATTTTCAGTGCTCTCAATGCTTTCAGTAAATGATATCTTTTTAAAAATTTAATTTTTACTGACTATTGTGGATATACAGACATATAGTCAATTTTATGTGTTGATCTTATATCTAGGAACCTTGATAACCTAATTTATTTCTAATAATTTATGGGCAGATTATTTGTGTTTTGCAATGTATATAGTCATGTCATCTATGAATATAACCATTGGTTTATTTCCTCCTTTCCAGTCTTTATTACTTTTATTTCTTTTTCGTCTATGGTTTTCTGGTTTTATTTACTTGATCTGTAGATGACTGATATAAAGGTATGTTAAAGTCTCTTGAGACTTTTAAAATTTCTCTTTGTATTTCTATTCATTTTTGTTTTGTACATTTTGAAGTTGTGCTGTTAGATGCATAAGCGTTCCTTACTGATAAGTCTTTTGTGTGTGTGTGTGTGTGCGTGTGCGTGTGTATGTGTGTGTGATACGCGGGCCTCTCACTGTTGTGGCCTCTCCCGTTGCGGAGCACAGGCTCCGGACGCGCAGGCTCAGCGGCCGTGGCTCACGGGCGCGGCCGCTCCACGGCAGGTGGGATCTTCCCGGACCGGGGCACGAACCCGTGTTCCCTGCATCGGCAGGCAGGCTCTCAACCACTGCGCCACCAGGGAAGCCCTGATAAATCTGAAGCCCTGATAAATCTTTTTTCTGTGGATTTTGTATGTTATTATTAAGTATCTCTCTTTGCCTTTTTAACGTCATTCGCTTTGGATTCTGTTTTGTTTGATATTAATATTGTTTCATCTACCTAACTTGTTTGGCATTTACCTAGAATAACATTTTCCATCCCTTTATGTTCAGTTTTTCTTTGCTGTTTTATTTTAAGAATGTCTCTTGTAAATAGTTTATTGTTGGTGTTTTTAACCCTGTTGTAGAGTTCTATATTTAACCTACTTACATTTACTGAGATTAATAGCACATTTGAACTTCTTTCTACCTTATTTTTTGTTTTCCACTTGCCACTTTTTTTTTCTTTGTTGTAATTTATTATGTTAATCAAGTTCTTGTTTCATTTTGTTTCCTCTACTGATTAGAAAGTTATGTATCAGTCTGGTTTTCATTTATTTCTCAATCTAAACTAATTCTGTGGAAATCTGTAGCTTAATGCACTGCCTCTATCATGAATGTAACAAAACCTAACTTACTCAGTTACTATTAGATAGTTACTCACTGTAATGTGGTATTCTGTTCCCTTCATTGGTAGACAGGTAGAACTAGTATAGCACCTTCCTTCTAACCAGAAGGCTGCCTTTGCCAGCCTTTCCCTCAGGACAGGTGTGATGTCTGTTTGCCACTGTATCCTCTGTGGTAGCCCCAAGGCCGACACATAGTTAGGCATTTAAATGAGTGACTGTGAAGAAGTGAAAGAGAACAAGAAAAGGCCTCTGAGCTGCAAATCACAGTAACCTGAGATCTGGGTGCTCATTTATGATACTCTGGAGGGAATGTGGTGAACTTTCCAGGCCTGCACACAGAGATATGTTCCCTAAATGAGTTAAAAGATGAGGGGCGCCCATAACTGAGTTGTGAAAGATGAGGACCAGATTCAGAGAGAGAAGTTGGGAAACCTGCTAATATAAAACTCACTGTAGGCACCAATGTGGGAAAGCAGGAAGACAGACCACAGTGGGAAAAACGGGGACCAGAAAGACCTCACTCTAGTCCCAGCTCCGCCAGTTTGTGATCCTGGGTTGATGACTTAATCTCTCTGAACCTTCATTTTTTCATCTGTGAGTGGGGATAATACAGGCACACCTTATTTTCTTGTGCTTCACAGATACTGTGATTTTACAAATTGAAGGTCTGTGGCAACCCTGCATTGTCAGGTGACGGTTAGCATTTTTTAGTGATACAGTATTTTTTAATTAAGGTGTATACATTTTTTAAAGACATAAGGCTATTGCACACTTAATCGACAACATACTACATAGTGTAAACATAACTTTTATATGCACTGGGAAACCAAAACATTTGTGTGGCTCGCTTTATTGTGATATTTGCTCTATTTTGGTGGTCTGGAACCGAACCTGCAAGATCTCTCAGGTACGCCTGTGGTCCTTATCCGATGTAACTGACTTAGTTGTTGTAAGTAGCAAATTAGATAATTCATCAAGAATTAAATGAGCTTCAGTTATCTGGAAAATGTGTTTATGTGGAACAGCTCCGTAGTTCCTGACAGGGCAGAATGAATGGGCCTTGCCCTGGACTGAGAGAGTCAGAAGATGTGACTCTGCTGCTTGCTGACCTTGTGACCTTGAGTAAAGCACTTAACTGTTACTTCCTCATCTGAAAAACCGTAGTAATCATTGCCCCACCTGCTCTGTGTGTCATGGTGAGCCTCAAATATGAATGTGAATTATGTTAGATACTGGAAAAGTGTGCAGATGTCAGGGCTGATCATAAAATCACTGTCGTTTTCATCACTACAAATTGAGGTATTATGGTTAGCTACTTTGCAAATGTAATACAGTTGCTCATGGGGAAGGATATGGTAGCCCTCTTATTTATTTTATTGGTATTTTTTTGGTCTTTATAATCTGGATTTCAGAAGGTTGCAGTTTCTGTTTCTGTTTTAGATCTCACTCTACCTAATACCTCCATTCTGAGTTCCTAAGGTCCCTTCTTCCCAACGCCCCCCCCCCCAAAAGTCATAGGGAGCCGCTTGGGTGGAAAACCCCGTCTTTTCAGTTGGGATATATGTGTGAGCCTGATTTGATCTTGTGATTTATATAATTGTTGGCTGGCGCGTTTCTTTAGCAGCTTCTGAAATGTTCTTGCAGTGGTTGATTGCACTAGTATAACTTGTCAGATGTAAGGATGCTGGTTCCCTCCCCATCACCAGCAACGTCCTCAAACTCAGCTGCCTCTGGAACTTGTACTACATTTGCAGTTGATTTATGCAAATCGGAACTGAAAAGGCATCAGGACCTAGAGGTCAGAGTTGCCTTGCTATATATAAACTTGGGGATTAATAAGTTTTAGACTGAGGGTTTAGTCTAAGCATTCTTTCCTTCCAGTTTATGTATCCTTGCAGCGTAACTTCCATGACCTTGAAAAGTACCAGATTAAAAAAGTGGTGCAAGGAGAATCTGGCCTTTGGCCGGATTAAAGTAGTCTAAATGTAGTTTTCCTTTTATTATGAAATATTTAAAACATATAGAAAAAGAATGAAAATAATAAATACCTGTATATCTACTAGCCAGATTTAACAAACTTTAACATTTTTGTTTTATTTGCTTCAGAATTTTTTTTGGAAATAAAATATGACAGCTACAGCTGAAGTGCCTTTTATATTTCTCTCCCCATTCTATACCCCTCCCTCCCTCCCTCCCTCCCTCACCAGAGGTTACTCTTGTTATTATAATATGGACCTGCCCTGTTTTTATACATATACTGCTTATGTCTCTATCCATAAACACTATAAAGTATTGTTTCATATGCTATGCGTTTCATGTCAGTGATATCTTACAAATGCAACCTTTGCAGTTTGCTTTCCCCTCCACTTACGTTTGTAAGACTTGTTCATATTTATACATGAATTCTAATTTATTAATTCAACCACTGGATAGGTTTCCCTTGTATGAATATACCATAGTTTATTCTCAGTTCTTATTGATGGACATTTGGGTCGTTTCCACTTTTTTGCTGTTACAAACACGATGAAGTGAATATCTGTGTTCATGTCTTCCTGTGTAAGCGTGAGGGTTCCTCTAGGCTGAGTCTGTGCCCAGGAGTGAAACTGCTGGGTGACAGTGTGGGTGAGTCTTCAAGTAGCTGTGCCAGTTTACTCCTGCACTAGTAGCTTGTGAGAGTACTTGTTTTTCTACATTCTTGTTTATACGTGGTATTGTCACACTAAAAATTTCCCCCTAATCCGATGGGTGTGAAATGGTACCTCATTGTCTTAATTTCAGTGTTTCTGATTAGTGATGATCATCTTTTCATGCTTTTATTGACGGTTCAGATTTTCTCTCTAAATTGGCGTTTTCTATCTTTTGCCTGTTTCTCTGTTGGATTGTTTGGTTTTTTTACAGATTCATAGGCGTTCTTTACATATTCTGTATATTAAGCTTATATTAGTTATATGCATTACAGAGATGTACTTCCAGCCTCTGGCTTGTCTGTGACTTTATGGTGTCTTTTTGTCAAAAGGAAGTTGTAGTTTCATGTAATTAAGTTTAAATATGTTAACATTATTTGACTTTAAGAAAGCCTTTTCTGCCCTGATGTCATAATCATATTCTCCTATATTTTCTTCTAAAATCTTTAAAGTTTTCCTTTCACATTTAGGTCTTTATTCCATTTATAATATAAGCGTTCAGTTTGAGGCAAGGATCCTCACGCTGGACAGTTAAATTTTTATTTTGTTACCTGTGGATACTAATAATTTCAGCACTATTTATTGAACAATCCAGTTCATATTCACTGATTTGTCATACTGCCTTTGTCATATCCATCCTGCTTCATTGGTTTCTGCCTCTTCCTGTATCACTCCCACACTGCCTTAAGTATTACAGCTTTATCACGAACACTTTATCTCTGGGAAAATAAGACTCCCACCCCTGCCCTATTCCTCACTTTTTTGTTCTTCAGAATTATTTGGGCTATCTTGGGATTTTACACTTCATAAGAATTTTAGCATTAACCTGTTTAGATCCCCAGAGAAATCTGTTGGGATTTTAATTGAACTTGCATTTGAAATTGTAGGTCACTTTGGGGAGAATTGACAGCTTTACAGTATTTTTTCATTCATGAATACAGTTAATCCAAATTTTCTTTCATGTCCTTTAAAATACCTTTGAATATTTTCTGTAAAAGTCTTGTACATCTTTCATTAGATTTCTTCCTTAGTGCCTTACGGTTTAGTTGCTAATGTCAATGGGGTATTTTTTCTCTTATGTTTTCTCTAATTAGTTATTTTGATGTGTGGGAATGATACTGACTTTTGTATATTTTTCTTCTTTTATCCAGAAACCTTGCTGAACTCTGTTCTTAGTTGTAATTGCTTATCTGTAGATTCTCTTGGATTTTTTTTCTATGTAGGAAATATCTCATCTTCAAATAAAGACAGTTTTACTTTCTTTTCCACTGCAGGTTGTATGTCATGTATGGAGTTCAGACTTTATTCTCTATCAGATTAGGAGCCATTGAAGGTTTTGAGAAGTGATATTTAAATATTTACATTGAAAAAAATAATTATGGTAGCCCGGAGAAGGGAGAAGGTGTGGTTGAAGATAAAGAAGGCGTCAGTTAGAAGATGCCATTGTTACAGTCACAGGATATTATTGCAAGCCTGACCTTGGGTGGTGGCCGAAGGGAAGGAAGGACAAGACATACTTAAGAATTGGGATCTGAGGGACCGGGTGAGTAAGTAAATGTGGGAGGTGAGATTCAGGGAGTCAGCCATGGCACTTAGGTTTCTGCTTGTAGAACTGCAGTAGGAGTCATAGGATTAGGAGCAACTTGGACAGCAAAACACCTCAGTTTTTAACAGGGTATTATTGTGAGCTTATCTGTCTCTAGATAATCACTCTCACTTGATTTGAACAGCATTTCCCTCAATTTGTCCTTCTGAAATCTCCATGTAGATAAGTATCAACCTGATAAGGAGCTTCCGATGACCCAGAGGTTGGAAAACGAGCTTGATGTATTAGATGCGGATATCCTTTCGGAAGAAGCTCCATCTGTTGTAGACCAAAATGCGAACTTCAAAGAAGAGGCATTAGCCCTGGCAAAAACAAGAGCAGGGAAAAAGAAGCTTGTGACTGAGAATGTGCCACCCTTTAGGAAGAAAGATACTCTGGCACCGGCAAGACTACAGCAAGTATGAAATCACTCCTTTCTTCTGGCCCATTTGTATTAATCTGACATTGTCCAAGGTCACACAGGCTGGTAAGAGGTGGAGCTAGGATTTGAGTTCTCAGGCCTTTGAATGCCAGAGCCCTTGAGTCAAACTATCTAAACTAAGCTTAGCTCCAGGTCATTTTTATCTTTTAACAAAAAACAACAAGTTTTAATACTGTTACTAAGGGCAGGGCATTCTTTCTTGTCCTGGTTTAGTAAGAACCTAACTGTTTTGATACCAAGGTCTTCACTGGGTAGGTTATTTCTGCTTCTGATTTGGAAGTGTGAAATTTGAGGGGATTAAGATTTCCTGCTAAAGATAAATATCAAAAAATATTTGATATTGAAAGGCATCTTAGGGTGAGTACTTTCTAATATGGCTTTGGGAGCCAGCTGGCTTGAAAGTACATTATATTTTAAGCTTCTATCTAAAAGTTAACTTAAGGCCCTACCAGTGGAGAACTGGCCACAAGACCACCTCCTAGTCTAAATACCCTTAATGTACTTACTTCCATCTGATGGGTTGTCCAGAGGCTTATGTAGCAAACCTGCATATTGTCAGGTGACCCCAGAAAAAGGATATTGGCAATTATCACCTGTTACTGATAGATCATGGATTAAGATCGTCTTTATTCCTTTTCAGACAAACTCTTAAGGGGGGGTCGTTGGGAAATCAGGATTCAGCCTGTGTAAATTCAGCCTGGTGCTCTCCTCCGAGGCAGCCTCATCCTCTACAGTGTTTTACTGTAGCCATTCTGTTTAGATGGCGTGTGCCTTTCTGCCTTCACCGTCGTGCTCCTCCTCCATTAGCCCTTTTAATCTTCTAGAAATTCGTGAACACATTAGCTCCCATTTTACAGATGGGAAGCCTAAGACTCAGAGATGCATTTTAACCAAGAATGTTTTACAATTTACCTCTTTGGTTTAGTTAGGAAAAATTATTTAAAAATATAAATATATATTTATATATATATTTATATAAATATAAAGACGGCCAAGCCAGGGATTCCAGTTTTATGCCTCCACCCCTCTCCCCACAACCAAAGTTATTTCAGTGTAATTTGTACCCTCCCCAAATTTCTGCTACAGTGCTTTCCACTTAGGTTTTTGCTGAATGGGTGTATGAACATCATAGGGCCATTTGAAGCTTCAGGAAGCCAGAGGTTACAGCCAGTTTCTTTGATATCTGTTTGGCTTTATAATTCATAGTTATCTCTTGCAGGGACTTCACAAAGCTGAAAAAAGTAGACCACCCCAATCTTACGGCAAAAGCAGGTTACAACGGACAACAGTCTCCTCCAGGTTAAAAATGAACCAGCAGCCTGTGAAGGACCATAAGGCTCCTTGGATACCTCCAAACCCCACATCCCCACTGGCATCTCCTAAACGGTATGTAAAAATTCACGGAACCATTTGGGTGTTTGACTTTATTTTCCTCCACAGATCAAAGGTGACCTACTCCTTAGAGCAAATAAAGCAGCATCCTTAGTTCCCATTAAGGAGAAAAGCTTATTTGGATGAGTAATATATACATGAGACATTTTTTGCTAGAAGCCTATCGGTTCCTCTTTCCTACCTGGCTATGGGTAGAGTAACTCCCACGGGTCACCCCAATACCCTGTGGACATGTTCACCGTATGGAGGATCATGGGCTGCCCTTCACTTGTCTCTTCACCCAGTGGATCCTAGTTACTTGAGGCCAGGAACTGTGCCTTCCTTATATCTGTATGTACAGTGCCTGATGTAGTAAATCTTAGTAGACATCTAGTAAATCTTTGCTGAATGAATGAATATTTAAAAATAATTCCTATTCCAAGTCAAGACAATATGGATTATAAAACCATGCAAATCTCATAGACGCTGTCCTGACCGCAGGGGACAGTTAGGATAATGCTGATATTACTGCCTTGTCACCCTCACTCATAGCACATGGAGAATGAGGACCCGTCATTCCACGGAGCTGGGGAGAAGGCATTGTCCTTCAGGGGCTGCAGAGTCCAGTTAGGTGGAAGTAGTCTTTGGGGAATTGGTTAAAAGTGAAGGGGAGGACTTCCCTGGTGGCGCAGTGGTGAAGAATCCGCCTGCCAATGCAGGGGACACGGGTTCGAGCCCTGGTCAGGGAAGATCCCACATGCCGCGGAACAACTAAGCCTATGTGCCACAACTACTGAAGCCTGCACTCTAGAGCCTGCGAGCCACAACTACTGAGCCCATGCGCCACAACTACTGAAGCCCACACGCCTAGAGCCCTGCTCCGCAACAAGAGAAGCCACCTCAGCAAGAAGCCTGCGCACTGCAATGAAGAGTAGCCCCCACTTGCCACAACTAGAGCAAGCCCGTGCGCAGCAACGAAGACCCAATGCAGCCAAAAGTAAATAAATAAATTTATAGAATATATATATATATATATATATATAGAAAAAAAAATTAAAAGTGAAGGGGAGCATGTATACCGTGGGACAGTGGTTCTCAAAAGCACAATGGAAAGGGCCAGGAGGTAGGACAGTAAAAGGAAGGCAGCCAAAAGTAGTAATGGGGGGAGGAGAACAAGTGAGAAGATAGGTGACTTGAAGGGTTCAGCTTTTAAGAGGCGGGCAGGAGACACGGTGAGAAGCCTGGTGGGATGGAGTCCCCAAAGACTCTGAATGACTGTGAATGGATGGTTATGCTTATTCCTCGACTCTCACTTTAAAGCTGAAGAAACAGTGTCCAGCGAATCTAATGTCTTGCTCATATAGCAGAGCTAGGACTAAAATCAGGTCTTCTGATTTCACAGTGTATGTGCTTTTTTGCTTTTATTTCTCTGCTCTAAATTCTGTGTTTTTGGGGGATTCCCTGGCAGTCCAGTGGTTAGGACTCCGTGCTTCCACTGCAGGGGGCATGGGTTCGATCCCCGGTTGGGGAACTAGGATCTCGCCTGCCACCCAACGTGGCCAAAAAAAAAAAATCTGTATTTTTATATATGTGTTAGTATAGAGATGTGAATTCAGTTGTAAGCTCATAAAAACAGCAGTTGGTTGGAGTTTATATTGCAAACCAAATATACAGTGGACTGTCTTCTAGAGTGTATGTATGGTCGGTGGGGGAGGGGAGGGCATAAGGCTTACAGGCTCAAAGTGCTGTATTAGGCCTTATAAAGGCACAGAGTTGCTATGTAACATGGAATGTAATCAGTGACCCAAATCTATATATTAAAATAGGGTTCTGTTGAGGTTCACCCATTATTCTGTAATGGACAGTTGTTTTTTCATTTAAAATAGTGATTGCTTCTATGAAGCAAAGGAGGACTTCTCTCCTTTGACACTGAGCCTGAACCCTGGAGGATCTCACTCTGCTTTACATTCAGTTTCCAATTCAGAGCCCCATCCTGTAGATCACCATTAATTTAACGCTCTTGTCTTCTCTGAGCTGGCACCTTTTATGAGTCATGGGATGTGGAGTGAATGATTACAAAGGCATAGTTTTCCATTTTTTTGCAGTGCTGCCTGGCTAAAGGTGAAATCTAGCCCCAAAGATGCCGCAAAAGAACAGTCTCTCCAGAAAGAAGATACTCAAGAGGAAAGTCATTTGAGAGGTGCTGTTGAGCACGAAGCAGTCAGGTTTGTGCTGGCGTTCGTCAAGTCTTTGAAAAGTAAAGGCCCCCTTTCACGAGGACTCTAAAGCAACCTCTTCTCTTTCCCATGTATAAAGTTGGCTATTTAAAATGGAAATCACTAAACTTTTCTGTCAAAGTATGCAGCTCAGACAGTGAACCCCTTTTTTATTCCTTGTCTAATTCATTCAAAAATTACGTATGTGTCAGTTGTCTACCAATTGCTTGTTTTGTGTATGTATATGGTACAGTTGTGAGCTCTCTGGAGACTTTTAAAAAGGGGGGCAAAAAGGACAGAATCCCAGCCGCTACTTAGTAGAGAGGACATATCACTGACTATAATTTAAGGTAGAACATCGTTTGTCCCCTGAGAACTGAAGAGTTAAGAGCTGAGAGAGTTCAGAAGGGGGACAGGACACCTCTGCAGAGATCTGTGCTTTGTGGAGGGAGATGGAAAATCAATTAGGACTTAAAGAATAGGCTTTAAATAGGGGGTGATGAGGTGAGGCCATTCCATGACAAGAGAGCAGTGAAAACAGGTTGCTCTGCATTCATTTGGCTGGAATTGTTCTTGCAATTATAGGGAAGCCAAAGTGAAAGTGGACCACTAGATAATTTGATACTATTCACGTACGCTAAACTAAAAGCATCAAGCCCTAACACATACAATAAGGTTGTTCCGAGTTAGCTTTTCCTTTCTGTTTTTATTTGACTTTGCTCTGCCTTTAGGGCTCTCCTGGGAGCCCATTTCTTTGAGCTGGAAGATACAGGAACAGCTTTGTTTTACAGCTGAGCAAGAAGTCCTAATTTCAGCAATGGCTAGTTTTCTCGAGAATATTCGTGGGTATTTTTTTTGTGGCTCTGCACACTCACCAGGAGTGCTCTTGCAGGTGAATGTCTTTTTACATGAAACGCTACACGGAGAGCTTTACTGGCCCAGAGGCTGCGTTACCTCCTGAGTCTTTAATGGAGCCAGGATTGGTGCTCTGGGGGATCCTGACTCCTGGTCTCTTTATGTGGTAATGATACCTGCAGGTCAAGGCAGAATTGGTCTGAGTCTTTTGTACTGTCTGCTAGACTCACTTGGCTTGATGCTGAAACTTCCAAAAGATTAAAGGAATTAGAAGAATTAAAAGTCGAAGAAATGGACAAAATGCAAAAACAGAGGTAACTGTATGTTTCTGAGGTAGAGAAAAACCAAAGCAGCAGGGCTGTTCTACATCATCTAGTCGTTTTCACAACTAGTTGAGATTGTTTAGTGGTGTAGTCACCCTTCTCATGTTTACTGACCATCTGCCTGCTTAAAGTACTTCGAAGTCACCTAAGAAGCCAACAGTGGAGCCCAGACTGGAGCCCCAGGGAGTCCTGGCTGGTTTGAGGAGAGTTAGGGTGACTCTGATACCATCCTCTAGGCTCAATTGGTTTGATGCTGAAACTTCCAGAAGAACAAAGGAATTGAATGAACTCAAAACTGAAGAAACGGATAGACTTCAAAAACTGAGGTATGGGACTTTTCTGGTGGCGCAGTGGTTAAGAATCCTCCTGCCAATGCAGGGGACACGGGTTCGAGCCCTGGTCTGGGAAGATCCCACATGCTGCGGAGCAACTAAGCCCGTGCGCCACAACT
Source organism: Phocoena phocoena (assembly GCF_963924675.1). Lineage (NCBI taxonomy): Eukaryota > Metazoa > Chordata > Mammalia > Artiodactyla > Phocoenidae > Phocoena > Phocoena phocoena. Next base: position 49,094,952 of record NC_089237.1, read on the forward strand.
ACTGAGCCTGTGCTCTAGAGCCTGCGAGCCACAACTACTGAAGCCTGTGCGCCTAGAGCCCGTTCTCTGCAACAAGAGAAGCCACCACAATGAGAAGCCCATCCACCGCAATGAAGAGTAGCCCCTGCTCGCCGCAACTAGAGAAAACCCACGCGCAGCAACAAAGACCCAACACAGCCATAAATAAATAAATAGATTGATTAATTAATTAATAGGGGGAAAAAAGCTGAGGTATGTGTTTGCTTCTGAGGAAGGACAGTGAATGCTTGCCTATTCTAATTGGTCTAGATAGTTTCACCACCAAGCTGGACCATTTGGGCCTAAGCTCACTAAATGAATGAATGAATGAATATCTGCATGCCTACGTGTATTTTACACAGTATTTTTGCTAGGAATTGTTTCTTTTGTGTGGAGTTTGAATGATATGATATCTCTAGTTTCGGAGGAGTTTAATCTGAAAGATCAGTATTACATCTATTTGTTTGTACTGCACTCAGAGGTGCTTTTCTCCCGGCTTGGTAGGGTAGGAGGTTGACATGCAGTCTGCTCTTGTGAGTGGCTGTGTGGATACTTCTGCTTCACGTGTTAGCTTGAGTGCAGCCTAAGGTTTTTGAATGAGTTTGCTTTTCCCATTTGCCCCCAAGAGTGTTACCACCTCACTACGGGCACGAGGAAGTTCATGAGAAGGTTTAGTTGATACTGCTGCAGTTGGTTCATTGTTCTGGCTCTGACAATGATTCACCCTGAAGTCACACGAACAGAATTCTCGTCGACACAGCTGCGCATGCTGTCACTGGTCATGATAGAACATCCACTCCCAGGCTGGAAGGGCTGTGGCTCTTGCTGTAGAGGGTGAGCGCTGTGAACCACCACCCCAAACCAAGAGATAGGTCGGCACCCCTGCTCTCAAACTCCCTGTGAGTCCCTCTTCAGAGTTCACCACTGTCCTCATTCCTGTGTTAATCTTTTCATTACCCTTATTCATCAATCTGTTACATAAGTGTGTATCGCTAGCCATATATTGTTCATCCTGACAGCTGAGAAGCAAGCCCAAACCTAGCTGAACAAGGAAAAGGCCATGCTGCTGGTAGTAGATGAAGATTCCCAGGGAAAGTAGGCTGTACAGAGTCCATCCTGCACTTCCCTAGGAGTTTTCAGGTGCCCACCCTGGGAAGTTAATGGGCAAGGTCATGAATGAGTCCTTGCAAATGTAGGGCTTACCCCATTTGGGGCATCTGGAAGTGAACCAAGTGCAGTGGACTTCTGGAAGAAGCCTGGTCAGGGGGACAGCGGGCTGCCTTGCATAGTTTTCTGTTTGATTGCCAAGAAGTATTCTATTGCATGACTGTCCCACAGTCTGTTTATCCACCCTCCTGTGAATTAACCTTTGGGGTATTTTCCATTTTTAGTTAGTATGGGAGTTACTTTCTAGTTTTTCCACATCCTAGCTGACATTTGGTAGTGTCTGGGGTTTTTTGTTTTATTGTTTTTTAATTTTAGCCATTCTGGTGAGAGTGTGGTGGTATCTTGTTGGGATTTTAATTTGTATTTTCTTGAAGCCTAATGATGATGAGCATCTGTTTTAGTGCTTATTGTCATGTGTCTATTCACGTCTTTTGCCCATTTTTTATCATTTTTTTAATTATTGATTTTTAAGAGTTTTAAAATGTATTTTCTGGATCTGAGGCCCTTTTCAGAATATGTGCAGCAGCTACTCCCTCACAACACTGTGGCTTGCCTATATATTTTCTTAATGGGGTCTTTTGAAGACTAGAAGTTTTAAATTTTGATTAAGATCAGCTTATCAATTTTTTCATTTTACAGTCTCTTTTGTGAAACAAGTAATCATTGCCAATGCTGACATCTCAAAGATAGTCTGTGTTTTCTTCTAAATGCTTTATAGTTTTAGGTTTTATTTTTATGTCTGCAATCCATTTTTTATTAATTTCTGTGCATGAGATGAGATGCTGACCCAAGTTCATTGTTTTCCTTATGGATATCTGGCTATTCTAGCACCATCTGATGGAAGGATTATTGACCTTGAGCTTTACTCTAGGGTCATCTGGGTGGACTGTTGGCTAAGGACCCTCATGTGGGTCTTTAGGTCTTTCCTTTGGGGTAGGTCAGACTATCCAGAGATGAGTCTTTTGATCTTCTGCCTGGAAGGTGAGGACCTGATGCCAGTGTCCTAGGAGCTGAGCTGGGCAGGAGGGTGGTGAGTCTTACCACTCGGCATTCAGCTCACGTACGTGAACTCCCTCTTTTCAGTAGGGCACCTCCTGTCTCAATGTAATTGGCGTCCCCTAGTCAAGAGGTCCCTCCAGAGAGTGAGCAACCAGACTTCCCTCAGAGCTGGAGAGAGGCAGTGGTCCAGTTGTGCGAAGGAGGGAAAGGGACCGCGGTCGGGATCTAACTTCTCAAACGTCATTTGACTCTTGTCTTTTACAGTTAAGCCACCTCCTCCCAGCTCACCCCCAGGCCTAGGCATACCTGGTGCTACCAGTCTTAGGCCTCTTTAAGTCAGCAGTACAAATTGTGTAAGTTCTCAGGTTTCCCCATTATGACCCTAGAATTCAGCTTTCTCAGGCCAGTAAGTTACTTGCCACTTTTGTCCTTCTGCTTCCAGCACCATTTTCCCCCCTTGTCTTTGTGAGTTTATGTCTAATTCTGTTATTGTCGGGCTTGGAAGGGAACAAAATTGGTTTCATTTGTTGAGTCTTCTGCCCTCTTTAGTTGTTTCAAGGCAGCCATTATTCTTTCAAAATGGATTCAGAGCCTAATTATACTTCTTCAGATGTTATCTCAGCCCTTGTCCTCAAAGTTAGGTTCACGACCAGCATTACTGCATCACCTGAAAGCTTGTTGGAAATGCAGACTCTCAGGCCTCCCTCAGACCAAGTGAGTCAGAATCTGCAGTTAACCGGATCCCCGGGGGTTTCATACGGCCGTGACAATTAGCGAGGCCCCACGGTTTTTATAACCATTCGGTCTCCCTTCGCCTGGGGTGGTAAATAAATATGCACAAGAGGGTATTTTCTTGCTTTTGATTTTAATTTTCAGTTTTATTTCTAAATAGTGTTTCTGCCACCCAATTAGCGGATAAGGTAGAGAAGGCAGTTCTGGAGCGTTTGAAGCCTCTCCTGGTCAAGGCCCAGGTAATCTAGTTCATCCCGTGTGCTTGCCTTTTGGAAGTTTCAAATAAAAAGAGTTGCTCCAGAGGTCACACTGAGCCTTTGACCTTGAGCTTTACTCTAGGGTCAGGGCTGAGTGTCTGGCAGCTGGAAGCTGCGGTGCTGCTCCATGCTTCATAGCCTGTGTGCAGCGCTGCTGGGGCCCCTTTGGGGCACCCACATTGTTGATGTGTCTTCCATTGTGAGGAAGGGAACAAGATGGGGGAAGAGAAAGTGCCACTTTTGAGAAAGGTGAGATTTTAGTTTGGGGAATGAGTTTCCATTGCAATTTATGTTCTTAATCAAATGGAGCTATTGGTGGTGTTAGTGTTCCGTTCACTGCTTCCACTCTAATCCCATCACTGCTCTTTCACCTCAGTGATTTGGAATGATTTGCTCTATTTTTCCCAAGGAGAGAGATGTTAGGACAGCTTTCTGTGCACAAACCGGTACTTTCTTCAAGATGAAATTGCATAGAACCTCACCAGTAGGTTGTGCCATCCTCCTATGAGCGGTGAGCTGAAGGCTACGGCCAGACCCTCTAGATCCACCCTGTAAATGGAAATAATCTTGTTTATGTGAATAGATGAGGCCACAGAAGAGCACTAGAATCTTAAATAGAATGAAGGACATTCTGGGACCCTGAACAGACCACTGAACTTCTGTATCTCTTGGTCTAAGAAATGTTAAATCATTTTTAGAGTCCGTGGAAATCTCAGGACTGTAGAACTGGGAGGGTTCTTAGTGGCCAAACCGTCCAACCTCCTTATGTTATCAGTGAGGAAACTGTGAACAGAGAAGTTGAGTAATTGCACAAAAACACACAGCTACTCTGACAGTGTTTACAAAGTTGAGGGAAGACAAGGGGCAGAAAGCCAGGATCAGCACATGGCATTTATTTTCATGAAGACAGAGTGCTTTGAATTCCCGCAAAAAGCCTGATATAGCTAAAGCTGATGAACAGTTCCACACAGAAGTTATTCTGGGAGCAAAATCCATTTGTACTAATATGGGTTGTAAATGTTCATCATTCATGAGCCTGCTTGTCTGTTTTAATAGAGAGTCAATTCTTCTGTGGAAGCAGATACTCGTTTGAAGGATCGACTGTCAGTGATCGCAGCAACAGCCCAGCCTGCGGAGAAGGTGTGTGTTGTGTGGGGCCGGCATTCTGGCCTGACACTGGTATTATTGCATGATAATGTCCTCGGTTGTAAGGAAAACTGATAGGCGGATTACCCTGCAAACACTAGACTATCCCACTCCAGAGGGTGGAGGTTGTTTTTCATATTTGGCATATTCATTCTTACAGTGTATATTTAGCATTATGACTTAGATGAGCCTTGCAGACAGCTCACAGAAATCTCTAGAGCCACAGGTTTTTGTCGGCGGCTTTTTCCTTTCCTCCTGATGACAGAATGTGGGTAGACTGCGTGACCCTGAATGTTGATGGCCTGCGGCAGAAGAATGGCTGCCCTCATTTCCTCTGATTCAGCCTACTTTTGCTCATTACTGGCCTAATTTCCTTTATACTGAGGGCCTAATACTTCTTGTTAGGCAAGCATGTTTTGAGTGCCTAATAATGACAGTACCTGGCCTGGCAGAGAGAAGAGGTGGCTCAGGAGCAAATGATAGCATTTGAGAAGAATGGAAACATATCTTGTGGTTGGCCACCCTTGTGCTCTTCCTCCGGAGGACTTGTGTTCAGCATCTGTGGGAATGTTCCCACCCTGCCTAGGTGTGGGGAGGGGGAGGTGCAGGCTGCCTCTAGTGGGTCTTTGTGGAGGTTGGAAAGAAGTTACTGCTTTACATGCTCAAAGCAAGTAAAGGGCAGAGCAAGGGTGAAGGCCTCAGAGTTAGAAGGAAGTTGGAATGAAGTTCCACCAGCCCAACCTTAGGAACGGGAAGAAAGGAGATTTTGAGAATGTATCCCTGTTCTAATTTACTAAGCAATAGTTTAGTTTTGGTGTATTTTCATAATTTCTGCAATTGTAATTTTATTGTACCAATATTTTGTGACAGAGTCTCACGTGAGGTGAGGCTTCTGAGACCGGAAGCTGAAAGCCTACCTCTGACTCGTACAGACTGGGCGCACTATGGCTGGATGCTTTGTGCATCAGAGCCACCAAATACCTCTTTCCCTAGCAAAAAATGAGACTAGCCGCTCATCTAGGGAGGCAGCTCCATAAGGCATATTAATATGACAGAAATATGGAGTGGCCATAAATGCTGTCAGTGAAGTAGACATGTTTGACTATTACTAGAAATGATCATTCTTACATATAAGAATCATTCTGTAGGCATTAAATGGGCTTTAATACAATTTCTTGAAATAGAAAAGTAACTCTATCCAGTATTCGGTATTCTGGGCTGCTGTTACACATCAGCATCACTGCACAGAATTCCCCAGGCAGCACCGTCAACAGTCAGTTTTTATAAATACCTGAATAAAAACCAACTCATTGACGTTGGCATGATGAAGTAAAAAGAGTTATTTTGCTGTGTTAACTTATAAAAGGGCTGTGGGACCTTGAACACATATTCCCAGAGTTCTCATTTCTCAAATGGAGAAGACGTTTGCTGCGCTTTGCAGGTAAACTGAAGCTCTCGGTAGTTTTACTTGCAGACAAGATGATCCCTGATATCAGGAAAAAGGTTTTGGAAGGGTGCCATCATAACATGTTTGTCTCCTGCTGCTGCTGTTGTCATTAACTGAACTTGTATGTGAAATACATTTTTCCAAAGTGTTTTTTTAATTAAAAGTTGTATATGCACATGGCTAAAAATGCAAACGATTCAGAAAAAGTTTAATGTAAAAAGTAAAAGCCCCCCACAAACGGATACCATATGCTCTTCTGTATCCAGCTTCTTTCTTTATATTTTGGTGATCTTTCCATACCAGCATATTGGGACCTTATCTCTCATCTCGTAGTATTCTTGATATTCAATTCTTTAAATATTAAGAATGAAAATACAAATAAACACATCTTAACCAGACCTGTATTATTGGTTTAGTTGTCTCTAGATTTTTTTGTTAATTTTATTGTATTGGTTATTCAACTGATATTCATTTCTTTAACTTTGGTTAAGGTTGAGCATTTCTTTATATCTTGATTGGCCATTAATATATTTTCTTCTGTGAACCGTTAATTTAAGAATTACTATGGCGGTAACTGTTCTTCGTGCCAACCACTATTGTAAGTGTTGCAGTGTGCAAATGCTCATGTAATCCTTACAACTCTGAAATATAGGATTATTATTTCTATGTTACAGACCAGAAGGTTGAGGCCCAGAGAGGTTAAGTAAACTTGCCCACACTTGGAGGCATACCAGTAGGCAGAACCAAGATTTAGTCCCAGGAATGTCTCATTCCAGAGCCTGATAATGATTATTCCCCCAGCAGACATTCTTTGTAAAAGCCTCTTTCAGAGCAGATTATAGACATATATTGGAATCAAAAGAAATAACAACACATATAAAAATGCTTTGCAAGCTGTAAAGTGAATGTAAAGAATACAAGGTCAAGAAAGGCTGGTAAAAGCTCTTCCAGGTTACAGGTAGAAAGTCTCAAGCAAAGACAAGAATCATGAACTTTTGTGATGTCATGAACAGATGTTTTTACAAAGCACTGAACCAAAAAAATACTGTAGGTATGTCCTCTGTAGTATGTGACATGTGAAGTATTGGACATTCTTCTGAGTATAGCACAAGGAATATATTTGCTTTACCAACTGGCAAAACAGGTAATAAAGATAATTCCCATGGACAGTAATGGTACTCCTCCGTTGATGTTACTGTTTAAATGACTGTGGTAGAAATTGTACTGATGTGACTGCTCTTGACGTTTACTGACTTAGGAGAGGTTAGATTTCGTGTAGAAACTGCGTGTCGGATCGCTGCGTGGTTGCTTTATCATGATTAGCATTAATCTCTAAGATCTCTGTTATTTTTGTATTGCCTTTCCATCCCCTTCCCTTGTTTTGCAGGCTACAGCTACTGATTGTAAATCCAGTAGCATTCATCAGCTGGATGATTTTTTGGAAGATGCCGCTCACGAGCTCTGGGCTGTGACTCACTCTAAGATCTCGGAGCCTGAGGCCTTAGCCACCTGGGGGGACAGCAAGGATAGCCCATGTCTGGAGGCCATGATGCTCCGCATGGAGGAAATGGAGGTAAGGCTGGGACTGCCAGCTCTGGTCAGCGGCTGGCTGCTGACTTCTGCCGAGCGCCGCTTCTCCTCATGGCTCTGTAGCTTAGAACTTCAGAGTCACCTGGTCCTGAGTTTAAATCCCAGCTCGACTGCCAGCCCAGTGTACGGCCTTGGTAAAGTCCTGTACCCTCTCTAATAAGTAGGGTGCTTTTAAGGACAAAATGAGGTATGAAGTATCAGCTCCCTGCCTGACACATAACTCATGGTTGGTATGGGATACGAAAGACACTGGACCGGAGCCCAGGCCCACAGATGCGACCAACAACTTAACTTCTTCATCCCTCAGCTTGTAAATGCTGTTCAGTTGCCTCTTCTGCTCTGCTAGCATGTGATCCTGGCAAATCACAGTTAACTTTACCTTCTCTAATTCCCATGATACTACTTTAGAACGCTTTTCTCAGAGAATTTTAGACCTCAGACATTACTCAAGCCAACCCCTGGATTGTTCTGAGCAGGAAATTGAGACCCAATAAGGGAGTAAGTGACGTGGCCAAGGTCACACAAAAATTCCCACCAGAGGTGGGCTGAGAATCCAGGTCTCCTGACTCCTAGTTCAGCATTTTCTTTTTAACTCCACCATGATGAAATCTCATTTTGGCTTTGCTGCTAAACAGAAACATTATAGGGAAGGCAACTTTTAGTTGGTTTTTGAAAATTTTTAAATGTGTAGTTTATCCTGGTCTTGTAACTGATTTCCCCTCGTTAACTGTCTAGGCCTGAAGGGTCCAAAATGGTAGTCTGTAGCCACAGATGGCCATTTAATGTAAATTAATTAAGATTAAATACATTACTCACATTTCAAGTGGTCAATAGTTAGTAGCCGATATATTGGACATGGCAAAAATAGAACATTTCCATCATCACTTCAAGTTCTAGTGGGCAGTGCTGGTCTAGATTAGATTAATTGCTTCGTTTTCTTTTACATTTCATCTCATGAACTAATCACTTCCTGGCCCTGGGAGATGCCTGTTTCTGGCAACGTGTCTATAGGAAATGTCTGCTGTACTAGTCTCTGGTTTGTAATGAAACTAATTTTCTTCCTCATAAATTATACTTGTTTGTTTTGTTTTTTTTTTTTTTAAAGAAATACCAGGAGACGGTTCGCCAAAGATATAATAAAATTGTATTTACTGATCCTCATCTTTGGATGCAGGAAGAAAAAAATGGTGAGTGTTTCCCCACTTTTTCCCTCGACATTGTATTCTGAAAAATTTCAAACATACAGAAAAGTTGAAAAAATTCTGCAGTGGACACCCATGTACGCATCTTCTAGATTCTACAATTAAAATGTTGCTGTGTTTGCTTTATCATCTGTCTGCTTATCCTCTGTGCATCCATCAATCCATCTTATTTTTGGATGCATTTCAGAGTAATTTGAAGACATCAGTACATCTTACCTGAAATATTTCAACATTTGTTATCACTAACTAGGGCTTAATATTTATTTATGGCTCTTTTTCCTTTTGAGATAAAATTCACATATAATAAAATGCACAGATCTTAACTTATTAAGTGTTAACTTATTAAGTGTTATTTGATGGGTTTCGACAGACGGGCATACCTTTGTTACCCAACACTTCTCTCAAAACAGAGCTTCTCATCACTGCGGAGAGTTCCCCTATGCTCCTTCCCTGTCAGTTCCCCACCACCCAGGCAACCACTGTGCTTTTTTTTTTTAACTATAGATTAGTTTTGCCTGTTTTAGAATTTCATATAAATGGAATCATACATGTATTTACTCTTTTGTCTAAGGCTTCTTCCATTTAGCATGATATCTTATAAATTTATCCATTACTTGTTTCCTATTGCCACAGTAACAAGTTTGTAACAAGTTAAAGCACAAATTTAGCAGTTTAAAACACATTTTTTCTCTTACAGTTCCTGGAGGTCAGAAGTTTGAAGTGAGTCTTAAAGGGCTAAAATCAAGGTGGTGGCAGGGCTGGTTCCTTCTTCCAGCTTCTAAGGCTGCCTGCAGTCCTTGGCTTGCAGCCATATTACTTCACACTGCTTCTGTTGTCACATTGCCTTCTCCTCTTCTGAGTCAAATCTTCCTCTGCCTGCTTGTTATAAGGACATGTTGATTACACTTCGGGGCCACCCCAGTGATCCAGGTTACTCTCCCCATCTCAGGATCCTTCAAGTCCCTCTTGCCATAGAGGGGACATTAACAGGTTCCAGGGAATGGAATGTGGAGCCAGTGTGCAGCCTACCACACTTCGTATCAGTGTTGATTCCTTTTTATTGCTGAGTAACATTCCATTGTATGCATGTACCACATCTAGTTTATCCATTTGCCTGTAGATCTGCATTTGGTTATTTCTAGTTTGGGGCTATTAGAAATAAGTCTACTATGGGTGTATTCATGTATAGTCTTTGTATGGACATAAGTTTTCATTTCTCTTGGATAAACACCTGAGTAGACTTGCCAGGTTATGAGATAGGTACATGTTTAACTTTATAAAAAACTGCCAAACCTTTCCCCAAAGTGGCTGTACTGTTTTACACTCCCAGCTGCATTGAGTTCCTGTTGCTAGAGATCTTTGCCAGTATTTGAATTATCAGTCTTTTTCATTGTAACCATTCTGGTGGGCCTGTAGCAATATCTCTTTATGGCTTTAATTTCATTTCCTTGGTGAATAATGATGTTTAGAACATTTTCAAGTAGTTATCAGTCATTTGTATGTCTTGCTTTGTGAAGTGTCCAAATCTTTTGTACATTTTAAGAAATTGGATTGTCTTTTTATTTTTGAGTTGTAGGAATTCTTTATGCATTGTGGGTTTGAGTTCTTTGTCATATATATGTATATATATATATATAGAGAGAGAGAGAGAGAGAGAGAGAGTTTGTTTTCAAAACAGCTTTATTGGATATAATTCACATACCATAAAATTTACCCTTTTAAAGAGTTCAGTAATTTTTAGTATATTTACAGAATTGTGCAGACGTCATTGCTAATTCCAGAACATTTTCATCACTGAAAAGAAGCCCTGCATCCAGTAGCATCACCCCTCATTCTCCCTCCCCTCATCCCAGCAGTCACTAATCTCGTCCAGCGAGTATCTGCAAACATTCTTCCCCATCTATAGCTCACCTGTTTATTTTCTCAAATGTGTTTTCTTATGAGCAGACATTTTAAATTTTGATAAAGTCTAACCTGTTCATTTTTTCTTGTATAGTTTTTGCTTTCTCTGATCTCATAAACCTTTGCCTACTCCCAAGTTGAGAAGAGAGACTTGTTTGCCTCTAGAAGCTTCATGGTTTTAGCTTTTATGTGTAGGCCTATGATCCATCTTGAATAAAAGTTTGCCTGTGGTTTGAGGTAGAGGTTCTTTTTTTTTTCCGCTAATGGATATCCACTTGTTCTTGCTCTGTTTGTTGAAAAGACTTTCACTTTTCTCTTCCACTTTAAAAAATTCATACGTATGCGTTTTGCCTGCAGTTGCTAGGCTGCGCTCAGAATTCGGGCTGGGAAGTGTTACTCAAATTCTCTCTGACACATGCTAATCAGTTATCACTTTACTCAGTGAAAGGAGGAAAATAAAATGTGGTTAAACGTTACCTCTAAAGGAATTTCAGTACTATGAGTATTAAGAGAAGTAAAGGAAATTGTGGATATAGAAGGTTTACAACAGCAGCTTATGTATATATACTTTTTTTAGAGTATGAGTTTGGGGTATTGTCTTAGGAAAAGTATTCTCCATGTCAAATTCTGACAGAAAGATGAGCCATCTAAACAAAATAACAAATTTGTTCCTTTTGTCTTCTGTAATTTTTCCAGCGCTATTCTTTGTTCATGTTGTTCTCTCTTGCCCCCAGTCCTACTCCAGCTTCCATTTTCATCCTCACATGACAGTTGAACCATTCTTCGAGGCCCGGCTCACGTGATCCTACTCGGCCGTGCTTTTCCTGGCTTTCCTAGGCTGGAACTTTGCTCCCTTCCTGTGAACTCCCGTAGACTTTCGGCATGTCCTACCCTGTTAGAGCTCTTTATCTCTCCCAAAGAAGCCACAGAATCTTTGAGGCCAGAGAGTTTTGTCATATTCAGTTGTGTCCCAACGGTACCTAGCATGGGCCTGGCACAGGGAGGACCCTTCTAATCATTGCTTAGTGAATCAGTGGGCATCTTTTCTTAAGGAGGCAGAGGAGAGGGAAATGTTGAAGGGCGACTGTTTCACTGATGGTTTGGCCAATGGCCACAGTCAGGTTGCATCATGCAGAAGACAGCCTTACCAAGGACTCGGTGTTCTCTTTTTCAAGGACAATTTAAATTGTTAGTCACTATCTCTGACCCTGCTAGAGTCTAGGTTTGCATTTAAAAGGAGCTCTGAAATGAATCTTTGGACACTTTAAATCCAGAATCATGAAATCCTCCTAAGAACCCTCTGTTTCTAATTGTTCTGATTGTATGTTCAGTTGCATCACAAAAACCAAATTTAAAGTGATTTTTGAATTGTGCAGTGTCGAATCTATGCCTCTCATCTTCTCTTTTCTGAAATCAATTGAAAATTGATTGTACTCTCAGTAATATTTTCTAATATTCTTTTTTTTTTTAGGTGTCGGGGGTAGGAGTTTATTAATTAATTTATTTATTTTTGCTGTGTTGGGTCTTCGTTTCTGTGCGAGGGCTTTCTCTAGTTGGGGCGAGCGGGGGCCACTCTTCATCGCGGTGCGCGGGCCTCTCACAATCGCGGCCTCTGTTGTTGCGGAGCACAGGCTCCAGACGCGCAGGCTCAGTAGCTGTGGCTCACGGGCCTAGTTGCTCTGCAGCATGTGGGATCCTCCCAGACCAGGGCTTGAACCCGTGTCCCCTGCATTAGCAGGCAGATTCTCAACCACTGCACCACCAGGGAAGCCCCTCTCAGTAATATTTTTACAAAAACTGACTTATGCAGTATTTCTGAGCATAAAAAAATCATAAGCATATAAATATGTGAGTCAGAGATTCTACATTTTTTAATTAGTTATCTATTTATACATATTAGTATATATATGTCAATCCCAATCTCGCAATTCATCCCCCCCACCCTGCTTTCCCCCCTTGGTGTCCACATGTTTGTTCTCTATATCTGTGTCTCTATTTCTGCCTTGCAAACCGGTTCGTCTGTACCATTTTTCTAGATTCCACATAAATGCGTTAATATACGATATTTGTTTTTCTCTTTCTGACTTACTTCAGTCTGTATGACAATCTCTAGGTCCATACGCATCTCTACAAGTGACCCAATTTCATTCATTTTTATGGCTGAGTAATATTCCATTGTATATATGTACTACATCTTCTTTATCCATTCATCTGTCGATGGGCATTTAGGTTGCTTCCATGACCTGGCTATTGTAAATAGTGCTGCAGTGAACATTGGGGTGCATGTGTCTTTTTGAATTATGATTTTCTCTGGGTATGTGCCAGTAGTGGGATTCTACATTTGAAATGCATTTAAAATGATAAGTAATCCAAAACTCAAAAGAGCGGTCAAGCCTGCAAGGTATAGTTAATAAGTTAAATGTTTCGACTATCATCATGCAGATTTTTCCAACGAAGCCCAGAGACAAATTAAATCAGCTAATTAAGTGTTCAGGTGTGAGTGGTTTTTTTCCTTCTCCAGTAATCAAATCATTTAAAGGTTAAAAAACAAACCCAACTGCTTAAGACTCCTCGGAATGGGGGCTGGATCCTAATGGAACCTGGCTTTGCACAGACCTCTTCAAAGAGTCTTCCGAAGAGCTGACAGAAGCTTTTAAACAAGTTCTTTATTTCTTAAAACTGACTCCTCATTGGTTTGTTTCTTGGTAACTTTTATTTTTTTATTTTTTAACGACAGTCCCCTTAATATTATTTATTTATTTATTTATTTTTTGGCTGTATCGGGTCTTAGTTGTGGCGTGCGGGATCTTCTGTTGCAGCACGTGGGCTCCTCGCTGCGGTGTGCAAGCTTCTCTCCAGTTGTGGTGCGTGGGCTCTCTAGTTGTGGCGCGTGAGCTCCAGAGCGTACAGGCTCAGTAGTTGCGGTGCTCGGGCTCTCCAGTTGTGGTGTGCAGGCTCTGCACTTGTGGCGCACAGGCTGAATTGCCCCGCAGCATGTGGGATCTTAGTTCCCCGACTAGGGATCGAACTGGTGTCCCCTGTACTGCAAGACAGATCCTCAACCACTGGACCACCACGGAAGTCCCTCTTGGGGGCTTCTAAATTCCCCTTTTCATTTAAAACAAGGGCACTTTTTTCCCTTTGTACTGCTAATGCAACCTTTATGCTTAAGAGATGTGCCCATGACTTCCTCACAGGTTATTGGCCACCAAGACAGCTCTGATATATATACCAGCATTTCTTTATATGCAGTCATTTTATGCTTCTCCTTTTCTAGACCAAAAAATCCCAGCAGTAAGTGAAAGGCGTCTTTCTCCTCATCCAATCAGGATCACAAAGACAGCAGCTCGCAAAGACCCAGATGTGAACATCGTGTTAGAAAGGCCCTGCAGTGGCACGTAAGTGGTAACGAGACTGTATGATTTCATTGTAGTTGGTTGCCTTTGGTGTTGTTAGATTTCACATTCCTTCAGTTACCACAAGACAGAGAGAGATTCTCCTTTTGACCAAGATCTTGACAAACTCCAAGATGGCCCAGTAAAATAGTAGTGCTTATAAGATGGGCATTGAGTGTGTTGCATCTTAAGGATCCTTTCAGTAACGTTTAGCTGCTTTTTACGATTGAAAGCATCACACTGGCACAGGTGACTGTGCAGGTAATTACTGCAAGATCTGCTTTAAGAATTCTTTTGTCCGTGGGACACATGTTCCTCCTGTGTGGAGGGTTAGTCCGGTGTAAAGGAGAAACAGTGAGTGGTGATAAGATGTTGCATTTTGTTCAGTGTGAGGAAGGGAAATGGAGGTAAACCTTTGGTTGTCAAACCATCAGGGTGAATTAACAGTTTACCCTCACTTGCAGATGATTTTGAATGCTCTCATCATTTTTATTTGCTCTCAGTTCCCTAGATGAAAGTGTGGGAACAGAGGAGAGACCAGAGAAAAGAGAGAATCCCCTTCTCTCCCTTTCAGAAGATGCTCAGCAGAAGGAAGGCCGAGCTGCTCTCTTTGTCCCACGGGGCATGCGGCGCAGCATTGGTGACTACTGCTGCCGCTTCGAGCGGTACCTCCGGGTTACTGCGCACGAGGCTGTGGGCTCCTTCAACCCGTGGCTGATAGCTGAAAGGTCAGTAGAAGGTTTGTGCTTTGTTGAGGAACTGGGTGCCGCGTGTCAACTTACGGAAAGGCTGGAGAGAGGCCTGGCCAGTGTCTCAGGCCGTGCTTTTGCGCCCTGGAGTTCCAGTGGCTGCTTCAGGGCTAGTGAACGGGCTTTCTCTGCTAAATGCCTCTCTTCAGGGAGAGGAGATGGGAAAACTGCATGGCTGATGGCATCCAAAGGAGCGTTCTGCAGACTCCCGTCCTTAGGTAGAGGCACAATATTCAAGTCAGGACAGGTTTCCTCTTGCTGTTACTGAGGGCTGTGTCATCAGAGAACACAGATTATTACTGGGCAGGAAACAGTTATGATCATGAAATCTTCACGGTCGGGACAAACTTACAGTTGGGGGCTTCCCTGGTGGCGCAGTGGTTGAGAGTCCGCCTGCCGATGCAGGGGACACGGGTTCATGCCCCGGTCCGGGAAGATCCCACATGCCGTGGAGCAGCTGGGCCCGTGAGCCATGGCCGCTGAGCCTGCGTGTCCGGAGCCTGTGCTCTGCAACGGGAGAGGCCACAGCAGTGAGAGGCCCGCGTACCACAAAAAAAAAACAAAAAACAAAAAAAAAACTTACAGTAGGAGCAGCAGGCCTACAGACTTTGCTACACTTAACCTCCTCCTTCTGGCTGTCACCTCCCCTGAGAAGGGGAGTTTTATGGAGTCAGGAAACAGTCCCACTGCTACTAAATATTTGAAGAATGGGTAGTCTTCTTTTACATAAGTAGTTAATTGAAAGATGTGTGTAAATTCCTTCTTTTAAAATGGAGCAAATTTAAATTCCTCATGAGTATTACTTTATTACATACATGCAGATAATCTTCATCATTGAGCCAAGCAGTATACCATGATTACATTTCTTTCTTGAACAAGTTTCAGACGTATTCCAGGAGTTAATAATTGCCTCTTTTTAATTTGCCTATTCTTTTATGTATTTGTTATCGTTTCCCACATACTAGCCAACACGTCTGAACATAATTTTCCTCATGATCAGATATGTTGATTAATCTCTGTTTCTCGCCTCCACCCCGACTCTTTCTCCTGAGGCCCTCTTTCCTTCTGTCTCAGTCTGGCCCAGCCGCTTTCTAGGTCTGCAGTGTGGTTCTTGTCCTGGGAACCACACTGAGTCTGCGATTCTCCCTCCCATGTTAGGGTCCTTGTTTTCTGTTTGCACGTGTCCTCCTCTTTCTTGGTTTACTCTCTTACTCTGATGGAGCCTATACTGCTTTGTGTATTAGAGGACATTTCTTGAGACTTAACATGTTTGAAGGTGTCTTATCTTCATACTTGATTGATGATTTGGCTGGGTTTTAAATTACTGGTTTATTACTTTATTTATTTATTTATTTTTGGCTGTGTTGGGTCTTCGTTGCCGCACGCGGGCTTTCTCTAGTTGCGGCCAGCAGGGGCTACTCTTCGTTGTGGTGCGTGGGCTTCTCATTGCGGTGGCTTCTCTTGTTGCGGAGCACAGGCTCTAGGTGCATGGGCTTCAGTAGTTGTGGCTCACGGGCTCAGTAGTTGTGGCTCGCGAGCTCTAGAGCGCAGGCTCAGTAGTTGTGGTGAACGGGTGTAGTTGCTCCGTGGCATGTGGGATCTTCCCGGACCAGGGCTCGAACCCGTGTCCCCTGCATTGGCAAGCAGATTCTTAACCACTGCACCACCAGGAAAGCCCCAAATTACTGGTTTATTTTTTCCAAAGAATATACCTTCCTTTTATTGTGGGGGCCAAGCAGGGGTCGTCAGGTGGCTGCCAGGAGCAGGCGTGGAGGCCCCTCAGCCTAACTGCTTGTTCTGCAGGTTCTCAGCCAGTTCTTCATTTCCTACCGGATCCTGCATTCCACTTTCATGGTTCCTGGTTCTCTTACTTCCAGAGTCTTTCTGTGAGACGTGTTTTGTGAGACAGATCAGCTTGCTTTTCCTTGGCGTCTCCCTCTCTGTACCCTAAGGTTTCAGCTTCCTCTGTACTGCTGAGTCAATTTTGCTTCTTCCATGTGCTTTTTATCTTCCGAAAATCTTGGACGTTTCTCATCTAGTTTTGTCTTTTTCTCCTTGCAGATTTCTGTGTTCATTTATCTCCTTTTATTTTGGTGGGCTTTTGGGTGAGATCAGAGATGATCACTTATGTTCTATCTCTCAGGTTTAGCCTGAAGTCCTGGGACTTCTCTTAATATACATACCCTTCAAAGCATATGAGACCCTTTGTTCTGTTGAGATGCGCACTTATTTTCTGGAGAGGAGAGTAGGCGCACTTGACTTGCTCCCGCGTGTTAACACGCAGTCCTGCAGCATACTCACTGGTTTGCACAGAACCTGTCTGGATTGGTTAGGCTAACTGGCATCTTGGGAGGTCCAAAATAAGCTAAGGAAGATAGACTGTTCCTTGTATGTTCTTACCACTTCATTAACAATACATTTTGTTCATAGTTGTTTTGTAGATGTAGGGAAAAGCTCTTTCAGTTTATAAGGACTAATAGGTTAAGGTGTTGAGGTCAGGTCTATTAAAATACAGCCTGAATTTCACAGGTGTTCTCTTCTCCTGTCCTTGACCCTCAAGTGACAGCACATCTAAATATTCTAGCTCTGTTTTTGATCTCCCTTGTTTTGTTTCTTATTTGAGTGTTCCAAAGATGAGAAGTATGTTGATCAAATCTTGAAAAAGTATCCAAAGACAGTTGACTTCATCTGATAGCCTCTGGGTGGGTGAGGGAGAAGTAAGCTGAGTTTTTCTCCTTCTTTTAATGTCTCCACTCCTCCCTCCACGTGGAGAAAAGCACTGTTCCAGTGGTCAAATGGGGCAGGTGATATAAACTGGATGTAAATAAAAGAGTGATTCTGGAAGGGAAGGCTTAAGGTGATAATGCTTTTAATGAAAGCAAACTCTTAAAGGTTCCTTGTTTGAAAAACAAATCAGGAGACTTCTGGTTGAAAAGGTCAGATTGAGGGCTTCCCTGGTGGCGCAGTGGTTGGGGGTCTGCCTGCCAATGCAGGGGACGCAGGTTCGTGCCCTGGTCCGGGAAGATCCCACATGCCGCGGAGCGGCTGGGCCCGTGAGCCATGGCCGCTGAGCCTGCGCGGCGTCCGGAGCCTGTGCTCCGCAATGGGAGAGGCCACAACAGTGAAAGGCCCGCGTATCGCAAAAAAATAAAAAAAAAGAAAAGAAAAGGACAGATTGAACATATGATTTATCTCTACTCCCTATATCCCTAGCCCACTCTATGCCCCTGAAAGACTAAATAAAAGGCATGAAACCATAGATGACAGCAAATAAGAAATAGCAAGAAAATTTTGGAAGCCATGAAGCAGTTAGAGAAATGGCAAGTGACTTAGCAGACCAGAAAGAGCCAGGTGCCTGATGAGGGTGGAGCCAAGACCCTGGCTGATTTGTGCAGAAGAACCTTGGTAAGACTCAGGAATGAGGAGCACTAGATGCATGGGTCCAGGGGAGTCAGAAAGTAGGAGGCTTAGTTGAAACTCTCAGTCTTGAATATAGCGGATTGCTAAGAGATCCAGACATTTGCTGAAAACCATGAAAGCTACATAGGCTATTATAACAGAGGAAACATCTGCATAATAGGAGTTCCAGAATGTGAAAACAGGGAAAAAGGAGGAATGGAAATTTATTGAGGAAATACTATAAGAAAAATCCCCAGAAGGTTGTTAGTCTCTAGATTGAAAGGGTTCGCCAGTTGCCCGCTGTGAGTGAGTGAGTGAGCGAATAAATAAACAGAACAGAACACATCACGGCATGCTGTCGTGCAAAGGGTAGGTGGGCATCCCAGTGTAAGGAGAACATGACGGAAGGTTCCAGAGACGTAAAACTGGGCACATTCAAATAATCAGAAATGAGAAAGGCATATTGTTGTCAGCAGCAACCCTGCTAGAAGACACTAGAGCATGCTTCCCATATTTACCCTAGAATTCTGTGCTCAGCTAAATTACTGATTAAATAAAAGGGTAGAATAAAGACAGTTTAAGGTATGCAAAGTGTCCAAAAATGTAGTTCCCACGCACTGTTCCTCAGTAAGCTACCAGAAGGTGCGTGCCACCAGCACAAGGTACACATTGAGAAAGAGGAAGACGGGATTTAGGAAACTTAAGACTCCAACATGGAACTTGCAAGAAAATGGGAAAAGCTATTTCTAAGAGAGTTTTTCAGTGAGCATAGAAAGCAGCTAGTCTAGATTGGAGTCAGGAGGACAGAGGGCTCCAGGAGGAGTGGTTTCCAGCAGGGGAAGCCAGCGTGAGGAAGGTTAAAAAAGAAGAAGAAAACAGATACATTACCTCATGTGTTTGAATGTATTGGGAGCACCTTTGTGTTTCTCTCATAGTTTGAGGATGAATTAGTGATAGGAATATAGAAAGCAAAGCAAGCATAAAAACAAAGTAATCACTTCTGCTTCTAGTAATGACACAGTTGGTAATTTTGGACCGCCTCTCCCACTGAGGATAACTGTTAATAGAAAAGCTAGATTAAAAATAAAACATACATGCTTGAAGGCACCAGGACGTTAACTAGGTAATGAAGAATAATTGGGCCAGGATCCTGAGGAGACAGAGACCCAGGGAAGTTAGTCCTTGTCTGGCACTGGATTGGCGGTTCTGGAGGAAGATGAATGGCACTTTCAGTGGCCTTTTCAGATCAGAGGACAGAGGTGGAAATTAAGGGCTTGCCAAGGGCGGGGAACTGGCCCGATGAACTTTGCTCGTTTCTGATTGGGACCCTGAAGGGTGGCACTCTGGAATAAGGGTGACCGGGATGCCGGCAGGCCCTCTCAGGACTCCACTCAGTTCCACGTCATCTCACTTCCTGAGATTGCGTTGAGGTGATTCTAGATTGTTGCCCCACAGGCACCGAGCAGAAGCAAACTTAACATTTCTCTGAAGATTTATAATATCATCTTAGGATTGAAATTTTTTCTGCAATTTTCAAATTCAGTGTCTGGTATATGGTAAAAAAAAAAAAAAAAAAAAAAAAGGCAGGCAACAGAGAGACATGACAATAACAAGAACCAGACCCACAGCAGCTCCACATATTAGAGCCACTGGGCACAGATATTGGAATAACTGTGCCTACTATGTGCATAGAGATAAAGGACACAATTTAGAATTTTGGCAGAGAACTGGGAACTAAACTAAATCCACGTGGATGTTCTAGAACTGAAAAATACAAATTCTGAAGTGAGCAACTCATTGGATGGGCTTAATAGCCAATTAGACCCATCAAAAGAAAAGATTAGAGCCTTTTGGCTCTCTGAGCAGCACCATGGCGTCAACAAGAACAGGCATCTTATGAAAGGCGGTCAAAAGGGAGCCAAGAAGAAAGTGGTTGACCCATTTTCTAAGAAAGATTGCTATGATGTGGAAGCACCAGCTATGTTCAATGTAAGAGATACTGGGAAAACACTAGTCACGAGAACTCAGGGAACCAAAATCGCATCTGACGGTCTCAAGTGTTGTGTTTCTGAAGTGAGCCTTGCTGATCTGCAGAATGATGAGTTTGCATTTAGAAAATTCAAGCTAATGACTGAGGACGTTCAGGGCAAAAACTGCCTGCCTAACTTCCGTGGCATGGATCTTACCCGTGACAGAATGTGCTCCCATGGTCAAAAAAATGTCAGACCGTGACTGAAGCTCACGTCGATGTCAAGACTACCGATGGTTATTTGCTTCATCTATTCCATGTGGGTTTTACTAAAAAATGCAACAGTCAGATTCGGAAGACCTTTTATGCCCAGCACCAGCAGGTCCGCCAGATCCGCAAGCAGATGAGGGAAATCATGACCTGAGAGGTGCAGACAAATGACTTGAAAGAGGTGGTCAATAAATTGATTCCAGACAGCATTGGAAAAGACATAGAAAAGGCCTGCCAATCTGTTTACCTGCTCCGTGATGTCATTGTTAGAAAGGTAAAAATGCTGAAGAAGCCCAAGTTTGAATTGGGAAAACTCACGGAGCTACTTGGTGAAGGTAGTTGTTCTGGAAAAGCTACTGGGGACGAGGCGGGTGCTCGAGTTGAACGAGCTGATGGACATGAGCCAAGGATCTGCTGAAAATTCAGACTTTCAATGGTGACAAATAAAAGATCTTATTTATGAAAAAAAAATTAGAGACTTGGGACATAGGACAGAAGAAAACATCCAGTGTGATGCTCGGAGACACACAAAAAGATGAAAATAAAGAAGAGAGGATGAGGGACGTGGAGGATAAAGGGGCAAGGTCTAATATCCATGTGGCTGGAGTCACAGAAGGAGAGGAGAGAGGGAGAATGGGGCAGAAACCACATCCATAGAGAGAACGGCTGATAACTTCCCCAAATAACAAAAGACATCAAGCTGTAGATTCAAGAAGCTCTAAATGCCCCAAGCAAGAAAAATAAAAGAAATCCATATGTAGCATATCATAGTATTGTTGGAAAATGAAAGACAAAGCGAAAATCTTAAAATCAGCCAGAGGAAGGAAAAAGGAGAAACAGAAACATTGGAAGCTGGATGACCTGGTGTATTTTCTAAAGTTCTAAAAGAGAAAGCTACCAATCTGGATCTAAGCCCAGTGAAATGTATTTCAAGAAGGAAGGCAATAAAAGTTCTAAACAAAGCTGAGAAAATTTATTACCAGTAGACCGTCACTATAGGAAACATTAAAAGGGTATTTTTCAGGCAGAGCAAAAACAGATGAAAAGTCAGAAATACGGGAAGGCATGAATTAAGACAAAGTCAACATGTAGGTAAGTGAATATTGACTGTATAAAACAAAAAACTGATGTCTTATGGGTGTATGTATGTATGTATATATACATCTGAAATCCACGACAAAAATAGCATATGAATTGGGAAGGGGATAAATAGAGTTAATATTCTAATAAGGTTCTTGCATTGTCTGGGAAAATGGTAAGAATATCAATTAATGTTAGACTCTAAGTCAAGGATGCTTATTGTAATCTAGAGTGGCCACTAAAAGAACAGTAAGAGTGTTTAAAATCCAAGTTAATAGTGAGGAAAGAATGTAATTTAAACAATCACAAAATCCTAAAAAAGGCAAGAAAGAAGAGAGAACAAATAGACAAATAGAAAGTACGTAGTATTCTAGTAGTAGAAGCTCAAATATATCAGAATTACATTAAGTGAAAAAGAACTATACCCACCAATTAGAAGACAAAAGATTGTCAGATTAGCCAAAATCAAACCGGGACAGGAATTGGGGTAGAAGGGATGAAAGAAGGGGAAGGACACTTATCTCCGTCTACCTCTTTTGTATAATTCTGACTTTTGGAACTGTTAATGTTTCCTGTACATCCCTCCAAATCATCAAGGATGGGGGCGGGCAGTGGAGGTTGACCCTAAATTGGAATACAAAAAGAAATATGACACTAACTGTATTTCCAAGAAATAACCATACTGAAGGGATACATACAGATAAGGCCTTGTCTGAGTTACTTTTTTTTGTTTGTTTGTTTTGTTTTTTTTGCGGTATGCGGACCTCTCACTGTTGTGGCCGCTCCCGTTGCGGAGCACAGGCTCCGGATGCGCAGGCTCAGCGGCCATGGCTCACGGGCCTAGCCGCTCCGCGGCATGTGGGATCTTCCCGGACCGGGGCACGAACCCGTGTCCCCTGCATCAGTAGGCGGACTCTCAACCACTGCGCCACCAGGGAAGCCCCTGAGTTACTTTTGAATGCAGTATTTTGACTCCGTACCTTCTGGCTAAAGACAAAAAGACTGTAAACACATATTAGATTCTAATAAGTAGGTTTCTTTTACCCAGCAGCATGGGTTAACAATTCTAAAACTACTTTCTTTATATTTTAGGGTTGATCAAATAAATAAGTATATTGTGAATAATGAGAGCCAGGTTTCTAGGGGAAGGCTAGAATGAATCCCCTGTTTTGAAGTGGGATTGGAGGTATTATGAATTTATGGTTTTTATTAGATATAGAAATAGACATGGGGTGTGTGTCTATGTGTCTGTCTGTCCGAGTCTATCTGCTGAGAGGGCCTAGAAGCGATGGCACACTTAGTAGCAATGAGCACATTTAGTACCCAGATTTTGGTTTCTAAATACTCTTCTCCATGAAAAGGTACCAGGGCTCCTTGGAGAAATAGCCGATTCCAAGACTGGGGCTGGGAAAATGTAAGATGAGGCTGAAACATCATCTTGTGGCAGAAAGGAAGTGTTCAAAGAATGATGGGGACATGTCAAGAGGACCTGGGAGCTGGCTTGAAGGGGCTCCTACTGGCCAATCTGGGACACTTTGAGTATCAAAATAAGTAATAATAGAAACAGATTACAAACTGTTGAATAAAATAAGAATGTGTAAGACCAAGCCGATATAAATACATAAATAAGTAACAGAGAAGGGAAAGCTCTTCCATGTAGTTGGGAATGACAGAATTAGAAGATCAGTGTTGGCAACCCTGGAATGATTGATTCAGCAGGTTTGATGAGAGACAGGATATTTACATAGTCTCAAAGGATCTCCCTGCAATATAAGTATTAATTACAAAGGGAAAATAGGGACTTTACAAGGGAGAAGCCTGGCAGACATCAGCGTAACTGTGTGATAGAAATTAGCACCCATCATAGTAAGACAAATAGATGTATTGAGGGACACAGTATCCCTTCTGGACCTTTGTCCTCAAAATGTAGAACCTGAACCTGACAAACCCAAATTGAGGGACATTCTAAAACAACAAAAAAATAGCCTTTACTCTTCGAAAAATGTTAAGGTCATCATGAAAGACAAAGATTGAAGAACGATTCTAGATGAAAATTGACTAAAGGGATGTGGCCACTGAATGCAACATGTGATCCTGCATTGAATCCTGGACTAGAAAATGTTTTCTTTTAAAGGACATTTTTTGGACAGTTGGCAAAAATTTGAAAAAGGTCTGTAGGTAAGATTAGATAATAGTATTGTATCTGTGTTAATGTTAAGATTTTTATAGTTGTATCAGGGTTATTTACGAGAATGTCCTTGTCTTTAGGAAGTGTAGCCAGAAGTACCTGAGGGATATCAAGTCTGCAACTTACTCTCAAACAGTTTGGAGGCGGGAAAGTGTGTGTGTGTATGGGTGTGTGTGTATGTGTGTGTTGAGAGGAACCTGGAATTTCCTGCCCCCCGCCCCACAGAGAAGGCCCACACCCTTTTCCTCTGTCAGGCAGTGGGCAGCTGGAGGAGGGAGATCTGGATTGGGGCTGGGTTGCAGCTAATTAGTTTCCAGTCACCTCTGGTTTCAACCATCTCAAGGGTGAGGTCCGCCCCGTGTGTATTACAGGCCCCTCCCTCTAGCCTGACTTTGGGATCTCAGCACCACCATTTTACTGTCTAGGAAAGCCAGGCTTCTCATCTTGTTTTTCTTCTTTAAAACGATCTTGGCTATTCTTGGCCTCTTGAGTTTCCATTTAAATCTTAGAAGTGACTTGGTAGGTCCCTCAGCTGAGTATCAGAGCGGCCCCCATGCGTGGCTGTACGTACCTTTAGCTGTGTTGTTTGTCTTCCAGCTTTGCAGAAGAGCTTGTAGATGAAGCTCTGGGGGCCGTGGCTGCTGAGCTTCAGGATGTGTGTGAAGATTATGCAGAAGCCGTGTTCACCTCAGAATTCTTGGAGGCGGCTACATGAAGGCTCTCCAAGGCAGGGCCCCCAGTGTCACTGGTGAGGGGACGGCACCACCCTTCCTACTAGCCACAGGAAATCTTTTTCCTCAGCTGTCCATCCAGGCCCAGAAGGTGCTTCCCACTGAAAGGAAGGAAGTGCCAGTGAGGCCATCCTCACTTTGCATCTTCTCATTGTCAGAGCAATGGTTCTGGTAGTTTATGATGGACTGTGTTATATTTATCAGTGCCCAGGAAACGTGAATCAATTATGACAATATAATATTTTCTGAATGTATAATTTTCCCATTGAAATACCATGTTCACTACACTGGCTCAGTTTGGTGACCAGAGCGTTTTGAAAGATAACAGATAAGTCTTCTCACAGGGATTCAAGTTGCTGTTGATCTGTGGGCGGCCTTGATGCCAGCACAAGTGCAATTACTCTCTGGTCCCATCACCTGGCTCGTGTTTGCTTCTTTGACAGTTTCCTACCAGGACACCTGTCCTGCCGGGTTACAGACTTGTGTCGAGCACAGGACTTAGTTACGCTGCCAAAACTCTGCTCCATCGTTAAACTAGGAACCCAGCAGTTACCTGTGTACAACAATAAACACACATTTCTCTAGTTCTCAGTTGCTAGGTGCTTCTTCACATTTTGAGTTCCTCAAGTCTTTTGTCGCTGTGGCTTGACATATTCTGATATACAGAACTCTGAATTCAGAGGAAGTTTGAGGACATCAGGAGAGGCCGGCCTTCTCTGGGGCCTGGTCAGAGGTACAGAGCTCACCCCGCTCTCTGCTGAGGTCACAAGTTGCTATGTTTCCACACCAAAAAGGAGCCTGTGTGGGAGTAGAAAACAGATCTGGGTAGTGTGAAGACCACAGGGTCTCCCCCAAGAAAGGAAGAAACTTTAAGAACCACAATAGCTTGGTCCTCGAACGTCTTATAAGTCATATTTTACCAAGAGAAAAGCCTCTGTGTTTTCAGAAACTCTGGATTCAGAAAAAGAAAAGGAATGTGTATAAAATAAGGCCACTGCCTCGAAAAAGTTTCCCTCACTTTTTTGCCTGGGGCTTGGTGAAAGAAATGTGGAGAACGAGTGACGTGAGACATACCCCACAGAATAATGTGAATCCTTTTATAGCACATAATAGTGTTGTCATCTGGGATTTTCCTCTAAAGTACAAGTATTTCAGGTGATAATTTAAGCTGCTTGATCACACTTATTTGTGCAAAATTGATTTTTGTTTAATGTTAATGTTTTCCTGCTTAATTTTGTATACACTCAGAATTTAAAAGGCTTCAAGGGAAATTAACGGGTCCTCTATTTGAGGAGTTATATATGTACACTTGATAGGAGTGTCTGTTATTGATAATTTGTGTGGCAGTTTTTACTGTGCTCATTTTTTAAATAAACTCAGTATTTTAAAGTATGTACATGTCGGTTTGAAAAAATTTACACTCCTTTTTTTTTTCCAGGCAAAGTGAAATGTGATTTACAGAAACCACTGAGAATACTTTTATGTTTAATATGAGCGTACTGGATTATTTGCCACCTCTCACCACCCCCAGAAAGAAATAAATGATAATAAAAGCTAACATTTTATCGAGCACATACTATGTACCAGGCATAGCTCTAAATGCCTTCCCTGTATTAACTTATTTGATCCTCATACCTGTGTGTGATAGATACCGTTAATACGCCCAGTTTGTAGATGAATCAAATGAGGCACCGAATGGGGAGATAATTTGATCACGTAAGCCTATATTCAGCGGCACCGTGGTCATGGATTCACTTACTCCCGTAAAGATAGGTGTCAGAGTTTTGAGAGTTCACTGAAGTGCATTCTCCCGCCTCTTCCTGTGTCCGCTCAACATGTCTTAGACGCTGTTGTCTGGACCAGTCCTTTCCTAAGCGCCTCCTGTCCGCTGAAGAGTCAGGTCCAGACTCCTTTGCTTGCAGATCTTTCCAGTATCTCTCCTGTCCCTCCCACCGGCTGGGTCTCCCTGTCTCTGGCTCCTGTGGGTGAGGCTTACACCTACCTCCGTGTCTGCTGTCTACTTTATAGCCCTGGCCCACAGTGAACCTCCTCGGCCAAAGCATTCTCCAAAGATGCAAAAATAAGTTGCAAGAAATAAAAACTTTCATTTGAAAGTGGAAGTTGAATCCTTAAAATATAGATTTTCCTGTTTATAGCCTTGCAGTTATCGCAGACCTCTAGAATTTTTGTTCTTCATGAGCAAAGGCTGATCCTGTATAGGTTATTCTCTAATCCCCTCCAGTTTTCTCCTGACCTATTCATGCGTTATTTTCAGAAACAGAGAAATGCATGAGTGTAGTATTTCTGCGTTACATAGGCTGTCCCAATGGACGGACATGCTGAAATTTCTGATCTGTCCAGCTTCACAGCTCTGGCCCTAGGGGGTCTTACCCGTATACATGCTTGCCTCTAGTCTGTACAGTTCCTTGAGGGCAAGGCCTCTGCCCAGCATGTAGTTAGTGCTCAGTAAATTCTTTTGAGTTAATGAAAGAAGGAAGGCACACTTTTTCCTGGGGTCGGTTTTGCTTTGGGATGGGGGTTCTATCACGTATCTGCAGAGTCCACAGAAATCTCTGTTAATCTTTTGTGACCTGATGTAGGATGTCACCTGTGAGGAGCCGCAGATCCCATCTCCGAGGTGCCGATGCATCAGGGATTCCAACTCAGAACTTCCAGAACTGCTGCAGAGTGGGCTTGGCGGGGGCCCAGGGCTCGGGCAGAGGGCAGAGGAGTGGATGGGGGACCGCAGCGATGACTGCCTTGATGCCGGGGTCCCTTGCCCCTCTGCCTGCCGGTGCTGGGGGCCGGAGGGGAGGTGGTGAGTAGCATCCTTTCTGCCTCTCCTCCCTCCCTCCCTTTGCTCACAGTTCCTGCTTCCCTGAAAGTGAGGGGAGTGTGTGTGCAGGGAGTGGGCAGCCAGAGGCAGTGCCTGGAGGAGGCATGAACTGTGCACTGGTGGGTCTGGAAGGCAAGAGTGAGCGTCGGAGCGAAGCCCCCGGGGCCCAGAGGAGAGGAAGGGGCTCTAAGCCCGGTCGGAAAGCTTCCAGTTTTCTCTGTGGTGCCGTGTAGGTTTCCTTAACTTTTTTTTTTTTTTTTTTTAGCATCTTTATTGGAGTATAATTGCTTTACAATGGTGTGTTAGTTTCTGCTTTATAACAAAGTGAATCAGTTATACATATGTACCCATATCTCTTCCCTCTTGCGTCTCCCTCCTTCCCACCCTCCCTATCCCACCCCTCCAGGCGGTCACAAAGCACCGAGCTGACCTCCCTGTGCTATGCGACTGCTTCCCACTAGCTATCTTCCTTACGTTTGGTAGTGTATATATGTCCATGCCTCTCTCTCGCTTTGTCACAGCTTACCCTTCCCCCACGCCATATCCTCTGAGGAACTCTGTTTTAATAACTTGAGGGAGTGATGAGAATTCCCCACAAACCCTGTAAATCAGGGGTGTCTGCTCACCACGCACGGTCACCGCAGGAGCGCCCTTTGGGAGGGCCAGCGGGCTGGAGAGCTCTCGGTTCTGGGGGCTCATGAGAAGCAGCAGGAAGGCAGCGGTGTGACCCCTATCTTCCTAAATAGTGGCCTCTCCCATTCGCCTCTGCTGGTTCAAGAGCAGAGACCTCTCATCTGTTTATTAGTTGGTTGAACCTAATAATGCGGGCTGGCCTGGAAGGGCTTCCACCAGACGTCCTGAGGGCTTCCCTCGGTCAGGGCCCCAGGGAATCCCATGTCGGGGCCCCGGGCTGGCTGTCAGGCCCAAGTGATCTCAGTCAACTCCTCCGTCAGTGCGGGTCCCACCCTGACCGGGCTCGCAGCTCTGATAATGACTCTGGGCTGGCTGTGTGGCCAGGCCTCCTCTTTGCTTTGCGGCTCCGGTTCTAGGTCCCTCTTGCCAGCCTGCCCAGGGCCCTGTTCCTGTGACACTGGGCCTGCTCTGCTCTCACCAGTCTTCCCAGAGCCTCAAGTGTGGCCTCTGACCCTCAGCCTGGAGCAGGGAGCCCCGAAGTTGCCCCCACCCTCTCTGATGAGCCCCCTTTTATCTGCTGCTCTTCCTAGAGTCCCCTTAGCTGTTTCTGTGCTCCATCTGCCTGGTAACCCTGATCGATTTTTCTTGAACCAAACCTGCTGCCTCTCACCTTTTTTTCTGGCTGACTTTCCATCCACCCAGCGGGACTTTTCCTGTAGCTGAGTCCATCCTTCCCGCCACTGAATCAGACCCCCCACACGCATGCCCCAGCGGGTGTCCGGAGGTTGGGCTACTCCATGTCCCCCGCCACAAAATAAGTAAGACGCCTGCGCCTCCTACCCTTCTCTGAGCTCCAGCTCTCCCGGGGGCTGACTGAGGGGCTGCTCCCCTCCCATTCTGTTCTGGATCCAAGAGAAGTCACCCTCTCCCAGAGCCCCTCTGTCACAGCCTTTGCCTCCCCAGTCTCTGTCTCCCTTTGCTTCCATTGCAACCCTCCCCCGGGCCCCTCGGCACCCCCTCTGGGTGTGTCTTCGCACCTTGTGCCGTTCCTCGCCCTCCCCTCCCCAGCCTCCCTCGCTGCCCCCTCCCTGGACCAGAAGCATTTCCCTTCTGCTCTGGTTGTCTCCCTGGAATCTTCCATCCACACCCTGTTCCTCTGTCTTCCCTTGGGTGGGGGTGAGGTCAGCCTAAGGCCTCCCACTTGTGGGCGCCGTGCCTGTGTCTAGAAGCTTGCTCTGTCTCTATCCGTGCCCGTCATCCCATTTGGGAGTGGGAGAATTCCAACAGCGTCCGGCTCTGACACACTGTGATCAGATCCTGGACACTTGGGCTCTGCCATCTACCCCACAGCTCCAGGGTTCCCTAAGCCTGGGCTGAATTACCTAGGAGGCCCCCAGCAGACGATTCCTCGAGATGGCATGGGAGGCTGGGAGTCCAGAGAGCTGGGGAGATGAGGCTGGCCACCAGCACCTGTGCAGCCACTTGCCTTTATGGCCCCTACAGACCGAGCTCCAGGGCCAGGCTCAGGAGGAAACATGGTTCTCCTTAGCCATGATTGTCCAACACACCGTTCTTGGAGAGTTACTGAGAGGCCGAGAGAGGTTAAGTGAATATTTGGGGTTTAACCCCATCCCACATCTACTCAACACTTTACAATTCACAAAATGCCTTTCAATACATTGCCTTCTCTCTTTCAGTCACTGTAGCCACCCTGCATTGTGTACCAGCAGTAACACGGACTGCTTAAGAATGTGAGCCACGAGTTAAAATCTCCTGGGACCTCCATGCCTCAGTTTCCTAATCTGTGAAATGGGGATAACAGTAGTATCCACCCAGGGTTACTGTGTGGATTAAGGGAAATAATCCTTGCAAACATTGAGAAGAGCACCTGGCGGATAGTGAGTGCTGAGCAAGTGTTCACTCTTAGGTTTGTCACCGAGGGCTTAGGAGGGGGACGCTTGTGGCTGTTCTCACAGCCTTCTTTCTGAAGTGCTCTTCTTGCCTCTTTTCTCTCGTTGTGTTCTTCCTGCCTACAGCCCTGTGTCTCTTCTTGCCTTGCCCTCGAAGCCAAACACTTGGCAACAGTTAGCCATTCCTTTGGCTGCCCTGAGCCACACATCTGGTTCCCCCTCCAGCTTATCCCGCTGGGCCACCTCAGAGAGATGTCCCTTTTGGCCACGGGACTAACTGCACCGTGGACAGTGGTCCTGTATGCTTTGCTCTAGGGCTCCCAGTGCCACCAGAACCTTCTGAACTGGACCACATCCTTAAGGGGCAGGCAGATGAAGTATTACTAGCCTTGGTTTTTTGTTGTTGTTTTGTTTTTTTGGCTGCGTTGGGTCTTCTTTGCTGCGTGCAGGCTTTCTCTAGTTGCGGCGAGCAGGGGCTACTCTTTGTTGTGGTGCACAGGTTTCTCATTGCGGTGGCTTCTCTTGTTGTGGAGCACGGGCTCTAGACGCGCGGGCTCAGTAGTTGCGGCTTACAGGCTCAGTAGTTGTGGCGCACGGGCTTAGCTGCTCCGCGGCATGTGGGATCTTCCCGGACCAGGGCACGAACCCGTGTCCCCTGCATTGGCAGGTGGATTCTTAACCACTTAACCACTGCGCCACCAGGGAAGTCCACTAGCCTTGTTTTGCAGATGAAAAAAATAAGGTCTACAGAAATGAAGAGGGGCCCCAGCGGCCCCAGCTGGACATTTTTTCCCCTCGGCAACCTCAGCAGAGAGAAGCCCTTCCCTTCCAGGAGTGCCACGAAGGCTTCAGGGTCACTGCTCATTGGTCTGATGGGCCCAACCCACGGAACAGACCCATCCCCGACCTAATGCCTGTGCTCCAATCGGTCAGATCTTAGTCACATGTGCATCTGGAAAAGAGGATGGATCAGCAGCATCCCAACCACATGGACTGAACATGGAGAAGCGGCAGCTTCCCAGAGGAAAACAGAGGCCGCGTTACCTGAGGCTGGAGAGTCTGCCAGTGCGCGCTACAAAAAGTAGCATGTCTTCTTAAGACTAGGTCACAAGACATTTTAATTTTCATTAACAGTCATGCAAAGTTTACTACATCTATGGAAATCCAGAGATAAGTAAGGCACAGACCCTCGTTAAGCGAATGAAAATTAGGGTGAAACAGAGGGAAGCAACAGAGCGTGGTTGTGCGTTCAAAGGAGTGACTCATTTTTATTGAGCGAAGGTTGCAATCCTGGTGGTCTTCATGGAGGACGTGGCATTTGAATGAGACCTTGAAAGAAAATTGAAACTCTAGTAATTTTAGAAGTAGGGGAAGGACCCTCCAGGCAGAGGGAACAGCAGGGCAAGGATTGAGCTCTCGAAAGGGGAGGGCATATGCGAATATAATGCGATTAGGCTAAGGTGCTAGAGGGGTTTAGCCAGAGCTGAGACGCCTGCACTGGGAGCCTGTGTGCCCGAGACTGAGTGCATCTGAGGCAGTGAGGAGTGGCCTTGGCAGCTCATGACTCCTGCCGACAAAGAATTTTTGTCCAGCTTCGAGAAGATGCCCTTGAACAGAAACAAGCAGTTTCCCTGGGAGAGCATCCACCCTCGCTGCCCTTGAAAGCAGGAATTGCCCCAGATTGCCCCTTGCTCAAGCTTCCTAATCTTTATTCTGTTTCCAGATGGGGGGAGTCTACTGGGAGCCCCCAGGCCCCTGCCAAGTGCTCCATCTGTACTTAATCAATCCCTTCTCTGAAATCCAATCCGTCGTAAATTCCAGCCTCACAGTAAATGTGCCGAGAGGTCTGTAGGGACGGGCTTTTATAGTGAATGAGAAACAGAATCACTGCCCAAACTGTTGAACTGAGAACAATGGGGACCCGAAGGAGGTGCTGCAAGAGGGGCAAATATTGAAGGCTGAGCAGCAGAGGGGGAGCCCACGGAGCCCCACCCGCCCGGGCCCGCTGCACCCTCGGCTTGTCCTCAGCCTGGTCTCCTCGCCTTTATTAGCTCTTGGTAATGGGTTTTATATTTGCTCAGTGTGACGGAGGAGTCTTGGCAAGCCTCAAAGACCTGCAGAATTTCCTCCCGGCCCTCCAATGAGAAGCCGGCAGCCTCCGTCAGCCACGTAGGTGGCTCTCCAGCCAACATTTACTTTAGTGTCAAAAAGAAATCCCAGGCATGTTTGGAACAGATGCAGGGCCCGCTGAGCCGTGGGGTCTTTGCGAGGACAATCTAGGCCGGGCCTCAGGGTGTCGGCCTTCCTGTCAGTGTTGATCCTGTCGTCCTTGCCCGGGGAGGGCACGCTGGGGCCTGAGACCCAGGCGTCGGGCACTGCTGCAGCCCTGTGACCTGTGGCAGGCGTGGCAGAAGGCCACCTTGCCGTGGGAGGACACAGGGATGCGGGCTTAGCTCTGCCAACGCTTTTAATTAACTCACATAATCATTCACAGGTTAGACACGAACATGCCCCAGACTCCCTACACTAACTCAGGGGGCCTGTATCCCATCCGCACAAAGGGATGGACGAAATAGGAGTTCTTGCTGTTTCAGTAAAAATCCCTTTAAAAATCTGGAAAAAGCTATGGGCCCTTTCCTCAGAAAACACACACATACACAAACACATGTACACACACAAACACATGTACATACATATACATGCGTGCGCACACATTATATGTACACATAACACGTGTGCATGTACATACACACACCTTCAGTGCCATGTCAGGGGGCTGGCAATCCCCAGATCCAGGCTGGCCTGGATGCCTGGTTAAGGAACCCTGAACTGAATGATTCTGGGGTCCGGCCTCTTCCCCTGTAATTCTCTCCGAAGCCGTCTAGGTACAAGCCGTGCCCCCATCACAAAGCATTTTCTAACCTCTTACTCTGAGGTAGACAGAGGAGGGTTTATTACCCCCTTTTCTGCAGAGCAGGGACGGGTCTGGTAGGAAATCAATAGTGAAAGTGGGGCTTGTCAGCTCCACCAGTGTTTCCTCTAATTTTTTAGGCCGTGCTCCCTTTTGATGCACAGAAAAAAAACTCATTTCCCCACCCTAGGAATTTCTAATAACTCATGGTGGGGAGGGGAGCAGAAATCTACTGAATCTCGGGCCAAGTTGTTAAATTTTACTCTCTATAGCTTGAAATATAATTTGAACTCTGAAAACCATAGTTGTGCTTAATTCCCAAATATGAAATATTGTAACGTTGGAACATTTAAAACCATACAGCCTGCGGCAGCCTGGACTAAAAGCACTGTGGAAGGACTGACAGCCTCCCCATGTAGTTGTGCAGTTAATCCAGCCCCTTCCCAGAACCTTCCTGCCGGGGACACACCAGGACCCTCGTGCACGGAGGATGCCAGTGCCAGATGACTCTAAACAGCAGACAACACTCTCCCGAAGAC
The DNA here is from genome assembly GCF_963924675.1 of Phocoena phocoena. Classification (NCBI taxonomy): domain Eukaryota; kingdom Metazoa; phylum Chordata; class Mammalia; order Artiodactyla; family Phocoenidae; genus Phocoena; species Phocoena phocoena. The sequence goes on from NC_089237.1 coordinate 49,128,022, forward strand.
TTTTGGAACCCTTAATTTTGGCAAGTCTTCAGGGTTGAGTTTTGCGGGGATTGCAGGGGCTATGTCATCCATGAGATGACGCAGCCCCCAATATCCAAGTGATTTGGAACGCACGATGCAGCCTTTCATGTGGGACACTCCCAGTGCCCTTGGAATAGAGTCCTGGGAATGCAGGAGCCCATCTGCCATGGCAGGATTCTCAGAGCTCCCTCTCCCACTGCTGGAACCTGGGACGTGCTGCCACGTCCCAGCCTCGGCCAATCAGACCTGGCTTGAATGAGTGGTGCAAAGATGAGGTTCCTGTAGAACCCACTCAGCGGTGGGGCTGTCCAAGGTGCAGGGAGTGACCCTCAGGCCAAATTGTTCTGCCACGAGATGGCTGTTGGGCTTTACAGTTCTCTGCCCTCTGAGCTGCCTTTGTTCCTGTCTGCTCTCCAAGCCTGTCCCTGCAGCCTCAGCCCCGGCAGCCCGCCAATAAATTCCCTTTTGCTTAAGAGAGCCCGAGTCTGTGCCTGCTACAATAGGAAGCATCCGTGTTGCACGCACACCGTCTGGACCTCGTGTTACTTCCACACGCAAATGCTACCTGGGCACCAGCAACACCCCCCACTTCTCCTGGCAGGATGGGATGGAGGGGGTCAAAGAGAGTAGAAAAGACTCCTTTCCACAAGCCAGCAACACTCCCTCCACCTCCACGCAGGAGTGTGAGGAGAGAGCCCTGAGAGATGAACCTGGAGACCCCCTGCCACCAATGCCCTGTTTTTTGCTTTTTCTTTTAATAAATTTATTTATTTTATTTATTTATTTTTGGCTGTGTTGGGTCTTCGTTACTGTGCACGGGCTTTCTCTAGTTGCGGTGAGCGGGGGCTACTCTGTTGCGGTGCGCGGGCTCCTCATTGCGGTGGCTTCTCCTGTTGCAGAGCACGGGCTCTAGGCGTGTGAGCTCAGTAGTTGTGGCTCACGGACTCTAGAGCGCAGGCTCAGCAGTTGTGGCGCACGGGCTTAGTTGCTCTGCGGCATGTGGGATCTTCCCAGACCAGGGCTCGAACCCGTGTCCCTTGCATTGGCAGGCGGATTCTTAACCACTGCGCCACCAGGGAAGCCCAATGCCCTGTTTGTGACTCCCCGCTTCCCACCCCCAGTACCTGGGGCCCAGCTTCCCCATCTGTACAGTGAGGTGCTGGGTCCGCTGAGTTGGAGTTGGATGCGGTGAGTGGGGTCTGGAGGTCCTTCCAATTCCAGCCCTGAGTCCAGATACCCTTCAAACTGTCCAACATCCTCAGAGGCATAGATGAACAACCTCCCAGCCCCCGCCCACCTAGGACTCACTCCCCTAGGACTCTGGGTCTGAAAACAAGCAGTGTCTTGACCCCTACCTGGCATCGGTCCTGTGCGTCACATTCTGGAGCACCAAACACCCTTCATCCCTCTCTCTCCCTTATACATTTCATGACCAAAAGTCAAGTCTTCCCGTGAATACGTTCCTTGTAGTCTTTGCCTTCCTGCCTTTAGAAATGGATTTGCATAAAATAACCAGAGGGGATTTCTACAGCTGCCTCCTTATTCACCTGCAGCCCTTCTAGGCCAGGATGTTTCCTTGATGGACTGCGATCCTTCAGCCGGTAATTTAATTGACACCTGCCCAGTGCAATGTCTCTCCCTGTGGTTTACTGGCAGCGGCTGGGCTCGGAAAGGGATGTTTCTGTCTTCAAGAAAGGCCTGGAGTCCCTGGAGCGTCCTTTAACTCAGCGAGTAATCTAGTATATCTTTAATAAGTGGAGTCAATTCGCTTTCAAAACCCTTGTAAAATTCAGCCTTTCAGTCACTCTGACCTGAAGCATTCAAATTCCAATAAGAATAGATAGCCCCAGCAGCACCCACCCACAAGATCCGGCCAGGGGATATGGGCTGATAGCCCCAAGAGGCCTCTGCCTGGGCCAAGGCCGCAGCATCTGTGCCCTGGAGACTCCTGCTGACTCAGCTTCTTCACCTGCCAGAGCATCTTGAATGTGGGCTTTGGAAAACCACGGGGTCCGAGCCCAGCGGAAAGGTTCTGGGAAACCTGTGAATCTAGTATAGACAGGGCAGGGCGGTGAGCTGTCTGAGGCTGTACCTGGAGTTAGTGGCAGAGCCTCAGCCTCTCAGTTTCCTGTGTCTTGCCTTTGTCTTATTTATTTCTTGTCTTCTTCTCTCTAGAGGTTAAGGTCAGAATCACAGACATCCTAGGGCTTGGGTTGGAATACTTGGTCCAACCACTTACTAGCTGTGTGACCTAAAGAAAGATACCTAGCCTCTCTGAGTGTCAGTTTCTTATCTGTGAAATGGGGATGGTTAGAATAATGCCTCCCTCATTATGCTGCTGTAAGGATTAAATGAGGTAACACATGAAAAGTACTTAAAACATTTCCAGGTACATAGTAGTCACTCAGCAAATCTATTCCTGTTATTGTTGTTACAGCTGGAGAGAAATAGAGCAGATGTGAAGAAGAGCTTCCCAGCTAGCCTAACAGAGAGAGCTGAAGGTTGTAGCAAAGTCTGGAGGCAGAAGGATGGACAGAATGACCCTTTCTTAGGGGTTCCCTCCCCCCAGTGACTCTGTCTTGGCTTCTCTTCAGCAGCTGCCTGAGCCCCAGCAGTGTGGGGTCCTCTCTGGGGAGTTAAGACTAATACACTTTGAGATCTGTATCAGCAAGTACAAATGATGCCTCTATGGAGAGGGCAGGGTGGGGCAGATCTGCAGCGGGAGCTTATATCACACTCGGGCCATGGGGGCTGCCAGGGTTTATTCCTGGTGAATAGGAGGCCTTTCTCTGCTGACTTCAGCTCAGACTGCCCACCTTCTTCTCCATCCCCTCCTGGGGAGGCATGTGGTGGGTACCACTGTGCTCGGACCTGGAGGAGAGAGATGAAATTTGTATCACAGGCCGAGCTGCCTGCTCAGTGAGGCTGCAGCTGCCCTGCTCTCTCCGTGGGAGACAGGGAGTGTGGAGTGTGCTGAGTGGATGGAGACTGGGCTGGAAGTCAGAACAGTCAGGTTCTAAACTAGGACAAGGCCCTTCCCTGCTCTGGGCCTCGGTCTTAATATCCATCAAATGAGGGTATTGGCAGAACACTCTCTCGAGAGCAGCTTACTGATGCGGTGATTAGGGAAATCTGCGTGTTCCCAATGGCCCTACAGTTCCAGTGCTGTGTATGTGCCCCAGAGAATCTTTGACACAGAGAAACCCAAGAAATGCGGGGGATGTTTGTTGCAGCAGTATCTGTAGCAGCGAAGGGCTGTGAAAACTAAATGCCCATCAAGAGGGGATGAGGAAATACAAGATGAGGTCTTATCACACTAGGAAACATTATCATCGAAAGGAACCTGCCAAATCCATAAATATCAGTATGAATAGATCTGAAAACAATATTAAAGGGGGGAAAGTAAGAAGCAGAACGGGCTAGCCATGGGGCCATTATGTAATGTTTTAAATACCTTTTTTTTTTTTTTTTTTGCGGTACGCGGGCCTCTCACTGCTGTGGCCTCTCCCGTTGCGGAGCACAGGCTCCGGATGCGCAGGCTCAGCGGCCATGGCTCACGGGCCTAGCCGCTCTGCGGCATGTGGGATCTTCCCAGACCGGGGCACGAACCTATGTCCCCTGAATCGGCAGGCAGACTCTCAACCACTGCACCACCAGGGAAGCCCCATTATGTAATGTTTTAAATGCATCCATGCAGGTATATAATGTTTAGGCTACACAGACAGGAGAAAGAGCTTCTGAAGTTAGATGGGAAAAGCGCACAGCATTTGGAAGAGAGGAATGGACTGGGGGTGAGGACAGAAAGAGACCAAAAAAAAAAAAAAAGACTCTGCTGAGACTGCTAGGAGATGCCATGAGCTGGTAATACCAAATCCTATTATATCCTATTAGGTGCATCTCGGGTTCAAACACAATAGATAAAGGTGGTTTGGGTCTAGATGATTCCCTCAGGACCTTCAAGCACTGCCATCCTGGTACTCAGCCAGCATGGCCAGAGCTGGGACCTTGTAGGGGTCCAGAGCAAGGACCATGCCGAGTTGTGGAGCCTGAGCAAAGCCGTATCTGAAGAAAGGTGTACAAGAGCCCTAATGGGTGTAGGTATTCTACTAGGTGCCAATAAAGTCTGATACATAATCTATTTACATAATCTGGTTGTGATTTCCTGCCTCGTCAATCAGTTACATTAGTAATCAGGACGCACGGGCTGATCTATTGTTTCCTTAGTGCCTTATCATCTATACCTGTGTTTGCTTCTCTGTGTTCTGGAATCTGTCATAAACAATGTCGTGTGGGGGGCCAGGGCAGGGGAGCAACGAGTCTGAGGTCGGAGCTTTGGTACATGCTTGTTTGGGGCTGCTGGCACTGATGCACGTTTGCGGGAGTGTAGACTCCAAGGACCACTCTTGCAGTGCGTTTCAGATTTTCAGCCAGTTCCTCGTTTGTATTTGGTCTAAATATAACTTGAAGACAACTGGTCTTGCTTGAGGCCAATCTCAACAGTCTTGACATCAAACAAACACAAAACACAGCTCCAACTGCAAGCGCTGAAAGAGGAGATAAATTGCTAACCCATTGGGCAGCCTCTTAAATCAGCTCATTCCTTAGAGCCGCGGCCACATCTCTCTGCCTCCACCCAACCCCCTCTTTTCTTAAAAAATCTCCCTTCGGCCTCTCCAGACCCTCTCTCCAAAATCCCATCTACCAGCGCACCCCACTCGGAAGAACAGTGAAGCCGCGTAAACAGCAATCGATGAAATAAAATCTAAACTTGAGCCTCGGGTCATCTCAGCACTCAAGTAAAACCGGGGGAGGTCTTGTTCAACAGGTTCTGCAAGATGTCTCCAAGCATCTTTCGAAAATACTGAGGATGCAGGAATGTGAATGTCATCTAGATTTTGCGGCCCACCCTTGTGGGCATAGAGGGGGGACCATGGTCTATGTAAAGGTAGAGCATTCACCTTGGTCTACTAGGTCGGTGGGTGGGTGGGTGGGGGTCTTTCCTGGCCAGGGGTTCTTACACAGGGGTCTGGGGCTCACCTAAGAGGTCATTTGTGTTGATCTTAAGGGAATCTTCCTGCCTCTGCGTGAGATCACAAATGAGAACCTTGGTGACCCAGTGCCTCCTTCACAGGATCTGCTGTGAACGTGAGGCTGGGGTTATTAGTGTAACTGCTGGGAACGGGCCCTCGCCAGCAGGCAAGGGGACAGGCAGGGTCCTAACCCTTCTTAAGGTTGAAGGTGGAAGCACGGACTAGATAAGCCACAGCTCCCAGCAAGGAGAAGAAGAAGAGCTCTAGATGCGAAGGCACATTCTACCCAGTGTCCCGGATGGTGGGCAGAAGTGGGGGGCAGCCTGGTGCGAGAAGGCGATGGTGAGAACAAACCAGCCACTCCCGGTTGTTCTGGAAGGCTCCAAAGAAAAGCATCTATTCCTAGGGGGGCTGCTTTCGTGATTGGGGGCGAGCCTCATGGCAGTGGACAACCCCTAAGTTTCTTTAAAGTGTGGGAACCAGCGAGGAGGGTCCCGGACGGCTAGAGCCAGGACAGGAGACACTGCAGGGAGGGAAGGCGTTTCCAGCAGCTCGGGTGAGAGAGACCCACGTGACACCGGCAGAGGCCGAGGGACTCACTGGCGCCTTTGCTGCCGGGCTTGAGCTGGCCCTGGTCCTGCCCCAGGCCTCCTTCTGTTGGCGTCCATCAGCAGTGGACAGGGGTTAAGTCACTTAACCAGACGACTGTCCTGCTCCTGACTTCCATGCAAGTCACCATCAGAGAGTTGGACAGTGGCCATACCAGGCCCAGCAGGCACTGCAATACCGAACTCCACCGGTTGCGACGTGTCCAAAAAGGAAATGAGTGTAACCTGGCGTGGCTGCCTTTCCACGGGGCCACGATGGCTCTTGATGACGGTCACTTACCTCTCCAAGTGCCGGGACACCACCTGCCCGGGATGGATACCCAGGCCTTGGGTCTGTCATGTGGAGGGGTCACCCCAGCCATGTTCCTCTCCACACCCGCCTGGACCTCTTCGCTCCATCCACATCTGTGTTCACATTCTCCTGGGGACCAGGTAGCACTGGCTTCTACACTTTTCTCCCAGTTCTCTAGGCTGAAGTGCTTGGCTGGGCCCGGGGGGCAACTGGCTACTCCAGAGGCGGAAGCTCAACAGGCTGTGGGCAGAGGAAAGGGTCTGGGCAGCGGGTTCCAGAGGAAAGATCCTGTCTGGAACCCTGACCCCGTCTCTCAGTCACAGAGCTGGGCGGCCCAGGAAGCGCCGGCTGACTCTGGCTTCTCTCTCCTGCGGGCAGCTGAGGTCAGCGTCTCCAAATTGCTAGTTATTCCTTTCTTCAATTAAGGACAATTCTTCTGACGCAGGAAGTTAACTCCCACCGGTTAATCTAATGGCCTTGAGTCCTGATGTGCTTGCTCTATCTGAAGGCAGGGCCACAAATTCCTTGGTAGCAGGTCACAGCCCATGCATTCAGGAGCTGCCCTGGGGGGCCAGGGCCCCACATTCCCCGTTGGACTCCAGATCCACGCAGCAGCACTGATCTTCAGACGGGGGCTGGGGCTGTGGTGGAGGTCCAAAATGGAGAAGCCACGGATGGATCCCGGAAGTGGGTTGTCATGTGGCAAGCCTCCTCCATCTCTGGCCCATTGTCTTCCCATCTGAGAAATGGGGGCGTGGAGGAGGGTCTGGCTAGATGATTTCTGTAACTCCCGTCAACTCGGTGTCTCCCCTTACCTGCCCCACCCACCCCCTCCCAAGGGTTTGTGGTGACTGGACGGAGAGGTGGGAGGGGTCTCAGTGCCCACCTCAGGGAGCATCTTCCCTGAGCAGGATGTGTTTGCCTATGAAATACACACACACACACACACACACGCACACACGCACGCACGCACGCACGCACGCGCGCGCAGTGCTGCCTGGAAGTAGGGCCCCTGCCAGACTGTGGTCCCTGCTGCCGCTGTGAGCCAAGGGCCCCAGGAGGTGCTCAGGCCCGGGTGTGTCCCCTCTGAGGCTGCTTTATTGTTCCTCTGTGACAACTCACACCCACAGACCAGGTGGCCGAACCTGGACATTATCCAGGCAGTCAGGCCTCTGACTGTGCCCTGCCTGCAGGGAAGGGTGAGAACCAGGCCCGAGGGATAGAACATAGGCTCTAAGATTATCCTGCATAAACACAAGCACGGAACTTTCTCAGCCTCCCTTTCCTATGTGTAAACTGGGGATAATACAAGACATCCGAGGGTATTAACGTACCAACTGCCTGAGGGTTAAAAGACATGATATATGTGAAGCCCCGAGCATACTGCCTGTCCACTCATTGCTGTCCCTGCCTCCACCAGGCCCGAGTAATGGGGAAAGGCTGCAGGGATTCACTCACACGCTCCCAGCTGGCGATGGATGGCACACACCGGCCAAGAGCTCTGGCTTCAATCTCGAAGCTTCTGAAATTTTGTCTATTGGTCAGCCCCGCTGTCTGGTTCTGGGACCCAGAACTCTGGGGACTGAGGGGTTCCCTGGGATGTGGGACTTTCAGTGCTAAAACCAGGAATCTCTGGCAAACCCGGATGGTTGGTCCCTCTTGGTGAAGCCACACTAGGGAGTTTAGACAGAGGGCCCTTGGTTCTGTTGAGTGAGGCCACAGAAGGACCCACAGGTGGGTCATCTGAGGGGCAGATTTCAGTTCAAATGAGGGGAAACCTTCTCACGGTCAGCAGCATCCAAAGATGGAAGAACTCTTGCTTGAGGTACTGAGCTCCCTGTCCTTGGATGTAATACACCAGGAGCTGAAGGGCCACTTGATGGGGATCCAGTGGATGGAGACAAAGCCCCGGGGGGTGGGGTGCTGGGCTAAATGCCCACTGAGGACCCTTTCAGCACCATATGTGCCCCGTTTCCATAGAGGGGCTAATGGGACCCTGGAGTCGGGACAGTGGCTACCCTAAGGGGGGAATTATCCTTTTCCCTGGAAGGCGGGTGTGGGACAGGGTGTGTGAGGTGCCTGGCTACAGACGGTAACTGGGCTTTAGCTTCCCAGTTCCTCAGAAGGAAGCAGAGGGCATCTTCTCAAGGGATGTTTTGGTGGGAATTGAAAGGTCATCTGAGAACAGATACCCCCTAGCCCTTTCCAGCAGCTGAGCCAGGCAGCCGGCTTTGGGGATGTTGGGAGCTGCCAAAGGCTGGGCAGACATCTGCTGGGCCCACCGACCTGGCCCAGCCTTGAGCTAGGGAGAGGACTGCTCTCCCCTGGGGCCTCCCATCTGGCTACCACCCAGGCGCCACCGAAAACGGCTGGCCTTCTCCCGCCCCCTGCTGGGGCTGGGCTGTGGATCCCCGGCTGCCACCAGGCAGAAGCCACAACCCCAGCCTCCCCAGCCTCCGCTGGGACTGTTCACCAGGATGTCTGCGTCCCAGGTGTGGGAAGCAAAGGGGGCTACAGCTCACAGCTAGGCTCCTGGCCTCCCCAGACTGCTCCAGCCTGGAATCCCAGGTGGGCTTTACGTGTATTTTACAAGTTCCTTTAGAACTAAGGGCACAGAAATCCCTTCCCCTCTGAGGCTAGTTCAGGTCCAGGTTGTGGATCCTAGAAACGACAGCCTGGAGTTGGGGCTGATGGAGGGGTCCATCTCTTGCCTCGGATCCCTGGAGACACCTCCCTCTTGGCTTCGCGGGAGCCTCCCGGTGCCCGTTCTTCCTTTCTCTCTCTCCTCTCTGCTCTCTGTCACTCTCCAGGTGCCAGGGTCTCGAATCTCCTCCGAATTTCTCTCCCCCTCTCCCCGTCGGTGTTTCGGCCCCAGGGGTGTCTCTAGCGCCCAGTCTCAGTGGCTCTCGCCCCCGACTCGCGGTCCGCGTGCGCATCTCCGCCTGGACCGCAGCGCCTCAACGTCTCTGCGCCCGTCCGGGGCTCGGAGCGGAGCGTTTTGGAGTGGCGGCCGCGGCCCCGGGCAGGGGTGCGGGCCCGCGGGGGCGGCGTTGGGCGCCTTCCTCCGTCAGTCCCTCCCCGGCGGCGCGGGGGGGCCGGCGCGGCCGCCGCTCGGCGCCTTTAAGGGAGCGGGAGGGAGCGGCGAGGCGGCGGCGGCTGCGGTGGCGGCGGCCGCGGCGAGCGGGGCGGGGGCGCGGCGCGCGGCGCTCGGAGTCCGCTCGCGGCCGGAGGCGGCTGGGCGGCCGTGGCCGGGCTGGGAGCCGCGAGGAGAGCGGGCAGCGCCGCCGGAGCCCGCCGGCCGGGCCATGGCCAAGGCGGGCCGTGCAGGTGAGGGCGGGCGCCGGGAGGGCTGGGCCGCCGCCGGGGGGAGGGACCCGCGCGTCTCGAGCTGGGGGCGCCGGCCCAGGTGAGCCCCCGGCGCAGGTGGGCGGAGGTTCCGGGCGGGCTGAGGGGGCGGCGGCGCGGCCGGCCCCCGGGAGAGTGGAGAGGGGGCTCCGCGCGCCCCGCGCCCTTCCTGCGCCCCCGGTCACCTCGTGGGACATCGCGTCCCCTCGCCACCACCCCGCCGGAAAGGGCCAGGTCTGCGGCGCCTCTGCCCAGCCCGGCGGTGGGGAGCTCTCGCCGCCCTCCCGAGGCCCTGGGCAGAACCGGGCGCGGGGACCGAAGGCGAGGTCCCGCGGCCGCCGCTCCATCCCACGCCCCCCAGCGCCAACCAGGACGCGCCCCCTTGTCCGGCCGCTCGCTCTATCCAGGACGCGACAACCCCCCCCCTCCGCCCCCAGCTCAGTCAGGAGACCCAGATTTCTTCTGAGGAAGGAGGGGTGCCCCGCTCCGCACCGGCCAGTGAGCCGTTCCCCCCTCCCCCCTTCCGGACCCTGGGAGGCAGAGCCTCAGGTGTGGAGGTCTGAAGCGGGGCCTCTTCTGGGGTCCCCAGGGCTCTGCCCTCCCCCAGACACAGGCCGTGTGGCCCGTGGTGTGAGGGAGTGGGCGTTAGTCATTCGTTCATTCATTCGTTCAGCCAGACGATCATTCGCCAACATCTGCTTTGTGCCAGGCCCGGAGCTGGGCTCTGGGACCAGGAGGTGGTGGAGACTCTGATCCTATTTGCGCTCTTCGGGCTCATGGTGCCTTGGGAGGGCGGTGGAACGACGGTGGCGGCAAGCCTGGACACAGCAGGGCTGGCTTGGGAGGCTGGCATGTGTAAATCTACCATGAACTCACACCCAGCCTGTGACGTTGGCAGGTGCCATGCCATCCCCTTGGACTCGACATTGGGCTGGCACGAACCCCACCCTCTACCCACCAGCGACGACAGTGATGGCATGAGTGTGAGTTCACCCCTGCACACACTTGGGCTGGATACCGCTGGGCTGTGTCAATCCACTGCCACCCCGCAAATGCTGCTCTGACCAAGGGCCGGGGCCGGATGCCCCTGTACACATGCTGGGTGTGTGATATGGATGCCTGAGAATACACTCCCGTTCTGTCCCTGAGGAGTCCTCTTGGGGTGGGGCTGGTTGTGTGAGACAGCAAGTACGGAAGACATGTAAACACCCCCTTTCTCACTCCCCTCCCCTTTCACCCCAGGCAGCTGGAAAAGGCTGTCTCCCTGGGTCCTTACCCACCCCCCTCCTCCCATAGGGCATATGGCAGGGTGTGTGTCCCGCCCACTGCCCCCGCGCCTCTGCTGCCTGTGTGTGTGTGTGGTGTGCAAGTACATGCACACCCCTTACACAGATCACCTGCCCGAGAGCACTGTCATCACAGCCGCAGTTAACAATTGCTGCTTGTCCTAGGTATCAGGCACTGTGCACAGCCGTGCCGGGAGGCAGGAAGTGTTACTCTTCCCTTTTTAAAACATCTGGAAACAGGTACTGGGAGAAATAGCTCCCTCCAGGTGGCCCAGAGGGTCTGGGCAGAGCTTAGATGTAGACCCAGGCTGTAAGGACTTCGAGTACTGGATTTTCTCCATTGCTACCCTCGTAGGTTGCCCCCCTCACAGCACAAAGATGCGGTTCCAGCCCCTCCACCTTGGTCTGTGGGTGCATTGGTCTCTAGACTGTGAGTCCGTGGGAATTTGTTCCAGTGACGGGTGAAAAACTGCTCTGCTTTGAGCACCAGTGCCTGGTGCGCTAACATTTTGTCTTTCCTGCTGCAGCTTCACGCTTGGCCCTTTCCCTCAGGGTAGCACAGATTCCCCTCCTCTGTGGATCAAACCGCCCAGGCTCTTCTCCCAGCCTCAGCCGCCACCGCAAGGAGCCTTTAGGATTGACCTCAGCAAGATGGGATTGCTCGTCCTCTTCTTAGCTCTTCCAGGCTCCTTTGCATTTTGTAAAGGTCCCTTCTCTTCCTAAGGCTTCTAAGCTCGCTGACTTGGAGACAACATGTGGTGATGTGTGCACGGATGTCAAAATCTGTGTAGGATGGACTGGTGAGCTTTAGAACAAAGGGAATCCTTGGAGGTAGGAGCCCCAGTCCCTCTCTTTACAGCTAGAGAAACTGAGGCCCAAGGAAGGGCTGTAACTCAGACAGGAGTGGCTATTCAGGACCATCTACCGTGGATGGACAGGCTGATGGTCAGTCAGAAATGATCAGGCCTTCACTCTGGCGGAGAAGAGGGTGCTGTTAGAACCAAAGGAGGCTGAAGGCTGTGAGAAGCTAGACTGTGAATGAGGGAGTGTGCTCTCTGACCTGTGACGTGTTCCGTCTAAAACTGGTCAGGGGAGCCACTGACTAGAGATAGGGGTTTGCGCCTCAGGGCCACCATAGGGCATGACTCCAAGGTCATCACATTGTAGTCTAGCGAAGGCGTCCCAGACCTGTGCAGTGCACAGCCTGAGCAGCCAGCCATGGCCGTGTCAACCGTGTCACACAGGAGCTGAAGGAAGGCAGTGAAAGGGACTTCCATGCTGCCAGGAGAGCCCAGGTACAAGAGAAAATGTAATCAAGTCCTAGAAAGGATTGGATAAATGGCAGAGGGTGGATCCCCAACGGGCGACTACCAAATCTCTGGGGAGATTTCAGCACACAGAACAGGATCGTTATGGTGCCCCGTATCCAGTCTTGAGAGAAAAGGCAAGAGGAGGAGAGCCATTGGTCTTGCCCTGAGGGAGCGCTCCGTCTAGCGGACAAAGGAGGAGAGAGGCCTACCTTGGGGATGAAAGTCTGCAGTAGGGAGGTGAGGGCTGGCAGTGGGGAGGGGCCGGGAAATGCACAGAGCTACCCGTGGCGGCAGGCCTCAAGTGCAGTGCAGATAGAGAGGAGGCCAGTGGGGGCTTGAAACAGCGAAGGCTGAATATCTCTAGAAGTTGGGCCTTAAAGGCTGGCAGAATTTGGACAGGCAGGTGGCAAGGGGCAGGCTTCCACGGGCAGGTGAGGCTAGGAGGGTGGGATGGGAAAGGTGTAGGTATGGCGGGTGAGAATGGGGGTGGGGGGGGGAGGAGGTGCCCAAAGGTGGCGAAATCTGTCTGGCTGGGGTGAAGCATCCCTAGGGGGCTGCAGAAGGCCGAGAGGAGCTCCGGAGAGCATGGGGGATGGGAGGGTTGTGTAAGGCTTGGGTGTTTTGGGGTTTTTTTTTGAGGTATGCGGGCCTCTCACTGTTGTGGCCTGTCCCGTTGCGGAGCACAGGCTCCCGACGCGCAGGCTCAGTGGCCATGGCTCACGGGCCCAGCTGCTCCGCGGCATGTGGGATCCTCCCGGACCGGGGCACGAACCCGTGTCCCCTGCATCGGCAGGCGGGCTCTCAACCACTGCGCCACCAGGGAAGCCCAGCTTGGGTGTTTTGACAGATCCCTCTGGCTGCTCCTGTGGGGGCAAAGCGAGGCCAGCCTGGCTGGGCTGTCTTAGTTGGGAAGAGTTTGTGCTGGTTCTTGCCAGCCGCACGGTCCCTCCCTTCCTCCCTGGCCCCCTCTACGCCTCCCTCCACACCCCAGCAGGTTGGCAGGGGTGTCTGCCCACCCGGGGGCAGGGCAAGTGGAAGGCCGTGCCGGGCAGGAACAGAGACAACAGCTAAGAGGGTCTTGGAACCTCTCAGGCTGGGCCAGGACCATCTGGAGAGGCGGGGCTGGGGCCACAGGGCTGGGCCTTCCAGGCTGGAGGAACCAGTTTATTTGCTGCCAAGTGTTGACCTCTGCTCTGAGGGGCGGAGCCAGCGGGCTGGACTGTATCAAACCCAGTAATTCGAGTGAGTAAAATACTGATCCTATAGTGGGAGAGCTGAGAGGACGCTTCCAGAAACTCATGTTCACAGCCCTCACCACGAGGGGACGTTGAGGCCTGCGGTGTGGGGTATTTGCCCAAGGCCACAGAAGAAGGTGGTGGCAGAGCTGGGCCCAGAACCTGTGTTTCCAGAGTTTTGGCTGGGACCTTGTTCTGCTGAGCCAGCCGCCCCCTCACATCCCAAAGCCAGACCCTCTTCTGGGCCCCCTGCTTCACGGCTCCCAGGTGGTGGCGTGGGGAGTGGCCAGAGCTCTCAGAGGACAGAGCATTTGGAAGCTTGGGAAAGGAACCAACTCTGGGATTCTCAGGACTCTGCGGGGGTGCCAGGAGATTTGAGGCACGACTCACCCAGGCCGAGGGTGCTGGATGGCTTCGCAGTGTTTCTGGGGAAGAGCGTCACGTTTCTGCGGGGAGATTGCAAATGCACCTTTTCAGGTTCCGAGGGAGAAGGCTAGGGCCGAATCAGATGACCGTGTCCCAACTCAAGGCCTTTCTAAAACTCCGCCCCTAGGAAGCCTTCGGGGCCTTCCATGCAGTCGGGGAAGTGCTGGAGCTTGGGCCAGTCTCTGGTTCCTCTGCTGAGTTCCGTGTCACAGCAGCCGACCTGGCAGGCCCCAGCAGTCCCCAGATTGAGACCCTTTGCTACGTCTTAGCCCTGGCTGTGGTATGGTGTGGTGAGTCAGAGACAGCACAGTTAAAACAGAGTCCTACCCCCAGCGCCTGAAGCCCCAGTCCTAGCTGGTGTTCGAGTGGTGGAACACAGGGTATGAGGACATGGCTGGGCCCCCCTTGCTGGGGCCATGTCTGTGTCGGACTGGCCAGAAAGTGGGATGTTTTCTCGTATACATCTTAGTATACAGTGGTAATTCATGTCTAGAAGAGGCTTGGAGATCTTCTGGTCCTACCTGTTAATTATGCAAGTGGGACACTGAGGCCAGAAAGGCAAAGGGTTTTTCTCTGAGCTCTGGTGTCTTCAACGACAGAGGGTGTGAACTCCCAAGACCAGTGAGGCTTTGAGGACTGGGAGCTACTCAGTAGGCTCTGGGTGCCCCCCAGAAATTCTCTGGGATTCCAGGCTTGGGAGAGGGAGGGAGAGCGTCAGGGATTATCATCCTGGGGACAGTCTGGCTCATTTTTTGGTAGCAGTCAACATGCTTTACTGTCCGATGGCACGGCAGCATCTCTTTGAAGTAGGGCTGATATTGTTCCCATTTTATGGATGAGAAAACTGAGGCCTGGAAATGTTAAGTGTCTGGTTCTAGGGTCACACATAAAGTCAGAGGCAGAGCTGGAATTAGAACTTAAGTCTCTTCTCTTGGATTCAGCATTCCTAGGAGTTGGACTGTGTAACAAAGAACAGACCTGGCTCGGTCACTGGTTGCCCTTGAACTGCCCCTCCGGTCTCAGTTTCCTCGTTTGTAAAAGGGGAATGGGAAGGAAAGAGTTCGGGGGACAGGACAGCTCTGAGTTTGCTCCAGTTCAAATACTGCTCTCTTTTCCTTCTTGGCCTCGCTCTCCACTGGCTTTACTGTGCCTTTTGGGCCCTCACCTCCTCCCTTCTCCTCCCTCACAAGGGTGGTGGGGATGGGAGGACAAATGGGAAGCTGGGCACCGGGACATGGAGAGCACCTGCCTCTTCGGGGTCCCGGGGCCCCAGCCTATCACCAGATCTTCAGCCAGGAGCCACGTGGAAGGGTGCGGCAAGGGCCCCCAGGGGAAGGGCTGGGGGTGGGGGGAGAATACATAACAGATGAGTTTGGAAATCAAATGGGATCTGAGCTCCCCACCCACCCCCTCAAATCTCTTTATACTCCCTCTTCTACAATTCTTGTTTTCTAAAGAGAAGGGAAATGCTACACTGCAGCCCCTTTCGCAAACGAATGGGAGCCTTAGTGAGTCACTCCGGAGGTAAATCCCACCTCCAGGGCCCCGAGTCTGCCTGCCTGCGGAGGCCTGCAGAGCCGTGTGGCCACCGGGGGGCGCGCGTGTGAGGTGCCCCTGCCTGTCAGCGGCTGTGGGTGGGCGCTGGGTCCCTGCAGTGGTGCCCCCACCCCGCCTCCTCCAGACTCTCCGCAGGGTGGCGTTCGTGAGGTTCGCTCGCGGATGGGGTCACGGCTCAAGCTGGGGCCCGGCTGAGGCTGGGGGTGGCACGCAGGGACTTGGGCTGTGACCTGAGTGTGGGGTGAATACAGGACCTGCGGGGGCGGGCGCTGTGGTTCTGGGGCGGTCAGGGCTGGCAGGGGGGCAGGTGCTAATGCATCTGCCTCTAGAAACCGGAGTTCTCGGGCGTCAAGCTGTTCTCTCCAGGTATCCTGGTGGAGGGATGTGTGTGTGCTTGTCTGGAGCCTCATCTTCCGCTTTGAGGGTCAGCCTGTTAACTTGCAGACCTGGGGCAGGGAAGGCCAGCGAGGAGGTGTTCCCCCTCCTAGATGACCCGTTGTTCGGGAGGGAGGGGAAGTAGCCGTCTGTTAGCCGGGGATGCCAAACAAGGGTTGAAAGCAAAAATAGAAACGCATTGGGTTCTGTCTGGGAGGGGCGTGGAGTTCTGGTGGATCCGAGAGGCCTCTTCCGAGCCGTCTGCCGCCGATCCTGTGTTTGCTTGGCTCAGTGTTTGCAGAGCACGTCATGTCCTGCGCTCCTGACCTCCTCGGGGATCTAGGTGTGCAGGATCCGGGCTGCGGGCTCGAGGGGCTGCAACTGTTCCACGAGTCTGTCTTTGGGAGGTTTGGGGCTGCTGTGGCCATGGTCCAGCTTGCTAGCTTGCTGTCCTCCTGATCAGAGCTCCCTTTGGCCTGCCATACCCGCCCCCCCGCCGCCAGTCCTCCAACTTCCCACCCCCCCCCCCGTGAGGCTGGTCTCAGCTGAGCAATTCTGAAATCATCCCTTGTGGTAAAAGGAGCTATTTTCAGCCTTCCCATTACTGCCCAGTGGGGGGTGGGGTGGGGTGGTGTTTATCCCTTTGCTGCCTTTTTCTCTCCTTCTTGTACAGTGTAATCTGGAGCAGCGGCGAGAGCATTACGCAGCCCTGCCTCCAGGGTCCCGGCTGGCAATTCCCAGTGCTGTGATTTGGCACCAAATGCAGAGCCTGGGGCAGAGGCAACCCTGGGCCCCATCCTTGCTCTGTAGTCACTCCAGAGTGGCAGGTGGCACAGATGACCTGTCGCAGTCACCTTGGCCCTGGCCGGTGGGGACAGCTCCCCTGCTGCTGCTTGCTTCAGGCCGACGGTAGCCTTTGGTGACCTCACCGAAAAGCTGGCCAGCTCCCTGAGGTGGCGGCTCTAAAGGAGCCCCCAGCATGCTCCGCTGACTCTGTGACCCTCCCCAATCTGGTCTCCCCATGCCCTGATCGGATGCCTGGGTCCCTCCTGGTCTCTTGTTCCCTGCTTCCCTCAGTGGGTCCTGGGGTGATCTGAAGGGGCTCCTCCGTCCTGTCTTTTGGGCTCCCCCGCCCTCCTGAGGAGCCTGCAGGTGGCAGAGCCATCGGTGGTGAATTGGCAGATGCTCTGGGAGCTCCCTTTAGAGGCAGGAGAAAACCTCTCCCTTATGGAGTGAGAGTCTGGTGGGACAGAGTCTGGTGGGACATCTGGGGCTTGAGAGAATTGTTCCAAATAACTCAGAACTGTTGGGAGCCGAACTGGCAGAGCAAATGAAAGTACAATAGATAGCCAAAGCTATTAATCACTAATTCTCTCCTAAATCAGGTAATTAATGGGTATTTAAGTAGCATATTTATGAGATACCAGCAGGTCTTCAAAAAGCACATTTTTTCCCAAAGCGACTGGTTGGCCCAACTGTGTCCTGCTGGGAGACTGGGGTTGTCATCCCACCCCCAGGCCACCCCAGGCACAGGGAGCATGATGGGAGGCAGGTCCCGTCTGAGCTTCCCTTTTGGCATCGCAAAGAGGGATCGGAGCCCTTCTGAACTGACCTCACTGGGCTGTCGTGAGGATGATAGGAAGTGAAAGCCATACAGATCCCGGGCAGCGGTGTAAAATGCTGTACAGAATTTAGTGTTAGCTGTGAAAATAGCCTTGAAGTTATAGGATACAGTGCCTTGATTGTGCCCGGTGCTGTTTATGGCCAGGGTCAGGCGTCAGTCGGTGGCTAGAGGCATTCCTTTGTTTTGAGTCATTGCCGACCGTGTGTCTGGGTCTGTGACTGAGTCAAGGCTTAGTGTGTGGCTTCACGGCCTGGTTTGAGATCAGGTCCCAGTTGTTCTGTGATCGGGGTTGTGACTTGATCTGTGGTCAGCTCGAGGTTAGGCTGTGGTTGAGGTCAAGGTTGGGCCATGGCTAGTCTCAGGAAAATTCAGCCTTAGTTCTTGTGTCCACCCCTGGACTGATGGAGCTATGTGGGTCCCCTGGAAGCTGGATTCCTTCAGGGTCCTCCGGGATCTGGGCTCCAGGTGCTGGGAACCCCAGCACACAGGCCCTTCTGGGACTCCTGGCATGTGCCCTGAAACAGCCCAGCACACGAGCTCGTCAGTGGCGCTTACAGCAGTTTGGGAGATAGTTAGGACATGTTTCTATAGCAACCAACCCCCAACCAGCACTGGTTTCCTTCAATAATGCCTTTTTCTGGAAGCAGCTTCTCCTGGCCTCTTGTTTCTCCCTGGGTGGCCCCGTAGCCCCTTGAAGGCTGAGCATGGGCTGGTTGGCCCTGACTGGCCTGGTCAGACTCATCCTGACCCAGAGAAGGGGCCTGAGGGCATTCCCTATGGGATACTTCCCTGAGAGGGGGCCCTCCTGAGATCTACCTGGTGCTGGGCCATGCTGAGTGTAACAAGAGATTTCTCTGTGCCCAGCCCTGGGCTGGAAGAGGCTATGGGCCTGGGGAAGATTCCTACCAGGTTTCTGCCTGGGGGAACCCACAGCCCAGTGGGACAGGCAGGCCTGGACCTAGTCTGCAGACTGGTGCTCTGATGGGCACAGGTAAAGGATGTCATGGAAGTACAGAAGAGGCAGGTACCCAGATGAGCACTGGGGTCAAAGAAGGCTTTCAGCTGGGGTAGGGTGGGGATGGAGGGTATTTCAGGTACCAGGAGGTTCAGGAGCGAAGTCTTGGAGGGAAAGAACATGGTATGGGCTGGGGTGGGGGGCGAGGGGGGCCCTTCCCAGTGGCGACGTGTTGCTGGAACCCAGACTTATGGGTAGAGGGGCTTGCAGACAGAGCAGGTCCTGGCCTTAGGTAGCTCAAGGTTTGGGGGGCAGATAAGACACAGCCCCAGGAAGCTGCGCCGGTGGAGAGGAGAGAAGGGCCAGCCGTGCACCAGGGGCAGCCCCAAGACTGTCGGGGCTTCGGAGCTTCCAGCCTCAGGGTGAGGAGGGCAGTTCCTGCTCTGCCCTCTGGGCTCCCATTCCAGGGGCTGGAGAAGCAGAGGGGCCCACTCTTGGGAGCTCCCACCTGTGAAAGGACCAGAGAAAGGCCCGTGGATATCATGATTTATTTATGTTATTTAACAAACCCTTTTATAGCACTGAGTGCCAGGCACCATGCCAAACCTTTCTCAAATATTCATTCACGGAATCTTCATAGCGACCCTAGGGAAGGACTATTATTACCCCCATTTTACAGAGGAGGAGACTGAAGCACAGGGCGGTGTAGCGACATTTATTAAGATCACCAGTTGAGAAGTGGCAGAGCTGACAGTGAGAGGAGGAAGGAAGCCAGGGCTGCGGGAGGAGGGGCAGAGAGGAGGTGGGCCTTCAGAGTCCCCCCAGCCTGCCAGTAGGAGCCTCACTCAGACTCTGCATCTCTCACTCTGCATCCAGCAAGTGGATGGACCCCTGGGACCCCAGGCCAGAACTGTGAAGTGTGATTCTAAGTGTGTGTGTGTGTGTCGGGGGCGGGGGTGGGGGGGCTGTGTGGGCCACGTTTGGGCTCTGAACTCTACGTGTCCACGGGGCTCCCACTGCCCACGGGACGTCTGGCAGCCTGATGGTTTCTGCAGCATTGATTGTCAGCAGTTAGACCCAGATGCTTGCGCTTGTAGAGCCTGCCATCCCCTGTGTGTGTGTGTGTGTGTGTGTGTGTGTGTGTGTGTGTGTGAGAGAGAGAGAGAGAGAGAGAGAGAGAGAGAGAGAGAGGCAGAGGAGACAGAGACAGACTGGAAACGAGGGACCTGCCTGAATGAGCCCACAGCCGAGCTCTTTTCTCCCCCTCGGCCCCGTCCTCTCCGAGGCACAGATTGCTGGAATCCCGCAGGCCTGCCAGGCCGTGGTTTCAGATGTGGCCTCAGGCAGGACTGGGCACCGAAGCTGTGGCCACACTCACGGGCATTAGGCTCAGAGCCAGGCAGCCCACCTTGGCCAGCTCAGAGGTGCTTGTGACTCCCTGGAGGTCTGGAAATTGGTAGGTGTCACTTGAACACCCACAGGGCCGTGGCTGTCACAGCAGACACCTATGTCCCCTCCCTTGCTCTGATGAGCCAGACTTCTTACTCTTGAGGAGAAGGTTCTGGATCCAGCGTCTCTTGGAAATGGCCCGATTGCTTTGACCCATGTCTCTACTCCCTCCCACCCTGCCCCAGCCTGGCCAACCCTGCCCACCCTTCCTTTAAGGCTCAGCTTGGGCCTCCTCCCCCAGGGAGGACTCTGGGCCCTTCATCCTGCAGGGTGTCTGCCTCTGGGAGGTCCTGTCCACACCTATGAGACGAGGTAGGGGTGGCATTTAGCCCAGAGTCTAGGCTGCCCACCCCTCCTTTGTCCTGTGCCCTGTGCAGGGGCTGTGCAGGGCTGGGCCCCGAGGCTGGCACTCAGGAGCCGGGATTGAGCCCATTCAGCTCTGTCCCCAACTCCTTCCTCCTGGGCACCACCTGGTCCAAGGTCTGGCCCAGGAAGAGTCGGCCAATACCCACCTCCCTCACTTTACTGTACCTGGGCTTTCCTCACTGTGAAATGTCTTTCCCCTCAGACTGGGCTCCTGAGAGCAGGGCGGTGACTCCCTTCTGGTGGGGCTGACCCTCAGGCCGGGGCTGCCCTGGGCTCCCTGGTACTGGGCAGAGTACCCACTGCTGGCTCCTGTCCATCTGCCTATTCCTGCGTCCCTGGGAGCCAGGGCCCAGGTGGGGAAGTGGGTGACCTCTGGCTGCACCCACGCTGGGGAGACCCAGGCCTGTGACAAGGTCGAGGAGACCACACTGGACCTGATGGTGGCGGGTAGATGCGCCAGGAGAGAGGGCGGGGTTGGCTTCTAGCAGCCCCTCCCACTGCAGGCCCCCCACCCTACCCCGAGCTTTGCTGGGGGATCAGCGTATCGTGGGGTGTGAAGGATCGTTTGTTTCTCTCTGGATTGCCGGGAAGGATTGAGATATTCCCCTTTCTCTTTTATCCTGACTTAGAGGTTTTTTTTTTTAATTTGGCCATGCCTCGAGGCATGCGGGATCTTAGTTCCCCGACCAGGGATCGAGCCCACACCCCCTGCATTGGAAGCGTGGAGTCTTAACCACTTGACCCCCAGGGAAGTCCCCTGATTTAGAGTTTTTGAATAAGTGTGGTAGAGAAGGTGGGACAGGAGGAGTCTGCTGGAAGAAGTAGGCTGAGCCTTGGGGTTGCGGAAGGGACTCTGCAGCCTGGGAAGGGAAGAGAAGAGGAGACCTGGGCTCCGTGCCCTGAGCTCTGCTACAGAGCACCCAACATGGTGGTCCTGAGCACAGACCCTGGAGTCATATGGACCTGGCTTCAAATCTTGCTTCCATCACTTATTAGCTTTATGACCTCAATCGAATGACTTCACACCTCTGAACTTTTATTTCCTGAGCTGTAAGATGGGGATTCATGACACCCACTCCACGAGGCTTGGTTAGGATTACTTTAGATAATACCTGTGAAGCAGCTAGCAGATCATTTTTGTTCATTCGCTTGTTTGCCAAACACCCCTTGGCCCTCTTTCACCTGGGACCCTGTACGGGACACAGAAAATGCAGAGAAGTGGAGGGCAGGGGCCCACCTCCAAGAGATCGTGCTTCTGGGCCTTTGCCCTCGCTGTTCTGGGATCATGGCACCCACCTTCTCTGACTCTCAAGATCACGTATGGCCTTTAGCAACCTGACCTGTGCCCCCTATCTCTTGGGAGACCTCCTGACCCTCTTGGGCATCTGTGTTTCCCTCTTCCTGAAGTGTGCAGGTGATAGACGCTGGGTGGAGGTTGGAACCTTAAAATCCACCTGTGCTGAGCTCCCATCCGCAACAAGCAGGCAACCCCCTACCTTATCCTAACCCTAAGCTTAACCCTATTCTTACCTGGTCTGGCTTCATTTCCTCTCTCACCTCCCCTCCGTCACTTGTTCCAGCTCTTATCACAGGCTCTCATCCTTCTCCTCTGCCTGTCCATCCCACACGTGTGTGCCAGGAGCATGCATACACATACAGACGTACACACTCACACTTAGCATGTCTGGCTGTGTCTCATCATTCAAGTCTCCACTGATCCGACACCTTTCCAGAAAAGTCTTCCCCTCACACCCCTCCCAAGATACCCTGTCTATCACTCTTTTCCTTTTTTGAAGTATGATCTTTGCCGTTCACTAAAAAGCCTGCACCCTGAAGGAAGAGATGAAGGGAGCATCTTCCACCCAGAAGCCAGGTGACGGCTGCTTCTTAACACGATCCGTACTTATAGGTTCTTTTTTACACCAGGGTAGATAACCGAGATCCCTCCACATACATAACTTTCCGGAGGTTGTTTGCAAGAAGGGAGGAACTGTACCAGGTTTAAACAAACTTACGGTGTGTATTTTAAAAACCAGTGCAGGTATGCATTCTGAAAACAAAGAAGATAAAAGTAAACCAGATAAAAGACGCCTTTGAAGAGAAAATCAACTGTAGATTTCTGCCACAAAGGAGAGTCAACCATCAGGTGAAGGGTTCATGTGGGAGGAGAAACAGCGCTGGTTCAGTGTTTATAACTCGAACACGTGACAGAGTTCTTTTGGTGACGGGGCCGATCGCCCTTGTCATCATCCCTCGGTGGATGTACAGATCCACGCGTTCATGCCTGTCTATTCTCCAGGCTGTAATTACACCGTAGGAGACGCTCAAGGAAGGAGGACGTGGTGGAGGTAGGAAGGGACCGTTTTACTTTCTTCCCAGCACTTTCTACTGCTGAAACGATCTTTGCTGCTTCCTTGTTCCAGGTCCGCTTTCCCTGCCCACTGCCACCATCACCCACACCCCGCAGAGTGTCCACGCTGGGAGAGCCCCATGGCCGGGCACCCCCTGTCCCTCTTATTGACCTCAGTGTCCCTAGCATCTCACACAGCGCCCTGCAGGATGGACAGCTCCCTTTGACACCCAGAAGCTCCTTCCCTCTCTGCCCACCTCTAGCTGGGAGAACATCTCCCTCAAATGGAGCTGAACTGGCCTCCCTGCAGCCTTCCCTGCTGGTGGGTTCTCCCCAAGGCCAGCCCGTCATGCATGTTATGGGTGTTGCGCTGACCTAAGATGATGGTGGCCTGCAAGGATGGATGTGGTGGTGGGAGTGAGGGAGGGACAACTTCCAGAGCTCTCCTCTTTTCCTCAGGCTCCAGCACACACTCTATTTAGGAGGGAGAGGTTGGCAGGAATATCCTTGCCCTTCTTCATTCTCAGGTAGAGTATATACTGTACAGGTATGAGACCCACCATTACCAGGACCTTCTTGCTGAACCCTCACTATTCAAACTCAGGACCCAAATCGACTCAGATACAGCTTCAGACAAACCCATCGCTACTTAAACCCTTGCTGCTAACCATCCAAAACTCAGGAGCCAAGTAGATGAGGCTGACATGACTGTCCTGAGTATCCAGATTCTTGCTTTCTTAGTAATGGAATAGATTTGGACAGCAAGGGATATTTACACATTAATATAGGATGCCTGATAGTTTTTATACCTTTAGCATCTATAAAAGGGGTAGGTTTAAAAAAAAAAAGGGATAGGTTTATATGAGAAAACATATAAAATTAGTGTAAAATCAAGAAGAAGTTTACGTGATTGTATTCTTTGAATCACAGAAATCTTCACATACATTTGATTTATACCTAAGCACTTCTTTATTTTATTTTGATACTATTGTAAATGGTATTGTTTTTCAGATTTCAAATTCCAGTTCATTGCTGACATACAGGATTGCAACTGACTTTTGTTTTTTTTTTTTTTTTTTTTTTTGCGGTACGTGGGCCTCTCACTGTTGTGGCCTCTCCCACTGCGGAGCACAGGCTCTGGACGCGCAGGCTCAGCGGCCATGGCTCACGGGCCCAGCCGCTCCGCAGCATGTGGGATCTTCCCGGACCGGGGCACGAACCCTTGTCCCCTGCATCGGCAGGCGGACTCTCAACCACTGCGCCACCAGGGAAGCCCTGACTTTTGTATTTTGATCTTGTAGCCTGCGATCTCGCTACACTCAATTATTAGTTCCAGTAGGTTCTTTTTTGGTAGATTTTGCAGAGTTTTTGTTTTGTTTTCTAGATAGACAATCATGCCATCTGAGAATAAAAGCAGTTTTATTTTTTCTCTTCCAACATGTATACCTTTTATTTATTTTTCTTGTCTTGTTGCACTAGCTAGAACTTCCCCCACATACATTTGGGAAACGGTCCCATATCCACGTTAGAAATACTCAGTTATGGTGAATCTCGATTCTCAAACTCCCTCGCAATAAATCCAGGGGTCACGGGCAGGAAATTGCTGATCAGCCTGTCATGCCATCCACACTGTTGGGTGAGAATCAAAAGCTTAGAGGGTCCCCACAGAGAGTGTATGGCAGACCCAGCTTTACACCTAGAAGTGACTCCCAGGTCAGTGTTCCCTGTGGCCTCTGCCTTTTCTGTGTTTCAGAAAGTGCTTTTGGCCTGGCTCCAAGCCATGGAGCTCAAGCTGGGTGTGTGTTTGGGTGTCTGTGGTGGGTGGGGCAGAAGGGACAGGCAGGAGGGCTGTGTCCCTGGGCTGACCTGTGCTGGCCTCTCCCTTCAGGAACAGTTTACGTTCTGAGATCTGAGCTCAGGGCAGGGAACAGTGCCAGCATCCTGCAGGGTGAGTCGGTGTGGGGAGCTGAGGCTGCAGCAGATTTTCTGAGGACTGCATCGTGATGGGCATTCTAGCCATGGCTGGGGGAATGCCCACCTCTCACTGGTTCATGCACATCTACTATGTGCCAGACTGGCTCCTCAAACATCAGTCGGAGTTGAAAAGTTTCAGGGGAAAGTCTCTGTCAGATTCCTCATTGCACAGACGGGGAAACTGAGGTAGGGGCGTTGCTGATGCAAGAACCCACATGTACTGGATGGCCAGGGCCATACGGTGGAAGACGTACCTTGTGTGCACGGCGATTTTACTGTTTTCCATTGAATTAAGATGCAGTCAATTGTAAGATGCATCATTATTTTCTATACCCCAGGAAAGAATAAACAATGCCAACTAAATGAGGACATGCCATCATGTAAGACACACCCCAATTTTAAAGATGTTGAAGTGTGAAAAAAATGTACGTCTTAGAACCGATAAGATGAATTTATAAAATTAATTGTCATATGGAATTATATGTGCAGGGTAAAAAATTGAGTTTTCCCTGCTTCTTATCAAATTCTACTCTGTAGAGATAATCTCTATTGACGTTTCGGTGCCTGTCCTTCCGGACATTTTAACGCATGTGTGAGTACATTTATATAATAATTACCGTTGTGAACACTTGCTATATGCTAGGCCCTGTGCTAAGCACCTCGATGTCTTTTATTTCATCTTTACAGTAAGCTCATGGGGCAGGTATGAGCTTTCCTCACTTTATAGCAGAGGAAAATGAGGCACAGAGAGGTGGAGGGACTCACTTGACATCACACAGCTTCTAAGAGGCAAGGGCCTGAGCCTGAATCTAGGCCTCTTCCAACCTCGGACCCTGAGTTCTTAACTAACGTGCTGTACGTACCCTCAGTGTGCAGGTATAAGTATATTTTTCAAAAATGGGGTCAAAAGATACCTACGGTTCTGGGACCAATGTGCATTTTTTTTCTTCTACCCATACTCCGTGGCCATCTTTCCATGTCAGTACATAAGGAGCTACTTGATTTTCCTACCAGTTGCAAAGAATTCCCCTGGTGACTGTGTATGAATGTATGTCTGATCCTCTGTGGATGGACACCGGGATTTCTTCCAGTTTATTGGTATTACCAGAACACTAAGATGATCAACTACATATTACCATCTTTGTATACTTCTCTGATTATTTCCTCAGGAAAATTACCAGGTCAATTTTCTTCTAACACTTTTATGGTTTTTTTTTTTTTTTGCGATACGCGGGCCTCTCACTGCTGTGGCCTCTCCCGTTGCGGAGCAACAGGCTCCGGACGCGCAGGCTCAGCGGCCATGGCTCACGGGCCCAGCCGCTCCGCGGCATGTGGGATCCTCCCGGACTGGGGCACGAACCCGCGTCCCCTGCATCGGCAGGCGGATCCTCAACCACTGCGCCACCGGGGAAGCCCCACTTTTATGGTTTTAATGTTTACAATTAGATTGGAATTCATCTGCCATCTCCAGTAGTTCACGTGTCCAGGGAGCAGGTGGAGGGGTTCCTGGATGTGCCGGGCATCAGCTGGTTCCATGAGAGTCCCAAAGTGACAAGTAAAGGGGGCTCTGAGAATGGGGGTCAGGGGAGGAGGCTTCTGACCCAGCTCTGCCTCTGGCCTTCCTCCCTCCCGTCGTGGGGTAGGAGGTGGGTTGAGGCTGAGTCCAGGGCAAGGGGCCGCATTCTGTATATGCACTTGCTCCTGCCTTCTCTGGAGATCCTCTCAGCCCCATGTCCTGGCCTCTGCAGATGTTAATAGCAGTCACCATCACTGAGCGCCCCCCGAGATAGAGGCGCTGAGCATGCATTATTTCTGATCCTTCGAGCTCGGGATTGATTGTTGCCGATATTTTGTAGAAGGGGAAACTGAGGCTGTGGTATGGAGAGGAAATGGCCACAGAGGTTGCAAATGGCAGAGACGGGGTGGAACTCAAGTTCAGGTCCCCCTTCTCTTAGTGTGGGGCTTTTTCCCCAGGGGAGGCTGCAGTCCTTCCCTGGCCTGCACACATGTGCAACAGACATCACTAATGCCCTTCAGGGTCTGCTTCTCCTCGCCTCCACCCTCTTAAAGCTGGGTTTGGTCACGTGACTTGCTTTGGCCAATGACATGAGCAGAAGTGTGTCACGTGTGGGAAGACTCATTTACGACTGGGCGTGCCTTTCTGTGCTCTCCTTCCCTGCTTCCGCAAAACTCGAAGTCTAGATTCGAGATGCTGGCGTCATAAGGTGGCGTCTTTGAGTGACCGCCGTGGCCAGAGGCCCCTTCCTAGCTGTGTGTGAGTGAGGAATGAACCGTTATTTTTTTTTTTTTTTTTGCGGTACGCGGGCCTCTCACTGTTGCGGCCTCTCCCGTTGCGGAGCACAGGCTCCGGACGCGCAGGCTCAGCGGCCATGGCTCACGGGCCCAGCCGCTCCGCGGCATGTGGGATCTTCCCGGACCGGGGCATGAACCCGTGTCCCCTGCATCGGCAGGCGGACCCTCAACCACTGCGCCACCAGGGAAGCCCTTTTTTTTTTCTTTCTTTTTTTTTCTTGCCGCTGCTTCCTCCCGCCTCAGGCGGCCCGGGGTGGGGTGGGGGGAGACAGGGAAAGGCAACCTCCCTCCCGCCTACCCACAGCCCAGGCCCTCCCTCCGCCGAGCCGACCTGGCGGCAGCCGGGCGACGGCCGCAGGGCTCCACAAGCCCGGAGACCGAAGGAGCCCGTTAGTGTTTTAAGATCATTTATTAAAACAGCAAAACTTACCTGATGCTTCCTGATACACCGTGTCACCTTGGCAACATCTCTTAACTACCTCTGGTCTCGGTTTTGGTGTGTTCAAAACGGGCACCCTCGTTCCTGCCCCACTGAGCCGTCTCAGAAAGGAATTTGGGTCTTAAATGAAAGCATAGCGGTGGGAGGGCTCTGCGAGATGTTGTGCACTTGAAGTCAGGAGGGCAGGGACGTGCAGGATGCCGACTAAACCTTGGTCCAGGGGCAGTCTGGGTTTACCTCCTTCATGTCAGGACACGGCCTCAAGCTTGGCTAACAGGTGTGTTTCCTTTGGCAGGTGGCCCTCCTCCGGGCGGTGGTGCCCCCTGGCACCTTCGAAATGTCCTCAGCGACTCAGTGGAGAGCTCTGATGATGAATTCTTTGATGCTAGAGGTGAGTGAGTCTCATCGTCCCACCATTGTCTGGGTGACCTTTTTAGAAGCTCCAAGAAGGGGATCCCTGTTGGGATTTAGTATCTCTCCCCACTCAGAAACTGCAATTCCGTGCTTCATTATTACCCAATCTGTGAGTCCCCTCAGGGCTGGGGCTCAGCGTCCAGTCATTCACTCTTTGAGATATTTGCTGAGTCCCTACAGTATTTCAGGCGCTTACCATACTGCAGTAAACAGATAGGCGTGGCCACTGCCCTCATCAAGCTGCTAGTCTAGTGGGAGAGGCCAACATCAAACAATTACATAAAGGAAAATACAGTCACAAATGGGAACTAATATCCCTGAGTAAAAAGTACCAAGTGTTAATAGAAAGAGTGATGATGGGGGTACCTGATTTAGGCTGGGGAGGTCCTTAGTATCCTCTCTGCAGCACTGAGGGTAGGAGCTGGCTAGAAGAAGAGCGGGAGGAAAGAGCCTTAGGCAGAAGACGCAGCAGGTATGATGGTGCCGAAGCAGGAAAGACGGGGCTTTCCAGGAGCTGGAGGCCGATGCGGCAGGGGGAAAGGAGAGATGAGCCTGCATGTGACCCCGTAGGTGACTCTCAAGATCAGCCCGCAGACGGGAGGGGGATCTGGAGTGGAGATGTGGACGAGTTAGTTGCAGATGTTCAGGGGAGACACGAGGGAGGGGAGGGCATCAGCTCTGCTTTTCAGTGCTGGGTGCATGGCCTGCCTGCCGGACATAGCAAGGGGCGCTAAGTGAGGATGGGAAAACAAGGAACATTACAAGGATCGGAGAAGAGGGCACCAGATGGGGTGGGCATTTCAGGCAGAGAGCACGGTCTCAGAGATGAGGATGTGCAGGGCAGGTGTGGGGACCAGTGGAAGGCAGAGTCTGCTTGGACATCAGGAGAGAGGACCCTCACAGTCACGCTGGCCTGGGCCGTGCGGGGTTGGGTGAGACGCACAAGCCTAGGAGGGTCTCCAGGCTAGGAGGGTCCCCAAGTCTCACTTGGCTGGCTCAGCTCCACTCTGGGAAGTCACCGTATTTGGGGGATTGACTTACTCCTGGGATGGGGCCAGCTTTGAAGTACTGGCTGAATGGGGTCTTGAAAGAGAAACAGAGCATGCGCTGGCAAGACCCCAGGACCCAGAGCAGGACACTTGGGACATGGTCTCAGCCGTGCCATTGACTCGTTCTGTGATCCTGGGCAAGTCTTTCACTTTCTCTGGGCCTCAGTTTCCCTATCAGCTCTGTGCCTCCAGAAATGGAGACTGTATCCAGATCAGGTGATTTTCGGGGAGGCACGGTGGGGGGGAGGCAGTGGGATGCTGCCCCAGCCTGAGCCTCCCCCATTCTTGACTCTGGATGGAGTGCCCCCTCCCTGATGCTAACCCCAAACCAGCCCATTTGGGGCTTCTTTCCTGTCTCCCACTGGCGTCTGATTGGAGTGGCAGCCGGGGCTGACTTTCTCCATAGCAACTCACGCAAAGTGTGACAACAACGGCTTCAATATTTTCATGCTTAGAACACTTTCATTTAAAATACTTTTGCAGTTGATCAGGGCTCTGCATTCCCAGATGACGATGATGGCTTCCCGCGGGAGGCGTCTGCGGGTGGCGCCGGTCAGCTCCGTCTCCATCCCCATGGGCCCTATGCACCTGCTTTCCTTTTGAGCAGCTGTGGATCCATCCTGCTTCCCTCCCTGCGGACCCTCAGCATTCTGTCCTCTGCCCCCATGATCTCACTGCTCTGTCTGCAGTTCCCAAACTGGCCTCACCTCTCACTCCTCTCTTATGGGTGGCCCCACCTTCTCTTCTATTCCTTTGTCTCATCTCCTCCCCGCTCCCCTCACCTCCATCTCTCCTTCTCTCCACTATCCCAGGATCACACACTCTCCCATCTCTTTCCTTGTCTTCCACCTCTCAACACTCCCTACCAGACCTCTGAACTTCATGTCTCTGAACCTTTCCTATGTCACCTCTCCCAGAGCATCTGTAGCTCTCAGCCTCAGGATCCGCTCACAGGGTGCTGGAACCTCTTTGGTTCTGTGTTGCCAACTCCTCACCTCCTGTCTGTTCCCTGTGGTCTCCCTGGACAAGGCTTTTGCATATTTCCTTCACTCAGGGCAGTAAGAGGTAAAGCCATCCTCCTTCTCTGCTCCCAAGGGCTTTCTCAGCATCTGGGGCCAGGCCATGAGTGTCCAGCTTTCTGGGCATGCTCTGAAGGGTCACCTCCCTGCCTCTGTTCTCCAGCCCAGGCTGAGCCCTGACCCTGGCCTGGGTGTGATCTCTGTCCCCACCTGCAACCTGCTGCCTCTGCAGTTCCACCTCCAGCCGTGGTGGAGCCACACTGTCAGGAACAGAGGCCAGAGCATGGAAGGGACCTCTTAAGATCACACAGCAAGGTCGGGGCAGAGGGGCTGGAGCCCAGATCAGGCCTTTTCCTTCAACTTATTACTGAAAATGGGGCCCTCCTCCCTCCCTTTCTTCCTTAAGCTCCATCCCACTTGTCCAGCACTAGGGTTTACCTGGTGGGACAAGAGACCTTCATGGCTCATGGTCTAGTAGCAGAGGAAGGCTCTGGGGGCTCTGGTTGTGTATGTAAGGCCTGGGAGGGACTGGGGGAAAGTCAGGTAGGAGTATGGAGCTATCCGGGACCATAACAATCCCCTGGGCAGGATGCCAGCTCCCTGGGCTGTGGCAGCAGGCATGGGGCCTCAGGGCGGCTGGTACCCGTGATTGGATGCTGCAGGATGGGTAGTGGGGTCCAGGCTCCCAGACCCAGAAGAAGCACCACTCCCCATCCTGTCAATACAGTCAGAGGGTATCTGGGGAGCCACAGTCTAGCAAGGTTGGAGTGCAGAGTGAGGGAAACCCATGGTGGCCAAGAGGGTACATGCCTCAAACCCATGTCAGAGCTAGGGGGCCCTCAAGGTGTTTGAGTTCAACACCCTGACTTCATTTTACAGGCTGGAAAACTGAGGCCAAAGAACTGGGAAACTTGTTCAGGGTCCCACAAAGGGTCAGGCAGAGCAGGGGCTAGAATTCAGAGTCATTTATTTACTCTCTCAAGTATTTATTGGGCATCTGTCCATCCCCCTATTCCAGGTGTAGGGGATGCAGGGCAAGTGGACACTGTCGTGGCCCCCATGGAGCTTACAGTTTAGTGGTGATGGGTGGGAAGACAACGTACAAGCAAGCGAGCTCTATTGATAGTTTCCATAAATAAAATAATGCAGAGGAACAGACAGCTCACCAAAGAAGGTAGATAAATGAAAAATGAAAGGTGAAAGATGAAAATAACGCTCAACATCGTTAGTTATTAGGAAAAGGTAAACTGAAGCCACAAGGAGATACTGCCTCACACTTATTAGAATGACTCATTAAGACAACTGACCAGGAGGAGGAGGAATTGGGACTTTTAAAGTCTGCTTGGTGGGAACGGACGATGGGGCAGCCATTTCGGAAAACAGACGGCAGCTTCTTAGAAAGTTTATCATAGTTATAACGACCTTTCCACTCCTAGGTATTTACACAAGAGGTAAGCAAACATATGTCCACCTAAAGACATGTACCTGAATGTTTATAGCAGCTTCATTTATGATCGCCCCAAAGTGAAAACAACCCAAACGTACATCAATGGGTAAATGAATAAACACATTGCGGTACATTCATGTATTCAGTATTCATGAAATGCCGCTTGGCAATAAGAAGGAATGAACTGATACACACAACAATACGGATGAATCTCAAAATAACTGTGCTGAGTGAAAAAGAGTCAGACTGAGAAAGAGTGCATATTATGATTCCATTTATAGAAAACTCTAGAAAATGCAAACGAGTCTATGGCAACAGGAGCAGATCAGTGGTTGCCTGGAGGTGGGGAGGAGGGATCAAAAGGGACAGGAGAAAACTTCTGGGTGTGATGGATATATGTCCACTCTCTTGATTAGGGTGATGGCTTCCTGGGTGTGCACATATGTCAAAACTTATCAAATTGTACTTTTTAAAAATAAAAAAAAAATTGTATTTTTTTTTTTTTGGCCGCACTGCGCAGCTTGCAGGATCTCAGTTCCGTGACCAGGGATTGAACCCGGGCCCTCGGCAGTGAGAGCGCCGAGTCCAACCGCCGGACCGCCAGGGAATTCCCAAATTGTACATTTTAAATATGTGTAGTTTATTGAATGTCAGTTATAGCTTTAGTAATGCCGTTAAAAATAAAAATGGAGGCACTCCCCCCCAGTATAACGTAAGGGACTGTGATAAGAGTGGCTGGGCAATTTGGAGGCCCCCAGCAGGTGTGGCCTTGACCTGAGAGCTGAATCACAAGAAATGAGCCAGGTGAGGATATGAGGGAATAGTGTTGTGGACAGTGGGAACAGCCAGTGCGAAGCTTTTACGGGAGGAGTGAATAGGAAGGCTGGTGTGGTCAGAGTGAGCGAGGGGGGCACCTGCTCAGCGCTGTGCGGGAGGGCAGACCCGGCCCAGTAGCCTCGATGTGCTTCCTGCCCAGGCTCTGGAGTGGTCCTGTGTGCCCCTGCTCCTGCACCAGGACACCAGAGGCTCAGAACTCAGGATCTCTGAGCGTAGAGGGAAGTGGCGCAGGTCGTCTGGGGTCAGAGCAGCCAGGTTTTCCTCAGGGCTAGGGCAGTGACTAGCTACTGTCTGACCTCAGGCGAGTCTTGAGCCTCTGGGCCCCGGGTCCCCACTCTGGAGCACAGCAGAGGTACAGGCTTTGTCTCGTGGCTGGAGTGGAGGATGTCGCTTTGGGAAACTGGGCAAAGGAGCCCTCAGAGAAGCAAAGCACAGGTGTGTCGCTGACCCCTGACCCTCCCTCTCATTGGGGGAGGGGACGTAAAGAAGCAAATGCCAAGGAGCTGCCCCAAAGGCTTCTGGGAATGGGCTGAGTGGGGACCCCCTTGTGATGAAGAGAGGGTGGTGGTATGGCCGTAGGTGGGGCATGGAGCAAGCGGTCCCCAGTCGGGGAGGTTAGCAATTTTGTGTCCCAGAGGCCCCAGCGCAGCGCATATCTGGTCCGTGGAGAGACTGGCCTGTTGGCCTCAGGCAAGGAGTGCTGGAGGGTCCTGGACCGGCTGATGGCCGAAGGTGACCGAGCCCTCAGCTCCATGAGCTGCAGGTGAAGCCTGCCTAGCACGGGACAAGGAGGTTCCCCGCTTTGAAGTCCTGTGGGTCCAGCAGACACAGAGGCCCCAGGGTAGGAAGAAAAGCTTTCGCTGTATCCAGGTTTTGTTTCGGGTCGGAGTCAGTCTGAGGTCAAGGCCAGGGGCGTGGTACTGGTGGGTGAGGCTGAGCCTGGCACCTAGAATGGGCAGGGACTGGGGGTCAGGGGGGTCGAAGTAGATGCAAAAACTCTGTCCGCACCAGGGGTCACCGGGGTTGAGCATTGGCACATAGGGAACAGTCACCAGGAGTCGAAAAGCAAAGTCAATAACCAGGACGTTTATTCAGATAAAGCCCTTCGCGGCCTTTGGCCTCCACTGGGAGTCTCCAACTACAGTGAGGGGAAACGGAGCGGAGGCTCAGAGCTGAGGCGCACGTCTCCCTGGTTCTCCTGAGTGACTCCAAAAGGAGATTTCTCAGCTGCTGCTTCCGTGTGTGTGTGTGTGTGTGTGTGTGTGTGTGTGTGTGTTTCTTGCTGCCACTCGGGACAAGCCCATTGTTGCCAGGGTGAAGATCTAAGGCTGAGTACTGAGCGCAGGGGCAGAGGAGCGGCCCAGAGAAGGAGAGAAATCTCGTCTGTGAGGTCGGGGGCTGGGGAGCGGCTGGAGAGTGCAAGGAAGCCAGGGGAAATACGAGAAAGCAGAGAGGGAAAGAGAGCAAGAGAGACTCAGAGAGGACGGGAGAGAGGGACACATACACACACACACAGACACACCAAGAGAGACACCAAGAGAGTTGAAAGAGAGACAGTGACCCAGGAGAGAGAGAGATCAGAGACACCAAGAAGGCCTGCAGAGGTGGAAAGCTCCGAGGGACAGGCACCCAGAGAAGAGATCAAGAAAGAGACACATCCACCCAGAGAGAGGAGAGAGAGAGGTTCTGGGATAAAGACAGAGCGAGAGCAAAGAGTAATTGTGATCGAGGCCCAGAGGGAGGGACAGACACGGCAGAGAGCCTGAGACAGAGAAATCCCAGGACCCAGAGGGACAGAGATCAGTGGAAAGGGACCTGGGTCAGGGATGGGCATCAAGCAGGGAGGAACACGGGGAGAGTCTGAGAGGAGATACATTTCCTAGAGAGATAGACAGAAGGCCAAGAGGGAAAGATGGTGGTGGGTCATGCAGATACAAGGAAGAGGGAAAAGATGCTGAAGCCTCTCGGGGTTCTGATAGCCTCACGTACACCGTGAGATGGGGATCACGCATTATAGAAGAACCAGGACCTAGGACGCGTAAGCACCTGCTGTATACCCAGCACTGGACCAGGAGCCCCAGCTCACTCATCTGACTGTGTCAGTTTCCCACTGTGTTTTTTCACAAAGCTGAATTCCTACAGGATGGAGGTCGTGTCTCACACTGCATACAGCAGCTGCTCAGGAAGCCCTCCGTTGTAGAATGAATGTTAAATGAACAAGCAGAAAACTGCACGCGTGGGTAACTGAGCCAGGAGACATAGGCACTCAAGGTGGGCTACAGGCTGACCCTGACGACCCCGCTCCGAAGCTGGGACAAAATGACCTAGGGGTAGGCAGCAGCATAACTGGAACCGGGGCATAGCTCCACGTGCTCTGGTGGTGTTGGTGATGGTGGTACCTTCGTCTTCCTGCGCTGGTATCCACATCTGTGCTCCCGCCGTGTGCTAGTCGTGCGTGTACACACTTTACCTTCATTGTCTCATTATCTGATTGAATCCTCACAGCCATTCTAGGACGTGGGCATTACTGTGATGTCCTTTCATAGATGAGGAAATGGAGGCTCATAAAGCATAAGTTACTGTCCAAGGTCGGATAGCTAGCAGATGGTGCATCCAGGATTGAAAAGAGTCAATCTAACGCCAGAATGGAGCTCTTAACCCCCTGGTGACCCTGCTTCCCCAAGAATAATACTACCTGATATTTGTTTACAGCATTCTGGCTTGTGTAGCCTTTTCAAATTTACTATGTCAGTCGTCCTCATGAGAGTTTGCTAGAAAGAGTTGTGGAACCAGAGCTGTTATTCCCACTTAAGCAATAAGAAAAGAGGAACAGCTGAGGGACATCTGTAAAGGTACAGGCTCACATGTAGCAGCTCAGGACTGGAACCCAGTCGGGGCTCTGCCCAGAGCTTGATGCTACCTAGAGGTGTAAACCATGCCCAGATGGAACACACCGGGTTCAGGAAATTGTCTGGTGGTGTGTGGTGCTTGGGCAGCCAATACAGGATGTCCAGGACAGGCAGGCCATCAGGAGGGCAGGATCTTAGGACTCTTGAAGTAGTATATCTGGGTTTAAATCCTGGCTCTAGCCAGTGACGTTTGGCAAGTTACTGAACTATTCCGTGCTTCAGTCTCCTTGTCTATAAAATGGAGATAATAATAATTGTCCTCTTTTAGTATTGTTATGAGAATTAAATGAATTTGTGTTTGTAAAACACTTCTAACAACCTCAATGCATACTAAGGATTTGGTAAGTGATGTTAAATAGATCACATAAAATAATCAAATAAGGCAGGAGGAGGTGTCCCAGCCAGAAATCGGGTCTGGATGACTGAGCTTGAGTGATTCAGAACTCTGGACAGATCCCCAAGCTTTAGATTCACCATGTTGGTTCCATGTGCTCTGTGAAGTTCTTTGGCAGTGAAATGGGTCTTATCTCTTTGTTCTCGGTTACGATGAGCTTAAGAATTCTCCTCACGACCCTTTAATGTCTGCTCTATGAGAAAAGGCACAAAGGTCTTCACCAGGAAGGCCTGTCTCTTTAAAGAGAGAGGGGGCATTCCTGTGGCTTTGTTCTTGAGGCAATGTCCCTTTCTGGGATGAGGGACTGCACCAGATATGTGTAATTGATGTGTGGGACCCAGGGGCTTGTGTTCAGTGTGTTAGGGAATGTGACCTCACCAATTCCTCTGAGCTCAGACTGGGAAAGGGCAAGGATAGAGACAGGGTTGAGGGGAGGACTAAAGGGAGAATGGAAGCATTAAGAGGTTCATAACGTTGAGATGTGGGTTAAGGGTTCCATATAGCTTAAGACTTGCTTAGAGGCAGAAGTCTTCTGCTCTCTCAGTTACTCCAGGGCCGCTCCTACACCACTCAAATCCTGATCTGCTCAAACAAGGATGGCAACTCACTCCTCATGTGAAGAAGTAACCTTAATGTCTCCCATCTGTAAGCACCGCCTGTGCACCAAGGTCTTTATATTCATTATCTCTCCTTTAATCCTTACAACAACTCTATGATTAGACATTGCCAGTCCCATTTTACTGATAGGAAAACTGAGGCTCAGAGAAGCCAAGTAACTCACCTAAAGAAAAACTGCTACCTAGTGGTAAGGCTTTACTTCTTCTTCCCAAACACACTGCCTTTCAAGAAATACCACTCTGAGTGCTAGGAATGGAGCCTTCTATGAGTTTTCAGCCTCTCTCATGACTGTTCCCTTGCTACTTTTTTTTGCTGTAACATGTGGAGACCCAGTAGGGTATAACCACAATGCCTTCTTGCAATGAAAAATTCCTGGATGTCTTATACCTGCCTGTAACCATAGCCACCTTCAATAGTTGACATCTTCCTCAACTCAAAGGAAGAAATAAATACTCCCTGAGACATAGGCTCCTGTTAGGGCTACCTCTACACAACCCTGCCGACTCATGCCCATCCTTACTTCTTTCCACAGAGGAGGTGGCCGAAGGGAAGAACGCCATCCTCATTGGGATGAGCCAGTGGAATTCAAATGACCTGGTGGAGCAGATCGAGACCATGGGGAAACTGGAGGAGCATCAAGGTAAGGTTCTGCTTCTCGCCTGGCCGGGTGTGTACATGTGTGTGTTGTGGACAGTACGCAGTTTGAAATGATGGCAACTTGGGGCTAGAACCTGGGTTTTCCACAAAGAGTCATCTCTCTGTCTGGGAACTTCGCCTACAACCCCTGAATTCTGTGACCTGCAGGAATCCTCACGGGGACTTCTGCAGGGTTTTCTGTGGCAGAAAAACTCTAGGATACTTCAACAGAGCTTCCTGTGTTCATTGGATGACCACCCAGGAGCATGGGTAATTAAGGGCAGGCGGCAGGGTCCAAGCTCCTTGGAATCTGCTAGTTAATGTAGGGTGGCAACTGGAAAGCCTTTGGGAATGGGCAGGGGAGAGGGGCAGCAGTTGGGGCTGTAACTTCCTTTGGTCGAATTGTTGAAGAAGATCATGGCTGGGGATTCGTCCAGAGGCTTTTTAAGGAGGGGAGTTTTGACCAGGAGTTTAATCAGGAGACAAAGCAGGCATATTCTTTTAGGCATCCATCCTTCTGTCCATCTGACCATTTCATGTTATGAACAGAATGTTCGTTGAGCATCTACTATGTATAAGTGCTTGGTAGGAGGGACCAAAGGCGATTTAGCTAAGGCTTCTGCCCTGTGATGTGTCACAGAGTGTAAGTCAAAACATAAAGGGGGGGCTTCCCTGGTGGAGCAGTGGTTGAGAGTCCGCCTGCCGATGCAGGGGACGCGGGTTCGTGCCCCGGTCCGGGAAGATCCCACATGCCGCGGAGCGGCTGGGCTCGTGAGCCATGGCTGCTGAGCCTGCGCGTCTGGAGCCTGTTGCTCTGAAACGGAAGAGGCCACAACAGTGAGAGGCCCGCGTACCGCAAAAAAAAAAAAAAAAAAAAAAAAAAAAAAAAAAAAAAAAACATAAAGGGGTCAACCCTTAAACTGAGGGTTGTTGGGCCCAGAGGGGAGAGGCAGGAATTTTAGAAGGAGGCAAGAGGGGGGGTCTCAAGGAAGCATTCTTGACAATGAACCTATGGACCCAGGCTTCACAAGGCAAGTGGAGGATGGAACCAAGGAGCTTATAAAATGTGAGATGGCATATGGGGAACCTGAGGCTCAGAGAGGGGCTGTAGTTGACTAAGGTCACACAGGAATGAGAAGCAGAGCTGGGGCTAGAACCCTATCCAGGATCCAGGGTGCCTCTGCTTCTGTTAGCTTTTTCTGTCCCTCGTCCCCACCCAATATATCACTCCTTCTACTTCCCCTCCTTCCCATCTCCTCTTTTCCTTCCTCTCTTGGCCCCATCTTTCCTGTCATGGTCTGGGCCAGGCTACCTATCAGGAGACGCTCAGTGAGACAGTCCTGGCCTAGCCCAAGAGAATGACCGCTTTGGTGTTGACCATCTTGGTGGTAGCTGTCTTACCCCAGCATCTGTTCCTTTTCTTACCCTCCCCCATCCCAGCCTCCTTGGTTCAGAGCCCGCCCCATACCAGCTTGCCCATCCTGAGAAATGGACAGGCCTGGGACGACTGTTCCATTTTACAAACGAAGCACCCAAGGCTCAGAGGAGCTGCATCTTGCCCAAGGTCCTCCAAGTTGGGGGCAGCATCACACTTAGATCTCCAGTCTCCTGATGCCCAGACCAGGGCTTTGCTTCCCAAATTGGACCAAGGCTCAGCACAGTTTTGAGCCCCGGCAGAGTCAAGTCCGAGCAGCCCAGAGTCTTAACGGCAAGGCCCTCCTGGGCCACTGTCACATTCACAGAACGAGTGGGCTCTGAGTCTGGTACCCAAGACCAGTCCAGAGGAAATTTCCCAGTCTTCCCTGCTACTCATTTGCAGATGGACCCTTTGTCTACTCTTTCCTTCACCCCAGGAACCCGGAGGGGGCCCAGAAGGGGTCATGGACTCCAAGTGCTTCCCTGGGACAATGCTTGGAGTGATGAAAAGACAAACCGAGACTTGTACTCACCACCCATCTGGCCATCCCCTCCCATCCCAACCCGCGCTTGTCTGCCAAGGAATGTGTGACTCAGACACAGTGTGAGCTAAGGAGGAGGTGAGTGAGAAGCAGTGTGAGCTGGGAGGGCAGGGGAGGAGGAAGCAGGTGGAGGTCGACGGGCAAGGCTGAAACCGTAGCTTTGGAATCTAAGAGGTCTGGGTTTGAACCTTGGCCCTGCCACCTCATGGCTTTGTGGCCAGGAAAGTCACGTCACCTCTCAGAGCCTCAGTTTCTTCATCTGCAGAATGGGGCTAGCACACAAATTGCACACATTAAATGAGCTGATACTTGCAAAGTGCCTTCAGTGCCTGGTCATTATAACGTGGGAAGGGGAAAAGAAGAGTGAAAGATCTTTCACAAATACAGTTCTAACAAATGCATCATGGAGCTCATGAGAGGTCGGATTAGGGGCAGTGGCTTGCCTGAGTCCAAGAATTGATGCTGTTTCCTCCCAGTATGAAATGGGGAGCAAGAGGGAGAGAGAGAGAAGGAAGGGTGAGGAAGAGGAAACCAGCCGTGTTTCTGGCTCCTTCTGAGTCCCATTCCCCTGTGGATTCATGATGTGAATTCCCACAACACGGCAGAACACACACGCCGATTTCATTCATTCCAGCGGCCACTTCTGGAGCCGAGACGTGGGCTCAACCCAGGATGGTGGGGAAATAAAGACAAGCAGGCTGGCCTTGTTACCTCTGTAGGAGCTCACAGCAGACAGGAAGAGGATCATGGCCACGGCTACAGTGCAATAAGACAGGCTGAGTCAGGGGCCTGAGGAGAGAGCCTCTGGGGACTCTTTAGGGGAGAGGAAGTTCTAAAAGCACTTTCTGGAAAAGGCTGCAATCAAAATTGGTGTTATAGACCGAGCTCTACCCCTGCCTCCTTCTACATTCCTGCCCTTAAACGCACGGCTCGCTGCAGAGACATCCCCCGCCATGGTTCAGGCCCTGGCCAATCACAGCGACCCCTGGTGATGACCCCCAAGTTCATCTCTAGCCAAGACCTACCCCCTGGGCTCCAGACTCATATTCTAAGGAGGCTCCTACTTGCCTCTACCTGGACGTCTCAAAACCACTTAATGGTCTGCAAGTTCCAAATGGAGCTGAGCTTCTTCCTTCTGAACCTTAATTATGTTCTATGGCCCATCTTTAATCTCAGTCATTTGGAGCCTGTGTTGCATAGGTACATTCAGCCTGCTCTGGTATCTCCAGTTCTTGAGGGCGCTAATTCTGGTATGTGTGTGTGCATGTGTGTGTACCTGCGTACATGCTACCTGTACCTCATGGGTTTTGTTTCTTCATTTTTTTTTTTTTTTTTGTGGTACGTGGGCCTCTCACTGTTGTGGCCTCTCCTGTTGTGGAACACAGGCTCCGGACGCGCAGGCTCAGCGGCTATGGCTCATGGGCCCAGCCGCTCCGCGGCATGTGGGATCCTCCCGGACCGGGGCATGAACCCGTGTCCCCTGCATCAGCAGGTGGACTCCCAACCACTGTGCCACCAGGGAAGCCTGTTTCTTCATTTTTTATTGTGAACTCATCTTGATCAACACCCCACCCTTTTCTTTTCTATGGGAATCTTGTGTCCCCCAGGTCTTGAAAATGTCCTTCTAGTGATTGGTCTTGTGTCTCTGCTGAGCCTGAGTGTTTCACTAATCGTGGACATTTTATATGCTAAATTTACAGCTTTGCGGTTCCATTCTCCTTGAGTGGTGTAAATTTAGACCCCACACCCATAGGTGGCAAGGGCTTAGGGTTTTGATTACTCATGTATGACTTTTTTCTTTCCCACTGTCTATGAATGGTTTTTTGGCTGCTTCCCCAGAAGACTTTTTTTTTTTTTTTTTCGGTATGCGGGCCTCTCACTGTTGTGGCCTCTCCCATTGCGGAGCACAGGCTCCGGACGCGCAGGCTCAGCGGCCACAGCTCACAGGCCCAGCCGCTCGGCCACATGTGGGATCTTCCCGGACTGGGGCATGAACCCACATCCCCTGCATCGGCAGGCGGACTCTCAACCACTGCGCCACCAGGGAAGCCCTTTTTTTTTTTTTAATGTTTCTTTATGGGTGGAGCAGCCCTTCACGGATCCCTACTACACAGGGGGCGCTGCTCTAGCTCCTCACCTTCCACAGGCTGAGGCCAAGTCTCTGGGGTTAACAGCAATACTGTTCTTAGCCTCTAGCCCTGGAGCCTTTATCAATCTGAGTCTTCCAGGGGTCTTCTCTACATTAGCTTCTGCTTTTGTGTCTGGATTGTAGTTCCTTCTTTGTTTCTGGCACTTGTATATTATCCATTCTTTATTTTGAGCTCAGTTACATATTTACTTTTTTTTTTTGGATATTTATTGCCCAGTATTTTTTTTTTAAATATTTACTTATTTATTTGGTTGTACCAGGTCTTAGTTGTGGCGGGCGGGCTCCTTAATTGTGGCATGCGGACTTTTAGCTGCGGCGTGCATGTGGGATCTAGTTCCCTGACCAGGGATTGAACCCGGGGCCCCTGCATTGGGAGCGCAGAGTCTTACCCACTGCGCCAGGAGGGAAGTCCCTATTGCCCAGTATTTTCATGGAAAGGGATCCTTTGGCATCAGCTCAGTCCACCTTATTATTATTTTTACAATTGCTTGTCTTGTTATTTTCATTTAGTGTTTTAAAAAATTTGGTAAAATATATAAAACTCACCATTTTAGCCATTTTCAAGCGTACAGCTTAGTGGCATTAATATATTCACATTGTTGTGCAATCATCACCACCCGGATGAAGAAGCTCCAGAACTTTTCCATCCTCTCAAACTGAAACTCTGTCCCCATTAAACAATAACTCCCCATTCCCCCCTTCCCCCAGCCCCTGGGAACTGCCATTCTACCTTCTGTTCCTATGAATTTGACCACTCTAGGTGCCTCATATAAGTAGAATCAAGCAGAATTTGTCTTTTTATGTCTGGCTTGTTTCACTTAGCATGTCTTCAAGGGTCATTCATGTTGTTACGTGTGACAGGATTTTCTTCCTTTTTGAGGCTGAGTAATATTCCATTGCATGTATCTACCATGTGTTGTTTATCCGTTCATCTATTGATGGACATGTTTTCACCTTTTAGCTATTGTGAATAATGGTGCTATGAACATTGGTGTACAAATAACCATATTATTTCCTGAATACATTCTTCCTCTGTGTTTTTGGCCACGGCTTGTGGCGTATGGGATCTTAGTTCCCTGACCAGGGATTGAACCCGTGTCCTCAGCAGTGAAAGCGCAGAGTCCTAACCACTGGACCGCCAGGGAATTCCCACTTGAATACATTCTTGTTGTAAATAAACAAACAATACAAATAAACAATCAATACAAATAAACCAATCTTCCTTATCTACTTCTTCAATTGCAGACCTCACTTCAAAGTATATCAACGTGGAGGGTATCTCTCTAGAGATAGATATTAGATGTCATTGTTGCAATTTAACTTATTTTTTCCATTTAATAGTAGATCTAGGAGAGCTTTTCCTATGAGTATTTATAGATTTGACTCATTATTTTTACCTGTACTATAGTATTCTCTATAATAGATGTACCATAATTTATCTAACTACTGTGTAGTGACAAACACTGGAATTTTTCATCATTAAAACAATGATGCATGGGTTAAGAGTATAAGCATTGAAACTTGTAATAGATACTGCTAAACAGTTTTCCAAAAAGACTGTGCAAATTTATATTCACACCAGCTGTGGATTAGGTGAGCCATTTCCCCACAGTGTCACCAGACTTGATATCATCAACTTGACGGATGAAGACATTTTCTTGTTTTGCTTTGTCCTTACTTGATTGCTAGTGAGAGCAATCATCTTTCCATAAATGTGTTGCCCAACTCCATTTTCTTTTTCTCTGAGTTTCTTAATCATGCTTTTTGTTCATCTTCTATTGAATTGTCTTTTTCTTATTGTTTTTTAGGAGTTCTTTACCTGTATTTTGGATATAAATTATTTGCTGCGTATTTGAAATCTTTGTGTCTTGAATTCCTGCCACTTGGCTGAATTTTCTTATTTTCTAATAGTTTGTCAGTTCATCTCTTGGGTTTATTTCGGTAGAGTGTCACATCGTTTACAAATCTTGACAGTTATATCCTTGCCAATATTTACCCAGCTTACTTATTTTTCTTATTAAATGGCATTGCACAGGATCTCCAGTTAGATGCTGAGTGGTAAGAGTGATCCAGGCTTTCTTATTTGATCTTGACTGTAATGCTATAATCTCCTCCCTCTTCTCCTCCCACCCTTCCCCCTCCCCTTTCCTCCTCCCCCTCCTCAGTTAAGTGTATTGAGGTATGATTTACATTAGGTAACATTCACCCTGGTTTTTGTTTTGTTTTGTTTTGTTTTTTGGTTATTTTTTGCAATACACGGGCCTCTCACTGTTGTGGCCTCTCCCGTTGCGGAGCACAGGCTCCGGACGCACAGGCCCAGCAGCCATGGCTCACGGGCCCAGCCGCTCCGCGGCATGTGGGATCCTCCCGGACTGGGGCACAAACCAGTGTCCCCTGCATCGGCAGGCGGACTCTCAACCACTGCGCCACCAGGGAAGCCCCCGGGGTTTTATTTTATTTATTTATTTTTTTGGCCGTGCCTCGGCCTGGCCTGCAGGATCTCAGTTCCCAGACCAGGGATTGAACCCACGCCCCCTGCAGTGGAAGCGTGGAGTCTTAACCACTGGACTGCCAGGGAAGTGCCAGCATTCACCCTTTTTAGTGTATAGTTTTCACCGCTGCTTCTTAAATTCCATGACTTCCTCTTGGATTTACTTCCTCTGTTAATTAGAATGTCTCCTCAAGTAATTCTTTCAGGTAGGGACTGTCAGGTAGGGTTAGTCATTTTCCAAGCCCTTGCATTTCTCAGCATGTGTTCATTTTGCCTTTACACCTTTTGGAATAATCGTATTCCAAACTATCTCTGAAGACATTCCTCGTGGCCTTCTCGCATTTAGTGCTGTTGGTGAGAAGTCTGAGGCTAATGTGTGGGTAATCTGTTCTTCCCTCTTGTTGAAGCTTTCAGTGTTTAAAAGCTTTATTCTTTGCATTCTGAAGTCACAGCCAGGTTTGCAGATGAGGTTTTGTTGTTTGCTGTGTCTGAACCTAGTGTCCTCTTTTTTTATTACTGTGACATTTTCTTTTGATTATTTCTTCAAGTATTTCTTTCACTATGTTTTGTCCTTCCAAAACTTAGATAGTTGCTGGAACCATGTCTCAGCTTGCCCTGCCTATTCTTATTTCTTGGTTCTTGCTGGGTTCTGGAAGTAGTCCTTTGTTCCAACTCATCAACAGCTCCCCAATTTTTCTCTTCTTTGGCTGTTTCCGTTCTTCTGATCAACTCTTCTTTATTATTTTTTTTAACAATCATCTTTTCATTTTCATGTGCTCTGGTTGGTTCT
Organism: Phocoena phocoena; assembly: GCF_963924675.1. Taxonomy (NCBI): domain Eukaryota; kingdom Metazoa; phylum Chordata; class Mammalia; order Artiodactyla; family Phocoenidae; genus Phocoena; species Phocoena phocoena. Next base: position 49,171,688 of record NC_089237.1, read on the forward strand.
TTTTCATAACAATCTGATACGGATTCATAGATGTCATGGACTCATTCCATGCTTTTTAGAGTCTCTATCTCCTTGTTCTTTTAAGTTTCAGTTTTCTGGTCTGTCAGAAGTGGATGGGAATAGACCACACACACTTCAGATTGGATTAATTAGCCAAAGATCCATAAGTAAGATTATAATATGGAGCAGGATCAAGCTTGGTTCTAATTGTCTAAGGAAACACACAGCTGTCACTAACATTGTCCAAGTGAAGCAGGTCTTGCCAAATTCTTTTTTAAATTGAGACATAATTCACATATCATAAAATTCACCCTTATTTTTTTTTTTTTTGCGGTATGTGGGCCTCTCACTGTTGTGGCCTCTCCCGTTGCGGAGCACAGGCTCCGGACGTGCAGGCTCAGCGGCCATGGCTCATGGGCCCAGCCGCTCCGCAGCATGTGGGATCTTCCCGGACCAGGGCACGAACCCGTGTCCCCTGCATCGGCAGGCGGACTCTCAACCACTGTGCCACCAGGGAAGCCCCTAAAATTCACCCTTTTAAAGTGTACAGTTTTATGGTTTTAATATATTTTTGAAGTTGTGCAATTATCACTATTATCTAGCTCTAAAACATTTTTGTCACTCCCCCCAAAAACACCCCATACCCATGAGCAGTCAATCCCCATTTTCCTCTCCCCAAGCCCCTGGAATTTCATATACATGAAGTCAAACAATGTGGTCTTTTGTGGCTGCTGTCTTTGTCTAGCATAATGTTTTTGAGATTCATCCATGTTGTAGCATGAATCAGTACTTCATTCCACTTTGTGTCTGAATAATATTCTATAGTATGGATATATCACATATTGGTTATCCATTCATCAGTCAATGGACATTTGAGTTGTTTCCGATTTTTGACTACTATAAATAATGCTGTCAAAAATATTGTGTACAAGTTTTTGTGTGGACATATTTTCTCTTGGGTGTATATATCTATGAGTGGAATTGATGTATCGTATGGTAACTGTTTAACTTTTGGAAGAACTGACAAACTCTTTTCCAAAGTGGCTGAACCACTTTACATTCCTACCAGTACTTTATAAGGGTTCAAATTTCTCTACATTCTTGCCAACACCTGTTATTGTCTGTCTTTTTGGTTTTAGCCATCCTAGAGGGTGTGAAGTAGTATATAATTGTGGTTTTGGTTTGCATCTCCCTAATGACTAATTATGTTGAGCTTCTTTTCACGTGCTTATTGGTCATTGTTCATCTTCTTTGAAGAAATGTCTATTCAAATCTTTTGCCCTTTTAAAAATTGGGTTGTCTTTTTATTGTTGAGTTGTAAGGGTTCTGTATATATTCTGTATGCTAGACCCTTATCAGTTGTATAATTTACAAATATTTCTCCCATTCTGCAGATTGTCCTTTCACCTCCTTGATCATGTCCTTTGGAGCACAAATTTTAAAAAAATTTTACAAAGTCCAATTTATCTATTTTTAATGTTATTGTGTGTGCTTTTGGTGCCATATCTAAAACACCATTGCCTAATGCAAGGTCATGAAGGTTTAGCCCTATGTTTTCTCTTAAGAGTTCTATAGTTTTAGCTTTTGTATTTAGGTCTTGAATCCACTTCGGGTTAATTTTTGTATATGCTGTGAGGTAGGGATTCAAGTTCATTCTTTTGCATGTGGGTAACCAGTGGTACTAGTACCGTTTATTGAAAAAAAATTATTCTTTCCTCCATTGAATTATCTTGGTACGCTTGTCAAAAATCAATTAATCATAAACATATGGGTTTATTTCTGGACATTCAATTCTATTCCACTTATATATATGTCTATCTTTGTACCAGTACCACAGAGTCTTTATTACTGTATACTTGTAGTAAGTTTGAAATCAGGAAGTGGGAGTCCACCAACTTTCTTTTTTGCACGTTCTTTTCTTGCAAGTTTGGCTCTTCTGTGTTCCTTGCATTTCCACATGGATTTTAGAATCAGCTCATCAGTTTCTGCAAAAAATCCAGCTGGGATATTTTTTTTTTTTTTTTGCGGTACGCGGACCTCTCACTGTTGTGGTCTCTCCCGTTGCGGAGCACAGGCTCCGGACATGCAGGCTCAGCGGCCATGGCTCATGGGCCCAGCTGCTCCGCGGCATGTGGGATCTTCCTGGACTGGGGCACAAACCTGTGTCCCCTGCATCGGCAGGTGGACTCTCAACCACTGCGCCACCAGGGAAGCCCCCAGCTGGGATTTTGATAGGGATTGTTGTTGAATCTTCCAGATCAATTTTGGAAGTATTGCTAGCTTAACATTATTAGTTTTCTAACGCATGAACATGCAATGTCTTTCCATTTATTTAGGTCTTCTTTAATTTCTTTTAATGACGTTTTATAGTTTTCAGTGTACAAGTCTTACACTTGTTTTGTTAAATTCATTCCTAAGCGTTTTATTCTTTTCGATGCTATTGTAACCAAAATTGTTCTCTTAATTTCATTTATAGATTGTTTATTGCAAGTGTGTAGAAATACAATTTATTTTTGTAAATTGACGTTGTATACCTCAACTTTGCTGAACTCGTTTATTGGTTTTATTTTGGGGGGATTCCTTAGGATTTTCTATATATACAATCTCCAAATAGAGGTAGTCCAATCTGTCCAAACTGGATGCCTTCTATTTCCTTTCATTGTCTAATTTTCCTGGCTAGACTCTCCAGTATAATATTGAATAGAAACAATGAGAACCAACATCTTGTCTTGTTCCTGATCTTAGGGGAAAACTTTTCAGTCTTTCACCATTAAATACGATGTTAGCTGTGAGGTTTTTTTGTTGTAGTCCTTTCTGTGGTTGAAGAGATTCCCTCCAGTTTCTTGAGAGCCTTTATGAAAGGATGTTAGATTTTGCCAAATGCTTCTTCTGCATCTATTGAGATGATCATGTGGTTTTGGTCCTTTATTGTATTAATATAGCATGTTACACTGATGGATTTTCATATATTGAACACTCTTTCATTCCTGGGATAAATTCCACTTGGATCTTGCCGTATCACTAATCCTTTATGCTCAGGATTTACATATCTCTTCCAGAATAAGCTGTGCTAATAGTCTATGAGCTGTCACTTAAGAGACTCTACAATCAGGGCCCTTCTTGTTTCTGAAACAAACTTAGTGTCATCAAGGCTACATTCTCATAGAGACAAAGGGAGCAGTCACTGCCTATGTGTCCCTGATCAATTTCTCTGCCTCGAGCTTTCCAGAGAGCTGTTTCTTCCTGCCACTCACCCTCTGACTCTAGTTTATACCCTTATTTCTAGACATGTGATTCTTAAAGAGTGGTCCCTGGACCAACACAAGTAGCCTCACTTGGAAACCATCAGAAATACGAATTGTGTGGGACTTCCCTGGTGGCGCAGTGGTTAAGAATCCTCCTGCCAATGCAGGGGACAGGGGTTCGAGCCCTCGTCCGGGAAGATCCCACATGCCGCGGAGCAACTAAGCCCAGGCGCCACAACTACTGAGCCTGCGCTCTAGAGCCCGCGAGCCACAACCACTGAGCCCGTGTGCCACAACTACTGAAGCCCGCGCCTAGAGCCCGTGCTCCGCAACAAGAGAAGCCACCGCAGTGAAAAGCCTGCACACTGCAATGAAGAGTAGCCCACGCTCACCGCAACTAGAGAAAGGCCCGCACACAGCAACAAAGACCCAACGCAGCCAAAAATAAATAAATAAATAATTAGAAATATGAATTGTGGACTTACTGAATCAGAAATCAGTACGGCTCAGAATCTGTGTTTTTTTTTTTTTTTTTTTTTTTTATTTATTTATTTTATTTACTTTGGGCTGCGTTGAGTCTTTGTTGCTGCGCGGGCTTTCCCCAGTTGCAGCGCGCAGGGGCCACTCTTCGCTGCCGTGCACGGGCCTCTCATTGCGGTGGCTCCTCTTGTTGCAGAGCACGGGCTCTAGGCACACGGGCTCAGTTGTTGTGGCTCGTGGGCTCTAGAGCGCAGGCCCAGCAGCTGTGGCGCACAGGCTCAGCCGCTCTGCGGCACGTGGGATCTTCCTGGACCAGGGCCCGAACCCATGTTCCCTGCATTGGCAGGCGGACTCCCAACCACTGCGCCATCAGGGAAGCCCAGAATCTGTGTTTTAACTAGCCCTTTGGGAGATTCTGGTGCTTGCTAAATTTGAGAGCCATTCATGATTGTGATACTAAGTTGGTTGAAGGAACCCACAGATCCATTTTCCTGTACTCTCCTTCAGGCATTGAGTTTGGTATCTTTCTTTCACATTGTTGGTTTTCCTCTTACATTTAGTAATATTTGGATACGTACTGCACTTGGTGTTTGTAGTTAGCCTCTCTCTGAGTGATGTGATATGTCTATTTACTGCAAGCTGCTGTCATCTTATTATTGGGGAGGGTAGGAAATGCTGCAGGGTGACTTGAGCCATTAGCTTCCGCTTTGCCCCTCTTGGGTATTTTCAGCCCCACAGGGTGTCCTGTCCCTCAAACTCAGCCCTTCTCACACCTGGGGACAGCTGCCTCTACTTGGTACAAGCAGGAGTTGGTGGGCAGGGTGAATGGGGAGCCCAGTCACCTGGCTTCTCTACCATGGAAGCCCGGACAGTTGCAAAACCTTCCTTTGTTCCTGTGTTCTCCACCCATGACCCTGACATTCCCTCTGAGCTGCCCCTACCTTTGGCTCCAGACCTTTCTTTACAGAGTTGAGGTTATGGTTTCCTCTCTCCTGGCCTTAGCAGTCACACGAGTCTCCATGCATAGCAGAGTCTCACACTCGAGTTTATGCTCTGCTGTTACCATCTTGAAATTCTTAGTCATTTTGAACAAGGGGCCCCACAAACTATGTAGCCAGTCCTACCCCCCTCCCTCAGATCTCTCTACCTTCTGCCTTTTGAGGGTACTTCAGAATTTCTGACCTGCCAGGACATCCCTTCCTGTTTTACAGTGCTACTAAAGATTACTTCATACAAAATAGTTAATGCCATTTTCTAGGGGTATGGGACAGGAGAAAAAGGCTGGATCTCGTTGCCAGTTGGCCAACTTTATCCAATCCTACTGTGATGGTTCTAAAATATAAATCCAGTAATATCGTTCTGCTATGGAGTTGGCAACTAGGTGTTTGTTGGCTGCAGGAGGAAGTATAGGGACTTCCTTGGTGGCACAGTGGTTAAGAATCCACCTGCCAATGCAGGGGACAGGGGTTCGAGCCCTTGTCCGGGAAGATCCCACATGCCGCAGAGCAACTAAGCCCGTGTGCCACAACTACTGAGCCTGCGCTCTAGAGCCCACAAGCCACAGCTACTGAGCCCGTGTGCCACAACTACTGAAGCCCACGCGCCTAGAGCCTGTGCTCCAGAACAAGAGAAGCCACTGCAATGAGAAGCCTGCGCACCGGAACGAAGAGTAGCCCCCGTTCACCGCAACTAGAGAAAGCCCGCAAGCAGCAACGAAGACCCAACGCAGCCAAAAAAATAAATTAATGAATGAATAAAAATTAAAAAAAAAAAAAAATGAAGGAAGTATAAACCCCCCAGCCTGGCATGTGAGGCCATCCTAGTTCTAGCCTTCCTTCTAACAATTATAATTGTCTAGGGTTAGTACGTTCCCCATCCCTGCAGGAGTCAAACAGCCCTGGAACGACTACCATGAAGGATGCTACACAGGGGCTGTCAGGTCATTGCTAAATCTGGCGATCTCCAGGTTATCTCTACTCTGATATTCATGGCTTCTGGAATATACCTTCATGCTGGGTTCCAGCCAAATGCCCAGGGGCTGCTTGCTGATTCTCAAGCCCACTTGAGCTCTGCCTGCTTCCCCCCGCCCCCCCCCCCACCCCCCCCACCCCCGCCTTTCCCCTGATTTCCTCTCCAGCTCTCGTAATCCTGTGCACTTCCCCAGGGGGCCTCCCCACTGGCCCAGCCTCTCCCAGAGCACCTCCCTCTTGCTCGGCTCTGCTTACGTGGGCTGCCCCTGCAGTGCTGACTCGTCTGTTTACAGCTGTGCCTTTCTGGGTGGTGATGCTTTGCCTCCTTTTCTGAACCCGAAGCAGTGAGGTGCTCATCACGCATTCGTGCCCTCCCTCCCTCCCTCCCTTATGCATTCAGGACACACGTACTGGTACTTACTCTGTGTCAGACCCTGTGCCGGTCAATGCTGGGGACACATTAATGACTCAGAAATGGACTCAGAATTGACCGGCTCCCAGACTTGGGGGTGGGGCAGCTCCAGGCCAGTGAGCTAATTACTCTAACAAGAGTGGGAACAAGGTCCAGAGGGATCAGAGAAGGACCCGGAGCCGGAGCTGAGACGTGAGGCATGAAGGAGGCCTTTCGGGGCTCTGGACAGACCCGTGAGGGTGCAACAGGCAGAGGGAACAGCAGGTGCAAAGGTCCGGAGGGAGGTATGAGAAGGCAGGGAAATTTGGGGAGCTACTCGGAGTTCATCTTGACTGAAGTTGGGATGCTAGGCATTGGGCTGGGGGGGGTGACCAGGGGGGTGGGGGGAATCTCGGAGAAGAGGTAGGAGTGGGGAAGTTGAAGGGAAGGCCTTGAACATCAGGGGTGCCCCCGGGGACCCACAGAACAGTTTAAGCGGGAGGGACGAGCTGCATTTTAGAGAGATCATTCTGGAAGCCGATGCAGAATATAATAGGAGGGACCGGGGAATGAGTGTAGAGGGGGTTGTGATGGGCCCGGTGAGAGGTGATGAGGGTGAATCTTGACCTTGCAACTCAGCAGAGGCTCAGCGTGTGGGGAGCACCCTGAGCAGGGGGGAGTGTGCGGGTCTTTCCTTCTCAGCCCCACTGCGTGGGCTGAGTTACCAGGCTGGCCAGAGCCTGGCAGATCACAGGGCTTCAGTTGCCCCCATTCCTGCTCCACGGGGCCTGCCCAGACCCTTTCTGGCATGTCAGGAGGAGAAGTCCCGATTCCTTCTTCCCCGAGGCCCCGTCTGCCTGAATTGCTTCCTCAGCAGCCACCCGATCCTCCTGTTTCAGGTGTTTGGTGAGAGTGTTTCTGTTCTTGGCCACACACTTTGCTTCTCTTGCTCTCGGGGAGCTCACAGTTTGTTGGGAGGGGATTGGAAAGAGGAAATATAAAATCCCTCAGGAAACCATGGGCGGGATGTGGAAGCATCTTCTTGGAGGACACGATGGGGCTCAGATGCGCGGGGGTGTGAGGTTGGGACAGGCGGGATCGGTGGGCGACGGAGGCCCTGCCCTCCCTGTGTAGCCTGTCGTGTTTGCGGGAGTTGCTGGTAGCTTCTGCATTTGAAGAAAGCCCCAGCCGAGGCGAGCCTGTTGGGCCCAGGGGCCCTGGAAAGCGTAGGCCAAGTGGGGTCTCATTTAGACAGTGGCTGAAGCAGCGGCACATCTGGTTAATCACCCGCGTCACGGGAGCCTGCTAATCAGGAAGCCGGCTTCACCGCGGACTCCTCCGCGCTCGCCGGCTGGTGGCTGTGAGGGACGGCGGGGCTGGATGCTTCTCCCCGGCAGCCCTTACAAACAACCCCTTCCCCATTCCCCCTGCTCCCCACTCCTCAGCCCCTGACCCCCCCACCCCCACCCCCACCCCACTTCCGGAAGCACTGTCCACACTGCCTGAGCCATCCCAGGAAGCCCCGCTCTAGAAAGCCCCTCCCCCAATAGGGGGCAGAGGTCATGGGAAGAGCCCCCAGCAGATGTGAGGGCGTGGAAAGGGACCGGATATAAACTTGGGTAAGTGACGTTATCCTTCTGAGCCTCAGCTTCCTCTTCTGTGAAGCCACCCTTCTCGCACAGGTGTGAGATCTTAGTGATCTAACAGGTGGGAAAACACTGGGCAAACCCCAAGCTCTGCAGCCCAGGGACAGCCTTTCTGGTTTCCACACCTGAGCCTGCACTGCCGGGGCCAGCTCTGGCCTCCCCAGCATTCTTCCTTCTACCCACGTGACACCGGTGTGAGTCCTGCATTCCAGCTTCTCAGTGACATTCCCTCCTGGCTTCTTTTCGCCTCTGCACCCCTGCTTCCCCCCTACCCCCAGCTTTAATGACCCAGCTCGCATTATTGCCCACTGAAATCCTGCCTGGGCTACAAATCCTATTTCCTTTCTGGTAATGAAGTATTGCGTGGTAGCAGCATCTTGTAAACCGTCTAGGTGAGTCGCTCCTAGGGCCTGGCCTGAGAACAGGGAGGTGATGGGCTAGACCCGGCCCATCGCCTCCCCTTCCCCCAGGGTCTGGCACAGAGCAGGTACTAGAGAAACACCAGAGGTGTATGTGTGGTAGTCAGGGCTGTGACCAGTGCTCTGAAAGGCCTGGGGCTTGGGGTTTAATGATCTCAGTTCTGAATGATTTTGTCTTCAGCTCTGTGTTTTGTAAGTGCCGCTCGATGGGACAGTGGAGCGTGTGCTGGGGCTGGGAGCTTGGTTCACGCGTCGGGCCGCCTCCCACCCCCTCCCTGCCTCCCAGGATGGGCTCTTGGCCTCCCTCTCTCCTGCCCTCTGCCACCCAGCTTCCACCTCCCTTCACCTGCCCGGAGACGACTACTGTCCTCCCCCAAGCAGGGGCCTGGGTGCCGGGACGGTTGGGGTCAGAGGCATGGAGCCCAGTGTCAGTACAGAGCAACCGTCCCCACCCTGGGCTGGCAGAGCTGCGGTGCCTTCGGTGGGTGACTCAGAGAGGGCAGGCCTCTCACCCACCCCATCCAGGGACCTAGAGTGTTTTGATGCTGAGGCTGCAGTACCCTTGGGGGTCACCTGCCTGCCCGGGGGGTCGGGGCTGCAGGCAGTGGGGAAGGGTGGATGCATGGCCCAGCTTTCCTGCTCTCGGTCATGGCACGGTGCCAGGGTCCAGCAGCTGGCGGGAGGGGGACTCTGGTAGCTGATGGCCCATGTGCCTGGGTGCCACATTGAGAAGCGGGCACCCCCGGGCACCTGTGAGTGTCTACACTCAACCCTCAGGTATCCCTGTGCATGAGGGAGCACACATTAAGTAGCAAATAAAAAACACCAGGACAGGTCAGGAAAGGACAAAGGGGAAAACTGTATTTTAGTACCTTTAGCAGTTTTTCTTTTCTTTTTTTTTTTGGCTGGGCCTCATGGCTTGTGGGATCTTAGTTCCCGACTCAGGATTAAACCAGTGCCCTTGGAAGTGAAAGCACGGGTCCCACCTACTGGACTGCCAGGGAATCCCCAGGTTTTTTGTTTTTTTTTTTTTTTTTTTTTTTTTCGCTTTTTGAACGAGGGCCTTTTCATTTTGCACTAGGCCCTGCTCATTATGTAGCTGGTTTGGGGCACAGTAGAAATGGCGGGAGATTCGGGTTTGGAAGAGCTAGTGAATCCCTCCGCCTCTCCAAGCTGCAGTTGTCTTATGTGCCCCGGGCCCCGCTCCCCTGCACCTGCCTTTCCTTGGGTCCACGTGCTGCGGACGGGGTCTCGCTGGCTGTGTGCAATGTCCTGCTCGGTCCTCTCCCTGTCAAAGCTGTTTGCCCCGAGGCTCACAAGTCGTGGCTCTGCCGCACCTCCGCACCTTCCCCAGGTCGCTCGGTCAGAGCGAGTCTCTCCTTCCTCCTCCCTCATCTCACCTTGACTTTTTCATCTCCGCGTCCCCCACGGCCCCATGGCACAGTGCTTGGCAGATAGATAAATAGAAGGGGTTTTATAGGTGAGTGTCTTCATCTCGATGTGAGGCATCTGTCCTGCTGGGTGGCGGGAGCTGACTTTCCCCCTGGACTCAGCTGGCGCTCAGACAGGATGCTCGTGTTCGGTCCTGACCTACGCATCTGACGTCTGATGTGGGATCTCCCTTGCTCTGTCCGCATCAGTGCTGCTCTGGCACCCGGGGAAGTGGTCTGCGGGCGCCTTGTCATGCTGTCGGGGGGCTACTCTGCGAGGGTGCCCAGGCCTCTGTTCTCTACCTGGGCCTCTCTGGAGCACGGGCTCTGCCGTGACCCCTGGGCCCGGGGAGCACTGTGAGCTGGCACCCAGCACTAACCATTGAGTCTCTCTACCTGACTCCACCAGGAGTCGTGATGGTGACAAAAGAGATGAGGTCTTGAGCCAGTTGTTAAAAGTAAATAAGTAAATGAAGCAACAGTAAGACCACTCCTCACACCTTGAACGGCTACTGTGTGCTGGGCTGTGTGCTAAGGGCTTTACACGCATTAATCATTTGATATTCACAATAACCCTCTGTGGTAGGTAGCACCCCTGTCCCCATTTTATAGATTAGAAGACTGAGGCATGCAGAGGTTAAGTAACTTGTCCAAGCATACACGGTTACCAAGATTTGAGTCCAGGTGTTTAACCGAAATGCAGTACAACCAAGGACTTTCAGTACTTGTAGGGTCCTTAGATAGCACTGGACCCACACTGGATTGTGGGAATGAGGCCCAGAGAGGGAAAGTGACTTGCCTCAGGTCACACAGTGAGTCCGAGTCCATGGGAACCTGGATGGGAATCTCAGCCTCCTGACTCCAGGTCTATGCCCTTTCCATTCCCTGCTCCTGCCTTTGAGAGTGCCCAGAGGCCCTGATCCCATGGAGGAGGGAGACAGGTTAGGATTCAGTTGACATGAGCCATGAAGGCAGCCCTAGCAGGAAGAGGCTGCAGAAACAGGGCGATGGATTCCGGTGCATGGCATCTGGGATGGTTCATTCCCTTGGAAGGGAGTCTCCCATCAGCCCCTGGATTGTTGGCGGGGAGGTGGTGGCATTTCCTACACTGGAGCCGCCCTTGAGTCTGCAGGGGAGGGACTGGCAGCTTTGCACGAGGAAGGGCATTCAAGGCCCCTGGCAGAGGCCTGGAGCTGGCTTCTCTCTGTGCCCTGGAACCTTCCTTGGAGAACTGGGGTTCTTGGGGAAGCTGTGGACACATTTTGGGGGGGACTTCAGACTTGCTCAGGAAGCCGGGGACACCAGACCTGGTATCTGTGGGTTCTGCCGGCATGGTCAGGGTCAGGAGAGAGGGTCCCACCTGGGCAGCAGGATCCTGCCTCTAGCTAGAGTTTTCAGGCTGGAGGCGTCACTTCTACATTGCTTGGCCCATGCCCTAGACTCCAGTCTGGCCACTTTTGTGCTGTGCCCCTGGCCCTGGACTCCTGTCCTGGCAGAGCTGGAGGACCCTTCAACAGAGTAGAGTGAGACCTTCCATTGAACAGATGTGTATAACTGAGGCCCAAAACATGGTGCCACAGAGCCAGGGCTAGGACTCCTGATGCCAAGGGGCTCCCCTGGCTGAAGATCTTTGGGGGGCTCAGACAGAACTGCTAACTGACTGGGCTCTCAGTGGGCTGAGGTCAGCTGAGGGCCGGGGATTCCACTTCTCAGATTCCAGCCTCACTCTGGCCACAGAGAGTTTTCTAGCTCCTGGGGTTTGGCTTAGGTCCCTTTCTGAGCCTTCTAGTTAGGTGGGGTGGGCTCGAGGGGAGCATTCGCGATGGAAGGGAACTGGCCTTTGCTGAACCTGACCCTGTGAGTCCCTTGGGATGCAGAGCTGACCTTTGAGGACAGAGGTCCTGAGAATTGAGCCCTTTGAGGAAGGATCAAAGTCTTCGTGGAAGAGGTGGCCTCGGGTTGGTTCTCCACCCAGCCCACAGGATACAGCGTGTTCGACAGAGAAAGACGAAAGAGCCCTAATGGTGTGCAGGTCATTTGGCCGGTGGAGATGAGGCAGGAAGGGGTGGGCAGAGGCTGGGGACGTGGGCAGGGGCCACTTTACAGAGAGGCTTGCTTGCCAGGCTGAGAATTTGATGACGGCGAGTCACTGGAGGGCTTGGAGCAAGGGAGTGGCCTGGGCAGGCCAGTTTTCAAAAGATTAATCTGGTGAAACTAGAGGCAGAGAAATTTGACAGACCAATGTAAATGCTGGGGAGGTGAGCATCTGTTAAGAGCAGCCCTTACTTCTGCTGCGACTGGGTGTGTAAATCAGAACATACGCCTCTCTGGAAAGCAATCAGGCAATAAACATCGAGCCTTAAAAATGTTCTTACCCTTTGACCCAAAATTTTCCTTCTGTGGCTGTATTTTAAGGAAATCATAAAACAGGCAGAAAGAGCTTCAGCCACAAAGATGTTCCTTGCAGCAGTAATTATAAGGGTGAAATTTTGAAACTTTCTGCCAATAGGATAATTTAAAAGTCAACCATGATGTATCCTCTCAATAGAATGTCCTGTAGCTGTTGGAGTGATGTCTACAGAGGTTTCGTAGCTTTAGTTATTTATTCATGCTTCAACTTGAAGTACAGAAAGTGTATTTTGCGCTTCTTTATCATCTATGATACCTTCCACGAGCCAACCGTTGATCTGTTTATTGGGGGTACAGAGATAAATGACATAATCCCTGCCCACAGAGAGATGATATGATCTCACTTGGCCCAAAAAAATGTTTATGGAAAGAAGCCTGGAAGGAATGACATAGAATGGGGACCAGTAGTTTTCCCTCAGTCATGGGATTATAAGGAATCTTTTCCCTTTTCTCTCCTGGTTGGTGTTTTTCAACTTTTCCATAAGGAACTTGTGTTACTTTCATAATTATAGAAAAAAGCTTCTCATCAAAAGGAGGCGCTATTGCAATAGTCCAGGGAGACGGGATGGAGTTCTGTATTTGGGGAGTGGTGTGTGTGTGTGTGTGTGTGTGTGTGTGTGTGTGTGTGTTTGTGTATGTGTTTGTGGGTATTTGTGTGTATGTATTTGTGTGTGTGTGTGTATGTGTTTGTGTTTCATTTATTCATTCAACAGTTATTGACTGAGACGCACTGTTTTAGGCCTGGAAACACACCAGTGAACAGCACAGAAACCCCTTCCACTGGGGAGTCCAAATCCGGTGGAGAAGGAGAGAGTAAGGAGGAGAGAATGAGGCAGATGGCCCCAGCACTCTGTGACTGACTGAAAGTGGGGACGAGGCAGGGAAAGGGGTCACGGCTGATTCCCAGGCTTGGGGAGAAGGTGGTGCCTTCATTGAGGTGGGGACTTGGGAACAGGGGCAGTTCTGTGGTCCTGGTGCGCATGCGCTACCTGCTGAGCTGAGGTCCAGGAGGCGGTGGGGGACGTGGGTCAAGGACTTAGGAGACTAGAGGCTGGCCCAGAGGCGGAGATTTCCAGTTGTCTGCAGGGCGGCGGTGACCCTCAGAGATGAGAGTAAGTGTAGAAAAGGGCCACCCCAGACAAGCGGCTGCTTTATGCAGGTGGGCGGAGGCAAGAAGGTGGCCAGGACACGCCTCCCCAGGCAGTGGCATCAGGGCTCGGGCTTTGTCGTGTAGAAAGGGTATAAAGAGCCGAGAGCTGGGTGTGGCAGGGGCAGGGCAGGGCGTGAGGGGCTGGGGGTTCCCTGGTGCTCACCTCCAGCCCTTGGCTCTGGGAGGGGCAGCTGGACAGGAGGGGCCAGTGGGGCCACAGTGGCCTCCCAGGGTCTGGCCGACAGTGATGCGGAGTCTGCTCACCTCTCTTCTCTTCTTCTGCAGGAGAAGCGAGCGTGCCGTGCACATCCAGCATCCTCCAGGAGAAGCAACGTGAGTTAAACCTGGCCCCCAGGAGTCTTTTCTTTACCTTGGATGGGTCCAGGCTCCTTGGGCCGGGGGATCCCTCATCCACTCAGGTGGTAGGGTCTTCACTACTGTGCGGGATCGGAGGGCCGGGGCCACTCTCTGCCCCAGGAGCTGAGCTTCACGGGTTCCCAACTTCCTACACGCTGGGCAGCTCGGGGGTCAGGGCCAGAGAGAGGGGCCTGAGGCTGATGGGCCAGGAGGCTGAGCGCGGCAGAGCAGGTGGAACCGTGGAAAGCCTCGTGCGTGGTCTGCCTGTGGGCAGAGGGGGGCACCGGCAAGGGGAGCAAGCCCTCCTGAGCCGTTGAGACCATCTATCTTGGGTGACACAGCTTCCAGGAACCACAGTTGGTGACACGGTAACCGAGGCTGTGCCAGGGGTCATGACCCTTCTGTCCCATGACTCAGAGGCCTTGTCTGCAGAGCGGGACCTCCCAAGTCCTCGTGTCCTTCGTATGATACAGGTGTCTCAGATTTCCTTCTGCCTGTGTTTTCTCAAGAGGCCGAGCACAGGGTTAGACCCAGGAGAGACTTGGTAAAGATGTCAGTTTCTGGCACAGTGACCTCAGGGCATCTTCCCTGGAGGTTTGGGGTGCACTTGATGGGCACTGTCTGAGCTGGACGTCTTTGCTGTTGGCAGTATTGAGTTCTGCACGAGGCCAACAGGGCTGGGGACTGGGGTCTGTGTGTGTATCTGGGGGAGGGTGGGCTCAGAACTTTCCTTCCTTCTCTCTCCTGCTCTTTTGGTCTGTGGTTGCAGCCCACTCTGCCCACCCCCTCCCCAGGCTGAAGCCTTTCTTGAGTTCTTCCTCCAAGCTCTTCCATCCGTCAGCTAACAGGAGGGGTACCTGTAGCACCAGCTTCCCACGGCCTGAGTAGGTGCACAGGCCTTGGAGAAGATTTCGATGCTTCAAACATCTGGTGGCAGTTCATAGATGAAGCCCCTCAGGGGCTGGGCGCCATGAATGTCTCTGAGAGGGGCGTGCCCCCCACAAGACTCAGGCCATAAGTGCACCGGGCAAGGGGAGGGGCAGTGCAGAGAGGGGGGCAGTTCTCTCTCCTGTGTCCTTACAGGATGTGAGGAACCAAGCTCAGCAGCAGGGGGGGCTGGGTGTTGAAATGTACCCACGGGATTTTGATTTATAGAGGTGACTGAGTGAAGATGGGAGAGATCAAAGCCATGGACCGAAGACTTTATTATTTACACTTCCCCAGGGCAGGGGCCACGGGGGAAGCACCAGGTTTGGTCGGGGGCGGGGGGTGGGGTGAGGCAGGCAAAAGGTGCATGGGGCAGGCCTGGCCCAGAGCCTGGATTGTGTTTTCCGTGGGAAAGGCACGTCAGGGCAGGGGAGACAGCTGAGGACTGGCTGGATTGAATAATGTCGCAGGCTCCGGGCCACAGGGGCGGTCTCTAGGTGTCGGGCACCTGGCCCCAGGGTGATTTAGGGCAGGGGGGGATATTGGCCTGGGGTGTGGGAGTTAGATAAAGGAGGTGGTTGGAGCTGAGGAGCCAGGATTGGTTGGTTTGCATGTGAAAGGTGCGTTCTAGGGTGAGTTGTTTATTATCTCTAGGAATTAGCATGGCCTGGGAGGGGCAGTCTCTCCCTGGCCAGCTAGGCTGCCCCCAGAGATGTCAAACATAATAAAATAAAAGCATGCTTAACACAGGATCCCATTCCTCAGGAATGTGAGAGAGGAACCAAGCCCAGATCGCTTCCTCTGGGCCCCTAGGAAGAAGAAACCACAGCAGCCTCAAAGTGAAAAACACGGCCACCTGCCGCGGGGCTGTCTCGGAAACGCCAAACCACAGCTCTGTTCTCCACAGACACAAATGAATTGATCAGACGTTTGGTGTCTTCTGGACCTGGTTGGGGAAGAATGCGTGTTTAAGGAGAAACAGAGCCTTTTTGTTTTCTGTTTTTTACACCACGGTTACAGATTTTAGTCAGAATGAGATTGCCGGCGGCTGTCACCCACTTCTCCTTAAGGATATTCTTGTGTAGTAAAGAATAACAGTAGATGCATGGAAGAATTTCAGAGCTGAAAGGGTCATTGAGGTCAGTGATTGCCAAGCCCGAACCCAACATTTCTGACAACGAGACAAACGGCAGTCCTGTAACGTGTTTTCCCATCACGTTGAATGCATTCAGTTGAGAGAACAGCTTCTTATTCCGCACTTTGGCCCTGTCTACACATTATGGCATTCAAGTACTTTTTCTTTTATGAAGTGACGGTGGTAGTTGATGGTGATTTGTGTTTGTCATCCCAAACTGGCAAAATAAAAGTCTGTGACCCTGAATAAAAACAGAATAATGGCAATGCCTGGCATTTATGACGCGCTCCGCCGTTTATGTTACACCTCTGTGCGTGTTATCTTATTTGATATTTCCACTCGGTTTTCAAAACCTCACTAAAAACAAGGTGGGAAGTGGTAAAAATTGCCCTGGACCAGGAGTCAGAAAATCCTGGGACTGGTGCTATAGCATCTGAGCTTTAAAGGTGTCAGGCCTGGGCTCGAGGCCCAGTTCCTCCATTGACTCTCTGTGCTTCTTTGGGCAAGTTACCTAACATCTCTGGGCCTCGGTTTACTCAGTTGTGGAAAGATGATCGTAATGTCTGCTTCGACAGTCGCTGAGGGCATAGAGGTAACGCACGTGGGTGCCAAGGCCTGCACCTCGCAGATAGGAAGCGTTGCGTGGTTCTCGCTTATTGTTGGCTTTTGGATGAGCCTTGGAAGACCTGGTGCAGGCGCGGGGGTGAATCTCGGCATCTTACAGAGCCCAGTCTTTTCCCTGCTCTGCTGGTCCTGTGGCTGGCTCTGTTGTCACTGTCACAGTCTGAGTCCCCAGGGAGCCCTCCTGAGCTGGCCACAAGGGTTGGGAGTGCAGGAAAGGGGTCTTCCAGGGCCTCCCAGCTCACGTGCAGGCATGGGATTGTAAGGCCTCGTCTGCAGTGACTGTGGGTGGGGCACTCCGGGGGTGTCCTGGAACCCTCTCTCCTCTCCCAGGCAGCCCAGCCTTCATCCTGCAGCTACACAGGTGCGCTGACAGCCTGCTGCCTCTGGCTTGTGCTTGCCGTTTGGAACCAGACCTGAGGAAGCCTAGGGAGCCAGTACGGGGGGGCCAGTGGAGGCAGAGGGGAGAGAGGGGCTCGGACCGGGGCGCAGGAGACCTGGGCCCCCCACCCCTCCAGCTAGCTTGCTGTGCAGCCTCAGCTCCTGCCTGTGGCCGGCCTCCTGGCCCGTCTGTGCGTAGAGCCCCTTCTAGCTCTGACATTCTGGCGCTCTCTGAGTTTCCGTCGCTGCCTCTGTCTCCTGGTTTCCTTTGCCTGCACGTCCGGCTGCTCTGCCGTGTTCACGCTACTCCACAGCAGAGCCGACGTTTACAGAGCACTTCTGGCACGTGACGTGGTGCTGGGTGTAAGGACTCGGGGAGCTTACTACCTGCCCACTGAACCTCACTCCTGTTCTTCTGTGCAAAGTGAATGGCGCCACTTTCCGCAAACTCACGCCAGACACCTGGGCGTCCTTCTGAGCTTCCCCTTCTCTGCCACCTTCCAGAGTCAGATCAGACCCCTGAGAGCATCCATTGTACCCCCAGCAGATCTCTCGTGCCTCCACCCACTCCATAACCCATCCCTCCTCCAGCCGAGGCCACCATGTTCTCTCTTCTGGATGGATCCATCCTCCCATGCTGGCCTCCCTGCCTCCGGTCTCTCCCACTTTGGTTCTTCCTCCAGAGTGTGAGAGAAACCTTCGCGGGAGGCAGACTTGTCCTCATGGCCTCCTGCTGCCCCCTAGTGATTCCTCTCCAGTAAAGGATGAGACGGGCCTCCGCGTGACCTGCCTGCCCACCTTCCCCACCAGCCCTCCCCTTCCTTTCCAGACCGCCTTCTAGAAGGAGCGTGCAGACTCCAAGCACAGTTTTCTCTTAAGCTAGTTGGAAAACTCGAGCAGTGCATCCAGCCCCGTGGAGGGGGCGCTAGCAGCCCGCTCCACAGCAGATGGTAGGAAGGACTTGGGGCTCCAGAGTGATGCCCTTGGGACCCAGCCCTGTCGGCCTCTGCCCTCTACTCCATTCATCGCTTCCTGGATCTGGGAGCTGGATCTGCCCCTCCCTGCCAGGACCTACTGTCATCACAGAGGAGGCTGAGGGCACAGCTGTCGGCTCAGTGGGTGTAGAAACTCTCCTTCCTCTGTCCCCCGGCTCCATCTCCAGGGAGGAGCAGACTCTCCCAGGAGGGCCGTGGCTGCCTCTCTCTCTCCATCCCCCTCCCTTCCCCTCTCAGCAGCTTCACAGCGTGTAGGGCGCTGCACACTGACCTTCACGGCCACCTGGATGCTGGGAAAGGTTGCAATCATTACAGCTGTGTCACATTGAGAAGGTAAAGACCAGGGGTAAATAACCTTCCAAGGAAGGTGCTCACACACAGGTCTCCATGCCCCTCCATCTCCAGAGCTCAGTCCCATGTCTAAGCTCCCATTTTCCTGAAGTTTCTCCTTTCTGGTCACCCTAGGTATCTGGGGAGGTGCCCCATTGTCCCCTGTGTCACACAGGTACCCCCTTCAAGAGCCAGCTCCACGAGCTCCCCAGAAACTTGGGGTCCAGGATGTGCACCTGTGTGTGTCGGGGGGTTGGAGAGACTTTCTCTGCCTCGCGTCCACCTGGGTGTGTCGGGGGGCGGGAGAGACTTTCTCTGCCTCGCATCCACCTGTGTGTGTCGGGGGGTTGGAGAGACTTTCTCTGCCTCGCGTCCACCTGGGTGTGTCGGGGGGCGGGAGAGACTTTCTCTGCCTCACGCCCACCTGGGTGTGTCGGGGGGCGGGAGAGACTTTCTCTGCCTTGCGTCCACCTGTGTGTGTCAGGGGGTTGGAGAGACTTTCTCTGCCTCGCGTCCACCTGGGTGTGTCGGGGGGCGGGAGAGACTTTCTCTGCCTCACGCCCACCTGTGTGTGTCGGGCGGTTGGAGAGACTTTCTCTGCCTCGCGCCCACCTGGGTGTGTCGGGGGGTTGGAGAGACTTTCTCTGCCTCGCGTCCACCTGTGTGTGTCGGGGGGTTGGAGAGACTTTCTCTGCCTCGCGTCCACCTGTGTGTGTCGGGGGGGCTGGAGAGACTTTCTCTGCCTCGCGTCTACCTGGTTGTGTTGGGGGGCGGGAGGAGGGTGCAGATTCCAGGACAGGAGGACTTGCTCTTGGGCCCTCCGAGTGGGACCCAGTCTGTGTGGAGTACAACTCGACCTGCTCATGTGACTTACACTTGTGGTTGTCAGATGGCTTTCTCAGGGCCAGTGCCAGGCTTCAGATGCAGGGGTGGGGGCAGCAAGTGGTGCCCCCAGTGTGGGGAGGGTCTGCCCGTGGCCGTGCCTGTTTGTTAGAGCGGGCTGAGCAGTGGGTCTCTGAACTTTCTCTCGTCCTCGACAATGGTGCAGACTGAGTCCCAATCCTGGCCCCAGAAGGACCCTTGATTCTTCATCCCAGACTGAGCCTCTACCCTAGGCACCCACAGAGCCCCGATTTGTCCCAGGCTGTATCCTGGCTCCAGTCCCTGGTCCTGGACTGAGCTTGGCTCCTGGACCCCAATAACTGTCAGAAAAACCTGTGCGGTTGTCCCACAGAGGCAGAGGGGCAAGATGAGGATGCTTTCATGGGGGTGTGGCTTGGCCTCACGTCCCACTGTCTGGGATTAGGGACCAGAGGAGCAGCTCTGAAGATCCAGACCAGCCGCCAAGGGGCTACCCCTCCCGCATGCCCTCGGCCCCATGGCCTCCCCAGCAAACCCCTGCCCACGGCTTGCCTCCCCACTCCTCTGCCTGGTAACTGGTGTCTTTTCCTGGCCTGTGTGGGCAGCTTGCTGAGCACAGCTGCAGACGGGCTATGTTTAGCGGCTTTAATGAGCTCAGGGTGGCAGACGTCCGCCTTGGGAGCACTTTTCTTGCGTGCGTGCGCGTATGCCTATGTTTGGCACGGTCCGTTCCTGTGTGTGTGTGCGCGCACAGGGAAACGTGTGCCTGCGCATTTGTGTGTGTGCGTTAGTGTGTGTGTCCAAACGTCAATGCAGTCATCTACACAAGGCTCCGTGTGCATCTGTGTGAGTCTGTGCCGCGTCTGCATTGCCAGGGACGTGTGCAGCTTCTGACACGTGTAGGGGCACAAAATAGGAACAAATTATTAGTTCATTCACTTGTTTGAAAAATATTTAATGAGTCTCTTTTATATGCCAGCACCTTAATAGTCTCTGGGGATAAAATGGAACAAAAACAAATCCAGTTCCAGCCTTTAAGTATCTTACAATCTGGGGGTTAGAGGAGGGGAAGACAAATGAAATAACCACAAAACTAAAAGTATAAGGATTAGTCCTAGGACACAGAAAGCCATGGTGCTTTCGGGAGGAGGAGAGTAAGAAGGGAAGGCCCCCAGGAGTAAGGAACACTGAGGTTTCTGTAGGGACTGTCTGGGCACAGAGGGTGAGAGGAAGAGTCCAGGCATAGGGAACAGGATGTTCAAAGGCCCTGTGGCGAGAGGGACATGAGATCCTTGACAACTGTCAAAAAGGCCGACGTGGTTGAGCTCAGAGAGGGTGGGGCGACTGGTGGGAGAGGTGAGTGGAGAGTCGGGCCCGTGGGCAGACCACACGGGCCTTGGTCAGGATGGGGAAGCCGCAGGAAGGGACAGTGTAGGCTGACATGATAAGATTTTTGTAGGGCAGTTAGAGTCTAGTCATGATTTGGCTGGGGGTTCTCGCAGGAAAAGGAAGGCTCTTGAGCAGCCTGACTGGAGGAGAGTCCAGCAGGGGTTTCTTCAATCTCAGGCAAAGGAAACCCGCCAGGTACAGGACGATGCCCTGGGCCACTCCCAGCCCTGAAGGTCGCTGCGCTGCGTGGAGAGCCTCCCCCTCTGTCCCTGCCCCACCTGTGCAGGAGCTTGGCCTTGGGCAGGGACAGGAGAGGGATAGCCCGTGGTGAGCCGGCAGGGAGGGAGCCTCACTGGGGATGGTGGAGGTGGATCTGGAGGGACGAATGGAGACCATACTGCACAGTCCACTGACTTATACGTGAACGAACCACCTTTTCCTTTATTTTTCTGTAAGCCCCTTTGTAATTTCGACTCTGCATACCCATCCAGCTGGACTGGGCCCCCTCTGTGATTCCAGGGGTTTCCCTTTTCCTCATATTCCTGCCCTTGTTCCAAAGCCCCCAGGGGTCTTCCCCGCCACCCTGGTGGGGAAACTGTGTGCTCATGCGAATGTGTGCAGGAAGCTCTCCATCCACACTCGTGGATGCTGCGGAGCTCCGGGCCCCAGCCTGGTACTCCCTTCCGTCCTGGTCTGCCTAGGGGCCAGGCTCCTTGGGGCACAGGGTGGCTAGACCGTGAAAATCATTGTCTCCTCCTGGACTTGTGAGAGTCCCCCAAGCTGTGAGGGCACCGCACCTAGTTCTGTCTCCTCCCCTCAGCCTGGGGCAGAGGGTGGGGAATCTCTTTTTAGTCTCAGGGAACCTCTGTCTCCTCAAATCTCTTTCTCCTGGGGACAAAAGGGCTTTTAATCACCCTGCTGTGTGCCCTTTGAAAAAATTCTTATTTTTAATCTGTCTCTTGAGTAGATAGCACATGTACATGTTATAAAATTCTAAAGGAATGAAGCTGATGAGGGTTCCTCCCTCTCCCCAGAAGCCATGATTGTGACTAGGTTCTTCTAGAACATTCCAGAGATATTCTCTGCATATATGAGCATCTCCCTAAATATTCATTTATATATCTATCTTTATATATACCCCACACAGATGGGGGCATTTGGTGCCTTCCACGCTGTACCTTGCTTTTCTCAGATAACAATATACCCGGAGTATTTCACTAATACATTCAGAAGGGCACCATTCTTTGCAACGGTTGTGTCATATTTCACGGTGGCCTAGTTTACTGAACCAGGCCCCTATTTATGGGCACATAGGTTGCTTTCTGTGTCTTGTCTATATCTTAGGAAGTGTGGCAGTGGTTAGTGTTGTACCCATGTCATTTTGCACATGGACTTGGAATTGCTGGGTCAAGGGCATGCTGTATGTGGCGTGACCTTGCCAAACTGCCCTCCACGGAGGCTGTACTGGTTTTCGCTTTCACCCGCAATGAATGAGGAGAGGTTGCTTTCCCACACCCTGGGCGGCTGGGTGTTGATAACTGCTAAGGTGAAAAAAAAGGCGTTTTAGAGTGATTTCAGTGAGCGTTCCTGCAGTTTAGGCTTCTAAGGCTGAGCACCTTTTCATATGTTTAGGGGCCCTGCCCCGTTCCTTTTCTGGAGCCCATGTTCATTTTGAGGGGATTACCGTCGGGGAGTGTGCTTCGGGGTTCCTCTGTGTGCTGACTTCCAAGCCGGGCCAGGGCAGGCTTGACAGGGGTTCCTTAGTGGGTAGGACCCAAAGGTTTCAGGCAGACTTCTGCTCCTGATAACCGCCTCTCTTCCCCTTTCCCTCCCTGCCAGGGATGGCTCTGCTGGCAGAGCCAGTATGGAGACATTTAAAAGACTGACAAGAACACCCCATTCTTAACCCCCGCCTTTGTGGGGTGATGCTTCAGGAGGATGAAAGAGCCCTTGCCGGGTGACCTGGGTTCAAATCCCCACCCCTTCACTTAACCTCTCTGAGCCTCAGTTTTCTCATCTGTAAAATGGGCAGAGCACCCCTGTCCTCTCAGGACGAATGTGAAGTTTGCCTGAGACACTGGGTGAGGACTAGAAACTCAAGACCCATCTGAGGAAGACTGCATTTATTACAGAGTCACCAGATAGGGGACGCCAAGCCCTTCTAGCATCACTGTGTAGTGGCAGGAGAGGTTCTTATGGTTGTATATCTGAAACCTTCCCTGGGCCTGATCCAAGATGGGGACACTGGGTTCCCCCAAGGGGAGTGGCTCCTTGGAGCTATCCCCAAGCTCCCTTGGGGTGGCCAAAAGTATGTTTTCAAGAGGCAGGATCTGGGGCCCAGACCCTAGCAAGGGACAGGACTTGGTGGGGACAGGCAACTCTGGGGGGGGCTAGTTGGCCCCTGGGGTTTGGCCTCATTAGCCAGATGAATCCAGGCTGACTTGATTGGCTTCTGACCCTGAAAGGCTTAAGGAGTCATAGGAGGGGCCTTGGCCTCTAGATCCCACAGCCCTGGATAAACATCCCCTGCCAGCATCCCTGCTAAGTGACCACTTACACTCCTTGCTTGTACAACCTCCTGAAGGGGAGAGAATGCCCTGCCGCTGGGCCAGCACGGGTCACTCTTGTACTATTGTAAACATCTCCTTAGTTGTGCTGAAATTCCGAACTCTTCAGAAACTATCCGCACCCCCGTTCATCCCGACTGTGTCTTCTGCTCCTGTGACCCAAACACGGCTCCCCTAGCTGGGATTTGCAGGGAGCAAATGTCCCATAGAGCCTGCTCTTCCCCAGGCTGGGCCCCCTTCCACAGCTTTCCTGCCCAAGTTATTGGGCTCCAGATGTGCCCTCAAAGTGACCTGAGCTGCAGGGAGCAGGACGGGGACGTCCCCTCCTCATTCCATGGTCTCTAGTGTGCGCAGCCTCAGAGGCTGACTACCTTTGGGGGTCCCATTACCCTGGCTCAGGCAGTTTGCAGCCTTTGGTCATGTGACTGGGCTGGGTCACATGACGTAGGCCTTGATCATGTGACCCTAGGGGCTTGAGAGATCCTTGAAGGCACCTGCTATATATCTGATTCATCTTGGTACTTCCAGCCCAGACACAAGTTTGGGCAATAACCAACGGAGGAGGAATTGGCAAGTCATATCAAGTTGGATTTTTAACCCAAATGCAGGATGGTGATTCACTCATCGTGTTTCACATTCGTTCTTTCCTTCCATAAGCATGTCATTTCCTTTTTGCATTTCCTCATTTGCTGTCTGCTCCCAGAGGGCAGGGCATTTCACTTTGTTTTTTCTGTAGTGTTTGCATTCAGCAGAGTCAGGGTTAGTAGCTTGTTGAAAATGTTCTTATCGTAAACACGACACAAGCTTGTAGTGCATTCAATGGATGTATTCATAAATAGTTGTAAACTAAAAGAAATAGGAGTTTGCTAGAGAAAAATTGGAAAATAGAGAAAAGCAGAAAGTTAAAAAAATCACGCATTGTTCCACCATCCAGAGAAACCACTTATAAATATTTTAGTGTGCTTTTCTTCCAATATCAGGCCTCCAACCCATCCTCCACCCTCTCCACCTAGATTGCCGTTTTTGCATAAAGCCAGGGCCTGGGGCACCGTGGAGGAGGGTGGCCTGGAGTCTGGCTGGTGAACAAAGTTGGTGGCTTTTTAATTGTCCTCTGGAGCCCTCAGTGGCTGCCTAGGTCAAGGGTGGGGGGGGTAAGGAAGCAGGGCTCTGGGCCCCCCAACCTTTTTCAGTCAGAGCCGTCCACTTTCACCTGTTCTGCAAATTGGGTTTCTAAGGAAAATTTCACTGGGCAAAAGATTTCACTGTTTTAAAAAAGCTTTAAAACCATCCAGCGCGGGCCCATTCTTTCCCTTGCTTCACACTGTCCCGTCCGCATCGTGACCCCATTCATGAACCTGCGCTCCTTGAGCCGCTCTGAGAGCTGCGGGTTCCAACCTGTTTGTCTTTCTGCCAGTGTCCTCTCCTCCCCAGATGCCCTAAGCCCTTGGCGCTACCTTGGGCTCCCAGCCCAGTGACCCTACCCAACAAGCAATGAGGTGGGGTTGGCCAGAGATGTCCAAGTGAGCCTATCAGGGCTCTGGGGGACCATTGCTTCCTTTGGGTCCCCAAACACTCGTTAATTTGCAACAGGTCTTGCCTGGAAATTGACATGAAGCTCTCTAGATAGAATCAACCACTTTGAAAATCCAGGTGACATTTGCCACCTGCCATTTCTTGGTTCCTCTTCCTTCCTCTGGCATCCCTCAAAGCAACTCACCCATCATGCCTGCAGGTCCCGTTAGGGTCTAAGAGTCTAATTCTGCTGGGTATGGAGGCTTGAGCTCACACAGCGTGCTTGGACTCATGGAATCTCCAACTGCCTGACTCCTAAGAGGGAATGAGGTCTGACCCCCTCATTTTGCGGTCGTGGGGAGGGTGCCCGAGGTCACCCTCTGACCAGGGTACTCATTTCCCATCCCAGGACTCTGTCCATGCCTGTCTCCCGTGTGTGTGTCCTTCTCCATGCGGGTCTACCTGGGGGATTGGGGCCGTGATCTGAGCCTTCTGTTTGTAGCTGAATGAAGCTCTAGATCTTCCCAGACACTTCTAGGTATATGCCTTGCATCTCACATCAGAGCAAGATAGCCAAGCCGTTGGGCTTACGCCAACACACACGTGTGTGTGTGTTTTCCCACGCGTGTGCTTCCGTGTGCTCTAAGGGATTAGATACTTTTGCAGATAGGTCTCAGGACGTGCCATGTGGCCTCAAGCTGGGCCCAGCTCTGCTCAGTTGACCCCAGGAGTGACTAAGAGAGGTGGGGCGACTGCCAGGGCTGGTAGAATGGCGGGTAAGATTGAGGGGTCAGCTTTAGCCCGGGGGCACCCCAAGCACCCACTCCTTGTGGGTCCCAGTGGCGGGTGGCAAGGGAGATGGGGTCTTTGGGCGAACTGGCTGATGCTTTGTTTAGGGTGCCGAGTGCGTGGGTGACGACCTTGGCTTGTGTCTTGAGAGGAGTGTAGCACATCGGTCATTAGAAGGGATGGTCATGATTTGTGCCTTTCCAAGGATGTGATTAAGCAAACATAGCCTCTATTCTTCAGGTGGCGGGAGGCGCCACGGTGAGCTGGGGGGGGGCATGGTCCTGGTGCTAGGGCTGGCAGGGGTGCTGGGAGCGGGCATTGCAGTAGCTGGCCTGCCTCAGAGCTTGTCACAAAAACAGTTGTGGGCTCACCCCGCCCCAGATCTGGGCACGGCCGGGACCCAGCCTGAATAGCGCCACGCAAACAGAAATGAACAGGAAGTGGGAAGAAACAGGCAGCCTGATAATGAGGTCCTGGGGCCCCTGGAATGTGGCTCCCCACCACCCAGGAACCCCTGCCAGCAGCTCTTGTCACCAGAGGCTCTGGGGAAGCCTCTAGGGGCAGAGTGATAAGGCCCTGGCCAGGATGCTCTAGAATTCCCAGAGGTTCCCTGATACCACTTTCCCTGGGGACTTTCAAGAAATGTGCCTCCTGGTGGATGACGCTCCCCTGATCCCAATTTCCCCTGGGGGTTTGACAGCATAGAGATGTCTCGTAGGTCATGTGTACCCTGGGATCTTCACTTGCAGTAAGTTTTCACAAAAATGTCATGCGAGGTCCTGACCACTGGCACCCTGTGAGATAACCGTCTCTGCCTGAGTAGATCTGAGGAAGCTTTCCAGAGGTGGTGACGATTGAGCAGGTTCGTAGGTTAGGTAGGAGTTTGTTGGTCTGCAGAGGGAGGAAGGGCTTCCCAGGCAGAGGGCTCAGCATGAGCAAAGGCGTGGAAGAGTGGAAGAGTTGTGTCTTGTGGGTGAGTTAGAGCCAGTGGCCTCAGTCATTGTGGTGGGAATGTCTGGTTCTTAGAAGAGCAGAACCCTTGTGGGCAAGGTACTGGCAGGTGGGTTCTAGGCTGCCTTTCTGTTGGTCTACAGAGACCTCTTCTAAGACTGAAGATGGGGAAACCCTGGTCCTATTAGTCAGCTCTCAAGGGGCCAGAATCCAGATCTGGCAGGCGAGGTCTCCCCGCCTCCATCTTCCAGAGCAAAGCATTTCTGGCTTTTGTGCATTAAAAGGAAGCAAGTCTCCATCTTCAAACAGCATGGGAGGCCAGACTCTTCCCCTTGGCTAGGGAAGGGGTGAGGGATGCTGAGGACAACCCTGCTGGTCTCCCATCTCCACTGAGCCAGGAACTGCCTCAGCATCATTTGTGGCCGGGACGCAGCACAGATTTGATGCCCAGGGCATCACATGGGCCCCAAGGGAGCTGGCCACAGGAAGATCAGGGATGCGGGTGCTCTCAGTCTGTGTAATCAGTGAGGGTGCAGGATGCAGTCCCCACATACTGGAGGACATGGTACCCAGGGGATGGCAGGACCCTCATGTCTTCCCTGCAACTTATTTATAGCCTTGCTGTGGTAATTTGTGGCAATCACAGCGTTTAATTCTGTAATCACACTGCAAGCAGGCATCCAGCCCAGTGAGGCTGGGGAGGCTGCCAGGGCTTAGGGAGGGACTTGGGGGCAGGGCAGGAGTGTGGAGGTGGTGATGTCCCCATCAGCCTCCAGCCCCATTGTGTCAGCTGTGGCCCTGGCTCTGTGCTCCCCGATGCACCCTGGATAATAGTAATAATAATAATAAACTACTAACACTTATATAGCACTTACCATGTTCTAGGCCCTGTCCTAAGCACTTTGTATATATGGGCTCATTTATCCTCATCACCACTCTGTGAGGTAGCTACTATTATTATGCCCATATTCCAGATGAGGAAACTGAGACACAGGGCACACAGCTGGTAAGAGCCTAGATTTGTACTCAGGCATTCTGGCTCCAAAGTCCATGGTCCCAACTGGGTTTCTCCCGGCCCCAGAAGTGAGGGGTCTCCCAGGCTGCCCGCCCATATCCTCAGCTCTGCCCAGCTCCTGGTTCCCTCTGGTCCAGCTGCCCCAGGGCTGCACACACCACGAAGTATGGTTGCTTCGTCCTGGGGAAGCGACACTCAGCTTCCCTCCTGGACACTCTCGGGGTTTCCTACTAGCAAACTTTCACGTGCGGTGGGAAGAAGTCTCGGGGGCTTTAGTCTTCAGGATGTCACATCAATTTGTGCTCCTGTTTTTTCTCCTGCAGAATGGGGATTGTCGTGTCTGCCTCACTGGAAAGCCGTGGAGATCAGGGGGATGGGAGGGGAGCCACTTTGTCAAGCATCGTCTTCTGCTGAGTGTGGGGCAGCTCACTCAGTCTTTAATTAGTTGTGCGGTTTGGGGCAAGTGACCTTGGTTGTTTGAGCCTCAGTTTTCTCATCTGTAAAATGGGGCTAATAATAAGAGGACCACAGCTCAGAGGATAACTGTGGGGACTAGATGAGATGGTACCTGTAAAGCTCATTGTGCCTGGGACGTAATAAGTGCTCAACAAAACTGAGCCATTTACTGGTGTCTTTTAGCATAATCCTGTCCTGAAGGCAGGGCCCAGACCTCTTCTAGCCAAGCCCAGGGCAAGGTCTACAGGATGTTCCAATGAAGGCAGAAGAGTCTGAGCCACTGAAGGAGTCTCAGTAAGTGCAGGGCAGAGTCCGGCCTCAAAACAAGTTTTTTCTCGTCCTCCTCCAAGCCAAACCTCTCCATCATTTGGGAAACGATTTCCTGTCTGTGTGGGCAGCAGCTCCGAGCTCATAAAGCAGTTACCCTTAGACCAGGGTTGTGTCTGTGAGGACAGAATATTTCAGAAATGCACTTGCTGACTGAGAAAAGCTTCTCTCTTGGAATTCTTTGCACGCTCCCTCCCCTGGGGCCAGTAGTGGCTGAGAAGATGTTGACTTAGAAACAAGTTGGCCAGGGCTCTCGCCCACGCCTACTGCAGGGTTGCCTGTAAAGCCCCTGGGAAGGCCCCTCCCCAGATGTGACTCCTAGTGGGTGCTGCAGGCTCGTGGCAGGGGGTGGGGGCAGAGTGGGAAGGAGAAAGGGCCATCCTGTCTAGAACCAGATGCTTTAGAGATGAACCGCTTGAAGGCAGACAAGTGGCTGGTTCACAGTCTAGCTTTGTGGTTCAGCCACACAGAGAAAATAGTATCCTTCTCATGGGGAGAAAGGAGAGGTGGTGAGGATTCCTCAGTGTAGCCGGCATCACCAGGTGGGCCATGAGGGGGCCGTTGGATGTCTTGGAGGCGCCTCTCCACCGGAGAGTCCAGTGCCGTGACATTCAGAAATGCGGGTGTTAGATCAGATAAACTGTTCTGTAAGGAGACAGATAGTCCGTAGTTTCGGCTTTGCCAGCTGTAAGAACTCTGTGGCAATTACTTAACTCTGCTGCTGTGGCACAAAAGCAGCCATAGACAATACATAAATGAAAATGTCGGTTGTGTCCCAATAAAACTTTATTTACAAAAACAGACAGCGGGCCAGATTTGGTCCTCGGCTGTAGTTTACATGTTAGAGGAATGAGAACTCAGCCGGGGCTGGAATCTGAGGAGCGCTTCCTGGAGGAGGACATGGCAGCCGAGAGAAGCAAGAAAAGCATTCCTGGCAGTGGCTGGCTTCACCCCAAATCTCTGTGTGATGGTGAGTGTGCTCCTGGGTGCTGGCCTTGCCTCTCAGAGGATCCACCTTCCCTGGACCGGCCTCCCATGATTTAAGGCCTTGCTGTCACTCCGAGCGCTTCAAACAGACCTTTAAAAAATACTTTACCCAGCTCTTCTAGTTGTTTTCAGAGGGATGCTTGGCCCAAGTTTCCCTCCGTAACTGGTAGTCACCAGATGGCATTTGTCCTGTTGCTCTCGCATTCCTGGTGAGGAAGAGAAGAATAGTTCCTTTCTGGGACACCCCTCCTGGCCTCAGGGACAGACAGCATCCATCATGGCCTCACACTGCTGGCCTCCCTTTCTTTTTCTTCCTTTTTTTTTTTTTTTTTAAATAGATTTATTTATTTTTGGCTGCGTTGGGTCTTCGTTGCTGTGCACGGGCTTTCTCTAGTTGCGGTGAGCAAGGGCTACTCTTTGTTGCGGTGCGCGGGCTTCTCATTGCGGTGGCTTCTCTTGTTGCGGAGCACGGGCTCTAGGTGCGCGGGCTTCAGTAGTTGTGGCGCACGGGCTTCAGTAGATGTGGCTCGTGGGCTCTAGAGCGCAGGCTCAGTAGTTGTGGCGCACGGGCTTTGTTGCTCCGTGACATGTGGGACCTTCCCGGACCAGGGCTCGAACCCATGTTGCCTGCATTGGCAAGCAGATTCTTGACCACTGTGCCACCAGGAAAGTCCCCAGCCTCCCTTTCTTCAGGAGGAGAAAGGTTTCAGGTTGTGTATCTGTTGGCGGCAGGGGCTGGGCAGCGTGACCCTCCCGAGCTGGGGACGCTGTCATTCCAGCTCACCTGGGAGCCCAGGCCGTATGCCAGCTGGGCCCAGGAAACATCCAGTCACCGTGAGGGAGGCCTGGAGATGCTGAGTCCGCTGTCCACCCCACAGGAGAACTGTACCGGGTTTCCTTGAGAAGACAGAGGTTTCCAGCCCAGGGAAGCATCGAGATCCACGAAGACAATGAGGTGGGTTTCTGAGGGTGTCTGGGCCACCTCTGTGGTCAGGATGTCAGGAAGAGCCCCGAGCTGGTAGACAGGCCACCCAGTTTTCACTCAGCTCTTCATTTGACTTGCTGTGTGACGTCGTGCTGGTCCCTGTCCCTCTCTGGGCTTCTGGGTCCCGCATGAACAAAAAGGGTCTCTTGGGACTCTTCCCACCCTGACGCGGAGGGGCTTGCCCTCCTGGCAGCCTGTGCCCCTCATTCTGAATGCACAGGAGGTGCCGTCAGAGTCCCCCTGTGTGTGTGTGATCCTCTGTGTGCCCCTGCCCCCACCTCCCCATTGCCTGTCTCTCTCTATCCTGACCGATGTCCCTCTTAGGAAGGCTGCCCGCAGCGCTCCTGCAAGACGCACGTCCTCCTGCTGGTGCTGCACGGGGGGAGCATCCTGGACACGGGCTCGGGGGACCCGTCCTGCAAGGTGGCCGACATCCACACCTTCAGCTCCGTGCTGGAGAAGGTCACGCGCGCCCACTTCCCCGCAGCCCTGGGCCACATCCTCATCAAGTTCGTCCCCTGTCCCGCCATCTGCTCTGAGGCTTTCTCACTCGTCTCCAAGTGAGTCCCTTTCTGCTTGTTAGGACTGGCTGGAGTTGGTGGGGGGCCGAAGCGGAGGGGCCGCCCCTACCACGTGGGTACGTGGTGGGCAGGTAGGTGCCTGCCTAGGCCTCTCTGGGGTGTCAGGTCCCGATCAACCACGAGCATCACCGGTGGGAGGTGGTCAGCTAGAGTCCAAAGTGATTAACACTTGCGCACCGAATCCTCCTCTGCCTGGGGCTGGGTGGCGCTCAGACCCACTTCCTGTGCTCAGCAGGCCCTGGTCTCGTTGGCCCAGACAAGGAAGCTGAGGCATTGAGAGGTTAAGCAATGTCCCCAGGGTTACGCAGCCCGTGGACCCAGGAGTCAAACCCAGGCAGCCCCACTCTCGAGCCACACGATTAAGAGCCAGTAGAGATGTGTGCTATGATGGAGGGGGCACAGGGCACTGCGGACACTCAGAGAGAGGGCCAGGGAGGCTTCCTGGAGGAGGTGACTTTTGGGTGTGCTTTGAGAGTAGCGTAACCTGTGAAGGGTGCGGGCTCTCCGGTCAGCCTGGATTTGAGTTCCGGCTGTGTAACCTGGGGGAAGTTGTTTAACCTCTCCCTGTGTGTTTCCTTATCTGTAAAATGGGGATGATCATGGTATTAACCACCTCCTAGAGTTTTTGTGAGGATTCTCTGCGCTAGTGCGTGTGAAGCACGTGGCAGGGCGCGGGCATTAGCTGAGACTCACATCGCCATCCTGGTAGGGGAGAAGGCACTGTCCTTGTTGGTGGACAGTGGGCCGGGGCAGGAGAAGAGAACCCTGCTGGCTGGGAATAAGGCTGTGTGATTGCACGGCTTAGTTCTTCACGAACCTGCCCTGGAACCAGTGCGGGACAGATTGTGAAACTGGGGGCCCTCAGAACCTGGGGGACTTTGGGAGATCCTGACCACTTCTCCAGGACCCGGGGGCTCCCTCAGGTGCTCCCCAGATGCCTGCCCTGTTGAACCAGCTGAAGGTGGTGCCTGGAGCCAGCTGGGAGCCCTGGCTGCTCAGCAGTGATATAGGCAAACAAGACCCTGAGCACCTGTGTGGCAAACGGCTGGCTCTCGAGCCTGGAGCGGGGGTGAAAGGGAGGCCAGTGGCACCTCAGCCTCGCCCCTCACCCCCTTTCATAGCTCCTGCAGAGGAGCCCCCATCCATGTGGGGTTTGGGGAGGGTGGAGAGGGATCCCCAGTCTGGTGCCAACTCCCCAGGGGGATGGAGTGGGTGCTCTGGATCCGGTGTGGCTCTAAGGAGAGGGGCTCAGTGTCCAGCTGCTTCGGGGGGAACACGGGGAGGGCATGCGGGGGTCTCACTTCTCCCCTCTGAGAGAGAAAGGAAAGTCTCCTCTGCCTTCTAGATTTATCCGTGTTCCCAGGACACGGGCTGGGCAGATCCCAACCAGAGTTGGAAGGAAGGAGATTCGGTCAGGAAGGAGAGTAGCTCCCCAACCTGGTTAATTGCCCAGATCCCGGGTGGGGTGTGATTTTTGTTAAACTGCTAGGCGGTCAGGCCTCCCCCTGGGTCGGCTGAGTCTGGAGGGCAGGAGCCCTAAAATCTGCATCCTGACTTCCTCCAGGCTTTTGCTCTGCAGCGGGTTTGGGAGGCAGAGCTGAAAGAAGGCTCTGTCCATCACTGCCAATAGTCGGAGTTAATTGTGTTCCTTTATCATCAATCTCAGGACTCCCCACCCCTACCCCTTCTCCCCCAGGACATCTGACCTCCAGAGCTGGGTCACCCAGTCTGGGCCTGATCTCCAGGAAGACGAATGGCCCAGCATCCACTGGAGGGGACAGCAGGAGGGAGCCTAGCTCTCCCCCAGGCAGCTCCTTCCCCCGGGCCATCGATCACCCCTAATCACTGCTGGGAAGGAGGTCTTTCTCAGCTAATTAAAATCTCTCCGGCTGCAATTGAGGGCTGTTTCCTCTAATTTGTGTTTCTTTTGGAGATGAGGAATGGCTGTTAGGCCCGCCTGGCACACCATGAGGTCTCTGCCTCCTGTCCAGGGTGCCCTGAGCCCTGTCACCTTCCCCAGATTCTGTCAGGTCCCTGTTGGGCCCTGGGTCGACCTGAGCTTGGACTGTGGGGGAAGGGACGGACAGTCCCTCCCTCTGTTGTCCCTCCCGGCCAGCTGGGTCCGATGCCCCAGGGGACAGAGGTAGGACGGGTGGGGTGCAGGCAGGCACAGGCAGCTGGGAGCTCGTCCCTGTTGGGGCTGAGCTGCCCAGAGAGAGGGAGGCAGGAAGTGAGGGGCCCACGCAGCAGCTGAGGATCAATCCACTGGTTGGGGGGGTGCTGTAGGATAGGCTCTCTCAGTCCTTTCTGGGGTCACAGACCTTTCTACAAAGCCCTTGATGGCTCTGATCCTCTCCCCAGAAAGACGGACACGATATCATGCGTGCAGCTGCGTGCCCACCTCCAAGCTGTGGCCAATGCGTGATACCCATGCCTGGCACGCCCTCTCACCTCCCTTCTAGCTTCCCTAAAGCCTTTCTTGAGGCCTAGTTCAAACCTCACCTCCTCCAGGAAGTCTGCCATGATGACATGTCCCCACCCTGATCCACACCAGAGGCTTCCTCCATAACTGGGGTGTCCTTTGAGGCCATACAGAAAAGGGCAGAGAGCACTGCTGTCATGAGAGGCACAGGGCCCACATCATGGCTGGCACGGGATGGACATACAGGGGATTCAGCAGAGGCTTGCCCCTCCCTCCACCCCCACCCCATTGCCTGTGCTTTGTCTCGTCCGGCTCCTGCCTGTGTCCTCCCGAACCGAACGCCCAATTCCTGGCCAGCATGTGCTCTCTTTTGCCCGGCTGGGCTTACCTTGGCCCCCTGTCTGCAGCCTGAATCCCTACAGCCACGATGAGGGCTGTCTCAGCAACAGCCAGGACCACATCCCTCTGGCCGCCCTGCCCCTGTTGGCCATCTCCTCCCCGCAGTACCAGGATGCAGTCGCCACCGTCATCGAGCGAGCCAACCAGGTGTACATGGAGTTCCTCAAATCCCCCGATGGGATTGGCTTCAGTGGGCAGGTACGACAGCCTGCCCTCACCTCCCTGTCCTGGTCCCTGCCTGGAGAGAGGCTGGGGTCTTCCAGAAGGATCTAGACCAGGGTGCCCTGGAGCCCTAGCTTCTGAGATCCAAAGAGGCTTTTGAGATCTTTGGGTTTATCCTCATTTTACAGATAGAAAAACTGAGGCCAACATCTGAGTTCTGATTTTCAGCCCATGCTGATCTGTGGCCCAAGTCTGACCCCTGACTGTAGCCTGCTTCCTGTCCTCAAGCTGACCCTCCCATCCCCCTGTTGGGACCCTCAGTGCCTCCCTGGGACAGGCTCCTTGTTCCCCCGCGGACAGGCGACCCACGCTCTGGCTGGGTGTGGAGCGGGGGTGTGGCAGTGGGCAGGCCTGCAGTCCCGGCTCTGCCTTCTCCAGGTGTGTCTCATCGGGGACTGTGTGGGGGGCCTCCTGGCCTTCGATGCCATCTGCTACAGCGCGGGGCCCTCAGGTGACAGCCCTGGCAGCGGCAGCCGGAAGGGGAGTGTCAGCAGCACGCAGGTGCGGGCCAGGTAGTGGGAATGGGGGAGGGTCTGTCCTTGGGAGCCACAGCCCCGGCCCCAGGGGAACAGGGCCTCTCCTGGGGGAGCAGTGTTAGCTTTTCATGTTTGTGCTGTGACATCCACGTTACAAGGTATCATATCACAGTCCTGCAAGAGTAGTGGGAGATTATTATTACAGGTGAAGAAACGGAAGCCCAGAGAGGGCTCATGCCGGGTTTGGTCCCTAGACAGCTGTCCAGAGTCCTGTGGGGTTGCCAAGCCCTTTGGACTTGGGGGACAGCCCTGTGCCTGAAATCCCACCGTTACTGTGCTGTGGCTCCCATGCCCCTTTTGGAAGAAGGACTGCCTCTCCCACCGTAGGAGGAAGGGGTTCATTTATGCTGGGGGAGGAGGCGGGGCCCCAGAGTCTCCGGTGACTGGAGTGTCCTCCTGTCCTCTGCTCGGCCCCAAAGGACACCCCAGTTGTGCTGGAGGAGGAATGCAGCCTGGCCAGCAGCAAGCGGCTCAGCAAGAGCAGCATCGATGTCTCCAGCGCGTTGGAGGATGAAGCACCCAAGAGGCCATTGCCCCGGAAGCAGAGCGACTCCTCCACCTATGACTGCGAGGCCATCACCCAGCATCACGCCTTCCTATCGAGGTAACCGCTCCCTGTGCCTGCTGCCTTCCAGCAAAGCGTCCAGGGGGACAGGACCTCGGCCCAGGGTCATCTGGGAGGCCTGTGACTCCCAGGCCCTTGCATCGGGGTGGGGGGGAAGGGACGAGCACTGAAATGCTGGGACCAAGGCCATTCCCCACGGACCCTGCACCAAGACCCAGGACTCTGCACGCTGTGTCCGCCCCACTCCCCAGCTTGCAGAGAGCTGGGGGCAGTCGATCTCACCAAGAGAGTAGATGCTGCCCTGCAGCCTACTTCACTGATGGTCTTAAGAATCGGGTGAAAGAACAGACGTAGGTGTGTTTCGTATTTCTTAGTATTGTGTTCTTGGTATTTCTCACATGGGGCAGCAGAGGCCGAGGAGGTTAGGAACTTTCCAGGGATCACACGGCCAGTTACTGGAGAGCTGGGGGTCAGCATTTTGGTCTCCCAGTGCCCAGCACCCAATACACTCTCATTCAGAGGCCAGCCGGGTCCCTGCATGGAACTGCCCACCCTTTAACTTTCTAGAAGAGGCATGTTAACAGACACTGGCTAAATGAATTATCTGTACAATTATTCAGGATTCAAATGGGTATTGAACATAGATCCAAATGGGAAGGAACGCCTCTTTTCTTCCTCCCTTTCTCCTCGCTTCTCTCCTCCCATCCCCCCTCCTTCTTTTCTACCCGAATGATAAGTAGCGGGAGGCCGTCAGGACATTTGGAAAATGGATCCTCTCACCATTGCCGACCTTGGAGTGTTTCCTTGCAATATATTTTTTACTTGCTTTGCCTATAGTTTTACTTTAAAAAAACCCTCTTATATTGTGGTCTTTTCCCCATGTAATTAAAATGTCTTGGTAAATATTCTTAAAAATATTTCTTTGAGTGAATGGATGACATCTTACTGAGTCCCAATAACTGTACACTTTGGCTTTTTCCAGTTCTTTGCAATTATAAACAGCACTCCAGAAACAGCTTTGTGCATATATATATATATATATATATATATATATATATATATAGGGGTTATTTCATTCAGATGGATTATTGGAGGAAGAATTATTAGGTCAAAGGCTCTGCATATTCAAATCATATTTAAAGCCCCTCTGAAAGATTATTCTTTAGAAAAGCAGCTACATTTCAAGTCAGGTTGCAAGGTAGAATCATACCATTTCTGGTTCATCCTTGAAAAATCCTTTAAGAAAGCCCCAAATTTGGAGAGTGACGTGAAGTTGGAGGCTCTCGATAGCTGGTCCAACACAGCCAGCTCTTCCTTCTGGTGTAGGGACAGATGGCTGTTTCTCTGGCAGTTAAGTAGTTGGTGTGTGTTTAGGGACCACGCTGTACATGAAATACGAATTGTTAAACACCAGGGTGGTCATCCTCACTGCAAGATGCTCACACTGCGAGAGGCGGAGGGTGTGTGGGGATTCAGATTCAACTGCCCAGACCCTCGCCCACAGGGCATGGGGGACTGACACACATTATTTCGATGGTTATTTCTAAGATTCCCTTCCTCCTCCAACTTGAGTATTTTAGTAGAATTTGCATTCCGTTAATGGATTCATAGATCATGCGATCCTGCTGGACTTTCTTAAACCCCGAGCAGTACCTAAATGCAGCTGGAAGGTCAGGGAGGTCCCCAGTTTTCTGCCCATTCTCAGCAGCCCACTCTGGGTCTGTGGCTAAACATCCACTTGAAGTCTTTGGGGCAACGGGCACCTGGGAGGGGAACGGCTGGAATTGTGGGTGTCTCGTGTTTTTCTCTTTAAGCTCAGTTTCCTTTGTGGGCTAGAGGGGAGGGAAGACCAAGCTGTTTGCATCTGTGTCTGCGAGTTGCCTGGAACATGAGTTCCCATGAAAGCCCTCATCATCGCAGGACTGATGTCACCCAGCTGTCTGGCCAGGCCGGGCTTCTCTGCTGGACAGGGCAGGAATTCACAGTGTGGCCATCACAAGACCAGTACGATGGGGCAGACCTGCCAATGCGCGGGGGGCTTAGGTTTTCAGGTGCTCAGTCTGTTTTAGCGAAGAAAGTTTGATTGGATCATGGCCACGCGTGTTTGTTCAGGTAGCGTCTGTGGCTGCCCGCGTGCTACACAGCAGAGTTGAGTTAAGTAGATGTGATGGAGGCCATATGGCCCCCGAAGTCTGAAATATTTACCATCTGGCCCTTTACAGGAAAAGTTGGCTGATTGCTGCCTTACCCAAATGTTGGCCAGGCCTTGGTGTTGGATGCTGAGATGGTCGCCATCTCATGTCGGTGATCCATCAAGTGGACTCCGGGTCTGAGCCCCGCCCCAGAGACGGAGGGCTGGGCGCTGCACCCCGGACCTCAGGCTGCTCTGCTAAGTGCTCACCCCCCGCGCTTGGTCCTCCCCTAACCTGCGCTCCCCTGTCTTCCTCCCTCGGCCAGCATCCACTCGAGCGTGCTGAAGGATGAGGCTGAGCCCCCTGTGGCCGGGGGGCCCCAGCTCCCCGAGGTCAGCCTGGGCCGCTTGGATTTTGAGGTGTCCGACTTCTTCCTCTTTGGCTCGCCCCTGGGCCTGGTCCTGGCCATGCGGAGGACGGTACTGCCCGGACTGGATGGTGGGTATGGCGCGGGCTGGGGTCCAAGATGCCTTTGGGTCACTAGGCCACTGTGTGAGGGCCTGGAATTGGGGAGAGCGGGGGCGGGGAGGGCCATGGAGTTGGGGTAGATGAAGAGAGAGGCGAGGAAGAAGAAGGGGTCGGGGGGGAGGAGAGTGGGGCAGTTTCCCTAGGTGGGCAAAGGTGAGGCAGCTCCTGGTGGATTTCGCTGTCCCTGTCACATGCTCCAGACTGATTTGTGCCCCCATTGTCCAGCTGTCATGCTGTCAGGGAAGAGAAGCCCTATTGCACCCACCCCCTCCATCCCCAGCGCCCAGGCAGGCCCTCTGCAGCCAGGTTGGTCTTACTGCCCCCTGCAGATGCCCTGCTCACCTCAGTGCTTTTGTTCTCGCAGTCCCTGCAGCCTTCAGTGCCTTCTCCCCATTCCTCTAAAATATACACGGAGGTGATTTGCACCAGCAGATGGCTTAGCAATGACTCTGAGGATATAAGAGGCTGGAGGCACCTCAGAAAACAATGGATCAGGGATTCTCGAATTTCCTTAGCACCAAAGTTTACCAACAACCTGCACTATGGAACAGATAAAAAGTGGCAGGGGGGTGTCTGCTAGAAGTGGGGAGAGGAGGCAGAATCCCACGGCCGTCCTTAACGTTGCTAAGGAAACCTAGGGCTCCCTGGATGCTGGACCGTCCAGTCCTCTAAGAGGGACAGGGAGGCGCGTTGATGAGCTGAAGCCTCAGTGGAGACACCTGCTGGTCAATGGGAGAAGTGTTCTGTCAGCTCTGGCAAACTAAGAAGTCTACTTACTACCGGGCCTGGGAAGTGAGCGGGCCGAAGGAAGGGCTGCTGATCCTGACTGAAAGATCCTAGGTCCGCTTCATAGTTCAGGTGGCAACTAAGTGACAGCTAGAAGAATTTAAAGGAGTTTGACCAGTGGAAATAGTGGAGGGCGTCCTGCTAGGAGGAGGGGCAGCTTGAGCAGAAGTGCAGAGAAAGGAAAGCAGCAAGCCTGGCTGGGGAGTCACCAACGTCCACCATGGCTGTAGTGCTGGGCGCCTACAGCGGTGCTTCTAGGTGGGGCAGGTTGGCAAGGCATTGAAGGCCAAGCTGAACCTGATGGCTTTGATCCTGTCGGTAGCAGGGAGCCATGGCAAGTTCTTGAGCAGAGGAATAGGTTACTCAAAGCTGCAGTCAAGGGAGCCTCCTAGGGCCAAGGGAGCAGGTGCTCAAGGGACTTCCCCCATGTATCCTCCCACTTCCCACCCCCACCTAGGTTTCCAGGTACGTCCTGCCTGCAGTCAGGTCTACAGCTTTTTCCACTGCGCAGACCCCTCTGCCTCCCGGCTTGAACCACTGCTGGAGCCCAAGTTCCACCTGGTGTCGCCCGTCAGCGTGCCCCGCTACCAGAGGTTCCCGCTGGGTGACGGACAGTCCCTCCTCCTTGGTAGGCCCTCAGGAGTATAAGAGTGTGCTGAGCCGGAGGCTGGGCCCCAGCTGGGAGGTGCCCGAGGGCCACCCTCTCTGGTCCAGCCCCTCCAAGCTAGTCAGCTGTCAGAGTGACTAGACTCACCTGAACAAGGACTGTGTGCTCTGTGCGGCGGGGGGGGGGGACAGGAAGACAGCTGACTCACCTGCCTTCCGAGCAGCCCACCTGTGTGAGCACCTGTTCTGCAGGAGGCATCTTTGGGCTCTGCCCCGTGACCAGCTCCCATGGCCGGGACCAGCATAATACTTGAGTTGTCAGACCTGATTCTAAGTCCGGGGATCCATGCTGAGTGCTATGCCTAGAGCCCAGCCTGGACTCTGGAGGGGCAGGGCATGGAGTGGGTCACCCTGGAGGGCTTCATGGAAGAGAGGGCCTTCAACCAAGGCATCGGACAGGTGGAGAAGAGCTGGAGGATGGGGGTTGGAGAGATCTTCTGGGTGGAGGGAACATCAGGAGCAAGGGCAGGTGGATTGGGGGGGCGTGGCCTCCAGGGCTTAAGTGGGGTGAGCCAGACATGGACTGGGGTGAGGCCAAGGGGAGGCCTCTACTGGACAGTCAGGGGCTTGGAGATCAGAGCCTTGGCTCCGTACCACAGTTCAGGAAGTTTAGCCAAGCCGGTTCAGAGATTTGGGCCAGATTGGGGGCGGGGGCTGCTGTACACGTGGCTCATTCAGGATTAAAATCCAATTTACCCCCCTTGCCCCCATTTCAATGGAAACTTAATTTCCAAAGTCCTCTTTTGTCAGGAGTTTCCGTAGATAGAAGGGGCTCTAAAACCTTCCCACATCTTAAAATGTCACTCTCTGCTCAGGGCATCCCCCTGCCCCCAGGGGGGCGCCCTCGCTCCCAGGCTGGAGGCCCCATTCATTTCCAAGCTCAGCCACAGTCCTCTGTGGCTCAAGGAGGAGTCTGATACAAGAGCACATGGTAACGTGCCACCTGTGACCTCAGCTGGTGCTTTTGGGGCAGTGTCCCAGACGCGCCCTCGGCAGCTCTACTGGGGCTGGATGTCATGGTTGGGACCCTGACTCGTGCCTGCCTAACCCATGGCTTGGAGGAGGTGAAATCTGACTGCATACTACAGTGAGGGGGTCCCTTCAGGCCCTGGGGTAAGAGGTGCGGGCTGCCCGCTGGGCAGGTGAGGGGGCAGGCCGGGCTCAGCCTCCCGCCCAGCACGGGGCTGGCGCACACAGGCAGCTTCATCTGAGACCCACCACTTGGCCTTGACTGTGAAATTCCCCCTCCAGCTGACGCCCTGCACACCCACAGCTCCCTCTTCCTGGAGAGCAACTCCCGGGGCAGCCCGCCGCTTCTGGAGGCCCCGGCCTCACCCCCTCACGCCCCGAGGTCCCAGCGCCCGGGGCGGAGGATAAGCCAGGGCAGCTCCCACAGTGAGAGCTCGGAGTCCTCGGACAGCCTGGCCCCCGTGGGCACCTCCCGCAGTGAGTGAGGGTCTCCCGGGCCCTGCCTGGATTCGCGGGAGAGGGGACCCTCCTCCGGGTGGCCGCTGGCCCACTGCCGGGGCTGCCGAGGGCGGGGGAGGAGGGGACAAGGGAATCCAGACCGAGCTCTGACCTCAGAGAGAACTGTGACCTCTAACCCTGGACAGGGGCCCTGACCTCTGACCGTGGACTGAGCCGTGACCTTGCCAGGCCTCAACTTACTCCCAGCGTTCAGTTTTCCCCCTGGGAGTCCCTGTGACCAACAGCCCTGGGATGAGACTGTGCACGTCTCTGTGGGTCAGGCCCCCATCCTGGGGACCAGTTTGCAGCACGCGCCCTGGGGGAGGGGTGGGTACGCGAGGGGGCTGGGGGGTCGTTGAAGGCGGAGGAGAGCTCATTCTGAGCCGAGCACTCTGGCCCCAAACTTGTGCCCCGAGTGGCACATCCACCCCTGGATCCGGGCCCCGGGGTCCCACGCTGCCCCTTGGGTCAAAGCCCCGGGCAGGCCGCTCTGACCTTGGCCCCCTCTTGGCCCCGCAGTCACAGCCAAGTGGTGGGGCAGCAAGCGCATTGACTACGCCCTGTACTGCCCCGACGTCCTCACTGCCTTCCCCACCGTGGCCCTGCCCCACCTCTTCCACGCCAGCTACTGGGAGTCCACGGACGTGGTGGCCTTCATCCTGAGACAGGTACTGCCGCCCCTTCTTGGGAGGGCCCGTCCTTCTGGGGGCAAGAGGCTGACCTCGCGGGCCACGCTGGACACTGGGAAGGCACCGAAGCGTGGCGAGTCGGGGGGTGACCTGGACAGACAACGGTTTTCCTAAGGAACGCTTGCTTCTGGCCAATGGTGTGGTACTTTCTAGAAAATTAAATAGACACCACGTAGGAGAATGTACCTATGGTTCAACTTGGAGACTGGAGTCATCATGCCTGTTCCCCTGTGGGTCTCAAGGTCCTCGTCTCTAAAATAGGTGGAGAGAGAGGCCAGTGACTGAGGGAGAGCCTGGGGGTGGGTAGGGGCTGGCAGGTGAGGGTCAGATCACATGCACCCTCCACAGCCAAGGTCAGAGGGGGATTTTATACTGGGTCCGATGAGAAGTCACTGCAGAGTTTTGAGTAAGGGAGAGATATTGATATTCTAGAAGGAAGTCCTGTGGCTGCTGCTTGGAGGGCAGGAGAGCAAGCGTGGGATCCCAACCTTGAGGTGGCGGCTTGGGCTAGGAAGCTGGTGGCAGAGGTGCCGAGGAGCTGCCGGGTTTGAGGTGTGGTGACAGGACCTGCTGACATTCGGGCTGCGAGGGAAGGTGGGGGCATCCCATGAATCCTGGTTTCCACTCGATTAACTATGGTGACACCATGCCCTGGGGCTGGGGAAGAGCCGGGCTGGGCAGGAGGGGATACTGAGTCTTGGGTCTGGACCTGGGAAGATGAGACGCCTGTTAGATGTTGGGAGGGAAGGTGAGTGGAGAGTCTGGAGCTTAGCTGGCTTGGAGATAAAAATGTGGAGTCATCAGAGCTTGGATGGCATTTAAAGCCAGCGATGGGTTGCCCTGCTTCTCACACCAATTCCCACGTGTGGGTTTTTTCCCCACACCAGGCAAGTCTCTGACCTCAGCTGGGTGTCCTACAATTTCACTCAGTTTTGACATTATCTACCTAGAGATAGGGTCAGATCCCACAGGTTAAGGGCTCAGCCCTACAACTGCCCGCCCCTCCCCCATCAGATGTCAATCTTCAGGTTGTCACCTGGGTTTCCCTCTCTTTTTTTTTTAAACATCATGAAAAATTTTTTCTTTATTTTTTTTTGGCTGTATCGGGTCTTAGTTGGCGCACATGAGATCTTCATTGAGGCATGTGGGTCCTTTCGTTGCAGCGCGTGGGCTCTCCGTTGCAGCGCATGGGCTTCTCTCTAGTTGTGGCATGCAGGTTTTTCTCTCTCTAGTTGTGGCACGCGGGCTCTCTTGTTGAGGCGTGTGAGCTCAGTAGTTGTGGCGCGTGGGTTTTAGTTGCCCCGCAGCATGTGGGATCTTAGTTCCCTGACCAGGGATTGAACCCACGTCCCCTGCATTGGAAGGTGGATTCTCTACCACTGGACCACCAGGGAAGTCCCTCACCTGGGTTTTCTGACTCACAGGCTATAGAATGGTGGTTCCAAAGATCCTCTCCTTGGATTCAGTTAATTTGCTAGAGTGGCTCACAGAACTCAGTTTATTTACTAGATTACTGGTTAATTATAAAAGGATTTTAGAAAAAGGAACAGCCACATGGAAGAGATGCAAAGGGCAGGGTATGGGGAAAGGAGATGGAGCTTCCATGCCCTTTCTGAGGGCACCACTGTCCCCAAATTCCCATGTGTTCACCAACCTGGAAGATCTCCAAAGCCCACCCTTTTGGGGTTTTGTGGAGGCTTCATTACATAGACATGATGGATTAAATCACTGGCCATCTGTGATTAAACTCCAACCTCCAGCCCCTCTCCCCTCTCCCCTCTCCGGAGGTGGTGATGTGGGGCTGGGGCGGGACTGAAAGTTCCAACCCTCTGATCACAAGGTTGGTTCTCCTGGCAACCAGCCCCATCCTTAGATGCGGTTCAAGTCACCTTATTAGCATAACGAAAGACACCTTTGTCCCTCTCACTTAGGAAGTTGCAAGGATTTGAGGAGCTTTGTGCCAGAAATTGGACAAAGACCAAATATATACTTCTTCTTATAAATCACAACATCACAGATACCGAGGGAGTTACTGTAGACGGAGAAGTTCAGGGAGGAGTCCTGGAGCGGATAGACGGGAGGGGGCCTCTGAGTTGGGCAGGATGGAGGTCACGGGGCCTTGGCAAGAATGGCTTCAGGGGAGACACAGGATCAGAAGCCTGCCTGGAGTGAGGGAGGGGAGAAGGCAGGGGGCAAGTGGAGACAGTGCAGGGCGAGTCTTCTGTGGACTTTTGCTGTCAGGGAGAGCAGGAACATGTCATGGTTGTTGAGAGGGGTCCTAGGGAGAGGCACTATGACGGCATATTTAGATGCTAAGGAGAATGATCCAGTAGTGAGGGACTAGCCATTGATGTAGGGTTGAGAGGGGAGCTGGCTCCATTATGTTCTTGAGGAGGTGGGTGGGGCTGGGTGGGACCAGGGCTCCAGCTGGCCTTCAGTAAGGGTCACCCACCATAATGGGGGAAGGCAGAGAATGGGTACAGACGCAGGTGGCTGCTAGGTTTGGGTGTCGAGAGCAGAGGCTGGTCCAGGCCAGAGCATTTGAGAGATAGTGGTCTGGCCCCAGCTGTCAGGGCAGGTGGGCAGAGTGGTAGGTGCTGGGGGCTCCCGGCCTCCTGAGGGTCCCAGGCTGGGAGGTGGGGAGGCCTGGAGGAGGGCCTGACTGGCCGCAAGCTGGAGGGCCCTGACACCATGGGGAGGAGGGAGAGGGGCCCAGATGGCCTGACCCGGAGTCCTGCTGGGCCGCTGATCAGGTGATGCGCTATGAGAGCGTGAACATCAAGGAGAGCGCTGGCTTGGACCCCGCAGCACTGAGCCCCACCAACCCCCGCGAGAAGTGGCTTCGTAAGAGGACCCAGGTCAAGCTGCGGGTATGTGCTTGTTGGAGGTGCCTACGGGTTGAGGCTGTGGTCTCGGGGAGGTGGGGCTGCCCCTGGGGCCTGGGGCATCCACACGGCGGGGAAGGGCTTTGGTTCGCTCCTCAGATCTCCGTACTCATACATGCTGGGATTCAGGCTTAGACGAGGCCCCCAGGGCTGCAGTGGAGGGGGAGGGGGGATTGGTGAGATGGGGAGCTGGCTGCCGTGGCCTGGCTCCACAGGAGCACCACGGGTGGGGCTCCAGGGCGCTGGGGATGGTGAGGAGATGGCAATTGTGGAGCAATTGCTATATGCCAGGTCTCTGTAGACGTACCCAGGGGTCCGAAAGAGTGTTGCACACAACCACGGGGCTCACAGCCCGGTGTGACATTTGCCATCATATAGAGGGAGGCACAGATTAGGAAGAAGATGAAGAGAAGGATTGTCAGGGCAGGCCGTGCAGCGCTTCCCTGAAGAAGCATCATCTCTGCAAGGTATTGACGTATGAATAGGAGTTCAGTAGGCATACATTCATTTACTCAGCAAACGATGGTCAATACCCACTGTGTCCCAGACCCTTTGCCAGGCAGTGGGGCACAGGGATTTACAAGCACAGCCACTGTTGTGGTGGGCACTT
Source organism: Phocoena phocoena (assembly GCF_963924675.1). Classification (NCBI taxonomy): domain Eukaryota; kingdom Metazoa; phylum Chordata; class Mammalia; order Artiodactyla; family Phocoenidae; genus Phocoena; species Phocoena phocoena. The sequence goes on from NC_089237.1 coordinate 49,215,901, forward strand.
CCAGTCCTGTGGGAACATCAGACATGGACCCCAAGAACAGTCCTAAATGGTACAAGGTGATCAGTGATCCATGAATCAACTCTTTTTTTGGTAAACATATTTATTGAGCTATAACCACATTTTATACAATTCACCCACTTAAAGTGTGCGATTCAATGGATCTTAGTGTATTCACCGATGTGTGCAGCCATCATCATGGTTAATTTTAGATCATTTCCATCACCTCCAAAAGGAGCCCCTTACCCTTTAGCTACCACCCCCTTCCCCCAGCCCCCTACTGCCACCCCCTAACCTTAAGCAACCACTCATCTACTTTCTGTCTCTATAGATTTGCCTATTCTGGACATTTCATATAATGGAATCATACAATAGGTGGTTTCTTGTGTCTGGCTTCTTTCACTGAGCACCTTTTTCAAGGTTCATCCACGTTGTGGTTTGTGTCAGTACTTAATTCCTTTTTATGGCATCTTTCCATGTGTTTATTTCCATGAATGAGCTCTTCCCTTATCGGTATTCTTGTAAGCAGGCCTGCATCTCCCACTTGACTGAGGGTTTCCGGGTCAGGGACCATGACTGGTTCCTCTCTGCATCCCCAGAGCCCAGCTCTGGGACCAGTGCAGATGAGGTGCCCACAAATGTTTGTTGATTTGAATTAAAATACCATGGGAATTGAGAGGAGGTGGAGACCATCTCGGGGGAGTCCTCCAGTGCTTCTTGGAGAGGACGAAGTTGAGTCAGGTCTTAGTGGATGGGCTGGAAGAAGGAGGCAGGGGACCAGGGATGCCATAGAAAGTGGGGGGACCAGTGTGAGCAAAGGCCCAGAGGCCTCTGCAGAGCCTGACCTGAAAGAACCAGTGGGGCTTCGAAGGGCAGCAGCAGGAGATGGGACTGAAAAGATTGCCCAGCAAAGTTTTGATGCCAGGCTCAGGATTTGTACTTCATCCCGAGGGCCCTGGGGGGTTAAAAGATCTGTGCTTTATAAAGACGGTCAATCTGCCACGGGGAATGTTTTTGAGTAAGGGGGCTCCTTTAAGATGCTACTAGCAGAGCCCAGGTGAGAGGTACCTGGGTGTGGGAAAAGACACAGATGTGGGTGGTTCTGTAAAGATGGAGTGGTTTGGGTCTTGAAACCAGGCTGGGAGTGGTGGGCAGCTGGGGCCAATGTAGGGCTACGGAATGAATTGAAACCAGACGTGAAGAAGGATGGGGATGCTGGGATAGTTACAGACAAGTGTCGCGACGTCCAGCATCGCTCCAGAATGATCTAGAGCGGGGTGGGGGCATCCAGCCAGGGAAGAGCAGAGCCAGAATGGCCGCGACTGGTTTCCGGCCACACGAGACTTCCTACGCTGTTTTCTCTACTCTTGACATTTAAATCGCCCACGAAGCAAAGAAGGATGGTAAACGGCTACTGGATGTGAGCCGTGATGAGGCAGGAAGAAGTGAAGGTGACCCTCAGTTTCCAGCCTGGGGGTCTAGAAGGATGCCAGGCTCTGAGGACTGGTTGTTACCTCCGGGCCATGCGGAGAATCAAGAGTGGAGGATGCTGGTCTGCAGGAGCCCAGGGCTCCTTGGAGACCACGTGAGGGTCTAAGGGTCTGTTTCCCTCGTGGATTCCATGGGGACACATCTCGGAAGCTCTAACGAGGTTAATAGGAAGAAAGGCAATGTCCGGCGGGTGTGCATCCCTCCAGCTGATCCTGTGGCTGACGTAAGGAAAAAGCCAGGTCAAGTCCCCTTGCAGAAGCTGAGCTGGTTTCTGTCCTTCCAGAATGTCACCGCCAACCACCGGGCCAACGACGTGATTGCTGCCGAAGACGGCCCCCAGGTCCTGGTGGGGCGGTTCATGTACGGGCCCCTCGACATGGTGGCCCTGACCGGGGAGAAGGTACAGAGGCTGGGCCATCCCCTCCTGGGTACCACGTGGCACGTGGGGTGAGGGCTGCAGAAGGCCTGGCTGCACGAGGTGGGAGATGCTCACGCAGGTCAGGGAGGGAGAGCGGGAGTGAGGGTTGGACTGGGTGCCTCGGAGAAGCTGGTGCGGCTGCAGTGGAAAGAGGAAAGGTGGTGGGAGCCAGGAACTAGTGTCGGACAGAACCCCAAGCCCTGCTGTCTTGGCAGAGAAGAGCTCCCAAGCCCAGCCCCAGCGCCCCAGCCTTCAGCGATTCCCCTGGTCCCCTCACTGCCTGCAGGTGGACATCCTGGTGATGGCAGAGCCTTCCTCCGGCCGCTGGGTGCACTTGGACACGGAGATCACGAACAGCAGCGGCCGAATCACGTACAGCGTGCCGCGGCCCCGGCGCCTGGGGCTCGGCGTCTACCCCGTGAAGATGGTCGTCAGGTAAGGCCCAGGCGACATTCTCACGGTGCTTTCACCCGGTTCCATGGCCCTGCCAGCCAGGCCTGTCCAGAAGATGGGGGCCTCGAGGTACTGTCTTCGGGACCCTGTCCTTGTCTGCAGGGAGAGAGGAAAATGGGATGCGGTCGCAGCTGTAGCATCAGGAGATGCCGCCCAGGTTCTCTCTCAACCTGGCCCTGACTGAGCTCTGACCCCGGCTGTGGGCTGACCTTGGCCTCAGGCTGACACCTGACCTTGAGCGCACGGCTGGCCATACCTTTCAGGGGCGACCAGACCTGCGCGATGAGCTACCTCACAGTGCTGCCCCGGGGCATGGAGTGCGTGGTCTTCAGCATCGACGGCTCCTTTGCGGCCAGCGTGTCCATCATGGGAAGCGACCCCAAGGTCCGGCCAGGGGCAGTGGACGTTGTCCGGTGAGTGCACCCTCCCTGCAGGGCCAGCAGCCCTGGGGGATATGGGCCAGGAGCCGGGAGTCCTGGCTTCACCTCCAGCAGTAATTTACTGAGGGCCCTTGAGAATCTCGGATGCCCTCCCTCCCTCCCTCTCTATCCTCCTCCCTCTGTTTATTCTAACACTGTCTGAGCATTCTGTGCAGTGAATCAGGCCTGGTCTCTTGCATTCAGATCCCAGTCAGGATAAAATTGGTGTGTTCTGATTACCGGTTGCTGTGGAGCAAATGGCTCCATACTTAGCAACTGAAGATCGTACTTTATTATTCTATCACATCATTGACTGGGTTCTGCTGGGAGTTTCTCATGTGGGGTCTCTCCAGCAATGGCAGTCAGGTGGCGGTCCAGGCTGGGGATCATCTAAGGGCTCCACTGGGCTGGAGGTTCAAGATGTTCAAGATGGATGATGAGCTCATGTGTCTTGTTCCTCGGCTGGGGCATCTCTTTCTCTCTCTCCATGTGGCTGTTCCATGTGACCAGCCAGGTGGTCTCAGACCAGCCAGACTTTGTACCTGGTGGCTGACTTCCACCATGGTGACCGGCCTCCTCTGGTTCCTGGAGACCCAGCTGGAAGCTACAAGCGTTCTTAGGACCCAGCCTCGGAATTCAGTGTCCTTTCCACTATGTTCTATTGGTTATAAGTGAGGCGCAGGATCCAACCAGATTCAAGGGGAAGGGACCACATAAAGGTGTGAATACTGGGACACATGGCTCACTGGGAGGCCATCTTTCAAGACTAGCTAACACACAGTGCTAATCGAGAGATTGCAGCTATTAGAGCTGATTGGAGAAAGCAGAGCAGACTTCCTGGAGCAGGTGACATTTGAGGCAACTCCTGAAGGACGGATATGCCATTGTACAAATATTAGCACATGCAGAAAAACAAAAAGAAGAAAATACAAAACTCTTTTTTTTGCGGTACGTGGGCCTCTCACTGCTGTGGCCTCTCCCGTTGCGGAGCACAGGCTCCGGATGCGCAGGCTCAGCGGCCATGGCTCACGGGCCCAGCCGCTCCGCGGCATGTGGGGTCTTCCCGGACCGGGGCACGAACCCGTGTCCCCTGCATCGGCAGGCGGACTCTCAACCACTGCGCCACCAGGGAAGCCCACAAAACTGGTTTTGATAGGCCAAGAAGGTGACAGGGAAGAACAGAGCATGTGTGGGGAAGAGGTGGGGCAAGTTTAGGGCCATTGGATGTTGGGGGCCAGATTGGGACAGGGCAGGAGGTGCGGCAGGAAGCACAGCTTCCTAGGACTATTGTACTGCGGAGAGAGGTGCAAACGGATTTTGCCACTAGAAAAGCAAAAGAGGTACCACTTTAGTCTCTCCCTCTCTCCCTGCCTCTCTCCCTCCACCCTTTTCTGAGGCTGGCTCTGGGCCAGGCTCTAGGCTGGGCACTGATGCAGAAAGAGATCCTAGTTAGAGGAAATTCACAGTCCAGTGGAGAAAACAAGTCATGGGCATGAGAAACTGTAGTCCAGGACTCCAAGGGATCAGAACACCAAGAGTGGGACCGATCCCGGGTCCTGGGAGTTCTTGGGGACTGGGTCAGGGGACTGCCCTGCACCACCCCAGCAGCAGTGGTCACTCTGGGGAGAGAAAACTAGTCTGGCTCAAGGACTCCTACGAGACTGCTCACCTCAAGATGCCCACTGGCCTTGTGGAAACAGGCCCTGGACCTGCTCATTTCAGGGGTCGACCTCCTCCTTATAAGCCTGCGTCCTTTATTCCCATTATATCTTCTCCAAGCCCCTCCCAAGTCAATGTCCCCCTCTCACACCTGGGAAGGGGAGGCTGTGGTCCTTCCTCTCTGGGGGGCAGTCCATCTGGTGCTCTCATCTCTTCACATGGGCTCCTGGGGCTGCTGCGGTGCTCTCCAAACCTTGCTGAGCATCAGAAGCTGCTTTCTGTAACCGCAGATCACTGGGTGCCCCGTCAGAATTAACCAGAGCTCTGGAGGTGACACCTGAGCCTGTGCATGCTTACAAAACCTCCCCAAATCTCTCAGAGCATCTTCCAGGTTTGGAAACCCCCAATCTATGGTGGCCAGTCAGTGGCTAGCGCCACAAAAGCCTGCAATCAGGCCTGGGCTCATCTGACATCTTACAGACAGGATTCCATGTCAGCGGAGAGCACTTGCCCACTGTGAGAGCACAGAGAAGAGAGAGGCAGATCCTGCTTGGAAAGCAGGGAAGGCTTCCTGGAGGAGGTGGCCTTGAAAGATGGGGGGATGGGAACATAAGGAGATGGAGCCACAAAGCCTCTCTAGGGCAGGGGTCTGCAGCAGAAGAGCACAGGGCTTGGCTGGGGCAGCAAAGCAGCTCCGTGTGGCTGGGGAGCTGCCATGCTCAAGGGCAGAGTGTGGAGGACCACCAGTGCAGGGGGGCCTTGCGACCTCAGGGCACCGGGGAGCCAGGAAGGGCTTTAGGCAAAGGAGTAGTGGGGTTAGATGTGCAATTTACAGAAATCACCATGGAAACAGTACCAAGGATAACAATAGAGTCACTGCCAGGCTTGTTTGGGATGAATTTATTTCATCCTTCAGAAAACCCTAGGTGGTCATTGTTGTTATCAGCCCCATTTTACAGAAGGGGAAACTGAAATCCTGGGGGCGTTAAGTAACCTGCTCGAAGTTGCACGGCCCAGGTTGGATTGCAATTGGGGGCACTGGAGGGAAAGGGGCCTCCCAGGAGGGTTTTGTAGTGGCCCAGGAGAGCGATGGGTCCTGAGCTAAGGCTAAGAAGTGGAGTTAAACTGAGAGGATGGAGTGAAGATCCTGCCGGGTAAAATCAAAGGCTCCTTGATTGGAGGAGGAAGGACGGGAGACCGAAGGAAAGGGAGGAATCAAAGGGGCTTCTCTCTGGCTCCAGAAACTTGAGTGATGATGGCGCATCACAGAGAAGGGGACCCACGCAGAGGGGCCAGGAGTGGGAGGATCATTTGTGCTGTGGGCATGTGGTTGGTGCCTGTGGGCCATCCGGGGGAGATGGCCAGGACTCACGGGGCTCAACTGGGGGTGCGGACTTCAGGGTGCCCCCTTTTCTCCCCTAGTGCTCCTGGGAACAGCCCCTCCGGCTTCTCGGGGCAGGGGGAAGTGGGGAGTGGGGCGGGCTGCTGGGCAGGGGGTGGCCCACCCAGGGTGGGGCTGGACCCTGCAATGCCGTCTCGCCAGGCACTGGCAGGACCTGGGCTACATGATCCTCTACATCACGGGGCGGCCGGACATGCAGAAGCAGCGGGTGGTGTCGTGGCTGTCCCAGCACAACTTCCCACAGGGCATGATCTTCTTCTCGGACGGGCTGGTGCACGACCCGCTGCGGCAGAAGGCCATCTTCCTGCGCAATCTCATGCAGGAGGTGAGTGTCCCGGCTGGGCAGGGCTTCCTCCACCGCCCTCCCCTCCTCCCTCAACCCTCCTCCTTTACCCCACATCCTCCGATTGTCCAAGCGGATGCCCAGTTTGCAAAGCCCATTCACGTGCATCTCATTGGTCCTTTTACTGCCCAGCGAGGTGTGTCTTATTATCCCTACAGGCAAGTGAGAAAGGTGAGGCTTAGGGATGTGCCCAGGTTCTCAGAGTCACCCTTTCATCCTTTATCTTCTGACCCGAAAGCCTAAACTCTTGTCTCTGCATCTGGTTATACCTTCAGCAGACACTTAAGTGCCTAGTGTGTTCCCTCCCCTGTCCTGGGTGTTGGGGATGCACAGAGGCAAACAGAACTCGGGATGTCCTAGAGCTGTGATTTTCACTGTGTGCCCTGTGGCACAGGGTCCCCTGGGACCTCATTAGACATGCAGAGTCTCTGGCCCCCCTTGGAGACCTACTGAATCTGAAACTCTAGGAAGGGGGCCCAGCAATCTGTATTTTAACAAGCCCACCAGGGGATTCTGATGCTTACAAAATTTTGAGAACTGCCGATCTGGAGCCGGGGTTGACAAATCATGGCCCAGGGGCTGAATCCGGCCCGTGGTTTTTATATGACTTGTGAGCTAAGAATGGTTTTAATTCTCTTACATGGTTGGGGGAAAAAAATCAAAAGAAGAATAAGGTTTCATGACATGTGAAAATTATATGAAACTCAAATTTCCATGTCCATAAATAAAGTATTACTGGAACACAGCCATGCTCATTTGCTTACGGGTTGTTTATGGCTGCTTTTCAGCTACAATGGAATAGTTGAGTAGTTGCAACAGAGTGCAAAGCCTAAAATATTTAGTATCTGGTCTTTCACCAAAAGAGTCGGCCAATCCCTGATCTACAGGAAGAAAAACATGGAAATTGACAGTTAACTGGTGGGTGATTAGAAAAGACCCTTTGGGAAAACAGAGGAGAAAGGACCTAGCTTTGTCTGGAGAGGCCAGGGAAGGCTTCTAGGAGGTGGTAACTTCTGAGCTGAGTCTTGAAGCATGAGTATGAGTTTGTCCGGTGGCCAAAGAAACAGCATGTGCAAAGGCACTGAGGTAGGAAAGAGCTGCAGGTATGCAGGATGGGGGCATGTGCTGGATCAGATTCAGGTCAACTGGGGGCTGAGGTCCCAGAAGCGATCAGGGGCCTGGGCTGGGCAGGCCGTGAAAACCTTAGAAACTGGGCAAGACCATGAACTCTCTGCTGAGGGTAATGGTGAGCCATGGAAAAGCTTCAGGCAGGGGAGTGGCCGTGTCTAATTTGGGTGGAAGAAAGATCGTTTTGGCAGCTGTATGGAGAACAGATTGGCGGGAGAAACGAGGGGCAGGAAGGCCAGTTGGGAGGCTGTTGCCCAAGTAAGAGACAGAAGACCAGAATCCAGGTGGTAGTCGTGGAGTGGAGAAAAAGGCACGGACAGGCAGGAGAACCAGAGGGCAGAATTGGCAGGACAGAACTGGCCTCCAGTCCTGGCCCTGGATTGTGTCAACTTGGCACTCAATTTCCTGTCCACAGAGGAGCACTTTGCCCCACTGTTCGTAACCTACGGGTCGCGTTCCTCACGTGGGGTCAGCAAATGGTGGGGCTGTGATTCACAGGTGGAGCCCATATCAGGCTTTCGGTGCAGAGGGTGGGGCAGGAGGGGAGGCCACTGCAGGGGGTGGTTCCTGATGCAGGGTGGTCCCATGACTTGGAGTCTATCAGTGTGCAGATAAAGGGTCCCCCAGCAGTGCTCCCCGGGGGGACATCTAGGAGTCCTCTGTGGGGATGCGCTGGGCCCCCTCTCCCTCCATCAGCTGCCCTGTGTTTCAGTGCTTCATCAAAATCAGTGCGGCCTACGGCTCCACGAAGGACATCTCCGTCTACAGTGTGCTAGGCCTGCCACCCTCCCAGATCTTCATTGTGGGCCGGCCCACCAAGAAGTATCAAACCCAGTGCCAGGTGGGTAGAGGTGGGGCTGGGGGTTGGGGGGTGAGGGGGGTGGAACCAACAAAAGGGGAGAGGGGAGGAGGAGGTTTATTCCATTGTTTGCTCATTCAGTCATTTGTTCTTTCCTTCCTTCCTTCCTTCCTTCTTTCCTTCCTTCCTTCCACAAACACGACTGGGTGCCTGCTTTGGGCCAGGCCCTGCGCTGGGTACAGGGGAGACCCACGGTGCAGTCGGATGTCATGTCATCCAGTCTAGTGGGGGAGATGGAAAACTTAGCAGACAGTGACAGTGCAGTGTGGCAGGAGCCATAGTGAATGGCAGGGAGCACAGAGAACTGTGGGGTCCCAGAGAGGAGCAGCTAAGCCGGACTCAGGGAAAAGGTTGGTTTCTGGGAGTTTGAAGGAATTATCCAGGAAGGGCCTGAGGTTGGAGGAGCCTTTGTGAGAGAGGCAGCAGCAAAAGCCACGGTCAGGAGACAGCAGAGCACATGTATATTATGGGAACTGCAAGTGACTCAGCTTGGCTGAGTGTGATGTGGGAGGGAAAGGGAGAGGGGGCTGGAGCAGCGGGTCCTGGATGGCCTGTGTGTCTTGACAAGCTGGGACTCTATGGCTCTGGAGTGAGTTTGTGATGAGTTTGTGATTCAGAGAGATCCGTCAGGCTGCAGGTGGAAGGCGGATCAGGGGAAGGGGAGAGGGGAGGGAAGCAGTGGCAGGGCGGTGGCAGGGCAGAGAAGGCCAAGGGCCTGAGAGGCACTTCCAAGGCAGGATGGATTGGATTTGGTGACGAAGGGATGGGATGCATGAGTCGAGAGAAAGGGAAAGTCACAGATGATGCCCGGTTTCTGACCTGGGTGACCAGGTGGGTGGTACCGTTACTGGGGTTGAAAAGCAGGCGACTGAATGGAAGGCGATGACCTCTTGGGGCCACGTGGAGTGGGAGGTGCCTGAAAGTGACCGGCAGGTGGAGGGGCAGAGATGGTGGGACCTCAGAGTGGGGACCGTTAGAGCAGGGCTTCTCAACTCTGAGGTGCACACGGATCACCTGGAGACCTCGTTTAAACGCAGATTCAGATTCCCAGGCCTGGGCTGGGGCCTGACATTCTACCCGTCAAGGGTCCAGGTCGTGCTGATGCTGCTGTGATCCACGGCCCACACTTTGAGTAGCAAAGCCTCTGAGGACCTAGGGAGAGAGACTGGCAAGAAGGGCAGCTGCGGGGGCCAGAAAATAACGAGGTTCCATGCGGTAGGAGCTGGAGGAGGGGAGAGAGAGACTTACCTTTGGGGGATTTTAGTGAAAGTGACAAGGATGGGAGCTTCGCCCCATCAGGAATCCAGGGAACTCTGGCGTGACCCGGGGGTACAGACAGAAGCGCTCAGTTGCCCAAAGCCGGGCAGGGAGCACTGACAGGTCACGAGCTCCCCGGGTCCTGGAGCAGCTGGGTGTTCCGGGGAGAGGGCGATGTTGGGGTGTGGGGAAGGGCAGGACCGCGGCCCGCCTGCCCCTCTGGCCTGACGCCTGTCCCCTCCGCAGTTCCTGAGCGAGGGCTACGCCACGCACTTGGCCACGCTGGAGGCCGGCCACCGCTCGCGGCCCAAGAAGAACAGCTCGCGTATGATGCTACGCAAGGGCAGCTTCGGCCTCCACGCGCAGCCCGAGTTCCTGCGGAAGCGCAATCACCTGCGCCGGACCCTGTCGGTGCAGCAGCCCGACCCGCCCACCAACCCCAAGCCCGAGCGGGCCCAGAGCCAGCCCGAGTCCGACAAGGACCACGAGCGGCCCCTGCCCGCGCTCAGCTGGGCGCGCGGGCCCCCCAAGTTCGAGTCGGTGCCCTGAGGGCCAGGCTGCGTGCAGAGCAGGGGGGCCCCAGCGGGCTGCCTTCTCCCCGGCAGACACAGGCCTTTTCCTGCTTTTTCCCTCCCGTGTCTGTCCAGCAGTGTCCGACCAGCGAGGGGGGCAGGACCCTGCCTGGCCTTGGGGGGCTCCCTGGGCTGCGAAGGGGTGAGATCCAGGGGTCTCAGTGCGGTCGCTGCTGCCCCATCACGCCTGCAACGCAAGCCCCAGCTAGGGTGGATGTTTGTGTAATCCCGGGGGCAGGCCTGCCTGGAGCCGGAGTGTTTGACAAAGTCGACCATCTTTCTGAGTTCCTGAGGCTTCCACAGCGATGCTAGGCAGGCCCTAACGGGAGGAGCCCCCAGACCAGGGACCAACAGCCGCTGGCAGGTACAGCTTCCTGGCTGCCTGCTGGAGGGTCGAGTGGCATTTGTGCCCGCCCTCCGTGTGGCGTCCCGGGTCACCATCTTGGGCCTGGCTCTCCTGTGGCAAAGTGGCCACGTTCTGGGAATGAGAGGATGTCCCCTGGGCTCATCCTCTGTTTGAGTCGTTTGCCCACGGCCCTTGGGGGGGCGGGGTCTGGTGCTGACGGTCTGTCCTCCTGCAGCTGTCCATTGTCCCCTCTTGTCTCCTCACCTTTCTCCCGTGGCCCTTGAGGACAGTTATGCCTCTTCCCGGAGTCCTGCCTGGTGCCCTCCCGTGTGAGGCTGTGGCCCCGGGTTCTGGCCTAGCCGGGCTGGCTGTGAGCCCTTGAGCCTGTTGCTTGCCCTCTCTGAGCCCTGCCTTCCTTCTGTAACTGGAGGGGTCTCCCGAGCTGAGATTGGTGGGAGTTTTTGACTCCTAGGTTGTCCTGCACTTCTGCCTTCTGAGGCTTTTCAGGCCTAAGAGCCCCTCAGAGCCCCTCTGAGTGCCCAGTGATCTATACCTTCCTTGCAGACTAAGAGAGGGGCTGGGGCAGGGGGTGGGCAGGAGGGAGCCACCATTGCCCCACCACTTCAAAGGAAGCCCCTCTGGGGGGTTGCTGGGAAGGGGTCCCTGCTCCATAGAGAGGTTTGCTTTGCACTGAGGTCCAAACCTGGTGTCCCAGGGACAGCGACATTCCCCAAGGGCACTGGTCGGGCTCCCCCTCTCCAGCTCTGCTCAGAGGGATTTCTCCCTTTGGCTCCTGGAAGGCGTAACAGCTGAGGTCCCAGAGCTCCGGGGGTTCATGTAATTTTGGCTCAAACTGTTGTGTTCTCTTCCCTTCCCCCTGCCACTCAGCTTGGTTTGGTGCCCGTAACCTCCTCTTGGGTCATCCCCTGAGGTTGGCAGGGCTTGGCTCTCCTGGGGCCCCTCAAATTCTGCCCAGGCCTTCCTCCTGCTGAGCCCCTGGCCCAGGCGTTGGTCTCCTGCGCTCCCCCTGCTCCCTGGCCCAGACCCACACCTGCTATGTTGGGCTACCGGGGCTGCCTCTGAGCCCTTCGGGCCGTCACTGAGGCTGATCCAGCTCTTGCAGCCGAGGCTCTGGGTCACGGGCCGGGCTGCCCAGGCCCAGATGTCTGTATACCCAGCAGGCACCTGTGTCAGCTCAGTGTCGCTTCTGCTGTCTACCTCTTGCAGGTCCCATGTGGCCAGTGTCCTCCCCAGTGGCGGCTGCTGGTGGGGGCTGCTGGCACCGCTGTTGTGAATCACCCGGTAAACTGGACGCGCCGCTGGGGCTGGACGGCTCCGGGCTCCCAGCCCCCACCCCTGCTCTCCACTGGAACTCTGTCTTCTCCAGCCTGCCAGCTCCCATTCCACTTCCAGCGCCACCTCTGCGCCCAGGCCCAGAGCTGCTGGCAAGTCTGCTGGGGAGGGGTGATCACCCCCAGCTTCCTCTCTGGTCCTGCCTCCTGGCGGTTCGCAGCGGGCCCATCCCGCCTTTAACATTTCATCCTTCTTGGCTGTCCATCGAGCAGCAGCTCGTACGGCACAGCCACGTCAACTCCAGTCCTTCCCCTCCTTTCCAAAGCAGACGCGGCAGTACACTTGGGCGGAGTTAGTCTGCTTCTCTGAAATTCCATCTCCTTTTTGCAGAAGCCACTGATGTGTGGCTCTCAAGTGATTAAATAATTAGCGTGCGATACTTCTCCCCCAGGTAGAGTCCCTCTGCCCTTTTTTCTGAGAACCCCAGGCTGGGAGCAAGAGAGAGCAGGGACCCTGAGGAATTTGGAGTCCGCGGGAGCAGGGTTCTGTGCTTGTGGGGATCGGAGCCGGGACGTGGGCCCCAGCAGGAGGGCCCGCACCCCTTCCCTTCTGGAGCTCCGGTTTGGGGCTCTGACGAACTGCACCTCAGATGCTGAAGGTGTACAGTGAGATGTGGTGAACACAGCGTTCTGGGAGCTTCGGTGGGTGTGTGTGAATGTGTGTACTTGGAGCCCTGTATAGTGATCAGACTCGACTTGTTTCAGTACTGCTTTCACAGCAACTCTGTAACCAACGTGCACTTTCTCTGCTAGTGGTTTGTTTGATCTTGTCCTTCCAGTTAAGTTGGAGAAAAACAAAGAAGCAACTTGTGTCGTTCTCCGGAGGGGGTGCCACTGCCTCTCCTGGAGTACTTCTGTGACCCCCAGTCTGGCTGTTTTCTAGAGAATCCTTCCAGCTCCGTGTGCCTGCTCCCCAGGAGCTGGAAAACAGATCTTCCCGCCTGACCAAAGCTCCTTGTTCCTTGCGTGGCATGTTTGTTCTTCCTAGTTTGGGGTGGGGGGGGGCCGGCTGTCCCGACAGAGGGCCTGCCTGCAGCCTCCCCTGCCTTCGCCCTGTTGGGGGTTCAGGGTGCATCTGTAGCCAGGGCCTGCTCTTCAGGCCTCATGGCATTTTTCTAAAGATCTCAACTCCTCTCTTAGGCTCCGCAACAGATACATTAAAAAAAAAAAAAAAAGTAAGACTCTTTCATGCATTTGGATAAAGGGCCCTCCAGTCTGGGTGCTGGGCCACAGAAAACCAACATATTTGGACCCCAGGATTCCAGACGTTACTGGGGTGGGGTGGGGTGGGCTCCCTGAAAGAGGGGAAGCTGGAACTCATGGGTTTTAAACCGTACTTTGACGGCTTTGGAACTCAGACTCACGCCCCGGAAGTGCCCTGCCGACAAAACGTGGTGCCGATTGTTAAATGAAAGGCGGACCCTGAGGCAGGTGGAAGTGGGTCCCGAGGTGGCGCCGGTTTTGTGGGGGACACTCGCCCACCCAGCCCAGGTGCAGCCCTGCCCGGGAGGGGCGCCCTGCCTGCGGAGCCTCAGCTTGACCCCGCCTTAAATAACCAACTTTCCTGCCGAATCCCCGGGGGTTTGGGTGCCCAGTGCTCTGGAAACCTATTCTCTTTGGCTCAGCCAGAAGAAACCTCCCCCACCCCCGCCCCCCCCCGACCAAGTAGGGTTAAGTCCAAGCAGCGAGGCCTGGCCTGGGTCCTTGTCTCCTTGCTGAGAAATCAACAGGGTGGATGGGAAAAAAAAATCAGGAATTTGACCGCGCCCCTCACGGGCACAAGGAGAGGCAGGTTACACCAAGGAGGGCTGGGACGGTAGGGTGGCTTGCTCGTGGGGACTCCCACCCTCAGAGCCCACGGTCCTTTTCTATTTGTCTACTCGGCGGTGGCAGCCGGTCTGATCTTGTCCGTCTGACTGTTCCTAAGTACGTAACTCTCAGTATTATTTGTGGTGGACGGTTCTGTGGTGGAAAAGGTTTAATCTGTTTCTCATGGCTGCCTTGTACAAAATCTGTTAGAAAAGAAAATGTAAAATACCAGATTTCTAACAAGACGAAAACAGCATTACAGAGTTAAAAGATTTTTACAACTGGTCTTGATTTTGATGTGAGCTGGTTTTTAACTCTCAAATGTTGTCACTTAAATAAAAACCTTATTTGCCTTTAAAATGTGCTTTGCTCTGAACTAAGCCGAGAGACCCTTCGCGTTGCTCATGTTCCGCCTGAGCTGGGGGCAGGCTGGCTTGGAGTCGGGGTGGATGAGGGCGACAAAGCCGGGCCCTAGACCACAGACCTGTTGCTCAGAGCGGCACAGGGGGTAGGGTGACAATGAAGAGATGTCAGATACAGAGAGTCTTTATTATGAAAAAGCAGTGTTGTCTAGGAAACTCATACACTGGTTTCTTTCGAATAAAATGACAAAGCAGATTTCTTAAATAATTTACAAAGGGTGGAAATCGCTATTGAACAGGGCTACCTCTCCCTGTACTCCCACGGTGCCCTGTGCTGAGAATGTAAATAGGTACCTGTGGACTCAGGGTCTTGGGGCCTAAAACTTTCTCCCATCCCTTCTTCCGGGGCTCTGCTGTGGGCAACAGGGCTAGAATCTGGGTTCCCAAGAGCCCCTGCGCTGGTGACACAGGAGATGACTCTTTGCAGACCCTACTCCTGGGTACACAGCTCAGAGCTCTCAAATATTACCTTGTGCTTGCACTGCACTTCACAAGTGAAGCAACTGTAAAGCTCACGTGTGGGATGAGTTTCTAAGCCCCAAAGGGGAGTAGAATGAGCAGTTCCCCCCGCCTCCCCGAGGCCTCCCCGAGTCACTCGCGGACTGCGGCAAGTGGTCACTGGCGGGCGGGGAAGTGGCTGGAGCGGAAGGGCAGAGACCCCCGAGCAGCCTCCACCTGGGCCCTTGTTAGTCCGGTCCCTGTTTGCCGCGGCCCAGGGGCACTGCCAGCTCCTGGGTCCTCCAGGAACTCCCGGGAGGCGCGGACCCTGGGTGTGAGGGCGTGGTGGTCAGCTGTGGCTTGCTTCCTGCAAGACAGAGCTCCCTTCATGCCCCTCACAGTGCTGAAGCCAGGGGAGGCGGGGACACCATAGACCGCCCCCCCGAAATGAGGTGCTAGAAGGTGGCTGCGGCTGCCTGGGGCCCCGGTATGCTCTGCTCCATCAGTGATGGGCCCCGTGAGGTCAGGAGCTCCGGCTCCAAGCAGCTCAGAAGACTCGCGCCTTCCTGCTCTGTGGGGCCCATTGGCTCTGTGGCTTTTTCCAAAAAGACTCAGTTCTTTAACGTGCCTCCAAGTATGTCTATGGGCTCGTGCAAGAGGAGGAGGTGGGGGAGGGGGAAGGCACAGAGAAAGATGCTTAGGAGGAGGGCGTTACCTGAAGGACGCTGTCCTCAGTCATGAATGAGAGAAACAGTCATGTCGCCACTAGAGGTGGGAAAGCAGGAGGGACAGATGCCGCTGGGTGCCGCAGGCTTTGAGGGACCCTCCCCGCCTGAGCTAGACAAGAGCAGACCTGGCAACGTGGCGGGGACATGGCCCACTCAGCGTGTAGTCAGAGCCGGCAGGGCCCCGCCTCAGAGGCCGTCACAGCCACGTACAAACGGCCCCCAGTTAGGGCAGCTCCAGGCCCGGGCCCTGCCCCCGGGACGCTGTCCTAAGCAGACAGACCAGGCATTTCACAGCAGCCAGGATGCTTTCCCCAGTTCCGTGGGCGGGCAGGGCCGAGAGGAGCCATGGGGAGTGGCAGAGGAAGGGCGGGTCTTTCAGGATCCAGGGACCCGGCCACATGTGATGGACAAATGTGGGGGACCAAGGCTCAGGGGGCCACATACATGCAGGGTATGTCCTTAACCACCACCCCAATCTAGGTCTTTCATCAAGGAGGAGATCGAGGCATGTTGCAGAGGAGACAGAGGCTCAGATAGGGAGAGGGACGACCAGGGTCACACAGCAGGGCAGAGCCAGAGCCCGCCTAAAAACAAGTGGCTGGCTCAAGGCGGACCCTCCCAGCCATGTCCCTTTGAAGCATGGTATACCAGCTCACCTCTCCTCGGCTATGATGGCCTCATCCAGCTCTTGGGACAGCTTCTGGAGATGCTGGATTCCTGCCCCTACGGGCTCTAGGTCACTGTCAGACTCGCTGAACGGAAGGAAAAGCCACACATATCAGTCATTAGTTGGAAACCTGTGACAGGAGCCCTTCCCATCCAGCACTGGGCCTGGTGTATGGGCCCAGATGACCCACACGGGCTGGGAACCCACCGTAGACCCCCATTCCAGGAAGTGACATCAGAGCAGCCTGGAGCAGATGGCAGAGAAAAGCTGGATCAAGGCCCACAAGGTCAAGGGCAGGTGATCTTGTAGACAGGTGAGCCTCAGCCCTCCAGATGGCTTCAAAACTTGCTTTTGGGCTCCCTAGGAGGCTTGGGTGACTGTGATACTCCCAGAGTTAAGCTCGCCTCTTCCTTTGGCAGATGGGGAAACTAAGACCCTGAAGGACCTCCCCAGATCCCCCACCAGCAGGGCGCAGAGCTGGGCCAGATCACGGATGTGACTCCGCTCAGGGTGTCCCTGGCTCCAGGTAGCCCCAGGAGGGGCTCAGCAGCCCCCAGGGCCCAGTTAGTGTTTGCGGGGCAGGCACTACTGCACGTACCTGGGGGAGCAGAGGGGCTCTGCCGAGGAGTAGGGGCTCCGGAAGGCAGCCTCCCTCCTGGACCGCCGCCGAGGGTGGGCGTGCGGGCCCATCTTGGTGGAGAGGCGGCGATTCACCCTCTCCCGGGGGTCCAGGCTTGAGCGGGCAGGGGCAGCCACTGATAGCCGGGTGCTCCTGTGGCTCGGGCTGCGAGCTGGGGGGCCACTGCCCTTCTGTGACCCCCTCTTCCTCCTCCTGGCTTTCACCTGGGTTTCCACCAGCCACTTGGTGCCACTTTGGCAGGACTCCTGGATTCTCTGTGACAGGTACACGGAAAGGTCAGCACGGACAAGCCAAGAGTGAGCTACCCCAGAGTCCCCAGGCCATACCCCCAACACTTCGGCCCACCAGGTGGTCCTACAAATCCAGGCAGCTTTTACTCTCAAGGTGAGGGTTGCAGATGAGTCCATGTGGAATGGGTCCACGGCAAGGACCCGGCTCAGGGCCCCTGGGGATGAGTGCACGGCCAGCAGCAGAACCGCGCTGGCTCATGGAGTCTGCGTTTGGTCTAAGTCCAAACCCTCTTTCGGGACAGACTGACCCAGACTCAAAGGGAAGGCCCAGAGGAGAGCAGGTCTACCCACAGGATACCATGAAATAATTTCTCTGCCGGCTTCTGGTCTCCCTCACTCTAATCTACCGTCCACATTGTTGCACAGAGATCCTTCTCAGGGACTGACATTTGGCTCAGAGACTTCTCCTCAAAGGGTCCAGAAATGCTTCCCTCTCCCAAACCTTCAGATTCCCACTCAGCAAGGAGATGCCCTGCCCACCCCCAGTTCTCTCCTTGGAGGCCTGTCCACTCTCGCAGCTCCTGTCCTTCCTAGGTGACACCTCCCCACACCTCCAGCTCTAGGTTTGGAGACACAGCCACTTGGGAGGCCCACGGACCCGTCAGCCCCAGCACACGTGGCCTCTTCCTGCCCACATCTCTCATCTGATACCAAAGCCTCTCAAAGCTATCTTCTGAGCAGTTCTTGAAGTTGCTCACTCCTCTGCAAGGCCAGACCCCCAGACCCCCTCAGAGGCGAATCTTCTTCTAACCCCCTTTTCATCAAGTAGCTAAAGAACAAGTTCTAATATGCTAATCGGACCCAATTCCCACCATGTTGCAAATTCTTCCCACTGGTTCCCAGGGCTCCCAGTCGCTCTTGGGAGCATCTAAACATGTTCGGCGCACCGAGCCCCTCTCACGTCCCACGCTGCGCTCTGTCCTCCGGCCATACATGGACTAAGTTCCTGCCAGTTCTCTTCAGCATCTTGCCCTCCCTCAGCCCTGGGTCTGGACTATTTCACCTGCCTTGTACACTCCTCATACTTCCCCCTTTTCCTGGGCGAATTCCACGGAATCACCTCCTCCGGGAAGCCTTCACTGACTAAGCTTCTTTTTGGTGTTCCCCCACCATTAGCCCCTTGAATGCAATACAGCTCTATCATCTTGTCTTAGGAGGCTCTGTTTCTTCACAACACTGCTTTCATTCGCTCATTCAGCTATCTGTTGAGCACCTGCTATGTGCCAGCAACTATTTGGAGTGCTGGGGACACAGCAATGAACAAATCAAAGGCCCTGTCTTCACAGAGTCTAGATTCTTGGGGGCTCCTTGGGGGCAGCTATTATCCAGCATCAAGAATGCCCTCCAGGGCTTCCCTGGTGGCGCAGTGGTTGAGAGTCCGCCTGCCGATGCAGGGGACACGGGTTCGTGCCCCGGTCCGGGAATATCCCACATGCCGTGGAGCAGCTGGCCCATGAGCCATGGCTGCTGAGCCTGCGCGCCTGGAGCCTGCGCGCCTGGAGCCTGTGCTCCGCAACAGGAGAGGCCACAACAGTGAGAGGCCCACTTACCGCAAAAAAAAAAAAAAAAAAAAAAAAAGAATGCCCTCCATACCTGGACATGTTCGACATTACCTGGGACACGGCACCCAAGGCGTTCTTAGCTGAGCGAGCTGCAGCCTGGAGACCCTGCTGTCCTGGCTGTGGGGTTTCCAGGGGCTTCCAGGAGGGGCCCGCCCTGAGGTTGAGGCTGACTGCTCTCAGGGGCAGCCTCCTTTGGAACTGTCTGCACAGGGAGTCCAGGGCCCCGCTGGAGGTGTCTGGGTGGCCAAGTGCAGGCTGTAGGGCCTCGCTCTCCTCCAGCTGCCCCTGGTTCTGTAGGGACCTCCGACGCATGGAGGCCCCCATGGCCGGCCACCGAGAAGCCATCTGCCTGGCCGAGAGTCTGTTCTGCCCAGCAGACCCTGGAGAGGAGATCAAAGGGAGGTCAGCAAGGCATCCCCCCACGGTCCCATTCCCAGGCTTCAAAGACACCCTGAGTACCGAGGGAAGAGATGGGATGGGGGCCCGTGGGGTGGGGCACTTGGCAACTGTGGGTGCAGGAAGGAGGATGCTTCCTGGAAGAGGGGTCAGCAGGGACCAGAAGAGGGTAGAGGCTGAACAAGGCCGGTCAGCAATGTGTCCCGTGCTGCGAGTGTCTGAAACAAGCTGTCTCTTCATCCCAGCCTCCTTTCCGTTATCTGCCTCAGGCGGAGAGGGAGGCAGTCAGGACTGGCCGGCCGTCACCGAGCCTCAGCACTTGGTCCAGGGCAGGACCAGCGGCTCTTTCACGGGTTCGCCCTGACCCAACGCGCTCTGGCGGGCTGACCAGACACCCCAATGTCCATCCGGCTATACCCAGAAGCCCCACATGTGTCCGTCCTAACGGGAGGTCCCCCCTCCCGTCCCTTCTTAACAGAGGCCCTACCACGCCCCGGCCCGCACTCACCCAGCAGCGCCCAACGCTCACCAGACGCCGAGCACAGCTGCTCCTCACCCATCCAGAGGATTTGAAACACCGCGCGGATCCGCCCCCTGGCCCTGTCCTCACAGCTGATTGGCTCCGTCCCTGCCTCGCTGCCTCGTCGGGGATCCGATTGGCCCCTGCGCCCGCGGCTGTGAATCTTGCTCTCGGATTGGCCCTGCCGTCCCCATTCATGCCTCTGTTTGTCTGGCGGGCCGGGAGCTGCGCGTTGAGGCCTCTTTGTATTCTCGGGTCCCGCCCGCTCAGCCTGCGGAATCCTTCCCCCGCGCCGGCTCAGCCCCGGCGCCACCTCCTGACGCTCGGCCCCCGGTCGCTGGGCTCCCTCCTTAACTACAAAGGGTTCTGGCTGGTCTGACCGGGCGGGGCGGAGGCGGGGTCCCGAGCTCCTAGGGGCCCCTCCCATCCTGCTTGGAGGTCTCAGTGGTTTTGTCGGAAAGAGCCTGGGCTGGGGGAGCTCAGAGCCTTGGGTTCCTGTGGAAGTTTTGTTTCAAACTTCCCTCGTGACCCTGTGCCTTCCTGAGACTGACCCTCTGTCCCCCAAACTTGCCACCCGCGTTCACCCCCAGGAAAGTCCATCCTGGAAGAGGGGACAGATTGGGTGCACCTCCCCTCCTCCTCCAAGTACGCTCCCCCCCCCACCCCGCCCCGTCCCCTCTATCCAGCTGAGTGCCTCCCTCCCTCCCTCCCTTTAGCATCCAAACTAAAAAATCCACCATTTAGAAAGCCCTGTCCCTCCTCCACCTCAAGGCAGCACTGGCCATGCTCCCCCTTCCGTTTCCTTGCTGCCGTCCTCACCTAAAACCCTCCACCCCCCCACCCCGAGTTTCGACTGATGGGCACCTTGAAGCTCAGTCCTTAACCCCATTCTTCACCTCTGGGTGATCTCACCCACACCCTTGCGAAAGGACCCTCCCCATGGGAGGAGAACGATTAATACGAGGTACATACTATATACACCAGGTACTGGTGTTCCAAGCACTTTACAGGAGGAACTCATGAGCCCCTCATTGCAGCCAAGGACTAGATGAGGAAACGGAGGTGTAGGGAGGTCAGGTGGGGCCCCAATTTCCCCCGGTTAGTATGCAGCAAGGATTCAAACTCAGTCGGGGACCAGGGTCCATGAGCCTCACCAGCGCCCCACACTGCATCTCCTCAGCCTGCACCTCTCCCCTGCAGGTGTATCCAACCCTGGTCTCTCCCAGCCCCCCTTCTCCTCCTTCCCCATGTCCCCTCCTGTGTCTTTCCAAATACCTACTTGTGTCTTGATAGATTCAGCACTGTGCTAACAATCGTCCACAAAGGTCAACAAAACGGATGCATTCCTTACCTCCAGGAGCTCAGATCTAGCGTGTGGGGAGAAACGGACATGAATAAATTAAATAACCAGTAATCGATTCATCAAAGAAAATTATGACACCAAAGTTATGTCACTTAAAGCTGAGACCTAGAAAATGAGTTCACCAAGCAAAGAATGTGTGTGTCTGTGTGTGTTTGAGTGTGTATGTGGGAAGTGGGAGGCAGGGGAGGAGGTGTTCTTCTTGCACAAGGAACATCGTGTCTGGGGGCCCAGGACCCAGGTGAGACCCCCAGCACACACACATATGTGTAACTAAAACAAAAGTTTCCTGAAACAATACTTGACTATGTGTGAGGTGCTTTGACATATTTTCTATTTCATTAAAAAAAAAAAAAAGTCGCGGTGACAGCTCGCTAAGTTTATGTTAGTGACTCTAAGCGTTGTGAGCTGCGGTTTGAAAAACGCTGCCCAGTTTTGCCTGCTCAACTTCTTCCCCTAGCCGAGTTGTTTCCCAAGCGTCGGAAGTGTGTGTTCCCACACTTCTTGTATGCTTGTTGGATTTATTATTGTAATTAGGGAATTTACTTCGTGTCCTCTACCAATGAAATATGAGGGGGGGAAAGCAGGAGTTATTATTTTTCTGGAAACTAAGTTGAACATGTGGGAAAGACTCAGGGAAGATGACACATGTAGAAACAAATCCTCCCAAATCGGTCGTCGTGCTGCCATTGTCCATCCGTGCCTGTCTGCCTGTCGCAGTGCCTGGCTCGTACGTCACGGGCATCTATACGATAGCTTACATGTGTGAAGCCCTTACCGTGTGTCTGCTAAGTGCATTTCCTTTCTTTCATCTTCCTTAATCCTTACAGCAACGCTATGAAGCAGGTACTATTTTTATTCCCATTACAGATGACAAAACTGAGATTCAGACGGGTGAGGTGTCTCTCCCAAGATGGAACAGAGAGCCGGAGCTGGAACTTAAACCCTGAAGGTCTGACTCTGAAACATGAATTCTTAACCTTAGATTCCACGGCCTCATCAAGCATCAGGAACGAGGGGCTGAACGCACGCTGAGGCCCTCCCTGCTTGAAGCTTTCAGCCCGCCTCCCTCAGCTCTGTGACTGGAAGGGCAGGTGAAGGAGAATGGTCTCCATGGCAACAAGAGGAGGAAGAAACAATTTCTTCTGAATGAGGAGCCTCTCTATTGGCCTCCTGTGGAGGGTGGAGCAAGGTGGTGGGAAGGAAAATGTACGGAGGCCAGCAGGCTCCCAACAGAGAGGTGGTGGGTACAGGGGCTCCTGGCCCTCCTTGTAAGGAGGGAAAACCAGTCCGTGGTTCCAGGCTGAGGCTTTCTGGGTCCAGCTCCATCCTTGCCTCTGTCGGGGAGGAGGTTGGAGAAGGAGAAGGAGCTCCAGCCCTGCCCTACCCTGAAGGTTCCCTGTCCAACGGAAAACTTCCACCAGTTACCTTGACCTCATGGAAGTGCCAGTGTGATGGAAGAAGCAGACATTAAACTGTGAAAACGTCATGAATGTGAGGTGCTAGGGGATGATGAGAGGGTGTAAAAGGAATGGGGAACCCACTGGAGCTGGGGGGTCGGGGCAGGCTTCCCTTAGCATATGATGTTTTAGCTGATGAGTTAGGGAGACAAAGCCGAAGAGGATTTCCAGTAGAGGGATCTGCAAAGGCTTATGTTGGGACGCCAGATCGCCATCAAGTTCCAGGAGCAGAGGAAGCCTGAGCGAGATGGAGAGGCCAGGAGCCGGATGGCAAGAGGCAGGGCTTGAAGGACCCCATCAGCCAGGGAAAGAGCTTAGAATTTATCCTGATGGTGGTGGGAAGCCTTTGTTGAATTTTCAGAGGGGACTGAGGTTATTAGACTTGCATTTTTATGAAGTCCATTAGGAAGTTATTTTGTGGGCCAAACAGTGGCTGGGGCTCCCTCTAGAGGCTGTGGCCTGAGCACCTCATTTTTCTCAGCAGTGAAACTGAAACTTCCGGCATCAGCTTCAACACCCCCTTCTGCTTGTATCCCTCACCCTCGCCAACCATGGACCAAATTTGTCAGTCCAACCTCTAGGTATTTCTGCAATCCATGTACGCCTTTCTTTCTTTCTTTTTTCGGCCACACCATGTGGCATGCGGGATCTTATATCCCTGACCAGGGATTGAACCCACGTCCCCTACAGTGGGAGCGTGGGGTCCTAACCACTGGACCGCAGGGAAGTCCCCAGGTGTGCCTTTCGACTCTCTGCAAAGGGAAGCAATTGAAACAGAGGGAGAGTTTTGAGCAATGCGAGACCCAGTTAGAACTTTTTCTTCCATTGTGATGATATCATGGACAGAAAAATGCCTAAAACGTAAAGGCTAGTAGCATGAATACTTATAAAGCCAAGACCCATGTAACCATCACCTGGGTGAAGAAACAGAATATTGCCAGGACCCCAGAAGCAACCACTGCCCCTGCTCTGTGTCCCCCCTCCCTTGACTTTTATGGGAATCTCTCTGATTTTTCTTTGTAGTTTTACCATCTTGCCTCCTACGCATGCAGACTGCTCTAGGTTGCTATGTGGCTGTAGAAAGAATGGAACAGAAAAGAAGGACCTCTGCAACCCCCCTCCACCTTATCCCCTGTCCTCAGAGAGAGACGGAGCTGGGCCCACAGTGGGGAGGTTCTGAGCACTCAGGGAGGGGTCCTGGAGGGGTGATTGGGCTGCTCCAGTCTGGGTTTGTGACCCAGACCAGTTGGCCCAGGCTTGGCCCTGCTGTATGCCAATGGTTCCTCATGGGAGTCAAAACTTTTAGGTATGCTGGGTTTTAGGGTCCCACTCACTTTTCAGGGAAGCTTCTCAATTTCATAGAGAGGGAGGCAGGAGAGGTCGATTTTCCCATTTCAGTTGGGAAAATAGAGATAGGGTGGGAGATACCCAAAGCCACAAGGTCAGGAAATAAGAGGGGGGATCAGCCCTTTGAACGCAGCTCTCTTGGGCTCCTGGTGCCCTGTTCTCGTCTCTCCCTGTGGCAGGGTCCTGTGTCCCTGCTCCCTGTAACGTAGCCTCTCAAGGCCTGGCGCAGACCAGGCATGAGAACTTGGATTGGCCACAAGGTGGCGCCAAACACCACGTCTTCACATCATTTTTCACTTTTAAACCCCAAATGCCCAGAATAAGTTCTGCCCGGGGGGCCAGGGCACAGGGATGAGATCCTGCAAAGGGGACGGGAGAGCTCACTGTCCTCAGCCAGACCTTGTAGGGGAGACAGGAGCAGGGCTGGTGGGGGTTCCTCAACTTTCTCCAAACCTGCTCCCCTTCTCTTACTCCGTCTTAGTGCTCTCCCAAGCCAGCTTGCGGGCAGATCTTGGGGAGGAGATAGCGGGACATAGGAAAGAGGGAAGCGGGACTGCACCCCGGCCGGGGCTCCAAAGGGACAAAGAGTCTGAGACCAGGACCAACGCCCCAGGACCAGGCAGGGTAAAGGGGGCTTGCAGTGCCCTCTCCTTCAGTAGCCTGAGGCCTCTCTGCTGCTGGTCACTCCTGATCCCCTTTTCTTTTTTTTTTTTTTTTAATATTTATTTATTTGGCTGCATGGGGTCTTAGTTGCAGCCCGCGGATCTTTGTTGCCGCGTGTGGGATGTTCTCTGCGGTGTGCGTGACCTAGTTCCCAGACCAGGGATCGAACCCGGGCCCCCTGCATTGGGAGCGTGGAGTCTTAACCACCGGCCCACCAGGGAAGTCCCCTCCTGTCTTCTTTAAGAAAGCTCCAACTGTCTTCCCTCCTTCTTAGGGTGGGATGGAACAGAAGCTGAGGCAGTAACAGTGGATGTCAGGCAGGGTCCCTGCGTCACTGCTAGAAGCAGAGGATGGGACAGCGGCCAGGCTGCCGGGAGTGGCTCCACCTTATTCCTTTCATTCACACCCAACCCCCGCTCCCCCCCCTTCCCCCCCCCCCCCTCAGCCACCTAAGTACCTTCCTCTAGGCAGATTATCTCAGCTGGGCTGGACATCACCCTGCACCTGGAGCCATGGATGCCGCTCTGCTCCTCAACGTGGAAGGGATCAAGAAAACCATTCTGCATGGGGGCACGGGGGAGCTCCCAAACTTCATCACTGGAGCCCGAGTGAGTGGGGCCCGCCCCCCAGACCAGTTAAAAGCCCCCATGGCAGCCTTCTGCATTCTAGCTTGGCCACAGGGCACTGCAAATAGCCTTTGTCAGCTTTGCCAACAAATGGCCAAGAGGTCCTTGCTGGAATTATCAACTGCCCCTCCCCTTGCCTCTGCCCCAGGCATCTGGGTAGCTCTGAAGTGGTGCCCATTCACGGGGTGGGGGGGGGGGGGGTTTGATACTTTGCAAATTAAACTTCAGCGTGGAATGCGGGTGGGGCTTTGGGAATTTTCTGAAGTCCCAAATGCTGAGGGAGAAGGAAGGGCCTTCAGGGCTCAGGGTGTTTGTCCGGGGATCTCTGGTGGGCTCCTAGACGGATGACGGATGTGTCTGGGTCTGCGGCCTCAGATCTAGGGCGTGTTTAAGGCAGGACTTCCTGACCTGCAGAGCTGTCGAGAGTGGGATGGGGTCCTTTAGGAGGGAGTCGGGGAGTGCAGGCTCGTGGGAGGGGGATGCTCTAAGGTCTGATTGGGGTTGGGAGAGGACAGCCCAGGGAGTTGGTGATAGGGGATGGCTTCTGCTGGGCCTCGGGAGGTATGTCTAGACCAGGGTCTGCTCTCTTGGTGACCAGGTGACCTTTCATTTCCGAACACTGAAATGTGATGATGAGCGGACGGTGATAGATGACAGCAAGCAGGTGGGCCATCCCATGCACATCATCATCGGGAACATGTTCAAGCTGGAGGTCTGGGAGATCCTGCTGACGTCCATGCGGTTCAGCGAGGTGGCCGAGTTCTGGTGTGACACCATCGTGAGTAGGCCCCGCCCATCCGCTTTGCAGGGCTTCTGTGTTTCAGGAAAGTGAGGGTAAAACAAAACTCTGGGGCTTCCCTGGTGGCGCAGTGGTTGAGAGTCCGCCTGCCGATACAGGGGACACGGGTTCGTGCCCCGGCCCGGGAGGATCCCACATGCCGCGGAGCGGCTGGGCCCGTGAACCATGGCCGCTGAGCCTGCGCGTCCGGAGCCTGTGCTCTGCAACGGGAGAGGCCACAACAGTGAGAGGCCTGCGTACCGCAAAAATAATAATAATATAAAAAAATACTGAAAAAAAAAAAAACTCTGGAGAGAGAACCCTGCCCACTCCTTCTCAGCTACGGTAGCGGCGAAGATGGATTCCCCCAAAAGAATAGGTGCTGCTAGAGTGACAGTCGGTGTCAAAGCTGGCTGGTGGGATGTGGGTGCAGGGCCCACCTCACAGCCCTCACTTTTGGGCAGGATTATTGGATCCTGGCGACTTTTGGCCACTGGTCATCTTCTGCCCTTCTCCCCTCTCCTACCAACACTGCAAAATTGTTTTCTCATTTATGGCACCCTTAGCAATCATCCAGACAAGGCATTCTCCTCGGTGGTCCAGATAGAGAGGGCAAAGCTCACTGACCTTTAAACAAACATTTCTTATGGAAACTTTCAAACTTATACAAAAGTCGACAAAAAGGCATAATCAACTTCCAAATACCCATCACCCTATACCAGGCGCCATCACTCCATGGCCAGTCTTGTTTCATCTAAACCCATCCACCTTCCTTCCTCATCCCCTGTGGTTAAAGCACATTCCAGACGCCGTAGCATTTCATCTGTAAATACTGCAATTTGTATCTCTAAAAAGGATATTAAAAAACATGACCTCAATATCCTTATTACATTAAAAAAAAAAACCAATAATTCCTTAATGCCATCTAGTATCCAGTCACTGCTCAAATTTCTCCCATTGTCTCCTCATTCACTCCTGCTGGTTGGTTTGCTCAAATCAGGATCAAAACAAAGTCCATGCACAGAGCTTCGTTAATACATCTCTTAAGTCTCCTTTCGTTTATGGGTTCTCCTCTCTCTTTTTTTTCCTGGACGTGGATTTGTTGAAGAAACTGGGTAACTTGTCTTGAAGTTCCCATGTTCTGATTTTGCTGGTTGCTTTGCCGTGGACTTGTCTAACACGTTCCTCGATCACCAGTATTTTCTATAAACTGTGTACCTCCACATCTGCTTACCTCTCTTACTGTGATGTTAAGATTGGTTGGTGGGCTCAGGTGTTGACAGCCTGACCCAGCCATTACCAAGCTCCTTCTCTTTTTTTTTTTTAAATTTTATCTTTATTGGAGTATAATTGCTTTACAATGGTGTGTTAGTTTCTGCTTTATAACAAAATGAGTCAGTTATACATATACATATGTTCCCATATCTCTTCCCTCTTGCGTCTCCCTCCCTCCCACCCTCCCTATCCCACCCCTCTAGGTGGTCACAAAGCACCGAGCTGATCTCCCTGTGCTATGCGGCTGCTTCCCACTAGCTATCTATTTTACGTTTGGTAGTGTATGTATGTCCATGCCACTCTCTCACTTTGTCTCAGCTTACCCTTCCCCCTCCCCATGTCCTCAAGTCCATTCTCTAGTAGGTCTGTGTCTTTATTCCCGTCTTACCCCTAGGTTCTTCATGACCTTTTGTTTTAGATTCCATATATATGTGTTAGCATAAGGTATTTGTCTTTCTCTTTCTGACTTCACTCTGTATGACAGACTCTAGGTCCATCCACCTCATTACAAATAGCTCAATTTCGTTTCTTTTTATGGCTGAGTAATATTCCATTGTGTATATGTGCCGCATCTTCTTTATCCATTCATCCAATGATGGACACTTAGGTTGCTTCCATGTCCTGGTGATTGTAAATAGCCAAGCTCCTTCTTGATATCAAGCAATGGATTCACCAGCCATTGGTGGATGCCCAGATCCATTATTTCACCAGGGGCCACTGACACTTTTTTTTTTTTTTGCGGTACATGGGCCTCTCACTGCTGTGGCCTCTCCCATTGCGGAGCACAGGCTTCGGACGTGCAGGCTCAGCGGCCATGGCTCACGGGCCCAGCCGCTCCGCGGCATGTGGGATCTTCCCGGACCGGGGCACGAACCCGGGTCCCCTGCATCAGCAGGCGGACTCTCAACCACTGCGCCACCAGGGAAGCCCAGGCTGGTAATTTTTATGCCACGACGATTACTGGTTTTTCCAATAGTCCCCCTCATCTCCCCTCAGCTCACAGCTGCTATGATTGCACATGTACACACACACACACACACACACACACACACACACTTCTTTCCAGAGTCATTTACCCATCTATACATCCATGTTTTATCCATCCATCCTTATATCCACACACTTAGGCATCAATTCATCCATCCTTCCCTTCAACCAGAATTATTCATAATCCATTCTTCCATCACTATGCATCCACCCATCATCTATCTGTAGGTCTATCTGAAAACATTCAGTGCACCAGGTTTGGCCTGTGCTAGGTGTTAGAGACTAAACAGGCAAAGTCCCCATCCCTCAAGGAACTTGAATTCTGGGGGAGGAGCAGACACCTAAGCAATTACAATGCAGGGCAGGTAGCATCACGATATACATGAGTGAGGACAGAGTCGTTTAGAGCCACAGGAGGGGAGCAATTAACTGCTTGAGGATCACAGGAGGAATTTTTTCAAGAAGATGACATTGAGCTGGGTATTGAAGGATGAATAGGAGTTCACCAGGCCTAGAAGTGGGAAGAGAGGTAGCATCCAGGCCAGGGAGTGTGAAGAGGCAGGGGCCATCAGGGGCTCTGGGAGCTTCTGCCCTGAAATGTACTACCACCCCCTCTACCCAGGGAGCACACTGGTCTCTATGAGGAATTTTCTGCTGGTGCCCAGTCTGGTGATGCCAGGGGTTGCAAACTCAAATACCACAAGGGCCAGGGCCCCTGGGTGACTGAAGGTCATCTGCTCCATTCACAGTGGGCAGCTGCTCCTGAGCTCCAACGGGATGGCTGCTGTGTGAAAGGGGCAGGTCTGGTGTGGCTGGATAGTCTGAGTTTTATAGACAAACTAGAGATTTTCATTAGTCCATGAATTCTCTCAGTGCTTAAGTGTTGGCAACTAATTACGTGAAGGATAAAACAAAACGAATCTGGGAGCTGAATGGTGGCCTCCAGGATGCCAGTTTGCAATTTCCAGATAGATAGAGCCCCTCAGACAGAAACAGGCTGTGGCCTTGAAGCCCCAGAGAGGGGCAGTGGTCCCGGGGTCCCCCTGCCCAGTCTCAGCGGAGATGCTGCAGAGGTGGGTGCGGGGCCCTGGAGTTCTGCTCCTTCTTCTGGCCTGTATTCTTCTTCTTGGGATGTCTGCCCACTCCCGGTGGCACCCTACAGTCCACTGTGCCAACCAGCATCCCTAGTTGTGCTAGGGTGGCAGGTGGCTAATGGGACAAGGCCTTGGTCTGAGGTCATG
The DNA here is from genome assembly GCF_963924675.1 of Phocoena phocoena. Lineage (NCBI taxonomy): Eukaryota > Metazoa > Chordata > Mammalia > Artiodactyla > Phocoenidae > Phocoena > Phocoena phocoena. Next base: position 49,244,806 of record NC_089237.1, read on the forward strand.
TCCAAGCAGCCTCCCATTCCTGGGGTCAGCAGCTAAGCACTGACTTTCTGGGAGGCAGGGGGCTGCGAGCTGGGGCCGGAGTGCGCCCTCCCCGCAGCAAGCTGTTCTCGGGGGGCCCCTCCCTCCCTCCCTCCAGCTTTAATCTCAACAGGCTTAACTGCCATCTGGTCACCCAGCTCACAGAGAAGCTGAAGGTACTCCGGGCTAATCCTGGCTGGTGGAGGTAGGGAGGGGGTGACCTTCATCCTCTTGCTGGTGACTTGGAGACCAAGCTGAACAATTCCTGCCCCTTCACTTTCCCAGTGGTGTGTCTTTACTAGAGTTGCGGTGCAGGAGCCTGAGATGGGCCATCTCAGGACCCAGCCCCTGAAGAGCGGTTCTCAGAGCTCATCTGTGGGGCATCCCCGCTCACAGATGGGACAGCTGAGGCCTTGCCTGAGGCCAAGCAGCTGATTTTCCTAGCTTCTTCCACCCTGAGGGTGGCCACCCCAGCTCCTGGTGCTGGGTGAAGCTGTGATGAGCTGGCCCTACATCTGTGCCATCTCATTTATTTAACCCCCACACCAACCTCACTATCAGACAGGTGCAATCCAGGGGATGGGAGCTCAGGGAGCTGCAGTGACCTGGACTCACTGTCAGCTGCACCATCAGGACACTAACCTGGCCCTCTTGGGCCCAGAGCCCTGCTCCTTCCACAGCTCTCCATGCTCCCGTCCCTGCGGGTCACAGGCTTCACGGACTGAGGGGTCTCCTTGGGAGAGAAAGCCGTTTGAGTCGCGACCAAAAGGGCCAGCAAGAGGCAGCATAGCACTGCGGCTAAAGCATGGTCCCCGGAGCTGGGTTTGAATCCTGACTCTCATTTCCTAGCTGTGTGACCTTAAGCAAATCACTTAACCTCTCTGGGCTCTAGTTCCCACATCTCTAAAATGGGGAGAATAGTAGGGCCTCCCTCGTAGGGTCACCTTAAGGATTAAAGGAGCTAACAGGTGTAGCGTGCTCTCCCTGGCACACAGGTAACCACAGTGATTAGTGGGGGTACGCTGGGGTGACGAGTAGTAACAGCCATGGGGCAGGGGTAGGGAGAGAGCAGAAGTCCTGCTCTGGGGGGGCCCCAGAGTGGGACTCTCTGTGGCGCAGCTGGCTCTGAGCAGACAGCCTGATGCCATCCGCCCAATTTTCCTCACAGCACACAGGGGTCTACCCCATCCTGTCCCGGAGCCTGCGGCAGATGGCGGAGGGCAAGGACCCCACTGAGTGGCACGTGCACACGTGTGGGTTGGCCAACATGTTCGCCTACCACACACTGGGCTACGAGGATCTGGATGAGCTGCAGAAGGAGCCGCAGCCACTGATTTTCGTAATAGAGCTGCTGCAGGTGTGACCCTGGGGCATGGGAGGTGGGGTAGGTACTGTCCCAGCATCAAAAAGCAACAGGGGTCAGTGGGCATCAAGGGGAGCCCAGCCCCACGGGTCAGTGGACATCACCCAGTTCCTCTTCAGAGAACGATAAAGGGTTCATACACCACAGGGGAACTGGAATTAGACCCCTCCTCCCCAAAAACCGGTACTTTGCCTTTTCCAAGGGAAAAGCCCTTTTGGGACTAATTTTTAAAAATGTTATTTTCTTCTTTCTTTCTATTGGTTATCTACTTCCATTTTTTCCCAGAAGTCTAGAATTACATCCTCAGCCCCAGTCCCTACGGTTTGTGGGTTCCGATCTCATTCTCCAATAGTGGGAGAGGCTGCATGGAACCATCCATAGTCTCTCCCCCAGACCCCAGAATGATTGATGGCCCTTGTCTGTGGGGTGGTAGGAGAGGCTCAAACCAGGGCAGGACTCAGCTAATGGCCAAGGCTGAGGCTCAGCCTGAGGGTTACATGGGTGAGTGCAAATAAATAAGAACTGTGTCACCAAGGGGTCTGCTTGAACAGCTGTGCGGCTTGTGCACTGCAAGAGGGCATCCCCTCTAAGGTGCTCATTAGAGACGTTATATATCTGTGCTTTTATAATAATATTTTTCCAACAGATGGCAATAAAGTGTTCTGTTCTAATGAAACGAGTATCATGGCAATTTTCTGAATATTAGAAGTAAAGTGTGTTGACAAAGGAGTACCTTTTCTTAATTTGCACAAAGGCTCTGATCTAGGGTAAGGCCCTGGGTGGGGGGCTTGTTGCTTCCTTCCCCTGTTTGTATGTGTTTGGCCAGCAAGCATGATTCTGCCCGCAATCTTCACTGTGGAAAATGAAGAGCTGATTTCAGCAAGATGTGCTGGGTCCACTTTCTCTGGTCCCCTGCAAGGGAAAGGGACTGCCCTGCTGGGCTTCGAGCACTCGGGGTCCCTGCCTTACTGACCTGCAGCTCTTGGGGCAGGTGGAGGCCCCCAGCGAGTACCAGAGGGAGACCTGGAACCTGAGTAAAGATGAGAAGATGCAGGCGGTGCCCATTCTCCACGGAGAAGGAAACCGGCTCTTCAAGCTGGGCCGCTACGAGGAGGCTTCTACCAAGTACCAGGAAGCCATCGTCTGCCTGAGGAACCTGCAGGTCAAGGTGGGAGGCTGCCCGCCAGGGGGTTGGGAAGTGGGGCGCATGTGGGGGGAGCAGCCCTGCACTGGCCCTGGCCGCGGGGGAGAGGGGTGGGGGCAGGGCAGCAGCAGCCCTTTCTTCATCGGGCAGGAGAAACCCTGGGAGGTGCAGTGGCTGAAGCTGGAGAAGATGATCAACACCCTGATCCTGAACTACTGCCAGTGTCTGCTGAAGAAGGAGGAATACTATGAGGTGCTGGCGCACACCAGTGACATCCTCCGGCACCACCCAGGTGGGCGGCGGGAAGCGGGTCCGGGGTTGGGGGGGGAGGGTGTCCAACCCCGCCCAGGGGCCCAGAGTCACGTGCACAGACCTCGGGTGGCCTCTTCTGACCCTGTCAGGGCGTCAAAACTCGCCTCCACGCAGCAGGGTTTTCCCAAGCCTATAACGATATCACAGATGATGGATGAGCTGTGCTTATTGTGGGAGGCATTTTATTTTAAGGTGCATTGGGGCAAAATATGAGCAGCTCACCAAACCTGTGTGGAGCAGTAAACGGGTTTTAAAAACGGGGGCAATCAATACAGAGAACAATATTAAGTACATTCTAGGATCTGTGATGCGCGGATATGGCGATACTTGTGAAGACGATGTTTGAGGAATGTTACAAGATCACTTACTCTGCGTCACACGCTAAATTCTCTGCATTTATCATTTCAATTAATCCTTATAGTGACCATAAGGGACAGGTGCAGTGATTGGGTCTGGAGCTTGCACCATTTGGGGCTCTTCTGTAAGAAAAGAATAGAAAGTTGTGAATGTAAATTAAGTTGCAGGGCCTTGGAAGGGTCCGCGGAAGGGCGGGAAGTAGGTACTGCGATTATTATCGTCCGTACTTTATAGTGGAGGAGACGGGCTCTGGAGGTACAGAGAGGTTAAGACTCAGGGTCAAGGTTAAGGGTTGTGTAAGCTGGTCAAGCCCCGCCGGGCGCGGGGTCGGTGCTGCCTCTCGGTCTGGGTGGCGGGTCCAGCTGGGTCTTCCCCGCAGGCATCGCGAAGGCCTACTACGTGCGGGCCCGGGCTCACGCCGAGGTGTGGAATGAGGCAGAGGCCAAGGCTGACCTGGAGAAAGTGCTGGAGCTGGAGCCGTCCATGCGGAAGGTGGTGCGCAGGGAGCTGAGTCTGCTGGAGAACCGTCTGGAGGAGAAACGCGAGGAGGAGCGGCTGCGCTGCAGGAACATGCTGCGCTAGTGCGCAGGCGCCAGACCTCCCGCCTCCGGCCCCCGCCTCCATTGGCCCCGCCCCCAACCCTCCCCAGCCCGCCGCCACTTCGCCTCACACTGACCCTTCCGCCCCAGCCGGACAGCAGTGTCCCTTTTTAAACTTTTAATTTTAAAAGTCAAGATAATGCATGTGTCGACTGAAAAAGTAATGTACAACCTAGAGGTTGAGAATTATGTTTTATTCAGCGGACTTTCTGAGGACTCCCGCCCCAGAAGACAGCCCCTCAGATAGCCCTGAGGGACTGCTCCGAAGAGGTAAGGGAGGAGCCAGGATGTATAGGAGTTTTTGCAACAAAGACCAGGTAGTCGGAACTTCAAAAGATTACCATTAATGAAAGAAAATCAGACATTTCAAGTTAATGAGTTTAGCACTTTTCTTGGTACGGGAAGATGCGAGAGTCTGGGCTCCTTGAAAACATTCCTTTGAGATACACCTTAATTATTATATGTAGACTCAGCATCCTGCTTTTCTCCATCCTGAATCCTCTCAGGGTGCACATTGTGGGTGGCTGCAACATCCTTTGTTTACTAACGTGGCAAGCAACATTTTTAATTGATACATGCCAGGGTTAACAAAAAAAAAAAACCCCAAAACCCCAAAGGGCTTATGGATAAAAATGAAGTTTCCTGCCCTATCTCTCCCATCCCTTAGCCTAGAGCTAGCAGTTTTTTGGGGTTTTTTTTTGTGGTACGCAGGCCTCTCACCGCCGCGGCCTCTTCCGCTGCGGAGCACAGGCTCCCAACGCGCAGGCTCAGCGGCCATGGCTCACGAGCCCAGCCGCTCCGCGGCATGTGGGATCTTCCCGGACCGGGGCACGAACCCGTGTCCCCTGCATCGGCAGGCGGACTCTGCTTTTTACCCCACGTCAATGAAAAGTGAGAATTGAATGCTTTGATGCTTTCTGATCCCTTCTTTCCCTCCCCTTCTCCTAATTTCTGATAGTTACATTGCTGCTTCTTTGCTTGGTTATTTTTGTAACTTGGTATTTATTCTTCACCTAGAACTCTCTGCTGGGCCGCAGGGACTCTCTTTTGTGTAGGATGAGGGTGGCAGCACTGGGGCCTCCCCTCTCATCTCCCACTTCTTCCTCCCTAACCGGTTTGATGTACCTTTACTCTCCCATCATCCTGGCTGTTAACGTCTGTGTTCTGTCTGTCACCAAAATGAAGTCTTCTATGCTTTGTTCATCGGTTGACTCTAAAATCTGAAAAAATCAGTAGACATCATTTACCTGAATATGGCCGTGTAGTATGATTGCAATTTTCTGTGGTTCCAAATTCATGACCCCTGGACCACCAGAACGAGGATGTTCCTGGCGACTGGAGTGGCAGCATCTATTTTAACATGGGATTCCCGCCCCCCTTCTTCTTCCCTTTTGTGGCACTAGGAGATTTGAGGTTTAAGTCCTCCGACCGGGGAGGAAAGAGGGTTAATTTTTGGTTGAATTAGGCTCGGTGTCTGATGGGCTGCCAGGTATACTGTCAGAGAACCAGGTGGAGATTTTAAAGGAAGTCCAAGGAAGGGGTCATTATGACCTGCGGAAGACGGAAGGGAGGAATGTCCTGAGGCCGGAAAGAAGGCTCTGAGCTAGAGAAGGAGCAGGGTGGAGGCTGTGGGATGAGAGTGGAGGGGACCTTCACCTGCTCCCGGCTGCCCTGAAAAAAGGCCTGGGTGGTGTCTGGACAGGCAGAGTCTCAGGGGCAGCTCAGAATCAGATGAAGAGCCCGGCAAATGGCATTATTTGAGGACAGGAACTGTGGTCTGCAAGCTTCCCAGCCTCCACTGCCCTGTCCATATTGTGTGTGCAGCGTCCCCACTACTTCCCCTTTTCCTGGGGACAGTGAATATCTCACTTCATTTGTGGTCCCCACAGCGGAATTGATGCCTGACTGTATCCCAGGACCCTGTGTGGTCCTGTCCAGTGCATCCTGGGTGGAAGGCTCCCCTCCTGATGCCCCAGGACATTTGCAAACCCAAGAACAAAGAGGGGTAGGGGCCAGGACCCCCGTGAAGTGTGGTGGGAGACACCCTGGCATTAGTAGTTGAGGTGTTGAACTCAAACAACTGGAGACCCCCCCGCCCCCCCAAACTGCAGCAGCCATTTCTATTACAAAAGCCCTGGGAATTCTTTCTCACATGGCATCCAGTGGATTAAAATCAAGCCACATTTTGGTTCATGACTTTCTAGGCCAGCTTTCCCCCAGCCTCATCTGCACCCAGCATTTCTTTTTTTAATTTTTTTTTTTTTTTTTTTTATTGCGGTACACGGGCCTCTTACTGTTGTGGCCTCTCCCGTTGCGCAGTACAGGCTCCGGATGCGCAGGCTCAGCGGCCATGGCTCACGGGCCCAGCCGCTCCGCGGCATGTGGGATCTTCCCAGACCAGGGCACGAACCCGTGTCCCCTGCATCGGCAAGGGGGATTCTCAACCACTGTGCCACCAGGGAAGCCCTGCACCCAGCATTTCTAATTGCCTGTCTTTTCCTTTTAAAAGGGGGACACAAATCATAATTTGCCTTTGACATACCCTCAGCTTCTTAATCATGGTTTTTGCACGGTCTCTCTTTGCTTTCCTGGTCCAGCTCTCTTGGTCTTCTCAGTGGACTCCCTCCTGCTAATTTTTGCCTTGTCAAGCACGCTTGTTGTGTGCTTCTCTTGTGTGAATTCGTGTGTGCGTGTGCGTGAGAGAGAGAGAGAGAGAGAGAGAGAGAGAGAGAGAGAGAGCAGGGACACACCATCCTCTTGTTACTGTCATCCCAAGGCAGCGAGTGGGACAACATCACCACTTTTCAGAATTCACGGCATCTCATACTTCATCTCACTAGTGCCTGGGGAGGTGGAATGCAGAGATGGGGAGAGCTGACTCCGGGCCCCATAGCAGGCAGCCTCTCCAGCCAGGCCTCTGGTCCTTGCACTGGCTTCCTTGTGTCTCCAAGGAGGTCTTGGCTGGCCATGTCTAGGCCGGTGCATGCAGGAAGTAGCAGGGGCAACTCCTGAGCGTCCCTTTTGACTGTTTCCAAGGGATCTAGCTGGAAGCCTTTGTTTTTGAGCGGCCAGCAGGGGGCAGCAGAGAACAAGCAGATTGTAGTTCCCGGTCCAGGAGCTGGACTTGGCCGGAAAAGCTTGGGGCTCTGGAGGTGGCGGCTCTCCAGGGGCCCTGACCGCCCCCACTCCTACAGGGTCAGGCTGACTGGCAACAGGGGGGGAGGTGTTTAGAGCCATGGAATCAGCATGCCAGCCGACTAGGGCCTCAGTCTCATCCCCTTGTACAGATGGGGAAACTGAGGCTCAGAGAAGGCCAGTAACTTTCTAGATGCCACTCCAAAGGTGGGGTGGACGGGTATTAGCATCCAGGTTTCTAGGATTCTGGGCTGGGCCTTTTTGTTCTACATTGTGTTGCCTCCCTCACCAGACAGTCCATACAGGGGTATGATGTTTTTTTAAAAAACGAAAGGAGAAAAATATGAAACTTCTATTAGAGAGCAACCCAGAGCATGTCTATAGGCTTATTTTGGGAGCAGTTGGAGGGGTAAATGTGAGCGGGGCTTGTGTGGGCCTCACAGCCCGTTACTGGACGAGTTCTTGTGCCCGACACATAGGGAGGCCAAACAAACCGAAACGTTGGAGTTTGGAGCAGAGAAAGATTTATTGCAGAGCCATGGAAGGAGTCAGGTACTCAGGCTCCCCAAAAACCCTGAACTCCCCAAAGGGTTTCAGCAAAGCATTTTTAAAGGCAAGGTGATGGAGGGGTGTTGTTGCCTGCTGCAAACTTCTCACTCTGTTGTTCCAACTGCCTCCTTAGGTCAGGTTCCCATGTTCCTGTAAACCTCCAGCAAGATGAGTGTTATTCTCTGTTCTGCAGCTCTTTATCTCTATATGAATGGAAAAGTGTTATACCCTTAAGGGTCAGAGCCTTGAGAATGGGCTGTCCTGTATATTTCAGGCTATAGGCAACATTCTTAGCTGGAAGCAAAAGCCATAGAACACAAAGGTTAAAGTGAAAGAAGCATCTAGTACCAATTGTTCTTCCCTATGACTCCCTCTCTGGCCTGCCCCCTCTGAGAATCATTACTGCTTAACCAAGGCATTTGTTCCCATGTCTGAGTCACCCTCCTGACCTCTGTCTAGTGGGGTTTATATGACGCAACACCAGAGAGTGATTTGGGAGGGTGGCGGGGGCTGGGGACCAGGCAGAGGGACCCCCTTGGGTACTGTGCAGGTGCATTAGGCTTCTAGTGTTGCTGTAGCTAATTACCACAAACTTAATGGCTTAAAACAGCACAAATTTATTCCATTACAATTCTGGAGGTCAGAAGTCCCCAAATGGGTCACTAGGCTTGTTTTCTTTTTGGAGGCTCCAGGAGAGAATCTGTTTCCTTACTTATTCCAGCTTCTAGAAGCCCTTGCATGCCTTGGCTTGTGGCCCCATCCTCTGTCTCCAAAGCCAGCGGAGCAGCATCTTCCACTGCGTCTGTGTTCCTCTCCTTCCGTCATCACATCCCCTCTGTGGTGACCCCCTTGCCTCCCTCTTATAAGCACCCTTGTGGATACATTGGGCCCACCTGGATAATGCAAGATGATCTCCCCATCTCCAGACCCTTAAGCACACGTGCAAAGTCCCTGCTACCACGAAGGTAACCTATTCACAGGTTCTGGAGATTAGAATGTGGGCACCTTTGGGGGCCATTATAGAGCCTACCGCAGCCAGCTGGTTTCTTTTTGTCCCCAGATCTGTTCTCTGGCCTGCTCTGTCCCCTGAGAGGCTCAACCTGCTGATGTGTCCCAGCTCCCTGGCCCTCCAGCCTCCAGTTGGGTTTGGCCAACAGGAGGTACCAGCAGGAGACCTGTGTGGGAGGAGAGTAAGGCTGGGTCTCTGTTTCTCCCACTCCCTTCTTGCTGGGCTGTGGTTTTGCCGTGTCTATGCTCTTTGTTCTGTGGTCACAGTTGGGATCAGGGAGCCCTTCTAGGCCACAGCTCTCACTGCTCCCCAGATCAGGAGCCCCTCCCCTGGTCCTTCAGCCCCAGCCATCCCCTAAGGTGCCCCTCATTCTTTGCTGGTTCCCCCAACCCCACCTGCACCTTCATTCAGCTCTCTGCAGTGGCACCTTCAACTGGGCCCCCTGTTCTCTGCCAGGATGCTGAACAGACATCAAGTCTCCTCCAGACTGGGAGGAGAGAAGGAAAGCTGAGAGGTAGAGAAGCATGTGCAGTGTCACCCAGCTAGTCAGGGGCAGGGGCGGAATTTGAATTCCGACCCAGATGAATGGGGACTAGAGTCAGCATTTTCCTGCCCCACTGGGCAGGGCCCCCTCTCAGGAGGTGAGGACCCCTTCAGGACCCTCGCCATGAGAGGGGCTCAGCTAGAAGGGGCATCTAAGGGTTTGGTGCATGTCCCGAAGTTGATGGCATGGCAGAGGGCTATAACGCGTGCCCAGTTACTGCTTGTCACAGGCCAAACCACCTCCTCGTCCATGAGACATGGCCAGGCAACCTCAGTCAGATGCATTTAGCCAACAGTTCAACCTTCCATAGCGCGGGCTCTGCTGGAGGCTTGGCGTGAGCCCGGGGACGAATCAGCACCCCCTTTTCCCTTGCTTCACATTGGGCAGTGCAGGTGCCACTTGGCAGACGAGCCTCAGCTCTGGGGAGGATGCTGCTTGCCCGGATCACACAGCTGGACTCAGTAAGTGGCAGTGGTGAGGATAACCCAAGCTAAAGAGCGGGGCTGGCATTTCTTTTAATTTCCTGCAAGGCTATTGCTCCTAGGGGGTCCAGGCAGCAGGTGAGAGTAGAGAGCTGGGGAGTGAGGGGCCACCTGGGCCTTCCCTGGCTCCTGATTTCCCCTGAATAATAGATGCTTCATGGAAAGTGCTGGAGCCCTGGCTTCCCCGCGACCACCGTCTGCGTGATGACGGCCAGGCAGCCCAGGTTTGAGTCCTCGGGTAGCCACCCTCTGGTTGCCTGCTTTGCCCTCCTCCTCCCTGGGTTTCCCATGTCTTGTACCAGAGACTCTGTCTTGAACTTCACCTTGATTGATCGGCCTGTGAATGAGGGACCACCGTGGCGGCCTCCAAGTACCTGCTGTTTTGGGGAGGCTGCGCCCCCCGCACAGCCTTCTCCCCCATCCCTCCCTTCTCAGGGCTTTCAAGGACAGGTTAGGTATGGCCCCGTGCTTCTGTACGGCTCCATTGCTTCAGGTATTCTCATAGTGTGAGAATCCGACGAACGAAGAATCTCGCCTTTCCTCCTGCCTCCAATAAAAATATCATTTGAAGATGTAATGGAGCATTTGTCTCTCCTCAGCAGTCTTGAGGCTGGAAGCTTTTACTGAGTGTGACAGTCTCTGGAGGGCAGAGAATTTCTTCCGCTTTGTTCTCTGCCACGTCCCCAGTAGCTAGAATAAGGCCTGCCCCATACCACGGGTTCAGAAATACCTGCTGGTCATGACCAACATGGTCCATTTCTTTATGAAAAACACGTCTTGATTCCTACATGTGTGAAGACCCTCAGAAAGTATCTAACAGCGTATTTTGCAGATGGAGAAACTGAGGGCCAGAGATGAGAAGGGACACGTCCAAAGTCACAACAGTGAGTTTATGACAGATCCAGGGCTGGAATGAAATGTGTGGCCAGCATTTTCTCCACCTGTCCACTTACAATTTGTGGCTCTATTTGCATGCCAACATTTTCCTTCTGTGTCACCAATTTTTTTTTCTCTTTGGTGGCATGATGGGATCCCACCCCCCCCACCCCTTTTTAAACCTCCACCCACGCTCTGTTCTTCTGAATGTCTTACGAGGCCCCTGGTTTGCCTGCCTCCTGGCTGACAGGCTCAGCTATCCCAGCCCCCAGCTGGGGCTGCCCGTGGGTCTCACCTCCCCAGCCTGCATTAGGAAGGAAGGACGGAGACCTACGTTGTGCGGAGCTGGTTGCCCAGGGCGGGCTGCGACCACAACCAGACTGCCAGCTCCTTGATGAGTCAGGAGAGAGACACCCAGAGACAGAGGCAGAGGGATCTCTCTCCAGGTGGTTACAGGTAAGCAGTATAACTGGGGACCAGTTGGCAGCCTGTTGCCCCCCTTGTGGCCTGAGAAGTAGGGAAGCAAGTTGGTGAGGGAGAGGGGCATGAGACAGATGTATAGAGAGGAGAGAGAGGGGGAGAAGAGAAGAGTAGGAAGATAAGAGGGAGAGGAAGAGGGAGAAAAAAGGAGGAAGAAGAGAGAATTTTTAAGATCTGATTCCCCGTGTGCAACACCCATGTACCCTAATAATAAGTCAGACCTTCTGCAGAAGCTGTCAAAACGCCTTACCTAGACCCTCCTAAAGGAAGAGTTGGATGGGATCAGCCGGCAGACAAATGCCCAGTTCACTGAGGTCTGCTGCAGAATGACCTTGAGTCTGAGGCACAGGCAGGAAGGGGTGAGAGTAGCTCTGTCCAGTAGGAAGCTAGTACAGGTCACGAAGGTAGCTTAGGATTTTCTAGTAGCCATCTTAAAAAAAATAAAGAAGGGAATAGGTGGCATTAATTTTAACCCAGTCTGTCAAGAATGTTATCACGTTACCATTCATGAGACACTCTGCACTCTGATTCTCGCACTAAGTCCAGCACATCCCGGTTCAGACCAGCTGAACTCCAGGTGCTCAGTCGTCACAGGGCGTAGTGGCTACTGTATTGACAGTGAATACACGCCCACTCCTGTTCTGACCCTGGACACCGTAAATTCATTTTACCCAACGGTATATTCTCCCCTGTGTTCTCTCACTGCCACAGTGCACAGCCCAGGGCCTTCATCTAGAGGCGTGTTCCGGGAGGTTTTGGCCGGGGGCACCGATGGGAGTTCCGGTGGGGGCTGGGAGGGCTCTACGACAGGCTGAGGGGCTGCCATCTACAGTTGTGCAGGTTGTGCATTGCACAATTCCAGGGGGCCCCTGTTTTCCTCACTGTCATCTTGGCTATGTGCAGTTATTGGAGATCCCCAGTAGATGGCAGGAAAATGTCTTAAGGAAAGTGTAGCTTTTCTTAATCTGCACGGTTGCCTTCTTGGCTAGGGCCAGGCTGCATGTTTCAGCTAAGTTGGCCTGTGAATGTTCGTTTCTGAGGGCAGGGCCTGAGCATGTCTCCAGCTGGTACTATGGGCAGTAGCAGTTGGCCAGAGCCAGGCTAGGAGGGGCAGCCGATGCCTGGGTCTCTGGGCTTTCTTCTCCATCGAGCACAGTCTCGTCCTTGAAGGGTGTGGTGTGTGTGGGGTGCATAGCCAGGGCTGGGATTGGTGGTTAAGACAGGAGGAGGGGTGGTGGCCTCTGAGTTGATCGCCTCTGCAGACTGGCTCCTATTAGATCATTCAAGGCATCCCCACCCCCTACCCCCCGCAGGAAGCTCTGGAAGGATTTCCAACCTCCATGCCCCAGATCCGAGTCTGTCTTGCTGGGGTTCTGATCTGAGGGTTAAGGGTGAGTCTCATTTTCCCGCCGCTCTGCGGGCGTCTTGCTCTATCTCAGGACTCACGCGCGGCCCCCGCCTCTTGTACAGTGTGTGAGCCGACATCGATTTTCTCCAGGTCTCCCTGTGGCGCCGGAGAACCTCTCTGTCTTTTCCGATCTGTCCCCACCTCTACTCCCTGCACTCCGCCCCAGAAGCTGATCTGTATGGTCATGGCTCCCTCTGGCTTCAGTTGGGTTCTTGGCAACTTCTTCTCCAGAGGAGAGTGAGGTCAGGGTTTTGTTTCCTCTGCTTTCTGCGGGGATCTCCTGGCCTGGCTGATTAAAGGTCACACCTTCTTCAGGGCAGCCCTCTGCACCCATCCCCCACTGTATTAGTCACCCACGGCTGCTGTAGGAAATCGCCACACATTTGGTGGCTTAAAACAACACAAATCGTACAGTTCTCGAGGTCAGAAGTCTGAAATGAGTCTCAGGGAACTAAAGGCAAGGTGTCAGCAGGGTTGTGTTCCTTCCGGAAGCTCTGGGGGCAGAATTCCTTCCGTCTTCCGGCTTCTCCGCCTGCCTGCCTTCCTTGGCTTGTGGCTCCACAGCCCTCCACCCCTGCTTCCGTCATCACATCTTCTCCAATTCTCTTCTCTCTCTTATAAAGACCTTTGTGAGTACACTGGGCCCACGCCAATCACTCTGGATCATCTCCCCACCTCAAGATCACATTTGCAAAGTCCCCTTTTTCCGTGTAGGGTAACTCATTCCCAGGCTTTGGGATTTATTAGGACCTGGACATCTTTGGGGGACTGTTATTCTGCTGACCATACTTTATGTCAGAGTTCTGGTTACCACAACCTCCCCTGCTTCCTAGAGTACTAATGGGGCGTGGCTCTTCCTGGTCTGGGGCACTGCACTGTTACACGTGGTTTCATTGTATCCTGCCCTCGCTTTTGTAAAGTCCCCTTTCAAAACTTTCCTCAAATTGACCAAAGCGACGGTGCTATTGGACCCCTGCTATTCAGATTCCTGCTAAAGCTTGGCTGTTACACCTACCCAGTTAATGTAGTCTTTCCAACAATCTTTGAGGTGGATTTTTCACTCTCCCCCTTCCTCCCCAAAGGCCCATTTTATCTTTGAGGAATTTGGGGGCTGGAGGGGGGTTATGTAACTTGTCCAAGGTTGCATGGGTAGGTTACGGCAGAGCTGGGATTTGAACCGGAACTAACTCCGACCCCAGAGCAGAGCTCTCCCTCCTGCTGTCACTGACTCTTATAGCCTGGACCGGAATTTTTCCATCCATTAGGCATTCACTCTCTGACTGCTGACATGGTAGTGATTTTCATAAAATACAAGTGACTGTTCCTCGGTGGTCCTCTTGGCTGTCCCCTTGCATTGGAACATTGGGACATTGCTGCTATCACTTTGGTTGTCCAAGTAAAGTGGACCATGACTACTGTCCACTTGCCGTAATGATTCCCTGGGGTCCTTCAGAGATCATCTCGGTGACACCCGTCCCGCTATCTCCAGGGCCACATCAGAGGTCAGCATAGAATGACGGTTAAGAGCAAGGGCTCTGGAATCGGACAGGCTTGGATTCCTAACCCGGTGTGACCATTTACCAGCTGTGTGATGTTGTGCAAGTTACTTAACCTCTCTGAGCCGTAGTTTCCTCACTTGTACAATGGAGGTTATGATTGTGGCTACCTTATACGGTAGTTGGGAGGCCTGAATTTGTTAATGCGCATTCTGAATTACTTAGAAATGTACTCGTTGGCCATGACAGTGAGTGACCATGTCGGCTGCTTTTATTATTACGATCACTGCATGCTGTCACCTCAGGGTCACCCCTACACGCACTGCAGCCCCACCCTAGCAGTCCCAGCCTTACGTTTGCCTTCAGAAAGCCCTTTGTCCAGGTGCCTCTGTATTTTGGCAGGACCCCCACTGCCTGGCTCTAGGTGAGAGTGAATTTTCACAGCCATCCTATAGCCCTGACAGCTCCTGCCAGTGTGGTAATGAGGGATACCCGGCCTCGGGGAGACTGCTGCATGTTTTGTGCCAATGTGAATGGTGCAGCCTTTCACGGACATCCCTTTTTTGTAATAAATATTGCAGACGGCCAACACTGAATCTTCAGTTCTTTCACAGCTACTTTTCAGGGCCCCTTTGGGGAATTCTTCGGAAGAAGAGTGACACCAGTCTCAAAACTTTGTATTCATCCTGCTGACTGCTGTGCGTGTGCCTCTTAGAAATGCCTTTTCCTTTCCTGGGACTTTGCATCTCTGGCTGGCCCCTCACGGCTGCCCTGTCAGCTCCTGGGGCTGGCATCAGAAGGCCTCATCTCCGTCCGGGGCTTGTAAATGGCCCTGAGTTCAGATCTGAGGAAGGAACATGAAAAACATTCTTTGGCCTACCGGGAGGGGAAGCTTGGCAATGGGGTAGCAGCAGCAGAGAGGCTTCCTCTGATTCAGTGAAGCCATCAGCTGTCTCTCCAAATGCTCCTTCCCCTCTGTGCCTTGTTTTGGTTAATTTAAGAACAGCTGCCCTCAGTGGGAACCAATTTCTGGCGGTGTGCAGAAGCCAGCTTCCCAGGAAGGCTGCTGGCATGGGATCGGCAGGTTAGCTGGGGGTTTAGAGCCAGGGATCATCAGAGTGTGTCACTTAACTGCTTTCTTCCCTTCGTGAGGAGCCCCCATCCTTCAGGATGAGTAACTTGGTTATTCCTGGGGAGAGTTAGAAGCAGCTTGAGAGCCTAGAACTATGATAGAAGGAGTCTTGTGACAGACCAGATGGGTGGTCACCAAAGCCTTTTCCTTCTATCCCTGGACACACGACTGGCCTGCTTCCCAGTTCCGCCTGCAGTTAGATGGGTCCATGTGCCTGAGCCCTGGCCGGCGGAATGGGGGTGGAGGCGATGCACACCGCTTCTGAGCTTGGCACCTAAAACCCTTGCATGATCGCCTTCCTATCTGCCGAATGATGACGCCCAAGTGTCACTGAAGCCGCGTGCTTCGTGGACCATGTAACCAGGATGCTTCTCCTCACTTGCCGTCTCTTTGTCTTTTCCTCACATCCTTCCTTTCTCTTTATTTATCCTTGGCCTTCCGCTTCTCCGTTGCCGTCTGTAAAATAGTTTACCCATTATGTATGAGATTCCTGACTTTCAAACTATTCACTACTGACACTTTCTGGGGAATCCATCTATCCCTACCCACACTGCCAAGAATGGGATCAGCGAAGCCAGTAAAATTCCAAATGGAGGACCCATTCTCCTAGGATGGAGATGAAGTTATGGGAGAGCTGATGACACTGCCTCTAGCTGCAAATCCAGATGGTTCCTCAATATTGTGAAAAATTAATTCCTGGTTATCTTTGAAATAAAGAAACAGAAAGCACAGATACTTAATATCTCTCAGTAAATTCCATTGCGTTCTGAGCACAAGAGTTCAAGTCACCAGCAAGGAAGGCTGACTATGTCTTCATCTCCAAGTCCACATTTTATGGGGCTTGCCGTTGTAGCCCACCACAAGGCAAGTAAAATTCCATGGTCATAATCAGGTTTGTCAGTAAGGATTTCTTCCCGCTAAAACTGAGATCGTTCTGTGAGGAAATCTCAAACAGGGGAATGCATCTAATTAGAATTATAATGATACTGCCCAACTTGCACCGTAGTATTCCAACCAATTTTATTCTATTTTATTTTATTTATTTATTTATTATTTTTTTGGCTGCGTTGGGTCTTCGTTGCTATGCGCAGGCTTTCTCTAGTTGCAGTGAGTGGGGTCTACTCTTTGTTGCGGTGCGCGGGCTTCTCACTGCTGTGGCTTCTCTTGTTGCAGAGAATGAGCTCTAGGCATGCGGGCTTCAGTAGTTGTGGTGTGAGGGCTCGGTAGTTGTGGGTAGCGGGCTCTAGAGCGTAGGCTCAGTAGCTGTGGCGCAGGGGCTTAGTTACTCTGTGGCATCTTCCCGGACCAGGGCTCGAACCCGTGTCCCCTGCACTGGCAGGCGGATTCTCAACCACTGCGCCACCAGGGAAGCCCTATTCTTTTTTAAATTGCCAATTTAAAAATACTTCCATTGGAAAGATACGCAAAGATTAGCTCTCAATTTTCAATTTTGGCTTCAATCTTACTTTAATGGAGCATCTTTCACCAGTGGGTTGTTTTTTTTTTTGTTTTTCTGCAACCTTCAGCTGCTTTAAAATCTTCTCAGGAAAGAAACACCCACCCTGGTTTTGAGTAAAGAAAAAGTGAAATTACTAAATAAAACACAAACTATCTAAAGAGACACGTGAAGCTGGAAGACAGATCTGAAGGAACTGAGTTATCTGTCGCTTGTTCATTATAGCTGTGGGCTTACTGAGTCACAGCCTCCCGTCTTCCAAGGGAAAAAAGAATCATCCAACAAATGGTTTAAAATAATAAAACCTGAAACCACACATCATCCTTTCATCTTAATGAGAGTCCAGTTCGTAAAAACGTTTTGTATCAGATAGTTCTGAAGTTCCCCCCCACCCCCAACCCCGCGCCGTCATTGTTTGTTGGCTGAAGCATTGTAGCCTTGAAAAAAGCACCAAATTACCAGCTGTGGGGTGGGGGTGGGGGGGCGGAAACTGTGCTGCTTTCAGGAACGAACTTCCTGGCAATCAGCGTGTAGTGGAAGAAAGAGCATGTTGAAAAGTATCCTTTAGAACTGCCTACTCAAACCGTCATTCCAGTTTAATTACTTAAGCTACGTGTCCGATAGTGATATCAGGTTATTGAACAAACACAGCATCTTGACACGGATGCTGAAAGCTGCCTTTGTTGAGTGATTACTGGGCATACGCAGTCCCATTTCCAGAAATGTGCCGTTCATTAAGTTGGAGCTCTCCTGCCCTTCCTCCCCCAGGCTCTGGCCAGACAAGCGTCTGAACGGGGCTGCTGTGGGGAGGGAGAATGGCACTTCTTTTAGGGCAATTTCCAGACTACTCTGGACCAGGGATATCTTTTATGATCAAGTCTGAATTTCTAGATTTCAGACGTTATCTTTGTCCTATTAGGAATCCTAGGCTTAAGCGCTTGTAGATCCCACTTGCCAGCTCTTTCTTTACTTCTTCCAGCTTCCCAACACAGTTAAATCGCAATTTTGGCTAAGTCAGTGCTTTGTGTTTGTATTATTATGACTGTATAAATGTTTTCACCGCCAAGCCAGAGGTATGACACGATGATGCTTCCTTTCACGTCCTTGATTGGCTTTTTGCTTTCATTGTATTTCGTTGAATCTCATCTGGTCCCCATGGCTTTGACCATCAGGAATATACTGATGACTGTCACATTCCTGTCCCTAGCCCAGACCTCCACCTTGAACTTCAGACCTCTATATCCAGTCACTTTCTCAACATCTCCACTTGGACATCCAATAAACTCTCAACCTTAATGTGTCTAAAACACAACCTCTTATCTTTCCTCCTCTGCTCCCTTCCCCCTACATTCACCTGTATTCTCCCCTATCCTGGTGAGCAGACACTCCATCCTTCCAATAGCTCAGGCTAAGAACTTTGGACCCCTTCTGATGTTCCTCTGTCTCTCATACTCTACATCCAATCTCAGCAGATTCTGTCACCTGTACCTGCAAAATACACGCAGAATCTGTTTCTCACCACCTCTGTCTGCCAGCGTCCTGTCCGAGCCACCTTTAGCTCCTCCCAGTCAGATTCTTACAGTATGCCCCTTAATTGGTCTCTCTGCTTCCACCGTTGTTCTCTGACAATCTATTTCAACACAGCGTTTGGAGTGATTCTTTTAAAAGATAAGATGTTCCCATTGTCCCTTTGGATCCACTCTGGCCCTTGTCTAGTTCTCTCCATACCCTCGGAGGTTGACCACAGGGGCCAAATCAAGAGGATCCCTTGCTTTCTGGCTTGTGGTTGGGTTTGGCCAGTGGGAGGCCTTGGCAGATCAAATGGTAGGAAAAGAGTGAGGTCAGGGGTTGGTTGTGTCGTGGCTGAACGTGGCAGGTCCTATCATGAAGCCCTTTCTGCAGTTATTCTCTCCAGACGCTGGTGACTGTTTCCTCCCCTTCGTCCAGAGATAGGCCTCTCACTGTTACCAGCCCTGGGTACCACTCTCTCTCTACCTCTTGATTTCCCTTAACCCTGCCCACACTTTTGTAAATGGGTGCTCTGATCACAGGCTGCTGCATTGTTCCAGTGAGAGGACCATGTGTTTCTAGCTGAGGCCCCACTGATCAGCCTCCTTCACCCCATCCTTCTAGTGCCCACTCATCATTCTGATCTCAGCCCAAATGTCACCCCCTTTAGGAAGCTTCACCTGAACAGTGTAATGTTTTACTCATTCCTAGAGCCCTCTTTTTATCCTTCGGGGTACTTTTTGATAGTTTAATCATCTGCTGTCTTCTTTTTTGCTAAACTCTGGTTCCATCTTCGGGGATGGGTCTAGTGCCCATCCTCTTATCCCCAGACCCTAGCAGAGGGTCTTTGGGGACCCAGGAAACATTGCTTCAATGATGGAGCGAATGAATGACTGAAAAGACCGTCTCCTCCAAGAGGCCTTCCAGGGTCTTCCAGGAGAGCAGCCTCTCTTCTCTCTCAGCATCAGTGGCAATGGCCCATGCCACTCTTGTAGCGTTTGTCTCTTTTAGTTAATTAATTTTATTTATCTGTTCTTGGCTGTGTTGGGTCTTTGTTGCTGCACACTGGCTTTCTCTAGTTGTGGCGAGTGGGGGCTACTCTTCGTTGCGGTGCGCGGGCTTCTCATTGCAACGGCTCCTCTTGTTGTAGAGCACGGGCTCTAGGCACGTGGGCTTCAGTAGTTGCGGCATGCGGGCTTCAGTAGTTGTGACTCGTGGGCCCTAGAGCGTAGGCTCAGTAGTTGTGGTGCACAGGCTTAAATTGCTCCACGGCATGTGGGATCTTCCCGGACCAGGGCTCGAACCCGTGTCCCCTGCATTGGCAGGCGGATTCTTAACCACTGCGCCACAAGGGAAGCCCGCATTTGTCTCTTTTTACCTTGCTCTCTGTGGTTTGTGGCCATGCCTGCCAGCTCTCCCCACCCGGATCTCTCTCTGGATGACCTAGGTGTCAACCCTTTTGAATCTCCAGCACCTCGAGCAGTGCCCGGCACATAGTAGGTACACAATAAACAGTTGAGCGGTAAATCAATGATGGAATGCCTGAGTTTGGGAACAGACCTTGTTTATCTGTGGCTCAACACCAGATGCCCCGGGGTGGCTTATTTAATTGTCATTTTCTTTGTGAATTCATTATTGTTTTATTTCAGTGTTGTTTTTTCCCCAAAAAATCTGCTTCTCCCTGGGCCTGCAGAGATTGCTTTGAACCAGGCCGATCAAATGCTGGCTAGCTGTGTGAGGAGGGAACACAGGGCCAGGGGAGAAGGAAGCTGGAGATAGGCAAAGATGGAGCCCTGGAAACCACAGACCAAACCCCAAAGAATGCAACAGTCACGACACCACAGCCAGAGAGACGGCTGAGCCCGCAGCCCCAGGACCGCGTTCCTCTCTCGGGAGGCACCTGGGGCTCAGAGACAGCAGCTTGGCAGTGCAAGTGGGGCTGGTGCCTTCTACCCCAGCTGTCCCTGAGTCCTCACTTTCTCAGCCCTGCCTACCCCTACCAGGCAACTGTCTCCAAATCCAGCTGATTCATTCCTTCCGGGGCACAGTGGGGGCAAAGGCATGGTCTCTGGGGTCAGATGGGTATGAGTTTCAGTCTTGGCTTTGCTACTTCTAGTTGTGTGACCTCGGCCTTCATCTCCCCAAGCCATAGTCTCCTTATCCTCAAAGTAGGAATGATAATAATGCTCATTGCAGACCGTTGTGAGGATTTAGAGGGGGTCACAAATAAGGAGTGATGAGCACAGTGTGTAATGTTGGCTTTGATTAAAATTGATGCTATCGTCGACTGTTGTTTTCATACTTGTTTCCATGGCCTGAGCCCCAGGCCTTTGGCTGCTAAGAGGGTGCCCAATAAAGGGCACCATATCCAGCCAGTGGTGGAATGAGCTCCCCATCGCTGGAGGTAATCAAGAAGCTACCAGATGACTTTTTTTTTTTTAGATGTTGGGGGTAGGAGTTTATTAATTAATTAATTTATTTTTACTGTGTTGGTTCTTCGTTTCTGTGCGAGGGCTTTCTCTAGTTGTGGCAAGTGGGGCCCACTCTTCATCGCAGTGCGCGGGCCTCTCACTATCACGGCCTCTCTTGTTGCGGAGCACAGGCTCCAGACGTGCAGGCTCAGTAGTTGTGGCTCACGGGCCTAGTTGCTCCGCGGCATGTGCGATCTTCCCAGACCAGGGCTTGAATCCGTGTCCCCTGCATTAGCAGGCAGATTCTCAACCGCTGCGCCACCAGGGAAGCCCCAACCAGATGACTTTTGTTGGGCTTTATGCCCTGGATGGGAGTAGTGAGGGCCAGGGTGGTTGGCCTGGAGGGTCCCCAGTCAGTTACTGAGGAGAGGTTTTCATTCTGTTAAACAGTGAGCCGGGGACTCCATGTGTTAACATGGTGTCTGGCAATTAAAATCAGAAGAGTAATCTGAAGAGAGTTTCAGCTCCGTTGTTTGCCCTTTTAATCTGGTCTGTTGCCATGGGAACGGCAAGTGATTGCAATCACCACTGTTTGTATTGTGAGCTTGCTCCCATCAATATGGCTTTTGAAAAATAAGAAATACAAATCCTGACTTCGGCATGCCACTCATTACTATTCAGAGCAAACCCCTGAGAAGTTCTGTCAAATGCTTCCTTCCCGGTGCACAGGCTCTGGTTTGGAAATTCCCAGCAGCCCAGCTCCCGGCCTGCTTCCTTTCTGCCCCTCTCAGCCAGGTGGATCTGCAGAGGATGTGTGCAGAGGACCGTCACCCGCTGCCCAGAGGGGTCTGGGTGAAGATTTGCCACCTGGCTTCCCTCACTGCTGCCTGTGGCACTCCATTCGAAGCTCATTATTATTATGTCAATGGCTCATAATCACCTTACTTACCACTTTCTGAAGATGAAGAGAGAGATGTTGTCCAAGGTCAGAGTCCTTGCAGAGTGATGGGTGGGGAAGAACAGGTTGCTTGCATCTGTATCAGAGGTTTATGACATGTCCCGGCTCATGGGTGCCTGCGGGGACCAAGCTGCACCCAGCCCGCCTTGCCCAATCCCCCAGATCTCTTTGGCTGGATGCTCAAATCCAGAGGCTGCCTGGAGGGACATCACCCTAGCCTCCTTCAAGTGAACCCCCGATGCCTTTGTCTCCCCCTTATGCTTACAGAATGGGTTATTGGGAGATTGTGAAAATGTTGGCCTAATGCCTGGAGATAATTGATTATAGCATTTTTCTTTGAGTAGGGAGACTCCGGAGAATGTCTGATCCCACCCTGTGGTAACAACTGAGAATAAACTCCGAGTGAGGAATTGACTTGCCAGAGGTCACGTAATAAGAGAGGGTCTCCCAGCTCCTGTCTCTTGGTTCTGTGTAAATCTAATCTCATTTGCGAGGCATGCCCCCAGGGTACTTTATTTCATAAACTTTACAAGATTAAAACTACTTTGTATTTGAAATACATACATACTTTAGATCATTCTTCTTAGGTAAGATGCAAGTTGGAATAACATTTTTTAAAAAATGAGTTTAATTCTAGAAATTGGTACTTTGTTGATATTACGTTCTCAACCCAGAGCTACAGGCTAGGGGAAGGGATAGACCCTCACTGATTTCAAAATCAGCCTTGACCTCCGGGCCTGGTTCTGGGAATTTTCTAGCTGTGTGACCTTGGGGGATCCACTTCACCTCTTGGGCCCTCTGTATCCTTTTCTGTAAAATGGGGAGAATGGAGCGTGCCTTGTTGACCTCACATTATTTATGAGGCTTCCCATGAGTTCATGGCTATGGATGCATTTTATCAGGTGTAAAGAATTGTACTGAATTGTGGCTGTTATTTTATTTTTTTTACAATTAATTTTTTAAACATCTTTATTGGAGTATAATTGCTTTACAATGGTGTGTTAGTTTCTGCTTTATAACAAAGTGAATCAGCTATACATATACATACATCCCCTATGGCTGTTATTGTTACAGATTCTTAGAGTTAGGTCTCCTGGTTTCACTAGGACTAGAATTTCTTTTCTAGGCCAGATGTCTACGTGGTGAATCTAAGTTTTTACTCTTTTTGTTTGGATGAAAATTACTCCCCTTTGATATTTTGACATTGCATTAATCTAAGATTCTCTGGTGTAGATGATAAACCAATCAAGCATGTTCAAGTTACCCACCCACCTCCAAACCTCCAGGGTCTAACTCTGCAGATGATCTAGGTGTTCATTCATTCATTCATTCAACACGTACTATGTGCCAGGCCCTGTGCTGAGCTCCAGGAGTCAATGGTAAATACATACAATGGTCCCTGCTTTGTGAAGCTTCCATCAATTCTCTGCCTTTCCCATCAGCTCCCTGGTAGGACCACGGTTTTCAGCCTGGTATTTGAGGTACCTTGTTTTTTTTTAATGACCTGGCATTTCTTCCGGCTTTTTTTTTTTGTAATTTATTTATTTTATTTATATTTATTTTTGGCTGTGTTGAGCCTTCATTGCTGTGCCTGGTCTTTCTCTAGTTGCAGCGAGCGGGGCCTACTCTTCGTTGCGGCGTGTGGGCTTCTCATTGAGGTGGCTTCTCCTGTTGCGGAACACGGGCTCTAGGTGAGCGGGCTTCAGTAGTTGTGGCACGTGGGCTCAGTAGTTGTGGCTCGCAGGCTCTAGAGCTCAGGCTCAGTAGTTGTGGTGCACGGGCTTAGTTGCTCCGCGGCATGTGGGACCTTCCCAGATCAGGGCTCAAACCTGTGTCCCCTGCATTGGCAGGTGGATTCTTAACCACTGCCCCACCAGGGAAGCCCTGGGGTACCTTTTAGAAAGCCTCAGAAAGAGAGGTGAAGTCTTATCTTAAAAACAGCTGCATTTTCAGTTTAAACTAGATTCTGATCCTTCTAGGGCTGGAGCCATGTCTTGTGGACCCCTCTGTGTCCCCAGATGGAGCACAGAGCCTGCCACATAGTAGAGGCTGGGTATTAGTAGAATGTAACTAAATTCCCAGAGATGGCTGGCTAGCCAGTTGCCGAAGACCCATGCATGCTTTCCATCCCGCAGTGTAGCATTGTTGCTGGGAAGTGATTGCCCAGCCAGGGACTACATTTCCATCTAGGTAGGGACACATGGATGTACATGAAAGTGATGTGTGACATTTCTGGCTGAAGGAGCTTAGGAAGTAGGTATTCCTTTATCAGCCCCTTATCCCCTTTGCCAGTTGGAAGTAGGAGTCAAACTATAGCCCATGGGCCAAATCTGGCCTGCTGCGTGTTCTTGTAAATAAAGTTTTATTGAAATTTGCTACTTGTTTTTGTAAATAAAGTTTTATTAGAACACAGCCACACCCATTTGTTTAATATCATCAATGCCCACTTTCTCCCTACAATGGCAGAGTTTAGTAGTTGTGACAGATGTGGTCTGGCCCACAAAGCCTAAAATATTTACACTCTGGCCCTTTACAGAAAAAGTTTGCAGAGCCTTGCCCTGGAGGATGGTGTGGACACAAGATGGAGAGAACCAGCATCTCTGAATCCTTAAGGGGAGGAAATTTGTTTGCCAGCCAGGAACACCCACTCACCCTGGACTCTTAGGTGAGTGAGAGGTGATCTTTCATTGTGTCAAGATCTTAAATTTCTGATGTTTATGCAGCAGGAACTAGCATTATTCTAATTGATCTGCAGGCCATATCAGAGGTGTGCTGGGTGGGCGACTGCTTCCAGACTTCTTGATGAATTTGTATTTGAATCTGTGCAGAATTGATTTCCCAAGATCACTGACGCAGCCACAGAGTGGCAAGGGACAGAGACAAAACTAACTTGCCTCAACTGTTGTGGGGAGGGTCATTGAAAGGATGCCCACGCGCACAGGAGAGACAGGGATCATACAGCAACCCAGGGAGAAGACGGGCAGAAGGGGGAGGCCTCCTGGGACCTGGAACTGAACCCAGGACAGTGTGTGAGGTGGGTGACAACATGGGCTGTGGATTGAGATGGCCCGGGTTTGAACCCTGCTCCTGCCACTTACTGGCTGGGTGACCTTGGCAAGTTCCTTCGTGTCTCTGAGCCTGTATCCCCGTCTCTTAAATGGGAGTAATAACAGACCTAACGTCTGGAGTTGTTATGAGGAATAAGTGACTTCTGCTGCTAAGGAGCTTGGCATGGTTAGGGTGCTAGTGCTGGGGGTGGGCCCTAGGTGCGCAGGGGGGACGCGGAGTCTGGAGCAGGGTGGACCACTGCCCAGCCGGTGGTGCAACTGCTTCTCCAGTGGCCCGAGGCAGATCCATGCTTCACTCCCTCCTGTTCATCACCCGCCCTTATCTAGTCACGTTGTGTCCTGTCCATTTTACCTCCAAAATATCTCTCAGATCTGTCCATTTCTCTCTGCCGCCTCCATCACCTCCACCTGGTTGCAGCCGCTATCTCTTCCTGTCTGGACGCTTGGTAAACCCTCCTGCCTGTCTTCACGACATCCCATGGCCTCCCTCAGATCTCTTCTCTTGACAAAAGCCAGAGTGAGGTCTCTTCTAGGTGCAGACCTGTTCATGTTATTGCCATCTTAAGGCAGACAAAGCTGCTTCCCGATGGCCGCCGGCTCCTCCGTCCTCTGTCTCCATCCTCCTGATGCCTGAATTCCCTCAGTTCTGTGGGGTTGCTGTGACCTCCTCCCCCGCCTTCCTCCAGGGTCCCTGCACACCCTGCTCCTTCCATTGACAGCACGCAAAAAAAAAAAAAAAAAAAAAGGCACTGGAAAACGAGGAGGGCGGACAGGATAATCTCGGGACTCCAGCTCTGACACTCCAGGCATATTGGGTGGAGCGGGGAAGGGCGTGAAGTTGCTCTGAGTGTCCTGGGAGGAGGGTGTTATAAAAGTACCATCCTTGCTGGAGGCAGGAGGGTCTGCTGGCTTGGCCCCGTACCTTCCTCTCTGCTAAATCTCAGGGTCACACCAGCCAAGGAGACAGTTTGTTGTCAAAATGACCAAGTTCACTTTGGGCGTATTGAAGAAAAAAGCTATTTCCTAGTGTCTAAATCTCATTAAAAAAGCAATTTTGCGATCAATTACAATGCAATTTAGCCACTAACTGTTTAATTATATTAAAAAAAAAAAAGACAAAGAAGCAGCAGAAGCGAGTTTGTTCTTCCTGTCCTTATATTTATGAGCCGGGCTGAAAGAGCTTGTCTTTGGAGGGCTCTGGTGTAGAATAAGTGGCCATCTTGGCCCAATTACCTTACAAGTTAAACTTTCCAAGTCAATATATTATATTCACCCGAGGAGGTTGTATCGTTTGGAGTATACTGGAGTGGGAGAGATTCATTTTTCTCCGAGAGCTCAGACCTTTCTTGTTCTGGCACGCATTATAAAAACTGTATCATTCTAGGTGGCTTTTATTAAAGGAACATTATTTCTGTAAATTATTTTTTAATGCTGTGGAAGAGTTTGCCCTCTGGAGTCATCTCAGTTGAGGAATTGGGGGATGAAATAGAGATTTGAGTCTACAGAGGGCTGGGGGACATCAAGGCTGGGGAGGGAGATACAGAGAAGGCTGGACGTGGGCAGGTCTGCTGTCCCCATAGGGAAAGAGCTTGGAGGGAGGACATGGCATCTGGGCCACATGGGGCGGGGACCATGGGTGCTGCACCCACGTGCTCCTTATCCTGAGGGAGAGAGGACGGGCTCCCCTCAGGGGCTTCTGTTGCTGGTGAAGGGCAGTATGGAATCCAAGGCAGAGACGCTGGCCCCCCTGCTAAGTCCCTTCCCATCACCTTGTCCTCAGGCCTGTTCTCACTCAGGGATCCCCGGATCCTCTTCTGTGCTCTCTGGTCTATGTCCAACTCCCCTCTTCTCCTGGTGGACGCTCTCCAGCCCGTGCACTGCGACCACTAGCACCGTACACTCTGTCCTTCTGGCCCGGTGGGCTCCCTTCTTGCCATGGGAGGGGTATTGGCTACAGAGGGCCTGAATACCTGGGTCTTTGGAAATATTCAAGGGAGGTTTACTTTTGCTTTTCTTCTGCCTGTTGAGGGTCCTTTTTGTTATCAAGAGGCAGAATGGTTATGGCAGGCGTGTTGGCTGCAGAAGATAAATCACTAATGTTGATATTTTTGTCTTTAAAAATGTCTGCATTAATGTTGCATGTGGGCTGGAAGATGCATTAAAGCCATGGAGGGAAATGATGCATTTCAGCCCCTGGAACATCAGTGGTGTGGTTAGAGCCTGATGCCCGCAAAGCTTTGGCCATGGGTTATGTTCATAGAAATCTTTAAGCTTCACAGCAAGAAATTCTGTTCCTTGTTCTCAGGCTGAGTCTCACCTGTAGCTCATGTGAACCCTGATTCTGGCTACAGGCTGAGGACTGATCCCAGCCCTGGGCTGAGCTCTGACCCCAATTCCAGACTGAGCTCTGGCCCCAGCCCAAGACTGAGGTCTGAACACTAGTCCCAGAATGAGCTTGGATCTTTGCGTGGTCAGTGCTGTGAGCCAGCCATAGCCAAGCCCAGCCCCTCCATTGTCACAAGCACATGGCAACATCACAGGGAAGCCCGTTGGGACGTGACTTTCATCCAGGTCCTGTACCCACGAGGCTCGGAGCCTCCCACAAGTGGAGGAAAGATGACTGAAGCTCTTCCAAATCATAAGTGCTGTTGCTTAAACATGTGGAAGGAGGCCTGGGGAAGATGAAGAAAGTGAGCATTTTACCCAAACACCAGCTGGACCCACCATCTGCTCAGCAACTGTCCCTTTGAAGATGCCACAGCTTCCTCTCACCTCCCCCACTGCTGTGGACCTAATGTGTACCCCTCACCCCAAGTTCATATGTTGAAATTCTCATCCTCAGTGTGATGGTATTTGGAGGTGGGACCTTTGGGAGGTGATTAGAGTTAGATGAGGTCATGAGGGTGGGGCCCTCAGGATGGGATTAGTTCCCTTCTAAAAAGAGGACAAGACACAGAGCTCTCTCTCTCTTCACCACATGAGGACACAGCAAGCAGGCAGCCATCTGCAAACCAGAAAAAGGGCTCTCACCAGACACTTAATCTGCAGGGACCTGGATCTGGGACTACCCAGCCTCCAGAACTGGGAGAAATCAATGTTTGTTGCTTCAGCCACTGGTATCTATGGTACCTTATTGCAGCAGCCCTAATGGACTAAGACCCCTCCCCCACCCGTTCTTGGCTACAGGCTCCTCATTTGGCTTAGATCATCAGGCACTGCCTCTGGGAAGCCATAAAAAAGTGATGACAACGATGATGATGATGATGGTGATGAAGGCCAGTACTTACTATGTGCTGGGCACTGGGTTACATGTTTTGCCCGTGTGATTTCATAGAACCCTTACAAACAACTCTGTAGGCTCCATCTCCTTGTCTGTTTGACAAAGGGGTTCCGTGACTTACGGGGGCCCAGGAAAGATGCAAACTTAGGCCTTTCTGATTTCATGGAGGATGATTTAACCCCCATGCTGCTTCCCAAGAACGGCTTTAAGCAGAGAAATGAAGTGGTCATATCTACACTTTAGGAAGATCATCTGGGCTGCGGGCACCCATGTGGGGTGGATTTGAGAGGGAGAGTGTGGAGGCCTGGAGGCTGCCCCAGAGTCCTGCCCTCCGTAGACACAGCAGTGAATCCTCCACAGGGAGAAGCCAAGGAGCCAGTCACCCCCCTGCCACCCCTCCACCTGCTGGTCTGAACTCATCCCAGGACATGGCAGCTTCACGAGTAAAGGCTCTGAGACCCAAGAGGTGACCAGAGCCTCCACACCCTTCCCAGCCAACGTGCATCGCCGGTCAGCTTGGCCAGCCTTGACCACTCTGTTTTCTACTTTATCTAATTCCCAGTCAGCCTGGTTCTGGGCCATTGCTGCCCAGACAGAACACATAATTATGTATTGATTTCCTTCCAAAGATGCACGGCCTTGAGTTAACACGGCACTTTTATGGCCCTACATAAACACAATCTGAGGAGCAAGAGGGTTCGATTTTGGGGGGAAATCAGAGGATCCTGATTCTGAGGTGGGGAGGGGAGGGCCTGTCACGACACAGGAGTGAGAACAGCCACCACAGGACTTTGCAGGAGGGAGCGGGCTGGCCTCTGGGGGGATGCAGATGCTACTGGAGGCTGGGTGGGTGGGGGGTTGGCCATGGAGGGGAAACAAAACCCTGCTGTCAACCTTGATCATTGGTAAAGGAGTACAGATTCTGAGTGTCAATTTGTCCATCTATGTACCTCTCCCCCATCAGTACAGTTTTCCACGAATTCCCCCCGGTGATTAAGCTTCATGGTGCTCTGCCAGATGGCATATTCTCCCACTTTCCTGGTCCTCCAGGGACTGTCGGAAATACAGGCCAAGCACTCTTACCTCAAAATTACATTAAGGAGTTTAATTAACAGAAATGACTCCATAACCCATAGATCACACTCTCAACGCGTGTGCCACATGCAGACACACGGAAGCTCTTGGCTGGCTCCCTTTGCCTCTGGGGACTTGCCCACTGCTATCAAATCAAGCTGTGATCTTCTCTCATTCCTCAAGAAAAACTTTGGCAGGGTGGGGGCACAGCCTTAAACACAAAATCTTGAGGTATCCCCCTCCACCAGAATCCATGCCCAGAGGCACTGAAGTTGTTCATCTTTATTTTTTAAAACATATTTATTTGTTTATGTGGCTGTGCTGGGTCTTAGTTGCAGCACGCGGCATCTTTGTTGCAGCACGCGAACGCTTCGTTGTGACGTGCAGGATCTAGTTCTCAGACCAGGGATCGAACCTGGGCCCTCTGCATTGGGAGCACGGAGTCTTAACCACTGGACAGCCAGGGAAGTCCCTGTTCCTCTTTAAAGTTCAACAGAAGTAAGTCCGTAGGGTCAGCTTCAGATGTTGGAGCAGGGCAGACAACTGCCGGTCCGCCGCCTTCCTGCTCAGGATGGAGGCTACGAGCCAGACGGGTATGGTGGGCTGCTCGGCCTGCCCTCCCCCAAAGGGGCTGCATCACTGGGTCTTTCCTGATTCTGATGTGGGTGGGAAACACGGAGCTACTTACTTCATGATCTGCTGGGAGCCGTACCTGCTTTGATCACACCCTCTTGGGCACCTCTTCTGTTTTCTTCCTTTTCTCTCCAGAGCCTCACTGGTAGTCCTCTTGGGCATTGCTTTGCCTCTGACAGTGCACCAGGAGACTTTCCATAGTGTGCATTTCTGGTCCATAGCCCTGTTTTAATAGCCCCCAATCTGATGGTTTTCAACCAGCAGTACCACTCCCCAGGGACACCTCAAACTCTAGAGTGCGGTTTTGGTTGGACCAAAGATGAAGGAGGTACCTAGTTATCCTGTAATGTTCTTAACAAATTGTCTCTTGTCCTGTTGGACTTTGAATGTCCTGTAGACATTCCTGTAGGGGCCAAACTTGTTCACATGTATCTGAACCTAGAACATAAGTACTTCTTTGCATGGCTTTTAATCTACACCGAATAGTCCAGGAATGCAACTGTGGTGTAAATCAGGGGAATTTTGTTTTGTTCTGAACATTACCAACAGTTGTTCACCATCTTGGAAATCATTAGTGTTGGTAATGATGCTCATAGTAGCTGAGTCACCAATATAATACTCCTGTGTGCCTCTGCATGTGTAGATCTGCATATAAATATTAGAAGCTGATTACTTCATTATGTCTTCTAGGGCAATTATGCCCAACACTTACATATTGGAATATACATTGTTTTATTATAATTTATTTTCCTCTCATACCTCCCTTATACTATGGTTACTGAATTATTTTGAGTTTTAAAAAATTTGAAGTTGGTTCTATTTTCTATGCTTTCATTCTAAGGATAGTAAAGGGTGCCATGGTAGACTGTTTATGGCCACAAAACTCCTGCATCCAAGTATGTATGTCCCTTTGCAATGAGACTCTGCCACTGTTCACAGAAGAAGTCTATTTCCCCATTTCCTGGAATCTGGGCTGGCCTTGAGACTTGCTTTGATCAACAGACTATGTAGAAGGGATATTATATGACTTCCAAGGCTAGACCTTAAGTTGCTTTGCAGTTTCTGGTGTCAGCCTCTTAGAATACCATCCTGAGACCACTAGGCCACGAAGCTGGTGTAGCCTACAGGAGGATGGAGGTGAACTGAGGTGTCCTAGCTGACAGCCAGTCCAATTGCCAGATGTGTGAGTAAAGCCATCATGGAAAAAAAATTCAGAACCCAGAGTCTCTACAACATATTGTATGCAATGACCAGTAGACACTTAAAATTTGCTAGACACAGAGAAACATAAAACATGATCAATAGTCAAAAGAAAAACAGTCAATAGAAATGGACCTCAAAATGACTCAGATGTTGGAAGTAGCTGACAGATCTTTAAAAAAGAAGCTATTAAAATATACAAAGACTCGCTCATAATGATGAGCAGATGGGAGAAAGAAGATAAAAGTAAGAATGAAATGGAAATTCCAGAATTGGGAACTAAAATATCTGAAGCGAAAATTTTATTAATGGACTTAATAGCAAATTGGAGATGCCAGAAGAAAGGGTGAGTGAAACTGAAGATAGATCAAAAGAAATGACCCAATCTGAAGAACAGAGAAAAAAAATTAACTGAAGTAAGATGGAACATGGTCTCCTTGGCCTGTTAAGACAATATTGAGTGGCCTATTTCATGTGTGATTGGAGTCCTAGAAGGAGGAGAAGGAGAAGATCGGGCAGAAAATAACATATGGAAAAAACAATGTAGATTTCCACAAATTTTATGAAAACATAAACTTACAGATCGAGGAAACTCAGCTAACCCCACAGCTGGATAAATACAAAGAAAACTGCTACCTAGGCATGTTATCATCCAACTACTGAGAACCAGAGAAAGGGAAAAAACTTGAAATCAGAGACAAAAACTACTTTACATCCTGGGGAACAATGATACAAGTGAGAACAAACTTCTCATCAAAAACAATGGGGATCATATAATGATGGAATGCATCTTTAAAGTCAACTGAAAATTCTATATCCAGTGAAAACTATCCTTTTCAAAAACATGAAGGCAATAGAAAGTCATTTTCAGCTAAACCAAAGATGAGCAGACCTGCATTTCACAAAATGCTAGAGGAGGTTTTTCAAATGTAGGGAAACGGCACCATATGGAAACTCAGCTATAAAAGAAAGGATGAAAAGCACTGATAATGGCGAAGTGTCAGTAAATATAAAAAAACAACATTTTCCCTTCTTTTGTTGTTTTTGTTTGCTTGTTTGTTTGTTTTTTGCGGTACGTGGGCCTCTCACTGTTGTGGCCTCTCCCGTTGCGGAGCACAGGCTCTGGACGCGCAGGCTCAGCGGCCATGGCTCATGGGCCCAGCCGCTCCGCGGCATGCGGGATCCTCCCGGACCGGGGCACGAACCCGTGTCCCCTGCATCGGCAGGCGGACTCTCAACCACTGCACCACCAGGGAAGCCCTCTTTTGTTGTTTTTAAAAGACAAATGACTGCTTCAAGGAAAAAGTATAGCATTGTATCATAGGGTTTGTAATGTATGAAAATGGAAAAAAATGACAACCGCGCAAAAGATGGGGTGGGCAAATGTAATTTTATTGTTGTAAGGTGCTTACGTTACAAAGATACTTTGGGTACCCCAGGTTTGCTGGTGTCCCAGTCTGAGTGATGGGCACCAGCACAGGGCAGGCAGCCCCATCTGTGGAGGGAGAGGGAAGACAGGGCAGGGGGCCAGGAGGCCCCTATAGCAGATGTTCTGCTTGGGACCGAGGTGGTCCTTGGGCTTAGGGTAGACCTTTGGGGTCACTAGGACTAAAAGACTCAGGGCAGGAGCCACATGGCCACAGAGAACAGCTAAAGCTTTGAACTTTTGGAGCTGAAGGGAAACTTTTGAGGTGAAAATCTCGTCCCCTCCTTACATCCTACAGATGAAGAAACTGAGGCCAGCAATGGTGAACCACCAGGAATGGTGAAGGATTGGCTAGTTAGTAACTGTATTCACGACTTGAGCCCATGTGTTCAGGTCCTGAGCTCTGCTCTCTTCCCCATGCCTACCTCCCATGCCCTGGGAGGGCTGACTCCCTGGCCAGCCACTTTAGAATCATCTGTGGATCCTCGCAGGAGAGACTGCAGGTCTGTGAATCTCTAATTACCCCAGAGAGCAAATAATGTACCATTTACTGGAGGAAAACATTTCCCAGGACTCCTGATACAACTAAGATCCAGGCACGAAGCCTTTCATCTTGTTTCCATCAGCATAACCTACGTGGAACATGAAATCGGACTTCTCCCCGGCACCTTATCTAATAGGATCGGTCCTTTCAGTGGGTGCGGGAAGCCGCAGTATGCACACTCAGCGTGGCTGGGAGGATGCTGTGACTGTGGCTGCAGCTCAGCTGGCTGCCAGTCCCGCCGGAAGAGGAGAAGCTTTGCTGTTCAGGAGGGGAAAATCCTCCAGGTCCATTTCACGCTGAGGCAGGGCACCTTCCCATCCTGCTGCACTGAGGTGAGGGTGGGATCTGCATCCCCAGGCTGGGCCCTCTTTCTTCCCCACTTTTAGCCTTAGGTAGGGAAGGTGGTACAGCCAGAGGCACATAGAGGTTCCACTGGGCTTTTGCCTCCTTATTTCTGGAAGCTTCTCTCGTAAATAACACAGATCACATATGAAATATAGATTTTTTTCTTACTGTAAATAAATTGAAAAGACATTTACAATTTTGCTTTTGAAAGTATCGGGTCACAGGTAACTAATTCAGTGTTGGTCAAGCTTTTTCAGACATCCTCTTGAATACTTGGGAGTTCTTGCAAGGTGACGGAAGCTAATCTAGACATTGTTTCCAAATGTAAGGAAACATTTTACACATTCTAAATGTAGCCATTAATGAAGCCGACCTCCAAGTTCTGTTCTATAAACATTAAACAGTTTATTAAATTTGATTCCGCAGTTTTCTTTTTGTATTTTGGAACCAATCATTCTTTTCTAGGCCTTAAGTATTTTTATAGGCTCTAGGCTCTCCCCCATCACACCTGGTGGATAAGATGACCTCGTAGGCAGAAGCCAGGACACTTGGGGCTCCCATCTCAGTTCTGCCGCTGGTTAGCTGGTCACCTTGGGTGAGGGCCTGGCCCCTTCTGAGGCTTCTTTTCCTCAGTGGAACAGCGAGGGACAGAGTGAAGCAGGTTCTGCATCCTCCATTCTGAGACGCCTTTTGGGGGACAGACTGGATGGCAGGTAGAGCCAATCCAGGTGAGTCTAGAGTTTTGACTTATAGAAGCTGGGGGCCAGATACCCCCTACTCTGGCAGGCCAGAATCCCTGCCCAGAGCTGGGGCCTCGGTTGCCCGAGCAACGGGTGCCTTCTCCGTGTGCCGTGACTCAGATGGGTGTGGGCTTTGCGAGTGGGCTCCGGCCACACAGGACTTCCTGCCTGTGACGCTGACTCCGGATTTGAGGCGAGCAGCCTGAGTCACAGCTGGAGCTTCTCCTCCAGCGGAGGGGGCTGCCTCCAGCCCGTCTTACTTGGGGCCTGTGTCCCACGCGGGGACCTGCCCCCACTCCTAGGTGCTGGGACTGCGAGGGAGAGGGCAGTGCAGCTGCCGGGTGTTCTGAGCACAGCAGCTCCGGGATGAAGGATGGGAACAGCCTGGGGGCTGTCAGAGCCAGAGCTTCCCTCAGACCCTTCCAGGCTTTTCAGGGTGTGCACGATGGAACCCGCACTGCTTAGCCCCTCACCATAGACCCAGGAAGCCCCACCACCCGCTCCTCTTCCCCAGGCATGCTGCCCAGCTGCGCAGAACTTCTCACCAGTTCTCCAGCACCTGCTTCCCTGTTCCCATGCTGTTGTTGATTCCTTTTCCTCTTGCTCGATTCTTCTGGGATCGGGCTGTTGACCAACCCCTCTTCTCTGGGAAGACATCCTTTTTCTCTTTGCCCCCGTTGCTCCATGCTCAGGTCCCTGTCCCAGGCCTCATCTACTGTCTTGCTGTGAACTTTGGCCAGCCCTGCCTTATCTGCCTTGGAAGAGGTGTCTAGGAACCTTCTGGGCTACAGACAGTGGGATGTGTTGCTGTTCACCCAAACTAATTTTCCTCTTTCTCCTGGCCACACAGCTGGACTACATTTCCCCGCTTCCCTTGAGGCTGCATTGCCCTTGTGATCAATTGTTCTGACCACTGGAATGTGACAGGAGATATGTGTGCATTTTCTCGACTAAGACTTTCTTTTTTTTAATCAATGTTATGAAGGCATAGTTTACATAGAATGAAATGCACCCTTTAAAAGTATGCCATTTTATGGATGTCCCCACTCCCAGATTGATGTAGACCACCATCAGCACGATCAAGTTATAGAACATTTCCATCATCCCAAAGGTTTTTTCGTGCGCCTTGGTGGTAGGACGCCCCTCCCTATGCCCACCCCCGGCCCCTGCCCAACCACAGATCTGCTTTACGTTACCCTAGATTGGTTGCCTAGTCTAAGATTTCATATAAATGGAATCACACAACATGAAATCGTCCGGGCTGTCTACTTTTGCTTAACGTAATGTTCTGAAACCCATCTGTGTTGCGTGTAGCAATAGTGTGTGTGTGTGTGTGTGTGTGTGTGTGTGTGTGGTTTGTTTGTTGTTTTTATGCCGAGTAGGTTTGCATTGTGTGTGTGGTTGGTTGGTTTGTTTGTTTGTTGTTTTTATGCCGAGTAGGTTTGCATTGTATGAATCTGCCACCGTTTGTTTACCCATATTCACCTGCTTGTGGGCCTTTGGGTTGTTTGTAGTTTAGGGCTATGGTGGATCAGGCTGCTACGCACATTTGTATCAGTCTCCAGGTAAACGTGTTTTCTGTTCTCTTGGCTACATGACTCGTAGTGGAATTGCTGAGTCATGTGACTGCTTGTTTAACTACCAGAGACCGCCAAACTGTTTTCCTCTGTGGTTGTTCCATTCTACATTCGGCAGTACTGTATATGAGAGCTGCTATTCCACACCCTCACCAACACTTGATACGGTCAGTCCGTTAATTTTATTTAAAACATTTGTTTATTTATTTTTAGCTGCATTTTCGTTGCTGTGCACGGGCTTTCTCTCTAGTTGCGGTGCGTGGGCTTCTCATTGCGGTGGCTTCTCTTGTTGGAGAGCACGGGCTCTAGGTGCGTGGGCTTCAGTAGTTGTGGCACGCGGGCTCTAGAGCGCAGGCTCGGTAGTTGCGGCGCACGGGCTTAGTTGCTCCGCGGCATGTGGGATCTTCCCAGACCAGGGCTTGAACCTGTGTCCGCTGCATTGGCAGGCCGATTCTTAACCACTGCGCTGCCAGGGAAGCCCAGTCCCGTTAATTTTAAACATTCTGGTGGGTGTGTCATGGTATCTCACTATAGTTTTAATTTGCATTTCCTTGACTAAAGCTATCAAGCATCCTTTTGATGTACTTCTTGGTCATTTGTATATTTCCTTTTGTGAATGTTTTAAAAACTTTTCCCCATTTAAAAATGTCTTCTTATTGAATTCTAAGCATCCTTTGTATGGTCTCGATGCAAGCCCTTTGTCACATATATGGATTACAAAAATGATCTCTTTGTGGCTTGTCTTTTCATTTTGTTAATAGCGTCTTTTGAAAAGGAGAAAATTTTCATTTTAATGCAGACCAATTAATTGGTTTGTCAGTTTTTTTCTTTGATGGTTTGTTCTTTACGTATCCTATCTAAGAAATCTTTGTCTCAAGGTCGCTGGACCAAAAACTTAAAAAAAATAGATGTGTCTTTCCTGCTTCCTTCTTCCTCTTCCCTTTCCTGGAAGCAGATGACAAGGACCTAGGAAGATGGAGAAGCCGTGAGATGAAAAGAGTTTGGGATCTAATCACTGCATGAAGGAGAGTCCCCAGCGGGGACACCTTCCTCGGACTTGGCACAGAAGGCAGAAAGCAATGCCTGTTGTGTTTGCACCGTTAACATTGTGCGTCTGTTTGTTACGGTAGGTCGGCCTGCCAGGAACTTGTATTTCTCCAGCTGTGCAGATACGGTGCTTAGGCAAGTAATCCCCAGTGAAGGTACTGCCAATGATGAAAGGGCCACCACCACTCAACACTCCTCTCTGTTCCTAAATGTCCTCATTTACCTCTCCAAACAGGCCAGATGATGAACGCAAAGGAAGATTTGCACACATCTTCACTGAAGCGTTAAGGTGTGGTACCTAAATGGTATTGAGCTGAGTGAGGTGGGGACAGATCGGGTGTGGTGTTCCTTCACTGTCTTGTACACCCAAAGTGGAGACGCCGTGGCCTTCACCCAACCCGTTATCCTCTTCCTCACTGTCTGGTCCCCCATTCCCAGCAGCTCTCCCTGGAGTCCGTCTGGATACCCATTGGCTCTCATCTCTGGAGACTGTCTTCCAACTCTGCCTGCTGTGCTATTATCAAGTTTCTTAGGTGGGGTTGCATCTTACTCCCCACTGGACAGTGTGTTATTTTAATTTTTATTTTTTTTTGCGGTACGTGGGCCTCTCACTGTTGTGGCCTCTCCCGTTGCGGAGCACAGGCTCCGGACGTGCAGGCTCAGTGGCCATGGCTCACGGGCCCAGCCGCTCCGCGGCATGTGGGATCTTCCCAGACCGGGGCACGAACCCGTGTTCCCTGCATCGGCAGGCGGCCTCTCAACCACTGCGCCACCAGGGAAGCCCCTTTTTTTTTTAAATATGGATAGTCAGTTATTCTCACACCATTCAATAGTTTCCTTTCCCTTATTAACTGACCATAAATGTGGGTCAGTTGTTTTGGGCTTCCTATCCTGTTCTATTCACCTATTCATTTGTCCTTAAACCAAAACCATACTGAGTTGATCACTGTTGCTTAATAGAAAGTCTTGAAATACGTTTATATTCTCCAACTTTGTTCTTTTTCAGTACTATTTTGGTTATGCTAGGTACCTCGAATTGTCATATAAATTTTAGGATCAACTTGTCAGTTTCTTCAAAAACTCCTCTTGGAATTTAGGATTGTGATCTATAGATCAGTTTGGGGAGAGCTGACATCATAAGAACATCAAATTGTCCAGTCCATGAACATGGCATATCTTTACATGTATTTAGATCTTTAATTTCCCTCAGCAGTGTTTTGTGGTTTTCAGTATAGTGGTTGCACCTTGATCATTAGATTCATTCCTAGGTATTTGCTTTTATTAATTCTATTGCAAATGGTATTTTAAAATGTTCTCATTTTCCATTTTTTGTTGCCAGTACATAGAACAATAATTGACTTTTTATATAGTGACATTATATGCTGCAATGTCAAGAAACTCAATTATTCTAGTATTTTTTGGTAGATTCTGTAGTGTATTCTATGTATACACACAGCCTTTCTGAATAATGCTAGTTTTACTTCTTAATTTCCAATATTTATGGGTTTTGTTTATTTTCCTTTCCTATTACACTATCTAAAGTTTCCAGTACAATGTTGACGATAATTATCTAATAACTTTGCTATTGATCTTACAGGAAAAACATTCAGTGTTTCGCTATTAGGTAGAATGTAGTTAGCTTTAATTTAAAAAATGCCTTTCTCAGATTAAGGACATTCTTTCATTGTTTCCTTTAAAAAAATAACATAATGGGTGTTAAATTTTGTCCAATACTTTATGTGAACCATATAGCATATGATTTTCCCCCTTTATATGATCAATGCTGTGAATTATATTTTTCTCCTTTATTCTGTTAATTTTGTGAATTTCACTGAGTTTTTTCAACTTGATTTTTTTCAGACGTTTTCCAAATGTTAAATTAACCTTGCATTCCTGTGATAAACACTACTTGGTTGTGGTGTGTTACACACACACACTACATATATATATTTTTTTAAATAGTTTTTTTTAAAAAATTACTTCTTTTTTCTTTCTTTCTTTGTTTTTGGCTGCGTTGGGTCTTCCTTGCTGTGCAGGCTTTCTCTAGTTGCGGCGAGCGGGGGCTACTTCTCCTTTGCGGTGCGTGGGCTTCTCACTGTGGTCGCTTCTCTTGTTGCAGAGCACAGGCTCTAGGCACGTGGGCTTCAGTAGTTGTGGCATGCAGGGTCAGTAGTTGTAGCTTGCTGGCTTTAGAGCGCAGGCTCAGTAGTTGTGGCACACGGGCTCAGTTGCTCTGAGGCTTGTGGGATCTTCCTGGACCAGGGATTGAACCTGTGTCCCCTGCATTGGCAGGCGGATTCTTAACCACTGCGCCACCAGGGAAGCCCCTTTAAGAGTTTGATGTATATTTATATATATATAGTTTATATATATATTTAATAGCTTTATAAGGGTTTTATTCTCCCTAATCATGGGAAATATTGGTCATCTATAGCAAATCTTTTTTAAAATAATATCTTTGCCCATTTTTGGTGTTAGGACTATTCTGCCTTCCTTAAATGAGTTGAAAATATTCTCTTCTCGATTTTCTGAAGGAGTTTGCTTAATACTGTTATTATTCCTTCCTTAACTGTTTGATAAATTTCACTGGTAAATGTATTTGGACTTGGAGTTTCTTTGTGGGAAAGTTTTTGATATAAGTTAAACTTACCTAGTATATATAGGGTTTTTTAGATTTATGCTTTCATGTTATGTTAGATTTGGTGAGTATCTTTTCCAAGAACTTTGTCTATTTCACCTGTAAATTTATTGTCATAAAATTGTTCATAATATTCCCTGTGGTTCTTTTACAGATCACAGATTCAAGAGAATTTGTGGTGGTATCCCCTCTTTAATTCCTGATATTGATAATATGTGTTTTCTCTCCTCTTTTTTTTTTTTTTTATTAGTCTTCTCTGGGAGGTTTGACTCTGCTTATTTTCACTATTGTCCAATTTTTGTATCATTGATTTTCTCTCTTCTTGTTGTTTCCTGTATTCTGCTTACGTTGGGTTTCATTTGCTCTTCTTTGTTTGCATCTATAGAAGCTTAGATCACTGAGTTTGTGCCTTTTTTCTCTATTAATATAGGCATTTAAAGGTCTAACTTTTCTTCTGCTCTGTTTAACCTCTGCCTTAGCTGTATCCCCCAAATTTTGAAGAGTTTGCTTTCATTATCATTCAGTTTGAAATTGTTATTTCTTCATTGACCTAAGGCTATTTAAAAGTGTTTCGTTTAATTTACCAATATTTGGTGGTTTTCTAGATGGCTTACTGTTACTACTTTTAAATTCAATTTCATCACATCAGAGAATAAACTTTCAGGCTTTCAACCTTTAAAAAAATTTTGAGACATGCCTTATGGCCAAGTATGTGGCCCATCTCTGGATATTTCTTGTATACTTGAAAAAAATGTGAATTGTGTTGTTAGCTGGAGTGATCTCTAAACGTCAATGAGGTCGAATTGGTTATTGTTCAAATCTGTATTCTTACAGGTATGATGAGTGTGAGAATGGATTAGGAGGACATGCTGTTTTGGTGGGATTAGCTGGTAAGGATTTATTTGCAAGGAATTGAGTTTTGGTGTAACACTCTTACTCAAAACTCGTATATGTCACGGTCAGAGTTAATCTAAACCAGCAGATGACCAGAGTGAGCCTGGGCGGAGCGTGCTTGATTTGTTTAATTCAACTACTTGCTACATTGTATGTCTATCCTATCTTTGGGGAGCTCAAGGAGAGAGGGTAAGCTTTCATCAAGAGTCAAGACTGCCCTTTGATTAAGCAACCCAGTGTCCCCTTCTTTTAGAACTGAGCGTGCTCAGTGAGGCGGGATCTGCTCTTAGATGAGGGACTTGATCGCCTTGGCACTGAGCATGCCCAGTGGGCAGTTCACCTGGGGACTGAGCATGCCCAGTGGGCAGTGAGCGTGCATGCCTTTTTAAAAACCTGTTAGGCTCTAATACTTGATGTTCTTGTCCTGTGTGATTGTTGGAGTCCAGGAGTTGTTAAAATTTTGTTGCCACAAAATGGCAGAGTTTAGAGTTATCAACACCAAGCATTCGTTGTTCACATGGGGAACCTGAAGACCAAAGAATGACGGGGAATTGGTGAAGGTCACACCGTAAGTTGGTGCCAATGCAGGAATAAGTATTCAGATTTCTTGTCTCCTCTCCAGGGCATGGCCTACTGCAACGTTTCGGCCATGGGATGGAACCTGGGACAATCCACCATGGCTGATTTTTCTGTGGGTGTTTGAACAAAGAAGATCAAGATACAGTTTTCCTCTGGCTTCTCTTTTCAGGAAACCTTCTCTCTTTTCTTCCAAGATCCCCATTAGGAGAGCAGGTGGGAAGAGAGGGGAATGGCAGTGATCATCTTGCTGTCTCTTGGTGCTGCTAGAACTCCCATGAATTGTTTTCTCTCAGGACTGATTTATTCAGGGCTGAGGTCACAGTTTGGGAACAGGAGCTGAGGGGAATGCTACCCAGAGATTTTTGGCTTAATTGCCTCAGGTGATTGACAGGGCAAGGAGGAGAGGAAAATCCTTTAGGGGGAGTGGGTAGTTGTCTGTGTACAGAAATCATATTGCTCTCGTTGCAAAATATTTGCAAACTGTCATGTATCGGCGGTGAGCGTGTGTACGTGCATGTTTTAGTTCCAGCAGTTTATTCAGCCTATCTCTCAATCTGTCGGAAAGCGGTGTTGCCGTGAGGGCCTGACGGTTTGTTTTTTCTGCTTAAGCAAAACGTAAATTACCGGGCCCATTAACGTTTGGGTGCTTTACTCCGTTATTAGAGGAGAAAAGTAAAAATCCTGCCCCAAGATGAATGTTTGCTTTTAAGGCGATTACTGAAGCGCAGCCCCTGGCCCGTTCATCACTCTGCCGGGCCTCTGCCGGGAAGGAAGGCAGGCAAGACTGGGAACATTGTGGATCTGCTGCTCAGCGCTTCACCCAAGTGACCCCTTCCTCCAGAGCCTTCACTGGCTCCCTATTGCCTTTGTCATGAAAGCCAAACTTCCACCTCTCAGTGAACTGGCTCCATCCTACTGGCCTACCTGGAGCACCTACTGTGTGCCTAGCCCTGCACTGTGGGGGAGGCAGGAGAGGGAGGGGAGGTACCTCTGCCCTCAGAGAATTTTCTGGGCATTAAGGGAGACAAGAGCAGCTTACGGAGCAGAGTCGGTGCCCTCACAAGAGAGTAAGGAGTCTGGTGGTAGATTGGTGGGAGCAGACGGCAAGGACTGTCAGAACCAAGAGAGGGAGAATTGATGTGCTGGGCTGGGCTGGGTGGTCAGGGGATGCTTCCTGGAGGAGGGGGCCTACAGGGAAATGAGAAACTTGTGGGTAATCCCAAGCAAGGATACTGCTTATTGAGCACCAGGCATCATGCTAGGAGCTTTTTTTTTTTTTGCGGTACGCGGGGCCTCTCACTGCTGTGGCCTCTCCCATTGTGGGGCACAGGCTCCAGACGCGCAGGCCCAGCGGCCATGGCTCACGGGCCCAGCTGCTCCGCGGCACGTGGTATCCTCCCAGACCGGGGCACGAACCCGTGTCCTCTGCATCGGCAGGCGGACTCTCAACCACTGCGCCACCGGGGAAGCCCGCTAGGGCTACTGCATCTCACAGCCCTGTAAGGTGGATGTCGTTATCCCCTCTTTGTGGATGAGAAAACTGAGGCTCAGAGAGGTGAAGGCACCTCCCTGGCATTACACAGTGAGTGAGGGGCAGAGCCAGGATGCGCACTCTATACTGGGAGACTCCGAAGGCTGCGCGTCTGAATCCAGTTGCTCTCTCACTATTCTTAGCAGGAGGAAGCCCCAAGGAGCAGAGAACCCGGATGGAGTATGGCATGTGGGTATGTGGGAGTGAGGGAGGGGGAGGTCCCACGTGGGGGTAGCTGGCAGTAAGACCCCTGTCAAGGGGGACAGGTCACGGGACAGCCTGGACGCCCAGCAGAAGGGACGTTGCCCGGAGCCATGAAACAGCAGCTGGTCTCCCA
Source organism: Phocoena phocoena (assembly GCF_963924675.1). Lineage (NCBI taxonomy): Eukaryota > Metazoa > Chordata > Mammalia > Artiodactyla > Phocoenidae > Phocoena > Phocoena phocoena. The sequence continues at coordinate 49,286,957 of NC_089237.1, forward strand.
CCCTGGACCTTGCATTACCAGGCACCGCTGTGTCCACCCGGGTGTTGCGGCTTCCTCCTTCCATTCTGGGAAGCAAGGTCCCATGGGCCCCTTTCTCCTGTTTCACTGCTCATCTCGGCCTCATGATCTCACAGCTGGAAACTGCGGCAGCCCCCAGGCTCACTGCCTCTGGTGACATCCGTCCACAATGGCCACCCGCAATGTCTTTGTAAAGCACAGAGCTGGCTGGGGCAGTCCCCTGTTCCCAGTGTGCTGGCAGCCCCCCTTTCCCACAACAAGAAGTCCAAGCTCCTCAGCCAGGATACCTGGTCCTCCCTCTTTCTCGCCCTTCTGCACTTTCTCCTACTTCCTGCTTCCTCTGTCAGCAAGGTGCTTCCCTCCCCCCTTTTGTGATTGGAGAACCTCTATCCATCCCTTGAGGCTCACCCCAAATGAGCCTTCTTGAGGAAGTCCTCCCTGTGGGTGGAAGGAATGAGTCTCCGAGATCTTGAAGGCCTCCATCCTTTCCAGCTGCCCCGACACCTAGTCAGTTCTCCTGAGCTTGTTTGTCTTCATCTCTCCCAGTCTTGGAGGAAGCGGAGTGAGACAGGAGTAGGTAGGATTCACGTGCGTGGCAGCAGGACACAGTGGTGAAGTTAGACTGGGAGCTTTGGCCAGTCCTGCTGGAAGCATTTTATCCAACCACCCAACAAGTAGTTGTGGACAAGAGTGTCCACTTGGTGTTAGACTACAGGCTGGGTATTTAGGACTCTGAGATGAGTGAGACAGATATGGGCCCTGCCTTCATGGAGCTGACAGTCCAGCAGAGGAACACACCTTAAGCGAATAATGGCTGCTGTGCTCGGGAAATTGAGCTGTGTCTGAGCTGAGGAGAAGAACCCAGGGTCTGTCTCCGCGCCCCTGTGATGCCAGCGTGAGGTGAGCACCTGTAGGCGAGTGTCCAGGTGGAAGGGAGACACGGGCTCCTGTTACCTGGTTGAAGATGGCCCTGGAAAGCTGCAGCTGGTCCCATCTTAGCCGGGGTCTGGAGATGCCATTCCTTGTTTTCCCTGTTTTAATTAAGGTGCATTATTTCTGGAGGAAGAGTTGTTCCTGCCTGAATCTGGTGTGCCCCTCACTTCTGCTGGTCTCAAAGGCTCCCCTGGTTGTGAGTCGCTCCAGAGACGCTTATACAAACCAAGGAGAAGAGGTCTGGGAGCCACTGCCTGCACACAAACCAAGGAGAAGAGGTCTGGGAGGGGCTTCTGCGTTGAGAGGCAGACACTTTGTTATGGATAGATCTGCAGATTGCATATTTTTATAATTTCCCAGAGAGTTCATTTTATGCTCTGCTAAGATCTAAATGGACTGGTAGAAACGCTCAGACTTCCTGCTGCCTCTGGCGGGGTGGGGCCCAGCAGGTAAGGAAGGTGCCCATGTGCTCCGCTCAGGAGGGGATGATGACAAAGCCCCGCGTGGGGGATGGACAATGGCGCTTCACTCAGGGCCCTTGACAAGACCTTTGCCTCTGGGATGGGGGCGTGTCGCTTCTCTGTGGGGATCACTTTTAGCAGCCTGTAAGCTGATGGAGGGTATGATAAGGAGACTTCTGTCTGGGCTTACGGGAAGGCTTCATTGGAGAGGAGGCATGACCTAGTTTGAAGATCAGAAACCATTTCCGCAGCTACGGGGAGATTCTATCTGGACTTAGCATGACCAGGCCCACCAGGTACCTGGGGGGAATCTAGTGGCAGCAAAAGAGGGAAGCAAATAAAATCATGATAAATGTGTGATGCCACCACCACTGCTACCACCATCCTTTACTGGAGTAGGTGTCTCTTGTTTTTAATCTGCCAAAGACTTTCATCTTCACTGGGGAACTGCTCTTCCTGCGTCCCATGCAGTTCTGGTGGGACTGTCAATCCCAGTGCTTCCTGTACAACTCTGCCCACAGGGACTGGTCCAAAGAGAGGGCATGTGACTGAAGCAGGATCAGTCAGATATCTCCTATATGGGATTGCCAGATAAAATACAATATGCCCAGTGAGCTTTGAATTTCACACAGGAAATAAATATTTCTTTTAAAATAAGTATGTCACAAATAGTGCATGGGGCATATTTATACTAGAAAACAGCTTATTGTTTATCTGAAATTCAACTCATTGAGCATTCTGTAATTCAAAAAAAGTCTGGCAACCTTACTCCCATGAATTTGCTCTGTGGGTGCTGGTGGCAGTGGGGTCTCTCTCTTAGAGTTTGAGTTTATATGTGACTTTCCAGACCACCTTCTCTAATTGGATCTCCACCTTTTTCTCTCTGATATTTAGTTCCTTCTTGGCACTTACTACACACCCTGCAGTTCTTTTTACGTAGCTGTTTGTACGTAGGTTTAATAGCTATATCAGGGGTCCCTGATACAACATGAGCTCCACCAGGCAAGGGACCTCCACTGTCCATCAACATTTATTTGTGAGGATTCTTGAGTCCTCATTTGAGTTTAAGTTTCTCTGGAGAGAATTTCTATTTGCTTTTACAGTACCTGGGAGCACTACTTGAGGTTTCTGGGACCTCACAGGTAGTGCAATTTTGGATCTCAAAGTTGTGGAAGAGGTAGCTTGTGTTAATAAGAAGTTTTCCCCCTCAACCAGTGCCAGGGTCAAGATAGATGAGTTTCCTGGCTGTCTCTTTGTGGAGATCCTGCTGTATTTCTTATTCACTTTCTGAGTGTGTAAGCCCTTTGGGATCTCAGCTTTAAGTAAGGGCTTTCAAATCAGAACTCCTGCCTTGGCCTGTGGTTGGGTTTTATCTCCTCTCCCCTCCAACCTCCTGTGGTCTTCAGTGAAAAACTTCAAAGTCTCCGGGGTTTAGCAGAAACCCTCAGGGAGAAAGCTGATTTTAACGCTCATTTTCTTTCCCGACTTCTTATTTCCCTTTGTTTTAGGGCTTTGCAGATTTCTTACTTTTGTGCCAGCTCAGTAATGCATTTAAATAGATTAAATTTTTTTTCCCACCCATTTAGTAGTTTCACTTGGGAGGGTGCTTCAGGGGAATCAGATCTGTACTGCTGTTGGAAACAAGCCACCAGGTTATTCGTTATCAACTCAAGTTAATTTCTGATTAAAACCACCATGGACTTTGTCACTTCAGGTTTCCCTTTTTCTTTTCCCCCTTGGCTGGGAGGGAGGGGCTCTGTAGCACCAGCGTGTGGGTGTGGAGTAGGGTGTTCCTGAACCCAGTCTCCTTTCCCCAGACAGACACAGGGGAACACGGTCCACCTGAATGACCACTGAGCGATCCCTCAGGCCACAGGGCAATTTCAGGTCTGGTGACTCTTGCCAGTAGTTTTGTGTCTCTCTAGGGGTCTGTACCAGCACCCTGCCAGGGCCCGGGGTCACAGAAAAGCACACATTCCGGTGTGACAGGGTGGGCAGCAGGAGTACAGTTTGGGGTTGCTCGTCTACTGACTGATACAGGGCCTGGCCCTGATCACCTTTTTTTTTTTTTTTTTTTTTTTTTTTTTTTTTGTGGTACGCGGGCCTCTCACTGTTGTGGCCTCTCCCGTTGCGGAGCACAGGCTCTGGACGCGCAGGCTCAGCCGCCATGGCTCACGGGCCCGGCCGCTCCGCGGCATGTGGGATCTTCCCGGACCGGGGCACGAACCCATGTCCCCTGCATCGGCAGGTGGACTCTCAACCACTGCGCCACCAGGGAATTCTAGGGGATGACGTGGATGGGGGGACAGTCTTAGCTGTGGGCCTGCAGCTGAGCTGAGACAGGCTTTGAAGGGTTTAGGGCTTGACGTGAAGGTCCAGGAACCTGGTGAGAGAGCCAAGTCTGGGGGTCAGAGAGTCCAGCCTGTGGCCTGGGGCAACAGAGGCGGGCTGTGCCGAAGAATCAGGTGTTGCTGGCTCAGGAAAGTGAGCGTGGAGTCTGCAGTAACTGAGGATGTTTGTAGGCTTGGGGAGGAGGCTCCTTCTATCATTCTCTGGGTCTCTTCAAAGATGGACCCAGGATTCAAATTTTGGGTGGCCTCATTCTCCTCGCCCTCGTTCCTCTTTCCCCTTCCCTCCCCTTCTCTCTGTCCTTTCCTTGCTACCTTCCTTTATCCTAAAACATCCATTAAATTTTTATTTACTTAAAAGTCATGTTCATTTTTTTTTCTTTTTTATAAAACTAATATATGGGGAATTCCCTAGTGGTCCAGTGGTTGGTACTCCATGCTTCCACTGGTTCGATCCCTGGTCGGTGAACTATCATCCTGCATGCCGCACGGCATAGCCAAAAAAAAAAAAAAAAGGTAATATATGTTCATTATAGAAAACTTAGAAAATGTAGAAAAGTACAAGGAGGTAATTAATGTTTACCCCCAACTGTTATTTATACTTTGCTGTATATATTTACCACATATAAATAATAAATACATAATTTTAAAACTTACATTATAAAATTTATGTTATAAAATTAGATGATACTCTGCGGCATTATTTTGTAGACTGCTTTTTTCCCCACGTGCTCTATTATGAAAAATTTTTATCACTCCAAGCATTCTTCGAAAAGATTATTTTGAACGGCCCATTAATCAAGTATCCTGCATTTGAATGTTTTCTAAGTTTTCAGTGTTGTAAATAATTCCTTGAGGGACCCCCTTGTGCATAAATTTTTATGTGTATCTCTGAGTTTTTTCCTATGCATATATTGCTGTATGTGGAGTTGCCAGTTAATTTTTTTGAGGCTTTTGATAATCATGCAGGGTGTTGTACAATAACGTGATATTTATTTGTACATAGGTTGACATCAAATGCCAGGAGATATTGTGTTCTGCAAAATCGTGCCCTAAAAATGACATGACTTCTGGGAAAACCATGGCTAAGGCAGATCACTCAAAATTGATGTTACATTGTAACTGCAACACTAACAAAAAATAACAATCTTAATCAGAATGTTCTTTAAAAATTAATTACGTTTCCAATAAATAGAGCAACAATGGTGTTACCTTGAAAAGTTGCTGGCTGGAAAGGGGTGTAAGGGTGGATGGGAGATGAGATGATAAATTAAGGGGACAGGGACAAAATGCATAAAGACACAGCAGCACCACGTAATAAGCTCTTTCAAGGCAGAACAAGAAGCCAGACCCAGCTACAAGGAAGAGCACGGGTGAGTGGGCATGAACTACACCCCACTAAGGCTTCCTGAGCTCAGCTGTGATAGCGTCCTTTGGGTTCAGCTGCTGGTTCTTGGTGGCTTAAAACATAACCTTCTGGGAAGAATTGCATATGAACCAATGCAACCTCTGGCTTCTATTCACATCCTTACTTTTTCTGCCAATTGCATCTGACCTTATTCTCATTAAAGGAGCATGTGCTGCACCAAACAGGCTGGATTGCAAAATTGCAGCCCAGAAAGGTTGTACAATATACATCCACTGTTAGTGTGTAAAAGTCCTTAATTGGAGTCTACCCAACACTGGGGATTTGGGCCCTTTTACGTTTTGCCAGTTTGATAGATTAAACGTGGGATCTCATTTTAAAATGTGCATTTTTTAATTACCAGGAAAATGGACTATTTTCATATGTTCCTTAGCCAATTGTACGTCGTCTGTGAACTGTGAGGGCCTGATTCCCGTTTTTCTATCAGGGTGTTCGTATTGATCTTTCTTCATATAGGAAGATTTTTAACCCTTTTTCTGTCATAATTATGTCAAATATTTTTCTCAGCTTATCATTTGCTTTTCAGTTTTGTTTATGGTTCTTTTGAGGTACAGAAGTTTGAAAATGTTGTCGTGAAATCCGTAGCTCTCTTTTTTTTTACTATTTCTTCCGTTGCTTTACGCTTGGGAAATTCTTCCCTGTTCCACAATCATTTAAATATTTATGAATATTACCTTCCAGATTTTTATTCTCTTCTAGTTTCCTTTTTTATATTTAATTTAAAACTTAGTCTTGAATGTATTTTGGTGAATAGTGTGATGTGATGATCTAATAATTAATTTCCCCCATGTCCCAGTTATCCCCAATATTTAAAAATTATATGTATGCCTATAAATAAGCTTCTGATATTTCCCATAGCATGTATGAATCTTTCTTATTATCAACTAGGCCCACTTAAGGTTGACATATCCTATTTCATTGATCTCTATGCCAGTATTTTCCCTATTTCAGTTATTGTAGATTTATATACTTTAGATACTTAAATATCTCAGAGTGCAACCTCTCCATACTCTTTCTCAACCAAAGTTTTCTTAGCTAAAAATTTCACTGGTTTCTTCTTTCAGATAAGCTTGCTTATCCACTGGGAATCTTTTTTATTAGGGTCGCATTAAACCAGGAGTTAGCACACTTTTTTTGTTTTTGTTTGTAATGGACCAAATACTAAATATTTTAGGCTTTGTGGGCCACATATAATCTATAGTTCCTCTTCTTCCTCTTTATTTTTTTTAAATTAATTTCTTTTTACAAGTGTGACATACAAAAACCACAATTCAAGGGCTGTAGAAAAACAGGCTGTGGGCGGGATTTGGCCTGCACGCTATAGTTTGCTGACTCCTGACTTAAACCAATTGGATGAGTTTGCTGCGGCTGCTGTAACAAAGTACCATGAACTGGGTGGCTTAAAATGACAGAAATTTATTGTCCTACAGTTCTAGATGATAGAAGTCTGAAATTAGTGTGTCGGCAGGGCTATGCTCCCTCTACAACTTGTCAGTCAATTCTTCTTTGCCTCTTCCTGGCTTCTGGTGTTTTGCTGGCAATCTTTGGTGTTCCTTAGCTTGTAGCTGCGTGACTCCAATCTCTGCTTCTGTTGTCACGTGGCATCTTTCCTGTGTGTCTCTGTCTTCACACGGCTGTCTTCTTATAAGGACACTAGTCTGATTGGATTAGTGACCAATATGACCTCATCTTAACTAATTATATCTTCAACATCCCTTTTTCCAAATAAGGTCACATTCTGAGGTTCTGAGGTTAGGACTTTATCATGTCTTTTTAGGCAGGACACAATTCAACCCATGACACAAATAAATTTGAGACGAGTACAAATTAAATAGACTAGAAATAGAGAGCACCAAATCCTAACTGCTAGATCACCTGGGAGCACTGAATAGACTAGAAATAGAAATCTTTTCAATATTGAATATTTCCATCCAACAATATTATATATGTGTTCTATATTAATTAATTTTGTAACATCAAATTATCCTTGTAAACCTGGTTAATCCCTCTGTATCCATCAATATAATTTTTTATACTTAATTTTTATTGGAATATAGTTACTTTACAATGTTGTGTTAGTTTCTACTGTACAGCAAAGTGAATCAGCTATACATATACATATATCCCCTCTTTTTTGGATTTCCTTCCCATTTAGGTCACCCCAGAGCACCGAGTAGAGTTCCCTGAGCTATACAGTGGGTTCTCATTAGTTATCTATTTTATACACAGTGTCAGTAGTGTATATATATCAATCCCAATCTCCCAATTCATCCCACCCCCCTTCCCCCCTTGGTGTCCATATGTTTGTTCTCTATGTCTGTGTCTCTATTTCTGTTTTGCAAATAAGATCATCTATACCATTTTTCTAGATTCCACATATATGTGTTAATATACAATATTTGTTTTTCCCTTTCTGACTTAACTTCACTCTGTATGACAGTCTCTGTGTCCATCCATGTCTCTACAAATGACCCAGTTTCATTCCTTTTAATGGCTGAGTAATATTCCGTTGTATATATGTACCACATCTTCTTTATCCATTCCTCTGTTGATGGACATTTAGGTTGCTTCTGTGTTCTAGCTATTGTAAATAGTGCTGCAGTGAACATTGGGGTGCATGTGTCTTTTTGAAGTATGGTTTTCTCTGGGTATATGCCCAGTAGTGGGATTGCTGTGTCATATGATAGCTCTATTTTTGATTTTTTAAGGAACCTCCATACTGTTCTCCATAGTGGCTGTATCAATTTACATTCCCACCAACAGTGCAAGAGGGTTCCCTTTTCTCCACACCCTCTCCAACATTTATTGTTTGTAGATTTTTTAATGATGGCCATTCTGACAGGTGTGAGTTGATACCTCATTGTAGTTTTTTTAAAAAAATAAATTTATTTATTTATTTTTATTTATTTATTTTTGGCTGCATTGGGTCTTTGTTGCTGCATGCGGGCTTTCTCTAATTGTGGCGATCGGGGGCTACTCTTCGTTGCGGTGCGCGGGCTTCTCATTGCGATGCCTTCTCTTGTGGCAGAGCGTGGGCTCTAGGTGCGTGGGCTTCAGTAGTTCTAGCATGCAGGCTCTAGAGCGCAGGCTCAGTAGTTCTGGCACATGGGCTTAGTTGCAACGCGACATGTGGGATCTTCCCAGACCAGGGCTCGAACCCGTGTCCCCTGCATTGGCAGGTGGATTCTTAACCACTGCGCCACCAGGGAAGCCCTCATTGTAGTTTTGATTTGCATTTCTCTAATAATTAATGATGTTGAGCATCTTTTCATGTGTTTGTTGGCCATCTGTATGTCTTCTTTGGAGAAATGTCTATTCAGGTCTTCCACCCATGTTTTGATTGGGTTGTTTGTTTTTTTGATATTGAGCTGCATGAGCTGTTTGTATATTTTGGAGATTAATCCTTTGTCAGTTGCTTCATTTGCAAATATTTTCTCCCATTCTGAAGGTTGTCTTTTCGTCTTGTTTATGGTTTCCTTTGCTGTGCCCACCAATATAATTTTAAATTTGTCTTGCCACTATTTCCATAGGAATTTATATCTACCTTCCTAAGCAAGCTCAGTCTTTAGTTTTCTTTCTTTTTATGCTATGTTAAGTGTTATCAAGACTGTGCTTCCTCCATAGAACGAATAACTTTTTTTTCCATATTTGTCTACATGGTGAGAGCAGTTTATATAGCATGGGAATTAATGCTTCCTGGAAAGTCTGAAAGAATTCACCAATAAAACCACCAGGTCCTGTGGCCTTTTTTTTTGGTAGATAATTTTTGGACAACTCTACAATTTCTACATGGCTACTTCTCCTTCTCTCAAAGTAGACAGATTCAGATCTGAGTCATTAGAACACCAGACTCAGAACTCTTAAAATGACCTCCTGCACCTGGATACACAAAAGGTGCACAGGTACCCCTGACCCTGAACTCAGAGAATGGACTTGAGATCAAGCTGATGGGCCCTGATGTGGGCAGTTCCCTCAGCAGAATAAGTTTGTTGATGCAAGGTATCAGGAGTTCACCTGCAAAGGCATTGGCCTGGCTGTTGCTGACCCAGATACATCTGTGTATGTTGGAGGAAGTATGCAGTGATCAGAGGGAGCATGCGTGGGAAACTGAGTGTGTCATACTCTACGAATGGATGGTACTTCCAGCAATCACTGAGGCAGCAAAGTGGGGATGAGGGCCGCTAACACTAGCTACCCTCTTAGCCTTCACAAGAACCTGCCAACTCAGGCAGCCATCTTTCCAGTCCAGCCTAGCACACCAAGGGCTTGCCTGTTTCAACACCACTCCTCACCATGTTTCCATGCCCCCCACAAGGCATGGAGCACACCTGCTCCCAATGGGTACCTACAGGCAATAGCGTGCGGAACAGTCCATCAGAGTATCGGATTTCTGGCTGATCTGTGGAGCTCCTGCAATCCAATATGTTTTCCCATATGTTTGAACCTTTCTGCAATTCTTCCATCTGTTTCTGGGAAATGTGAAGGAATTTAATGATCTTTTCTGGGGTTATTAAACCGACAGCTGTTGTCATTAATAGAAGACATTCTTTACTGCAGTGAATTTGCAAACGCTGGTCATAATAACTTAAGCCTCTCGTATACACTCTTGTTAACGACTAGAGCCTTTGTCTCAAGACTGAGGTTATGAACATGGGGGGTTCTGATGCCAGCTTTGAAGATGATTCATCTTCAGAGTGTGAACGCCCTCACTTCTTTTTTGTACTTTACGCAGCTTTTGGGGCAAAATGTATAATTGGCAAAAAACAAAATCCAATCCACCACCAGCCGTTGGCTTTCTTTGAAAATGAAGGAGCTTGAGTGCTAAAAAGGAAAGATTACATTTTACTGTGTGTTTCAAATTATAGTTCATTTTCTAGCAGAATGTTAGAGGCAGAGAAAAACCAACTTTTATAGTTTGAATTGAAGGTTATCTACACTATCACAGGTTGGGACCTGGGAGGCAGGGCTGGGCATACATGGAAAAACAACGGGGAGGAGAAGGCTAGCCAGTGAGGCCCTGACCTGGCCTCCACCTGCCCCTTGGGCAGTGTGGGTTTTGCTGACTGATAGCCTTAAGGATTTATCTTTGGGGTTCAGCTAGCCTCAGAGGGCCTGGTAGCGGAAGGATGGGAGAGTTTCTTACTTCACCAGATAAGATTCCAAGATGTAGGGGGTGGCAGCTGGAGTGGGGAGGGTGATATGGAATCTGGGGACAGGAAGGCCCGGCCGTCCTGGTAGCTGTCTGTGAGTCTGCCACGTTCTCCAGGTGGGTCTTGGCAGAGCTGGGGCAGACAAAACCATGTTTAGGCCCCATTCCTGAGGCACTGGGGTGTAAATGGGTAGTGATCAGAGAAGGAACCAAGAAGGCTACCTCTACAGACTTGGTGGCACTTGGCAGTGGACCTGGGCCCCAGGTCCTCCTCCCGAGCACCCCACAACCCCCACCATCCAGATCCATCGAGAGCCCGTGGGTAGAGGTGGAGGCTCTGGATCTTGCGTTAGGTCAATGGGGAGGGTCTGGGGTCTGTGATAGGGGGTCTGACAGGTCGGGAGAGGGAACCTGCTTTAGTGCCCGTTGCCTGAAGGTCCCACTTCAAAGTAGACAGATTCAGATCTGAGTCATTAGAACACCAGACTCAGAACTCTTAAGATGACCTCCTGCACCTGGATACACAAAAGGTGCACAGGTACCCCTGACCCTGGGAATGAGAAACCAAAACCCACAGCAGGAAGCTGAGAGCACCCAGCAGTTGGGAATCGGGGAGAAGAGGTGGGGAAGGAAGGGGACAGCTGCCACCATAGGGTCCCTGTTGTTTTCTTTCTCTAGTGATAGTGGGTTTCTTCTGAAACCTCATCCATCCGCCCATTCAAAACCCCAAATGGAATGCCTCCATGTACTGACATTTTGCCAGGCCCTGGGGATATGAAGGGCCTGAGGCCCTGCCCCCAGGAGCCCACAGTCTAGTGGGGAGACAGACATTCAGGCACAGGGCACTGTCGTGTGGTGACTGCTGAGTAGGGGCACATGCAGGGTGCAGTGGGGCATGGAGGAGGGGTGTTATTAACTCCTGTCTTGGCGTGGGTCAGGGAAGGCTTCCTGGAGGCAGCAACTTCTCAGCTGGGCGTGAGAGGACAAGCTTAATTCACCCAGTCCACAGCAGGTGGCGAAAGTTCTGAGCAGAAAGGGCAGCAGCACAGAAGCCTCACAGTGAGCTTGAGATTGGGGCTGGGATGTAGGATGTGAGCTGGGAGAAGCCAGAGATGAGGCTGCAGAGGGAGGTGTGGTAGACAGATTATCGGGTGTGCATTGTGGCTCAAGGTTACCTGACTTTCTAGGCTCGCAGCTTACAGTAGTGTGTATAATTTGCTGTGATTTTCCTGTCGGCTTTACACTCTGCCCTGTTTGCCAATTAGAATATAAAAAATCCAGCAGAGTGCAAAATAAATGTGATGTGGGGTATTTGCTTATGAACTGGCTGCTTTGCTTAAGAGATTTAATAAATTCACAGTGTCTCAGTATCTTCTGGGGGTAACAGAAAGAAAAAACCATCTCTTGGCATGGTTGCATTTGTTACTGTCAGGTACCCTCCAGGATCAATCATTTAGGGGCGGCTTCTCTGCATGAAGGGGTCTGTCCTGTGATATTTCACATCTCTTCTTTTCCCAGAGTGATGAACATAAAGATCGCCTCAAAGTGTTTCTCTCTCTCAGATTTGTAACTGGGGCGCAGATATTTCTGGTTGGGCAATTCAGAGAGCAACATTCTCTGCCCCCTACAACCCACTACATGCTCCTTTGTAATCTCTGAATTGTACGTGGGGGCAGAGATGCCTCCTGAGAAAATCCGCCCCAGCCCCAGATTTCACATGAAGAAATCACCTGGGCTTGGGAGGAATTTAGAGATGTCAAATAAAATATTTCTCACACCCAAGCAATGCTTGGATCCCCCTGTTTTTAAAAAATAAATAAGTTTATTTATTTATTTTTGGCTGCATTGGGTCTTTGTTGCTGCACGCGGGCTGTCTGTAGTTGCGGCGAACAGGAGCCACTCCTCGCTGTGGTGCGCGGGCTTCCCATTGCGGCGGCTTGCTTGTCGTTGCTGTGGAGCACTGACTCCAGGCCCGCGGGCTCTAGTAGTTGTGGCTCGCGGGCTTAGTTGCTCTGTGGCATGTGGGATCCTTCCGGGCCAGGGCTCAAACCCGTGTCCCCTGCATTGGCAGGTGGATTCTTAACCACTGTGCCACCAGGGAAGTCCCCTGGATCCCCTTTTAAAATAAAAATATTTTCAAAGAACTCTCCCGCACTTTTGTTGACTCAAGCGATTTCTATCATAATGTTACTTAAATATGTACCAACATGAAGGCAGGAGTACAAGCCTTCTGCTTATGGCTCTCATATGACTATAAAAACAAAACAAATGGGCAAATTATAGAACAGCAAACTATGAAATCAATAAAATTCTAATTAACAACGTTAATTTAATGGGATGTAGTTTCATCAAACCTAAATCACTGCGCTCCCTGTGAGCAGGGGCCTGAGTGGGTGGTGCAGCTCTTGGGGGCCTGACAGGCTTGCGGGAGATGTTTTCCACTCTCCTCTGTTACAGCTTCATGGAAAGGACATCTTTGGCCGTGTCCCAAATGCATCATCTATAGAGCACGCACACTTCTGTCCTTTTCTTCTTAGCTGGTCATAATTAACAAAAATAAAATCGAATGTGGTCCCTGAAAGCTGGAAAGCTATTTTTAAGCCACACACCGCCCCCCCCAACCCCAAGTACTCAGGAGGAAGTAACGAACACCAGAGACAGGCCGATCCTGGCCTTACGGAGCTAATGGAGAAAACCAGACTCACTCATGGAACCATCTGCCAACAGAACGGCAAACCACGTGATGTGATCTGGGCTGCCGCACAGGAGTGCTGACCCCTGGCCTGAGAGGGAGAGGTTAGAGAGACACGGTTGATCAAGGAGCCAACAGGAGGTCTTTGAGGACAGAGCTGGCCATGGAGGACTTGTGGGGTGTAGACTGTGTGTCACTGGGTTTGGGAACTCTGGCTCCGTCCAAGACGATGCACCTCCCTCCGGGGCTCTGGCCCTGGAGGAGAGACGGGAAGAGGATGCTGCCTGGAGGGGGAGGGCCGGCCTGCCCTGTGGGACTCCGGCCTGCTGTTGTCACGCACTCCTGGGTCCTTTTCCCAAAATGCAACAGGATGGCTTTTAGACCAGGTCACTTCTCAGGGAAGGTGAAGCCCAGAGAATTCAGCATCACAGGCAAAGCAACAACTACAAAAAAAGGTTTATTTAATTAACAAGAATTTATATACCATGTCCCTGTATGAGGTGTGGAGTGTAAACAGTATCAAGGAATCCAAGGAGAAAGAGAAATCCTGTGTATAGACCACTGCAGTACAAGAGGAAAATGTGATAGGTCCTCTACAAGAGGGAGGAGGTTACTCCAGCTCAACTAGGGACAGAATCTAGGCAGGCTTCTAAGAGGAGGTGGCCTCTGAGGGGTGGGTAGGATCTGGGGCGTGGGGTGGAGATGGGCGAGGAGAGCCTAGATGAGGTGGCTTCAAGAAATCCTGAGAAGGTAGGGGCTGGAGTCTGGCTTAGGAGGGAGAGGTCAGGTGTGGAAGGGCACAGGGGCAATAGAACTGGTAATAGAGTTGAGCCATGGAGGATGGCGATGGCCAGGCAGAGGGACTAGGGGTGTCTCTGACAGTCAAGGCAGAGCCCCTCAGTTTCCTAAGCCAGGACTGACCCCATCTGATCAGTGGGCCAGTTCCATCTCTCTGGGAATATGGGGAGAGGACTGCAGGAGAAGAGGCAGGAGGCGAAGGCAGCTGTCTAAAGGAGGGGTCAAGGCCGTGGACCAAGGGGGCGGCAGTGGGGATGGACAGAAGGGGCACAAGGGACGGGCTTCCCCATCCCCGCTAGTTCCTGGTCCACTGAGGAACACACTCAGGAGAACTTCCTCCTCTGGCCTTGGGTGCTGGAGATGTGACCTCCCTGCCCCTGGGCAGGGGTTTCGAAGAGAGGGGTCTTGGAGGATACTCAATATCATCACCATTTGCCACCTCTAACCCCAACCCCTCCCTCCTAGAAATTCTGATACATTCTGCCAGCTCCCAGACCCAGCCGGGATGGCTGCTGTCTGATGGGCCTACCCTGCCCGACACTGACCTGGTGGACAAAAGGATGACCAGAGGTTGACTGAAGCCCCGAGTCCATGCCAGGAAACAGTTTACTCAACAGCTAGCATACTCATCCACAGATTCAGCTACAGGTCGTAGACCCCGAGGTCTGCCATTGTCAATAAGAAGTTAGAAGAACCCCTTCCTGAGAAAGGCGGCTCCTCGGGGCCATCTCAGGCACCCAGCTTCCACTGTGTTTGCTAATCCTCTTCCTGTGCCCTACTCCAGACTGCCCTGGAGAGGCAGGAAGCACCTCTGTGTACTGGGTGCATCAGAGCCCAGCCCCACTGCACTGTTGCCTTGTGTTCTCCACCAGGAGCTGTTGGAGGCTGGAGACATTCACAAGTATCTTGGTGGGCTGCCCCTAGCGCCTGGCACGGAGTAGATGCCCAATAAATATTCATGGAACTGAACTGAACTGAAATTCTTAGTGTGTCGGTGATGGTTTCAAGTTCGGGCTCCAGGCACGGCTTACATCGGTTGTGTTTCTGTGGTTCAGCATCTCTGCTCTCATCAGGGCAGCCCCCAGGCGCATCCCTCTGCCTCTCAAACCCTCCCCTCTGCAAAGCCCCTGCCACCCACTTTACCCCTGGATGAGCTCTCCTCACTTTCCTGGACCTTAGTGGTCTGCGCTTCTTTGGCCACACATTCCTCTGTTCTGTTCTGGGTCTCCATTTCCCTGACCTGGATTTTAGCTGTGATTGAAGGGACTTTGTCCTGCTTCAGTTTCTCATTGAATCCACAGACATACGATGCGGTCCCCTCCAGTTTATCACAGTGAACATGCTCTTCTAGGGCAGCAACGCGCGCGCGTGTGTGTGTGCGCGCGCACGTGTGCGCGTGTAGGGGAGTGTTTGCTGTTTAACCGCGTCCTGTCCACTGCTGTTTGTGGTGCCTCCTGCCCTTCTGGTGGGAAGGTAGTGCTGGGACTCATCGTATGGCTTTCTTTGCAAAACAGACACACTTAAAAAAAGATAGTATATGATTGAGATAAATAAGAATAATTTTCCAAATGTTTTCATTCATGCTTCGCATAAGATTGAGCAAATATCAGCCGTCTATCTCAAAAAAAGACAAAAATGATTATGGTTTATATTTGGGGAGGGTGGGAGGGCTGATGGTCATTAGAGGTGGTGGTAAACCCCCTTCCAAGATGCCTTCTTGGCTTTGCCACTGTGTTAGGTGGGTCACAGGCACCGCAACACTTGTGGGTTCCCTGAAATGGGCTGGTCAGGAAGCTGAAATGCTGCCCGGGCACACAGGGGGGTTGGGGCAGCAGTGCCATCCGGAGATGCAGTCTCATTTGGTTTCTGTACTCAGAGCTGGGTAGTCTCTCAGGAAGGTGTTTAGATGTGGTTGGATTCTTGGTACATTACCAAGGTAGGACCAACAGGATTTGCTTGTAGCGTGGATGTGAGGTGGGAGAGGAGAAGAGTCAAGGTGACTGCAAGGTTTTGGGTTGAGTAACTGGTAGCGTTGCTGTTTCTTGGGATGGGGGATGGAGGAGGAAGAGTGAAGGAGATGGGTAGGAGGGAGGAGCATTGCTGTAGTTCATTGGTAATGGGGGGTGGGGCCAGGGGAGCCAGAGAGTGTGGGGGATCCAGAGCTACACAGAGTTGCGGGGGGATGAAAGTGGCCTCCAGTTACAGCCTGGGCCACAAGTTGGGACCAAGCCCCAGAAGAGACACAAGGACCAGCCCAGTCTTCCAAATCCTTGTTTTGCTGGTCTCTGAGACCGACTCTGGTTTGGCTCCCGAGCTGAGTTTTGGAGCGGGCTATGGCAAAACCTCTACTGGCATAGTATGTCTAGTGATTCCACCCTGCACCCGCTCCTGGGGCAGCGTGGGTGTCCCACCAAAGCTTATCTTCCCAGGGGTGTTGCTGGTGTCCCATCGATAGGCCCTGGGCATTCTCCTGGCCCCCCACTCAAAGGCTTGGCCTGGTTCTAACATCTGGGTGAGTGGGACTAGGGAGGGGCACATAAGAAAGACTTTACCATCGTCTAGAGTGACCAACCACCCTGGTTCACCTGGGATTGTCCTGGTTTTAAAGCTGAGAGCCTCACGTCCTGAGAAATTCCTCAGTGTTAGGTAAAGCGGGACAGTGGGTCACCCTGCCTTCTACCCACCTCTGTGGTTCACGGTCTTGTTTCCTATAAAGTTTTTTTCATTGCACTCTGGACAATTGCTACATCAACATATTACTTTTGAAATGTTGGTTTAGGATCAGTGACTACTTCACCTAAAAAATATCCTTCTATCCAGCTACACTTGTGCCCCACTTTCTGGGGTGGAGGTGGAGAATCAGAGACACTGGGATCCCAAGGAGGGGACAGGTTCTGCCACGTGTCCAAGTGTAATGGGCCAGTGTATAGGCCAACCACCAGCTGGTGAGGCTTAGGGGTCAGCTGCCCTTGGCTCTGACCACCCTGTTGACCACAAGGTTCTGGCGCCACTGAACCTGGAAGCAGACAGGATGTCTGCAGAGAACAGACACAGTGAAGCAAAGCTCCCTGGCAAAGCCCACTGAATTCATAACTCTTCTCTTTGTGATGGGGCCAGACTTCCCAGCTCAAATCAGACCCAGGATGTTCTGTGAAAAAGAGAGAGAATGATATCGATGGCCCATGTTTTATAATAACTAAAATCCAATAATATACCTTGTTAATTTAGTGCAGAAGGAAAAAAATCCCCACTGTAAATATGGTTACAGGAGACAGAGGAAGAAATTATATTGTAACGTGTAAAGATACTAATTCAACATGTTTGTACTATAAATACCATAGCATCGCATCAGCCTAGAGTGTGGAATAGCTTTTCTCTACTTATTGGACTCAACCCTTTCTGTCTTCTTATTGAATGGAGACTTTGAATGAATAATAGATATATGACCAGAAAGAAAGTTTTTTTTTTTTCCAATTTCTTATTTAAATCTGCAGAATAAAAACATGATTTAGTGAAAGGAAAATCAGACTGCAATTACCTGTATTTAGGAGATAGGCAATGGAAGCATCTTTGTACTATGATGCTTCTGGAAATAGAAATTGAAGAAAAATTAAATCTTTAGTTTGTTGGAACAGGAGGAGATCAGATGTGTAGTTCTGATCAACCCCCAAATCATCTTTTAAGTTGCTGGCTTTCTGGGTCACGACACATGGCGCAGAAACCACAGTGAGGGCTACACCAGCTTTTTAGAACCCAGCACTCCTCTCTCAAGGAGAAACAGTGTTTGAAATACATCTGTGATTGAAAATACTTAAGCGTGAGGCCTCCAGCATTCTTCCCTTTCCAGGTGACAGTAATTGAAGGACGATGCCGTGTAATTCTGACATTTATGATTTGGCTGTGGAAAAGGTCAGCTTCCTTCTGGATGTGCACTGGAGCCAGCGGGAGAGGGGCTCTAAGATGTCACATTAAGTTTTTGGATATTTTCAGGGATGCTTTGATTAATAACAGCTTCAATTTGCAATATATAATTGTAACCCCCCCCCAACTCTCCACTGTATGAAATGACAATCTCTAAAGAAATAAAGCCATCGTTTCCCCCACAGAAGGGTTTGAGTGGAGGCCCATGAGAATTTGGGGGAAATCGTCTACATGAGAAATAAATTCTCTTCCTCCATCGGTGAAGCCTGGTGAGGCCAGATCACGTAGGGCCTGGAATGCCACGTCAGGAGGTTGGGCTTTATCTGGGGGGCTGTGGGAAGCCATGGCTGAGTTGTAAGCGGGAAGGGATGCGGTCGTATTTGATCTTTTGAAAGTTCGCTCTGGTTGTCAGAGAGTGATGGATTGGGGGTGGGGTGGGAGGCGATGAGCCTGGGGGTGGGAATCCCAGGCAGGAAGGAGGCTGTGGGTACGGGCTTGCGTGAAGGGAGGATGGAGAGAAGGAATTCACAGCAGACACACTTGGGGGCCTGAGTCAACAGATCTTGAGAGCATGTTGGTATTCGGAAGAGAGGATGCCTCTGAGCGGCTTCCAGCTGACCAAATAACCATCAGGTCTTTTTTAGGAGATTCTGACCAGTGGCATCTGCTTAGATTTTCGTGCAGAGAGACTGTGTGAATTGGAGCAGTGCCCGATTCCTTCAGGTCAAAGAACAGATTGTGGCGGTTGTTCTGGGCATTGGGTCCCACGGTGAGAAAATGTGCCCAGGATGACACTCCATGGGTAGGCTTTGGGCCCAGGTGTTGGTGAAACCAACAGTCCCAGGGATTAGCCCCACTCAGTGCATGGGGAGGAGGCCTGAGCTGGCTGCTGTGATGGGAAACAAGACGTGTCCCCCAGTCGTGTGGAGGGAAACCTCTCATGTCAGGGCCACTGTGACAATAGCATGTATTCCTGAGATGACCAGAGGGGGTCAGGTATGCTGCTGGGGTCAGAGTTCAGCTTTGATCTGGGCATAGAGCAATCTCTGACCAGGTCGGGGCTTAGTCCTGTGACCAACTCTGTATTAGTTAAGGGTTTTCTTCTAAGTTTCAAATTCCCAGGAGAGGAGAGTGAATTTGATTAGCTCAGCTTGGGTCAGGAGCCCACCCCTGATGGGGTGGGGCAACCATCAGCATGAATATTGGGTGCAGAGTGGACAGGTGGTTTGGTCCTCCCTTGATCACCTGTCTCCAGGTGGGAAGTGATGGTGAGGTTGTTTGGACTTAAGAGGCAGGACCTCCATAGATGGGTTCAGTCTTGGAAGGGGCACAGCTGAAGTGGGGTTCAGTGAGGCCAGCAATCAAACTGAGCAAATCTCCCAAAACATGGTGCCCAGGACAAAGAATCAGACATTGAGATTGACTCTAGATCCCAATACTTGACAAACAGGAGTTGGCAGAAAAAAATGGAGGAACTTCTAAAAGAAGTAACAGTAAAATAATTTCCAGGTCTGGAGAAAGAGTTTGTGTGTGTGTGTGTGTGTGTGTGTGTGTGTGTGTGTGTGTGTGTGGCTCAATTTCCTCTTCTGTAAAATAGGTATAATTATACTATCTGGCATGGGGTTGTGAAAAGTATTACCAGGCCGGCCATGTGGTAAAACTCCATGCCAGCTATTAACACTATAATTGTTATTATCATTGCTGAAAGATGCCAAAGGGCCAAGCATGTTGAATAAAAAATGCTTGAGGGACCTTCCTGGTGGCAAAGTGGATAAGAGTCCGTGCTCCCAATGCAGGGGTCCTGGGTTCGATCCCTGGTCAGGAAACTAGATCCCACATGCATGTCGCAACTAAGAGTTCACATGACACAACTAAGGAGCCTGCCTATTGCAACTAAGACCCGGTGCAACCAAAAAAAAAAGAAAAAATTCTTGAAACTCTAGACAGTCATAGAAAAATTTCCTAACACCAGGGATAAAGAGAAGTATCATAAAACCTTTCAGAAAGAGCAAAAGATCAAAAGAGAAACCGAGTCTCTGTAAAATAACAAGGATGGGTCACCTGGATACAAGCCTACACGGAGCCATGTATTCCAAGCTCCAAGGGAAAATAATTTAAAGGCAGAATTACATACCTTGCCTAAATGCCCTAGAAGGTAAAGATATTTTCAGTTAGGCAAAGATCTAGAAAGATTGCCTTTCATAAGCCATCTGAAAAAATTAATAGAGAAATGAAAGGTGAGTTGAAGGCAATGTTGGGATGAAAGATGTAATGGTAGGTGGAAAGCTAGTAAGACTTAAGAGTGAAAGATAAAAAATCTTTGATTGTTAAAAAATAATGGCAATCTAGAATTGAAATCCCAGAGGATATAAATGTGGGAAGAGACAGGGAAAGGGTAGGAGAGGGGTAGGGAAGGAGTAGAAGAGAGCAAAGCGTACTCAATTTTTTTTTCTGTTCAAGGGGAAGGTGTAGAGACATTCCTTCTAGATGTTGATAGTTAATATAAGTTTAAATACGGACACAGTATTTAAGGGTATTCTCTGGAAGAATAGAAAAAAAATGTTAGGGAAATATACATTAGGCAGGGACAGTGTGATAAAGATACTTGGTTCATTCGATAACAGGTAGGAAGTGGGGTGTGGATGAAGGAAGGAAAAAGCAGAGTAAGTAGAAAACAGAAAATAAAATGGCAAGCGTCAGTCCAAAGTCACTGTGAGTGACCCAAATATACCTACCAAGAGAAATACCAGGTTAGGTCTCAAAATTTAGCTCTATGCTATTTCCAAGATGCACATATAGAACAAAAATGACAGGGGGATGTGGAAAATAAAAAGATATGAGTAGATATGCTGGGAAAATACTAACAATGACAAAAAGCAGATGTTTCTCTGTTGCCATTAGATAACATATAATTCAAGGTAAAAAGTACTAAAGGGATAAAGAGGGGTGGTATTGATAGGAGGTACAATCAACTGAAGAAGACATAGCAATCATGAACCTTCAGTTACCTAATACCATGGCTTCAAAATACAGTAAACAAGACTGACTGATGGGTGAAAATACAGGACGAAGTTGATACATCTATAATCAGCATGGAGCTCCTTATCTCTGAAATCAACAGAACAAGGAGATAAAAATAAGTAAAGCATATAGAAAATTTTAATAACAAAGTTACTAGCTGATCATATATATTTGTGCATATATATGTGCATATATATAAAGTGTTAGTCAATGAATAGATATTATTTTCAAGCACACATGAAACATTAAATATTCACAAAAACTGACATGTGTGAGGCTACAGTGGAAATCTCAACAAATTCCAAAAGATAGAAATTATACAGCCCAGACTTCTGCTTCTCCAGTCTGGCACACTAAATACTGTGACGTCCCCTCTCTCTGAAAACAGTGCTGGAGAAAATACAATTTTTTTCTCTGAAATGCATTAATAAACTGGGAAGAAAGGAACAATGACGTCAGAAGCTTAGTGAAGGCAGGTGCCCCTCCAATTCTTTGGACTTTTGCCCTGAGGGCACTTGCTGATCTGAATAAACCTGACCTTGGATTTAGACTAGGAGGCAAAGACCAGGGCCAGGTGGAGTCTGCTAGGAAACCCTCGTTCTCCTCGTAAGGGATCCTTACTGTAAGGAAACTCACCTATCTTTAAATCTGGCACTAAGTGGAGGAGGAAAAAAAGTTTCCCCTGGGCATTAATCAACACAAGTTGACTCTTCTTGGGAAGCCTGAATTCACACTACGGGACTGGTCTGAAAAATGCCAAGTTACGTAGGCAAGATAACTAAGATTTCCCCCCTTCTCATTCTAGGAAGGCTGCCAGGCTGTTTGATTTCTTGGATTTAGAGCTTCTGTAGGACTAAAAGCAGAAGCTGTCTGAAGACCACTCTTCTCTCTGTCACTTGTGGTGTCTGGGTGGTGTCCCTGAGGGGAGGAGACAGCGAGTGCCCCAGCCTGGAAGGGGGCGGAGGTTGGCAGAGGGTCCTTTAGGCCCTGGGAGGGTAGCCCCAATCATGACCTATGGCATTTCTGCTACAGTGGTGGGGTGGGGTCATGCAGGGGGACTTCATAAAGAAATGTGATATTTCTTGGACACTTGAGTTACGAATGAAAGTTCAGATTGACTCACTGTGTCAGAATTAATCTCTCTTCCCTTATTTACACAGGTTAGTGTTCTCCTAACTTTACTGTGTGTCAGAATCACTGGGAATGCTTACTAAAGATGCAGATTTCTGGGTTCTGTCCCCAGAGATTCGGATTCCATAGGTCCGGGGGGTGGGACACAATAGTTGGCTTTTTTTTTTTTTTTTTTGTGGTACGCGGGCCTCTCACTGTTGTGGCCTCTCCCGTTGCGGAGCACAGGCTCCGGACGCACAGGCTCAGCGGCCATGGCTCACGGGCCCAGCCGCTCCGCGGCATGTGGGATCTTCCCGGACCGGGACACGAACCCGTGTCCCCTGCATCAGCAGGCGGACTCTCAACCACTGCGCCACCAGGGAAGCCCAATAGTTGGCATTTTTAACAAGTGTTTCCTGCAATTCTGATGAGGGTGGTCCTCAGACTTTGCCTAAACTGGTGGTGCTACTCATTCGAATTATTTGGGGAGATTTTAAATGTTTCAATGCCCAGGCCACATCCCATTCACATCTGAATGTCTGCAGGTGGGATTCAGGCATCAGTATTTAAAAAAAGTTCTCCGGGAGATTCTAATATGTAACCACGGTTGAGAACCACTGTGTTAAACTGTATGGTGTTGGGGGGAGACAACTGGAGACTTCTGGATATTTCAGTGTTCCTCTATGCTAGAGAAGTATTCCCACACCCGTCCATCCACCTGTCCATCCATCCATCCATCCATCCATTCCTCCTTCCATCCATCATTCACTCAACAAATATTTATTGAGCCTACGTTGTGCCAATCTCTGTTTGAGGCACTGGAGATACAGAAGTAAACAAAATGGGCAAAACTCCCTTGGGCAGCTGTTTTATTGAAACAGAGTAAGACAGGTGTAGGAGCAAAGCCCTGTACAAAGATGTCCAATGCAGCATCATTTGTGAGAATGAAGAAATTGGAAAGAACCCAAATGCCTGACAATAGAGATGACTAAACTACGGAATCGTAGTAGCAAGCAACCGCCTGTAGATGTATATGAGATAAATCCAGGTTGAATCCAAGCCCTGCCATTCCCAGGCTAGATGTCCTTAGGCAAGTTACATAATGACTCTAAGCCTAACTTCCCTCATCTGTAAAATGGGGATAATAATGTTACCTTCCTCAAAAGTTTGATTGATTGATAGAATTAAATGAGAGGGCTTAGTGGAGGTCATGGCAGAGAGGGAACCCTAATAAATGTTAGCTACTATTCTTTTTGCTGCAGTAATTATTATTGTTGTCATGCATGGTTTTAGTAGAAAAAGTACCAGGTTTAGAAGAAGAAAACGTGAATCTTATTCCTAATTATGTCACTTACTCTGCCTATGAACAATTAGGAAATGTGTCCGTTACAATCTCATTACATTTCAGCTGTCACAGTTAATAATTTGTTTCTTGGATTTAAGAAGTTCTGCTTGGATTACTTATGATCCTCGGTGCTCTTAAAAAATAATAAATGTTGGGCTTCCCTGGTGGCGCAGCGGTTGAGAGTCCGCCTGCCGATGCAGGGAACACGGGTTCGTGCCCCGGTCCGGGAGGATCCCACATGCCGCGGAGCGGCTGGGCCCGTGAGCCACAGCTACTGAGCCTGCGCGTCCGGAGCCTGTGCTCCGCAACGGGAGAGGCCACAACAGTGAGAGGCCCGCGTACCGGAAAAAAACAAAACAAAACAAAACAAAAAATAAGGGTGTTTGGGTCTCCTTTATCTTATTACCAGTCACAATAGGGACCTGTGCTTCACCAAGAGTGTCTTGGTGCCTTAAACCAGAAGATGAGTAGCCTCCCCAGAAGAAGGGCAAGAGGAATGCCAGTTTGTGAGCCTGACAATATTGCTCCTAGCTATGGAATTTAGAAACCCAATTCAGCCCATTTTAGATAGGTCTTTTAAAAAAAACCAAACCAATGAAATCGTATACAAAACTAGAGAGAACAGTAGAATGAACCCCTGTGTACCCATCACTCATCTTCAACAGTAGTCAACGCATGAGCAGTATCTCATAAGATGGATCTTTTAGTGCAACCTGAATGCCATGGGCATGGGATCTCAGGAGGCTTAAGAATTCCTGGGATCCAGGGTCTCCCTGGTATCCCCGAGGAGTAAACCCCAGCCTTGATGTTGAAGAGTGCATGAGAAACTGACTTGTGTGCAGAGCAACTGATTACCTGCATGGGAGGCATGTCTCTGAGAGCCAGGGGGTCCAGCCTTGATGAAAGAAATGGATAACAAGAGGTCCCATTTAGTGAGCTCTCATTCTGAACTAGACACATGGTAGAGTACGTAACACCCTGACACACTATGTTATTTGTTCTTATAAATTCTTATGTCTACAACCCATTATGTTTTATTCTTCACAAAAACCCTAAAAGGTAGGCACTTTTATTATTTACAGGCTAGGAAAGGGAAATTGAAGGTCAAAGAGCTGTTAAGTGGCTGAGCCTAAATTTGGACCTGGGTCTGACCCCCAAAATTGATGCTTTCCATCTCTCCCTTCTTCCATCTAAAGGAGGTCTCAGGCAAGCTGGGAGGAAAATACAGAGTAGGCTCTGAAAGCACATGTGGCATTGCCACTGCTTGCCCACAGATAAGTTTGGGAAAGTCAACAACTAGCTCATGACCTGTAAGGAGAGCCATTTGGAAGCTTGGCACACGCTTGGCACAGGCCATCTGAGCCAGTGTCCAATACTGGGACTCACATTGAGATCCCTGGTGATATGGCATCTTCTCTGGGCCATGAGGCAGGCTCTTTCTTCTCATTCAGCTTGGCTCTTGTGTTGGCCTCCCTGCCATTGCCAATGTCCCCATTTGCTTTAGCTTCAAAGTCTAAAACTGGACCCAGTATTTCAAAAAAGCCTCATTTAAGTTACACACTGTGGGAGGATTAATACCATGTTTATCGACCGAATTAATTATCAAGTGAGTTCCGGGGTCCATACATGATTTCAATGTTGTCCTTGTTAATGGCTTTTCTCCCTAGGAATTGCAACTGCTTTTCAAATTGGCTACCCTGTAGCAGCTACTGGAATTTCAGTGAAGGGCTCATTATTCTTGCATATTTCATGCTTCATTTTCTGCTGAAAATGATCCACATTAGCTAATTGTGGTTGTGTTGTTCAGGTCATGGCTGCATGGTGAACTCTGGATGGGAGTGATGAATCTCCCCTCCTTTGGGCTCAGAGAAGGTGCCTCTTGGCTATGGGGTGAAGGTAGTGGGAGGGAGAGAGGCAGCATTCAAAGACCAAATAAATGGGAAGTGAAGTTGTTTTTCATTGAGTGATAAGTGGAAAAGAAACCCATACTCCAGCCCAGATCCAGCTGGAGCTTGGAGATGTGGTTCAGAAAGATGGAAAGCCCTGCCCCCTTCTCCCAGTGATGGACACCTTGACCCTCTCTGGCAGAGAACAACAGTCCCTCCACGATCTCATTGCATCCCCACAGTACTCTCTGGAGTCTGGCAGGGCTCTTTATCCTCCTGTCACATTTGAGAAGTCTAAGCTTCTGTGAAGGAAAATGTCTTGTTCATGGTCACACAGAAACAGTGACAACATCAAGTCCTAAGTACCTACTTCAGAGCTCTGTAGAGCTGATGTCGGGTAGTGCAACACAGAGTCCTCCTATTGGATTAATGTCCGAAACACATGTATAATTTTTTGACTACTCAACATTGCTTGAGGTGACCTTATGATTTGGGTGATTCCATCACCTGAGATCCAAGACTGAGCATGTGACCCAAGCTGACCAGTCAGAGTATTTCATGTCCTGCACCTCAGTGATTGGTTCAGATATGGACATGTGACCTAAGCTGGGGTCCTTCTCTGGGATTTTTTGCTGAAACTCTTGAAAAAGAGATTCTCTCCTCTCCCTGGTATGTCTACCACTGAGGACAACATAAGCCTAGTGCTGGCGCTGGGAGCACAGGGAGCACAGGGTGAAAGTATCCCATGACAATATTGGATCCCTTGGGCTCAGCCATGCCTACAACCAGGTGAAAATCCTGGAACTTCCAGATACATGCGTCATAGATTCCTACCCCAGCCTTGCTTTTTTGATCTATGCTTGTTTGAGTTGGGTTTCTGATGCTTCCAAAGGAAATAATTCTGATTACTACAAAGGGGTCAGTTCATTTGGGCATGGAGGACTCCAGGGCTTCTCCCAAGCTGGAGGACTCTCTGTCCCCATGGGGCCACCTGGCTCCTCTTACTACCTGGCTGAGTTGCTCAGGTTGTCACCTGTGGAGGCAGATATTTGAAGTGGCATCTCTGTGACTTGGGGCATTACTTTCCCAGCATGGTGGGGACCGACAAGGACAGGTCAGGAATTCTGTACTAAGCCACTTGGTCTGGGGTCTACTTTGGGGTCTACAGAGCTGCCCTACATGTTACATGTCTGGCACAAACGTTATATTAATGAATCAGTGTGTCAAATTGATGACCATGCAATTATTTCAGATGTCTGGGAAATGAGTTTGATGATACTTATAATGTCACTATGACCCAGCTCTGTTCTCCATGGCTCTGGGGAAGATGATGATGGAGGTCATCATCAGGACAGTCAGGGTGAACCTCTCTGAGCAGGTACCTTTTGAGCAGTGGCTTGAAAGAGGTGAAGGAGTTTGATCAGCTCACTCCTGGGAGAAGACAATGGGAAGAGCCAGCACAAAGCCTTAAGGTGGCCATGGACCTGGCATGGTTGACGAACAGCAAGGAAGCCAGAGGACTTGAGCTGAGCAACTAAGGGAGCAGATGGTAGGCAAGGGGGTCAGAGAGGTGGGAAAGGGCCAAGTCATGATGGCCTTATAGAGACGGCGACCATGTCCTGGTCTCCCAAGTTAGTCGTATCCATACCTGTTGCTGTGCCATAATTATTAATAGCACCCCATCTCACTCTCAAGAGTGTACCTGTTTGGACGATACATATTATATGGTCACTCTACACTTGGACCATTGTAGGACTTTGGTTTTTGCTCAGAGTGAAATAGGGCTTGAGCTGAAGGATTAGTAGGAAGGTGAAGAGGGGTAGAAAGAGAATTCCAGGCAGAGTGAAGAGCTTGTGCAAAGGCCCTGTGGTGGGAGAGAAGGACAAGATCAGATCTGGGTTTTGAAGGATCATTCTGGGTGTGCCATGAAAGACAGGTGGGGTGGGATGGGGCTGGTACAGATGAAGGAAAGAATGACCACAATCCAGGTGAGGAATGATGCTTGCTTGTACGTAAGTTTCTGAGCACAGCACAGCACCTGTCACCTGGAAGTGAAAGTGCTCAATAAATGTTATTATTTACCAAGAACCCAAGTCTCCCAGGCAACAGAAATGTGGGTCCCAGGCTCTGGCTCTGGCCAGAATCAGTCAGCCGGACACCTGAATTTTTACTAGAAGTTAATCTGGCTGTTGGTACCAGGTCCCCTGTAGTAAAACAGCAGGTAATGCCACTCTGGTATGGCACGTCACAAGACCGGTGTCTTCATGCAATTCCGAAAACATAATCTAATAAATTACTTCCTCCTAGAGAGTCGAACTAAAAATTTCCTAATAAGTAGGGGGTTAATTTCTCTTCCTTTGTGATGCTGTTGGGTTCTGTGACAGCTACAACAGACATTTGTATAATCTCACACCCTCAGCAGGAAATAATGAGGGGACAAGTGGTTCTGACAAACAATTATGGATGAACGGATACGAATACACAGGAGCTGTTACTGTAAGTTGAGGAGTATGTGAAGGGTAAATAGTGAGGCTCTTCTGATGGTCTCCTGTCTGTTGAAGGCACAGCCTGTCTTGTCTACTGTGACACTCACATTAGTGAACTCTCCCCCATGTGATCGCTTCAGACTAGACATTTCTTGCTGCCCTGGGGAGTCTTCTGACCCGTGCCATGGGCTGGGGGCTGGGGCTGGGGTTAGGGCAGGAGTGTGACGCGCGCTGCACCAACAAGCCACGCTCTCTTCTGGGTTCCTAGCAGAGATCCTGGAGAATATTTGGGAGACTCCTGGGTGTGGTCAGAGCTTGGGACTTAGTCTGGACCAAGGGTCAGCTTGTTTGGGACATAAGTCATAGCCCAGACATGCATGTGGCTGGAGGGTATAGCCTTTAGCCAAAGAATGTGTTAGCATACGTTGGTGGGGGTCGAGGAAGGGAAGACAGCCCTGTTTGGGGAAGGACCAGTGAATGACTGCCAGCTTGAGGGAGCAAGGAAAATTTGCACTGTATCTGATATGAGGTCAGTCCTCAAGTCTGCGACCCTCCCAGGTCCAGCCTGTTAGGGTTCTCCTGCTCTGTGAGCCTCAGGCTGTCCTCAGCATGGCCTTCCTCTTCCAGGGTAGGGAAGGCATCATCACCTCTCTCCAGCCTGATTACCCCACCTGCAACCACATCACCATCGCCTCTTTCTTGGATCACTGCATATCTTGAAAGCCAGGAGATATGCTGATTTTCACTCATTCTTCTGCTCAGCTGAGCCAGTCTCTGTTTACAGGTATGCATGTATGAGTACACGCATATATGGGTATGCAAGGCAGGCCTGTCGTGCACCTGTTCATTTGTTTGCTTTTCCTGAAGATCCTGTGGGCTGTTTCATACTTGTGACCGTTTTCCTGAGTGGTCACATGTTCCATAATGCTGAGTGTCCCCTTGTATCCATTCTCTCCTTCTGGGAACACAGCCACCAAACTAGAAACGACATTTCTCAGCCTTCCTTGCGACTAGGGAAGCCAAGTGACTTATGTGACTAACTTTGGGCCAATAGGATGTGAGTGGAAGTGCTGGGTGTACCGTCTAGGTGTCTAGGTCATCGCCTTAAAGGCAGAGCCACTTGTTCTGGATTCCCTTTTGCCACATTTTGCTTGTTAGGAGATGACAACGGTGGGAACAGACACCTTGGATGCAGAGATGGAAGTTCCATGTTGAGAATGGTGGCACTGAACACCCTACCTGAGTGCCTGAATGACCTTGGAGGGTGGAGCCATTTATCCTTTCTGGACTCCCACCTGCCTTTGTGAGAGAAATAAAGTACTTTATTTAAGCTACCGCATTGCCGAGTGTCTTGTTATCGTGGCAAGTCTGTACCCTAGTGAGTACCCCATGCTCCCGCTGCCAGTACACGGTGAAGCCTGCAGCCTCCCCACAAGAACCTTTGGAGCTGTCCCCTCATCTGATCTTAACAGTGGCCCTGTGAGTCAGGGAGGGCACGTGGCAGCCACCACATTTTGCAGATAGGGAAACTGAGGCCCAGAGAGGGCTGGATTTTGTCCAAGGTCACAGATGCTGAGCAGGGACAAAACCCAGGTCCCTGGGCTCCAGTGCAGTGCCTGTTCAATACTCCAAGCTATTGCCTGGAACACTCCAAATCAAGACCATAATGTTGTTATTAAAATATTTACTTGCATGAAAAATTTCTATTACCTGAAATTCATGTATTATAGATGGACTCAGTAGCTTAGAAGGAAATAAACAAGAAGAATCACTTTAATAATAAAAGCTATGCAGATTAATTCCTCATTTCGGCAAGCTCTTGGCCCTCCCAAATAAATATATCATTTTTATCAGGCGAGCGCTCTAGAAACAGCATCTTCAGGAAATATGTCAAAATCATCTCTCTGGCTGCGCTCCTTTCTGGAGGAAATAGAACAGTGGTGGTAAAAAGAAAGATTAAAAGGAGTTTCCTTACTACAGCACAAAGTGTCATAAAGAACGGTAATGAGAGGGCTGGACAAACTGATCTCCAAGTTTCTTTCTAGCCTGACTGGGGCATAGCAGGAGCATGAGACTGTGAGTCAGAGGTCAAGACTGTACTTTCTCACTTTTTGGCTGTGTGACATTAGGCTAGTGGCTTGCCTTCTCTGAGCCTCCGTTGGCCTACCTCATGGAGCTGTTTAGGTATGGAAATTTCTCTTTTTTTTTTTTTGGCGGTACGTGGGCCTCTCACTGTTGTGGCCTCTCCCGTTGCGGAGCACAGACTCCGGCCGCGCAGGCTCAGTGGCCATGGCTCACGGGCCCAGCCACTCCGCGGCATGTGGGATCTTCCCAGACTGGGGCACGAACCCGTGTCCCCAGCATCGGCAGGCAGACTCTCAACCACTGCGCCACCAGGGAAGCCCTGGAAATTTCTTATTAAATGTTTATAAATAGTGTGCGACCCTATTTAATATTTTCATTACTTTGTTAGTTGTCATTGATGGGAGGTGTAAAGGGAGAGAACTCCAGAGAATGGGGGTCTGATAACCATTGGTTGAGGAGTGCATGCATTCGTGTGCGTGTGTGCCCTTGCACACCCCTATCTGTGTCCCCTCCTGTAGATGCATCGCCATCCACCCAGGCCTCACTAGTTCAACCCAGAGCCGTCTTAACCTCTTGCTCTCCATCCCTTTTCATGAACAGTCAGTTCCCGCGGAGCCCTGGAACATCTCTGTTCCTCATTCCTTTTCCCTGCGTCATCTCCTGTTCTCCACCCTCGCTGTCATTGCCTTAGACAGGACACCACCGTTGCCGGTCGCTGCCTCAGTCTCCACGTAGAACTCCCTGCCCCAGTCTTTTCCCACACTTGTTACCAGTCTGAAATTCCCAAAGCACAAATTGTGTCATTCCTACACTCGAAAACCTTCCATTGCCTACAGGGTAAAGTCCAAATTCTTCACCTTGACACTTCCAGTCCTTCGTACCTGTCCAGCCCCAGTGCCGCCCAGCACTGTCACACGACTCAGCAGTCCCCGACACGTCCTGTCTTTAATGCTTCCGCATCTGCTCGCGCTCTGACCTGTCTGCAACTTTCTGTTCTTCTTCCAGGGCAGCAACTCTTACTCTAAGGGGCAGCTCTGTGTAAGCGCTTTTGGACCACCATGGACAGAGGCACAGGCTTTTTCTCCTGTGTTCTTCGCGTGGACTCCGTCCATGCCTGGTGGTTCAGACACGCCCTCTGGGGTACAGTTATCCAGTTGTGCTTCCCACAGTGTGAGGCAGGAAGGGGAAGAGGGAGCAGAGAGCCTGCTGTTCTACTCTTCAGGTGCAGCAGCCCTGCCCGCTAGTGAGACTTGGGCTCTGATCAGCCAGACCAACATCTCCATGCTTGGAGAGGGCTAGGAAGCGGGCATGCAGAGGCAGGAATTTGGGAAAAGGAGGAGAAAATGTCCCTCCTCTTTAGCAGTAGCCTAATAATTCAAGCCCAAGCCAAGAAGCAAACTTTTCCCTTTTCTCTCGAGTTGCAATACCCTTGCCTTTATCTACCTGATTTGGTTACAGCTCGTTCTCATAGCAACCCTCATTCCTCACCAAGCCATTAGGGTCTTTATCAGGAAAGGAAGGAAAAGAAAGGTTTTCTTTTGGAATCCTATCTGGTGCTCTTGTGTTCTGATAGGCTCCTGGCATATTTGGTGATAAAACGTCTGACTGTTAATAGCAAACCAGTCCTTATGTGTTCCCACACGCATTCACCCCGACGTGAACACAAGACAACCTCCAAATAAGTATGTCTGTCTTTGCCACAAAGATGAACATTGACAGGGAGATCAGCTCGGTGCTTTGTGACCGCCTGGAGGGATGGGATAGGGAGGGTGGGAGGGAGGGAGACGCAAGAGGGAAGAGATATGGGGACATATGTATATGTATAACTGATTCACTTTGTTATAAAGCAGAAACTAACACACCATTGTAAAGCAATTATATCCCAATAAAGATGTTAAAAAAATAATAATAAAGAAAAAAAAAGATGAACATTGAAGGATCTACCCATATTAATGTTCCTGACCCCAATAGGAGGCTGTAAATATGCAAAATGTTCTCAGGTGGCTCTGTCTTCAAGTAAGAAAATGCCCAAGGTTTGAGGTCTGAGGTTCAAAACCAGTTTTCTGGACTTTGACGCTGATGTTCTTTGTGTAACATCTGCTTGTTTGTGTGTGTGTGTGTGTGTGTGTGTGTGTGCACGCGCACATGCCGGAGTGCATATATGCACGTGTCCACATGCATATGTAGACAGACACTTGTATGTGTGCATACATGCAAGTGTGATTGTGTGTGTGTGCATGGCCTTGTAGGTATAGGAGTACATAGTTAGTCATTTTCAGCCAAGGGCCTGCCACAGACAGGGCTGATTTCCCTTGATAACACTGGTGCACCTCAAAAACTAGTCTGTCAGAGGTGGAAGGAATTTGCAGTCACTCCTCTCAACTCACGCACTTGACAGGGGAGGGACTTGGAGACTGTCATCAGTTATCCTATTAGATGTGCCCAACAAAATTGTCCAGCCAACACAATGATCATATCATGCATAATACACCAGTCATTAACCCTGTAAACTTACTTTCTGAACAGCCCTCATCTATATTTTACAATTAATTAGTAGATCCACAAGGGATTGACTCTGAAGAAGATAATTACGCCTCTTCCCAGGGTTATAGGGAGCTTCGCTAGTCAAGAAGCATCTTATTTTCCCTGGAAAATTAAACCAGTGCTCCATTATCTGATCGTTTCTAAATGAGTAAAGGACTGGGTCTTGACATCATGGTCTCATTTCGGCAAGAAAGAGACAAACTGACAAGCTGTTTTGTCACATGCTTGTTTGAGCAGAACATTTTGAGAAATGTCTCTGGGTCTGTTTGGGAAGAGGAGCTGCTGGGTAGAAAAAATGTCCAAGATGACCAAAAGTGACAGGGCTATTTGCCAAGTAATCACCCCATGCGGGAGCCCAGAGAAATAGGAAAGGCATTTCTATTTTCTGCTCTTGAGCCAGAAGAGCTTGTTCAGGGTGGAGAAGCAGAGTGCATTTGGTGAAAAATGATGACAGTTCTATATGGCTATAGATGTTAG
Organism: Phocoena phocoena; assembly: GCF_963924675.1. NCBI lineage: Eukaryota > Metazoa > Chordata > Mammalia > Artiodactyla > Phocoenidae > Phocoena > Phocoena phocoena. The sequence continues at coordinate 49,319,657 of NC_089237.1, forward strand.
TGTATACAGAGATATGAAGGCAACCAATTCTGCCTAATAAAATTTACTCATGGGCTTCCCTGGTGGTGCAGTGGTTGAGAATCCGCCTGCCAGTGCAGGGGACATGGGTTCGAGCCCTGGTCCGGGAAGATCCCACATGCTGCGGAGCAACTAAGCCCGTGCGCCACAACTACAGAGCCTGCGCTCTAGAGCCCGCGAGCCACAACTGCTGACCCCGCATGCCACAACTACTGAAGCCCCCGCGCCTTGAGCCCGTGCTCCGCGACAAGAGAAGCCACCGCAGTGAGAAGCCCACGCACCGCAACGAAGAGCAGCCCCCGCTCGCTGCAACTAAAATGAAAGCCCGCGCGCAGCAGCGAAGACCCAACACAGCCATAAATAAATAAACAAACAAATAAATAAATTTATTAAAAAAAAATTTAGTCATCAGAAGCATGCCCCCCTTGGGATGGCCTTCCAGCTCCCTCATTTTTCGTTTTCCTTAAGAGCTGCCCTCCTGACTCAGTGGTTCCCTGGCAGCCTCTGCTGCCCCTGGACCGAGCTGGTTGGTCCAAGAAGATACAATTGATCTGGCCAATCAGATTCTCTTTACCAGAAATTGGGACTTGTGAACCAAGGCACACAGAAATTAGGAGCCCTTGGCCTTGAATGGCACTTGGGGAGGACAGTCCAGTGATGTTCCCCTCTTTTCTGGAATAAAAGGAGGAGAGGGGAAAACTTGGAACCAGGCTTTGGAGCCACACATTTCTGGGTTTGAATCCTGGCTCTGACTCCTGGATCTGATCCCAACCTTGTGACCTTGAGCGTGTGACATAACCTCTCTGATGTCAGTTTCCTCCCCTGGAAAATGGAACTCTGGTAAAGAGAAAAAAATACTGTTATTTCAACAACTGTCGTAGGCCACTCGTGCTGGTTGTGAAATTTGTCTCTAGGATAAATAGATGTTGGCTAAAAAATATTGATGAAGTCATAGGTTTTGAAAACATATGCTTGAGAATATGACCAGACGTTCACAGACCAAGAGGAGGAGAAAGGCTTTGTCCTGCTTCATGAGCTGAGAATATTAGCGTTTCTAGAAGGCATGGGCTTAGGGGAGGGGGATGCTCCTCATGGGAGCGAGGGGAGAGGAGCTGCGGAAGATGGGGCAAGCTGGGGCTTCTGAAGAGCATCTTCTGGTTTCTTTCTCTAACGTTGCTCTCACAGAGCTCAGAACCCAGAACCTAGAAGCCACCGGCTCTCATAAGATTTGCACATCCTTTTCTCTCAAGCACAAATAGGGTGGTTCTAGGTTGGGCCTTTGCCAGGAAAGCAGAAACCCTCAGCCTTAGCTCCACCATCCTGGGCAAGCTTCCAGTCCTAGATGGGCCAAGCCTAGCCCCTTCAGTGAAGAGAAATGAACTTTAGCCAAGAGGCAAGTCCCTTTGGTGGTTGGACCACCAAATTTTCCTGGTAAAAGAACATTCCAGACTCTGTCAGGGGTTCGCCCTCCTGGGGAAGTGGACTTCTTTTTCAGTCCATAACTCAAGGGGTCTCAAGTCCCCTCAGCAGCAGACAAGCTTAGGGTCAAGGCCTCTTGGATCCATAAGCTCCACAGACAGCAGTTGCCTCTGCCTTTTCCACCCCATCCCCCCACCATATCACCTCCTTAATTTTTTCCCTAATTCTCAAAGCTAGAATGAAATCTTTAAATTCTTCCCCCTCCCCACATTTCCACCTTCTTGCCCCAACCTTGACTAATGCTTTCTAGGTATACTGCACAGCTGCCATCCAAGGACTGTCTCCTGGATCTCTTCCTGTTTCATGATTTACGCCCTCATTTATCCTGAGCACATCCTCAAATAACTTCCTAAGAAAGGATACATGGGAGGTAAATCTTCCGAGTCCCTGAATATCTGAAGAGGCCTTTACACTCTTCTTGCATCTGATAGATACTTTAGCTGAGTGTTGAATTTTAGGATATAAATTATTTCCCTTCAGCACCTGGATGGCATTTTCCCCATTGTCTTCTCACATTTGATGATGCTGATAAAAAGTTTCTGATGCCAGGTTGATTTTGTTCTTTTGTGAGTGAACTTTTGTCCCTCTCTTTCTCTTTTTCTGGAACCTTTCTCTCCAGAACAAAGCTTAGTAAAAAAATTTTTTTCTGTTAAGGGCCAGATAGTAAATATTTTAGACTGTGGGCCATATGGTTTCTGTTGCAATTGCTCAGTTCTGCTGTTGTAGCATGAAAGCAAGCACAGACAATACACAAATGAATGGGCATGGCTATGTTCCAATAAAACTTTATTTACAAAAACAAATGGTGGGTCAGATTTGGTACATGAGCTGTAGTTTGCCAGTTTCTGCTTTAGAAGGTCAAAAAAGCGTTCTTTTTATCCTTGACATTTTGAAATTTCCTAATGAACTATCTATAGACTTCTTTTTTTCATTGATTATGCTTGACCATCTGGTGAATATTTTAATTCTGATATTCATGTCCTTCAGATCTGATAAATTCCCTAGTGTTCCCAGTATCTGTTGGGCTTCCCAGATTTCTTCAGTATGCCTCTTATTTTTTCTTTCATCTTTTCTGTCTCTTTTTTAGGTTATATTTTCAGGGTTATCGGATTTGACTTTTAAAAACAGTCCTTTTACATATTTAAAAAATACTTTGGTGATATATTTTTAATTTCAAAGTGTTCTTTTTTGTTTTCTGATTGTTTAAATTTTGTAGAATCATTTTATTTTATAATAGATGCAATCTTCTGTATTCTCCCTGAATGTACTAGAGTTTTGTTTTTTAATTTATCTTCTATTTCCTGAATTATTTCCAATCCCTAGGGATCAGTTTTTCCTTTTAATATTGTTGAATCCTTCTCTTTTACAAGTTTTTTTCCTTAAGTATCTGGTGTTCCAGTTGATAATTTAGATTTATAAGACAATTTATATTTAGAGGGTTATATACAGTTAATAAGCTATATACAATTGCTTAGGTGCTCTATAAACATGAAGAAGGCATGTTAAATGGTGGAATATGCTTTTTTATGAAATTATTATTTTTTTTTAAATATTTATTTACTTACTTTGGCTGTGTCGGGTCTTTGTTGCAGCATGCGGGCTTCTTTCTAGTTGTGGTGCGTGGGCTTCAGAGCGTGTGGGCTCAGTAGCTGTGGTGCATGGGCTTTGTTGCCCTGAGGCAAGTGGAATCTTAGTTCCCCAGCCAGGGATCGAACCCACGCCTCCTGCACTGGAAGGCGGATTCTTAACCACTGGACCACCAGAGAAGTCCCTGGAATTTGCTTTAAAGATATTGATCGGGCTTCCCTGGTGGCGCAGTGGTTGAGAGTCCGCCTGCCGATGCAGGGGACACGGGTTCGTGCCCCGGTCTGGGAAGATCCCACATGCCGCGGAGCGGCTGGGCCCGTGAGCCATGGCCGCTGAGCCTGCGCGTCCGGAGCCTGTCCTCCGCAACGGGAGAGGCCACAACAGTGAGAGGCCCGCGTAACGCATAAAAAAAAAAAAAAAAAAGATATTGACCAAGGAGTTGGCTTTGGAGCTGGGAGACACCCTAAATGCCAGATGTGGAGGTCTATTTTCCTGGGGTGTGGTGGCTTTACAATCTGTTGACAAATTTTTTGGCATACCGTGCTTCAAAAGTTGGAACTTAATTCCATTCTCCTTGAGTGCGGGTTGGGCCTAGTGAATTGATTCTAATGAATAGAATATGGCAAAAGCGACTACATGTGACTTTTAATGTTAGGTCATAAAAGGCATTTCAGTTTCCTCTTTGTTCTCTCTGTTTGGGGAAACCAGCTGCCATGTCATGAGGACACTCAAGCCTATGGAGAGGTTCAGGTGGTGAGGAACTGAGGCTTCCAACCAATAGCCAGGAGAGTGAGTCATCTTGGAAGCATATCCTTCAGCCCCAGTTAGGCTTGAGGTGACTATGGCCCTGGTATCATCTCAACAGCAACCTTATGAGAGACCCTAAGCCAGAACTGCTAAGCTACTCTTAAGTTTCTAATCTGAAGAAACTGAAAGATATAATAAATAATAAATAAGTGGCTAAGCTTTGGGGTCATTTGTTATGCAGCAATAGATAACCAATACATGGACTATCAATTTTCCTTGAGATTGACTCTCCAATATTTTACCTAGATATATGTACTTGGCTGCTAAGTTTTGTTTCAAGAGTGAGTTCAGATTTTCTCTATATAGGTAATCAACTCATCCACCCTGCTTTTGGTTCTATATCTCATTTCCATTTATATGTGAAATTTCTGAGTCCCAACTACAGGGTTCTAGAGGGCAGATGGTTTCCTGGGCTGTGTCCATTTCCATGCGTGCCCTTAGGTGTGGGGTCTTCCACATTGCTTCACCTGTTACCCATGTCTTCCCACTTTCCAGATTCCAGAAATTTATTTTTATCTCTTGTCTCCTGCTGCTCACTTCCTGTTGTCTTTATTGATGTGGATTTATACCTTTTATAGATTTTCCACTTTAATTTTAATGGAAATGAATGACTGTGATTAATATACAATTTTTAAAAATAACTTTATTTATTTATTTTTTTCTGGCTGCATTGGGTCTTCGTTGCTGCACACGGGCTTTCTCTGGTTGCGGCGAGCAGGGGCTACTCTTCGTTGCAGTGCGGGGGCTTCTCATTGCGGTGGCTTCTCTTGTGGAGCACGGGCTCTAGGTGCACGGGCTTCAGTAGTTGTGGCACGTGGGCTCAGTAGTCGTGGCTCGTGGGCTCAGTAGTCGTGGCTCGTGGGCTCTAGAGCGCAGGCTCAGTAGTTGTGGCGCACGGGTTTAGTTGCTCCGTGGCATGTGGGATCTTCCCAGACCAGGGCTCGAACCCATGTCCCCTGCATTGGCAGGCGGATTCTTAACCACTGAGCCACCAGGGAAGTCCCAATATACAATTTTTGATGCCACCTTTCTAGACTACCCAAAGCTTTAAAATTGGAAGCATATCAAGAAGATTCATGTAAAAATCAAGATGATAAGGCTCCTGGCTAATTCTCACATCACAAAGAGCTGATAATAAAACCAGGAATTATGTATGTTTTCATTTCTAACCCCAGAGTTTACAGGTCTTAATAAGAGGGTTGGTCCTGATTACCTCAGAAACCATGGCATAGTTTGCTTCTGCTAAGCCTTTTATCTCATACCTACAAGTCAAGTTTGCCAGCTACTTCCATGTGACAAAACCTCTGATGAAGACTGGGAACCTTAATGAACAAATAATTAGTTTTAAGAACATAAGTTGACAAAACACAACTAAGACCTTTTTCATTGCTTTTGCTCTCACATCTTTAGCAAACACATATCCCCGCATCTCGTGGAGTCACAGTTATCTGTTATCTGCAAGTCTGTCACTCTGGGGAATGTCTTAGACAGGGATGCTGCAGGGCAAAGACCCCAGTCCTCCATGAATCCTTTTGCTAACCTTCAGACCACCCTAGAATTCTAGGGACAGAAAGTCTGATCCATGGACTCTTGAGTTACTTAAAAAAATGGGGTCTCCTGGGCCAGAACTTAAAAAAAAACCAAGATCACAAAAGAGCCAGAGTTTTTAAGGAGCAGACTTGGGGGAGGCAGAGAAGAAGGATGGAGCTAGAAATATCTTTTGTTACTTCTTTTAAAAAAAAATTATTTATTTATTTGGTTGTGCTGGGTCTTAGTTGCAGCAGGTGGGCTCCTTAGTTGTCGCTCGCAGGCTCCCTAGTTGTGGCATGTGAACTCTCAGTTGCGGCATGCATGTGGGATCTAGTTCCCTGCCCAGAGATCGAACCTGGGCCCCCTGCATTGGGAGCACAGGGTCTTAACCACTGCGCCACCAGGGAAGTCCTTGTTATTTCTTAGTTGAAAAAAAAAATCTGTAGTTGTCTCCAAACTTAGTTGTTAACTATACGGAGTGAAGCTCATTTTTTTTGTTCTTTAGTTTCAGTGTGAAGGTTATTTTTCCTTTGCTCTTATATATTCAGTGTGGGGTAATACAGACCGTGAACAAGTAATCCAATAAAAAATAAAGTAATTGTACAATTTGGTAAGTGTATAAAGTGAATCGATAGGGTGTTATGACAGAGAATAACGAGGAAAACGTTTTTTGGGGGGGCAACACTGGGAGTCTGAAAATTGTACGTGAAAGAATCAAGAATTTGTTCTAAAGGATGGGATTATTTGGTAGGAGGAGTTTCACTTTTGTATACTCCTAAATTGTTCCAGTTTTTCTTTCAAGAATATTACTTTTGTAATAAAAATTAAAAGAATACTCCCATTTTTGGGAAAAAGGAAGTATCTTGTTCCGAAGCCTGGTGCCTTTTATGTCCCCTACTTTCTTTTGTTCACTCATTCAGTCAACAAACATTACTAATGTACCTGCTCTGTGTCTGCCCTGGGCTCGACTATGAATAAGGACACTGAAAGAACCAGTTGCTGGCAGTGAGAGTCTTACAGTCCAGAGAACGGCCCAGCAAATGCCTGGCAAAGAAGAGCTGCTCAGAAATTAATGGCTGAATGAAAGAATGAATAGATCGTATTATACACAACAGTACTACTATATAACCCGCTTTCCCATTTATCACGGTTTCGTAGCCATCTTCCCAGGTGAGTGCAGATAGCTGCAGGCAACTTGAGGGCAAGGATTTCCCTCTGTGTCCTCAGCATCTACAACAGCACCTGGCACATAGTAGGAACTCAATAAAGACTTGTTGCTTAAACGAATGCTTTTAAACATCTCTGTAGTAGGTCATTGTAGGGTTATGCTCTGTAACAAAAAAACAAGCTTTGGACATGTTGTTTAAACTTCCTGAGTCTTAATTTTTTCAGCTCTGCAGTGTCGGTAACAACACATATCCTGTAGAGTTGACACAAGGATTAACGAACATGAAGCCTTTAAATGATCTGTTTGTGTCTGATACTCGGTGAGTGGTAGATAAATGTCAGTGGTGGCCATTTAGCTTGTTTTCAGCTTTCCACCTTCTGGGAAGGATATGTCCACACTTTTCCAATGATTTCCTTCAATAAATTTGTATGTGTACAACTGCTGAACCAGAGAGCATGTGCAACTAAAATTTTGATATATAGCAACAGGTCATACTTTGGAGAGTTGGTGCCATTTACAACCCTGCCAACCCTGGCATGATGATAAATCTTTTCCGGTCTGGTGGGTTCAAATGACTTCGTGCTGTCCTGTTATTCTACATTCCTTTAATCTCAGGGGAGGTTAAACATCGCTTCATCTGTGTAACCCATGTGAAAGCCAAGGTCTTGTGGCCCAGCAGGGGGGAGCTTAATCAGAGAAGCACAGACAAGTAGCCCAAAGTAATTAAAAAGGAATCAGGCTTTACTTGTATCTCTCAAAGAACATAAAAGGGGTTCTAATTCATAACTTAAAAAGACTGCTCAAAAGCTATTTCCTCCCCACTTCTCTCACCCCTGCAGACAGAAGTGATTCTAGAGGGCTGGAAGTAGGGCAATATTCAAGTTAATAAGCTGTGTCCTTGTCACACATAGTTCACTTTTTTTGTGAATTACCACTTCATGCCTCTGGCCCTTATTCCGCTCGTGGCATTTGTGTTTTTCTTTTCTTTTCTTTTTTTTTTGCAGTATGCGGGCCTCTCACTGTTGTGGCCTCTCCTGTGCGGAGCACAGGCTCCGGACGCGCAGGCTCAGTGGCCTTGGCTCACGGGCCCAGCCGCTCCGCGGCATGTGGGATCTTCCCAGACCGGGGCACGAACCCGTGTCCCCTGCATCGGCAGGCGGACTCCCAACCACTGTGCCACCAGGGAAGCCCCTGTATTTTTCTTTTTGATTTGCACAAAGCTCTTTACACATCTGTTGGGACCACATGAGGTAGGCACCTCCCCTTTAGCAGATGTGTGACAAAGCCCATGTCTGTGTCATGTCTTCTCCACTGAGGGGTGCCAGGGATTCTTGGGGCTCTGGAAGAGTCCCTGAAACCTATACATTTTCTTCTTTCTGACTCTTCCCTGCCTCTACCCCCTCTTCTAGCCTCTTAGGAGTGTCTTAGGATCTTAGGGGTATCTGTGTATGGAGAGTGGTGGGGTTACCATGGAGACCTAAGCTACATTAAATCACATTAGTGGGCTGTGGCCCGCATCTTTTTTTTTTTTTTTAAATAAAACAGACTAGACCAGAATAGAAAATATCAAAATGCAACACAAGTAGTAAGAATAAGTATTTTTTAAAATGAAACATGTATGTATGCACATGCTGCGTCATGCTATAAATGTATTTCTTACTTTGGGTTTTATAAAAATAATTGAAATCCAGTGAATTAGGGCTACTGGTATTGTGCTAAGGGTTTGGGGCTCTGACTTTTGAAATCATGCTTGGTGAGGGGACATACAGTCGGCCTTCCTCTGTCTAGTCTTATTGCCACACCAGTATCCTGATTCAGTAAACCCCCCCTCCACTCACCCAGTTCAGGCCATGCCAAGCGATTGTTGGAACAATCCTGGCCCCTTGTTCTGCCTGCAGCTCACACATGCACTTTCCCCGGCTGCCAGCTGGCACACCACCTTCCTGATCACCACTTCCTTGCTCCAGGTCTCTGTTGCTTTGAGCTTAGAGATTTTCCTGGGCTCTGCTGAGAAAAGTTCTCACCTACTTCTCAGATGGGCCAATCTTTGGATCACGATCTATTCTTTCACTGACCATTTTCCCCTCCATCCATTCCAAGAGGAGGCTCCACACCTCCCAGGTGTGCTTCCACGTTTCTGTCTACTGCTGGCATCACTGTCTGTTGCAAAGCTCTGCTAGAGCCTGAATGCTTGTGTCCCCCCCAAATCCATATGTTGAAACCTAACCCCAGTGTGATGGTATTTGGAGATCGGGCCTTTGGGGGGGGGTGCTTGGGTCATGAGGGCTGTGCCATCATGAATGGCATTAGTGCTCTCATAAAAGAGACCCCAGAGAGCTCCCTCAAACCTTCTGCCATGTGAGGACACAATAATAAGATGGCCGACAATGAACCAGGAAGCAGGCTTTTATCAGACTCCAGATCTGCCGGTGCCTTAATCTTGGACTTCTCAGCCTCCAGAATTGTGACAAATAAATTCCTGCTGTGTTTTAGTCACCCAGTCAATGGTATTTTCATTATAGCAGCCTGAGCTAAGACAATCTCTAATTTTTCTATTTCTTTGGTCATTTCAGTGCAATTTTGGGAAGATGAAGGATTTCGTAAGATTCTGGAACCACTTTAATTTCCCCATATTCATTGCTTTCTTACTCCCTCTCGGTTTCCTCTCAGTGATCACTAGCAAAACTCTTGAAATGCAAAGGACCTGTGCCTGTCTTTGGGGATATCAAGGAAAGGGGTAGCTGCCGAGGCTGGTTTTCCGGCTGCAGCAGGCTGAGGGAGAGCCTGGAAGGAAACAACGGGGTGGGCTTACTGCAGGGGACTGTGTTTTGGTTCCTTAACTAGTACTCAGATTAACTTAGAGGGGTTGGAACAGTGGGTTGAAATTAAGGAAGAAAAGTAAAAGTTCAAGGGATGAGAAGAAGAAACGTAAACTCCTACACTTGTATCATAAAACTCAACTGCCTACATATATGAGGGAGAACACGCTTGAAACATTTCACGTGAAGAGCACTCAGGGTTTTGCTTGTTGGCATGATAAAGCTGTCGACACTTGAATGTCATGGAGGGGCAGATTATCCGGATCAAGGGAGGCCAGGATCCTGGTCGTTTCTGGGCTTGAGCTGGTCTCACATGGAGTCATATATCCATTACTTGGGGCCACCATGTAAAGGCATATATTAGACATGGGGCACTAGAAAGATTACAGAGTAGGATGGCAAGGATGGAAAATGGCTTTACCTCCATCAGGGACTGCCATGAAGATGGTGTATTAGCTTCCTATTGGTGCTATAACAAATGACCCCAAACCTAGTGGCTTATAACAACATCAGTTTTTCATTCCGTTCTAGAGGTCAGAAGTCTCACTGGGCTAAAATCAAGGGGTCGATTGGCAGAGTGGTGCTGCTTTTGGAGGCTCTGGGGGAGAATCTGTTCCCATCTTTTCCAGCTTCTAGGGGCTTTTGTTGGCTTCTTCCCTATTCTGTCTGCAAAGTGACAATCTTTTTTTTTTTTTTTTTTTTTTTTTTGAGGGGGAAGTAACATTTTATTTTTTTCATTTAATTTTTATTTTATATTGGAGTATAGTTGATTTACAATGTTGTGTTAGTTTCAGGTGTACAGCTAAGTGATTCAGTCACATATATATATATATATATATATATATATATATCTCCATTCTTTTTCAGATTCTTTTATTTATTTAATTTCTTTTTGGCTGTGTTGGGTCTTCGTTGCAGTGCGCGGCCTTTTCATTGCGGTGGCTTCTCTTGTTGCAGAGCATGGGCTCTAGGTGCCCGGGCTTCAGTAGTTGTGGCTCGTGGGCTCTAGAGCGCAGGCTCAGTAGTTGTGGTGCATGGGCCTAGTTGCTCCGCGGTATGTGGGATCTTCCCGGACCAGGGCTTGAACCCGTGTGCCCCGCGTTGGCAGGCGGACTCTTAACCCCTGCACCTCCAGGGAAGTTCCGGATTCTTTTCCCATATAGGTTATTACAGAATATTGAGTAGAGTTCCCTGTGCTATACTGTAGATCCTTGTTGATTATCTGTTTTATATACAGTGGTGTGTATATGCCAATCCCAAACTCCTAATTTATCCCTCCCCTACCATGTTTCCCCTTTGTTAACCGTAAGTTTGTTTTCGAAGTCTGTGAGTCTGTCTCATTTGTATCATTTTTAAAATTTAGATTCCACATATAAGTGATATAATATGGTATTTGTCTTTCTCTGTCTGACTTATTTCATTCAGTATGATAATCTCCAGGTCCATCCATGTTGCTGCAAATGGCATTATTTCATTGTTTTTTATGGCTGAGTAATATTCCATTGTACATATTTACCATGCAAAGCAGCAATCTTAACCCTCTGACCTCTGCTTTCATCTTCACATCTTCTCTCACCCCCCTGCTTTCTTCTTTCCCTTATAAGCTTCCTCGTGATGACATTGGGCACTTCTGAATAACCCAGGGTCATTTCCCCATCTCAAGGTCCTTCATTTAATCACTCCTGCAAAGTTCCTTTTGCCATGTAAGGTAACATTCACAGGTTCTGGGGATTAGGTTGTGGACATCTTTGGGGGGTTATTAATCTGCTTACCACAGATGGCCAAATGTTTTGTTTGGTTTTATTGTCTTCTGTGTGGCTACAGAGGACAGAACCTGGGCTAACAGGTGTAAGCTACAAGGGGAGACACTTTGAACTAAGACGAAGTAACACTGTCTCATAGTCTGGACTTTCTACGGCAAGAGAGGTGGGCTTAGGAGGGAGTGGTCCTTCTCTCTTTGGATCAGTCAAGAGGAGAATGATTTTCGCTTGGAATGATGGTTCAGCAGGATTTCCTGTGTTGGGTGGGATGTCTGACCAAATGGCATAGATGATCCTTCCCAATTTTAAGACTATCACTTTTATTTCATAGACTGTTCAGGCATGCCATTTTAGTTATTTGGTTTATGATTTAGGAGATTAGACAAGGCTTTTGCTATAGCAAGACACAAGCATGCCCAGTGTAGCAGATGTGTGTCCTGCACGTGCCCCCTGAGCCCTCACCATTTCTGCACAAGCCAGTGTGCCATTGCAGGCATCTGTGATGCTCTGCTCAGCCTAGGTGCAGACCCGGCTGCATGCCTGAAGTTAATGCTATCAAGGGCAGCCTTTGGCCAATGACGAAAAGAAATGGGCAAACAAAGAACCCACTTTCCTCACCCCTGGTGGTGGTGATGGGAGGATGCTCAGGACCAGCTGCCCAGAGCGCTGACCTGCTCGTTAAAGCATCTCGTATTGAATATTTTGCCTCCCTTTGCTCACTTCCCCTACTCCCTGCAGAGCTTCCTAATATCACTTCCCAAATAGACCACCTGCTCTCAAACCTTTACCTGAGAATCTGCTTCTGGGGGGACCCAGACTAAGATAACCACAGAAGGCTTATGGGGGAAATAAACCCCTCCGTGACTGCGTATGAGAGGAGCTAAGATTTTTCCAGCAAGAGAGCTGGAAATAACACTGCCGCTTCTTAGCTAAATTCTTAGCATGATGGCCCCATGGGCATTTTGACAATTCTAAAATAGACTGCTGGGACTTCCCTGGTGGCGCAGTGGTTAAGAATCCGCCTGCCAGGGGCTTCCCTGGTGGCGCAGTGATTGAGAGTCTGCCTGCCGATGCAGGGGACACAGGTTCGTGCCCCGGTCTGGGAAGATGCCACATGCCGCGGAGCAGCTGGGCCCGTGAGCCATGGCCGCTGAGCCTGCACGTCCGGAGCCTGTGCTCTGCAACGGGAGAGGCCACAACACTGAGAGGCCAGCGTACCGCAAAAAAAAAAAAAAGAATCCGCCTGCCAATGCAGGGGACATGGGTTTGAGCCCTGGTCTGGGAAGATCCCACATGCCGTGGAGCAACTAAGCCCATGCGCCACAACTACTTAGTCTGTGCTGTAGAGCCTGTGAACCACAACTGCCAAGCCCGCACGCCCAGAGCCTGTGCTCCACAACAAGAGAAGCCACCACAATGAGAAGCCCATGCACTGCGACAAAGAGTAGCCCCCGCTAGCCGCAACTAGAGAAAGCCTGTGTGCAGCGACAAAGACCCAACACAGCCCAAAGTAAATAAATAATAAATAATTTAAAAAAGAAACAGGCTGCTGCCTTTCCTAGCTGTAGGTGAAACGTTGCTCTCAATGCTCCATCAAGAAAAATCTATCACGAGGAGTCATGTAGTTATTTTTGGTATTTGTATATGTAATGGGTATGGAATTTTAATGGTGACAGGATCGGTTGTGGGCAAAGTGTGATGTTACTGATTTCTAGAACTGGATATATTTTCTGACTCCAAGCACCCAGCTGATAAAGTGCAGGTGACTTCATTTCTTCCAGTCCAAAGTTTCTTAGCCTATCCATTTCTTTGGGGGTTGTACTTGGGACGGCTAGCTCAATTATACTTACTCCAGGCCTTCCTTCTCCTCCTCTGGCCCCAGGGAGAGAGGTGAGACAAGGCCTGCTTAGGATGGCAGTATGGTGGAGGGTGCGGGGATGTGACTTCCTTGAGGTGCGTGCTTTGTGGCTGGCCGTCGCTGGGGGTACCAGGCCAGTCTTGGGCTCCTTGTTCGGTGCCCTTGGTATTGCCAATGGCTCCTCTTTCCTTTGGTACTCTGCATTTCTCCAGTGAGCCGTATTTCATCCTCTGAGTCCCCACTGTCAGCCGCTCTCTGAGTCTCTGACTTGGGGACCCGGGGATGTTTGGTCCTGTCTCCTGCATCCCTGAGAACCTGGCTCCCTCTCAAGCCTCTCATCCATGCCTTCCCTGGCGGGCAGGTGCAGGAAGCATCTGTGGGTTTCCAACCCCAAAACTTTATCCAGCTAACAGTGCATAAGGCTCCTCTCTTCTCAAATGCTGTCCTCCCCCCACCCCATTTCAGCTGGAACCCTCCTGTATCTTTCCATCCCCTCTTCCTGCCCTGGGGGGTAGGGGCAGTAGACTTAGCTGCCGTCTGTCAGACTCACTTCTTTTCCGTCCAACTCTTCTCCCTTCCATTAGTGTGGAGCCTTTTTACGTAGCACAGGGGAAGAACAGGTGGCTGGTAAACCAGTTCTGCCTGAATCCATCAACTCTCAAGACTCACATCGCATTGTCTCTCTTTCTCAGAAGTCCAGAGAGAGATGGGTGACTTTGCTGGTCCCAGCAGTTTACACTTGGAAGCAAGTTGTGACTTGAGTGCTCATGTCTAAATGAGGGTGGCCTTGGTGTGCGCGGGGGGCTGAGGACAACAGGGCGGTTTGTCCTATTTGATGTCCCAGGCTTTTACTCCTCATACATCATCCTCCAGCCCTCGGCGGCTTGAAAGCAGCAGGTTTGAACAGATGGCAGTGGCTTCTCAGCATCCTGGGTCCCTGAGGTGAGTCTAGCCACAGGGAGAGCAGGGGCAGAGTGGCCACCAGATGATCCTGTCATGAAGGCTCTATCCTGCTGCCCAGAAGTGGCCTGGGGCCCTGACCAAGAGGTTTTCACTGGGAACATGCTCCACCTGGAGCTGAACGGCCTCGCCTCGGTCACTGAAAGTGTGTTCTAAACACGGCATTTTAATTACTCCTGCACCGGGGCTGTTTGGTGCATGCTTGGTTTGGGGCCCAGGACAGATGGAGAGGTGGACTCCCCAGTGGGTCTGGAGCGTGGGCCTCAGAGAGTGCTAATGTTTCTCAGATCTCCTCTGTGAAGCCCAACTGTGGCAACACTGTAGCTCAGGCCAGGAAATGGAAATACACCGCCAGGTGGTGGGACAGGCTGCTTCTTAATTAAGGAGCCTCTGAAGCTTGCGGGTGATGGGAGTGGTTTGTAAATGGTTTAGGCACCTGCTGTGTCCACGTGCTGTGGACTTCGTCCAAGGGGGTCCCAGCCTCCTTCACCAGAATAATGGTGGAAATAATACGTCTTCACTGAACATTTATAATCTGCCAGGCACCATGCACTCTCAGGCACTTTACCCTGCATTCCCATTCAATCTTCATGGCAACCCTGTACATAGATGCGGTTATTAAACCCATTTTACAGAGAGGAATGCTGAGGGAGCTTAGGCTCACATAGCTGGTGAGGGTGAGTTAGCATTCAAGACTTATAGCTAGCCAACCCTGAATTCTGACCCTCAGTTCATCATGGGTAGATTCGGGTAATTCTACGTCCCTCATAGGGTTATTGTGAAGATTAAATAAAATTATGTGAACAAAAATCTACCAGCCTAGAGTTTGCCATTTAGTAATAATTCAGTACATGTTTGAATACCTATTGTGATGGTTAATTTTATGTGTCAACTTGGCTAGGCCATGGCACCCTGATATTTGGTCAAAATTGTTTTAGATGTTTCTGCGAAGGTATTTTTGAAAGTATTGACATTTAAGTCAATAAACTTTAAGTAGAACAGATTGATTGCCTTCCATGATGAGGGTGGGCCTTGCCCAATCAGTTGAAGGCCTTAACAGAAAAAGACCAACCTTCCCAGAAGAAGAAGGAATTCTGCTAGCAGACTGCTTTCAGATTCAAACTGAAACTTTTCCTGGGTCTCCTGCCTGCCGGCCCAACCTGCCAGATTTTGGACTCACCGGCCTCCACAATTGCACAAACCCATTCCTTAATATAAACTTCTCACTCTCTCTTTTTCTCTCTCTGCACATCTTGTTGGCTGTTTCTCTGAGGAACCCTGACTAAAACACCTATGCATAGGAGGCTGTTTTAGTAATATACAGTTCATCCATGTGGAGTAATATGCAATTCTTAAAAAGAACAATTCAGAACTGTGTATTTTGACCTAGAAAGATATTCATGAAAAAACAAATTTTACTAAGTACGTGATTACATTTTGAGAGAAAAAGAAAATTGGAACACGTATCTGTGTACATGTTTATGTGTGTCTCCGTGTTTATGAGCTTAGAGGAGGATGTGAAGGGATATACAGCAAGTTGTTGATGGTCATCCTGAGGGATGGCAATGGTAGCTGTGGAGGTGTTACTGGGGTAGGGAGGGATATTTATTTTTTCTTTCGATACTTCTTTACCGTTTGATTTTAGTATGCATTATTTTTGTCATTGAAAATACAATAAAATAGGTAAGGATAGTATGAAAAATGTGTTAATTTTGCATCTTTCTTCCTACCTGTATCTGCAGGCAGTGGGGACAGCATAGCATAAGTCTGTCTGTATTCACTTTATGCCGGTCTGTACTGATGGGTCATCCTGAATGGAGGGAACTGACTGGGGTGTCCTCAGTCTGCTCTGATTACTAGGGCCTTGCTTGCACAGTGCCCAGGTCTAAATGAATGTCCAAGGCCAAAGGTGGTTCTAAAGGAATCTCCTGCCACAATTCTTGGCCCTGGTTTCTGGGGTCTGGGTAAGTTTGGTGGCCTTCCGCATGCAGCTCTGGAAGCCAAAGGTTGAGCTCCCCGTTGCTGGAGGGTGCTAAAGCTAAGTCCTCCATCCCCCAGCTGTGTAGGACAACAAGCCACCTTAAGCAAGAACAACACCTAGTGCCAGACGCTGTCCTGGGTGCTGGAAAGTCAACTGTGGCCAAGCTGCCATTCACTATGAATTTCCACTAAAGGTTTACCAGGGAGGAGCCATTCCAGAAGCCTAGAGGAGGGGGAATGGCTGGTCAGAGTGGCCTGGCAGCCAGTTCGACATTATCAGAGAAATGTTAAGGAGTTTGAACCTCTTGCCTTCAGTCCTTTTGCAGGGTCGGCTGCTCATGATTGGAATTGCCTGTTGGTTTGAGTGACGTAGTTGAATCAATGCGTGGTGTTTTCCTTCTGCCCAAACCAATCAATCACCCACTTCCACATCCAATGCATACCAGGGCCTTCTCACCCCAGACTCTGGAGCTTGCCAAAAGGAAGCAGGAGCCCTCATACCCTTCCCAAGCTAGCCACCTTGAAGCAATTCAATCCGACAAAGGTGCACTGAGTATAATTCACTGTTGTCAATTACAGGCAAGGCCCTGCTCCAGAATCATAGTTTGAAGAAAGTCAGGTAGTTCAGGCAAATGGAGAATCCCAACATCCACATAACACATATGCATGAAATGCACATCAGAACCACTTGAGGAGGTTTAAAAAATGCTGGTGCCTGAGCCCAGACACTTGTATTTTTTTTTTTTTTAATTCCAGTTGAGAAGCACCGTGCTAGTACCATGGGATAGGTGTTTGTTCTATTAGTTATGCCCTATGTCTGAAATGCCGGGTGCAAAGCAGGGAGGGGGGAGGGCTGATGCTGGTGACACTGGCTAAGTCACGGTGGGGATGACACTCTGCAGACCCAGCTGCAGTGGTTCCCAAGAGGGGTCTCCTCTGGTATCCCACATCTTCTCTGTATCTTGGGGAAGAGCTGATGAGAGAGTGACAGTAACCAGCTCACTGTGATTATTATTCCTATCCTAGAGAAGACAGGCTGTGTCTGGATAGTAGCAGGAGTTGAGGTGGTGGCTGCAAAGCACAGGTGGCTGAGATGTAGGTCAAGTTCTGAACCAGAGCTGACCTTCAGGGTGATGCATGCTGGGTTTAGTCCTTCCCCATTTCCTAAGTGTGCAGAGGAGGTGGTGGGTGACAGAGCCAGAGCTGGGGCCTGCAGTTCTTGTAGGGAAAGAACAGTGTCTGGGTGTCAGGAGACCAGGGCAGTCTGCCCCAGAGCTAACAGTAACTTGCTTTGAAACTGGTCAAAACTGCTTTCTTCCCCACTCTCCCATCCCTGGGCTTTTCTTGAATTGTGAGGAAATGAGGCCAGATGAGCTTTTACGCTCCCTCCCTGTTTTCACTAGTTTGTGATTCTTTAGATACAGTAAAACAAAAACAACCCAAATCATCATATCCAGAGAACATCTAGTCTTTTCATAATTTTTTAAATTACAAAAGTAATACATGCTGATTATAAATATCAATGGACACAGAAGTATGCAGAACACAAAGCTCCTTTTCTTCTGATTCTGTATCCCAGGGGCAACAACTGTAAACACTTTGGGGATGTCCCCTCCATAGCTTTTATTATAATAACTCCATGTTAAAAATTGTGAACTTTACCAGTGAACTCCAGAATATAAATACTAGAAGACTGGGTGGACTCCGAATTCATACTTCAAAGAACTGGTCTGTACAGTTCTATGCAGATGTGAGTCGGCCACGCAGAGCCTGGAGCCTCTGGGCTGTGTTAGGGGCACAAGTGACAAAGGCTGCGGGCTGGGTGGAGGGGCCAGGAAGTGCCTGTCACATTGCCTTTCACAAAGACATTGATTGTGAGTTACAAGGCGTTAGGCTGGAAATTGTATTTGCATGTTAATTAAGCTTCAAATCTTTTCATCCTGGCCTCAGGCTCTTGCACAGTTTGCTAAAGAAATTCTGTCAGTTCGCCTCATTTTATCTGCTCATGACCTATGACTGGTTGACTTAAGTTTTTGGTGTGCGTGTGTGCGTGTGTGTTTGTGTGTGTGTGTGCACGCAATCAACTGAGGTAGAATTTTGGGAAAGAACTTCTTCTCTTGGGCTGCAACTGGCTTTCATCCAAGATGTGCCGAAGGGCCATGTCCACAGAGTCTGGAATGAACTTTGTGGTGACTAAACCCCTCAGCCTAAAGACTAAGAACAGCTTGTCCTGAGGGGAGACCTCCATGCCTTTTGGGGGGGCTCTTGTGAGGAGGTGAGCTTTAATCTCAGCCAACATGAGATTTAATCTCAGCTTTAATCTCCTTGATTGGAGGCTGGGACTGGTGAGCTCTGCCCACAGGTAGCGGTTAGCAGCCAGTGGACTTTGTGTGACAAGTCATCAACCATGTACCCCAGAGCCAACTGTGGTGCTGATCTGCTGAGGTCCCAGCCTTACCCTTGTCTCCAAATGTGGCAGACTTATGTGGCTCCGTTTATAATTGCTTTTAAAAAATAGGACAGAAACATGCTATATACATTATTCTCCATATTATTTTTCCCTATGGAGTATTTTGTACATCTCTTTGCAAGTCCATACATGTAGATCAGCTTCATTCTTTGTAATAGCTGTGTACTATTCCATAGAATATGAAGGTTCCAGTTTCCTTTTTTTATGATGAATAATTGTACAGTAAACATTCTTGCTTATACAGCTTTTGGACGGGTGCTTTTCTTTCAGTTGGAGAGATTCCCAGAAGCAGCATTGCTCTTGGGTCAGAGGGAGTCCATATCTTTAACTTTAATAAATCCTGCCAGATTAATTTCTAAAACGGTTGAAATAATTTACAGTTCCAGCAGGGTTTGTGAGCGCCCTTTTCCTCACACCCTTGCCAGCATTAGATGTTATCAATCTTTGTTAATTTGGAGGCTGAGAAGTAGGATCACATTTTTGTTTTCATTTGCATTTCCCTGAAAATTAATGAGCTTTTGCTTTAGTCCTAAATTGTGCTCTATTATCTTTGCATTGATGCATTATTTTTGCAGATGACTTGAGTTGGGGTTGCGTGTAAAGACAGAAGGTGAAGACCTTCCAGAAGGTCAAAGAGCTTGCAGAAGATTGGGCATGTCTTCTAGATCATTCTCCAGGCCACATGAGGGCTCCTGGTAGTAGCTGGTGCTACTTCAGACATACAGATGAAAGGATTGGACTATGGCCAGACCAGGGCAGCTTAGAAAAATGGAATTGGGGTGACTTTCTCCATAGTCAGAGCTGAGCACAGATGGATGGGCTTTTTCATGAGGTAGTGAGGTCCTCATTCCCAGAAGGATTTAAGCAAATATCAGAAGACCATCTTCTATGTATTCACTCAGGATAGAGTGGTGAATAAGATAGGTATGGTCTCCACCTTCATCGGTCTCAAGAGTCTAGTGAGGAAGTCTTACACTTAAACACATGATTATACATATGTGTGTTTAATTACAAACAGGACACACACTAAAAAAGCTCAGGGGAAAAATGTTTATTTAGGCCTTCTGCCCATTTTTTGATTGGGTTTTTTGGTTGGGTTTTGTTATTGAATTGTATGAGCTGTTTGTATATTTTGGAAATTAAGCGCTTGTTGGTCACATCATTTGCAAATATTTTCTCCCATTCCGTAGGTTGTCTTTTTGTTTTGTTTATGGTTTCCTTTGCTGTGCATAAGCTTATAAGTTTGATCAGGTCCCAATTGGTTATTTTTGCTTTTATTTCTATTGCCTTGGAAGAGTGACATAAAAAGACATTGGTGTGATTTATGTCAGAGAATGTTTGCCTATGTTCTCTTCTAGGAGTTTTATGGTGTCACGTCTTATATTTAAGTCTTGAAGCCATTTTGAGTTTATTTTTGTGTATGGTGTGAGGGAATGTTCTAACTTCATTGATTTACATATGGCCGTCCAGCTTTCCCAACACCACTTGCTGAAGAGACTATCTTTTCTCCATTGTATATTCTTGCTTCCTTTGTCAAAGATTAATTGACAGTAGGTGTGTGGGTTTATTTTTGGGCTATTCTATTCCATTGATCCATATGTCAGTTTTTGTGCCAATACCATGTTGTTTTGATTACTGTAGCTTTGTAGTATTTTCTGAAGTCTGGGAGAATTATGCCTCCAGCTTTGTTCTTTTTCCTCAGGATTGCTTTAGCAATTCTGGGTCTTTTTATATCAATAGCTCCATATAAATTTTAGGATTATTTGTTCTAGTTCTGTGAAAAATGTCATGGGTAATTTGATAGAGATTGCGTTAAATTTGTAGATTGCTTTGGGTTGTATGGTCATTTTAACAATATTAATTCTTCCAATCCAAGAGCACGGGATATCTTCCATTTCTTTGAATCATCTTCAGTTTCCTTTACCAATGCTTTATAGTTCTCAGCATGTAAGTCTTTCACCTCCTTGGTCAGGTTTATTCTTAAGTATTTTGGTTTTTTGATGTGATTTTAAAAGGGATTTTTAAAAATTTCCCTTTCTGATATTTCATTGTTAGTGTAAAGAAATGCAACAGATTTCTGTATGTTAATCTTGTATCCTGCTACCTTGCCTGTGCAGTGACCTCCATGGGCCGCTAACCTTTTACAGATCTCAAAACAGAGGCCAGACCACGGTCCTCCCTACAGAGAGGCTGCCTGCGTGACTTCTCCCTTTCAGTCCTCTAGGATCTGCTAAGAGCACCTGCAGTAGGTTAAATGGTTGCCCCTCAAAAGATATGCTGTGTCCTAATGCCAAGAATCTGTGAATATTACCTGATAAAGCAAAGTTAAGGGTCTTGAAAGGAGGAGTCTATCTTGGATTATCTGAGGGACCCTAAATGCCATCACACGGATGCATACAAAAGAGATGCAGATAGAGATTTTATACAGACTCACAGAGAAGGTGCTGTGAAGATGGAGGTGGAGATAGGAGTGATGTAGCCGCAGGTCCACGAACTCCAGGGAAGGCACCAGAAGTTGGAAGAGGCAAGGAACAGATCAGCTTCTAGAGCCCTCAGAGGGAGTGTGGCCCTGCTGATGCCTTGATTTTAGACTCCAGAGTTGTAAGAGAGTACATTTCTTGCTTTAAGCCACCAAGTTTGTGGTCGCTTGTTACAGGAAATTAATCGCAGCATCTAAATGCTGAGCTTTCCAGCCACCAGGTAAGAACCAAGGTCTGGGCCACACTGTCTCCACTGGACAGGCTGTTAACAGGAGTCTGTCGGGAATGATGGGGAGCTGACTTGGGGGTCGCTGTGGGCAGGGAGAGGGAGGGGGCAAGTCTCTGCTGAGAGCCAGCTGAGCTCCAGCATTAAGTCACAGGCTACTCAGAACCAAATTTCTGCTGCATTTGAGAATCCTGGCCACTTCCCCTGCAGTCAGGAATAGGGCTTTGCCAGGCAGCTGGTGTTTTGGGGTGAAAATAGGCATGCAGGGCTTCTGGCAACATGATGGGGAAAGAAATTGGAGGCAGAGGAGGGAGCGCAGGACCGGCTTGGCGGAGGAGCTGGTGTTAATTCATTCCAACAGCCTTTCCCGTCGGCTCAGCCTTTTCCAGCCTGCAAGGTGTTCTGTTGCCTCCTCTGCAGATCCTGGCGAGAGCCCTGGGAGATGCGCAGGGAGGGTGCCGCCAGATAGGAAAGGCAAGGTGGGTGTTGACTGGCCTGGGCCTCACAGCTGGTGAGAGGGGGAGGTGGGACCAGCTGCCTCAAACCCAGCGCTCATTTCTCAGCTTCAGGGGGCTAAGAGTTGAGCTCAGGTAGGTGCCACCAGGCAGACGGGACATCTGTTTCCTTCGGGGGACAGCTCCGGCAATACACAGTGCTTCTGGGAGGGGCTGTAGCAGGCTGAGTTCCCCAGGAGGGGGACTGTTAATGCACACTGTTAATTAGGAGGGGTTTTAGGGAATCTACGTCTAGGGAAGCGAGGAGAAGGAGGTGGGATGGGGCAGAGGGACAGCCGCAGTGCTGTCTTCCTCTGCCAGCCCCACAGAGAGCTCTGGAGGCCCTCTTCTCAGAGCAGGGGCACATCAGAACCCCAGAGGCCCAGAAAGGCAGAAGAAGGAGCCTCCCACATGGCCTATTCCTATCTTCTCGTTGTAGAATATGGAGGCCCAGGCTCAGAGGAGGGCAAGGACGTGCCCAAGGTCACCCACAAGTTTGACGGTGCCCAGCTCCTATGGCTTCCCGCAGATCACTCCTGGGCCCCTCCTTCCCTCAGCCGGTCCAGGCAGCTGCCCCTGATTAGCCCACCTGACTCCTTCACTCACTCAAGTCTCTTCCTCGGCAATGACAGTTTCACTCTGCAAGGAGTACTCAGTGGTAATTGACATGTCCAGGAGCTTCAGCACCCCCTGTGCCCCTGAGAAGGTCACGGGGTTTGAGGCCAGAGAGACCTGAGTTCTAGTTCCTGTTCCATTACCACTGATCTGTTGTGTGACCTCAGGCAAGTCTCTGTCCTTCTCTGAGCCTCAGTTTTCCCATTTGGAAAACTATAAAAGGGGTTAAAAATACTTTCTGCACAAGGTTGCTGTGAGATTAAGTTAAATCAGAAATGTGAAAGAGATGATAATAATTATTATTAATATTTCATCGGGGTATTACTTTATATTGACTACACTGAAAGCTCTTTGAGAATGAAATCATTATTCTCATCCCTCTTCACTCCCCAGGAGAGCTATTAGGATAGGGCTGGGAACATAGTAAGTGCCCAGCAAACACCATAACAAAATGAGAGAGAGAGAGAGAGAGAGAGAGAGAATATTTTTCAATTAACTACAGTTAACCCTTTTCATGAGATGTAATAACAGGGCGACTAACATGGTCTGAGCACCCATCCTGTGCCAAGCACATCTCACTTAACCCTCCCAACAGCCCTATGAGTAGGTATTATGACCCTAATTTTATAGGGGAGGAAATTGAAGTTCAGAGAAGTCAAGTAACTTGCCCAACATCACACAGCTAGCAAGCGGTGGAGCCAGGATTTAAAGTTGAGACTGTGGCTTCAAAGACCATGTACGTTCCACGTACCAAGAGACACTTCACCAGTGTCTCCCTAAGTCCTGTGCCTCAAGGCTGCCAAGTTCAGAGACACTGGCAGATGATCGAGGGGGTCTGCAGACATCACCCCAGCCTAGGAATGATTTGTGATGTGGACGAGAATAAGGCTGGAACTCTGAGATGGTTTCCTCTTAGAAATGTCACTGACAAGTCATAACTACTTGGAATAGCTTTGCTTTGGGTATGTTCAAAAATTTTCCCTGTGGTTGTTTGTAATATACTCGCAGTATAAGTCACTTTCTCCACAACGGGGTATTGAGAAAGGTCACCCACTGGGTCTCCTCCAGCCCTTCTTGTTACTCCAAGAACAGCTTAGGAAGATAAAGGCTCCCACTACCTACCCCCCAGCATTCTTCTGGGGCCCTGCGGTGGATGCTGTGATGCATCGTCCAGAGCCCCCTTCGGAAATGAAAGATGTATTCCTGGTTGCTGGAAGTATCTGCGGGCCGAGAGGCCTCACCTGTCATTCAGATATTGCCCAGCTGCACAGAGCTGCTTCACCCAAGATTATGACCCTTTTTGGAACAGTCCACATCCAATGATCAATACAGGGTGAAAAGATCTGGCCTTCTGGCTCCAATTTGACACAGCCATAAAGGGTTATCCCGGCTGTGGGTTGGCTGAGGCCATCGCTAAAGATGGCGCTGCGGCTCAGCTTCTCCCTCTGTCCAGCCCCACTTCCTTCCCCTCCCTTCCACAGGCACAGGTGCCCCCTTAATTATTAATTGCAAGATGACATTCAACCAAGCACACCCCTTCTGAGTGCGGCCCCCATGCAGTTGCACAGGTTGTAGGCTCAAGAAGCCGCCCTGGGCAGAACTGTCCACGGTAGACTGGCAGCTGGCTTTGTGAGTTAACAAACCGTAGAATGACGAGGGCGGGCCTTGAGCATTAGAAGAGAACTGCATTCGAGTTCACAGGCCTCGAGCTGCACAGGTAGGGTTGCTTCTCTGGAGGGCCGAGTGAGCTGGGAACGCTCTGACCCACAGCCTTCGGCTGCCAGGCCTGGCCTGGCCCTGGGAGCAGCCCCTCGGTGTCAGGGCTTCAAAGCAGCAGCAGCAGAAGGCGGGAGACAGCTTCATCTTTCTCCGCCACACAGGGAGTGAGGCTCTGCCTGGGGGCTCCGTCTTTACTTGGAGCCTCAGCCGTTCAGAGCCTCTCCTAGGCAGGAGGCAGGGCTGGCAAAACCGTCCAGGCGGAGAGAAACAGAAAAGTTCGCCTGGGAAGCCTGCAGCGGATTCCTGAGACGGTGGATGGAATCTTGCAAAAGTGATCTGCTTGCTGGACAGACAGAGCTGTTGAGGGCAGGGAGAAGTCGTGGCTTCTGGCCAGCAGCCAGCAGCCTTCCCAGACCTGCCAGCTCTAGCTGGAGGGAGAGCTCTGGCTTGTTCCAGCAGCCTGACCTAGGGCCCTGCTCAACTCCCACCATCCCCACCTGGCACACTGTGTCGGGACTCAGGACTCAGAAACTGTCTTCAAGAAGGGCCCGTTTCCGGAGCCCTGGACCCAGAGTCATGGGCCAGGCCAGGGCCAGCCCAGGGTTGGAGGGAGGCTGCTGAATGTGGCCAGGGTTGGGGGCCAGGGGTTGTGCTGTCTCAGCTCAGATTCCCCAGACTCCCCAGGCCTCAGTGCCGAGGTTTAGATGGGCGCTCCTGCCTGGCGCTGGGGCTGTGGCCTCTTGTTAACCCCCAGGTGGGTCCGGAGGCTCTAACTCTAATTTCCAATAGGCTGTGATCCAGGTGATCCTTCACTGGAGGCTGGTTGATGAGGGGTGGGGCAGAGATGTGTATGTGTATCTGTTACCTTGCCTCTTACATCTCCCCAAATGGCTGGACATCCTTCCAGGTAGGGGCATCCTGGGAAGGTGGGCTGCACGGAGGGGAGTGTGACTCCCCGTAACCTTTGGTGGCACTCTACAGATTAAAGAGCACTTTAACACTCTTTTGTCCTCACCAGAATCTTCAGAGTAAGATTATGATCTTTGTGTTATCTCTAAGATAACGATGGAGCAGAAAGGTTCAGACCTTACCCAAGTCACACTGGAATAGAGCTTGGTCCAGGTTTGAACTTACATGAGCCCAACTCAGAAACCCAAGCTAATCTTGTTGCCTAGACCAGCAGTTCTCAAACAGGATCATGCGTCTGAGTTGCCCGGAGAGATCATGAAGACGCAGATGGCTGGGCCCACCCCTAGTTTCTGATTCAGCGGGTCTGGGGTGGGGACTGAGGATTTGCTTTTCCCAGGTGGTGTGATAGGGTTGCCCAGGGAACCAAACTTGGAGAACTCTCAGCCTAGAAACACTTCCCTGGTGTTCAGGAAAGAGACCCAGTCCTTGTAGGAACTGTGTCAGAATGTGAACCCCCTTTGGGCGACATCAGTGACGGGCCATGCTTGTGTCATGCCTGGCACTGTTTTCAGTACTGTACATGTACCGACTCATTGAATCCCTTATGAGGTGAGAATTCTCATTATCCCCATTTTATAGATGAGATGGAGGCACAGAGGAAAAAGGCCTGAGGTCACACACGCAGTAAACAGCAGATTCGGGCTTCAAGCGCAGGTGGTCTGGCTTCTGAATCTACCCTGACCTACGATCTCCTCTGCCTCCAGGGTGGACTCAATGCAGGCTCTAGGGTCTAGCAGAACTGGGCTCGAACCCGGCCCCCCTTCGTGTCACCTCTGTGACCTTCAGCACGTTAGCTGACCTTCCTGAGCCCTGGTGCCCAGGTTTGTGAAATGGGGGGAATAGTGGATCTGCTCTTTGGAATTCTAAGGATTAGAAATGATGGCTCGAAAGGGCCTGGAGGAAGGGTCTGGCATACAGCAGGTGCTCAATAAACAGTAATTCATACCGTTGAGTTGCTGAGAAGCCCTAGCCCTCGTCCCCGTCCCCGACATAATTCCCTCTGCCACAGGCATGGGAAGAACCAGGGAAGCCCCACGTACCCCTGCTTCCCGCCCCTCCTTGCGCGCCTCCCCTTCTCTCCCTCCCCTCCTCTCCCACCTTCCAGATCTCCAGATCCGGGGGCCTAGGGTGTTCCACGTGTGGACGAATCAGTTACTAGATAAAGGCAACCTTGAGGAGAATCCAGGCAGCACTAGATCTTTGGAAGCTGGGTTTTCTGGCACCGGGGCGTGATGTGCCCTCTATATCTGAAGGTCTGACCTTCACGCTCTCAGTGATGCCTGCTGTTACTGTTGCCACAAAATCCAGTTTCCAATAAGAACATTTATTTGAATATCACTGTCTCTGTCTCTAATTTTTATCCCTATAGTTTCTTCATGTTTCTGTTGACAGCATCTCAGTTCTCCAGATGGCCATAAAATAGAGTCAAGGTACATCAGATTTTCTTCCCAGGGGTGATAAGTGCAGAAATCCTCTTAGTAAAGAAAAACGCGTGTTCATTTTTATTGTTAAAAAATGTATACAAAACTTCCATGATACAAGATGCTTGTTATTAGCCAGTAACTTTTTTTTTTTTTTTGCTTTTACGCGGGCCTCTCACTGTTGTGGCCTCTCCCGTTGCAGAGCACAGGCTCCGGACGCGCAGGCTCAGCATCCATGGCTCACGGGCCCAGCCGCTCCGCAGCATGTGGGATCTTCCCGGACCGGGGCACGAACCCGTGTCCCCTGCATCGGCCGGTGGACTCTCAACCACTGTGCCACCAGGGAAGCCCTAGCCAGTAACTTTTATTATGAGGGTTTCTTCCCCCTAGCAATGTAGAAACCAAGTGAGTGTTTTCCAAGCTTGGGAAAAGAATGGTCAGAGAGAGGTCAAGGGGAGGTTTGTCACTAGAGTTTCTCCCTGGCTGAGCAGAGCTAGGGGACTCCTGGGAATGCATTCCTTAGTGTGCTCACCAGAGACCTGGTCATGTGTCCAGAGCCTGAATCCTAATTTGCGCTCCAGCAGTGATTGGCCGCAGGCAGGGTCTTGGACGGTTCCATTTCTGGTCTGGGTCTCAGTTTCCTCACCTGTGAAATGAGGGCCTCCCAGAAATGGGCACAACCAGACATTGGTGGTGATTGTGAGAGTTACCATGACCTCTTCCGAGAGCAATTAATTTGGCCACATCCAGCAGAACTGAAAATGAAGTCTAACCCAAGACCCACCAGTGCCACGTGGTGGTTTCTACCCTGGGGAAAGCCTCGTGTGTGTGCAGGGCTATCGACTGCAGCATCAACGATCATGACAAGTGATTGGAAACAACCTAGCTTTCAGACTAGAGAGGGGAGAGTGAGTAAAGTGTAGTATATTCATGTAATGAGATTAAAAGCAATTAAATGCAATGAACTAGATACATGCGGCGGTGTGGGTAAATCTCAAAATCATCATATTGAATGAGAAAGTGAGTTGCAGAAGACATTGAAGAACGGGTAAGTGGACTGTTCTACCCCGATGCAAATCGGCACACACACAGCGACGCTACACACCATCACTGATTCTTATGTCCACATAAAAATTTAGCAGTTGAACTGGAAAGGTGCACATCAGTTCATTATAGTGGTTGCCTTGGCAGGAGGAAAGGAAACAGAATTGGGAATGAGGAGAGAAGGGACTTGGAATCTAACTGCAGAGTAGCATAGATATAGATGTAGATAAATATATCTATTTTTTTAATAAAAGGAGACAAAGCAAATAACATTAACAAATTGTCAATTCTGGGTGATGGATAAGTAAGTATATATGGGTGCTGGTTGTTTGTTTTTCCTGCTTTACACTTTTTTTTTACATCTTTATTGGAGTATAATTGCTTTACAATGGTCTGTTAGTTTCTGCTTTATAACAAACTGAATCAGCTATACATATACATATGTTCCCATATCTCTTCCCTCTTGCGTCTCCCTCCCTCCCACCCTCCCTATCCCAACCCTCTAGGTGGTCACAAAGCACCAAGCTGATCTCCCTGTGCTATGTGGCTGCTTCCCACTAGCTATCTACCTTACGTTTGGTAGTGTATATATGACCATGCCTCTCTCTCGCTTTGTCCCAGCTTACCCTTCTCCCTCCCCATATCCTCAAGTCCATTCTCTAGTAGGTCTGTGTCTTTATTCCTGTCTTACCCCTAGGTTCTTCATGACATTTTTTTTTCTTAGATTCCATATATATGTGTTAGCATACGGTATTTGTCTTTCTCTTTCTGACTTGCTTCAATTAAAAAATGGAAACCTACGCATTGAAATAAACCAGGAAGGACTCTTTGGTAGGAGAAGGGTAATTCGGTCTTTTGGTTCCAATTTGCCAAGTCTCTAGGGCTAAAGGGGGGTGAACTGAGGGGCCCATGTCCCTTGGGGTTCCCCACCCAGGAAACTCCACTCACAGAAGTGCTTGCTCATCCGCCCAAGTCCTGGAGGCCTGCGAGCAGCTGGTGTTACCAGGACGTAATGCACAAGCTGGAGAGAAGGGGACCGTGGCAGGAAAATACGGCTGGGGCACGCTCACGGGGAGAGCGAGGTGGCAGGCAGAAGCATCGAGTTGGAAGGATCCATTGGGGTTTTCAGGGTGATGGAGGTGGTGGGGAGAGACATTCTGTGTTGTGGGCATGGGGTTTAGGGAGGAGAAAGCTCTGTGTGGCTGGCAAGTGGAATGGGCGGGAAAGGAGATGAGGTTGGAGATATGTGTGTGAGCTGGATTATTAACGGGCTCTGCGTGCCACGCCCAACAGTGTGGGCTCCGTGCTGGAGGGCCAGGGAAGCAGCAGATGGCCTTAGAAGCATCCCCCGGTCGCTGGTGTGGAAGATGGGATGGAGGCGAGGCCTGAGGAAGTGGGGCAGGTCACTCTTGTCCAGATGAGCATCGATGGGCACAACTGGCCTGAACTGGGGCAGCGCCGGCAAGAAAAAGAAACAGAACTGACCAGCAGACAAAATGACAATAACGGCCAAGACCTACATCACACATGCTTTGCCGGAGGGCCTGGAGCTCAGCGCTTTACACATGTTACTTTGTAAAATCCTCCCAACAGCCCAAGGGGGTAGGTATCATTTCTATCATCTCCATTTTACAGATGCAGAAACTGAGGCAAAGAGAAGTTAAGTAACTTGCTTTAGGCCCCTGCGCTGGTAAGCGGCAGAGCCAGGCTTTTGACCCAGGCAGTCTCCATTCCAAGCCAACCCTGGGCCACTGTGGTAGGCTGCTTCTGGCATGAATGAAGCCGTCTTTGAAAAAAGACCCACTGATAAAAAGCTGATGATGCCCTCATGCTGTCTCGCCTGTGAAGTGGGCTTCATGGTTTCCTAGGGGCTTTCATCCAACCTTGTCATAGAACCACTCTGTGAGTGCGTGAGGCTGGTGTCTGAATTCCCGTTCTAGAGATAAGAAAAGTGAGGCTTAGTTGGGTTAAAGACTTGCCCTGTGCAAGTGGCTAGAGGGACCTCAGACCCAAGGCCTGGCTCCTTGACCCCCCCCCCCCAGCATCCTCTTGACCTTGTGGTCCCCTTGAATTGTCATCTTTACACACTTTAGGTTGACCTTTCCCACCATTGTCCCCTTCCTTCCTTTGCCTTGAAATGTCAAGGAGGAAAGCATGGCGTTTTCTCGACTTCACCTTGTCCTGTGACCTTTCATAGAAACACCTCCCTGAGCTACACAGTTCACTGCAAATCCTTCAGTTGTGTCCTGGTGGGGCCTATTGATTAGAACAGGCCTCTCGTTGGCTCCCAAAGGTGTCTCTCCTTCCAGGAGGCCCAGTAGAGTAGTACTTGTGGATATTCTTATGGGTCATGTTTTAAAAATTACATCCAAATTAAATTTGTGCTGGTTTAATCAGAATATGGAAGCTGAGGGATTTCTTGATCGTTCCAACTACTGGGTCCTGGGCACACGACTTGTCTCTGGAAACTGTGTGCTGTTCTCACCAGTAACAGGTGAGGGGAAGGTTGGACCTTCCTTTGTCTGCCTGTTAGTTAAATGATCTTAGGAAGTAGGAGGTCTGAACTGCATGTGTCTCTGAGACCATCAAAGTTCATGTCCCTCTTGGAACAAAAGGGAGATTGAGGGCCAGAGGGGGGCAGTGAACTGCTCAGGGTCACATAGAGGGAGCTGACAGCTCTGATGATTGTGGCATCTCCTAGGGGCCTGTCCTGACAAGTGTGAGGTCCAGTGACTAAGAACCTCTGCTTGGACTCTGTAAGGGACAAAGGGCTGGATGCCAAGGCCTGGGGACAGCCTTCATCTTGAGAGACTTCAATAGCAACCCCCCCCCCCGCACACACACTGAGATGCCGGATGGGACACATGATAGGCGGAATCACAGCCCTCCCAGAGTTGTCCACATCCTAATGCCCCAAACCTGGGAATAGGTCACCTCATGTGGCAAAAGGGACTTTGCAGGTATGATTAAGTTAAAGATTTTAATAAAGGGGGATTTTCCTGAATTATGCAGTTGGGCCCCAGGTTATCACAAGGGTCCTTATAAGAGGGAAGAAGGTGGGGGGTCCGAGTCAGAGGAGGAAATATGACAAAGGAAGCAGAGGGGTGTGTGTGCGTGTGTGTGTGTGTGAGAGAGAGAAAGAGACAGAGAGACAGAGACAGAGAGAGGGAGAGAGAGGGAGAGACAGAGACAGAGAGACAGAGAGAGACAGAGACAGAGACAGAGAGGGAGAGAGAGAGACAGAGACAGAGAGACAGAGGGAGAGAGAGACAGAGACAGAGACAGAGAGGGAGAGAGAGAGACAGAGGGAGAGAGGGAGAGAGAGGGAGACAGAGAGACAGAGGGAGAGACTTGGATATACTGTGCTGCTGACTTTGAAGATGGAGAAAGGGGGCCATGAGCCCAGGAATGCAGGTGGTCTTCAGACAGTAAAGGCAAGGAAACGGATTTTCCCCTAGAGCCTCCAGAAGGAATACAGCCCTGCTGACACCTTGATTTTAGGGCTTCTGGTTCCCAGAACTGTGAGAGAATAAGCTTGTGTCATTTTAAGCCACCGAGAGTGGTAATTTGTTACAACAGCAATAGGAAACAATGTAGGCTGCAAAACCAGAACTTTAGGGTTGAGAGGGAGAGGGCGTCAGCAGGACGTTTTCTGTTGTGTGTGACCAAAAAGCTAACCCAGATTGTTCCAAACCCAAGAAAAGGGACAGGGGAGGGGATTCACTGGCTCGTGTAACTGCACAACCCAGGCTGGATACGGCTTCAGGCATGGCTGCATTCAGGGCTTGGTTCCTTCCCAGCGCTCAGCTCTGCCCTCTCCTGGGCTGTTTTTAGCCATAGGCTTCAGTGGCAGCACGACCAGGAAGGACAGCAGCTCCAGACTTTATTTCCTCTCATCTTGAAATTTTGGGGCAAAAGGACATTTTTTTTTTTCCTCCCAGAAGCCTCAGCTGAAATCTCATGGAATTTGAGTTCCAATTAGTCATGACCCTGTCACACATCACTGCTGGAGCTAGAGCCACCACAGGAACTGAGACGGAGGGAATGGTGGGTCCCAGATGAAAATTCAAGGCTGTGATCAGAAGTTGGGAGGTGGGGTGAGGAGGAAGGATGGCCCACCCTGAACAAGAATGGCCCCTGTGAAGCAAACCAAGCATTGTCCTCAACACACGTCATATGGAGAAGCAGTGGCTCAAATCCAAGTGTTACCACTTGCAAGCTCTGTGACCCTGGGCAAGTCATTGAATAGCACAAGTCCCATGTGCTCACCTGTAAAATGGAGAAGCCAGTACTTAGACTGTAGGGATGTTGCAGGAATTAGAGGTTACCTATCACAATGCCTGGCTTGGAGAAGTTCTTGTAAGTGGTGGATCTTGATGGTGATGATGACCTCAAGAATGATGGTGATGATGACAATGAGATAATGACCTGGGGATGTGTCTCCAAGTGCACACAGTGGTCTTCTTGGTGCCCAAAGGACCGGCTCACATACTTTTTGGATATCCAAATCAATCAGCAGTTAAAGAATAAAAGTAGCTAGAGTGGGCTTCCCTGGTGGCGCAGTGGTTGAGAGTCCACCTGTCGATGCAGGGGACACGGGTTCGTGCCCCGGTCCGGGAAGATCCCACATGCCGCGGAGTGGCTGGGCCCGTGAGCCATGGCCCAGCTGAGCCTGCGCGTCCGGAGCCTGTGCTCCGCAACGGGAGAGGCCACAACAGTGAGAGGCCACAACAGTGAGAGGCCCGCGTACCGCAAAAAAAAAAAAAGTAGCTAAAGAAAAAAATTTTTTAAACTCAAATGTCTCTTTTGGCACAAAATGGAACTGGTAAAGTCTCCAAGGGAAAGTTTTCATTCAAATGCCACTGTTGGATCTGAATATTTAAAAATATCTTCCCATTGTGCGTATCCAGTTTCAGTTTCTTGGAATGAAAAGTAGATAACAAAATTAAACAAACAGCTGCTTTCCCTGGCATTTAACAACTCCCACCGGCTCCGTGGCGCAGGCAAATCTGCTGTGGCTCTTTCCCTCTCTGACAGAAGAAGTCCTGTGCTCACTGGAGGAAATGTTCTTGGGTCACGGGTAATGTCACTGATATTCTCAGGACTTCAGTTCTCTGATGCATAAATGTAGTTGAGGTGGCATCTCCATAAGTAACACAGAAGGTGATGTGTTTAAGGCTGAGCTGGGAAGAAAGGATTGGACCACCCGTTGCTCAAGCTACTGAGTGGGCCTGATTCAGGGGTCAGACATATACGCACCATTCTGCAGTCTTACAATTCATCATTGGGTATACACCATGTGCCGGGTATGGCACTTGACATAGTCATTGCCTTCAAGGAAATTGCTGTTTAATAAAAGAGGCTGACCCATAAGCAACTCGGGCCACGAAAATAGGCTCAAACAAGTCTATAGGAGCAGAGGAGGGAAAAGTTGTTTCTGACATACGGATTTTCAGGGAAGAGCTGAGCTTTCCCACTGGGTAGAGATGACCAGGGCAGGGAACTGGACACTGTGCTTCATACACATAGCTTGTTATTCTACATTGCAACAGGCTGGCCCACTCCTCTCCTAGTTTCACCTTTGACCCTTCTTCACCGCCTAGACTGAGTTCCCTGGGGTTAAGAACGCTGTCTTCAGCTCCTCCCCTTTGCTCTTCTACCTAAGGACAGCTCTTGTAGGCTAATAGAACTTTAAGATCATGACCTTGGTCTTCGTCTCTGTTCTTTTTTTTTTTTTTTTTTTTTTTTGCAGTACGCAGGCCTCTCACCGTTGTGGCCTCTCCTGTTGCGGAGCACAGGCTCCGGACGCGCAGGCCCAGCGGCCATGGCTCCTGGGCCCAGCCACTCCGCGGCATGTGGGATCTTCCCGGACCGGGGCACGAACCCGTGTCCCCTGCATCAGCAGGCGGACTCTCAACCACTGCGCCACCAGGGAAGCCGTTCGTCTCTGTTCTTAATTCCCCAAGGCTGGGCCTGGAGTTTTTCCCTGGCTTTCCTCTGACAGCTGGCCCTGATATAGGGCACACTGTATTTCATCTTCAAGGATGTGGGGTTTTGGATGACTGATGGAGAGGCTGATCTCAGTCAAGCCCAGGCAGCCCTCATTCACTGAGGTCAAGGGAAGGATATGCCCTTTATCTGGAGCTGACATTTCCTGCTGGTAACTAGCTCTGGGAGGGGGTCCTGGGTACTGAGGACATGAGCGAGTTGGTTGGGGTAGATGCCTGGGGCAGCCCTTCATTCCTTCTCTGTATCTTCCTCTCTGCCTGAGGCCAGCATCAAAAGCTGGGGCCAGGATTGGGTGTCCCCACCACACAGACAGGTCATTTGAATTGGAAGGACTCCAGTTTTAGTTGCAGGAATTGATAACCTCTTAGAGATGATATTCTCTAGCCAATTAGGTTATCTTTTCTCTCATTTCTATCCTATCTTCTCCAAATCTAATGGGGGTGTATTCAACATCCTAAACATGTTCCTATGATCCGGGAAGTGTACATGGCCCTTGTCACTCCATCTGTGCTTTGATGAAATACTAGATTATGGTTGCAGAAAGATTAATCATGCCACAACTAAGAGAACACTTCTGAGAAAAAGCACTGTCAAAAGGATAATTGTACAAGGTCACCAGCCTTTTCAGACCTTTCTGTTTTTCCTCCTTTCCTTTTTGTGACAGGAGGAGCTCAGAGAGACCACAAGGAGTTGATTGCCGGGGCAGTGGGTCAGATGCTGAGAAGGTGGCATCTGTATAAATTACAGAGCCTTCCTTGCCCCTGGGCTTTGCCCATTTTGCATGCAGATGCT
Source organism: Phocoena phocoena (assembly GCF_963924675.1). NCBI lineage: Eukaryota > Metazoa > Chordata > Mammalia > Artiodactyla > Phocoenidae > Phocoena > Phocoena phocoena. Next base: position 49,353,862 of record NC_089237.1, read on the forward strand.
AGGGTAAATTCCAAATCACTTACCCTGGCATTGAAGACTCCTTTCATCGGGCTTCAACCTCTTGTCTATGTTTATCTCTAACCATTTCTCCCTTCCCCTGCATTCCAGGAAGTTGCACAAAATAATGGTTATGCCTTCACAATGCCGTGCACTTTAAAATGGCTGAACTTCTGCACTGCTTGGAATAGCCTTCAGCCTTTAATTTGTATGGAAAGCCCCTAATTATTCTTCAAGACCTGACACAAATGTTCCCTCTCAGTCAAAGCCGTCCCCTACTCCTCCAGGCAGAATCAATCTATCTCATCTCTGTGTTTTCATAGCACTGGGCTCAGACTGAATTATAACACTTTTCACATTGTATTTCAGTAGTTTACCCTTCGTTCTGTCTCTCGCAGCGGTCTGCTACCTCCTTGAGGAGTGAGGACATATTACATCTTCTTCTGGAATTCTCAGTCCTGGGTGTAACACTGTTCCTGGCACAGAGGTGCTCATTCCATATTTGTGGGATGAATGACTAAACTTGTTGGTATCTGTTGGGGCTTTGGAGAGGAATCTGGTAAATAGTACCTCTCTCCCTCAGCTGAGTTCAGAACTAAAAGAGAATGGACAGAGTTGGAACAAGGAGCATCAAAATATCACCCCAAATGGTCAAGCTAGAGGATCATAATCTAGGAAGGTCAAGAGGGCTTGTTAATCCCTACCTCCAGTTTAGGACTTGGGACCACCCAACTGAGAGCAAAAATCAAACCTGCGGACCAGGTCACTGTCTCCTGCTAGTGTGGGTTGAGGGGCAAAGATAAAAGGGAGTTAATTCCTCCTCCAGGGTTATTTGATTTATTTAATTGAGAAACAGTGGAACATGAAAGCTGCCACCAAACTGGTGGTTCACTGTACCTTCATGGGGGTGGAGTTAAGACTTTTCAAGAGGCCAAGTGCATTTAGAGAAAGTCCCTCTACCTGGGAATCAGGAGACAGGAAAAGTCTTTCCCCTGTAACTGTAAATACCTTGGATTTTTTTCTCTTTAAGTGTCTTTTATTTTCTACCTTATCTGAGAACCCACTCGCCATTTCCAAGTCAGGCTTTCAGTAAAAATTTTTTTTCATTTATCCTCCCTTCTCTCACATATATCATTGTTTTTATTGTTTCTTCCCTCCATTTTACCCTTCTTGAAAATAATGTGTAACCTTGGCAGAAATATACCCAGAGGCCTCAGTTTCTGTAATTCTAGGGGGAGATGCAGAGTTACACCACACTTTTCTCAAGCAGTAAGTTCTTGATATGTGGCAGACACTGCACTTGTATGGAAGCTATATCAACAGGATCCATGGCTTCAAGAAAATCAGAGTCTAGTGGAGAAAGCAATGTGGAAAAGAAAATCATAATTGAGAGTTGTACACAACGTAATAGAGGGAAGCAAAAGACACTGTGGGGATGTACAGTTGAGGATGATTAATTCCATTTGAAGTAGTAGAGGTAAGAATTTTCCAGGTAAAGGAAACTCAACTCATGTGTAATCAGGGAAGGCTTCCTAAAGGTGACACTTAGGCTGAGTCTTGAAGAATCAATAGTCCGTAGGAGTTATGCAAAGTGAAGGGATGGTGTGTGTGTGTGTGTGTGTGTGTGTGTGTGTGTGATATTTAAATAAATAGCATACATGGGGCAGCTTGATGTGTGAGAGAAACCACAGGTTGTGCAGTATGTCTGGAACATGCGATTCTTGTTGGAGAGTGAGAAGAGGACTGGGTAGATCAGGAGTCCAAGGGAATATTCTGGGAAACATCTGCTTTCAGGGAATAAGTCACCTTGTGCAACCTAGTGTAATTCTGTGAAGGAGGCAATATTCAGAAATGAGAAAAGCAGACAAGCAGCTCTGAAGAACAGGTCTTCTTTCAGCACCACGGCCAGCAGCTAACCCACTTCTGCTGCTGAGTTTGAGCTGCCCTAAGATCCCAAGGCACTAAGGGATAGAAAGTGGGAAGTGGCTGGAGAGCTGACCTTCAGAACCTGGTTATAATGAAGAGTGTGTGCGTGTTCAATTATTCATGGATTAGCGCATGAGGGTGCTGTTAAGAAGTTGACTCTGGGATTCAAAGTTGGGTAGAATTAGCAGGCGTTTTTTCCTGAACATAAAGACATCGTTGTTTCTGAAGCACAGAAGAGCGAAACCTTGGGCCCCAGTTGTATCATATGATGAAAATGTTCTCTTCCATGATGTGCTTTAATTATCATTTTGGGTATATGCACCAGCTCAGAGACTAGAGCCCTTGGGCTCAGCTTGGAGCTGGGGCCTCACAAAAGGAAGCTGCTCATTAGAGTCTAAAAGTCAGAAAGTACAGTTGAAAATTCTCAACTCACTGAGCTTATAGCTCATTTGAACATTAATTTTTTTTACATGAAGTAGTAATAATAGCTATTTCCAACAGCCTTTGCTTTACAACCCTTCTTTCTCTGGCAAATCTAAAGAGGCATTCTTTCCCTTTGGGCTGCCTGAGTTAGCATTTGTCATTTTCCTTTTCACCTGTGAGCATCCATAGGGCTGGATGTGAAACTAAACCGTTATTCAGCAATCTCTAAAATTCTTAAGTAATCAATTCTATGGCTTCTGGGAAAGCGAGACTGTTTCAAAGAGGCTAGCGTTTTGCCTGGATTGAACAGAACTGTAGAGAGAAGTGGTTTCTGACCCGAGATTCACGAGAGGCTTCAGTGGCTCCTTGATGCCCAGAGATTATTTGCAAAATGGTGTGTGTGTGTGTGTGTGTGTGTGTGTGTGTAAGGGTGAATGTGCATGTTTCAGGAGGGCAAGCACATAACTTCGTTCAGACGCTTTGACAGTCCTGTGACTCTTTCAAATGAGTTAAGAGCTACAGGATAGAGCGAGGAGAACAGATTTAGAGAATTCAGCCATCCCTGGCAAAAGTCGCTACCCACATTCCCACCCTTCTTCCCCCCTTAAAAGCCAAAGCGGTGGGCTCCACTGTGAGCCATATGAGGGAAAAGACTGTTTACGTTATCTACTGTTATATGCCTAGAACCTAGAATTGCGCCCGGCTTGTAGCGTATCTTTGCACAAAAGAATGGGTTTGATTGGTAGGGTGTGGGTGAGTAACTGGTGTTCAGGGATTCCCATGCAGGAAACGAGGAGAAAAACCAAGATTTCCAAGGGCTATAGAGTCCAGAGCCACTCTGGTGCAGCCCCAAGCCATCCAGCGGGGCTTGCTTCTGACCAGGAGGGCACAGGAGGGCACAGGGCCTGGTTTGGATCAGATAATAATGGTGATGGTGAGGTTGACATACTTGGAACCCCAGCAGTGCAAAGCATTCACATAATACTTAGTTTGATTTTCCCTCACATACCGGGAGATAGGTAAGGCCCTTAGGATAAGATCCAAAAGGAAGAAAAGTAGTTGTGGTGGAGTGGAGGAGTGTTGATGAGTGATTTATTCACAGGTCTTCTTCTCAAATAGGTCAGCTCTTTTCTGGAGCTCCAGAAAGAAGAAGCTTCCTCCACATGCTTCTTTCCAAAGGAAAGCTCACATCCGTCAAAGCCGGTCGCCTGGGTGGGATGACCCGGAAGGATGTGAATGTGCGTCTCTGTGTGTGTAGTGGGATGTGGATGTGGGCCATTTGGAGGTGGATGAGAGCAGAGCATGGCTATCAAGTCCATCATATTCTCTTGGTCAAGGTGTCTTGGAAAAGCTGAGGATAGAACCTCACTGTCATGGAGGCCACGGGGAGAGGGCATGAGGAGTAGTGAGTGGCCGGGGCTCTGCCTGTGGAAGAGGCCATGCCCAGCCCTGCCTGGACCCCTAACAGCACAAGGGAGGGAGGGGCAAGTGCAAACACGTACTGTGCTTCCCCTGTGTTCTAGCCCTTGCCATATACGCTTCGCATTCACTGCTTCTGTCATTTGTCCCAAAGAATGCTGCAGGGTAGATGCTGCTCTATCCATTTTAGAGATGAGCAAATTTAGATGGAAGGGATGAAGGAAGATGCTCTTCCACAAACAGCTCATTTCAGACTTAGGAGAAAGGTACCAGGAGCAGTGCTGAGCCAGATGCCAGTTTCCTCCCATGCATGAAAGACTGGTTCAAGGAAGGTGCCGAATAATGCCCCCCCTTTCCCCACAGATGCCCACATAGTAATCCCTGGAACGTGTGAGTAGGTCATTTTCTATGGCAAAAGAGAATTTGCAGATGGGATTAGGTTAAGGATTTTGAGGTGAGGAGATGACCCTGGATTAGATGGGTGGGACCGATGTAATCTCAAGGGTCCTTCTAAGAGAGAGACAGGGTATCAGACTGAGCAGGGGAAGAAAGTGATGTGGAGATGGAAACAGATCGATGTGATACGGCCAGGAGTCAAGGCAGCCCATAGAAGCTGGAAGAGGCAAGCCACAGATTTTGTCTCAGAGCCTTTACATGGAACCGGCCCTGCTGAGACCTTGATTTTAGCCCCTAAAGGCTCATTTTAGACTTCTGATCTGACCTCCAGAACTGTAAGAGAATAAATTTGTGTTCTTTTAAGCCACTAAGTTTGTTGCAGTTTGTTACAGAAGCCCTGGGAAACTAACACAGAAGCAGTCAAGTATGAGATTCATCTTTAGAAGAAAACCTCTTTCAGTAAAGAGGGAGGTCACCGGTGACAGGAGAACCCTCAGTCGCCAAATGAGACAATGCTACCTCACTCCTTTACTATGAGAGGGATTTCAGCCAGGTCAATAATATATTAATTAACATGTAGTTAGCACATCCTGTGTATCAGATAGTATGCTGAAGACATACCCTTTCCTTTAATCCTCAAGGAAACCCTACAAGGAAGATACAGTTACTGTTCTCATTCTATAGATGAGAAAACTGAGCCTCAGAGAGGGTGACTATCCCACGTGACACCCGTAGTCTGTAGGAAAGCCAGGATTTAAACCCAGGAAATGTGGCTGCCTGCTGGTGCATCTAGACACTTGTTTGATAAACAACTATACAAGTAGGCATAGTACGATTATTCCAGCAAGTAACAATCTCAGGTGGTAATAGATCTTTAGATGGTGTGGTAGGCAGAATAATGGGCCCCTAAAGATTCAGACCTTAATCCCCAGAATCTGTGAAGATATTGTTATGCACCGAAGGACAACTAAGGTTGCAGATAGACTTAAAGCTCGTAATCAGCTGACCTGGAGATAAGAGCTTATCCTGGATATCTGGGTGGGCCCAAGGTAGCCACAAGGATCCTTAAAAGTGGAGGATGGGGCTTCCCTGGTGGCACAGTGGTTAAGAATCCACCTACCAATGCAGGGGACACGGGCTTGATCCCTGGTCTGGGAAGATCCCACATGCCATGGAGCAGCTAAGCCCACGTGCTGCAACTACTAAAGCCCGTGTGCCTAGAGCCTGTGCTCCGCAACAAGAGAAGCCACTGCAGTGAGAAGCCCGCGCACCGCCACGAAGAGTAGCCACCGTTCGCTGCAACTAGAGAAAGCCCTCGCACGGTAATGAAGACCCAAAGCAGCCAAATGTAAATAAATTAAATAAATAAATTTATTTTTAAAAAAAAGTGGAGGAGGGAGATAGAAGTGTCCGTTAGAGGATGGTGTGTAGAAAGGCACAGAGAGACGCATCACTGATGCCTTTGGAGATGGAGGGAAGGGGCTACAAGCCAAGGAATGTGCACAGGGCAGATTTCACAGCCTCTAGAATCCAGAAAGGGCAAGGAAACAAATTCTCCCCTAGAGCTTCCAGAAGAAAAGCCCCACCACCACCCCAAGAACATGGCATTGGAGTTCAGACCTAAATGACACAAAGGAGCTGAGGAAGGGCTTTCCAGGTAAAAGGTATGGAGCAAGGGACCGATGATGATGATGGGTTGGTGACTTCAGGAACAGAGAGAAGATCAGCATAGGGTTGTGGACCAGTAACATGAGCATCACCTGAGAAACGGTTAATAAAATGCAAATGCCCCGGTCCCATCCCAGACCTGCTAAATCAGAATCCCTAGGGGCAGAGTCCAGGAATCTGTTTTTGGTAAACCTTATTGTTTTTTCTTGCATAATCACACGTACAGAAAAGGAAGTATAACATCAAAGCTTCTATTTTCTTGAACCACTTGAAAGCAAACTGATGACCCGATGCCCCGTCACCCTCAATACTTGAATGTATATTTTCTACAAATAAGGACACTCTCCCACACAGTCACAATACAGCCATCAAAATCAGGAGATGAGCAGTGATAGGCACAGATGCATCTAATTCTGAGAGCCCATTCAACCTTCCCCAGTTGTTCCGTTAATATATTTTAAAGCAAAAAGATTTACTTCAGAATCCTGTGCTGATTGAGCGCTCGTGTCGCGTGAGTCTGGAAAAGGTCCTCAATTTTCCCTCGACCTTCAAGACCTTGACACTTCTGAAGATTACAGGACAGTTATTTTAGGTCTGTCTGATGCGTCCTCGTGATTAAATTCAGTCTATGCGTCGTTGGCAGGAATAGCACAGAAGTGACACTGCAGCCTTCGTCTTGCAGCCCATCCGGTGGCATGTGATTTCAATTTGTCCCATCAGTGGAGACGATCGCTTTGATGGCTTCAGATGGTGTCTGCTGGGCTTCTCTACTGTAAAGTTACTCTTTTCTTCTTTGTAATAAGTAAGTGTTTTGCAGAACGGCATTTTGAAATTATGTCATTATTTTATTCCTCATCACATTGGTTCAGATAAATGTATGCATTTATCTGTATATCTCTATATGAACTCATGGTTTCCCATATTTAACTCAGTGGATTATAATCCATTACCACCATTGTTTCATCATTAGTACTCAGATTATCTCATATTTGACCAGTGGGAGCCCATTCAAACTGCCTTTGGGTCCTTTTGACATGTCCCCATCATTCTTTTTTTTTTTTTTTTTTTTTTAAATAAATTAACTTATTTATTTTTGGCTGCGTTGGGTCTTCGTTGCTGCCTGGGCCTTCTCTAGTTGCGGCGAGCAGGGGCCAGTCTTCATTGCGGTGCATGGGCTTCCCATTGCAGTGGCCTCTCTTGTTGCGGAGCATGGGCTCCAAGCGCACGGGCTTCAGTAGTCGTGGCGCACGGGCCTAGCTGCTCCGCGGCATGTGGGATCTCCCCGGACCGGGGCACGAACCTGTGTCCTCTGCATTGGCAGGCGGATTCTCAACCACTGCGCCACCAGGGAAGCCCTCAATTTTATTTTAGTTTTGAAAAGAGTTGACAAAAGTAGGTTTATCTGGGGGCAGAAATGCCATCATGGATGATATAAGTTAGCTCTGAGACGAATCTCTTCTGAGTACAGGAGCCATCAGTTACCTAAATAAATCACTCACCCCTCCCCTCTTCCCTTTAGCTTTTAGCATGCTTAAGTGATCCCTTCTGAAGTACCAAAAGCACTTTCTTGACAGTGTGCCCATTTGCAGCTCTGTCTCTCTCTTTCCTTTCCCGGCCACGCTTCTAGCAAGTGTTTCTGTACCCTTTGTCTTCATGCCCTAGAATGCTCTTCACACCTCGACCCAGTGTGATCTAGCTTCCACTCAGGAGTTTTGTTTTTATTCTGCCTGTGCTGGGAGCCACCAGAGGGTCTTAAAGGAAGATGAACATAACTTGATTTACGCTTTAGAAAGATCCCTCTGGCTACTTTGAAGGGAAGGGGTTTGAAAAAGCCAAGAAAGGAAGCAGGACGGCCAGTCCGGAGCGTGCTGTGCTACCAGCTGAGAGGATGCCGACGTGGGGACTTGGTGAAAGGGGGACAGAGTGGGGATATGTTTGGGAGACAGACCTGGCAGGGTGTTCAGATGGATTGGATGAAGGGGGTGAAGGAAGGAGAGCGGACTGACAGAAGACATCTAGAGGGTTGGCCAGAGAAGCTGGGGCTGGGGTGGCACTTGCAGGAAATGACTAGAGGAAAAACAGGTTTGGGGAAGGGGGGGCATCCAGAAATTACACGTGGGTCGTATTTGTGTGAGATCCTTATCTACATGGCAATAGCAAAGTAAACCGTTGAATATATAATGTATCAGTCTGGAATTTAGGGGTGGGGTTAGGGCTGAAGGTACAGATCCAGAAATCACTGGAAGAGCTAGGTGGCTATCTCCTGGGGGAATCACTGGATTGATGTGATGTCACCATGAGATGCCAGGGAAGGCTGGGGGCAGGGTCCAGGGTCCATCCAAGTGGCGGCCATCGGGGGAGGGTTTGCCAGCAAGCTGTGGTCAGGCTGCAGGTCCGCACTTGTCAACACTTCTCTGATACCGACTTGTAGAACGGAAAGGAAGTCAACATCCTAGCATGAATTTGCCCCCAGGACAGTCACTCACATGTGGGACCATGGCCAGGCCCATCAGACCAACCCCTCAAGTGAGGAAGAAAGTTTGCTCCAATTTGGTGTTAAGTTCAAGGCCTGACTCAGAGCCCCAGCCTGAGAAGGCAGCCCCTGTCACTCTCCAGTTCTGAGACTCTGCAATACCGTGGCATCAGCGGCTGCCCCCGCGAGTGCCGAGCACTTCACAGTTTACAAATCGGGCTGACATCCATGACCCCAGTTAATACTCATACCAGTCCTCAGAGGGCTGGAGAGATTTTTTTTCTAGCCGAGTTTTATAGCCAAGGAAACTTAAGACCCAGAGGTTCGTTTGTCCAAGACCGCATGTCCAGGACGTGGTAGAGTCAGGATTTCTGGGCGGGATATGGTAGAGTCAGGACTTCAGGCCAGGACTGTCTGCTTCTAAAACCTTGATTCCCGCCTTCTACCTCTGTCAGAATCCATGGTTGCCTCCATCACAGCTAAGATGATGGCACCAGGTGCTGCTTTATTCTGGGATAGCTGTCTTGTTCTCTCATCCCCAGTCTCAGTTCTTACCCTTCCTAATGACCTGGATTGCTTGGGTTTTTCTCCTCCTGGACTGTCCTTAACCCCTTCCCTGCTGGTCAGATCCCCAGTCTCCCAGTTCCACCCCATCAGCTCAGTTACTCATGGCCCGTGGGTCTCGCCTCCCCAGTGCCTTCTGAATGCTTCAGCTTTTCAACCTGACCACTTCCAGGGATGTCTCCCTGATTGCTCCGCACTTCTCCAGGCTACGGTCACCTTAACCTCGTCCCCTGAACCCCCCACCGTGTGCCTGTGACATGTTACTGTACCATGCAATGCAGCATGAGATTCTTCACACTTGGTCCCCCATCTTAACTGTTCTGACTGTAGTTACCTCCATCTCAGGGTCTTCAAGGTCAAATTCAACATCTCTCCTTAACTCAGGAGATGTGATTCAGCTTTCTCTGAACCAGAAGAAGCAAATCAATCAAATATGTATTATGAGTCATAGACTTTCCTGAGACCTTAAAGGAGAGTCTATGACTCTCCTTTACTTCAATCTTCTGTCTGAGGTTATTCGTTCTTCTCCAATATTCTCCGAAAACTTGAGTCTCTTCTGACACCTGAGGGCTCACCAACTCTTAGGGAAAGTCATTCCTTCCTTGGACAGATATTTTAAGAATTTCTTAAAGAAATTCTTAAGAAAGGGAAACTTTCTCCCTCAAAATTTACCTACCAGCAATAACTTCCTACCAGCCATAACCTTCCTTCCCCCAGAGCTACCCAGGATATGGCCAGTCCTGCCTCAGGGCGGCCATTCGGGGGTGCAAAGGCAGTGATCTTGATGTCGAACCTGCTTCTCTTCAGGCTAAACATCAACTTTCCCACTCTCTGTATCATCCCAGGGTACCTCCTTTGTCCTGGCCTCCTCCCCAAGATGGGTCCTAGTTTCTTTGTCCTAGAGACTCTTTACCTCTACACCTCAGTGAAGATTCAGAAGATTCAATAAGTATTTGTTGAGTACCATCTCTGTTCCAGGCAGTGGTCCAGGAACTAAAAATACAACAGACACTAATCCAGGTAGAGTCCACATCCCACTGCATCTACCATTGTATGGCTCTGCTCCCTTACTAGTGTTTGTGACAACCAGTCTCAAAACTGTGGTCATATGTGAGTTCCAGGCACCGTGCTAGGTGCTGGAGATGCAAAGATGAATAAGTATTGTTCCTGCCCCCAAAAGTTCATGGCCCCAGTGGCTTAAACAAACTGGTTAATAGGTTTGTATTGAATCTGTCTGTCTCTCTTTCACACACACATACACACATCAGTTTCAGGAAGTCTGCTAACTTCTGATCCATACATGCAAATCTGTTCATGTTCTAGGCATCACTGCTGACTCAAGAAACTTACCTTCATCTCCCCTTACTCTCCACTCTGCCCCAGAGGATCCCAGGGGTCCGGTTCTTGGCAAAAGCCTTGAGGGGATCCATGGGACATAAGGATGGGTCTGTTGAACTGCATTGCTCCGGGCTCGATAAATAGTTATCCCCAGCCAACGTGGTTAAATAATCATCAAACCGCATAATTCAGAAATCATGCTCCTTAAATCTCCCCATTTAATACCCGACAGAAAATGCTGATCTTCCGCACAAGATTTCATTTTATTTTTCTGGACAGGAAGCATTTTTTTCAGTCACATAATGACTTTCCTTGACATAATAATGAAGGAATGTGAATTTAAAACAGCCTGGGATGCTGGAGCGTTCTTTGTCATCTGGGGGGCCGGCCGCACGGAAAGAGCCAGAGTTACTGCTGACGGGCTGGGCTGCGTCTTCATTGAATTAGCTGCTTACAAAGATTGAAATTTACCAAATTAAATTCTAGTGAGTAATTTCTGTTCACGTCAATGGCAGAAATTAAACCATCGTGGATGTGGCCAGGCTGTCACATGGGCCTGACATTACATTAGGGGGGGTGCTGTGGAGTCAGGCAGAACCAGGATGTGGTCAGCAGAAGACCTGTCCACAGAGTGAGGGAAGGGAAGGTTGAGCTAGCTGAGCTCTGAAATCGGGAAGGTCAATGTTCAAATCCCAGGTTTCTCACTCCCTATCGTGTGACTTAGGTCATGTCGCCTGAGGCTCTCTGAGCCTCAGTTTCCTTATCGGTAAAATGGGCATGATGAAGAGCTATTTAGAGATGAAAAATGAGTTGCATCTATAAAAGCACTTGGTTACCTGTAAAGGTCTGTGTAAATGTTGTTGGCTGTTGCTATGTAGCTCCCAGCCTGCTGATTCTCTGTAGTGGGGATCAGCCATCTTCATTTGATTTCCAGAGTCAGAACCAGTGGAAATCCACTTTGGTCTCGCACGTTGCTGGATCCTGCCTTTCTGAGGGCCCACACTGGGTGGGACTGTTATATCATGTTGACAATATAAATTAGACTGATCAGGGGCTGACAGCATCATTAGGAATGATATATTGTTTAGTAGGCGACATTATTGCCTGTTAAATTTATACATGACAAACTGCTTTCTGTCTCTACCCAGTGACACCATGATTTGGCACCAGCCAAATCATAGGGAATGCCATGGTGTGAACCCTAGGCCAATCACTGACTGTCTCTAGGAAGTCACTCAGCCCTTCCAGCCCTGCTGACAGATTGGCCTTTGGTGAAACTGTGAAGGAATGGATATAAAATACCCGGCATAGGGCCTGATACACAGTAGGCATGCAGTGGGGTGGCTGGTATTGCTTTTGCTGCCATGCAGCCGAGCCAGCTAGTGTTGGAAATCCTGCCCTTCGAGCAGCAGAGAAGGGAGATGCTGGAACCCAGAAATGCCCTTGCTGTGCTACCTGCTTCCCTGTGTTGTCACTGTTTCTCTTAAGAAAAGCTCCGTGAGGTTTACAAAGGGGCCTTCTGATGCAGTATTAAACCTCCCTACAGAGGAGGCAGGAGGGCACCTAGTGCAGGGTAGGTGCTTAGTGAAGGAAGGTTCTCATAGTCTTAGGACTCCATGGGTAAGGAAACCCTATTTTTCTCACCATAGTAATTGGCAGCATTGGCATCCAGTTAGTAAAGCCAGAAATCTGGGCCTTATTCCTGACCCCTCTCCTTCTCTCTCTCATATATCTACCACTAAAGTACTCTGCAAGGACCTGCATTTCTCCCCATGCCCCTGCCCCACCCGCTACAAGCCACCAGCGGATCAGCCTGCCACGGGAGCGCCGTGTTTCCCCTCCGGCCCTCCTTCAAGTTAACCTCCACACAGTGGCCAACTTAATGGTTTTAGGTCAGACGCTAAATCACGACACTCCTCTGCATAAAATTCTTGACACTTAGACTAAAATCCAAACTCCCGTCCGCGATCTATAGATCAGTTAGGGTTCAGCCAGGAAAACAAAATCCATGCCAGATGCATATTAATAAGGGGACCTTAATACAGGGAATGAGCTCTGAAGGTGGAGGATGGGCTGGCAGGGCGCCAGAGATGAGTCACTCCATGGAGCCACCACCAGCCCTGGAGCTGCAGGGACAGAGGGAGGAGGTGGTGGGACCGGAACCCAGGAGGCAGGACCACCCGGCGGGAGCAGGGGCTGTGGACGAGCCTGGTAGAAGAAGCTGGAGCCTCGAAGCAGAGGAGATCAGCCATTTTCTGGAGATTCCACCCACAGCAGAGTGTGAAGAAGAAATATCATTGCTTTTTCCTCTTTCTCCCTTTCCAATCTTCTCAGCCCAGCAATTCCATTTCTAGGCATCTCTTCGAGAGAGAAATGTGTATGTGTACACGGGGAATCACACACAGCAGGGTTTTCACAACACTGTTTGAAATAGCATCAAGCAAGAAACCAATCTAAATGTTCGTCCACAGGAAAATGGATAACCATTCCTATGCTCGACTACTGCCCAGCAGTTCCAATGAGCGGTACCCGTGAAAACAAAAACAAGTGAAAACAACTGAGCTGGTCTGCTGTCATATCTGTTCCCCATCCCTGGCCCGTTCTGCATGGCAGGGTGGCTGACCCCTGCACACTGGTTTCCCAGGCATCCTTGCAACGGGCATCCAGCTAAGTTGGTCCACTGGCCAGAGATGGGAATGTGAGAGGAAGATGGGGCCAAGCCATTTACAGTTTTATTAGATGTTGACAGATTGTCCTTAAAGAAGCCTGCACCCATTTATCCTGCCACCATCGCAGAGAGGAACGCCTGTTTCTCCACACCCCAACCTGTGCTTTTTTGAAAAACATTTAAATTGAAGTATAGTTGATTTACAATGTTGTGTTAGTTTCTGGTGTACAGCAAAGTGATTTAGTTATACATGTATATATTATTTTTTTTCCTTATTACTTATTTTTTACACAGCAGGTTCTTATTAGTTATCTATCTTACACATATTAGTGTATACAGGTCATTCCCAATCTCCCAATTCATCCCACCACCATCACCACCCGCCCCCCCCCTCCGCTTTCCGCCTTTGGTGTCCATACGTTTGTTCTCTACATCTGTGTCTCTATTTCTTAACGCATGTATATATTCTTTTCCATTATGGTTTGTTATAGGATCTCGAATATAGTTCCCTGTGCTCTGCAGTAGAACCTTGTTCCAACCAGTGCTTTTTGTTACTTTTAAAATAGGCAAGTAATGGAACCTTATTGTTGCTTTAGGTTGCATTTCTTTGACTACGAACGAGATTGAGTAATTTATCCTGTGCTCTTGCCATTTATGGCTTCCCGTACCGTACGTTGATCGCCTTTTCATAACCTCTGCCTAGTTCTCGTTTCCTTATTGATTTATTGGCGCTCTTCATTTATTCTAGGTTTTTACATTCTTTGTTGCACATGTGACAAACATTGCCTAGGATGTCTGCTCTCTTCTTCCATCTTGTTTTCTGGGAACTCACGTGTTTCTGCTCTACATTAAACTGGCTGCTGCCCAGGTGTGCTGCATGGCTCTTGAATTTCTTTTTTTTTCCCATTTGACCCCTGGGTTTGTTGTATCATTTTACTCTATATCTTCCCCTTTCTTGTTCGTTTTTATTCTTTCCTCGTTTTACTGAAGTATATCTTCAAGTAACTTTCTCAGAAAAGATGCACAGCAGGTCACATTTACCGAGGCCCAATGTGTTCCAAGCAGCTTTATTTTCCTTCAGGCTTGATTCATAGTGTAGCCATGGCATGGTCTCTCTTGCTTTACCTTGTAAATGATGAGTTTGGGGGTTTGCCTCTGCCTTCCCATTAGACTGTGAGACTTTGTCTCACTCTTCTCTGAATCTTTAGTGTTCGGGACAAAAGGACAGGTGGAAAGAACACGGGAACTTTGCTGCAAGACCCCACAGTTCCCCTCTGTTTCTGAGCACTGCACCTCGTTGCCATGCCCCACCCCTCCCTCTGGGAACTCCAGGCAGGACAGGTGGCCTTGTCCCCACAGGGTTGGCTGTGCCCAGGGTGCCATGGACTCCACACCATGGGTGCTGCCTGCTCAGTGTGTCCTGTGTCCACAGCACCCAGAAGGCTCTGTTATTCTCCCCTTTGCTTCCTCTTCCCTGCCCCAGGAAATATCTGCTCTGGGCCAGTCTAGAGGGAACATACAGGCATACCTCGAAGACGCTGAGGTTCATTTCCAGACCACCACAATAAAGCAGATATCACAATAAAGGGAGTAATACGAATTATTCCGTTTCCCAGTGCATATAAAAGTTATGTTTATAGACAACAATCTTATGGTTACCAAAGGTGGGAGGGATAAATTAGGAGTTTGGGATTAACAGTACACACTACTATATATAAAATAGATAAATGACAGGGGCCTACTGTATAGCACAAGAAACGATATTCAATATCTTGTAATAACCTATAATGGAAAAGAATCTGGAAGAGAATATATGTATAACTGTATCACTTGGCTGTACACCTGAAACCAACACAACATTGTAAATCAAATATACTTCAATTAAAAAATTGAAAAAAAGCCATGTTTACATTATACTGTGGCCCATAAAGTGTGCAATAGTGTTATGTCTAAAAAAGCCCAGTGTACATACCTTAATTAAAAATACTTTATTGCTAAAAAGTGCTAACCACCATTTGAGCCTTCAGTGAGTCGTAATCTTTTTGCCATAGTGACATCAAAGGTCACTAATCACAGATCACCATAAGAAATGTAATAATAATGGAAAAGTTTGAAATATCATGAGACTTACCAAAATGTGGCACAGAGCTGAGCAAATGCTGTTGGAAAAATGGTACAGCATGGCCACAAACCTTCAATTTGTGAAAAACGCAATATCTGGGAAGGAAAATAAAGCAAAGTGCGATACAATGAGGTGTGCCTGTATCCTGGTGGAGATCAGGGCTAGGAGGGAGGACGTCACTTCTTGTGGGGTTCTTATGCCTTCACGCTACATTATGAAAGCGTTCCTTTAAATGTTTGTCACCTGTGTGTATGAGGGGGTGCGGGATAACTTTGCAGGAACATAGTCCTTGTAACTCCCTCCCCTCGCTGCCCCTCCCCCCTCCTCCCCTCAATTCAGGCACCCTGCCAGGGAAGCCTCTGGGTGGATGAGGGCGAAGCTCGGGAGGTCAAAGGGCCTGGAAGATGGAGATGGAATTAATGGTGCCGTGGCCCTGGGGAGGCAGGAGGAGGGAGGAGGACCTTTCTCCAGGGAGGAGCGGGAAAAGCTATAAACTCATTTCTCCATCTGCATGGGTTCCGTGAGCACCACTATAACCATTCACTGAGGATGGTGGAGACACATAAAATTACCAGGAGGAAGGGCAGCACGTTGAGGGGGAGAGAGCGTTGAAAGGACAATCAGAAGCTTTGGGTTTGTGTCTCAACTTGGCCACTTACTATCTGTGTGTCCTCGGATAAGTCATTGAGCTTCTCTGGACTCTCATTTCTTTTCTATTCTTTTTTTAAAAAAATAATTAATTAATTTTTGGCTGCATCGGGTCTTAGTCGCAGCATGCGAGATCTTTCGTTGCTGCACGCAGGCACCCCTTTAGTTGTGGCGTGTGGGCTCAGTAGTTGTGGTGTGTGGGCTCAGTAGTTGCAGTGTGTGTGCTCAGTAGTTGCAGTGCGTGGGCTTAGTTGTCCCTTGGTGTGTGGGGTCTTAGTTCCCTGACCAGGGATCGAACCCACGTCACCTGCACTGGAAGGCGAATTCTTTACCACTGGACCACCAGGGAAGTCCCTGGGCTCTCATTTCTTATCTATCCAATGAATTAGTCTATGTGAGCATGCTGCAAATGATGAATTTCTGTGCAACTGTGAAGGCAGGTTAATTATAATATTTTGGAGAGTGTTTTATGTGCTATACACTCATCTGTCATTTCACTTAGTCCTTCCAGTGATCCCAAATCCCAGGGATTTGGTGTGAATAAGAGCAGTACAGGGCTTCTCTGCTTGCACACCTGCTGGCCAGGAACCCCCTCTGTGCTCCCAGAGCCCCTGGGCTTCCCAGATCTTATCACCCCACCTTGGAATTTTCCATTTTTCTGTTTACCCCCGCTGCTGGGCTAGGATCCCTTGAAGGCAGAGTCCACGTCTTATTCGTTGCCGTGTCCCTGGCTCTCACACTGGGCCTGTTACAGGGTACGTGCTCAGAAAATGGTTGAGTAAATGAATAAATAAATGAAGGAATGAGTTAATGAGTTCTGGCAGGGAAATGAGCCTAGAGGAGCCAGGGTTCAACCTTTTGGTTGGAAGAGGGCCAAGTTGGTGCAGAAGTGACACTTGTGGATGAAAAATCAGCAGGTCTGCTGGCTAAAACCTCCTTCACCCAAAACACCCTTCCCTAGGTTTTTGGGAGGGGAGTTAAGGCTTTGGTGCCATTTCGATTCATTATGACCAAAGACCAGGAGACTTGATGCTGTCCTGACATTCATCCCTCCTATCCAGAGGGAGCCATACAGACAAGGAATATGACCAGAGTAAGAACTATAGCCTATATAGGTTAAATTGTACCCTCCCTACCCATCCCAAGTATGTATATATTTGTTGGAATACATACATACATATATATACATACATACACACATGAGTCCTAACCCCCAGTACCTTATTAGGAAATAGGGTTTTTCTGAATAATCAAGTTAAAGTGAGGTCATCAGGGTGGGTCCTAATCCAAGATGACTGGTGTCCTTTTTTAAATAAAGAGAAAATTTGGACAAAGAGACACACACACAGAGGGAAGATCGTGTGAAGAGACAGAAAGAGAAGACAGTCAAGGAGAGAGAGGCCAAGGAGGCTTGGAATAGATCTTCCCTCACATCCTCAGAAGGAACTAAGCCTGCAGACACCTTGACTTTGGACTTCTAGCCTCCAGAACTGTGAGACACGTAAATAAATTTTGGTTGTTTAGGCCCCTCAGCCTGCAGTACTTTGTTAAAGCAGCCCCAGAAAACTGACAGAAAGCCCTTGCTTTTAAAGTGGCCGCACAGGCAGCTCCTATCCTGCAGCTGGGGCAGCTCTCTGGCAACGATGCTGCATACCTCTTAGGCCTGGACCAGTATGAGGTCTCCTCTTCCTCTCTACTTCTAAATAAGAAAGAGATGATGGGGAAGGAGGGTGGATTCT
Organism: Phocoena phocoena; assembly: GCF_963924675.1. Taxonomy (NCBI): domain Eukaryota; kingdom Metazoa; phylum Chordata; class Mammalia; order Artiodactyla; family Phocoenidae; genus Phocoena; species Phocoena phocoena. The sequence continues at coordinate 49,371,243 of NC_089237.1, forward strand.
AGGACTTGAACAGAAGCGAATTTGTTTCCTTTCTCTTCAGTTGGATGGTGTGATATGAGCTCTGCAGTATGGTACCACTAGCTACAGGTAGCTGTTTAAATGTAAGTTAAAGTTAAATAAAATGAAAAATGCAATTCCTCAACTTCAGCTTCTAGAGGGAATGGAAGGGACCAGATTTATCCTCCTGCCTGAAATAATAGGAGCAACAACAAAAAGACAAAATACATGAAACAATGATTTCTAAGACACTTAATATCAAGAAATTAAGGACATCAATCCCTGAAAGACGGGTAGCAACCAGGGGGCCACACCATCACCCCAGCTTGCGGCCTTGACCACAGTTTCCGGCCTGCACTGCATGTTGTCATCTTATTTGTCCTGCCACACACACAATAGTCTTTGTATAACCAATACCAATGCTACCACAACAATACGGTCCCCGAAAACAGGGTTTTGGGGTCTTGCTGTTTGTTTGCCTTTCTATCCGTCTGCAGGTTACATCCACTCATGGGGTCAGATCATTGTAACTCAAAGCCACCGGGTAACTTCCTCCACAGGTGGATGTGTCACTGATGGGACAGCCAGACTCTCGTGGTTCATTGTTTTCTACTTTTAGGGATTACTTTTCAAGATTTTATTTTATTTTTATCATTTTTTTTGTATAGTGATGTAAAATTTCATATGGTTCCAAAGCAAAAACAACAAAACAAGTCAGATTCAAAGAAACCGACCTTTATCTCTCCTCTCCTCCCCCAGCCCTTGGGAGCACTTTAAAATGTTTTGTGGTTTATCCCTCCCTTAAAAAAGCAAATAGATATATATTTTCATTTTCTTCATTTTTCATATAAACCATATATATTTTACCTTATTTTTTACTTCTCAGCTTAACATCTTGCATTCTCCCTCTTGTTTACTTTTAAACTTAAGGATATATGCTGAAGATCACTCCGTAGCAGTAAACAGAGGCAACCCCCATTCTCTTATAGCTACATGGTATTCTGCAGCGTGGATAAATGGTAGTTTTTCCCCCCCAGCCCCTCTATTTAAATTGCTTTGTGTTTTGCCGATACAACTCCCAGGGGCTCAGACTCGAACACAGCTGTATTTGATTCTATAGCCAGGGCTCTTGATCACAAGCACCTTCTGCTCTTAAAGGTACCTGTCAGAAAAGGGTTTTCAAAGCACTGCCTAAAACAGAGAGCTTGGCTCCGGCCGTCATTCTTCAAGGAGAGGAGCCTTGTTGTTTGCTCTGTCCCAGGTTCTGAAACTTCATGGAGGGTGACTGGGTGGGGTGAGCTCAGAGGCTGGGAGACCAGGGAGGGCACCGTGCACCGTGGCAATGGCTTAATGAGATGTGGAGAGCAAGACCAGGATGTGGGCTGTGCGGATATAGGGGAAGGACTGGATTCTGGATATCCCTTCTTCTAATCAGGAGCCTGGAATTCTCCTCCCCTGCTTTCTTCCCAGTTAAATGGAGGAGGCTGAGGCTTCATGTGTATTTCAGTCACAGGTATATTAATTTCACTGAGTTCTCAGGCCATGACGGCTCTATGAATCCTGCCCTTCCTGAGCTCATGGGGTGGCATAAATAACTCCAGGGGAAGCGTTTGGCCCAAGTCAGGCTGGAGTTGATCAGTCCTCTGCTGACGTGTAGCTGGAGTTCCAACGTTGGGTCAGAGGTTGTCCCCGTCGAGGGCTAATTCACCTCCTAATAGATGCCACTCCAGAGAGTCTGGGTGCCCTCTGGTCAGAGGAAGCAGCGCTGCGAAGTTAGGAATCTAGCCTCTGATGTTCTCCTTGGCACAGAGACAGACGGAAATTCAGCCAGCTCATGGAGTGAGCTAGGGCAGCTGTCTGGCTGTCCCTCCCATGGTCTTGCCAGTCTCCTAGGAGAGACTGGCTCATCCTCCCACAGCCAGGAGGAGGGGTCCTGTCAGAGAAGTACCAAGGCTCCCTGTCTGTCTGCTGCCTGCATGGATCCCCAGTCAACGGCTCACCGCATCTAGCCCTGGAAGACCCTTCGTCTCTCCCAGGATGGTACAGGGTTTAGGACATGCCCCTGCAGCCAGATCTGGGCGCCATCTCTTGCTCTGAGACTTTGAACAAGTTACTTAACCCCTCTGATTCTCTATTGCCTCATTTGTAAGATCGGTGGGGAATAATAAGAGCAATGATCTAGCCTGGCCCTACCCAACCACAGGGCTTATTATAAGGACTTAATGACTGACCACATGTAAAGTCTTAGACCAGGTCTTGGCACATCGGAAGTCCTCATTCTTAGCTACTATTAGATCTCTATCCTTGGGGACTTTGTCCTGGTTTGTTGTGAAGTATCCTCGGTAGCCCACGGACACCCTGGTCTTCCACCCAGCATCCTGGGAGAAAGGCAAAGCTGAGAATTAGGGCCCTCGCTTCTCGGGCTCTGAGGCTCCTGCCAACTCAGCTGGGAATCTTCCAGGTCTCAGCACAGGCAGGGGGTCAACCCTCAGCTCCTCAGATGCTCTCTGACGGTGGCCATCACCATCCTGCATTGCTGCAGGCAGTGGATCGAATCTTCTGGGCTGGATCGCCTCGCAAGCTGCCTGCTAAGCTCCATGCTTGGGGGACTCAGAGGACAGTGAAGAGGGGGTTCAAGCGCCAGAGGACACGGTGCCCCCCTCACCGGTGCATAAGACTTTACAGTCTACAAAGCCTTTTTTATCCCTTTATGAGATCTCTTTTGAACGTGTTCAGAGCTCAGGGAGTCTGGTAGGTTAGTAATTCTCCCCATTTCATAGATGGAAATGTTGAGGCTTGCAGAGGGATTCAGCTTGCCCAAAGACACATACCTAAGGCAGTGGGGCCATCTTGCAGCTGTCCAGCTTATTCAGCCTCCCCAGTCCCAGAGTGACGTGGTCCCCAGTGTTGCCTCTCAGCCCACCAAGCTCAGTGAGCCCAGAGCTCAGGCTGCTCGCTGGGGACAGGGGGCAGGAAACCCCCAAGGGCCACGGCGGGGTCCCCTCCCCCCAGAAGCTCCAAATGGGAGGAGGAAGTCTGATTGCAAAAGGCCCCATCACACGTTTATTTTCAGAAGTCACTGGGACAAACCCATCTCGCAGAGACGGAGGTTCAGTTCATTAAGCTTAGATGATTCATTACAGGGCAATTAAATATTTGATTAAATTAATCCTAAGGTATTTAAACATTGTTTTGCAAAGAATGTTGGCTCATTAATTAGAATGGCTAAATGCTCGAATTAAACAGGGATGGGGGCTGCAGGAGAGACGGGGAAGCCTCGAGCTTGCTCCTGTGAGGCTCGTCCCTGCAGAGGCGGAATTGTCTCTGCCCAGAAGAGTCGTCTGTGCCTGGAATCTTCCCAGGCTGCCCTTGGCGCTTCTGTGCTCTCACTGGTAAATATGTCCAGGGAGGATCAGGAAACAGGAGATCCAGCCCTGACTCTGTCACTGACAAGCCAAGTGCCCGTAGGGGAGTTTCTGCCCTCTCGGCCTCAGGGCCTCAGTCTTCCCATCCGTATAATGGTGGGAGCATCTGCTCCGCAGTGTCTTCTGGGTCTGACTCTTAAGGGGTTTGGTCTAACTGGATCTACACTTCCGTTGCTAGCCAAGGACAATGTCTACTTTGCTACTGGTTCCTGTCTCTGCAGGCTCACAACATCGTCTGTGAGGCCTCTCCCTCTACTGGATGCCCAGTTCTGGCCAGTTGGTGACTGTGATATCAAATAAAAACAAAGCTGGACTTAGAGAGGGGAGACTTCATTGCCAAGAAAGACTATGGCGATAGGAAAGGCTCTGAGCTCAGAAACCTGCAAGCAGCTCAAAAATCACATAGCAGAAGGTTTTTCTTCTATAGGGTGAAGGGGGAGCAAGCCGAGATAAGCAGACTCTTTGGAGGGGAAGCTGGACAAACGAGGTGTGACAGGAAAGTGTCCCGCTGTGGTCAGCGATTCCCAGGAGAAACTGATGAGGTGGTGGCCTTCCGGTGTCCTTGGGGGAGCGAACATTCTACTTTTCTTGGTGCTTTGCTCAGGCTCGGGGCCAAGCAGAGATAAGGGAAGGAGAGAAGTCTGCCTGAAGTGTGGTCAGGACAAAGCAGAGGGTCAGCAACGGGCAGCTGTGGACACTGGGTCAAGGTCAAAGCCAGTTTCAATGGTGATGGTATGGGAGCCAGACCAGCGTGGGCTAATGGGGGAGCAGGAAGTACGGAAGTGAGGAGGGTGAGTGGGGAGAGCTCTTCTAAGCTTTCTCTTACAAGCTTTATTGTGAGAGGCGGCAGAGAGGTGGGGTGGGAGCTAGAGGGAGAGGTGGGACCAAAGAACGCTGGTGGGTTTTTTCAGATGAGAAATCATGGAGCACATCTTAACGTTGTGGTGGTTCGCCAGGGAGCAGGGCTGTGGTGCCGTGTCTGCACGTGCCGGCTGCAGTCTCTGCTTGTTCCTTTCTGTCTGTTACGATTACCTCCAGGTGCATTTCCTCTGCCTTTGGGGTCCTGGTTGCCTCTCACCACCTCAGACAGCACCCACCCCAGGATGGGGGACAGCCTGCAGGACTCCCTGGGGTGGGCGGCTCCACGTGGTGGGGGAACCACGGACACAGATGCTCCAGCCACTGTGGGGCAGTTGATCACAAGAGCCCTGGGCCCGGAGGCAGGAGCGCTGGGTTCTCTTCCTGGTTTTGCTGCTAGCTAACTGTGTGACCTTGAGCTGGCCACTTCTCCACTCTGCCAAGGTGTGAACTAGCCCTATTCAGGGCCCACCTCTTGCCGCTCCAGCCTCCCCACCAACAGTGTGACCCCGGATGTCGACAGCCCCCCAGCCTTCTTCTGTGCTGTTTTCATGCTCTTCTCCCTAATTTCCCCACCGCCCCATCCTTCCCCTTGCTCCCTGTCCAGCTTAGGTCACTGCCCCGCAAAGCCTCCCTTGACAGCATCTTAGGGTGCCCATGCCTGTGCCTTCCCTCGGCTCAGAATGAGATCAGCGAGGCTCTCCTCCCACCGCCAGCCCCTCCTCCCCTGGCAAGGCAGAGTGAGCCCCAGTCTCCCTCCAAGGGCCCCTGGAGCAGGAGGTAGAACGAGGGTCTTTTCCTTACGTTCCACAGGAATGGGGACCTGCATACAAGTGAAGCTCCAGGAACTCCTGGCTTCCCCTGAGCATCTGAGGGGCAGAGCCAACAAATTTTCCACCAGCAGAACCAAAGCCTTTTCCGGGGGGGAGCCTGGGCCGCCCCGCCCTTTCCTCCTACACCCACCCACCCTGCACTCTGCTCAGCATTTGGGTCATCAAAGGGTAGGAACATTCAATTCAATATGTGAGAAATAAAACAAAACAGTGAGGGGAAGCAAAGGATACCTTGCCCTCCCACCCAGTCTGAGACAGGGGACAGGCCCCGCAAATTCCACATGCCTGGAAGCTTCCAGTTACTTCAAACAAGTGCACACTTAACTCTGTCAATTGTAGATGTCCGAATTCTCTATTTCAGGCTTGAGAGATTATCTTGCAGGAAGACAGTGTGATGTAGTAAAAGAAACATGGGATTTGGAATCACAGGGGAGTTTACTTTGGAATTTGTGTCCTGCCGTTTCCTAGCTGCATGAGTTTTAGACAATTCCTTCATCTTCTCTGTGCCTCAGTTTCCATCTGTAAAATGGGGATATTAGCAATAACTCCTGTCTACCTGCCTCATAGGTTTGGCATGAAATTCAAGTGAGGGGTCTGTGGGACTGTTCTGGGAAAGTGTGGCCTGTGGGTGGTGGGGTGAGGGATTGAGAGGTGTTTACCCAGGAGGTGTCACGGTGCTGTGCAGGGCCCCACCTTCAGCCTGGATTCTGGTGAAGTGGTAACTGTTCTGGCTAATAGGAGCAGAACAAAAGTCTCCCCCAGCACAGCAGAAAGAAAGCAACCGGAGAGAGCGCCATGGGAGCAGACTGCTGTGGATGTAAGGGGGAGGGGGCTGGGTGTCAGGGGAGCAGACAGGGAGTCTAGAAAGGACTGGAACAGCCTCTGGTGGCATTGTCACATCTGCAGAGGGAGGGAGGACCGGAAATGGACATCGGATATCAGTGAGAGATCCCCATCATTTTCTATTACTCCTCTGGTCTTTACAAGTTTTCAAAATTTCAGAATTACTCTCACAGATGCTTGGTCCTGCCTCTTTCATGGCTGTCATTGAAACCCAGGTGCCCAGAAAGGCAGAAGGAATTCTGTCTGAAATCATCTTTTATCTGCCTGTGTTTGCTGGTCATTACACAGCTAGAAGCAATGCTCAAGCCTTTGTAAACTAGAACATACCTTCCTAAAATGACGACTTGGTCAAATAACACGGGAGTCAAAAATGAAAGACCTGGGCTGGAATTCCAGCTCTGTCACCAGGGGAATATTTCATGATTCACTCAACATGAAGACCAAAATGAAAGGCATAAAATCATCTTAATAGTTACCCCCCAAATAATTGGATAACATTCAAACACTTTTTAAAAAGTATAATTTAAGAATTCAAGGATTCTTCAGTAGGATAAAGCATACCTATTTTGAACCAAAAATCAGCACTGGTAAAGTAAGTTCAAAATTAGAGACAAAAATGAATTCTTGTTATCATCACACTGATAATTAATGAACAAACTGACAACCTACCAAGTTCCTCAAAAGATTTAGAGAAGTTTCACTTGATCTTGTTTGGACGTCCTCGTCAGTGCAGTAAGGGAAGAGAAAATAAACTGGGGAAAAAAAGAGACAACACAACATTTGTACGGATAGTGGATTCAAAAAGATGGGTAGAAATTTATGAATTAAGTTTGAGGAGGAAGATGAATGCAGACTACATGCATAAGAATGATGGTTTTCCTGAAAACTAGCAATAGCTAGAAAATACAATGAAAACATCCATTTATAACAGAAACAAGTGATCTAACATACTTAGGAGTAAACATAATATATGCCTGACCTTTATAAAGAAAATTGCAAACTCTGTGGGATGGGGACAGGGTGAGAGGTATCATATATTTCAAGATGAGCACACTGGCTATTGTGAAAATGTCTCCTCACCTTAGGTTAATTGACAAACATAACCTACCTCAAATCAACCCCAGCAGCATTTTTCTGAATGCAACAGATTCTGGAAAAACAAACAGAAGAGGATTTCAAAGGATATTCTAAAAAAAAAAAAAAAAGCAAATAACAAGACTAGGCTGTTCATCATTAGAACAGTTTATAAAATAATAATTTAAACAATAATTTTAAATGAATGGCATTGGGAAACTGGATAGCACTGAAGAATTTTAATTTAGAGCTCCCCCTTATACCAAAATAGACTACAGATGGATTAAAGTACTATCTTTTAAAAAATAGATAAGTTAGCACAAAATGAAATATTTATTTTCTTTACGAAGAAAGACCACTCTCAGCTTTGAAGCAATAGAAGAAACTGGGAAGTAAAAGACTGACTGATGACAGCAATAACAGAATAAACACTCCTCTACGTTAAAAAGTGCAACAAAATGAGAAGGTGCTGGTGACAGGTAGTTTGCGCCAATTGCAATACACGTAGGAGAGCTACGCCACATAAAGAGTTCCTTAAAACTCGTATGAGAAAAAATATTACGACTCTGCTTAAATATGTTACCTACTTATCTCATATTAAACTAGCAAAAAACAGCCCCCCCTTCAAATGCATACTTATAACAAGCCACCATGGTGAGGTTGGGGTCAAGGTATAGGATATGGGTGGGGATGCATACTTGGTGACCCTCAGAAGTAGTGTAGATGCCACCACTCTTTAAGAGAACAGTGTAGAATGAGTCAAAAATATTTATGTCCTGCTGCTCTATGAGTTTGCCTCTGGAAAGAAAAACGTTACCACTTTGAAGATGTTCGATGTGGCATTATTCAATAAAAATTTGGAAGTAACCTATATACCCAGTAATAGGGGAATTATTTAAATCAGGGGGAATCTATAGTATTTCATTTTATGCAGTTATTCAATTATAAAAGCTGTGTGGAAACATGAAAAATGTTCATTATGTATTGTTAAGTGGACCAAAACCCCTCTTGTACACAAAATTACACACATACTATAATTGCAGTGAAGGAAAAGTGTGTCTCTATGAACAGGGGCCTGAAGGAGATACAGAAGAATGAAAATAGCTTTGTTAGGGTGGAGATTTTCCTGTGCCTTGGTTGTTACTGTTGTTTTAATTTTTAAAAATTGGGGGACCCCTCCAAGTCTTGTGGGCCACATCACAGGCTCTCTCCCAACCATGGCCCATTCTCTGGCTGGAGGCTGTGCCCCCGGGGACAGCCTGGATGCCCGATTCCTTAAGTCTGGGCCAGACTTTGCTTCTGTGAAACAAGAGTGTGTCTATACCCGCTGGATGTGGACAACCAGGCCAGCAGCTTCCCACTCATGGCAGCTTTGAGGCTTGGGAGACCTGCCACCTCTGTAGCACCAGCCCCCAGGTGGTAGGACCTGGCTGTCCTGCCAAATTATGACTGCAGTTCCCAAAATGACCAGCTTGGGCCTGGTGACTGGGGCTACTAGAGCATCTCAGCCGTGAGGCCAGAGCCTCCAACTCTAGAGCCAGCACAGGAGCTTCTGGGGCCCAACCTAGACCTTCTGCCCCAAACTCAGCCCCCTCCAAGTCCCGGGCAGGGACAGGTAAGCAGAGCTTGTGCAGGGAGCCAGGAGCCCACGGCCCACAGCCATCAGGGGGAATCAGGTCACCCCTGAGAGCCAAGCTTTCTAGATCACCCCCCTCCCACCCTATGTCTGTAGGCCTGGGAGCTCCAGGCTGGGCTCTGAGACCCCGCCTTGCCCCTCCCACTCCAAGAGCTGCTTACGTGTGTGCGCGCATGTGTGGTTGGATTCTTCTTGTGTCGTCTCTCCTTCGTGCTATGTGCATTTATCGATCGCTTCCTCTGTCCTGGTTTCTGTGGGGCCTGCCCTCTGGGCCTCAACCATTAACTCAGAGCTTGTAGCCCCTGTCAGTCCTTCTCCAAGACTCTGTTTATAGGGCCTGAGCTTACTGTTATGAGTACTAATAAGGATAAAGGAATAACCACGGGCAGGTGGACAGTGCTTTACTGTTTACAGAATGCTTCCACACACACTTATCATCTTCTTGCAGAAGGATATTCCCAACGCCGAGCTGACCTTAATTCTGAAATCGACTCATCCCTGGTTTCCACAAAAAAGTTTCACCCCCACCTATTATGTCATGATTTTTACAGGTTTCCCAAAGATTTGAGAACATAGGGAGAGGCCACACAGTGTGAGGCATTTTGCTGGAAATTTTGTGGTGGGCATGTTTCTTTGGCCTCCACCCCTGCATGTGATTCAAAGCCCCCTCCTTTCCAAGGAGGGCCTCTCCTGGAAGCGGGTTCTCAGGTCAGCAGCTGGTGTGGTATAGTTTGTTATCCCAGAAGCTAGGGGCTCTCATTTCATTTATACTGTAATAATCTCTTATTGATTTTAATAAAATTGAAAAATCTCTTTGTGAATGAAAACCCTCGGGTCCCACCCACAAGTGCTGACTTGCTGCATTTTCTCCAAACCGTGGATATCATGATTCATGCCTGGGCACTGCCGCAGTCGAGAGCTGGTTTCCCCAGCAGAATAAATGTGAACCATAAAAAGTCACACATTCAAGGACCTCCCGAGGGCCCTCGGTGGTCCTGCCTGGGAGGGAGGAAAATCTCCTGAGGGGGCAGTCAGAGGCAGCAGACCAGCACAGAGGCAGTCTAGGGGAAGGAGCAGAGGACCAGGCATCACTCTACCCATGAACTTCATGTAGCACCTTCCTTGTGATCCACTCCTGTCTTAAACGGAACTCCCCTCATCCCCCCAAATGAGACCACCACCCATAGGGATGCTCAGTCTGGAAACCAAGCACCATGTCACCCTCGATTCCTGTTCCTGCTCCTCGAAGGACCTGCCACGCTCTGCACACCCACCTTGACAACCTCGCCCGGACTGTGGCCTCCGCCCAGAATTGAAACCCCCCTGCCCACCCCTGCACACCGTTCCTCTACTCAGTTCACTCACCAGCTCCGTCTGCAAACACTTCAACCCTGGCATTCACTGCTGCCTTCCCTGTGCTCTCGTGGACCCTGTATGTACCTCTCTTTCTGTTTTTGAAAGTGACGTATCACATGGACTGAGTGTCCATCACACTCTCAAGCCCTTTATTACTTAATCTTATAACGACCCTAGGGAGGGAGGTATTATTATGATGCCCTCTTTCACAGATAAGGTCACGCGGTGAGGAAGTGGCAGAGCCTCAGCTTGAACCCTGGCAGCCTGGCTTCTGGGTCTGGGTTTGCAACCACTCTGCCTCCAAGATAACCATTATCCTACTTATTTCCCTTAGACGTGAGGTCACCAAGGTCTGAGGTCACACGTCCTTCATTCTCGTATCACCAAGGGGCTGGGACACAAAGCTTCGGCAATGTGTGTGGGGTCCATACCTTGCTTGGTGACATCCTTCCTCAAGGAGATTGTCTATGATACCCACAGTTTTTTCATCCCCTTCGATGTCTAGAGGGTCTGGCGGGCTCCAATGAGCCAGGCATGGTGATTGGCACTTGACCTACAACATTGGGTTTATCTTTGCGACATAGGAAGGGTTTGTTCTGGGAAGCCCAGAGAGGTTAGGTGAACTTGTGAAGTGCCCTGGTAGTTAAACACGGGACGGCCTGACTCCAAAGCCAGGGATCTTCCCACCGTGCCCCGTGGCCTCCCAAACCCATGGTTTACATTGCTCTGCTCAGGGCTTCTTTAAAACTGCAGACTCCGCCTGCAAAGCCTTTCCCTGAGACAGCCTCCGGCTCTGGGTAGGTCATCTTAAGGGAAATAAAGAGTTATTTTCATATCCCACTCACGCAGCAGGACATAATATACAGGGTGAATAAAGAAATAGGAGTCCAGGATCCAGCATTATTGTCCCAAGGCCAGCAGACAGGAGGGGGCTGCTGTATTCTCAAAACTGGGATGTGGGTATGGATGGTCTCCAGGTGAGGCATCCTCGTGGGAGTGAATACCTCTTGGTGTGAAGGCTCAGCCCATTCCCCTTCTTGGGATCTGCCCTCCTCCCAGTATCTACAGGTACGGGCCCTGGGCGGTCCTGTCCCCTGTGGCTGCCCCAGAAGCCCAGTCGTAGCTGAGGACACTAGGAGTAGACAGCTGGCTTAGGCTGGGCCAGTCAGATTCTCTCCCGGGAAAGGGAATTGTGAAGAGACAATGATCAGTTTCAGCTGGACCCCTGAATGGGACGTAATATAAACCCAGGGCTAGGGCAGAGTCAAGTTGAGAGAGAGAGTGCGGTGGGGTAGAGGGAGAGGGAGAGGATAAAAGAGGAGAGGAGAGGAGGGGAGAGAGAAACATCAGAAGGGCAGAGGGAAGCAGAGACCGTGTGGCCCTGGTGAGATGGGGAAGGTGATCTTGATTCCTGACAGCTGAGGCCTGTGTGATCCTCATCTTGTATTCTAGGAGACACCCCTTTATGTTTTCCAACTCCCCCCACCCCGGCTTTTTATTTGTGTAAACTAGTTCCAGTGCATTTTTGTTACCTGCAACCAGAAGAACCCTGACTAAGACATACGATCTCTAAGTTATCTCCCTTGTGGATTCAGCCCTTGGGATGGCAATGCAAGTTGGAGACCAGGAACGCTGAGTGAACACACACTCCTCAGACCCAGAGAGGAGGTGAAGAAAGCACCAAGGGGACCAGGGGGGCGCTGACTGTTTTGTTTTGCTTTTTGGTTGAAGGAAAAGTGACCCAGGCTCAGGGCATCAGGGTACATGGCCAGTGTCTCTTTGTATCTGAAGGGCTTCATGGGAAGACTTGGCCGTGGAAGGTTCAGAGATAGAGTTCTGGATCTAGGTAAGGAAATCTTTCTCGGTCAGGTCAGGGGTGTCCTGGGAGGAGAGGGCTGCTTTGGGGACTGGAATTCCTGAGACTGGAGGCTTGACAGTGGATTCCAGCAGGAGATGGGACCCTTCCTGCTTCAGGGTCCCTGAACCAATGAATTCTTGTAATACGACTTGGTCCTTGGTGCGCCATTGATGGGTAGATCCATTCCAGGTGCTGGAGGTCTGGGGTGGAGAGGAAGCACATGAAGTTCTCTGACCAAGGCTGGACCAATCAATCCTCTCCCAGGAAGTGGAACCAGGCAGAGGCAATGATCAGTCTCAGCTGGGTCCCTGAATGGGCAGGACCTCAGGGAGGCCTCACCTACCCTCGTAGGCCCCCAGAGGCCCAGCCAAGACTGAGGAGCACCTCAGTTCCCTGCCCTGTGGCTCAGCATTCCAGCATCCTCTGGCCATGTGAGCTCACAAAGGAGACCTGGATGCTAGGCCAGCACAAACCCCCACTGTGGCTTGGCCCCTGCTCCGGGCACTTCTCCTGTGTCATTCCCTACCTACTCAGAAGGGGACTTCAAACAAGAAGACAGCTCCTTGCAATGAGTAGGGAGCTCTGGATGAATTTGCATTTCGTAGCGAAATCGCCTTTCTGAGCTATCACACAGAGGGAAGCCTGGTATTCAGTGAGGCCAGGATTCCCTCCCCAGGCTGGGCTGTGCTGTCCCCTCTGGATCCCTGCAAGCACTGGGTGGAGGTGGGTTGGGGAGGTGCAGCCTGGCAGGTACTTCTAAGTGATGCTGGCAGTGTGTCATCTACACGGCTTTAGGAAGGGAGACCTCTTGTGTCCTGCTCCCCCGTCCTGGCCATCTGCCTCCTATTCTCCAGTTACTCTCTCCCGGCTGCTCCGGTACAGCGGTCATCTCCCTGCCCACGATCCTCCCTCACATCTCCCCTTCCTGCCACCCCCGCACCCGTGGTGCCCCTTTCATTTACTCTCCTCATGCTCCTCTTGTTCTGGAATCCTCTCCTCCGCACTCATGTTCCTAAGTTGTATGTAACCTCACTGGCCGGTGTTCCTGCATCTCAGTACAGGATAGTCGTGGAGGAAGGGGCGGGGATCCTTTGGAAGATGTTCGCATCCATGTTCCCTGACCGCCATCCCCCGGAGCTGCCCTCCTGTGCTGGGGGGGATGCGGTGATTTTACTGCCCCTTTTCCTGCTGCAGCAGCTTTCAGGGCTAAGAGGACACGTTAGCAGCCTTTCTCAGGAAGTACCAATTAATCCAGGAGCCCATGGAAGGGGAATTGAAGGTCCTGGGCTTCAGACCAGATTTGGTCTTGCATTTAGGAACTCCACAGAAACCCAGGATGGTGGTTGAGTCTGAACTTGGGACTTGGGCCAAGAGTAGACCTGCAAGCCTGGCCTTTGCTTGGACGTTCTTAGGCATTCGGCCATTTCTTCACTCATTTGTTTGTCATTAACCTCCAATCTGTTCATCAGTCCCTCCTTCATTCCTCATTTGCCCATTTGAAAATGTATACATCAACATTCTTGGTCTCTTTATTCGTTTATGTACTCACCCGTTTTTGCTTTTTATTTCCAGCTTTATTGAGGCTTGAGAAACAGGTCACAATTGAAATTTCACAATCTGATAAGTCTTGGCACATGTATATACGCACAAGATCATCATCTCAGTTAGGATAATGAACACACCCATTACCCCAGAAGTTTCCTCAGGCCCTTTTATGTGCTCTAACCAACCACTGATACCAGTCCTTTGTTGACTATATGGTCTGCAAATATTTCCTCCCAGGCTATAGCTTGTCTTTTCATCCTTTTTTTGTTTTCATCCTTTTAACAAGGTCTTTCACAGAATGAAAGTTTTTACTTTTGGTGCAGTCCAACTTATCAATTGTTGGATAGTTTATGGTTTTCTAGAAATTAGTCCATTTCTTCTAAGTTGTATTATGAGGGTAAAGTTGATTATAGTATTTCCTTAGTATCTTTTTAATGGCTACAAGATCTGTGAAGATATCCCCTATTTCATTCCTGATATCGGTGAATTGTGTCTTCTCTCTTTTTATTTTTGTCAGTTTTTCTAGAATATTGTAAATTTTATTTTATTTTTTAAGGACAAGATTTTTATTTTATTGTTTTTTCTCTATCATTTTCCTATTTTCCATTTCATTGATTTCTACTCTGATTTTTATTAATTCCTTCCTTCTTGCGTTGGCTTTATTTACTCCTTTTTTCTAGTTTCTTAAGGTAGGAACTTAAATTTTTAATTTAAGGCTTCTCCTCATTTCTAATGTAAGCATTTAGTGCTATAAAATTTCCTCTCAGTACTGCTTTAGCTGCATCCCACAAATTTTAATATGTTGTATTTTTATTTAGTTCTATTTATTTTTATCATAATTTTTTGAGATTCACTGTTTGCCTGGTAGCTTGTTGAGAAATTTAAATTATTTAATTTCCATGTGTTTAGAATCTTTCCTGTTGTATATCTGTTTTGATCCATTGTGGTCAGAGAACACACTGTATATGATTTCAATATTTTAAAATTTGTCGAGGCTTGTTTTATGGCCCATTTTGATGAATGGTCTATCTTGGTGAATATTGCATGGGGACTTGAAAAAGAATGTGTGTTGTATTCTGCTGTTGTGGGGTGTGGATATATATATATATATATATATATATATATATATATATATATATATATATAAAATCTGCTTGGTTGATTGTGTTATTCAGATCTTGTATATTCTTACTAATTTTCTGTCCAGCAGTCGTATCAGTTGCTTAGAGGTAGAGGTTGATGTCCCCAACTATAATTGTGGATTTGTCTATTTCTCCTTTCAGCTTTATCGGTTTTTGCTTCAAGTATTTTGAGGTTCTTTTGTTTGGTGCACACATAGTTAGGATCATTGCGTCTTCCTGGTGGACTGATCCTTTTATCATCATGCAAAGTCCCTCTTTGACTCTAGTAATTTTCTTTGCTCTGGGGTCCGCTTTATCAAATATTAATAAAGCCAGTCCTGTTTCTTGATTTGCATGGCCTATCTTTTGCCATAATTTTACTTTCAATCTACCTATATTGTTGAATTTGAAGTGTTTCTTATAAATAGCATGACTTGAGTAATTTTTTTACCTACTCTGTCTATTGATAGGTGTATTTAGACCATTTGTATTTAAGGAAATTATTAATATGTTAGTGCTTAAGTCTGCCATTTTATTATATGCTTTCTGTTTGTTTTCTGTGGTTCCTATTCCTCTGTTTCTGTTTTCTTGCTTCCTTGTGCATTACTTAAGCATTTTTAGGACTCCATCTTGATTTATTTATTGTGCTTTTGAGTGTATCTTTTTGTATAGTTTTCATGGTGGTTGCTCTGAGTGTTATGATATACATATGTGGCTTATCACAGTCTACTGGAATCAACATTTTACCACTTCTAGGAAAGTAGAAACCTCACTTTCATTTAGGTCCCTTTGCCTTCTGCATTTTTAAGCAGTGTTGTCTTGGGTATCATGTGATGATGTAGTTTTTGTTTCAATTATTGTATGACTTACAGAATTTATGAGAAAAATAGCCTGTTGTTTTTCTTCTCTTTCTGTTCTTTCTTCCTTCACAATGATTGTGAATTCTTTTACTTATGATTTCCTTTGTGTTTAAAGAACTTCATTTAGCCAATCTTTAAGGATAGGTCTCCTAGAAATAATTCTTTTAGGTTTCCTTTGTCTGAGAATGTCTTTATTTCCCTTCATTCCTGAAGAATACTTTTGCCACGTATAGAATTTGCAGTTGACAGTTTTTTTTTTTTTTCTTACAGTTCTTGAAAAATGTTGTGCCACTTTCTCTGACCTCCATGGTTTCAGATGAGAATTCTCCTGTCTTTTGAATTTGTGTTCCCCTCCAAGTAATGCATCATTTCTCTCTGGCTGCTTTCAAGAACTTTTCTTTGCTTTTAGTTTTCAAATTTTTTATTATGATGTGTCTTGGTGTGGATTTCCTCACGTTTTTCCTGTTTAGGTTTTGCTCAACTTCTTGAGCCTAAAAGTTTGTGCCTTTCGCCAGATTTGGAAAGTTTTCAGTCATTATTTCTTCAAATAATCTTTCAGTCCTTCTCTTTCTCTTCTGTCCTTCGGGGACTCTGATAATACAAATGCAATATCCGTGTTCTTACGTTACTGTCTCATAGATTCCTGAGGTTCTGTTTATTTTTCAGTCAGTCTATATTTTTATTTCTCTATTGTTCAGGTTGGGTGAATTTTCATCATCCATCCTCAAGTTCACTGACTATATCAAGTGTTGAGCCCATCCAGAGAATTTTTTATTTGTTATTGTGTTTTTCAGTTTTTTTTTTTTTTTTGCTTAGACTATCTTCTCATTTGTTTCAAGAGAACTGGTAATTGTTTGTTGAAGCTGCTTTAAAACTCTTGTCAGATAATCCCACCTTCTCATTTGTCTCACTGTTAGCATTAGTTGATTGTCTTTTCTCATTTGAACTGTGATTTTCTTATTTCTTGGTGTGACAGGTGATATTTGATTGTACACTGGATATTTCATCTGTTAGGAGACATTGAGTGATAGTTAATTTTCTAATTTAGCAGGCAGTCACCCTGTTTACTTTTGTGACTTACTTTTGTGGCTGTGGTTCTAAGGGCAGTTTAATGTTAGGAGCTTTTGTTGTGTTATTTTGGTCTGCTCAGTTTGTCTGGTGTCACTCTTGCTGCCACTGGGTTTTGCTATTGCTGCTTGAGGGGACAAGAGGGTTTTCCCAAGGTCTGACTGCTGAGTGTGTCTCAGTGGAGAAGGGAGTTTTAGGCCCATGGGGACAAAGTAACTTCCTGGGCCAGATGCTTGCTATGGTGGGGTCCTCTTGCCAGTGCCCCTTGGCCACCCCAGTGGCTCTGGCTTGGAGTGGGGAGTCTCATGCCCACAGGGTGAAAGAGGCTTCCTGGTCCAGCCCACTTGTTATGGTGGGGACTTCTTGGCCAGGGCTGCTGGCTGCCCCAATATCTGTTGGCAGGAGAGCGGAGTCCCTGGCCTAATGGGGAAAGAGAGCACTTGTCCTGCCACTTATTGTCAGCAGGGTTCCCCATTGATACCCTCTGTGGGTGGTGCCAGGGCAACTGTGTTAGTCCTGAACACCGTCATCTCTTGTTTATAGCCTCTTAAATGCCCATGCTTCCATTCTGATGGAAGCACTGTGCCCTCCCTGGCTCTGTTTGAGTGTGAACTTTGAAAAAAAATAAATCCAACTCCATCATTTTCTTTCTCAAAGACCCTCCCATGGCCTCCCAGACTCCATAGCATGGACTACATGACCCTCCATTGTCTGGCCTCAACTCTGACCACACTCTTTCTCCTTTGTAAATCTCAGGCCCACTGACCTCCGTGTAATTCCTAGCACACGCTTAAGGGCCTTTGTGCCTTCTATTCTCTCTCCTGGAACACGCTTACTTAGACCTTCACTTCTTTCAAGTCTCTGAGCAAATGTTACCTCCTTAGAGAGCCTTTCCCTGCCCATCTTGTTCATTCCCTTTTCCCTTATTCTGAAGCTTGAGTACCTGGGTTTCACTTTCAGCATATCCACTGGGAAGGAAATGTTCATTCCTCCCCTTCCCTCATTCCGTTATTCATTTCCCCTTATTTCTTTTAGAAACTGAATTCTCTCTCAAATTTAATCTGGCCACATGGCCACTCGGGTAAAGACTACATTTCCCTGACTCCCTTGCAGCTAGGTGAGCCCATAAGGCAAAGCTTGGGCTAATGAGCTGTGTGTGGAAGTGATGTGTGCAGCTCTGGTGTATCCACTTGCCCTGGTCTTTTGCATTCTCTTTTCGCATCTCACAAACTGTAATGTGGCCATGAAGCTGAGCTAGCTTTGACCCTACAGAGAGGACTACATCCTGTGGTATGGCAGAGAAACGAAGTAGGAAGATCCAGGGTTCCTAAATGATACTTGCAACAGAACTTTCCACTGACTCTGGACTACCCGCCTACCTCTGGGCTGTTATGACAGAAATAGACATCCGTTTTATTTGGGCCACTATATGTTGATGTCTCTTTGTTACAACAGCTCATTTTATACCCTAATACAATAATTTACCATCTGTGAGAACTTGGGCAAGTTATTTAACTTCTCCATGCTTCTGTGTCTTCATTACTAAGTAGAGATAATAATAATACCTACTTTATGGTATTGTTGGGAGAGTTCAGTGTATTAATACATGAATGGGGCTTGTAACAAGCTCTTAATCCATGTTGGCTTCTAGTATTTATTCATCTTCATAACTCTTATTGCTACCTGGCATTATATAATGTATGTCCTTGCTTACTTGTTTATTGACTATCTCCCTCTCTCCGTTAGAATATAAGCTCCTTCATGCAGGGGCCAGCCTGACTTGGCCCCCAACTGTAGCCCCAGCTCTAGAACAGTGCCTGGCCCCACGTAGAAACTCCACAAAGGTTTGTTAAATAAGTGAAAATGAATGCATACACGCATTTATTCTCTCCTTCCTTTCCTTTCCTTATTAATTAATTCATTCTACTCATTCCAACTTGAAAACATGATGCATTTTAGCTGTTCATGTAGCCGTCTCATGAGGCTGGAATAAGTGTACATTTCAGCTCAGTCCAGCTGAACTGAGCCATGAGGCTTCTGCCTGATCCTTAAGCACACACTGCCGGGACCTCTCACGGATGCTTTCTTCCTTCCCTATCCACCCTGACAGCTATGCACTCACAATTTCCTCCACTGATTTCATCATGAGATAGGAGACGAGCTGCATCCCAAAGCTTCGTTGCTCTGCTCCAACCTCTCCCTGAAGAAACCATCATCTTGCCTCCTCCCAGCCTTCTCCCTTTTCTCACTCTCTCCCAAGTGTCCCTGAGACAGGCACCAGAGACTCACTGGGTTCTTGGCAAAGATAAATGAGGCCTCTTCTCCTTGCTGCAACTCAGAAGAGGGGGCATCCCTGGCCTTGCCCTGCCATTGGTGCCGAGGGAGCAGGCAGACGCTGAAGGCCAGAGTGAGTTGTTCTGTCAACAAAGGTTCACTGAGCACTCAGCAAATGCCACACGTTGTGCTGAGCCAAACAGACCCGGTCACTGCCTCCATGGATCCGGTTGTCTTATGGGGGAGACGGATTTACATGGAATAATCAAATACGTAAACATAAGCTACACAAACTAGGGTGAGTGTTATGAGGAAAAGGTCCATGATGCTATGAGAAAATGTAACATGGGGGTCTGTGGGGTCGCGGAAGTGACATTTGAACTGAGAAGAGAAAAGGGAAATAGAATATAATTGGGGAACAGGTTGGGTGTGGAAGAGGAGAGAGCATACCAAGTAGAGGCAACAGCATGTGCAAAGGCCCTGTGGTTGGAGAAACAGAAAAGGACTGCATGGTTGGTGCACAGAGAGCAGGCTTGAGACCAGACAAATAGGCAGGGGCTAGATCCTTGAAGCCTTGTTGTCCAAAGGAGGATTTTCTTCATCCTAATGATTTTGAGAAGAAGAGGGTGACATGGTCACATTTGTGTCTTGAAGGGGTCTGTCTGACTGCTGTGTGGAGAAGGGATTACAGCAAGTAAGAGTGGAGCTGTAGAGATGAGTTAGCAAGCTAATGCAGAAGCCCTGGCAGGAGATGTAGGCAGCCTAGGCAGGGGAGATGAGGGTGGAGAAAGAGAGCAGTGGGCAGAGAGTTTAGGATGTACAACTGATGAGACCCCATCCACACTCTTGGCGGGATGTGGATATGGAGGGGGAAGGACAGTGCAGTGCAAAGAGCAAGGCCCAGGTTTCTGGGCCATTCCGCAGGATAGACAGGAAGGCAAGGTCTGGGAAGAAAAATCATGAGTGCGGTTTTGGATTTGCCAAGTTTGTGGCACTTTTGTGATGTGAGGTAGGCGGGTGGATATGCAAGTCTAGAGGCCAGAGGAAGGGCTGCAGATACATGTGAGGGAATTACGATCCCAAGGGTGGTGACTGAAGCTGTAACAGGAATGTGATCACCTGGGGAGGGAGTGTAGTGTCAGCAGAGAAAAGTGACAGAGCAGAGATGCTAGAGGCAAGGAATGAGTGCAGAACATAGAAGAATATTAGAAGAAAATACAGGGCAGAAATTTAAAATATAATCCTGGGGGAGGAAAGCCTTCCAAGTCTTCCACCCAGAACCATAAATGAGACACAGTCAGATCTGAATTCTTTAAAAAATGTAAACTCTCTGAACAAAGAAGACACAACAAAGTTAAAAGACAAGCAGCAGACTGAAATGAAATATTTGCAATATGTTCAAAAGACAAAGATAAAAATCTCTAAGTTCCCTAAAGAGAGGGACAATCTAAGAGAAAAGCAAACGAAGGAATGAACAGACTGGACATTGAGCTCCACGTTATTAAGAACCAGTTATGAGTAAATCTGCAATGAAGGTGTTTTGTCCATTAATTTGACAAAAATTAGCTGAAAGTATTGCTAGCACTGTGAGGAGAGAGACACCATATCCTGCTGGCAAAGTACGTTTGGAGGGCAGTTTGGTAGAAGCTGTCAAAACTCTAACCAGGAACGTCTCATTTAGAGTCTACATTAAAAGAAAACTCATGTGTGCATCAAAGTGCGTTGAGTTATAAAGAAGTTTATTGCAGTAGTTTTTAATAAAGGTTTAAAAATCTGGAAGGAATATACATCCATAAACATATTCTATACAATGTGAACTATTTATGTAAAAAAAGGTACGTGTGTTTCTGAATAGAGAATGGTGGTCACTAAGGGTTTGACCGTGGCTTCTCTGAGGGAGGAAGTAGGGATGGGGGGATCGGGTGTTGAAGGGAGATTTTGCACTTTGTTCTAGAAACTTCTGCATTGTTTGAATCATGCATGACAAAAAGGTATTCTTGTATTCGCTGTGTAATGAAAAATTATAAAAATTATTAAAAAAAGAGAAATCCCGACTTGGCTTCCATAGATAGAAGGCCAGAGGGGATGGCCAGCTTCTGGCAGTCTCGGCCACCTCTGCTCTGTCCCTCCTGGCTAGGGAATGATCCTTCTGTTGTCCTGGGCTGCTCGCCCTCAGTTCCCACGTCCCTCGTCCCTGTTTGTCCAGGTGGCCAGCCACAGGGTGCTCCTTTGTGGGGCAGGTGTGGAAGATGGCAGTCTGCCAGAGAGCCACCACGGGGCAAAGGGCCTGGCCCCACGGTAAGTGCTCTGACCTCCTGTCTAAAAGCACGTTGACTTCCCCGTTCATCCACATAAACTGGCAGGATATCTTCGAATAAATCATGAGCGTGGCAGTTAAATTCTCTAAACCACACTGGAAAAAGGATTATGGTATTGACTGTGGGGACAGGAAGATTGATTCTCACCCAGAAAATCTGCCAGATTCTTGATTTAGGGAGCCGGTGATCAGCACAGGTTAGCTCTGATTTATATTGGCTTGCCTTTCCCATGGGTTCCTCTCCCAGTCCAGGGGACACTTCGGGTGGGACAGCTCTGGGGCCACTACTGTCCCGCTAGTTCTTTGCAAGATGGCCCACCAGGGTGATGGATACGGGCAGAGCTCACTGCTCCGCAGCTGCCTCCCACCATGCCCTCAATCCTGATCCGTGCTCTGGTGGCCCCTGCCACCTGCTGGATAAAGCCCAGCTCCTAAGCCTGGAATTGTAGGACCCCCTAGATGGAGCCCGTGCCACCTCCCGACACCCCTGCCCACCATGCATGCCCTGCTTGTGGTTTTCTCACGATGTACCTCGTACATGACTGTCCCTTTCCTATGGCGAGGGACAAGCATAGTAACCAGAGAGCGTTCCAGCCCTTGGACAGCTCAGAGTCTGGAGCAGGACACAGACTCCTGTGTGTGAGTTCCATGATGGGGGGCCCGAGGGGGCAAGGAAGAGGCAGCAGCCACACCTCACCTCCTCTGCCCTCTATGTGCCCACAAGGTCCCTGGGTCACCTTATCTCCCCTTCTTGTCCTTGTCACCTTCCTCATCATTCATATATGCTACTTCTGTATTTCCTCAGTCTCAGTTTTAGCTGTGATAGCTAACTTTGCATGGCTGCTGTGAAGTACCCATACTGCATCTGTCCTTGGTGACAACACAAAGCCGCACCTTGATTCACAGTTACCACTGACTGCCAACCCCTACCTGTGGACCCCTCTGTGTCTGGGGGACCCTGTGATGCTTGCTTGTATGTCTTACTTGCTGTGCCCAGCTGTCCCTCCACTGTCTTGCCTGTGATGGCTCATGGAGCTTTTGGTGTCCACGGGCACCACTGTTTTCTACCAGGGACACCCTCAGCTACTACCTGTGCTCCACTCCAAACCCAAACCCAAGCCCAGGGCAGCCCTTCACTTAATTCTCTACGGCCCGGTCTAGAAGAAACTTCAACTTCACATAACACATTCCTAAAGGTTCTAGGTTCATAGAAGGGAAGAACATTACGAACTTATAACTTCTGTAGAGGGGGCTGCGCTCAGATGCCGGGGGCTCAACCCCTCCCTGGGGACCCTGCAGACCAGTGGCTGCTTCACTTCCAGTGTTCTCCACAGGACCGAGAGCAGCTCAGCTCAGAAAGAGGCTGGGATGCTTCTCTCTCCATCTACTGTCTCCCTTCCTCTTCCCCACTTGCTGCCCTGGGACCAGCTCTTTCCCAGAACGACTGACAGTGGAATATCCACTCACTTCGAGGGAAGCCCCACTCCACAGGGCATGGGAGCAGCTCAGATTTATTCATCGTAAATAACTTCATTCCGAGGACACTTACTGTCCCGTGCAGTCTTTCCTCCAGCAAGAGATGAAGCAGGTAACCTCAGCATCCTCCCTCTGAAGTCAGGCTTCCTCTCCCACAAAGAACTGCCCAGAAAAGTATCCACGTTTCCCCAGGAACGAGCACCGCTTTGCAGCAGAGTTCATACGGAAGCAAAAAGTATTTATTATAGCTTCTGCCCCTCCCCCTCCTGCCCCTGCCCCCCTAATGGGGAGGGGGCAAGGAAGTCTCAGCTGCCAAACAGAACCCTTAAATTCTTAGGTTAAAAGATTTGTATTCAGGGCTTCCCTGGTGGCGCAGTGGTTGAGAGTCCGCCTGCCGATGCAGGGGATGAGGGTTCGTGCCCCAGTCTGGGAGGATCCCACGTGCCGCGGAGCGGCTGGGCCCGTGAGCCATGGCTGCTGAGCCTGCGCGTCCGGAGCCTGTGCTCCGCACGCAATGGGAGAGGCCACAACAGTGAGAGGCCCGTGTAAAAAAGATTTGTATTCAGCTTACTGGCGATTTCATGATTTTCCCCAAGAACAACCAGCGAGTATTTGTGTAACTAAAAAGCACATCGTGGTGATTTTCCTAAAATAAGGGAAAAATTTACTCCTTAAAGATGAATGCAAGATTCTTGGGAGCAAATATCAAGATGCTGCAACTTTTTCAACACCAGGGCCCCCCTACTTCCCAGCTCAACGTGCTGAGTTTTCATGAATCTGAGTATCCAGTGGCAGGAAGCAGACTCCTCCCTCCATTACATCTGAGCCACCTGGAGAATTACAGACTCCAGGGAGGTAGAACCCTGGAATTACCCAGTCTATCCCTGGGAATCGGGAGACGTCCTATGAACAGATCTGATGACCTCTCAGGTCTGGCTGACATGCCTTTCACAATAGGGAACTCCCTCCCTCCCAGACTGGTCCATCCCTGGCCGGCTCTGATGGTGGCATTGCCTTCCTCAACTTCTGCAGCTGGCTCAGTCCCAGCCCCCGGGGCTACACAGAAATCAACTGCTTTTCCTGGGACATGACCCCATTGATATGCCCACAGAGTACATATTCTTTGATCTGATCTTCTCCAGGCTGAGGCTGAGTGTCCCGATTTCCATCCCCACCTTCCCTCGCGCCAGCCCCCGAAGCCTAGGTCCACGGTTTTCTGTTCTATGAGGTCTTCAGCTCTTTCCCCACTCTGGCCTTCTCCTGGGGACATGGCCCATCTGCTGGCTCATCCCCATCGCCTGCCCAATGGGGGCAAGGCTGCTGCCCCAGTTCTGGTGAATACACTTGATATTCAGGCAACCGTATTTCTCATTAGCAATTTCTGGCACTGGTGTTATGGGTTGGCTCCGACAGACCTGAGAGGTGACCGACACAGCTGTAAGCATCACGACACATTTGCACTCATGCCTTTGAGTATCCAAGTACAATTCACCTTGTCTAAATGGAAGCAGAGTGATTTGTCGGGGAGGAAAACTTTTCCCTTCTTCCCTTCTTGCTTTTTTGGCTGGTCTAATAATGAAATTGACCTAAGACAGATTAACAGGAGAAAAAACAAATTTCGTTTCATATGTATGGGACCCCCAAAGATATGAGACTCAAAGAGGTGACCAAAGCAGACAGCTTTTATGCCTTGTAGACAGAGAAACAATACATCTGTGAAGAATTGACAAAACAAAGGGGTTTGGGCTTGGGGTAGCTAATTAGTGAAGAAGTAACAAGGTTTGTTTAGTAGCCTTCTTAGGCATGAATTCTCCATCTCTGGTGATTAGGATGTCTCTCTACCTCCTCGTACAGGGAAGTTACCTTGCACACAGGAGATTTATTTCCCACTTCCAGGGGGATAAAGGAAGGTCAGAGTGTCCTTCCTGCACCTGCTGTTTCTTAAGTAACTATAATTCAAAATAGTCAATATGCCAAATGTGGCATATTGGGGAGCATATCGCGTTCCCACTGCCAGTGCTTTTGTGGGGAAGCCAACCAATTTACCAAGGACCAACTTACATGATCAATTTGGCCAATGACCAATTTGCAAACTATTTTTTAGAATTGAGTTTTGCTCCAGCGGTTTTGACCTTTTTTGCCATTTGAGTCTGAGTTGCTTGCAGGTGTTGAGTTTGGGAGGGAGCTTCCCCTGGCACACACTTCTCCTGGGAGCAGAGAGGCATCCTCTCGTGTCTCAGCAGAGGTCTGCCAGTTCAGTCGCCTATGCCCTTCACTCCAGTCAGGCTATGACGGCCGGACCTGGCTACAGAGCTGTGAGCAAAGAAGGTCACCGCAGCGACGGTGGAACAGAAACCAGAGGGAGGCAGTTTCAGGGGAAGACCTGGGACAGGTGTCTCTTCCTGAGATAGATCTGGGCAAGAGCCAGGAGACAAAAAAAAAAAAAAAGGAATAAGAACTTCTAAGGTGAGCCAACAGGAAAAAAGTAAAGATTTTCTGAAACTTAAAAAAAGTAGTTCTTGAACTTCAAACTATATACATTAGAAGAATTGGCTCTTTTGAGAATTATAATCATAATGGCTTACAAGATCAAGTGTAGAAGTATCTCAAAACACAGAGCGTTGATACAAAGAGAAATCGGAGAGAGAAAGAGGGGGAAATTTGTAACTGGCAAAGAGAGCTTGGGTGCACTGGGATGGGGTGGAGTAATCATTGATCTCTTAATATAGCAACAGAAGAATACAGAGTGTTTTGTGCATGTGGGGATTAAGAGTCATCATTAATAGAATGAAAATCAAGAGAGAATTGTCAAAATAATGGAGGGGGGAGATAAGAATAAGTATTTACCTGACAAAGCCAGATAAATTAAGGAAAAGGAAAAAGAAAATAGCAAGGTAAACAGTAACCATAATGTAAGAGGGAAGAAATGAGACAAGTGTCATTGTTTCCATGAGAGTGGATTGGCTGAGTTCCCTGATTCAAAGGTTCAGAAACCAAGCTTGGCTTTATATGGCTTAAAGAATCTCACCTAAGGAATGTAAATTGGTGCAGCCACTATGGAGAACAGAAAGGAGGTTCTTTAAAAAACTGAAAATAGAGTTACCATATGATCCAGTATTCCCACTCCTGGACGTATATCTGGAGAAAACTCTAATTTGAAAAGATACGTGCACGCCAGTGCTCATAGCAGCAGTATAATACAATAGCCAAGACATGGAAGCCACCTAAGTGCCCATCGACAGATGTGTAAAGAAGATGTGGTACATATACATTTATATACACACACACACACACACACACACACACACACACACACACACACATATATATAATGGAATATTACTCGGCCATAAAAAATGAAA
Source organism: Phocoena phocoena (assembly GCF_963924675.1). Taxonomy (NCBI): domain Eukaryota; kingdom Metazoa; phylum Chordata; class Mammalia; order Artiodactyla; family Phocoenidae; genus Phocoena; species Phocoena phocoena. Next base: position 49,397,146 of record NC_089237.1, read on the forward strand.
TAATGCCGTTTGCGGCAACATGGATGAACTTAGAGATTGTCATACTAAGTGCAGTCAGACGAGAAGGACGAATATGTCATCACTTACACGAGGAATCTAAAAAACGATACAAATGAGCTTATTTACACAACAGAGATAGACTCACAGGCATAGAAAACAAATTGATGGTTACCAAAGGGGAAAGGGTGGGGGAAGGGGTAAATTAGGAACTTGGGCTTAACAGATACACACTACTATATACGAAATAGATAAACAGCCAGGTCCTACTGTATAGTATAGGGAACTATATTCAATATCTTGTAATAATCGATAATGGAAAAGAATCTGAAAAAGAATATATACATACACATATATATGTATATATATCACTTTGCTGTACACAAGAAACGAACACAACATTGTAAACCAACTATACTTCAATTAAAAGAAAGAATCTCAAGTCCATTCTCTAGTAAGTCTGTGTCTTTATTCCCGTCTTACCCCTAGGTTCTTCATGACATTTTTTTTTCTTAGATTCCACATATATGTGTTAGCATATGGTATTTGTCTTTCTCTTTCTGACTTACTTCACTCTGTATGACAGATTCTAGATCTTGAGGATATGGGGAGGGGAAGGGTAAGCTGTGACAAAGTGAGAGAGTGGCATGGACATATATACACTACCTAACGTAAAATAGCTGGCTAGTGGGAAGCAGCCGCATAGCACAGGGAGATCAGCTTGGTGCTTTGTGATCACCTAGAGGGGTGGGATAGGGAGGGTGGGAGGGAGGGAGACGCAAGAGGGAAGAGATATGGGGACATATGTATATGTATAGCTGATTCACTTTGTTATAAAGCAGAAACTAACACACCATTGTAAAGCAATTATACTCCAATAAAGATGTAAAAAAAAAAAAAAAAGAATCTCACCTAAAATAAAGTGATTAAGAAAGGTCAAAAATTAAGTGGTGGGCAAAAAGGCACCAAGAAAGTGCCTCACCCCTAACAACAACCAACCACAACAAGAAATGGGGGCAGCAGTAATATCGAAGTGGAATCGAAGGTAGAAGATGTTACATGGGATCCAGAGCATGATGAAACAGAAGCAGAATGAATAATAGCAATAAGTATCGTTCATGGAACTCTTGCCAGGCACACAGGGCTATGGGCTTTAAAGGACGATGCCATGTAACCCTTGCCGCAGCCCAGTAAGGTAAGTACATCATTATCCCCATTTTATAGATGCACAAACTGAGGCTTAGAGAGTTTAAGCAGCTGGCCCAAGGTCTCAAAGTTGGAAGCCATGCTCTTAACCAGAACCCCTCCTTGCCCCTCACTTCACTGGAGCAAGACACGACCTTTTCCCCAGGGCCAGCACCTGATGTGGAGCCAACCCCACTGATATTATGTGGTCTTAGGGCGATATAACCCATTTTAACATTTTTAACAATTTCCAAAATATCACCAATTGATTTGTTTTCAATGGAACGATTCCATCTCATTCATCACGGGCACTCTGCTGCCTACGTCTTTTATTCTCGGGATAAACTCTCTTCTAAACTCGCTGGGGCCCTGCCTTCACAAAGACACGTTAATTAAAACTTGACAGCCAGAATCAATGACTCTTCCTCCACGTGGGACTCATGAGTGCCTCTAGCCCCATGGCGATTTCCGTACATCAGAACAGTGGCAAGGCAGTAGAGGTTCAACGTGGTTCAAATAATCTGGTTCCTATGGGTTGGCATCAAGGTAATTATAAAGTAATTCAATTAATTAAAAGTGAAACGTAATTAAAGTGAAAAAGATTTTGCAGCAGTCTCTCCTCAATAGCTCAGCTTAGCCGAGATGATGTATTAGACCAGACTTCTGCTTCTGCTACTAGAGGGTGAAGCAGAAATAAACTCAACTTTCTCTATTTTCAATGGCAATTCATACTTCAGATTTCACCCCATCCAATACTTGTAACATATAAGATGTGTTGTCCCACGTAAGCCATAGCCATCACGATAGAAGGAAGGGATGGAGACTCTATAACACCATCTTATTGCAGATTTAAGAAACAACAGCAAAGTAAATAATATTTAATGTGTCTACTTGATGTCTAATTATGTTGATACTGAATTACCAGTAAAACCTGAAAGATTATAAATATCCGATATTGATAAGGAAGTCGTTATCACTCAGCAGTTACTTATAACTTAATTTCAGTTAATAACATGACAATGAAATTTATTTCCTATGAAAACTTCGGTCCTGTTAGGGCGTGTGTAGGGAGATAAAACTGGAGTACAGGGAACTCCAGTTCCAGGAAACTCCAGCTGCATTTCTGGCTTTCCTGTATCCTGGGGTCCTTTGCGGAGATATATCTATCCTAGGGTTGGAAGTGCATGATGAATTACTGAATATGAGATAATCACTTGAGGAGCTTCTAAAAATTCTCATGCCCAGGCCACTCCCGCCCTCCCCAAACAAAACAAAACAAAACAAATCAGACTCTCTGGGAGTGAAACCGCAGGGCTCAGTGTTCTTTTGTGTTTTTATCTTTATTGGAGTATAATTGCTTTACAATGGTGTGTTAGTTTCTGCTTTTTGGCAAAGTGAATCAGCTATACATATACATATATCCCCATATCTCCTCCCTCTTGCATCTCCCTCCCACCCTCCCTATCCCACCCCTCTAGGTGGTCACAAAGCACCGAGCTGATCTCCCTATGCTATGTGGCTGCTTCCCACTAGCTATCTACTTTACATTTGGTAGTGTATATGTGTCCATGCCACTCTCTCACTTCGTCCCAGCTTACCCTTCCCCCTCCTCGAGTCCTCAAGTCCATTCTCTACATCTGCATCTTTATTCCTGTCCTGCCTCTAGGTTCTTCAGAACCTTTTTTTTTTCTTTAGATTCCATATATATGTGTTAGGGTACGGTATTTGTTTTTCTCTTTCTGACTTACTTCACTTTGTATGACAGTCTCTAGGTCCGTCCACCTCACTACAAATGACTCAGTTTCGTTTCCTTTTATGGCTGAGTAATATTCCATTGTGTATATGTGCCCCATCTTCTTTATCCATTCATCGGTTGATGGACACTTAGGCTGCTTCCATGTCCTGGTGATTGTAAATAGAGCTGCAGTGAACATTGTGGTACGTGACTCTTTTTTTTACATCTTTATTGGAGTATAATTGCTTTACAATGGTGTGTTAGTTTCTGCTTTGTAACAAAGTGAATCAGTTATACATATACATATGTTCCCATATCTCTTCCCTCTTGTGTCTCCCTCCCTCCCACCCTCCCTATCCCACCCCTCTAGGTGGTCACAAAGCACCGAGCTGATCTCCCTGTGCTATGCGGCTGCTTCCCACTAGCTATCTATTTTACGTTAGGTAGTGTATATATGTCCATGCCACTCTCTCACCCTGTCACAGCTCACCCCTCCCCCTCCCCATATCCTCAAGTCCATTCTCTAATAGGTCTGTGTCTTTATTCCCATCTTACCCCTAGGTTCTTCATGACATCTTTTTTTCCCTTAGATTCCATATATATTGGTTAGCATACGGTATTTGTCTTTCTCTTTCTGACTTACTTCACTCTGTATGACAGACTCTAGGTCCATCCACCTCACTACAAATAACTCAATTTCGTTTCTTTTTATGGCTGAGTAATATTCCATTGTATATATGTGCCACATCTTCTTTATCCATTCATCCGATGATGGACACTTAGGTTGCTTCCATGTCCTGGCTATTGTAAATAAAGCTGCAGTGAACATTGTGGTACATGACTCTGTTTGAATGATGGTTTTCTCAGGGTACATGCCCAGCAGTGGGATGGGCTCAGTGTTTTTCAAACTCCCAGAGTGATTCCAGTGTGCATCCATCCAGACTGAGAGCCGAGGTGAATCAGACTTGAAGTGCAAGGTGGATTGTGGGCTTGGGTGATGGGTCCCCTGTCCTGTCCCTTAAAGGCTGCTGGTCAGCCATGAGCTCTAGCCCAGTGTGGCCACGGGACACCTGGACCAGGCTCCTGAAATGCAGTTCTGTCCAGTCCTTCCTCACCCCACTGGCTCCACCCAGCATTTTTTTTTTTTCCTTGCGGTACGCGGGCCTCTCGCTGCTGTGGCCTCTCCCGTTGTGTAGCACAGGCTCCAGACACGCAGGCTCAGCGGCCATGGCTCATGGGCCTAGCCGCTCCACAGCATGTGGGATCCTCCTGGACCGGGGCACGAACCCATGTCCCCTGCATCAGCAGGCGGACTCTCAACCACTGCGCCACCAGGGAAGGCCTCCACCCAGCTTTTTGTGACCATCTTTCAGTGCCCACTCTGGAAGGATGACTCCCTCCTCTACCCGGCAGCCAAGCCCACCTGAGCTTGGTCTGTGGCCCCAACCTCTTCCTCTCCCACCCCACCCTCGCCTCCTGTCTTCTCGCTTACGCTCCGATTCTTCCCCCTTCGAGTTTGACTCTGCCCCCAGCCTGGCAGTGCCTGGCGGAGGTGGGGGTCCCTTCTCTGGCCAGCCCCACGGCAGGGCAATGGCCACACTGGCTTGGGAGGCGGGTCAGCTTCCCTGAGGTAGGGCTTGTGACTGCGTGGTCACGGTGGAATCTGCAGTACCCGGCAGAGTGGTGGACACCGGGTAAATGAGCAAAGCTTTAGAGGATAGACACCTGTCATGTGGGCTTTGACAGGAGAAAGAAACTACATTGCTTTGCTAGAAACCTGTGAGGAGTTCACTTGGCTACTTAATGAGGTGCAGTTATCCCAGAGGAGCGGCATGGATGGACAGATGCAGTGAAAGCTGGGTGAGAGCGAGGTTGTCCTTGTGCGTGGGTGGAGGGGCGGCCTGTGGGGGGCATGGGTGTGGAGGTGTTTGTGAGGATTGGGACATTGTGTGTGCAAGCATGAGTGTGCCCACGCGTGTCTGTCTCGTCTTTGTGGGAAGACCCCTATTGTGGTCGTTTTGAACATTGTTTCTGTAGGCAAAAGAGAGAGCATACTACCTGAGCCCATTTATATACAGTTCTAGACAATGCAGACTAACCAGTCGTGACAGAAAGCAGAACGGTGGATGCCAGGGGATGCAGGGCAGGGAGAGCCAGAAGGGAGACACTGCAAGGTGGCCCAGGGAAACTTCCGGGGGTGATGGATGTGCTCATGTGTGATCTTGATTGTGTGATGATTCTATGGGTGTATACAGGTATTGAAATGCATCAAACTGTCTGTGCACTTTTAACTGTGACGTTTACTAGAACTCAATTATATCTGCTAAAAAATGAATGAAAAAAAAAGTAGGGACTTCCCTGGCGGTCCAGTGGTTGGGACTCCTCACTTCCACAGCGGGGCGGGGGGGGGGGCGTGGGTTCGATCCCTGGTCGGGGAACTAAGATCCCACATGCCGTGTGGCATGGCCAAAAAAAAAAAAAAAGCAGCAGCAGCATGAAAAGTGGCCAAAAAAAAGAATAAGACTTCTGAAGTCAGTCTGGGTTCTAATTCTGGCTTCCCAGCTTCCTAGCTGGAATGACTGTGGGCAAGTTACTTAAGATCTCTGTGCCTCAGTTTCTTCATCTGTAAAATGGGAATAGTCATCTGCTTACCTCATAGAGTTGTACAGGATGGTAATGAAATAAGGATATGCAAAGCACTTATGCCAGTGCCTGGCTCATTTTTACTAGTCAGTAAATGGTACCTATTATTATTCCTGTTAGTGGACGTGCCTGGACGTGTGCATATATGTTGCGTGCTTATCTGTGCACACAACTTATATTGGTGTGTCTGTGAGTATCTGTGCAGGAGTGGGAAGCGTGAGTCGTGTGTCTGTGTGTGTCCGTGAGGGAGGTAGGGGGGGCCGTGGATTCGTGAGTTCAGGCATGAATCCTCCCTCCTCCAGGCCATCATTACAGCCTTCTCCTCCTCCACAGACTGCATGGGTATTGATTTTTTTGAAGAGTTACTAAACTGCTACATTTACTGACTCATTCAGTCTTTTATCGTATCCAACAGCACGGTGCCTTTTGGAAATCACATCGCCCTGGTTCCTTCATGGCTTCTGTAAATCAAGTTTATGTTACCATTGAAAATGTCAAAAGGACTCGGCCAAAGGAAACTGGGGACTTTCTGGGGTGGCAGGACCCTGAAGCTGGCTGGCTCTCAGGCTGCAGTGAAGGAAGCTAAAGCTTCCCTCTTTCCACGTGGATACACTTTCTGTGAATTCCCTAAAGCTGGGAGGGAGGCAGAGCATCACCTGGGAGAACAGATGCCTTGGATCTGTCTGGAGTGGGCCTACGCAGGAGGAGGGAATTAGCAGAGGCCTTTGGGGATCGACTTGGCATCATCAGGATGACTTCCTGGAGCCCTGTGCTGCTCTGTGCTGGGGGTTTGGGGGGTAAGAGGAGTGTCATCATCCTTGCCCTCAGAGAGGTCACAGATGAGAGCAGTAGAGGCCCAAGCCAGCCCCCTGGCTCCAGGGATGTCTCTCCAGACCAGGTTTGCACATAATGATGTGAGGACAGGGTTCACAGGGTAGACTTGGGGTCAGACTGCTCTGGGGTTGCCTTGAGCCCCAGACCTGCCACTCAGCAGCTGTGCAGCCTTGGTTAGGTTGCTTAACGTCTCTGGGGGTCTCATCTGCAAAACTGGGGTCAGGGCACCTCACACGTTGGGTCTCACCCTGGAAGACCCCCACTTCCAGGGTCTCAGTTATATATGTTTAGTCTGTATTTGAGTCTAGACCTAATCAGGGGACTCAGGCATTTTTATAAGAAGATCATACTTGTACTAGGCCACATGTCTCAGGTGCCAGGGGGAGTCCTCACTACCCGGAACCATGAGGCATCCCAGTTAGAGGGTGTTAGAAAGGAATTAGAGGATTTGGACAGGGTTCAAGGACGTAGAGCTTTGTTCTGGGTTGGATGCTGTCAGGAAGTGAAGATAATTCTGGGTTTGTTTGGTATCTTGATAATTCTTTTCTCTAAGGTGAGAGGAAGAGGGAGGAACAGCAGTCACACACGTTAGCTGGGATCGGGGGATATTTGGTGATTTTCGCGGTTTGGTTAAGGTTCATGTGTTGTCTGTGTTCCGACATGATTTTAAGGAGTTTTGGTTTTGTCTTGAAGTCACACAGTCTCCTTGTCTATTGTTGATGTCCTGTGAAATTGTTGAAGAGGCGGACACCAGGGGAGCCTACCTGGGGGTAACTGAGACTGTTTCATCTCCAGACCCCTAGTCTTGGAATGAACCAACCCAATCACTAGTGCATATGCTCAGTTCGCAAACTTGGCTGTGCAAACAAAAGAAACTTAATTTTCCTGAAACTCAACCTCATTTCTCTTTCAAACCTTCATTCAGCTGGGTAGTGGGAACTTGGTCAATTTCTTCCTGCCTTTTGCTGTGGTTACGTCTCTACTTTCAGGAGGGCTGACACAGAGGTGGAGCAGGGCTGACAATTTGAAATGAAAATTCTAAGTGATATCGTCTAGGTGGGGAGAGAGAGAGTGGACAGCTAGAGGGAATAAAGGTGCTAAGGTTTTGTCTCAGTCGAGCAGAGAGATGTATTTACGGATTAATGGTAGGAGTTGCTGAAATCTAATAATTTAAAGATACAGAAGCTAGGGGCTTCCCTGGTGGCGCAGTGGTTGAGAGTCTGCCTGCCGATGTAGGGGACACGGGTTCGTGCCCCGGGCTGGGAAGATCCCACATGCCGCGGAGCGGCTGGGCCCGTGAGCCATGGCCGTGGAGCCTGCGCGTCCGGAGCCTGTGCTCCGCAACGGGAGAGGCCACAACAGTGAGAGGCCCGTATACAGCAAAAAAAAAAAAAAAGATACAGAAGCTAAAGATAGAATATATGACCTCCAATCCAGCAGAGGAGAAATGTCTACCATAACAACAAAAAACTTGGCCGAGCCAATGGAAACTGGGAAATGAAAATAAAGAAAAAAGAAGAGGCTGAGAAATTAGAAAACAAAATAAGACAGCAGAAATAAATGTATCATCAATTACAGTAATTATGAGCATATTAAACTAACCAATTAAGAGATTCTTAGGCCTGGGGAAGATGGCGGAAGAGTAAGACGCGGAGATCGCCTTCCTCCCCACGGATACACCAGAAATACATCCACACGTGGAACAACTCCTACAGAACTCCTACTGAAGGCTGGCAGAAGACCTCAGACCTCCCAAAAGGCAAGAAACTCCCCACGTAACTGGGTAGGGCAAAAGAAAAAACAGAGACAAAAGAATAAGGACGGCACCTGCACCAGTGGGAGGGAGCTGTGAAGGAGGAAAAGTTTCCACACACTAGGAAGCCCCTCCGCGGGCGGAGACTGCGGGAGGCAGAGGGGGGAGTTTCGGGACCGCGGAGTAGTGCACAGCGACGGGTGCGGAGGGCAAAGCGGGGAGATTCCTGCACAGACGATCGGTGCCGACCGGCACTCACCAGCCCGAGTGGCTTGTCTGCTCACCCGCCGGGGCGGGCGGGGCTGCGAGCTGAGGCTCGGGTTTTGGTTTTGGACGGAGCTCAGGGAGAGGACTGGGGTTGGCGGCTTGAACATAGCCTGAAGGGGTTAGTGCACCACGACTAGCCGGGAGGGAGTTCGGGGAAAAGCCTGCACCGGCCGAAGAGGCAAGAGACTTTTTCTTCCCTCTTTGTTTCCTGGTGCGCGAGGAGAGGGGTTTAAGAGCGCTGCTTAAAGGAACTCCAGAGACGGGCGCGAGCCGCGGCTAAAAGCGCGAACCCCAGAGACGGGCGCAAGCCGCGGCTGAGGGCGCGAGCCCCCGAGACGGGCGCGAGCCGCGGCTGAAAGCGCAAACCCCAGAGACGGGCGCGAGCCGCGGCTAAAACCGCGGACCCCAGAGACGGGCGGGAGACGCTAAGGCTGCTGCTGCCGCCACCAAGGGGCCTGTGTGCGAGCACAGGTCACTCTCCACACCCCTCTTCCGCGGAGCCTGTGCAGCCCGCCACTGCCAGGTTCCCGGGATCCAGGGACAACTTCCCCGGGAGTACGCACGGCGGGTCTCAGGCTGGTGCAACATCACGCCGGCCTCTGCCGCAACGTCACGCTGCCTCTGCAGCTGCAGGCCCGCCCCGCACGTAGTGCCCCTCCTACCCCCATCCCCCAACCCCCGGCCTGAGTGAGCCGGAGGCCCCGAATCAGCGGCTCCTTTAACCCCGTCCTGTCTGAGCGAAAAAACAGACGCCCTCCAGCGACCTACACGCAGAGGCAGGGCCAAATCCAAAGCTGAGCTCCTGTGAGCTGTGAGAACAAAGAAGAGAAAGGGAAATCTCTCCCAGCAGCCACAGAAGCAGCGGATTAAAGCTCCACAATCAACTTGATATACCCTGCATCTGTGGAATACCTGAATAGACAAGGAATGATCCCAAATTGAAGAGGTGGAATTTAGGAGCGAGATCTATGATTTTTTTCCCTTTTCCTCTTTTTGTGAATGTGTACGTGTATGCTTCTGTGTGAGATCCTGTCTGTATACTCTTGCTTCCACCATTTGTCCTAGGGCTCTATCCGTCCATGACTTTTTTTAAAAAATTCTTTTTCTTAATAATTAAGTTTAATTGTAATAACTTTATTATACTTTACCTTCGTTCTTTCTTTCTTTCCTTCCTTCCTTCCCTCCTTTAGACAACGAATCACCCCAAATTGAGGAGGTGGTCTCAGGGAGCAGGATTTATGATGTTTCCCCCTTTACCTCTTTTTGTGAAGGTGTATGTGTATGCTTCTGTGTAAGATTTTCTCTGTATAGCTTTGCTTCCAACATTTGTCCTAAGGTTCTATCCGTCCCTTTTTTTTTTTTTTCTAAATATTTTTTAATTCAATAACTATATTATACTTTATTTTATTTTTACTGTATCATCTTTCTTTCTGTCTTTTTTCCTTCTTTCCCTCCTTCCTTCCTTCCTCCCTCCCTCCCTCCCTCCCTCCTTTCTTTCCTTCTTTGCTTCTTTCTTCCTTCCTTCCTTTCCTCCTTTCCTTCTTTCTTTACTCATACTTCTACTAATTCTCCCTACTTTTTCTCCCTTTTATTCTGAGCTGTGTGGATGAAAGGCTCTTGGTGCTCCAGCCAGGAGTCAGGGCTCTGCCTCTGAGGTAGGAGAGCCAACTTCAGGACACTGGTCAACAAGAGACCTCCCAGCTCCACATAATATTAAACGGTGGAAATATCCCAGAGACCTCCATCTTAACACCAGCACCCAGCTTCACTCAACGACCAGCAAGCCACAGTGCTGGACAACCTATGCCAAACAACTAGCAAAACAGGAACACAACCCCACCCATTAGCAGAGAGGCTGCCTAAAATCATAATAAGGCCACAGACACCCCAAAACACACCACCAGACGTGAACCTGCCCACTAGAGAGACAAGATCCAGCCTCATCCAGCACAACACAGGCACTAGTCCCCTCCACCAGGAAGCCTACACAACCCACTGAAACAACCTTAGCCACTGGAGACAGACATCAAAAACAACGGGAACTACGAAAGTGCAGCCTGCAAAAAGGAGACCCCAAACACAGTAAGATAAGCAAAATGAGAAGACAGAAAAACACACAGCAGATGAAGGAGCAAGATAAAAACCCACCAGACCTAACAAATGAAGAGGAAATAGGCAATCTACCTGAAAAAGAATTCAGAATAATGATAGTAAGGATGATCCGAAATCTTGGAAGTAGAATGGACAAAATGCAAGAAACAGTTAACAAGGACCTACAAGAACTAAAGATGAAACAAGCAACGATGAACAATGCAATAAATGAAATTAAAATCACTCTAGATAGGATCAATAGCAGAATAACTGAGGCAGAAGAACGGATAAGTGACCTGGAAGATAAAGTAGTGGAAATAACTACTGCAGAGCAGAATAAAGAAAAAAGAATGAAAAGAACTGAGGACAGTCTCAGAGACCTCGGGGACAACATGAAACGCACCAACATTTGAATTATAGGGGTTCCAGAAGAAGAAGAAAGAAAGAAAGGGACTGAGAAAATATTTGAAGAGATTATAGTTGAAAACTTCCCTAATATGGGAAAGGAAATAGTTAATCAAGTCCAGGAAGCACAGAGGGTCCCATACAGGATAAATACAAGGAGAAACACGCCAAGACACATATTAATCAAACTGTCAAAAATTAAATACAAAGAAAGCATATTAAAAGCAGCAAGGGAAAAACAACAAATAACACACAAGGGAATCCCCATAAGGTTAACAGCTGATCTCTCAGCAGAAACCCTACAAGCCAGAAGGGAGTGGCAGGACATACTGAAAGTGATGAAGGAGAATAGCCTGCAACCAAGACTACTCTACCCAGCAAGGATCTCATTCACATTTGATGGAGAAATTAAAACCTTTACAGACAAGCAAAAGCTGAGAGAGTTCAGCACCACCAAACCAGCTTTACAACAAATGCTAAAGGAACTTCTCTAGACACGAAACACAAGAGAAGGAAATGACCTATAGTAGCGAACCCAAAACAATATATAAAATGGAAATAGGAACATACATATCGATAATTACCTTAAATGTAAATGGACTAAATGCTCCCACCAAAAGACACAGATTGGCTGAATGGATACAAAAACAAGACCCTTATATATGCTGTCTACAAGAGACCCACTTCAGAACTAGAGACACATACAGACTGAAAGTAAGGGGATGGAAAAAGATATTCCATGCAAATGGAAACCAAAAGAAAGCTGGAGTAGCAATTCTCATATCAGACAAAATAGACTTTAAAATAAGGACTATTAAAAGGGACAAAGAAGGACACTACGTAATGATCAAGGGATCGATCCAAGAAGAAGATATAACAATTGTAAATATTTATGCACCCAACATAGGAGCACCTCAATACATAAGGCAAATACTAACAACCATAAAAGGGGAGATCAACAGTAACACATTCATAGTAGGGGACTTTAACACCCCACTTTCACCCATGGACAGATCATCCAAAATGAAAATAAATAAGGAAACACAAGCTTTAAATGATACATTAAACAAGATGGACTTAATTGATATTTATAGGACACTCCATCCAAAAACAACAGAATACACATTTTTCTCAAGTGCTCATGGAACATTCTCCAGGATAGATCATATCTTGGGTCACAAATCAAGCCTTGGTAAATTTAAGAAAACTGAAATTGTATCAAGTATCTTTTCCGACCACAACGCCATGAGACTAGATATCAATTACAGGAAAAGATCTTTAAAAAATACAAACACATGGAGGCTAAACAATACACTATTTAATAATGAAGTGATCACTGAAGAAATCAAAGAGGAAATAAAAAAATACCTAGAAACAAATGACAATGGAGACACAACGACCCAAAACCTATGGGATGCAGCAAAAGCAGTTCTAAGGGGGAAGTTTATAGCAATACAAGCCCACCTTAAGAAGCAGGAAACATCTCGAATAAACAACCTAACCTTGCACCTCAAGCAATTAGAGAAAGAAGAACAAAAAAACCCCAAAGCTAGCAGAAGGAAAGAAATCATAAAAATCAGATCAGAAATAAATGAAAAAGAAATGAAGGAAACAATAGCAAAGATCAATAAAACTAAAAGCTGGTTCTTTGAGAAGATAAACAAAATAGATAAACCACTAGCCAGACTCATCAAGAAAAAAAGGGACAAGACTCAAATCAATAGAATTAGAAATGAAAAAGGAGAAGTAACAACTGACACTGCAGAAATAAAAAAAATCATGAGAGATTACTACAAGCAACTCTATGCCAATAAAATGGACAATCTGGAAGAAATGGACAAATTCTTAGAAATGCACAACCTGCCAAGACTGAATCAGGAAGAAATAGAAAATATGAACAGACCAATCACAAGCACTGAAATTGAAACTGTGATTAAAAACCTTCCAACAAACAAAAGCCCAGGACCAGATGGCTTCACAGGTGAATTCTATCAAACGTTTAGAGAAGAGCTAACACCTATCCTTCTCAAACTCTTCCAAAATATAGCAGAGGGAGGAACACTCCCAAATTCCTTCTACGAAGCCACCATCACCTTGATACCAAAACCAGACAAGGATGTCACAAAGAAAGAAAACTACAGGCCAATATCACTGATGAACATAGATGCAAAAATCCTCAACAAAATACTAGCAAACAGAATCCAACAGCACATTAAAAGGATCATACACCATGATCAAGTGGGGTTTATTCCAGGAATGCAAGGATTCTTCAATATACGCAAATCTATCAATGTGATAAACCATATTAACAAATTGAAGGAGAAAAACCATATGATCATCTCAATAGATGCAGAGAAAGCTTTCGACAAAATTCAACACCCATTTATGATAAAAACCCTCCAGAAAGTAGGCATAGAGGGAACTTTCCTAAACATAATAAAAGCCATATATGACAAGCCCACAGCAAACATCATCCTCAATGGTGAAAAACTGAAAGCATTTCCACTAAGATCAGGAACAAGACAAGGTTGCCCACTCTCACCACTCTTATTCAACATAGTTTTGGAAGTTTTAGCCACAGCAATCAGAGAAGAAAAGGAAATAAAAGGAATCCAAATCGGAAAAGAAGAAGTAAAGCTGTCACTGTTTGCAGATGACATGATACTATACATAGAGAATCCTAAAGATGCTACCAGAAAACTACTAGAGCTAATCAATGAATTTGGTAAAGTAGCAGGATACAAAATTAATGCACAGAAATCTCTGGCATTCCTATATACTAATGATGAAAAATCTGAAAGTGAAATCAAGAAAACACTCCCATTTACCATTGCAACAAAAAGAATAAAATATCTAGGAATAAACCTACCTAAGGATACGAAAGACCTGTATGCAGAAAATTATAAGACACTGATGAAAGAAATTAAAGATGATACAAATAGATGGAGAGATATACCATGTTCTTGGATGGGAAGAATCAACATTGTGAAAATGACTCTACTACCCAAAGCAATCTACAGATTCAATGCAATCCCTATCAAACTACCACTGGCATTTTTCACAGAACTAGAACAAAAAATTTCGCAATTTGTATGGAAACACAAAAGACCCCGAATAGCCAAAGCAATCTTGAGAACGAAAAAAGGAGCTGGAGGAATCAGGCTCCCTGACTTCAGACTATATTACAAAGCAACAGTAATCAAGACAGTATGGTACTGGCACAAAAACAGAAAGATAGATCAGTGGAACAGGATAGAAAGCCCAGAGATAAACCCACGCACATATGGACACCTTATCTTTGATAAAGGAGGCAGGAATGTACAGTGGAGAAAGGACAGCCTCTTCAATAAATGGTGCTGGGAAAACTGGACAGGTACATGTAAAAGTATGAGATTAGATCACTCCCTAACACCATACACAAAAATAAGCTCAAAATGGATTAAAGACCTAAATGTAAGGCCAGAAACTATCAAACTCTTAGAAGAAAACATAGGAAGAACACTCTATGACATAAATCACAGCAAGATCCTTTCTGACCCACCTCCTAGAGTAATGGAAATAAAAACAAAAATAAACAAATGGGACCTAATGAAACTTCAAAGCTTTTGCACAGCAAAGGAAACCATAACCAAGACCAAAAGACAACCCTCAGAATGGGAGAAAACATTTGCAAATGAAGCAACTGACAAAGGATTAATCTCCAAAATTTACAAGCAGCTCATGCAGCTCAATAACAAAAAAACAAACAACCCCATCCAAAAATGGGCAGAAGACCTAAATAGACATTTCTCCAAAGAAGATATACAGAATGCCAACAAACACATGAAAGAATGCTCAACATCATTAATCATTAGAGAAATGCAAATCAAAACTACAATGAGATATCATCTCACACCAGTCAGAATGGCCATCATCAAAAAATCTAGAAACAATAAATGCTGGAGAGGGTGTGGAGAAAAGGGGACACTCTTGCACTGCTGGTGGGAATGTGAATTGGTTCAGCCACTGTGGAGAACAGTATGGAGGTTCCTTAAAAAACTACAAATAGAATTACCATATGACCCAGCAATCCCACTACTTGGCATATACCCTGAGAAAACCAAAATTCAAAGAGAGTCATGTACCAAAATGTTCATTGCAGCTCTATTTACAATAGCCAGGACATGGAAACAACCTAAGCGCCCATCATCGGATGAATGGATAAAGAAGATGTGGCACATATACACAATGGAATATTACTCAGCCTTAAAAAGAAATGAAATTGAGCTATTTGTAATGAGATGGATAGACCTAGAATCTGTCATACAGAGTGAAGTAAGTCAGAAAGAAAAAGACAAATACCGTATGCTAACACATATATATGGAATTTAAGGGAAAAAAATGTCATGAAGAACCTAGGGGTAAGATAGGAATAAAGACGCAGACCTACTGGAGAACGGACTTAAGGATATGGGGAGGGGGAAGGGTGAGTTTTGACAGGGCGAGAGAGAGTCATGGACATATACACACTAACAAACGTAGTAAGGTAGATAGCTGGGGGGAAGCAGCCGCAAGGCACAGGGATATTAGCTCGGTGCTTTGTGACAGCCTGGAAGGGTGGGATGGGGAGAGTGGGAGGGAGGGAGACGCAAGAGGGAAGACATATGGGAACATATGTATATGTATAGCTGATTCACTTTGTTGTAAAGCAGAAACTAACACACCATTGTAAAGCAATTATACCCCAATAAAGATGTTAAAAAAAAAAAAAAAACCATGGATGCTCATGTATGTATAGAAATGTAAATGTAAACAAACAGCGAATACGTGTGGAAAAAGGCTACGTATTAGACCACAAAAGAAGTCTCCATAAATTTCAAAAAATCTTCATTATCAACAGATCCTCTATCCAGCATGCAATAAAATTAGTAATCGACAACAAAGAGATGATCTGTGTATATGTTTGGAAACTAAAAACACACTTCTAAGTTATCCGTGGGTTCAAAAGAAATTTACAACAGAAATTAAGAAGTATTTTGAATTGAAAATAAGGAAGACGCTACATAATCAAGCTTGTCTGATGTAATTTAACTGATTCTTTGAGGGGTGATTTATACTCTTGAATGCATTTATTAGGAAATTAGAACCGCTGCACATAACTTACAACCCAAACAATCAACTCAAGAATCTAGAAAGAGAATAAGGGAAACTAGAAAGCAGGAAATAATAAAGGTAATGATAGAAATGAATAAACGATAAAGCAAATGGAACATCCACAAAAATAAAGACATCAACAAACCAAAAGTGAGTTGCTTAAAAAGGTCGATACTTTAACAAACGTCGTCAAGACTGACCCAGAAAATAAGAAGACATAAATGAACAACATTCCGAGTGAAAAGAGGAAAAGGTGCACAGTTAGATATTTTGACCTTGGAAGCACACCGCAAACCACCATGTGCCAGTCGGAGGGAAATACTGGAGGATGCTTCTTGATGCCACTTACATTCCCACAGTGCAGGGCACAGAACCTGGGACAGTGCAGGCTCTTAGAGATTGGCTGACCTGCAGAGATGAATGAAAACCTGGAGAGGAACATGTCATTATGTTAAGACTCTTTTTACTAAATTTTGAGAAAAGGCATTCGACCAGGCGGCGTTTGTTCTGATGTGATTCATGGAGCCGGGGAAGTTTTGATGGGAGAAGAGGTGTTCAGAAGTCAGAGAGCAAAACATTTCCCGGGGCTGAAGCAGGTGATCGTTAGATGAAGGAGCTGGAGAAGGGAATCCACCGATGAGGATCCAGCACTCGCCAAGGCAAAGAGGTCTGTATGGTGGCTGTTGGCCTCTTACTAGCTGTGCAACTTGGAGCAAGCCTCTTAACCAATCTGAGCCCACATTTCCTCATCTTCAACCTGAGGGTCATCCCTGTGCCTACCTCATAAACTGCAAAGAGGAAATAAGATAAGGGATGTAAAGCTCCTGGTCCGCGGCTTGTCAGAGTTAGCACTCAATAAATGCAGGTGGGGGTGGTGAGGACGGTGACAGTTATCAGGATTAATTAGAGCAGGGCGGTAGCACACGATGTTGGGGTGGAAGAGGGAGGTTGGAAGATGAAGATGAATGGCAGGGTCAAGTCAGCTTGGGAAGAGCCTTAAAGGTCACCCCAAAAAGTGGACCTCATTCTAGCCATGCCAAGGAGACATCAAAGGCCTTTGAGTGGGGACTTGCTGAATAAAATGGGGCATCATCTTGTCAAAGGGAGGGGTGTGTGAGGGTCAACTTTGGGGGAGGGACAATCCCCAGGGAAGAAAACGTTTGTAGGTCCTGATCTCCCACTATGTCATGGGTCTTACTACCACCTGAAATCTCTCCTTTTTTTTTTGGCTATATTAAGCCCCTTTTTAATTTGCCCTGTCGTATGGCATCAGAGGTCTGTGTGTGTGCGCTGTGCACATGTGTACATATATGTGTTTAAATACTGGAAGCCGCTTCAAGCAGAAGGGTAGTTTTACACAAATTCACTCCATGACCGTGTTTATGAGCATCCATCTGTTTTCTCTAAACAGGAGCTTGGGTGGAAGAATATTTATCTAACTGGGCTAATTAGAAGAGCTATCTCCCTGCTTGGATGGAAAGCTCAGATGGGAGCAAATCTGGTATTCTCCAGACACGTACGCTGTGGAATTGGCTGGCCTTGCTGCTCAAAAAAGCTTCAAAGGATGTAGCTTCTGTGTTTAATTTCCCTATCACTCTACCTCCTGAACACACTGCCTGCTCAGAGGATGCAGAGAACGCCAGTCTTGATGAGTCTTCATGAAATGGGCTACAGGAAGTCAATCTCCTGTCAAGTGAGACCTGCCTGCTTCTTTATGTTAAAATAACTTTTTGTTCAAAAAAACCCTAATTCTTAGACAAATACAAGGGCTGGTTGACACGTCAGTGTCGCTGAGCCCCTGACCCACATCTTTATCCATATTCCGGACCTAACTGGCCTCCACACCTGGAGCCACTCCTAGGAGGTCACCCCCTTCCTCTTCCATCCATGCTTGGTCAGGTAGGGGCTGAGACAATACAACAGGCATTTATGAAACACATACTACGGTCCAGTTCCTATGCGGAGCATGAATAATCCATTGATGGGTGAGATGTATTCTTAGCCCTCAAGTGTCTGGAGAAGAAGGTGGGTAGACCAGATGTCAGTAGAGTGTGACGAGCACTCCGACTGGGAGATGCAGGAAGGGCAGTGGGCACTGGTGGGCTGTTGGCCGATCTCGAATGGCCTTGGCTGGGGCACTGGGGTGACTTGGCTCTCCTTCACATGACTCTTATCCTCTGTAGCCAAGTCCAGGAACGTTCTCTCGGTCACGGTGGAGGAGCAAGAGAGAGGACAGCACCGTGCAAGGGCGGCAGAGACCTAGGTTTGGAATAGGCATGTCGTTCGTGCTGCAGCCTACCGAACACAGCAAATCACAAGGCTTGTCCGGATTCAGTGGGGCAAAGAGACTCACCCTCTATATGGGGAGGAACTGCAAAAGGCATGGATACGGGAGGGGTGAGAAACTGGCGGAACGGCAGGACTGTTATCACTGTCACCACCATCACAAGCTCCGGCATCACTGTCACCAATGACAATGAAACAGCCCTTCCTCCGTCTCGAACGCTCCGTCCATGTGGCGTTCATCCTACACCCCACCGAGTTCTTCTTCTCGGGTGGGTGTGAACACGTCTCACCAGCTCTGCACCCAGAATCGAATGTCAGGGATGAACCATTTCCTTGAGAGAAGAAGGAAAGACATCCCTTTCGCTTTCTACAGGAAGAAACTGGAATCTAGAGAGGTCAGCTCGTCTGGCGAAGGTCGCACAGCTGGGCTGGAGGGAGGACCAGCCCCTTTCCCTACCCCAGTTTTGGGTGACAGATAGGTACCTCGACAGCATCAGCAAAAATGGCTGGTTTGTCCTTTGCTTTCTTCCCGTGCACAGAGCCGAAGCCTTACTCACACAAAGTATCTTCCAGGACCTGGGCTGCTCAGCCCCCTTGGATCCGGAGGCTGCCCGCCTCACCCTTAATGCTTAATTAAAATGAAGATGAAGCGCTGTCTGTGACAGGTCACGCTCCGTGGCAGTCACTGTGCCAAGGACCCAGCGGGGCCGCCGATGTTGAGAATTCTTCTCCAGCTTCTGCCCCAGCAGCAGTTTCCTCAGGGAGCCTCATTTATAATTCCTTTGGTAATTAAAACAACAGATGTTATCGTTAAAAGACTCCTCATTAAATCACAGATAACTTAAGCTTCAGGTGGGTCCTCACTAAACAGTGTCATCGAGTCACCTTTGGAGGGAGTAATAAGCATGTGAAAGGGGAGGTCTCAGCGAGCTCGGAAGATGCCCAGGGCTGCCAGGCGGGGGTGTGTGCCCGGTGCTGACAGATACATCAGGACAGAGGCTGCCCAGGACCCTGAGTGAAGGAACACACGATGCGAGGGTGGAGTGAGTCCCAAAAGGGGCTGCGGTGGAGGAAACAGTCCAGCCGGAAGAGCCCTGGGGTGAGGGCTTGCTGGTTATTGGTATTTAGGGACCATGGCCGCAGGGAGTTCCCAAGACCACTGAGTCCCCGAGAACTGGGAAAGGGAGCTGAGCCTGCTGAGCGCCCAGGACACTTGGCTCTCATCCTGGCTGTGGCCACTCGCGCCTTAAGCAAGCCCTGTCTCTGAGCCACGGTCCCCTTGTCTGGGAAATGGGCAGAGTGACACCGAGCCCTGAGCTGCGGGGGCGGGAAATGTTTGTAAATCCTCTCACTTGGTGTCTGGGACCGAGGCACCCGAGCGTGTGAACCGCCTGGGCTGCAGCGATGTGTTTCTGAAAGGCACCCCCCCCCCACCCCGATCCAGGAGCTGCCTGAACACAGCTGTGGCTGATGGATGAGTTTGGGCCCACATCCCGGCGGGGATCTGTCTAGGAGCTGCCTGGGGAGGATCTCTCAGGAATGCGTGTGTGTGTGTGTGTGTGTGTGTGTGTGTGTGTGTGTGTGTTAGACTCAATCCCGCACAAAGGGGCCTTGTCACTGTCTCCAGCCCCACTCCCGCTCGCCATGCTGGCCCTGCCCCCAGATGGAGGAGCTCTATATACAGCTCAGGGCAGTAATAACGCGTTTTTATCGACAGTGCCTGACCGTAAACAGAGGGCGCTGATGCCCTCTGTTTAGTTGCCTTGAGCACTAAACGATAAAACAGTGAAAGCAATGCTCCTGCAGTGCTCACTACATGCAGAGACCTTCCAGACGCTCACCTACATCCGTTCATTGAATCCTCATAGCAGCCCTAGGGGAGGGTGGGTGGAAGAGTGAAGAGATGGCTGAGTAGGAGCCTGGGGGTGGGGGCTGGGTGGGATTTGGTCAGATTAGTGGGGGCCGGCGGCAGGGTCCTGCAGGATGCTGCCGGAGCCTCCGTGTGCCCCAGTGGTCGGCACTGACCCCTGGGCCCCAGCACCCTCTCGAGCCTTCTCAGCTGTCTCCAAGGCCCTCCTCAGGGCAGCCCAGGCCTGCGTGCCCCAGGCAGGCAGGTGCAGAGGCAGCCAGTACTCCTCCCCCAGGGGGCCTGAGCCAGGCCAGGGTGTCCGTCCCACTAGCTCAGATCAGCACCAGGTCAGGCCGAAGGAAACCCAGGGCACAACCTCAAACGCCAGAGCAGGCCAGGGACAGGGGGAGAATACATCAGAGCCGTGTCATCGTGCTTGCTTACTGTACATGCCCAGCCTAGCACTGCACCCAGCAAACAGAAGACACCCCATCAATATTGGATGGATGGATGGACGGAATGATGGGTGGGCCCTAGGGTTACCGTTTATTGAGTACCTACTACCTGCAGGACTCTGCATGTGTCTCTTACCTGTTTCTTAACAACACACCTGCAAAGTTGCCTTTATTACTCCCATTTTATAGACAGAAAAGTGCAGTTACGTGACTTGCCTAAGTGCACGTTCCCAGAGAGTGATAGCACCGGCATTTGAACCCTGAAACAAGTAACTCCAGGACTGTGTCCTTCCCACTAGGCCACACCACTCTTGCAAGACCAGAGCTAAGATGGATTCACCAGCCCTGTCTAGTTGAATTCTGGCCTTCCCTGTGTGTCCCAGTGATGCAGCCAACCGGCACCCATATGTCCTCCGTGCCAGGCCCCAAGCTGAGCACCGGGAACACAGAGATGACCATGACCATGGTCTCCGCCCTGGAAGAGTGTGTGGTCTGGAGTTGAGAGGTACTGGCCACACAGAGGGGAGCTCTGGGCTTGGGGGTGTCCAGGAGCCAGGGAAGCCCAAAGGAGGGGTAGACCGATTCCCCCTGGCACCTTCCCGAGGCTTTGGTATTTGAACTAGGTTTCGGAGGCAAAGTTAGGGGTCAGACAGGTAAAGGAAAGAGAGGGGAAAGATCACTCCAGGTAAAAGGAGATTTGAATAGGGGTCAGAAGCCTTAAACTACTCATAATTGATAATATCACTTTAGGGTTTGAATAAGAAAGTAATCTGAGATCTAAATAAAGACTTCCACACCAAACCAAAGAAGCATGAAGAAAACTTTAAGTGCAGGCTGCTTGCTGGTGGCAGCGATGGGGCGGGGTGACAGGGACAGGAGATGAGGCAGGAAGGGGAAGTGGAGGCCAAGCTAGGAAGGGCTTTGATTGTCAGGTCAGGAGACAGGGACCGTCAGAGGTTTAGAGCTGAGGAATGCTGTTCTCGGATGTGGAGTAAGGAAGCCCAACCAGCATTAGAAGATAAAGATGGCCAGAGGCGGGGACCCGATGCCTACAACCGGATGATTCCAGTTATGAACCTCAGAATTATAGCAGATTGGAATGAAATGACCCTTGGAGACCGTTGCCAGCCCACTGGTTGCAGAGATGGTAACTCGAGGCCCAGAGAGGAGTAGCAACAGACTCAAGATGACACAGCAAGTCGTTAGCCGACCAGGACTTGAAGCAGCAGTTAGGGGAGAAGTGGGTATTCTTCCTGTCTGTCTTTTGTGACTCTGGGTGGTAAGCAGAAAACAAGTCGGTGGCATCAGGAATTGTGGAATCCCGGCGTGTCTGAGAAGTTTGTGTAAAATGATGCTCGTAATACATTTTTCCCCTCCGAGGACAGTGAAGTACAAAAGGAGGGGACGAGTGCTTGACAAGGGCTCTGATTAAAGCCAAATACAGCCGTTTCAACAATAAAGACTGCTGGCACCACCGAGAAAAGAGAGAATAGAGTGACACAAAAGGCAACAGCTCCAGGCCAGGCTGGGAGAAAAGGGGGCTCCCAGTGACTGGGTCAGAGGCTGAGCTGGAGGCCAGGAAGCAACCTGTGGTTGCAGGTCTCATAACTTCCGACCCCCACCCTGTCCTTCAAAGGGAAATTCTGCCCATTGCCCCCAGGATCCCCCCTCCCACACCGGGCCTGCACCCCTGCTCTCCTCTTGGCAGGGGCTCCCATGGCATCCTACATACTAGACAGGGTGATTGTGTGGCATAGATTGTGATCAAGGAATTTTTTGCTGTATAAAATGTTAAAAAAGCAACCCATTGAATTATCTTGCAGTGGTATATCTTTGATTCTGTTTATTAGACTAGCTTCAGCACTGTGCCATTTAAAAATAAAGAAGTAACCTAAACTTATATAAATCCAGAATTGCATTTAAAAATTTACAGCCTGAACCCTAAACACCCTCCTCTGAAACTTTCCTCCAGTCTCCAGTCCCAGCTCCTAAAAGGCCTGGCCCATGTACCACCTCCTCCATGAAGCCTTCTTGGATTGCACCGCTCTGCACTGCTGTCCCTGGACCAAGCCTGCACAGCCTCTTTAGGCTCTCCCAAAGGATGGATCTTCATTCCCTTCCTCTGTTGGCTGTGTTCCCTGAGCAGACCCCTGCCTACCACCCCTCAGAGATCAGAGCTGAGCAAGAGACAGGATCCCACAGCCCAGACTCCTAGGTGCTCAGATCTTCCCTGGAGATGCCACTTGGGATGTGGGTAAGCAGAGGCTCTGGCTGACCCCTTTTTGTATGTGCACAGTCTCTCCTCACACTTGCCCAGCTGCTCACAGCCTGTTTTTTATGGCTTGTGCTTTGTCAGTGCATGTCTTGTGGTACAGAAAGAGCGAGGGTTCCGGGAGGAGAGCCCCCATGACGTCTTCCTCTTACTTCTGCTTCCTCCTCCGAGGCATGGCCGCACACAGGTGCTCAGGAGAGACCAGGCTCTGATTAACCAGAGTGAGGTTTGGGCCCTCTCTTCCGCAGGACTCAGTTTCCCCATCTGCCAAATAAAGGGCTGGTCTGCATAACCTTTAAGTTTGCCTGAAGAGTCAGTGGATAGGAGGTTTGAACAGGGGTCCAAATTGGCATTTTGGAGTAGAATTCAGAAATAGGAATCAGAAGCCTTAAGATATTCATAATTGATAATATCACTTTAGGGTTTGAACAAGAAAATAATCTGAGATCTAAACAAAGACGAATTCCAGCATTTCTTGCTCATTACCAGGGAAAAACTAAAGTTGGCAGTGGTATAGCCAGCGCGTGGAATGTTACGTAGCCATCAAATGGTATTTCCAATGAGCACTTCGTGACGGCAGGAAATGATGATGATATGATCACATGAAGTAACAAAAGCAGAAGAGAAGCGTCTCGAGCCTGAGATGCCGGCTCTGGAAATGTGGAGGGGAAAGATTGGGTGGACTGTGTGTGATGGTTACGAGCCCTTCTTAATTTTTTTCTGTGTTTTCTGTGTCTCCTATTGTAAACATGTGTATCCTACTCCCCTCCCCACAACACACACGCACATACGCACACAGTTACACAGGAAGAAGGAAACCCACGTGCCGTCCCCCGTCCGAGCTCTGTGCTACAGCCAAGGGGTCTGTGGTTCCCAGAGCGTAGCGTGAGTTGCTAGATGTTTCTGCAAGAGTAGCTTCCTCAGTCTTTCCAAACAGGATGCTGGCTCTCTAAGGTTATGTGGAAGGCGGCAGCCTGGCTGAGGAACCTTCCTGAATGTTCTGTCCCTGACGTCTGAGGCTGCCGCTTCTCCCAAAACTCCCGCTAGGTTTTTGGAAGCAACGTTTCTCTGTTTCCGGAGAGGACGTTCGAGGGTGTTTTCCTCTTGCCCAGACATTAACCCCCTAACCCCACCCCCAGTCGTCCCAGTACAGAAGGCTCACTTTAAGTGCTTAACTGGACCACACCTCCCATGGACTTTGGAAGGAAAACACAGGACTCTGGTTGTGAGCCCTTGTCACTCAGGAAATGACCCTGTTGGTTTTTTTTTTTTTTTTCTTTTTTGCTGTAGAGGAATAACAGAAAGGCGCCTCAGAAGAAGGAAAGAGGCAGGACCGTTATGACCAGCCACACCCATGTCGGCAGAAACTGTAAGACGACCCACTGAGACCCTGGGTGGGGTTGCCCGAGAGCAGGAAAGCCCAAAAGCCCTGGCTGCCTCCTCACCTCACCTCCTGGTCCAGCCTCCCTTGTGTGGCCTCACCTCCTGACACGCACCTCGTGAGCCTGCGCAGGTGCGTCTTGACAAATCCCAGGGAGGAGCATGTCTGGCCCCTGCCCTGGGGCAACTCACAGTCTGGTTGGGAGGACTGTGACCCGGGCGAAAAGAACAGTTCCATAGGCTGTGGCCCTGATTTGGAGCTCGCTGTGCGCCAAGAAGAGGCAGTTCTAGGCGGCTGGGGCCCCAGGGGAGACTTCCTGGAGGAGATGGTGTTTGCACCGACCTGTGAGCCTTTGGCAGACACTGAGGCCAGAACCCAGTCCTGAAAAGAGATTCATCAAAACCTGGCAAAACTACCCAAAGCCTCTTCTGGATATGACTTTACTTCAGACACAATATTTTGATCGTTTCCACATAAGATGGATCAGAAACATATGCATTAATTTCCTCTTAAAAGTATACACTCGTTGTACTTGGCAAAACGCAGTGCGGGATTCGATGAGCGTAAGGCAACCGAAGAATTGTATGGGATCCAAGGCTGGGAGGTCTCAGAAGCCAGAGCGTCTTTCGGCCTGTTTCTGGAGGCTTCTTCTCCAACTCACTTGCAGGGGCCTCAGCGGCCGAAAGTTGAAGTCCAAAGTCAGGCCAGTTCTCAGTGCACTCCTTCTACAGAAGGTCTGACACCAGCTGGCCCCATCCTGGAGCTGATTTCCTGAAAGAGTAAGTGAACCTCTGCTCCGCTAAATTTGTTAATGTTTATTCGAAGCAAACCTCCCCTCAAACGGTCGTTACATTCCACAGTAAGAAGTGCTGCCTGTACTTACTGATCTATATACACATGGAGAGGTTTGTCATGATCAAGATTTGGTTTTTCTTAACCCCAGATCCGAGATAAATCCAAAATCCCCTTTCACAACTGGAGCATTACCTGACCTCCTGTGGCATGAAAACGGTTCATTGAAGGTGGTGCCCTCAAATCTTGGTCCTTAAGGAGCTTCCTTCCCGGTGGGCAGGGTTGGTACCAAAGAAAATGGTCACTCCTGCAAGCATGTGCTTGGATGAGCAATTCTTCAGAACACGTATGCCACTTAGATCTGTTTACAGGGTAGATCTGGGGGTGCAGGTGGGGAGATGTCCCACCGAATCTTTTGCCAACTGCTGTATAACAAACTACCCCCAAAGTAATGGCTTACCACAATAAGCTCTTATGATCTGTCATAATTTCTGTGGGTCAGGGCTTGGGAGCAGCTTAGCTGGATGGTCCTGGATCAGGGTCTCACATATGAAGGCTCAGCTGGAGCTGGAGGTCCCATTTCCAAGGTGACTCACCTCCCGCGGTTGGCAGGTTGATGCTGGCTGTCGGCAGGAGGCTTCTGTTGCTTTTCATGGGGGTCTTGCCACAGAACTGCTTGAGTGTCCTCACAACATGGCAGCTCCCCCCTCCCTTGCCACCACCAGGGTGATGGTAGAGAGGAAGGCAGAAACAATGTCTTCTGTGACTTAGGCTTAGAGGTCACACACCACTACTTCTGCATGTTCTGCTGGTTACACAGACCAGTCCTCATACAACATACATGCACACATACATACATACATAAGGGCATGAAGCCAGATGGCCGGAGTCATTGGAAGCCATTCTGGAGGCTGGAGATTCTGTTTCCAAGGTAACTTACACCCATCCAGCTGGATGACCCACAGAGGCAGTAAATGACCCAGATGTCCTCTTCTGTCCCCGTCTGAGTCCCCAGCAGAGTCTTCTTTGCACGTGGCATGTTCCACTGGGATCGGTCTCCCACCCTGGGGCCAACCCATGACTTATAAAAGTGTCACGTTACAGTCATCAGTCTGACCCTCAGTCACCAAGGGAAGGCCTGACTGCTTGGTGTCAGATGTTAACGATGCCTGAGTACTGAGGAGAAAAAAGGCAGAAAAGGGTAATGGGGTAACAGGGGCAAGAGTGATGGCTTAGGGGGCTTCCCTGGTGGCGCAGTGGTTGAGAGTCCGCCTGCCGATGCAGGGGACGCGGATTCGTGCCCCGGTCCGGGAAGATCCCGCATGCTGCGGAGCGGCTGGGCCCGTGAACCATGGCCGCTGAGCCTGTGCGTCCGGAGCCTGTGCTCCGCAACGGGAGAGGCCACAACAGTGAGAGGCCCGCGTATCGAAAAAAAAAAAAAAAAAGAGTGATGGCTTAGGAGTGAGAAGACCTGATTCCGTCAGTAAACCAGTGGGCGCTGATGTAGGTCAGAGAGGGAAGGGCAGCCCCAGTCGGCGGCAGTCTAGCGGGGTGCTTACATGGCGGTTCTGGTGTCAGATAACTGGTCGCCTCCTGACTGACTGACTTGATGTCTCTGAGCTCTGTTTGCTCACGTGCAGAGTTGTTGGGAAGTAAGAGTCCAGAAAGCACTTACTTCAGCGCCTCGCACAGCGCGAGTGGCGAATGCGTACGGATCGCTGTCATTGGAATGTCATCCCCACTATGCTAGCCCACCACCCAGTCCTCCTCTGGGCCAGACGCTGTGCCTTGTGTGTTTCAGAGATTCTCTTGTTAACTCCCTCATGCACCCTTCAGGGTCCAGTTTCCATTCTCGCCATGACCGCCCACTGCCATGCCGTGGCCGAGAGCCATAGCCACAGGACATGATCCGATTTGCAGGTTTCGTAGCGTGGGTGTAAAGGCAGATGGGTTAAAAGGTTTGGGAGGGAGAGGGAGGGGTGAAGTCTTGTCTGGTTGCTTTTATTTTCTCAGTGAATCAGAAAGCAGGGTCGTCAGCTGAGAGAGGGGCTTGTCCTCCGGACCTGGCCATGGGTTCTGGGCCCAGACTGGGGACAGAGGGAGTCCCAGCCTCAGGCTGACAGTCGACCCTGGAAAGGTCCTCCAGGGCATCCCACCTTTGGGAACTGGACTTGTAAAGTGCTTAGAACCATGCCTGATGCACAGTGAGTGCCGTCTGAGGATTAGCTGCGGCCATTGTTGCTATTACCGTTGCTTCTCTGGGCATCCTTCAGCCAGGAGATGGGGAAGTGGTGACGGTGTGGCAGGCGGTGCCCAGCAGTCTGGAGCAGTAGCAGTGGGGCCAGCTGGGGAGTTGCTGACCAGACTCCACCCAAGCCACAGCTGGGGCGCCCTGGTCAAAGTGCCCCCCTCTGGCTAACAGTGCCGAGGGTCTAGAAGCCGTCAATGCAAACCAAAGCTTGTGCATGGGGAGCCCAGGCCCAGAAAGAAGAAGGAACTTGCCCTCATACCATAAAGAGTCTGGCAGAACTGGGCCAAGAACCCAGGGCTCCTGATTCCCCCGGTCTGAGGCTCTTTCTGCCACTCAGCTTTGCCTTTTCTCTGTACGTATATCCAGGTAGTCTTTGTGGAGCTCCCCTGACATTTAGTCTCTTCTTTGATTGATATCTTAGCTGGGGGCATTTCAGTCTGGGCCGCAGCAGCCTCCACAGAAGTTTAGCTCACTCATTCCTTCAAGCACAATCTAAGAGCTGAGCTCCATTCTAAGTGTGTAGTATTCCAAAATGAATAAGGTGCAGCCAGCCCCTGCCTGAGAGAGGTACATGAGACAAACATGCAAAAGATTTACATCCAAGTGAATCCCCAGAAATGAGGGCAGTGACAGTTCACATATGAGGTGTGACAGGAGCCCAGGGTGGGGGTAGACACACTGTTTAGACAGAGTCAGGGAAGCCTTGCCCAGGAGCCTTGTTAGGTCTGTGGCTTGGCCTTGAACAAGTCACCTAAGTCCACCTTGCCTCAGTTTCCCTGGCTGTAAAGCAGGGAATAACGACATCATCATCCTCATGGTGCTATTACAAGGATTATAAAACACATATAAAGTGCTCGGCACGGGGCTGGCACAGAGTAAACACTCAACAAATCATGATTGTCGATGTTACTGTTCTTACTTTGGAGGCCTTTTAATGCCAACTACTATGGGATCTTCCATAGGCCAAGGAAGCCATTGGAAGCGCTGGGACAGGGAGTGGCAGGCATATTTGAAGGGAGAGGGAGCCTGGCAGGACTGAAGTCCAAAGCCAGGACCAATGGAGGCAGAGTCTGTCTCAGGAGGAGTCAACTCATAATCATAGCTGGCCGTAGAACAGGGTCTCTTGTGGGGTAGTGAGCTCTCCATCACTGAACGTGTGCAAGTAGATGATGAACAGTCACTTGGTAGAGATGTGAATTGTGAGTGTGTGAATGGGTGTGTTTTGGGGCAGTTTTCTTCCCTGAATCTGGGCTTCGTGGGCCCCTCCATTCCTGAGGGTCTATTATTCTACTTCTCAGCCCCTGGGGCTGGGCACCAAAGGGCTAGATTAAGGCTGGGTTTCCCACGTGACCACAACCTCATACAAGAGCCATGCTCCTACCAGCTTCACAGCAGGGGGAGTGGGGGGCTGAAAACCACCCCTGAGTGAGCCATGGCTCTAGCTAACCAAGGGGCAGGTATTAATTAAAGCGCAGATTAGCTACCAGTCATGGGTATCGGCACTAGGCCTTAGAATTGCTTAATAAGAGGGTTTGTAACACTGTTTTGCCTCGAGAAGGCAATATTGATCAGGAATCCCTGGCCTGGAACTAATTGAATATTCACCCCCAGACTGCAAGGCCACGTCTTTGGTTTTCATCCGGGAAGTTGCAGCTGGGATTGGGGCACAGTGGAAGAGGGGGAGGGGGCAGAGGAGGGGGACAGAGAGAGGAAGAAAAAGAGAAGGAGAGTGAGATAGGAGACAGAAAAAGGGATAGAGGTGCTTTTTTTTTTTTTTTGCCTGAAAAATCAGATGCGACAAGTCAGATATCTAACGCCTTCATCTCGAAACAACTTCTTATCCCTTGGAGAGAAGCTTTCCTGTCCAAGTTTACCAGGACGTGTTCGCAGTGCTGCAATTTTAATGAAGGAAGCTTTCGGTATGTTAATCTTGGGAATAAACTAATATGAGTTCATTCCTCTCCGCGGCATCTCCCTCCCCCCAGCAGCCATGAGGTACTGTTAGAAGGGGCTCCAGCTGCTGTTTGAGGAATCCTGTGCCTTCTGAGGGAGAGAGTGGGATCCTGGGAACTCTGCTGGAGCTGAGACGGGAGGGCTTGGGGCTAGAGGGCCTCAGGGCTCTGCTGTTCTCGGCTGTCACAGGCAAGCCCCCGAGTGTCTGGGAGGGCAGCGTTCCTCCTCTGTCGCCCGCCCATGTGTCTTTCTGACTGCAAGCGGATGCTCTCCTCTCCTTCATGCCTCAAACGCAGACAGGGCCGGGCACAGACTGCCCATGCACACACCTCTGGTACCTACGCCCTGATGCCCAAGGCTCACAGTTGGGTGAGACAATTAAGAAAGTGATGGCGAACACACAAGCCAGTGTGACACACGCTGCAGAAGAACTGGGCCAAGTGCTCCGAGGTGAGAACCAGAGCCCCATCCCAGCTGAGTGTGGGCTTTCAGGACTAGCATGAGGTCAGCTGGCAGAGAGGGGTGGATAAGATATCCCTAGGAAAAGGTACAAAGTCGAGGGCACAAGAAACAGTGCGGTGTGTTCCTGAGACATCGAGGATCTTGACGGATGGCAGGTGGACTCCCAGCAGGAGGCATGAGGCTGGGGCTAGATCAGGAAGAGCCTCAGAGTTTAGACTTCACCCTGAGCACCATGGGGGCGTCTCTGGAGAGACCAACAGCAGGGAGAAACGGGCCAGAGGGGTGTTAGAGGCAGAGCATGGGCTTGCAGGTTGGAGAGGCTGTTGGATGAGGACTCCAGCCCGGGAGACCACAGAGAAGGCACTTACCACACCCCAGGGTGAGCTGCTGAGGATCTGATCCAGGGAAGTGGGCTGGGATGGAGGAATGAGTGACTGATTGGGTAGGGGATTGAGAGGGAGAGAGGAGTCGGATGATGTTTCCGACTTGGGCAGCCGAGTGGATGGTGGTCCAAGTGAATGACGGGGAACACGGACTTAGAAGCAAATCTGGGGGGACTTCCCTGGCGGTCCAATGGTTAAGATACCACGCTTCCACTGCAGGGGGCATGGGTTCGATCCCTGGTCGGGGAACTAAGATCCGTAATGCCGCACGACACGGCCAAAAGAGAACAAGAAAAGCAACTCTGGGGGTAGAAACAGCAAGTTCATTCTCAGATGTGCTGTCTGAGGTCCTGGGAGGTGCCCAGGGCAGCTGGGTCCAGGGCACAGATGCTCGGAGGACGGGCACAGGTGTGCAGGTGGTTAGTTGTTGAAGCCATGTGAGAAAAAGGTATCCACTGGCCCAAGGGGGTGCAGAGAGCAGGAAGAAGACAGATCAATCTGGAAGGAATAATAACACTTAAGGCAAAGAAAAATCCTCCATTGATGGAGACACCACCATCCAAAGTCTAGGAGTGAGCATACTGGGAGGCAACCTAGTCTTTTCACACATTCTTGCTTCTGCAGACCTAACAGGAGAGGGGAGGCCTGAGTTTTAATAGTAATTTATCTCAGTGTAGGCTTTTAAATCTCCATTTATCATTGTCACTGACACGGATTAATCTGTTGCTCAGCATCTTTGTCGCGGCTGCAAATCCCAGAAGGATAAAAGGGAATTGATATACATAAAGAACTGAACTTCAATTAATGCAAGCCCGCGCTAATTTTCCAACACATAACCCAGAAACATTCACATTCGTTACGATTTTGTCATTGCCGAGCCTCGAGGGAAAACACGCCCACTGATTGATTGATTTTTTTCTGGTGTCGAATTCATCATCAAGGGCATCGTGGAAGGGGAGGGAGCCAGCTGGACTCCTCACCCCGCCCCCAGAGCTCCACATTTTGCTGAGGAATGGCATGCAGTTCCAGAATTTGCTGGAAGTTTCTCGAGTATTTTCCACAATTCATCAACAGCTTGAAGTTTGGGTCCTGGATGTTTTCCTGCAGAAAGGGAAATGGGGAACTAGAGATGGAGGCAGATTCTGGAATTGAAACTGACTCGGGGCCTGCCTATTCCGCAGGCCTATTTCCTGACTCCTCAGCGTTGGGGGGCCTCAGTGGAGGGGTGCAGTATAACGGCTTCTTTTGCAGGTGGGGCCCTGATCCCTGGGAGCTTTAATTCTGATGAGGGAGATGAACTTCACTCTAAAATATGCGAAGAGGGCAATGTACTGAAGGGCTGAGAAGAGCTTTCCGGCCCACCCCTCCCCAGACCCCAGCACAAGCTACTCCAAATTTCCTGATGTGCCACACTCTTGCCCACCTCTGAGCCTTTGCTCCAGCAGTTCCCTTGGCCAGGAGCGCCCTTTCCCCGTCAGCCTGTCAGACCCTTCCTCATTTGCCAAGACTTAGCTAAGCTCCTTTTCTGAGATGCTCTCTCTCACCTATGCGCCCATAGCCAGTTTTTTGTTTTCCACCTCAGTCCATGGGGTGCCAATTCCCTGAGGGCAGAAACAAGCTGGCCCTGGCAGTCGTGCTGTCAACATCTTAGAGGTGCCCAGAGGAGGCTGTTGTCAGGTGCCCGTCCTGCCCTGCAGCAGAGCTGTGTGTCTGCAGGAGGAGGGGGTGCCGTGTTCTTTGCCCTAAAGCACTTGCCCTTAAGAGGCTGTGTCTGCCCAGAGGGACAGCTTTTTCTAATCTGTCCTTTATTCCAACTGACAAAGGCACCCTGCCCTTACCTGCCCTAGTTTGCCTCAGCCAAGAACACTTCCTTCACCCCGACCCCAGGGGTGTTTCTGGGTGCAGGCAACCATCTCCAAGACCAGGGCCTTCCTGCCAAGCCCAGATACAGGCATTTTCATCCAGCTCATTAGAATTCCCTGTCCCGTCCTGTCTGGGGCTCCCCTGGCTTATGTGACTGGCAGGAACAAGGCCCTGTTTAAATTGGCTTGGCCCAGACACAGGGAAGAATCAGAAAGCTCGCACCACGTGTCTCTCAATTTGCCCCTACCAGCCCCATGTGTGCAGGAGCCCCGCACACACACACCCCCACCCCCGCCCCGCACCGTGCCCCTTAGTCCATCACATCTGTGGATCCAGTTCTAGCCCAAACCCTGGCCTGGCCTTGCCTGTGAATCACAGCTTATGTCTGCTCTGTCTTCCTCACGGGGTCCCCTTCTGCCAGGAGGTCACCCCTTGCCCCTTTCCATTTGGGGCTCTTGGCCCTTTTGCAGAGGAGCGATCTCTGCTGTTCTCCTTCCAGAATAAAGGGAGCTGTGTTCTGTGTTCGGGTCTGAATTTATAAAGGTGACCGGGTGACGGCACAGAGGGGTCAATGCCGCATACGAGTATATACGAGGGGAATGAAGAAAAAGATGTAGCAGAGCCTCAGATTTCTTGCCTGTAAAATGGGGCCAACAATGGCGCCATCTCAAGACTGTTGGGAGGAATAAATGAGTTGTTAGCTGGAGGACAGTTAGCACAGCTCCTGTCCCCAGATGGGCTGTTGGCAGATGACGTCTTACCCCCTCACCGGCCGTCTTAGAGAACAAAAGCTTTGAGGACTCCGGTCTTGGATATCTGGGCTCAGTTGCGTGTGTGGCTCTGCCACTGTGATCGCTTGCCAGCCGCTCAAGCTGCGCCCTCCCCCCTCCCCAGGGATGACATTCAACAGGTGCAGCTTCTGTTTGCCCACAACAGTGCAGGGTGTACCGGCAACATTCCGCGCGGGAGGAACACATTGTCTGCTTCTGAAGCCAAGCATGAGCTGGAGCTTCTGAACACATCCTTACACAGAGAGTGCGCAGTAATTAGTATAATTATTAGGGGGTTAATGAAGCTGGGAACAGCACATCAAGTGCACGTTTAAACAGAGCCTTTTTAAAAAGTGGGTGGAGAAGTTTGCCTGCTCCACTTTCTCCCTTTTTTTAGAACTGAGATTTCAGGGTTTGAACTCAACATGTAGAAAAATACACTTGCTAGCGTGCCCCTAACCCACCCCAGCCCTCAGTCTCCAGATGGCTGTTAATGGCATCTCCATGTGAGGGCAAACCCAGAGCGGCCTGAGATTTTCTCACCATCCCTATAGGGTCAGTGACCAAGGCTGCTAATTCCACCTCATTAGCTTTCTTTGACTTGATCTCCCTGCCTCACTGCCATGGAGGAAGGTGAGGCATCCACATTCTCCCCCGCTGACAATATTTCCTAATTGCCACCAGCCATCCCCACCCCACCCCGGGCTTGCTTCTTCCTGGTCACCTTTTTCTTAGCCTGGGTACTCCAGAAGCAGGTCTCAAGATGAAGATTCGTGCCAAAGAGATTTACTTAAGGAGCGTTCACAAGAAAAAACAGTGGAGTGCAGAAGTGAGACTGGGAAGGGAAGAGAAAGAAAGGGAAGAAGACCAAGTTCTGCAGACAGTAAGTTGGTTCAGTCTAGCAAGAGACAGTGCAGGTCACTCCTCAGAGTCAGCCCTGTCAGAGCGAGGGAGCTGGGGTATTTATACCCCAACACCCTCCATCAAAGGTTAGGCCATGTTTCCCAAACTGTGCCAAGGCACCCAGGGTGCCTTGGGATATTTTAATTTTGAGGACAACACAGCTACAGCTGCCAGACACCATACTTGACATAGTTCA
Organism: Phocoena phocoena; assembly: GCF_963924675.1. Taxonomy (NCBI): domain Eukaryota; kingdom Metazoa; phylum Chordata; class Mammalia; order Artiodactyla; family Phocoenidae; genus Phocoena; species Phocoena phocoena. Next base: position 49,431,005 of record NC_089237.1, read on the forward strand.
CGGTTTCAATGTTAGATTGCCCTACATTCTTTTGGATGATGTCATATCTTTGTGAAACCGGCTGTTAGGTGAAACCAGCAGCTGTGATAAAAAGCAAGTACTGTGGGAAAATCAACGTGGGAAAGGAAACGAGGGTGGTGTCCAATCTGATTCCAAGAATTGAAAAGTTGTGCAGTACCCAACAGGCATCCTTGTCCCATTAATATGAACTTGTGATTATTGATGAATGAAACAAGAATATTTTTTGTTTGAATTTGTGTACATTGTATTTTTAAATAGCTACTAAACTGTTAGGATATAAATACTTGTTGTTTGGATCTCACTACTTAATTAATGGAACCGTTAGGTAGTTCTTTTGGCCTTGGAGTAAGTGCTGTGAAAAAATTACTGAGACATCAAGGGCTCCAGGAACTGTGAAAGTTCCAGAACCTCTGGGTTAAGGGGCTACTCCTGGGAGGATGTAAATTTCAAGGCCCTTCTGGCTCTCTGGGCTGCAGGCAAAGGGGCCTGGAGCATCCTCAAGGGCAGCCGTCCAGCAGAGACGCAGGTGTGGGCTGCTGGGATGCAGGCACTGGAGGAGCCAGTGAGTAATGGTAAAGGGACCTGAGCAGATAAGAGCAGGTCTGTGTTCTGCTACACTGGAGCTTCTCAAACTGTAATGTGCGCACGAATCACCTGGGGATCTTGTTAAACGCAGGTTCTGGTTCAGGAGTTCCGGGGTGGGGTCTGAGATTCCACTTTTTTTTTTTTTTTTTTTTTTTTTTTTTGCGGTACGCGGACCTCTCACCGTTGTGGCCTCTTCCATTGCAGAGCACAGGCTCCGGACGCGCAGGCTCAGCGGCCATGGCTCACGGGCCCAGCCGCTCCGCAGCATGTGGGATCTTCCTGGACCGGGGCACGAACCCGTGTCCCCTGCATCGGCAGGCGGACTCTCAACCACTGCGCCACCAGGGAAGCCCCGTAAGTAGGTTTTTAAAATTAATTTTTATTGCAATACAGTTGATTTACAATGTGATAGTTTCAGATGTATAGCAGAGTGATTCAGTTATATATACATATTTATATTTATATATAAATATATATATTCTTGTTTAGATTCTCTTCCATTATAGGTTAATACAAGATATCGAGTATAGTTCCCTGTGCTATACAGTAGATCCTTGTTGGTTGTCTATTTTATATATAGTAGTGTGTATCTGTTAATCCCAAACTCCTAATTTATCCCTCCCTTCCTTTCCCTTTGGTAACCATAAGTTTCTTCTCCACGTCTGCGAATCTATTTCTGTTTTGTAAATAAGTTCATTTGTATCATTTGTTTTAGATGCCAGATACAAGCGATATCATATGATATTTGTCTTTCTTTGTCTGACACTTCACTTAGTATGATAATCTCTAGGTCCATCCACGTTGCTACAAATGGCATGGTTTCATTCTTTTTTATGGCTGAGTAATATTCCATTGTGTACAGATACCACATCTTCTTTATCCATTCTTCTGTTAATGAACACTTAGGTTGCTTAGATATTGAGTGACAGGGATAGAGACAAAAAGGTAGACGGAGCCCACTCGTCACACATAGTCAAACACGGAGTCTGGAATACCACCACCAGTACACTGGCCTCTCGGGACCCAGAAGGTTGCGGCCTGGGAAGGCTCTCAGACACACACAGTAACCTACCTCTCGCCCTTTTTACAAATAAGAAATTGGAGGCCCAGAGATGCGCAAATCAGCATCAGGGCTGAGACTGGAACCCAAGACATCAGACCCCACACCCAGGACCCTGGCTATTCCCTATGACTGTCATGTCCATTTGAGGGTATCTTGAGCTCTAGATGGTGGAAGTTAATCGCTCCAGATATAAGTGGTGGTGTCCCCCCAGTAATGTTCCAGATGTTGGAATATTGCATGAAATATTATGGGGGATGTTGCCTCCAAATGTAGAAGGGGCACTGTCCCAGATATCGGGGTACACTCTTACCCAGAAGCTGGGGATGAGTGAACAGTTTCAGTGGCCCCTGGTGGGCAGGGAACAAGTGGTGCTGCTGAACCTGACCCTGGCGTGGGGCACCGCTTCCCACTCCCTGGCTCCCCGGCTGGTCAAGTCCAAGGTCCAGCACCCTGTTCCTCCAGGGCAACTGATTGTACAGCAAGATGCACCAGGCACTGCGCTCACCTTCCTCCTGAGGGCTGCTAACTCAGGCTCCTCCCTCTATACCGCCCACATCTGTGGACGGACAGAGGACAGAAGTGGGGTGACTATGGATTTGGGCCTCAGAAGGATCTGGGTTTGATCCTGGCCTCACCTCTCAACTAGCTATGTAGGTAGATTTTATTATTGTTTCCATTCCTTTATTCTTGCCACTAAAACTATGTATCCACATCCTTTGCAATGAGACCTTGCACTAGTTCCCAGCAGAAGAGGTGAAATACATTTCCCTTTCCCATCGATGTGGGGCTTGGCCATGAGGCTTCGTTTTGCCAACAGGCTGTTAGGTATTTGTATGTCTTGTCCTGGCATGTCACTTTGCTACCATCTGCCATGAGGGGCATGTGTTGTGGGTAACCACGGAGCCCAGGAGAATGAGAAGACTCCAGAAACAGACCAACCCACAAGCTGGAGCCAAGCCCAGCAGAGCCACATCTGTCAGGGAGAAGTAAATGCTTGTTGATTGAGTCTGGGGATTATTTGTTATGTAGCATTATTGCCATAATAGCTGACTAATGGGCTATGGGACCTTTGGCTAGTTTCGCTGATTTCTGTGGGATGCCGTTTCCTTGTCTATATAAAAAAAAAAAAAGAGCAATAACATTTGCTTTGTGTGATGTTTTACTGGGTTTTGACATAGGTAAAGCACATGGCACAGTGCCTGATCCATAGAAGGCTCTGGATAAATGGTGATTTTCAAAAGAGGGAAGGGTCATTCCATAAGAGCTTGATTCAACCAAAGGGTATTGAGTGCACACTGCTGATGGCTCAGGGCTGGGCATCATGGGGGATGGAGTTTTAAATCCTATTTTTCTTACATGATGCATCCAGTCTCTTTGGGCAGAAATCCTGGCAGAAATAGGTCTTTGGGCAGAAATCCTGGCCAGCTTAGGGTTGGGGCAGAGAGGAGTCTGAAACCTCTTCCTGTAGATCTCAAACTTCACACTTAATCATCAAACCCACATCTTCCCTTCTTGACCATGGGTTGACTTTTCCTTTCTTGAGTTTCTTGGTGACTTTCCCAATCTCCTGTGGCTTCAGCAAGAGAGCAGTTGTGACATTTCATCTATAGGACCCTGGTAACAGCGGCAATTCCACATGTATCATCAGGGGTATAATATTGGAGACCCAGCGTGCTCTCCAGACCTCCCAGATGCCCCTCCCCTTTCCTGCTGGGGTATCCCTTCCCTGGGGGCTGGGGCTCTGCTCCTGAGGTGTCCCATGATGAGCCCTGCTCCTGGGAAATTCAGATGTTCTGTGTGTGGCTCAGTTCAAGAGTTTCTGCAGAAATGGAGGGGCCGTAGGGAAAAAAATGTCATGAAGAACCTAGGGGTAAGACAGGAATAAAGACGCAGACCTACTGGAGAACGGACTTGAGGATATGGGGAGGGGGAAGGGTGAGTTTTGACAGGGCGAGAGAGAGTCATGGACATATACACACTAACAAATGTAGTAAGGTAGATAGCTAGGGGGAAGCAGCCGCAAGGCACAGGGATATTAGCTCGGTGCTTTGTGACAGCCTGGAGGGGTGGGATGGGGAGAGTGGGAGGGAGGGAGACGCAAGAGGGAAGACATATGGGAACATATGTATGTGTATAGCTGATTCACTTTGTTATAAAGCAGAAACTAACACACCATTGTAAAGCAATTATACCCCAATAAAGATGTTTAAAAAAAAAAAAAAAAGAAAAAAGAAATGGAGGGGCCGGTGCTGTCACTGGCACACCAGGGCCCTTGCTATGGTTGTTCCTGGGATGCTTCCGGGGTCAGGGAGGCAGTTTCGACTGAACTCCTGGCCTCCTGGCAGGTCTGGGGTTGGCTGGCTGATGCCGTGGTGCCACAGGCTGGGACAGGAGGAGGGGGCTGAGAGGAGTGTGATCAGGAGTCGGGAGTGAGGTCTGGGCAGCGGCTAGATAACGCCCAGGGCTTTGGGCAGTGAGATGCTAAAGGAATGTACGGGGGACTGGTGGACAGGCTTTCTGTGTCACAGAGGACGTGGTTTTCCCGCAAAGGAAAATTTCCTTTCCTGTTCCCTGCTCAGACTATGAAACTCATATATGCTCATTTTAGGAAATTAAAATAATGCAAAAATATTTATAGAAGAATAGGTGGCCAGTAAAATTACCCTAAAATGACCACTGTTAACATTTGGGTGAACATGGCTCCAGGCTGATCTTTATTCGTGTGTGTGTGTGTGTGTGTGTGTGTAAAACTTTGCTGTCTACAGCCCCAACTGCTTTCTAAGGATGGTGGGCTTTGTTTAGTGAAAAGTCCGCTGTGAGTTGACCCTGAGCCTCTTGATGGGTTTGGATACATGCAAGGGTGGCCTAGATCTGAATCTGGGTGGGCAGCAAAGGACCGAACTGCTCCGCTTCCTAAAGTGAGAAGAGCTTGGCACTCCCAGGGCCAATCAAAAGTTAGAGAGAGCAGTACAGCTGAAAATAGAAAAAAAAGGAGCAAAGCCCAACCCAGCAGGAGGCTGGAGCCCTGAGTCTGGGAGTAGTCAAGGTACTTTTGAAAAACAGGGACACCTAATTACTGAATTTCAGTTGCTTGCTTTGTTGCTATGAAAAGCCTTCAAGGAGCTTCCACAAGCCTTAGGTACAGACAGGGTTCTAGTGTGATTGATTGGCCGGGGGAGGGAGGGGCATTAAGGAGGGGGTTGAATCTACATCTGAGTTGTCATGGTGTGGAACCAAAATTGGGACATGGGACAGTAAGACAACCCCAACCTTGAGCTAATTCAGCAGAAGGATGAGGGTGGGAGGGGGAAGGGAGTGATGGAGAATCCCTGTGTGACCATGTGAACAAAAGTCCTTCAGGAATTCACAGAAATATTGGGATCAGGGCTTCTCCAGTTTGTGGATGGGGGTTCCAGCCAACGTTCTCCAGATATGAAGCTGTAGGCTGGCCCTAGGCATCTGGGATATATATTTATGTTTATAGGTTTTATTTAAATGGGATTATTTTTGCACCTGCTGTTTTATATCTTTTTTCAAACTCAGTCCTGTGTCTTATGCATCACGGCTTGCCAATAAGTATGTATCTAACTCACTCTTTTTAATGTCTAGATGGCAAATTATTGGAGAGAAACTAGCAGTGTATGTAGCCACTCTCTTATTGATCAGCATTTAGGTGATTTCCAATACTTCTGTGATAACATTCCTCAATTTTCATCCTTACACATACGTTGCAGTGGCTGCTATAAAAAATAGTCTCAGTTTAGAATACCAAAAAACAAATATTGCGTTGTTGAGGGTTTTTTTTTCCAGTCTACTGAGAATCAGTTATTTGAAGGCATTACTAACATGCCCAGATGATCTCTGCAGGTTGCAGAAGGTGGTGGTGATGTTAGAAAAAATGACCTGGTTCATTAAACTGGTGATGGTATAACAGCCTTGTAGACAACACTGCTTAGCTTGGGAGAGTCAAAGGGATGCAGAACTAACTCTTCTTCCCCTGATTTTTTTTTTTTCTTTGCTGTACACGGGCCTCTCACTGTTGTGGCCTCTCCCGTTGCGGAGCACAGGCTCTGGACGTGCAGGCTCAGCGACCATGGCTCACGGGCCCAGCCGCTCCGTGGCATGTGGGATCTTCCCGGACCGGGGCACGAACCCACATCCCCTGCATCGGCAGGTGGACTCTCAACCACTGCGCCACCAGGGAAGCCCCTTCCCCTGATTTTGACATTGGAATTGGGCCCGTCTGGGTCTTCAGCACACTCTCACTTCACAACTCTGACCTGTGGCTACCTCTGGGAAGAGGATAAAGTCTACTGGGGGAAATAGCTTCTGTTTCCCTGAGAAACTTATCAATTCAGGCAAGAAATCACCATTTGGTTTCCATTACCAATTGCAGGGAATATCAGAGCTGGAAGGCTCCTTAAAGAGTATTTGGTCTGTCTTCATTTTACAGATGGGAAAATTGAGGCCCATGATCACGCAGTTGGGAAGAAAATAATAAAAGCTAAAGTTATTCTTAGAATTTTATATGTATCTTAAGTCTAAAATCTAACAGCAACCCTGGGAGGTAGGCATTTTTCTAGTCCCATTTTTCCCGTTGCAAAAACAGGGGGAGAGGAGAAAGGGGACTTGAACCCTGGCAGTCCGGAGGGAGAGTCTGCCCGTGAAATCACTGTAGGATGGCTGTCACCTGGAACCGAGCGGGGAGGGAAGCCAGCGTCTCCGACCCCAGTTTTCTGCTTTGTCCTGTCATTAGGCCGCTCTCGGGCAGTGACAACATGTGGAGGGGCTTGGGGGGGGCACCCACCTCTCTGTCTAGGTGTCTGTCTGTCACAGCTATGAGCCTGGGGGGACATTCTAGGTGGACTGCACAAATGAATAATTCAATAAAAGTGAATAATTTCCATGGCAACCTTGCCAGCACGTGACCTGCTCCGATGCTTCCAAGGGCCCGGTTCACCCTAATAAAGAGACACGTTTGTCAGACTACACAGGGTGAGCTGGGATAACACTTTCTTTTAAGGGAGGTGAAATGAAACTAGGTCGGCTGCTGGCAGCAGGGCCAGGGCTTGTAGGAGCCTTGTTTAAACATACTGTCGGCAGGTCGGTGTGGGGGGGTGGGGGTTGGTAGAAGGCCCAGCGTGCCTGCCTGCCCTGCTGGGAGAAGGACTGGTCTTTCTGGCTGGGGAGGGGTGTAAATATCCGTTCCGGAGAACTCCTGAATCTGGGACAAAGAAAATGCAAATCCCAGTGTCCCTCTGCAATGTACAAAAGACACCCAGGCACGAGGGTGCGGGGACCTTTCAGTATCCCTCCACGAGGAGAAGAGGAAACAGAGGCCAGAAAATTGCCTCCTAGAACTCTGCCTAAGGTGACTTCGCCGGTGAGGAAGCTTGGACTCAGACCCAAGCAAGGTGGCCTTTCTACCGTGACCCTGACGCTCTTGATAAGCTGGCGCACCAAGCACATGACATGGAAGCTGAACTCCCCAAGTGAAGGGGCTGATCCACGCCATTCACTTTCTCTGTCCGTTTTCCTCTTTAAACCAGTAATTTACATTTATGGGCTGGATTAGGTTGGGAGACCATTTGGGATCGTGTCTGGGCTTGGAACTTGGTCTGATTGATAGGGGATGGAACTCGGTCTGGGGTGAAGGCACATTTGCGGCAGAGTTGAGGGTTTAGCCTGGGATGAGTGTTGGGCTAAGTCTGAAGCAAGACTGAGACTCATAGGTGAAGGTGAAGATCAAGGCCAGGGTCAGGGTTGGGCCTGAGACTGGTGGGGTGAAGGCTCAGCCTGTCCTGAAAGGTTTAGAATCTTGTCTAGGTAGAACTTGCTGAAAGTACCCAGAGATCCTCGCTGTGGAGGAGTGAGATGCAGGCTGAAGGTCTGAAGGTAGATAGAAGGTCCCAAGATAGATAGAATCAGGGATAAAGGAGACAGAGCAGGATGGGAAAGAGGGTACACCAGAGGGAGTGTGGCCCTGCCGACACCTGGATTTTGGCCCGTGAAACTGACTTCAGACTTCCAACTTCCAGGACCGTAGGAGAACAAGTGTGTGTTATCTTAAGCCACCAAGTTTGCGGTAGTTTGTTACAGCTGCCAAACGATCCCTCGCTGTGCCGTCATCCCATTCCCCAAAAACGTGCTCGCACGTAAGCCGCTTCTTAGGAAGCCCGGGCAAGACATCATCCGATTAGGAGTCAGGCCCCAGCTTTGTGTACACACACAGCCCCGCTCTCTCAGGCTCACAGTTCATAGATACTGCTCTGCACCTGCCCCATCCCCTCAACAAGGCAATCATAGCTGACTCAGAGTCTGCTACAGGACAGGAATCGAGCCACTGAGAGCCAGGGCAGTGGGAGAAGCGACCTCAGGGGATGCTTGGGGCACAGTCAGGACCTGGTGCAGCTATACCCCTGCACCAGTGAATGTGTGAGTGCCTGTGCTCCGGAGTGGAGGCCTGGTGGTGGGTGTCTGGGTGGGTATAGGAATGACTGGTCATTCTAGGATGTACCTGGGAAGCATGGACACCTAGTGCCCACTATATGCTGTCATGGAAGTTAGTATTTGTCTGCAATGTAAATGTCATCCTCTTAAGTGTAGCTCCCTTATGCAGTACACAACCTGAACAACTGTACAGGGTGGACCTGATGGCAATCAACCCTGGGGACCAGTGCGGGGGTAGCGGGCAGCAGGCAGGCTTTGGGAAGCGGGGTTAGAAGCCCAGGCAATTAAGAGCAGAATTAGGTAAGCGGCATGAGTTTACTGCCTTTTCAACAGACGAGGGAAGAGGCTTGCCCGAGGTCACTGTCGACTGAAAAGACAAAACAAACTGCACAGTGTGAGAGCTGTGAGTTTCAGTTTTATTTGGGGACTTACTGAGGACTCTAGCCCAGGAGACGCCTCTCAGATAGCTTCGAGGAACTGCTTCACAGCGGGGAGGGCAGTGTATTTGTGCTTTTGGTGAAGGGGCTACTTGCAACCAAGCACACATCTTGGTTGCAAGTAGCCCCTCAGTAGAAAGTTGCTGCTACTCATGAGGACCCCGTGTCTGAGGTAATGGTTGTAGCTCTTTTCCAAGTATGGGAAGATGCAAGAATCCAGGTTCATAAAAATGCCTCCTGAAAACATCTAACTCTCTGAAGGCCTGTTCTGCCAGTTTTCCCAGAGCACAGAGGGCCTCATTCCTGGTTTCCTCCTTGTACTTCTTTCAGGGTGTGTGAAAGGTCAGCGACTGCATGGCTAGTGACTTTATTCTCGTAGAACCAGATGGCGAACGGCATTTTCTGAGCCGTCATCACACAGCTGGCAAGGGGCAGAGCCACTGTTCACACTCAGACCTCTTGACTCCTGAGCCCTTTCCTGCACATCTTCCGTAGGTTTTTATGCAGAAGAGGAGGTCTTTCGGTTTTCTGAGACCCAACTTCCAATGTGGGGGACGGCCATTAGCACCCCACTGGTGTCCGAGAATTCAACTCAATTCAGACACTGCGTACCTGGAGGTGGAATCAGATCCCACAGGTTAAGGGCTCCTGAGGTTAAGAGCTTACTCCTGCAAGACTGCTGGCCCCCGTCCCCACCCCACCCCCCACCCCCAGCTTCTGACACACAAGTCCAGGCTGTTACCTGTGCTTCTGACGGACTGGCTATAAATCCGAGGCTCCCATGACCTACTCCTTGGGTTTGACTGATTTGCTAGAGCAGTTCACAGAACTCAGAGAAACATTTTACTCACTAGATCACCAGTTTATGTTAAAAGGAACAGCCAGACGGAAGAGAGGCACAGGGCAAGGTATGGGGAGCAGGCACCACTCTTTCCATATCGTCACATGTTCACCAATCCAGAAGCTCTCAAATTTTTACGGAGGCTCCATTACAGGGGCAGGATTGATTAAATCATTGGCCGTTGGTGATTGATTCAACCTCCAGCCTGTCTCCCCTCCCAGGAGGTCAAGAGGTGAGACTCTAAATAGATGGTTGGCTCCCTTGGCTTAGGTGAGTTCCAAAAGCCATTCATTAACATAACAAAAGAAACCTTGATCACTCTCCTCACTTAGGAAATTCCAAGGGCTCTGGAGCTGTGAGCCAGGAACTGTGGCTGAAGACCAAATATAAATGAGAAATTCACTTTGGATATCGAAGTAACCAAATACGTATTTCTTTTTTTTCCCATTAATTAATTAATTAGTTTTTATTTTTGGCTGTGTTGGGTCTTCATTGCTGCGTGCAGGCTTTCTCTCTAGTTGCGGCGAGCGGGGGCTATTCTTCGTTGCAGTGCGCAGGCTTCTCATTGCGGTGCCTTCTCTTGTGGCGGAGCAAAGGCTCTAGGCGCGCAGCCTTCCGTAGTTATGGCGCACGGGGCTTTGTTGCTCCGGGACATGTGAGATCTTCCCGGACCAGGGCTCGAACCCGTGTCCCCTGCATTGGCAGGTGGATTCTTAACCACTGCGCCACCAGGGGAGTCCCCAAATATATATTTGTTATAAATCACAATTTATAAGGGAAAAGCAGGTGGGGAAAGATCCTGGGAGGCGCCTCCATGGAGGGTCTCCCACTTCAGCTCTTTGGACAACAGCAATGGGAGAATAAAATGAAGTGAGAGTCAGCAGGCTCAGTCTCTCTTTTCCCAATTCAGCTACATCTGCTAGCAGCAGATATCATCATCTCAGGCCGTGGGAGAACTGCTGCTTTGGGGAACCTTTGTCACATCCGTGTACATCTCTCACAGTTTCCTTCTGCCCTGGAAAGCCATTGCTTTAAATTACATTACACACCCAGCTCCCACCCTCGTCCTGGGCATGCATATTTTATTTGACAGCGGGCACCAAATGCTGTGATTTGATTTGGGGCCTTTGCAGCCATTAAGCTTAGAGGCTTTCCTCTTTTATCCCTTTGTGGGTCAGCTCCCAGACTGGGATACTATTAATAGTGAAAATAGTAATAACTGATATCGACCAAACGCCAACTCCGTGGCCAGCACGCTGCTAATCTCTTTATATCTAATATTTCATTTCACGCCTATAATCACTATGTGAGGCTGATATTATTATTATTCCCATTTTATAGGTGTGGAAATAGAAGCTCAGAAAAGTTCAGTGATAGAGCCAGGGCTCCGGGGTGGTCTCTCCAACACCAAATGTCCATTTGTTTAATATGCTGCCTCTCTTGCCCTGGGGATTGAGGGTCTCAGAGCCCTTCACTGAGGGTCACCTGCCTGACAGACCCACAGACCGGACCTGTATCCAAAACCCAGACCTGTATCCGAAACCCGGCTGCAAGCGGTGGGCGCCCATCAAGAGGCCCAAGTCGAAAGGCAGTGGTTCTCCACCAGGGATGATTTTGTCTCCCAAATTTGGTAAGAGGGAGACAATTTTGTTTTTTATATCTTGGGCTTGGAGGGGGGCGGTGCTATGGTATCTGGTGGGTAGAGGCCAGGGAAGGTGCTCAGGTCCTACAGTGCACAGGGCAGCCCTCACAGCAAGGAATCATAGATTCCAAAACGTCAGTAGTGTTGCAGTTGGGGAGGCTTGCAGGGATGGCACAGGGATGGAGACAGAGTGTGTGATTAGGAGAACAGGGGCAACCAAATATTCTGCAGACACACAGTCATAACAGGTGCTTTCCTCGTGCTCACTGGGTTCCAGGCAGGACTCTGAGTACTTTTCATAGCCCCCGCTCAACCACTCCTTTCACTCTCAAAACAACTCTGGGAGGAAAGTGTTATTTTTAGCATCCCCCTTTGTCTCTTTCAGCTTCCGATGTCTCTAGGCTTCCTTGGCTTGTGGCTGCATCGCTCCAATCTCTGCCTCTGTCTTCCATGGACTTGTCCTTTGTGTGTCTGTGTCTCCTCTTCTGTCTCTTATAAGGACACTTGTCATTGGATTTAGGGATAATCCAGGATGATCTCATGTTGAGATTCTTAATTTAATTACATCTGCCAAGACCCTTCCTCCCCCAAGTAAGGTTACATTCACAGGTTCTGGAGGTTAGGACGTAAACACATCTTTTGGGGGCCACTAGTCAACTCACTACCGGTCTGATGCCTACATCATTGAAATGGATTATAAATGTAAAAGCACCAAGCCCTGCAGACAGTTGGTAAATCTTAGATGACTCTAGGAGGCGTGGGGCTTGGTGTGTGGTCGGGACTTGGTAATTATCTGTGGAAGAAATTGCACGAATGGTACCGTTACACCCTGTCCTAAGGGAGTGGCAGGAGTCCTCCTAGTTTATTCAGCGCTTTGGACCCTGATTATTTGATTCTGTTTGTGGTCTCTTGCATCAGGCTGAGGGTCTGAGGTTAGAAGTACGGTTTCTTCATCTTTGCCGTAGCCCTGCCTCCTTCTTTCTGCCTACTCGTGTCCGCCTCAGCCCGGTCCCCCACCCACCCTGCGAGTGGTTCCAAGACCCCAAAGGAGGCACACAGACTCCCCAGACCCCAGAGTCACCCTGAATTTGGGGAGGCAGGTTTGCAGACCCGCCTTTCAATGCCATCTTTGGGAGTGATGGTTTTTGGTGCTGTTTGCTCACCAGTCCACCCTCCATGCTTCCGGGCACGTGGTGGGGTCACACTGCTGGGCTCCCTTTGGTTGGATGCAGCTGTGTGACTAGTTCCAACCAATGAGTTTGAATGGGTGTGATGTGTCTCAGTTTGGGGATGGGACATTTAAATGCTGGTGCAAGACCCACGAGGGGTCCTTTTCATACATGCAAAGCTCCAGAAAGTGCTTACGCATCAGCTTAGGTCTTGAGGAGGAGGGTATCGAGCACAGTGTCTAGATGGTCCTGGCGTACAGGACGTGCAGGTGAGATATGTGCCTTGGTGGCCTAAGCCATTGAGATTCCCAGGTTGTTTGTAGCTGCAGCATGACCTGGCCTCTCCCCAGAGTGACACCCTGAGGAAGGGAGAGAGTGTGGGCTGGAAGGTGCCCAGGAATCAGTGTAGGGGAAACGCTGACCATATTAGGGACCCTGAATGAGATGTGGTTCTTAGAGGACACACTGCGCTCTGCTCCCCTGCCGGCCCTTGGTGGTATGTGATGGGCTCATAGCCCGTGGGCCCAATGGAAACCTGTCCTTTGGATCAAGGTGAGTCTCAGGGGCCCTCAGGGAGGGAATGATGCAAACCGCCACTAAGGAACGATTCCAAGCCCAAGGAGTCGTGGACTTGATTTTGATTCTTTGGGTTTCAAAAACAATCTCTCCAAATGCAGTGTGCTGCTATCCTGCGTTTGATCGTGAAACAGAAAAAGGGCATTCGTGGAGACCCTGGAGAGACCCAAATAAATGTGTGTAGTTCAGTTTTGTACCAATGTTAATGTCTCAGTTTTGATAAATGTACCCAGATTACACAAGGAGCTTTTAACATCAGGGAAGCTGAGTGAAGGGGACTCTCTGTGCCGTCTTTGCAGCTCTTATGTAAATCTAAAATTACACCCAAATAAAAATTGTGAAAATAATCTCTTGCTGTTTAATTGATTCTTTTGGGAATAATGAAAATGTTTTAGAACTAGATAGAGGCGTTGGTTGTACAATACTGGGAAATGTACTAAATGTAAGTGAATTGTACTCTAAAATGGTTAATTTTATGTTATGTGAATTTTTTGGCTCAATTGAAAAAAAAAAACTCATAGGGAGGAAAACAGTAATAGAGCAGTAATTAATACCATAGGTGTTTGGGATCTGTATAAAGCCTCAGACTTAAGGATAGCTCCAAACTTCCGTCTTTTCCATCTCCTTCTTTGGTGTGTTCTCCCAAGTACCACGTCCTCCCTCCCTCTCTCCATATCCACTCCTAAGCCATGGTCCAGAGGCGCTCCCAAACCGCCTCTTCCTGGCTCCTCTACACTCCCAGCAAGTCCTATCTGCATGTCTGCTAGTTCTTGTCACAGAGAGAGAAAAATAGTAGCAGTAATAATAATAATGGCTACACTCACCACACACCAGTCATGGCGTTAGGCTCTTTACACGTATCAGCTCCCATGCACCTGTGGTCCAGTAATCTCCTCTCCAAAGGAGGCGAGACTACACAATGGTGGAAAGACAGCCTCTTCAATAAGTGGTGCTGGGACGACTGGACAGCTACATGTAAGAGAATGAAATTAGAACACCCCCTAACACCATACACAAAAATGAACTCAAAATGGATTAAAGACCTAAGTGTGAGACTGGACATTATAAAGCTCCTAGAGGAAAACATAGGCAGAACATTCTCTGACATAAATCGCAACAATATCTTTTTTGATGTGTCTCCCAGAATAATGGAAATAAAAACAAAAATAAACAACTGGGACCCAAGTAAACTCAAAAGCTTTTGCACAGCAAAGGAAACCATAAACAAAACTAAAAGATGACCCACAGATTGGGAGAAAATATTTGCAAATGATGTGACCGACAAGGGATTAGTCTCCAAAACTTACAAACAGTTCGTGAGGCTTAGTGCCATCAATACATATATCAGCTGATTATCTGAACAGCCCTGTATGTTAAATACAGACAGACCTTCTAGGTATTGCAGGTTCGGTTCCAGACCACAGCAATAAAGCGAACATTGCAAGTCATGAATTTTTTGGTTTCCCAGTGCATATAAAAGTTATATTTATACTATACCATAATCTATGATGTATGCAATGGCATTATGTCTTTAAGAAAACAATGTATATACCTTAATTTTAAAAATACTTCATTGCTAAAAAATGCTGAGCTCATCTAAGCCTTCAGCGAGTCATAATCTTTTTGTAATAGTAACTGCAAAGATCACTCCCCAGGCTCTGGCCGGGAGGTGGACATGTTAGCGGGGGGAGTGAGAGGCCTGCTCAGTCAGCGGGTTGGTAGGTTTGCGGACTGTCCCCAGCAAAGCGGTGTCACTGAGGTGTGATCCAGAGCGGGCAGGCAGTGGAGAGTCTGCAGAGCGTGGGGTATGAGTTTGTAAGTCAGCAGCTGAGGGCGTCTGGCTTTGGGTACCTCCACTCCCCGGGGGGCAGCAGGCACAAGCAGGTCTTAGACCCTGGGATCCCAGGCCTTTAATTCTCTGAAAGACCAAGAATGGGATAGCCACGGTAAGAAGAAACGTGCAGGGTTAGGAAAACTACGTTTGCTAAATGAGGCCCTGAATACTTGCGTGAGTCTTCCCAAGTTATCATCACATCTCTGCATAGGAGATGGGAAAGGGGAGTCTTTACGAGACCAAACGGCAGAGCTGAGTTCAAGCCCAGGGAGGTCAGAATCCGGAGCTCGGGTGCACTCCCCACACTGTGCTACCTCCAGGACACAAAGGGCTCCGGCGAAGAGAGCACGGTAGGAGCGTCCAGTCACCTGTAATGAGGTGACGTTTAGATCGACGTGAGTTCTCCGTGTCCCAACAGGCTTGACTTCCTGCTCCGATGGGCAGAAGGATCAATTAGCTCATCTCACTTTTACTGTTGGGCCCCTGGTTTCCAGAGACCAATCAGCTTGGGGGAAACTGAGGCAGGGTAGCCCTTTGTCTTTAAATCAGGAGGCAGATCTCCTTGGAACATGTTCAGGCTGGCCATGCCGGCCCGACGGTGGGCTCCATCTCTCCTGGCCCAAGTGCCTGATGGACCCAGGAAGACAGGGGTGAAGCCTGACTTCCAGACCGAGTCAGCCGAGAGGAAGCAGCCCTCTTCCGATGGGATGTGTGGCATTAAACAATGAGTGCATCATCTCCTAGTCACATTACCTCACCCCAGGGGGTGTTTCCTGCCCATTATCACATGGTGTGGTTGGCTGGATCTCCATTTGTCACAGCAAACATCAGGCATGTGGTAATGGTCCCATAAAACATGCCCTGTTGGGTCTTAATGTCTATTTAATGACACCTGCTATGCTGCTATGAAGGCTCCCATAACTGAGCTCGCAGTGGGAGATGAGGGGCTATTAGATTTTGGAGAAGGAGCTCTGAATGACAGGCTGCCTCTCCCCGGGAGGCTGATACCCTGCTAGGATGGGTGTGGGTGGTTGATGTGAAATCACAGGGTTTAAGCAGCAGGAATTTTAGGAGATGAGCTGGTCCAAAGCCCTCCTTGTTCTAATGGGAAG
This sequence comes from Phocoena phocoena, assembly GCF_963924675.1. Classification (NCBI taxonomy): domain Eukaryota; kingdom Metazoa; phylum Chordata; class Mammalia; order Artiodactyla; family Phocoenidae; genus Phocoena; species Phocoena phocoena. Next base: position 49,446,735 of record NC_089237.1, read on the forward strand.
GCGAGGAAGCTGAGGCCCGGAGGGAGAAGGGCAGAAATGATTCCAATGGGGACGAATGGAATATCAAGTCTGATTTATTTTCAAGCTTTTCCCAACCGCTGATTTATGTTCAGGATGACTCCCAATCACTCCATTTCCTATTTGGGGAGGGCAAGAAAAACGGAAGCTATGGGAGCTGGAAACACCAAGGGAGGGGAATTTATTTCTCACCTTCCCCGGAGTTGGAAATCTCTCACCCCCTTCCTTCCCGTCCTTCTTTTCTCCCTCTCTCTCCCCTCCCTTCTCTCTCTCTCTCTCTCTCTTTCTCTTTCTCCCTCCCTCTCTTCCTCTTTCTACATCTCCTGGCCTCAACGCTCATCCTCAGGTAGGGAGAGGCACAGGAGGTCCTAGAGAAAAGAAGGTTTGGACAGGAAAGTAGAGGGAGGTGTCACTTCCCCTCTATGTCAAAATCTTATCCTGGGAATGGTGGCAGTTCACAGAATACTTAAAATCCATTCATTCATTCATTCGCCATAAATTGGGCTCAGAGCTGAGACGCTTATTACGCTAGGCAGTGTTTCCCAAAGACAGCTGCTCCAATAGCTTCCATCCCACTCTTTCTTCTATAATGAGACCTCATCAAGAGGTGTAGTCTAAGTCCCCTCTTTGAATCTCTGCTGGCCTGTGACTCACTTGTAACCAGTATGATGTGGTTGGACATGAACACTGCATGATTTGTGAGGTCGTATACAGCTTACTCCTGGTCTCTTGGGACACTTGCTCTGGGGGAGGCCACCACCTTAGGACGTCGGGCTAGAGAGGCTGCACACAGACCCTCCAGTCAACAGCACCAGCTGAGCACCCAGCGAACAGCCAGCATGAGCTGCCAGCCACAGAGGGGGCCACCTTGGACTTTCCAGCCCAGTCAAGCCTTCGGAGAGATGACTGCGGCCCCAGCTGCTATGTGACTGCAAACTGCCTGAGAGACTCCAAGCAAGAACTGCCCAGCTGAGCCCTTCTGGAATTTTTGACCCACATATTAAAACCAACAAGAATATATTACAAACTAAAAATTCAAAAGCTACATGATTTTTTTAAGGATTGAATTAGAAAAGTTCAAATAAATTTCATACCTTTTCAGGTCTTGCCGAAGCCTCCAGGGAGGTTACAGGCTGCTTAGGGGTCCTTTGATGGAAATTTTGAGAGACCCTGTGTAGGAGAGGGGTTGCTCTCAAGAGGTTTTCATCTCGGGGTGTGATATAGCCAGACCCATTTAGAAAGATTTCTCTGGAAAAAACTGGGGAAGATGGTCTGGGCAAGATCAAAAGCAGGAGTCCTATTGAGAGCCTGCTGGAATGTCCAAAGTAGAGCCTTCGTGAAGTAGGAGGACAGTGGGAATGAGAAGAGGGGTCCACTTGAAAAGACCTTTCAGACTTAGAGCTGACAGCACTCCTATCCAGCCTTTCAGGTCTGGCTTGGATATCTCTTTCTCCAAGAATTTCCCACCTCGTCTGGATTAGAAGCCCTCCTAAGTGGTCTGACAGCTCCCTGTGTTCTCACCATGCCACCATCACATGGTGTGGTCATAACATTAACAAAACTAATGGCATTTATTGAGTGCTTCCCACATGCCAGGCATTTTACTTGTTTGCAGTTAGGAATTTGTTCACCTGTGTAGAACAGAACCCCTTCACACACACACACACACACACACACACACACACACACACACACACACACACAAAGAGTGACTTCAGCAAGCAAGTGGCCTAAGCAAGAACGAGTATGACGAGTCTGGAAGTAAGTGGAATAGAATTGATGCAGGTGTCCAAGGATATCATTTGGAAGTCAAGTTCCTTCCCGTTTTCTGCTCCACCATCCCAAGCATGTAGTTTCATCCTCAGAGTCTCAAAGTGGTTGGATGTGCCATATATGTGTTTCTAACAAGAAGATGAATGAAAAGTGTCTCTCATGAAACTTTGTCCTAATTATTCAGGAAGGAATGCCCTGGCCAAGACTTCTGTCTACTTCTCACTGGCTAGAACTGAGGCACATGCTACCATAGCTACAAGGGAGGCTGGAAAGTTGAGTATTTTGGCAGGATGCTTTGTCATTCCAACAAAATCAGGGTTCTCTTAGTAAAAAAAGAAGGGGATCATGAATATTGGGTAGGCAACTGGCTGTGTCTGCCATACCATGTACTAATTTCTTTAATTCTCACAATAATCCCATGATGTACTTTTTGTAATTTTATTATTCTTAATTATTATTTTTGTAATTTTATGGATGAGGAAGTTGAGGGACTGGGAATTTAGGTGAATTTTTTTTAAGATTACATAGTTAGTAGGAGGAGCTGGAAATGGTAAACTCCTATGAGACTGTAAGTGACCCAAGGACAGGACCATGTATTTATTCTTTTACTTGCATTACTTTATCCCCATCACCTGACAGAGTATTAATTGGTTTGATGACTGATTGGGTGCTTTATTGACAACCTAATAAAAGTCTGTACTCATTTCATAGCTGGCTTCCCTGTCTTCCATCTCATGACAATGCAAAGAGAGATCAGAAAGAAACTCCATCCTGACATGCTTTCCTCTTGGCCAAGGTCAGCTCAGATTTGGTACAAGGACTATGGTCTGCCGACTGCCAGCCCATGCTTGGCTGAGCACACCAGGACTTAACAAGGTCTGAATTGTTGCGAGGAGTGTTTTTAACAAGTTGTAAATGTATTTCACCAAGTCCCATTGCTGTATATAATTGATGCAGCTGATGGAAAGTGATCATGATCCTGTGAATCATTTGTGTCTGTCTACAAGTACATTTCATTCCCCATCTTCCAGAACAGATGTGCAAAGCAAACGTGAAAGGGAATGTATTTGGTATTGACATATGGTCAGACTATCTTGCATTCCACTCCCTCACTGGCTCATGTGAAATGTGAAAAACAAAAAGGCAAACTCATAATTACTATCAATTTTATTTTTTAAAATACCCACAGATAATTGCTTTTAAGTATAAGCAAGGGCATTTGCAGCAATGATTACTTTATCCCCACTCGGTTTGTTTTAGGATAAATATGGCCGACACCTTGGGATGTAATTATTTGCTTTCATGTCTGTCTCTCACTTAAAGAAATGGAATACATCTCATTCCAATTTATAACCTCCCCTTGCTTGCCCCCCTATTGCCCTTGCTAAGGCTTAGCACAAGTCTCCATTTATTGAGTGTATGAACAAAATGAATAAAGGACTAAACCTTCTGGAAGAAAAACTGAAAACCCTGAAGGGGAAGATTTTATTGCTTGTAGTGTTTGAGGTTTTCTAACAGTCTATATGGCAGTTGGACTTAAGGAGTGAGAGTAGAGGACTTGAACTAGTGAGGTTGTATCAGTGAGATAATGGTATAGTAATGCTGCATAACAAACCGCCCCAAAACTCAGTGGTTTAAAACAGTAAGTATTTATTTTCACAATCTTGGATCTGCAGATTGATTATAGTATGGCTGATCTAGGGTGGGCTCAGCTCCAGGCTACAGGGTAGACTCAGGTCTTTTTCACATGTGATTCTTCTGGGGCCCAGTCAGAAGTGGCAGCATCTACCTGGCACATAATCTTCTCAGGTGTATCACTGGAGTACAAAAAAGCAAACTCAATTACACAAGAACATTTGAGGCCTCTGATTGTGTCACATTACTAACATCTTATTGACAAGTCATATGGTCCACCCAAAGGTCAAGGAGTGAGGAAGAACAGGAGGCCATGGAAAGGGCGTGCGAGTAAAATTTATTACAGAGCAGTGAAGAGTTAGAACCAAAAATTCAGTCTACCACAATGGAAGCTATAGGAGTAAGGAGGAGAGAACGGATAAATGAGGTGATAGGCAGAAAGAATAAATAGACGTTGGGAGCAGATGGGATGTAAGTGGAGAGAGCAGGGGGAAAGTCTGTGATACATCTAGGTTACTGAGTCAAGATTTTAGTACCATGAAAGGGTAAGAACCACTACAGTAGGCTGGGCATTCCCTAGCTTGGGACACTTCCTAAGGCCATCTCAAAGACCTTCCAATGTAAAAACATCATAGTGGCACATAACTTATTCTGTAAAATTGTAATTTCCTCAGAGTTATTAGGTCTGTTGATGAGAGTAGAGACCAAAAAGCAAAGTGGAGGTAAGATGGTGGTCAGGTCAATAGCCCACCCTGTACCAGCTGTGTGACTCCTTCCCCACACCAGCCAGCTCACTCCTCACGCCCCTGCCACCTGGCTTCTGCTCCCCAGGCCCCACTTTTCTGATGTGACTCTCACCAGCTCATCAATGATTTTCTCCACGCTAAGTCCAACAGACACCTGCCAGCTCTCCTTTTAATTCTCTACACCATGTGACACTGTCAACAATTCCCTTCCTGAAATTCCCATTCCCTGGGATTCTGCTTTGTGATTCTCATTTGCATTGCTCCTCTATCTCCCTGAACATTTTTTTCTTGCTGTCTTTTCCTGACTCTTTCAAATTTTCAAGGAGGGAAGTTTTGGCAACAGAGATAGAGAAAAGAAGTATTTGTCAGTAAATAGTCCAAAAATTTTTTGCCTTGGAAACAACTAGAGCCTGATGCTAACAACGCCTGCTGTGATATGGAATTGGATGGATGGTAGGCTCATCTGGGGCCTCCTGCCTCATTTGAACAGTGACCCCCACCCACACCTCCTGCCGCCTCCAATAATAAATTCAGGCACGAGCTCAGCCAGTATTGGCCACATCAACATTTCTGACCCCCCTCTGAGTTCCTGAGGGGAGGTTTTGTAGCTAAATCATCTGGGTCTCCCACACAGCCCTAGCGCGGGGTCTGGCACGTAGCGGGTGTGTTCTACTGATTGTGTCAAGTTAATACCTATCACACATGCAGAGGGGAAGGGGCACAGCCATGAGTTAAAAAGTTAAAAATCTGCTTCTCCCACTTCACGACAACCTTCAACCTATCTTTCCACTCCATCTCTCCTCCCGTCACCTGTCTGTGCTCCACTGAAATTGCTCCCGTGTTTGTCCGAATGGCCATTCACCTCCCCACCTTCTCCCACCCCTTCAGCGTTCAGCTCAAACGCCGCTTCTTCCATGAAGCCTTTGCCGATTTTCCAGCCGGAAGCAACCGCTTTGCCTCTGAACTCCAGTAGCCCTCTCTCTACATCTCTTCTGGAGCATTTTTTGACTGTCCACCATGTGTCATGTTACTTCTGTCTGCTGCTTGTGTATTCCCTTACCTGACTGCACATTCCTTGTCATGGGGAATTTGGTCCAAGTTTTGCTTTTCCCCATTATTTAGCTAATGATTCGAAAAGAGTGGGTCCTCCATAAATCTTTCGGTAATAAACAAATGGGGGTGGGGGTGGCAGTCTGGGGAGAAATCTGATATATTCTTGAAAACTCCTCTCTCAAACTTGTCGTTTTGGAAGAGAGAAGACTAAAATCCGTTTTTATTGAATCTGTCTCCTGTTTGCAGAATTATTTTGTGGTCTCATTCACTGGGCCAATTATCTTTATGAAGATGAATTACGACAGGCAAGAACCCACTTGCCTGGATTACTGTGTGCTAACTGTGTAATTAGCGGCCGGCGTCTAGGAGGGGAGTTTGTTGGATATTTCCATCAGAAAAAAAAAACAAAAAACAAAAAAACACATTACGTTCCATAAAAAACAATGAGCAATGATAATTTCATTTTTATTGGTCATTTAAAAACATTCACTGATAATTCTCCCCCTGTTTAATAGGCATATGTTTGCTTCCTTCAAAATATATCCATAAAATTGTTGCAAAAAAACCCCCACTCTTACATAATCGTTCAGCCTTCTCCCATTATGAAACCTTAATGAAAGATTTTCAAAGATGGAAAGTGTAGAGTTCAGCAAGGGCATTAAACAAGTGGTCCAAGTTACCCTGAATTAACAGGTCTTTCCCGAGAATCTGGCTTGGGCCAGGCCCCAGATGAACTACTGCATTGTCCTCAAGCCAAGAGACTTTTCACACCTGAGAGAGTTTAATCCTCTGTTTTGCCTTTGAATTAGAACTAGAAGAGTCCTTGTCACTAGTATCCCTTCCTTTCCATAGATAATCAAGAGGGGACTCCAGGTCCTTTCAGGATAACTGGACTCCAGGGCCAGGCTAAAGGTAGACCCGAAACAGGTGGTAATAAATGTTAACTGTATGAGCGAATGACCCTAGTCTGGCCGGCTGTCTGGATGAATGAATGTTAGATGGATGGATGGATGGATGGATGGATTCCACTGAATTGGATGGGACTTCCCATATCTCATTCCTTGTGGTTCTTGCAGAGACTATATATGTATCTCACTGCCGTTGGTTCCCAGCTCTTATGGAAAGAGAACCAGAACCTTGAGCTCCCAGGGAGCTAGTTACAGCCTCGGGATCCATCTCTCATGTTCAGAAAGGAAAACGCTTTCATGTGTTTCCAAAACCACCTTAGGAAATTGTGTCAGTCTTCCCAAGTAGAAATTCAGTCCTCTGCATGAAATGTGTTTTCTTTTCCTCCTTGTTCCTTTTGGCTGTGCAACTTTGTTTTCCGGCCCCTGTCGGATCCTTAGCCTCTAGGTTCACTTTCCTATCATGTGCAAGGCCAGAAAATCGCCATGGATGAAAATGGAGACTGAAAATCCAGTTGGCGGCCTCTCAGAGGGAGGAAGCTCAGAGACCTTCCGGACATACTGGTTTCTCTCCAGAAACAAGATCCACCGACTCATGCTGTGAAGTGCTGGAAGCCTGACCGGCCTTCCCAGCATATGTGTGTGTGTGTGTGTGTGTGTGTGTGTGTGTAAGTCTGTGTGCTCCCATGTCTCCAGAATTCTTCCTGTGGGGGGGAAGGTGGGAGAAGGGAGGATGGAGAATGTTCTAGGGCTTGCCCCTCTACTTCCGAGCATCAGGCAGGGCTGGGTGGCCGCCAGCAGGCCGGTGGGCCACACCCCAGTCCGTGTGTTTGCTCCCGGCTGAACCCCAGGTGAATATGGCTCCTCCCTGAGCTAAGCTTGTCTGCCATGTGCCCACCCAGCACCCAAGGTGTCTCTGAGACCAAGGCATGGGGTATCCTTCCCACATTCCTGCACCATGACCTCCATTTCGCTGGCACCTGTGGTTCCCCACAAGCAAAGCCCCAGCTGCAGCCTGGTGTCTGCTCTGCCCTGGCGGCTCTCCATCTGCCCACCCTTTTGTTTCCTACATCCCATTTGGCTTTCTTGGGCTCTGCAAACACTTTCTGCCTGTACCACTCTCTGACACTATGTAGCAGTCTTCAAACCACTGTTTGTCCCCGGAGGATCATGGGAGGGGCTGTGAATGAGCCAGAGTCACCCACCCCTCCTGTCCTGGGTGTAGCTCTAAGTTCCTGTCCTCCTGGGGATCCTCACAGCATTGTCCTCTACCCAAAAAGATGAGACATTCTTCTCTATATCCCTTAGGAATATGTCTGGAATGACACCCACTGGTGTGGCTTCTATAATAAGTGTGTTGATGGAATTTTCCCGAGTGGCAGGGGGGCCACCATTGCATGATGAAGGAAAGTGTTTATGATCATTACTTAGATGCTAGGAAATGCCTTGCTTTAGTCAGTGGAGTGGATAATTTTTCTATATTTGTGTGATTTTTCCCCTCATTACTCATTTGCTCATTGATGTGTTTGATTATTCATTCAACAAACATTTCACAAACACCTAATGAAGCCAATGGGTCAGAGAAGTTAGCTCGGGAACTGGGCACCCTAGGTTCAAATGGCAGCTCCCTCACTTCCACATAGTTTTTTCAAACCCCCAATTCCTTATCTGCTAACTAGGAGTAAATATAGTATCAGCGTCATGAGGTGGTTCTGAGGGATTCAGTAAGATCACGTTTTAAATCCTCCATAAATGTTAGCTACTATTACTGTCATTGATGTTGTCATTGTCACTATTACTTTTAGCCAAATGTCGAGTGGGATGCTGCGGAAACAGAGATAAATAGCATGGCCCCTGCCCCTCAAAAGCTCACAGCCCAGCTGCAAAGGCCGATATGAAAAGTGCCAGTGAGGGTCAGTGGCAGAATGACTGAAGGGGACTGTGGGGACTGCAGAGGAGAGACCTGTGAACTCTGCCTAGGGACACAGAGAAGGCCACTCGGAGGACGCAAGTCCGTTCAAGTGTGCCTTGAAGAGTATTTAAGATGCTAACAGTCAGAGAGGTGGACGAATGACATTCCAGGCAAATGGAAGACCACAAACATGGGCAAAGGACAGCTAACCATCTAGGGTAGGTGAGCATCCTAGGACGAGGAAGAGGATGGTCATGTGGCCAGGTTACAGAAAGCTTTGAATGCCAAGCCAAGGCAGGGGCTGGGGGCATTTGGGTTTTATTCTATTGGCCATGGGAAGTGATTCCAGCATCTTAAGCAAAGGAACAATGGGATCTGATCTTGGCCAAGGGTACAACTTGCCGTTATAAAAATAAATACGTTCACCTGAGACTCTGAGAAAACTGGCAGGAATAAGTAGCCAGATTTTCAGCGCTTTGCCTGTGTGAGTTAGCTTCCTGCCACAGGCAAGGGGGCCAAGAAGAATGATGTCACAGAGGCTGTGGGATGCCTCGTGTTCAGAACCGGCAGCCAAATGACGCCTACCAGGCACCGTGAGGCAGGGGAGGTAAACAGGAAGGCATTTAGCACCACGCCTAGCTTCCTCCAATCCCTGCGGCCCCAGTGGGCTCCTGGCAATCTGGGGAAGTTATAGATGGGACACCGAGGGGCAAAGCACATTGGAGCCAGATGGACCTGAGTCTGAATCCTCATTCTGCCACTTAACTAGCTGTGTGACCGTGGGGACAAATGGCTTAACTTTGCCAAGGCTCAGTTTCCTCATCTGTAAAATGGGAATCATGGTGACCATTTCACAAGGTCGTGGTAAGGACTCAGTGGGAGAACGTACGGGAAGTTTTAAGCACACGCCAGGTATGCAGTAAGTGCTCATCAAACGGTAGATGTTAAAAGGGGCTTTGGGGAACTTTGAAAAGACTCAGCACACAGGCCTTCCCCACTTTCCACCACCCCTTCCTCTGTCAGGTCTTCTTGCAGTTCCTCTCTGCCCAGGCTGCAAACTGCCCCAGGACTGGCTGGAGAGTAGCAGGAGTGGGAAAGCACAGCTGTCTGCCTTGGAGGGTTTATGGTCAGAGAAAACAAAAGCATATCATGCATTTTTTCACCACTTTTAAGAGGGTAAAATACACATCATACATCTTTTTTCCCCCCAGAACCTTACACATTTTAGCTGTAAATGGTAAAACACATCAATGGATTTCCCCATGAATATTTATTGAAATTTCACTTTTAATACAAAGCCATTTGGAAAGTGAAACTCCAAGGAAAACCATTTTGTGCAGCCATTGATCTTAAACTATCTACTATGAATATGCTCATCCTAGAAATATTACACACTGCTTTTTAGTATTTGTTCTGGATGAAATTGCAGGGATTTAGCCTAGTTGTCAAGATGACCCTCTGGACGGCATTCAGCTAGCTTTCTTTCTAGTCCTGGATTCGTTGGTTTCTAGCAACTGTTCCATAGGTGTCTCTGGGATTCACAAACGGCTAGTCAGTGGGGACTAGAGACACACCTGGAGCAGGTAAGCTCTGAAAACAGATAATTAGAGAAGCATGGACACTTGAGCTGGAAGGAGCTTCGAGGTCATCTCGTCCAATGCCCTCACCTATACGTAACGGGCCCTTAAAGATTGGACGCCATTTCTCAACCCATCCACTGGACTGGCAAACATGAGAAAGACTGATAATTCCCAAAGCCCATGAAGACGCAGGGGAATAGGCATTTTATACGTTGCTGACGGGAATGTGAATTGTTACGGACTTTTTTGAGAGCAGGCCACCAGTATTGATTAAAATTATAAGTACACACACCCTTTGAACCAGCAATTTAACTTTTGGGAATCTGTCCTATAGATCTAAAAGCACTCGTATAGAAATGCATATGTAGAGTGATGCTTTTTTCAGCATAGTTTGTAGTGGCCCTAACTAGGAATTGCCTGGATATCCATCCAAAGGGCGATGTGTGGATAAATTGTTCTCTGATTCTGTAGACTGGTGGTCTCTAAGTATTTTGTTTGTTTGTTTTTGTCTTTATTTTTGTTTGCGGTATGCGGGCCTCTCACTGTTGTGGCCTCTCCCGCTGTGGAGCACAGGCTCCGGACGCGCAGGCTCAGCGGCCATGGCTCACGGTCTCAGCCGCTCCGCGGCATGTGGGATCTTCCCGGACCGGGGCACGAACCCATGTCCCCTGCATCGGCAGGCGGACTCTCAATCACTGCGCCACCAGGGAAGCCCTCTAAGTATTTTTGATTGCTCATTTAGTGATAGCATGCACCTCTCAAATATGGATATTTATTTGCATGTATGAATATCTTAAGTGTAGGATAAACAAATACAAAATAGAAATTTTAAAAAGGTGAGATAAAAATAAAGAGAGATAAAACTTTGAATAGTTTTTCCTTGTGCCAATGGGGTGTATGCACCCTGTTTTGGAGATCCTTACTAGGGAATATTATGCTACCTTCCTAAAAGAGTGGAATTGAATTTTGGGACCCATCATTTGATTTTGCAAAAATGTGCTTCCTTTTTATCTTCCACTAAATGATGCACTATGTTCATGGATACAGATGTATGGATATAGGTGTAGAGACACACACACACATGCTTTTACATATTCATAGGAATATAGAGAAGGGTGTGAATGGATTACACCAGGCTGTCACTATTGGGACTATATTGGGGACAGGACAGGAAGGTTTGAAAAGAAAGGAAATTGGTGGGGGGGGAAGATATAAAAAAGACTATAGCAAAATGGGAAAATGTTCGTAATATAATGCTAAGTAAAGAGGAAAGTAAAAGTCTACATTAGTTCACATAGGTAAAAAATTAAATTAGCATATGATAAGGGACTAGAAAACTATATGGACAAATGAGGGTAGTGATTGGATTAGGTGCATAACTTTTGTCTTGTGTTTTGGTTTTCATTTAACCTTAATATTAACAGCTACCGTCTCGTCTCCCTCTGGGGTATTTACTCCTAGGTTCTCCTTCTCCCAGGACAATGACGTCACCCATTGTTCTCTCTGCAGAGACCTTGTGCATACTGGGGTCCACGCTCCCGTGGTTTCATTTCACACACCTGGCAGACAGGCTTGTGTCTCTCAGGCCCAAGTCCAAGTGACCGAAAGAGAGAATAGGATCACCCCAGCTCAGGTTAGAGAGTCCCAATGAACTGTGGCTGGGAAGACGAGGTCGTGAGGTTAAACCCAGATGTCACCTCCACCGCCATGTTTGAGTGATAGAGAAGGGGACGGAATCTTCCACAGATGCATGGGTGGTTAGTGGCCCAGACAGTTCTGGAGCCCAAATTCTGCAGATCCCAGGTCTGGTGAGCTTTCCTCTCCTCAGAGTTGTCTTATTCTCCACATCCGAGGACTAGCTCAGTGACCTATGGGGTTAGGACACGCAAGAGGTATCAGACAGGGCATTTCTGTGGGGAAATGGCAGAGTAATTCACAGAAACAGCGTGTGGGTGTTTGAAGGAGTGAGAATAGCTGAGCGCGTCTCTGGATTATTTCCATCTGTTGTTCTTCTGCAATCAGAAATCTGCATAAAACGTTTCACTTTTGGAATCCACTGCCCAGTGCAGCTGTCAGATCTGAGGGTTTGCTGGCATCCTTTGCATCCAGCATCCTCTTCCTGGCCCCATGACTTGGCCTGACCCTGAGCAGCAAAACAACCTCAGCCCAGTGATGAGAAAGACAGAGAGAGAAGGTCTGGGCAGAGGGTCCTTGGACGGGGCAGCCATGGTTGGATAAGCCCTGCTTGGTGCTCTGAGGGGCAGGAGACGAAGTCAGGTCCAGGATGCTTCCTCAGTCAGAACTCAGTGGTGCCCGAGATGGTCCCACTGTCCTTGGCTACTGGGCCGTTGGAAGGGAAAATTGAATTATAATCCTAACATGCTTGGTACATCTGAAAATGTGTCCTAGTAATTAAATGCTAATAAGGTGAGGGAGAATAAATGGGTAGTTTCCTTAAAGATTACACTCCACCACCCAAGGTCAGGGGAAAATTATAAGTAATGTAGTGGGGTAGTCAGATCACTCCGGCTGAATAAATGTCACAATGAAGGCAAGGAGTCATTCAGTTTTCTATATTTGAACATCTCATTAGCGTCTGTGTCATTCAAAGACGTATTGGGTGGCAGAAAGGTGACATTTAAGGCCTCTCATGGAAAGCCAAGCCCTTAATTATCTGATGGAGGTTAATGTGGCCGTGGAACAGGGGAAGCCTGGGCGGAACAGGGAGTAATGGATTATGCTAAGAGCTGGTTTCACGGGTGAGCCCAAGGAGTGGGCCATCCCGTTAGGATGTCTGGCCAGAGTTTTCCTGACTTGTTGTTTCCCTGCCAGGCTGAATGTGGGGACCAGGACAGTTCTCCTTGGTATCAAGAAGTGATGCCTGTGATTATAAGGGAGGAGACGGCAGGAAACGAGCCCTCACCGTTAACAGTGGTAGGCAGGAGCCCCGCCAGCCTGTGGGTCTAGGGAAGCATTGCGGAGGGTGCTGAGGGCTGTGGTGTGGCTCTGTGCTGGGGAGACAGCCAGCGGAAGCAGCCGCGGGGCAGACTGTGAAGGGACTGACTCAACGGTCGAAGGTCCTCTGCTGGAGTTGGCGGGCAGCTACGAAACGGCTCCCAAATGATCTCACCTTTTGGTATTCATGCCCCTATATACTCCCCTCCCCTGGATGTAGGCTGAACCTTCTGACTTGCTTCTAACACATACAATACAGTAAAAGTGATGGGATGTGATTTCCAAGATTAGGTTACAAAAAACTGTGGCTTCTCTCTTGTTCACAGTCTCTTTAGGTCTTCTCACATTCTTACTCTGATGAATCAAGCCTTATGGAGAAGCTCACATGGCAAGGAGCCAAGTGTGGCCTCTGGCCGACAGCCAGTGAGAAACGGAGGTCCTCGGTCCAACGGCCCGTGGGAAACTGAATTCTGCCAATGACGACATGAAGGAGCTTGGAACTGAGTCCTGTCCCAGCTGAACCCTCAGAAGAGACTGCAGCCCAGCCAGCTTCTTGGTTGCAGGCTCATGAGAGTCCTTGAGTGGCAGAGCTCCGTTAAGCAGGGCCTGGATTCCTGACCCAGAGGAACTCCTAGTTAATGAATGTTTCTCTAAGGTTGTGGCTCTAAGCTAAGCCTAGATTTGGTGGTAATTTGTCACATGCTGACGGGTAATGGATACAGTGAGCTTTAGACTCTGTAAGGCTGCTGGGTCAAGGAGCTCCAGGCTGCCTAGGAGGCAGACTCTCCTTGCTCTGTCTCTGCATTTCTCACCCTTGCGCCATCTCATAGAGAGAAAGGCTCTACCTCACCTAACTTGGGAAGTGGGGCAGGGAGAGAAACCTTCCTCATTTCCTGCCTGAGCCAGGACATGGGAGTCGGTCCAGGGAGGATATCCCCTCCATCCTTCCCTCTCTTGCCACCCATCCAAACACACTCTTCCTCTTCTATTGCTCTCAGGAGAAAAAGGAAGGGTGAAGGGGGTGTTCTGTGTGCTACACCTTGGAGCCTCCTATAGAAAGGATGTTTTTATTCAGAAGAAAAAAGTTTTGCTAGAGGTTTAATGATTAACTTTAAGGAATGAGCTGCAGATCTGGAGGAGGTAGAGAAGCTACCAGTCCCAAGGCAAACAAGAATGGCGTCCATCGGCAGTGGAGGCTCCTGTGGGGAGCAAAGGTGGGGATGACACCATTAGACCATTTACCTGAACATCCAGGGAAGAGCTTTTGGCAAGAATCCTGCCAACTTGTCTCCTGTTCTCTATGAGTCAGGAGCAGATGGGTGACTGAGAACTTATGCAACAGTTCAAAACAACTCTCCAGTGGAATTTGGGGGCTGCCATATTTCTTCACTTTTTTTACCCCTGGCACTGAATGCTTATAGATCAACCCAGTCCCCAGGCGTCTCAAAAAACAGGGCATGGAAAAATTCACCAAGTGTCTCGGCAACATCTCCTCAGCTCACAAATAGGAAGAAAAAGGTATTATTTTCCAGGAAGATGTTACTTTCCTGGTAACTTTACAAGCCAGGCGATTTAAGATTTTCATGCATCCTCCTTCCTTCCACTAATGTTTCCCGTGCCTCTCGCATATCAGGTCATGGGCTAAGGGCTGAGGTTACAAAGATAGATACTGTTCCTGTCTTCACTGGTTTAAAAGCCAGTGAAAAAATACATAAATATAGCCTTTCAAGTGAACGAAAAAATGTTGGTGAATTGATTATCAAATTAAAAAAAAAGAAGAATGGAAGGAATAAACAAAAATTATTTGATGTTAAGAGGATTTTAGTTTTCCTCTTTTCCATTTTGGAGGAGACCTGACGAAGACTGGCTTCTCAGGTATCCAGGCTCTTGTCACTTGTATACGGTCAGGATGGCTGGCATGTGATTCAAAGGGGTAGCTGTTTGTCAGCAACTGGAGCGCACACCTGTACAAACACATATACATAAACACACAGACTGCTGGGCTCAGGTCCACCAAAGATGCCTATCTATTAATAGCTTGGAGGAGCAGGACCTTTCTGTTGCCTCGGGTGCTGGTAACTTAGGATGAAAACTCTGGGCTCCTATCTTGTGCCAATCACAGTGCCTCTCTTTAACCCCAGTCCTTTGAAAAGTGCTGCTCTGAGCAGATTTTCAAGTACTGGGGATGCTTGCTAAATGGCCCTTAGCATTGAACTCAGGTGCCCACCAAAAAGTATCTTGGCAAAGAATTAGCAGTGAAACGAATGGAGTCGCTTCCAAATGAGCTGAACGTGCACACCTGCCTCCTTTTCAGCAACTTGTTGAAGAGTGATGGGGATGCAGTACGGGGGCAGTCAGGTGGTTTTGGGGAGGGAGCCCACATTCCGGCCCTAGTTGCCCCACCCATTCTCTCAGCCGAACCTCGTAGGAAACCCGTTCCCATTCCCAGTCTCATTTTTCTTATCTGTAAAATAAAGGATTTGAACTTTATTTCAAATAAAGTTCAGTCTCAGAAACTGAACTCAGTCTCAGAAACTAAATTTTTCTTCCCCGCAAACGGAAATAATGTCCACCTCCCTGAGGCACATGTGGGGTGACATCTGTGACACTTTCTGACCTGTAAGAACACTATTTACTGTAATTGACCATCACTGGCTACATCATCAAGCCATGGACCTGTCTCAACCTGAAAAGAATATCGCAGGCACCGAAGACGCCTTGGAAGGTTCATTTGTTCAGCTCATGCCTACGCAGCCAGCATCAACTGGAATTGTTTTCATTTTTGTTATCAAGATTCCTCATTTTATATAAGCGATTATGTTTGTTATCTGGGTAGATGTGCTCGTATTTCCCATGGCAGGGACCCAGATTTCTGCAATGCTTCTGCATAGCAGAAGTTCTCAGGAGGGCCCCCAATCTAT
Organism: Phocoena phocoena; assembly: GCF_963924675.1. NCBI lineage: Eukaryota > Metazoa > Chordata > Mammalia > Artiodactyla > Phocoenidae > Phocoena > Phocoena phocoena. The sequence continues at coordinate 49,462,233 of NC_089237.1, forward strand.
CATCAGTCACAGAAGGGAGTCCTGGGCACAAATATACTCACATCGATTTCCTGGGACTCTGGACTGCCTCGACATATTTTCTGGACCTCTGTCCTGCACACTGTATTATGGTCAGACTTTCCACGGAGAGTTTGAAGATAAGGGCCACATATAACTCCCTTTGTCCCTCCAATTTTTAGCACACAGTAGGGTTAAAGAGGTTAAAACAGAGGAGGGGACCTCTCAGTGGCATCATCCCACCTCTCCGCCAACGGCACCTTTGCCCCAAGCTTGCGTGTCCAACTCAGCCAAACCGAAGCGGCAGGGCTACGCATACCTACCCTCCTCCAGTTTACCGCCTCCAGTTTACTGCCCATCGGCTGTCACCTGAACATGTCCCTCAAAGGGGGTCTCACGCTCAATCCAAGTAACTCGTCACAGCATTCCTTCCAACACGACATCATATTCTCCATGAAAGGAGTTATGGTAAATAGAACAGGACCACGGTTTTATAATCATCACAGATACTATCCCAGTCCTCTCATCTGTCAAGTGGAGATAATCACATAGAATTGGTTAAGGACTAAAGGAGACAACTTCCAGTGTGGGCTGGGCAATCAAGAGGAATGATTTTCTCAGGATATGCAGGTGACCTCATAATGTACTGACTTAAAGATGCTACTTGTCCTGGCTGACAGAGCACAGCTTCCTACTGAGGATTTCACACCCACCCCCCCATTCCTGTAAAAAGCAACTTCCTAATCTGACAGCTCATTCTTGTCTGAGCCTCTGTCTTTATCTACTTCAGCCATAGAGACAGAGAATGTCAGAACCCCAGGGCCTCTCAACCCAAGCCCTTTGTACACAGCTCTGGGTTGTAAGTAACAGAAACCAGACTCAACCCAACTTAAACAATAAAGGGACTATATTGGCTCATGCAACAAAACCATCCACGGGCAGGGCCAATCACAGGCAAAGCTAGATCCTGTACTTAACAGTGTCACCAAGGACCTGGTTTCCCTCCCTCCTGACTCTCCCTTCAGTTATCAGCTTCATGCTGGGAGTGGCTCCTGCCCCAGGATCGCAAGACAGGTGCCATCAAGACCGAGGATCACCTACTTCCTCGTTCACATCCAGCAGAGTGCATAAAAACATTCCCAGAAAAAGTCTTGAAATTCCATCTGGTTCCATTGCCTTAGCTCACATGACCATACCTGAACACATCACTGTAGCCAGAGAGATGGGGGGTGGTGTGGGCTTAGTCTAGGTCACGCGTCCCACCCCAGAGGTGACGGTAGAGACAGCTCCAGCAGATCATAACCCGCCCCTGCCAACAGACATCAGGGTCTGCTGGGAAAGGAAATGGGGGAATGAACATCGGGGATGCAACCAACAGCCTTGTTCAGGCCAACTCGGCAAATACTGAGTGGTCATCAACGTGGGTTCAGACCAATCAATTTCTCCCTAAACGCTAATGAACTACTTCGGAGGCATCGCATTTTAAACACCTCCAACAAATTTCCAGCCAAAAGAACTCAAACTTCAGCCCCAAGAATTCTTGCAGCCACAAAGATGAATCCCAGCACTTCCATCTCCCCCCTTGGGACCCCCTAAGAACCAAGTGGCTCCTGCTACTTTTAAGGGAAAAAAATGCATCATGGTATGCAAACATTACCACATATTCATGCACTCAAAATCTAATTTTAGCTGTAAGAGACTTCATTATAAGATGCTCACATAATTAAGCAGCTTTCTAACCAGGGTTTGGAAGCCTGTCTATTCTCCTCTCACTTACACATCGCTGGGATTATCAGAATGAATTTTAGTTTTTAAAAATTATATATTTTGGTTTTTCCAAATTGATCCACAAGGGGAGGTGAAACCCATGAGACTTACGTGTTTTAACACAGGTTTATGTAACTCCACAGCCTTACTATTAAAGTTGGAATCTGTAGACAGTCAGGGTTTTCCTGTTCTGGTCTGATTAGTTCCTGATGCATTTGTCACGCTTCTAAATACAGAGCCTCTTTTACTGTGTGGCTGGTTGGGACAGTATCCTCTTCATGGAGAAGCTAAGAGCTATAGATGAGACCTAACGCGGAGAGAGACAAGTGGACTTTCCCAAAAGGACAAATTCCTTTCCTGTGTTTCTCAGGAGCTGGGCGGCAGCTGCCGAGAACCATCCACACACAGGGCCTTAGCACCTCCTCACACAGGGCCTTAGCACCTCCTCACACAGGGCCTTAGCACCTCCTCACACAGGGCCTTAGCACCTCCTCACACAGGGCCTTAGCACCTCCTCACACAGGGCCTTAGCACCTCCTCACTCAGGGCCTTAGCACCTCCTCACACAGGACCTTAGCACCTCCTCACACAGGGCCTTAGCACCTCCTCACACAGGGCCTTAGCACCTCCACACACAGGGCCTTAGCACCCCCACACACAGGACCTTAGCACCTCCTCACACAGGGCCTTAGCACCTCCACACACAGGGCCTTAGCACCTCCTCACACAGGGCCTTAGCACCTCCTCACACATAGGGCCTTAGCACCTCCTCACACAGGGCCTTAGCACCTCCTCACACAGGGCCTTAGCACCTCCTCACACAGGACCTTAGCACCTCCTCACACAGGGCCTTAGCACCTCATCACACAGGGCCTTAGCACCTCCACACACAGGGCCTTAGCACCTCCACACACAGGGCCTTAGCACCTCCTCACTCAGGGCCTTAGCACCTCCACACACAGGGCCTTAGCACCTCCTCACTCAGGGCCTTAGCACCTCCACACACAGGGCCTTAGCACCTCCACACACAGGGCCTTAGCACCTCCACACACAGGGCCTTAGCACCTCCTCACACAGGGCCTTAGCACCTCCACACACAGGACCTTAGCACCTCCTCACACAGGACCTTAGCACCTCCTCACACAGGGCCTTAGCACCCCCTCACACAGGGCCTTAGCACCTCCACACACAGGGCCTTAGCACCTCCTCACTCAGGGCCTTAGCACCTCCTCACACAGGACCTTAGCACCCCCTCACACAGGGCCTTAGCACCTCCACACACAGGGCCTTAGCACCTCCTCACACAGGGCCTTAGCACCTCCTCACTCAGGGCCTTAGCACCTCCTCACACAGGGCCTTAGCACCCCCTCACACAGGGCCTTAGCACCTCCACACACAGGGCCTTAGCACCCCCTCACACAGGGCCTTAGCACCTCCACACACAGGGCCTTAGCACCTCCTCACACAGGGCCTTAGCACCTCCACACACAGGGCCTTAGCACCCCCTCACACAGGGCCTTGGCACCTCCTCACACAGGGCCTTAGCACCTCCACACACAGGGCCTTAGCACCTCCACACACAGGGCCTTAGCACCTCCACACACAGGGCCTTAGCACCTCCACACACAGGGCCTTAGCACCTCCTCACTCAGGGCCTTAGCACCTCCACACACAGGGCCTTAGCACCTCCTCACACAGGGCCTTAGCACCTCCTCACACAGGGCCTTAGCACCTCCTCACACAGGGCCTTAGCACCTCCTCACTCAGGGCCTTAGCACCTCCTCACACAGGACCTTAGCACCTCCACACACAGGGCCTTAGCACCTCCTCACACAGGGCCTTAGCACCCCCTCACACAGGGCCTTAGCACCTCCACACACAGGGCCTTAGCACCCCCTCACACAGGGCCTTGGCACCCCCACACATAGGGCCTTAGCACCTCTTCACACAGGGCCTTAGCACCTCCACACACAGGGCCTTAGCACCCCCTCACAAAGGGCCTTGGCACCCCCACACACAGGGCCTTAGCACCTCCACACACAGGGCCTTAGCACCCCCTCACACAGGGCCTTAGCACCCCCTCACACAGGGCCTTGGCACCCCCACACACAGGGCCTTAGCACCTCCTCACACAGGGCCTTAGCACCACCTCACACAGGGCCTTAGCACCTCCACACACAGGGCCTTAGCACCCCCTCACACAGGGCCTTAGCACCCCCTCACACAGGGCCTTAGCACCTCCTCACTCAGGGCCTTAGCACCTCCTCACACAGGGCCTTAGCACCCCCTCACACAGGGCCTTAGCACCCCCTCACACAGGGCCTTAGCACCTCCACACACAGGGCCTTAGCACCCCCTCACACAGGGCCTTAGCACCTCCTCACACAGGGCCTTAGCACCTCCACACACAGGGCCTTAGCACCCCCTCACACAGGGCCTTGGCACCCCCACACACAGGGCCTTAGCACCTCCTCACACAGGGCCTTAGCACCACCTCACACAGGGCCTTAGCACCTCCACACACAGGGCCTTAGCACCCCCTCACACAGGGCCTTGGCACCCCCACACACAGGGCCTTAGCACCTCCTCACACAGGGCCTTAGCACCACCTCACTCAGGGCCTTAGCACCTCCTCACACAGGGCCTTAGCACCTCCTCACACAGGGCCTTAGCACCCCCTCACACAGGGCCTTAGCACCTCCACACACAGGGCCTTAGCACCTCCTCACACAGGGCCTTAGCACCTCCTCACACAGGGCCTTAGCACCCCCACACATAGGGCCTTAGCACCTCCTCACTCAGGGCCTTAGCACCTCCACACACAGGGCCTTAGCACCTCCTCACACAGGACCTTAGCACCTCCTCACACAGGGCCTTAGCACCTCCTCACACAGGGCCTTAGCACCACCTCACACAGGGCCTTAGCACCCCCTCACACAGGGCCTTGGCACCCCCACACATAGGGCCTTAGCACCTCCTCACTCAGGGCCTTAGCACCTCCACACACAGGGCCTTAGCACCTCCTCACACAGGGCCTTAGCACCTCCACACACAGGGCCTTAGCACCCCCTCACACAGGGCCTTAGCACCCCCTCACACAGGGCCTTGGCACCCCCACACATAGGGCCTTAGCACCTCCTCACACAGGGCCTTAGCACCTCCTCACACAGGGCCTTAGCACCACCTCACACAGGGCCTTGCCACCCCCACACATAGGGCCTTAGCACCTCCTCACATAGGGCCTTAGCACCTCCTCACACAGGGCCTTGGCACCTCCTCACACAGGGCCTTAGCACCTCCTCACTCAGGGCCTTAGCACCTCCTCACACAGGGCCTTAGCACCCCCTCACACAGGGCCTTAGCACCTCCTCACACAGGGCCTTAGCACCTCCTCACTCAGGGCCTTAGCACCTCCACACACAGGGCCTTAGCACCCCCTCACACAGGGCCTTAGCACCTCCTCACACAGGGCCTTAGCACCTCCTCACTCACGGCCTTAGCACCTCCTCACACAGGGCCTTGGCACCTCCTCACACAGGGCCTTAGCACCCCCTCACACAGGGCCTTAGCACCTCCTCACTCAGGGCCTTAGCACCTCCACACACAGGGCCTTAGCACCTCCTCACATAGGGCCTTAGCACCTCCTCACACAGGACCTTAGCACCCCCTCACACAGGGCCTTGGCACCCCCTCACACAGGGCCTTAGCACCCCCTCACACAGGGCCTTAGCACCTCCTCACACAGGGCCTTAGCACCTCCACACACAGGGCCTTAGCACCTCCTCACACAGGGCCTTGGCACCCCCTCACACAGGGCCTTAGCACCCCCTCACACAGGGCCTTAGCACCTCCACACACAGGGCCTTAGCACCCCCTCACACAGGGCCTTAGCACCCCCACACATAGGGCCTTAGCACCTCCTCACACAGGGCCTTAGCACCTCCACACACAGGGCCTTAGCACCCCCTCACACAGGGCCTTAGCACCCCCTCACACAGGGCCTTAGCACCCCCACACACAGGGCCTTAGCACCTCCACACACAGGGCCTTAGCACCTCCTCACACAGGGCCTTAGCACCTCCACACACAGGGCCTTAGCACCTCCTCACTCAGGGCCTTAGCACCCCCTCACACAGGGCCTTGGCACCCCCACACATAGGGCCTTAGCACCTCCTCACACAGGGCCTTAGCACCTCCACACATAGGGCCTTAGCACCTCCTCACACAGGGCCTTAGCACCTCCTCACACAGGGCCTTAGCACCTCCTCACACAGGGCCTTAGCACCTCCTCACTCAGGGCCTTAGCACCCCCTCACACAGGGCCTTGGCACCTCCTCACACAGGGCCTTAGCACCTCCTCACACAGGGCCTTAGCACCTCCTCACACAGGGCCTTAGCACCTCCTCACTCAGGGCCTTAGCACCCCCTCACACAGGGCCTTGGCACCCCCACACATAGGGCCTTAGCACCTCCTCACACAGGGCCTTAGCACCTCCACACATAGGGCCTTAGCACCTCCTCACACAGGGCCTTAGCACCTCCTCACACAGGGCCTTAGCACCTCCTCACACAGGGCCTTAGCACCTCCTCACTCAGGGCCTTAGCACCCCCTCACACAGGGCCTTGGCACCTCCTCACACAGGGCCTTAGCACCTCCACACACAGGGCCTTAGCACCTCCACACACAGGGCCTTAGCACCTCCTCACACAGGGCCTTAGCACCTCCTCACACAGGGCCTTAGCACCTCCTCACACAGGGCCTTAGCACCTCCTCACTCAGGGCCTTAGCACCCCCTCACACAGGGCCTTGGCACCTCCTCACACAGGGCCTTGGCACCTCCTCACACAGGGCCTTAGCACCTCCTCACACAGGGCCTTAGCACCTCCTCACTCAGGGCCTTAGCACCCCCTCACACAGGGCCTTGGCACCCCCACACATAGGGCCTTAGCACCTCCTCACACAGGGCCTTAGCACCTCCACACATAGGGCCTTAGCACCTCCTCACACAGGGCCTTAGCACCTCCTCACACAGGGCCTTAGCACCTCCTCACACAGGGCCTTAGCACCTCCTCACTCAGGGCCTTAGCACCCCCTCACACAGGGCCTTGGCACCTCCTCACACAGGGCCTTAGCACCTCCTCACACAGGGCCTTAGCACCTCCTCACACAGGGCCTTAGCACCTCCTCACTCAGGGCCTTAGCACCCCCTCACACAGGGCCTTGGCACCCCCACACATAGGGCCTTAGCACCTCCTCACACAGGGCCTTAGCACCTCCACACATAGGGCCTTAGCACCTCCTCACACAGGGCCTTAGCACCTCCTCACACAGGGCCTTAGCACCTCCTCACACAGGGCCTTAGCACCTCCTCACACAGGGCCTTAGCACCTCCTCACTCAGGGCCTTAGCACCCCCTCACACAGGGCCTTGGCACCTCCTCACACAGGGCCTTAGCACCTCCACACACAGGGCCTTAGCACCTCCTCACACAGGGCCTTAGCACCTCCTCACTCAGGGCCTTAGCACCCCCTCACACAGGGCCTTAGCACCCCCTCACACAGGGCCTTAGCACCTCCTCACACAGGGCCTTAGCACCTCCTCACACAGGGCCTTAGCACCTCCTCACTCAGGGCCTTAGCACCCCCTCACACAGGGCCTTGGCACCTCCTCACACAGGGCCTTAGCACCCCCTCACACAGGGCCTTGGCACCCCCACACATAGGGCCTTAGCACCTCCTCACACAGGGCCTTAGCACCTCCTCACACAGGGCCTTAGCACCACCTCACACAGGGCCTTAGCACCCCCACACATAGGGCCTTAGCACCTCCTCACACAGGGCCTTAGCACCTCCTCACACAGGGCCTTAGCACCACCTCACACAGGGCCTTAGCACCTCCTCACACATAGGGCCTTAGCACCTCCACACACAGGGCCTTAGCACCCCCTCACACAGGGCCTTAGCACCTCCACACACAGGGCCTTAGCACCTCCACACACAGGGCCTTAGCACCTCCACACACAGGGCCTTAGCACCCCCTCACACAGGGCCTTGGCACCTCCTCACACAGGGCCTTAGCACCCCCTCACACAGGGCCTTGGCACCCCCACACATAGGGCCTTAGCACCTCCTCACACAGGGCCTTAGCACCTCCTCACACAGGGCCTTAGCACCACCTCACACAGGGCCTTAGCACCTCCTCACACATAGGGCCTTAGCACCTCCACACACAGGGCCTTAGCACCCCCTCACACAGGGCCTTAGCACCTCCACACACAGGGCCTTAGCACCTCCACACACAGGGCCTTAGCACCTCCTCACACAGGGCCTTAGCACCCCCTCACACAGGGCCTTAGCACCTCCTCACACAGGGCCTTAGCACCCCTCACACAGGGCCTTAGCACCTCCTCACTCAGGGCCTTAGCACCTCCACACACAGGGCCTTAGCACCTCCTCACATAGGGCCTTAGCACCTCCTCACACAGGACCTTAGCACCCCCTCACACAGGGCCTTGGCACCCCCTCACACAGGGCCTTAGCACCCCCTCACACAGGGCCTTAGCACCTCCTCACACAGGGCCTTAGCACCTCCACACACAGGGCCTTAGCACCTCCTCACACAGGGCCTTGGCACCCCCTCACACAGGGCCTTAGCACCCCCTCACACAGGGCCTTAGCACCTCCACACACAGGGCCTTAGCACCCCCTCACACAGGGCCTTAGCACCTCCACACACAGGGCCTTAGCACCTCCACACACAAGGCCTTAGCACCCCCTCACACAGGGCCTTGGCACCCCCACACATAGGGCCTTAGCACCTCCACACACAGGGCCTTAGCACCTCCTCACACAGGGCCTTAGCACCTCCACACACAGGGCCTTAGCACCTCCTCACTCAGGGCCTTAGCACCCCCTCACACAGGGCCTTGGCACCCCCACACATAGGGCCTTAGCACCTCCTCACACAGGGCCTTAGCACCTCCACACATAGGGCCTTAGCACCTCCTCACACAGGGCCTTAGCACCTCCTCACACAGGGCCTTAGCACCTCCTCACACAGGGCCTTAGCACCTCCACACACAGGGCCTTAGCACCTCCTCACTCAGGGCCTTAGCACCCCCTCACACAGGGCCTTGGCACCTCCACACACAGGGCCTTGGCACCCCCACACATAGGGCCTTAGCACCTCCTCACACAGGGCCTTAGCACCTCCACACACAGGGCCTTAGCACCTCCACACACAGGGCCTTAGCACCTCCTCACATAGGGCCTTAGCACCTCCTCACACAGGGCCTTAGCACCTCCTCACACAGGGCCTTAGCACCCCCTCACACAGGGCCTTGGCACCCCCACACATAGGGCCTTAGCACCTCCACACACAGGGCCTTAGCACCCCCTCACACAGGGCCTTAGCACCTCCTCACACAGGGCCTTAGCACCTCCACACACAGGGCCTTAGCACCTCCACACACAGGGCCTTAGCACCTCCTCACACAGGGCCTTGGCACCCCCACACATAGGGCCTTAGCACCTCCACACACAGGGCCTTAGCACCCCCTCACACAGGGCCTTGGCACGCCCACACATAGGGCCTTAGCACCTCCTCACACAGGGCCTTAGCACCTCCTCACACAGGGCCTTGGCACCCCCTCACACAGGGCCTTAGCACCTCCACACACAGGGCCTTAGCACCTCCACACACAGGGCCTTAGCACCTCCTCACACAGGGCCTTAGCACCTCCACACACAGGGCCTTAGCACCCCCTCACACAGGGCCTTGGCACCCCCACACATAGGGCCTTAGCACCTCCACACACAGGGCCTTAGCACCCCCTCACACAGGGCCTTAGCACCTCCTCACACAGGGCCATAGCACCCCCTCACACAGGGCCTTAGCACCTCCTCACTCAGGGCCTTAGCACCCCCTCACACAGGGCCTTGGCACCCCCACACATAGGGCCTTAGCACCTCCTCACACAGGGCCTTAGCACCTCCTCACACAGGGCCTTAGCACCCCCTCACACAGGGCCTTAGCACCTCCTAACACAGGGCCTTAGCACCTCCACACACAGGGCCTTAGCACCCCCTCACACAGGGCCTTAGCACCTCCTCACACAGGGCCTTAGCACCCCCTCACACAGGGCCTTAGCACCTCCTCACACAGGGCCTTAGCACCCCCTCACACAGGGCCTTAGCACCTCCTCACACAGGGCCTTAGCACCTCCTCACACAGGGCCTTAGCACCTCCTCACACAGGGCCTTAGCACCTCCTCACACAGGGCCTTAGCACCTCCTCACACAGGGCCTTAGCACCTCCACACACAGGGCCTTAGCACCCCCTCACACAGGGCCTTAGCACCTCCTCACACAGGGCCTTAGCACCTCCTCACACAGGGCCTTAGCACCTCCTCACACAGGGCCTTAGCACCTCCTCACACAGGGCCTTAGCACCCCCTCACACAGGGCCTTAGCACCTCCTCACACAGGGCCTTAGCACCTCCACACACAGGGCCTTAGCACCTCCACACACAGGGCCTTAGCACCTCCACACACAGGGCCTTAGCACCTCCACACACAGGGCCTTAGCACCCCCTCACACAGGGCCTTGGCACCCCCACACATAGGGCCTCAGCACCTCCACACACAGGGCCTTAGGACCTCCTCACACAGGGCCTTAGCACCTCCACACACAGGGCCTTAGCACCCCCTCACACAGGGCCTTAGCACCTCCTCACACAGGGCCTTAGCACCCCCTCACACAGGGCCTTAGCACCTCCTCACACAGGGCCTTAGCACCCCCTCACACAGGGCCTTGGCACCCCCACACATAGGGCCTTAGCACCTCCTCACACAGGGCCTTAGCACCTCCTCACACAGGGCCTTAGCACCCCCTCACACAGGGCCTTAGCACCTCCTCACACAGGGCCTTAGCACCTCCACACACAGGGCCTTAGCACCTCCTCACACAGGGCCTTAGCACCTCCTCACACAGGGCCTTAGCACCCCCTCACACAGGGCCTTAGCACCCCCTCACACAGGGCCTTAGCACCTCCTCACTCAGGGCCTTAGCACCCCCTCACACAGGGCCTTGGCACCCCCACACATAGGGCCTTAGCACCTCCTCACACAGGGCCTTAGCACCTCCTCACTCAGGGCCTTAGCACCCCCTCACACAGGGCCTTGGCACCCCCACACATAGGGCCTTAGCACCCTCTCACACAGGGCCTTAGCACCTCCTCACACAGGGCCTTAGCACCCCCTCACACAGGGCCTTAGCACCTCCTCACTCAGGGCCTTAGCACCCCCTCACACAGGGCCTTAGCACCTCCTCACACAGGGCCTTAGCACCTCCTCACACAGGGCCTTAGCACCTCCTCACACAGGACCTTAGCACCCCCTCACACAGGGCCTTAGCACCCCCTCACATAGGGCCTTAGCACCTCCTCACACAGGGCCTTAGCACCTCCTCACACAGGGCCTTAGCACCCCCTCACACAGGGCCTTAGCACCCCCTCACACAGGGCCTTAGCACCTCCTCACACAGGGCCTTAGCACCTCCTCACACAGGGCCTTAGCACCCCCTCACACAGGGCCTTGGCACCCCCACACATAGGGCCTTAGCACCTCCTTACACAGGGCCTTAGCACCTCCTCACACAAGGCCTTAGCACCTCCACACACAGGGCCTTAGCACCTCCACACACAGGGCCTTAGCACCTCCACACACAGGGCCTTAGTACCCCCTCACACAGGGCCTTGGCACCCCCACACATAGGGCCTTAGCACCTCCTCACACAGGGCCTTAGCACCTCCTCACACAGGGCCTTAGCACCCCCTCACACAGGGCCTTAGCACCCCCTCACACAGGGCCTTAGCACCTCCTCACACAGGGCCTTAGCACCTCCTCACACAGGGCCTTAGCACCCCCTCACACAGGGCCTTAGCACCTCCTCACACAGGGCCTTAGCACCCCCTCACACAGGGCCTTGGCACCCCCACACATAGGGCCTTAGCACCTCCTCACACAGGGCCTTAGCACCTCCACACACAGGGCCTTAGCACCTCCACACACAGGGCCTTAGCACCTCCACACACAGGGCCTTAGCACCCCCTCACACAGGGCCTTGGCACCCCCACACATAGGGCCTTAGCACCTCCTCACACAGGGCCTTAGCACCTCCTCACACAGGGCCTTAGCACCCCCTCACACAGGGCCTTAGCACCCCCTCACACAGGGCCTTAGCACCTCCTCACACAGGGCCTTAGCACCTCCTCACTCAGGGCCTTAGCACCTCCTCACACAGGGCCTTAGCACCTCCTCACACAGGGCCTTAGCACCCCCTCACACAGGGCCTTAGCACCTCCTCACACAGGGCCTTAGCACCCCCTCACACAGGGCCTTGGCACCCCCACACATAGGGCCTTAGCACCCCCTCACACAGGGCCTTGGCACCCCCACACATAGGGCCTTAGCACCTCCTCACACAGGGCCTTAGCACCTCCTCACACAGGGCCTTAGCACCTCCTCACACAGGGCCTTAGCACCCCCTCACACAGGGCCTTAGCACCTCCTCACACAGGGCCTTAGCACCCCCTCACACAGGGCCTTGGCACCCCCACACATAGGGCCTTAGCACCTCCTCACACAGGGCCTTAGCACCTCCACACACAGGGCCTTAGCACCTCCACACACAGGGCCTTAGCACCTCCACACACAGGGCCTTAGCACCTCCACACACAGGGCCTTAGCACCCCCTCACACAGGGCCTTGGCACCCCCACACATAGGGCCTTAGCACCTCCTCACACAGGGCCTTAGCACCTCCTCACACAGGGCCTTAGCACCCCCTCACACAGGGCCTTAGCACCCCCTCACACAGGGCCTTAGCACCTCCTCACACAGGGCCTTAGCACCTCCTCACACAGGGCCTTAGCACCCCCTCACACAGGGCCTTAGCACCTCCTCACACAGGGCCTTAGCACCCCCTCACACAGGGCCTTGGCACCCCCACACATAGGGCCTTAGCACCTCCTCACACAGGGCCTTAGCACCTCCACACACAGGGCCTTAGCACCTCCACACACAGGGCCTTAGCACCCCCTCACACAGGGCCTTAGCACCTCCACACACAGGGCCTTAGCACCCCCTCACACAGGGCCTTGGCACCCCCACACATAGGGCCTTAGCACCTCCTCACACAGGGCCTTAGCACCTCCTCACACAGGGCCTTAGCACCCCCTCACACAGGGCCTTAGCACCCCCTCACACAGGGCCTTAGCACCTCCTCACACAGGGCCTTAGCACCTCCTCACACAGGGCCTTAGCACCCCCTCACACAGGGCCTTAGCACCTCCTCACACAGGGCCTTAGCACCCCCTCACACAGGGCCTTGGCACCCCCACACATAGGGCCTTAGCACCTCCTCACACAGGGCCTTAGCACCTCCTCACACAGGGCCTTAGCACCTCCACACACAGGGCCTTAGCACCTCCACACATAGGGCCTTAGCACCCCCCCTCACACAGGGCCTTAGCACCTCCTCACACAGGGCCTTAGCACCCCCTCACACAGGGCCTTAGCACCCCCTCACACAGGGCCTTAGCACCTCCTCACACAGGGCCTTAGCACCCCCTCACACAGGGCCTTAGCACCTCCACACACAGGGCCTTAGCACCTCCACACACAGGGCCTTGGCACCCCCTCACACAGGGCCTTGGCACGCCCACACATAGGGCCTTAGCACCTCCTCACACAGGGCCTTAGCACCTCCTCACACAGGGCCTTGGCACCCCCTCACACAGGGCCTTAGCACCTCCACACACAGGGCCTTAGCACCTCCACACACAGGGCCTTAGCACCTCCTCACACAGGGCCTTAGCACCTCCACACACAGGGCCTTAGCACCCCCTCACACAGGGCCTTAGCACCTCCTCACACAGGGCCTTAGCACCCCCTCACACAGGGCCTTAGCACCTCCACACACAGGGCCTTAGCACCTCCACACACAGGGCCTTGGCACCCCCTCACACAGGGCCTTGGCACGCCCACACATAGGGCCTTAGCACCTCCTCACACAGGGCCTTAGCACCTCCTCACACAGGGCCTTGGCACCCCCTCACACAGGGCCTTAGCACCTCCACACACAGGGCCTTAGCACCTCCACACACAGGGCCTTAGCACCTCCTCACACAGGGCCTTAGCACCTCCACACACAGGGCCTTAGCACCCCCTCACACAGGGCCTTGGCACCCCCACACATAGGGCCTTAGCACCTCCACACACAGGGCCTTAGCACCCCCTCACACAGGGCCTTAGCACCTCCTCACACAGGGCCATAGCACCCCCTCACACAGGGCCTTAGCACCTCCTCACTCAGGGCCTTAGCACCCCCTCACACAGGGCCTTGGCACCCCCACACATAGGGCCTTAGCACCTCCTCACACAGGGCCTTAGCACCTCCTCACACAGGGCCTTAGCACCCCCTCACACAGGGCCTTAGCACCTCCTAACACAGGGCCTTAGCACCTCCACACACAGGGCCTTAGCACCCCCTCACACAGGGCCTTAGCACCTCCTCACACAGGGCCTTAGCACCCCCTCACACAGGGCCTTAGCACCTCCTCACACAGGGCCTTAGCACCCCCTCACACAGGGCCTTAGCACCTCCTCACACAGGGCCTTAGCACCTCCTCACACAGGGCCTTAGCACCTCCTCACACAGGGCCTTAGCACCTCCTCACACAGGGCCTTAGCACCCCCTCACACAGGGCCTTAGCACCTCCTCACACAGGGCCTTAGCACCTCCTCACACAGGGCCTTAGCACCTCCTCACACAGGGCCTTAGCACCTCCTCACACAGGGCCTTAGCACCTCCACACACAGGGCCTTAGCACCCCCTCACACAGGGCCTTAGCACCTCCTCACACAGGGCCTTAGCACCTCCTCACACAGGGCCTTAGCACCTCCTCACACAGGGCCTTAGCACCTCCTCACACAGGGCCTTAGCACCCCCTCACACAGGGCCTTAGCACCTCCTCACACAGGGCCTTAGCACCTCCACACACAGGGCCTTAGCACCTCCACACACAGGGCCTTAGCACCTCCACACACAGGGCCTTAGCACCTCCACACACAGGGCCTTAGCACCCCCTCACACAGGGCCTTGGCACCCCCACACATAGGGCCTCAGCACCTCCACACACAGGGCCTTAGGACCTCCTCACACAGGGCCTTAGCACCTCCACACACAGGGCCTTAGCACCCCCTCACACAGGGCCTTAGCACCTCCTCACACAGGGCCTTAGCACCCCCTCACACAGGGCCTTAGCACCTCCTCACACAGGGCCTTAGCACCCCCTCACACAGGGCCTTGGCACCCCCACACATAGGGCCTTAGCACCTCCTCACACAGGGCCTTAGCACCTCCTCACACAGGGCCTTAGCACCCCCTCACACAGGGCCTTAGCACCTCCTCACACAGGGCCTTAGCACCTCCACACACAGGGCCTTAGCACCTCCTCACACAGGGCCTTAGCACCTCCTCACACAGGGCCTTAGCACCCCCTCACACAGGGCCTTAGCACCCCCTCACACAGGGCCTTAGCACCTCCTCACTCAGGGCCTTAGCACCCCCTCACACAGGGCCTTGGCACCCCCACACATAGGGCCTTAGCACCTCCTCACACAGGGCCTTAGCACCTCTTCACTCAGGGCCTTAGCACCCCCTCACACAGGGCCTTGGCACCCCCACACATAGGGCCTTAGCACCCTCTCACACAGGGCCTTAGCACCTCCTCACACAGGGCCTTAGCACCCCCTCACACAGGGCCTTAGCACCTCCTCACTCAGGGCCTTAGCACCCCCTCACACAGGGCCTTAGCACCTCCTCACACAGGGCCTTAGCACCTCCTCACACAGGGCCTTAGCACCTCCTCACACAGGACCTTAGCACCCCCTCACACAGGGCCTTAGCACCCCCTCACATAGGGCCTTAGCACCTCCTCACACAGGGCCTTAGCACCTCCTCACACAGGGCCTTAGCACCCCCTCACACAGGGCCTTAGCACCCCCTCACACAGGGCCTTAGCACCTCCTCACACAGGGCCTTAGCACCTCCTCACACAGGGCCTTAGCACCCCCTCACACAGGGCCTTGGCACCCCCTCACACAGGGCCTTGGCACCCCCACACATAGGGCCTTAGCACCTCCTCACACAGGGCCTTAGCACCTCCTCACACAAGGGCCTTAGCACCTCCACACACAGGGCCTTAGCACCTCCACACACAGGGCCTTAGCACCTCCACACACAGGGCCTTAGCACCCCCTCACACAGGGCCTTGGCACCCCCACACATAGGGCCTTGGCACCCCCACACATAGGGCCTTAGCACCTCCTCACACAGGGCCTTAGCACCTCCTCACACAGGGCCTTAGCACCCCCTCACACAGGGCCTTAGCACCCCCTCACACAGGGCCTTAGCACCTCCTCACACAGGGCCTTAGCACCTCCTCACACAGGGCCTTAGCACCCCCTCACACAGGGCCTTAGCACCTCCTCACACAGGGCCTTAGCACCCCCTCACACAGGGCCTTGGCACCCCCACACATAGGGCCTTAGCACCTCCTCACACAGGGCCTTAGCACCTCCTCACACAGGGCCTTAGCACCCCCTCACACAGGGCCTTAGCACCCCCTCACACAGGGCCTTAGCACCTCCTCACACAGGGCCTTAGCACCTCCTCACACAGGGCCTTAGCACCCCCTCACACAGGGCCTTAGCACCTCCTCACACAGGGCCTTAGCACCCCCTCACACAGGGCCTTAGCACCTCCTCACACAGGGCCTTAGCACCCCCTCACACAGGGCCTTGGCACCCCCACACATAGGGCCTTAGCACCTCCTCACACAGGGCCTTAGCACCCCCTCACACAGGGCCTTGGCACCCCCACACATAGGGCCTTAGCACCTCCACACACAGGGCCTTAGCACCTCCACACACAGGGCCTTAGCACCTCCACACACAGGGCCTTAGCACCCCCTCACACAGGGCCTTGGCACCCCCACACATAGGGCCTTAGCACCTCCTCACACAGGGCCTTAGCACCTCCTCACACAGGGCCTTAGCACCCCCTCACACAGGGCCTTAGCACCCCCTCACACAGGGCCTTAGCACCTCCTCACACAGGGCCTTAGCACCTCCTCACACAGGGCCTTAGCACCCCCTCACACAGGGCCTTAGCACCTCCTCACACAGGGCCTTAGCACCCCCTCACACAGGGCCTTGGCACCCCCACACATAGGGCCTTAGCACCGCTGCCTCACACAGGGCCTTAGCACCTCCACACACAGGGCCTTAGCACCTCCACACACAGGGCCTTAGCACCTCCACACACAGGGCCTTAGCACCTCCACACACAGGGCCTTAGCACCCCCTCACACAGGGCCTTGGCACCCCCACACATAGGGCCTTAGCACCTCCTCACACAGGGCCTTAGCACCTCCTCACACAGGGCCTTAGCACCCCCTCACACAGGGCCTTAGCACCCCCTCACACAGGGCCTTAGCACCTCCTCACACAGGGCCTTAGCACCTCCTCACACAGGGCCTTAGCACCCCCTCACACAGGGCCTTAGCACCTCCTCACACAGGGCCTTAGCACCCCCTCACACAGGGCCTTGGCACCCCCACACATAGGGCCTTAGCACCTCCTCACACAGGGCCTTAGCACCTCCACACACAGGGCCTTAGCACCTCCACACACAGGGCCTTAGCACCCCCTCACACAGGGCCTTAGCACCTCCACACACAGGGCCTTAGCACCCCCTCACACAGGGCCTTGGCACCCCCACACATAGGGCCTTAGCACCTCCTCACACAGGGCCTTAGCACCTCCAACAGGGCTTGGCAAGGCCACATAGGGCCTTAGCACCCCCTCACACAGGGCCTTAGCACCTCCACACACAGGGCCTTAGCACCCCCAGCACCTCACACAGGGCCTTAGCACCTCCACACACAGGGCCTTAGCACCCCCTCACACAGGGCCTTGGCACCCCCACACATAGGGCCTTAGCACCTCCTCACACAGGGCCTTAGCACCTCCTCACACAGGGCCTTAGCACCTCCACACATAGGGCCTTAGCACCCCCTCACACAGGGCCTTGGCACCCCCACACATAGGGCCTTAGCACCTCCTCACACAGGGCCTTAGCACCTCCTCACACAGGGCCTTAGCACCCCCTCACACAGGGCCTTAGCACCCCCTCACACAGGGCCTTAGCACCTCCTCACACAGGGCCTTAGCACCTCCTCACACAGGGCCTTAGCACCCCCTCACACAGGGCCTTAGCACCTCCTCACACAGGGCCTTAGCACCCCCTCACACAGGGCCTTGGCACCCCCACACATAGGGCCTTAGCACCTCCTCACACAGGGCCTTAGCACCTCCACACACAGGGCCTTAGCACCTCCACACACAGGGCCTTAGCACCTCCACACACAGGGCCTTAGCACCTCCACACACAGGGCCTTAGCACCCCCTCACACAGGGCCTTGGCACCCCCACACATAGGGCCTTAGCACCTCCTCACACAGGGCCTTAGCACCTCCTCACACAGGGCCTTAGCACCCCCTCACACAGGGCCTTAGCACCCCCTCACACAGGGCCTTAGCACCTCCTCACACAGGGCCTTAGCACCTCCTCACACAGGGCCTTAGCACCCCCTCACACAGGGCCTTAGCACCTCCTCACACAGGGCCTTAGCACCCCCTCACACAGGGCCTTGGCACCCCCACACATAGGGCCTTAGCACCTCCTCACACAGGGCCTTAGCACCTCCACACACAGGGCCTTAGCACCTCCACACACAGGGCCTTAGCACCCCCTCACACAGGGCCTTAGCACCTCCACACACAGGGCCTTAGCACCCCCTCACACAGGGCCTTGGCACCCCCACACATAGGGCCTTAGCACCTCCTCACACAGGGCCTTAGCACCTCCTCACACAGGGCCTTAGCACCTCCACACACAGGGCCTTAGCACCCCCTCACACAGGGCCTTAGCACCTCCACACACAGGGCCTTAGCACCCCCTCACACAGGGCCTTAGCACCTCCACACACAGGGCCTTAGCACCTCCACACACAGGGCCTTAGCACCCCCTCACACAGGGCCTTGGCACCCCCACACATAGGGCCTTAGCACCTCCTCACACAGGGCCTTAGCACCTCCTCACACAGGGCCTTAGCACCCCCTCACACAGGGCCTTAGCACCCCCTCACACAGGGCCTTAGCACCTCCTCACACAGGGCCTTAGCACCTCCTCACACAGGGCCTTAGCACCCCCTCACACAGGGCCTTAGCACCTCCTCACACAGGGCCTTAGCACCCCCTCACACAGGGCCTTAGCACCCCCTCACACAGGGCCTTAGCACCCCCTCACACAGGGCCTTAGCACCTCCTCACACAGGGCCTTAGCACCTCCTCACACAGGGCCTTAGCACCCCCTCACACAGGGCCTTAGCACCTCCTCACACAGGGCCTTAGCACCCCCTCACACAGGGCCTTGGCACCCCCACACATAGGGCCTTAGCACCTCCTCACACAGGGCCTTAGCACCTCCACACACAGGGCCTTAGCACCTCCACACATAGGGCCTTAGCACCCCCTCACACAGGGCCTTAGCACCTCCTCACACAGGGCCTTAGCACCCCCTCACACAGGGCCTTAGCACCCCCTCACACAGGGCCTTAGCACCTCCTCACACAGGGCCTTAGCACCCCCTCACACAGGGCCTTAGCACCCCCTCACACAGGACCTTAGCACCCCCTCACACAGGGCCTTAGCACCTCCACACACAGGGCCTTAGCACCTCCACACACAGGGCCTTGGCACCCCCTCACACAGGGCCTTAGCACCTCCACACACAGGGCCTTAGCACCCCCTCACACAGGACCTTAGCACCCCCTCACACAGGGCCTTAGCACCTCCTCACTCAGGGCCTTAGCACCTCCACACACAGGGCCTTGGCACCCCCACACATAGGGCCTTAGCACCTCCACACACAGGGCCTTAGCACCTCCACACACAGGGCCTTGGCACCCCCTCACACAGGGCTTTAGCACCTCCACACACAGGGCCTTAGCACCTCCTCACACAGGACCTTAGCACCCCCTCACACAGGGCCTTAGCACCTCCTCACACAGGACCTTAGCACCCCCTCACACAGGGCCTTAGCACCTCCTCACACAGGGCCTTAGCACCTCCACACACAGGGCCTTAGCACCTCCACACACAGGGCCTTAGCACCTCCTCACACAGGACCTTAGCACCCCTCACACAGGGCCTTAGCACCTCCTCACACAGGGCCTTAGCACCTCCTCACACAGGGCCTTGGCACCCCCACACATAGGGCCTTAGCACCCCCTCACACAGGGCCTTAGCACCTCCTCACACAGGGCCTTGGCACCCCCACACATAGGGCCTTAGCACCTCCTCACACAGGGCCTTAGCACCTCCTCACACAGGGCCTTGGCACCCCCACACATAGGGCCTTAGCACCTCCTCACACAGGGCCTTAGCACCCCCTCACACAGGGCCTTGGCACCCCCACACATAGGGCCTTAGCACCTCCTCACACAGGACCTTAGCACCCCCTCACACAGGGCCTTAGCACCCCCTCACACAGGGCCTTGGCACCCCCACACATAGGGCCTTAGCACCTCCTCACACAGGGCCTTAGCACCCCCTCACACAGGGCCTTAGCACCTCCACACACAGGGCCTTAGCACCTCCTCACACAGGGCCTTAGCACCTCCTCACACAGGGCCTTAGCACCTCCTCACACAGGGCCTTAGCACCTCCTCACACAGGGCCTTAGCACCTCCTCACACAGGGCCTTAGCACCTCCACACACAGGGCCTTAGCACCTCCTCACTCAGGGCCTTAGCACCCCCTCACACAGGGCCTTAGCACCCCCTCACACAGGGCCTTAGCACCTCCACACACAGGGCCTTAGCACCTCCTCACACAGGGCCTTAGCACCTCCTCACACAGGGCCTTAGCACCTCCTCACACAGGGCCTTAGCACCTCCTCACACAGGGCCTTAGCACCCCCTCACACAGGGCCTTAGCACCCCCTCACACAGGGCCTTAGCACCCCCTCACACAGGGCCTTAGCACCCCCTCACACAGGGCCTTAGCACCTCCTCACACAGGGCCTTAGCACCTCCTCACACAGGGCCTTAGCACCTCCTCACACAGGGCCTTAGCACCCCCTCACACAGGGCCTTAGCACCTCCTCACACAGGGCCTTAGCACCCCCTCACACAGGGCCTTAGCACCTCCTCACACAGGGCCTTAGCACCCCCTCACACAGGGCCTTAGCACCCCCTCACACAGGGCCTTAGCACCTCCTCACACAGGACCTTAGCACCTCCTCACACAGGGCCTTAGCACCTCCTCACACAGGGCCTTAGCACCCCCTCACACAGGGCCTTAGCACCTCCTCACACAGGGCCTTAGCACCCCCTCACACAGGGCCTTAGCACCTCCTCACACAGGGCCTTAGCACCTCCTCACACAGGGCCTTAGCACCTCCTCACACAGGGCCTTAGCACCCCCTCACACAGGGCCTTAGCACCTCCTCACACAGGGCCTTAGCACCCCCTCACACAGGGCCTTAGCACCTCCTCACACAGGGCCTTAGCACCTCCTCACACAGGGCCTTAGCACCTCCTCACACAGGGCCTTAGCACCTCCTCACACAGGGCCTTAGCACCTCCACACACAGGGCCTTAGCACCTCCTCACACAGGGCCTTAGCACCTCCTCACCCAGTGTCTGGGAGCACGTACCAGGGGTCAGGTGCCTTGCTGGGTGGACTGACTCAACGAGACCTGGATGCACCCTGATCCCATCATCCCTCTCATCTGCGTGCCTGGCTAAGGTGCAAAGGAAACTACAAGGCCGTTTGAGCAGGTGCCCCTCCACCTGCAAGGAGAGGAGGTTTCTGGGTACCTGGCAGCAGGGAACGGACTCACACATCTTCCAGGAAGAAGGAGCCGGTGCCGCTGTTCTCCTGACCCCCTGGGGCGATGCGGGAAGCCCAGGGGGCCAGGCCCTGGCTGCAGTCCTGGTCGGTCCTTCAGCTACTCCACTGCCCTTCACAGACTCCTTGGCATATGAGCCTCCTCCCTGGAGGTCGTCTGGGTGGCCAGGACGCCACTCTCCAGAGGAGGCCGGCTTCCCTATTCTCCATCACTCAGTGCTACGGTCTCCTATGAGGCTTTAGGTTTGCTCTGGGACGCAGGTATCCCCTGGCCCCCCTTCCAAGGCAGCGTGGAAGCTCCTGGTGGGTTTCAGTTACACCTACAACTCAGGAGAATGGCCTCATCAGGGGCCGTCACAGACTTGGCCGCCGAGCCATGCTGTATCAATAATTGTTTATAAAGACCCTGGTGTTTCCAGCTTTGAGCTGAGCTGAGTGATGCTTTAGGAGGATCTAAAACAGCGTCGGCATCGGTGTGGGTTTGGGGGAGCCTCAGGAAGAACTTGGAGGCCACCAGGAACAGATACTCAAGGCCATTCACTGGCAAAACCGAAGGCGTGGGAGGCTTCCCTCCGAAGAAGGGCACGTCTGCCAGGCCTCTGGGCCCTGCCTTCCCCACTGGGAGTGGCCCTCAGCTCCCACTGCCAGCCAGGGAGCAGAGGGTCTGACATACCCTTGCCCGGCTTTGCCAAACCCCTCACTCCCTTTTCTCCTGCTGATGCAGAAGTCAGACCAGCAGGCCCAGTGCAGGCCTGGAGAAGCTGCAGAGGGGCTCGGGGGCTGCCCAAGTTCATGGCCACCCACATTCCTCCCTCGCGGGGGTCAGTGTGCGGCCGAGCTCTCCACAGCCCGCCTTGGGTCTCAGCTGTCCTGGGCTGTGCTCCTGGGCTCAACCCCACCCTCCAGACCTGAGCCCCCTGGTCTCCGCAGCCTCATTTCTGAGCCCAAGACATGTAGCAAAGGGCGACCCAAGAAGGTAATTAGCGGGCTTCCCTGGTGGCGCAGTGGTTGAGAGTCCGCCTGCCGATGCAGGGGACGCGGGTTCGTGCCCCGGTCCGGGAAGATCCCACGTGCCGCGGAGCGGCTGGGCCCGTGAGCCATGGCCGCTGAGCCTGTGCGTCCGGAGCCTGTGCTCCACAGCGGGAGAGGCCAGGCTGAGCACTAAATGGCTGCAAGGAGGGTCCCTTTCTGTGTCCCCTCCTCTGTCCTCGCCCACCCACTCCCGTCCTCCTGCTGCACAGACTCAGACACACGGCCCACACCCACTCACCTCTTCTGCAAAACATACAAGGGTTTTCCAAGCCTCTGAGCCTTTGTACATGCCGTTCCCTCTGCCTCAATTACCCTTCCCCTCTGCGTGGCTGGAATAATTCCTACAGGTTCCTCAAGACCAGCTCAAAGCCGCTGTGATGCATCCCCTGACCCCCTGGGAGCCCTCACGGCACACACACTCCTCTTTAACTGGGTTTCTCACTCCCATTTGTGACAACCCCTCCCCAATCCCCACTAGACAGTGAGGGGAGGGGACCTTATGAATCCACCTTCTCAGGAGGCCCGTAGGCTTGTACACAGCAGCAGGCGTCAGTGCCCGGGAGTTCCCTTCCCCTTCTTGGATGAACGAGTGGGAAAGATAGCTTCACAGGAAACAGAGACAGAGGGGGTGACAAAGAGGCCCAGTGACAGGAAGTGGTGGGTGAATAACAGACAGACAGAGAGGGCTGGGCCAGTGGGGGTCAGAGAGAAGCTGCAGCCTGGTTGACAGGCCATGCCACCCCCTTCCTCATGAACCCAGGGGCGACCCCGTGGAGAGCAGGGGCCCATCAAGATACGGGGGACAACCAGCCCCAGTGGCACCCAAGACTCATCCGTCCCGGGTCTGCCCATGCCCACCCCAAGCCCCCTTCCGCTGGCATTGCTGGTGTACGGGGCCCCCAGGTCTCGGGCTCCCCTGGAGGCCCAGCCCCTTCCCTGCTGTCTCCTCGCCCCCACACCCTGCTTCTGCGACATGGCCCAAGTCCCCAGCTTTATGGGGACAGTCGGAGAAAGAAGCCAGGCAAAGAGGCGTCCACTCCAGGGAGTGCTGATTTTGGACGGGGGGGTCGGGGGTGCACAGAACTTGTGGCCGGTCCTGAGGTGCGGGGTTTGTGTGGGCAGCTCCGCTCCACCCGTGGTGCCACCAGCCCACCCCCGGCGAAGGGAGAGGCAGGGCCGCAGCGCTGGCGGGGCCCGGTCATCGCACCACACACACTGTGGGATGCAGGTGCACCGTCAGGGCTGCCCGGCCCGGCGGGCACAGGCTGTGAGCCCATCTCCAGGCCGGGCTCCCAGGTCCTCAGAGCACTAAGCTCACCCGGCCCAGTATCCCCCAGTCAAAGCCCCTGAGCAGCAAGCCTGCACTGGGCTGGAAACAGGAAGCCCGGGGCCTCCGAGAGCCCAGGGTGCACGTGTGTGTCAGTGTGTGGGAGAGACGGACAGGCGGCCCCTAGGAACGTGCAGACGCCACACGCCTCCATCAACGTTCGCGTCTGCAAGTCTGGGAGCGTCCGGCACAGCCGGGGTGGTGGCGCAGGCGCGTTAGGGCGCCGTGAGCAGCGAGTGGCAGGTCTAAGCGGGTCTGGCTAGGAATGCGTGTCCCCCCGCGTCCATCCTGTGACATCGGGTCCGCCTGGCCGGGGCTCACGTCCAATCTCCCCGTGCGGGAGGCAGGCAGCCCTGGGGGCGGGTGGGGAACCTCCCCGCAGGTGGCATCGGCACCCGAGCATCCCGGGGGGGCACCCGAGCTTTGGAGCACATGCGTAGCCCCGCGGGGGCGGCCAGCTCCCAGCGGGGTGGGCAGAGCGGCCCGGGGCCTGTCATCTGGGCACGTACTCCCGGGGCAGCCCGGCCCAGTTGTGGTCACGCAGGGCCCGGTCCACCGTCCGGATGTAGCCGTTGATCAGGTCCTTCATCGCGGGGGTGAAGGGCTCGAGGTCGTGCGGGCGCCGGCCGCGCCGCCGGAAGCTCCCCTCCTTGTTGTTCTCCACGCAGAGCAGGCGCTCCTCGCTCACGGACACGTTGAGGAAGGCCACCATCTCCCGCAGCGTGGGCACCAGGCTGCGCCGCAGCTGTTCGTAGTGCACCACCAGCAGCCGCTTGCCGTACTTGAGCCAGTCCAGCACGTGCGAGGACCACCATGACGCGTAGCTGTTGACAAAGTCCGGCCACTCTGGGCGGGAGAGAAGGGGCGCCGTGTCAGGGCCCGGGCCCGGTGGGGCTGCTGGCCTCCTGGGGGCCAGGATGCGCCATCGTCCACCACCCAGGGTGACCCACCCGATCTCCCACGGAGGAAGGCCCTCTTGGTGACCTCGTGTAGGTGGGGGGGGTTACTATCAGGCTGGGCTCCGAAGCGCTGCAAGCCCGCCTGGGAGCTGTGACCTCAGGTCCACCTTCCCCCAGCAGTTTCCTCGGAAACACACCAAGTTAAGACGAACGGGGACTGTGCGTTCCAAGAACTGGTTCTCTCTCTGGTGGACCTCGCCCTCTGGGACTGTCCTTTCGTGGCGAGAGCCCGGGGTCTCGGGCCTATGGGACACAGTGGAGTTAAAGACGACCGAGGCAGGGCCTCTCTGTCGAGATGACCCTCGGTTCACCTTGATGTTGCCCTGGCAGCTCTGCGCATCCAGTCTGGGTAATGGGGGCCGAGCAGTGTGGCGGGGGCAGCTTCTGTGCCTCCTAGTCAGGTGAAGACGCTGTGCAGGCCGGATTTCCTGTCCCAGGGCCTCCTACACAGCTACGTGAATGGGGTGCCTAACTGACGCTTCTTGTGTCTTGTGGGTACAATTGCCGGTTTAACCAGTGACGTACAAGGAGGCCACAGACGGGGCCGCTGCAATCTCTGGCAGGTGATCTGCTCCATGAGGTTTGTTTTCAGCAAATTTAGAAATTCGGTGGGTCTTTTTTTTAAGTGAGGAGAAGGGTGCAAATGTCAAGAATCACCCCAACAAAAATCACTTCCATAATTGGGCTATTAAGACACCTAAAATGCTGTGGGAAGCATCTGCTTTCTCTAACCCTCACAACGACCCTATGAGATGGGACCACCCTTGTTTTTAAGGTGAGAAAACCAAAGCTCAGAAGACAAGGTCTGCAGCTTGCCTGGGGTCACTGGGCTGGTAAGAGACCCAGGAGGGATCAGAGCTCAGCCTGCCTGCGTCCTCAAGGGGAGTCAGCAGGAGGGCAGGGATGGCTGACGGGGGCTGCTCTAGAAGGAGGGTGATAGGGAAAGGCAGGGACACCCGCCAGCCTCAGGTGATCCGGAGTCACACAGGGACGGAAGCAAAGCCTGCCCAGCCTCAGGCCCCGTGTCTCATCATGCCACCCACACTGCTGGACACAGCTGTATTTCTGATGGCTTCATTTGATATCACTCACTATCCTGACTTGTGCCTCTTTAATTCATTGCCCAAAGGCTAGACTGTTCGTGCCTTGAGGGCAGAGACTGTGACCCCTGTAGCCTGGGCTCCTGGCGCCTTGCCCAGTGCCTGGCACATAGTAGGACTTCAGTAAGCTTGTATCAGCAGACTGACCCCACGAATAAAGTTGCAACCGTTTCCCCCACCCCGCCGGCCCCTTCTGCTCACCTTTGCTCTTCCAGTTGCGGTCAGCTGCGTAGCCCAGGTGCCCGGCACATTTCCTGTTGAACTCGGCCACCAGGGACCTGTACGGGTTCCGGATCAGCAGGATGGCCGAGTCGAACATCTCAATCTCCCTCCTGCCACTCTCGTGAGTCTTCACGCAGATGGTGCGCCGGCTCCTCCAGTGGTCCTTCTCGCCCTTGAACCCTGCCCGGGAGAAAGGCATCGTGGAGCCCCCGCTGCCACGGCAGCAGACAGATCTGAACGCTAACCTGCACCCCTGAGGGAGAGCCGACGTTGGGGGCACGGCAGAGGGCACTGGGATGGCCTGTGGATGGCCGATAGGGCCTGACCCTGCCCAAGAGACAGTGAGGGCAGGAGGCATCTAAGTGGGGAAAGATGGCGTCTGCAAGAGAAAGAAGATAAGGCACCTCCCGTAGATCCCAGAAGTCAGCGGGCAGAGCCCGATCATGCCCTCTCTCTAGACACTGTAGACACATCCATTTGGGCATCTGCATGGCTGTGTCACATGAGCTTTGCAAATAACCCTGTGAGTTGACCACAGCGGCAGGCATAGCCAGATGAAGAGACTGAGGCTCAGAGTGGGTGTGTGACTGGCTCGAGATCACACAGCACCACAGCATCAGAGCCAGGGCTCTCTCCACGTGGCTCTGTGTGTCCCTGCGAGGCCTCCCCACAGAAGGGGCAGGATCCCCATCATCAGGCTGAAGGGCAGTCAGCAGCTGTGGCCCCACCCTCTGACCTTATGCCACAGTCCTACAACTGGGCTCCAGTCTTGCATCCGTGGAGACTCTACCCATCCCTACACAGAGTCACACATTTATCAACAAATATCATTGTGTGCCCGTTCTGTGTTGGACTTTACACTAGGGGACAAAGGGGTAAAACTCAGACCCTGTCTTTAAGCTTATAGTCTAGTGGGGGGATAGCCCAAGTGTAATACAGAGCACAGGGGCTTATGGGAACAAAGAGTAAGGCGGACTAGTTTGGGAGTGTAGTGGGATGTCACAGAAGGCTTCCTGGAAAGATGTCCCCTGAACCTGGTCTCCTGGCCACATCTCAACGTAGCCCAAGCCATCCAGCTCTGGCGACAAGCTCCAAAACTGCCCATGAGCTTGCCTCGGGCTCTTGGAAACATAAATGAGTCCCACCCCCCACCCCCCTTCATGAATGGTTGCGAAGTATTTGTATCTACAGCAAGTCTCTGATGCCTGGAAAATGCAAGTGTCCTTTGAGTCTGTAAGTCTGGGGTCACCAGCTGAAACTCAACACATGTTTCAAATTCATCTCTGCCACGGGCCAAACAGCAAAAGTCTCTGCTTTGATTCATTCTGTCAAACAGCTGGGAAGTTCCAGGAAAGAATGAGTCAAACCATGAGCCAAGTAAACATGAGATCTGGTCTTTGACACCCTGCGGCCCAGGGTGCCTTTTGTACTGCCTTGGCCTATTTCAACAGGTACCACTTTTCCGCATAACTCAGACCATGCTCACCCGTGACGGTTTGGCATTTGGGCATTGGAGCTTCCTTGCGAATTTCACGTGTGTGCACGTGTGTGCGCGTGTGTGTGTGTGTGTGACTGCTCTGACAGTGCTCTGAGGCCAGTGGCTACATCTAACCAGTCTCGTAAGGCTCAAAGATGCATCGGGGAATCTCTAAAGCCATTCTGAGGCAGTGTCGACCCAATCCTTATTATGCCCAGCTATGGAGCCATTGGGCCACTTAGCCATTTGTAGACTGAGACAGCCAGCTGTTTGAATAAGGGAAAGGCCTTCTTTCTAGATGAATACGGTGGGGAGCTGCAGCCTGTACACATTAGGTGGTTCCCAGGGGACTAGGCCGGAGTGGGCAGGTCCATGTGCCTCATCTGGTCACTTCACCTGTAGCTGCCATAACACTCAAGACTCCCAGGGGTGATGAAACTGGGTTACATGGACACCCTTGGCTTTTTCCCAACCAGACCAAGATTGCTGTGGGTGATTCTAGAACCCGCTGCCCACCTCAGGAAGTTTGTGTTTTCTCCAGGCTGTTAGATAGTAACCTCTTTTCCTCAACCAAACTCTAAGAATCCCAGAGAAACTGTTGTTAACACGACAACAGAGAAATATATTTCAGCAAATATAGATCCCGCTTGGCTTATCTGAGGTTCTTAGTCTTAAACAGTGCACAGATTTGAGCCATTTTAAAGTTCATTTACTTGACATAATGAGGCCTCTTATTTCTACAAGAGAAATATTAGAAATCATTAAACTCTTGAAGATTTTTGGACCTCGTTTTAAAAAATCGTATTTTGATAAGCTACACTTGCCTCAAAAAAAAAAAAAAGAAAAAAGAAATGAACACATGAAGTCAGTTTCCCCTAATTATTGAGGGTTCTAAACATTAAGGAAAACTCAAGAAATGTTTACAGAGAGGGAATCTAAGCTACTAGGCTTTCCCTTTGAATCCAGAACAGATCTTGTGAATTTTCTCTCAAAGTGTGGTCCTAGGGCTGGCTGTGTCAGCACCACCTAGGAGCTTGTTAGAAATGCCAACTCCTAGGCCCCATCTCAGATCGACTAAATCACACTCTCTTGGTGGAGGGGGGGCATGCAAACCAGGAAGCTATGTTGAATTAATAAGCCCTCAAGGTGACACTTACGCGCGTTCAAGTTTGAGAAGCACAGCTCTAGTGCTCCAAGGAGGACCTGGGCTGGAGAAGCTGCAGCCTGGGCGCTGGGAACCGCCTTCCTCCCTGCCCTGCAGCCTGCACTAACCTTTGTTGTAGAGAGTTCCATCAAAGTAGTAGCTCCCTGTGTAGAAGCCGGTGGCGTGCTCGATGAGGTGCCGTGCCCATGTGTTCCCAGCTCCCGGGAAGCTTGACAGAGCCACGAACACTTTGGATTTGGTGGGCAGGAACCTCCGGTCCGTGCACCGGGTATCTGAAAGTCCAGAAGTCGTCTCAGGGTTACCCACCTCCACTGCGACTCCCAGACTCTCTCTCAGACTTCCCTAGATAGGAAATGCCAACCCACGACTCCCACTGGGAGATGAATGGGGAAACTGAGGCCCAAAAAGGGGAAGGGATTTGCCACCTGGACCCTGGCTGCACAGGTCCACGGCTGGCCAGAGAAAGCCCCAGTGACGACGAGGCCTCCCAGTGTAACAGTCTGGTGGGAATCAGCGTCCTGCAGACTCCCAAGGTCAGCTGGGGCAGACCTGCTTCTCACACAAGGAAGATGCTGGAGCCTGGGCACACAGCCTGGGTGACTTACTGGTCCCCGGGTCCTGGACTGGCTCAGGGAGGCCCCCATGGCCACTGGGCTGCCATGTCACCCAGCTCCACCACCCTGCCACTGCTCATCCTCAAACCACCACCCCCAGAGAGACTCAGATAAAGGTCAGGCGCTCTTCAAACCGAGCCCCGCATCCTGTGTCCTGCCTCCAGGGATGGTGGAGGCCTCCTGTTCCCGTTATCCCAAGATAGGACCACCCACCAAGACACCTTCCCCGCCCCAGGACCGCACACTCGGTCCGAACCCCCAGACCAAGTGCCACAACCAGTGGTAGACACAGGAGGAGGGCCCTGCACGCCTGTGCACCCCTGGGGCAGAACTCACCCTGCACGGGCGTCTGGTAGACCTCACAGTACTCCGCTAGCCTTTGGGCCTCAGACTCCTGGCCACACAGCGAGCTGTCCACAGCATCCCGCAGGTTGAACTGGGGGGTGGGGTAAGCACAGTAGCACTCCCAGCCCCTGAGGATGGCCAAGGGGAACTCCTGCCAGGGAAGGAGAGAAAGAGAAGCATCTTGGGCGAGTGCAGGGGCCACGTCCCCACCGCTCAGGGACCAGGGTGGGCACGGGGGATGTCCTGCCAGCTGCATGGGATCTACAGGGGTGTCTGTCCATCCTTCCAGCGCTGGGCTCTGGGCCCAAACCCAGGGGAGACAAAGCTCAATGAGACAGGACATCTGCCCTCTAGCAGCTCATCCCTGGCCGGTGACGAGTCCACTGTTTTTTGTTTGTTTGTCTGTTTGGTTTTCTTTTTTATGATAATTACAGTCTTTATTTATGTAACTGGTCACATAGTCATAGCTGGTATTTATAACTACCTTCTTCTATTACCCATTCTTTATATATGTGTGTGTGTGTGTATAAACTTTTTTTTTTTGCCACACCACACGACATGCAGAACTTCCCTGACCAGGGATCAAACCCGTGCCCCCTGCAGTGGAGTCTTAATCACTGGACCACCAGGGAAGTCCAGAAAAGTCCACTGTTAATAGCACCGGTGCTACTACAGAGGGGTGACTCCACTGGGGGGACTGGACCTGGATTTTGGAGACATCTAGGGGGTCGTCAGGAGTGCCGGGGAGGGAACAGCATTCCAGGTGGGGAAACCACATGTGTCTGGGTTAGAATGGGACAGAAAGGCCCACCCAGGGCAGCTCAGCATTCAACATCTTTAACCAACAGACTGTGAGCCCCCAGTGAGGTCTGGAATTCCCACCAACCCTCCCTGGAAAGAGACAGACCTAACCCCTGCTTCTGTAGTCCTGCTGCGGGGTGGGGTGCAGGGCCCGTGACAGATTCCCACACAGCATCTCTCCAGGACAGGAGGGGTGGGCAAGGTCAGGCCTTGACCACTCTGAGGTGATCAGGCTGATGGGGGCTTCCTTAAACCGGAGGGGCCCTGCCAGGGTTAGAAGGCCAAGCCAATTCCTGGCGGTTTTTTACATGTGTTTTCTTGGTTCCCTCTGGGGAGGAGGCTGCACCCACCGCACAGCAGCGAGAGCTGGGGCGCTGGCATTGGGAAGGCCTGAGTGTGAATTCAGGTTCACAGCCTGGGTAACCTTGAACCTTTCTGAATTTCACCATTGAACAAAGGGAATAAAACCCACCTTGCACATCGGTTGTGAAAACTAGATGAGAAAGGTCCAAATTGCCCAGCACTGGGCCCAGCACACAGTAGGTGCTTTCTTCACAGAGGAGCAGGCCATCCTCGGCTTCCTTTCCCTGGTGGGCAATTCCTCCACTCACCTCTCCCAAACATTTTACTTGAGCACCTACTATGTACCAGGCACCAGGTAGGACACTCGGCCCCATCTCCACTCTGCCTCTCCGTGCATCTTGCAAACAGGAGATGCAAGGCCCCCTGGAGCACAGAGAGAGGAGAGGAGTCAATCGGGTGAGTGCTTGGGGGCGAGGGAAGCAGTGGGCAGAGAAAACTTCTCGCTGCTAAGGGAAACGCTGAACAAACCTTTTTATTTTTTGCCCACAGCAAAAAAAAAAATCTCATAAATAAATAAATAAAGGAAAATCAATAGTGTCTTCTGAGCGTGGCTTGGCAGAGCCCAGGATCTCGGCACTCAGAAAAGACAGTGGATGGTGTCCCAGCCAGGGGAGGGCGATGCAGAGCCTGGGGCCAGGTGGTCCCTTAGGAGGTAGGAGGGGAGGCTGCCGCCAGTGGAGGCCTATTCTCCTAAGCGTAGGTGGGATGCTCTCCCAGAGGCCTCACAGCCCCCACGAAGGCCTCTCCTCATCCCCCTCCTCCTTCATCAAGGCTCAGGGGCAGCTTTGCCTCTGCCAGCCGCACATCCCTCTCTCAGGGCTGAGCTGCCATGTGGGGACAGGAGAGGATGCTTTCACTATTCTTACACTACACACCCCTACATACACACACACACACACACACAAAATCTGCTTCCAGAGCTCAGTTCTCACTTTGGCATTAGAAATTTATGGGACCATAAGCAAATCACCTCCCCTTTTGGAACCTTAGTTTCTCCATCTGTAAAATGGACATATTGCTTGAGTTGTCCTGCCTGGAAGAGTCAGAAGATCTCATTTCTCTCCCTCTGATCCACCGTGAGGGCCAGTGAGACTATGACATTTACCCCCTTGCCTTTCCTGGACGAGGCTTGAGTTGCAAATTTCTCCCAGGACAGGGGGCTAGCGGTAGGCAGTCATTCCGGGTGTCCATGGGCTCATGTCCAGAGGCACCAGGGAGGAAGCACCCGGTAGGAGAAAAAGCACCAGGTTTACAATCCAACAGACCTGGACTCGAATCCCGGGGCCACGGCTGAATATCTGTATGACCTTGGACCAATCACTACCTGCCCCCCAAGTCCTGGCTGTCTCATCTGTCATCTGGGGGCAATAATATTCACACCATAGAGTGCTGGGAGAGTGAAGGGAGGATGATGCATGAAAAGGACCCAGCACATAGTAAGGGCTCCCTTACTCTTAATTCTTAAGACCTTTAATTGTACTAGAGGTGGGCCCCAGACCACCCTCCTGACATGCAGAGTACCTGAGAGTTTGGTTCCTAAAATTCCTCTTTCTGGCTCCCCCTCCAAGGCCCCAAAAGCTCAGGATCAAGCAAAGCTTGGAAGTCCCTCCCCCAAGCAGCACTTGTGATCCTTAATCTCGATCAGACACATAAAGAAAAGAATCGCTAGGACTTCCCTGGTGGTTCAGTGGTTAAGAATCTGCCTGCCAATGCAGGGGACACGGGTTTGATCCCTGGTCCGGGAAGATCCCACATGCTGCGGAGCAACTAAGCCCATGCGCCACAACTACTGAGCCTGCGAGCCGCAACTGCTGAAGCCTGCGCGCCTAGAGCCTGTGCACTGCAACAAGAGAAGCCACCGCAATGAGAAGCCCGTGCACCGCAACGAAGAGTAGCCCCTGCTCACTGCAACTAGAGAAAGCCTGTGCACAGCAACGAAGACCCAATGCAGCCAAAAAATACATTTAAAAAATATATTAAAAAAAAGAAAAGAATTGCTTTGAGGGCTCAGTGGCCACAATGGGGCCCTAACCCTGGAACCAGGACCCACTCAGCCACAGCTGCCGTCACTGTCAGAGCTGCGGTGATGTCCAGCACAGGCAGCTGGGGCCGCTGGGCTTGGAGTGAGGGGACAAAAGGCTGGACAAACCCCATCAGTACCTCTGGCTAGACTCCACCCACCCTGGGGCCCCCATGTCATTTCTCAACAGAAAGCGAACCTGTGTCCTGACCTCAATCAGAATGTCGTTGGCGTTCTGGAAGCAAGTTCTCCTGCTGATGTGAGTTAGTGAAAAGCCGTCACAAGAACTGCAACCTCTGGCCTCTCCCACTGCTATCCATCCTCTCCCGAAAAGCCCTCATCCTGTCTCGTCCCAGCTCAATACCTTCATCACAGCGAGCAGAGGGAACAAGCGGCCTGGGTACCACGGCGGCAGCAGAGAGCACGCAGCTGTCTGCGTCTGTGTCTCCCACACTTCTATCCACGCTGGCTGTTACGGGCTGAATTGTGTCCCCTAAAATTCATATGTTGATGTCTTAACCCCCAGCACTTCAGAATATGACTGTATTTGGAGACAGGGCCTTTAAAGGGGCAATTAAGTTAAACTGGGGCCATTAGGACGGGCCCCCATCGTATCTGACTGGTGTCGTTACGAGAAGAGATTAGGACCCAGTCACACAGAGATGGAGGAGAAGGCCATTGTCAAGCCAGAGAGACAGGCCTCAGAAGAAACCAACCGTGCCAACGCTTTGATCTTGGACTTCTAGCCTCCATAACTGAGAGAAAATAAATTTCTATTGTTTAAGCCACCCAGCAGTCTGTGGCAATTTGTTATGACAGGCCGCGCAAACTAACACTAGCTTTCTTACCAGTCCTTGGCCACTGCAGTCTCGCTCCCACCTCAGGGCCTTTGCACTTGCTGCGCCCTCTGCCTGGAACGTCCTTTCCCAGATACCCTCACGGCTTTCTTTTTTTTAATTAATTAATTTTATTTATTTATTTTTGGCTGCGTTGGGTCTTCGTTGCTGCACGCGGGTTTTCTCTAGTTGCGGCGAGCGGGGCCTACTCTTCGTCGCGGCGCGTGGGCTTCTCATTGCAGTGTCTTCTCTTGTTGCGGAGCACGGGCTCTAGGCACACGGGCTCCACAGTTGTGGCTCGTGGGCTCTAGAACACAGGCTCAGCAGTTGTGGCGCACGGGCTTAGTTGCTCCGTGGCATGTGGGATCTTCCCGGACCAGGGCTCGAACCTGTGTCCCCTGCACTGGCGGGTGGATTCTTAACCACTGCGCCGCCAGGGAAGCCCCCCAGATACCCTCATGGTTTTCTCCCTCACCTTCTGCAAGACCTCTTCTGTGAGGCCTTCCCTGGCCACCCGCTGCAACATCCCTCCTGCTATCACCGATACACCCAATCCCTTGCTGTGTTTTCTGCTTTTGTTTCAGTGGTATAACTTACCTCGACGGAACACTCTGACCCTGAATGTACCACCCAGTCTGTTTTGATGAATGCCTAGCAGGATACACGTCATTTCCCTCACACCAGTTTCCTCGGCCCCTTCCCAGTCATACGCCCCTCCCCCAAAGCAACCCCTCTTCTGACTTCCATCATCACAGATGAGTTTTGTCTATTCTAGAATGGCCTATACACAGAATCACTCAGCACATGTTTTTGTGAGTCTGGTTTCTTTCAGAAAAATATTTGTTAAGTCCACCCATGTTGTTTTGTCTGGCAGTGGACTGTTGCTTTTTATCGCTGAGTGTCATTCCGTGTGTGGACATAACAATTTGTGGACTCCTTCACTTGATGGATCCCTGGGCTGTTTTCAGTTTTTACCTATTACGAATAATGCTGCTGTGTACATCCTTGGGCAAGACTTGCAGTGGATGCACATCTTCATTTCCAATGGGTAAATATGTAACGTTCCTGCTTCATTTTTCTCCACGGTGCTTGTCACCATTCAACGTAGTATATATTTTACCTGGTTTACTATCTGCCTTTACCCACGAGAATATAAGCGGGATCTTTGTGTGTCTGGTGTGCTTTGACGCATTCTCAGTACCTAGAACAAAGTCTAGAACATGGTGGATGCTTAACGGATGTTGGATGGATGAACCAACGAATGAATGAATGAATGAATGAATGTCCTTTCCAGATCCCAACTCCCCCCAGAGTTGTTGGCAACAGACTTGGACATGAGCCTTCTGTTGGTCACTTGTGCCATGAGTAAAGAGAAGAAAGCCTGCTCCATCTAAGCAAACCCTCCCTGACAACAGGAACCCCAGGGGACTCCGCCATCCTGAGATTCCTGTTCAGACAAGAACATTTCACCAACACAGTTTAAAAAAAAAAAAAAAAGTCTGCTCAGGGCAGGCTGGGTCTGTCTCCCTCCCCGGAGGTAACGGCTGATGTCGATACCTCACGATCCTGTATCCCAGGGCTGTGGGGCCAGGCTGCCCCCACCAGTGACCCGAACCTTTTTGCTTCCTTGAGTGGATTAAACTGTCAAGTTCCCGGGTGTTTGCAGAGCAACGAGAGCTGCGGACAGTAATGTGGTTTTATTTACAACATGACCTCTTCAGCAACATCATTGGATTCTGAAAACACAGAACAATTTTCAGCCCCTTGGGGGTTTCTAAGACATGATTTCCTTAAAAATTAAATATTGATGAATCTTATCTCTCTGCCAACCTTGCTGCTCCCCGGCACCTCCACGTCAAGCTGCAAGGAGAGAGAGAGAGAGAGAGAGAGAGAACAAAAGCAAGAGCGAAAGCACAGAGAGAGAGAAGAGGAGACAATGAACCAAGACGAGGCAGAACAGGAACACAGGTGTGATACTGCTTCGAACAGATGAGGAGTTCCGAGGGCAGGATGGGTGCACACCCTGATCCCAGTACTTTCTCTACAGCCTGAGCCTGGGTGTCCAGGATGGGGGCTCAGGCGGGGACTGGGTCTGCAGTATGTCTGGGCATTCAGCCTGGAGCCGGGTCACGATACAGCCAGGGCTGGGCTCTCCGGGCGGCGGGGATCCACACACCAAGGCTTGGCCGTGGCCAAGGGGTCAAGGATCGGACATTGCAACAGGCAAGGAGCGAGGCCTCAAGAAGTACCCCCACTGGGGTCTCCTCTTCTCTATCCTCGCTCCTCCTTGGGCACCTTTCTCAGGATCTCCAGGATTACACAGAATCACCAAAACTTCCGAGATGAGAACTTCTGGTTTCAGAAGGCGAAGCTGAGGCTTGGAGGCCGGCGGCAAGCAGCCCACGACCTTAGACCATCAGGGTGTGTGGGAGCAGAAGCCAGCCTTCCGGACTCCCAGTCCGGGGCTTTGCCACACACCACACTCAGGCCCTGGGAGGCAAAAACATGAATGCGGTGGGTTTGTGACGAAATTCAGGAACCGGCATGGAGGTTGCCTCTGACCAGTCTCTTGCCTCCAGAGGCAGAACTGGGGAACATTCAAGACACAGAAAGGAGAGGAGAGGCCCACGAAGGGGGATGTGCGGATGGGGATAAAAGGACCGACTCTTGCTTTCCGGCGAGTGTCAGTTTGAATGCAAACCCGTCCGCTGATCCTGTAACTGAGAGCATGTTTCCCTCTTATCTGACTGCAGGTGCGGGGCTGTGTGGTTTGGACGGGCAGCTACGGGAGGTGGACCCAGATTGAGGCCTGTCGTCAGGAATCCCGGGCTTTGAATCTCATTTGTGTGACTGTCGACAAGCTACCGGGCAGCTGTGAGCCTTGGTTTTATCATCTGTAAAAGGGGCATAGCTTAATGATTAAGGGCTCTGGTGTGAGTTTAAATTTAGACGGCTTGAGTCTTGATTTCTCCAGCTGTAAGGGGGATTTTAGGATGCAATGAAATACTCTCATCTCTTGGTATCTGCAGGGGATGGGTTCCAGGACCTGGCACAGATACCCAAATCCGTGGATCCTCAAGGCTGTGGTTCCGTGTTCGTGGATTCAACCAATGGCTGATGATGTATACTGTGGTACGAATTTATTGAAAAAAACCCCACACATAAGTGGACAAGTGCAGTTCAAGCTATACTATTACGGGGCCTTTCAGAGAGCAGACCCTCAGCAAGTTGGCTGGTCCGAGTCCGGAGGAGGCCAAAGGCATGGGGTGGGGGCATTAGGCCATCTCTCTGTATTCACTCTTCTCCGCAGGAAGAGCTAACTCACCAGCCCTCTTCCACGTGTCCAGCCTCAAAGGTGCTGCTTCAGGATAACTTTGACCTAAATGTCAGAGTGTCTCCAGGGGCCCCTAGGGGATGTCCCCTTGGGCGATGGCTCTCCGCAGACTGGAGCCCCAGACAGCAGACAGAGGTAGTAATTCGCAAACCTCAGACCCACGCAGGATGGACTGCATCTATCGGGATGCAAGGGGACGTGGCCAGAGCCGCCGCCCAGCAGAGAACAGGCCCGCTCCACATTAATGCGCACAGGCAGCTGGGTTAGTGCCTCCTTTAAACGGACAAAGGAAAAACCTCAGAGGAAATGTCGACGGGAAAACATCCAGGTGATAACTATTCCGTATGAAGAACGTATACACCCCAAAGAGGCCAAAAGAGGGCAGGCAGAAAGGCTAACACCTCTCTCCCTGCGATGCCTTTCTCGGTAGGACCACTAGCAGTTGCTGGGAGAGCAAGCCTCGGATCACAAGGTGTGATAGCCGAAGTTTCACACGTTAGTAATCTATTTGCAGATGGTACCAGATTTCACCCATCAGTCCCGCCGCAGGAACGGCACACTCCCACGAATGGCCTATCTACTCGAACAGCAATACGGGGCTTCAAAATTAACGACCCCGCATCCGAATGGGCAGCAGTGCAAACATCTAAGATCATTTTCACCTTCTGTTCCAGCGAAGGAGGTGATAACACCTAGAGGCCAGCAGGTTTTCTTCCATCACCAGCACGATCGCAGAAAATCAGACAACATCATTTTACTGTGTTTCAAAACACATTACACAGGTCAAGTCGCCCTTGCTGGCAGACAGCCAGATCATTAAGATGCTGACGTGGCCCCAAATGTTCTTTCCCTGTCAAGCTACACTCTGGGAGCTCCCCAAATCCGTTGTAACGAACTAGCAAAAAAACAGTAGAGATTTTTACCGGGAGCCGCAAATAAATCTCTGATGGTACTCGAAATCGGGGCACGGCACAAAGAAGGCTCCCCGTCTTTTCCTGCTTGCGTGCCCCACCTCCGGCCCCTCTGCCCAGCCAGCCCTAATTAAGCCTGTTGTCCCCACCCTCAGGTTTAGCTCCGCCCCATTTAACAGTCTGCTGTGAGCCTTTTCCATCATAAAAGTCATTGAAAACATTTTCAATGGCTGTATTATAGTCCACTGTATGGCCGTGGCATAATGCAACCATTCCCACATCGTGGGACATCCGAGCTTGTCTTGCAGCCAAATTAGGATGAGATGAAGCTGCCACTGGGACGTCTCTGCAGCCTCGGTGCCACCCGCCTTTCCGGAGAGGAAGCGCTTGGCACGTCGGTCAGCAAAGTACAGCCAGAAATCTCCAAATTCACCTCTCTCATTCACCCTCAACGTCCAGGAGAGGAGAGGGAAGACCCTTCCTGCAAACAGATCCCTGGCCTCTGCAGGCCTGGGTCAGTTGAACTTCCACCTGTTCCTGTATCCACCAGACCTCAACGCTGGAGGCGGAATTTGCTTCTCCATCCTCCCTAAATAGCTGTAAAAGAATCGACCACCCGGATTCAGATGCGTGGGGAACGTGCACCGGGCCTGGTATGGCTGAGCCAACACATGCCAGGTGGCCCTCTGGGACAGTGGGTCCCCTGGAGGGGACCCCTGGTTATGTCTGGAGACAGATTGGGTTGTCACAGCTGAGTGGGGAGTACTATTGGTATGTGGCGGGTAGAGGCCGGGGATGCTGCTAAATAGCCTACAATGTACAGACAGATCCCCAGACAATTATCCAAGTCGAAATGTCAACAGCTGCCCTAGAGTGAGGTCAGGGTCCCATCCTAGCTCCCACTGGGAACCTGAGAGCTGACAGGGATCATCGGAAGGCCTGAGTATAAGTCATACCAACAAGTACAGAGCAGAAGGAGGGAGAAGCGAGGAACGGACATTCTGGGAACCAGCGGCTCACCAGCATGACATCTGGGGCAGCATCCTTGCCCTACCTGGGATTCCTAATTCCAGAGCCAGGTCACAGGTGGACTTCAGTCACAGTCTTGCCAAGGCATCTCTGGGGGTGGCCCTGAGGACTGCTGTCTCCCAAAGGGATCCACAGAGAACACCCCTCACCCCAGAGCATCCTACCCACAGCTATGAAGCCCCATACCAGTCACACCGCCCCCTCCCTGCCACACCATCAGTAGCTCCCTCCTACCCGCCGAAAAACATCTGGGCTTGGAGGTGGGCATTGCAGTCTGTCCCCGTCCTACCTTTCACATGGCACCACGGAGCCCTGCACCCTGGGCGGGCCGGCTGCCTTCCCACTACCTCACCCCTGCCCAGCCACTGCCTAGTTTTATGATGCACTCCTCACGCCCCTCCCCTGCCCGCTGACGCCGCCCCACATCCTCCAGCTCTAACCCTTCCAAAAAGCTGCAGCCCTCCTACTGAAGCCTCCCTCCAAGCCTCCTTCATCCCCATCAGGCACTGACCTTCCTCTGCTGTACGTCAGAATCACCCAGTTCCTGTCTTAGCCCTTCTTCAGGGGTGAGCTCTATCTCCTGGGGCAGCTGGCGTCCCCCCCATAAGTGTCAGTGTATGTGTTTGGCCCCTGTCCCACAGGTATGTCCCGCCAAGACCCGCTTTCAACTTGAAAGCTGGAAATGGTGACTCTGATCCTCACAGCTGCAACATTCCGTGGATGGAAACAATGGGATTCAAGGAAACAGCCACTGTCCCTGCCCCATCTGACAATACAGGGGAGGCCAGGATATGCGCCAAGCTGTCAGCACAGATTCTGACGCGTGTAGGGCAAAGGCCATTTCTGAGGACCCTGGACGCCCTTTCATCCTTGTTCTGACCTCAACAATTCGCAGCATCGCTGCCCAGAGCCAAGCAAGTAACCAGCCCTTGAAACACATCTCGAGGGGAGACATACAAAATGCAAAGGTGCAAAACGGCATAAGCTGTCAACAACCCTCGGGTATCTTTTGGCACACGTTGCAATGTGAGATTGCAGTGACCTGGATTTCTGTCAGTAAATATGAAGAATGGCTGGAAATGGGAGTTGAAGAGTTTAAAATCTTCAAGTTCTGTGTCTGTAACCACAAGGCAGAATTCTCTGGGCCCCTGTGGGCTGCCCCAGGGGAGGCATCCCCAGAATACCGGGCCGTCTACCCGGGATGCTGCTTTGAAGTCATCCTCTCCAAAAGAAGAGGCACAAGGATGCCTTGCTTCCCTCTCATGCAGAGCTGGTGGGGCGTAAAATTAACACAACCTTTGCCGAGGGCAGCATGGCAAAGTTTACCCACAGGACAAGGACAGACAGCCTTTGACCTGGCACCTCCTAAGAATTTCATCTGGCAGGTTCACCACCGACACAAAACAACCCACCTACAATGACAGTCATCAGAGCCTTGTTTGTAAAAGCAAAAGACTGGAAACAACCTAAATGCTTAATAGCGGGGCGTTGGTGAGATAAGTTATAGGACATCCATGTAATTGAATAAAAGAGTGGGAAAGCACTTTCTGTGCCAACGTGGAGCAATCTCTAAGAGAGAGGAGGGGATCGTGGGGTAGAGCACTGTGTGTGGCTCGTTACCATCTGTGGGGTTTGTAAAGGCATCGTGACTCTGTAAAGGAACAACCACTTGAATATTCATAGAATCTCTCCGAGAGTGGCTGGCCGAGGTCAGGTCCGTCAGCTGCGTCCAAGGAAGGACATTGGGTGGACGACACACAGGGGTGAGAGGAAGACTTTCCCCTCGACCCCCTTTGGTGTCTTTTTACTGTGTTCCACGTGAGCATGTTATCTATTGAAAATAATTTAAAACATCAAAGAGGCAGCGCCGTGATGCTGCCCGCTCCCTTTCGTCTTGTTTCTTTTCCTGTCTCCTATCTCCTCCGGCTAACTCGCCTGTCCCCTTCCCCCGCCGATGTCACACCGAGAGGCGGCAGCAGTGTGAAAAGCACAGGGCATGGTGTCGAGAGTGGGATGTAAAGCCCCGTTGCTCTGTGCCTGCGTGTGACAGCTCTCACTCCTGCAAACCCTGCACTGGCTCCGCAGCAAGCAGGGGTCAGACTATCCCCGCTCACGGAGCACTGAGAGCCGTGAGCCAACCACCAGTGGGAAGGCTGCAACCCAGCGCCCCGCACACAGGAAGACGCCTCTGTGTCTGCTGACCGGGAGGCTCGCCTTCAGCAGGCCCAGATCAGCTGAGTTCCTCTGATTCCAGTGCGTGGCTCTCCAGGGAGCCGCTCTGAACTGCAGGTGTGAAGGAAGCCCAGAGAGGGCGGCTTGCTTCCCTGCTGGGCGAGCAGGTGTCCCTGCCATCTCTACTGGCTCTGATCCCACCAGGGGGAGAGGGGCGGAAGGGGTTCCCAGGCCAGATGTCTGTGAATCAACAAACAGTCTTTTCGGCTCCCAGAATTGTGTCTCATGAGCCCTGATGCCTAAGACATCCTTGGCAGTGGCTTTGGAAATGCCGGAGATGTCAGAGAGCCACTTCAAAGGCCGCGACTGTGCGAGAGGGAAGCGAGTAGGAAAAAGACTTTGTCTCCCCCCACCTCCAAGGGAAGCATCTCAATAGGGCTGAGAGCACGGCAGCTCCCTGTGGGTCGGGGCCCCATGGAGGGAGTGCTTCTTTGTGTCCAACTACATGTGCTTTGGCTGAGGCCCACGCCCTATACCCTTCTAACAACCAGCAGGCTACAGAGCTAGGCAGAGCTCAAATCCTGGATCTCCCCCTTCCTGGCCATGTGACCTCGGGCAGGATGCCCGAGCTCTCTGTTTCCTCACCTGCAAAATGCAGTTTATCAGAGCACCTATGGTTGTCAAGAGGATTAAATGGGTTAACACATGTAAAGTTGGAACAGAACCTGGAATAAATGATCAATACCTGTTAGCTTCTGTTGATAAATACCATCATCGTTGCCAAGGCCCTCCTCTCTCCTAGCCCTCCTCTGTTACACTGCCACGTATCACAGTCCCATCAAGGCTACTGAACCCCAGCGCATC
This sequence comes from Phocoena phocoena, assembly GCF_963924675.1. Classification (NCBI taxonomy): domain Eukaryota; kingdom Metazoa; phylum Chordata; class Mammalia; order Artiodactyla; family Phocoenidae; genus Phocoena; species Phocoena phocoena. The sequence goes on from NC_089237.1 coordinate 49,504,609, forward strand.
GGAGCAGCCCCAAATCCAAGCCCACTGCCACCTGGGGCTATTTCCAGGGCCAGCATCCAGCCCAATCTGGAGACCACGGGTCTCCAGCCCCCGCTCTCAAAGCTCTTTGGGCGGCCCGCCGGTCCCGCCAGCCTCGCTTCACACCCCGTCCCAGGTCCTGCTTTGTGCAAGCCCCACGTGGCCTTGATCAACATTTGCCACCCTGGAGCTGGCATGCAATGCAGGGACAGTAGGCTCTGGTGCCCAGCCCAGCCCCTGCACAGTCACACTCCAGTCCTCAGCCCAGGCTGAACCAAAGGCACGAGTGACTACAGCCCCCGAAAGTCAGATTCATGGCCCAACGCCGTCAGCGCAAATAACAGAAAATCTGCACTCCCCAAGTCCCAAGCCAGCATCTTCCTGTTTCCAAACCAAGTCAATTGAACATCTGACACTCGTGCCAAGAGCTCACGTCGGGAAAGGCACGATTCTTTCAGCTTTACAACCTTCTCTGACAATTCCCCACCCAGCCCCGGATCACCTCGTTAGCGGGCTTCCTGCTGGCATCCTCGGCGACTCTGCTGTGTCATCGCCCACCGCCCTCCCACACCTCCCTCCTCAGCTCCCACCCAGGCTCCGCGGACAGACAGCCGCAGCCCCGCACGGGCACCTGCCCCTCCCTGAGACCACCGCTCAGGCTGGATGGTTAAAGGACGGGGCTGTGAGATCATAATTGCTCTTACTTTCTGGGAACAAAACCCCGAACACGTCTCCACGGTCACGTTGGCCTGTACCAGGGAGTCGGGGAAGGCGTGGGTGACGTTCTCCAGCAGTCGGAAGCAGCCCCGGTACGTGACGGTCCTTCCTGCGGGGAAGGAAATGGGGTTCCGGTGAGAAATGGTGCCCACCGTTCTTGGTGCCTGTCACAGAGGAAAATGGTGGCTTCAGAGGCCGAAACAGGTGGAAATACACTCAGGAAAGGCAGATTTCCAATCAGAGAGGGCAAACTGCCCGTGGAGGCTGTGGTCAAGCCAAGCCCCTGAGAGAAACCAGGCACCAGAACCATCGTTAGCCTTGATCGCCGGGGTCACCGACAAGGGACAATTTGGCTGAAGCTTCTGAACTCATGTCTTGCTTCTCCTGCCAGCCCTCGGGGGACAGGGTGCGTCCTCTCCTCCTCCTTCCCTCTCTCCCTTCCTTCCTTCCTTCCTTCCTTCCACAAATCGGGATTGTGCATCCATTCTGTGCTAGATTCTGCACTAGGTGACCCAAGAGATTGATACTCTGGAAAACTCTGTCCTACCCACGCACGCGCGAAAAGAAAAGTCGATTTGGAAACCTGAAATCCTGCCACACTCCCTCTTGCTGTGCCGTCGAGTCACACCACTACTTTGCTTTCTCTGATCTTGAACTCCCGCCAAATTCTAGGAATACTCCTCAAGCCCGTGGTACACAGGCTGCCAAGTTGTTCTACAGACCTTCTGGTGGAGAAGTTCAGCTCCCTAGTTGGCTTCCTTGGTGTGGGGAACAAACCTTCTGGAATGTTCCGGCACCAACTGTTCCTATTTCCTCCAGACTCCTCAGAGTTTCTCTGGATAGCGTCCTGACTCTCATCCCATGCTCCTTTTAACTCAACATCTCCCGGGGCTCAGCATCTCTCCCGCTTCTCTCCGCCTGCCACACCTCTTGGAGAGAGCAGAAACCCTCTAGCCAGCCGGCACCACGGCGGGAGGCTCTCTCCACGCAAAACAACAAAGCAGGACCAAACTCTGGGTCTGGAAGCCCATCCTATCGACCATGGCACCAGTGGTCTGGGCGTCAGGGCACGGACCTATCAGGGCACAGATGAAGGAAAGCAGCCTGGTGCTGGGAAAAGAGTCCAGGCGGAGCGTCCTAACGACGGCCTGGGATCAAGCCCCGGCACTGCCAGGGACTCAGTCAGCAATCTGGGCGTGTCATGGACTCAGAGACTCTCCATTTTCTCACCTAAGTAACGCCTGGCAGCTAGAGTTGTTCTGAGGGATGACATGCACCCACATGCCAGCCCCCATGGGGCTGCATCTCCCAGAGCCACTTTCCTGCCCTAGATTTTGGTGCAAGGGCCTGGGGTGATGACTTGTGCAGGACCCACAGAACTCCGTCCTGTCCTGTGGCATGACTGGGCCCCCAAAGGACCAAATATCTAGATGGACTGGGCTGTGGTCCTCGGTCAGCTGCACTGGGGTGGGACAGACTCCAGGGAGACAGGCTCCGGGCCACATGGCAAGGGAGGGTGAGCAGCGTTCCGGTGAGTACCTCCCTGCGGCCTGGGAGGAGGCTGCATCTGGGTCACCCCAATGCTCCCCACACCCGGCCCTGACCCTGACACAGCAGGTGCCCAATATGTGCCGACAGAATAAGGAATTGGGCACGACGGCAGGTGAGGGCGCGGCACAAGCCGTAACAGGTCAGGATGCTGCTAGAAGTGCAGTATCAGCTGCCTCTAGACTTCACCGCTGTGACTGTCGGGGAAGAGGCTGTCACCCAGGGCAGTCCATTCCACACCCTTCTCTCCCGCTCCCCAGGTGACAGCTCCAGGGGCGCTTAGGGCAGAAAGATACCTCCAAGATGGAGCCACTGATGACTTGCTCTGCACCTCCCTCTGGTCCCAACCCGGGGGGGCACCTTCACGGCTCTTACTCCTGTGAGAGCTCCTTGCCAGTGAGAAGCTGATATTTCAGATGGCCGGTCACCTGGTCACCTCTCGACAGAGATCCTGTCGGTTCATGCCCTTGAGAGGGGAGCAGGCCGGCAAAGGTCAGCCGTGCAGGCTCCCCAGCCTGCCGCAAGGGGTGGCTGTTCCACCGTTTCAACATTAACTACGACAACAAGTCTAGCCGGCTTGAGATCGGAGGCTGGCTTGAATGACTGGACCATCTGACCCTTAACCAGTGGGCAACCTAGAGCCAAGTACTGATCTCTAAGGGTCAGTGGCTGAGCAGGCAGGACGAGCTGCCAGGGCAGCCCAGAGCCCACATACAGACCTGATCCTCCTGGCGGGCAGGGCTGAGGAGTCCGGGGGGCTAATGTTGTTTGAACCCAGGAAAATCAAAGGTCCAAGAAGCCCTCCTGGAGCAGTTTGGTCCTCAGGAAGCCCATGTGGATGCCCAGATGACAGGGCGGGACTTGATACACCCAAGCCAGGTACAGGGCCTGCCACAGAGTAGGTGTCAATGAGCATCTGTTGAGTTAATGGCTCATTAGTGAATCCGTAGAGTGCATTGTCAGGGTCTCCACCCCTGCCCCCATTCCCCCATCTGGAGCCCTGGTTCCCAGACAATCCTGTCTGAATACAGAAAGCACTGGAATAGCCTAGCTGGCCGGGTCTGAGCACTGAGCCACTCTCCCCATCCCTCTGACCCCGTAGATGGTAGCCAGTGTTGGCTTTGCAGCTCACCCATGCTTCTCTGAGCTGGGCTTCTGGACTGCCTAGCAAACTCCTTCGTCCCTAGGAAAGCTCTCCCAGAAACCCCTCTGCAGTCTTCGCTTCTGACCTGACACCTTTCTCTGAGCTCTGTCCAGTTCTCGAACTAATCCATCAGCTCTCCCGGAGCCCTGGTCCATGGCCAGAGGTGGCTGAGTTCATGAGTTGATGTTCCTGGATGCTGGGCTGTGCCTCCATCACCTGCAGTCCCACACTCGCCAGCGGTGGGGGGAGGTCTCCCACGCTCTGACTGTTTCCCAGCCTGGCCCCTCCCAGTCAGGAAGAGGATGGCTCCCCAAATGTGCAAATGTACACAGCCATATTACTTTATAAAAGGGCCTTTTATAATGACATCAAGTGGACCTGCAGCTCATCTTGCAATGAGGACAAATCCGAGTTTCACAAACATCTAGCTGGGCCCCCTCAGTTGTCATCTCTGTTTGGTAGCACTTTCAGGTGAAATTCTGGGAGGTTCAGTCTTGCTGTTTGATGCATCAGCTTACTCTCCCTCGTGGTCGATTATCTCCCCCTGAGTTCTATAATTTTGAATTGTAAACTCATCTTCAGTGGGAATTTAGCTACAGGAACCCTTTATACCTGGGTTGGCGGCACAGCTCCCAAGAGAGAATTTTGCATGTGCCTCTGTTGGTACCTCCAGATGGCCCAGAGCCAAATTTCATGTTGGAGCTTTCAGGACCAGGCAGATGGCAGAAATCTGAACCTTAAAGCTCATACAAACGCAGGCCTGCAATTATAAATTCTTAGGAAAATTGTTTTTCACCCGAAGCTCAGGTCAAAACAGACAAGTTTTTCTATTGCTGGCAGTTTTTTTTTTTTTAAATCTAAAATTTCACTGATTTATACTTCAGTGAAATTGGATCCAACTTTATACAGAAGTTTCAATCCAACTCCCTACCCTGACAGGCTCAAAGCCTCCTTTTCTGTCCTCTGTGGACATGAAAACCTAAGCCGTGTGATCACCAAGATGACCAGCTTCCCCTGGCGCAGACCCAGAGCTGCACAGCATCCTTGATTACCTTCATCTCACCACTGTGATTCCTAGTTCCCACTTCTTTCCTGGAGCCAGGAATTTCCTTACTTTCTTGTTAGTTCAGCTGTGCATTTAAAACAATTTTACCCAGCATTTCTAGGTGTTTCATAGCTAGGAAACATTCAGACTACCTGGTCTGCCCCCTTGCTAGAAATCAAAGTCTGCCTCTGCACTTCACAAACTAGACTGGAACCCAGAGAGGGGAAGCAAACTGCCTGAGGCCACACAGCATGTCTGAGACACACCTAGACCTAGGCCCTGGGCCTCCTGATCAGTTTCTCTCTCCTGTAGAGGATAAGGAAAGATGTGCCTCGGTCATGAACTCGAGCGAACTTAGCCTAACCCCACACCCCTGCCGCGAGCCTGTCTGGGGAAGGTGGTGAGGAAGGCGGAGCACAGGTTCGGTCCCACGTGGTTTGGATGAGGGGCTGCAGGTGCGGGGGTGGTGGCAGAGCAGGGGACAGACGGAGCTCAGGGACAGACTGGCACACTCACGCTTCCTGGAGCCGGGCTGCAGCTGCTCCACGCGGTACACGGAGAGACGGCCCACACCCCCGCACACGGAGCTCTTCTCCCCTTTGCACTCATGGTTACACTCCTCTGGCCCCATGCTCATGGCTGGGAGACGGTTTCCACAGTAGCATTCGGCCCCGGCCTCCAAGCCGGCATAGACGTAGGACCTGCAGGCAGAGCGGGGCCTGGGGTGAGTCCCGACCTTGGCCCAGGGCACTGAGGTCTGGTTCCAGGAATGGCAGCTGGGTCTGGGGCCAGGCTAAGGGTGAGTCTCGGCATTGCAGGAAGTGAACCCCGGGTCTCCTGACACTGAGCCCAGAGCTCTTTCCATAACGCCCTGCCGTCCCGTCAGTAAACTTTCTTTGTTCCGGACAACTGGGATCTGATCGGTCGAGCTCTGCTTACGCTATGACAGCCAACTGGAAGCCGACGCATCCCCTCAGGGACACCACTTCCACTTTCTGGACCTTATTTCCAGTGGAGTTGATGGTCAGGGTCCCACACTTACCGCTCAGCGCACGCATTCTGGCAGTGGGAGACGGTCATCTTTCTCAAGTCAAAAAACACAGCCCCCTTCAGAGTTCTCTCCTGGCCGTCGTCACTGAAGCATCCCATGTATGTGCCTGCAGGCGGGGAAGAACAGCAGAGACTCAGAGGCCCCGGAGAGAGGGAAGATTACCTGGCTCCACCCTTGGCATTGCCCTTCCTGGCTAAGGCTCTTCTCAGAGAAGCCCAGGGGATGAGGCTGTGGTCCAACCCTCCCTGAAGCGCCTCTGGACACTTCCACATTGTTCTCGTCCTCCCCCTTTTCCTAGTTAATGGCCCACTGTCCCTCCAGACACCCTGCCAGGAGCCTGGCACCAGCCAGAATACAACTTTCTTCCACTGACCCGCACCCACTGAGTCTGGCTCGTTTAATTTCTTCCCCTGGACCCCTCTCCTCCCCATCCCTCCCCTTCCTAGGCTGGAAAAGGTCTCTCTGCCTCCAAAAATGTCTCGATAGGCAGGTTCTGTCACCTCCTCGTGATCCAGAGGGAAGAAATGAGTTATGGAAAGTCTGATCTTAGCTAACATAAAGATCTTGCAAACAGGGAGAGTTATATCAAGAAGAAAATCTGCCACCCCAGGAGGGAGTATGCCCCCATCACTGCAGGTGTGTAAGCAGTATCTGTTAACGTGTAAGAGAGCTGTCCTGTGTGGGAATCATTACGACCAAGGGACAGCTGAGCCCTCCCCAGTGAGGGCATCTGTGGCACATCCCTGCAAAGGGACACTAGGGGACAAGACTCCACAAAGCAGCGACAGTGTTGACCCAACCGTGCACATGTCAATGGGAAACAGCCCTGACCTGTCACCTCAAGAGAGGGAGCTGCCTCCCAGAAATGCACAGCAAAGCCTGGAGAACTCGAGCTCTAAGCAGGTGTGTCAGGTGTGTAAATGTCATGTGCATCGCAGCACGTTGAAGGAACTGTGCATTGGGAGTTTGCAAACACGCCATCACGTAGTCCGAGCTGTGAATGCACACCCTCAATAGCTGTGCCCAGATCTGGATCAGGCACCCGTGATAAAGATGCTTCTCGTCTCCAGGGGAACGCCTACACTCAGTTCCAGGATGTCTCAAGTGGCGCCTGAGCGGTACGCTGCAGCCTCCGGAAATTAGGCTGTCTCTGGGAAGCAGCACACCCAAGGCCTCCCAACAGCCTGCCAGCTCCCAAACGGCTTTGCGGGGAGGAGTAGCGATCTCATCCACCGGTCCAGGAGCTCCCTGTTCAGGCAAGACTGGCTTTTGCTGCTGCCAAGAACCTGGCCCAAAGCAGAAGCTCAGGGCCGCCTGCTGAGTGGTTTGGAGGAGTGGGTCTGCCAGCCTTCATTCCTGGGGCCCAAATCAGGGAGTGATTCTCCTGGGTGTCAACAGCACATTTAAATCCACCTCTGACCTTGACTAAATCACTTCAACATTCTGTGCCTCAGTTTCCTCAACTTTCAAATGCATAAATGCAACCCACCACCCTACCCAAGCTCATTCCTCTTGCCACATTTGGACATGTCCCTGCTCCCTCCCGCATGTCCACACTTTACTTCCTACCTGTCCTTGACAACTTACAGCCCTGACCACTCCAGCCCACTATGGCCTCTCCTTTCTCTGAATTGTCACAGTGAGCGTCTGAAAACCTTGCTGTCACCCAAATCCTTATCATTAACTGTTGTTGTTAAAAATCGTGTACACCTGTGTATCCTGTCTCTGTACCATGACTTAAGGCTCATTGAGGGCAGGGACCACACCTTCCCCTTAGCTGGTGACTCACCGCGCAGGGTCAGGCATGATGCCAACAGTGGGTCAGAGCTCCTAAAACCCACACTGACATCCTGCGAGGGTGCGAGAGGGGGAGCAGAGAGCCCAGATGCAAGGAGGCACTGGTCCCATTGGCTGTACCAATGTGTGATTCCCAAGATGGGGGGCCCCAGGTTAAGAAAGGCAAGGTAAGAGGAAGATGACCAAGATGGTGGAAGATGGGACTCTCTGCCATGCCACGAACGGTTGAAGACCCAGAGACCTCAGGTTAGAGGACCTGGGGCTGAGGAGAGAGCAACAGTCACCTTCCCAATGTCTGCCAAAGGGTCTCTCCCCCTTCCAGGCTATGAAGCTCTTGAGGTCACCTTCATCACGGATGCCCAGCAGCACACACGTGGCCACACCCAGTGTCTGTCCATGGACACAGGCTCCACTCCTCTACTCGGGACCCCAGACACCCAGTCCCCACAAGCTTCTCTCTCTTTATATAAATCTCAGGACTACCAAGACCAGAAAGCTGTCACCCAGGTCCGTGAGAATCCATCGCTCTCCTTAGCCTGCCTACTTAGTAAAAAAAAAAAAACTAGCATTTAAGTAAACATCCAAAACAAGCTCAGGGGTTGCTAAACATTTATCACCGTTGATGGGAAGTTAACCAGAAGGTTCTAAAGGTGCCTGGGCTCAAGACCCCTGAAGGCTGAGACGGGCGCATAACACATTTTACGGGGAGAGTGGGGAAACAGCCTTAGGGAATGGGCTGCCTTAGATTCAAATCCAGGTTCCACTACTACCTGACTGCGTGACCTGGCATGTGCAGCTTCCCCTTCCTGAGCCTCCACTTTCCCATCTGTAAAAGGGGGATATGGTCTCATGGAATTCATGGGGTGGTTGTGAGAATTCCACGAGATAACACAGAAAGTATCTAATGCAGGCGTGGCATGTAGTACGGGCTCAGTGGTGACTGTTTTTATTGTTTATACGTCATTATTAACAATAAATATTTTTACATGACTATACTTCCCTGAAATGCAAAATCCTTCGTCATTAAAATGGTGATAGCACCGCGGACATCCTAAGGCTGTTCAAAGATTACATTAAATGAAATAACAGATGTACATCTGGGCACGTCACAGATGCTCAGATAAGTAACAGCTGTAATTATTCTGATCCTACACTCTAACCTGGGGGCCGAGTGTGACAATGGCTCCGTAAATTTTTTTTTTTTAATTTATTTATTTTTGGCTGTGTTGGGTCTTTGTTGCTGCGCGCGGGCTTTCTCTAATTGAGGTGAGCGGGGGCTACTCTTCCTTGCGGTGCGCGGGCTTCTTATTGCAGGGGCTTCTCTTGCTGCGGAGCACAGGCTCTAGGCATGCGGGCTTCAGTATCTGTGGCTCCCAGGCTCTAGAGCGCAGGCTCAGTAGTTGGTGGCGCACGGGCTTAGTTGCTCCGTGGCATGTGGGATCTTCCCGGACCAGGGCTCGAACCCGTGTCCCCTGCATTGGCAGGAGAATTCTTAACCACTGCGCCACCAGGGAAGTCCCGGCTCCGTAAATATTAGCAGAACACATTAATAAGAGAGAAAGAAATGGTTTTGAGCAGTCAGGCTTGGGTTCTTCAAAAACAAGAAGAGGCTAACCAGCTACCAGCTGGCCATCGGGTGGAACTGACCGATCTGGAGGGGACGCCCATGCCCCGCTGGTCCCATCTCGGTTTGTAGCAAAGGCCTGAGACGCAGGCGCTTCCCCCTCTGCTTGTGAGGAGGAGAGGAGCCCCTTCTCTTGGAAAAATAATGAATGGCTTTTCTAACTCCCTGACAGAGTTAGAAAGAGAGAATGTGCAAAAAGAAAGGACTTCCCAGGGATGCACTGGGACACACTCTGAGACCGATTTATTACTTTCGGCTGAAACGGAGGCGATATATTATTGTCTGTGACTCCGCATCTGCTCATTTGCACATCAAAATGGACAAGCCGTGAGGCTCTTAACGATGGCTTTGGAGATATTGCAATGTCTTTGCAAATTACTATCAATAAAAAACAAACTGGCTATGGAGAAGTTACTATTTTTCCCCTAGTAAACTTACTGACATTTTATTCCATTATGGATGTTGTCCAAGGTATAATGAAATGCTCAGTGATTGATGGGGCCTCCTGCAGCTTCCAAGGCTTGCCTGCCGGATCCCCTTACAGGGGGATGGCAGGCTGCCCGGGCCGCAAAGAGACGCTCTCTTTGTCTGCAACCCCAGCAGCTGTCCCGAGGGCTGGCCTGCGAGCTAGCCGCCACCAGGGAGGCCCCCCTGGCTGTGCGGGGCCCACAGAGCCCCAAGAAGGGAAGGGGGCTCCCAGAGGGCCCTCAGGCCAGTGCCTGCCTCTCCCCACTTTCTCTGAAGATCTCCAGCCAGGATACCACGGCCTCTCCCAGAGGGCGAATTCTTCCTCCAATCCTGGGGGATATTCAAAATACTGAATAACCTATTGGGGCGGGGCACCAACCTGTCAGAATTATCACCATTCAACACCGGAACCGACTGTTCCCGCTGTACCAGGCATTAACCCTTCACTTGCTAGGTTTGGGGGTCACCAGGGAGGGTCAGCCAGAGCATCAGAGTGTGGAGGGCACTCAGGGGCTCAGGGCAGAAACTGGTGGTGTATAATGGGTGACGATCGGTCCTGTTTACATCTCACCATGATCTCCTCAGCGTTCACAGCAGCCTCTTCCATCGCCTCTCTAAATGATGACTTAAGGGGTACCCACTGGTTCTCCTGGATATACGTATTCTATACACAGGGCTATAACCAGGTCACCCTGAGTCCTCTCCTCTGCTGCCCAGTCACCCTGAAGCCAGGTTATAAAGAACCTGTCACTTCTGTCTAATGAGCCCCAAGCCCTTTGCACGTGCCTCTATGATGCCTCAGTCACACTGTGGGGTAATCATTTGGGTGCACATCTGATTCCACCACCAGACTGAGCTCCTCAAGTGCACAGTGAATAGCACACACGGAGACTCGTACGTGGGTCCTCAGTAAGTGTGGACTGAGAGAAATAAAAAGAGGAATCATGGCTAATTTGCCCAAGGTCATAGAGCCAATAACTGGCAATACCAAGAGAGAAACCCAGGTCTGTTTTCAAAACTTGTGCTCCTTCCATGCCTTCTTTCCAAGAAATCCATGGCAACTTTGTTTAGTCACTTACACTTTAGTCTAAATGAGTTACACTGGTATAGCCTGCATAGAGACCCAGCTTCTAGATGTGTTGGGGAGAGTTTACAGAAATTGTATCTATATGAAATGAGCTACAGAACCAGTTCCTCAATTCTCCCTCATTCTTACGTGGAAGCCTTGCTGAGGAATCCCACGCAAGGGCTATGACCTAGAGGATTTCAGATGAAACTTCATTCCATGGAAGTTTCTTTCTTGTAGAAGGCAGAGTCCTCCAGTCTTCATTGTACTGGGCCACCAGACTCATCCTCCTATAAGGCTCTTGCCTCATCTTCTTCCATATCCTGCCACCGAGGACTCTAAGCTCCAACTATACTTCTTATACTCAGGATAGCAGTTCTCCTGTGATTTGTGGTACAGGACCACATGGGGTGGTGACAGGGATGCTGGGACACTGGCTGAGATCAGTCACTACCCAACAATAGCTGTGGCACTCCGTGGGTGCTCACTTCACACAGGCTCAGTCAACTGGGCCCTGCATAGTCTGGATAACTTGGTGTAAAGAGTCCCAACCTGGAACCAGGCTGACCCCATGATGGAGTCCCAGCTGCATGACTCTGGCGGTCTGATCAGCGTCCCGCCCGTGTCCCCGTGGCCTTGCTGCCTCCAGGCTGCACCCTAAGACGCATGTTCTAGCCTCGCTCCAAGCCCCCATGTGCTCCCTAATGTACCCTTTACTGACCACCTTCTCTTCCCTGCCTCACTTCCCACTCCCCTACCAGTATTCCCGGGATCACATCCCAAATTAACCAAGTCCATTTAAATCCTGATTTCAGGGTTTGCTTCCGGGGAACCCAGACTAAGAGAATGACCTTGGGGGAGTTTAAATAATAAGAGTTGCCAGTTCCTGAGTGCCAGCGAATACATCAGGACGCCTAGCCCAGCGGTCCTCAGCTTTTGCGTGCACGAGGACCACCTGGAGACCCTGCTGCTCCAGACCGCCGGCCCCCGCCCCAGAGTCTGGGACTCGGTAGGTCTGAGAACCTGCGCTTGCAACAAGCTCCCAGGTGATGCTGAGGCTGCTGGTCTGGGACTCTGCTTCGCAAACGACTGCCCTGTATGATCACATTTAATCCTCACCATAACCCTGGGGCAGGTATCTCAACCTCCATTTCCAAGGAGCCCAGAGAAATTAAGAGACGTGGTCACCCGACAAACTTGGAGCTGAGCCAGGATTCAAGCCGAGGTCTGTCTCAGCTCCAAGATGCTCGCACATCTCAACCTCCAGCCACGTGCGAGCCCAGCTGGGGAGCGAGCAAAACTCCAAAGGGCTTCCCCTCCCAGGCCCCTCCTGTCTGCCTCGGAGCCGGGGAAGGGGCGGTGTGGGAAGGCCCTGGGCTCTCGGCGCCTACTTCTTGGGCTGCCGCCAGGGCCAGGGAGAGGGGACACCAGTCCTGTGCCCCGAATGGGGCCCCTGGGAGTAGCTCCCATATAGGCAAGGAGACCCAGGGCTGAGCACCTACCTTGGCTGCTGGCGGCCGGCCTGGGGGCCTCGGGGCCCAGGGCGGGTGGCCCCTGGGGGTCCCCCTTGAAGTGGTGGAACCAGCGGCGCCGCAGCTGGCGCAGCTCTGAGTTGCGGCTGCGGAGCCAGCGGGGGCCGGGCCGGGGCCGGGCCAAGGGGCCCCGCAGCACGTCCACGCCGAGCAGCAGCTCTGGGCTGACCCGGGGGTCGTGCAGGGCTCGGCTGTCCAGCAGGCCCACGCCCAGCGCCACGGCGGCCACGGGCAGGGCCTGCAGGGGGCCGGGGGCCCGGGGGCCTGGCGGGAGGCCCACGCGGGCCCGCTGCAGTAGCAGCAGGCTGCCGGTCATCAGGTAGGCGGCTGTGAGGAAGAAGAGCAGGAACTGCGTCCGGCGGAGAAACTTCTGGAGTCGGAAGAAAGGTTTGGCCATGCCCCTGGGCGGCAGGGCTCCCGGCTGGAGCCCAGGGACGGCTCCTAGCACCCAGGCGGGAGGGAGGCCGGGGCCTGCGGAGGCGTCATCCCTGCATCCCAGCGGCAGCCTGTGCTCTCCTGGGGTTACTGTTCCTCCCGCCTGGTTTTCAGCAGGTGCTCACATGACACCATCACTTAACTCCGGCCCGGACCCTGCAGCTGCAGCTTCTGCCCGAGTGTCACAAACTTTGCCATCCCTGGGCTCTAGCGACCCTCATCTCCAGCTTATAAATCTGCAAAAGAAGAGAAAGGGCACTTAGATACAATAGGAGGGTCCACTTCTCCCGCTGCCCCAGGGTCAGGCACCCTGCACTCCGGGGCTCTGTTTACCAAAGGGAACCGCCGTGTTGCAAGAGCACGTGACAGAGAGCTGGGTTCCAGTCCCAGCTCTGCCACTGCATGGCTGTGTGACATCAGGTGGGTTACTTCACCTCACTGGGCCTCAGCTTCCTCACCTGTAAAAGGGGGCTAACACCTATCCCGGAGCAGCAGGAAGATCCAATAATGATAGCGGTAAGGAGGAAAAACAGTAGCAGAGTATGTTTAAAAAGGATAACCAACAAGGGTCTACTGTACAGCACAGGGAACTCTGCTCAATGTTATGTGGCAGCCTGGATGGGAGGGGAGTCGGGGGAGAAAAAAAGAAAGAAATAAACACCTTCCACTCCCATCAAAAAAAAAAACAAAAAACAAAAACCCATAAAACCCACAGCAGTGTCTTTGTACTGAATCCTTACTTCATGCCAGGCACTGAGCTAAACGCTTTATGTATCATCTCATTTAATCCTCACACCAGCCCAGCGAGGTGGATACTGTACAGTACTATCCGCATTTTACAGATGAGGAAACTGGGGCAAAAGGAGGCCAACATAACTTTCCCAAAGTCACACAGCTGGTGAGCAGAGGGGCCGAGGTTTGGAACAGCCTGTATTCAGAGCCTGGACTCTGAACTGACACGTGGCCCAGCCTATAACGAGACCCCACCACCTACGTGTGCACCCAGCCCAAGGCATGAGTATACAGCAGGTGCTCAATACATGCGTGCTGACTCCCCGGGTGCCTTGGGGCTGCAAACTGTCTTTCGGAAATGCTTCTGCAGACGTGGATCGGTTTTAACACAGGAGAGGGCACACGGGGAGAGAGTGGGCTTGCATAGTCTTTCCAGGCTTCCTGAAGGCGGGAGGCCAGAGCAGGAGAATGCCCCAGGCCATGCACCTGCCAGCGGGGCTGGGCACCTGGTGAGGTGAAGCGGGGAGGGCTCTCCGAGCAGCCGCCCCGGGTGCCCCTCTGCTCCCCAGGACTCAGCTCTCACGCTGGGCTTTGGTTTCCTTTGGCGGCGCCTCTGAAGTGCACTGTCGCGGATTCGCAGGGGGTCCCGCAGCTGCTGTGAGCCGGGCTGCTGGGTGAGGACGGCCCCTAACACAAGGACAGGCTTGTCCCGGGGAGAAAGACTCCTAGGAGCGTGACTAAGCCGCTGCCTGTAACAGGGCCCGGTACCTCTGCCAGGGCCCCACGGCCCCTCAATGGCTGCTCTGTGCCCTACGGACGGCGGCTGGGTGTGAGAGGAAAGACAACGTTTGGGCTCTTGCGGCCTGGCACTCCAGGGGCCCAGGAGGGGCCCAGACCAGCATGACCCTTTCTGATTCAATGCTGAGAGCTGCCAGGTTCTGAGGCTTCTGGGGAGGGCAGGATCTGGGAATATGGGGATCCGGTGGGTCCTTTAGGCTGGGGCAGGGGTGGCAGGCTAGGGAATCAGCAAAGGAAGGTGGAATTAAACACTGAGTCTGGGAGCCCTTCCAGACGGGTCTCCAGAGCTTTTATTTTCTCTCTAAGCTGGTGTGTGCCAGGCCCACCCCAGCCAGCCTCGTCAGATTTGTAGAACTGCAGAGAAAATGCCAAGAAATCCTGACTGATCTCCCTGCCTCTAGATTTGGCCCCTCCAATCCATGCTCTGCAAGGCCACCAGGGTGATCCTACTAACACACAAATCTGATCATGGCACTCCCCTGCTTAAAACCCTTTTCAGTAGCTCCCCATGGCTTTGGGATAAACTCCAAGCTCCTTAGCATGACATACGAGGCCCCCTTCCTGATCCAGCCCAACCAGCTCACCTCTCGCCAGGCCCTTCCCTTCTGCTTCCCCATGACGTGTGCACATGTGCGTGTACACACACACACACACACACACACACACACACAGAGTCCAGCAGAGCGACCACACAGCACATCTGCCCTGGTGCCTTTGTACACAATGTATTTGATGTCTTTTTCTCCCTCTTTGCCTGGTGAATCCTTGTGTATCTTCTGAGAATCAGCCCAGGTGCCACTTCCTCCGAGAAGCTCTCCCTGACCACCACCCACCCACTGGTGTAGATTTCTCTGTCTTCCCATGGGGATACTGACCCCCATCCCAGCATTCACCACCCCGAGATGATTTTAATTGTCCCTGTACTTGTCAATCATCCTTGCAGGACTGTGACTGACTCAAGGCTAGAGGTCATGCCCTATGCATTTTAGTAACCCTGGCCCCCAGCATGAGCCCCAGCAGCATAGACGCTCAGCCATCTCTGTTTCTGAATACATTTTTTAAAAATGAATGAGAAGATAACATTAATAGGCAAAACATGATATCAGAAACCTCCTCCTGTGGGGGTCAGGGCAATGAAATCTCAAATTCCAGTTATTCAGAGCTGTGGAAGCCTCGCTGGAAACACGGCAGATGGAGTAATACGTAAGCACAAAGGACACCGCTTCACCAGTTCAGGTCTTACAGATACACGGAAATTAATACGGGTGCCTGAGCTTTATATGTTATCCTTCCTGTGTCATTCTATGAAGAGAGGTTTCTGGATCTGCTTGCAAAAGGCTTCTGGTTACAAGATTGGGATTCTATCAGTGAAAAATCCTATAAAACTTAAATATAAGGGGAGAGAGGACGCCTACTGTGGGGAGAAAGGTTCTGATGAGATGGAGCCACAAGGTGGGCAATGGATCAGCTGTTCAGAATTTTGAAGCCAAGACCCGGCCAGAACTCCATACACATTTGTATACAGGCTCTGGGAGCACACTACAAAGGACACAGTGGGATGCGGCAATGTCAGGGCGATCACACCCGGGTTCCCCAAGCCCCCCCCCGCCAACCAAGTCCTCTCTAGAGCCACCCCTTCCCAGAGGGGCCTCCCCTGGTCTGGGGAGGTGGGCACTGGACGTGGGGGCAGGGGGCAGCTACTTTCACGCCAGCGCTCAACGACCCTGGCCTCCTATAAGGCAGGCTGCTGCCCTGAACTTCCAACGTCGCGAAGCTGATTCCCAGCCCAGAACACCTGCCACATCAGGAACCTGTCCCCCTGCCCCGACTTCCAGCCCACTTCCCACTGATATCACGTTTGTCAGTCGTCCCCCACTCTCTAGCACGCTCACCTCTCCCCCAGGGCACAGATGACACCCGATCTCACATTCTCGCCACATCCCCAGATCCTAGCACACAGCCGGCAGGGCAGTGCCCGTACAAGTGTTTGTTGAGTGACTGAACCTGAAAGAGGCCTGGGGTGGGCGTGGGGGGCTGGGCTACGTGCAGCATCTGCACAAGGGCTCACAGCCAAGCCACAAGGCAGCTGCATAGCGGGAGCAGCCAGCGCCTGGGGCGCATATGTAGCCGCGGCCCATCAGCTGTGCCTGCTATACCCCAAGGCCAGGAGGCCCTCCATTAGAGCAAATCCTCCTTGATCAAGTCACCGCACAGGGCAGAGCCTCAGGCTCCTCATGCTAAATGGGGGTAAGTAGGCGTTGTCCTGGGAGCGAATCAGGGAGTAAGTCTTCCGTTACCTGCAGCCTTCAGCTTTACCAGCACAAAAGAGGCAAAAACATGGAGACGCTGGAGAGAGGCCTGCAGCAGCTGAGCTGTGGGGGGGGTCAGCCACCCACACCTCCTCTCAGCCTCCAACTCCCTGGGGTGGGCGCACTAACCCAGGCTTACTTGAAGCTGCCCCCATGCTAAGACAGCTGCTAGCAATTGCTTGCTTTTTCAATGCCACCGTTTATGAAGCCCTTGGCAGCGCTAAATAATCCAACTAGACTGGGTTGTGTATTTCACCTGCACCACGTCATTTACTCCCATCTCCCGCCGAGGTGCACCACGTCATTTACTCCCATCTCCCGCCGAGGCAGATGCCCTGATCACCCCCCATCCGAGAGCCCCGGTCTCTAAAGCTCAGCTGGGTGAAGCCCCTTGGCCAAGGCCAGACAAACCAGGACCGGAATTCAGACCTGGCTCCCTGCTCCCAGAGCCCACCCCATGCCCACTAAGCTTCCCGCCTCTCTCCCCACACCAGCTTCACACGAGGCAAGATTGATTCCTGATTTAGCGTGCCTCCATCACCACCTTTTTGAAAACATGCCAGGATGAAGCTCCCAGACATGGTGCCTCACACGGTGTCACCCCCCCTCGCCCCACCCCGTCAGACCTCCCAGATGCTGCCATGTGGTCAGCGTCACAGCCTCCTGGGCCCCTCCCCTCCTCTGCAGGTCTAGACCATTCTTCCCCCAGGCATTCTTCCCATGTGACACCGCCTGTCTGGGAATCATGCAAAGTGCTTCAGGGGGACGATGGGGGGCAGGGGCCCACCCCTACCTGAGGCTCCGGCCTTGTCGGGAAGGGGGAGGCACCAGCGAGGCACTGAGCCTCAGGCTAGACAAAGGTGGACGCCAGCTGTCCTGCCTGGCGGCCTGCCAGAGGCCCAGGTGTCACCCCAGAGGAGGCCAGGGCCCAGGGGAGGGAGCCCCTCAGTTTCTTCCCAGGAATGAGAGGAGAATATTGGGACGGAGGGGCTTCTGGGGGTCTCAGTTGGGGACTTAGACAACTTGAGCCCTTGGCTGTTACTCTGTTGTTATCTGGGCCCCAGGTGGCAGCTGCGGCTCAGCCTGAAGGGGCGAGGGTTGGGCAGATGGCACCAGGCTGGGGTTTCCAAGGGACTGAACAGGAGAGGGGTGGCGACAGCCGGGAGAGGAGAGAAGGCAGACCCTCGGGGCTGGGGGCTGGAGAAAGAGGTCAGAGACGGCCTGGGCCTCACCAGTGGCCACTGGGGTTCAGTCATGTGACTCCATCACCCCTCAGCCCCCCGCCAGAGAGGACAGGCAGGTGAGGGGAGAACAACTCCAGTTGCCCCAGAAGCATTTCGGCCACTGCGGCCACTGCGGTGAGGGCTGCAACCCTCTGGGGATTCAGAGCGGTGCGCTCTTAGCAGGGTGAGAGCCCTAAGCTCAAGGAACAGGGGCCAACGTGTTGCTCCCCAGACAAGGAGGTGGGCATTCGTGCTCTAGCAGTTGGGAGCCCCAGCCTGCGTGACCGGCAGCTGGGGTCGGGGCAGGCGGCTGTCTCAGCCTCAGGACCTCAGCAAAGCCACACCGGGGAGCCTCCAGCTGGGCTCAGTGCTCTGAATTAGCCCTCCCCTGTCTCTTCCCACCCTCAACCCCTGCCTCTGCCCTGCTCAGGCTCAGTCCCTGTCATCTGGACCCCGCCCCCTCTCCGAGACGCTGTCCCCTCCCAGCATCATAACAAAGAGATCTTTCTAACACCAAAAACGAGCAATGCTATAGCCTGCAGTGGCTCCCCAGGACTCAGACGACCAAGTTCAAGCGCCTCAGCCTGGCATTCAGTGGCCCTTCCTGGTTCAGTCTCCCAGCAACTTCCCTTCAGTATTCCTTCCAGAACTCGACGCCCCACTGGCCAGCGTGCAATGCTTCATGCCCCCTTACACATACTCTTCCGTCGGCCAGGGATGCCAACGTGGGCCCCATCTTGTGGCTCTGAAAGGCTTTGTGGCTACCAAGGCTCAGCTCTAACGCCACCCCCTCCAGGAAGGTTTCCTGATCCCCAGAGCAGAGCCACTGCCCAGCGCTCGACGGCGAGGCTGGATGCTCTGGGCGACGTGTCCTGCCTTGAGTCCCAGCTACGCTGCCCACTTCTCCTCCCAGCCTATGAGCCCCTCACAGACACAGGCAGTGCCTCTGTCCACCTCTGGGTGGGGCACAGGGCAGACCCCAGAAATCTGTGCCCACTGGCCACCCTCCAAGGCTCAGGGCCATGCTGCCCTCATCCCAGGGTCCCACGCCTCTGGCTCTTGGAGATTCAGAAAGAGAGCAAAGGGCCCACTAAATATAGATCTGCTGGGCCCTGGGGTGGGACAAGGTCTGGGAAATGGGAATGGGGTGGGGTCCCTGCCTTTGAGGAGGCAAATCTTTTGATCTTCTGAACTTCAGAACTTAAAAGGTCCGAAATAAGAAATATTGCTAAAAAATATATTGCTAAAAATATTGCTAAAAAAAATATTGCTAAATATTGCTAAAAAGGTATAAAACATAATAGTAAGGCTGAAACTCCATTCAATGCAAAGGAGGTGGGAGGAGGGGGGAATCCGCCAGCAAACCAAAGTGCTGGGGTTCATATAAATAAGAATAAATCTTTATGGACCATATTAGAGATTGCAAGGTACTTTCACACACTCTCAAGTGTGCTGAATGTATCAACAGATCATCGAATGAATGAATGACCTTCCCATGAACTGGTGAAGTCAAACCATTATCATCTCCATCGTGGAGATGCAGAATTTGAGGAAGACAGAGGGCAAATTAACTTGACCAAAGACAAATAGCTATTGCTAGACTGAACTCAAGTTTTCGGATTCCAGGTCCGTGGCATCATCTACCATATCACATGGTCTTCATCTGTTCAGCTCCAGGGATGGAGATGCCTCCAGGCACCCCTCTAGGGGCCAGGGCTGCAAAGAAAGACAGAATACGACCAAACGCGCTAAAAGGCATTTCGCCTTTTTAGTTGGTTGATCTGGAGCCCAACCCACTCTTGCAAGGGCCAATCACAGACACTTTTAGGCTATCTCTGGCCTACCTCTTTAGTAGAACCCGATTTTGTTCATGTGTTCGTATGTTTCTCCCATGGAGTGGCAAACTCTCGAGGTTTGTCCAAACCCCGCTGAGTGATTTGGATAAATCTGGGCAAGTGGGTGGAGTACCCAGCCAAAGTGAACCTCGCCCTTCTCTGGCTCTGTGCCCGCCGTGCCTCAGGTCACTGGGATGGGGGACTTATGCCGGGGGTGGGGGAGGCCAAGACACCTTGCGCCTTCCTGTCCTCAGCACCCTCCTGGCCCCCTCATGAGTTTCCAGGAGCAAGAGAAAGAGAATCAAAGTGGAGGAGGAAAGCCTTAACAGCTACCAAGAGGCACACAGTGTTTTATGATGTACACAATTAATTCACCCCATTCTTCCAACTACTCTCAGTTCCGCATTGGGAGATAGAGGTCCTCCCTAAATACGTTCTCCAAAAGTGCCACCCTTCCAACAACTTTCCAGGTGATACGTCAACATGCTGTTTGTCAAAACCACGAGGAAGAGAGATTAAAAGCCGCAGTATGAAAAGAGGCCCAGGGAGAAGGTAGTCCAAAGCCATGTTCAAGCACTCACGCCTCAGATGAGCAGCGCTTGCCTCCAACCCAGTTCTGCCCCTGCTGGTGGGTCTGATCATCACTCACATCCTATGGATAAAGACCCCGAAGGTCTATAACACTGAGCTTTGCCCTGGCCTCAGTGTAGCTCCGGAGGGAGAGTCCGGGGCACTGGTCTCACTACGGCTGACTTGGGTCTGAGCCAGATAGGATCGCAAGCTGGGCGTGTCTACAAAGAGAAACACGCCCTCCTGAGAGGCGCTGCTCAGACATGGTTCAGTCCTGGTCTAGAGGCTCTGGGTTGCCTGTTCAGGCAGACTGTACAGGCAAGCAGCTCTGCAACTCACTGCCCAGCGCTCAGAGGCTCAGGCTTTAGTAGCCGACTAACTGGTGGCCCACAATATCCACTTCTGCCTGGTTAGGCAGACAGGAAGAAAGGGGCGGGGTCTGGCCTTCTGCCTAATCCTAGCGTCTCTTCACTCCTAGCCAGACATGCTGTAGGCCACAGGACAGTGCCCCGCAGGGCTCCAACGCCCACTGAATAAGGGATCCCCTCCCCCCCAAACAAGGCATTCTTCCAGAGGAGCTGTGGCAATGGTCCTGCTGAAGACAGGGGGATGCAGCTGCAGGTGAGGGCCAGGGGGCTTCTCCTGGGGGAAGATGAGGCTGCCGGGCTCAGCGCACCAGCCCAGCGGCCTGCCACGCTTCCTTCAGCGAGTGTGCATCAGAGATGAACACGGCTGCTCCTCCCCATGGAACTGCTGGGCTCTGATGGCCCACCGGGGCATCTTCTCCAAGGGACTGGTGAGGCCAGAGCTAAGGGTATGGCGTGGGGCTGGGGGCGGTGAGGGGAATACTCGAGGGAAACCTCCCCGCTGCCCTCTCTCCAGCCCTTGCAACCAGCAGGCAGGGGCGGCTGCAGGCAGAGCGGAGCCAGCCAGCTTTCTGCCTCCTGTATTCCACTCACCACGAGCCCTCACTCTCTGTGCCCGATAACCTAGGCTATTCAGAGGAGAGAAAGAAAAGGCCCCCCCAGCTCCTGACCCCAATCACGGCGTCCCAACATGGGATAACCCGAGTGCTCCATAAACTGAAGCACGCCCTTCCAGCGGCAAGAGGGAGGACAGCGTCTACCGCTGTTAGAAAAGTAGAGAGGAGTTCCGAGTCTGTCCATCTTGGGAGCAGGTGGGGAGCAGGCGAGCGTGGGCAGCAGCGGGATCCCAGGACAGGACGGGGTGGGGGGCTGGAACCCTTACAACCAGCCCTCCCACTGCTCAGAGAAGGGTCAGAGGTCTCCCTCTCCTCCCCCGCCTCCCCACGGGCGAGCCAGCACCGAGCAGGCATCATCGGTGGACACAGATGCTCAGGAAAACAGACCCCCGGGAGGTTGGTTACCCTGAGGCAGAAGACCCCCTGGAGGCTTCGCATGAGAAACGAAAAACGCAATTAGTAGCCTCCAGTCGTGAGTTTCCGTCTACTCTTAGGAAAATGCAGAGCTCTCCTTGGAGTAATTTTTCTGGACGAAATACGTGCGTTTTGCCTTTGCCCGTGCCTCAAGTTCACCAAGAGACAGAGAAAACCCTCCGCTGACCGGAAGCCTGGCGTGGTGGCGGAACAAGAGGGAGCTGCCACTGTCTCCTCTTAGAAGAGGCAGTGCGCACCCCAAAGCCTGTCCTCGCCCCCTCCCCAGATCCACGGCTCCCTCCGGGGAAACGGAGGGTCTCTGAGGATTCCAGGAGGCGGACGCGGCTTGGGAAACTGCTTTGCGCACCCCCGCCCCATCCCGCTCGTGCTGAAGCAGCCCCCCAGCCCGGCTCCACGCGCACACACTCCCGGGCGAAGCCGCCGTGGCCCCGCGAGAGGCGTCCCCCCGCCAGCGCGCCCCGGAGCCGGAGCAGGTGCAGCCCCGCCGCGCTCCCGGCCGCGTCTACACAAACTTGTTGGCCCGCGGCTGGGGGAACCCTGCCCGCAGCCCGCGCGGGGGTCCCGGCTGGGGCACCCGGAGATCGCACTCACCCCGCAATCGCGACCAGCTGGGGCGGCCGCTCCGGCGGCCACGCGCCCGCCTCCCTGGGGCGCCGAGCCCGCAACCCCGCAGTGCCCGGAGCCTAGGCGCCCTTGGCGCCCGCAAGCCCCCGGGCGGCCCGCGGCGAGGAGCAGCCCGACGCGCCCCGGGCACAGGGCGCCGCCACCTGGCTCCCTGGGCTGCGGACGTCCGGGCTGAGCCGCGGCGGCGGAGCAAGCGGGCGCCGAGCGGGCGGCGGGCGGCGGGCGGCGGGCGGCGGGCGAGCGGGCGCCCGGCTCTGCACATGCTCACTCGCGCGGCCCGGGGACAGCGGCCGGCCGCCGCCGGGTCCTAGAGGCGGCCGTGCTACCGCCGCCCTCGGCCCGCCGCACGTGGGAGGGGTCGCGGCTGGCGGGGCGGGGCGGCGCGGCGCCCACCCCCAGCCCAGGTCCTGGGGACCAGCCCACCTGGCGCTGCCACTCGCGCTGCTGGGGAGCAGAGACGCTGACACTCACTCCCATACACACACACACACACACACACACACACACAGAGCCTCGCTCTCCGTAAAATACACACACCGGGCGAATGCATTGGCGCTCACACCAACACGCGTCTACACAAGCACACAGGGCACGAGCACGCCGCCACACTCGCTCAAACCCTCGAGGACACACGCACACTGATTCAAACACACTGAATCACTGCTTCACAGACACCCTGACACCTACACTCACACACACACACACACACACACATACACACACACACACACACTGGGCTCTGTCTTGCTGGGGCACTATGACAGGCAGACCTGTACCTCCAGCCACCCAGTTTGTAGCGCTCTGATACCAACTCACAGAAGCAGACACACGCTGGATCACTGTCCCATGCAGAGCTAGACACTGACACCCACATCCTTACGCATGCACACACAAACGCGCACACACACCGCTGTCTGAGACAGTCACCCACAGAATCACTACCCCACAGACAAATACACTGACACTATCTCCTATGCCTACACACTCAGGACTCTACCGCCAGCTACTACACTGCCCCACACAGACCTACGGTGACAAATCCACACCTAGGTATAGCCGCCCACGCACCAGAGTCCACTGACAGACACACTGTTGTACAGAGAGTCATACTGGGCATTGGCCTGCAGGCATACACAGAGACACACACACACTGAGGCGGACAGGCGCTGATACAGACACACAGGTGTACAACCACACTGCTGTACACAATCCCCTTCTTAAAATAAGGGCTGGATCCAACCTTGAGGATTTCCCCTCCACGCCCCACCCCTGCTCCCCGGGAGCCCCCAAGCCACAGTGCTACCCCTGCCCTGCCAGGTGCATCAGTGGCCCCTGCCCTCACCCAGGGCTGGCTGCGGAGATGCTCCGGAGGCTGTGGACCAGCAGAGGCTGCGAGAGTAGGATGCGATGGCAAGGCTCGAAACCGGTCTTCCTGAAAGGGAGTTTCATGCCTCCGACTCCCGCTAGGGGCAGCGCAGCTTGGCAAGGCTCAGAGGAGCCCATTTTCAACAGGTGGAGGGCGGGCCGGGAGAGGATTAGCCTGGAGACCAGTTGGAGCTCCGCTTTATGTAATCAGTCAAGGAGCACCCAGAAGGGAAAGGGACGCGCTTAAGTTTGTCAGGCCAAGTGCCCCAATTAGGAGAATCAGCCCTCCTCCCTGGGACGAAGGTGGGGAGCTCTGGAGTCCTCGGGGGAACTGGGAGAGGGCACAGGGAGTGCGGGGTGTCACTGGCTTGCAGAAAAAACCCCATTCACGTCCCTGTCAGAGTGTGAATGGGTGTGTTGCTATTATTACCACCAACAATAACCCACTGTACATTTTTGATTTTTGCAGTCCTCTCCAGGACCAGCTACATAATTTGTGGGACCCAATGCAAAATGAAAATGTGGGCCCTTTGATCAAGAACGAATAAGAACTTAAAGAAACAAGAACAGAACATTAAACCCAGTGCGGAACCCTTCTGAGCACGGGTCCCATGCTCTGCACAGTTCTTGTGCTGGTGAAGCTGGCCCTAAACTCTTTACTGCCCGTGGTCTCACCTAAAACTCACAATAAGTGGTGTGTGCCTTCACCATCTTTATCTGCAAATTAGAGAAAATACACCCATTCTTGGGCTTTTGTGACAATCAGATAAAATGCCTGGTGAGTTCAGAGCACACTGTCTGCCGCAGGGTACCCAAGTAATGCCTTTTAGTAAACATGATACGAAGAGCTTTCTCCCAAGGCTTTGCTACAATCCAGAAATACCACCTGTGCAATGCTCTCTCGATCCACAGGCTTGTGGGGATTTCTTGTCCTTCAAATGTCGCCTCCCCGGAGGCCTGCCCAGACGTCCCAGCTGAAGCACCCGCCTCTCTGTCCGCTTCCCAGGCTGCATAAAGCATACTGCCCCATCCTCACCTTGTGGATTTATTTGTTTATTGTCTGTCTTCTCTTCCCAGCCCCCTCTCAGCCCCCACAAAGCCACGCGAGTTTCTATCTCATTCAGAACTGTTTCCTCCTAGCTTATTCTGGGCACATCGGCATGCCCACTAAATATTTATTAAATAAATAATTAATTGGTTTTTTTTAAAAAAATGCAATGTGCCTAGCATGACATATTTTTAATGAACTCCAGCAGTCACCATGTGTCTTCCCAAGAACTCAGAGACTGCTTCCTCCAGTTCGGGTCCACAGACAGATCCATGTTTGTGCCTGGCCATCTTACAATGGCCCAGCGGGTTCTACCGACCATCAGGGAGACCAGGAGGGAGAGTGTGGAGGGCTCATGGAACCGCGTCCCCCTGCCAGGGCCCTGTGGTGGGAAACGGAAGCAGGTGCCCCTCCGATACCCGCAAGCGCCTGCATCCAAGCATTCTCCTCCTCTGACCACCTAGCTCTTGGCTTCTGCTCCGTCAATACCCTGGCAGGGTGACGCGGACTTGACTGTCCCAGAGGAGCCTGTGGAGGTTGCCTCTCACCCCTGGTGGAACCCTGCATCATTGGAGCAAGCATCGTTCAGAGAGCGAGACAACCTCTGGCAACATCGGAAAAGAAGGGGATGCAGTTTCTGTCTTCCTTTGCTTTCTTCCCCTGTAGTAGTGCCGTGACTTACTGGTGCCCCCTCCGTGCGCTCAGACCTGCAGCTGGCTACAACGCTTTGCTGTGCTGCCCATTTAGTTGCTCTCTCCCATGAGTACTGCAGAGACTTAAATATGCCTTTGTGAAGACTCCAGCCACACAGATGCTAATTGTACCCCCTGCTGAGCCGTGCCTGCAGATACCAGACCAGGTAGGGGGGGTGGGGGTGGGGAATCTGTACCTTCCTGGGACGGATGACTGGTCTGGTCTGGGACCATCTGGACTTCCTAGGCATGGACCAGAGGTGCCCTGAAATTTTCAGGAATTCAGAGGTAGCAGAGAGAGACTGGGATTAGTACGAGGAGGAAGGCTGAGTTTCTTTTCTGACTAGACCAGAATAGGCTGTGTGGCCTCATGCAAAACCTACCTTTCAGTGTCCTGGTTTGCCTATCTGTAAAATGGGCAGGTTGTCTAATTGATATTCAAGGGCCTTTCTTTAAGAGAGGCAGGGGATCGAAATGAGGGTGCTTTGAGGTCAGTTCTGCTTCTCTAGTTGGGCAAATTAAATCCTTTTCCCCAGATGTAGTTTTTTTAATCTGCAAAATGCGGAAAGGGTCTTCCTGCCAGTGCAGAGTTCCTGGCACACGGTATATATTCAGGAAGTGACCGCAAGGATGATTCAACTCTACCTGGCTCTGGTGTGGGGTCTGATGTGGCAGGTACAGGCAAAGAGTTTGTGGGCTTCAGTTGAGAACTGCCTGACCCCGCCACCCCTCCTATCTACACAGAGGCAGCAACGAGCTGGGGCTGAGGAACAGAAAGCACCGAAGCACTGCCAGCCGAGTGCGGAATACGTTGCGTTAGACACAGAGCTTCTGGGCTCAGTCATCAGCTGGAAGGTGTAGGGGTGCAGGGGCTGCACGTAGGCTCTGGAGGAGAGGGTGGCAGAGTGGACCCCTGCTCTGCTCCTCCTGTCTGCCTGGTGTGCACGTGTGTGCTTAGCCGAAGAAACACCTCATCTGTGTTCCATTTTTACGAACTTCCCTGGAAGTCATTCATCAAAGACCTTGAACTTGCAAGTTGTCATTTCAGTGAGGCTGCTGGAGCACCTCAAGCAGATGGCAGTGATTAAAGAGGAGATGGGTTCACTTTAATAAACTTCTTATTTTGGAATAACTTTAGATTTCCAGAAAAGTTGCAAAGATAGCAGAGCGTTCGTGTGGACCCCTCACTCAAGTTTTCCCCGGTGTTAACATCTTATATGACCAGGGTACCTTTGTCAAAGCTGAGAAACTCACATAGGCACACTCCTGTTGACGAGCTTCCAGACTTCATTTCTATTTCACCAGTTTTTCCATTCATGTCCTCTTTCGGTTCCAGGATCCACTCCAGGGTCCAGGTTACCACATTGCGTTTAGTTATCCCACCTCCCCAGTCTCTTCTGCTCTGCGACATTTACTCATTCTCTATGTCCTCAATGCCCAGCATAGGATCAGCAAAGTCCTGATAACCAAGTCTGCTCACCAAGTGAGTGGAGCTCTAAACATCCTGCATAGTTTGAGTTTCTGCCTTCTGGGAGGTTGGGTGTACAAGCAAGCGGATGAGTGGAAAGTGGGTGGAAGGGCTGTGGGTGTGCAGCTGGACATAAGGAGTTGTGGGCAGACAGAGGGAAGATGCCCAGTAGGAAGGTTTGAATGTATAGATGGTTAGCTCCACGAGAGCAGGGAGCTTGTTTGTCTCCAAGGTCACGGCTGTCACCAGCACCCTCCTCTCCCCTGCCCTGAATAGCCTTACCTCCTAGAAGCCCAGTCACGTGGTAGCCCCTCCCCTACCTTGCCCAGGTTCCCATCCACCCCTCTCCATCCTCCTCTCACACTGCCTGGCCCGTCCCCCTATAGGTCTCTCTCCGGGTGTTCCCATGCTCTCTGTCATCTCCCCCCGTCAGCCTGTGTCACTCCATCTCTGGAGTTTGCCCATTCTGTTTCCTTTGCCTGGAATGCCCCTCGCCTCACAATCTGTCACTCTTTCAGGGCCTGGGACAAACTCTCCCTCCTCCCTGAAGTCTTCCCAGATTTCATGTACAAATTTAATCTCCTACCCCCATCAGTGTTCCCACAGTTTTGTGCTTGGGATAAAAGCCAGGATGGGGAAACACAGGAGCCAAGTAGGAGGAAAAAGGAAAAAGCGTGTGTGTATATATGTGTGGGGTGGGGGGGGGCGGGAGGCGTGTAGAACTGTTCAGAGCTTTACTGCCCCAGAAAGTACTTATGTCACCACCTGTCTGCCCCAGGGGAGCGTGGCAGGAGAAGGTGCTGTCACTTAGGAAAAATCCAGTTTGCTGGGTCCTACGCTAGGCATCTTACGTTTGTTAATTTAAGTAATCCTCCTCACACCCCTATGAAGCCTGTACTGTTTTAGTTCCATTTTACAGACGAGAAAACTGAGGCTCAGAAGAGCAAAGTGACTGAGCCAAAATCACACACCCAGAAAGTGGAAAACCTGAGCTGGAGCTCAGATCTGGTTGACCTCAACGGGACCCGTTCCAGTGGGCTCTAACTCGGTCACTCATGTCCACCCACCTGTCCATCCCCCCCATGCCACCCGTGAGGCACACAGGGACAGCCTCTGGCCTCCTTCCCTTTCACAGCCATCCCAAGACCCACACACACATGCTTGTCCTCCATCTCAGATTGTGAAGGAATTCTATGGAAAGGATGCTTGCTGAGTTGTTGCTAACAGAGGACATGGTCAATGTCATTGCCAGAGCCCAGGGGATCATGGGAGGGAGGGAGGGAGAGATGTTATTCTCTTAGAGGTTCTTGAGCTGTATCAAGGGATCCTCTCGGGAGAAGGAGAGAAAAGAGCTGCAGAGGAAAGGAATTCTCAGTCCTGCCCTGCATGCACCCTAGTGCCAGGTGCCCCAAGCATGTGGGCTCATCCTCTGGAGAAATCTATTCTATTACAGGACACACATGGGAGAGGAGCAAAGTCACTTGGGTGAGTCAAGTGTTCCCCCATGTTCCATCTAGTTCCTTCTGCTTCCTTTTATGCGTGTTCCCTGAGGGGAGCTGAGGGATAGAGGTGCCAAGAAGGGCCAGAAATGCACTGGATCAAGAAACTCACTATTCTCTGGAAGTTCATCAGAGCAGACAGACTCTGCCATTCACTAATCACGTGACTGTGTGTCCTTGAGCAGCACCCTTCACCTCTCGGAGCCTCAGTTTTCTCACCTGAAAAATGGGGAGAATGAGAGGAGATAAGGTGTTGGGGGGGCCTCAGGACTGTGCTTCCCACCTTACAAGCACGAAGTTAATTATCTCCTTTCCTCCCGATGTGTTCCCACAATCTGCAGTTGTATTTTCTTTTGGGTACCTGTTGGGTTAATGTCTGCTTCTGAGACTAGACTTCGAAACCCGAAGGCAGAGGTCATTCTAAAGTTCATGAAGGCTGCTTCCCCAGGAGTAGGACAGTGGCTGTCATGGGGCGGGGCTTGGGAAAGATGAGAACAGTGAGTGATGCTGTGAGCTCCCTCTCCATTCTTGCGCTCCCTCTCCATTCTTGCTTTGTCCACCCCGGCGGGGACTGTGCCTGAGGCTGGGGCATGCACAGGTGCCTGGGGGTGGGGTAGAGCGCTGGAAGATGGTGGGTGAGGGCTGGGTGCCGGTGGGGACCTGGGGATTCGGAGACTGTCTGTCTAATTCAGATGGGCCCTGCCAACCCTGCTTTCACCAGTTTGGGCAGCTCAGGAGAGCAAGGAATATGCTTTGGAGGAACAGGTGTAGAGATTGAGAAGACTTCAAAGAAGAAATGTTGGTGGATGGAGGGGAAAGATACTTTAAGATGAGGAGGGGCCGGTGC
Organism: Phocoena phocoena; assembly: GCF_963924675.1. Classification (NCBI taxonomy): domain Eukaryota; kingdom Metazoa; phylum Chordata; class Mammalia; order Artiodactyla; family Phocoenidae; genus Phocoena; species Phocoena phocoena. The sequence continues at coordinate 49,533,481 of NC_089237.1, forward strand.
AAGTGGGCAGAGACGAGGGCAGCAAACATACCTGGAGTGCTCAGGGAAGGTGAGAAATTCTCTGTGGTTGGCAGGCAGGTGGAGGCAGGAGGCTAGAAGTGTATTAGGAAAGCCTGAGGGATTTGGCCTTTATCCTGGAGCTAGGTAACGGAGAGCCAAAGAAAGTTTTCCACCCATGGGTAGAAACAGTGGGGTATGGGGAAGGGAAGGGAATAGTGGGTCCTGACCATCCCGGCCATCATCCCCAGGCCTGCCTGTTACCATGGCAACAAATGGCGGGTGGGGGGGCACGTGAGAGGGATCTTCCTGTTTCTGTCTGTATGAGTTTGACCCTCAGCATCTCAGGCCGAGTCTAAGACAAATAGCCGTGACCACCTACTCCCCTTAGAGTCCCCCCTGTGCCCCTCCTGGCCCCCCCTCCCCGCCCACCTGAGGGATGGCAGGGCTCAGGTGTGCGTCAGGCTCTCTGACCAGCTTCCAGCCAGTCCTGACCAGGCTCTGAGGAGCAGGGAAATGGGAAGTGACAGCAAACGCCAGGAGTCACTAAGTCTCTGTCGCCTCGATTTCCAGGCAGATGCAGCTGGCGCTGAGCAAACGCGGCACTTCAGAGACACCCCTGTCCCTGCAGGAGCCGCCTGAGTCAAGCTGAGGCCTGGCCGCACCCCATGCTACCCTACCCCTCCCTCAAACCGGCCTCCCTGCCCCAGACCCTAGACCCTTGTGTCCAGCCACAGCCCAGCCCTGGCCCAGAGCCATCTTTTATAAATCAGATCTGGGTCCTCCACACCCAGCCACAAGCTGGTGGGCTTATCTTGCCCATCATTAGGACTGTCTCCTCAGAAGAAATGACCTTCCTCGGTACTTTTTAAAGATAACCTCCGTGGGAGTTCCCTGGTGGTCTAGGAGTTAGGATTCCAGGCTTTCACTGCAATGGCCCAGGTTCAATCCCTGGCTGAGGAACTGAGATCCCACAAGCCATGCGGCAGGGGCAAAAATAAAATAAAGATAACCTTTGAAAGGTTTGCTTACGATAACATCCAACGATTCTGGAGCCAGACTCCCAGGAATAATTAATTACTCCATCTGTGTTCAATGTCTTCGTCTTTTTTTTATTTGTACAGACAGACTGAGGGGTTTCTGGCTACCACGTCTTTCCCCAAACAGCCCTGCTTTTTTTTTTTTTTTTTTTTTTTTTTGCGGTACGCGGGCCTCTCACTGCTGTGGCCCCTCCCGTTGTGGAGCACAGGCTCCGGACGCGCAGGCTCAGCGACCATGGCTCACGGGCCCAGCCGCTCCGCGGCATGCAGGATCTTCCCAGACTGGGGCATGAACCCGTGTCCCTTGCATCGGCAGGAGGACTCTCAACCACTGCGCCACCAGGGAAGCCCCAGCCCCGCTTTTTGAAACAATCTAGACAGTGTCCTGTTTGTTACATGACAGACTTTGGAAGGAATCTTTTCTGAGGGAAATACTGGAGAAAAATCATCGCATCTTACACGCAGGCATTTACAGTCTCTAAAATGCAAATCTGGCCAAGTCACCCTCCTCCTTAGGATCCTTCAAGGCTCTGCAAGATCAGGTGGGAACTCCTTTACCAGTCCGGTCCTGATCCAGCCAAACGTGCCAGCCACATTTTGCCAGCCTTCGCCCCAAACTTGACCTTCAGCCCCTGCATTAAATTTTCTGACTCCCCCAGGTGGGGTTAGGTGTCCCCAGTCCCCACACAGATACACGTGTGCACAAACAAGCATCACACACATATCCATGCACACAGGTGCAAACACAGGTACACGCACACCTGCCCACATGAACATGTGTGGGCACGGTAACACATGCACACACAAGTACATGCGTACACAGAAATGCACACGCACACACATAAATGCCCGTGTGTGTGCGCGTGTTTGTTTCTATCATAACGCTGATAGTTGGTTCTTTCCACAGTGCGTTTGGGTCCTCCCGTACTGGACCGTCCCTGCTCCTCAGTGACAGCGCAGCGCCCAGTGAGAGACGAATAAGCGCACTAGGCAGTCGGGAGGCACAGCCCTGGGACTGGCTCTGCCGTTGCCCTTTAGTGGGACCGTGGATGAGTCTCCATCCTTCCCTGAGGCTCAGTTCCCCACAAGGACGATGGGAGGGGTCCACGTGGACCAGGTGGGGTCGGGGGAAGCTGAGAGACCAGTCCACAAGTCCCACTGCAGGCAGCACAGCCGGCACAGCCACCCAACCCAGCTTATTTATGATGCTTTTAGCTCCAAGTGGACCCATTTCCGAAGTCCTCTCCGAGATATGAATTATCTTAAAGGGCTGATTTGTATCACTGTGGTTGGACGATGCTTAACCAGAAAGCACTCCGGCCTTTCAGCAGTTTCAGTCCAGGGAGAGCTATGGATTTTCTTTTTTTCACCCTAATTGAGCACTTCAGAAAGGGGGGTGGGTTGAAAACCCTTCAATGCGTTGCATTTTTAGGAAAAGCATTTTGACTTATTAGGTGTTGTTGGCTTTGGAAATATGCTCACTAATGACTTCTATTTAAATATTTTCCTCCAGCTGAGAAAAAAAATACTGTGTTAATGGATTTGACATCCCCTACATGAGTATTTTCCCACCTTGGCCTCTGAACTTCCTTGGCCAGATCCTCTCAAATACTCAAGAGGTCCCAAGTAGGCTATGTTAAGAAAACCCCTGTCACAATTACCTATAGAAATGATGATTTCCAGCGCCATGGGTGATCTGCTAGGTGTAAACATAAACTTAGCTGGAATCACTGGTTTCTCAAAACCTTTCACTGGTGTCCCAACCCTTACAGGATTCAATCCAAAGACTCTAGTCTTGCGCAAAAGGCTCACCCTGCCCACATCTGACACCACGATACCCACCCTGCTCCCTTTTGAACCCCAGGCAGGAAATTCTAGGTGAGCGAGTGGCCTGTGTAGGCACACACGGCGCAGCATCTAGAAGGGCTGCATCTGCCTTAAGGCTTTGCTGTTGCCATCTAGAAATTCTTAATAATTTTTGAGCGAGGAGCCCCCATATTCTCATTTTGCGCTGGGCCTTGCAAATTACGTAGCAGATCGTGCCCAGATTCACCACACTCTCCCGCTCCTCTCTACCTTTTTTTTTTTTTTTTTTGCGGTACACGGGCCTCTCACTGTTGTGGCCTCTCCCGTCGCGGAGCACAGGCTCCGGACGCGCAGGCTCAGCGGCCAAGGTTCACGGGCCCAGCCGCTCTGCGGCACATGGGATCTTCCCGGACCGGGGCACGAACCCGCGTCCCCCGCATCGGCAGGCGTACTCTCAACCACTGTGCCACCAGGGAAGCCCCCTCTCTGCCTTTTTTTGCACAAGCTGTTTTCTCTACCAGAGGCATCGGCCTTCAGCCCAGCTCTGCCTGGTCCTTGACCATGGGATTAACCTTGGGCACGGATGCCTTGGGTATCAGCGGCAGCACAGACCAGTGGCTTAACGAAGCCAGAGACCAGGGTACAAACCTCAGCTCCACCACTTCTGGGTTACACGACCTTGGGCAAGCAACTTAGCTTCTCCGAGGCTTAGTTTTCCCTTCCGAAAAGTGGGATCACCATTGTCCCTACTTCCCAGGTTGCTGTAAGAATTAACTTAGAGATAATCACGGAGCACTTAGAAGAGTGTCCGGCACAGTGTTCATCGCTTTGTGACTATGATTGAATATTGATCCTCTCATGAAGTCCTCCTTGGCTGGCCTGACTCCTTCACCTAGCGTGAGATGTCCGTCCCTTTGTCCGAGATCCTGCAGCCTCTTCTCTTCCGTAGGACCAGTATGCCAATAGATCGCCATCTGTCATAATGGTTTGCAAACACTTCTGTTTGCAAGCGTCAGGAACTGACTTAAGCTAGCTTAGGCAAAAAGATGGGCTGGTTGTAAGTATATGGGGGTGTCTCACAGAACCCCAAGGGCAAGAATGTAGCTAAGCCTCAGGAAGTCCTGGAATATAAACCTGAAAACACCAAGTACCCACTTTCCCCATTTTACGGCTGCTTTTATCTCAGTATTGGCCTCACTCCTATCTCTCTCTCCCTCTCTCTCTCTCTGCAGACCAGCATCTTCCTCAAGCCATAAGGTAGAGCAGTATTACCTGACAGCATCTAAACTGTCCATGGTTCTAGCCATGGGAAGGCTGGACCGTTCCTGATTCCGTTTCACAGTTCTGCGGACACAGCCCCAGTTGGCCCCTCCAGGGTCAGGTTCATCAGTGGAGCCCAAACTACGGGATGATTTTACACTCCAGACTGGCCTAATCCTTTCACACCTGTCTACCACACATGTCTATCTTTCCTGAAAGGGCCATAAAGGATCCCTAAAGGCCATGTGTTTCTCAGCTTTGCCTCTCCTCCGGTCTGGTGCCTGGAGCCTAAATTGTTGTTGAGTAAAGGAAGGCGCGAATGGTAGGGGAGAGGCTTGCATTTCCAACCTCGAACACCATGCACTCTCACGGCTCTTCTGTCCCTTGCAGGGACTTAGTAAAGGAGCCTGTCCTAGAACCAAAAGCATCCCAGGCAGGCAATTCATCCGAGGGGTGCTGGAGAGCCTGCCCTCCAGCCCCACACATCCAGGCAGGGCTCTGCCTGGTTCCCCAGCCCGCATCCAGAGCGCCTCCTGAAGCTGCCTCCTGCTTGCGCCCGACACAAAGCAGGGCTCGGCCTTCTTGAATATGCAGTGTGCAGCTTCAGGGTTTAAGTTGATTTCTGCAGGAGGGAACCTGCTCACTCAACAGATTCCATACTCCCAGAAATTATTAAAGGAGCAGAATTAAATTCACAGGGGTCAGAGGTCAGGGAACGCTGGAAACAAGGCAATCCCAGCAGAACCTTCGCTAATTGCCACATTCGAATGTGCTGGAAGAGCAGAAATGCTGCTGAATTATTTACTTGGGTCTTAATATCAAAGCAAATCACAGAGGATATGCTCCACGGCCAGTGAGCCCGTGAGCTCAGGGTGTGTCGATCAGCGAATCACAGTACCTAAGGTGTCTCCGGACTGGGCACCCCCTGACCCTTACTGACTCCTGCCTGGTGAGGATGCAGAGGAAAGAAAAGAATGTGCCTATGCAGGAGGCCCCAGACTGAGCAAACCCACATACTGACTGTTGAATTCACAGCTTTCACAGAGTGAAATACACGCTCTTTCTATGAATCCAGCTTCATGCTCCCCTTCCTGGGTCCCCATCTCGAAGAACGGTGTCAGATGGGAATGCCTGGTGTCCATGTGGAAGACTTTTCCAGCACTCCCTCTGGTCTCTTTTTGTCTCTTCGTCCTCTTGGGAGTGAACTGGCCCCAGAGGGTGGGACTGTGCTGCTCTCCCCCTGCAGGGGGACAGCCTGCCTCGGTCCGGCCAGCAGACCGGAAGTCATACTCTTCAGCCTGGCTGATGCAGGAGTGAGAAAAGATTTGTGGGCCTCCATCTTTATTCTTTGTTGGCTCACCTTGTTCAAAACTTAGGTAGGGGGGGCTTCCCTGGTGGCGCAGTGGTTGAGAGTCCGCCTGCCGATGCAGGGGACACGGGTTCGTGCCCCGGTCCGGGAGGATCCCACATGCCGGGGAGCGGCTGGGCCCGTGAGCCATGGCCGCTGAGCCTACGCGTCTGGAGCCTGTGCTCCGCTACGGGAGAGGCCACAACAGTGAGAGGTCCGCGTACCGCAAAAAAAAAAAAAAACTTAGGTAGGGAATAGTGGTGCCAGTTCTTAGAGGGGGCCCGGAGCCTCCAGTGTTTGTTGCATGCATCAGGTCACCCTCCAAAGCCAATACGCCACTTGGCCTGGGACACAACCTTCCTGCCCACCGCAGAACTGTTAAAAGATGCCACACAGCTGTAAAAGCAAACAAACAAACAGACAAACCCCTTTGGCCTAATCTAAGCTTCTAGAAACCACCAAGGTCAAAATGCCCTGTCCGTACCCGGAAGCCCAAGGTCACAGCAGGCTCTGGCTGCCCCAAACCCATTCTATGTATGTATTTGGCTTTCTGAATTCCATTCTCTTTTTTTTATAAATTATTTTTTATTCATTTACTTTTGGTTGCATTGGGTCTTGGTTGCTGCGCACGGGCTTTCTCTAGTTGCGGCAAGCGGGGGCTACTCTTTGTTGCGGTGCGCGGGCTTCTCATTGCAGCGGCTTCTTTTGTTGCGGAGCACGGGCTCTAGGCACATGGGCTTCAGTAGTTGTGGCTCACGGGCTCTAGAGCGCAGGCTCAGTAGTTGTGGCACACGGGCTTAGTTGCTCCGCAGCATGTGGGATCTTCCCCGACCAGGGCTCGAACCCGTGTCCCCTGCATTGGCAGGTGGATTCTTAAACACTGTGCCACCAGGGAAGTCCCTGAATTCCAGTCCTTTTAAAATATAATTCCGCATTGCACCAAATATTGAGAATCTTTGAGGGGACCCCTAATAAATGGTACCCCTCCAGGTTTTGAACAAACTGAGAAATAAAAAGTAAAGACAGAGGGCCAAAGTATCAGGTTTACTACTGCTAAAGATGAGGTAGAAAATGTGGCTTTAGGCCAGTTAGGCAAGTGGCTTGCTGGTACTAAACTCCCAAATCTGGCAGCTGTGTCCACCCAGACTCAGACAGTATCAGACCACAGCAGGCTTCCCACATGGACGGTCCTGCTCAAGTGAGGCTTAGGTCTTGGAGGAGCAGAGGAGAGCTTTTTTTTAAAAAGAAAAATAGACTTTAATTTTTAGAGGAGTTTTAGGTTCACAGCATAATTGAACAGAAGGCACAGAGAGTTTTCTGATACTCCCTGCCCCCTCCATATGCATAGCCCCCCCCACTATCAACGTACCCTATCAGAGTGGCAGGAACCTGCACTGATAACAGCATTATTACCTCCCAGAGTCCATAGTTTATATTAGGGTTCACTCCTGGTATTGTACATTCTATGGGTTTGGACAAATGTATAATGACATGTTTCCACCATTATAGTATCATAAGAGTAGTTTCACTATCCTAAAAAATCCTCCGTGTTCCATTTACTCACTTCCCGCTTCCCCCAACCCCTGGCAACCACTGATTTTTTTTGCTACCTCCATAGCTTTGCCCTTTCCGGAATGTCGTAGAGTTGGAAACATACAGTATGTAGCCTTTTCAGATTGGCTTCTTTCACTCAGTCATATGCATTTAAGGTTTCTCTATGTCCTTCCATGACATGAGAGCTCATTTCTTTTCTTTTCTTTTTTTCTTCTGGTTGTGTAAACTGCTTTTTAAAAAATTGAGGTATGATCGACATATAAGATTATGTTCATTTCATGTGTACAACATAACGATTTGACACTTGTATATATTGTGAAATGATCGCTACAATAAGGCTAGTTAACATTGGTCACTATACATAGTCACAAAATATTTTTCCTCGTGATGAGAGATTTTAAGATCTACTTGCTTAGCAACTTTCATATATGAAGTGCAGCATTTTTAACTATAATCGCTACATTACATCATTTCTTTTTTGTCCTGAATGATATTCCGTTGTCTGGATGTACCACAGTTGATTTATCCATTCACCTACTGAAGGACATCTTGGTTGCTTCTAGGTTTTGGCAATTATGAATAAAGTTGCTATAAACATCCATGTGCAGGTTTTTGTGTAGTTATAAATTGTCAACTCCTATGGGTAAATACCAAGGAGCACAATGTTAGATCATATGTTAAGTGTGTGTTTAGTTTTGTAGGAAACCACCAAAGTGTCTTCCGAAGTGGCTGCACCATTTCGCATGCCCACCAGCAGTGAATGAGGGTTCCTGTTGCTCTGCGCCCTCACCTGCATTTGGTATCATATGTGTTCTGGATTTGGGCCATTGTAATCAGAGGAGAACTTCTGCCCTTTGAAGTCTGACTTGACCCCAAGGGTAAGTTTAAAGCAGGTTGCCTCGTTAGTCTTCCCAAGTTCACCCATCAGATGAGTCAGCGTGCAAGGAGGTAAAGAAATGTCACATGTGCTCAGCGAACACACTTATCTTCATAGCACTTATCCCAGTACTTCCTCCTTATTTTGTCTGTCTTCATGTCTGCCTTGCACATATTAGATGCTCAATAAATTAACAAATAATCATTAAGTGGGTGAATGAATGAAAGGTAGGGACCACATCCGTCTCGTTTTCTGTTGCACCTGCAACTTTGGGCAGGGTGATTGACACAAAGATTTGCTGAGTCAGTGAATTAACAAAGCAATGCATGAATGACTCAGTGAAGGCCAGGGTCCTGTCTATTGTTGGGTTCATCCACTGTGTTCTTTGTTCCTAGCAAAATGCCTGATACCTGGCAGGTTCAGTGAAGTATCTGTTAAGAGAACAAATATGTGAATGAATGTATGAATGAATGAATGAATGAATGAATAAGTATGGTGCAGAGTGAGGGAGATTAGGGTCCCGCCTGCCCAGCGGTGGTCAACACTAACTCAAGGGTTAGGGCCACACGCTAAGAGCAAGTCCAGAGGAAGTGAGCATTAGATAGAAGATTTCTGAAAATGTTGAAGGAACTGGAGATGTGACAGTCTGTCGTCAAATGTCTTTAAACACCTGCCACACTGTCATGGGCGGAGGAGGCGGGTGTACTCTGGGATCCCCAAGGAACCAGTGGAGGGAGCTTTAATAAGGCAGATTTTGGCACAATTTAAAAATGAAAAGAACCTACATGCTTTGTGCACAAATCACATACGAGGCATTCTGCAAGTTGTTATTTAACCTGCGTTCAGTTACATTTCACGCCTTCCTAAACCAGGCGTGACTTCCCCATGCTTAGACACAAGAGACAATGTGACTCGCTGAAAGTCGCGCAGTTATAACACGATAAACCAGGATGCAAACTCAGGACCAGCTGATTCCATAGCCTACACTGCTTAGAGGAGACCAAAAAAAAAAAAAGTTTAGGCTACCTTGTAAGATAGTGAGTTCCCCATCACTGGAGGTGGTCAAGTAGAGGCTTGGTCACTCACTTGGTTAAGCCAAAAGAGACGACACAAAAGAGCTGAAAGGCCAGACCAAACTGGAGTCTCTCTGGTTCTCTGGCTGTGGTTTTGCCCACTCTTGTATTGGGTCCACCCTAGCATCATAATGGATTTTGGGACAATGGTTTTGGTCTAGTAAGCTTACTTTAAAGATGATCTACCTGTCCTGTAAGCCACACCTAAGAGGCTTATAGTGCACACCTGACATTGTAAGGATGGCAAGTAGATTTTATTTTATGTTTCAGTTTGATCCAGTTGGTAGTGGCTGCCTGGAGTGCTGTCCAATTCTAAAGCTTTGTTTAGCCTCGGTGGGAACGGTGTTTTGATTGATTAGTGATGTCTGTCCTGGGAACGGGATAGTAGCTGGCAGACATTTGCCACATATATGCCAAACTTACTCCAGGACGTGCATTTGGACTCTGGAGAGCCCAAGTGGTTAATAGTGGTAAAGCCACATTCATCTAAGAAAATACCAATGTACATTGTCTTAGAGCCAGAAAAGGGATTAATTTTCAACACGAAGACTTGAAGCAGTCCATATTCCAATTCCTAAACATCACTCGACTTGCTTTTCTGTGAGCCTGTCCTTTAATTAGGAGGTTCTGCAAACGCTTCAAAGCCAAGCAGTTCCCTGGCCAGCCCAGCCCAGTGGCTGTCCCTGCCAGCTCCCCAGTTCCCTGCAATTTCCCCTGAGCACCACACTGGGTTTTGATCATGCAAATAGAAATCGATGTTTCCCACTGTGCAGTAAACAGCCTGTCTCCACGCTCAGCCATATCTTTATCCCCGAAGCCAGTTAGAGGCGTGGCTACCTCCCCATGCAGAACCCGGAAAGCACCTCTGTTCATTCCCTTCTTGGATGTTGGGGGGTTGCTGTGCTCCCCCATCCCAGTCTTATCCAGGCCTCCAGAAGATCTGAGAGCCTTTCTTGGACAAGTGACTTAAGGAGGTCTGTGCCATCCCTGCCTATTCACTGTGCACACACCTTTCTATAGGTGCTGCAGTGGTTAAAAAAGTGGGGGTGGGGCTTCCCTGGTGGGGCAGTGGTTGAGAGTCCGCCTGCCGATGCAGGGGACACGGGTTCGTGCCCCGGTCCGGGAGGATCCCACATGCTGCGGAGCGGCTGGGCCCGTGAGCCATGGCCGCTGAGCCTGCGCATCCGGAGCCTGTGCTCCGCAGTGAGAGGGGCCACAGCAGTGAGAGGCCCGAGTACTGCAAAAAAAAAAAAAAAAAGTGGGGGTGGAGCCCGACCGTTTGGAGTTTGGGTCCAAACTTTGATTCTTGCTGTGTTCCTTTGGGCAAGTCACTCAACCTCCCTGAGCTTCACTTTCCTCGTTTCTAAAATGGGAATAATGATTTTGTCAGGAGGTTTTCCCCACCTTATTCATTCCACTGTCACTTCTGAATACCCATCACGTGCATCTGTACCTCGCCACCATCATGGTTTACTTTCAGATCTCATCAACTCTGCCCTGTCTAGGCGTTGTCCTTGGTTAGGCAGAAATTATTATTTTTAAAAGCCAGAGAAGCTGCTGTTTGAATTTGTCAACTTCTCTATGAAGGGACAATAAGTCATCTTGGAGCAGATTCTCTCCTTCCTGGGAAGAATCCCTGAAGGAGGTTCCCTTAGTCAGGGAACAAGAGCCAGTACGGTACTCACGATCCTAGAAGAGAAGGATGAAGGGGTCTTTTCTGAAGTTTGCCCAAGGCTGCACCTCCCAGTATTCCAGAGCTGGTGACTGGGAGGAAGGTGGGCACATCAGGGGCCTCTTGGGGAAAATATTTCAACAGCCCGACTTCTTCCTCACATCTGAAGTTCAGTGATACGGTCTGAGATGGTCCTGATTCAGTCTGTGAGCAGAAAAGGACACCAACGCCCCAGAGAAGTCACTTGAGGGAAAGTCATGAGCTGGGCTCAAGCCCAGAGCCATGGGTCCATCTGACTCAGATTGCGGCTATGGCTTGAAGCCCTTCTTTCTAAGCCACTCTTCCCAGAGGATGTGCTCCGGGGGAAATCATGGAGCTGGAGAGTGTAAACTAAGGAGATTATCCTCAGGAACCGAGGAAGAATCACTATAGCTTGCTGAGAATGTAGACCTGCTCTGTTCAATACGGTGGCCACTAGCTACATGTGGTGATTGAAGATTAAAATTAAATTAATTAAACGGAAATGAAATTGAATCTGATTCCTCAGTCACGATTAGCCACATTTCAAGGGCTGGGTTGCCACATGTGGTTAGTGGTTACACTAGCTTGTGTGGAATTATAGACTTTCCATCACAGCAAACAGTTCCCTTGGACGGTGCTAATCTACAGAAGGCTTTCTAAGCATCGTCACTACTGACATTTTGGGCTGATCACTCTTGGTCGTAGGGGGCTGTAATCTCATGCATTAAGCATCATCTCTGGCCTGTACCCACTAGATGCTACTAGTAACCCGCCCCCAGTGTGACAACCAAACTATCTCCAGACATTGCCTAATATCCTTTGGTGGTGGGAGGGGCAAAACTGTCCCCAGTTGAGACCCACTGGACTAGACCATATAGACCATCATGGGCATCACCTAAGGGTTGGGAGCACAGAGATACGACTGGGCTGGACCAGCTTTCTTCAGGCTGGGATAGAAGCAGAGTACCCAGCTGGCCCCATCAGAATGAACTGGAAAAGTATCCAGAGTTCTTAGAAAATACGAAGGATGGAAAGGGATGGGGAGGGCTGGCAAGGAGGCCCTAAGGATCACATGGTCACACAGGTGAGGTCTGCATCACTGCAGTTGCCTCCTCCATGGCCTCCCAGCCTCCTGCCCCCTCCTTCACGATCCCCTACATGCTGGCTGCACGACGGATGGATGGGCAGAAAAATCTCGGACTGTTATTTCCCTTTTTAAGCGCACCTAGCAGTTTCCCATTGCTCTTAAAACCAAGACATTTTGGTCTGACACCCAGACCCCTCACAGCCTGTTTCCTCTGATCACACCGCCCTCTAATTTCCCATGGACCACACTAGTCTCTGCCCAAGCCATGCCCTTTTATGTTTCTGTGAGTTTGCATCTGCTGTTCCCCGTGCCTGGAATGCCCTCTCTCTCTCTCTCCATCTTTCCTGTGTCAGGGGCCCCTAAGACCATCCACTTGCTCACTGATTCATTGGAGGAACTCTCGGGACTCAGCGTGGAGTGATCCTCCCGGCTACAGTTCGTTACCATGAAAAGAATGCACAAGATCAACAAGGGAGAAGGACATCCTATGGTCTGGCTGCCTCTGCTCGCCCTCCCGTGAGGGGCCACACTGAACATGCTCCCTTCCCCAGCAGTGAAAATGCAGCCACAGGTGTGTAATGTTTCTGCCCAGGGAAGCCTGTTTGAAACTCTCAGGGCAGGGTTTTTATTAGGGGCTGATCAAGTGGGCATTCTTAGTCTAGCAACTACCAAAATATCAGACTCCCAGAAGGAAAGTGAGGGTTCCACGTAAAACACATTGTTTGTAGAGCTTGGTCACAACCAAGCAGCTTTATCAGTTAGGGAATATTTCAATAGCCAGGTTCCCTGACACCAGCCAAGGACCAATCTTGCAAGCAAGCTCTTCTAAAGATAGCAGCTTCGAGCTCCATGTTAATTCTTTTCTGCAGATTTCTTTTCCCAGATCAAAGGCCACATTCTTTGTCAATCCTTTCTTTCCTCCCAGGTAAAGCTGGTTCATGGTCTCTGGGTCTTTGCTGCTTCCCTGTATCATAGACGAAACCATGAGGGTTTTGTAATGGCCTGCGTGTTTCCCCTCCAGACTTTGAGCACGTTGAAGGTAGGGCCAGCATGGGGCCCAGCACCCATTAAGGACTTGCTACATGTTTTCTGAATAAACAGGTAACTGGAAAGCATCAATGTGCCAGAGACCTACGATGCAGAGGATACAGACCAGAAAATACCGTGTGTGGGGAATGCCCAGGCCTGGTGAGATGGAGCAGGTAAGCCCAGCCAGAAAGAACTCCCATTTGCCCATCCTAGCCCATCATCCCACAGCCAGACATGGCGATCCCTCAGCCAGGAAAACCAATAGCAGCTGAGCTTACGTCCCCCCTCTGCTGCCAGCCGAGGAGATCACACCTTTCCCAGGTGGCAGCTCATCGGCTGGGAACATCAGGTTTGGAGCAGCAAGGCCTGCTAGACACTTGGCAAAGCATCTTGAGGTGCCCAAGTGGCTCAGGTAAGGGAAGGAGACATCACTGGCTAGAGAATAATAGTCAGCATCCCTTTAAGAGGAGGACACTAATAGGACGCTACCAGGGAGGAACGAGACAGAGGAGGGGCTGCCCTCAAAGTTCCAGGGCCTTTTGGTTGGAAAATGCAGCCCATGTGCCCTCCCTGGACTTTGGAGTCCAAGTGACCTGGGTTGGAATTCCAGTCCCACCATTTGCTGTGAGATCTGACAGGTGCCTTAGATACCCTGAGCCTCAGTTGTAACATGGGAAGAATACCTCCTTCATGAAGCTGTTGTAAGGGTCAAATGACATAAAGGATCTAACGTAGTGCCTACCCAGGGCCCAGAAAGTGGAGCTGATTGTGACTGCCGTCCTCGTGGTCTCTGTACAATTACTGTCAGCCTGTAGGGCTCAGTTTGCTCTGCCCCTTCCATTGAGGAGCAGACGAGAGTCCTCCTTTGAGTCTCAGACCTTCCCCAACTTGGCCCATCCTTTGGGCAGTAGCTCCAGCTGCCACAAAGGGTGTTTGGGCCCCAGAGATCAGCCCACCCCTCCGGCCATTTTTTTGGTCAGCCAGGCTCACCTTGGGCAAACATCTCTTGCCAAAATGAAAACCAGCCCCAGAGACTTTGGGGGTAACCATGGCAACTGCCTCCTGAGTGGGATTGTTACTTTATCAGAAAGTTCTCTTTTCCTTCAGCTTTCGGATACTCCAAAGTTCAGTGGATTTTTAAGTATGGTTTTACTGTATCTTGGAGCTAAATCTTTTTGCAGCAGAGACCCTTCCCCAATCGAGTAATGCAAGTTGACAGGAAAGAGTCTAGAAATCAGCTCCAATGACAACTTTTGTTCCCTAAGTCACTCACAACCACTGTCTATTTTTACCCCCAGTGAATACGATCAACGGGGCAAGGTCATCTGGCAGTCATGCTGGTGACCAGTTTTATTTCCCCGGGTCTCCTTCAAGCTGTTCCATCCATCAGAGGGGAGCGGGAGACTGGGCTCCGCAGGACAGGGACCCCCGGGCACCAGGCTGGGGTAAAGGAAGAAGTTCAACTTTCCAGCAATGGGAGTGTAGGTGAGACCTTTTACCTCTTGGGTCCAAGGTTCCTCACTGTCACGGGGCTTCACGGTACTAACCTATCTGCCCAGCATATTGTGTAGCATGTAATAAGTGCTTTATAAAAGAATGAATGAATGGATGGATGGATGGCTAAATAAACGGACAATCTAATTAATTAATTCCTTGCAAGCCTCAAATGAGGGAATGATTACGGAAGTTCATTATAAGCTGCGAAGCGTTCTGAAGCACATGGATTGCCGTCATTGTGGTCAGTAATGAAACGACTGCCGGCGCGGCTGGCGGAATTACCTCCTGCCCATCCTGCTTGGCTTCTCCATGCCCTGTCTCAAAACTCTTCACTCCTCATGGAGGAAAGTGCACAATCCTGACAGTGAAGACACCCACAGTGAGGTTCCACTCTGACTTTCCACGTGAATCCCTTTGTGACCTTCTGTGCTCTAGCTGGTCAGGATTCAGACTGAAAGACACCTCTCTCCGGGGAGGGTGAAGGAGGGAAAGTGTACGCCAAACTCACTCCATCTTGTCACTCTCGAGGGAGAAAGAAAATCCTGGGGGTCATTCCATGACTTAACCTGTTCCCAGGAAATGGCCATGCCACCCTTCACCCCCTCGAGCTTAGAGCCTGCAGGACACCCTGAGCCAGAGGACTGAATGGGCCCCCATCTCACCGCCCACCACGTGGCCCGGCAAAGCTGAGCCCATCCCGTGGCATTTGTCTGGTGCCCAGGACTTGCCTTCCTGCTCTGCCCACCCAGTGCGGCTGCCTGCAGAGCAGGGAGGAAGAGTAGGTAAGTGTGGCTAGAAAAAATAAAAAGAAGAAAACAAGCACCTGCCAAGCGCCTAGCATGTTCCAGGCACTGCGCTAGGCTCTGTGTACCCTCTCCGTAATATAAATCCTGTCCAGCCGAGATTGTTGGGACATTTGACAGATGAGACCCAGAGAAGGAAGAAGCCAGCTCCTGGGCCTCAGCATCAGTCTCTCTTATACTCACTGTACCTGGACCCGGCCGGGAGGCTGCATCCCAGGTGTGCTGTGGTCCCACATCTGGCTCTCTCCACCTCTGGAAAGTCCCTGATAAGCCTAGAGCAGGGCCTTAGCAGAGCCTTAGGGAAGGAGCTGCTGAGGGGAGAGTGGGCCCGCCCTTGGGACAGAAGATGCTGAAGGGGCCAGGTGAGGGCAGGGGAGTAGGTAAGGCCACCTGGAGCTGATGTTCCGCGAGAAGAAAGCCTGGACCAGAATCCTGAGGGCCACTGCCTTTGAAGGGGCACTTTCTCTCTGCTGACCTCCAAGGACAGGCTATTTAAACCCACAGCGTCGGCACCCTGGCTGGACCCGAAGCAGGCACCCGATAAACACTTGCTTTGTCCGTGAGCGATGCCGTCTTGGGGAGGCACCATTGCAGCAGCTCTGGCCAGGATGCCGTTCCCCCGTTATCCCACTGATGTGGGTGTCTAAAATTAGCTGGTCGATACTGTAAATACTGCTGAAAGGTCAGGCCTCCCGCAGCCCATGGCAGGGAAATCTCAACACTGAGTGACTTTGACCAAATGAGAAAGCACAGCTGTTTAAAATTGTAACGCCGGCCTGGAAAGAGCTCAGGGCTGGATCGTCTGTGATCCCTCCCTGCCTCAACCACCCAGGACCACTGTCACCTCGTCCTGCTCATTCTACCTCAAGAACAGCTCCTCATGCCATCTGCCCGACCCCTGCCCCAGTTCTGGCCTCACCACTTCCACCTGGAGGGTCACTCAGCCTCCTTCCTCACTGAGCTCCCATACCCTCCATCCACCCTCCAAACTGGCCTCTAGAGAAACTGCCTGAAGAATACACATGACCATCATCATCATCATCTTTAGTTTCGCATTTACTAAAGGAATGGTATCTGCCAAGCCCAGTACCAAGCACTTTACAGAACAACCCTGGGACAAAGCTACTATTGTCATCCCCATTTTACAGATGGGAAGACCAAGGCTCAGGGCAGCAGAGCGCATTGCTTCAGGGCCACAGCTAGTAAGTAGCAGGTCTGGGGCTCCAACCCCGATTCGTCTGCCTCTGAAGTCCTCATTCTTGACCTCTGCGCCACGCTGGGCAGCCAGAGATGGATGAGGCCTGGCTCCCTACGGGAGCTCAGAGTCTCAGGGGAGACAAACAGGCACAGAGCGCTCTTACCAAACAATGAGGTAGGTGCTTCGCAGTATGAATGAAATGCTGTCAGAGGTGGTGGAATTTAACTGGCTGGGGCAGCTGGAGAGGGTTCACCGCCTGGCTGAGGAACTGGCCTTGGAGCTGCTGGAGGGTGAACGGGACGAAAGGGCATTTTATGCAGAGGGAACAGCATATGGGGCCTTGGTACACTGAGTAAGACAGGGTTCTGACCTGGGTATCGGAAGAAGTAACAGGGACGAATCAAGAGCGCCCAGTGGTAGTGTATATCTGTCCATGACTCTCTCTCGCCCTGTCACAGCTCACCCTTCCCCCTTCCCATATCCTCAAGTCCGTTCTGCAGTAGGTCTATGTCTTTATTCCTGTCTTACCCCTAGGTTCTTCATGATTTTTTTTTTTTTCTTAAATTCCATATAGCTAGTGGGAAGCAGCCGCATGGCATGGGGAGATCGGCTCGGTGCTCTGTGACCACCTGGAGGGGTGGGATAGGGAGGGTGGGAGGGAGGGAGACGCAAGAGGGAGGAGATATGGGAACATATGTATATGTATAACTGATTCACTTCGTTATAAAGCAGAAACTAACACACCGTTGTAAAGCAATTAACCCCAATAAAGATGTTAAAAAAAATTAAAAAATAAAACTTGGTCTTTGAAATAAAAAAAAAAAAAGAGCACTCAGTGAGACTGATAATCACCTTACACCAAATATGCCCCGAACTGAGCCCCTGCTGTGTCCTAGAAGCCGGTCCTGCTACAGCCATTCTTATCTCCCTCAACGGCAGCTCCCTTTCTCCAGACGCTCAGCCCAAGCGTCTGGGCGGCACCCTTGATTCCTGTCTTTCTCTTCCATCTTCCATCTGGCCCTTCAGTAAACTCATTCCAGTCTACTTTCAAACTGTGTCCAGAATCTGCTCGCTGCCCAAGCTCAGCCCCCCTGCTCTTGCTCTCGGATCATTGCCGTAGGCTCCGAACTTGTCCTTGCCTGACCAGTCTCTCTTCCATCGTGGTCAGAGTGACGCTTCAAAAGCAAGTCAGGTCATGTCACCTTTCTGCTCAAAACCCTCCAAGGGCTCCCATCAGAGTAAATCAGAGGAAAGGACCAAGGCTTAAAGGGAGAAGAGAACTCCAGGGCGACAGAATCCAAGGCACCCTGTGTCTCCGGCCTTTCCTTCTCTCCCCCTTTTCCTCTCCCCTCTGGCCGCACCAGTCGCCAGCAGTTCCTGGAAACTCCTGCCTGTCACCTCCAAGTCCCTGCATTGGCTGCCCCACTGCCTGGCGTCCTCATGACTCATCTTCTCACTCCCCGCAGGGACTCACTCAAGCCACCTTCTCCCCGAGGCCATGTCCTCTCTAAAACGTCAACCTTCCTCCCCCACCATATTTCAGATCCCCTTTCCCTGATTTAATTTTTCTTTTAAACGCAATTAAATGCCACTATTTGACATCCTCGATATTGGACTTACCTGGAGACTTGCCTCTTTGCACCACGAAAATGTGAACTGCATGAGAGTGGGAATTTGATTTTATTTTATTAGCCACTTGGGGCTGATAGACAACGAGAAAGAAGAAGGGTCTGGTGGAAAGGTGGGAGAAATAAATTTGTGGTCAGGAATTGTGAGCCCCTGGCGTTTGCTATCCCTGAAGGGGAGCCCTTCTGGGGAGAGACGAGGCAAGGAAGGAGGGGTGGCTGGAGTGGATCTGGGAAAGGAGAGTCTCTACCATCTGAGGCTTCATCACCTCGGACACTGAAACCACCTAGGATGCAGGCAGAAGACAAGGAAAGGAGAAGCAGTTGCCTGGGAAAGCCACAGCGCTGGGTGGATGAGAGATGGGGGGCGGGTACTTCCACCAGTGATGTGACCTTGAAGCAGGAGCTCATTGGTCTGAAAGCCACACTTGATCCAGTTACCTCTGACCACTGTTAATGCCTTTTCAACAAGGCTCTTGGTCACCTCCAGGTCGAACGAAGTCTAAGCCTCCCAGGGGCGTCAGAAATCCCTGGTCATTTGTCTTGACCTGCCACCCGGGCTCGGTCCTTCTAACGTGGGCTTTTGAAAGGGACGCAGACTTTGGAGCCAGAGGATCTGGGTCAGAGCCCTGGTTCTACTATGGACTCACCTCTCTGAGCCTCATTCTCCCATCTGCAAAATGGGGATAAAAATGTCTAACACACAAGGTTCCTGTACGAATTAAACGTGATACGCCTATGCAAACAGAATACACGACATATACTTAGCGCTCGACAAACAACAGCTGCTGTTTTTACCACTCGTGTCTCTGAGTCTCAGTCTGTCCCTCTGTATCACAAAGCCAGTGTTACCAACGCAAGGGTTTGTCTAAGGATTAAATGATGATAGGTTGATGAAAATGTTCGCAAAGAGTATTGGGTAGTGGGAGTTATACCATGTAACGCCAGTATACCTACTGTTTCCTAAACGTTCCTTCTCCTTTCACACCCCTGAGCCTTTGATCAAGCCCTTCTCTCTGGCTGCGAGGCCTTCCTCACTCTGCTCCCTCTGCCCTTGCCTGGGCTTCCCTCAGCGTTCTGCTCTAGCCCCAGAGCTATTTATTAGTTCTTTACTTCTGTCTCCCGTTAGGTTGTGAGCTCTTGTAGGGCACAGGGTTGGAGTTCCCACACCAGGGGGTCTGCAGCTCCCTGCTCAAAGCTGTGCCCATGATGGGCACTTGATAACTGTGGGTTTAATTGGATTACGATAAAAGAATCAAGGGGAGCAGCTATCTCTACTTTAACTCCTCTTCCCATCAGATGTCTCACTGCTTCTCCAGGATAGGAATTAATGGAATCAAGGCCATTTTCCTAGAGAAAAGCAGCTAAGCTAGGATTTTAGAAATAATTTTGGTTCTGTGTTATGTCCCATTTAAGGGAGGAGAGGAGACTCAGATAAACAAATTCATAGCAAGCAGGCAGAGGTATCCCCATTGCTCTTAATAAAGGATGCACTTAATCTCTTAAGATCATGTACAAAGTGCCCTCCCGCCAGCTAAGATGCCTTGCAGTGCCCAAGCGTCCGCATCTGCCACGTGGAGGCTCAGAGCTGGGGCCACAGGCCTCCTGGCTCTGCTTCAAGTTCTGGCTGCCCGCACAGTGTTCAGGGTGGCGTTTGCTCAGCCTTTGCTCGACTCCAGGAGGTCTCGCTTCTCTGGAGCTCCAGGTCATCGGCTGTTCCCCGCTGCTTCCTTCACGGCCCATTTCCCAGGCCTTGGTGCATCTCCAGCCTGGACCATCACTTCGGCTCCTTTGCCAGGGTTCTTGCTCCCCCAGGCTCCCACTCCAGTGCACCCTTCACACTATCTTTCTGGAGCACACGTCTGAAAATGCCCAGTCCTCCTTTATCACTTGGAAAACTCCTATTCTTCCTTCAAAACCCAGCTTAAATGTTACCTCATCTCTAAAGCTCTTTTCTAAACTGTCTATACAGAAGCCTACTCCCTTAACTCCCGTGTATCTCTTTTAACACTTGCCATACTACAGAAGCTTGTTTTGACATGTCTCTCTTCCCTGCCATGTGCCCTTAAAGAACCTGAACAATGTTTGAGGAATTCTCTGTGTTTCTGGTGCCAGCGGGGGTGAGAGGATGGAGGGAAGGTGCTCTGCATCTTGAGCGTGACCAAAGTTCCCCGGGAAGCAGCTTTCTCTGCCCTTCACGGGGTCCTCTGCAATTCCCTGGCTTGGGGGTACAGGCTAAGAAGGTTAGTGGTTCTAGCTAAGCAGACAGAGGTCAGCGCAAGGTCCTGTCCCAGTGAGAAGACTGGAGAGCAAATCACAGAACCGGATGCAGGCACGGAGAGCTGGGAGAAGACAGAGGCTACCTGGGTACCAGCTGCCCAGGGCTCACCCTCAAAACAGGGCTAAGGCACCTTGGCCTTGCAGAAGCTCCTGATGGAGGGTCTGAGCCTGGCAGAACGACTGCTCTGAGCTGTGAGCTCCCAGGGGACAGAAACTGGCTCTTTGCTCTGTCTTCCAGCATCTCCCGGCACAGAGCCGAACAATGAGAGTATCTGTAGAACAGAAGTGGCGGGATGCGGCTTGCCGGCTGGGGTTGGTGCAGAGAGCAGAGGACAGAGAGCCTGTAGTTTGGAGGCACCAGGGCCTGAAGCCACGCAGAGCTGGGGAAGGCAGGGGTGGACACACACACACCACAGACCCCAGGAGCCCCGCTTCTGACTCCCAACTCCCCAGCCATTAAAGATCGCTATGCTCTGTTCTAGTTGGGTTGAGTTGCCTTTGCCAGAGCCCTGAGGTCTATCCACCTCCTCACAGTGATTTAGAGGCCCTTTAAGGGCAGATGATGTGGTGCCCTTTATGCAAACAGCGGCTCTGCATGTGCCATCTGGGGCCTGACTTTCCCAGCTCTGCTGGAGGCTGCCAGTCTGGGCTGTGGGCTGTGAGTGGTGCACTTCCAGAGCGTGTCATCAAGAAGAAGTTACATCAGAGTCCGAGCAGTGATTGTCTCTGGGTGATTCGTTTTCAGGAGAGTTTAACTGTCTTCCTTATCCTTTTCAACATCTTCCTAACATGGACAATATACCCATACTATCTTGATGACACGAAAATGTAACAACAAATACTATCTGTAGTGTAAAGAAAAGTATCATGAAAATACCGCCTATGTGGTGTGGAATTGACATGGTTGGAAGAGTTAGGAAAGACTTAGGAAGACGTTTAGGATTCTGGAAGGATGTGAAAGCAGTGGGATGCCACCTGTATCCTTGACTAGCCCGTGGTGCCATTGGGTAGGATGGCAGGACCTGCTCAGGTGCAGTGGGAGATGTGGCTATAACAGAAGGATGGGCCCAACTCTGAAAAGTTCTGAATGCCAGGAGAGATGCAGACTTGACCTTGAAGGAGACAGGGAGCCATCAGGGACCAGTGAGCTGGGGAGCTCCGGGTCAGCGCCGAGCTGCTGATGGACCAGTCTGGCTGCAGTAACAGCGTGGAACGTGGTCATTTCAGTGGGTGAGATGGGATGGGAGACTGAGCTGCCGCCGTGGGGGGCTGGAGAAGGGAGCAGACACGGGGAGCAGCGCGGGATCCTGCCGAGCAAACCTTCTAAACCAGAGAGAGATGGGAGGCCCGTTTGAAGAGATGCGATGCTCGGGAGGCAGAGGAAGAGGGGTACAGGGGAGTGACGTGCTCGGACCCACCCGAGGTAGACCTGTCTGTGTCCCTCCTGCCACAGACTTAATTCAAGTCCCCGTCACCTCTCCCTGAATTATCAGAACAACTTCCTAACTGCACCACTGTGCTCCCCTGTGGCTCGCTCACGCCCAGGCTCCAAGGGCAGCCAGTGGGCACTTGGTAAAGCAGGGCCCCTCAGACTTGGAGGAGCACACGAGTCATGGGGGCCCTGTTAACATGCAGGTTTGGATTCAGTAGGTCCAGGGCGAGGTCAGAGAGTCTGCCTTTCAAGCATATTCCGGGTGGTGGCCAAGCTGCTAGTCCTTGGACCACACCTTGAGTAGCAGGATTCTAAAACCCAAGCCTGGTCATCTGACTCTCTTATGTAAAACACTTCAGTGATACCCCATGGCCCAACCAATTGGGTCCAAAGGGCTTCCTTCACAAGGCTCGTGAGGCCCTCCAGGACCCGGCTCTGGCCACCTGCCAGCCTCTTCCCATCCCGCTCAGCCCCCCTCTTTCTCTTCTCTCCAGCTGGACTGAACTTTCCCTCTTCACCTGTGAGCTGCTCCTTGAGCTCCAGAACAGCCTTCACGAACTTGTTGCCTGGAACACCGCAATTCTACACTACCGTCATCACCATGCACACACGCATGTGCACGCACACACACACTCGTGTGTGCATAGTATCTCTCGGCCTGTGGAAGCCTGTCTTAACCTCCCGTGTCCCCACTTGGTAGCATTTATGTATTTAACTGTTCGGTGTCTTTCCCCCTCACCGGCTGGTGGTAGGCATTGATATATTTTTTTGAGTAGGTCTGAGCCCAACATTCAAATGGAGTCCATGTAACTTCGAGACCAGTGATATTTCATGAAACCACGTTTCTCCCTTTTCAGGTAGAACTCAGGAAGTCCACCTGAGCAAGCCCTGTCTTCCATGTGTATTTGAACATCCAAACACAGCCTCCATTATCTAATACGCTGGACCCTCCTCACTCAGGAGCCACCTGGCTCCTTCCCCACTGCTGAGGTCACTCAGGTTCCATTACACTCTGGCCCTGACGTAGGTCCTGAATCAGGAGCTCAGAGGATGCTGGTCCTTGTCTGACCTGGAGCCCTGGAGCTGGTACCTTGGATCCTGGTGTCTACTGAGAGTCAGCACCACCTTACCCCACAGCCCAGGGACCACCTTTTCCCTGACGCCTGCATGCTGCTTGAAGGGTTCCCCCAGGGTTTCAGGTTTGGACTCTGTCAACTGTGTCATCAGGTCTGGGCTGTGGTCTATGGCTAGAGTCCTGATCTCATCATCCATTCAGTCTACTAGGTGGCTATTACCTGAGCTCTATCAAGATACTCTGTCACTTCCACCTGGACTGCCTTGACACCTATTGGCAGTCTGAGTGGTCCCATCGTCTCCAGGGTAAATATCAGCTGGTCAGGCTGGAAATCCCCCTTTACTAAGAGTTGGGCATTTCTCCAACGCTTATCCCATTCCCCAAAACTGTGCCCGGCTTGGGTTGAGATTCTGCCCATTTTATCACCTCCAATCTGTTGGCGCAGTTAGTGTTTCCATGCCCAGAAGGTCACAAGAAATTCCCAGCAGCTCGGATGAGGACTCATATTCTAGGGTCTTACATTAGGTTGCATAGCTCCATTGTACTATGTGTGTAAATGGTGCCCATTGGAGCAACACACATGGCAGCCCTACAGTCTGACCCTCTGGGCAGAGATCTTTCCATAAACAAAGACCAGGTTAGCATGAGGCTAGGAGACCTCCATATGACCATGGTGGGGGGGGTCCCACTGAGTCAATCCTGGGGCCTCAAGGATTCTGATGGAAGGTCATCAGCAGAAAATACAAGCTGAAATGACTCCATTTTACCTCTGTGAGTCACTGAGAGTTTCAGATTCTCATCACTTACTGAGGCTGAAGTCCAAATGCAGATGACCTCTCTTGAGTCTGGGAAGGGCATGAGAAAGGAGGAACCATCATTAGGGAATCTGATGAGATGCTGATTACTGCTAACCAAGCTGGATTTTCCTTTTAAATTATTCATCGACACAAGTTCAAATGTTTGTGTCCAGGCAGCCATCTAAAAATTAAATACGCTGATACAGTTAGGAAAAATTGCCCTGTCAGAAACACCAAAACTGAATTTGATTACTGAGTATTCTTTGAATGAATTTATTCTGTTTTAGGTGTCTCAGCTAGACTTTGGGAGCTTGCGATGAAAGGAAGGAGGGGGCCGTCTGCATTCTGTTGCTATTTAACTCTCTACCATGCTGACCTAAGTGGTGGGCCTTCTTATCCCTGTGGCTTATCCCTGTGACTCTGAGCAATGCTAACTAGCATTTCCCTAAAGCCTGAATTCCTACCCTTTAACCCAGGCGCTGGGTTCTCTGGAGTCCTGTTAGTAGAATGTTCTGGAATCTTGCTTGTGGTCCATCCAAGAGTACTTCCATAAACTGTTGGTTAGAGAAAATTGAGACTTTCCAGAGAGTTGTACTTGGAGTCAGCAGATCTCACATTTGGGAGTTTATCCTAAAGAGATACGTGACATGTTCAGAAAGATAAAGGCATGGTTCCAGGGCTTGGGGTGGGGGAGGGGTGAGTAGGCGGAGCACATAGGATTTTTAGGGAAGTGCAAATACTCTGTATGATACTATAATGATGGGTGCATGCCATTATACATTTGTTCAAACCTATAGAATGTACAACACCAAGGATGAACCCTAATGTTAACTATGGATTTGGGGTGATTATGGTGTGTCAGTAAAGGTTCATCAGTTGTAACAAATGTATCCTCTGCCTCTGGTGGGGACGTTGATGATGGAAGAGGCTGTGCGTGTGTGTGGGGGGGGGGCATATATAGGGAGTCTCTGTACCTTGGTCTTAATTTTGCTGTGAACCTAAACCTGTTCTAAAAAAAATAAAGTTCTTTTTTTATATAAGATTAAAGGCAAAAGAAATCAAAGCATTGTATAAAATAACAAATGAGAGTGAGAACTTTCAGTGGTTTCACAGAGTCCAGGGAACAATAATTGGAATTCAGGTTACACCAAAAAGGAGGGGCCCTCATAAATATCCTAGGCTTTTAGTTGGGACCTCTGAAGGGTCACGTGGAAGCACTGATGGCTAACCAGAGACAGACCAGGCTTTTAACAATTAAAGACAAGGCTCAAATCGCCACATAAATGGAATACAGGAGAAAATTAATGTAATTATCTCAATAATGCAAAAAATATATAAAATTCAATACACTTTTATGATTAAAAACTTACAGAAAATGAAGAATAAAAAGAGGCTTCCTTAATCTGATAAATCTACAGCAAATTTTATCCTTAATAGCAAAATACGAGAAGCTTTTCCCTGGAGTTTGGGAATAGTTTACCATCAGAAATTCTATTCTGCCTTGTACTAGTGGTCCTAGCCAGTGCAATGAAGAAAGAAAATATTTTTGAGTGTATTGGGTGAGAAAGAAAAATATTAGGTTGTCATTTTTTACCAATGACATGATTGCAACACATAGAAAATCCAAAAGAATTTACAATTATTGCAGTAAATACATTAATTTAGCCAGGTCACTGAGTATAAGATCAATATACAGAAATCAATCATGTCTTTATATGCTAGCCACAAACAGTTGGAAAATGAAAAAATTTAAAGTCTACCATGTATAATAGCATAGAAAATCAAATACTTAGATATAAATCTAATAAAAGATTTCAGAGCCCTCAATTATAAAAACTATAAAATATTATTAGAGAAATTAAAGAAGACCTAAATAAATGAGGGGATATATATTTATACATATATGTTTATATATGTATAGTTTATAAGTTTATAGACTAGGAGACTCAATATTATAAAGACGTCAATTTTCTTCAAATTGATTTACAGATTTAAAATAATACCGATACAAATCCCAGCAGGTGCTGTGATTTTATAGAAACTGATAAGACAATTCTGAAGTTTATATAAAATTAAGGGCTAAGAACATTCAAGAGAATCTTGACACTATCAGCTATCAAGATTTTTAAAATAAAGGGACAATAATTAACGTCATATGGCACAAAGATAAGCACATAGAGAACGTATAAAATGGCCCACCTATATGTGTGGATGAGTGTGTGTATGTGTACACACCCAACTGATTTATGACAACAGTGGCACTGCACAACAGTGAGGAAAGGACAGTCGTCTCATTAGATAGTGATAGGTCAACTACTGGATATCCATATGGGAAAATGAATGTTGACCCCTACCTCACAACATATGCAAAAACTAATTCCAAATAGAGCATAGACTCAAGTAGAAAAGCTAAAACAATAAAGCTTCTAGGACACAATAAAGGGAACCATCTTCATAACCTTGGAGCAGGCAAAGATTTCTCAAACAGGACACCAAAGCAATACCCTCAAATGAAATGATTAACTGTTGGACTACATTAAAATTCATTCATCAAATGACCCATTAAGAGAGTAAAAAGACAAGCCAGTGTGGGAAAAGATATTTTCAACACATACAACCAACAAAGGACTAATAGAGAATATGTTTAGAACACCTGCAAATAAATAAAAGAAAGGGTGATAGAAAACTAGTCTAAATATTTGAACAGGTGCTTTACAAAAGAGGATATTGAAACAGCCAATAGACTAAAAATATGTTCAAAATCTTTGGTTATCGGGGAAACACACTTTAAAACCACTGTCCATGAGACAGTCTAAAATAAAAAAGATTTGGGAATTCCCTGGCGGTCCAGTAGTTAGGACTGTGCTTCCACTGTAGGGGGTACGGGTTTGATCCCTGGTTGGGGAACTAAGATCCCATAAGCTGTGCGGCACCACGGAAAAAAATAATTTTTAATATTTTTAAAAAATCAAATAAAAAAGACTTTAAGTACTGACAAAAATGTGGAATGACTACAACGTTCTTAAACTGCTTGTGGGAATATAATTTTGCACAACCATTTTCTAAAAGAGTGGAAGCACCTACCGAAGGTGGAAAGATGCATACCCTAGAACCAGCAACCCAGTCCTGGACAGAGGACCAACAGAAATGCCCATCTATGTCTGTAAAAGATATGTATTAGATTGTCCATAGCAATGTTACCGTGCTAGGCAAAAACTGGAAACAATTCCAAAGCCCATTAAAGAGGAATGGGTAAATAAATTATAGTATATTCATAGCATGAAATATTAAACAAAAATAACCAAGCAACTGAGAGTCACAATAACATGGATGAATCTCACAGTGTTGAACAAAAAGCCAGACACAGAAAAACACATATCCTATGGTCCCATTTATGTAAAATTCTAAATTAGGCAAAATTAGCCCGTTGGTGCTGGGAGTCAGGACACTGATTCCCACTGGGAAAGATTGACTGGGCGGGGGGGAATACAAGTGAATTTCTAGGGGGCTGGTAATGTTTTATTTCTTGATCTGGATAGAGCTTATATCGATGTGGTCACTGTGAGAAATTTTAACAAACTGTCGATTTGTAATTTGTGTACTTTTCAGAACATAGTTGTACTCCAATAAAATGGTGTATATATATATATATATTTATATAAAATATATTTATAAATATATATTAAAAAGAATATACTTAACTTTGCTCTGGAGGCAAGGCAAACAGGCAAAGGGTAGAAAAAGGACAGTCTTACAGATTAACGATGGGGTTGATGCAAAACACACCTGTTAGGTAGGGAGTACCCTTGTTGGACTAGGAAGGAAAAGAAGGTGGGAAGAGGTTGTAGTTTCTCCTATCTTTTCCTTTAAGTTCTAGGAGATGAACTTGTCAGCCAAGCTCCTACCCAATTTGATACTCACCACAGATCCTTAATAACTTGTTCTTTGCTGAGAATAAACATATGCGTCCCAGTGAATTGATGATGATTTTATTGCCTTGGGAGTTGAGGGGATTGTTTCTCGTTTTCTGCTTCACCACACCGTAGTCCAAACACAGCCCCTGTTGAAGAGGAGAAAACTCCACAGAGGACTTGAGTTTATTGGGTATGATCTTATGACTTTCTATCATGAAATAATTTCTAGAACTGGATCCAGAAGGTGAAACAAATCACTGAGTGCATACAGATTTCGGAATATCTTCTTCCCCGCCTCCACTTTTGACCCATCGGCCTATGAGTTTAAATGCTTGGTCTTTCTCAACACTATGACAAAACATGTGCGTGCACACACATACACACACACACACACACACACACACACACACACACACGGGCTTCCTGGCTGTCAGCCCACACCCTTTCCGTTATTTCCTGCACCTTCTATTTTTTTCTTTCTTGGCTGTACCACACAACATGCGCAATCTTATTTCCCCACCCAGGGATCGAACCCCTGCCCCCCGCAGTGGAAGCTCGGAGTCCTAACCACTGGACCACAAGCGAAGTCCCCTCCTGCATTCTCTTTGGACATCCCTTTGCTGAGTGCCATGTTGTTGGCCTGTTTATAAGATGATCTCTCTGCCCCCCGCCCCTTACTCAGACCCAGACCCTGGTTCTCTGAGTCCCCCTGCCTCTCTTGGAAGCAAACATGTGGGCACAGGACAAAAAAGACAATGCCGAAAGCCCTCTCAACCTGTTAAGGATTCAGTAAATTGAATTCTGGGGCACAAAGTATCGGCTTGGGCCCCAGCGCGGCCTTGCGGTTTTAGCTCCATCCTCTACTCATTGTCAGGAGTTTCTCTGTCCACAGAAGGTGACGCAGAATGGGCCAGCCCGACCTTTGAAACCATGGCTCCTCTCCTTCTCCACCAGCACCTGTCTGGGCTGCCAAAGTAGTCTTCCTGCTTCTAGCTGCCACTCTTCTGCTCCATTCACTCATTCATTCATTCACTCATCATCTATAATTCACGTATTCCACACTACAGGGACCAGTCCTAGAGCTTGAAAAGCCCCCAAAGTACATCAGTGTCTAACCACTGACAATCAAGATTTGTAATTTCTTTGGCAATGTCCGTGGCCAGAGACTGCACAGCCCTCTTGAGGAGTAACCCCAAATGTGTATCCTCTGGGTCAGGAAGTACCCGACCCCTGAGGTCACTGAAAGTCCAGCATTCATGGTTATCTAGCTCAAGCAGCCACCTTTGCTAGAAGCTTCTTATAACCCCCCGACTCTGCCCCAGGAACAAGAGAAGGCAGACTTTAAAGAGTATACCCTTCCTGGGCCAGTCCTCAGGCTGACGTAGAGCGCCCCTGGGGCCTGAGGTACCATGGCAGCCCCAGGGATGGGTCTGGATGGCAGCCGCCAGCATTTATGTGACTTTCATGACAGTTGCATTAATGCTGCTCTTGGCACTAGTTTCATCACATTACCTGGCTCCCTTTCAGCACAGAGGCTGCTCAGCGAAGGGTATAATTTCCTGACTCTAATGCATGACAAGGTTTCACTTAAAGGATAATATTATATTACCTTGGGAGGCTGACACTGGGAAGTCATAGATAGGACTTGGTCTGCAGGAACGTTCAGGGCTGGGCAGATCAGGGAGAGCTCATGTGAGTCCTTGGTGCTTATGACCATAGCACAGCCTCCCTATGACTTGCAGTTGCTAGTTCCGTGGCCAGGGTCTAGGACTGAAGCTACACTGGCCAGAGTCAGGACCCTTTTTCTGATCACAGTGTGTGATGGTCCTAAATTGAATTGGCCCTTTCATGACTGCAACCTATGACCTTGGGGACAGCCATTCTATGCTCTAACCACTGAGTACTCTGGCCACCTTTTCCTCCAATGAGGATCCCTCCCAAAGCTGGAAGCTTCACCAGTCATGCATGTGGTTTTAGTGAAGACCTGAGTCACATGGGACCATGTGTAGCTGGGGTTCACAGATGTATTAAGTACCCTCTCCCACCAGAGCCCCCCTGCAGGGCCCACTTCCAAGCTGTCGTTGGACAAGTCCTCCCTCAACCACCTGACCTTGCTTCTAGGTACGGACGGAAGCACCTGTGTGCAGGGGATGAGCGGTAATTAGGGGCAGAGTCTGGGTTTAAGTCCTCGCACAATTAATAATCCATTGACTATTAAATTGGAAAGAGAAGGGGGTCTACAGCACAGGAACAACCTGAGAGAGACAACTTGGAGAGGGGATGAGTGTCAGAAGACCCTAGCTTGGCCAAAAACTTTCTGGGCGACCATGGACAGCGCCATTCTTCTCTCCAAACCTCCACTTCCTGTATGTGCAAATCTCCCTTTGGAAACTAGCAATAACCTCTGAGACACTTTCACCTCTGAGACTCTGGGAAAGAACCCAAAAACGTTCAGTGGAAAATCAGATCTGTAGAAAATTCAGGCTGGCAGAAGAGTCCTCCTCCAATCTAGCTAATTCACCGGCACTTCAGGTTTCAGGCCTTAATGAAAGTTAAGACTCAGAGCTGACTGACTGTACTTGAACTACCCCATTTATAACTCACACCCCTGACAGATCTCTTTGGAGGGATTGAAGCTTGGGCTGAGGCAGTCTTCAAAGATGCAACACCAATTATTTTTAATATTCATGGAGCGAATCCATTGGGGGGCAGGTTTGGGGCTAAGCATCACAGCTGGACGCGCAGTTTGCAAAGAGACCTAATTTTAGAGTTGTTTTGACATTTTTCCAGGGTTTAGTCATTGGTGCCTGGGATAAGAGGAGCCCAGAAATAGGGAATGTCTCTCTTTAAAGTGTGGGTCTGTCCAGTGACTTTGGAATCACAAAGAACTTCCGAGATAGAAAGGGCCAGGAGTCACTTTGGAAAACAGTTTCTTTAAGCATTAAACATACATCTGCCTTATGGACTTGATATTTCACTCCTAGATATTTATCCAAGAGAAATGAAAACAGATATCCACAAAACTCCTTGCACAAGAATGTTCATAGGTTTTTCACGATAGTCTAAAACCAGATACAGCCCAGATGTCCATCACCAAGAGAATGGATAAATTGTGGTAGAGCCACACAATGGAATATTACCCGGCGATAATTTTTTAAAATCTACTGAGATATGCTGCAACATGGGCAAGTCTCAAATAATAATATGCTAGATGAAAGTAGCCAAATACTGAAGAATACATACAGTGTGATTCCCATTTATGTGAAATTCTGGGATAGGCAAACTCACCTATGGTGATCAAAGTCAGATCAGAGGTTGCTCTGTGGTGGGGGGATTGACTGGGAGTGGACACAATGGAACTTTCCAGAGCGATGAAAATGTCCTGTCCTGGACCCATCACATCTCTTCCCCTCCACGCCTCATGTTAAAGGCATTGATTGATTGATTTTCTGTCCCCATGCTTTCAGTCTTCTGTTTTGGCTTACGCCATTCCCTCCTCCAGGAAATCCCCTCCTCAGCCAATGTCTGCAGGCCCAGATGCTCTCTATCTTCCAGGACCTACTTAAAATTCCCCCTTCTCCAGGAAGCCTTCCCTGCTCTACCCCTACTAGTGGCGGTTACCCTGTCCTTCCAGCATTGACCCCTATAGTTTGGGGGTTTTTCTCCCTATCTTTCTTTTGGCTTTGACCACTCTTTGTAGTTTTGTTAACAGCAGGTTGTATCCATGCTTTAAATCCCTTGCTATATTATGACCTTGCCGGCAGCCAGGGCTGTGTGGATTCCACACACCCCAACCCCTGATAAAGAACCCACAGTAGATGACCGATATATACACAGGGAATGAAGGAGTGAGTGACACGCGAGTCTTCCTCTTTGTTTCTGTCAGACACTGCACTGTGTTCTGGCTCCTTTTATTTTTCAGTCGTGTAGGATGCAAGCCACACGGATCTCTGCAGGAGCATCCTCTGGGCCCCGGGAGAGGGCTGAGCTGCCAACTTCTCATGGAGTAATTAAATGACAAATTACCTACAGGCTCTCAGCTGGAAAACCTATAGGAGCACAGCCTTTCCATATTCATATGATTTAATCAAATCTGAATGCTTGGAAGAACTTCATAGCCTTTGTTCCAAAGGCCTGTATTTGCAGATGGGGAAACTGAGGCTCAGAGCAGGACAGTGGTTCATTCAAGAATACACAGGGCTTTCTTTTATTCTCCTCATGTTTCCATGGAGTGAAGGAGCTTCCATTCCACTCACCAGGATGGGACAGGATTGGAGGAATATTTCCCATCCTCTCCAACCCCTTCCTCCGAGAAGAGGAAAACCTTACTCTGACCACCGGCCAAGCATTGCCCAGTGTTTCTCATAAACCGTATTCACCCCCACCTGCTTCCTCTATGCGGTAGGTTCCGGGGTGGGATTCCCTCCCCCCAACAAACTGTCACCTAGCGGGGGCCCAGATTCTCTAGGTATTCCAGCCCTCACTAGGTGGGTAAATGAAATACAGGGGGAAAAAAAAAACAAACTCATTTGTCATATGTTGAGCTCGGTCCAAGATGAGTTATCAACCCACCTCTGTTGCTAATACAGTTGATATTGTATTTTGATCCGTATATGGTGTCTTGGGTCTGTTTTCAGAGTCATAGTTAATTGTCACCCTCATTCTCAACATGGGGGCAAGCGGCAGTGCCCAGGGATAGCCACCCGCTCAAACAATTCCCCTAGAAGTGGGGTAGGAACCGGGGAGGAGGAAGTGTCAGGGCTGGTGCCCCAGTTTCTGGTCTGGGTGACCAGGTGGATGCGGAAGTTGATCTCTGGGGCAAAAACAGATGCTACGGGGAGCAGCAGGTTCGGGGAGACGAAAGTGAGTGTAACTTTTGCCACACAGTCTGAAGAGCCATGGAACATCTAGATGGAGATCTCCAGGAAACAGATGGAGGTAGGACCTGGCGCTCCCGAGAGAGCCCTCGGCTGAAGGTAGAGATTTCAGAGCCATGAGGGCACACAGGTGGGCATATGCCCACGGACAGCGTGCAAAGTGAGGTGAGGACTGAGGACAGAGTATCCCGGGGCTCCAAGTCTGAGTGGTCGGGGGAGAATGAGAAAACCGGCAAAGACAGTGGTTCTCAAATTGTGGTCCACAGATCAACAGCAACAGCGTCACCTAACAACTTGATAGATACACACATTTCCCGGCCCCAGCCCAGACCTACTGAATCAGAAACTCTGGGCTTGAGGCCCAATCAATGTTTTCATAAACCCTCCGGGTAATTCAGATGTCCATTAGAGTTTAAGAATCTCTGGCATTAGGGATCATCTTCTCACACATCTTTAATTAGATTCATTTCTAGGTATTTTTCTAAGCATTTGGTAGGTTTTGATGCTATGATAAACATTATTTTTAAATGTATTTTTCTGGCTGTTGGTTGCTGGTATATAGAAATACAATTGATTTCTATTGGTCTTGAATCCGGCAGCCTGGCAAAGTCCACTTATGAATTCTACTCATTGATCCACAGATTCATCCCTTTGGACTTGCTATGTGACGGGTGAATGATATGGGATGATGACAGAGAAGGAGTCATAGGTTTAGAAATCAATAGAACTTCTGTAAACTCAATGAGAAGCTATTTCTTTGGAGAAAAGGAGTCCAAAGTTAGACTGGAAGGTGCTCTGCTGTGTGCTACAGCGGTGTGCATGCGTGGTGTGAAAACCCAGGCACAGAGAACTTTCCAGATATCATGTAGCTGAAGTGTGGGCAGGATAGCAGGAAAGTCAGAATCACCCCCCTCCATCCCACTGTCACTGCCATACTTCCCCTTAGCAAGTCAGAGTTTGACACAGAGATTGACTAAATGAAATATAATGCCCAGGTAAGGAGAAGTGGATTTCTCAGATCTGGACAGGATTCTATGCCAGTTAAACTGACCAACCATCCTGGTTTGCCCTGGGACTGAGGGGTTTCCCAGGATGAGGGACTTTCAGGGCTAAAGCCAGGACAGTCCTAGGCAGACTAAGGTGGTTGGCCACCCTGACTTCTAACTTGGCTTCCGTGGAGCTGAGCAACCTGGTGGACCAAAGAAATCCGAAGAGTCCATCATGAGAGTAATGCCTGACCCCAGACACTTAAGGAGTAAAGATCTGTTTGGAGAACCATGAATGTTCCCCGGCTTCTACATTCATTTCATAGTCCTTTATCTTTGCAGACCTATAAGGCTCTAGCAATCAAGTTGCCTGTTTCTTTCATCTGTCTTCCCTGATACTGTAACAAAGACTTACAGAGTTTTTGTTACCAGAGTTCTCCCAGAATCTTTTCGCAGTCAGTACCTTGGAGTTTTTGACCACCGATCACCAGGATCCGGGTACCATCCACTAAGACGCCAGTTCCTAGTTATGTTTCCCCCTTGACACTTAAGAAACACGTTGTCATGCATAATTTCTATCTCTCAGCCAAAACTTCACCACTTTCCCTGCAAGAAAGCGCATCTTTCCTGCAAGTGAGTAAGACTGTTACAGGAATAACCTTGAATTCTCTCAAATTTTAATTTTTTTAAAAAATGAAATCTTTCGCAAACGTCAGTCGTTATTATTAGTCACAGACTACCGGCAACATGACACGTGTGCCTGCCAGTGTACTGAGATACTTCCTTGAGGACCACCAGATCTGAAACAAGTCGCTTGGGGTAAGAGGATATAACCATGTGTGGACAGGTGACAGCAGAGATGTTAGAAGTGACCAAAAGTACTGGCCAGATGGGGATTCCATGACTGTAGTCTCCGGACTGCAGGGTCCACGGCCGAGAGCACTAGTGAGTCACGGACATCATTCACCATCTGTCTGCCCTCCCATCATTCCTCCTTCTCCCACTGTCTCTTTGCAGAAGGCTAAGTCTCTGAGGAGAGTTGTAACTTCACAGCCCTCTCCCGGATAGGCAGGATGTTGAAGATCCAGGTGTCCTCGGCATCTGGTCCTGCAGGGTCCCTGCCATACCTCATCACTCACAGGTAAATGGCTTCAGGAGCAGCTTTGCATGAGGCAGGGAGAAGGGGAAGGACTCTGGACATTGAATCATAAAGCCCAAGCTTGGGCCCTAGCGTAAGCCCTCTGAACCTTAGTCTCCTCATCTCACTTCTCTCAAACTTTGCATGCTTGAAATCACCATTTTGCAGCCAACGGTGTAATAATTGATATAGGCAAGGATCATCAATGGATGCTAAAATCATTGGGTGAAATGATATCTGGGAACAGGATATCCACACAGTCTCCAGGTATCATCCCACAGTTACCTGTTAATTACAAAAGGAAAATGTACTTCTGCAACGGCAAAGGCTGGTGGATGCCATCTCAACCAAGTGAGCAAATGTGGCACAAACCGACAGTATGTATCTCCTGATATGCTACAATGGAAAATATGTAACATCAGCAAGAAAAAGTGTTTGTGTGTGTGTGTCTGTGTGTAGAGAGAGAGAGAGAGAGGGGTTAAAAATGACTGAATCTAGGTGAAGGGTATATTGTTTCTTTTACTATTCTTTCAACATTGTTTATTGGTTTGAAATTTTTCTAAATAGAAAGTTGGGGAAATCTGAGTGTGGCATTGCACTGGAGTGGATTTCACCTAGTGTCCCACGACCTCCATCACCAGCCCCGCCCCCCAGCCCTGGAAGGCCCCTGGGGGGCCCCCATACTGCTCTGAATGGCTCTTCTCACTTAGAGATCTACCTGTATCCTGAGAGAATGCTTGAGGAATCGCAGTCTCTGGAGACTAGAAGTTTGTTTCACTGGATTGCATTCCCCTTTCTGGGGTTTTATAGTCTTGCTATGGACCTTAATATGTGATAAGTTTCTTGGGCTCTCCAGAATAAACTGGGGACCATGCAGCAAGACTGGGAACAGTAAGTCTTTGAGGTGCTAGGGTTCCTGTCCCATTGAATACTGGCAGACAGGTCTAGCTACGAGCAGCCCCACCAGCATGCCAGCAGCTCTGGTTTCCTCACCAGCAATGGAAGCCTCAGATTCACAAGAATAAAAGTCTGGGCTGGACTTTACAGATCATTAAACCGTAACTGGACTTTACAGATCATTAAACCCTAACACCTTTGTCATACTGGGATTGTCTCAACAACATTCACGCTTACCCCCAAAACCAAGCAAAAACAAGTTCCTTCTTGCACACTCCTACTGATGGGCTGCTCACTACTTTCCTTGACAGCCCCTTTCAGTTGTGGTCAGTACTGTCTGAGAAGCAGAAATCTTGAAGCTTCTACTATCCAGTCTCAACATTGCCTTTGGAGGTCTCTGCACACCTGAACCCTTTCTCCCCCAGAGAGCTCATCAGAAATGGGTAGACAGAGACTGTGGCCCTGCTGCCCCCTTGGAGCTCTGTTCCTGGCAAGCCCTCAGCCTCTGCTGTTTCACTTGGAATTAGGTTCCTAGTCTCCTCCTCCTCTTGGTTGCCCTCACTTGTCATCATCCGTATCGTCTATATTTCTGGTTCACCACCCTCCATGCCCCCAACCCTCCCCACCCCATTACCATGTTCTGTGATGTCTGCCTTGGACCACCTGTTATGCACCACTCCAAACTGTACCACCTGCAGAAATGTCAATCTAATCGGGGCTCGTGTATGTACATCTTCTGAAGGGCAATTATTCCTCTTCACGTGAGGCTGGAACTAGTGCAGAATACCTCCTGTGGTCTAGGTTGTCCATTTAATCTTCCCATCAATCCCATGAGGTCAGTTGGAACACTCCCAACTTACAAACGAGGTGACAGGCTCATAGAGCTTAAATAAAGACTTGCCAACTAATAAATGACAATGACAGATTCGTGGTCCCAGGTCTGCAGGATTCCTAAGTCCAGGCTTTATCTTCCACATCACATAGGTGCCGCGTGGCTTACCCCCAAGGATGAGCTTGACGCTGCAAGACAGGTGATACCCATCAACACCTGAGGACCAGGTGTCAGCCTCAGAGCACATACAGGGGACTCCTCATCCTCGCACAGCTGCCCAGATGTGAGGATGCTGCATCAAAGCTGATGGCTACATATTTCTGGATTCAGCCTTCTGCATGTTCCCAAGTGAGTTTTGGCTTCTGGGCTGTATTGTAGCACAGGGAACATCAATTACCCCTAAACCTGGTATGATACTCCCGTGTATTAGTTCTCTATTGTGACAGAACTAGTTACTCCAGAACTTAGTGGCTTAAGACAACAGATACTTGTCTCCTCTCAGTTTCTGTGAGTCAGGAATCTGGTGGTCGCTTAGCTAGGTGGTCCTGACTCAGTGTCTCACCAAGCTGCACCGAAGGTATCAGCTGGTATTGCAGTCACCTGGAGCTTCCCTGAGGCTGGAGGATTCGCTTCCAACTTACTCCTGCGACTGTGGGAAGGAGGCGTCGTTTCCTCCTCATGCGGACCCCTCTCAAGGGACGCTTATGACACAGCAGCTGGCTTCTCCCAGAGTGAGTGAGAGGGGGCTCAAGATGGAAGCCATAGTTGTCTTTATGAATCCTTTTATAATCTAACTTCAGATGTGATACACCATCATTACCTCTGAAATAGTCTATTGGTCGTACAGACTAACCCCGGTACTATGTAGGAGGGGGCTACACAAGGGCATGAACAAGAGGCAGGGATCATGGGCGCCATCTCGGAGGTTAGCTATCACATCCTGAACAACCCACTTTTCCCTAAATCATGTATGACTTCTGCTATCTGCCTGGGCACATTTGAGAGGCCACAGGAGTTCCAAAGATACGCGTGTGCATGTGTGTGCTCACACACACACACACACACACTCCTTAAAGAGATCCATAATCCTCCCTTCCTCAGCCATCCTTGAATGATGCTTTTGAGCAAAAGGAGGCACCTAGAAGATGGGTGCTGGGTTAAAGGGGATTCAGGTTTCCATAGACGACAGGACAAGGAAGCAAGGCCAGGAGGAGATGGTTGTTATGATTGTATCTAAGCAAAAGGAGAGGAAGGAAGTGAAGTCAGGAGGGGAACAGAGTGCATAGTTAACAGGTGGGTCATCTCTAATGGGAGAGCTCCGTGTCGCTCCAGAACTGGAACACCTGAAACCGTTTTTAGCATCGGAGATGACAATAGTGGTCTATGAATGTGGGAGTCTGAATGCACATGAGGCGGAGGTGAGGGGAGGAAATGTAGTTGTAGGACAGTAGGGCAAGGAAATTGGTCACTTTTATTTCTCTATATCCATGGCTGTTCCCATATCCTCACCTTATCTTTGGAGATTTCTCCTACTCTTGTTTCTAACTTAACATAGTCACGTTTCTTCTCTTTTTCAAAATTTTCTTAATTAGGTTAGCTAGTGGTTTACTTACTTCATTGCTTTTTTCCCCCTGAAGTACCAGCTCTTATATTTCTTAGTTCTACTGGTTTTAACTCATTAATTTCTGTCTTTATCTTTGGCCGTTCCTTCTACTGCTTTCCTTAAGCTTATCTTATTCTTGTTCTTCCTAACTTTTGGAGCTGAGCCCTTAATTCATTTATTTTCATTTCTTAAATGAATAATTAAGTATTTAAGATTGTGACTTGTTTTCTGCCTTAAATTCAACCCTGTCTCATACTGAGACTTTGATTCCCGTTTTCTTTTTGCTGCGTTTGCCAGGTATGGGCTCAACTATGCTTAATTTTTTAATCTGTCTTTGGTCCTTGGTTTTAGATGCGTTTTGTCTACAGCGTATAATTTACCTTTGCTTTTACAAGACATCTGAGAGCTTTTTCTTTAATAAGAGTGTTTATCTCATTTGCAATTACAAATAAGACATTCATGTTTGTTCTTAGGCCGTATAACCAAACATTTTAAAAATAAACAAAAAGAAGCATTAAAAATTAAAAAGATGACAGGACTGTTTTATTTTCTTTCAAAGGTTTTTCCTTCTGGTAATTGGAAAGATTTAGCTCTTGTGTTTGTTTCTCTTAATGGTGCTAGTTTTCACTTTGTA
The DNA here is from genome assembly GCF_963924675.1 of Phocoena phocoena. Taxonomy (NCBI): domain Eukaryota; kingdom Metazoa; phylum Chordata; class Mammalia; order Artiodactyla; family Phocoenidae; genus Phocoena; species Phocoena phocoena. Next base: position 49,571,833 of record NC_089237.1, read on the forward strand.
GACTGTACTCCTATCAACCATCTCTGATGCACCCCTTAGGTCCTCTTGGCCTCACCTGTCTCTTGTTCCAGGCATCACTGCAGTGACCAGTTTCAGGCAGGCACAACCTGATGGTACCATGGGACATGAGGATACCACACACGTTCCACATGCAAGTGCAGGGGTGTTTACAGCCCACGGGGTAAGCCATTAACCAGTGGAAAATAGGAGTTTGTAAATAAATTCTTCCCACTTTCTCTCCTTGGACGGATTGTCCTGAAGCACAGTTCATTAGTTTGCTCCGGCTGCCGTAGCAAATACCTCAGACTGGGGGGCTTAAACAATAGATATTTTTTCCCCCAGTTCCGGAGGCTGGAAGTCCAAGATCAAGAGGTCTGCAGGTTTGGTTCCTTCGGAGGCCTCTCTCCTTGGCTTGCATATGACTGTGTACTTGCTGTGCCCTCACCAGGTCATTCCTCTGTCTGTCTGTGCCCTAATGCCCTCTTCTTATAAGGACACCATTCATATTGGATTAGGGCCCACTCATATGACCTCATTTTAAATTAATTGCCTCTGAAGGCCCTATCTCCAAATACAGTTGTATTCTGAGGTACTGGGGGTTAGGACTTCAGCATATGAATTTAGAGGGGTGGGAAGCCAATTCAGCTCATAACAGTTTATATGACTTCCCTGAGTGCTGTCCCATGAGATGCAAGGGAGTCTTCCTGTGTCATTCTTTTTGTCCTTCACTTCTACTTCCTGGGATTGATCTATTAAATTATATTCCACAAGCTTTGCCTATGGCTGTGCTTCCTGGGAGGTCAGACCAAGACAATATTTAAACCTGGAGTTATCACCTTTAGAGGGTACCACTTAGGTCTCTACTCTGAGTGATGAGAGCATGAATATGGTTCATGTCTCTATTTCCTCCCATCTTATCTCATTTCCCAGTTTTGATGACCATATTGTGGCACGTTCATATACCCAGCACTTGCCTTATCTCTCTGAGCCACATTCTTTGGCCCCAGCTTTGAAAGATGAGGAAGTCTGCATACCTCCCACTTTGTTTCACATCCTGTGTCAAAATTATTACATTTACATTATTACTGCATTGTCATGGCTTATAACATTTACAATGTACACTGTTAACCTTGGTTCTCAGAGTCCGTTACTCTCAGCTCCACAATTTAAATGGAAACTACGCTTACCGTTTGCCCTTTATGGTGATTTATTTGTAGTAAAATGACTTCTAGTAAGCACTTTCATCTGAGAAGACCTTATGAAAATTACATTCACTGAATTATTACACACTTCATGATAATCACCCCTTGCTCTTTTCTGGAGTGACACCTCAGCAGGGAATAAAATTCTTCATAGGTGACTGGGGAAATTTTATTAGTATTAGTTGCCAAATACTAGCTGCCCTCTTCGTAAGAAGGCTACACATCGTTGCTTCCTGCCATGTGACAGGTAGGCGAGATATATTCCCCTCCCCAATTGGTCACGTGACTCACTTTGGCCAGTCAAGTATGAGTTGAAGAGCCAGTTCTGAGAAGATTGAAGAGCCTTTGCGTGCGTCTACCAGTTCTTTTGTTTTTTTTTACCTCTTCTAGGAGTATGGAATGTCTCACATAGGGGCTGCCTTTTCAGCCTGGATACTAGGCTGAAGAAAATACTTAGAATGAACAGAATACATGGAGAAGAGGCCACAGCCAACCCACAGCTGCCATAGCCAAGATGTAACACAAGCAGGAAATCAGCTATCGTGGTTGTAAGCCCTTGAGATTTGGAGATCCTTGTAAGCATGGCATTTCCTAGTAAAAACTGCCTGATTTCTTTTCCTAAGGACTTTGCAGTCTTCATTGCCCCTTTGCCTCAAGCACTGAATATGCTGTGCAAAAAGCTCAGGGAAGGGCTTCCGTGGTGGCGCAGTGGTTGAGAGTCCGCCTGCCGATGCAGGGGACGCGGCATCGTGCCCCGGTCTGGGAAGATCCCACGTGCCGCGGAGCGGCTGGTCCCATGAGACATGGCCGCTGAGCCTGAGTGTCCGGAGCCTGTGCTCCTCAACGGGAGAGGCCACGACAGTGAGAGGCCCGAAACCTGAGGGCAGTCTGATTTTCTCCTTTATTGGTGTTTTGTATTTTTGGCCTGAATATCCATCATATATATTTTTTATCTTTGAAGTCCAGAAACATTACTATGATACATCTTCATTTTAGTTGTTTTATCTTTATTTGTTCTGGGGCAGAATATATCCTTTCAATTTGCCTATTCAAGGCTTTATTTTAGGCAAGTTTTATTCCATAGATATGGATGATATATTTTCATTAATGATGTTGCTGAAGAAGAAAAAAAATAGAACAGAAAAATAAGTTTAGTTATAATAAAAGGTATATATCCTTGAATCTTTTTATATATTTGCAAAGGTTTCTATTCAATTTTTTTCTGCACTGTTTGGTCTTCTAATCCTTTTAAATATTTTTCTTTCATTTCATTATATTTGATTTTCTTCAAAAAAATCTTCATGCCTATGTTTTTGGCAATTTTTCTCCTTCCTATCACTGATTCTAATTTGACATGCTTCTGTAATAATAAAGATAATTATAAGATAACAACAATTGTATAGCACTCACTATTTACCAGGAACTATTCTAAATGCTTCTGCAATTATTTATTTATTATATTCATCCTGACATCTATTTTATGATGTGAGTGTTATAATTATCCTTATTTTACAGATGAGGACTCTGAGGCACAGAGAGGTGAAGTCACTTGCTAAAGATCACACAGCTAGTGAGTGGCAGAGGCAAGGTGTGAGCTCAGGCACATGCCTTTATAATCTCTTCTACTCATCCTTTTTTCCTATTCCTCCATACTGATTTTTTCCCCCTTTTAAAAAAAATTTATATATATATATTTTTAACATCTTTATTGGAGTATAACTGCTTTACAACGTCGTGTTAGTTTCTGCTGTATAACAAGGTGAATCAGCTATATGTATACATATATCCCCATATCTCTTCCCTCTTGTGTCTCCCCTCCAACCCTCTCTATCCCACCCCTCTAGGTGGTCACAAAGCACCAAGCTGATCTCCCTGTGTGATGCAGCTGCTTCCCACTAGCTATCTATTTTACCTTTGGTAGTGTACATATGTCAATGCTACCCTTTCACTTCGTGCCAGCTTACCCTTCCCCCTCCCTGTGTCCTCAAGTCCATTCTCTACGTCTGCGTCTTTATTCCTGTCCTGCCCCTAGGTTCTTCAGAATCATTTTTTTTTAGATGCCATATATATGTGTTAGCATACGGTATTCATTTTTCGCTTTCTGATTTACTTCACTCTGTATGACAGACTCTATGTCCATCCACCTCACTACAAATAACTCAATTTCATTTCTTTTTATGGCTGAGTAATATTCCATTGTATATATGTGCCACATCTTCTTTATCCATTCATCTGTCGATGGACACTTAGGTTGCTTCCATGTCCTGGCTATTGTAAATAGAACTGCAGTGAACATTGTGGTACATGACTCTTTTTGAGTTATGGTTTTCTCAGGGTATATGCCCAGGAGTGGGATTGCTGGGTCTTATGGTAGTTGCATTTTTAGTTTTTTAAGGAACCTCCATACTGTTCTCCATAGTGGCTGTATCAATTTATATTATGTTCTGAGGTCTTTCAACTTACTCTTATCCCCTCTTCTTGCCATCTTCTCTTCCTTGAGCTTTTGTATGGAGAACTCCTGACTCATCATTTTTACCTGCTTCAAGGCATAATCTTTCTGGTGTTCTCCATCCATCTCTTGATTATTATCATCTTTGCTTCTCTTATTTCTGAAGTTCCTCTGTTTTTTTTAATTATTACTCCTCTTTCAATGCAGGGGATGTAGTTCCTGCTCAGCTGACTTTGTGTGAAAGGACAGTTTGGGGTCTGGAAGTAAGCTGGGTGTAGTCAGGCAGATTGGTTTGGGTCCACTGTCTCGACCTTCTTACTAATTCTCTCCCCAGAGTACACCTGTGCTCTGGGCTAACAGGAAATCTCCTTGGCTCACAGCAAAGTCACACCCTCACGCCTTGCCCCTCCCAGTACGTCACAAATTGGTTTTGGAGTCTCTTGATTGATTATTCTTTATTCCTCTGCAGCTTCTCAGGACTACTTGCCATGCACAGCCTCCCTGCCATTTTGAAACTTGCTGATTGATGGGGTGAGGTTTCTCCCTTTCCCTGTGGGGCTCTGCCTCGGAGATCACTCCAGGTATAAACCAGGATTTAGGAAGCTCTTGCAGCCTGTCCCTTCCTGGCCAGGGGTCATGAATTTTGATCCCAAGGGTCCTACTTTGCCAGACTCTCTTGGAGATTTGTAGAAGCAACTCACACACCATCCTCCCTCCCCTGGTCCAATTTTCACTGCATTTGCAGTCTATTTCCATGCACTGTAGTTGAGGGTTATGGGTGTTTCTGAGTTTCATCAAGGATAAAACTCACTTTTCTCTTTCGAGAAGGAGAGGGGCAGAGATACCTTTAATGAAAATCCCCACCCACTTAAAATCTTAGACCAGGAGAGGACATGGATCCTGGAAGGGTAAAAAGCATGACAAAAATGCCCCATCCTTTGATATATCCATGCAAAAGGAAGTCATCCATTCCTGGGCAAAATCTGCACTGCACACAAGTCAGGAGGTATTGTGGAGCTGCCTTCTTTGCCAACAAAGACTTTTCAGAGTAACGTAGAGTGGCACGTTAAAGGGCAACACTGATGGGCGGATTAGAGGAATTTAGATTCTCCATCCCTTCGGCTGGGGAGGGAATGGCGCTCATGACCACTTGTGAAACAGCAGCTGGTGCTGGGCTCCTGACACTTCATCCCCTGGGCTAGAAAAAGAAGGGAATGATGGCCTACTGTCCTCTCTTTCTTCCTCTTTCCCTGCCTCTCCTCCTCCCTCCTTTCCTTGATTATCCTAACTCCCATCCTGCGTGGCTGCCAAAGGGATAAAACCACATGGAGTCAGGCAGAAATCTGTTGGGTGCCAAGCCTGTGGCAGAGGGAATTAACATGAGCCTGTATTTCCAGGGAGACAGTGTCATAAGATGAACAGCCTATACAAGGGAGGGAAAAGAAAAATTTTAATTTAGGTCCCCGCTTTGGGTCAGCCGTGGGGAGGGTTTTGTAGTTTGGAAAGAGGGGGAAGAAACCTGAGTTTGGGAGACAGAGCTAACGGGATTTAGCCCTCAGCTGCATCGCTTACTCGGAAGGACCCTAGGCAAAGTTATTTCCCTTCCTTTTTTTAAAAAATTTTATTGAAGTATACTTGATTTACAGTGCTGTGTTAATTTCTGCTGTACAGCAAAGTGATTCAGTTATACATATACATATATTCTTTTTCGTATTCTTTTCCGTTAATTTTTATCACAGGATATTGAATATAGTTCCCTGTGCTATACAGTAGGACCTTGTTGTGTATCCATCCTATATATAAAAGTTTGCATGATTCCCCTTCCTGACTCTCAATTTCTTAGTTGATTAAATGGAAGCAATAATACATTTATATTAGAAAGATTAATGGGATACTTACAGCTCTGGAAGGTGATGGCCTTAAACTAACATGGAATCCCTCCATCTACAAATATTTAGAAATGCTAGATAAATACAAAATAATTACTTAGAAATCACAGAAAAGGAAAACCCCCAGAAAAAAGAACAGTAAATGTATGAGCTCAAAGACACAACAGTTCTGGTCCCACATGTTCCGCCGAAGACATATACAAGAAATGTCCATAGCTGCATTTTATTAATAGCCCCAAACTGGAAACAGCCCAAATGTCCACCATGAGTAAAATGGATAAATCGTGATATAGTCAAATAATGGACCAACGTAGACAGCTATAGAAAGAAACTATGGTTCTATACAACAGCATGAATGAAGTTTACAACAATTTTAAATGAAAGAAACAAGACACGAAAGAATACATACAATCTGAATCTCTTTATATCAAGTTCAAATAGAGATAAAAGCAACCATTCTAGAGTGCTGGATACATATATCTATTACACACACTACCGTAAACAAGTGATCAGACTTTATATCACCAGAGAAAACATGATGAGTAAATGCAACAGGAGATCCTGGATGGGCTCTTGGAACAGAAAAAGGACCTTAGAGGGGACACTGGCAAGATCCCTATAGAATCCAGAGTTTAGTTAATAACAATGAGCCAATGTTCATTTCTTAGTTTTAACAAATGTATCATGATTATAAAAAATGTGCGTGTTAGAGGGAACTGGGCAAAGGATATATGAGAATTCTCTGTACTATCTTTGAATCTTTTCTGTAAATCTAAAATTATGCCGGAATAAAATTTATTATCAATATCAATAGATGTAGCAATCACTGTCCTTATTTACCCGACTGATTTTAAAAACGTTTGCCACCCAAAAACCTATGTGTCAAAACCCCATAGAACTTTACAGCACAGAGAATGAACTTTAATGTCTACAAATTAAAAAAGCAAAACATTTAGGAGGTCGGGGGTTCGGGATGGAATGCAGAGGGTGACAAGAGAATCTAATATTGCAAATGTATGAAACAATCTCACTAAAGGAAGTAGAGGGAAAAGATGCTGACCTAAGTAACTTTGGAAGTGAGTGGAGTCTGTATGACTAAAGGCAAAAGAAACTGTACGTAAGGACTCTATTTCATAAAGTCATTTCCCGTGAGAGTGTGCGTTATCAATTCTGGGAAACCAATATACCTGTATATTGAAATTGAACAATTAAGTAAATGGATGGTGGAAGGTCAGAGTCAGTTTTCTCACTGTTACAGTAGGAGGTAAGATAAGCAAGGGGAAGAGGATGGAATAATCCATGCGGTGATGGATTAGAGGTGGAGACATCAGTATGAACTCACATTTGGTTTAATATACAGACAGAAGTTTATAAATAGAAATATTTATAGAAATGTATATACATGTGAATTAGCATACATTAAAATATTTATTTTCTGTCAGCTGAGAGGACCTAGAAGCATCTACATCCCAATAACAGCAAACACTCCTAGCCCCCAGATCTTGGTTTCTGTGAACATTCTCATGTAATAGAAACCAGGACTCATTGGAGAAATGGTTGATTCTAGGACTGGGGCAGGAAATATATAAGATGAGCCTGGAGCCTCTTGTAGTGCCAGAGAGTAAGGAGGTGCTCAAAACACACACACACACTCATTCACACACAAACACACGTGCATACATACACACAAAGATGGGGATATGTCAAAGACACACAGAAATCACCTGAAAGAGCTCCCAATGGCTGAAGCTGGAGCCATTTGAGCCACAAAACAAGTAAAGTAGTATTGGGTGAAACCCAAAGCATAAAATAAATATTCACAAGTTCCTGCTGATATAAATAAATGATTGAATAATTAAGGAAATGATGAAGAGTCAAATCTCCCAAGCAGAAGAATTTCAAATATTTTATGTAGAGACTCTACCCTTAAGTTCTTAAGTCTGGACTCTGCATAGGGACTTCCCCTCTCCCCAGAAAAGTACAAAATTGAAATCAAGGGGAAAAAAGAGTAACTTCACAGCAGAGAAACCCGACAAGCCCTGCCTGAAGCCAGGTGATCAAGATTAACATCAAAGAGATATGCCATGTTGATAGTACGTATCCTTGGTATGATGTGATGAGAAGGACAATTTAGCTCTGTGGTCTTCTTGCCCCCAAACCATAATTCCAGTCTAATTATGAGAAAAACATCAGGCAAGTCGGAACTGAGGGATATTCTCCAAAATACCTGATCAATACTCTTCAAAACTGTTAAGATCATAAAAACTAGGAAAGTCTGAGAAACCACCACAGCCTAGAGGAGCCTAAGAAAATACAATGACTAAATGTAAGGTGGTACCTTGGTTAGGATCCTGGAAGAGAAAAAGAACATTTGGTAAAAGCGAATACAATCTGAATAACGTATGGACTTCAGTGGGTAATAAGATATAAAGATTGCCTTGAGCATTGTGACAAATGTACCATAATAATGTAAGATGTTAATAAGAGCAGACACTGAGTATGGGGCATACTGGAACTCTCCGTACTATCCTCACAATTGTTCTGTAAATCTAAAACTATTCTAAAATAAAATGTTTACTTAAAAAAACTTAATACCCTTCAAAAAAATAATTGCTATACTAATAGTAGGGGAAAAGCTTACTAGAAAAAAAAGAGGGCTTCCCTGGTGGCGCAGTAGTTGAGAGTCCGCCTGCCGATGCAGGGGACACGGGTTCGTGCCCCGGTCCGGGAAGATCCCACATGCCGCGGAGCGGCTGGGCCCGTGAGCCATGGCCGCTGAGCCTGCGCGTCCGGAGCCTGTGCTCCGCAACGGGAGAGGCCACAACAGTGAGAGACCCGCGTACCGCAAAAAAAAAAAAAAAAAAAGAAGATATGCTTCTGGGTTAATTTATCTTATAGAATGACAGATTGTTAGGATAAAATGGTGTTTAGGAAGACAAATACAATGACACATATGCGGAGCAAATAAAATTAAACCTTGGCATTTAGCAATGCCTCCTTGGGTAGTAAAACTGCAAGGAAAATCCAGGAAGTCATTACCATAAAAGTCAAGACGGTGATTAATTTTGGTGGGGAGGGACCTGAGTGTAGTTTCTGGGGGTGGTGGCTATGCTCTATTTCTTAAACTGGGTGGTGGGTACATGGGTGATAAATTTGTGTTACATTTGTGATAACTTATAGAGCTATACTTTTTTGTTTTGTGAATTTTTCTACGTGTGCCATAGGTCACAACAAGGGTTAGGGAAAAAACAAATGCATGAAATAGAGAGAATGGGTAAGAATGTTCCATAATTGATGAAATGCATGCATCCTCAGATAGAAGAATTCTGAAACATTGAAAATTCTTTAAAAAAAGTAAATCCACACCTAGACACGTGATTTCAAAGACAAGAGAAAAAGAAAATAGGGCAAAACATTAACAATATGTTAAATCTGGCAGCTGGGGTCTTGGAGATTATATTATTTTTTATGTTTTTCTGAATGTATAAAATATTTTACAATTAGCTTTTTTTTTTAATTAAAAAGCGCCAGCAAGAAAATGTAAACACATACATAAAATGCCTATTAAGATAAGTCAGAATAGTGGTTACTTCAGAAAAGAGGTTTTGGAATTGACGCTGACTAGAAAGCAATACCGAGTACGCTTGGGGGCTGGAAATTTTTATATCTTGATCTAGTCAGTGGTTGCATGGTGTACGCATACCTAAAACTCCAGGCAGGTGCGCATTTGGGGTTAGTGCACACTGCATACTTTAATGCACATGTTAAATATTAATTAAACAGTTTAAAAGAAGTTTACAAGGAAATGCCTATGGCAGGGCCTGGCAGCTAGCAGGTATTAATAGGATATATGCTTGCTCTGGCCCTAGAGCAATTGGATAGGGTTTTTCCTTGCATTAAACGAAAACCCCCTGGAGCGTAAGTAAGAAGGGAGTCCATCAGAGGACACAGGCTAACTCTCAGAACCTATGGGTAGAGGGTGCCTGGGTCTCAGGAGCCAAAAGGAGCTGGGAGAGGAATACCCCCTGCCTGGTCTCTCCCTCCATCTTTCCTCCATACTTCTCTCCATCCAGTGGCCTCATTCTTCTCTCTCCCAGATGCCTGGTTTCTCTGCCCCCCAGGCCACAAGACAGCACATAGATCTTTGTAACTCCTGGGATGGATTCTGCTTTTTTCAGCGTATCGTCAGAACAAGGGTGGAATCTTTCAATTCCTAGGGAAGGAGCGTGATGGGCCAGCTTCAGTGCCCAACGCCAGGCTAACTCTTGTTAACCAGGGTAGTGGACACTGTGGAAAAGACTGTAGCTGGGTTGGATTGAATCAGGGACTCACCAACCGTGACCAAGGCAACAATGTGGGAGTCGTACAAGAAGGAGAATTAGGAGGAAGTGCAATGCTGGTAATCCAACAGGTGTTCCCTACCCCATGGTGAGGGCAATGGTCCAGGTGCTCAATCAATGATGCGACACTAACCCCTTAGGTCTGCAAGGTATGTTCTGTCTTTTAACACACTTTCACATTCAGGATTACATTTTCTCCTTAGTGTATTCTTGAGAATTTGAGGTCAAGACCAACTTACAGATGAGAAGATGGGTTCACAGAAGACGAATGACCATGGAAGACTGCTCGCACACAGAGTAGGTTAGAGAAGCCAGGCCTCAGACCCAGGTGTGTATCTTGGTGTGACAATCGGGCCAGGGCATCCCTGCCTGCTCCTTCCTGGTTATGAGCCTGAGGCTGAAGCTGGACTGTGGTGGAGCCAGAGGTCTGGATTCTGTGTGTTCACGTACGGCTCCCCCGTTCCTCTGGCCGGGACTTTTACGAGACACACTGCAAACCGTTTTGCCTGTTAGAGCTATTGTCACTATGAGGATGTCCATTGCCAGTTCACTAGTTCCGGGCGCCCAGCAGCTGTCACAGAACCGCCTCCCTTCCTCGGGCACCATCCACCCTGCAGGCCTTTGGCTGACACAGGGCCTGCCACTCAGTCGCATGATAATAAAAAATGCCAAGTGCACGTGGAATGGGAGAGAGCAGAGGGGCACAGATTCAGTGCCTGCTGGCACCCATCTCTTGGTTACCGCCTACCCCTCCCTACCCCATGGAAGAGCCCGCTCTCTGGGATAACTTCTGAACAGCACATCCCGGTTCAAAAGACCACCACGGTGCCCACTGGCCGACACAACTAATCTTCTCCATCACTCTGGGAGACCAGGAGACTGGGACCCCCGAGGGTTTACTGGCAGAGGTGGGATTTCAGCTGGGTCTCCTGGCCTCCCATACTATCCACTATTTATATTGCTTTGTGCACAAGTGGGACGTGAAAAAGCTATACACAAAGTGAGTGCTCAAAATTCCAAGTGCTCTGAGAGAAGGAAGCCTCTGTCTTCACGCTTTAGGAACAAAGTCTGAGGCCTTCCAAGAAACCATAAATACCCCCTACCCCAGTTCTTCCCTTCTCCACCATACCCCCAACTCCAAAATGCGGGGCCACACAATCTTCTCTGCTTTTGAAAGAAGCTCACAGCAAGAAAGGAAAGGGGGCAGAGTCCAACATTCTAAAGCTGGAAGTTATAAACTTTTAATTAAGGCAGATTCTGCTTTTATCATTAGCATGTAATGAATTATTCTCAGCTTTCAATGCCTTGGTAATTGTCTCTCTGAAGAATCTCATTAAACATGGCAAGAGACTTTTGATCATTATTAAGAAAAGTGATAACTTGGAATAATCTTGCATTGCTAAGTTGAGGCTGCAAACCTGAAGCATTAAGATAGATAAGTAACGACAGGTGGAAATCTTCAGAGACAACCACCAAGGGTGTCTTGTCTTTGTTCTTCCCAGCAGGTCCTCCTAGGTTAGGGGAAAAGTTTGCCGACCAGAGTCAGACCGTCTCTTTGACCGTCAGCTTGAACTCCTGCTCCACCACTTCCTGGCCGTAGATCTGTGGGCGCACTTCTTCTCCGAGCATCCATTTCCTCCTATGAGTTCCTTTAACTATTAGTGAGAGAGAATGAACTTCAAGGCTGAAGCATAGAAAATGCTCACAAAATGCCAAGTTCTATCGTTATTAGTCAAGAAATATGTACTCAAGATACTTTTATTCAAAACTCAATATTGTGAGATTTTATTTGGAAGCTCCGACACTAGCCAACGCAAAATCATGGCATCCCACTTGAACCAGGATTCCTCTGTGTTATTATATAAAATAACACATATTATGCTCTTAGTATATGCCAGGTACTATGCTAAGACCTTTAACGTGAATTATATCATTTGACGCTATGACAATTTGAGGAAGTAGGAACTATTATCCCCATTTTACAGATGAGGAGAAATGAGGTCAGGGAGGTTATTTAATTTGTCCAAAGTCACTCAGGCAATAATCAGTTGAGTTGGGATTCAAACCCATGCAATCTACCTCCGGCACCAGTGTGTTCCACCACCTCACATTTATTTCAATCTTTTGGGGTGCAAAGTGACCTTTTTGAAAGTAGAGAGGTGATGGTCTCAGAATCTACTCCATTCTGTCCCTAACTTTCTCCCATGTGAGCTAAAGATTTCAAGATTTCCCGGTAGATTTTCTAATATGCGGACAATGTCCAGTCCTCACTAGCCTGCTTCTAAATCTTAGTCATAAGGCAGATGTTTTCCAAAAATAGTCTGTCCAGTATCTCACATGCCACATGACCTTCTTATAATCTGATTTTGACACTCTTTCCATTCTGTGGTGGTTCCATGTTTCCTCCCCTTAAATCCAGGAGGGTTTATTGCTATGTGACTTCCAAGTGTAGGTCATGAAGTCTTCCACACGATTCTCTTGAGATGCTCGCTCTTGGAACTCATCGCCACGCTGTGAGGAAGCCCAGGCATTCTGTGACAAGACCCGTGAGGACAGGCTCACATGGAAAGGAACCGAGACCCCCAGGCTTCAGATGTCGCTGAGATCCAGGCAACAGCCTGTGCCCACCTGCCAGCTACCGGAGTGAGTAGCCGTATTGAAGGTGGCTCTTCCAGCCCTCAGTCAAGCCAACCTAGCTGATGCTACACAGGAGACAGACAAGCCTTCCTCACCAAACTCTGTCTAAATTACATATTCATGAACTAAACAAACAGTGTTTTAGGTTATTATGTTTTGGGTGGTTTGTTATGCAGCCATAGATAAACCAGCACAAGTTCCAAGCTCTTTTTTGCTTTCCAGACCCATATAGTCAATGGTTTTCTGCACATGTTCATTTGAATGTCCCCAAATCACTTCAGAGTTAATGTGCTTAGGGAGCTCTACTTCCACTTTGAACATAGAAATGAACATAGAAATCCCCCCAGACATGGCACTACCATCCTCATTATGCAAACAACCCAGATAATCTACGAAATCATAACTTTTTTGGAACCCATCAGAGAGCTGAACTCATAAGGCAGCCAAGTGAACTGAATGCCGAAGTGTAGTGAGCTCCTTGGAGGAGTGACCACGTGGAATGTTTCACCTTCAGAATGCAGCGGGGGAAAGCTGAGACCATCACAAAAGTAGGTAAGAAGAAATCAGCTAAAATTGTCATGAACCCTTAAAGGTTTGGTGTAGGCTTACGTGACAGTATAGAAAATTGGGCGCCTCCGGCATAAGGGAAGTTTGCACTCACTGGCAAAATTTTCCCCCACAGGCCTCTGCAGTGTTCTCATGAGAAAGACTAGAAGCAGAACAGGAAACGTGGGAAGGTTCAAATCAGCAGCACAGGCATACAGGGGATGCTTGGCTCCAGCTGGATCATAGATACAAAACCCCTCTCCCTCCCCCAGACCCTTCTCTTCCAGAGCAAAAGTCATAAGATACTGGGAGGAGTGAAAGAAACCCCTCCAGCTCCCAAGGCAAAGACAGTCTTCCTTTGGGGGAAGAGGTAGAAGCCAAACCACCTGATCATGGGGGAGGGGCAGAAGCAGACGCCTTCTGCCCTTGGGGAAGGGGCAGGAGACACTCCCAGGCCCAGGGTCTTGCTCTGATACAAAGCACAGGTCTGCTACTGCTGGGGGAAGAAAGGGCCGTGTGCCAAACTTAGACACAAGGCAGTATTTGGCTGCCACAGAGGGGAGGAGCAGGAATGTTGACAAGGTCCCATCCCTGAGGTCTGGAGAAAGACTCCTTCTGTGGTGTAGATCCACAGGGGCTGCTGAAAGCCAACAGTGACACAGGAGGACCAAAAAAACCCCCTGGTGCTCCAGGCCTGGTGCGAAATAATAGGAGACCACCTCTGGAGGAATTTGAAATTTGTAGTGCTATGAAAGGAAGGATAGCAACAAAAATCCTAAACCCAGCTCAATGCCTCATTAGATCGACTCAACCCCTAACCAAATATTCTGACAGAAGAAGAAATGTTCCCACTTCCAGGGGGAAAAAATCGTTGACCTCAGCCTCTAGTGTTCCTCTACACACAATGTCTGATATTCAATAAAGACTGTGAGACACAGCACGACAAAAGAAAGAATAAATAATCCATTGGCAAGAGATCAAGCCATCAACAGAACCAGACTCAGATGACGCTGACGTTGGAGATATCAGCCTGGACTTTCAAATAACTATGATTAATATGATAAAGCATCTAGTGGGGAAAGGTAGAGAAGATACACGAACTGATGGAAAATTTCAGCAGAGAAGTGGGAACTGTTTTGAAGAATTCCTTTGATGGGCTTATTAGTAGAGTAGATATAGCCAAGGGAGAATTGGTGAACCTGGATATAAGTCAACAGAAATTATCCAAAGTAAACACAAAGCGAAAAACAAGAGAGCATCCAAAAGCTGTGAGACAACATAAACCAGCCTAACATCTATGTAATTAGAGCCCAAGAAGGAAAAGAGAGAAAAAAAAATTGGGGAAATTATTTGAAGGGATAATGGCTAAGGATTTTCCAAAATTAATGAAATACAGCAAACCATAGATACGAGAAGTTCAGAGACTATCAAGTGGAATAAATTACCACACACACACACACACACACACACTCTCAAGCACACACTCAAGTACACACCTAGACATTTCATAATCAAACTGCTGAAAACCTAAACATCAAAAATAAAAAGAAAATTCTGAAGATAGAAAAAAAAAAAAGAAAAGAAACATTACATACAGAAAAACAAATACAAGAATTTGGCAGACTTCTTGGAAGAAATGATGCAAGCTAGAAGAAAATGGAGTGACACCTTTAAAGTATCAAAAGAAAAAATTGTCAACGTAGAATTCCAAGTCAAGCCAAAATGTCTTCAAGAAATGAAGGTAAAATGGAAAATTTTCAGAAAAATGAAAGCTGAAAGAATACATTGCTAGCAGACTTGCACTACAAGAAATTTTAAAGGGAATTCTTCATAAGGACTATGAAATACCAGACGGAAATTTGGATCTATACAAAGAAATGAAGTACAACAAAAAGTGTAAAAATGCGGATAAATGTCTCTTATGACATTTTAAAACTGATTTTTTACATTGCTTGTAAATATAAATAAAATATAAAAAAGTCATAATGTATCTGGGGTTTATAGCATATGTATCAGTAGAAGTAAAATATATGTCAACTATAGCATCAAACCAAAAATGGAAGTGGGGAAATGGAAATACGTACAAAGGGAGACTGTGGTAAGTTGAAGACGTATATTACAAACCCTAAAGCCATCATTAAAAAGTGAAAGAGAGGGTTTCCCTGGTGGCACAGTAGTTGAGAGTCTGCCTGCCGATGCAGGGGACGCAGGTTCGTGCCCCGGTCTGGGAAGATCCCACATGCTGCGGAGCAGCTGGGCCCGTGAGCCATGGCCACTGAGCCTGCGCGTCTGGAGCCTGTGCTCCGCAACGGGAGAGGCCACAACAGTGAGAGGCCCCGCGTACCGCAAAAAAAAGAAAAAAAAAAGTGAAAGAGAAATAAAACAAATAAACCCATAGAGGAGATAAAGATGAATTATGAAAATATCCAGCTGATCCAAAGGAAAGCAGAAAAAAGGGAACAAGGTAAACAAAAGATTAGATGTAACAAACAGGAAACAACCAGAAAGATTAATAAGAGCATTTTTTCCTTCAGCTTTATTTCCTCCTGAGCCTGATGTAATGTTTAAGGGACAGTGCAGCATTCTTAGTGAGCCTCCGCCTGTTTCATCAGCACCCAGCACTCTGCAGGTTGTTTCTAAAGGTGCTAAGGCCATTGGCGGGAGAAATGGATCGTCCTCCTTCATCGTTAGCTCACAGCTACAGAAAATTACAAGCTCTATGGATTCTTTGCAAAAGCTTATTGATCTTATCAAGGGTGGATCAAAGTAAAGTCTGTTACATAAAGATAGGATTGTTCAGAGCTACTTAGCAAGTGAAACACCGCCTGGGAAACGAAGACCTCCGTGTTCTCCTCCTCCTCATGTCTGCCTCGTGCCTCTCATCCCAGAGCTCCTGCACATTTGTTTTCAGGCTGAAATGGAATTTTAAATGTAAGGTGTTCTTAGGATAAAACAGGTGTTTGGAAAAAGCAAAAGAAGAAAAGAGAAAACTAGCAAAATTATACATTTAAATACGTACATTAAAGGCAACTAGATCAATATTTGAATCAAATATAAATAGTCTAAGAAACTCAATTTAAAGAAAGAAATATCAGGTTTGATGAACAAAGACAAGACCCAACTCTGTACTACATACCAGAAAAACACACTTGAAATATAAAATCATAGCGTAAAAGGAAAAGAGTGGAAATATATATATCATATGAAAACTAATCGACTAAAGTTGGAGTGACTACGTTAATATTAAACCAAGTTGACTTCAGAACAAGGAATATTACCAAGAATAAAGGGAGACAGTACATAAGTTTTCAAATCACAATTCTTAAGGTGTATGCACTTAAAAGAGAACATCAAAATAAATAAAGCAAAAATGGGTAGAACTGTAAGGAGAAAGACAAACCCACAATTATAGTTGGAAACCTCACCCGTCTCTCAGTAATCACTAGCACCTGTAGACAGAAAATCAGTAGGGATATAAACAACCTGAACATCAAAATCAGAGAACATGAACCTAAGCTCTCTTCTGGAAAAGAGGAGGGAAGACTTTCTAACTTATTTTAGGAGACCAGCATTACCCCAATACTTAAGCCACTTAAAGAAATTTCAAGAAAAGGAAACTATAGACCAGTGTCCTTCATACCAATTTTTTGGATGCAAAAATCTTTAACAGAATATTACCAATTGAATCCAAAAAGGATAACGTGACATGATCTAATGAGAATTAACCCAGAAATTCAAGATCGATTCAAAACCAAAGAGGGTTAAGATTTCACAGAGGGCTGCACTGTTTTTCTACCACTTCCTGATTGCCTTGTGGATGGAGCCACTCCCTGGGATAAAAACATTATTATGGGGAAGGGGGCGATATATATGAAGTTAACAGTAAATGTTGTCTAGTTGGCTCGATTTGGGGGAAAGATCCAGGGAGTAATTGCCACAGAAAGAGTGGAGTTGTGCACCAGATAAATAATGAGGTTATGAAGGAGAAGACTGCGGGTTACATACAATGGTTAATTGACGCGGAATAGCTCGGGGAGGGTTCCTGGGTGTTCCTATGGTGTCAGCCCTGACTTGCGCTGAAGACAGTGTAGGTCTTACAGCATGTGCTTGTGTAGCTGCATTGTTTTACATCCCTGCTCCTCAGCATTGCCGCCCGGATGGAACCTTGAAGGGAGCCATGGCAGAAAGTAACTTTCATGTCGCTCAGCGTAAGCTGGCCCAGGATCCAAGCATTCACCTGAGCAAGCTGCCTAGAGTGTGCTTTTTGTCCTTCCTATGGCTCAAGAGGGTTAGTGAGGGTTAAACTGTGGGCCAACAGTTGGAACAGGTCTTGAGGGTTTTGGATGATTGCCTTGAGCACGGGCTAGCAGACAAAATGTGTGGGGGGCAATGGGGTACCCCAGTGACAGGAACGAGGGTCTACCTCCTGCCTATGTCAGGTTAGGACAGGGCAGTACCATCTGGGGGTTAACTGCGGGCCTCAGCACCTAGAACCAGAGGAGCTCCTCCCTGAAGCTGGGCTGGTAACCGGAAACTGACATGGAAAAGGAAGAGCCCGCAGAAGCAATGGGAAGGAATTCAAACATAGCAGAACACGGGAACCCAAGAGCATGTGGATAGGAACCAGAAGCTTGTGAGGAGCAGTAGGGGGCAGATTGTCCCCGTGTTCATTTCCTAGGTAGCTTAAAATAAAGAAGCTTATTCTTGCAGAGTTCTGGAGGTTAGAAGTCCAAAATCAAGGTGTCAGCAAGGTTGGTTCCTTCCGGAGGCCTCTGAGGGAGAATCTGTCCCATGCTTTTCTGCTGTTGCTGGCAATCCTTGGCCCACCTGGACTTACAGACGCACCACTCCAATCCCTGCTCCATCACGTGGTGATTTTATAAGGACACTGGTCATATTGGCTAAGCGCTCACCCTAATGACCTCATCTTAATTTGATTACTTCTGCAAAGACCTTTTTTCCAAACAAGGTCCTATTCACAGGTACTGGGGGTTGAGCCTATCTTTTGGGGGGACACAGTTCAATCCATAACAGACCTCAGACACAGAGAGGTGTGGGTCCAACAAGCAGAAAGAGCCTATTCGTGAGGCAGCTGAGTGAGAGCGATGTTCGGAAATCTAAAGAAGCTTCAGCTCCAGCAATGACGATCAACCCCAGCTGCGTGAATTATGGGTTGTGAGTTCCGGTGCGTGAGGTTGGCGAGACCAAAGCAGGGAAATCCCAGACCTTAGTATGTATCCCAGAGTACGGGGTGGACCCTCAAGTTCGGACCTACGGGAACAAACAAGGCAGGGGGTCTAGGTGGGACTGGGACCAGCAGCAGGGCCGTAACTGGGCTGAGTCCCTCCCTCAGGGCTACTGAGAGCCCCGGCAATCTGGGTCCATCTAATCTTGTAGGTGGCAGGCAAGAGACCCCTGCTAGGAGGAGAGAAGAGCTGGAGAGGGGGTGGGAGGTGGAGGGGGCAGGGATCCAGGCTGACAGCACCCTCCGGGGTGATGAACTCTCAGGGAGAAATCATCCCTTCATGATGTCCCCTCCTGAGCCCAAGTCCTGCCTATAAAATCAAGACAGGTCCCCTCCATGCTGAACTCATACCCTCTGTGGTCCCGGTTTCTCCTCCGCGATGACTCACTGGTCTGAGCACGCTTCTCCCCACATCAGGGATGGGAAACACGAAGAAGACCATGGTCCGATGCCCTCTAATGTCATTGGATGGAAGTCACTGGGGGTCGACAGTGAGTTAGGGGCTAAAATTATTCAAGCTCTTAAATGGGATAATAAGATAACATTCCTCCTCCTGCTATGAGCTCATTTAATTGTAAAGTTCTTAATAAATTCAGCCTGATTAACTCCAACCTTGTGGGGGAAGGTTACTCAGTGTTGTGGAATTAATTTTAAACAGAAGCCAAAAAAAAAAATTTTTTTTTCGAGCAAGAAAAAAGAAAACCTCCAGTGCAAGATGAGGAGGGAGGGATATTTACATGCAGGAAGGCAGCTCTGAGGAGGCCCACCACTGGGGGGGCCCCCCGCCTGCTTCTGAGATCACACAGCACGGCCTTTGATGAATAATTGACTTTCTCAAACTTGGAGGAGCCTCAGGCGACCTCCCCGGGCCCGGGCCCAGCTTGACCGTACACACCCCAGCGCTGAAGCTGAGGGTGACTCCTGGGGAATGCCTGCCCCTAAGTGCCTTCCGTGTCCCTGTTCCCCCTGTGCCCAGGAGCCAGGCAGCTGTGGTTTCACATCCTGGTCCCTGTAGTTACCGGCTGCCTAACCGTGGATAAGTTTCTCTCTTTGGGCATCAGTTGTGTAACGAGGGCGACAGTCCTCATTGTAAGAATGGACTGCACATGACGTGCTTCTCCCTGTCCAAGGACTGTGTCAGCCACCAAAGCCATTGTTGCCGTGTGGCCTTGGGGTTCATGTGTGCTTTCTGAGGCTCTCAAACCCTGCTCTCCCCCACGGACTCTGCTGAGATGCATCCCTGGCTCTTCCCATTTCAGGCTTCTCTGGTCAGCCTCCTGAGTCTCTCACCGTGGCCTTGAACCACAGGCCAGCCGGAGCAATTTAGAAGACGAGTCCAGTGGTCAAGGTGGACCTCGTGTGGGACATGTGCTCTGCATGTGACAGGCTTTATAGCGAAACCTCTGACCAGCTTTAGAATTCCTGTTGTAGGAAATGGGGAAGGAGGGGCCTAGAGAGGCCTACCGACCTGTGTTTGGGGGCCCAGGAAGCCTGATGAGTTACCCACACCCACATCCCCTACGGTTTCTGATCAACCTGAGACATCAAAGTAAGCAACATTAAAACCGTCTCTGCTCTATTGTCTGAAATTCAGAGCTTAGTTGTAAGGCTGGATTGGAGGACATGGCTCTGACCAGAGGGAGAAAGAGGTCTTTCTCTCTTTCTCCCTGAATGAAATTGGCCCTGGTCCAGGGAGAGTTGCCAGACAGTGGTAGGTGCTTAGATGGGGGGGGGGGGGGGAGCCTCCCCACCCCCGCAGATGAGCTCACTATGTGGTAGGAAAAAGCTGGGTGCAGGATGCGTAGGACTCGGGGTTAAGCCAGAGGGAGCAAAGTCCAGAGCTTGGGGCTGCTCGGGTTTACTACTCTGCCCCTCCTGGAGGGACGGCGAACCTGAGCCAGGCACGCTCTCCAGCCACTGGCCAGCTGGGCCGCCCTAACCCTCCCGCCCCCTGCAACAGAGCCCACACTTTGGTGGTCATGGGCTTCCTGCATCTCAAAGTCTGTGGGGCTGAAAACTCACATTTCATGTCTGATTCAAAGCTCCCCCCTCCCTCTGCAGTCAGTCAAGTTTAGCACTCTGGGGACCTGGAGCTAGGAGGGAGCTTGGTTTGCTCCTTCACCCCTTCCCCTCCATCCTTTGGAGCAAGGGGAGAAAGGTTCTACCTCTGAGATGTCTCCTCTCCATCTCTGGCTCAGGCTCCAGACCCCATCCCTAAGCCCTCTCCCCAGCTCAGCTCTGGAAAAGCACAAGCAAGGTTGAAGCAAGAGGCCAGGACAGAGTGGAAGTGAGCAGCAGGTAGTCAGAATCCCAGAGTCTTGTAGCCCGAGAAACCCTCAAGGCCACCCAGCCCCTCTCCCCGTCATATTTCTTGAATGTGCCATTCTCTCCATTACCATCATCATCATCTTTCCTAAACCTCTGCGGCTCCCCCGCAGCCCTGCAGGGCTGCTTCCCCACGGTGGTTTGGGTCATGCCCTCCTCAAGGACGCCAGGCCAGAGAGTGGGTGGAGGCTGAGATGCAACCTCACAAGGCTGCCCGGGAGGAGCCCCACGTCTGCTGGGGGCGGGCCGCCCTTCTTCCCCTGTCCTCCCACAGAAGGTGCCTGTTCGCCATTCACATGCCATGTGCTCGTGATGGCCCTGCCAACTGGGATCCCTGCTACCGGCCTGACATCTGCACTCCCTCCACCCTGCCTGCTGCACCCCAAATCCGGTCCCCACACAGCAGTGTGGCCTTTCAAAACGCCTTAACCTGGCCATGTCACTCCTCTGCTTAAAATCCTTTAAGAACTTCTCATTGAGCTCAGCGTAGGGTCCAAACTCTTGTATAAGCCTTATAAACACCACACGACTGGACCCACCCGACTCTCAGCCTCCTCCCTCACCCTCTTCCCCCAGCACCTGGGCCCCCAGCTCAGCTGAATTTTCAGCTTCTCCACGTGGGCCTTGTCCCTCCCTTTCCAGCTCCCCTCCCAGATCTGCATGTGTTGTTTACTCTGCTGGAAATGCTGTTTCTTCCACGCCATTCTGCCTGGCTAAATATTATCCATCTTTTACACTTAAAGGATGATTATATGTCCTGCTTCAGCAGGCTTTCGTCCCAACAAGGCTAACGTAGATTTTTAGAAAGCTCCATCAGTCGGTAATATTGTTGTTCTTTTAACCAAGGGTTATGGCCTTTAACCAAGGGTTGTGACCATCATTAGCAATCATGGAATCAATTTATCAGGTTTTGACTAGCATTTTTTAAAATATAAAATTGAATAGAACAGAAAACATCAGCATGAACTCCACTCAGTAAAGGTAAGAGTTATTTGATGAAACTTTGTTGAAATTGTGTGCACGTGTGTGTATGTGTGCGCGCACATGTGTGTGCTCACGTGTGCGCCTGGGTTGTGATGTAACACGTGGTTCTTCCTGTGGATGGTGGTCCAAAACTTTGAAAGCCGTGACAGTCGATGGCTCTGCTGCCCAGCCAGGCTGAGGATCATTGCTTTAGTTCTTTGAGGCTCTTAGGGTCATGGAATTGTTGACTGAAATACACGGTCAGAGGCCAGGAAGGAAAGAGCTGCTAACAACATTTCAGCTTCTCTGTAGGAGTTGCCACTATGCCCAGATCATGCTTCTGCATCTTCTTCCTCCCTAGACAGCTATCACCCCTGTTATCAGCTCCCTGTGTGTGTCCTCCCAAAGTTCATGTGTTGAAATCCTAACCCTAAATGAGATGGTGTTCAGAGATTAGGTTTAGATGAGATTATAAGGGTAGAGCCCCATGGTGGGAACAGTGTCCTTATGAAAAAAGAGACTAGAGCTTGTGCTCTTTCTGCCACGGGAGGACACAGGAAGGAGCTCATCAGCAAGGAAGAATGCTCTCATCACACCGGCTCTGCTGACACCTTGATCTTGGACTTCCCAGCCTTCAGAAGTGTGAGAAATAAATGTGTGTTGTTTAAGACAGCCAGTCTATGGGAGTTTGTCTGAGCACCCAAAGCTGACTGAGATAGCGCCCAAGTTCCTCCCTCTCCCCTCACCCAGCTTATAAGGATTCCTTAGTGGATGTCAGTGGCCCAGATGGGTGTCTGTGTCCTGCAGGCACATCACAGGGCAACCATCTTGAAAAACTGGGCTGACTCTTTAATGGGTGTGTGTGTGTGTGATAGAAGTTGCCATTGGCTGCCAAACTTTACTGTACCCCAGATGTGAAACTCCCGGGAGTCTACCTTTGGCAAGTAGCATAGACTTGGCCTTGGTGTCTGTGCCCCCATAGCACGTGGCTGAGAGGGAGTGTCGGGGAGGCAACCCACGCACACCTGGTTTCCCATCCAGGTCCATGGGCTCCCTGAGAGTAGCACTTAGCCAACTTCCATAAACAAAGACGTTCATCTTTGTCAGCCCTAATGAGCCGCACTTGTCAGACCGGAACCAGAGAGCAGCTGTGTTGGAGGGAGACAGATCACTTAATCCAAGGCTCCTGATGTGGCAGCCCCTGGCACAGTAGCGATCATGGCATTTAACTACAGAAGGGGCCTGGAGGACCCCCGTAGGGGGAGGGCTGGCTGCCCTTGACGGTTCTCATCAGGACAAAGTGTGTGAGCTGGCAAATCCAGTGTGTGCGTTGTCTGGTGCTTTTCTCCCCGAAGAGCATATGCTTCTGGGTCTGTGCACCCTGCAGATGCCTGGGCAGGAAGAGAGAGGCAGGGGTGGCAGCCTCTGTTGGCAGCAGAATGCGGGCCCAGGTAAAAGGACTGTTTTCAGAGTCATCCCTTTTGGTTCCACCAACTTGTTTCCTTTTAGGATTTTTTTTAGGAAAGACTCTTGGGTGCAAGGGACAGAAAACCCATTCCAAATGAGTTTAGGCAAAAGCGTTTGTATGGACTCATGGGCTCTATGCTGCAAGCAAGGTGGGAAGCAGCTGGGCTTCATGAACAAGTACCTCTGGGAACTCAAACATGACCCGGATGCCTCTGCTTCCTCTCCATGCTTCCCTCTGTCTGCTGGCTTTGTCCCCTCTCCCTATAGACAGGCTTCCTCCATCAGTGGGAAATTTGGAGATGACAGCTCTCAAGTTTTACCTCTCAGGGTTTCCGCCCCTGCAAAGGGGTTGACGTAAGCCTTTTCTGGCCCCAAACTGAGAAAAACAAAAACGCCCAGGAAAGAGCTCTGACTGTCCATTGTAAGCCAACCAACACGCTCATCTATGGCATAAGCCATGGAGTCACCTAAGGCAGCTCTCATGGGGATCCCATGGCTGGAATCAGAGAGGACGGTTCTTGGGTAAAAGTCAGAGTCCTCAGTAGACAGGATAGCACATGTCCACTTTAATGGTCTTTGGTCCTCACTTCCCCCCAAACCCATATCCAACTCAGCTTCTTCCCCTCTTTCCTGGGAGAAGGTCCAGAGACCATTCACATCCCTGAAGACACTCAGGGAATGAGAGCAGGGAGGATGGGTGGGATTTTCCGATGCTGGTAAAGTCCAATTTTACCACCCATCCAATGTTCAGGGCTATATGTGACATTCAGAACTGACACCAGGACAAATGCTGGGCTTGCCAGGCACTTTTACTTTGTTGATTTTGACAGTTAAGTATCCCTGAGGCCAGGATCCTGGTGGGCTTTGCATATTTACTAAGCCACTTCTCACCTGTACCAGCCCTAGGTACTCAGATACACATGGCATAATAAGGATTATACTTTTGAATGACAGTGTACTGCAGGTGACAAAAACACATCACAATCACTCTCCCAGTAGCTTTTCAAACGTTTTTGACCACGAACCTCAGTAAAAAATATATTTTTGAAATGAAACAATACACTTCACATCATGATCCAGTACATACAAATACACACACACACACACACACACAAACTGAAACAAGTTTTGAAAAACTCTATTTGCCTCTATTACACATGATGCAATTTGACGGTTTTTACTCTGTTCTTTCCTTTTCTATTCTATTTTTATAACGCTACTAAAATTTTTTCATGACCCAGAGATGAGACTGAACCTGCATGTTGATAATAAACATGCACAACCTCACTGAGTCTTCACACATCATTGGCCTCATTGAACAGCAAAAGTTTTAGAGCAAAAGTTTCATGGATAGTGTTCCTTCTGGATGCCAGGCCCTGGCCTGGGCTTTTTTTTTTTTTAATCATTGATTCTTATGGACATTTTATTTTATTAATTAAAAAAATTTTTAATACAATTTTTAAAGGTTACTTTCTATTTACAGTTATCACAAAATATTGGCTATATTCCCCATGTTGTACAATACATTCTTGAGCCTATCTTATAACCAATAGTTTGTACCTCCCCCTCGCCACCCTTAAGAAAGGAGCCAGACCTGGGAGTGAAGCCACCTTCGCCACACCAGCCTAACCCACGTGGAGATAAAGAATCTCCCAGCTGAGCCCTGCCCTGACCACACAAGGGTGAGATATAATAAATTCGTTGCTGTCTTGAGTCAGCAAGTGTTGGATATGTTGTACGACACAATAGAGAGTTTCAAGAGCTCCAATCCACCATCAGCTTCCAGCTTCCAGGTTCTTGGGATGCTCTGCCTCTTCTCCCTGCAACTGAAGATGAGTGGAGTAAGGCTCCATCCCACCGCGTGGATTCTGCTGAGAATGTGCAAAGGCAGCACATCTTCTCTCCCCTCCTCTGCTGCTGGGGGCCCATGACTTAGGGGCAGAATCTCGACTTTACAAGCCAGGAGGATGCAATCAGTGGGAACGTCGGGGGCTTCCGGGCCCCCATCTCATATACGCTAACCTTCCCAGTGGGGCACTGGCCACCTGTAGGTGACTTTCACTGGGGGGCGGCGGGGAGACCAGAGAGAAGGAGGCTACCAATTGAGAGGGTAATTGTGCCGGGCATGGAAATAGGTGTAAAGAATAGAAAAGCATTTCTTAGGGCTTCCCTGATGGCGCAGTGGTTAAGAATCCTTCTGCCAACGCAGGGGACACGGGTTCGAGCCCTGGTCCGGGAAGATCCCACATTCCCTGGAGCAACTAAGCCCGTGGGCCACAACTACTGAGCCTGCGCTCTAGAGCCCTCGAACCACAACTACTGAGCCCACGTGCCACAACTACTGAAGCCCGCACGCCTACAGCCCGGGCTCTGCAACAAGAGAAGCCACTGCAATGAGAAGACCAGACACTGCAATGAAAAGTAGCCCCCGCTCGCCGCAACTAGAGAAACCCTGTGCGCAGCAATGAAGACCCAACGCAGCCAAAAATAAATAAATAAATAAAATAAATTTATTAAAAAAAAAGAAAAGCATTTCTTTGCGTTACGACATGAGTCTCAAGGCACCCTGACTGACTGACAGTGGAGGGAGGAACACAGCCCTGGAATCAAAAAGCTTTTCTTCTTGAGAGGATGCATTGTTACACTCAGGCTCAACACCGCACAATGAAGGAAAAAAGAAACCCTATACCCTCTGCTGCCCCAGAGGCGAGGCTGTACTATAAGGGCTGGAGGCCAGGCCGGAGCTGGGAAGGTAGAAGGTAGTGGGGGAGGGGTGGGAACTGTTTGTTAATATTTACTCAAATTAATAAGATGTTGAGCAACAGCCTCTAAGTAAAAGCTACAGTTAAAATTAGTAAGTAGTTAATCCTGGTCTAACAATGCGGAATAATTAATATCCACATGCATGTGCTTTTCTCTCTTAAACAGTCGTTAAAGAGAAATACCTGTTTTTCTCTTTCGGCTTACCCCAGTGAGTAAGCGCAATCTTTTATTGATGAGAAGAGACACACGCTGGAAAAAACACAGGAAGAGCATGAAAACCCCTCCAGCCTTCTCTCGAGACGTGTAAGAAATCTCAAATTATTAAACCATACGGAGGGCGTAAAGCGAGCGGGTTGTTCCCACCGCGGGGCCGAGGCCCAGTTTCCCTCTGCCTTTCGGCTCCTCTGAAGGGTTTGGGGCTGTCAGAGCGCTAAGGCTTGTCTGCCCTGAGGAAGGAGCCCCCTGTGAGTTGGTTTTCCTGAGGACAAGGAGAGAACTGATTTCTGTGGCCTGTTTCTGCTCCTTTCTGTCTGACTGGGTCTGAATTCTCTGCCCCCAAATGAGTGGGTGAGGGTAGTCCCGAGGGAGGATGAAACAGCCCAAGTTCAGAGGCTCCTGGGCCCTCCCGGACTCCAGCCACCTCCGGCCAGCTCACCCCACCTGGGTTCAAGGGCTTCGGCCAACCTGACAGGTGAGGTCAGGGCAGGAAAAGGCGCAGGAGCTGACATCTGACAGCACTTTACAGTTTACTCTTTACGGCTCTTACACTCGTTATGCAAAGTTATTCTGTTCTCCTGCTGAATCCCAGCGGGGCTCCCGCCAGAGCTTCTGCCTGGAAATTCTGGTCCTGCCTTGGGTCTCTGATGCCACCCTGTAGCTGTAGCCCCAGCACCTTGGTGAAGACGCCCGGCTGCATCCCGCAGTGTGTGCTTTGTTTGTGCTTTGTTTTGTAGACGCTGCCTCTCCGTTTACTGAACCCACCCAGGGGCTGGATCAGTCCTTGAACTCCTGGAAAAGGGCCACACGTCAAAATACTGTCAGTGGCCTCCAACTTGTCACTCAGGCAGGAATAAAGCTGTAATTGGAGACAAAGTGTCCCGAGAGAGAGGACCCGGAGTACATTTCATAGACACAGACACAAGCCCCCACCCCTTTTTTTTTTTTTTTTTTTTGGTACGCGGGCCTCTCACTGTTGTGGTCTCTCCCATTGCGGAGCACTGGCTCTGGACACGCAGGCTCAGCGGCCATGGCTCACGGGCCCAGCCGCTCCGCGGCATGTGGGATCTTCCCGGACCTGGGCACGAACCTGCGTCCCCTGCATCGGCAGGCAGATTCCCAACCACTGCGCCACCAGGGAAGCCCTCAAGCCCCCTTTATTTAGCTCCCAGCGATGCACCTCTGGCCCACGGGCCCTCACAGTGCCTGTTTCTGCAGCAACATGTTGGTAAATTTACTCACCTGTAACCCCCTGGATTGTGAGCTCTCTGAGGCCAGGAGACTGTCTTACTCACTGTCAAATGTCCTGCACCATGGCACAGAAGAAAGGTTCTATAATGATTTGGTAAATTAATAGATGGAGATTTAAGCCATCACTTGGGAGAGAGGCTGGCACCAGGCAAGGGATGGCCACCCAAGGACCAGAACCAGGGGGCACCTTCTTTCTGAGCTGGAGCATCTTGTACTAAGACCCCCTTGTGACCTCTACCACTGTCCTGTCTTCTACTCCTGCCCAAGCCTCCCCGGGGGCCACAGGGATGGGGAAGGTGAGAGAAGCTCCGTGGGTACTGGACTGGCGAATTCTCACCTGGGGCACCAGGAGCATCCCTCCCCTTCTCACGGCCACCGCTGTTCCCTGTCCCTGGCAGCTGGTCCTGGGGATCTCCTTCCAAGCAGCAATGTCGAAAAGAATTACAGAAGAGGTAAGATGAGGAAGCCTCTGCATGATCACTCTGCAGTGACTTGACCAGGGTTGGAGAGAGATGAACGAACTCCCTGGAACCCTGGGGGTGTCAACTAAAGTGGCCCCGTTTACATGCATTCTTCTTCCTAAGGACAGCATCCTTTGGGGCACCATCCCTCCCAAACTCCGTAAAGGCTTCCTGTCTGGGCTGGTTGACTAGGGTTTCCACCTGACTTATTAGCTCAACTTTCCTTCCGTCCTGTAGTTACCCTCTGTGGTGGGCAGAATCATGGCCCCCCAAAGATGCCCACATCCTAATCTCTAGAACCTGTGGATATGTTTGTTAACTTACATAGCGAAGGGGAATTAAGGATACTAACCTGAATTTATAATAGGGAGATTATTCTAGATGATCCAAATGGTCCAATGTAATCTAAAGTGTTGTTAAAGGTAGATGAGGGAATTGGAAGACAGAACCAGAGAAACGGTAGTGTGGGAAAGATCCAGCCACCACTGTTGGCTTCCAAGATGGTGGAAGGAGGCGCTGCAGTCAGGAGCACATCAATGCCCCTCAAGGCTGTGACCCAGGCAACGTGCCTACAGGTATAAGGACCAAGGGATGCCTCATGTCGCCTGTTTTCCTTCTGCTGGCACCCACTGGTGTCATGGGCCATCCATGCTGGCTGGGGCTACAGCTCCAAGCGTCTTGAGGCTGGGTCCCTTAGACACATGATGGGTCTGGGATGCATCCCGTTGCATTTCAAGGAAACAGGACAGACTCAGACGGTAGGCTGGCGTAGAGGGATCCTGGGTCATACCTGGGTTGGGCTAGGTAGGCATCTTGGGCAAACAGAAATAGGCAGAGCCACGGACAAGGTCCCAGAAGTTACTGGGGGCCACAACTAAGGAAACAAGAGCTGTTGGCAAGTCCAGAGGATTAAGGTGGCCTTGGGGAAGGACCTAGGAGTGAGACCGAATGAAAGGAAAGAGAATGGCTGTAAAGAAGCTTGGAGAGGCTCAGCCATAGTAAGCCTTTGTTCTGGGAGCCCCTCTCACGGACGCGGCCTGCCTGCTACACAGCCCACTGGGTGAGACTGCCTGGTGACCTACCTCTTAGCGCTTGTACAGAGCTGATCCTCAATCAATGGCTCAACTCTTGAATCTAACTGGTTTGGGCTGGTTCACCCACCTCTGACCACAGAACTGATACACTTTGAATGTTTGCCATTACAAAGCACTTGCACTTGGCTAACGGGAGCAATTGGGCAAAATGTATTAATAACCTCAAAAATACTGAAAACTTTTGACCTGGTAATTGTCCTTCTGGGAATCTAGCCTAAGGGTATCATTAGAGATGTGCACAAGGATTTTGCTCAAAGAAGTTCATCACAACATAATTTTGAATAGAAAACAACAAATTGCTTAAATGTTCCACAAAAGGAAAATGGTCGCGTATAGAAAAATCCCTATGGTGAAATACAATACAGCAACTGAAAGTAATTACAAGGATGCTTTTTGAGGCGGCAAAATGCCCATGATATAAAATTGCATTAAGGGCTTCCCTGGTGGCACAGTGGTCGAGAGTCCACCTGCCGATGCAGGGGACGCGGGTTCGTGCCCCGGTCCGGGAAGATCCCACATGCCGCGGAGCGGCTGGGCCCGTGAGCCATGGCCGCTGAGCCTGCGCGTCTGGAGCCTGTGCTCCGCAACGGGAGAGGCCACAACAGTGGGAGGCCCGCGTACCGCAAAAAAAAAAAAAAAAAAAAATTGCATTAAAGAATAAAGAATACCTGAGTTGGGGGATGTGGACATTTGCTACTTCTTTTGGTTATGCTTTTCTACATTTTCTAAAATTTCCACAACGATCACACACTACTTTTAGAATTGGAAGAAGAGAAGAAATTGCCGCCTTCTTTGGGCCCGTAAAGAGTTTGTTTCCTGACACCAGTGTCCCTCATTAACCCCGCTGAGGTTTACAAAGCCGGCCCCACGCGCTCCCTGTCAGACCTTGCCTGGCACAGCCCAGCGGGAAAGTTGTGTGTTTGGCTCTAATTCCAAATCCCAATAAAAACATCACAGCTGCTTTTCTTCTGAATTCTCATCACTGCAGAACCGAAAGCTTCCCCTACGCTTTTGATTCTCTGCTACACTGCCAATATCTCTTTTCATGCAAATACTAAATATACTTTAATGGATCCAGATTATTACTGACGTAACCCAAGAACCGGATGATATAGGCACCATCAACTGAGTTCCCAAACTCTGAGTTCAAGTACTCACAAGTCTCTACAGAGGCGGGGGACATAAATCCAGTTCGGTCTTGAGAATTGTCTCAGTTCAGAATGGAAAAGAAAATCCAAATTGGCTTAAACAATAAAGGGAATTTATCGTTTCATCAAAACAGAGACTTCAAACACTTCAGGCCCAGTTTGATCCAGTGGTCCATGGTGGCATCAGGGCCCTCGTGCTGTTTTCTCTACTGTTTCCTTGGCCCAGTTTCATCTTCAATCTGGTTTCCGTTAGGGTTGCAGCGATCCAGGCAGGTGGGCCTCTAGCCACAGGGCCCCATTCAGAAGGGAGGATGCCATTGTCCCAACCTCCCCAGCAGGAATACTGAGATTTGCTCTGGCTGAACGGGCTCCACTCAGGCGCTCACCTCTGAACTGTGACCAGAGGGACGACATGCACTGATTATCTTAAACTATCAAGAGTTGGGGTGGGGGCAGTCAGTTCCACCAGAATCACATGGACCCCCCCCCAAGCAGAAATCAGGACCTCTGGAAAGTAGAAAACGAATGCCCGCAGTTACCACAAGTGTCCACCGTGGGAAAATTGTTCTTTGACATTCCTTTTGGGAGAATAACTAAGGGTTGCTTTGCACGTATCAACTACAGGAATATTTATGGCTGTTCAACTCTAGTATTTTATTCAGCAAACATTTACCATTAATTTCCAAATCCAGTTAAATACTATATTTTGATTTTTCATTGTTTCTGGCACTTCAGGGAAATTAATGGTTTAAAGAACAGTGATTCAAAATGTTTCAGTGCCCTAAGGAAACAAAGGTTAGAAACCTAATTATAGCTTTTCTTTGGGGGAAAAACAGAAGAGTTCAATCAATAGACCCATGAAATCCATCCATGAGGAGAGACTCCTTCCTTGGGATCTTATCAGCCTTTACTCAAGTTCTCCCCTCTGCCCAAATGCCCTTCCCCTTCCTTCTCTGCTAAACATTCCTTCTCAAATGTCCATGGTCCTCTCATGTGCCCTCCCCTGGGAAGCCTTCCTGACCTTCTCTCCACGTCGTGGAATCCATGGTTCTTTCCCATGCCCTCTGCCCGTACTTACTACATTTATTATGGGGTGCTGTGCTCCTGTCCACTACCCTGCAGACCATAATAAGCTGGGGGGTGAGGGGCTGGGGTGAGGAAGGGGGTGCGGAATGACAGTGATCACGAAAAAGTCCTAGTGGGAAGGATGGCCAAAGGATATTGGAACTCTTCTGGTGATGAGCACTGGGGAGAAACGCAGGGAAGGGAGCTGGGAGCTGTGTCCTACAGGCCAATTGTTGATGGATAGGAGGAGGGTGACAACAAAGAGAGTCAAGGAATAAAGGAAAGGAGGAGACACCATCCCTTCAGGTGTCCCTGGAGATTCAGAGAGGGGCACTGGGATTTCCACCATACATGCAAGGCTCCTGGGAGTTGGTCCTTCACGTCTTAAAAGATGGGAGATTGGGGTATTTAGACACCTGACATTTGGGTTAGCTTTTAATAAAAAAAGCAACTGTGCCCCCTTTTTAAAAAAATGCCCCATTCTAAGCATCTAGAGGTTTCCTACCACGTAGGGACACCAGAAAATGTTTTTTGAGCAAAAATATGTCTCGTTTCAGAAAACATTTCCATGCCGGAAGTCAACCTGTCTCTCTCTCTCTCTCTCTCTCTCTCTCTCTCTCTCTCTCTCTCTCTGTCTACCTCTATCTCTCCCTGTCTCTGGGCTACAGGCTGCCTCCCTCCTGCTCCACCCCATGAAAGCTGCTCTGGCCACAGTCTGTTGGCACCTTCCAGCCCAGGGCACGGGAAGCCCCCTTCATCATTTGGCTCGGGGGTCGGTAAGCTACCACTTGTGGGTGAAATCTAGCCTGCCACTTGCTTTCGTATGACCCATGAAAATAGTTCTCACACTTTTAAATGGTCAGCCAAATAAAATCAAAAGAAGAATCCTGTCTCATGACGTGAAAATTACATGAAATTAAAATGTGGGCACCTGTAAAGGGTCTGCTGAAGGCCTATTGGAACACAGCTATGCTGTCGCTCATTGACATATTACCTGAGTCTGCTTCCCTGCTGCAAAGGCAGAGCTCAGCAGTTGCAGCAGATGCCTTCTGACCTGCAAAACTGGAAATATTTGTTCTCTGGCCCTTTACAGAAAATGTTTGCTCACCCCCGCTTTAGATCTTTAAACTTCGCTCTGCTCTGAGAAGTCGGACATAATCGGTGACCTTTCTCTCTCTCTGACTCCACCAGGGACAGCTCACTGTGGCAGAATGAACCACAGTGAGACCTGTTTCTGCTTTTTTCACGAGGACGGATTCCCACACTCACCCTTGGTGAGGTTTCTGCCAAGCCTAGGACCTGGTTAAGAGACTTTCACCTTGACAAGGTCACCCATGAAGGACGGAAGTTTCAGAAACTGGTTCGTCCATGTGCCCAGAGGCCCCGCCCACCCTGGCCCAAAGCTGCCCGTCATCGTCTCTTATCAGGAAGCAGGAAACTGTCCTTGGGCCCTCAGAAACCAAGGCTCTTCCTCTCTCAGTGAGTCTGACGCAACCCTTACAGCCCCCGGACATCAAATGCGCTCTGACCACCAGCTTTGGGAAACTCATTTGAAATTGAAAACTGCGGGTGAAGTCATCAGACATCTGAATGAATGCTGTTCTTTCTTACAGACGAAGGCAGAGAGTTGCACTTGCTATTCAAACCTGGAAGTTCCTTTTGATGGTTCAAACAAGGAGAGGAAATGGCTTCAAGTATGTTCTTCGAAGCTAATCAAGCCTGCGGTTGTCCTCAGCCCTGCTGTTTGGATTCATGGGAAGAAGGTCCTTGTTTGAAAGGCACCCTGGAGAGTGTGTGTCTTAGCCTGGGCTTGCAAGCCGTTTTCAAAGCTGGCGGAGTCCTGGTTGGGCCCTTGTGAGATGTCCTCAGACTTGAGCCGGCTTTGTGGCCTCCCGGGTGGTCCTGGGGTCACTTGAGATGGCATGGACATGGGTAGCCCCGAGTGTGACCCACCCCCCGACTTCAGCTGTGCAAACTTGGCAGAGACATTGCCCTCTCTGAGCCCGAGGTTCTTCCTCTGTGGAGTAACACCACTCAGAGCATACCGCAAAGGAATTGGGGGGATTAAACAAATAACGTCAAGTTTACGAGCACACAGGTTGTACACAATACGTCGTAAACCAATATTGAAACAGCAGTGAAGGAAGCATCTTGTTTCCCTTGGGAACTTGAGCCCTCTGGAAATAGAAAAGTAAACTTTGTGTTTTCTTAGCACCTTTGCTTAAAACTGACAAAGACCATCTGCTAAGCTTCCCCCAACACACACTAACAACCACCACCAACAAACAATAACAAAACTATGACAGCTACAGGGTAATTACAAGGTGCCAGGGCAAGTGCTTTGCATATTTACCCACCGGATTCTCATAACAACACCGTAAGGCAAGTATCAGTCCTGTGTTTTCCCACTTTTTAGGTGAAGACCTGAGGCATAGACAGCTAGTAAGCTGTGAAGACAGGATCAGAACCCAGACAATATAAACCAGAGCCCATGACCTAAACCACTTTGCTGTATTGTCCTTAGTAAATGGATAAATAAATAATGGGTGGATGTGTGGACAGGTAAGTGAATGACGAAATGAATACATTGATGCCTTACGTCCAGGTTGTCCAGGCTAAAGGCATTTGCAGAAGTTTAGGGACGCAATCTGCTAAGGGCTGGCTTGTAGCTGACGCAGACGAGGGTCAGGGGAAACGTGTCTGCACACATGTCCATCTGATGCATCAACTCTGCCCATCGTCCCAGCCAAGCCCTTGAAAGCAGAACTCCAGGCGCCAGAGAAAGGTCCAGAGGGTAGGGGCTCAGACAGGGATGCTCTGAACTGCCCCAGTAGATCACACCTGCTCACAAGCGTCAGTTCAACCTGCATCCCCAACTCTTCTTCTGCTGTTGCTAAATATCATTCTAACTCAGGAGGCCCTGTAGCAAAAAGTGGAAGAAAATCCTTTGCTGGAGATTCCTATGTAGATGGAAAAGCAATTACGGGCCCCTTGGAACATCCACACTGCCCCAAACTCACCAACAGTGCCTACAATTCAGCTTTCCTCTGACTGCTGCTGTGTATACCTGGTGGCCCTTCAGAGGGCAGCTGGGGACCAAATGCATGTTGGCAAATACTTTCCCAGCTCAGTAATGTTGGGATATAGAAGCAGCACTGGGGACTTCCCTGGTGGCGCAGTGGTTAACAATCTGCCTGCCACGGGTTTGATCCCTGGTCCAGGAAGATCCCACATGCTGCGGAGCAACTAAGCCCGCGCGCCACAACTACTGAAGCCCGCGAGCCGAGAGCCCGTGCTCCGCAACAAGAGAAGCCACCGCAGTGAGAAGCCCGTGCACCGCAACGAAGAGGAGCCCCCGCTCGCTGCAACTAGAGAAAGCCCGCGCGCAGCAACGAAGACCCACCGCAGCCAAAAATAAATAAAATGAAATAAATAAATTAAAAAAAAGAATACCTATGAATCAAATGTTGGATTTCTAGGATTCACCCTCTATTTAAAATTTAAAAAAAAAGAAGCAGCAGCATTGTTTGACTTGGGATGATCTGTTCCCCACACTCAAGGAGACGCAGCCTCACCTAAGATGAAGTGGGTTTTTACAGGAGGCAGCACCTAAGCTGGAATGTGGCCTGCCTGCCACACTGACTGGATCACAGAACCGTGTCCTCCCATGAGCCTTTAGGGGAGAAAGGAGAGAGGGAAGGAAAGATTTTATTGATCATCATTTCTTATGATCCAGATCCAGATGAACATTTTCTCATTGAGCAGAGTGGTGAGGGCACAGCTTTGGGGCCAGAAAGACATGGGTCTGAGTCCCAACACTGGAAATGACTAGCTTTGTGGTCTTGGGCATGTTATCAGTTATCTACTACTGGTTTTCAAACTACCTCGAAATGTAAAGGCTTCAAACAATAATGGTTTAGCTCAGGAATCTGAAATTAGGGCAGGGCTCAGTGGGGATGGCATCCTGGTTCTATGTGGATGAAGGATAGAGAATCGATTTTTAAAATAGCTCACTCACCTGGCTCCAGGTGGTTGCTAGCTGATGACTGGGAGTTAGTTCAGGGAGGCTATGGGCCAGAGACCCCAGTTGCTGTCCCTGTGGGCCTTTGTGTGAGCTGTTTGGGCTTCCTTGTGGCAACATGGATAAAGTTCCAAGAGTGAGTATCCCAGGAAAACGAGGAGGGAATGTGTGGCCTGTCCATGACCTAGCCTCTAACACCACACAGCATCACTTCTGCTGTACTCTTTTGGTGGAGGCAGTCACAAAGGGATAATGTCAGGGTGGTCCAGACCTAATCAGATGAGCCCTGTAAAAGAGGGTCAAAAAGTCAGAGACTCTCTCCTTCTGGCCTTGAAGGAGTAAGTGTCACCAGTTCCACAGACGTAAGGAAAGAAATACTGCCAACAACCACATGAATTTGAAAGATGACCTGGGCCTCAGGTGAGATCCCAGCCCCAAATGACACCTTGATCAAATCTGTGAGACCCTGAGCAGAGGACCCAGGCAAGCCATGCCCAGCTCCTGACCCACAGGAACTGTGAGACAATAAATGTATGTTGTCTTATGTTGCTAAATGTGTATCATTTATCATGCAACGATAGTACACTGAAACCCCCAGATTACTGCCATGGTCATCTAACTCCCATCCTGCTTTGCTTTTGTCCTTCTTGAGTTTATTGCAAACTCAAGAGTGATCCAGATTCAGCAATCCTCTCCAGGTTCTGCCACAAAATCTCCCCACCCCCCCCCCTCCGGCACTACCGTAACTCGATAACCCGTCATCTAATGACTCCATTATTTTTCATTCCATAGGAAATTATCCGTGGTCAGAAATGTAACCGAAGGGATAAGCCCATTTGATGACAAGCAATGAGTCTGGAAGCACATGTGAGTCTGCCACCTCAGTAGTCCTGAGCCCCAGCCCCTCTGCAGCCCTTCTCCTAGCTTCTGTCAACACACCCTCTTCCCTTTTATTTCTCTAGCCCAAGGGGAGGTCACTAATCTCTGGGCCACATCCATATCCGTCCTTTTGCTCTTTCATTCTTCCCATATCCAAGTTCTTATATTCAATCCCCTCCATTTGAAATACCTAGTGTGACTTCTGTTGTCCTGACTGCCTCACCCATCTTCCTGACTTAGCCTAAGTGAATCTCAGGTCCTTGCAACCCAAAGATCTTTGACCATAACAGAGAGGGTTTGTGACTTGCCCACAGGTTTGAATTCAGGTCATCTTGTTCCAAGATCAGTGTCCTCCCCACTGCACCACCCTTGGATCTTACAGACCAAAAAGAAGCGTATGGAATGGACGCATGAACAGGCCAACAACCACAGGCACCAAGTACTCTCACTCTCTCCCCTTGGACCAAAAATGGATTAACCCCTTGCTGCCTGAAAGACTTTAAATTACCCATCCTTCAGCAAAACACCCAGAGCTAGGCTCTCGTCCAAACTCCTCTCACATCCCAGTCTGCAATTTCCTCTGAACAAAGTGATCGCACTACCCTTTTACCAGGGAAGATCCGTCTTCTGAGCCAGGTGACAGGCGCCAAATGGGAGGTGAAGCGTTCTGCCTTTTCTCCACCATCTGTTCACATAACCCCAAGCCACCCTCGGGTCTGCGCTGAACCCGCTTGGCTTGTTCCGAACGGGCTGCCGGGGCTTTGATTGCTTTTCTCTCAGTGTGTGCACTCTGAGGGCACCCCATATTCCAGCTTACTTCCCCTGCCTCTTTAGAGGAAGCATCTGATGCGATATGTGTCAGCTGGCTGAGCACAGATCCAGGAAGGAGCGTGGCACCGGTAGATGACCAGAGTCAGCATCAGGATTGGGTTTTGCACATCCAGGACTCTGTTTCTTGTTACTCTGTGGGCTTCTGTTCGCATGTTATTCTCAGCCTGGGATGTCATAAACATAGGGACTGAGTTGAACTCAACAAGATGGCCCTTTATTGCTGCAAAAATACGACCTGACAAATTCAACATATATCTCCGAGGAAACTCAGGAGGGTCCCAAATCCAGTCATGGAATGGGGTCCAACACCCCCAAGCAAACACTTTCCTTTAGATCTGTTTAGGACAGAATAGGGGGTTGGGGCAGTGACCCACCCTGCCCATGACATCTGCGCCATCTCATTTATGCGTCTCCTGAATAAGGTGAAACGGACATCACTGCCCGGGGCAATGACTTCTTTTCAAATCATTTTACACCACTGACGTGACAAGAGCCAAAAGAGAGACAGGAAATTCAATCCCTTCCGATGTCTGCACAGATGAACCACCTCAAAGAAATTAGGAAAGTGTCTTCATGACAGTGACATAAAGGCATTGCTGTTCAGTATGTTAATGAAAAATCCATTGATGTTTGGCATTTATCAAGTGTCAAAAATTAAATTTAGCTGTCCTGTGATTTTAATTAGCGCTAACCCAGTTAAGCCAGCAGGTTCCTGCTATGGCTCAGGCAGATACCTTCATCTGCATAGTTTTTACCAGATAACTTGCCGTGAGAGGAGTGGGCGGCATGGAAGAGCTTCAGGAGAAGGTGGTGTTTCAACTAGACTTTGAAGAAGTTTGACATCTCAGAGGGGATAAGCTCGTTCCAGGAAGAATGAACAGCACGTGCAAAGGGGAAGAGAGTTAAAAGAACAAGACACGTTCTCAGAATAGCAAATAGCCCAGTTTGCCTGGAGAGTGATGGGGAGATGAGAAGGAGAGGCAGACAGGAGCTGGGCTGTGAAGGGTCTCAAAGCTAGAGCGGAAATCAATCTTGTAGAAATGGGGAGCGGTTAAAAGCTTTGGGGCAAAAACCTTATCTATAAATTAGTTTGTAAAATGCATATTTATATATGTGAATACATAGAAAATGATATACCAGACAGATAACGGTAGCTACTGCTAGAGAGGACAGAGGCACTGGATGGAACAGACAGACCTTCACTTAACTGTATTGTTAGAACTGTTACCAATAAATGAATGTATTGCGTGATTAAAATAACTTTAAAATAATTCATACAATTCTTGACAAATGTATTAGGGCCACAGATTGACCCAACTTTGCTCACATGTGTCAAGAAAACACAGCTTTTTTGTTTCTTTGAGACTGATCTAATCTCCCCGGCCACCCTGCATCCCTCTGGCTGATGGAAGGGCAGGCACAGGGGAAACGGACGAACAGTAAACTTTCCAGTTAATAGTGTCCTGGTGTCTGACAGCTTGATGGTCTCTGCTGAATAAACCGTCCTTTTCTGATCCCATCTTCCTCTCTCAGATTTCTTCCTTCTGCCTCTGCTCCTCTCTGAAAGAGAGGCTTTTTTTTTTTTTTTTTGCGGTACGCGGGCCTCTCACTGTTGTGGCCTCTCCCGCTGCGGAGCACGGGCTCCGGACGCGCAGGCTCAGCGGCCGTGGCTCACAGGCCCAGCCGCTCCACGGCATGTGGGATCTTCCCAGACCGGGGCACGAACCCGCGTCCCCTGCATTGGCAGGCGGACTCTCAACCACTGCACCACTGGGGAAGCCCTGAAAGAGAGGCTTTTATGCCCTCAGGTAAGAGGAGAAGGGGGCTTCGAGCCTAATAGCATCCTTCGGGTTGTCCCGGTCTCTGTCTCAGTGGCCAGCCACGCCACCTGGTCTCTGGGGGAGTCTTGCCCCCTCCCTAAAATCCAGGTCCCAGCCATAGGAACCTCTGAGCCTGCGTCCTCCTCACATTCCTGGCATGTGCTCTGTATCTCCAGAAATTCTGGATCCCTGCCCGGCACGCACAGGCCACGGAGACCAGGGGTGCCGTCCAGGGTCTCACCTATCAGGCCTCACCCTCAGCCAAGGTCGTGCCCCCGGTCCTGTTCCATGGTGGACCATCTCCCAGACACAGGCCAGGCTGCTCCTTCAGTACTAGCGCCCCCCTCTGGCTGTGGCCAGCGGACTGGTCCGCCCCCTTCACCGTTTCAAGCTCCCCAAACACCCCTGTGGATCTTTCTTCAGCACCACTAGTTTGGGTGATGATGATTGGGGGCGGGAGAGGGTGGGGGTCGAGGGCCCTGGCATTTAATCTCCTTGTTCCTTGTCGCTCTCTCTCCTCCAGGATGGGAGGGGGAGCTCCAGCTTCCTTTCCTCACTACAAGGGCTTCCCTAGAACAAATCTTCTTTTTGGGTCTTTCAGCCTTAGCACAGGAGAGGAATCCCCTCTGTTATGGGCTGAAATTCATGTGTTGAAGTCTTAATCCCCAGTACCTTAGAATGTGACTGTATTTGGAGACAGGGCCTTTGAAGAGGTAATTAAGTTAAAATGAGGTCACTAGGGTGGCCCTAATGCAACCTGGCTGGTGTCCTTGGAAGAAGAGGAGATTAGAACACACACAGAAGGAGGGCTGTGTGAAGACACAAGGAGAAAGAGGCCAACTGCGAGCCTCAGAAGAAACCAACCTTGCCCATACCTTGACCTCAGACTTTCAGCCTCTATAATTGTGAAAAAAAAAATATTTCTGTTATTTAAGCCACCCCATCATGGTTCTTTGTTATGGCCACCCTGGCAAATTAATATACTCTCTATACCCAAGAAACTATAAGCTAAGCCACCAGGCCTGGTTCATCTCATAGGTGAGCTCTGGGGAAACCCAAATTAAGAATTACTGAGGACGGGCTTCCCTGGTGGCGCAGTGGTTGAGAGTCCGCCTGCCGATGCAGGGGACACGGGTTCGTGCCCCGGTCCGGGAAGATCCCACATGCTGGAGAGCGGCTGGGCCCGTGAGCCATGGCTGCTGGGCCTGCGCATCCGGAGCCTGTGCTCCGCAACGGGAGAGGCCACAACAGTGGGAGGCCCACGTACCACAAAAAAAAAAAAAAAAGAATTACTGAGGACAAAAATACAATGGTTAATGGTGAACAATATTCCCCATGATACAGATTCCAGAATGAATCATCCATGTGGGAGGCTAACCCTAACCGGCAGACACCTGGCTGTACTATTGGAATACGGACAAATGGGGATTCATGGCAAGTTGAATAACAGTAAGGGGAAAGTGTTAAAAAGGTCAACACAGCCAAGGAGCCATCGAGAATGCTCTGATCATAGCTATCATGTTTCTGCTGTAACTCGGTCCTTTTTTGGTGCATATGTATACCAGATAGAGAGACAGAGAGATAGACAGACCAAATATATATACATAGACCAAATATATAGAGATATATATACCAAGTATAGATATATATACACCAAATATACATACATATATATATATATATTTCCATGTGCCTTAGTGACATTTTACCTTTGTTTTTAGCACCCCCAAAATAAGGACGCGAACCCACAAGCTCTGGTACAGAGAGTGGGGCTCTGAACAGTGATTTCTAATGAGGTGAGTAGCAATCCCGAAAACCTCTCCCAGCGTACACTGTGAGCACCCCCGTACCTGCTCACGCACCCCCAGCCTGGCCCTCACCTTCTGAACAGCCAACAGAGCATTTCCACCCTTCCTTCTGCCTTAACCAGAAAGGTCTCGGCAAACTCTCTGCTTCTCAGTCCACAGCTTAAGGGGCAGCCTCTCAGAGAAGGAGGCTGCTGGTCCCCCAGAGCCCCTTGGACAGCCCTTGACTCTCAGCCCTCACTTCTATTCCTTTTGTGACACAGACAGAGATGCATCCCGGCAGTGGCCAACCCCAACCTTCCTTGTCCACTCTAAGTCCAGCAGGCAGCTTGGGGGCACGGTCCCTCTGCACTTTGGAAGAGCAATGGAATCACCTGTTTGGACTGAACAATGGCTGAAGGGCAAGGGGCCATTTAGGATGTAAGCCACCTGCACACAGAAAATATCAGGCCGAGCCCCAAAGAGACCAGGTCAGGATCAACTCCGAGGATGGAAGCCCCTTTACCTCCCAGACTCAAAGTCTCTTTCCTGGCTACGCTTCAAGGTATCCAGGATCCCCGAGCAGCAAAGGTAGCAAAAGGAGCTTTGTTTGTTCAGGAGTTGTCATGAGGGAGCGACCTGAGATAGCAAATGAGCAGCTGGGACTCTGCCTTTGGCTTATAAGTATAATTTTCCTGTTGAAACAGAGGCTCTTTTAGTCAAAAGTAATTAATCTCTTCTTGAAGTGACAGGTGGCTGGACCAGTTTCTTTGACTTTCAGCAAACCCACATAAGGTGCAAGAGGCCCCATGCACAGAAGGAAGGAATTAGTCGAATGCAACAACTGGGACCCAATTCTTTAGCAACCAGACAGGAATTAGGAAGAGAGGCCCAGGCTTTTTGAAGAATCTTTTTTTATGGCTTCCAGATAACCCATCTCAAGTCTATCGATTTCACTTGCAAGTGACAGAAAACCCAGAATGGTCTCATTAAGACAAAAAAGCAAAGTCCTTTCCATAGAACAGAAGAATCTGAATCAAGCATCAGGCATTGGCTGATGCAGGGTTCAGATGATATCACCAGCAAGCTCTCTCAGTGTCTTGGTTTCGCTCTCTCTGGGTTGACTCCTTTCTTATTTAA
Source organism: Phocoena phocoena (assembly GCF_963924675.1). NCBI lineage: Eukaryota > Metazoa > Chordata > Mammalia > Artiodactyla > Phocoenidae > Phocoena > Phocoena phocoena. Next base: position 49,613,369 of record NC_089237.1, read on the forward strand.
TCTCTTCGCTCATGGCTGAAAATTGACCACCAGGAGCTTCTGGGGCCATACACTTCCAGGTTCAAATTCAATGGGCAAGGAAAAGACGAAGCGATCTTTGTCATGACATTCACAGACATGAAAATCCTGACGGTCTTTCCGATTGTACTGGCTCCACCAGGAGACAGCCGTGAATCAATCATTGACATCTAGGGAATGCAGTATCCCAACTGGTTTGAGCCTGGGTTGTATGCTCCAGCCTGACACATAGCTGAGACTGAGGGGAATGACAATCCATAAACACAGTTGGAGCTGTTGCTGGGAGACCGGAGAGAGAGATGTGGATACGAGCGGAAACAGCCATCGTCCTTTACAATTACTAACATTTAATGAGCTCCAGCTGTGTGCAGGGGCTTTCCATGCCATTATTTCATTTATCCTCTCAACACCACGTCCGTATTTTACAGACGACAAAACAGCATCAATGCAATGAAAGAACTTACCCCATGTTACCCCAGCTCATGAATGGTGAAGGCAGGATTTGAAACTGGGACTCCTCAGCCTGGGCTTCCAATAGCTACAGCCTCTGTGCAGCCTGCTAGAGGTCCATCATGGAGACTGTCTCAGACGCCCCGAGCGGGGACCCCTAACATGATCAGTGGTGCCCAACGCTTACTCCAGACGCTGCAGTCATATGACGACACATCTTTGCTTTTTGTTTAATGAGTTTAGTCTAGGTTTCCCCAGTGGAGACTGCAGTCACTATTGGCAGTTGGTCTGTTTTCAGAAGGCGAAATTTTCTGGACTCCCTAAGAACAGAACTCCTGCAAAGATCGAATGGTCCATCTATTCCTGGTATCTCCACCCCACCAGTTCTGGACAAATTAACAAGTTCAAACTCATCTTAAGAAATAGTCATTTATTTTCCAGGTGAATCACCTCCACCCCCATCCCAGGCTCCTTCCCAATAATCACACTGTTGCTTTCCTTCCTGTGCAGGAAGCTTATCTTATCTGAACCAGATACAGCCCCTCCTGGGAGCCATCGGGCAGAACGTCTGCAAAGAACACCCAAAGCCGGATGCCGCCAAGCACGCATCTTCGTGATGAGCTGACTGAGGTCCCTGCCAGAGCCGGGGAAATCAACACGGGAGCAAAAATATGCTTCCAGGTGAGTGGTGGGACCGAATGACAGCGGCAGGGCTGCTTCTAATGTCCGAAATTGAGGTCATCAAAGCCAAGTAGAGAAACTCCAATCCCAAATTCAGCAGTTCCGATTGCAGATAAACAGAGCGAGACCTGTCCCCTCAGATGTCAAAGCTTCTGATGGCTCCTCCGTGCATCCCGCACAGCCATCATCTGTGTTCACAGGGAGAAGGAAGCTTTTTACTCATTTACACTGTGCTCAGATAGATTCCCTCCTTCAAACTCATTCTCTGCCTCCACTACCTCCCCTTCCCCCACCTTCCATATATTCTCTCTTTTTTAGTCAATGGCTTTAGGCAGGCTACGAATATCAACATTTTTATTTCTCCCCTTCTCATCTGATCAGTCGCGAAACCAGCGGTTCTCAGACTTAGAAGCGCATTTGCATCACCTGTGATTTGTTTTGTTTCGAGTACAGATGCCTGGGCTCCATTCATGTCTGGCAGGAGAGTTTAACCTTCTTCCCACGGTGACCCTTAGGAAGAAATACATTTTATATCCTAGTCCAGAACACTTACATCTAAATGTACGAAAAGAAGCCCATACCGTTGCTATGTGGGAGGTATTCTAATGTTTCCTATACTGTCCTCTTTTTCATTTAATGACAGTCATGATCTGCTAAGAGCTCGCGCAGATTGGCAAACACTCGTCTGAGATATTAGTTTGTGGCATTCTGTCTGTATTTCTTCTTCTTCCACTTTCAGGCCCGTAACCCAGTTCTTTGCAATTCCTTGCTTCGGGGATTTTTTTTGCAAGGCAGACTGCAGACACTGCTGGAAATCAAAGGATTTTCCGGACTTTTGTAAAAACCTAAACTCTTTGATGAGATTATGCTTGATGTCCCTGAGGGGGAAAGAAAGAAATGGCTTTGGAGGGTGACAGGAGGTTAGAAACTGATTTCCACCAGACCGGAAATAGGAACAATGGTGCGGATTTTGGAGTAGCCGGAACCGTGACTTGGCAAAGTGACAAGATCCCCAGGACGAGGGCTGGGCGCGTGACCTCTCTGCAAGGCTGGACTGTAAAACTTCCCAGCTGTGGCAAAAATTTTCATGCCCCAGAATTGCAAGGAATTGGAAGGTTGCTCCACTACAAGGGACCTCACTGAGAAAGGGGGATACCTGTGACCATTCCATAACCACCTGGAAATTAATCACCCGGCCCTATTTGCAGGCGCCCCCTTAGACCCCTGAAATTCTCATGGAGCCCAAGAAATGGGGAGGATGAGTTGCCTACCAATTAATGAGGCTGATTCTCCCAGCACCTTGCTGGGATGCAGAGTCCGTCAGACTTAAGTTGATTTAGAATAGAACTAAGATGTAATATTTCTTTTACTCCTGGGTTCGTGAAATAAGATTCATATCCAGCATACCTTACTTCTATTTCCACTCTTTCCCTCTCTGCATCCCTCCCTTCCATCCCCATTGCCACTGTCTAGTTCACAGAGGCTCACCCCATTTTCCAGACAGAAAGACAGCCCTCAGTGGAGAAAGGACTTGGTATGGTCACTCAGTGAGCTAATATGTGAACCGGGCCTCCAAATCCAGCTTCTACCATAGCCCACTGGGGGCGGGGATTACCCTGGGAGTGAGAGAAACACCCCATAAAGGGAAGAACCCTTGGGGTGCAAAGCTCGCGCTGCTCACGGTGGCTGCCAGGCAGTCCCAGCAGCGGCCTTATGGACACAACAGGTCAGAGGGCAAATGGCCTGCATCCACCCTCACGGTGCCCTGGAGAGCAGAGGGGCTTGGCTTGTACTGCCCTGTTAGATGGAAAGGTGGTCCAAGACCTCCAGTGTTGTGGGCAGGCTGAAGGGTAGAGTTCATTCAAGGTCTGTTGGAAGGTACACGGAGGCACATTAAGTATTTTCAAGAGTTTATCTTGAGCATATGCATCGATCGCTGCGAATCTGGCAGCGCCAAACCAGAGGTGGTTAGGAGCCCTCCACCAACAAGAGTTAGGGGAGGCTTTTACAGGGAGAAGCAGAAGCAAAGCAAGTATTTGACGGGTAAGAGGTTAAGTGGTTGCTTCACTGGGGAAAGCCTCTCTGGCTGCGTGTGATTACTTGCTCTCAAGTTTCAGTGTCTCCGATTTGAGCGCACTGACCCTGGCTGAGGTTTAGGTTTGCTTGCTCGGCTACCCGAGCCATCAGAGCCACAGTCTAATGGCCTCTTGTTTAAACACTTTAACAGGTCCCAGTTCAGTATGTGTGACTGTGGGGCAGGAAGCCAGCGAAAGATGGCCAAGCGCTCACTACAAAGGTCAGCCTCCCTACACGGGGTCCAAGCTCACACCCAATTCTCAGATTTCATAAGGTGTTTCAAACTGACCGAGCATCATGCATTTAAAAACCTGTCCCAATTGAAAATGTCTAGAACACCTGTTTCTTAAGATATGTCCTTCTACCCTTTAAAAACGGTCTCTCCGTAGTACTGGAGAACTTAGAAAATTACAAAACAGCATTTCTTTTTTTCTTCTTCTTCTTCTTTTTAGCATTTCTTATTTATTTATTTATTTCAAACGGCGGTGAAATACACATAACATAAAATCTACCACCTTAATCATTTCTAAGTGTATAGTTTTGTGGCATTAAGTTCATTAACATTTTTATGCGACCATCACCACCAATCATTTCCAGAGCTCTTTTCATTTTGCAAAACTGAAACTCTGTGCCCATTAAACACCAACTCTCCTTCCCCCTTTCCCCAGTCCCTGGCAACCACTAGTGTACTTTTTTGTCTCTATGGATTTGACGACTCTAGGTACCTATATAAGCGGTACAAGATTGGTCATTTTGTACCTGGCTTATTTCACTTAGCAAAATGTCTTCAAGGTTCATCCATGTTGTAACATGTGTCAGAATGCCCTTCCTTTTCCTGACTGAGTAACATTCCGTCCTATGCATCTACCACGTTTTATTTATCCATTCATCTACTGATGGACACTTGGGTTGCTTTCACCTTTTTGGCTACTGTGAATAATGCTGCTGTGAACATGGATGTACCAATATCTCTTCAAGACCCTGCTTCCAATTTTGGCGGGGTATGTACACAAAAGTGGGACCGCTACATCATTTGGTAATTCTATTTTTACCTTTCTGAGAAACTATCGTACTGTTTTCCATAGTGACTGAGACTACATTTCTTAAGGAATTTTCTGATATTTAAAATGATCGGGGAATGAAGCTGACCTTCCCCTGTTACTCTGATTCAGAAAGGGCTTAGCGTCTTAATTTCTAGAAGGTGACTGGAAGCTGCATAAAACATTAATGCAGAATGTCTCGTTCGACTCAATCATACTCAGCCCGAGCTGGCCACCTAGGAATAGGATGCTGGGCTCCAGCTGCATCTGTGGCATTTCTCTCTGGCCTCAGTGGGCTGCCTAGACCAGCTGCTTTTCCATAGACCATTGGAATGTTTTTAAAGGCAGCTACTTGTTGAAACGGGGGTGCAACACAAAACCGATGAAACTCATGTGCATCAGCACGTTGCTCCATCTCTTCTGCTGTAATAGGACTTTCTTAATAGAAGCCGATGCTGTGTTAGGTGTCATGCTCTATAAAAGCCATTCGGTAAGTCCAGGCTGCCACTTAAGTGGCTGGCTGATCCCTGCAGAATACGCTACAGTATAGAAACCAGACCTTGGGGGTCCCAGATCTGTCATTTGTGGGTCCACTTCTCTGACCTTCCTTTTTCTCATCTGTAAAATGGGGACAAAAATAGAATCCACTAAGGATTAAATGAGTGAATGTGTGTAAAGCACTAAGAACGGTGTCTGGCGCTAGTGGATTTTGAAGGTGTTCTACGTTCCTATTACTGTGACCAAAGCCATTTCGGGAGAGCGTTCTCCATCATTCTCCCATGTTTCTGCAGGTCTTCCAAATAGACACTTGACAGCTTTCATCTTGGACTGTCTTTGCTAGCGTGTCTGAATAGCAAACAGCCTCGGAAGATACGGTGTCTGTCTCCCAGGCAGAGGGCGGATTTGATTGCTGTCCAGAATAATAATGAAAATGTTTCCCTCTGGGGCAAATGTCGAACAGGTTATAAAACACTGGAGTTTCCCAAACTCAGATTCTTCAAGAGTGACACAAACGCACTCCATGTGCAGCATCTACCTGGGCTGCTCTACATCATACCATGGAACTTGGGGGTTAAGGGAAATCGATGCAAATATGAAACTCAGAGGACTTCTCTGGTGTCTCAGTGGTTAAGACTCTGCGTTCCCAATGCAAGGGGGTGCAGGTTTGATCCCTGGTCAGGGAACTAGGTCCCACATTCCATGTTGCAACTAAGAGTTCGCATGCCACAACTAAGGAGCCTGTGTGCTGCAACTAAGGAGCCCACCTGCCACAACTAAGACCCGGTGCTACCAAATAAAAATAAGTAAATAAATATTTATAAAAAACCCAAAAAAACATTCTAACCTTTAAATATACATATATATGTGTGTATATATATATATATTTCATATATATATATATATGTGTGTATATATATATGTGTGTGTATATATATATATATTTCATATATATATATATATATATATATATGAAACTCAGGCTCCCTGCTGGGCTGTGAGTCATAAAGTCTTTGCTCTACGATCCAGGAGCCTCGTGTGTCTTCTGGGAGCATCTATGAAACAATAACAAACTAAATTGTGAGCTTTCAAACAAGGCAAAATCTCAGACCTTTCAGAGTCCTGGGCAACCAGAAGCTGCTGTCGCTGTTGCTGGCAAATCAGATTCATCTGTGGTGATCTCCAGGACAACCTTGACCCATACTGTTGAACCCATTCCCAGCCTCTCTCCAAGCCTTCATGGATCCCTTATCCAAGACCTATTTGAACAGTTCTTTCCCATGTATGTGGACAGACCTTGGGAATTCAGACCAAGGCCCAGAGCTCACCTTTTCCAAGAAGCCCCAGCAGACTCAGATGGCTCCTTCCCTGCACATGTACCCTCCCCGTCCCCACGGAGTCACAGGATAGGTTTCCCAGCACCCTGGATATTTGGTCTACTGACCAGAGAACTATTTATCCCAGCCCAGCGCTCTTCAAACTGGTGGGACCAAAATGCACAGGCAGGGCTGGCTAAGACACCAGGGCAAGACTGGCCTTCGTGCAGCCATCAGCTAATCCAAAGGAGGTCCCCGGGAGCAACTGACCTGCACTCAGGGGCACCCGATCCGCCACTCCGTTGCGGCTCCGTCAAACGCACTGCTCAGCGTGGAGCATTTCAACAAGCCAGGCAGTGCTGTACTGAGCTCTTTTACAACAGCCCTGTGAGATATCAGGCCCGTTTCAGAGATGAGAAAGTTTCAGAGAGAAGGCACTTGCCCAAGATCACAGCTAGTAAATGGCACCACCCCCCGCCCCGTTGCCGCACCCTTATACTGCAGGACGTCTCACTGTCCCCACCAGGGCGCTGTTTCCCTGCAGGGTTCCCACATCAGCCTGTGGATTTCTCAAAGGCTCCCCTGTCTCCTGGGACTGAGAGCATCCCGGGCGCAGGTGCCAATTCCCCAGCTGAGAAGGTAGCTGGCTGGCTGTTAATTAGCAAGTACTTAACATCTAGAAGTCATTAACGCCCCTGAAGTGTTTGACAGCAAATAAAGTACTGAACCCCTGGCAGGGCAGCCTCCCATCACCTGCCATCGCACTGACTTCTTAGCGGGTCACTGCTTTCTTACCCTGGCCCTCTCCATCGGCTGAGACACGCGGAAGAAAAAACAAGGCCGTCTCTGTCCTCTAGCTTTCATCTTCTTTGCCGGAGGCAATTCTACGCTTTCGAGGGCTAAGCCTCCAGTGGATAAATCCTTACATGGGAAGCTGGTCCCAGCGTTCGGCTGAGCCACGACCCTAGCCCCAGCTTGAAACTCAGGGCTGCCTCTCCAATTTTCGTCTCAGGAGATGAAGGTCTTTTCTGAGTCCTCACTGCCGCTCCCTTAGGTCGGCTCATTGGATGATGGAAGAGGCAGCTCAGAGCCACGAGATGAGCTCTCAAGAGCTCACGCCTCCACGTGCAGGTCACCTTAGCCTGGGAGAACCACGCCCTTCCTCCTGATTCCTCCAGCCCTCCCCCTCTCTCCTCTGAATGCCAGGGCTCTATGCTCAGTGGCAAGGGAGAAAGCACCAGACAGCACTCGGTCCCCTTCGGGCCCCAGGTGTATGGCAGGCAGAGCACAAATCCTCCCAAGCACTTAAGGACAAAGCTAAAGGAATACAGTATGTTTTTCATCTATTCATTTAATATTTATGTTTTTATTTATTTGTAACCATTTGTAACTTGAAGTATAATTTACAACGTTGTGTTAGTTTCAGGTATACAGCAAAGTGATTCGGATATGTGTGTGTGTGTATGTGTGTATTCTTTTCCAGTATAGTTTATTACAAGATATCGAATATAATTCTCTGTGCTATACAATAGGTCCTTGTTGTTTATCTGTTTTATATATAGTAGTGTGTATATGTTAATCCCAACCTCCTAATTTATCTCCCTCCCCACCCCCACTATCCCTTTTGGTAACCATAAGCTTGTTTTCTATGCCTGTGAGTCTATTTCTGTTTTGTAAATAAGTTCATTTGTATTGTTTTTTGGATTTCACATATAAGTGATATCATATGATATTGTCTTTCTCTGTCTGACTTACTTCACTTCGTATGACAATCTCTAGGTCCATCCATGTTGCTGCAAATGGCATTATTTCATTCTTTTTATGGCTGAGTAAAATTCCATTGTATATATGTATCACATCTTCTTCATCCATTCACCTGTCAATGGACACTTAGGCTGCTTCCACGTCTTGAATACTGTAAATAGTGCTGCTATGAACATTGGGGTGCCTGTATCTTTTCGAATTAGAGTTTTCTCCAGATATATGCCCAGGAGTGGGGTTGCAGGATCATATGGTAACTGTATTTTTAGTTTTTTAAGGAACCTCCATACTGTCCTCCATAGTGGCTGTATCAATTTACATTCCCACCAACAGTGTAGGAGGACTCCCTTTTCTCCACACCCTCTCCAGCGTTTATTATTTGTAGACTTTTTAATGTTGGACATTCTGACTGGTGTGAGGTGATACCTCATTGTAAAAGTGGAAGAAATATTCTTCAAAGCTTTTGATGTCCCCGGTCTTCACTACCTGGGCAGATCTAGGGGGTTGGCATCACAGTGAAAATATCTTGAGGCATTGACTGCTCTCGTCCGTTTAAGGTGTGATTTACAAAACATGAAAGCAATCGTTTAAAGTTCACAATTCCGTGGCATTTAGTACATTTGCAATATTGTGCAAGCACCACCTCTATCTGGTTCCAAAATATTTCTGTCACCCCCTCCAAAAGAGACCCCATAAGCAGCCACTCTCTACCCTCCCCTCTCCCAGCATCTGGCAACCACTATGTCTCTATAGATTTACTCATTCTGGACATCGCGTACAAATGGATTCCTACAATATGTGACCTTTTGTGTCTGGCTTCTTTCATGTAACATAATGTTATTGAGGTTCATCCATGTTGTGGCATCAAACGAACATTTGTACACCCGTGTTCATAGCAGCAAGATTCACAGTAGCCAAGAGGTGGAAACAACCCAAATGTCCATCAGTGGATGAACAGATACACAAAATGTAGTATATCCCTGCAATGGAATATTACTCAGGCATAAAAGGGCTGAAGTTTCATAGAGACAGAAAGTAGAAAGGTAGCTGCCAGGGGCTGGCGGGGGGGAAGTTATCGGTTAATGGGGACAGAATTTCAGTTGGGGAAGATGATAAAGTTCTGGAGAGAGTGATGATGGTGTCGTGGTGGTGATGGCCACACAACAATGTGAATGCATTTAATGCCACTGAAATGTTCACTTAAAAATTTACAACGTAAATTTTGTTATTCATATTTTACCATGATATAAGAAAAGGAATGGGGAACTGATAAATGCTACAATGTGAGTGAACCTTGAAAACATCACGTCTGCTTTTTCCCCCCTGTTTTTGTTCCATGTTTTGTTGTCATATAGAGTAAGCCTTTAAAACCACTTCCTTCATAACAATTTCAGGAAAAATCTGTAGAATTTGATTTATTTACTTAATAAGCTGCATCTGAACCAACGCTGATACTTGAATTCATCAGATTCAAATTTAAAAAACATTTATAGAGCTTCTGTTCTGAACAGCTTCTGGATTTGAACTCCTCATTGGTTGCCCTACTCACTCTCACTAGTATGTGTGGCAGCCATCACCATCACCACCATCATCACCATCACCACCATCATCACCATCACCACCATCACCATCACCACCATCATCACCATCACCACCATCACCATCACCACCATCATCACCATCACCACCATCATCACCATCACCATCATCACCATCACCATCATCACCATCACCAACATCATCACCAACATCATCACCATCACCACCATCACCATCATCACCAACATCACCACCATCATCACCATCACCACCATCACCATCACCACCAACATCATCACCATCACCATCATCACCACCATCATCACCATCACCAACATCATCACCATCACCATCACCATCACTGTCATCCCCATCACCATCACCATCACTGTCATCCCCATCATCATTATTCTCATTTAACATTGGAGGAAGCAATGAGTAAAATTTTCAGAGTTTCAGTTTTTTTTTTTTTTTTCAGAGTTTCAGTTTTGCAAGATGAAAATGTTGGGGAGATGGATGGTGGTAATGGTTGCACAACGATATGAGGGTACTTAATGCTCCTGAACTTTATACTTAAAAATGGCTAAGATGATAAATTTTGTTTTGGGTTATTTGCCACAACTTAAAAAAAGGAGGGGGAGGATTTTTCATGAGTTAATTTCACGAGGCTTCACAGCTCTCAAGTGTCAGGGAGGGGCACTGGATCACTAAGGATGGGAAGGATGGGAAATAGTCTCCGGACGGCCAGGGGCAGGCCAGAGTGATTGGACAGCACTGGGCCAGGAGCCTAGGGGCTGGGCTGTGAGCCAGGCTCTGCCAACTGACCCTCAGGGTGACCCTGGGCCAGTCCCTTTCATTCACTGCTTCTTTGGGGCTCTAAAAGCAAAACAAACTCTGATTCAGAGTGTGTGTCTATGGTCACAGAACACCCTTACAGATGCCAAGAGCAGCCTCACAAAGAGAAGAGTCAGCTCCCTCAGTCCTGGCCCAGCATCAGATCTGGGGACAGGACAGAGGCACTAATTCAGGAGGAAGTGCCAGGTGCCAAGAGGCAGCCGAGGTGCTCCCCGCCTGCAGAGACAATAATGGTTTATGACTCTGAACTCACCGGAAGGTTAGCTAGGTCAAAGTGGGAGCTTGAGCATTTGTTTAAATCTCTGTCCAAGAATCTCTCCACCTGCGGCTGGAAGATAATGAGTTTTGAGCCACGCCAGAGTCCGGCGCTCTGTGAGTTTGACACAATGTGCTCTTTGAAGATAAATCCATGCACATTAATCACTAGAAAGGAAAAAGCATAGCAAACCACCATCGTTCACTCAAAGCACTGCTCTGTGCTAGGCACTGAAGATAAGACAGAGGAAGATGGAAGAGGCAAGTCCCTGGCCTCAAGGAGTATGTCTTCCGGTGGTGGATCCTGTTGACGCATAAGCATGGATCAAAAGTCATGGAAGAAACAACATGAAGAATGGTCGGTATTGCGACTTCCATACGTGCGATCAGGAAGGTCTCTTGGAAGAGGTGACATCTGAGCCAAAGCCTAAATGACAAGCGGAAGCAACCAAGCAGGCAGCTGCGGAAAGGGTCCTGGGGGCATAGGGAAAGAGTGCGGCACACACCAGAGATGGGAATGTGTCTTGCCAGCGGGGCAGAAGTCTCCAGAGGTGAGAACCCCGGGGCGCCCAAGAGCACCTTCCTCTGTCCTCTCTTCTCTGCAGCTGGGGTCCTCTGTGCTCATGGTCGGGGCATTCCATGAGCACAGAGGACCCCAGCTGCAGAGAAGAGAGGACAGAGGAAGGGCATGTGTGGCTGAGAACAGTCCTGTCAGGGAGAAGTTGAGTCGTAGGACCCTGCTTCCCTGTGTCACTGTTGGCCACGCAGGGACCATGAACCCCCAGTGGACTGTAGGAGCCTGGGGTGGGTAGGGATGTGGTCTGGTTCATTCCTACATCACCTACACTGCCATGGTGCCTGGCACGGAGTGAGTGACTCCCGGACCATCATTGAGCTGTATCAGTGCAGATTAGAGACCAGAGCGCTGGTGAGGTTGGGCAAGCAGCCCAAATTCTCCACAGTGAGCCTAGAACTTATCTTACCTTTGAATTTTATCCAGTATCTATTCACTGGGCCCCTGCTACCTGCACCATCACAAAGCTCCGCCTACCTCTCCTGCTCACTTCTCTCCAGCCATGCCAGCCACTACTCCTTCAAGTGTCCCAAGTGCATTCCTACCTCAGGGTCTTTGAGCAAGCTGTTTCCTCTGCCTGGAGTTTCTCCCTCCTGCCCTCCTGGCATGACTGAATCCCTCTCGTCATTCAAGGGTCAGCTGAAATGTCTCTTCTTCAGGAAAGATGTCACTGACCACCCAATCAGTAGCCTCCCCCCGCCAAACATCACTCTTGATGTCAATACTCAACTCTGTTCTCTCCAGAGCACCTCTTCCCCCACCATAGTTGTCCTTCTTTACTTGACTACCAGTTATATACTGTAGCCCAAGGAAAGTGTGAGCTCCACTGGAGTGAGAGCTTGTCTGGGATATCACCTCTAGGAGGATGTACAAACCTAGAACAGAACGGGGCACACCTGTGAGCAGTCAGGAAAGATTTGATGGATGGAAGGTGAAGATGAGAAGGAGGGAGAGGAAGGGGGAAAGAGGGAGAGAGGAAAGAAGGGGAGAAAGGGAAAAGGAGAGAGAAGGAAAGGGATAGAGGGAAGAAAGAAAAGGGAAAGAGAGAGAGAGAAACTTGGCTCCTATTCTCAAAGACCTCATGGACTATGGAGGGGACAGATGTGCAAACAAATAATCAAGGTGAGGTACACTATGTGCTAAGGTACACGGCAAAGAGGGCAGAATGCTGATACCCAAGCAGCAGTCAAGGAGTACTTCAGAGAGGTGGTGTCATAAGAATTGGTTTTGAAAGATGAAGAGGAGTTCTCCAAAAATTGGAATGTCATTTCTAGAAAGAGGCAACTACATCTGGAAAAGCCAAAGTTTATGAAACAACATGGGGTTATTAGGCAAGTACATCTGATGTATGATTGGTGTAGAACAGGCGACTGGGGAGGACGGATGGAAAACAGAACTGCTGAGAGCAGCAGGGCCATCACTGAATGCCCTTGAATGCCAGCCCTGGAGACTCGGACTTGATGCTGTAGGTGACCTGGGAGGAACTGAAGAGTTTTATGTGGGCAAGAGACATAAGTGATGGTCAAGGCAAGACATGATGTGGCTACTAGTGATGGTGGACAGAAAAGGGGAGGATTCCAGACATGTTTGGTGGGCAAAGAACAGGGCTTGGTGATCAAATATGGGGGATGAGGGAGAAAGGAGGTCTAGGAAAATGCCCATATTTCTGGCTTAGGAGCCAGTGGGGCCACGTCTGAGCTGGGAAGCTGGGAGCAGGAGCTGGGTCATCAGCAAGAGGTCGGGACCACCAGAGCCCCTGTGTCCAGGGTTGGGTGCAGAACAGCCTTTGATAAAGGGCTAACTGCCAGCTATCCAAACTGGAGAGGGCAGAGGGATCTCTGAGCCCTGCCAGCTCCCTCACATACTTAACATGTGTTATAAATCACATAAAATTTTATAAGTCATATAAATTCTGTTTTTATGAAGCATGAAAATCACCTGTAAGACACCACCTGTGGTTGCAGGCAAACCCCTGAGAGAGGTGGGTTATTCTCAAACAGATAAACGTTTACCACCTCGTGGGCTCGGTGCCCCCTCCCTGCCCAGGTACCAGCACATTCCTTTCCTAAGGAGAGGAATGACATGGGTTAAAATTCCAGGGCTGCCCCTTCCTGGCTGAGGCTTTGGCTGTGACACATGAACTCCCTGACCCTCAGTTTCATCTTCTACGAAATGGAGATGACATTCCCATGGGAAATGACACCTGTTCCGCCCACCTGGTGGCGAAGATCATGAAAAAGCATTCTTTCATTGATTCCCAACTTCCTCTAGAGAAACTACCCAAGAATTTGGGTTTGTGTCCCAGCAGGGTTACAGAATCACTGAGCGACACTGAGCAAAGCCCTTCCCTGGAGACATAGCAAAAGGGAAAGTACAGAGCCTGGACTTTGGCACAGACTGTCTCCTGGCTATGTGACCTTTAAGAGCTTTCCTGATCTTTCCAAGACCCTGTCATCCTCCATAAAATGAGGATAATCAATGGTTGCTGAAAGGATTAAACGTGACATGGGCAGTGTATAAAAACGCCTGGCACATTGTTGACAGAAGAAACCCCAAAAGCATGAATTCTCCTCTTCTTCCCCTGATAGGCTCCCATTTCTACCAGTAAACTTAAAAGACTGGATGAGCTAGCCATAAAAATGGAGTTATGCCCAGCCTCTCAGCTATGTGAGCTCGAAGGAGGTAACAGACTAAGCATGATTGATTTTTAGCTGGAAGTCATTCACCCTTACATGAGAAATGCTATATGGGTGTATGGGTCCCCCCACAAATTCACATGTTGAAACCTAACCTCCCCGCAGGGTGATGGTCTCCGGAGGTGATCAGGTCGTGACAGTGGAGCCCCCATGAATGGGATTAGTGCTCTTACTAAAGAGACCCCAGAGAGCTCCCTCGCCCCTTCCACCAAGTGAGGACACAGCAAGAGGATGGATATCTGTGAATGAGGAAAACAGGATCTCACTAGACATCGAATCTGCCAGCACCTTGAACTTGGACTTCCCAGCCTCCAGAACTGTGAGAAGCGTTTGTTGTTTATAAGCCAGTTTATGGGATTGTATTACAGCAGCCCGAACAGACTAAGACAAGGATTGTTGCAGTCATTAATCCTTTAATCACGTAAGGGAAAAGGAGATGAGCACAGAAACCTGGCAGGCGGCACCTTGGCCAAGACACACTGACTCACGTACCACCTGATAGGAGGCACTGAGAAGGACATAGCATTGCTTCTGCAGGCTTTTTTTGCCAAAGATGAAAACTGACTGTGGGGAAACATCAGACAAACCCAAACTGAGGGACAGTCTACACAACAACTAGACAGTACGCTTCAAAAGTCTCCAAATCATGAAAAACAGGCTGAGGATTAATTGCCCCAGATTGGAGGAGACAAAAATGCAATGACGACAAAGTGCAACGCGGAGCTTTAGTAGAAAATGGAAAACATGAATAAGGCAGTAGATTAGTTAATAGCGTCTCATCGATGCTAATTTCCTGGTTTGGATCACGGTATCATGAACATAGATGTTAACATTTGAGGAAGCCAGGTGAAGGTATGAGGGGATTCTGTAATATTTTTGCAAATCTAAAGGTTTTTTTCACATTTTCAAACTATTGTAAAGTTAAGAGAGAGAGAGATTCAAGTAAAGGGGAACAAGAGGCCACCCATGCCTCTGAGGGTCTGTAGTTACCATGCCCAAAACTGTCTCCCTTCATAACCCTGAGAGGCTTGGGGTCGTGGAGAAGATTCCTGCTTTCTTTCCAAATCAGGGCCTAAACCCTCCCAACCCCCAGACACCCCAGGAGTCCTATTCTTACCCCGTGAGCTGTAGGTAAGTCAGCCCCAGTCACCATGAGCCACATGTAAGTCTTCCCAAGAGATGCAGACAGAGGCGGAACACAGAAAATCTGGTCTAACGTGACTGCCTTTCCCACCCTCCCACCAGGACGTGTGGGACTCCAGGCTACAGGCACACCAGGGCAGAAGGGCCTGAGTCCCCAGGGCCCAGTCCCAGACTCTGAGCCCTCCTCAGGTGGGTGGTATGCCCTGCCCTTGGAGTTCAATTCCCAGCACTCGAGATTTTCACTACAAGACTCTTTTATACCAACAAAATAATCTCTTAGACTCATAGAATTGTAGTCAATCATTTAGTACCCATCCTCTGAGAAAATACATACCTGCAAAAAATAAAAGCAGATGCACTGACCTTTTAAAAACAAAACACTGTCGTACTCATCACAACAAAATATATACACGTCTGGGGAAACATGTTGTGTCTAAGCTTGGGCTCCTATGGACTCACGGAGAAACTTTAGCGGGAATCCATCTCTATTCAGCCAGCCCCCTCCCCCCACCCGCCCCATCCCCCTTGGACTCTTCATACCTCCAGAGCCTCAGGACCTCAGGACTCCAGCCTCGGTCTAAGCCCAGTCACACTGAAGTCTGAAGCAAAGAAAAAATGCTCACCCTTACATACACTTATCAAACTATCCTCCCATACTTCAAACTAAGCGGAAAAAGCTAGTAAAATCTCTACAGTCAAATAACACGACTGTATCTAAAGCTCTGTGTGGCCCAATTCGTTTGGGCACCATTACCAATCTTCATAAACCCAGGGTAGGCGGGTGTAGGCCAGGTGGGCTGATCAGAATCAATGCGTCTGGTTGCACAATAATGTAGGGTCACAAAACAAACAGCCTGTTTCTATTTAAAATTTTGATGTTTTGTTTGTTATGGATTTTTTGGATTCTTTAAATGGCATTAAAATATTGCTTGTGTTGATTATTGTTTTTTTTGGTGTCCTCTTAAATTCTGCTCTGGATGTGGATATCTCACTGGCCACACCCTAGTCCCGCCCCTGGCCAACCCCCGACGCCCACCCCACACTCTTCCTCCATCTCTGCCACTGGATGTTCTATAGTCTCCTAGGCGTTGGATTTTACTAATGGTTGGAGTGGGAAAAAAAAAACCCAACAAACTCTCCTGGTAGTTGGCTGCAGAATTTCTCCCTCACCTTCCTCCTCAGACTCTGCCCAGGCCCCCATCCCTTCCAGAAACGTCTGCAGGCCCCACGGATCCTTAATTCCATTCCAGGATCCTGTGAGAACAGAGAAGATCTTCTCCCATCACTGGTGACCTTTATCCCAAGCCTGCCTGTGTTCTCGAAAGAAGAGGCTGCATTTCATCCACCCTGGGGAGGTCTGAAGTTCTGCTTTCCAGCTGAAAGATCCAGAAAACCTGTCCATTCCCAGGAACACTGTCATCCAGATGGGGAAACTGAGGCCCCGAGAGGTAAGGAGCTTATCCAAAGTCCAAGAGACAATCGGGAGTAAAGTCCAGAGCTCAGACAGCCGGCCCAGAACGCGACCTCCACTGTCAGCCACAGAGCCCAAATGCCATTAGAATAGCATTCATGTGAGGATCACCCCTAATCTCACCACCTTGCCCCCAGACTGGCTCCACGTTTAACTGGAGGAAACAGAGTCCACTCACTCAGATCTGAATTTGAATCCTGGCTCTGTCCCTTAACACTGTGCATCTTTGAGCAAGTGGGTCAACCTCTGAGCTCCAGACACCACGTCTGTAAGATAACTCTTGGCTCTCTGACAGCAGCAGAGCACAGGGGTGAAGTCCGCAGGCCGGGGCTTGAGTCCAGCTGCCCCACTTACGGCTGTGGGATCTGAGCAGCTCACCTGAGCTCCTAGGCCTCCGTGTCCCCTCCCAAAACAGGGATGACAAATATGCCTACTTCACGTGTGGCTGCGAGGATTAAAGGAGCATGGCTGTGAGTCCTTGACACCGTGCCTGACGCCTAGATAACGCTCCGTAAAAGGTAGCTACTGTTACTGCTGTTATGGTTCCAGTTCTTTATCTAAAGAGCCTCACTGTCTAGGAAAGGCTGGTTGCCCACACCTTCCTTTCCTTTTTTTTACTTAGGCCAAGGGTCAGCAAACTTTTCCTGTAAAGAGTCAGAAAGTAAATATTTTAAGCTTTGAGGGCCATGTAGTCTCCGTCACCACTACCCAATTCGCAGCACAAAAGCATCCACACGTGATACATAAATGAACGGGTGTGGCTATGTCACAAAGCAATTTTATTTGAAGAAACAGCTGGCAGGCCAGATTTGGCCCACGGCCAAGTTTGCCAACCCCTGGTCTAGGCCACGTGCAGTCCTGTCTCTGAGTGAACCACCTTCTCTAGCACACAAGTCCTTCTCGTGCAGAATAGGAAATTATTTCTTTATAATATTGTATCTTAAACACATCTGCATATTAGTCACTTTTAATGGCTACAGAGCATTCTATCCAGAGTGCATGTGTGTAACGGTGAAATATATATACATATATATTTAATATGTGTGTGGCTAAATAAGTAAATCTATCATGGTTAAATATATTATGGCATCTATAATGGTTAAATATAGTATGGTTAATATATTATTATTATATTACTCAACCATTATTTATTATTTTATTTGACAATATTACCTTACCGTGTACCAGATACCCTGTTAGGAACGGGAGACACAACAGTGAGGGATATATACAAGGTCCCTGCCCTCAGGGAATGTATATTCCCCCCATTGCTGTTCCCGATTCAGCATGGTCAGATTTGTCCTCAGTTTTCTGGAATATTCTTCCCACCGGTCCTTAAATGGAATGTGTCAGAACATGTGTCCCAATTTTTGGTTCTAAAATCAGGGCTTCGTGATCATAAATATCCTTCTTCTTTCTGGTGATTTCCTCTGGATAAATTCCCAGGAGTGGCATCACTGCCCTAAGGGTGTGAGCCTTTTGAGGACTCGATACGTAGCATCGAATTGCTTTCCAAAGAGAAGCACCCAGGTTACACGCTGCCACCAGCACTGTGTGTGCCACGGTTATACCACAACTGGGTCAGTCTTGGGTGTGATAATTATATTTCTTAATTTGTACTCATTTAATAGGTGTAAAATTGAATCTCGTTTTAATTTGCATTTCTTTGATAGTTATGAAGATTGAACACTTTCCCAAATAAATATACACTTGGATTACTCCATTCATTTATTCCTTCATTTAAAGCATTGTGCATGAACCCTGTACTACGCGCCAGACACTTGCCAGGTGCTGAGGACTCAGAGATACATCAGCACAGTTCCTACCTTCAAGGATCGTGCATCCAGTGAGGGAAGCAAACGAGTAAACCCACAGTCCCAGCGCGGTAGGATGGATCACGTGCTACAGGGAGGCCCAGGGACTGTCGGGGAAGAGGAGGGACCAGGCAGGTGACACAGAGGAGAGCGCCGGACCCAGACTGGGGGTTGAAAGGGGTGCCTTGGCTGCTCTGGGTGGGCCTTTGCCAGCCAGTTGAACAAACTGGAAGGACTTTCCTGCTTGTGTCTATCCATCTGCTTCTTGTGCCGCGTAACGTCCCAGCGTGTGCATTGTTCTGTTTGTGTGCCTGTGCGTCTGTGGTCTTTGTGCATTTCATGTGTGGTGGTCCTGCCCACGCCTTTGGGTGTGGACCTGGGTGCCTTTGCACTTTCGTGGTTTCGAGGTCATATGAGTGCGTGTGTACTGGGGTGCTGTGCCGTGGGTTCTGCAGCTCTGAGTCAGGCAGATGAGGCCTGGTGGACCTGGGTTCCTGCGGCTGGAGGGATGGGGGGATTTGCAAGGGCTTCTGCTAGCAGAGGTGTCCAGCTGCACCGACCTCTGTTGGCCACTGGCCCTGCTCCAGCCAAGCTTGGCTCCAGTCTCTGCCTCTGTCTGCTGTAGGTGGAGAGGGCCGCCCTGGCCTCTCTGGGTTTAACTACATCATCCCAGTCAGATATAGCATCTTCTCTGAGTTTTTAGTCTTTGCCAACTAAATCCCCGCTGAGCCCAGAACGCTTCCCTTTTCACAGCCCTCTCTGGGATGGGGAACCTCAGGAACGGGTAGGCTAAACAGAGCTCATCCTCTGCTTTCAGTCACCGGAAAGTCTGTGAACGTCCCCCGCATCAGGAAAGGCACCCAAGCACCTGGCCCGCTCCTGGCCACCAGAGGCCAGCATGAGCAGTGGCATTACTCTGTGTGTTTACAGCCATGCCTGGGCCTCAGATGGCCCGTGGAGGAGCAGCCATTGGCCCCAGAGGTGGAGAAGGGACAGAACTGAGGTCGCCCGCTTTGTCAGAGGGCTGGGTGTCCAGCAGCCGTCTGCTTAAAGGCCTCCACAAGTGCCTGTGGATGGCCATGTTTCGCTACTGGAAACAAATCACCAGGACAAGGCAAGTGCTTCGCTGCCCCCTCCTAACCCAGTGCCCTCCCCCAGATCTAAACACTGTTAGCAATTTTTACAAAGGAGTTTATTGACATATAATTCACACGCGACATAATACACCATTTCAAGTGTATAGTTCAGGCGTTTTTATTACATTCATAGAGTCGTGCAACCATCACTACAATCTAATTTTAGAACGTTCTCATCTGACCATTAGCAGTCACTCCCCAACCCACCTTCCCCTCCAACCATAGCCCTAAGCAATCCTGATCTAATTTCTGTCCCTATAGATTTGCTCATTCTGGATATTTCATATAAGTGTACAATATGTGGTCCTTTGGGACTGGCTTCTTCAACTTAGCATAATGTTTTCAAAGTTCATTCATGTGGTAACATGAATGAGTACTTCTCTTCTATTTACTGCTAAACAATATGCCGCTGTGTAGATACCACGTTTTATTCGTAGATTCATCAGCTGATGAACATTTGGGTTGCTTCCACTTTGGGACTATTGTCAATGCTACTGCTATGAACATTCCCGTACAAATTTTGGTGTGTGTTTTCATTTTGCATGGGTACACACCTAGGAGTGGAATTGCTGGATCATAGAGTAACTCTTATGTTTTGCTCTTTGAGGAACTACCAAACTGTTTTCCAAAGTGACTGCACCATTTTACACTCCCACTAGCAGTGAACAAGGGTTCCAGTTTCTCCACATCTCCACCAACACTTGTTATATTCCATTTTTCCAATAATAGCCATTGTCATGGATGTGAACTAGTGTCTATCTCATTGTGCTTTTGATTTGCATTTCCCCAATGCAATTTTGTGTGTATCGTTTTTCCATAAATTTTGATATCTTTAATTCATGGTCCTGTATGTGTATGAAGCTTTGTTGGTTTTTAAAAAAAATATATGCTGGTATGCCCCACTTTTTGAAGGTTTGCTTTACACCACTTTTCTTTTTGGAAAGACCTATATTAGTAACTGTTTTCACCAATGGAAAGAAATCTGAAGAGGATTTTAGCTTTTACCAAAAAAAAAAGGTGAAAAGCCAAAATAGTACTCAGGGTTTGTTTTGCAGCCAGCTGTTATAGAGGCAGCTCTCTCAGAGCAGCGAGACCTGCGCCATCAGGCTCCTTCCCTGGTAACGACACTCAGCATCTCAGCATCAAGCCAGCATGACTGTGAACTATGTCTGTGAGCATCTATGCTTTATCTTGATTTATATTGTGCATGCATTAGCAAGATATGTCCTAAGGTAATTGCTTCTTCAATTTACGTCATTTTGGCTTCTGGAAGGTTCCACAGGAACACTCTACTTTGGGGTAGCAGGGGAAACCTGTATACACTTGAGTTCATTCATCCCTTATTGTCTGCAACTTACTTTTCTCCTTAATATGCCGTGGAAATCTTTCCACATTAGTAACACACATCTATACTACTCCACAGTATGGATATATCATAATTTTTAAGCAATCCCTTGTGAATATACATTTAAGCTGCTTCAAATTTTCACTATCACAATTAATGCTTCAATGTAAAAATCTTTTGATATCTATTTTTGTGTATGAGTTTCTGCAGGTTTCCTAGAAGTTGAATTGCTCCTTCAAAGAATTAGAACATTTTAAATTGTGGTCAGACCCAGCAGGGCGATGTCCAGTGAGACTGTAACAAGGCACACCACTAAGAATAGTTTTTGCGAATGTAGACAGATCGTTCTAATGACTAGATCTATCTACACATAGAGTAAGCCTTCCCTGGAGGTAGTGCATTCCTGTATTCCTTTTCACGAGAAGTATATAAGCAAAAAATAGACTTGGTAGAGATGCTCTAGAAAGTTCAAGTGGGGAAGGGGCTGAACTAGACCATTTTTAAGATCTCTCCCCACTCCAAGAGATCATGAGTCTATGAAATGCCTGCACTAGATGAAGGATGTCCCAGCTCACATCTGCTGTCACTTCCATTCCACCCTGGCTTAACAGTGTATTCCAAATATAACTGGCGTCCCAGATGGACTAGTCTCTGCACAGGATCAGTTCACGGAATCTGCAGTCAGATAGAAAAATATACCTGAAAGCAATTGCAAATTAGTCTTACGCTCTTGAGAAACCTCTGCAGGTAAAGTGTGCAGATGTATTTGGGGAGGTCAGAATATATGCTCAATGCACAGCAAAAGATCTTAACAATTCTTTTCTCCTCCAGCTGCCACTCTCAATATCCACATATCTGGCAGCCATGCTCCAAATACCTTCTTCTTTCCCCCACTCTAATCCCAATGCAAAATTCTTCCTATTCCCTTCCCTTCCCAGCCCCTGCTTCTCACCCTTTCTATGCTTTTCTCCAGGGAACAGCTCTTCCCTTTCTGATGCAAATCTCCTGCCTTCCCCTCCACAGTCCCCAGCCTTTCTACCCGGGTCCAATTCTGCCTTAGAAAAGCTGAGGAATTAGCTGGAAAGGCAGAACTCTTCTTAGTAGGCAGGGTTGCCAGGAAACTGAATGGGCAAGGCTATAGATATAAATTCTCTTCAGCTATAGAAAGAAGGGAGTGAGAACACGAACGTCCACACATTAGTCATTTTGGGCCCTTAGTAGGTTCTAAGTACACAAACCTGTTTGGAATGGTGCGGAATTCAATCAAACAACGTGTGATTTTGGAAACAGCCAGTCATTACATGTTATTACTGTGTTGGACGGAAGGCAGCCCAATTATTTTCTTAGGTGGCGTTGTGTGAATGTATGTGCTGACACAGACAGAGAAGGTACTAGAAAGTCCTTGGGGCTGATGGATTTTTATTCTAGGAGAGGAAAATGGAGATCCAGAGACAAAGAAAGATTTACCCAATGTTGCACAGCAAGTCAGTTATACAACCAGAGATGGCGCTAGAACCAGGTCCCCTGCTTAGGACCAGCCGCATAATTTGCAGGGCCCAGTGCAAAATGAAATGCAAGTCCCCTTGTTAAAAAATGATTACGAATTTCAAGATGGCTACAACAGGGCATTTAAGCAAGCATGGCCCCCTCTGCCTCTGCTCGGGTCACAGGTCCATGAAGTTGGCCCTGCCCCTAACCCCCAGCCCTGGACTCTCCCTTTCCACCAGCGCTGCTCACCTTTGGTAAAAACTAGGGAGGGAGAAAGGATGACACGTGAATGTAGCCAGCCCCACAGGTTCACGGTCAAAATTAGTGGTTCTCAAATTTTGCTACATGATGGATCGCCTGGGGAGCTTGTAGAAGTCCCAAATGCCAAGGCTGCCCCTGGAAAAATTAAATCAGAATCTCTGTGAAAAGGGCACAAGTATCAGTATTTTTTTTAAAACTTCCCAGATGATTCCAATATGCAGCAAGTTTGAGATCCACGGATCCCCAGAGGCGCAAACTTGAAGGACGAGCATCCTGAGGGTGGGGATCACGGAAGGCTGGCAGCTAATCCTGTCCCTGGAGCGGGGGCTCAGCCCAAGTGCAATCTAATTACTGTCTCTTCTCCTCGTTAATGCCGGCACAGCCCGCACCCTGGAGATGACTGAATACATAAATAAGTAGGTCTGAGCCCTTCTTATTCAGGTTTCCCTCATAAATATGTATTCGGGGAAATTTCTAAGAAACGTGATATTATGTCTCTCCAGAATTGTTCGAGTCTATTGGGAAAATAAATATTGAAGAGGTTCATCAGATGTGTTCTGCTGCTAGCTTCGAATTCAAGCCCTATGTCCTTTCACTATCGAGGAAAAGGCATCGGAGGGGAGGGGAGTCTTTCCCACCGCCCTGCCTGACGCACACTCTGGCTGGGAAAGGATGCCCCCTCTGCCCTTTTCCTGGGCTCTCAGCAGCTGTGTCCGGTTCCAGCTGCCAGTCCCAGCACCTCAGCTGCCCAGCTGGGGGACCTTGGGAGGATGCTTCTCCTACCTGGATCTCGGTGTCCTCTTCTCCTGGGGACCGCAAGCCTCCGACGGCAGCTCAGACTTCTACAAAGTTCTGCATGACCGTGCTGGCCTCCGTCTGCCGACTCTTTATGTTGCCACGGCCACCTGCAGGGCTCGATGACATCTGCTTTCTCAACCCAGAGAGAGCCCTGTGAGGAGTTTCAAAGGTGGGGCCCAGGTTTCTGACCCTCTGAGCCCCCAGCCTCCACTGCGCTGACTCCCCTCCCCCGTCCTTGGCCGCCTCCTAAGTTGACATAGTACCGTCTCTACAAGCATCTTCTGAAGGCCATAAAGAGGAAAAGTTTAAAAGCTCCCATTTAGAGAAATTGGCTGGAAAGTTTGAACCACAGGCTCCTTCAGACATGATTACCCAAACATAATTTGCACAAACCTCATAATTTTTGCCAGTAGCATAATAAAATAGGTAGAGGGCTGCTAAGTGATCAAGGGAGAAATGCTTCAAACATCACTACCTGTTCCCATCTTGCCTTTTAAGTGAATCACTTGTTGCCAAAATCCAACGAGGAACAATGAAACAGAGGGAATGGGGTTGGCTTTGTACTGTTTGCACAAAACCAACCCATGCCCAGTTAGCCAAGTGTCCACCCCAGGGCACAGCCCTGTTCCAGGTGCCACATGGACCATCAGGGTGAATTTAACACAGCTGAAGCAGAGGTGTGTAATTCCAAGTGGACTGGCCAGGAGACTGGTACCATGTTGTTCCGTGGGCAGTGAGGCCACGGGTGTGGGAAACCTCCCCTGAGAAGGGGCCTTCTGGGAATGAAGGCGCCGTTGCCTCACCCAGAATCCCTTGGCCTCATCAAAGAAAAGCTGGAAGAGATGGAATCATCACACTGAAATCTCTCCACTTTATAGACAGTGAAAGCGAGGCCCATGACATCTGTGATGTACTTGGGGTCATGCAGGAATCAGTGCTGAGGGCCTGATCTGAACTCAGACTGGCTGCAGCCGGGACTTGACGGTGCCCTGGGAGTGGACAGGGAGTGCTACCTAGGACCCCAGGACCTGTTATCTACTGATGCTTTCCAACCATCCAAACACTCGGTGGCTTAAAGCAATACCAATATTACATTGGTATTATTTCTTCTAATGCTGAGGGCAGATGGGCCCAGCTGGGCCATTCTACTCCACGTGGTTTAACCGAGGCCACTCCCATGGCTGCATTCAGAGGAGAGCTCACGTGGGGCTGGAATGTCCGAAGTGGCTTCTCCACCTCCTCCGGGTAGCCTCTCCTCATTCATCAGGTAAAAGCAGAGGCTGCCAGCCCTGTAAAGGCAAGTGTTGAACTAGCGCAGCACCACTTCCAACACTTTCTGTTGGTGGAAATCCCATGGCAAACCCAGCATCCAGGTGGGAGGAGACTATACCAGAGGGAGCCTACCAGGAGGCAGGGGGTACAGGGGCTGCCAGTTCATCGGTCAGTCCACCCCCGCCCCTCCTGGGAAATGCCCCACCCTGAGCCCAGCTGCAGCCCAAGCACTGACCTGGCCGCCCACCGACCCCTGACCACAAACTGAGCCTGTGTCCTGGCCCCCAGATGAACCGTGTCCACGGCTGCCATTGAGACCTACTCTGCCCAGCCCCTCAGGAGTAGGGCGAGGGTGAACAATGAGAATCCAAGAAAAGATAGGGGAACTTTAATCTCACAAAAGACTTTGTCAGAGGTGGCCAGAGAGGAAACAGGCTACCTCAGGAAGGAGTGATGTCCTTGTCACAGGAGGTATGTAAGGACAGTTGAAATGGCCACTTAGCAGAGTTCTGTGAGTGTGTGCGGGGTCGGGGGAGAACGTGGGGACCTGTAGACCCCTGCACAGATCCTGACAGGGCAGAGGAACCCGTGGCTCTAAAATTCCTTCCCCAGCCCTGAGCTCCAGGCCAGAAAACTGTAGCGGGGGAGCCCAGGGACCAGAGATCTAGCAGCTGGGACCAGGAAAGAGCACTGGACCAGTTTTCATCCAGCCTCTGCCCTTGAATCACTATGACCAGATGATCTTCCAATCAATTACCCACACGGTAATAATGAGTTAATAGTAATCAATTCCCCAGGCCAGAGTAACAATTTACAAATTCAGATCACTTGCAATCCCCTATCTTCCCCACAGCAAATCCCAAACCTCTCAGCTCTTCCCAGACTGATATGGCCTTGACCCTACTGTCCTTCCCTGGTCACTGCCCCTCACTCCCTGGGCTCCAATCACAAGGGAAAGAATTAACAGTCCCCAAACTCCAAGACCTCCCTTGTGTTACAAGCATCTACATCAGGTTCTAATTCCTAGGATGGTCTTTTTCTCTTTCTAGGCAGAGTAGGGTGGGCAGAAAGATGGGAGAGTCCATAGTAGGGGGTAGTACCCTAGAGGAGTCAAGGAAAGCAGCACTTAGGGAAAGTCCAAACTTTTACGTGCCTCCTATGTACTAGACCATTGTTCTAAGAACTTTACATGCAATATTTTAGGTAATCCACATAATAATCCTATGAGCTAGGGTTATCCCCATTTTATGGGTAGGAAAACTGAGGCTCAAGGAGATGAAGTATCTTACCACGCTCAAACACAGGCTCACAAGCATGTATGACTGAGAACACTTTACACCTTCTCTGTCCTCACACCTACTAAATCCTTTTCCTTATCCTCCCACTTAGCTGAGTCCTTAAAATGGTCTCCTCTTCATTGAGAAAATATTTATTCTTTTTAAAATTTATTCAAAAATATTTATTGAGCGTCTATTATGTGTTCTTGTGTGCAGAATCACTCCTGACTCATCCTTGACTCACAGCATCAAAAGTAGGCCTTGGGGGCTTCCCTGGTGGCGCAGTGGTTGAAAGTCCGCCTGCTGATGCAGGGGACGCGGGTTCGTGCCCCGGTCTGGGAGGATCCCACATGCCGCGGAGCGGCTGGGCCCGTGGGCCATGGCCGCTGGGCATGCGCGTCCAGAGCCTGTGCTCCGCAACGGGAGGGACCACAGTGGTGAGAGGCCCGCGTACCGCAAAAAAAAAAGTAGGCCTTGTACTAAGCAAGAGTTTGGTAAAAATTTGTTGGATGGATGGAGAGATAGACAGTTGCACGCTAGACGGATGTACGGTAGGATAGATGAATGGATGGTTGGGTGGATGGAAGGATGGATGGATGGATACATCATGGATGCATGTCTGGGTTAACAGTTGAAAAAACATACAGAGGAAGATGGACAGAGGATAGATGGATGGAGGGTGGATAGGTGGATGGATGGGGGAAGATGGATGGATGAACGCATGGGTGGATGGTGGATGGATGGTGTGGGATGGATGGGTAGATAGATGGATGGGTGGATGTCTTCATGAAACTCTAGTTTAATTACACTGATTGAGAAACCAATCTTTAATGCCCAGAAGCCCCCAGCTGATCCCTTCCCAACCCCAACTAGCCTTTCCCTCTGTTCCAAGAATAGATGGGATTTTCCCGACCCATTGCCAAGTTCCCACAGGGGCCATTTGTTTTAAGTGTCCCGGACAGCTCTGTGGTGGTGCAATTAGTCCTCGTTAGCAGCCACTGTAACCGGACTGCAATTTCCAGACTGTTGGGCGGTAATTGCCCACGAGCAGCTCTGTGAGGCTCTGCACCTATAATGACAAGCTGAGCCTTTTTCTCTCTCCGTGCTGCTCCAAATGCCGACAAGCAGGTGAGCTCCCGATGCCATATTAGCGTGTGGCGCTTTTCATTACTAAATGACTCCAGGGCTGTCCAAATGAGGAGAGCAATTAGGCCACTCAGGGGAAGACAAAGCATCCCTTGATGAGTATAATGATGACACAGGCAGAATCGCTCTGGCCTGAGGCAGAGTGTGAAATCAGAGCCCCGGGCTCCACTGTGGTACAGATCAGCCGCGCTCAGCTCTCCCTTTTGCCTACCCTGGGCCTCCATCACTGCCCCTGGGGCCTCAGCACCCACAGAGAAGAAACAACCAGTATTTCCATGTAATTAGAAGAAATTGCATGTCCAATACCCCTTACTGAGATTAGTAGCTGTTAGTAGGGTGGACGCTTTCCAAGAAAAATGTTAGTCATTGAAGAGGAGTTAAATAACTGAGGATTATTTGCTGAAAAGTGTATGCCCCTTAGCACAGCAATTAAGATTCTCCTTGATTTCATTTGTGCCTCTCGCTTTAGCCATCGAATTCCACAGCTTTTGCCAAGACACCACGCACTGTCATGCCTCTGGGTGTTTGCACATGCTGTTCCATCTGCCTAGCGTGCTCTTCCCTTCATCTGCCAAACCCTCTAATGTGTCACCCACTGACGCTCAGCTGAACCATCAAAGTTACTGCTGCACCTGTGCTCTCCTCTAAACCATTTCTACTTTTCACACCACACTGTTAATTTGGGGTTTGCCTGCATGCCTCCCCCACTAGACTATGATATATCTCCATCTCTCTAGCACCCAGAAATCTGAGATTGGCCCAGACAAAGAACCATAATCCAACCTGCCTCCTGTTTTTGTAAATAAAATTTTATTGGGACATGGCCGCATACTTCGTTTACATGTTGTGTACAGCTGCTTTCTCACCACAAAGGCAGGGTTGAGTAGTTGCATGGCCTGCAAAACCGAAAAATATTTGCTATCTGGACCTAACTGAAAATGTTTGCCCACCCCTGGGCCAGGGTGAGACACACCCAGCCCCTCACTGTACAGGTGGGATGTAATCTTTAGCAGAGGTGAGAAATGGCTCTCCCAAGGTCACAGCTCTTGAAGCAGAACTGCGGCCAGGAGCCAGGCCTCTGACCCTCTTGGCAATATAGCACCCTCCCAAGGCCTGGGGTTGAATAGCACTCCTCCCCCCTGGAAGACCCTCCTCTCTGGCCGGGGAATGAGAAACTTGGAAATCCAGAGACCAGCACAGAGGGCACCCCTGAAAATATAGGAGCTGGCCAGGCCTTGAGTCTCGTGCGCCCAAGGAATCCCATACACAAAGGTTCTGGGGCATGAAACAGCCTGCTATGAGAAGTGGGCAGACATACAGGCCTGAAACCATGAGAATCCAGACACTGTGGTTGATGAAGGGTAAGTGAATTTAACCCCTTTAAGCCTCAGTTTCCTCATCTGTACGATCGGGCTGAAAACAGTTACCTTAGGGGATAATCGTGCAAGATGACAGAAAGGGTTAGACAAGGTGTATAAAGAAGCCAGCACGAGGCGGGTCCTCAGCGTCCCTTCCTGTGTGGTGCTGACTTGAAGGGACCTCACGTTAGCTCCCAGCGCTACCTGCTCTGTGCATATGGCCTACTGACCTGCCACACACGAGCTTGTCCCAAGCAGGTGTGCCAGCCCAGCTTAGAGCCAGCGCCTTCCTGAGTCTCTGGGGCTCACCGTCCCCCCGTCTCTCCAAGGCTCTGGGCAGAGACTCACTATGTGGAAGTACCCCTTGTGGCACATACCTCGCCCGTGCCAGGCTGATAGGATCCAGTGAGACGTGTTTCTCAGGGCCCTTGCATCTGACAGATTTCCGGCTGTATGCAGGTAGAGTGGCCTTTGCTCTACTTAGAGCCTTTCACTAACTGGGTAGACGAGTTATTTCACTTCTCTGAACCCCCAGTGTCCTCCTCTGTAAAATGGGGAAATACAATCAGCCTGGCTGGATGCTCTGAGGATGAAGTGAGCTAACGGATGTAAAGTGACTGGTCCCAAGTAGTCTCTCCATTCATGGCCTTATGACTGAGTGCGATTCATTGCTTCACCCACAGGCAGACAGCTGGGAGCAGCACGTGTGTCCCGCGTTCCTATTCCTCTTTCTCATCCCATTCCTCCCAGCCCTATTGAGAGGTTTTTCTTCCTGCCGCCCTGATTTTCTTCTCCTTCCTGCCCAGACTCTGAGCTGAATGCTAACAGGCCCAGGCCGGGTCTCAGCCAGCGAGCTCTTGTAGGAAATGGCTGGTCCAACCTCAAGGGGCAGACAGACCTCGGGGAGGGTGCAGGAGGGAATAGGACCTGACAAGGAGAATGTCTAGGGCTCACCTTCTGCATCCTTAGTCAATTCTGAACCACTTTCCACCTCCCACATGGTCCTTCCCACACCCCTCTTTCCCATTTCCCACTTCGCAAGAATAATAAGTGTATTAACACCTTCCCTTCTTTCTGCTTTTGTTGTCATATCTTTAACTTTTTACATATGTTTTAAACGATGCTTAAAATGTTATCATTTTGTTTTAAACAGTCAGCTGTCTTTTCTCAAAATTATGAGAGTAAAACATCAGCTGTGCTCTTTCCCTCCTGGAGACGCACTTTCCATCAGGTAACTTCTCATCATTTCTTTTCAGCCTGGAGGACACCCTTTAGCAGATCTTCTGTATGTCTGCCGGCAAAACCTTCTCTCAGCTTTCGTTTGTCTAAAAATCACTCCATTTCATCCTCATTTTTAAAGGATATTTCACGGATATAGGTAGTAAAACTGCCTGAGTTGACAGGTTAGGTCTTTTTTATTTTTCTTTAATCACTTTAATGATATTATTCCTTTGTCTTTTGGCCTCCACTCTTTCTGAGAAGTCCATGGTGGTTCTAACTATTGTTACCCTATAAGGAATGTATCTTTTTTCCTCTGGCTCCTCTCAAGATTTTCTCTATGTTTAGTTTTGAGTGGTCTGACTATGATATGGTCAGCTATTTATTTCTTTATTTCAAATTCAGCTATTTATTTCTTCATATATTAATCCTGACCAATTATCATTACAGTCTCCTTCTAGAACTTCTGTCACCAGCGTGTTAGATTATTTGAGATTGTCCTGTGCCCTTTCAAGGCTGTGTTCATTCATCTTCAATATCATTTTCCTGTCTGCTGTCTCCAACTGGGTCATTTCTAGCGATCTATCTTCAGACTCACTTATTTTTGCATCACCTCTAGCCTGCTATTAAATCCATCCAATGAGTTTTTTCTTGACTGTCGGTCCCATTTTCCTGTTGTTTTTTTTGTGTGTGTGTGAGTGAATTCCTGGCCCACAGGCCATCTCCAGTCTCAGTGCACTGCAGGTCACAGAGGTCCATCCCGTACAAACTGGTATCTCCATTTAACTTCTAGCCTATAGAATTTATTACAGTGTTTTAAATAATGCCAGTCCTATCAAAAACAAGACAAAATTCCATTTGTACCTACATGGCATTTATATTTTAACTCTTTGCGTATGTTTCAAAAGCGGAGGGCACCTCTCTGGTGGCGCAGTGGTTAAGAAAACGCCTGCCAATCAGGAGACACGGGTTTGATCCCTGGTCTGGGAAGATCCCATATGTCGCGGAGCAATTAAGCCTGTGTGCCACAGCTGCTGAGCCTGCGAGACACAACTAGTGAGCCTGTGTGTCACAACTACTGAAGCTCGCGTGCCTAGAGCCCGCGCTCTGCAACAAGAGAAGCCACCGCAATGAGAAGCCTGCTCACAGCAACAAAGAGTAACCCCTGCTTGCTGCAACTAGAGAAAGCCCACGCACGGCAACGAAGACCCAACGCAGCCATAAAATAAATAAATAAATATATTACAACAACAACAAAAAAAGTGGATTAGGAAGGCTCCAGTGTGTGCTGATTCCAACACCATGACCAAAAGTCAAAAGCATTTTAAAAATACTTAACAGCTATTAAAAGAAAATGGCATGGGCTTTTGGAAGTAGTGAGTTGCTCCCACTGCAAGTGTTTAAGGAAAACTTCTAGGCCCATCTGTTGGGAGTGTCACAGAGGGGAATCTCTACATGTTGAGAGGGCTAGAGCAGATGAACCCTAAGGATTTGTTCAAACATATAACTCATTCAACACGAACGTACCCATCACAGAGCTAGCATACAACAGATGCTTGCAAAGTAGGCAATAACATATACCATTATTATTACAGCCAAGTTCAGCTCATCACAGCCTAGTCTATCGTGGCCTCTCCTCTGGGTAATATTTACCTTTAAGCAGCTAAAAGCGTCAGTCCCAGAGCCCAGGCTTGAAAACTGCTCCACCATTTCAGAATAGAAAAGAAAATGTTTCTCAGCTGCAAATCATATTTGCAGGTTATGAAAATGATTCAGAGCACTTCTTTTTTAACATTTCTATATTGATTCCCAGCCTTCTTGTTTTATTGTACGATAGCAGGCCCTGGGACAGAGAATATATTACCACACAAATGTAAAAGAATCTCTTCTGCCTGCATACCCAGTGCTGTGCCCCACTCGGATTCCCAGTTTAAAACAATGGCAACAAGTGCTCAAGAAAGCATCCAGGTTCCCTTTCTCTGGGGCCAGTGTCGTGGAGCTCAGAAAGCCCACCCGGACCACAGCGGAGGTCTGGTTGTTTGGGTCCCACCCCAGTGGGGCTGACTGTGGATGGAGTGAGTTCAGGCCCTGCCCTGGGGAGGAACAGGTGGGCCTCCAATAGGATTGGAGCCAGTGGCTCGTCATCATCGTCGCCACTTAATGGGACTCGTGTGGCCCCCTCCGGCAGACACCAGGAAGGGGTCCTAATTGCCTTCTTGGTGAAACCTCACGTTCCCCTCCCCCCACCCCGTCCAAGCATAACTAAATGACTGAGTAATGGC
Source organism: Phocoena phocoena (assembly GCF_963924675.1). Classification (NCBI taxonomy): domain Eukaryota; kingdom Metazoa; phylum Chordata; class Mammalia; order Artiodactyla; family Phocoenidae; genus Phocoena; species Phocoena phocoena. The sequence goes on from NC_089237.1 coordinate 49,645,137, forward strand.
TCCATAAACGGCCATCTGATTAGCCCGCTCCCAAGGGGAGGGATACACAGACGGGCAGCGCGCGCGGGGCTCCAGCACAGGGATCCCCATCCATCTCTGTCCCTGGGCGTGCCCACGCTCATCTGTCAGGCCCTGACGGGAGCTCTCGTCGGTGCAACGGGCCTCTTTGTTCTGTACACACGCGGAGGACCCAGCTGCCTCCTCCTGCCCGCAAGGGGGAAGTCACTCTGCAAAGCCAGGCGGGGGTCTTTAGGTGAAGAAAGAGGGCAGGGGCTTCCGAAAGGGGAGGGGCCTGGAGACTTGGCGACAGAAGGCTATGCTGAGGGAGAAGGCAGCAATGAGAAGTCCCTGAGACCTTGGTACTCTCTGACTTACGCTGCAAAAGGGTCTCCTCGCCTTCTCACAGCTACCCCAGGGACAGGGAGTGAGCAGCCCGCGTCCCCTCCCCCAGCCCCTGGAGCGAGGTGGGGGCAGGGGAGCTACGAGGGAGGGGAGAGCAAGCAGATGGCCCGCCTTGTGCACTCTTCAGAGGTGGGTACCGCCAGCCCAGGGATTGCCCCTAATCATCACTCCTCCCCACGCCCCGCTAGCACCCTGAGAAGCTGGCGAGGATGCTGGATCCAATGGCGCAAGGATCTGCTGCTTTCACCAAGGGTCATCCCGGCCCTCTGCAAGTAAGAACACCTTCCCCCCACCCACCTGCCCAGGCCCAAACCCCCCTGGGGTGAGCTGCCTGGGATCTTCCCTGCACAGGCAGAAAATCTGCTTTGCCCGTTTGTTTGTTTGTTTGTTCTTTCTCAATATGGAATCCTCTTGAGGAAAGGACTCCCAGGCTGGCTCAGGCTGAGTAGAGGTAGGATCAGGCCTGATCCCCCAGCCTCTGCATCAGGTGTCCCACCTGAGAGCACTCAGGTGAAAGAAGAAATGTGTCCTAGATCCAGAAGCAAAAGAGGGTAGAAACAACTTCAAACGATAAGGAATACGCAGACCCCTGGATGCAGTAAAGAACTGGGCCTCAGTTTTCCTTGCCCATAAAATGGGGATAGTATTTCTTACCCTCCCCTCTCGAGTGACTGTTCTCGAGATCTAGAGAGCTCACCTATGAAAGTGTGGGACACAGTGTGGGCCTTACAGAAGATGAGCAGGGCCATGTGGGTCTGGGAAGGACCCAGAAGCAGGTTTGTTTCCAGCTGGAGATCAGCCTTTCTCCAGGAGGCTGACGCATGCTGCACTTGGGTCTGGGTTGGGGGGGGGGGGGCACTTGCTGTCAAGTCACCATGTTTTGGGTTTGCTCAGAGGCGAACCAGGAGACCAAAGCAGACAGGAGGCTGGCTGAGTGTCCCCTGGAAGCAAAGGAGTCATATCCCAACCCTGACAAAGCCCCGACCTGGACACAGGCCTAGACCCAACCTTGCCCCCTCATACACTGAGCTCCCACCCTGTTCCCAACGTTGACCTTGGATTGACATCTGACCTTCGGCACAGTTGAGCCCTGATCCTGGCTGTGGACACAATTCTGTGTCTTCCCATCCTTCTCCCGAAACCTGCTCTGGCCCCAAGGGGCCCGGGTGAGACTGCAGACGATTCTGTGAAGCCCATTTCTTGTCGTGGGGTCGGAGGAGCCATAGATACAAACATTTTCAAAACCAGGAAGTCCTGTCCCACCTCCCACGGGCCGGAAGTGGGGAGTGTTACTGATGCCCCCACCTTAGTCACTTCCATCTCCTCTCACAGGAATACAGATTTCATTGCCGTTTACTTATGTTCCCAATTAAAGTGAAAAAATATCAACCCATCGGAGAGAGGACGGCAGACCCAGGCCTGCAGCCCCGCAATCAGAATCCACGGGTTCTGGCGGGTTTGGTCCTGTTCTACCCCTTCCAGCGAGTACCTCCCAGTGTTCCCGGACATTCCCCAGCCACAGAGGACCCTTCAGGTCACTTCGTGGAGATGCCGTTCTGGGTCTGACTCTCCAGATTTGGTCATTGCCCCTGGGTTACAATTTGTGATTCCGCCGCCACTGCCTCCCGCTTCCGCCCACCTCTGACCCCAAGCCCGTCTGAACATCCCCGCTGACTTCATGCCGTTCTCCCTGCCAGGGAGAGTCACATACCAGATGTTCCTTTGCGTCCTGCCAGCCGAGCTCAGGATCCCAGCCGCCATCGCCAGGGCCAGGCTGGCTGACCAATGGGCCTTTGTGGTCTGGACTCTCCAACCCAAACATCTGCTTTTGGGCTGACAGGGCTGTGGCTCAAGTCCTCCCGGGTGCGGGGTCTGGAGAGGAAGCACGTTTCTCCTTGGTCCAACTGCCGTTGGGTCAAGGGACGATGAAGCTCAGGGTACAAGGTGCTACCAGAGGGGCCGAAAGCAGGAACTCAGGGAAGAGAGGCCGGAACCCAAGTAGGTCCCCAAGCCAGGCCTGGCAGCTGGACAGAAATGGGATTAGAGGGAGAGCAAGCCGAGGACAGGAAGAGGGGTATCCAGGACCTTGGCCATGGTCATAGGGATGTGGGATTCTGCAGTAGGCCTGGCACCTGCACTAATAACAAACACCCCAGTGATGCCTGCATCCCAGCCAGGTTTGGGAGTAACACGGCACTAAACTCGAGTCAGACAGCCATGTTCCTCTGCCCCAGCTCCACTAGGCCCCCACTTTGCTAAGAGTGAAGGTCAAGGTCTTTGCAGTGGTCTGCAAGGCTCTGTGGCACCTGACCCTCACTTACAGGCTGACCTCACCTACGACCACTAACTCCTCCCTAACTCTGGCCTCCTTTCTGTCTCCCAAGACATGCCAAGCCTCTACTCAGCAGGGCCTGTGTGCAGGGCTTTCCTTCAGCCCGGCTCACTCTCTCTCCGGGTAGCCACATGGCTAATCCCTTCACCTTCTTTAAGACTTTGTCCAAATGTTACCTTCTCAAGGAAGTCTCCCCTGACCACTATACTTCAACTGCAAAAGCCAAGACACACCCCTTCCCAACCTCCAGGCGCTCCCGATGCCCCTTACTCAGCGCAACTCTCTTTCTTCCCAAAGCATCTGTCCTTCTAGCGTACTGCATGATTGATCGATTATGTTTATCCGTTGTCTATCTCCTCCAATAGAATGTACGCTCATGGGAGCAGGAAGCCTTCTCACTGACATATCCAAGTACCCGGCCCATGGCAGGCACTTCATAAATATTTGTTGAATAAATGAACCAACCTGGGCTCTAGAGTTAAACAAACTTAGGTTCAAATCTTCTGTCTGCGACTTGTGACTCTGCTTTAGTCACTTCTTGCCTCTAAACCTCAGTTTCCACAGCTGTAAAATGGGGATTGTGTTATCTACCCCCACAGGGTTGTTGTGAGGACCCAGTGGGACAGTGCACGGAATGAATGGCAGTTTCTGTTGCTATGACGATTGTGTGTTAATACCTGCGTGGTCAGGATGCCACGCGGATGCAGCTACCTCCTCAGCCAGCTCTCCGCAGAGGAGGCCGTGGGGCTCAGCTGGCCATCCTCCACCTATGCCCAGAGAGGGAGTTGTGGAGCGGGCATCTGCAAGGTCCCTGAAATGCTGCCTGGAAGACAGGCATCACAGGCTGTAATTCCAGCGCACAGGGCTGGATTCTAAGGCCGGCGTTCAGAAGCACAGTTTCACACGAATGGACTCTCAACAGAGAGGAAATGATTTTAATCAGCTGAAGGAACACGAAGGGCATCCATCTTCCGTTGTTTAAGGGAAGAATTAATCTCAGGAGTGTGGCGGTGAGGCAGTGAAGAGAGGAAAGCCGGGGCAGATTTAAATGTTGAAGAGAGAATTCTCCATAAAATAACTGAACAGGGCTGTGGGCCCAGACAGCGCTGGTCGTCATAATTCCATGTGTGCCCTTCTCAGCGATGGGAACACGCAGTAATGATAAAAATCACTACAACGCCCTTTACAGATTACAAAACACTTCCATATCCATTGTCTCATTTAGTTCTCGTAAAAACCATCTGAGGTCAGCATTATTCTCTCTGTGTATCACCAGGTGACCGGGAGTTACAGACATGCTGCTGAAATGGCCTTTAACACAACACGGAGTCTTCATTAGCCGGTTCACAATAAGCTTTACGTTTCAGTACTTCTTTTTAACCTTTTTATTGATGCATGACATAAACACAGAAAAGTGCCTGATAAGGTTCAGGACACGCTACCCCCAAACGTGGCACGTTGGTAACATGGGATATTTTAAGCTGAAGGAGTTTGAGAAAAATGGCAGAAGCCAGAGAAGGTCACTCTGACCTTCTCCCCCACCTCTCCTCCTTCTTCTCTGAAACAGGTCATAAAGCCTTCATGTGAGAGGTGCCCTCCCAATACCTGGAGGAAAGGAGCATCCTTATTTTTATTATTTTTTTTTTTTTGCGGTACGCGGGCCTCTCACTGTTGTGGCCTCTCCCGTTTCGGAGCACAGGCTCCAGAGGCGCAGGCTCAGCAGCCATGGCTCACGCGCCCAGCCGCTCCGCGGCACGTGGGATCTTCCCGGACCGGGGCACGAACCCGTGTCCCCTGCATCGGCAGGCAGCCTCTCAACCACTGCGCCACCAGGGAAGCCCCAGCATCCTTATTCTTACAGAGGGATGCCGAAAAACATCCCCACAGACAGACCTTGCTAAGTTGCCCCCAGTTTCCTACTCTAACCTCATACTCCTAACCTTACCATAGGCTCCCTGACTGCCCATTCGCCATCAAAACCAGCATAATACTCAGTTCTCTTTGAGTCTTCATTTCCTCGTGAAGCCTCTCATGTCAGGTCAAACTTACGTTAAATAAATGTGTATGCTTTTCTTCTGTTAATCTGTTCTTGTCAGTTTAATTTTCAGACCAGCCAGGGACCCTAAGAGGCTCAAGGAAAACTTTTTCCTCCCCTACACGCCCAATATATAATGAATTTTCACCAAGGAAACACAGCTGCATCAGGAATAGAACACTGCCAGCAACCCTGCCTGGTTCTATCCAATCACACCCTCCCTTTCCCCAAAGGTAACCTGGCATCTGTCATCATAGACCAGTTCCGCCTATGCCTTCACGTTCTATAAATGCAATCATTCAGGACTATGCTTCCCCCTCAACGTTACGTTTGTTACATGTGGTTAGAGTTCATTCATTTCTGCTGCTGTGTTCTCCATCGTCTGAGCATCACAAAAATTGATCCTTTCCATTGTTGATGGACATTTGAGTGGTTTACGCTGGTTATGCGTCTAGGAGTGGAATTTCTGTGTCATGGTGCAGTGGACTCTGTTTAAATTCAGTTTTCCAAATAGTTTAGGAAGTGGCTTTCCAGAGTAGCTACATAAATGGACACTCCAACCATAGTATAAGAGTTTGGGTTGCTCTGTGTCTTCACCAACACTTTGTACTGTCTCTTAAATTTCAGGCTTGCTGAGGGGTGTGCAATGGCATCTCATTGTGATTTTAATTGGCAATTCCCTGATGAATAAGGCTGAGCTCCTTTTCAAATGCTTATTGGCCATTGGGACAGGCTCTTTCCTCTGGTGGCTATTTAAGTATTCTGTCCATTTTGTTCTTTTGCATTTTTCTTATTGATTTGGATGAGTTATTTATATATTCTGAAAAGAATCCTTTGTTGGAAATCTAAATTACAGATGGGAGGGTTGAGAAGATTTTCTTTTATCCCAGAGGATTGTCCCATGAAATTCTACCTTTCCCATAAACCAAATTCTCTGGTATACTTGAGTCTATTTCTGGATTCTCTATTGTCTCATCCACCTGCCTACTCCTTCTCCAATATCAAATTGCTTTAATTGCCGAGTTTCAGATGTTTTAGTATCTAATCAAGCTGGTCCCACTTCAACAGGTTTTTTTTCTCAGAATTTTCCCAGTTATTTTTGCAGGGTTTTTTCCCAGATCAACTTGGGTTTTAGTTCACTGGATTAAAAAAAATCCTGCAAAATTTTAGTTGGAATTTCACTGATCAATTTACTTTAAGATCATGTGCCCCTGTGATGCTGAATATTATTACTACCCAACAGCAAAGACTTGCTTCTGATTTGACGTGACCTTCCGTATGTCTCTCAACAGAGGTTAGAGCCTTTTTCACAGGGCTACTGATCGACTCAGGGTAAATGTATAGTCAAGTGTTTTGCACTTTTCTAGATTTTTTGTAATATTTATATATAATATAATTTTTTAGGGAAAGTAGCTAGAGTCCCCTGACGCTGGAGCTGATTTTGAGCAAATCAGCAAAAGGCATCTGTCTTTTCTGAGCTCTTCATTTCAGAGTCCCCAGCGCTGTCAGGACCTTTCAGCCTCATCTTTATCCACCCCTCTTTGACCTCATACTCCCAGAAATCCAGGATTTTTCCCAGGCCATCTTTGGCAGGTGCTGTCTTCATTTCATATGCCCTGGGTTTAATGAGAATGCTTCTAGTCTCTCACCATTAGATTGATTTGAGCTCAACTTTTTAAATGATGCTAAGAACATGTCAGGCTGAATCAGAATGCTTTTGGCTGCAGGTCATAGAAAACTCACTCAAGCTAAAACAATAAAGAGAATTTAGCAGCTTGGGTAAAAAATAGCCCAGTGGTAAAGTATGCTTCAGGTGCAGTTTGATCAGGGCTCCAGTTTCACTGTGACTCTCTGAGCTCTACCCTCCTCTACACTCTGGCTTTGTTGTCTGGTTGCCTTTCCTCTTGGGGAAAAAAAAAATGACTGCCCTGTTTAAGATCTGACATTTGCACACCATAGAGCCCAGAAGGAGAGAAAGCTTCTGTTCCTTCAACTTTTAAAGAAACAAGAAGTCCCAAGGTTTACCCTGCACCATCCAGGACTCTTTTTTCATATTTGGAGTTATCATTGTGGTGAAGAAATGACTTGTCCATCCTTAACTATTCCTTGTGACGGTGAAATTATTCTAACCAACTTGGGGTTAAGGAGCCTCCCTTAGCACAGGGTGGAGGTCAGTACAACTCAAACCCTTGGCTGCCCCAATGGGGGAAGGGTGGATGGACACTGGGGAAGTGTACCATCTACTCCCATATGTGAAGTTAGTTTGTTGTTTGTTTTAAATTAGGAGTGAATATTGAATTCAGTTAAAATTCCTTTTTGGTATCTAATTGAGTTCATCCTCTGGTGTTTTTCCCTTTGATACATAATATATCATATTAATAGATTTCATAATTTTGAAAGGCCTTTGAATTGTAGGAAGAATCCCACTTGAAGGCGGTATTTTATTCTTTTAATAGGCTGTAGAAATTTCTGTCATTATTTTATTTTTTCATGGTTGTGCTGAGCGAGATTGGTCTAAAGTTCTCTATTTCTGTGCTAACTTTGTCAGATTTTGGAATCTATGTTATGATAGTTTTATAAAAAGAATTTGGGAGCTGTCCTTATTTCTCTAGGTTCTGGAAGAGTTTAAATAGTATCAGATTCATCTGTTACTTGAATATTTGAAAGAACTTACCTTTGAAACCATCTGGATCTGGGGCTTTTGTGGAGAGGTTGCTTTTTAATAATGTTCTCAATTTCTTCCATTGTTTTTTGTCTATTTAGGTTTCCATCTCTCATGAAGTCAATCTTGATAATTTATAGTTCCTGGAAAATATCTTATTTCACTCATCTTTTCAAATTTGGTTCCACTGAATTTTTTGCAAAAAATGTTTTTTTCCAATTTCTTTCAGATCAGTGGTATTTTCTCTTGTTTGTTTCTAATGTAGTGGTTTTGAGCTAGCTCCCAATGATTTATCAGTTTTATTGTGTGTTCCCCCATACATACTACTTCCTTTTTCTCTTAATTTTTTTTTTAATTTAAAATCTTATTTATTTTGGCCGCATTGGGTCTTCGTTGCTGCGCACGGGCTTTCTCTAGTTGCGGCGAGCAGGGGCTACTCTCTTCATTGCAGTGCGTGGGCCTCTCATTGCAGTGGCTTCTCTTGTTGCAGAGCACGGGCTCTAGGCATGCGGGCTTCAGTAGTTATGGCACTCGGGCTCAGTAGTTGTGGCTCACGGGCTCTAGAGCTCAGGCTCAGTAGTTGTGGCACATGGGCTTAGTTGCTCCAGGGCACGTGGGATCTTCCCAGACCAGGGCTCGAACCTGTGTCCCCTGCATTGGCAGGCGGATCCTTAACCACTGCACCACCAGGGAAGCCCTACATACTATTTCTTAAATTTATTTATCAGCTCTGTCATTTTTGTTTTCTAATTCATTGATACTTTTTTTCCTAACCTTGGATTAACTTAGTTGATCTTTCCTAACTTTTTGAATTGCATACTTAATGTTTGTTTTAATTCTTCAATTCATTCATTCTTCCTTATGTAACATGTTCCTAAATTGCAGGGTTTGGCTGAGTAAACAAGATATTCCACCAAAATATACCAAAAATGAGATAAGAGATACAGCACGATGCAGAACATTTCAACACAATTGTCAAGAACCAGTTACATGAGGGACCACAAGAAGGGTGCAATAGGATTGAGTGACAAGTTTTGGAGCCCATTTTGGGAGAACATTTATTTGGAGAGAGCTATACTTTAAGTCAGACCCCATTCCAAGGGGTGGCATGGACAATGCAATCTACTGAGCCTGAGCTGGTGGATGGGTTAGAGGGGAGTTTGTGGGTTCTCTGCAGTTGGCGTCACAGAGAACTGATGTCTGACCCACCCCTGAGAAGCATAGATGGCTGCACCTGGAAAGTCACAGCATTGCCATCAGATGAGGCTGAGGGAGGCCAGCAGGACCAGACAAAGAGACCTTGCCCAAGAAACAAGAGTTGTAGCCAAAGGATGCAGCAGACGAACCTCTTAAGAAATGAGGAAAGTGCTCGTAAGGCAAAGAGTTCACTTTAACCACATTCCAGGTACAAAGCATGTGAACCCATCCTAGGACAGTACTGACCAAGTAAGAGTTTTCTGTACCCCATCTCTCCTCCTCCTCTCCCTGAGCTTCACAGCAAAATGGGCTGGGGGTTGGGGTGGGAAGGGAGGTGTCAGAAACACTTTGAATTACTTAAGACTATAGTTGTGCTCTCAAGTGATTATACACAATTTTAACTACCTGAGAGTTATCAGAAAAGTATTGAGTATGCTCAAGTATCCATTAGGTGTTAGGGAAAGAACAACCCAACCAAACAGATTAAAGGGATGCTCAAAAATAAAGATGTTTTTCTGATTAAATTAGAATTAAGTGAGTTCTGCTTGTTCAACATACTGGTTACACTTGTTTGATTATATAAGTGTTTTAAGAGTAAAATTTTCCTCCCAGCGGTATTTCTAAGCATCATTACTTAGTGTTTTCATTCTCATATATTCTTATTTTCTAGATATTCTTCAATGTCAGTTTTAATTTAGTCTTTGACCAGGAGTTATTTTTGAGAGAGCTTTTTTTTTTCTTTTTTTAATTTCCAGGTAGTTGATTAGCTGGACTTTGTTTTTCCTCCATCCTCTGGATACCTTTAATATCTTCTCTCTATCCCCCGTGATTTGAAATGTCACAATAGTTTGTATTAATGTGGGTCTGTTGTTATTTATGCTGGTCCTTCAGACTTATTTCTGGGGAATTTTCTTATATTATTTCTTTCATAAGCTTCTCCCCTCCCTTTTCTCTCTTCATTCTGGAACATATATTAGATCCCAGACCACGTGGATTGATCTCCCAATACTGCTATTCACTTGTATTTCCCTCGTTTTTCCTTTATGTTCTCCTTTCTTAGACGTTTCTTCTAATTTAGCCTACAGCCCTTCTACTAATTTGAAATAAAAAAGAAGTCAGCAATTGGAAACATTACGCTAAGTGAAAGAAGCCAGACAAAAAAAGGCCACATATTGTGTGATTCCATTTATATGAACTGTCTAAAATAGGCAAATCCATAGAGACAGAAAGCAGATTGGTGATTGCCTGGGGCTGGGGAGGGGCTGGGGAACACCTGCTTTGTGGATACAGGGTCTACTTTTGGGATGAGGACAATGTTTGGAGCTAGACAGAGGGAATAGTTTCACAACACTGTGAATGTTCTAAATGCCACTGGTATATTTTAAATCGTTTGTTTCATATTATGTAAATTTCACCTCAGTTAAAAAAAAATAAAGCAAATTTTTCAAAAAAGCAAGTGAAGAAAAAAAGAAAGCAGCAACTTTTAATTCCCAGGATCTCTATCTGGTTCTTCTCGTTTTGTTTTCCATAACATCCACTTTGTCATTTATTTAATGAATGTAAGAGTCTCTCAGATACCTCAGAGGATACTCATTAAATTCTTTTATTCTCTTTTGTAGTATCTCAGTTTTCTTTAAAATTATTTTTAGATATTTATTTATTTTTATCTCTTCTTTTTGTTAGAGTCTGTGGTGGTTTATCTTTTTTTTTTTTTTTTTTTTTTTTTGTGGTACGCGGGCCCCTCACTGTTGTGGCCTCTCCCGTTAACGCAGCACAGGCTCCGGACGCGCAGGCTCGGCGGCCATGGCTCACGGGCCCAGCCGCTGCGCGGCACGTGGGATCTTCCCAGACCGGGCGGGGAACGAACCTGCGTCCCCTGCATCGGCAGGCGGACTCTCAACCACCGCACCACCGGGGAAGCCCTGCGGTTGTTCACAAATACTTTGTACTCCTTCCTTCAAAAGGTGAAGCCTAATTCCCCTCCCCATGAATGTGGATACAGTGACTTGTTTCTAATAATAGAAGAAAATGGAACCGCTGGTGTACAATCTAAGATTAGGTTGTGAAAGCCTTTCTCCCAGTGCTTGCTCTCTCTCTCTTCGATCCATCAATCTGGAAGAAGCCAGCTGCTATGTCATGAGAACACTCAAGCAGCCCTTGAGTAGAGAGGTCCACATGGTGAGGAACTAAAGCCTCCTGCCATCAGCCGGCAATGAACAGAGACCTCCTGCCCACATAATTCCGTTTCTCAACTTACAGGTGCTGCTTTCGTCTACTCAGGTAGGGAGGTGGCCAAAACAATGGCAAGTCCCTAAGTGATAGAAAGAGCAGGTGGCCTTTTCTCTGGGATCTTTCATTGTATTTAAAAGAAGACACTGATTTGTTTCCCAGGGAAGGAGGTGGATGCCTGACCGCTGGGGTTTCTGTGGAGGGAAAAGGAGCAGGGGGTGTGACACTGTGTAGGTGTTCAGTTAGTCCCTACTTTCAGCCTGTTCTCTCACTCAGTTTACTAGGGTTTCAGGATCCCAAGTCTCTCTGGGTTCTAGAGGGCGAAGGAGAGTCTTCTTAATCTCTATCCTTGTCTACTTTAACTCTCCCCTGCACTTTCTCCACCCTGCATTGTCAGGTACCTCTCTTCTGTCTCAAAGAAATTTTTTGAAGTCATCTATCCATGGCTGAGCTTTCACTCGCTCTCTTTGACATGGTTAATTATACTTTTTTTTTCCTCTTGCTATCATTTTAGTAGGTCTCTGGGGGAAGATAGTATCTAGTCATTTTAACCACAAGTCACTCTTAATTTTTGCATCATTTTATTTTTAATCCATCTCTTAAATACAACTTAACATTCAACTTGTTTATTTTAATTAGTAAGCTTGTCTCCTTTATTTTATTTAAATAATAGATATTTCTGGGTCTTATTTTATCCTCATTTTTGTTGCTTTAAATGCTTTCTCTATACCCATTATTTCCCACACGAATCGTCTTACGTGTCTTGAGTATAAGTTTTCTTTCTTGTGAGTTGCAAAGTACACAAAATACGTTCTAACCCTCTAGTAGTTGTCTTCGTAATTTTTTGAATGACATGTAATCCCTGCTACTTGGATGTCTTGAGGTCTTGCTCTAAAACTTTGGTCACCAAACTTTTTTTATATAAAGGGTAAAAGAGTAAATATTTTAGGCCTTGCAGGCCATATGGTCTCTGTCACAGTTATTCACTTCTGTGGTAGCATGAAAGCAGCCACAGACAATAAGTAATTGAATGAGCATGTCTGTGCTCTAATAGAACTTTATTTACAAAACCAGGCGACGAGTAGAATCTGGCCCATGGGCCTTCATGTGCCTACTTCTGCTCTAAAAGGTGAGAAAATTATCACACACTTCGTCTTTCCCTTTATCTTTCAGTAGTTGAGACTATAGCCTTATTTTCAGTTATTTTGATGGTTCACTTCATAACATCAAAAAATAGAATGAACTGTGAAAGACAATGTCAAGAGAATGAGAAGACAAGCCACAGACTGGGAGAAAATATTTGCAAAAGACACATCTGATAAAAGACTGCTATCCAAAATATATAAAGAACTCTTAAAATTCAACAAGATAACAAGCAGCCCAATTAACATATGGGCCAAAGACCTTAGTACACATCTCCCCAGAGACGATACACAGGTGGCAAATAAACGTATAAAAAGATGCTCCACAGACTATGTCATCAGGAAAGTGTAAATTAAACAATGAGATATCACTACACATCTTTTCGAATGGCCAAAATCTGGAACGCTAACACCACCAAATTCCGGCCTCCAGAATTGTGAGAGAATACATTTCTGTTGCTTAAAGCCATCAAGTTTGTGGATATTTGTTAGAGCAGAATCTAGTACATAGGCCATTGGTGATCGTGCTAAGTGAAGGTATTAAGGTAAGTATTGTTCCCATTTTACAGATGAGAAAATCAAGTCTGTAAATCCCCCAGGATCACACAGCAGGCCAATGGCAGGGCCAGGGCTCAACCCAGTCCTGCCAGGTTCTGAAGCCCAAACTCTTACCCATTATCTGACACCGTCTCCATCAGTAGACACCCAGGGTTCAGCCTCAGGGAGCTGGTCATCCTCCACTGCCCAGCACTGTCCAGCCAACTCAGAACATTCTCTCCAGAGCTCAGTCCAGATGCTGGATCTCCTACAGCGGGCACCTGGTAACCCTCCTGCAAAGCACTGAGGCCATCCCTAGGAAACCATAAATATTCAAACCTTCACACCCAATGATGCATCTCATTGACATTTCTCTCGAAGAAGCCACACCTGAAAATGTCCATCACAGCATTCATTATAATTGCATAAAAATAAGCTAAATGTCCAACAGTATGAGTTTGGTTAAATAAATTATAATACATCAATAGATGGAAGAATCCACATCCTTTCAAAATGATGCTTATAAAGACTAGGAGGAAATATGAAAAACAATTCTGGTGTGATATGAAGTGGAGAAAGGGATGAAAAACGTTCAAATTTAGAAATTTGACGGAGAAAAAGACAGAAAGGAATATACCAAAATATGAATAATAATTAGGTTAAAAATGAGAACTTTGGTGACTTTTTTCTTATCCCCTAGTAAACAAATTTTCTATAGTGATATTAAATTCCTGCTATGATCAATTTTTATATACATAAGAAGGGACATTTTCAGCTGTATAACATATCTATAAGAACCAAACCAGCATGATAAAGACACTCATGACTACAATCCATAAATGATTCGGGATCTGGGAGTACTTAGTCTGGAGACGGACAGACAAAGGGGGTCTTGATCACCATCCTTCAGCACACGAGAGCTGTCTTTTGTGAGAAAAACGAGCCTTGCTCCGTGTGAAGACAGAGAGCTGGATGAAGAGTACTGGGAAACCATCTCTTTATTGTGGATAAGACTGCAAGAGTGAAATTTCCCAACAATACACACGGCTGCCTGTAGTGTGGGGAGTGCCCCGTCACTGGAGATACTCAAGCCTAAGTCGGAGCTGCGGTTGTCTGATATGAAGAAGGAGGTTGAAAGAAGGTGGGGGAAAAAAAATCAGGATGTGGCAGAAATACAAGAAGCAGGTGACTGAAGGGGGTCAGAAACTTCAGTGGCCCCAGAGGCCTTTCCTGGAGTTCCTACAGCCTGGGCCAGCCCTCACCCCTCACCAAAGGAAAGTGCAGATGGGAAAAATCCCACAAGCTGTCGTAAACGCCTTAGAACACAAGAGCCAGGGCACCCCTGAGGCCACTTAGGCTCCTATCCTCTTGTTACTGAAGAGGAAATGGAGATTCAGAGAGGGCAGGTGTGTGCTGGGGACACACAGCAGGTCTGTTTAGAGCTGTTTAGATCCCAGGCACTGGACAGCACCATCCCAGGCCATCCCACCCACCACCACACCACCTCCCGGACCCCACTCCTACCCCGCACCCCCTGCATTTCTGTTTCCCTCCAGACAGGAGGACAAACTCAGCAAGGGCTGTGACCCCACCTGGAGAGAGAAAAAAAGAAACATCAGAGTCAGAGTCAGAATGAAAAGGTGATTGCTCTTCCGGTCTAACTCTCTCCCCTTGCTCTTTGAATCACACACACACACACACACACACACACACACACACACACACACACGGCTGCTTTTCTGTGAAGAAATTAATGACTCCTGGGCTGCTCACCATTCTTTTCCTTTGGTACCAAAAAGCACTCCTGATCAGTCTGGTTTCATATAAAACCAATACTTGATGGAAGGCGATATGTGCCTGGAAATAATGAAACGTCTGTCGGAGCCTGGGCACCACACCGGCCTGAGGTGAGTGTGGAATGCACCCCACTTCATATTTCGTTCCAAGGAAATGCCCTCCTGTAATGAAAATAGTCGTGTCCGTGCCACCAGGCCTGAGACGAGGGAGCCAGAGCATTTCCCGAAGAAACCCAGGGAAGAGCCGATCAATGAAATCCATCAGACTCACGGCATCCTTGAAGCACTTTCTGTGTTCATTTATCCTAGACCTGGGAGTGATTATGTCAGGGTGTTTTTCCCAAGGATTCTGGCAAAATAAAACAACTTTCCATCCCAAGTCTCTTTCGTGAAAGGCTTTGGCTTCCTCCAACCTGTGCTTGCTGTTTATTTCAGCCTCCTGGGCAGTGCAGGGGCCTTTCAGGATGAGTTTATCATTGGCGACAGGTGTCCTAATGGTGCAGAGACCCATCATTAGTGAACACCCCATACCCCACTTCTGGCCATGGGGACAATTATCAGAGGGCCACCCTGGCCCTTCTGAGAGCCCGGACCAAGAGCTGATTTCCTGTCTCAAAGTCCCTAAAGCAAATGCATTAGCAGCTTTGGGGATGACGGGACATTCCTAGCAAACGAAAAGGTGAAAGTATCTGCTGCAAAGTCCTCTCTGCTCTTTAGAAAAATCTTCTAAGATAATGGTAGATTCACATGCTGCTGTAAGAAATAACACAGAGAGAGCCCAGTCCGCTTTGCTCAGTTTGCAAAACTGTACTGTAACATCGCCACCCGGGTGCAGACGCCGATACCATCCACTGATCTAGTTCAGATTCCCTCAGTTTTCCTTGTACTCATTTTGTGTGTATGTATTAGGTTCTGTACAGTCTTATCTCCTGCTGGGGATAATTTTAATAGTGGTTGCTGTATCACCTTGTACACAACTCCACACTCAAGATACTGACCCTTCTCTCGTCTTCCGCTTACCACCACCCCTAATCCCTGGCAACCACTCATTTGTTCTCCATTTCTATAGCTTTGCTGTTTCAAAAATGTTATGTAAATGAAATCGTACAGTATGTAACCTTTGGGGATTGACTTTTTCCATTCAGCACAGTTCTCTGACTGTTCAGCCAAATTGAATCAATAGTATATTCCTTTTCATGGCTGAGTAGCAATTAGTCCACGGTATGGATGCACCTGTTTGTTTAACCGTTTACCCGTCAAAGGACATCTGGGATGATTTCCAGTTTTCAACTCCTGCAAATAAAAGAGCCATGAAATTTTGTGTACAGATTTTTGTGTGAACATACCTTTTCGTTTCTCTGGGCTAAACACCTAGGAGTGCAATTTGCTGGGTTGTACGGTAGCTCCAAGTTTAGCTGGTCAGGAAGCTGCCGAAATGTTTCTGTAGTGGCCGGACCATTTTACATTCCCACCAGCAGTGCCTGAATGATCCAGTTTCTCAGCACCCTCACTGGGGTGTTGCCACTATTTTTTATTTTAGCCATTCCGATAGGAGCGTAGTGATATCTCTGTGTGGTTTTAACTGGCATTTCCCTAACGGTTACTGGTGTTGAATGTCTTAGGTTTATTTGCCATCTGTGTATCTCCTTCAGTGAAATGTCTATTCGTGTGTCTAGCCTATTTTCTAGTTGGAGTGTTGTTTGGGGTGTGTGTGTGTGTGTGTGTGTGTGTGTGGGTGTTTTCTGTCATTCTCTGCTCTTTACACTCTTGACTCCACAAGGCAAATCTCACAGCAAGCACAAACCACCAAGCTGGCCTTGCCTCACGGGCAGCTGTGCTGAAGTCTCCCTACCCACCAAGGAGGGAAAAGCCACAAATCTGAGAGAGCACCCCCCACCCCATTCTCCTCCTTCCTTCTCTCTCTCTCGCCCGCGCTTTACCGTGGGGGGAAAATGAGCCTCAGGAGAAGGAACTTTGATCGCAGCTCCGCCATGGCCTGTTATGCAGTCCAGGGGCCCTTTCATCCCCTCTCTGACCCTTTACTTTCCCATCTGTGAGATCAGAGTGTCGGGCCTGGTGACCCTCTGATTCCCTGGTCTGCCTCCTTTCTCATCTCTGTCTCTGGGTTTGGTCCACCACTGACAATTCTGCAAAGAGGGGCGTCTCTGTTCTGAGCATGTGCTGTTTGGAGCTTCCCAGCACGATCCTCCCGTCTCTCGGTTGACAACCCGGGGTTTTCAGGCAGGCGTCTACTCTCTCTCACACATCCTGGGTGCTTCAGAGGAAGCTGCCTCCATCCGCCAGCTCTCATTTCCTCCCCGCACTGGGGCCATGTGCCAGCCCTAAACTAATCTGTGTGCTCCATCCCCTTGGAGATTTGTCACCTAAGTGAATCCAACAGCTGAAGCCTGAGGATTTTGTTTGCTGGTTGGGGGGAAAAAAAGTACCCTCCTCCCCAGGGAATATGAGGCAGGGAGCAAACAGTCTTCCAAACTGGCAGGCATCTTGGAGTCCCGAGAGGAGACGCCTATGAAAAAGGAACCGTCACGGAGGAGGAGGGGACAGGAAAGAGAACCTGGGTCTTGGTCATATTATCGTCAAGATCCCCCTGAAGACACACCCTATCATGAACCAAGGCATTATCTTTAACCAGCTGGATTTTCTGTTACTTGCATTCAAAACACAAGGGGAGGGCTTCCTTGGTGGCGCAGTGGTTGAGAGTCCGCCTGCTGATGCAGGGGACACGGGTTCGTGCCCCGGTCCGGGAAGATCCCACATGCTGTGGAGCGGCTGGGCCTGTGAGCCATGGCCGCTGGGCCTGCGCATCCGGAGCCTGTGCTCCGCAGCGGGAGAGGCCACAACAGTGAGAGGCCCACGTACCGCAAAAAAAAAAAAAAAATCCAAGTGGGCACAGATGGCCTCCAGAAACCCCAACAATTTGCAGTAATTCAGGGACACCTTCCCGTTTTCTGGCACAGGGAACCTCCCTTTGAAAGCACTGTTGCGTGTACTCACAAGTGTGGGCAGTGCTGTCCTTTCTCCCTCGTAGTTTTATTTATTTTTTATTTTTGAAGCTTGATTGAGATATAACTGATTTACAAAAAAATGCACATATTTTATATATACATTTTGATGAGTTTGGACATATAAATACACCTGTGATACCATCACCATGATCAAGGCATTAAACGTACCCATCCCCTCCAAAAACGTCCTTGTGTTCTTTGCGTGGTTTTTGGTTGCTGTTGTTTTCTTTTTGTGTTTTGGTTTTGGTTTGGGGATTTGGGGGTGGGGGGTTGGTTGTAAGAACATTTCACATGAAATCTATATTCTTAACACACTTTAATGTGCACAAGGTATTGTTACCTTGCTGATGCAGAACCAACAACCTCAATACCCTGCCTGCCCCTCTGAGGACCATCTGCCCCGATGGGCAGACAAGGGAGACAAGGTCTCTGTTCTCCACCAGCAAGCTGCCGTGCTGGAGAGGATCTCAGAAGGGTGAAGCAGACCAGGGTCTTGTGTAGTCAGATGCTTAAGGAGAAACTTGACCTCATGACAACTCTGCTTTGTGACCTGCACACCCCACACACACTCAGGGTCCCTCCAAAAGTTCATTCTCTGGTTGCAGTGATCTTTCCTCTCCATCCAGGTACACAAACACTTCTCACCTGCAGTCGTGCATGATGAATATGGGAGCAAGTCCACCTTGACCTTTTGTCCTTCAAGGGGCCCAATACCTGTTTGTTGAGTTAATTGACCTCAACTTACCAATCCATGCAATGGGTGCATGCCAAACAACGCCCATGCCTGGGGTCCCGTGCCAGTTCAGTGACTCTGGGGGAATCCCAGATGTCTTTGTGTGTTTCCAGTCTCCGCATCTGCTCACTTGGCGACTTGGCGGCAGCAACCATGTGGCCATCTACCCCTGAGAGCTGGCAGTGGTGCGGGAGGGACGAGGGATCTGGCTCTTGGGACACCCGGGCTGCGGCAGCAGTTGGGTCTCAGTCTAGGGCTATGGCCAGGTCAGTCTGGGAGAGAGTGCTGTTTTGTTTGCTTTGCTTACAAAGTCCCCTCGTCCAGGTCAGAACTGACCCAGTGGCTGTGCCCTCATTAGCACCATGCTCCAACTTCTGAACTAGCTGGCAGGTCACTTCTGAGGTTGCTTTTGAAGTTAACATTCTAACAGCACTGACGTGGGGGGAGGACAGTACCGGACCTGAAAGGGAACAGGTGAGGCAGGATGAAGGGTGGAAAGGGAAGGGCAGGCAGGTGTCACCCTGCCCTGCCAGCACATCTGGGAGTGGATGTTAGGCGGGCTGCACCCTGTTCCCCTGTTCAGCCCTCAGGCCAGTTACCCCCACGCTCATCTCCTATCCCTGGGTGTGGTCTGGGGATTGTGGTGTGGAATTGGGGGCTAGCAGGACTCCTCACGCAAATTAGAAAGATTCTCCCGAACTGGAAGGAGAGGAGAGCCCTGTGGCCCTGGCGCAGTGGGTTCTCGGGCTCGTCTGCCTGGCACTGACCTGGATGGCAGCGGCAAGATTCCAGGGAGGAGCAGCTGTGTCTCTTCCCCAAGTGGGACCTGGAAGCAGCAAGGAGCTTCCAAGCCCCAAAGGACCGTGCGTTCCCATCGTGGGTCTGCCAGCCCCGCCTGCAAGGCAGCGACCTTGAAAGGAGCATCAGGAAGGAAGGCCCGCCTCAGCCCTTCACTGAGCATCCAGGGGGAGGCGGAAACGGGATACAAAGCCAGGCCCACCCCAAGTCACTCACACACCAGGTGGAAAGATGGAACATGTCACACAAAAGCAAGAGGACATGACGATTCCAGAAGCCAAGCGCTCACTCTGGGGACAGTGGCCCTTCAGTATTCCTGTGTGCTCACATGGCCTCTGCTTTGTGTGGAGGTGGAGGAAAGGGACAGCTAGTGCTCTGGTGTCTCTTCTTATAAGGACACCAATCGTATTGATCAGAGCCCCTCCCTTTTGACCTCAGTTAACCTGACTTACCTCCTCAGAGGTCCCATCTCCAAATACAGCTACGCTGGGGGTTAGGGTTTCAACACATAAATGTTGGGGGCAGGGGACACAAACATTCAGTGTTTAACATCTAGTTGGGGCTTGATGGTGAGATTAGCCAAGTCCTGAAGGCTGCCTGCGCCACCCCCGCTCCTTCCCCTGTGATCATTCTGGAAAACAAGATATGTCTTCTTACAGCAGAGAGACGGGCAATATTGAAATTGCTCCCCTAATCTTTATGCGATTGCCTTCTCCCTGATAGAAATATTGCCTCTTGCTGAGTATTTATTGTCTGCTTCTCTCCAAAGTATTGACTTTATGTAACAGTTTGATATACATCAAATCCCTTACGGATTTAATAAACTTCTCTGGTCAGCCTTCTGTTGTGAACACAATGAGATTTATGGTCGTCTTGGTGTAAAACCGTTTTTCCTTGAAATTTTCTACTTCCAGATATCAAAAGATAAGAAGGGAAGCATTTATCATCTTGGAAATCGTACCCCATGTCGGCCTGCCAGGTATTAGTCAGAAATGACTAGTGGTTAAAGGACTACAATATGACAAATGCTTGACTGATGAACAGTTGAGGCTGGGAGAAAAGTGGGCTTTAAAAAAAAAATCCCTCCTCTTCCCCTCAAAAAGAATTTTTCTTCGCAATTAATCATGAGAGCCCCTGGGGCAGAGTGCAGACTCATTTGAGTTGGATGCATAACCTTGGGAGGACTCAGGTGAAAGGTTAACAAGTCGAGTCAATTCAGGACACATTTAGCAAGCGCCAATCTCGTGCCAGGGGAGGGCCGAGGACCTGCAGACAGAGGCCATGATGCTAGAGTGTCCAGATGCAGGGGGGCAGGAAGGACTGCCTGTGTGAGGACTAACTCTTCCTCTGCGGACTCCTGCACCTTCTACATGCATCTCCGAGGCTCTTACCCCAGGTATATAATCACCCACTCACATCTCTCTCTCTCTCCCTTAGACTGAATCAAATCAAGATCAGACCTTTAGCCTCTAGAAAATGCAAGATCAAAGGGTTATTTGTCAAGTGAATAAGCAAGTGAATGAATGAATGAATGAATTTGGCCTAGATTGTTTGGAAGCGGTAAAGACGAACAAGACCATCCAGGGCTTCCCTGGTGGCGCAGTGGTTGAGAGTCCGCCTGCCGATGCAGGGGACACGGGTTCGTGCCCCGGTCCGGGAAGATCCCACATGCCGCGGAGCGGCTGCGCCCGTGAGCCATGGCCACTGAGCCTGCGCATCAGGAGCCTGTGCTCTGCAACGGGAGAGGCCCACGTACCGCAAAAAAAAAAAAAAAGAAGACCATCCAGGAAACGACTGAACTATATGGGTATTTAGCATTCTCCTTGATCTCAAAAGAAACTTTCTGGAACGAAACACAGCCGTAACGAGGAGTTTGAGAGGATCAAGAGAGAGAGGAGCCTCTTCAGTGTTCTAGATGCTTTTTTGAAGAACTTATGGGACAGGGGAGAAGAAAGAGGAAAGAGATTTACTGAGTCTCAAAGCCTCCCTTTAAAATTCAATGCAGTGAGAAAAGTGAGTTTCCACATTTAATTGTCTTTCTCACGGTAACTGTGTGTCAGTCTTTTCTAAGAGCCTGTTAATTCTGTAATTTAGTCAGCAAGAACAGAGGGACTGGCAGAGCCAGCATGGGGCTTTTTCTCTCCTCATTGACTACCTGTCATCCTGCACGAACGTTACAGTGCCTTCCACCTTAACACTGGAAGTACCCCCAAATTAAAAAGGTTTTATAGTCAGTTTGATAATTAAGAAAAAAACGATTTGTGCATCAGTTGGCAGAAATGGGGTCCACATCACTGGATGTTATGATTTTCGTAGCAGCTAAAAATAACTGAGCTAGTCAGAACGGCCCTTGGCCCTGTGGATGCCAAGTCCTGGACAGACAGATGACCCAAGTGGCTCTTCCGTGTGGGTGGAGCTGCTGTCAAATAAAATACTGATTTATTCACGTGACCCCCAAACCCGCTGAGCGATGCACCTGTGTACATTTGACACATGGCGGGGTTTGCCTTGTCCCAGCCCTCCCCTCCATCAAAGGCATCCTGCAGTCTCCGACTCCGTCCGTGTTTAATTAGGACCCTCAGTAGGTCCGACTTCCTTAGAGAAGGGGTGCTCCACAGACTGGGGGCCCCTAGCTGGCAGGGCTTTCGCCACATAATGAAATGGAGCAGGACCCCATGGTCCTTGCCCCCCATGTCCTCAGCCCATCTTTTGTCTGCGGAAAAACTTTAGCCAAAGAATAAGTTTAATCAGAGAAGTGAGAAAATACAGAAACAGAGGAAAAGTCAAAGGAGACCAAATAATAATAGTTTAGTCATTAAGCATAGTCAAGGACCTTTAGTTCCTCCTCAAGGGCTGTAGATAATATTCTGAGCCGTATCCTGCGAGCTGTCTTGTAGATACTGAAACCCCCAGCAGGTGGAAGAAGTTAACTACACGGTGACCAGACTGTTGCCATGACATAAACTGCCGCAATTCTGAGAATTGGTCTCAAGGAAATGGGAACAAACCGACCCTGGAACTGAACAATCAAGATGATGCTGGTCAGACCACCGATGACCAATTTCAAGGTGACTGTCAGAGCTGACTGTATTGTTTCTGCATGTAGCCCCCTCCCTCCATCTATAAAAGCTCTTGCCCCCTGATTGTTGGGGGGTGGGGGGGAGTTGGCCTTTGGACAGGCGTCTGCCCTCCCACCCCGGTTGCCAGCATCCGAAATAAAGCAAACTTTCCTTTCCGCCAACCTGGCCTCTTTATTGGCTTTTGAGCGGCGAGCAGCGGACCTGGGTTCGGTAACAGTCGGAGCATGGAGGAAAGATGAACTGGGAAGCTACAGAAGGCTGCAGACCCAGACCCTTTTTGTATCTCATTCTAAGGAACTGGGGTTTTTTTCTGAAAATAATGAGGTATGAGGTGACCTCTGTCTGTCTCTTGTATAGTTTTGTGATTCTTTTTTGTCATTGCTATTCTTTTTGTGGGGACCTTATACTGAGTGCACGTACAGCGTAAGCACTTCAAACACCGAATTAGTTCCCATTAAAAACTTTCCTTTAAAAATGTTGACTTTCTGATTATGATAGCAATATATATATTAAGAAAAATTTAAGAAGACTGAAAATGTACAAAAAGTCAAAAAAAAAAAAAAAGATTCACAATCCAAGAGCATTTTCAAGTATACTCAATCAAAATTAGAAACCTCTCCCTCCGTCCCATATACCATCCGCCCCTCTACCCTTGACAACACCGCAGTGACCATCTATCCAGCTCTGATTTCAGTGGGATTGCTGAGCCAGAACCCAGGTATGCACTTTTTTTTTTTTTTTTTGCGGTACGCGGGCCTCTCACTGTTGTGGCATCTCCCGTTGCGGAACACAGGCTCCGGACGCGCAGGCTCAGTGGCCATGGCTCCCGGGCCCAGCCGCTCTGCGGCATGTGGGATCTTCCCGGACAGGGGCATGAACCCGTGTCCCCTGCATCGGCAGGCGGACTCTCAACCACTGCGCCACCAGGGAGACCCCTTTTTTAATTTTTAAAGATACTGCCAAGTTACCTGAGAAATACTACATCAGTTTTCCAAGAGGTTTATAAGCCTGTTTCCCTACATCCTTGCCAAGCCTAGGCATTATCTACATTTTAAAAAATGTTCCCAGTGCTATAAATCTGAAATGTTTTACTTGAGTGTTTTTAATTATTAGTGAGGTAAATGGCGTTTTGTGTTTGTTGGCCATTGCCGTTTTTCTTCTTCAGTCTGTGGATTGATGGCCTGTTCATTTCTTTTGCTCCATTGTATGTTTGTTTTTTACTTATTGATTTGTAGGATTCCCTCCTATATTAGGCATATTAACTTTAGAAAACTAATTAATTTATTAAACAAGTGTTAGTAACTTGATACAATAAATAGACGTTATGATTTTTGCAGAAGAAATTATCGTTTGCGTGTATTTACTTATGTGAAAAAACATTTACACCGCACCAAGTTCAAAGTCATAGGAAAAAAAACCTATACAGCATAATCCCAGATATGGAAGCAATGTGCTTAAGAAAAAAATGCACGAGGGAAAAAATAGTCTGAAACAGTATACACTAAAATGTACATAGTGGTCCTAAGGGGCAGAATTACAGGTGACTTCTGTTTTTTATGGCTTAGTAATTTTTAATCCATTAGATGAATTTAAAACATATATAAACACACATACATGTGTGTTTGCATCTATTACATGTGTCGCAAATATTCTCACTCATTCCGGTGTTTGTCTTTAGATTCTATTTGCATCGTTTGCTATGTCAAAGGTTTAAATGTTTATGTAGTTAACTGTATAAATCTCTTCCTTCATAGCTTTGAGGTTCTGTGTATTGCTTAGAAAGGCGTTTCTACCCCAAGATTATAAAATCATTCTCCTAAATTTTCTTTTAGTTCTATTATGATTTGGGTCTTTTTTTGTAATTTAGATTTGTTTTAATCAATTAAGGGTTCACTTTTATGTAAGGTGTGAGATAAGAATCTAAAATGTGTTTTGTTCCAAATAGGTAACAAATTGCCCAACACCGATTTATTGAATAGATCACCCTTTTTGCTCTTGATTTAGAATACCTCCTTTATTGCCTAGTACATTCCCTTACAAACTTGAGTCTGTTCCTAAATTCTCTGTTCTGTTCCATTGATTTGTTGGTCATTTATGTGCAAATGTGTTTTAATTATTTTTGTAACTTCATAGCGCAATTCTAAGAAGCCAATGTTATGGCACTTCCCGTCAGGAAAAAAAAATGGTGAGAAATAATGGAGGGGGAAACAAGAGAAAGATAAACAGAAAATACCCAAGAGTGGTTACCTGCGGGTGGAGGAGACAAAGAGATGGGTTGAGAAGGAACATACAGTGGCTTCAACAGCACTGGTCAGGTTCTAATACTTAAGCAGGGAGCCGTTTCACTGGTGTATGTCTTATTACATTTATTATCATGCTTCAGAGTCAATATTATATACGTTATTTTTTGTATATGTCGATTCTTTCATTTTAACAAAGAATAATAATGGGGGAGGGTTTCTGGTTCAAGATGTTGGACTAAGACAGTGCTAAAACCCCTCCTTTCTGCTCCAAACTCCTAGTGCCAAGGAAAAACACTCAAGCGTGCTCAAAAACAAGAAAGAGAGAGCCCTGTAGATCTTAAAGCAAGACTCCTAAAAGAAACATTGGAGGGTGCCTAGCAGCAATAAATGGGACTAAAACTACACAGCCTTCCCCAGGCTGCAGCCCAGATGGATGCCTCCCCGAAGAGGCCAAGAATCAGAAACCCACTTCCCGTCCACCCACGATTACAGAGACTTCCTGCACCCGGTTACCGAGAGGACAGGACCTAGGGACCGGGTGGAGGCTGTTGAGAAATCCAGCAGGTGAATTCAAAAACAGGAGGCATAAAGTAGCCGAGGAAAATCACCACCACAAACTCCACAAAGGAAATCACTTACCTCTGAAGGAAAAGGGATCAAACAGAACCCTCCGGGAAGGACTAGGTACATAACAAGCACCATAATAGACTTACAGGGGTCAAGAAAGGAGCCACAACCGTGACACGAGAAATAAGATGATGAAATAAAAAGGAAGTGACTATGAAAAGGAACCAATTAGAGATCTTAGAAATGAAAGAGAGTTCATGAAATTTTAACTCAATGGAGAAATTGACCAGAATTGGTGGACAGAGTGGAAGAGCAGAAATTGAGAATACAGAGATCAAACAGAACAGAGCCAAAGAGAGATAAGAGATTTAAAAATATGAAAGAAGAAGTTGAAAGACAGGAAACGCGACTCCAAAACTCCAAAATAGGTCTGATGGGGGCTACCAGAGAAGCCGGTGCTTGAAGAGCTAACAGCTGAGAATTTCACTGAACTTAAATAAGCCATGAGTCCCTGGATCTAAAAATGCTACCAAGTGTTACAAAGGATAAATTAAAACTCCATACCTACACTCATGATGGTAAAACTCAGAACATATAGGATAAAGAGAAAATTCTTAAGGGTACTGAGGAGAGAGATTGCTAAAAAGGAGTGAGCGCCTTCCTTCAGAGATCTCAGAGCTGGGTAGTTGAGTGCCTGAGGCCAATCTCAGCTCCATTCCCTCTACCTGGGTGGCCTCGAGCACATCATTCTGCCTCAGTTTCCTCCTCTGTAAAAGAGGGATGCTACTAGTACCTCCCTCATAAGGAGGACTAAATGACTGAATCCACGTGAAGCCCTTAGAACAATTCTGGACACATGGTAAGAGACTGAGAAGTGTTAAAATTCATTAACTGTATTTATTATTATCATTGTCAGATTTCTCCTAAGCAACACAGGAAGTCAGAAGACAATAGGACTTAGGGCCACCCATGTCTGCCGATGAGGGAGGTCTTCTCAATGGACTGGAAAGAGGAGAGAACGAGATCTGTATTGTGGATCACCCACCACAGGACAGGGAATTTTCACACGTTGCCTCATTTAATCTTTGCAACACCTTGAGATGAGTCAGGATACAGTCATCATTCAGAGGAGAAAACTGAGGCTCTGAGAAGCTCAGGGGTTTGCCCAAGGTCCCTGAGCTGGGAAATAGTGGAGCCAGTGGACTCAGACATCTGACCCCAAAGCCCGTGCTCTTGGTAAGTCCCGTGAGAAGACTGGGGGGTGCCGGGGCCCTGGCCTTGAGTCTGATCCTAGAGCTTCTGCCTCTAGAAGCACCTCCTCTGGCCTCAGAAAATGTAGCACTACCTTCAAACAGGAAGAAAATAAACTATCCTGATTTCTTACAACAGCTTCAGTAACCAACATGACATTGTGAAGGACATGCCAATATTTGTAATCTCTCCTGACAAGTTGTTAAGTATTTATAGAAACATCCTCTCCTGGTCCTGCTTAAGGAAAGTACTGTATCTAATTTCCTCTGGAGACATGTGCTGGGGGAAATCAGAAAGATAATCTGTCATCATAAATAGCAATAAATAGTCACCCTGAAAGAGTTGCTTGTTTAGCAGAGTTGCTTGAATATTAACAGATTTTCTTTTCATCGTACCTTTGCGATGATAAGCCCTGAGGGGTCATGAATTAGGAAGGTGCTGGGTTCCAGACTTTCAGGGATGGGGGAGGGAGCTCCAGGCTGGGGCAGTGCCCCCTGAGCCCAGGACACAGACACAGGATCAGCATGGGGAAACCACAGACAATGGGAAGAAGAGGTAATTTCCGGAGGACAAAGCTCTCTGAGGACTCCCGGAACCAAAGACACATTGAGATCTTCAGTGTTTCTCTTTTTTTTTTTTTTTTTTTTTGCGGTACGCGGGCCCCTCACTGCTGTGGCCTCTCCCGCCGCGGAGCACAGGCTCCGGACGCGCAGGCCCAGCCGCTCCGCGGCACATGGGATCCTCCCGGACCGGGCACGAACCCGCGTCCCCTGCATCGGCAGGCGCACTCCCAACCACTGCGCCACCAGGGAAGCCCCAGTGTTTCTCTTTTAAATGAAATGCAATCTCACTGAAATCGAGAAGCACAAGATCTGGGCTTCAATTTTTTCTTCTGCTGGATGACGTTTGCCAAAGCTGTTCCCCTCTCTGGGACTCAGTCTTCCCCATGTGTCAAATGGAATAAAAGGGTGAAGCAGATTATCTCTGAGGGGTTATATTTGCTCCATATTCTCTAAGAAATGCCCTGGAAAGGTATGACGGCAAATGGGCATTGGTTCTGGCCCAGAGGTTCAGAGCCAGGCCAGTTGTTCTCAACAGGTTATTTGATCCAGATGCCCCCGGCCAGAGCCCAGGTGGCTGACACACACCCTCTCCCTCCTTGGCAACTACTTGTGCGTGGACAGCTCTCTAAAGACCTTTCAGATCCCCCACTGCTTATTTTGTGTGAATCAGTCCAGGACTGAAGAATAGAGTTCTTCAAGGGCCCTCCGAGAGGAGGACAGAACGGAAATCCATGTGCTGAAAAGAGCAGTTGAGCCTGGAGGCAAGAAGATGTTGATGAATGGGTTACACGTTCTCTGTGGAGTCCAACTGGTGACCCAAGACTCATCTTCAAATGGGTGCCCCCTAAGGGAAACCAATCTCAGCTTTGTGGATGGAACAAATGGATACCATTGGAGATGTCCAGAAATTGAATGAGCTGTTTCAGGTGGTAATGAGCTCCCCATCACTTGGGCTGTGCAAGCAGAAGTTCACTGACCACCTCTTGGGGAGGATGGAGAAGAAATTCCTAGCCTGGATGGGGAAGTTGGACTAACTTACTCTAAAGATCCTTCCGATTATAGAACACTGACTTTGTTTCCGGCGTTCCAGTAATTTTCAGATCATTCTCGCTCTTAGGATACGTAAAAGTAATTTCTGGTCCTACAAGATCCTGACAAGTTGGACGTAGTCTCACCCACAACAGAGGCCAGCAGCAGTACCAGGAGGCCTTTCCCTCTGGACCTCTTCTCTCAACCCTCCCAGGTTGCAACATCTGGGCTAATCAACGTCGGTTGAGTCAAACATCCAAGCAGAGAACCCATATGAACAGAAGATGCCCAGGGAAAGGTGATTAGGAGAAAGGAGACCCTGCAGAAGACCCCTGCAGGACTGGCTCAAGGATGATTTGAAAAGCTAAGAAGCATAAGCATGAAATGGACAAAAGAGGGGCATAGTTCCAGCTGCATGAGGGGCCTCACCATCTTCGGCCACGGAAAGCTTTTATTCAGTTCTGCTTCACCTAAGCTGGGACTCCTGTCACAGAATCACAGAAAATCTGGGTTGAGGAAGCCGAGGAGTCATCGTATTCCACTTCCCATTTACTCCCTGGGGAAACTGAGGTCTGAAGGGGTTGACTTTACTGGGGGAGGAGATGCTATAACAAACTCTTGCAAAATTACCGAAGAAATGGTTGGGCCCAGAGGTTGAAAGTACACTAAAGAAAATCTAAATTGCTCAAGCTGTTGATATAAGGAATCTGAGCGTATGTGAGCTTCCTAATAGCACCACCTGGCATCACTGAAAGATTTTTCACTTTACTAGCAGAAGCTTCTAGACGGCATCCCTGGTTATTTTGTACAGTTGTGCATTTGGTCTCAATTCTTCCATTTTAAAGCATTTCTTAGTTCCCAAGTGGTAAGTTCCTTAGGACCTGGAGTTCATAACAAAAGTCATCTGTTGACCAAACACATTTGGTTCTTACAGTGACTGGCTTGTGACCTGGCTTTAGCATCACAGACTTAGTACACAATCCATGGCTGGTTGAATCCGTGGATGCGGACCCTGTGGATATGGCGGGCCGACTATGGGACTTGAGCGTCTGCGGATTTTGGTATCTGCAATGGGTCCTGGAACCAATTCCCGTGGATACCGAAGGATGACTGTGATGTTAGACAGTGATAAGTGCTCGTGGAAATGTAAATTAGGAGGGGGAATAAGAGGTGTTGGAGTGGAGCATTTGACGGGGGAGGGGAGGTTGATTTTGACCGGAGAAGAGATCTGATCTGATTCTTGTTTTAACAGAAGCCCTCTAGCAGCTCTTTTCAGAACAGGTTACAAGAGGCAAGGGCACCACTGTTCACCTGACTGAGTGAGCACCCTGCACCCGAGTCACACAATATTTCTTATTGTGGGAGATGCACCCCTCGAAGTCAAAGTTAAAGCAACAACAACCACCGACTTCTGTGTCATAGGTTGGGATATTTTGTGGAGGAGGGTGGAGGCCCATTTAGGACAGGCATCTGCTGACTTCGTGACCAATTCGGAGACACATTAGAAAAGTGTAATCACAGCCACAGTTGGGCAGTTTTGTTCCCACTTTACATTTGCTTTATCTCAATACTTAGAAGCCAGTGGGTGATTGACTGAGAGAAAGCCACGCCCCCAGATTGACAGGAAAAGGAAGGACCTCCGTGGCCCAGGAGTCCCAGACGGTCCCAGACTGATCTAGACTCTGGAGATCAAATGCATAGACATACTCCTCTCTCCTTGGGCAGGTCTCTCCCTAGCTGCGCCAACAAAGGATCCGAGCCCTCTCCCCCGCAGACCGAGTTCTAAGACCCTCATTTTCCCAGGGATGGCCCCATGCCCTGACTCTACTGCACCAGCCTCGTCCTGGGTAAGAGCCTGCACGAGTAATAGTAGTAGTAACAGGCGTAGTACAAGTCCGCAATGAAATGTAATTACTGTACACCGGGCACTAATCCAGTGACTCCCTGTGCGTGCTTTCTCTCGATGCTCGTAATGACTGTGGGAAGTAGGGGCGATGATTATCCCCCCACGTGCAGCTAAAGAAGAGGCTCCGGGGGGTAATCAGTCAGCTTGCACGGAGCACCCTGGGCGGAGCAGAACCCAGGTGTGCTTTGCCCCATTGCCTCTATTTCTCTCTCTCTCTCTGGCTGGTCTGCAAACCATCACCCCCCCTCCAACCACTAATTCCCCAATATCCTCTTTTCTGTACCTCAACGTTGTATTTAACATAAATAGAACCAACTGATCTCAGTGGACTCGCTGACGTTGAAGAGCCTTGGGGTGCTTCTCTGAACCTGTCACCACATCTTGACCCATCTCCTCACCTTTGACTCCAAAATTACAGTCTGCCTCTTACAACCGAGACTTCCTCAGATGGAAAGTTCATTACAACTTCCCTACAGCAGTCGTGTCCCATAGCCACTAAAGGGGCTGCAGCAATTCAGAAATAAACCAAAATGCACACATGAAACCTATAACATACAAAACCCACAGGGAGAGCCCTCCAAAGGGGTCGTCTGCCTTTTGGGCCTTGAGCCACGTGCCCTGCCGTTGTCCCCCATCACGGCCAGGCTTGGACTCTCCCCACCAGCAGCATTAAACAGACACCACACAATTGCACACTTGGAATGAAATCTACCAGCCTGTCCCAGGAAAAGACATAGAGGGGCGCAGAGTCTCCCCCCACCTCACCTAGGATTACCAAAGAGCATTGCCCACCACGTTCCTAATACAGATCAACAGAGAAGCTCCAGAAGCACAGAAACACTGACTTGAGTCCTGTAAGTTCCTTTTTATCCTTCCCGCCAAGTGTGTTGGGGAAACGCAACCCAAGCACCGTGCTTCCTCTTTGCTCAGGTCTCCTGGCCCTGGTCCCACTGCACTTCCTTCTCATCTTTGGTTGAAACTTGACCTCTTTTCCTGGAGTCAGTCACTGGGATGTTCCTCCATCTCCCACTGAAAACCCGTTTCCAAGCTTCCGTGGCAGCACTGGGCACGCCTGGGCCTGACCTCCTCTCCACCCCGGGTCCTAAGATGCTCCATCACCTTCCAAACTCCAAAATCCCCTTAATAAGAAACCCAGGGCCCAGAGGAGCTCAGAGAGAGTTGTTCCTTGATGGTCGTGAGGTCCAAGACACCAGTCACTGGCCCAGAGAAGGTTGCTGAGCTCAGAGCAGCGCTACATGGGCTCCAATGATGCCCTTGGAGACAAACCAGGACAAAAGGGCTCTTTCAGGCCCTTGGTTTCCTCAAAGCCCCTGCGTACATTCCTTTCATGTCATTTAGTATTGCCACCAACACCTCAGCAGATAAACATAAACAAATCAGGGGATAATCTTTCCCAAACAGTGAAATAAAACCGAATAAAACATGAAAGAGGGCTTCCCTGGTGGCGCAGTGGTTGGGGGTCCGCCTGCCGATGCAGGGGACACGGGTTCGTGCCCCAGTCCGGGAAGATCCCACATGCCGCGGAGCAGCTGGGCCCGTGAGCCATGGCCGCTGAGCCTGCACGTCCGGAGCCTGTGCTCCGTAACGGGAGAGGCCACAACAGTGAGAGGCCCGCGTACCGCAAAAAAAAAAAAAAACATGAAAGATTGTCGGGGGAAATGAGCCTGCCACTCCTGGCAGGTGAATCTCACCCAGATAGTTCAGACTGGACAGTTTCTATGTGTCCTTCCAGAGATCATGTCGTTCTGAGCCTAGATCATCAGGCTCAATAAAAACCTCAACTGAAAATCCAGTCCTTCCCAGAATAAAAACTCTCAGGTTCATGGCAGTCCTGGGGCAGGCCAGCAGGGTTGGCCATGCGTGTCTCAGTGAAGGACTATGTTCTTAAGTTTGTGAGTCCCGTGGTCTCTACAGCCCCAGCATTTAGCAGAGTGCCTGGCACATGGTAGCCACTTAAGAAATGTTTGTAAAAGTACATCCCAGGACTCTCATATGCTATTAACTGACATGTCTTTAGGCTTGTGAGTAGGAAAAAGAAAGGGGAAAAAAAACTTCTTGCAGATTTAGTCAGTAACATATTATTTGTTCCATCACGTCTATTCAAAAGCAGAGGTTAGGAGTTGTGTAGAAAGGAGATTGCATGGTTGGGCTGAGACCCCTATCCTTAGAAAGGCCTGCTTGCAAGGTTAGCCCTTGGCTGGCATCCGGAAACTTGAACGGTAAACATTTCCTTATACTGAAATAAAGCTTTTCCCTAAAAGAGAAGAGTGACTCCTTGTGCCTAAATCGTTTGCACAAATTCTATGATTTATGATGGACACCTACTTTCCTTCTAGGAGGCTGGAACTTTGGTATGTGCTAGGCAGAGGGTTCTCCCAATAAAAACCCCGATCTCTAACAAGCTTCACACATGTTGTCACAACTTGTTACTGGAGGAATTAAGTGAATCCCGTGTGATTCCAATGGGAGATGACTTTTGGAAACTTGCACCCGTTTTCCTCCAGACTCTGCCCCATGTGCCTTTGCCTCTGTTGACTTCTCTTTGGATACTTTTGCTGGACTAAACCACAGCTGTGAGTACAACTATATGCTGAATTCTGTGGGTCCTTCTAGCAAATCGGACCTGGAGATGATCTTGGAGACTCCCGACAGAAGTGTCGTATTTAACACTCATCATACAAACAGGCTTAAAACAACCAAACCCCAATTCAGCAAACATATTCTTTTCTTATCTTAATCAACATACATCATCACTTTTACCACCACCCATACAGAAATTCATATAATCCACATGAGTATCCAAAAGTTAATTTTTAAATAGGTAAATCTCAGAAGAGAAAATTACAGTGACAAATGATTATACTCATTTCCATATTTACCTATCAGTGGTCACACTATTTGTCCTGGCTATCAAGTGCATCATTCTCAACCTTTGGACCACAGACACTGGGAAGTCTTGAATTCACAGAGGTACTAAATATTCTCTGTACATAGAAAAACTCTTACCTATGTGATAAATAATATATATCTCTTATAACTCTTATATCTTATATAGAAATACAACTATTTTTGAAATATATATGGGTGCTTGAGGTTAATAAAACATGAATTTATTTAAAAGTACAATTGCATTTGGAGTAGTGAAGGTGGCAATATACAATTCTACAAAATGAAATAAAACGATTTTAAAAATCTATACTAGGGCTTCCCTGGTGGCGCAGTGGTTGAGAGTCCACCTGCCGATGCAGGGGACACGGGTTCGTGCCCCAGTCTGGGAAGATCCCACATGCCGCGGAGCGGCTGGGCCCGTGAGCCATGGCCGCTGAGCCTGCGCTCCGGAGCCTGTGCTCCGCAACGGGAGAGGCCACAACAGTGAGAGGCCCGCGTACCGCAAAAAAAAAAAAAAAAAAAAAAAAAAATCTATAATAGCCCAGGAAAACAAAACAAGTGATGTATTACAACTAGTATTTCAGAAATGGTGAAAAATTTTAGAAGAATATAAATAAACAAGATTTGATCTGAAAACAAGTAAATCAGAAGAAAACTGCCAAAAAGAAAGACAATTGTGAAGGGAGAAGCTGTCCTGTGGAACTCTAAACTCAGAGGTGTAAGATGGAAGAAGAGACAGTGGACCCTGGTTATTCAGAGAAAGGTTATTTGGGCAGCAGCACTCAGGACAGCCAGACTGGTCAGCCCCTTCCCTCTCCCAAGAAAGGAAGCCCTGTCCCGCATATTCAGTGAGGCCCCTGACAGTACTGACCATCAGGAAGGATGGGAACCTATATACCCAGAAAACACACCACCAGTCAATCCCTCCTCAACGAGTACTTGCCACCCCTCCTTCAAAGCACCACAGGCAGGCACGATAGGCTTGTGTTTTGGGGTATGGGGATACATCAAAAGTTCATTAAGTATTTATGGAAAACCAACTCTATGAAAGAAAGAAATCAAACTCAACAAACTCAGAACATGCTTTCAAAGAGGAATAAAGGTATCTCTTTAAAATTGATTGAATAGCTTGAAAATTAAAATTTTGAGCATCAAAATAAGACACTCAAAAATAATAAACTAAAATATTTTCTCCCTGGACATAGTAAATAAACACCATAAAATATGAAAGCACAACCAAAGCAGGAAAAAAAAGTAGACCTAATCAGTAAAATCAAAGCTGTCTTTAAAAATGCCAGTAAAATATACAAATTTCCAGTGGCGATGAAGAAATGAAAGAAAAGGCATAAAAAACAACATTCAAAATGAGAAATTACACCTAATTACAGATATGGAAAAGGCTTTTAAAACTATAAGAGAACACTGATCACTTTATTCAACAAATTTTAAAATATGGATAAAATAGATACTTTCCTAGGAAAATTACCTAAACGTACTCAAGTAGAGATAGAAATTCTGAATGAACTAATTGTGGAAGAAATTGAAATAATAGTTAACAATTACCTTGCAAATAGGTACCACTCCATCAGGACGTGGGGGCCAGTTATACTAAAATCGTGAATGAACAGAAAATACCTAACTATACAAAATATTCCAAAGTATACAGAAATCACCCTTTTTTATTCCATAAAATTTAGCATAACCATGATACCAAAACCAAGTAAGGGTAACACAAAAAAATATTCTGCAAGCCAATCTCACTTAAGTTCTTGAATGGGAACTTTTTAAAGAATTCATTAGCATATCAAATGCATCACTATTAAAAGAATAATATATTATCACCAAGAAGAACAATTCAATATTATGAAATCTATAATTGTAAATCACCGCATTAATAAAGTAAATGACTAGAAACAAAAAATTATTTCAATTGAGGGTGGAAAAACATTTGATCAAATTCAACTTTCTTTTTTTTGAGATATAATTGACATATATGACATGTTTCAGGCATACAACATAATGATTGGTTCTATGTATATATTACAAAATGATCCCCACAATAAATCTAGTTATTCATCACCACACACAGTTACAAAAATTTTTTTATCGTGGTGAGAAATTTTAAGATCTACTCTCTTAGCAATTTCAAATATACAATACAGTATTGTTAACTATAGCCACCATGCTATACATTATGTCCCCAGGACTTACTTATAACTGGAAGTTTGTACCTTTGGCCATCTTTACCCATTTAATTCATTCAACATTCTTAAAGCCCTCGTATTCTCAGAATAGAAGAAAACTTTCTTAATCTTACAAAGCCCATCTGTTAGTAACCTACAATAAACACCACAATTAATGATGAGAACATCTGAAATGTTTCCTCCAAAAAAGAGATTAAAAATACAAAGATGACTGCTATCACCATAATTATACAGCCTTGTACTGGAAGTTCTAGGGAGTGTAACAAGACAAGAAAATTACATGGGAAGTGTAATCATTGGGAAGGAAGAGGAGGATTTGTCAGTGTTTGCAGATCATATAATCATCTCTCTGGAAAATCAAATGAGAAGGCACTAGAACTAATGTGAGAGTTCGTTAAGTTTGTTAACTATAAGATCAAAATTTTAAAATCAGTAGCTTTAAAATACACAGAAATAAACAATTTTAAAAATGTAATAGACTAGAGCAGGAGTTGGCATGTGAACCAAACCCACCCACTACCTGTTTTTGTAAATAAAGCTTTATTATAACATAGCTATGCCAATTTGTTTACACATTGCCTGTGGCTGCTTTGACATCACAGAGGCAGAGTTGATTATTTACAACAGAGAAACAAAGCCTAAAATATTTACCGTCTAGCCCTTTACAGACAAAGATTGCCAAGCCATGGAATAGAGCATTCCATTCTCATTAATAGTGAAATCCATAAAATATTTAGAAATTAATTCATGAATGAATGGACAACTTATCTATTAAGAAAAGTATAAAGCTTTTCTAAGGCATAAGAGAACTTTTAACATATATATTATATTCCTGAATGGCAAGACTCAATTTTGTAAACATGTCTATTCTCCTCCAGTGACTCTATAAATAGTCTCATTCAAAATCCCAACAGGAATGTGTTAGAACTTGACAAACTGCTTCCGAAATGTAAATGAAAGAGAAAATGTAGGATTTCCACTTCTGATAATAGCAAACCTTGTTGATTCAAACCAACATCCCCCCACACACACACCTCAAAGATAAACAAAAAAAAATCTGGACATAGTATTTAAAAGCAGGTTTCTAGATGCATCAAAGAGTAAAGAAAATAGTGAGGAATTATCACACCAAGATCTGAAAGAAGAGAGAAATACAGAGATGAACCTGGAAATGGAGGCCACCTCAATTTCAAATCTAGAAGAGGTGATTTATAAGCTAAGGAACACTTATGAACGCTTGGTCAGGGACCCTAATGAACCACTCACACTGAAGTTTGAGATGCCAAAGAGTTACATTCTTAGGTGAACCTGAAGTAAATCAACCATCACACAGACTGCCTCTCAGTTTCAAATCACTAGGTGTTCCAGAATATTTTAAGCC
This sequence comes from Phocoena phocoena, assembly GCF_963924675.1. NCBI lineage: Eukaryota > Metazoa > Chordata > Mammalia > Artiodactyla > Phocoenidae > Phocoena > Phocoena phocoena. Next base: position 49,681,160 of record NC_089237.1, read on the forward strand.
CTGAAATTGGATTAAGGTGATCCAAGATTGCTAGCACCTGGCAGAACCAAATGAAAAGGATCTGACAACATATAACGTGTCAGAGCAGATTTGAAAAAGAGCCAACCAGAAAATCTAGACTGAAAAAGATAATGTTTAAAATTCAGAACTCAAGACACAGCTGAAGTGAGAATTAATGAACTGAAATATATGTCCAAAGAAAATATTTAGAATGAAGCCCAGAAAGACAGAAAGATGGAAATTACAGAACAGAGGGTAAGAGACATAGGTTCAGTGATAATGACTAACATAGGTTTAACTGGAGTCCCAGAAGGAGAGTAAAGAATAGGTCAGAAGCAATATTTGAACAAATAAAATGGCTTTAAAATCTCAAAAATTAATGAAAGAAACCAATCCATGATTTAAGACCCAATGACATTTTAGCAAAATAAATTAAAATAAATATACATTCATACACATCATAGTGAAACTACAGAAAACCAAAGACAGAGAAAATCTTAAACACAGCTAGGGGTGGGAGTGAAATCAGATTACGTCTAAGAAGGAACAGTTAAGACCTACAGCTGACTTCTCAACAGCAATAACAAAAGACAGAAGGATGGTATTTTCAGTGTACTGAGAGAAAAGAACTGCCAATCTAGAATTCTAAACCCAGTGAAAACACCTTTCAAGAACAAAGAAATAGAGACAATTTTAGAAAAGCAAAAATGAAGAGACTTCACCACTAACCAATTTGCACTAAAGAAAATACTAAAAGAAAAATGATTCCAGATGCAACACCAGAAGTAAAGAATGAAGAGGAAAAAAAGGTGAATATGTAGATAAATCAAAATGAATATCAAGGGTTTCCCTGGTGGCACACTGGTGAGGAGTCCACCTGCCAATGCAGGGGAAATGGGTTCAAGCCCTAGTCCAGGAGGATCCCACATGCCACGGAGCAACAAACCCGTGCACCACAACTACTAAGTCAGCACTCTAGAGCCCGTGAGCCACAGCTACTGAGCCCACATGCCACAACCACTGAAGCCTGCACACCTGGAGCCTGTGCCCTGCAACAAGAGAATACACAGCAATAAGAAGCCTGTGCACCACAGCAAAGAGTAGCCCCCACTCGCCACAACTAGAAAAAGCCTGCGTGCAGCAACGAAGACCCAACACAGCCAAAAAATCAATCAATTAATTAATTAATTATTTTTAAAAATGAATATCAATTATATAAAACACTAATAATATTGCCTTGTGAGATTTGAAATATGTATAGAATTAAAATACACAACAGCACATGAATGAAGAATAAATGGAATAAAGCTGTTCTGAGGTCCTTACATTGTGCAGGAGGGAAATAAAAGTTCTGATCAACATTAGACTATGATAAGCAAAATGGAATAAAGCTGTTCTGAGGTCCTTACATTGTACAGGAGAGAAATAAAAGTTCTGATCAACATTAGACTATGATAAGCAAAGAAGCATGTTGTAATCTAAAGATCACTAATGAATAGGAGAGTATATTATTTCCAATCAATGGAAGAATGGAGTTGGATTAATTTATGTATGAATATATCTAAGACAATTCTGAAAAATAAAAATGATGGGAAATTTGTCTGAACAGAGATGAGAAAAACTATTAAAGTTATATTTATTTAAATGATGTGGTGCAAGCATAGGAATAGTGCTATGGACTAAATATTTGTGTTCCTCCCTTTCCTCTCTCACCAAAATTCATGTGTTGAAACCCTAATTCTCAGTGTGATGTCGTTTGGAGATGGGCCCTTTGGGAGGTAATTAGGTCATGCGGGTGGGGCCCTCATGATGGGATTAGTGCCATTTTAAGAAGAGACAGACACAAAAGAGCTTGCTTCCTCTCTCTGCTCTCCCCCATGTGAGGACACAGCAAAAAGACAGCCAATCTGTGAACAAGGAAGAGGATGCTCATCAGAACCCTACCATACTGACATCCTGATCTCAAACTTCCCAGCCTCCAGATCTATGAGAAATAAATTTCTGTTCCTAATGCACCCAGTCTGCGGTCTTCTGTTCTAGCATCATGAACTGACTGAAACTGACCACAGAAATGGAAAAGAATCTATAAACACTCTTGTGTGTGTATATATATACATATATCTTGTGTCTATATGGCAATTTCATCTATAATGTAAATAATAATATAAGAAGTAGGAGCTATTCAAAGTATTCTACTGTAAATAATTTAATACATACATTTATAATTAGTTTCAATTTTTTTTTTTTTTTTTTTTTTTTGCAGTATGCGGGCCTCTCACTGTTGTGGCCTCTCCTGTTGCGGAGCACGGGCTCCGGACACGCAGGCTCAGCGGCCATGGCTCACGGGCCCAGCTGCTCTGCGGCATGTGGGATCTTCCCGGACCGGGGCACGAACCTGTGTCCCCTGCATCGGCAGGCGGACTCTCAACCACTGCACAACCAGGGAAGCCCGTTTCAAAATATTATTTGCAATAAGGACAGCATTTTGAATCCCTAGGACAGAAAGAACTATTCAAGAAATAGTTTAAAGAAAACTGTGTATCTGTTTGAAAAAAAAATAAGTTAGATACATAATTTACACCATAAACATAAATTCCAGTCAGATTAAAAAGCTGAACATAAAAAAATAAAGGAAACTATAAAAGGGTTGGAATAAAACTGTGAAGTAATTCTTACAATCTAGGTGTTGGAAAGACTATCCCAAAACAAGACACATAACCCTGAAGCTGCACAATAAACGATTAGCATATTTAATCTCATAAAATTTAGAACACTTTCTTGAAAAATGATACCTTATATACAAAGTTAAATTACAAATAGCAAATGAGGAGACATTATATGTAACACATTTGACACACAAAGAATTTATAGCTGGAATACATCAAGATCTTATACAAAGTAATTTTTTAAAAAGACACATAACACAGTAAAAATTGGACAAAGTATATGGAGTAGGCAATTCACTGAAGAAAAATACAAATGTCAATAACCATATGAGAAAATACACAGCTTCCGCTAGGAACCAGGGAAATGGAATTTAAAGCAATAATGAGAGATGATTCTGCACTCATTATACTGCCAAAAATTAAAAAGATTGATAGTAACAAACGTTAGCAAGAATATGGAGAAACAGGTGCTTTCAGATACTTGCTGGAAGCAGTGTGAACCCTGAGGTCATTTGGAAGCCATCAGGCATCATCAACCAATGTTTAAATATTCATTCCCTTTACCCCAGCAATTTCACTTCTAGAAACCCAGCCTGAAGAAATACTGGCCTATGTGCAAAAAATATACATACAACAATAGTTGCTGTAGCCTGGTTGGTAATAACAAAACTGCAGGGGGTTGGGGAATTTGTAAATGTACATCAATAGGAGAATGGCTAAATAAATTCTGAAACGACAGAATTCTCTGCAAATGTTAAAATCATGCAGTAGACTTTCGTGTACTGATGCAGAAAGATGTTCAAGACATATCATCAAGTAAAATCAAGTTGAAACTAATTTGTACAGTATGATACCACTTGTTTACACACACACACACACACACAACCCTACATAAAGAGCAACAGGATATTAGAACACACGTCAAGGTATTGACGGTGGTTATCTGTAGGGAAGGGGGATGAGCAATGACCCAAGAAACGATGACTTTCATGTGTGGAAGAAATGTTTTGCCCAAAACTCAGATTGAAGCGAACTGTGTGTTCAGCATCTTTGAGGGTGAGCTGGAGACCTTTTCTGTGAGGTTTGAGGGAAGGCAGGGCCATGGGTCTCTGAGAGCTGACACCCCTGGGTGAAGGGGCTCCTTGTCAGAGATGAAACCCTGTTGCTTGGGAACATCCAATTAATAGCCCCAGATCGATTTGTCATCCTTTACTTCTCAGCTATATGACTTGATATTTGTGATTAATGAATCATGTCTGATGATGGTTCCAAATTATCCATGCCACAAATCGAACCCACCACTGAGAGGAATATGATTTCTTCGGACCATGTGAAGTCAAACAACAAGTGATGCCCAGCTAGTCGGCATGAGAGGAGGAAGAGGTCTGTGTCTGGCTCAGAAAGGTAAGTCTCTCCCCAGGGCATCTGGACCCAGCTCATTCCCTTTACTATCCACACTAGATTTGTCATTAACACGCGATTAACCTTGACTCGCATCTGGAAATTTTAACTTACTGTGGTTTGCTCTGTACTGCTTAAACCTTATAAAAGTAAGCACGTATTAACATAATACCTATGAAATATACAATTAGATAAATAAATGCCCCCAAAGTATAGCCTCTTATTAGATATCTTCTTAATCAACAGCTATTTAAAAACTCTCTCGTCTGGACGTTCAGAAAACATTTTGATGTCAAAAATAGGCTTTTGCAATTCAACAACGTACACTGGGCTAGTTCACGTATGTGTTTTTCACTCCTCTTCTAGTGGATGAAAGGGAGTACAGTGGAAAGGGGATGGTGTGGAAATAAACAAATTTTCAGTTGTGGAGCATAAGTCCAAGAAAGGGAAGGACCATCCCCAAAGCCTAACTCACCCTGGGATGCACATCCTTCCAATGCCCTGAGCACACAGACATGAGCCTTGGGGCGCCAGCCACCACCCTGATTCCAGGGGCCTGAAAATCACAGGTCTTCCTTGCAGGGTGGCCCCCAACACCCTTCCCTCCGCCCAGGCTGTGCTCTCCTGGCAAAACCCCAGCCTGCTTGAACGCAATTATTTCATTTCTGACTGCCAGCAGCAGGGCAGCTAAATGCTGCCAAAGCAAATCACATTAAATGAACTGATTAGTTACAATTTAGATTCACGCCGCTGACAAAATTCAAACAGGAGAAGAGACGGGGAGGTGAGCCCTGCAGAAAATGGTCCTCTACATTTTCTCCCCTCCAACCTCCTCCCGCCCCCATTTCAGCCCAGGAGGGCACCTCACTCTTCACGGAGGACAAAAAGGAAACCATCAACAGAAACTCCCTCCTCTTCTCGCCAAACCTGCCGCCGGGTCTCCACACTCAGACCCTCATCCTGCCTCAATGAAGAATGTCTCTGCTCCTCTCAGGGGCCAGTGTGCCTGGACTCCATCCTCCCTCACCTTCTCCGGGAGTTTGCGCCTCTCTCGAATTTTACCGTTAACTCAGGTCATTTCACCCCTCTGTTTAAAAGCTTCTGTGGCCTTTGCACTTTAAAAGAACAACCAAAGTCCTGGCCATGGGTGGCCGGGTAGTGGGCTCTTGCCCCCCACCTCCAGATCACCTTCAGCAGCGGAGGACAGGTCCAGCCCCTCTGCGAGGCTCCCTGCTTCTCAGCCTAAGGGGTCCTCCACCCCGGCTGCACCAGACACCACGTGGGAGCTGGAGAACTTAACTCCCCTGAAGAAAGACCTCAACCAGTGAGAGAAGGAAGAAAGCAGGTGACTCCCCAGCTCCCATCTCCACCTGGGACATCACCGTGCTCAGAGCATCCCCGCCTGATGGAGTTCCAGGTGCCCCCAGTAGTACCCCTTCATTAACACACAGGTTGTCAGCTTTCTTCTCTTCCCTGCCTCAATTTCCCCACCTCCTAACTGCCTCTCGAGGTGGTCTCCCATGTAAACCACCAGCACCTACATCCTTGTCATAGGGCTGTGTTTTCTTGCAGGTTTTCTGTCTCTCCCGGCAGACCCTAGAGTAGGCTGGAGCCTCGTCTGTCTTGCTCATCACTGCGTTGTCAGCTCCCGCGCATCCTCGAGGCTCAAAAAATAGTGAAGAGATGAAAGAACGAGCCGAGACTGCTGATCCACACACCCCAGCACCCTGCATCTGGACACACATGCACACACATGGAGTAGCAAGCATCACCCACGTTCTGCAGAACCAGAAATCCATCCTTCTTCACTGAAGAAGTTACTAACACCAAGCCCCAGGACACCAATTCTTAGTTTTCATCTCAGTGTTAGCAGATTCCCTGAGGCCTCCTTCTCCAGGGCTATGTTTCCCACTAGGTAGACTCAAGCCTTTTAGAGGAAAAGAAAATCGTTACTTGTGTTGAATGCTAACACATGCCCCCAGCCCCTGGTTCTCATCTCCTGAGTTTTTGGTCTTTTAAAGTCTCTTCCACTGAGCTTCCCTGGTGGCACAGCGGTTGAGAGTCTGCCTGCCGATGCAGGGAACACGGGTTCGTGCCCCGGTCCGCGAAGATCCCACATGCCGCGGAGTGGCTGGGTCCGTGAGCCATGGCCGCTGAGCCTGCGCGTCTGGAGCCTGGGCTCCGCAACGGGAGAGGCCACAACAGTGAGAGATCCGCGTACTGAAAAAAAAAAAAAAAAAAAAAGTCTCTTCCACCATGAGATTTCAATCCCTTCCCCCAAAAGTCCGTGATGCTCTTTTTCTAAAATACTCAGTTCAACACCGTCCGGTGTTCTTGAACTGCCTCTATGTCCTGGACTCTGGGTGTGCTCTACTTGTATTCTTCATGTAAATTTGGTTTTACTGAACAAAACTCAATCTCAGGCCAATTCCAGTACTACCCTTTCCTTCCCTAAAGAAGATTCCAGCCCTAGGTTATGCTCACAGCACCCAAACCGTGCCTGATACACAGTATATGCTCAATAAATCTTGAATTAAAAAAACACTCCTTTGTAGTAAAACCCCTTTTGGTTGATTCATTGTTTTTAGCAGTTAAATTCCAATATGCCTAGGCATGGTTTGTTTCTTATTTATTCTGATTCGGACTTGCTGAAATTCATGAATCTGTAGGTCTTTACACCAAATTTTGGGAAGTTTGGGCCATGATTTGTTCAAATAGTTTTTATCCCATTTTTTCCCTCTTCCACTTCCAGGATGCCAATTATTTGTATGTTAGAGATTTTGATATTGCCCTCATCCATCCCTGAAGGTCTGTTCTTTTTTCCCCAATCTTCTTTCTCTCCCTTCTTCAGACTGAATCATTTCTATTTATCTGTCTTCAAGGTCACTCACTCTTCTGTCCCCTCTACTCCACTGTGAAGCCCACCCAGTGAATTTTTTATTTTAGATATTTACTTCTTGGTTCTAGAATTTGCCTTCGGTTCTTTTTTGTAGCTTCTATATATCTGCCAAGATTTCTCCTTTTTTATTCATTATAAGCATGTTTGCCATGACTGTAAAAGCTGCTTTAATTTTTATTAAAGCAACTATTTTATTAAATTTCCAAATTTATTTGGTAATTCCAAATAAAGGCATTGGTCCCATTTTCCTGGCTCTTCATATGTCAAATAATTTTGCATTGTATCTGAATTTTGCAGATTATGTTCTGAAGACTCTGTGTACTTCATATTACTCTGAAATGTGTGAAAAGTGTTAGTGTCTGTTTAACAGGCATCTAACTAGGTTAGACTCAAACCACAAACCGTCTAATGTGCAGTGGACAGATCAAATTTCATTTCAGTTCTTTTAGCCTTAGCTGCAAGCTACTCTGATCAGCCAGAGACTTGGAGCAGAATTTATTTACAGAATTGGGGCTCCCCTCTCTGATTTTCTCCTTTCTAGAATTCTTCCCTCACTTTCCAGCAGCTGTCCTCTGGCTCTGTCCTGTTCATCCAGTTGCATAAAGGGTTTTCAGTCAGAGTTTTCACTGCTCTATGCTGTATCATGGCTACAGTTTCCCTCAGATTAAAAGTCATGAAAATGGGAAACTCACCACATGCCTGTCCCTTCCAAGTTTCAAAAACCATACAAAATCTGCCTGCTTTTTTTCATTCCTCAGAGCCTACAGGATTTTTATATTTTATCTGTAGTCTATAATTATTATCCAAAGGATGGTCAGTCTGTTAGGCACCTACTCCATAACACTGGAAGAGAAACCCGAACATGATGTACACATTGACTTTAGAATGATATTTGACACAGTTTGTTTATACACACACATTTGTAGTGTAGATTCAGATGCCATAAAAGCAAGATTTGGAGACTGGGAGGAGGGGACCCAAAAATAAAGGTAGATGGGTAGAGGAAAGGTATATGGAGAAACTTCCAGCTGAGGAAAGCTTCAGCAATCGAAAGAAATTCTGGAATTTCCTTGCAGCCAAGGAAACAAGGAAAATTATATGGATTTCACATGCTTCTGAGGCCGGTAATGGGAAACCTACAAATTCACTGAGGAATTTGCTTTCCTGGTCTTGAACTCAATGGAGTGCCATGGCCTCTCTTGTTGTAGTGATACTCAACAAGAGTATCAGATTTACTCTTTAATATTTAAACAGTTACTCCTGGTATTTAAAGATTAAATAACGCAGGTAAAGCATCTCCCATAGAGAGCCATGATGATGAGATAATGATGATGATGGGGATGATGGTGCTGGGGATGATAATGACAGTCATGTTGGTGGTAGGATAACTTCTACATTTATCTTGTGTTTGTAAAGAAGGACCACGTTCACGTACTGACAGATTTTAACCCAATACATCAGTTACTCAGGATGTCAAATGTCACTCTCTTAAGCTGACTCTAGGGTGGAACTATCTCCCAGGAACCAGCAAACCCTGCATCCTGGAGGCAGAATGCTGTTTTCTGGTCCAGTTAACGGCCTCCTGGCTCCTTAGACACTTCAACAGAGCAAGCGCTCGGGAAAGGACTGGGCAGCCGGCACTGGGAAGGGCCTCTGGGATCTTCCATTCAATCTGCACATAAGTGCCGGGTGCTTTGTTCTGAGGAATTAATCAGTGAAGCGATGATGCGGTGAAGGCACTTGGGGATGGAGGGAAGCATGGTGCATGTTAATCAGCCTTGCATGTGAAGCCAGGACAGAGCCTGGAAACCCCACACAGCCCCTAAGTTCCCAAGCCCTCCACCTGCCCCGACCCAGGGGCCACCAGGGGGGCGCTGGGAGCTCTCATCTGAGCCTCCAGTGATGAGGGAGGGGGACACCAGCCCAGCTCCATCACGTCCCCCCATTCATCCCCCTTGATGTGAGAGCCAGCGGCTGAGCTGTGATTCTGTCTGGGGCTGTGCCTTAAGAAGTGTCACAGGCAAGCGTTAGTCTGTGAAGTCAGGGCTTCATCAGTGACTGCAGTCAGGATTGAGGCTGAGGTCACGGGCTGAGGTCAGTACATGGTAAGGATTAGGGATAAGTATACGGCCAAGGTCAGGGCTCAGCCTGTGGCTCATTCTGTGACCAGAGAAAAGACTCAGTTATGATCCTGGTTGGGGCTTAGCTGAGATCAGAGTCAGGGTATTAGGGACCCTGATTAGAACCCCGGGATCTCTGAAGTCCCCTTAGCCAAGGAGGATGTCAGCTCTGGGAGGGAGCTCTCAGAATCCACACATTCATAACGTGTGTATTATAATAAGTACTGTCCCAAATAACTCCGGCCCTTGTTCCCCTTTATTGCTCAATCAATTTCTAAACGTGTCCTATCTTTATAGCAGAGAACCTGCGCTTTTTCTTCATCTGAACTTCCGGAAGGTGTAGGGAAACTTCAGGCCTTGCACCCAATTTCTGGACGTGGAAAGAGATGCCTGGGCACATCCTCTCATGCATCTGCGGTGGGTGCCAGCCCTCCCCTGCCTCAGGAACCTTGCTCTCTTCAGCATTCCTCTCCAAGGCCCCCTCCTGGGCCACCCTCCCCCTCCCCACGTGCAGGCCTGGAAGGGGTCCCCTTGTCCAACCTGGTGTGTTATACCCGTCACACAACTCTCCCAGAAACGGCTTCCTATAGAAATGTTGCTGTTTTTTTCTCCAAAGAATTGAAGGCATTTAGACATAATTGGGATACACAGGGGTTTCTTTCAAAATCTAGGCCACCCAAATGGGGAGCTGAGGGCACCCTTACCAGGCTCACGCTTAGCTTAGCCAACTGGAGTCTGGCTTTCTGCCCTCTGGTAGGTGATTTCTGTGGGCGAGGAAAGGAAACGCCATTAGTTCATTCGTTTAACATACATTTTAAAGTCAAGTTAATATACGCACGTATGTTAAAAACACAAGCGACTCAGAAGGGCGTATGATGAGAAGCACCTGAGATCAATCGCTTATGTTGAGCTGAAATCTATCCGTCTTGGGAAGAGTTAAGGAGACAATCACTAGGCCCTCCTTGTTGAAGCCTCCCCCTCCCCCTCACTCTGCCTAGAAGCATTAATTCCATTATCAAACGGTCAGCCCTGGGGACTGAACATTCAAAGGCTTAAAGCAAGGTAGGTTAATTAAAATCTTTGATCGAAGTCCCATAAACAGCATAAAACTTCTTTGTCTTAATTATCCTGGATGGTCTCACAAGCCTTAAAGCCAAAGGCGAGAAAATGAAGAGGCTGGGAGGTGGGTGGGAGGTGAGAAGCTGGGAGGAGAGTATCCCGAGAGGAACAGCTACCGGGATGGAAGCTGCCACGTTGCTGCTCCCATCAGCGCTCCATGCCCGGACACTAGAGGCAGAGAAACCTACCCTTGCTTGTCTAACAGTTACTCACCCAGCACTTCCTATGTCAGCTGCTCCTCCAGATGCTAGGAGCACAGGAGAAAGACCCAGAACCTGCCACTGAGGAGGGGCCAGAGCCTCATGAGGAGGCAGAGTGGACACTTGCAGTGTGATGTGACAGGCACCACTGAGCAGAGCGGGCGGGATAGGGGCTGTGGAAGCACAGAGCAGGAACGTCCAACCCAGCCTGGGAAGATCAGGGAATGCTTTCCAAGATGGTGACCTTGAGTCGGGATAAGAAGGATGTGACAGTCAGGGGAAAGTCAAGGGCAAATTCTGGGCTGAGTGGAGAGACCTGGAAGTGAGAACAAGCTCAGGAGACAAGGTTACAACACGGGTTCCAGTTGGACCATTGGTTATTGCCCGGAAGAGGGGTTCTGTGTCCAAGGGCCAGGGACTCTGTGAGCCCTTCTCTGAGCGTGGGCCATTGAGGGAGCATGCTACAGCAGGAAATCAGGGGAGGAAAGGGGTCACTAGACCCAAAAAGCAGGGACCAAGGGCCAGGAACATCTCAAGGCAGGTCCATCTCAGCATCCTGCAGCCCAGGCAGGAGCTGTGTGGCGGCGCCCTCCGGCAGCCACAGATCAAGGGGAAAACAAAGTTTTCCTGAATCACCGCCATCCCGCCTCAAATGCTTTGTTGCTTCCGAACATAGAAGATCACAGTGTCAAAAGATAAATTGAGATGTATTTAAATTTTTAAGAGTTTATTTGAGCAAAAATCAATTCAAACCTGACAGTTTCAACCTGAAAGTGGTTAGGCGTGTACACCCAACAGGAGCTAGAGGCAAGACTTTTTTGAAAAGACACGGAAGCAAAGCAAGAAAACGACCTGGCTATAGTTTAAGTGGTTGTCCGATTTGGGAAAGCCTAGTCGGCTGTTTGTGACTGGCTGCCCTCAGGTTTTTATTTCCCAACCTTGAGGCACATACAGGCTTCAGTTCTGGTTTACTTATATATGCTGCCAAGGTATATATGCCAAGGTGGTTGCCAGACTGGGACCACCCCAATCTGGTGGACTCATGTTTAATTAACGTACCAGCAGCCACCAAGGGAAGGTTCTGGAATGATACTCACTCTTCTACCAACCCGTCTGTGCTCCTGCTGTTTCCTCCACCTCAGATAGACTAGCCCCCTTCTTGTCAGGTCCCGCTCACCTTTCTAGGTCTGATTCAAATGCCCCCTCTTCCAGGAAGCCCTTCTGGCTGTTCCTCCATCTGAAATCTAGGGAGTGCTCTTTCTCCAGCACTCAGCTTCCCAGCTGTGCTGCAGTCTAGCCTTTACCCATATCACTTGAGTCCTGTGAAGCAGGTTTATATCCCTACTTAGCTTCTGGTTACCCTGTGGCCTTCTCCAAGTCACTCAATTCCCACTGAGCCTCTGATTCCTCATCTGTAAAATAGGGGTAGCAGTCTGTCCAGAAACCCCTTGGGCATCTTGTCTGAATGCAGATTGAGATTCAGTGGGTCTGGGATTAGCCTGATATTCCGTATTTCTAACGGGGTCTCAGGTGATGCCATTGCTACTGGTTCGGGACCACCCTTCCAGTAGCCAGAAGTGATATAGTCAGTTCCAGTGAGGAGTACAGAGTGTTCTAAAGGGCCTGCCCACATTAGGGGCTCAATAAGTTGGAGGCTTTTTTAGTACAATTATTATCTCTATCACCTGTGCTTGGCATGGAGTAAATGCTGGAAATAATGGTAGCTAGTATCATTACATGTTGTCTCCCCGGCTACCTGGCCAGCGTCCTGAGGGCAGGGTATGTTCCTAACTGAAATGCCTTACACAGAGAAAGCAGAAGTACGCAGCTGGGAAGGAAAGAACACAGTAGTTTCTACCAAGCTTTGTGGGGTAAGGGGTGGTTCGCTTTTGTGAGACACTTCTCTCCTGGGTTCCGAGCATATATGCAGAAAATCATGGCCAGGGAGGGGGTCATCCCACCCCAACGACTGCCTGCAACCTCATCCTGTGAGAGCGACACCAGCTGCCCCCAGAAGCTTCCCTCCTCGGAGGCTAATTTCCGACGGAAATGAGCTCTGAGCCTCAGAGCATCTGCAAGCAGAGGGAAACAGTTGGCTTCGTAACCTTGGGGGAAAAAAGGCAAATAAAGGAGTCTCGAAAGATTTATCAGAGACCCCAGGAAGCTGTAAAACATATGTTGTAACATATTGGCCCTTGACAGGTTCTAGCAACAAGGAAACCCTTTCCTTCATGCACTAGCTGAGGCTGAGTTAATGAGAACCCGTTCCACCTCCTGCCTGGGGGGCAGAGTCGTCCTCTCCGGCCCCTGTGGGGATGCATCTACAGAGCCTCAGTCTCAGGCCTGTCAACCCAGCTGAGGAGGACTCCACACCCAGCTGAGGGCCTCTTCTGCCTCCAGTCCCCCCAGATAAAGGTGTGAGCCCCAGGAGTTGGCAACCCTTCATGTCCTCAGTGGCAGAGCCCAGCTTTGTCACCCAGGTGCCTGGAGCCCTTCTCCCTTCAAGGACAGGGAGGTCAAATCCATTGCCCCAGGGATGGGGAGGGCAGTCACAGCCTGGAAGAGATATTCTCTGTCCTGATTATACCCTGGAATCACCTGGGGGGCTTTAAAAGTATACAGATGCCTGGGACACCCCTCCAGGTGTTCTGAATTCTGGGGTGCTGCCTAGGCATCAGGATTTTTAAAAGCTCTGGGGTGATCCTATTGAGTATATGAGCACCCAGGGGTGAGAACCACTGGCTTAGAGAAAAAAAGGTTATTGCTCAGATTTAACTTTCAAAAAGGAGATTTTAAAGACTTCCATGGAACAATAGAGCATCTTTGATTTGCAAGAGAAACAGCTCTCTTTTTAAATGCCACCAAAAAAAAAAAAGATCAAAGCCTGGAGGGCCAAGAAAACGGAGTTGGAAGGATGCTGGACAGGAGATGAGAGCAGTTTTTCCACTCCAGAGGCAATTAAATTCTCTTAGGAGAAACGAGCCATTAGAAGGGAGATCAAGTAAGGGAGACAGAGATGAATTTCCCTCGCTACCAGATAAGGTGGAGAGCAGAGGGTCTTCTCTATGTTTTCCACCTGGAACCTTGGCAGCTACCTGGAGGAGTAGGGGGATGACATCAGTAGGATAGAAGTGGTGGCAGAAAGAGCCCTCCTTCTGAGTCGTCCTCCCACGTGGCCCAGAGACCTGTCCCCTGTCTGCATCTAAAGACTATTATTGTACCCAAACCTCATGGGCTTCTGCAGCTCCTGCTTCAGCTTGGGGAGGGGTCTGGAGAGCAGGGGACACCAGCAGTAGGTACAGAGGCTGCCTGAGAGTAGTAAAGGGACCAAGCACCCTTCCCTCAAAGGGATGAGAGAGAAGACCAGAAGGCAAGATGCCTTCACCTAGAGGTGACTGAGCAGTGAGTTACTTTGAATCAAAAGTTGGTTCGTGGGCTTCCCTGGTGGCGCAGTGGTTGAGAGTCTGCCTGCCGATGCAGGGGATGCGGGTTCGTGCCCCGGTCCGGGAAGATCCCACATGCCGCGGAGCGGCTGGGCCCGTGAGCCATGGCCGCTGAGCCTGCGCGTCCGGAGTCTGTGCTCCGCAACGGGAGAGGCCACAACAGTGAGAAGCCCGCGTATCACAAAAAAAAAAAAAAAATTATTTTCTTTTAAGGGATAAGCCCATAAGGTTTTTCGGGTTTGTTTTTTTAAGTGAAAGGATACAGTTGCAACAAAATGTTGGAAGCTGGAGAAGTTATAACTAAGAAATCTGAATTCTCAATTAGGAGTAAAGAAAGTAACCTGGTTTACATCTCAGACCACCCACCACTACTACCCTGTGCCCCTGGAAATGGGGGTTAAAATGTGACTAAAACAATGCCATTGGCTGAAAGTCTACTGAAGTAGTAAATAGCTAGATCCCAAGACCCTTTCTTCACTCCCACTGAAGGACTGAAGACTTAGCCTCTGGAAGGTCTATTCTCTGGGGAAACAAAAAGCATAGGGACTGGAGAACACCAAGAACAACTGAGAGCAGAGGGGGTTAGTAAAACTTCACATGTTTGATGTTGCCCCACTGCCAGCCTCTTCCCTCCCTCAGCTCCCAGAAAGTCAAGCAGGACAGGGGAAGACCTTCTCTAGGTCATCTGACAATCCCCAAAGGAAAAACCTGAAGATGCTAACATTGGAGGGGGGGGTCCCCAAAGACCACTATAGTAAAGCTATAATCTACCAGCTCCCCCGCAAGCATAGCTTCTAGTCAGATTTTAAATACACACCACAACCAAGGCCCCCAGATATTTGAAGAAAACTTTGATGTGAAAGAAACTTAAACAAACATGGGAGCAAAAGCAACTTGGAGGGAGCAGAGACCATGCAAGGAGTGGGGGGGAAGCTATCAATCATAGCAGGGAGGAGAAGATTGTCATCAAAAAAGGAATGAAACAAAAAAAAACAACAAATAGCTCTTGAAAGCTAAAATTATGCAGAAATGAAAATAGAAAGGCAGAAAATAAAGTTGAGTGAAATGTTCCAGAAAGTAAAACAAAAGACAAAGCTGTGAGGAAAATAGGAGAAAAAAAAATAAGATCTTGGAGGACTAGTCCAAAAGGTCCAACATGCACACAATAGGAGTTTCAGGAAATTCCCTGGTCGTCCAGTGGTTAGGACTCTGAACTGTTACTGCTGAGGACTCCGGTTCAATCCCTGGTCAGGGAACTAAGATCCCACAAACCACGTGGCCAAAAAAAAAAAAAAGTAGGAGTTTCAGAAGGGGGGTGGGAGAGAGAACATCATGAAAGGAAAAATTGAATAAAAATTTTCAAAACTGCAGGCCTCAAGTTGAAAGGGGCCATCAGGTGCCCAACAATGTGGATAAAATAAGCCCATACGAAGGCGCATGCTCCCAAAGCATCAGAGCACTGGGAACAAGAGGAAGTTTCCACAAGCTTCCAGATCTCATATGAAGGATCAAGAAGTAGAATGGCTTAAAACTTAACAGCAACACTGGAAAACTAGACAACAAATAAGCGATGTCTTTAATATTCTGAAGGAAATGATTTCCAACTTGTAAGTCTTTACCCAGCCAAGCTCTCAATTATGTGTAAAGATTACATAAAAGTACTTTCAGACATGTAAGATGTCAAAACAAATCTACCACCCGGGTGTATCTCTCATGAAGACATTGGAGATGTGTTTCAGCAAACAAGGGGCGTAAACAGAGAAAGAGAAACATGGAACAGAGGAAACAGGAGCTCCAACAGGGGAGAAAGGCTCCAAGAGGGGAGATTCCCTGGAGAGGGAATCTCCAGGATGCTGGGACAGGAGGTCCCAGATAACGACCAAGCAGCAGTCTGAGAGGACGCACAGCTCAGACCAGAACTGGTCAAAGAAATGGAAAGTCCAGAATTCCCGGTATGTCTGAACACCTTAAGAAGAGATTTAGACAATTGGTAGAGAGTTTGGTGTTGGGTTGGTGATAAGTCCATAGAAAATCAATGAAATAAAAAAAAAAAACCAAGACAATAATGAACTGCATGGAAGATTGGGCAAGAAAGGAAAAGTAAGCCTAAGAGATTAGATGCTGCTGCTGTCAAGGGACTTACAGAGGCATC
This sequence comes from Phocoena phocoena, assembly GCF_963924675.1. NCBI lineage: Eukaryota > Metazoa > Chordata > Mammalia > Artiodactyla > Phocoenidae > Phocoena > Phocoena phocoena. The sequence continues at coordinate 49,697,160 of NC_089237.1, forward strand.
TTAATGTGAACATTGCTGGGTGATCTCACCAAAACCATTACCATCTCCCGGGAGGAGAGGGAATGGGGTGGCCAGGGGGACGTGACAGAGGAAAATCATTGTCATCTACAGAAGGAAACCAGTAGATAGTGCCTAAAACTGAAAAATCAAGAAGTTGCTACAAGCTCCATATTTAAAAGATAAAAGATAAAGACCAAAATAACGGACTGAAAAGTTGAAAAATTTTGCCCCTGGGGATAGAAAAAAGGGAGAGGGACTCTTTCTAGTAACAAGCTTCATAGACATATTAGGCTCTTTAAATTAGGTATAACTTTGGACTTCCCTGGTGGCTCAGTGGTTAAGAATCCACCTGCCAATGCAGGGGACACGGGTTTGAGCCCTGGTCTGAGAAGATCCCACATGCCATGGAGCAACTAAGCCCGTGTGCCACAACTACGGAACCTGCGCTCTAGAGCCCACGAGCCACAACTACTGAGCCTGCGTGCCACAACTACTGAAGCCCGTTTACCTAGAGCCCGTGCTCCGCAACAACAAAAGCCACCGCAATGAGAAGCCTGCGCACCGCAACGAAGAGTAGCCCCCGCGTACCGCAACAAGAGAAAGCCCGCACGCAGCGACATAGACCCAAAGCAGCCAAAAATTAATTAATTAATTATTTAAAAATTAGGTATAACTTTGATAAAAATAAAAACAAATTGTATGTTTTTATATTGGGCATTTGAACAGAAGGATTTTTGAAGTCTCTTTCAGCTATAACCGTCTGTAACTCAAAGTTACTTTTTTATAAGCAGCTTTCTTGAACTTGAGGGTTTTCAGGGTCACTTGTCGATTGTGAAATGATCCCCTTAAGTCAGCAAATAGATCAGATTCTCATTTCTCTGTGTGCTTGGTTTTTGGGTTCATCTTGGCATGGCTGCCCTGAGCCATGTGATTCGGTGGTAAAGCATAGGATGGATGAGATTTGGAGGCAGGTCAGCTTTCCTCAGACTCCCCCCAACTCCTACCCCAGACGGACCCCTGAACCTGGCCGGTCAAGGGTATCTCCTGCCCCCACTGGGGACTCTCCTAGCCCCGCCCTCCCCAGCACTCCCTCTGCATCGTCACAGAGCTGCCGAGTACCTTCCCTGCAACAGCACAGATCCAGCTCAATCAGGCACCAGCCTTGTCTTCACCACCTGTTCACCACTGGCAAGGCATCTGTACCCACTTCACATCCACAGTGTGTGCTGGGGGCCGTGGCCTTGGGCTGACTCACTGCCGGGAAAACATGGCCGCTTCCAGCCAGCGAACAGATGACACCAGGAGCCACCAGCCTGGCCACCCAGTGAACACAGCAGCCAAGATTTCCTCCACCCTTGAGTTAGCATTTATTACTCTTAAAATAAGGCAGTGCTGTGCAGCATTCATTCAGGACAAGGAGCTGCAAATTCCAGGCCCTTTTGAAGGCTTGTTTTCACAATGAATTAATGGGTCTTAATTTAACAGGGCATTGACAAACTGGGCTGCTGGAAGAATTCCAAGAAGCTGCTTTCTGCCCTGGTCCTGACCCTCTGCAGCCACTACACTGACTGACCGATTGACCGCAGTATCACAGTGCAAAATAGTAACAGTAGTAGTGAATATTCACCGAGTGCTTCCTATGTGTCCAAGTGTGGTGCTAAGTGCTTTATATGCATATAAATTTAATTTATCATTAAATTTATAAATTTAATAAATTAATTTTATGCACTTAATTTTCACAAAAAGTCTTTGAAGTAGACACAATTACTATCTTCACTTTACAGAAGAGAAAATAAGTTTACCAAGGCAAATTTGCTTAAGATCACATGGGTAGGAAGTGACAGTGCCAAAGTGTGAACCCATGTATTGGTAGAAGTCCCCAGAAAAGTCCTCTTTGGGGGATACGAGTGCCCTAAATACAGCATTTTGTAACTAGGTACTTTCCTTTTGCTTGAAGACCGTCCTCCAAGTTAGATGAAACTTACTGGCCTTAAACATAAAGCAGGCTGATAAAAAAAAGAATGAAATTTTGCCATTTGCAGCAACATGGATGGAGTTGGAGGGCATTATGCTAAGTGAAATAAGTCAGAGAAAGACAAATACTGTATGATATCACTTATATGTGGAATCTGAAAAATACAATTATTGATTATTTTTAAAGAAAGCAGACTCACAGATATAGAGAACAAACTAGTGGTTACCAGTGGGGACAGGGGGTGGGGAGGGAGTCTAGGGGGAGGGGATTAAGAAGTACAAACTATTACGTATAAAATAAGCTACAAGGATACGTTGTACGACACAGGGAATATAGCCAATATTTTATAACTACAAATGGAGTATAACCCTTAAAAATTGTGAAGTGTTATATTCTATACCTATAACATATAATACTGTACCTCAACTATACTTCAATTAAAAGGTAAAAATAAAAAAATTTAAAATAAAAACCATAAAACAGGTTGATGCAACTTGATTAAAATGCAGCTATTTGAAGTTAGGAGCAAATGCTCTGCTTGCCATGTAGAAGAAGTATAATTGCAAAGGATTGCTAGGCCACTAGTTCCTCAGCAGCCACTAGGCGCCTGGCTGTTTTCAGGAAGCGTTAGAATGAGACCCGAGATCAGCTTTCTGGGATAGCTTTCCTGGCGCCATGACCTTGCCAAGACCCTCAGCTGAGTTGCTGTCCCACCTGCCTAGAGAGGTAGCTCCACTTGCTCAGCAACCTGCAGGCTACAGGTGTCTCCCCTCCCATGCCCTTCCCAGGTATCGGTGGGCCTGCCAGGATGGGTGAGTCGCTGAGAACCCAGGAACCAGTCAGCCACTTCCACACCATGGTACGGCAGGAATTCCATCATAGCTGGACCTTCTTTCTCTGGGCTTCCATTGGGTTCACCCAGGGAATGGGGCACAGATCTCCACTCCCAGATCCCATGGACCTCTCAGACGGTGCTGCCTCCTCAGGGCTATTCCAGGAGGGCTGGGGGTGCCCCACCTGGGACCCGTGTACAACTATACTCTCAGCCTTTTCCGCCACCATTTTGGCTTTTTTTTTTCCCTTCTCCCAGCATTTGGAATTTTTTCAGTTCCAGAGACCAGATGGCAGCTACTTCTCTCAACCTCCTAGACTTAAACATTTTTGTCTAAATGTCCAAAAGAGCTTTCTATAACATAGCCTCCAGGAAGAAATTCACAACTGTTTCCTTTCCGCCATACCATGCCCCTTCTCTGAAGTAAGGAACAAAGAATGATGGGGCTGCTTAAAATTGGAGGGAAGGTTATACTAAAGGAGGTAAAGAAAGGTCTGTAACGTTTTACAACTACTTTCCTGCCGTGCAAAGCTCTTCCTCTGTTAATTAATTGATTTACTTATGCAGTTGCATGCTATAGCAGCTCACAATGGCTCTCAGAGCTAATTGTTCCATTTTCAGGGAATCCACAAGCTGACTGGTAATCTATTCATAAATTGAAATCAGCCATGGTAAAAGTATTTACATCACAAAAAGCCGCCAACACTGCAGATGGGGGCACACCTCTCCCCTCCACAGAGCCGGTTGTTAAACATTTACTAGCACACCACTGCTTACATCCACCTCCTTCCACCAAGAATTTAAGGTGGATTTTACAAAGTTTAGAGTATCAAGGATGTTAATCACTGTCAGTCCCACTTACTTCTACTTTTTTTTTTTTAATTTTTTTTTTTTGCTGTACGCGGGCCTCTCACTGTTGTGGCCTCTCCCGTTGCGGAGCACAGGCTCCGGACGCGCAGGCTCAGCGGCCATGGCTCACGGGCCCAGCCACTCCGCGGTACGTGGGATCTTCCCGGACCAGGGCACGAGCCCGCGTCCCCTGCATCGGCAGGCGGACTCTCAACCACTGCGCCACCGGGGAGGCCCTACTTCTACTTCTAATGGAACTTCTTCTACCCACAGTTTCTGCTGAATAAGTAGTCGTGTTCTATAGCTCATGTGCCCGTGACCCTGAGCCATGCTTCCCCACATACAGCCACGGCTAACTGCCCTGGGCTGGGCACTTGACATGATGCCAATCTATTCACTGGCCAGAAAACCGTGTCTTGGAGCTGTCGACTCAAAATGATGAGCCTAGAGAGGGTTCAGTGGATGTGCCACTGGAGACACGCAAATTGCCTTGATTTCTAGCCGGAACGGCTGCAGCCGTGGCTTATCCTGCTCCTGTGGTCTCAGGTTGCCCTTGCCTCCACCACTGGGACGGATGAGGGACTTGCCTAAATCCCTCAGGGCGATGGCCCCCCTTATGCCTGCTCCACAGGCCTCTTGCCTCCCGACTTAGGACTTCCTTGTTGCTGCTGAGACAAGAGACACCACCAGACCCAACTGGATTTCCCACACCAACAGCCCAGAAGTGTCAGGAATTAACACCCTTGGGGTGGGCGAATTTTAACCAAAGGGCTATGGGAGCCAACAGATCAACCTGTCCATTGCTCCCCTTCGCATCTAGCCTAGATCAATGTTTCTCAACCTCAGCACTGTGGACACTTTGGGCTGGATGATTCTTTGTTTGGGGGGCAGGGGTCCTGGGCATTGTAGGATGTTTAGCGTCATCTCTGGCCTCCACCCACTAGAGGTCATAGCACTCCCCTTAGTCATGACAATCAAGAATATCTGCAGACACTGTCAAATGTTCCCTGGGGGACAAAAATCACCCCCGGAGAGAACCACTGTCTAGACAGACTCTTTGGAGACGCTGTAGTTTCATATGGCCTCTCTGAGATGATCCACAGAACCAAGGATCAGCTTGTTGGAAGCTGTGGCAGCTTAGCCACTCTCCTCCAGGTGCCCTCCCTCAACTCCTATTCACGCCCTTTCCCTCACTCCTGCTTCCTGAGGTTGTATTTTGCAATGACGCCTAAGTTTTCGTCTCAGGTTCAGTTTTCTAGAGAACCTGTCTGCTCCTAAGCAAACCTTTTCTTTCAAGCTAGGTCTTGTTTTTCTCATCTGTATAGAAAGAGACTGGATGTCATGCTTTGAAATATTTAAAAGACATGACGTTCACATGATGCACGTCAGAATTAGGAGCCCAAGTAGTACCAGCAGGCAAAAATGTAAGAAAATCCCTGAAGGACAAAGTAAAGACCTGCATCTGAGTCCAGAAATCTGGCTGTGTTAGCACAGGATGCAAGAATGTGGCTCTGCATCAACAGGCACGGAAAAGAACTCGGGGAAAAAACAAGTTAAGTTCTATTTCATTGAATTAGAAGTGTGAGATGGCTACCAAGAGATAAGTGCCATCTGGGTCACATCAATAGAAACATGGAGTCCAGAATATGGGAGGTGGCCACGTCACTCTCCTTTATACTGCTCCAGACTCACCTGAAGTACTGAGCCTCCGACACTCTCAGAGGGACATGAGCAAACTGGACTTGACCAAATGAAAGTGGCTTAAGATTATATCAAGGACCAGAATCCACTGTGTTGGAGGAACATTTGGAGGAGCTGGGAGTGTTCCTCCTGGAGAAGAGAAGACAGAGGGGAACGGGAGACCAGCTTCAAGGACCTGAAGGGCTGTCTTGGGTCAGAACGAACAGCCTTCAGCTGTGGGTTCTCATTATCCAGACCTAGTTCAGGAATCCAAATCGATGGAATCCACCGAGAGATGGATCACAACTGAACCTGAATCTGTGTTTCCCATACTCCTGGCTTAAGCTGCCTTAAGAGGAAGGGGGCTGCATGGATTCTGCAGGGCCTGGACAGAAGCAATGCTCATAATCATAACAGCTCCCACTCATTGAGTGCTTTCTGCACACTGATATGAAATAAGCACTCTACATGTATTTCATCTTTACAGCAACCCCAGCGGCTAGGTCCCATTTACAGTGAAGGAAACTGAGGTTTGGAGAGATTAAGCAACTAGATGGCAGAAGAGCTGGGAATCAAGACCCTATCCTCTGACCCCAAATTATGTGCTTAAATGCTACTGAACTAGGCAGAAAAAGACAGAAGCATTAGCTGAGAGAATCGTAATGGTGATAGCCAACACCTGCATGGCACATAGGACGGGATGGGCCCAATTTTTTTTTTAATTGATGTATAGTTGATTTACAATACTGTATTAGTTTCAGGTATACAGGAAGGTGATTTGGTTTTATATATACACATATATGTATATATATTCTTTTTCAGATCCTGAGTGTTTTACATATATCACAACACTTATTTCACCAACTCTTGGAGACAGTGACTATTATTCCCATCTACAGGAGGGGAAACAGAGCATGGAGAACTTAAGCAATTTGTCCAAGGTCACTGGTTAGTAAGTGGTGGAGCTGGAATGCTCCTAACTGCTACACTGCCCCCCACCCCAACCTGAACTAGGACGCAAGGGTCTCTATCTAAGTGGCCTTCTAGATTCCAGCATCTGTGACTCCCTTCTTAGAAGTCTCAGGTACAAACACACCTTTCCCAGTGGCTCACTACACACTCTTATCAAAGTCACAAATGGACAGGGGGTGCCCTTGGCCCCTGCGGTAGCTGGGTTTTGTCCCTTCCCAGCTCCAATCCCATCTGACGGCCATGCTCCTCAGGGGTGGTGGACGCTGCCCTCAGAGACCGACGCCGGCCACCCTAGCCAGCCCCTCCCAGAGCCTCAGCCTCTGAAAACTGCCCCTGCCTCTCTGCCACTTCACTCCAGTCTCCGACAAGGGTGGCTATTTGGGGTGAGAAATGGGGCAGGCAGAAAAAATTTCATTTAAGCAATTAAAGAATAACTGCATTTTTCAAGATTAACTTCATGTTCGCAGATTGAATGCAAAAAGCTGTTAGCCGAGCATTTCCATTTCTGTACCTGACATGAGGAATGGGAATATTTGTTCTGCCCGGGAGGATTACACCTTCCATTAATCTCCGTTTTATTGAAAGTTTAAATAACAGACCGACACAATGTGATCAATTAGCAGCGTAATTCCAAGGAGATGTCATAGTAAAATTAAATCTCGAGCACATCCTCTGCAAAGATGCCTGCAAGTTCTCTCCAGCCTCCCTCCACCATTGCAGTGTGTATATTTTAATTGAAAGTTTATTCTGCTATGTGCCTTGTCTACTAAATTTTAATTTAACACTGTAATGAGAAGGGTGTTTCTGAGGAGCTCTTCACAGACAAGTTGAGGAGGTTACACAAATTAAGAGAACGAGTGAGTTTGCGGCACTTTCCAGGCAGCTGTGGGAGGAGAGGAGTCCCCCCCCGATTCTTTGGAGAGGATCCCAGGAACCAGAGAATCAGCCCAGGGGACATTTAGCATCTGTGACAGCTAGACCAAAAGATGACCCCACCATAAAGGAAGAGATTTCAGGCAAAACAAGGACTGTGTCTCTTCTCCCTTCTCCTGCCTTCCAGAACCCTTCTAGCACCCCCTATAGGCAAAACCCAATAGGAAAGCAATTGGCCAAGTGAGAATATGGTCTCAGCCCCAGCTTTGCAAAGGAGAATAGAGAAGGGCAGGTCTGGAGGGGAGAGGCAGTCACTTTGTAACCAATATAATACTTTGGGGAACGTGACTTTGCCCCTCTGACCCTTAGCTTCCCCTGCAAAATAGGAATAATAATACCCAGTCCTCAGGGTTGTGGTGAGAATCCAGCGAGTTGGACTGGGTGGGGGTTTAAAGCATAAGATTCAAAGGTGGGAAGGATTGTTCTTTTCCACTGCTTCTCAGAAAGATCACAAGGGAGTTTCTCTTTCTGGAAGGCTGACCTCAGACGAAAAGCAAAATGTCAGGTAGCTGAGGTTGCAGAAAGGCCTTGACTCGATTGGGAAGTAGTCTGAGGCCCAGACTGAGGAAGCAGGAAGATGGGGGACAGAGCCTGCGTTGTCGCCAACAGCAGGGCAAGAGCAGAGTGGGCACCAGCCAGTTATGTTTCAGTAAAGTCAGAAGTCAGTTAATCACAAGGGTCACTTCACGGGAGCCTTGAACTTCAACTCCACCGGACTATATCTAACTTGTCATCATAGCTTAGGAGCCTTGCAGTGCCTAGCCCCGGGCATGCCCTCAATAAATGTTTGCGGCTTGGAAGTAAGGGGAAGGGGAGAACTGAAGGCATTAGGTGCACTAGTGATGACTGCTGGTAAAAGATGGTATGGCAGCCCAGCTCTATGAGACCCCCACACAGGACCAGAAGTGAGCACATTTTTGGAAGCCGCTAATGTGGAATCCAGGAGTTTCCAGAAAACGTTTTTTCAAAAATGATAATATTCAGGATTTAAGGAGTGAAATGTCAAAGAGGAGGAAAGAGATGTTGTCTCTCGGACTGCATTCTTCCCACCCCCCTCCTTGCTCTTCACTCCGTTCCAGCCACACTGCCTTCCTCCCTTCCTTAAACACACCAAGGAGGCTCCCACTCAGGCCCTTTGTCTTCGCTGTTCCCTTTGCCCAAAATGTTTTCTCAAGTATTCCCACGGCTTGCTTCATCATTCCTACTCAAACGTCACTCCCTCCAGTGAGACTTCTCTGACCACTGCATCTAAAATAGCAACAATTTCTATCATCCTTGCTTCACTTTTCTCCATTGCACCTATTATCTGCCATTATTTTAAATATCTATTCAGTTTTTTGGTCTGTGTCTCCAGAATATAAATTCCCTGAGGGTATATGTCTTTATTGTTCTCTACTATATCCCCAGCACCTAGGATAATATGATATAATAGTCACTCAAAAATTATGCGTTGAATTATCAGAGAAAAAAAGAATGAGATGTGACTCAAAGACAGTACTTTGAAGGTAATTCCCACACCTCCTAATGCATCTGGTGGAAGTTGTGCTGTGAAAACATTTCTCGCTCTTAGTCTCGCTTCTGCGATCCTGTCCATCTGCCCCAGCTTGAGTCTACAAGGCCACTTGCAGACTCAAACCTGAGGGTGCAGAATCTTCCTGTCCTCTCTTCCTCTCTTTACAAATTCCTTTCTACTCTCTTTTGACAAAGATTCCTCTCATTCCCTCGCATACACGGTTTACCTAAGTCCCTAGTCCAAGGCAAATTGCAGAGCCTAGAGGCACTTTGGTAATGTCAACCAAGGAGCAGAAGAAAAAACACAGGAGATCCACTTCAAAAATTCGGGATCTAGGAGCCCTGGATAGACACAGGGCTCCACAGGGTCCCCTCTGCCATGGAGCCAGGGCCGCGGAAGCCTTCTCCACTAAGCTGGGTTCTAAGTCCAGCACTGCTGCCAGCCCCCTTCCATCCAGGGGGGTTACTCCCCTCATGCTGACACACAGCCCAAATGAGACTCTTTCTCAAAAACATCCAAGGAAACGCAGCCTAGAATCAGAAGACGCTGTTATTGTTCCCTTGTGGTAACTGGGTTGGCAGCAAACCCAACACAGCAGCCTTAGACACAGACATTCAGCAAACATGCACAGAACTGAACTGAGATCTGTAGAAACCCCAGGGCTGAGACCTCCATTCTGTCATGCACCCCGTTCCCAACTTGAACCCTAACTCCTCTCTCCTCCTCTGCAGTGGGGCACCCTCCTGGATCATGGGAGTCCCGTGGGTGATCACGTCGAGGGGCTGTCTATGGAAGATGAGCCTCGCTGACCGTTCCATGAATTCACAACTTTGCCAGGCAGCTAACAAGCTCTGTGGCCAGGAAGTGCAGTGGAGTGAAGGCCCAATTACGGCAGAGGAGAGCCTCATACAAAGGGCTTAAATGCGCTTACAAGGCATTTCGGAAGGCCAGGGAGCCCCTAACGGCCTGCCTGCTGTCAGAGAGGCAGGAAAAGGCTGGGAGTGAACAGGCCTCTCTGTGCTGCTGCCTGATGAGGTTTGTCATGAATCTCTCTTGTTCAGAGTCAGTCTGGTTGTCAAAAAGAGGCAGGGGGAGGTGGGGCAGTGGGCATCAGTAACAGGTAAGGAGACAAGCACAGCCATCAAGGAATTTCTATAAAGCGCAACTCCGGACGGCTTCCCTTCCCCTCCTCAAATACCTCTAGTGGTCCCCCATTGCCTGCAGAATAAAATACCAACTCCTCCCATCTGATGATCAGAAAAGTTCACTTCCCAGTTGCTGGATTTCTCAAAGGACGTGGGCACCAGAACTGCCCAGGCACTTGCTTAAAAGGCAGATGTGTACACCCCGCCTCCCAGGTTTGGATTCGCATCTTGGGGTGGAGTAGGGGCTGGATTCTGATGTTTAACCAGCTTCCCTGGGTGATTCTCAACACAGTCATTCATTCATTCATTCATTCATTCATTCGCTAAGTATTCAGTGAATTCTTACTCTGCGCCAGGCACTGTGCTGGGTGCTGGGGAGAAGAGGTAAGCAAAAGGCATTCACTCTCTGTTCCCCAGGAGAGCCACTAGGGGATGGACGTGAATCGAATAATCGCACACACAAACGTGCACTCAGTTACAGACTTTGGGTACAGCCGAGTGCACGCTCAGTGCCTGCAGTGGTGGCAAACCTGGGCTCCTCTCGGCTCTGCCTCTGCCTGTGTGACCCAGGGTAAGTTATGGTACTTCTCCAAGTCTCAGTTTCTTCCCCTGTCAAATGGAGCGAATCATGCATCCCTCCCTGTGAAGTCTGGTGCTTCCTAGGGGCACAACCAATGCTGGCCTTGTGGGGCAGGGAGGTGGCAGCAGGGGTCGGACAGGCATTCGTTAGGATGCAACGTGGCCTTAACTGGCGCTCAGTCAAGTTCCGTGGAATTGACCGAAATGTTTACAACTTCTCCTAGTTATACTTTCTGACTTACTGATGCTTGAGGAGAATTTCACCTGGCTTTCAGGGGCCCTTCCTTTCCTTTGGAGGGAACGACTTTAAACCCAACAAAGAGCAAGTTTACTCCCGAGATTCTTGGCGGGTTGAGATTCTGGCTCGTGACCTCGGCCAAGTCACTTACCCTCTGAGCAGGGCCTCCTCACCCAAAGAACAAGTAAGCTGGACTTCGTGATGTCTAAGACCCTCAGCATGGGCAGCTTCTTGTTTTCAGATGGGACTTTTTTAAAATCTGCAGTTATTAATATTTCATTGAAGAATCCCATGTTAGCACTAAGAGAGTAGGAAGGACATCATTGCAGAGAAAAAAGATAACCTTCCACAAAAAGAAAAGCTGGCAACACTATACATATAATACACGGGCATTTAGTTCTCACTTTGACTAGCTGGTAAAAGCTTCCCTCCCAGGCCAGCCACAGACCAGAGACCCATGTTTGGGACTAATAACCTAGTCTAATGACGGTGGTGATGGTGACGATGATGATAATAAAGAAGAGACCTATCACAGGACATTTACGTAGCAGTCACTATGTACCAGGCTGGCTTCTAAGTACTTTGTATATATTAATTCATTTAACTCTCACTACTACCCTATCAAGTAGATTTATTATTGACCCCATTTTGCAGAAAAAGTAACTTTCTCCAGGTCTCACTGCTAAAAAGCTGTGAAGTTCTTGAGGGAGTTGAAACAATTTTTTGAATAGTCAGCTCATCATTTGGATGACTTAATAGTTCTTTTCTGCCAGAATGTTCCATCCAGTGGTCCGTGTTGCCTAACAAGCAGTCAGGGACCAGTGGATTCTGCTAGACATGTCTGCTTTGCCACCAGGCGAGTGAAGCTGGGATGAGATGGGCTGATGCCTCAGCATCCCCAGAGAGAGAAAAGCAATGTTCAGTTCATCCCCTCAAAGTCATGGCCAAACACCAAGCCACCCCGCATCTCCACAGAAAAACCCTGCAACACGGCTGCCTCACCCAGAAGCCCAGTTTGGGTCCTTTGGATGCTGAGGGGGAAAGATGTTTCCTTGCCTCCCCTCTTGTCTCCACGTCTTCAGCTGGCCCCCAGTGAGCGTCTGCTGCCTGTCAGGGGCCCCAGAGATACTCCCGAGCCAGGCCTGCGGTGGCCCACAGCTTAAGAGAAACAGAATAAGTCCACAAGTGACTACAATGCCATGTGGACCGTGTCACAGCACACAGGTGAGCAGACACTGTGGCACACGGGAGGAAGACACATCCACGTCAGCGTGGAGGCTTCAGCAAGGACTGAATCCCACTGGGACTTGAAGGGTGAGTGGCCAATTCGGGCAAGGTGAGGCCATTAGCAGACTGTTGAGGCCTTGCTGAGCCCTGGAACTTTCCAGCCTCAGAAGCGGGGTGGGAAGCCACACGAGCGCTCTCCCCTCCCCTGGGGGACAGCCAGCCTCTCTTCCTCTCACAGAGCAAAGATGCAACTTACCCGGCTGGGCCACGCCAGGCCACCACTCAGAGGGGGCTTAACAGTGGGGAATGGTACGGAGGCACAGATGGCTGGCTAGCAGGACCCGCCTCTTTAGCCGAAAGTGTTCTCGCATTGTACTTAGATTCACGGAAGCATAAACCAGGCAATTTGGATTTGACCTCAGAGGTGACTCTTCGACGCTGGGAAGTATCAGTCTGGCCCAGCAGAAATAACGATCTTTTAAATTTGCCTAACATTATATAGTTACACTTCATTTCATTTGGCTGGTACCTGCAGATGTAATCAGTGTTCACACTCATTCCTGTCATTACCCAAATGAATTCTCTGTGTCACATGGTGTAAAACACACATCCAGCCACCAGCCAGGACTTTTTACCCTAATCTTATGGCGCCCAGGTGGCCAAAAACCTCTGGGCTTGAGGTTTGGGAGGGGCCAAGATTCTGGTCCTTCAGCAGAATAAACTGTTCTCAGTCACTGAAGGGAATCAGAGCTAACAGGCAGCCCTAATGAACAGCTCACACAACGCCCAGCTCAGTGGAGCACAGCGGACCTTACAGGAAATGTCTCATCTCCAAACACAAATGCAGTGTCCAGCAGAAAGCAAGCAGCATGGGGGACACGCTTGACTGAGAAGGAGAAAAATGCCCGTGACCAGAGGAAAGCGTGCTACTGGAGCAGGGGCCACAGATGTGCCTGCTTGGTTAGGCCTCCCCTCTTGCCCTCCAGTGATCCACCGCGGGAAGAAGTTTCCCCAGGTGGCCCTGAACCCAGACCCCAGAATGAATATGGAAGAGCGGTGAACCGGACCCACAGCCTGGATCTAACGCACCAACCCAGCACAGTCTCAGTTAACAGAATCACAGTCGACCTGCAGACTCACGACCATGAGAATAAATGCTGGGTTTTAAGCCACTGAGTTTTGGAGCCATTTGTTATGCAGCATTATCCGGCAAATGTCGAAGTACCAGGGATCTGAAAGCTCTCAAAAGCACCCAGGAGAGAAAGGGTCAGTTGTAAACAGCAGCCAACACTAGAGGAAATAATTGTCAGATTCCCCACCGGTTATGGGGACCATTCCTGCCCTCTGACCTTTCCTCTTGCCCCAGCCCACCCCCGCAGGCGCCTCAGTAGCTAGCGGCATGGGGAGGGGAGAGTGGGCGAGCGCGGTGGTCAGGGTTATATGGCGGCTTGGCTAGATTGCAATCCCCAGTTATTCAATCAGATACTAACAAAGGGGTTGCTCTGAAGGTATTTCATAGACGTGATTAAAGTCCATAACCAGTTGACTTTCAGGGATTCTGTCCTAGAAAATCTGAATGGGCCTGATTCCATCAGTTGAAAGCCCTATGAGCAGTGCTGAAACTTCCCTGAAGGAGAAGAAATTCCACCTCCAGAGAGCAGGGAGCTCATGCCAGGGAGCTCACCCTGCTCCTCCTGACGGCCTACCCTCCAGATGTCAGCTTTGCCTAGCCAGCCCCACAATTCTGTGAGCCAGTTCTGCTCAGTAAACCTCTTAATACAAATCTAATACTGGTTCTGCTTCTCTGGTTGAACTCGGACTGATACAGATTTTGGTACCTGGAAGGGAGGTGCCACTGTAGCAAACACCCAAAAGTGTTGAAGTGGCTTTGAAACTGGACAGTGGGCAGAGGGTGGAAGAAAATTGAGGAACATGATAGAAGAAGCCAAGATTGTCTGGAACAGACTGTTAGTAGATATGTGGGTGTTAAAGACTCTTCCAGTCAGGGTCTAGCAGGAAGTGAGGGGCACAGTAAGAAAACCTATATTTTCTTAGAGAACACTTAAGTCATCGCTAACAGACTACTGGAAGAAATACGGATGTTAAGGATGCTTCTAGTGAGGGCTCAGGAGGAAATGAGGCGCACGTTATTGGAAGCTGCAGGAAAGGGGATCTTTGCTGCCTAGTGGCAGACAGCTTAGCTGAATTGTGTCCTATAGTGTGTGGAAAGCAGAACTGGTAAGCGATGAGCTTGGAATGGGAGCTGAAATTTCCAAGCAAAGTGTTGAAGGTTCAGGCTAGTTTCTTCTGGCTGCTTCTAGTAAAATGCAAGAGGAAAGAAAGAAATTGAGGAAAAGAACTCTTTGGGGGCTTCCCTGGTGGCGCAGGTGTTGAGAGTCCGCCTGCCGATGCAGAGGACGCGGGTTTGTGCCCCGGTCCGGGTAGATCCCACGTGCCGCAGAGCAGCTGGGCCCATGAGCCATGGCCGCTGAGCCTGTGCGTCCGGAGCCTGTGCTCTACAACGGGAGAGGCCACAACAGTGAGAGGCCCGCGTACCTCAAGAAAAAAAAAAAGAACTCTTTGGAGAAATGATTTGGGTAAATCTCAGCCTATTCACATTGCACATGATAAAATTAGGGGATTCGCTGTCGGGATAGCACGCCCTGGAGAGAAGGAGATGTGACCACGGAGACAGAGATTGGAGTGACGTGGGACCACAAGCCAAGGATGGGCAGCCTCTAGAAAGTAGAAAAGGCAAGGAAATGGATTCTCCCCTAGAGCCTCTACCAGGAATGCAGTCCTGTCGACCCATTTTAGACTTCTGAACTGTAATATCATAAATCCAGACCTGTAAGATAATAGACCCAGAACTGTAAGATGATACATAATACAAGTTCATGGCCACTTGTTACAGCAGCAGTAGGAAACTAATACAGAGAGGTAAAGAGACAAATCTCTCGCTACTCCCTTTTCCGACTGCAAGCTTGAAACACAGTTTGGAGCTTTGGGTGTTACTCCAGACACAGGACATTTTAATTACTGAACTGAAACTGTCTTGGGGGCTAAGGTGACCAGAGGATATTTTATGATCCAAGTGTAAGCCAAGAAGTGTGGGGTTCCTGGAGATCTCATCAGAGCAGGGGGCAGTCAGGCCCACAGTGACGGTTTAAAGGGGAAAAACTGAAGTTGCTCCATGAAGATGTCCAAGACACCTGCTCATTCCAGAAAATATTGGTGCTTGAACATTCAGTGAAGGAGAGAGATGTGTGGATTTGATCCCAGTGTCGAGAGGATGTGGGGGTAATGGAAGGGCTCCTGGGACCCACAGCCAGAGCTCAGAGATGCCGTCACTGCGGCCACGGCAGGGTCCCGTGGGAGAAGAAGATGCTGCTTCCTCACATCACCTCCTCTGGACCCTCCTCATGGGCCTGGTCACCTGGCTCTTCATTCCGTGACCTCACTTCATCCTTCCTCTGGATGGCGCTTTCAGCCTCTTATCACCCTTCCTGAGCTTTCGGAGCTGCCTCCCCCATGGAGGGGTTGAGCCACACGAATTCCCTCAAGTCCGGGAGCATCGGGGAAATAATCAGCCAGGATCCCACCCACTCAGTCCAGGTCTGTTTTGCTAAACGTGAAAAAGGGATACCTTGGGACACCGCAGAGGACAGACAGACCCTAACACAGTGAGGTGGGAGGCTGAGCGGTTTCAATAGCCGGGCAGGAATGACTCTATATCCGTACTCGGCCACTTTCCAGCTGTGTATCCAGAACAAGAGACCGAATTTCTCTGGACCTCGGTGTCCTTACGATAAAGATCATAAGGCCCTGCTCATGGGGCTTTGGTGAAGGTTAAAGGGAGAACACGGGATGAGGGGGAAATGCTCGGTAAACAGTAGCTGCAAGAGGAAGAAGTAACGTTCTGGTTAGTGAGGGCACCCCCATCTGCATCGGCAATGCCATCACCACATCTGCCACCACTGCTCTGACCTGCCCCAGCCCCACTGGCCACTAACGCAAGGACTCCCCTCCTGAAAGCCCCATGGCCACAAACAGTTAATGTGATTATTGCATTTATCCCAAATTTGCAATAGCTTCTTCTCTTTAATCACTTTGAAAGTGTTTCAAATTCCCTTCCTACGTGACTGAAATCAAAGTGGCACCTGTGAAGTCAGAAAGCCTGGCTGCCAGTGCGAGGTGGAGATGTAAAACCATCAGGCTTTGATGGGGGGAAATTATGTCTTTCTTAATTCCTTTTACCCTATAATTACCAGGCACGACCACGTGGGTTAACAGCAAAAATAACTTGCACAGAAAGACTGATTCGAGTCCTCACGGGAGACCCTCAGGGGATGCTGCAGTGCAGCCCCCATCCAGACACCTTCCTCCCCAGCTCTCCGAGGCCGCTGACCCCCCACCAATGAGGGTCAATCGAGAGACGTCCTTTCTGCCTCCTGCTCCGCCCCTCTGGGCAGCATCTCACTGTGATCACCCTCTCCCCTTTCCTGGCCTGACTGCCCTGTTGCCCTTCTCCCTGCCTCACCTTCACCCTCAGTCTCCTTTGCAGTCTCCCTCCTCCCCCATTTAACCCCTGGGCACTGGCCTCCCTGAGGTCCTCACAGCACCTCTCTTCCCCTCCTCCCTCCTCTGTTCTCTTTCCTTTTCCTTCCCTTGTCTCTCCTCCCTCCCCTTCACTCCCACTGTTCCAGAGATCACATCTACCCTGAAGACTCCCAAACCAGCCTCCCCAGTGTCCAGATGCTGGCTCACTGTCATCATTGGGATGCCCTACTGGGTCCAAACCTGCTCCCCCAGACTCCCCCCTTCTCAGAGTAAGGCTCCACCACCAAGGCTGAAACCTCTGAATCTCCTCCATCTTCTCTTTCTCCTGAGTCTGATCCAATGCCAGCCGACACCACCCATGCAAGAGCTACGGCAGTGTGCTTTAGAGGAAACTGCAGGAGCTTTGGAGTCATATGAACCCGAGTTCAGATTCTGGCTGTGAACTTGGGACAGGTTACTTCAGTGTCCTTATCCATAAAATGGCAATGATAATTCCCACCACCAAGAGTCTTTTTTTGGGGGGGTGGGGGTGGGGTTGGTGTGCTGCCGGTGGCACTACACAGCTTGTGGGATCTTAGTTCTCTGACCAGGGATCAAACCTGGGCCCTCGGCAGAGAAAGCGAGGAGTTCTAACCACTGGACCACCAGGAAATTCCCAAGAATCATTTTTTAAGAACTAAATTACATAATATGTGCATATGGTTAATACATTCTCCCCGTCCCTTTCCGGCTGCCTCCGCCCTAGTGCAGGCATCATTTTTTACCAAATCAACGGCAACAATCTCAGAACTGATCTCTCTGCCTCCGGACACTCCTCTTCCCATCCATCAGCCACCCCACTGCCAGAAACTTCTTAAAACTCATTTCTGACCATGTCCCCTGCTCAGAACCCTTGGTGGCTGCCTGTGGCTCGCAGGTTAAATTCCAAAGCAGAAGCAGCGTGAATCGGACGGAGCGAGCAGAACACTGAGCACGGAGTCATAATTCCAAACCCTCACCTGCCAACTAATGAACAGTTTAGACTTTGGGCCTCGGTTTCCACAGTTTGATGAGACGAACATTTCCTAACTCACAAGACTAAGCACCTACCAGGGCTTCAGCACATAGTAGGTATTCAGCAGGTTCTGGTTCTCTTCCCCTCTCTCTGCTCACCTCCCCTACACCCTTGCTGGGGGAGTGGGGGGAAGGTGGACACAGCGCTTCGTGAACAAGCTTCATTACCAAGGTACTTTCTTTTTTAATCTTTAAATGAAACCTCTGGACGACCAAACAGCAAAACATGGCCATCACTGGAGGAAACCCGCAGGTTATAAGCCACATTGATAAAGGCAAATAAATCCTACATATTGACTGTCTGCCTCCCCGTGAGAAGCCAAGCCAGACCATATAGGGACAAGGCCCCAGATTAAAGAATATCTCAGGGTGGGGCACCGCGGAGGAGGGCCCAACCTACAGGCAAGCATTCCTACAGGGGAGAAGGTGATGGATGATTTTTATTGCTTGATTCACTAAGAAACATACTTAGGAGTCTATTTTTCCCTAAAAAAAGTGTTTATATACTGTTCACAGTTTCATGCCGTAGATCCTCGGCTGGGGAAGGAAATATCTGTGGTTCTTGCTTTTTCTTTCTTCTGAGGAAAAGTCATTTTCATCTAAGCATTTTTTTCAATTGCACCTCAGGGTTCACTGTTAGGGCTATGAACTCGGCTTCGGTCTAGACTCGCCTTCTTTATTCGCTCTGTGCGTTCAGAGCCCCCACCCTCTGTCCAGGGTCACCCACCTGGTGTCCCCAAAGCTTTTCCCTCCTTCCTCTCTACCAACAGCCCACTGGCCAGATCTACATCCATCCATCCTGCCACTTCCTGCTTTTTTTAAGTTGGACTTCTACAGGTCTTTTCTTTTTTTTAATTGTGGTAAAATACACATAATAGAAAACCCTCTGGCATTTCTCCTTAGAGGGAGCGGCCAGTTTAAAAAAGAGAGTGGGTCGCTGCATTTCTCCTGATAGAGCTCTATCTCTCTACCCAAAAAAGAGGGCTGACCTGCCACACCACCTTATTCTCTTCACAGAGCTCTCTCTCTGTCTCTATGTTAGATGGGGAGGGGGAGGGGGAGGGGAAGGGAGGGGGAGGGGAGGGGGGAGGGGAAGGGAGGGGGAGGGGGAGGGAGGGGGAGGGGGAGGGAGGGGGAGGGGGAGGGGAGGGGGAGGGGAGGGGAGGGGGAGGGAGGGGGAGGGGGAGGGGGAGGGGGAGGGAGGGGGAGGGGGAGGGGGAGGGAGGGGGAGGGAGGGAGAGGGGAGGGGAGGGGGAAGGGGAGGGGGGAGGGGAGGGGAGGGGGAGGGGAGGGGGGAGGGGAGGGGGGAGGGGAGGGGGGAGGGGAGGGGAGTACCCCCCCCACCCAGCAGCATTTGTCCTTATGAAGAGCTGCCTCCCCGTCTGCAAAAGAGAACCAGACATCCGGCATTTCTCCTCAGAGGGCTTTCTCTCTGAGAAAGGCCGGCCATTCAGCCTTTGTCTTCATTGATTGAGCGCTGTCTCTGTCTGAAAAGTGGGCTTTCCCTACTGAATCGTTCCCCATACACGGCTGATCCTCTGTCTGAGGTGGAGGGCCTGACATCCAGCATTCCTCCGCGTAGAGCTCTGTCCCTCTGTTTGAAAAAGTCAGCTGGCCATCCCGAATGTCTCCTCATCGGGTGCTGTCTCTGACTGAAAAGAGGGTTTGAGCCTGTGGCACGTCTCCTCCTAGAGGGCTCGTCCTCTCTCTGAGGTGAAGGGCTGCACAGTCAACATCTCTTAGCACACAGTGCTGTCCCTGTCTGAGGAGGAGAGCTGGCGACCCACCTCTCTCCTCATAGAGCTCTGTCCCTCTGTCAAAGGAGGCGAGCTGAGTTCCCGCTATGCCTCTTCACAGAGCGTTGTCTCTGTGTTGGAGGAGGAGGGCCGAGCCTCTGATATTTCTCTTCCTAGCCAGCTGTCCCGTCTCTCTATCCCTGTCTCTGTCTCTGTCTCTCTCTTTGCAAGTGTGTCTCTCTTTGTCCATCTGTGACTATGGCTCTGATGTATCTATGCATCTGTTTCCAAATCTTTTTGTCTCTATCTTTGTTTGTGTCTCTGCCTCACTCTTGTTCTGTATCTCTGTCTTCCTCTCTCTGTGTCTCTGTCTCTATCTCCCTCTCTCTTTGTCTCTCTCAAACCTCTCTGTCTCTCTCTGTCTCTCCCACTCGCTCTTCTCCTCAAGACCGGGTGTGACCCTGCCGACACTCCCGGTTTGTTGCAGGGAAAACATTGAATGATCATTCTTTGCTCATGCAAGGAGCTCGACTGCTGGAACAAACAATGAGAAATTCAGAATTAATTGGGTACTGATTATTTGCCAGTGGGAGAAAAAAAAATGTTGAGATATATATGAAACAAAAGACAACCTAGCAACAGTGGAAACCTCAGCTCGTAGCAACAAAAGCAATCCTAATGGAGCATGACAATGTCTGCTTGGCGCAAAGCCGGCAGCTGACCACTGCATGCAAGAGGAAGGCAAACAAATATTACAGCTGCCAGGAGCCAAGTGAGGCCATTCTGGGGCACCTTGGGCCCCCAAGAGCCCAGCCACAGCCTCCCAGAACCTCTGTGATGGAGACTTCAGAGATGTCCACCCCGGGCCCCGCACATGGACACCCCCATTCACTCATTCTCCAGGAAACATTCTCATAAGCACCTGCCTGGGCACATGCCTGGGCACTAAGGAGGTGAACTTGACCCAGACAGGATACCTGTATGCAAAGAACACCCAGTCTGGGAAGGAAGGGAGAGCAAAAATAAAACTATAATATAATACAAGAGTTCTAGCACCTGGCACCATGGAGCCCAGAGCATCTGCACCTAATTCTGCACATGGAGTGCAGAAGGGGGTGTGGTTCACAGAGGTGACATTCGGGCAGAGTCTGGAAAGATGAATAGAAGTTCGTCAGGTGAAAAAGGGAGAATGAGTGTAATATTCGGAGGAGCGCCATGTTGGGAGGTACACAGAGGTGAAAGGGCACGGTGGGCGCAAACAACATCAGGAAACCACAGCCAAGGTGGTTCCTCAAACAGTTAAACATAGAGTTACCATATGACGCAGCAATTCCACTCCTAGGTATAGACCCACGAGAACTGAAAACAGGGACTCAGATACTTGTACACAAACGTTCACAGTAACACTACTCCCAAGAGCCTAAAGGTGGAAACAACCCAAATGTCCATCGATGGAAGCACGGAGAAAAAAAAGTGTGATGTATACATACGATAGAATGTTATTCAACCACCAAAGAAAGAATGAAGTGCTGACACACGCTACAACATGGATGAATCTCAAAAACATTATTCTACGTGAAAGAAGCCAAAGCTCACATATTGAATGATTCCATTTGTACGAAATGTCCAAAACAGGCAAATCCATAGAGGCAGAAGGCAGACTAGTGGTTGCCAGGGGCCAGGGGAGGGGGCGGTGGGAGTGACGGTTAGCACGTACAGGGTCTCCCCCTGAGGTGATGACAGCGTCTTGGAACTCGATAGAGGCGCGAAGTACTAGATGCCACTGAATTGTACATTTTTAAAGGGATAGTGGTTAATTTTAGATCATACAATATTTACCTCAATAAAATCAAGTAAAAATAAAAGTAGAGAAGCCACAGCTGAGGTTTAGCCTACGGGTGGGAGTTGGGCAGGGCCAAATAACCAAGGGCCTTCCATGCTGCTGCCTCTGTCTCATGGGGGATGAGGGGCTCTTGAGAACCTCAACCCAGTCTTAGAACATTCAACCAGAGGAGTGACATCACTTCAGGTACTTCAGGACATTTCCTGGGGTTGCAAATAGGAAGGGCCAGGAGGAGTGCAGGAGAGGCAGCAACACCCATCAGGAGGCTGATGCCAGATGGGAGTGTTTTAAGTAAGAGTTAAAAAGATGGGTGGGTAACAGGCACATTCGAAGGACAGGCACCAAATGTTCTTGGACTCAGAAAGCCCCTCAGAAGCCTTGGGAAGGCAAGGTCCTGTCCCTGAGCTGCCGGCTTCAGGGAGGTCTTGACAGGCTGTGCACTGTGCCTCCCCAAAGCCCCGGTTGCAGGTTCCTTGTGGGCGGGGAGGCGGCGGTGGGGGGGGGGGGGGCGGTGTTGGGTGGCGGGGCGTAAGGATCAGGATCCTGAGACCTGAGACCTGGGCCCTTTGCTCAGTAGCCAGGATGCTCTAGGAGGAGCCGGGGGAGTTGGAGTCAGGGTGTGTACCCCAGCATCACCACCCACTCACCCCATGAGGAGTGTCCATCTCAGAGATTTCCATTCCCTCTGGGGCCAACTTCCAAGTTCTGTGCTTTAAAGATTTGTTTTCATTAGGCCTGCCTTAGTCAGAGGCATTGAATGTTATCTCCATCTCAGCTGGCTCCTTTCCTTTGCTTTTTTCTGTTGACTTTCAGAAACTCTGCCAGCCACATTTGGGCTTTGATTATTTTTTCATAAAGG
This sequence comes from Phocoena phocoena, assembly GCF_963924675.1. Classification (NCBI taxonomy): domain Eukaryota; kingdom Metazoa; phylum Chordata; class Mammalia; order Artiodactyla; family Phocoenidae; genus Phocoena; species Phocoena phocoena. The sequence continues at coordinate 49,719,154 of NC_089237.1, forward strand.
AAAAAGCAGAGCTAGTTGTCAGAAACAACTTCTGACAAAAGCACGCTCCTGCCCCTCTGGAGAGAAGAATGGAGAATGGCGAGTGGGCCCTGGGCTGACTCCTCCAGCGTTTCAAGACATTGCTCCACACCTCCTTGCCCAGGCTGGCTCTCATCCATGGCTTTGATCATGAGTGGCACTGCTGGAGGTGCCTGGCACACGGCAGGCCAAATTTGAGGATGGCAGGGACCAGAAACCAACCAGACCTGCCAGCACACCCCAAACAGCTGAATGGGGGCACCAGGCAAAGATACAGGCAGGTGGGCAGGAGCCGGGGACAGGCTGGCTGTGACCAGAGGTGCCAGGATGAGGCAGTGGAGTGTGACAGTGAAGGGATCTGGGGCTGCAAGCCAAGCTCATCGTTGCCAAAATGAACCCCACCTATGCATCTATCCACCAACATACTCGATGTCCGTCCTCCAGTTCATCCATCCATCATCACTGCATCACTTCATATACCCACCCAGCCAGCCAACCATTCTTCCTCCAAGTCATTTTCCACCCATCCATCCAATTACTATTTACCAAGCACCCACTCTGTCTGGTAACAATGCCTTAACTTAAGAGAAGATTGATTGGAAGATCACAGTATGAATAGACTAGGTCCAGGGGACAGGAGCCCCCAGACTCCCAGAGGAGCTGAAATACACATGAAATTTGAGACCAGACAAAACCTACAATGCCTGGAGTCACAGAGGAAATAGAGTCAGATTTCATATGGGGCCAAGCCATGGGGAACAAAACACAGCAGAAGACCCTGATGGGAAGTGGTACACAAGGTCAGAGCTAGACTGCATCCCAGAACAGGAGATGGAGGCTTTAAGACCCCTTCTGGCTGGGCCCAAGATCGATCCTGGAGCTTCAGAGGAGGTGAGCCCACTGGTGGGGTGAGGGTTGAGCCCAGTTGAGAGATTCTGAGACTTCAGGACAGGACAGAGGCAGGGACTTGGGTTAAGGGGCCCAACCCTTGGGGCCCCCTCCAGCCTAATCTGTGGTCACCTCTGAGCTTCCTCCTCTGGCTGCATCATCATGGCAGCCAGGGACCAACTCGGGCTCAGAAGCCATTCAAGTGTTTTGCTTGCGAAGCCTCTTCTTACTCACTCTACAGGCAGAGCTGACAGAAAACAGTGCCCAAGTTCTCAGCCTCAGTTTCCTCAAGATTTAATAAGTCAAAAACCAAAGAGGACCCAGGTAGGCCCTTGGTGATCTAAACCTGTTATTGATCTCAGTATCCAAAGGGAAATCTCCTTCCTGAAGTGATGTGATGATCAGGAGAACAAGGGCAATTCCTGAGTTCCTGAGTTCCTAAGTAAGCTCCAAATTGCGTTCAGAGTTCACAGCAACTTGCCAGAGTATTTTGGAAGGAGATATACTAGCAAGTATCACAGCCTCCCTGGGGTGGGTATTTGACAGGCAGGCCTTGAGTTCAGAAGGATTACGCCACCAGGCACCAAGTCCACTGGAACTTTTACATTTGTTTCCATGGTTCCCTGGATGCTCCCCGCAACGCAGGGAGGGAAGGAGAGGCATTTCAGGGAATGGAAGTTTGTATTGGTTATGCCACTTGTCCAAAGTCATTTAGTTATGAGTGACCCCACCAGATGGAGACTCAGTTCTCCCGACTCCAGCCTCACTGCTCTGACCACTGCATCATGCTTCCCCCTGGGGACAGATGTGAGCAGAGATCAAACAGGACTCTAGTTACTAGAAGGTAGTGCAGGAGATCAGAGCTAGAAGGGGATGGACATCAAACCTATCTGTGGAGTCCCTCCCATCAGGAAACTTGCACAAGCCTCTTAGCCTCATCCACCAGAGGGCAGACAGCAGAAGCAAGAAGAACTACAATCCTGCAGCCTGTGGAACAAAAATCACATTCACAGAAAGATAGACAAGATGAAAAGGCAGAGGGCTATGTACCAGATGAAGGAACAAGAAAACAAACCCAGAAAAACAACTAAATGGAGATAGGCAACCTTCAGAAAAAGAATTCAGAGTAATGATAGTGTAGATGATCCAGGACCTTGGAAAAAGAATGGAGGCAAAGATCGAGAAGATGCAAGAAATGTTTAACAAAGACCTAGAAGAATTAAAGAACAAACAAACAGAGATGAACAATACAATAACTGAAATGAAAACTACACTAGAAGGAATCAATAGCAGAATAACTGAGGCAGAAGGACGGATAAATGACCTGGAAGACAGAATGGTGGAATTCACTGCTGTGGAACAGAATAAAGAAAAAAGAATGAAAAGAAATGAAGACAGCCTAAGAGACCTCTGGGACAACATTAAACGCAACAACATTCGCATTATAGGGTTCCCAGAAGGAGAAGAGAGAGAGAGAGGACAAGAGAAAATATTTGAAGAGATTATAGTTGAAAACTTCCCTAACATGGAAAAGGAAATAGCCACCCAAGTCCAGGAAGCACAGCAAGTCCCATACAGGATAAACCCAAGGAGAAACACGCCAAGACACATAGTAATCAAATTGGCAAAAATCAAAGACAAAGACAAATTATTGAAAGCAGCAAGGGAAAAATGACATATAACATACAAGAGAACTCCCATAAGATTAGCAGCTGATTTCTCAGCAGAAACTCTACAAGCCAGAAGGGAGTGGCATGATATACTTAAAGTGATGAAATGGAAGAACCTACAACCAAGATTACTCTACCTGGCAAGGATCTCATTCAGATTCAATGGAGAGATCAAAAGCTTTACAGACAAGCAAAAGCTAAGAGAATTCAGCACCACCAAACTACTCTACAACAAATGCTAAAGGAAGTTCTCTAAGTGGGAAACACAAGAGAAGAAAAGGACCTACAAAAACAAACCCAAAACCATTAAGAAAATGGTCATAGGAACATACATATTGATAATTACCTTAAACCTGAATGGATTAAATGCTCCAACCAAAAGACACAGGCTTGCTAATTGGATACAAAAACAAGACCCATATATATGCTGTCTACAGGAGACCCACTTCAGACCTAGGGACACATACAGACTGAAAGTGAGGGGATGGAAAAAGATATTCCATGCAAATGGAAATCAAAAGAAAGCTGGAGTAGCAATACTCATATCAGATAAAATAGGCTTTAAAATAAAGAATGTTGCAAGAGACAAGAAAGGACACTACATACTGATCAAGGGATCAATCCAAGAAGAAGATATAACAATTATAAATATATATGCACCCAACGTAGGAGCACCTCAATACATAAGGCAACTGCTAACAGCTATAAAAGAGGAAATCGACAGTAACACAATACTAGTGGGGGACTTTAACACCTCACTTACACCAATCATCCAAAATGAAAATAAATAAGGAAACAGAAGCTTTAAATGACACAATAGACCAGATAGATTTAATTGATATTTATAGGACATTCCATCCAAAAACAGCAGATTACACTTTCTTCTCAAGTGCGCATGGAACGTTCTCCAGGATAGATCACATCTTGGGTCACAAGCCAAGCCTCAGTAAATTTAAGAAAATTGAAATCATATCAAGCATCTTTTCTGACCACAATGCTATGAGATTAGAAATCAATTATGGGAAAAAACCGTAAAAAACACAAACACATGGAGGCTAAACAATACGTTACTAAATAACCAAGAGATCATTGAAGAAATCAAAGAGGAAATCAAAAAATACCTAGAGACAAATGACAATGAAAACATGATGATCCAAAGTCTGTGGGATGCAGCAAAAGCAGTTCTAAGAGGGAAGTTTATAGCTATACAAGCCTACTCAAGAAACAAGAAACATCTCAAATAAACAATCTAACCTTACACCTAAAGGAACCTGAGAAAGAAGAACAAACAAAACCCAAAGTTAGCAGAAGGAAAGAAATCATAAAGATCAGAGCAGAAATAAATGAAATAGAAACAAAGGAAACAATAGCAAAGATCAATAAAACTAAAAGCTGGTTCTTTGAGAAGATAAACAAAATCGATAAACCATTAGCCAGACTCATCAAGAACAAGAGGGAGAGGACTCAAATCAATAAAATTAGAAATGAAAAAGGAGAAGTTACAACAGACACCACAGAAATACAAAGCATCCTAAGACACTACTACAAGCAACTCTATGCCGATAAAATGGACAACCTGGAAGAAATGGACAAATTTTTAGAAAGGTATAACCTTCCAAGATTGAACCAGGAAGAAATAGAAAATGCGAACAGACCAATCACAAGCACTGAAATTGAAACTGTGATTAAAAATCTTCCAACAAACAAAAGTCCAGGACCAGATGGCTTCACAGGTGAATTCTAACAAACATTTGGAGAAGAGCTAACACCCATCCTTCTCAAACTCTTTCAAAAAATTGCAGAGGAAGGAACACTCCCAAACTCATTCTATGAGGCCACCATCACCCTGATACCAAAACAAGACAAAGATACTACAAAAAAAGAAAATGACAGACCAATATGACTGATGAATATAGATGCAAAAATACTAGCAAACAGAATCCAACAACACATTAAAAGGATCATACACCACGATCAAGTGGGATTTATCCCAGGGATGCAAGGATTCTTCGATATAGGCAAATCAATCAATGTGATACACTATATTAACAAACTGAAGAAGAGAAACCATATGATCATCTCAATAGATGCAGAAAAAGCTTTTGACAAAATTCAACACCCATTTATGATAAAAACTCTCCAGAAAGTGTGCATAGAGGGAACCTACCTCAACATAATAAAGGCCATATATGACAAACCCACAGCAAACATCGTTCTCAATGGTGAAAAACTGAAAGCATTTCCTCTAAGATCAGGAACAAGACAAGATGTCCACTCTCACCACTATTATTCAACATAGTTTTGGAGGTCCTAGCCATGGCAATCAGAGAATAAAAAGAAATAAAAGGAATACAAATTGGAAAAGAAAAAGTAAAACTGTCATTGTTTGCAGATGACATGATACTATACATAAAGAATCCTAAAGATGCCACCAGAAAACTACTAGAGCTAATCAATGAATTTGGTAAAGTTGCAGGATACAAAATTAATGCACAGAAATCTCTTGCACTCCTATACACTAATGATGAAAAATCTGAAAGAGAAATTAAGGAAACACTCCCATTTACCACTGCAACAAAAAGAATAAAATACCTAGGAATAAACCTACCTAGGGAGACAAAAGACCTGTATGCAGAAAACTATAAGACAATGATGAAAGAAATTAAAGATGATACAAATAGATGGAGAGATATACCATGTTCTTGGATTGGAAGAATCAATATTGTGAAAATGACTATACTACCCAAAGTAATATACAGATTCAATGCAATCCCTATCAAATTACCAATGGCATTTTTTATGGAACTAGAACAAAAAATCTTAAAATTTGTATGGAGACACAAAAGACCCCGAATAGCCAAAGCAGTCTTGAGGGAAAAAAATGGAACTGGAGTAATCAGACTCCCTAACTTCAGACTATACTACAAAGCTACAGTAATCAAGACAATATGGTACCAGCACAAAAACAGAAACATAGATCAATGGAACAAGATAGAAAGCCCAGAGATAAACCCACACACCTATGGTCAACTAATCTATGACAAAGGAGGCAAAGATATACAATGGAGAAAAGACAGTCTCTTCAATAAGTGGTGCTGGGAAAACTGGACAACTACATGTAAGAATGAAATTAGAACACTCCCTAACACCATACACAAAAATAAACTCAAAATGGATTAGAGACCTAAATGTGAGACCAGACACTATAAAACTCTTAGAGAAAAACATAGGAAGAACACTCTTTGACATAAATCACAGCAAGATCTTTTCTGATCCACTTCCAAGAGTAAAGGAAATAAAAATAAACAAATGGGACCTAATGAAACTTAAAAGCTTTTGCACAGCAAAGGAAACTACAAACAAGACGAAAAGACAACCCTCAGAATGGGAGAAAATATTTGCAAATGAATCAACAGACAAAGGATTAATCTCCAAAATATATAAACAGCTCATGCAGCTCAATATTAAAAAAACAAACAACCCAATCCAAAAATGGGCAGAAGACCTAAAGAGACATTTCTCCAAAGAAGACATACAGATGGCCAAGAAGCACATGAAAAGCTGCTCAACATCACTAATTATTAGAGAAATGCAAATCAAAAATACAATGAGGTATCACCTCACACCAGTTAGAATGGGCATCATCAGAAAATCTACAAATAACAAATGCTGGAGAGGGTGTGGAGAGAAGGGAACCCTCTTGCACTGTTGGTGGGAATGTAAATTGATACAGCCACTATGGAGAACAGTATGGAGGTTCCTTAAAAAACTAAAAATAGAACTACCATATGACCCAGCAATCCCACTACTGGGCATATACCCAGAGAAAACCATAATTCCAAAAGACATATGCACCCCAATGTTCATTGAAGCACTATTTACAATAGCCAGGTCATGGAAGCAACCTAGATGCCCATCAACAGATGAACAGATAAAGAACACGTGGGACATATATACAACGGAATATTACTCAGCCATAAAAAGGAACAAAATTGGGTCATTTGTTGAGACGTGGATGGATCTAGAGACTGCCCTACCGAGTGAAGTAAGTCAGAAAGAGAAAAACAAATATTGCATATTAACGCATATATGTGGAACCTAGAAAAATTGTACAGATGAACCGGTTTGCAGGGCAGAAATTGAGACACAGATGTAGAGAACAAATGTATGGACCCCAAGGGGGGAAAGCGGCACGGGGTGGGGCTGGGGGTGTGATGAATTGGGCAATTGGGATTGACATGTATACACTGATGTGTATAAAATTGATGACTAATAAGAACGTGCTGTATAAAAAATAAATAAAATAAAATTAAAAAATTAAAAAAAAGAAATAAAAACACTTGCCTTGTGCAGACAGGCAAATTTATGATTTAAAAAAAAAAGACCTATCTGTGGCACCAAGATGACCCCTCTGTGCTCACCGAGAGCCAGGTGGGTAGTGGCAACCTGCCACGAGCTTGAACAAGCCAGCAGCCTCCATCCTGATGGAGCTCCCTGGGTGATCTAGTCAATACACTAATCTAGAGATTTGTTCATTAAAGATTTACTGATGTTTCTTTGGTTTCCTCTATAAATTCTACCCTTTCTTTCTTCTCAAGGATATTTAAAGCCCCTTCTCTGTCCGCCATATTCTTTCAAGACTAAGTACATGGTAGGCATTCAATACCCGCCTGTAAATGTTGTCCTGGCATGGTCTTTAAATGCAGTCATCAAACAGAACACTCTGGAAGCTCCACGCTTACTCTGTCCCAGGTTAGCAACTGAAGCCAAAAGAGAGCTTCCTTTTCCAACCATTCCAACAGGACTGAGTCTCATTGAAACTACTCAGATCACGGGCCCATTCCTGCGAGGACGGTGGGGCTGGGACCCAAGACCATCTGAAAGTGGGGGAGATGTCACCCTGACGACTAGACTGAGAGAAGAGGAGGTGAAGTGAGATGTCACGGTGGAAGAAAGGGGAGTGGATACAGGTAAAGCTACAAGCTCTGCCCCACAGAGGGGCATGGGCTTCAGGGTCCTGATGGAGCATCAGAGCCCAGGGAGGCTGGGGCCTCTGCCATTCTGGTGTGGTGTGGATGGAGCCCCATGAGCTCTGTCTGCACTGCATACAACCACCCCAGCAGTGGACGCAGAGGCAGCCCTAGGCTTGCCCAGGACCAAGAGGAAGCGAGGCATAGAGGAGAGAGCCCCCGGGCCAGCCCCTGTGCCTCCTCTTTGTACAAAGGCCAGACATGCCACCAGCTGACTCCTCACAAGCCAGGATGGCTGGCCGCTGCCGAAGGTCAAGAGCAAACAGCCCTCCCATTCCCAAAGAGAAGGGGATATTGCAACTCTGGGAAGTCTAGGCAAAACTGTAGGAAAAGGTCACCGTGGAATAAATTAAAAGAATGCCCAGATCTACGGAGGCTGGGCCTGCACTGCAGCCTCTCAGTTTTTCTCTTTCATCATCAACCTCTAATTCTGGGACATAAAATTACAAGCTCATTGATAATGATCAGTGATTTACTGGAGAAAGCCCAGCCCTAATTAAGAGTGGGAGAAGCTGACACTGCTTTTCAACTTCCCACCAAGGTCCAGCAAGGAACCTGGTTCTGCCGAGCAAATAACAGCAGCGGGCACGCGCAGGTCCGGGCTACCTAATGCACACACTCTTGCTGAATTAACATGCAGAAAGAGTGGCTTCGACGGTTTGCAATTTGCTGGTAACTGGAGCATTGATGGAGGCTGAAGGAAAGCAGCAAGGCAGTGCGTGAACACGGAGCTGCACTGTCCGCTCTTACAGGGGACCGAAGCTTAAGACCCCTTCTGGCTAGACCCAGGAACCATCCTGGAGCCGTCAGAGGAGGTGAAGAGGTTGTGAGACTTCAGGACAGGACAGAGGCGGAGACTTGGGCTAAGGGGTCCAAGACTTGGGGCCCCCTCCAGCCTAACCTGTGGTCACCTCTGAGTTTCCTCCTCTGACAGCATCATTGGTAGCCAGGGACCAACTCACCCAGAAACCACTTACATGCTTTGCTTGCGATGCCTCTTCTTACTAACAGAACAGGCAGGGCTGACAATTATCTGTGCCCAGGATCAAGGACCACCTTTTCTCTTTCCAAAACCATACACTAAAATTTTAAATAAACAAATGTTCAACTTAAAATATAGGTGACCCTAAAATAAAGAGCTATTTTACACTTCTAGCTTAAACCAGACCTAACTTTGCTACGACTATAGGCTGTTAAACTATCTTGATATCAAAATGGTGACAACTACAACTGTATTGCTTGCTATTCAAGGATCTTATAAAATCTATTATTTTGTCCATGTATGTTTCCCTTCATAATGGCAGATTTCATGTGTTATCAAATTTTAGCAAATTAGTTATAATACTTAAGTCCTTTAATATATGATGAATAAAGGAGCAGAAAACTCAGTTACGATAAACTAAACTATGTTGGAGAAGATTTGCAAACAAGACCCATGGACAACTCTCCCAGTAGCTGCCTGGGGGTCAGGGATCAAGGGTCAGTGTGTAGCCAGAGCCTGGGTCTTTGATGAGAGTCAGAGCTCAGTTGGTGGTCAGGGTTAGAGGTCAGTATGTGGCCAATCAGAGGTGACTGGCCCATGTCCAGGATGGGGGACTGAGTTGTTCCAAGCCTGGGGTGAGGGACGGAGGATCCATCTGCTTCTCCATCTTATCTGCTGCACCTCCCTGCCTCCCTTCTCATGCTCCCGGGCAGAATCTTTCCTCCTGTGTATTTCTCATTTCTTGCTACAGACACAAGAAGAGTTTGAGATTGACCTTGCAGCCTTTGACTGTATAAAGAGACCTCTTAAGAAACTTTGACACTAAAACTACTCCATCACTATGGCATCCTCAGGGCATGTTTCGACCCTCTTTGGAATCATCACCAGGGAAAGGCAGGTGGTGTCATTCCCACTGGGGAACGCCCCCTCCCCTGGCCCTGTGGCCCTGAGCACAGGCTCCCAACAGGGCTCTCCCCTCTCAGTGCTTCTAATCAAGGCACCGAGGAGGTTAGCAGAGAAGACTTCTGATCACATGGTGTCTCCGCTCAGCTTAAATGTCAGTGATGGACCCGCCCCATGCCACCCCGCAGTGGTCTTCCCACCACGGCTCCAAGAATTCTTTCCAGAAATAGGGTCCTGGTGATTCCAACCAGAAAGATACTAGGGAGAGAGTTGATGATTTGCTCAGCACTGTCAAGATGGAGGTTCTGGTGAGTCCTGCCGTGGGGTGGCCAGCCTGCAAGTGAACGGATATCACATGCATTCCCGGTACTGTGACCAACCCTCCAGGTTTGCCTGAGACTGAGAGGTTTCCGGGGACATCGGACTTTCAGTGCTAAAACTGGGACAGTCCCAGGTAAATCAGAAGAGTTGGTCACCCGAGATTCCTGGGAACATCAGCTCATCTCGTCCCTGGGATGCAGGACCATACTGATCCTTTCAACTCTGAGTTGCAGATAAGGGAACAGAAAGACTGGCCAAGCGGAATGTTTGCACTCGGGGAGGAGGCAGGACAGAAGGGCAAGAAAAAGAATTTTAGATCATTGAGCGTTTGTAAATTGCCAGGTAAGCTTGGAAGCAGGTCTTATATCTGGACCCAGGTGGTATTTAGGGTTCTTTCCAGATTGATTTTCATTTGAAAATATTATTGATCTTAGCAACACTAGATCAGCAACAATTCTGATCACTTCAGCCTCTTGTCAGGATACTTGTATTCTCTCCCTAATAAAAGTAGTAAACAATAACAACTGCTACTGCTATTTAACAACAGTTAAGATAGGGAGGGTGGGAGGGAGGGAGACGCAAGAGGGAAGAGGTATGGGAACATATGTATATGTATAACTGATTCACTTTGTTATAAAGCAGAAACTAACACACCATTGTAAAGCAATTATACTCCAATAAAGATGTAAAAAAAAAAAAATATATATATAGAAAGCTTACTAACTGTTGTCTTAGTCACCTCAGGCTGCCATAACAAAATACCATAGACTAGGTGGCTTAAAGAGCAGAAATTTATTTCTCACAGCTCTGGAAACTAGGAAGTCCAAGATCAACGTGTCGGCTGATTTGGTTCCTGGTGAGAGCTCTCTTCCTGCCTTGCAGACGGCCACCTTCTCACCATGTATTCACACGGTACATGTTCTTGGAGAGACAGAGAATAAGCAAGCTCTCCAGGGTCTTTTCTTATAAGGACTAATCCCATGACAAAGGTCCCATCTTTATGATTTCATCTAAACCTAATTACCTCTCGAATGCCCATCTCTAAATACCATCACACTGGGGTTTTGGGCTGCAACCTATGAATTTGGGGGAAACACAATTCAGTCCCTAGCATCTGCCAGGCACATGGTAAGCACTTTGCATGCAATATTGCTTCTAATCCTCACAACCCAATGAGAAAAGTGCTATTATTACCCCCATTTTACAGATAAGAAAGTTGAAGGCTTAGAGGGGTTAAGTAAGGTTAACTTTGCCAAAGCCACAAAGCAGGTAACTGGAGAGCACACAGGCTTAACCAGGATGCAGGCAGCAGGCGAGGTCCAGTCTCAGCCTAACTTAGAGTCAGCCTAGAACAGCCCAGTCATATCTGGGCCAGTCTGAAGGTCTTGTGCATCTATGTACACAAGGGGTGGAGGAACTTCCTGTGGAAGAGCTCACTCTGACAAAAGAGTCAGACCCACACGCATAATTCAAAGACCAAGGGCCCAGGTTCAGGAGGAGTGATTCTGAGTATGGGTCATGCCACTGAGTGACTCAGAGAATGAGAAAGAGATGCAAGAGTAATAAAACACTGGGAGCACTTCTGGGAGCATCAAGAGCCCAGGGCATCCCAGCAGTGGTTCCCGCAGCCTCGGAGAAAACAAGGTAAAGAAAGGACCACACCCTCAGTACCCACATCACCACCACACACCGGCAGTCCTGACCCAGGCAGCACGGGCCTCTGCATTGTTGCTTCTCCCTCTGGGCGGACAGGGCCACAAGACGTCACCACCGTGAGCAGCGCAGGAGAGAGAGAAACACAGCTCCACGGGGTCCCTGAAAGGACTCATCACAGAGCACCCGGAATCCACCCCCTGGGCACTCACAGAATTCTCTAGGAGGAACTGAACCCAGACCTGCAGCGGTTCCTGCACCCAAAGTGAGAACTGACTCTTATAGTGATCTCATTTTCACCTTCTGCAGAACCAGACCCAGGAAAGCATGAGCTACATTTGTATCACTTTCTTGCTTTAAATACATACCCTGTACTAGTCAGCTCAGGCTGCCATGACGAAATACCATAGACACTGGGTGGCTTAAACGACATTTATTTCTCACAGTTCTGTGGAGGCTGAAAGCCCAAGATCAAGGTGCCCAGAGATTCCGTTCCTGGTGAGAACTCTCTTCCTGACTTGCAGAGAGTCGTCTTCTTGCTGTGTCCTTACATGGTGGAGAGAGAGCTCTTGTGTCTCTTCCTCTTCTTATAAGGGCACCGGCCCTATTAGACTACAGCCCCACCCTTATGACCTCATTTAACCTTTATCACCTCCTCACAGGTTCTACCTCCAAATACAGTCCCACCGGGAGTTAGGGCGTCAACATATGAATTCAAAGGAGACGCAGACATTTATCCATCACACGCACACACACCAAACCCTCTCCCATTGAGCCTCAAGAGCAAGGCCAGACGGGTGCTGCTGTTCCCACTTTGGACATGAGATAACTGAGGCTCAGAGAGTTTCAGCAACTTACCCAAAACCATTATTAATGACACATTAATCTTTTAAAAACATTTCTCTTATTATCTCTAAATCATCACGTAACAGACCTATCAGTGCCCTGCCCCATCCCCTCAGCACATGCCATTCCAGGGTGTGATGAGTGTGTCCCGCTGCGGTCACCTGGGGGCTCATCTCCCCCAGGTGCTGCCCTCAGCCATGGAGGACGGGAACTGGAGGATCAATACTGCAGCTTCCTGGCCCCTCTGTTAACATAACTTTAAGAGTGTGTTCTAGTTTATAGCAATACAAGCCCACCTTAAGAAGCAGGAAACATCTCGAATAAACAACCTAACCTTGCACCTCAAGCAATTAGAGAAAGAAGAACAAAAAAACCCCAAAGCTAGCAGAAGGAAAGAAATCATAAAAATCAGATCAGAAATAAATGAAAAAGAAATGAAGGAAACAATAGCAAAGATCAATAAAACTAAAAGCTGGTTCTTTGAGAAGATAAACAAAATAGATAAACCACTAGCCAGACTCATCAAGAAAAAAAGGGAGAAGACTCAAATCAATAGAATTAGAAATGAAAAAGGAGAAGTAACAACTGACACTGCAGAAATAAAAAAAATCATGAGAGATTACTACAAGCAACTCTATGCCAATAAAATGGACTATCTGGAAGAAATGGACAAATTCTTAGAAATGCACAACCTGCCAAGACTGAATCAGGAAGAAATAGAAAATATGAACAGACCAATCACAAGCACTGAAATTGAAACTGTGATTAAAAACCTTCCAACAAACAAAAGCCCAGGACCAGATGGCTTCACAGGTGAATTCTATCAAACGTTTAGAGAAGAGCTAACACCTATCCTTCTCAAACTCTTCCAAAATATAGCAGAGGGAGGAACACTCCCAAATTCCTTCTACGAGGCCACCATCACCTTGATACCAAAACCAGACAAGGATGTCACAGAGAAAGAAAACTACAGGCCAATAACACTGATGAACATAGATGCAAAAATCCTCAACAAAATACTAGCAAACAGAATCCAACAGCACATTAAAAGGATCATACACCATGATCAAGTGGGGTTTATTCCAGGAATGCAAGGATTCTTCAATATATGCAAATCTATCAATGTGATAAACCATATTAACAAATTGAAGGAGAAAAACCATATGATCATCTCAATAGATGCAGAGAAAGCTTTCGACAAAATTCAACACCCATTTATGATAAAAACCCTCCAGAAAGTAGGCATAGAGGGAACTTTCCTAAACATAATAAAAGCCATATATGACAAGCCCACAGCAAACATCATCCTCAATGGTGAAAAACTGAAAGCATTTCCACTAAGATCAGGAACAAGACAAGGTTGCCCACTCTCACCACTCTTATTCAACATAGTTTTGGAAGTTTTAGCCACAGCAATCAGAGAAGAAAAGGAAATAAAAGGAATCCAAATCGGAAAAGAAGAAGTAAAGCTGTCACTGTTTGCAGATGACATGATACTATACATAGAGAATCCTAAAGATGCTACCAGAAAACTACTAGAGCTAATCAATGAATTTGGTAAAGTAGCAGGATACAAAATTAATGCACAGAAATCTCTGGCATTCCTATATACTAATGATGAAAAATCTGAAAGTGAAATCAGGAAAACACTCCCATTTACCATTGCAACAAAAAGAATAAAATATCTAGGAATAAACCTACCTAAGGATACGAAAGACCTGTATGCAGAAAATTATAAGACACTGATGAAAGAAATTAAAGATGATACAAATAGATGGAGAGATATACCATGTTCTTGGATTGGAAGAATCAACATTGTGAAAATGACTCTACTACCCAAAGCAATCTACAGATTCAATGCAATCCCTATCAAACTACCACTGGCATTTTTCACAGAACTAGAACAAAAAATTTCGCAATTTGTATGGAAACACAAAAGACCCCGAATAGCCAAAGCAATCTTGAGAATGAAAAACGGAGCTGGAGGAATCAGGCTCCCTGACTTCAGACTATATTACAAAGCAACAGTAATCAAGACAGTATGGTACTGGCACAAAAACAGAAAGATAGATCAGTGGAACAGGATAGAAAGCCCAGAGATAAACCCACGCACATATGGACACCTTATCTTTGATAAAGGAGGCAGGAATGTACAGTGGAGAAAGGACAGCCTCTTCAATAAATGGTGCTGGGAAAACTGGACAGGTACATGTAAAAGTATGAGATTAGATCACTCCCTAACACCATACACAAAAATAAGCTCAAAATGGATTAAAGACCTAAATGTAAGGCCAGAAACTATCAAACTCTTAGAAGAAAACATAGGAAGAACACTCAATGACATAAATCACAGCAAGATCCTTTCTGACCCACCTCCTAGAGTAATGGAAATAAAAACAAAAATAAACAAATGGGACCTAATGAAACTTCAAAGCTTTTGCACAGCAAAGGAAACCATAACCAAGACCAAAAGACAACCCTCAGAATGGGAGAAAACATTTGCAAATGAAGCAACTGACAAAGGATTAATCTCCAAAATTTACAAGCAGCTCATGCAGCTCAATAACAAAAAAACAAACAACCCCATCCAAAAATGGGCAGAAGACCTAAATAGACATTTCTCCAAAGAAGATATACAGAATGCCAACAAACACATGAAAGAATGCTCAACATCATTAATCATTAGAGAAATGCAAATCAAAACTACAATGAGATATCATCTCACACCAGTCAGAATGGCCATCATCAAAAAATCTAGAAACAATAAATGCTGGAGAGGGTGTGGAGAAAAGGGGACACTCTTGCACTGCTGGTGGGAATGTGAATTGGTTCAGCCACTGTGGAGAACAGTATGGAGGTTCCTTAAAAAACTACAAATAGAATTACCATATGACCCAGCAATCCCACTACTTGGCACATACCCTGAGAAAACCAAAATTCAAAAAGAGTCATGTACCAAAATGTTCATTGCAGCTCTATTTACAATAGCCAGGACATGGAAACAACCTAAGCGCCCATCATCGGATGAATAGATAAAGAAGATGTGGCACATATACACAATGGAATATTACTCAGCCTTAAAAAGAAATGAAATTGAGCTATTTGTAATGAGATGGATAGACCTAGAGTCTGTCATACAGAGTGAAGTAAGTCAGAAAGAAAAAGACAAATACCGTATGCTAACACATATATATGGAATTTAAGGGAAAAAAATGTCATGAAGAACCTAGGGGTAAGATAGGAATAAAGACGCAGACCAACTGGAGAACGGACTTGAGGGTATGGGGAGGGGGAGGGGTGAGTTTTGACAGGGCGAGAGAGAGTCATGGACATATACACACTAACAAACATAGTAAGGTAGATAGCTGGGGGGAAGCAGCCGCAAGGCACAGGGATATTAGCTCGGTGCTTTGTGACAGCCTGGAAGGGTGGGATGGGGAGAGTGGGAGGGAGGGAGACGCAAGAGGGAAGACATATGGGAACATATGTATATGTATAGCTGATTCACTTTGTTATAAAGCAGAAACTAACACACCATTGTAAAGCAATTATACCCCAATAAAGATGTTTAAAAAAAAAAAAAAAAAAAGAGTGTGTTCTACACAGTCTCCAGAGCTGCCCAGCAAGGCCACACCAACATTGCCCACGGTGGTAATCTCCTCGATAACCTCTCCATGTGGCTCCTCTCCCTTCCCTGTCTCACCTCCCCACCCCCACCTGAGATCCCCTCCCAGACAAATTACTTGCACTCAAATCCTTATCTCAGCATCGGCTTCTGGAGAAATGCAACCTAAGCCCATGTTTTTGGACAAGATTTAGAAATGATAAAAACTATACTCAATTCCACTCAACAAATGTTTTGAGTGCCTACTGTATGCCAGGTACTCTGCTAGGCACAGGAAATTAATGCCAAGCTGGATAGACCATATCTAAACCTCATAAAATTTATAGTCTAGAAGAAATTTAAAATCTTCTGTATCTTCTGAACTAGAAAGAGCCATTGTTCTTTTCTCCAGATACCGGTAATTCCAATCTTGTGATTCCATGCAATTATATTCATATCTAGTTACTAAATCTGTATTGTGCCATAGTTTTGAATCCAGATTTTTTTTTCTTGTAATGGTACAAATCTTTATCCATGTCTCTAATTAGTCTTTAAAACGTGGGTTTTCATGGCTATGAAATATTTCCTTATCTACCATTCCCCAATTGTTTCCAATGTTCCATGATTACAGATAACACCGTGATTAACTTTAAACAGATTCTAGGCGTTCTGTGATATAATCATAGTAGCATTTTAGAAAAATTGCCCTGGCAGCTCTGTGGAGGCAAATTCAAGGAAAATGGGAGCAGTAAGACCAGTTGGAGCTGGTTGAAACATTCCAGGTCAGAGATGACGAAGCTTAAACTCCACTGTTGGCGGTAGAGGTGAAGCAGGTGGAGGATAGAAATTAGAAAAACCAGCCTCCTGAGAGGCTTCTCCATCTCCACTTACAAGCTCTTGTCATAAGTTTAGAGCTTGTATGTTCTTTACTTGTCACCTTATTAGTCTTGACTTCCCTACTTAATTGTCAGTCCCTTTAGGGAGAAGCCTGTCTTGTTCTCCAGAGTCCTCAGAAGTCTAGTACAGATCTAGACACGTATTACCAGAGTGTGATGCCCTCCTTCCTTTGACAGAAATAATTCTGGGAACCTAGCTATGCTTCTCAAACTAGCCTTCAGATTACAGAAATGACAAAAAGTCCACCAATGTGAGTACTTATGTATGAGTCATCCAGGTAAGGTGGGCAGAACTGATCATTTGAGCAGGAAAGGATTTGATCATTAGACACAGATACAGGTCAGTCATCTCTGCTCTGCCAATGAGCCATGACCTGGAGGATGCTCTGGGAGTCAGCAATAGGAATTCAGAGAGAGATGATCCTGGGTACCATGAAACTGAGACAGCGGTGGTGAGAATGAGCCAGGGCTAAAGTGGGCTTTCTAGAACCTTTCTTCAGGGTGTCCTGGGGAGGGCAAGGGAGGCAAGTGTGAGCTTAGGATAAGTGTATAAAACCCAGATGGGAAGGAGAAAAGATTTCCTCCCCCCACCCCGGGAGGCCAGGATTTGCCAAGAGGATGAAGTAGCAGTAAAGTGAAAGTTCAGTGGGGTGCAGAGCAGCCCCAATAACAAAATTTATTTCCTGAGCACCATCTGTATGCCAGGCCCTGTGCTGGTGAGGGAGACATAGTGGTGAGCAATACAGGCAGGATTCCTGCCCTCATGCAGTTTATAATCTACCAGGAACGGTCTAATGTATCAAGGAGACTGAATGCCAGGCACCTCCCTATAAATGATCTCATTTCATCCTCTCACAACCATCCTATGAAACAGGTACTATGGTGCTTCCCATTTTACAGGTGTGCAAATCGAGGCTCAGAGAAGTTTAATTAACCAGCCAAACATTACAGTTGGTGAGTGATAGGACCAGACTTGGAACCAAGATATAGCTAATTCCAGAGTTCTTCCCTGCCTTTGGGTAGAACAGTGGTTCTCAAACAAAGGCGATGCCTTTCCCCAAGGATGTTTAGCAACATTTCTGGTTGTTAGAACTGGGGGAGATGTGCTACAGGTCTCTAGTGGGGAGAGACCAGAGGTACTGTCAACATCCTTCAATGTACAAGATAGCCCCTCACGACAAAGAATGACCAGACCCATAGTATCAATGGTGCCAGTGTGGATGAGTCCTGGGTTGACATGTGTGCCATAAACACCATAAGCAGGGGCTGAATTCCCCCTGAAACTCCCAGGATTTATCTGAATGCACAGCCAGTCTGACTGGTGAAGCCAGCTCTAGGCCCCAGGTGTGAGTGGCCATGGCGACCAGAAGACCAGCCCTAAGACACAGGGAAGGCAACGATGGATAAACGTCCCAGTCCCAGACAAATGACGCCTGCAGGAGGAACAGGAGGTGAGGTGGGAGCTCTCAGAATGGCTGCCCCTCCTCCCACAACCCCCCAAGATGTTTGTCCTCAACGGCACATTCATCAGCTCCTTGAAAGATACAAACACAAGCAGTTCTTGGAGCCATTTGCTTTCCCCGGACAACACTGAGCTAATATTTGTTTTAGCAAATGGCTGAGCTGTCCATCTTCTCTGGCAAAGGAGATTTGTTTTCTTCTCAGGAAATCACTGAGATTCTAAGTCAGAGATGCCTACATCTGGAGGACCAGCATCTCCTCTAAGGCCTGATGCACAGGAAAGCATGCTCTATGATGAAGAGGCAGGAACAGAGCGAAATGGAAGCAACATTGGCTGTGGTCCTACTGTGTGCCAGGTTTTATATGCATGGCTCCATTCACAAGAACCCTAAGAAGAATGGCATTCATTTGTGGGGGGGGGAGGGTTCCATTTTACAGAGAAGAAAACTTAAACACTGAGAGGTTAGGTAACTTGTCCCAAGGCCACACAGCTGTGAGGGACACTGATGGAATTTGAACACCCATGTGCATCTGACCCAAAGCCCCTACATGTGCAGGTCGATGCTGCACCAGAGAAGAAGCCTTGTCAGCAGAGTAGAACCTTGTGCATCTCCCTGATGGGACTGAGAAGAGTCATGCAGGAGGCAGGGACTGAAGAACCAGTCAGTAGAAATCTTTACAGACCTGATCCTATCAGGAATCTTTGTTGCAAGTTCAGAAACCCAACTCAAACCAGTCTAAACAATATAAGGATTTATCCACTCAGGACTTGGACGTTCTTGAGGAAAGGCATTCTTCAGAGATGGTTGGATTTAGTGGCTAAACAATACCGTCAAGGACCTGGTACTTTTTATTTCTCCTTTCTGCCTTCTTTAGTGTCAGCTTCCCTCATGGTGGCAAAATGGCTGCAGAAGTTCCAGGTATTCCTTCTATATTCCACCATCTGGAGAGAGGAGGGTTAGCTTTCAATGGATCTCTCAGGCCAGTGAAGAACCTTCTCTCCTATAACCCCCTGGGAATCTTCTCCTCACATCCAGATGGCATAGTTTGGGTCATGGTTAGCTCCCTGAGCTAACCTCTTTGGCCAGGAGAAGGCCTTGTACTGACTGACTTAAGCCTGGGTTAACTGAACAAGATACTGTAGCAAGGGGGTGAGATTAGGAACCTGACTGAGTAAAAAGAAATCAGAATAAACTCTTGGAACTAGAGTCACGTCAATGCTCTAAAAACAACACGGTCACTGCATGTAGTCATCTCACCCACGCGTGAGGGACGGAGGAAATTTGGGGGAGAGAACCACCAGGTCCAGCATGGGCACCAAGCAGACCAGGTTCTGTTTGGAGTCAAACTGGGGGTCAGGAGGTTGGAAAACATGGTTGTGACATGAAACCTGCTTGAGAGGGTCAGCCAGTACAGCTGCGTGTAATGAGAGGCAGAGTAAGGACAAAGAGCCTTCAGATACACAGCCAGCTCCAGGAAAGCCACTCTCCTCCATGTGATAGGGGCAACACCCCTCTAAGATCACGATATATGGCCCATCAGAGAGAGAGGAGGAGGATCTGGACGCAGTGGTGTTTCTTTGAGGAAAGGCAGAGGACCTTACAGGAATGAATGATTCCTACAATCCAGATTACCTATTTCTATAAACCCATCAGCTCCATGAGAGCAGGAACTGAGTTCTTCATCTCTACCCCTAGAGCCCAGTATACAGCCTGGCACATAGTAGGCACTCAGCAAAAGTGTTGAATTAATTAGCATAATCAAGAAAGTAGACCTTATGAATATATATATATCTCAAACTTTATACTACTCTGATAGGAGTGAATATGCTTTCTTCTCAGGCACACACAGAACCTCACAAAAATCAAACATATATTAGGTCACAAAGAAAACATCAGTGAGTTCCTTAAAGTAGAAATAGTGTTAACAACACTCTCTGACCACAGGGCAATAAAATTAGAAGTTAGAAAAATTTCTAGTTTAAAAAATGTTTGAAAAGACCTTCCCATCCAAAACCTTCTTATTAGTTATCTGTTGCTACCTAAAAACTATTATTACTGACACAAAACTTGGCAGTTCAAAACAACGAACATTTATTATCTCACAACACAGGTTTCCTAGTTCTGTCTGCAGAAAGGGCCTAGAAGGAATGACACCCCAGCATCAATAAGCATACCTAAAAACCAGATCTTGGCTTCTAAATATCATTCTCCATTAACTGGAACCATAGCTCCTTTTTTTTAAGCTATCAATTTTTTTAAGATGTGCAACACGATGACCTAAGATATGGATACATAGTTAAATGACGACCACTATCAAGTTAATTAACACATACATCACCTCACATAGTTACCATTGCACGTGGGGGGCGGGGTAAGCACACTTAAGATTTACTCTCTTAGAAAATTTCAAGTATACAATACATTATTATTAACTATAATCACCATGCTATATATTAGGTCCCCAGAACTTATTCATCTTATAACTGAAAGTTTTACCCTTTGACCAACATCTCCCCATCTCCCCCACACCCCCGTCTCTAGCAACCACTGTTCTACTCTCTGGTTCTATGAGGTCAACTTTTTTAGATTCCACATATAAGTGAGATCATATGGTATTTGTTTTCTGTGCCTGGCGTATTTCACTTAGCATAAGGAGACCATGGCTCTTTGAAGAATGGTTGATTCCAGAGCTGGACAGGGAAAGTACAAGATGATCCTGGGATCATCGGAAAGTAAGGAAATGCTAAATAAAACTGATGGAGCATGTATAGGATATAAGTGCTAACTTAACAAGGCTCACAATGGTCAAATCTAAGATAGCTTGAACAGGATAAATAATGATCATAATGGATTATAATCTATAGAATAAAACAAGTGTCCATGAGCCAAAACTAGTATGAATAAAATGAATGAATGAATAAAGGAAAGCCCTTTCTTACACTGGAGTTCCAACCAATAAAAATTGATGGATTGGACTTCCCTGGTGGCGCAGTGGTTAAGAATCCACCTGTCAGTGCAGGGGACACGGGTTCAAGCCCTGGTCCAGGAAGATCCCACATGCCACAGAGCAACTAAGTCCATGTGCCACAACTACTGAGCCTGCGCTCCAGAGCCCGCGAACCACAACTACTGAAGCCCTAGTGCCTAGAGCCCGTGCTCCGCAACAAGAGAAGCCACCGCCATGAGAAGCCCTCGCACCACACAGAAAGTAGCCCCCCCTCGCCGCAACTCGAGAAAGCCTGCGCACAGCAATGAAGACCCAACGCGGCCAAATAATTAATTAATTAATTAAAAAATAGAAGGATTGATGGAAATAGAAAATCACCATTTGGCAAACACCACAGTAGTAATGTTTCTGTCAAGAATCATTAATGGATGCTAAAATCAGTGGGCAAAATGTAAAATCGATAGCTAGTGGGAAGCAGCCGCATAGCACAGGGAGATCAGCTAGGTGGTTTGTGACCCCCTAGAGGGGTGGGATAGGGAGGGTGGGAGGGAGGGAGACGCAAGAGGGAAGAGATATGGGGATATATGTATAACTGATTCAATTTGTTATAAAGCAGAAACTAACACACCACTGTAAAGCAATTATACTCCAATAAAGATGTTAAAAAATAAATAAATAAAAGAAAATCAGTGGGCAAAAAATATGATGAGAAATAGGATAATTACGGTCTCAAAGTATCCTCCCAAAGGATATTTATTAAGCAACAAGTGGAAACTGATAACTTTAACATCAGAGAAGCCTGGTAGACACCACCTGAACCCAAAGGATCAAAGGTAACATCAGCAGTGATGGAACATCTCAACACCATGTGCCTCCCGGTAGGAAGCGCTGAGAAGGATGCAGTATCACTTCTGTGGTATTCTTGCCAAAAATATATAACCTGAATTAATCATAAAGAACATCAGATAAATCCAAATCGAGGGACATTCTACAATACAGCTCACCAGACAAAGAAAGACTAATTAAAAGAGACTAAGGAGATGTGACAACTAAATGCAACATGTGATCCTGGGTTGGATTCTGGGGCACACCAAAGACATTCTGCAACAATTGGGAAAATTCAAATAAGGTCTACGACTTGAATAACACTGCATCAATATTAATTACCTGATTTCTATCATTGTACTGTGTGTTTGATGTTAACACTTGGGAAATCTGGATTAAAGGTCCATGGAAATATTTTGTACTACTTTTGCAGTATTTTTCTAAGTCTGAAATTGTTCCAAAATGAAAAGCTTTTAAAATTTTAAAAAGAAACTTCCCCCCAAAAGATCAGAAACGTCTATTATTCAGACTTGTTTGCTGTTCAGGGTTGCAATCTAATAACGTCCCTCTATCCCTCCCAAACCTTTAATACAATGACACCCAATTCCTGTGCTGGTGGTCCTTTGGGGAAGGGAAGTCACCTGTGAGCAGGTGCTGAGCAGGGCTGATGGAGGCAAACGGCCAACTGTACAGAGGAGAAACCAATTCAACTATCGTTGCACCCCTACTATTAGTCACTCCCTAAAAAATGGAAAGGGAGGTAGGAAATTGGCAGGATACGGGTCATAAGAGAAGAGGGAAAAGTCATGTGTCCCAAGATGGAGGAGAAGAAGGAGTTACTGCAGGGGGCAGGGATGCTGAGAGGGGAGAAAGGCAAATCAGGAAGACTTGAAGAATAAGATACTGACAGGTGGAAGGAAATAGTAAGGCAGTCACGTCAGGCTCAGGAGAGAGAAAACACACACATACAAACTGAAAAATAGCCTGTGCGTGTGCGTGTGCGTGTGTGTGTGTGTGTCTCCCTCTCCAGCCCCACCTCTCCCTGTCTCTTCCACCCAGGTGTTCTTCCATCTCTCAAGACCACGAAAAATTTCAGGAGACTGTGTAGTACAGAGGAGTCTGAGCTTGAGAATCGCCTTCAGAGCAGATCAGGAACAGCTCACTGCCCTTCTCCAGATAATCCACTCGAAAAGTGGCAGCCAGGAGATAATCCCCAAACCAACAAATGTCCACCTCAGAGCTGATGCCCCAAGGACAAAGGAAGCCTGTCCTTCCCCAGCTTCTAAGCAGCTCATACCCAGGGCTCAAGTGTGACGGCTCCTTCGTAAGTGCAGGTCCCATCCTGGGGCACTAGAAGCGGGAGGGATGGGGGAGAATGAAGAAAAGTCACCTGTAGGACCAAACCAAAGTCCCAGGACCTGACTCCTCACCCTGTCAGACACCACCGAAACCCCCAGTCTTCAACATCTCCCAAATGACTAAGAAACAAGGGCTGAAGCCATGACCTCCTATAGGCCTTCCAGTAAGAAAGGCCATGAAACAGAGATGAGGACAAGACAAAGACACAGACAGAGACAGACAGAACGAGGAGAGACAGACAAAGGAGACAGGGAGAGCAAAGGTGGTGTGGATAGAGACAGAGGAGGTGGCAGCAGGGAGAAGGGACAAATAAAGCATTAGAGCCTCTGAGATGTGGGGACAAAGACAGGGTCATGATAGGGACAGAGATGGAGGGGAGAGGGGAGGACAAGAATGGAGCAGGGAGAAGGGGCAAGACGAGACCCAGCAACAGTGACAGGGTCAGAAACAGAGAGAAGTCAAAGTAGATGAAGGTCAAAGACCGTGAGAATGAAATACAGTGATGGGAGGGGACAGAAATACTCTGAAAGAAGGGGGAGTTTGGACCAGATTATCCACTCTTTTCTATCCAGCCTTTGAGTCCTTGTTTCTCTGACTCCAAAGGAGGAGAAAGAAGACAGAAGAAAAGGGTAGAGAGTCAGATGAGGGGAAGAGAGAAGAGGGAAGGGGAAGTCTGAGAAATTAAGGAGCTGTGGGGATAAATGAGGCGGTGAGAAGAGAGATGATGTCAGCACATTAACCTGGAGGAAGGAGAAGGGAGAGAGTGCCGGGGGGAGGTGGGGAAAGTCAGTGTATTTGTCTTGGGGTCCCTGGGACTCCCTGATCTGTAATAAACCTGTCTCAGCAGCGCCAAAGGACGAGCTCTGCCTTCAAGGAGTTTGGGGCTCAGGCTCCCATGTAGTAGGAGTGCTGATATAGTGTGTGGGCCACCCCCCCCCCAGCTGGATCTGGGGATCTGACACCTACGGAGGGTGGCTGTGAGCATAGGCACCTCGCCTGCTCTCCCAGGGGAGGTGGTCCATGGTGGCTGGCTTCATTTCTTGACTTCCTTCTGCAACCGACTTCCTGATTCTGTCTGGCACTTATTATTTTTAAATGAAAATGTATTAAAATTACTTTTATGTTGAGAATTATCCGAGAATTTCACAGCCCCTCTGGAGAACATCAGTGGTATCCTAGGGGAGCTGCAAACGGAACTGGGAACCCTTCTGAGGCAGACATACGCCATCTGCCAGCTTCAGAGCTGCCGCCAACAGGCAGCGACAGAGGCCCCTGGAGGGGCGGGCGTGGGAAGGGACCCTGAGTGACAACAAGCTTTCACCCAGAGGTGAAAACCAGTACGTGCCTGGCCTGACAGAGGGGCCAGGTCAGGGTTCAGCCTGTGACTACAGCAGCTTTGTCTGTGGCCAATGGCATGTGTCGGGCAGAGTCCGCTCTCTAAGGTCAAGTCGCGAAGGCACAAAGGTTCCTACAGGAGTCCCGTGGCTCAGACTACGTCACCTCCCCATTATCCCACGTAGCCGAGGTCCCATCAAAGCTGATACCCAAGCCTACACACCGTCAGGCTTACATCGCCAGCCCCGGGCCTCCCAGAGAGCTCCTCTCCCCAGCCCCTGCATCTCCTTCTGCCACCCATCTCCCAGAAATTCTGTAGTTTTATCAAAATCAGACCTGCCCAATGGCAGGCACTGTCACCCCCAGAAGTTCCAAGAAGGGGCCACTCTTTATCTCTGGCTGCCCAGTGTGCCATGCCATGGCAGACAGCCTCCACGGTGGCTCTGGCTAAAAACAAACAGGGTCAAGGACAGATCTGCTCACTCTGTGAGACCGCTTCCTTCTGCTCCAAGACGGGACAGCAATAGTACACACGTACCCACCACTGAGTCTATACCAGTCTATACCTCAGTCCATCCCCGGGACAACCCTGGAGGCAGATTTCAGTCTATTGTCTCCCTTTTACAGATTAGGGAGCAGAAGCTCAAGAAGAGGCATCAACTGTCCACGTGACAAAATAAGGTGGCCCACCACTCGCCCTGGAGGCGGGAGGGGTGCAAGCTGGCTCTGACTGCCAAGCATCAAATGGGAGTGTTTCATCAGATGGACTCTGAGGTCTCACTCAGCCCCAGCTTCTGTGAATCTATGGCTGAAAGTATCACAGGCAAAGGGAAAGAAGGACAGAGAGCAGATCACAAGCTCTCCTCACAAAGAGAAGCGTCTTTGTGCGGAAACACACCTCCGTGGGTGTTGGGTTTTGAAAACAAGACCCTCTGTGCATAGCCTGGAAGGTCAGGACCTGGATAAAGATGCGGCTGACCAGCTCTGTGTTAACTATAGGGAAAATGGGGGGCTGGGGGATGGAGCCAGAGAGAAGAAGGAAGGAAGGCAGTAGAGCCTGGAGCCCAAAGAGACAAGAATACCAGAAAAGTTACTTAGTAACCAGGAACGGCCCAGGGGCTTCTGTGCCCAAGGATTCCTAATATCCATGTTACATCCTTTACTGTGCCGGTCTGAGAAAGAAACTTCCCCAATGTCCCAGCACTTTCCTAAGTTGTGCTTCACACACACCTTGACGCTCTGGGGCAGTGAAGAAGATGGGGAAGTGCCCGGTGAGGTGATGTGATCCCCAGAGGGGTGATTCAGTGGAGAAAAGGCACAGAACGTTCAGGGGTGCCATAGGGTGATCAAGAACTCAGCAGAGGCTAGGGCTTAGCACAGCCTTGAGGTGTTAAGAGAGATGCTGGGTTTCCTCCTGCACATGGGATGCACTTCTGGTCTCAAGATGGTAGCCCAGGCTGTGGCCAACCCCACACCCCCAAATCCATAGAAATTCTGTAGATGCTATAAAAACAGACATGCCGTGAGAGTGGGGGAGTGAGGAGTCTATGGGAACTCTGTGCTTTCTGCTCAATTTTGCTGCGAAACTAAAACTGCTCTAAAAAATAAATTCCAATTAAAAAGTTAAAAAGAAGAATAAATACAAAATAAAAATAAGTATGTACACACACAGCCTCGCTTGAAAACTGGGGAGGGACTTGTTAGAGACCTGGAAACTGAGAAGACTTTGTACGAGAAGCAAAGATGTAGAAGGGATCTTCGTTTCCAAGTTGAAGAGGGAACCACAGGCTGCTGGTATACAGGACCACACAGGAGAAATTGTAACACAAGAGGAAGACGGGGATGTGGACCGTCTCTAGTCAGTGCAGTGAATGTGAGGACTTGGGGGGCAGAGAGCAGTGGCCAGGGAAGCTGGCCGTACCTTGGAAGAATGGGGACCACTCACCTCCAGAAAACCAGCCACTGAGGTACCCTGCCCCGTGGCATAACCCATCCCACCATCCTCAGTGTTCACTAAAAAGAGCCAGCTCCCTACTCAACCCCATATGGGCTGCACGACGGCCGAAGAGGCAATCTCAGCTGTGGAGATGGGTGCATAGTCGAGAGTCACCATACCCGAGAAGGGACGTGAGCCAATTTGACTTCACCCTTGAAAGTCAAAAGAACCTTGGGCAGACTGAGGATTCAGGAATTTCTAAGAAGCAGCTATGCTTCTAGAACCATCCTTCACTGCCCTTGGCAGAAGCTGACCCTAGGCTGGAAGTCCTTAAGACTGACGAGACAGGTGGTCTGGGTGATACAGGGAGGATGGGTGGGAAAGCGGGAGAAAGTGATGAAATCCGCACTAGACTATGGGGGCCCAGTGGTCTAGGCTTCGTCCTCTGGCCACTTCGCACCACATGTCCTGGAATCTCTCCTCAGCTCAGGCAGAGCTCCCTAAATGAATCCTTTTCGCTTGCAGAAAATTCTTGACATAATGTTAGCATCTTCAGGGGGCATCAAATGCGAAATGAAACCCTGGAGGTGAGTGGACCACAGCAGGGGAGAGAATGGATCACTTTCTAGATAGCAGTTTCTATTCATGGCGAGCCGAGGTCTGTATTGCAAAGGGGGTTTGTGCTTGAGGAGAGAGCAGGCAATGTGGTTAAAGTGACGTTCGGCTACTGACTAAGGATTACAACCAACCACGAGCCGCTCTTGGAGCGACACATTAGATTCACACCCTGAGGCCGGCTTCACTGGCCAGCAAGCTCGTTAGCACTCGTCTACCTCAGCAGCTTCCAACTCAAGAACCATGGCATACTGCAAAGGACTCTTGAATCCGTATGTACCTGAAGCATTGTCTGCAACCTCGATAAATTGTATGCTTCTGTATCAATGCACAACTGAGTTTCTAGTCGGTACCGATGCTTCAGAGTTGCTGAATTCAAGGCAGCTTTTTTTAACATTGTTTGTTCAATCAACAGGATGAACCTATTTGCAGGGCAGGAATAGAGACGTAGACGTAGAGAGCAGACATGTCGACATGGCGGGGAAAGGGGAGGGTGGGACGAATTGGGAGATTAGGTTTGACATAAATATATTACCATGTGTAAAACAGCTAGCTAGTGGGAACCTGCTGTATAGCACAGGGAGCTCAGCTCGGTGCTCTGTGATGACCTAGATGGGTGGGATGGGGGTGGAGGTGGGAGGGAGGTCCAAGGGGGATGGGATATATGTATGCCTATGGCTGATTCACTTCACTGTACAGGAGAAACTAACACACAATTATAAAGCAATTATACTCCAATAAAGATGTAAAAAAAAAAAATAACACAACATTATAAAGCAATTTTACTGCAATTAAAAAAATAAATAAAAATTTAAAAAAAGAATGACTACAAATATTGCTGCTAACATGTGAGCCCATAACATTTTTTAACAAAACAAAGGAATCCCCGTATTTCAAAAGGTGGCATCCAGTGCTCTATCCAGAGAAGTCCCCCTATGCCAAAGAGCAATTTGTTTTGGAAGAAACAAGAGGAACTAGATATAGACTGGGGCATTAGATATGGTTGGCTATGAACAGACATGAGAGGTATGGTGGGTATAATGAGAGGGGAGAACAGGAGAGGCATAAGTTAGACACTGCACAGGGGTATATGATGGTTGGGCCTGGTGAACGGGTGGATAGGAACAGCTCTGGGTCAGAGTGAGCGTGAGTGGGTGTGAATGGGTGTGGGTGAGTGTGAGTGTATATAAATGAGTATGAATGGGCTTGAGTGGGCAGAGACAATGATGCTCCCCCAGCAGTCCATTCTCTCCCCACACCTCCCAGCCACTTCTTGCAGTTAGGCAGGACCCACGTGACTATTCACTGTGGGCAGAAATGACTTGCGCCTCTTCTTGGCTAAAGCACAGAAGAGCCCATTTGTGACCCTCTAGGCGTCTCTTCTTGTGCTGCAGTGACCGCAACATTCCAGATGGCAGAACTTCATCACTTTGTATCCCTGTGTGACCATGTGAATTCAACCCTGACCCCTGCTAACCAAGGCAGCATGAGTGAGAAATAAACTGTAGTTGTATTAAACCACTGAGATTTCAGAGTTCATTTTGCTGCAACATGGCCTAACCTGTCCTGGCTAATGCAGTGGTTTGGGGAGGATGGGTGTCTGAGTGGTGAGTATGTGCGGTGATAAACTAGTATAGGGAGGACTTCATTCATTCAATCCATTTATCCAACAGATTTTTATGAGGCAGGTACTAGGGATTCATTAGTGAACAAAATGATCAAAATGCTGGTCCTATATGGAGCTTCCATTCTAGTGGGGGAGAGACAAACAATAAACAAAATTAAATAAATAGTATATTGGAAGAGGATCTGTGTTATGGAAAAAAATAAGGTATCGTAACTGTAACCCTGGCTAACAATAGCTGTATGGTTAGACCTTAACAGAAAATGGGCAGAAGGGGCCCTAAGAACCAAGTCTGGGCTAAGGTCATGGCCTCTCTTGGCCTGGCTGGGAGAACCTCCTTCCCTACATGAAACCCCGAGAGAAAAGATGAAGGAGGCTTCAAGGCCATCGGTGAATTTTGCAGCTCTGGCTTTTGAGAACGAGTCCATTTCATGGATTAATGAGGGGAACATCGAGGCCAGATAGAGCTTTAGCTGAGCAGAGGAAGGGAGGTTTTCTGTCCCAGTGTGTCTGACGTGAATTCGCCTTGTACCTGGGACAGAAAGGCGGACTATGAAAGTGTGCTGACTTTGAACTGTGCCGTTTTTATCTCCTTACTTTCTTCCCATTCCTGAGCTTGGATCTCATGGTCTCCAGACTTTAATCCCTGGGGAGGGGGCGGTGGCGTGACATCTGTTGTTGCTTCCCTTTTCTAAGAGCATACACTGGCATTCACGGTTTCCAGACTTTCATTTATTCTCCCCAGGATAAAGATCTCCCAATTTGGTAATTACTAGCAGCATCCCCTCCCTGCCCCCACTCACCTCCTAGAAACTTATGCAGTAAAGAAGGAGAGCCTTGCTGAACCTGGCTTAGCAGGACAGCAGGAGAATGGGGGTTTCGAGAACGACATTGGAAACCACACGTCGAAGGCAGCGCCAGGCAGACTGTCTCAGACCCCTGGGAGGAAGATGCAGCCCAGACCGTCACTTGATTGTGTTGAAATTAAGTACAGTTCATTAAAACACAATGTTTAGGTATAATAATTCGGTAGGAGCAGCTTTGAAGAATTGAAGATGCATTTAATTTACTGTATTGCTCTGTTGTGAAAACTAAGAGTGAGACAAAAGCAATTTTTGAAGTTGAGTAAATAATGATTAATAAATTTTCAACATGGAAGTTCCTTGCTACCAGGCTTGATTCTCCATACACAGGCCTTAGCTCATGTATCCAGACGTTTGGTGACTAAGTGTATTTTAAGTTCCTCCACAGTCCTCATGATCTTATACTTATCATGTGCATCAGTTTCCAGACACCAGTCACAGACTCTGATCCCTACCTTCCTTTCAAGACAGATCCTGGAAGCTCACAGATTCCATGTTATTTCCATGTTATTTCCAGATAACTTTTTAAATATCAACTTCAGAGTAAAACTATTGATAATTATGTCCAACACAAAGAATTTGTTAAACCTTTCAGAGTAAACATTCATATTTTTCCTAGATACTAACAACTCTATAAAATAAGTACTCTACCCTCCTTACCCTTCAGGAAAGATGTGCTGGTCCTAGGCTCGACGGAACTAATCAACAGCTTTGTGTTGTACTAAATGAATGGCAAGTTACTGGCCACCTAAGAAATTCCAGTGTTGAAATCACATGTCATAAGGGTAAATAGAATCTAAAGAAAAACAAGTCAGTGAACTTGTGATATAATAATTAGACTGAAAAAGGGGTGGGCTAGATAAAATTTTTAAGTTACATGGAAAGAGATCTGGGCTTAGAGTAGGGTGACCTCTGTTTAAAATTCAACTTTGTTACTTTGAGTTGGAGCTTTTAAATACCTAGTCCTTTACTTGGTACTTTCACATAAAGTTCACTGATATTTCTTTATCTTCTACTTCTGCTTTCTCTCCAAAGTGCTATACATTACAATATAATTACATAGTGGTACACTGTAATACAATTATATAATAAATTATATACAATGTAATATAAATAGACATAATTATAGTATACCATAATCTGTGTGCACCAGTAGACTGTACAAAGCCTTTGTCAATTGTCCCACATGATCTCAACAACTCTTCTGTGGGTGGGTATCACCATCCAACTCTGTCTCAGAGAACATGAGTGCCCACTCAGGAATGGAACTGGAAACCAGTTCTACTGATCCTGACTCCAGATGTCAAATGCAGGCCATTGGTATCACTTGTCTGTAGCCTCAGCTCCAACAAGACCCTAGTTACCTTCTTACATTCTTTTTATATCTTCTTAATTACACAAGTAATTTAAAATAATTATCAGTGAAAAATACAAATTTCAATCATTACAAATAAAGTAAAGCAAACTTCCCTCTACCATATCCCTTAATTCCAAGCCCTTTCCCCAAAGGTACCACTGGTCTCTCTTCAGTGACTATACTTCCAGAACTGTGTATATATAGATATATATACAGATACATACATAATGAATATAGTATCAAATTATACAAATCCTTCTTTCGTGTTTTGGTGTGCATGTGTGTGCTATTTTTACTCCCATGTGATCCTGATAGACAACCTGGATTGAGGACGACTGAACCAGGAGCGCAGGTAGAGCACTAAGTGGAGGTGAGAGGCAGCATCCTTACCCTGTTCCTGACTTATTTTGTAGGTCTCTTGTAAATATCCTTTATCAAATGAAGGAATTTTTCTACTATATATAGTTTGAGGAGATTATTTTTAACAGGGAATGGGGTCTTATTTTTTATTTGTGCTTCATCTATCTTCTTGGGCTGAAAGATTAATTTGATCTTAAGTTCTTTTATTTTTATAAAAGTAGTATTGGGGCTTCCCTGGTGGTGCAGTGATTGAGAGTCTGCCTGCCGATGCAGGGGACATGGTTCTGCCCCAGTCCGGGAAGATCCCACATGCCGCAGAGCAGCTGGTCCCGTGAGCCATGGCCACTGAGCCGGCACGGGAGAGGTCACAACAGTGAGAGGCCCACGTACCGCAAAAAAAAAAAAAAAAAAAAAAAGTACTATTTATGGTTACAAATTTTCCCCAGAATACTATTTTGTCTATAACTCACAAATTTTGCTCCACAATATTATTTTTATCAGTATATAAAGAAACTTTAATATTCCTTCTGATTTCCTCTTTAACCCAAGAGAGGTTCAAAATGTGTATGTGACTTTCTAAAACTTTCACCTATGTAGGATTCTTTGGTTATCCTTTTGTTGTTAATATCTAATTCTATTGCATTTTGCAAATGGAAATGGCCTGTTTAAATCAGCCTATATGAAAATGGCCTGCTTCTGCCTTCCGGAATTTATTGAAATTTCCTTTGTGGCCCTACTTGGGTTGATTTTTAATCTAAAACATAACTACAAGTAATATAATTGAAAAGAAAACTATATTGTCTGTTAGGCACAAAACTAACAAAATCAAAGTTTTTGTTTTCTATTCAAGTTCCCTTTTTTCTTAATTTCTTAAACCTATTTGCTATGTCAATTTATGAGTAAAGTGTGAGGCTTTGTCCATTTTTTCTTGCATTCACATTTTAGTTTTATATATGACTGTGGCTTTGTACATTTCTCCTTGTATTTCTACCTGGTTTTGCTTTAATATTTCAAATCTATGTTGTTGGCATGTAACAGTTCATACTAGTGATCATTCTTTGATGGATTATTCCTTTTTTCTATAAACAGGGCTTCAATTTATCCTTTATAATTTTTTTACATAAATTCCATTCTTCCTGATATTAATATCACTATTCCAGATTTATTTGCTAATATTTCTTTATATTTTTCTTTATTTTCAACATTCCTTTGTCATTTGGTTAAGAATTTCTCATGTAAACAGCATATATCTGGATTTTAGGTTTTTTACTTATTCTGTGAGTCTCTGTCTTTTAATAAGTCGACTTAACACATTGTTATGGTTACGTAGACTTACTCATGTCAAATGATTTTGTGCTTTCCACACTTTCTCGTTGTTCTTATTTTTCCCTTTCTGGCTTTGGTTGAATTGATGAAATCTGCTTTGTTTCATCTTTCTTCTAGGTTTGGAATTTACACATTTTATGTATTCTCTCACTGGTGTTCTTAGATTTTTTTTTTTTTTTTTTGCGTTACGCGGGCCTCTCACTGCTGTGGCCTCTCCCGTTGCGGAGCACAGGCTCCCGACGCACAGGCTCAGCGGCCATGGCTCACGGGCCCAGACACTCTGCAGCATGTGGGATCTTCCCGGACTGGGGCACAAACCCGTGTCCCCTGCATCGGCAGGCGGATTCTCAATCAGTGCACCACCAGGGAAGCCCGTGTTCTTAGCTTTTAATCACACATACTTAACTTACATTTTTTTAATAATAACAATAGTAAAGGGAGTGAGAGGAAATTTGGGGAGGTGATGGATATGTGTATGGCCTTGGTACTAGTGATGGTTTCATGGGGGTATACTTATCCCCAAACTCATAAGTTGTATAATTAAATATGTGCAAATATGGCAGCTTTTTACAGGTAAATCATACCTCAATAAAGTGGTTCTTAAAAAACCTACTTTTTTATAATACTATTCATTAGCATTATGTAAAAGAAGAAAACATAGGGGAAACTATCCTTGACATTGGTCTTGGCAATGATTTCTTGGGTAAGACACCAAAAGCCCAGGCAACAAAGGCTAAAATAAACAAGCTAAAAGCTAAAATAAACAAACTTAAGTGCTTCTGCACAGCAAAGGAAACAGTAAATTGAAAAGGCAACCTACGGAGTGGGAGATAATATTTGTAAATTATATATCCAATAAGAGGTTAATATCCAAAATAAATAAAGAACTCATACAACTCAATAAGAAAAAAAGCAAATAATCCAATTTTAAAATGGGCAAAGGACCGCAACAGACACTTTTTCCAAAGAAGAACATACAAATGGCCAATAAGAATATGAAAATGTGCTCAAAATCACTAATCATCAGAGAATGCAAATCAAAACCATGCGATATCGCCTCACACCTGTTAGAATGGCTATTATCAAAAAGACAAGAGATAAAAAGTGTTGGTGGGGATGTGCAGAAAGGGAACCCTTGTGCACAGTCGGTGGAAACATAAATTGGTGTAGCCACTATGGGAAAACAGTATGTCAGTTCTTCAAAAAATTTTAAATAGAACTACCATCTGATCTAGCAATCCCATTTCTGGGCCTATACCCAAAGAAAATGAAAACAGTATCTCAAAGCAATATCTGGACACCATGTTCAATGCAGCATTATTCACACTACATACATATATATATATATACACACACACACACACACACACACACACACACACAGAGTAGAATATAATTCAGCCGTTAAGAAAAAAAAAAAAACAGGAAATCCTGCTTTCTGTGACAACATAAATGGAACTTAAGGGCATTATGCTAAGCGAAATAAGCCAGACAGAGAAAGACAAACACTGTATGGTATCACTTATATGTGGAACTTTTAAAAAAAAGCCAATTTCATAGAAAGTGAGAGTAGAATAGTGGTTGTAGGGACTGGCTGGAGGGGAAAATGGGAAGGCGTTGATCAAAGGGTACAAACTTTCAGTTATAAGAATAAGTTCAGAGTAGCTAATTTACAGCATGGTGACTAGAGTTAATCATATGGTATTATAGACTTGAAAATTGCTGAGAGTAAATCTTAAACATCCTCAACACACACAAAGAGTTAACTGTGTCGGAAGTTAGCTTGGGGGGTGGGGATGCCCCACGTTCATTGTCCACCATCTTGAATTGGTGATCTAGTGATGCCTCACGTTCATTGTCCACCGTCTTGAATTGGTGATCTAGTTACTTTTTAAAGTTTCTTATTCTCAAATTGCCAGTGCGTATCAACAGAGGCTGTTATTTGGGGGAGGATCGTGAAACAACGAACAGATAGTGCTGTGACGTGCATGCATTTGTCTCTGTTAAGCAAACAGGAGCGTTCTGGCAGCCAAATATTTTGACAAACGTTTGCAATTTCCTTCTTGTAATCTCCCTAAAGAATAGTTTTTCTTAAGCCCAGAGAGTGTGGATAGTGGTTGGTCTAAATATACGAATATTATGGTCGTATTTTCCTGATTCTTTGCATGCCTGATAACTTTTTTTTTTTTTTTTTTCCCAGTACGCGGGCCTCTCACTGTCGCGGCCTCTCCTGTTGTGGAGCACAGGCTCCGGACACGCAGGCTCAGCGGCCATGGCTCACGGGCCCAGACGCTCCGCGGCACGTGGGATCTTCCCGGACCGGGGCACGAACCCGCGTCCCCTACATCGGCAGGCAGACTCTCAACCACTGCGCCACCAGGGAAGCCCTGACTGATAACTTTTTATTGGATACCAGTTCACCATTCCCTCCTGCTGAGGCTGGAGCCTTCTTAATGCTCCGCTCAACGCACCTTGTAAATCACAGGGTTTCTAACCTGGCAGGTGGGAATAGGCATTCTTCTCAGCCCTGTGTGAGCACTGAGCATTGTTACTTCTAATCCGTTGGATGGTTCCTTCCCTGGTCTCAGGTAGTTTCCTCAAATGCAGGCCCTGGTCAGTTCTCAATTGAACACTTGAGTGGGACCCTCTGGAGATCTCCAGAGCTCTCTGTCTGTGCAGCTCTCTCCTCTCCACATCTCCTGGACTCTCAGTACCAGTTCCTCAACTCAGGAAATCTGTTGGGCTCTGCCTTGGTTCCCCTCCCTGTGCTGAAGCCTGGAAACCCAATCAATATGGATGGAATTAAAAGTGGGGAAAGGGAGAAACTGGAACAATCAAGACTTACCTGAGGGCTTCCCTGGTGGCGCAGTTGTTGGGAGTCTGCCTGCCAATGCAGGGGACACGGGTTCGTGCCCCAGTCTGGGAGCATCCCACATGCCGCGGAGCGGCTGGGCCTGTGAGCCATGGCCGCTGAGCCTGCGCTTCCGGAGCCTGTGCTCCGCAACGGGAGAGGCCACAACAGTGAGAGGCCCTACTAACGCAAAGAAAAAAAAAAAAAAAAAGACTTACCTGGGGGAAGATGGCAGAAGAGTAAGACGCGGAGATCACCTTCCTCCCCACAGATACACCAGAAATACATCTACACGTGGAACAACTACAGAACACCTACTGAACGCTGGCAGAAGACCTCAGACCTCCCAAAAGGCAAGAAAGTCCCCACGTACCTGGGTAGGGCAAAAGAAAAAAGAATAAACAGAGACAAAAGGATAGGGACGGGACCTGCACCAGTGGGAGGGAGCCGTGAAGGAGGAAAGGTCTCCACACACTAGGAAACCCCTTCGCGGGCGGAGACTGCGAGTGGTGGAGGGGGGAAGCTTCAGAGTCGCGGAGGAGAGCACAGCAACAGGGGTGCGGGGGGCAAAGCGGGGAGATTCCCGCACAGAGAATCAGGGTCGACCGGCACTCACCAGCCGAGAGGCTTGTCTGCTCACCCGCCGGGGCGGGCGGGGTTGGGAGCTGAGGCTCGGGCTTCGGTCGGAGCGCAGGGAGAGGACTGGGGTTGGCGGCGTGAACACAGCCTGAAGGGGGCTAGTGCGCCACGGCTGGCCGGGAGGGAGTCCGGGGAAAAGTCTGGACCTGTCGAAGAGGCAAGAGATTTTTTCTTCCCTCTTTGTTTCCTGGTGCGCGAGGAGAGGGGATTAAGAGCGCTGCTTAAAGGAGCTCCAGAGACGGGCGCGAGCTGCGGCTAAAAGCGCGGACCCCAGAGACGGGCATGAGACGCTAAGGCTGCTGCTGCCGCCACCAAGAAGCCTGTGTGTGAGCACAGGTCACTCTCCACAACCCCCTTCCGGGGAGCCTATGCAGCCCGCCACTGCCAGGGTCCCGAGGTCCACGGACAACTTCCCCGGGAAAACACACGGCGCGCCTCACGCTGGTGGAACGTCACGCCGGCCTCTGCCGCCGCAGGCCCGCCCCGCACTCCGTGCCCCTCCCTCCCCGCCTCCCCCGCCCCGCCGGCCTGAGTGAGCCGGAGCCCCCGAATCAGCGGCTTCTTTAACCCCGTCCTGTCTGAGCGAAGAACAGACGCCCTCCGGTGACCGACACGCAGAGACGGGGCCAAATCCAAAGCTGAGCCCCTTGGAGCTGTGAGAACAAAGAAGAGAAAGGGAAATCTCTCCCAGCAGCCTCAGGAGCAGCGGATTAAATCTCCACAATCAACTTGATGTACCCTGCATCTGTGGAATACATGAATAGACAACGAATCATCCCAAATTAAGGAGGTGGACTTTGAAAGCAAGATTTATGATTTTTTTCCCCTTTTCCTTTTTTTGTGAGTGTGTATGTGTATGCTTCTGTGTGAGATTTTGTCTGTATAGCTTTGCTTCCACCATTTGTCCTAGGGCTCTATCCGTACGTTTTTTTTTCTCTTAATAATTATTTTTTTATTTTAATAACTTTATTATATTTTATCTTACTTTATTTTATTTTATCTTCTTTCTTTTTTTTTCCTTCCTTCCCTCCTTCCTTCCCTCCCTCCTTTCTTTCTTTCTTTATACTTCTACTAATTCTTTCTTTCTACTTTTTCTCCCTTTTATTCTGAGCCATGTGGATGAAAGGCTCTTGGTGCTGCAGCCAGGAGTCAGTGCTGTGCCTCTGAGGTGGGAGAGCCAACTTCAGGACACTAGTCCACAAGAGACCTCCCAGCTCCACATAATATCAAACGGTGAAAATCTCCCAGAGATCTCCATCTCAACACCAGCACCCAGCTTCACTCAACGACCAGCAAGCTACAGTGCTGGACATCCTATGCCAAACAACTAGCAAGACAGGAACACAACCCCACCCATTAGCAGAGAGGCTGCCTAAAATCATAATAAGTCCACAGACACCCCAAAACACACCATCAGATGTGGTCCTGCCCACCAGAAAGACAAGATCCAGCCTCAGCCACCAGAACACAGGCACTAGTCCCCTCCACCAGGAAGCCTACACAACCCACTGAACCAACCTTAGCCACTGGGGACAGACACCAAAAACAATGGGAACTACGAACCTGCACCCTGCAAAAAGGAGACCCCAAACACAGTAAGATAAGCAAAATGAGAAGACAGAAAAACACACAGCAGATGAAGGAGCAAGATAAAAACCCACCAGACCTAACAAATGAAGAGGAAATATGCAGTCTACCTGAAAAAGAATTCAGAATAATGATAGTAAAGATGATCCAAAATCTTGGAAATAGAATAGACAAAATGCAAGAAACATTTAACAAGGACCTAGAAGAACTAAAGATGAAACAATGATGAACAACACAATAAATGAAATGAAAAATACTCTAGATGGGATCAATAGCAGAATAACTGAGGCAGAAGAACTAAGTGACCTGGAAGATAAAACAGTGGAAATAAATACTGCAGAGTAGAATAAAGAAAAAAGAATGAAAAGAACTGAGGACAGTCTCAGAAACCTCTGGGACAACATTAAACGCACCAACATTCGAATTATAGGGGTTCCAGAAGAAGAAGAGAAAAAGAAAGGGACTGAGAAAATATTTCAAGAGATTATAGTTGAAAACTTCCCTAATATGGGAAAGGAAATAGTTAATCAAGTCCAGGAAGCGCAGAGAGTCCCATACAGGATAAATCCAAGGAGAAATACGCCAAGACACATATTAATCAAACTGTCAAAAATTAAATACAAAGAAAACATATTAAAAGCAGCAAGGGAAAAACAACAAATAATACACAAGGGAATCCCCATAAGGTTAACAGCTGATCTTTCAGCAGAAACTCTGCAAGCCAGAAGGGACTGGCAAGACATATTTAAAGTGATGAAGGAGAAAAACCTGCAACCAAGATTCTCTACCCAGCAAGGATCTCATTCAGAGTTGATGGAGAAATTACAACCTTTACAGACAAGCAAAAGCTGAGAGAGTTCAGCACTACCAAACCAGCTCTACAACAACTGCTAAAGGAACTTCTCTAGGCAAGAAACACAAGAGAAGGAAAAGACCTACAATAACGAACCCAAAACAATTAAGAAAATGGGAATAGGAGCATACATATCGATAATTACCTTAAATGTAAATGGACTAAATGCTCCCACCAAAAGACACAGATTGGCTGAATGGATACAAAAACAAGACCCATATATTTGCTGTCTACAAGAGACCCACTTCAGACCTAGAGACACATACAGACTGAAAGTAAGGGGATGGAAAAAGATACTTCATGCAAATGGAAACCAAAAGAAAGCTGGAGTAGCAATTCTCATTTCAGACAAAATAGACTTTAAAATAAAAACTATTAGAAGAGAGAAAGAAGGACACTACATAATGATCAAGGGACGGATCCAAGAAGAAGATATAACAATTGTAAATATTTATGCACCCAACATAGGAGCACCTCAATACATAAGGCAAATACTAACAGCCATAAAGGGGAAATCGACAGTAACACATTCATAGTAGGGGACTTTAACACCCCACTTTCACCAATGGACAGATCATCCAAAATGAAAATAAATAAGGAAACACAAGCTTTAAATGATACATTAAACAAGATGGACTTAATTGATATTTATAGGACATTCCATCCAAAAACAACAGAATACACATTTTTCTCTAGTGCTCATGGAACATTCTCCAAGATAGATCATATCTTGGGTCACAAATCAAACCTTGGTAAATTTAAGAAAATCGAAATTGTATCAAGTATCTTTTCCGACCACAACGTTATGAGACTAGATATCAATTACAGGAAAAGATCTGTAAAAAATACAAACACATGGAGGCTAAACAATACACTACTTAATAACGAAGTGATCACTGAAGAAATCAAAGAGGAAATTTAAAAATACCTAGAAACAAATGACAATGGAGATACGACGACCCAAAATCTATGGGATGCTGCAAAAGCAGTTCTAAGAGGGAAGTTTATAGCAATACAATCCTACCTTAAGAAACAGGAAACATCTCGAATAAACAACCTAACCTTGCACCTAAAGCAATTAGAGAAAGAAGAACAAAATAACCCCAAAGTTAGCAGAAGGAAAGAAATCATAAAAATCAGATCAGAAATAAATGAAAAAGAAATGAAGGAAATGATAGCAAAGATCAATAAAACTAAAAGCTGGTTCTTTGAGAAGATAAACAAAATAGATAAACCATTAGCCAGACTCATCAAGAAAAAAAGGGAGAAGACTCAAATCAATAGAATTAGAAATGAAAAAGGAGAAGTAACAACTGACAATGCAGAAATACAAAAGCTCATGAGAGATTACTACAAGCAACTCTATGCCAATAAAATGGACAACCTGGAAGAAATGGACAAATTCTTAGAAATGCACGACCTGCCAAGACTGAATCAGGAAGAAATAGAAAATATGAACAGACCAATCACAAGCACTGAAATTGAAACTGTGATTAAAAATCTTCCAACAAACAAAAGCCCAGGACCAGATGGCTTCACAGGCGAATTCTATCAAAAATTTAGAGAAGAGCTAACACCTATCCTTCTCAAACTCTTCCAAAATATAGCAGAGGGAGGAACACTCCCAAATTCATTCTATGAGGCCACCATCACCTTGATACCAAAACCAGACAAGGATGTCACAGAGAAAGAAAACTACAGGCCAATATCACTGATGAAATAGATGCAAAAATCCTCAACAAAATACTAGCAAACAGAATCCAACAGCACATTAAAAGGATCATACACCATGATCAAGTGGGGTTTATTCCAGGAATGCAAGGATTCTTCAATATACGTAAATCAAACAACGTGATACACCATATTAATAAACTGAAGGAGAAAAACCATATGATCATCTCAATAGATGCAGAGAAAGCTTTCGACAAAATTCAACACCCATTTATGATAAAAACCCTGCAGAAAGTAGGCATAGAGGGAACTTTCCTCAACATAATAAAGGCCATATATGACAAACCCACAGCCAACATCGTCCTCAATGGTGAAAAACTGAAAGCATTTCCACTAAGATCAGGAACAAGACAAGTTTGCCCACTCTCACCACTCTTATTCAACATAGTTTTGGAAGTTTTAGCCACAGCAATCAGAGAAGAAAAGGAAATAAAAGGAATCCAAATCAGAAAAGATGAAGTAAAGATGTCACTGTTTGCAGATGACATGATACTATACATAGAGAATCCTAAAGATGCTACCAGAAAACTGCTAGAGCTAATCAATGAATTTGGTAAAGTAGCAGGATACAAAATTAATGCACAGAAATCTCTGGCATTCCTATACACTAATGATGAAAAATCTGAAAGTGAAATAAAGAAAACACTCCCATTTACCATTGCAACAAAAAGAATAAAATGTCTAGGAATAAACCTACCTAAGGAGACAAAAGACCTGTATGCAGAAAATTATAAGACACTGATGAAAGAAATTAAAGATGATACAAATAGATGGAGAGATATACCATGTTCTTGGATTGGAAGAATCAACATTGTGAAAATGACTCTACTACCCAAAGCAATCTACAGATTCAATGCAATCCCTATCAAACTACCATGGGCATTTTTCACAGAACTAGAACAAAAAATTTCACAATTTGTATGGAAACACAAAAGACCCCGAATAGCCAAAGCAATCTTGAGAATGAAAAACGGAGCTGGAGGAATCAGGCTCCCTGACTTCAGACTATACTACAAAGCTACAGTAATCAAGACAGTATGGTACTGGCACAAAAACAGAAAGATAGATCAATGGAACAGGATAGAAAGCCCATAGATAAACCCACGCATATATGGTCACCTTATCTTTGATAAAGGAGGCAGGAATGTACAGTGGAGAAAGGACAGCCTCTTCAATAAGTGGTGCTGGGAAAACTGGACAGGTACATGTAAAAGTATGAAATTAGATCACTCCCTAACACCATACACAAAAATAAGCTCAAAATGGGTTAAAGACCTAAATGTAAGGCCAGAAACTATCAAACTCTTAGAGGAAAACAAAGGCAGGACACTCTATGACATAAATCACAGCAAGATCCTTTTTGACCCACCTCCTAGAGAAATGGAAATAAAAACAAAAATAAACAAATGGGACCTAATGAAACTTCAAAGCTTTTGCACAGCAAAGGAAACCATAAACAAGACGAAAAGACAACCCTCAGAATGGGAGAAAATATTTGCAAATGAAGCAACTCACAAAGGATTAATCTCCAAAATTTATAAGCAGCTCATGCAGCTTAATGACAAAAAAACAAACAACCCAATCCAAAAATGGGCAGAAGACCTAAATAGACATTTCTCCAAAGAAGATATACAGACTGCCAACAAACACATGAAAGAATGCTCAACATCACTAATCATTAGAGAAATGCAAATCAAAACTACAATGAGATATCATCTCACACCAGTCAGAATGGCCACCATCAAAAAATCTAGAAACAATAAATGCTGGAGAGGGTGTGGAGAAAAGGGAACCCTCTTGCACTGTTGGTGGGAATGTAAAATGATACAGCCACTGTGGAGAACAGTATGGAGGTTCCTTGAAAAACTACAAATAGA
This sequence comes from Phocoena phocoena, assembly GCF_963924675.1. Taxonomy (NCBI): domain Eukaryota; kingdom Metazoa; phylum Chordata; class Mammalia; order Artiodactyla; family Phocoenidae; genus Phocoena; species Phocoena phocoena. The sequence goes on from NC_089237.1 coordinate 49,761,513, forward strand.
ACTACCATATGACCCAGCAATCCCACTACTGGGCATATACCCTGAGAAAACCATAATTCAAAAAGAGTCATGTACCAAAATGTTCATTGCAGCTCTATTTACAATAGCTCGGAAAATGTTCATTGCAGCTCTATTTACAATAGCTCGGAGATGGAAACAACCTAAGTGTCCATCAACGGATGAATGGATAAAGAAGATGTGGCACATATATACAATGGAATATTACTCAGCCATAAAAAGAAACGAAATTGAGCTATTCGTAATGAGGTGGATAGACCTAGAGTCTGTCATACAGAGTGAAGTAAGTCAGAGAGAGAAAAACAAATACCGTATGCTAACGCATATATATGGAATCTAAAAAAGTGGTACTGATGAACGTAGTGGCAGGGCAGGAATAAAGTAAAAGGTGATTTCATTTGGGCATGCCATGTTTGCATTCCTGGGCTGGGTTTACATTCCTAGGTCATGTGGAAGGAGGTGTCCAGGAGACAAACATGTAGGTCTGAAACTCAGGGCAAGAATCCAGGTAGGATAGAGTATCGTCTCTGTCCAGGCATTAGTAGTTACCATGGGATACATTAGGACCTCGCAGAAAGAGGTAGACAAGATGATTGGCTCTGTCTGAGGATCCAACTAGGGACAGCAACATAGAATCAGGATGAATCCTGACTCTGACTCTATCAGAATAAATCATCCCTTCTTCTTTATTCCTAACCACAGAAACTAACCAAAAGAACAACGTCCATCGTACACCCTGTGACAGCCCATCACACTCTGAGGCTGAATGTACACCACACCACATAAAAGGTAACATGGTGAGATGAAAAAAAGTCAGATTTCAGAATCAGACAGACCTGAGCTTGAATCACACCTCCACCATCTACCAGTTATGTGACCTTGGATAGGTCATTTTATTTCTCTAAGTCTCCATTTTAAAAAAAAAAAAAAATGCAGATAATAGTGCCTAACTCACAGAGCGGATGTGAGGATTAAATGGACAAATGTATGGAAAGCATTAAATAGACACAGAGCAGATACTCAAAACACGATAGATTATCCATCTCTCCTCCAATCTCAGAAGCTTCTTTCTTCAGAGCACATTTGAAGTCACTTCATTCTTGGAATATCTGCCACCCAGACCCTCACCAGCTCCTTCATTTGTGCTGGTGGGAAGCAGGAAGGCTACAAACCATATGGCAAAGAAATCATCCTTAGAGAAGTAGCATGTTTAGTGGGAAATGTTTTAATCAGACAGTTCTGAGTTCCAATACAGACTCTGATGCTTGCTAGCTACATGATCCCAAGAAAATGATCTAACCAGTCTGAGCCTTAGTTTCCCCATCTGTAAGTGGGGGTAACAACCTTACCTCACAGGACTGTTCTAAGGATTGAATGAGATCCCATGTGCAAAACACCCACGGCAGGGTCTGGCATACAGCATGTGCTCAATAAATGTTAGCTACTACCATATGACCCAGCAATTCCACTCCTGGATATATACCTGAAAAAAACAAAAACACTAATTCAAAAAGATACATGCACCCCAATGTTCATTGCAGCACTATTCACAATTGCCTAGATATGGAAGCAACCTGTGTCCTTCAACAGATGAATGGATAAAGATGTGGTATATACACACACACACACACACACACACACACACACACACACACACTAGAATACTACTTGGACATAAAAGAGAAAGAAATTTTGCCATTTGCAGTAACATGGATGGACTTGGAGCATATTATGCTAAGTGAAATAAGTCAGACAGAGAAAGACAAATACTGTATGCTATCACTTATATGTGGAATCTAAAAAATACAACAAACTAGCGAATATAACAAAAAAGAAGCAGACTCACAGATATAGAGAACAAACTAGTGTTCACCAGTGGAGAGGGGGAAGGGGGGAAGGACGATATAGGGGTAGGAGATTAAGAGGTACAAACTATTAGGGTATAAGCTACTAGGATATATTGTACAACAGAGGAATACAGCCAATATTTTATAATAACTATAAATGGAGTATAACCTTTAAAAATTGTGAACTGCTATATTGTAACTTATAGAATGTTGTACAGCAACTATATTTCAACAAAAAGAGAAAAAAATGTCAGTCCCTATCATCTTCAGCTTTCCTTCTATTCTTTGTCCACAGAAAGTCAGGAGTTATCCTTCCCCTATCTGGAAGCCCAAAGCCCTATTCATGTCCTTTGAAAGGAATGGTCACATTCTGTCTCCTGTGACCTTTATTTCTGAGAAAATTCTGCCTTCCTTCCAGATAGGGAGGTGCCTGCAGGACAGAGGCTGTGTCTGACCAACCTCTGTCTTCCCCAGACTGCCCGGTTCACACGAGATACACAGTAAATGTGCACAGAATAAAAGGATGAATGAATAACTAAATGAATGACACTGCAGTTACATCAGAAGCTCAGAGTGAGAGAAAATTAATTTGCAGATGGAATTATTACATCGTGTACCCAATCTGGCAAAACAATGAGGCACAGCTTGTAGGAGTTTCAAACACTTTCTCAGAAATTTAATTGCCAGTTAATTTTCCTGCAAAACACAATAATCTCTGTAAGCTAAAGGAAAGATGCAGCTCTAAAAACCTCATTAGGCTCTGCCTGGAACTGCAGTGGCTTTTTCTGAGTTAGAAACTTGAAAATGCAAGCTGTCATAATTGTCACTATCTTTGGACATGAACAGGAGGCCCTTACCCTGATTCTTCCTCTCCTTGTGTCTCACTGAGAGGGCATGGATCCCACCTGTGACTACAGAAGTGGTGGTGACCTGAGCTGAGCCATTCTCAATCCTTCTCCCACCACGTTCTCTTGCGATCAGAGCTCAGTCTATGCTGAGAGTTGGGGTTCAGCCTGTGACCAGGATCAGGGCACCGTCTAGGGCCAAGACCCAAGCTCAGCCTCCACCCATAGTCACAGCTATGGTCACACATCTATACAGTTGCAGCCGAAATTAGAGGTGAACCAATGGGACAGACCTGACACCAACACCTGAGGTGCCTGCCACACTACTCAATAAATAATTATTGAAATGAATTAAATAAATGCTAGATGATTCCTCAGAGTTCCAAGATGAGATGGGACATGGGGAGAAGCAGGAGGGAGAGGAGATGCGAAGGAGGATGTCATCAGCCCTGATGAAGAAGGATCCAGAATTGAGGTATTCCAGAAAGAGTTAAATCTTGCCCTGACCCATTTAAGCAACTTCTTAGCCGAGGAGCTAGATTCTTTACCTTTGGCTGCACGGTCACCCAAGCAGAGATCACAGAGCCCCAGACAGCCCGCCTGGAGATGTGTGCCCCCCCGGCCAGGTTCTGTTAGCTCCAGGAGCTGTCACCTGCTTGGGTCAGCTATATCAAGTATATACAGTATGCTAAGTGGGTCAGCATATCCCGGCCACTCTGCTGATTAATAGGGTGTAAAGTGGCCATCTCTCTTGCAGTGGCTGGGGCACCCTGACTCAGGCCCGGGAGATGTCGCTGCGCCAGCAATGAGCTCATTCTGTGAGCACCAGGGAGACTCTGAGAGTGCTAAATTTCTCAATCACTCCTCCTTTGGTGCGTGCATGACTTCTCTGCATCTGTGTGTTCCCTGTTCAGTCGCCCCTCCCTGCCTCCTTCAGTGTCCCGTCTGAAGGGCACCTTTGAAATGAGGGATGAGATGTAATGAAGCTAGATATAAAATTAATCAAATATGACACAAGAATTGATGTGGAATGCAATCCTTTTGGTAGAGTATTCACCTCCTCGGGATGGAGTTCTTTGTTTACTGTTTGCAGCATTTGTCAAGGACTCCGGCAGGGAGCAATCCCAGGGATTATTTTTCAGAATGAGGACAGGAGAGGTAGTAATCAGTTACTAAGGAGGATGGATCCAGTATTTAAATGCACTGAGATTCCTGTAGGTTGATTTTTCTTGTTCTGATCTAGTTATAAAAAGTGTCCAAAGATGGCTTTGAATAACCTGATCGCCATGTATTAGAGCAGAGCCATTCGTTTCTTTGTTCGTTCATTCATTCAATACTATTGACTGAGCATCCACTCTGTACCTAACTCTGTACTAGACACAGGAACAAGCCAACCAAAATATGGATAATAAGAGTTGTTGCAGTCATAACAGTAGTAGTCGTTGTTAGTTAATACTGGACATTTATCATGTGCTGGACCTTGGGCTGAGCACTTTGTAAGCAGCGTCTTATTTAATTTCACATACCCTAGGAAGTAGCTACTATTAGTGTCCTCATTTGACGGGTGAGGAAACTGAGCCACGAAACAGCTAAGTGACTTGCTCAAAGTTAAGCAGGTGGTAAGTGGTTCAGTCCACGGCGCAAGCAAGTCCGTTCAGATCTTCCCTCCCCATTACTTAAATTGTGGACAGAGTGACCAAGAGACTCAAATGTGAGTTGGGATTCATGTATTTCCCCAGACAGAGCCTAGATAAGACATTCCTGCTCTTCTGCCTCTGGTGCTGCAGTGGTGCTTCTTTATGTCAAGCCTTCAATACCCCCCACCTTGTGCCAGTAAATCCCCTGTAGCTTAAGTTACCCAGAATTGGCTTCTGTTGCTTAAAATCAAAGAACCGTAACTGGTCACGGTTGTTAATTCCCCGTCAGAGGTGCGGAGGCCACGTGGACATAGGGTAAGCTACGAGGAAGGGATTCACATATAAAATGGTGTGACACTGTATTTTCCAAAGTTGGCTCAAATGATGTCTGCTGCCCCACACCCTCTTCTGGAATCTCGCCTCTTCTGCATGGACATTTGTGACCGCCTCAGCCAATGGAGCACGATAGAAGTAACATTATGTGACCTCCAAGGCTAGATGACAAAGTGCCACGCACGTTGCCTTGCCTCTCTTGGGATGCTTACTCTTGGAACCCAGTCACCGTGCTGTGTGCAATCCCAAAGCAGCCTATCTAGAGAAACCACATGGGGATGCCAAGTACAGGTGCTCTGGCACACAGCTCAGATGACGGCCTGTGTCAGCCTCAGATATGTATGAAGACATCTCCAAAGCCATCAAGTAGCAATCCCCTACCTCCACCAGCTTTCAAGTCTGCCCGGCTGAGGCCCCAGACATCGTGGAGGAGAGATACACTATCCCTGCTGGGTCCTGTCCAAATTCCTGACCCACAGAATCTTTAAGCATAATAAAATGGTTGCATTCTACCATTCAGTTTTGCGGCATTAGTGACTGGAACTGATGGGCGTTGGAAGAGGTGACCTTCAGAGTCATGACCAACCTGGAAACTCTTAGCCCAGTCACTTCCCATAGGAACTGCTCCCCACACCCACAAATATACCAAGGCAGGGCTGCTCATTGCTAATGACCTCACCACTCTGAGGACCCCAGTGCTTCAGAGGCCAGAGTCTGAGTGACACCTTAAGCCCAGGGTCTGAAAAACCAAGCCCATATACTCAGCAGACAAGCCATTTGCTAAGGAATTTCAGGACCGGACAGAGAAGAAGCACCTTCTAGGAAAGTATCCCATTTAGAAACTGGAAGAACAAGAGGAAAATCATAAATTCCTCTGAAGGGTGCCTCCTATTTGTTATTCGGGGAAGGAGCATTTGTATCTAAGGAACATCAAACAAACCTTTATGGACCAGGGAAAGACAGAGCAGGTGAAATAAACAGGGTATGCCAAAATGATAGCATCAGGAAGTTACCCAGAGAGAAACAAAATGTCCTGAGCCAGCTGAGAATTTCGTTAAAGTAACTCTTTGTTAAAAGTAATACTCTGTTCTTGTCACCACTGCAATCGGGCCATCTCGTTCCCAAAAATGGAATGGTATTCACGCTCGGGACAAGGACAGTCAAGACTCTCTCTGTCTCTGTCATGTGTGCGTGCGTGTTCCCATCCCCAGCACTCTGTCGTTGTGTCTTTGTCTTTGTGTTGTGGCTAAGAGGGCAGATTCCTGAGTCAGGACGCCTGGGCTCAAATCCTGTATGGCCTCGGGAAAGTGACCCACCCTCACTAGGCCTCAGTTTTCTCATGTGAAAAAAAAAAAAAGGATCATAAGAGTATCCATCTGGTGGATTGTTGTGGGGTTTAATGAAATATTAGTACAGTCCCTAACACCAAGGAAATTTCAATTTGATTATTATCTTTATCATTATTGCTAAGTGATTTTCCAGACCTGTGTAGGGAGCTTGGTTGATCACGTCTCGCACCTCTGTGTGTATACACATTTCTGTATCTGTATGACTGTCTTTACTTCTTTCCCCACCTCACTGACATCCAAGTCCTGTTCCATCTGTGACTGAAATGTGATTCTTCCCTCTTCCCTGGCTGAAGAGAGTTGGGAGCCATTGAAGTGCCGTGGAAGAGGTAGGAAAACGATGAGTCCAGCTGGTTTATGGTAGGCCTGGGAATTAACATCAGCTTCTGTAATTAACAGCTTCAAAATCTCGGTGACTCCACGAAAAGATGCTCAACGCGGCTAATTATTAGGGAAATGCAAATCAAAACTACAATGTGGTATCACCTCATACTGGTCAGAATGGACATCATCAAAAAGTCTACAAAAAAACAAATGCTGGAGAGGGTGTGGAGAAAAAGGAACCCTCCTACACTGTTGGTGGTAAATGTAAATTGGTGCAGCCAGTATGGAAAACGGTATGAAGGTTCCTTAAAAAACTAAAAATAGGGCTTCCCTGGTGGCACAGTGGTTGAGAGTCTGCCTGCCGATACAGGGGACACGGGTTCGTGCCCCAGTCCGGGAAGATCCCACATGCCGCGGAGCGGCTGGGCCCGTGAGCCATGGCCGCTGAGCCTGCGCGACCAGAGCCTGTGCTCCTCAACGGGAGAGGCCACAACAGTGAGAGGCCCGCGTAATGCAAAAACAAACAAAACAAACAAACAAAAACTAAAACTAGAGTTACCATATGAACCATATATCTCACTCCTGGGCATATATAAGGATAAATCTCTCATTTGAAAAAATACATGCATCCCAGTGTTCATAGCAGCACTATTTACGATAGCCAAGACATGGAAACAACCTAAATGTCCATTGACAGATGAATGGATAAAGAAGATGGGCCACATATATATATACAGTGGAATATTACTCACCCATAAAAAAGAATGAAATAATGCCCTTTGCAGTAACATGGATGGACCTAGAGATGATCATACTAAGTGAAGTAAGTCAGACAGAGAAAGACAGATATCAAACAGACTCACAGACAGAGAAAAAAAAAAACCGTTACCAAAGGGGAAAGGTGGGGGAGGAATAAATCAGGAGTTTGGGTTTAGCAGGTACACACTCTTATATATAAAACAGATTAAAAAACAAGGTCCTACTGTATAGCACGGGGAACTATATACAATATCTTGTGATAACCTATTATGAAAAAGAATCTGAAAAAGAATCTATACACGTATACACACATATGTATACATGTATGTAACTGAGTCAGTTAGCCGCACACCAGAAACTAGCACAGCATCGTAAAACTATACTTGAATTTTTTTTTTTTTTTTCTTTGCGGTACGCGGGCCTCTCACTGTCGTGGCCTCTCCCGCTGTGGAGCACAGGCTCCGGACGCGCAGGCTCAGCGGCCACGGCTCACAGGCCCAACCGCTTCGCGGCACGTGGGATCTTCCCGGATCGGGGCACGAACCCGTGTCCCCTGCATCGGCAGGCGGACTCTCAACCGCTGCGCCACCAGGGAAGCCCTATACTTGAATTTTTAAAGAAATCTCAGTGACTTAACAAAATACAGGTTGGTTTCTTGTTCATGTCACAACCAAAGCAAGCTAGGAAGTTGTCCTTGGGGCTCTCCTCCAAGTGGGGACTCAGGGATCCAGGCTCTTTCCATCTTATAAAATCACCCTCTTGGGTATAGACTATAGGGTTATGTGGGATGTGTTTAAACCAGTCCTGGAAGCAGCTTACATCACTTCTGCTCACACGCTCCATTGGTTATTCATTGTGTGTTAAACAATAACGGTGGTTTTGCCACGAAGAGTAAATTCTGACTTCACAGAGAAATATGACCATTTAAAAAAAAAAAAAAGTGTAGGGCCTAGCAGGACTCAGACTCAGTGTATTTCCCGTGTTGTTATTCCTGGGGTTGGGGTGGTATTAAAGACCTCTTCTCCATCCATTCATTTCTCTCCATCTTACCCAAGTCCAAGCCACCATCATCTCTTCCCAGGTCTTCTGCAATATCTGCCCTATTGTTTTCCCTGCCCCCGTTCCTGCCTTCTCTTTTCCATCCTGCACAATGCAGCCAGGTTGACAGTTCTAAAATGAAAATCTGCTCCCATCACCCTAATATGAGACCCTGAAATCATTCCCCATTGCTCTTAGAAAGAGTCAAAACCCCTGAGCTTAGAAGGCCCTCCCTGCGTCCCTCCCCAGCCTCACCTCTCTCCACTCTTCTCCTTGAATTCTTGGTTCCACTTTGACCTTCCAACAGCTCCTCACATGCACCATGCTTCTTCATCTCTGAGCAGCGTGGCCTGTTGCTCCTGCCTGAAACACACCTACCCATCCTCCTCTGGCTCTTCTAGCATAATTCCTACCCATCATCCAAGTTCCGACTGGAAGTTTATTCTTCACCCTCACACCGGGTTAGGTCTCTTCCTCCTCATTCCCATAGCATGTGTCTTAAACCTCATCCTTCTTCATTGATGTTATCTGGAATTCCGAACTAAACTCCAGGCCCCAAGAGGGCAGGAATCATATTTATGGCCCATTCACTGCGGTCTCCCCAGCAGCAACTACAATGCCCCGCACATAGTAATTACTCAATAAATAGTGGTTGAGTTAATCAATCACTCTACTGGAGCAGCCAGTCATATTCTACTGTGCCCACTTGACCTCCCTGCCTCCCTCTACTTGATAGAGGCTCTTCAAAGTCTCCTGTGCATTTTCTGGTGCCTAAACCAGGACTTTGCACACAAGAGAGAAAAATGAGGGAATGACTCATACTGACAAAAAAATTGTAGCTAACTTATTTCTCATCTTCATCTGTCAGCTTTGACCGCATATGAAACCAGTCGGTGTATGAGACAGAAGTTAAGCAGAGATGATGTTGCGGGGGGGCCAGATTCAGGGAGAGTTGAGTGGTGGGATGCATTTCAGACCTTGAAATTGTCCAAGGCCTCCCTGTGGAGCCACCATCTCATTAAACAGGCCCTGGGGAGAGTCAGGTATTTTCTTCTGAGATTCAGCCCTCTGTGGTAGTTAACTAGTCATAGCTTTGGGTAATTGGCTTTTCTCCTCAGGACAATATTATCCAAGACCTGAACCAATGCAGGCTGCCCAGGGGCCAGCAGCAGATCCAAGCCCCCAGCAGCTTCCCCTGAGCTCCAGGGAGAATCCAGGCGGGAAAGAAGCCAAAAGAGAGTGTTTCTTCAGATCACAGAGGGAAGACAGGTTGTGATTTCACAGTACATCTTCCTGAGCATGAAGGGAAAGAAAGTCAAACAAAGCAATAGTTTGGCAACAGATGGTGAACAAGATCAGTTGGGAAAATCGCTTTGGGGGATGAAAGGAAAAACTGCAGAGATGCCTCCATTGAGGGCATCATGGCTCCCACCTGCTTGGGACGTCTTTATTTTCTAACCTAAAAAGCTTCATCCGACGGAAGATCAAATCCAAAGAGCTGTCTCACACGGTTCATCTGAACTCGCGGGAGGGTTTCTGAGAAAGCACGGGAATCAAAGCTAAATAGAGTCTTAGCCCAGTCACCATTCAGGATCAACTGCGGGGGCAGGGGGATGGGATGCAGACACTGGCTTCCATAAGGGCCACTATGGAGCTGGGCCATGACTTATGACACGGGCCAAGGATGGTCAGCCTTCTGCAGGAGGCCAGGATGGGGGAACTGTTGTTCAGACGTGAATCCACGTCGCAAATGCCACCAGGGGACAGCCACCAACTACCTCTGCCTGTGGAAGGGTTTCCCAAACCTCAGCCACACATATGTCCCCAAGACATATGGACATCAGATACCTCCTGGTATAACGCAATTTGGGGTTGGTAGATGCAAGCTATTATATTTAGAATAGATAAACAGCAAGGCCCTACTGTATAGCACAGGGAACTATATCCAATCTCCTGGGATAAACCATCACGGAAAAGAATATTTTTTAAAAATGTATACATGTGTAGAACGGAGTCACTTTGCTGTACAGCAGAGATTGACACAACATTGTACAACAACTATATTTCAATTTAAAAAAATGAAACGTTGCAGTCTCTGTTTAGACATACTAATATCACTTGCTATTATTTTTGAAAAATAAAACACCACTGAAAACAGATACTGCCTCGTATAATGCAATGAGTAGGGGCAAAACATCACTTCCACGGTATTCATGAGAAAACATTAGGCAAATCCAAACTGAGAGACATTCTACAAAATAACTGGCCAGTTCTTGCAAAAATATCAAGATTACAAAAGGTAAAGAAAGCCTGAGGAGCTATCCCAGATTGAAGTAGATTAGATAGATAGGACTACAGAAAGCAATGTGGGATCCTGGATTAGATCCTGGACCAGAGAAAGGATCTTAGTGGGAAAACTGGCAAAATTTGAATGAGATCTGTAGATTAGTCAATAGCTTCGAATCAATGTTAATTTTCTGGTTTCAATCATTGTACTATGGTTTCATAAGACTTTAGCATTAGGGGAAGTTGGGTGAAAGGTATACGGGGGTGCTCCGTACTATCCTTACCACTCTTGTGTAAGTCTAAAATCAGTTCCAAAAAAAGAAAAAGAATCTGACCACAAACTTTTATTTTGTACTGAATTTTTTTCTTTTGTTACTACCACCTCACAGCTGCTGTGAGAGTTAAGTGAGACACTCTTTGTAAAGTACTCAGTATGGGGCTTGGTACAAAAAAAACCAAAGAGTGGTCAGTAATGTTTGCTTTTGTCATTTTTTAAAATCAGAAGCTGGTGCAATTGACAGGGGAACCAGAAGCTGTCACAGCACAAACACAAGTGCTGCCCCGGTGATTCCTGCATTGGAGGTTCAGGGGTGGGGGAAAGCGGTGGCCATCCTTCTGATAGAAAATGTCCTGTGCCACAGGTAGCTTCAAGATACTGTTTTAGGAGCATGGGTTTGGTTTTGTTACTCTTAAACTGTATAAGTTACATATATACTTGTATGTATATTTTATAACTTTTCAAAAGTAGCTCTTCTGTTCATGAAATAAGTTTTTCTTCTCTAGGGAAACTTGCTATCATTGCCCAAAATGAAAAACGAGGGTCATTAGCCACAATAAAATTAACTGGTAAAAATGAACACAGTGAAAGTCAGGTACTGCTGCCCATTGAAGGCTCTGAGCTCAGGACCTCTTCCCTCTTTGATAAAAGGGAAATTCGCAACCATTAGATAGTGTTAAAATATATCAGCATCCAATTGGGGCTATCCCCTTAATGTAATCAGAGACGTGAGATTTGAAAAGGGAAAAGTTTTCTTACCGCATGATTCAGTGTTAGTGAGTGCCTGGTCTGTGCACCTTTTATTTTTTATTTTTTTGCAGTACACGGGCGTCTCACTGTTGTGGCCTCTCCCGTTGTGGAGCACAGGCTCAGCGGCCATGGCTCCCGGGCCCAGCCGCTCCGCGGCATGTGGGATCTTCCCGGACCGGGGCACGAACCCGTGTCCCCTGCATCGGCAGGCGGACTCTCAACCACTGCGCCACCAGGGAAGCCCTGTGCACCTTTGAAAAATTATCTCTGGTGTCACCTAAAATCATATACCACTTTGGGAAAACACTGCTTTTCTGAAACCTTGTGATGAGGTTTGAAGACCATGGGGCTGTAGATGGAAAGTCAAAAGGCTTACTGCTGGGGTAAAGAGTCATCCTCCCAATATTATCCCTGGTGTGGGGAAATAGCAGCTGTCATATACTGATGGTAGGAGCAAAAACTGGTTCAACTTCTTTGAACATATCCTTTGATCTAGTAATTTCTCCTTCTAGGTATTTGTCCTACAAATATAATTGTGAGTTGTTACAGTATTTTTGGTAATAGGAAAAGACAGAAACAACCTAAATGTCCATCAGTAAGGAACATGCTCCACAATGGACAATAGAATATTATGCAGCCATTGCAAAGAATGGGAGACATGAACATGTCTCAATATAGAACAACTTCCAACACATATTTCTTCCAACATATATTATGTTGGAAGAAAGCAAGGTCCTTAATAACGTGTGTGAATATATATATATATATATATATATATATATATATATACATATACCCTTGATTTGGGTTTTTTTAAGTGGACATATACATTGTATCAGTCAGCTATTGCTGCATAACAAACAACTCCCAAACTCAGTGCCATACAACAATAGCATTTATTATCAGCCTCAAAGGGGTGCAGTCAGTTGGGGCAACTTTACTTCTTCAGACTGGGAGCCTGAGGAGAGGCCGGAACAGCTGTGAGCCACATGTTTCTCATTCTTCTAAGACCAACCATCTACTTGGGGTATGTTTCTCTCATGGTCAGAACAGAAGCACAAGAGGAGAGCTCCACCAAGTAAGTGTATTTCAAATCTTTACTCATGTCACACCTACTAACATGCCACTAGCCTGAGCAAGTCATGGCCAAGCCCAACATCAATAGGGCCAGGAAGTATGCTCCTGGGAGGAGGAGGGGAGGGAATAGTTAGGGACAAATATTCCTTAAAATCCTAAAAATCCTCTACATATGAGATACATGTTTATACACTTGACATGTAGAGAATCTCTAAGGAAGAGCACACAAGAAATTAAGAATGGGCTGGGACCTCCCTGGTGGTCCAGCGGTTAAGACTCCATGCTTCCACTGTAGGGGCAAGGATTCGATCCCTGGTTGAGGAACTAAGATCCCGCATGCTGCGTGGTGGGGCCAAAAAAAAAAAAAAAAAACAAAGAGGGAGAGAGAGAGAGAATGGGTTCCCAGGGAGCAGAACTGGGAAACTAAGAATCAGGATGAGGGTGAAGCTTATCTTTCATCATCCTTTCACAATGTTTAAATTTTGTACAATTTGCATGTATTGTTTCCACAGAAGAAACAAACACCACCTTTACATCTGTCTAGTCCACAAGGCATTCTCATATCAATCTGATGCTCACGCTAGAGTGAGGCAGGCAGAAAAGGGATTGTGACCCCCCCACTTTGTGGATGAGAAGGAAGCTGAGAGCCAGCGAAATCAAGTGACTTACCCAGGGCCAGACAGCTAAAAAAGGATCGAGCCAGGGATTGAAGCCAAATCTGTCTTACACCTCAGACCAAAGCATCCCACCATGCCTTGCAGCTTGCTGTGGTCCAGTGCCCACCAGCGCTATCCAGTGAAGGGTCCATCCTGTGGACCCACACAGGACGAAACCCTTCAGTCCCAATGCACACCACGTGGGAGAGGCTGAATGTGGACAGCGCCTTGGAGAGCATCTTGCCCAACCTGGCCATTTTACAGATGGGGAAAGAGAGGCCCGGAATCACAAAGCAGCTCTCTCCATCTCCCTGTCTCAGATGGGACCTTAATGCCCACCTGACAGGTTGTTTGAGGAATCAAAGAAAACCATGTATATGAGTGGGCTTTGCAGTCCAGAGAGAGTGAGGCCTGATTTCGGGGACTTACTTGCCCAGGGTTCAGTCCCCACAGGAGAGCCAGGACACTGGCCCAGGAATATAGAAATTAACCCACGCTAGAGTAGCTGAGTTCTCAGAAACGGAAGGCGACCGACCACTCTCAAGAAAAGCCAAAGGACATCGAGCCACTCGGGCAGGGAGCAGGTTGCTCTGCCTTTTTCTTTTCTTTTTTTTTTTTTACATCTTTATTGGAGTATAATTGCTTTACAATGGTGGGTTAGTTTCTGCCTTATAACAAAGTGAATCAGTTATACATATACATATGTTCCCATATCTCTTCCCTCTTGCGTCTCCCTCCCTCCCACCCTCCCTATCCCACCCCTCTAGGTGGTCACAAAGCACCGAGCTGATCTCCCTGTGCTATGTGGCTGCTTCCCACTAGCTATCTACTTTACATTTGGTAGTGTATATGTGTCCATGCCACTCTCTCACTTCGTCCCAGCTTACCCTTCCCCCTCCACGAGTCCTCAAGTCCATTCTCTACATCTGCATCTTTATTCCTGTCCTGCCTCTAGGTTCTTCAGAACCTTTTTTTTTTCTTTAGATTCCATATATATGTGTTAGGGTACGGTATTTGTTTTTCTCTTTCTGACTTACTTCACTTTGTATGACAGTCTCTAGGTCCGTCCACCTCACTACAAATGACTCAGTTTCGTTTCCTTTTATGGCTGAGTAATATTCCATTGTGTATATGTGCCCCATCTTCTTTATCCATTCATCGGTTGATGGACACTTAGGCTGCTTCCATGTCCTGGTGATTGTAAATAGAGCTGCAGTGAACATTGTGGTACGTGACTCTTTTTTTTACATCTTTATTGGCGTATAATTGCTTTACAATGGTGTGTTAGTTTCTGCCTTATAACAAAGTGAATCAGTTATACATATACATATGTTCCCATATCTCTTCCCTCTTGCGTCTCCCTCCCTCCCACCCTCCCTATCCCACCCCTCTAGGTGGTCACAAAGCACCGAGCTGATCTCCCTGTGCTATGCGGCTGCTTCCCACTAGCTACCTATTTTACGTTTGCTAGTGTGTATATGTCCATGCCACTCTCTCACCTTTTGTACAGCAAATACGTCTGAGAGCTGTTCTGCAGCAGGTCGCGTGCCTGAGCTGGACTGAGCTCCTCCGCAACCCAGCACGTAAATTGCTCCCTTACCGAAGCTCCGGCCCCCTCCCACTCCTGGCAGGTTCCCCCCACCACCTCGAGTGAGTCTGCTTCCCCACAGGGCCCCCAGGGGACAGCATCCCTTCTCACCACAGTGCCCGCCTCTCCCTGTCATCATCACTCAGATGGCAACAAAGAAGCGGGTGGGAGGGAACAAACGGAGGCACCAGATGCTGGTGAGAGAGCAGAAGTGGCGGGGGGACTGAAGAGTCCCACGAAAGCCATTTTCAACTTTGCATCAAAAGGAAATTTCTGTGAGCAGCGCTGAAAGCTCCTACAATGACTAATGTCGCCAAGCGAGCTCTAGGAACAAATGGATGCTAATTATTTTGTGGAAGGCGAGACAAGTGGAGAATTTAAACAGGAGGTCCGACTAAGCAGATGGTAGGAAATCTCAAGGCTCAGAAATGCAGGGCCTCGTCCCCCCTTGCTCTGCTCAGAGCGGGGCAGCTCGCAGGCCCAGGATCTGCAAAGATAGCTCTCTGCACAGGCCCAGCCGGCCTCCCGGGCCCCCACTGGCTTTGCAGCTGAACAAAGCTGAGCTTATGGAGCCTCCTTTGGGCAACACCAAGTCCAGGTGTCTGGTATGGAGGGGGCAACACACAGCAGCCCCACGGGGACTCTCGTCGTTGACATTCCAGGGCTTTGGGAATAAGATGCTTAATGCCTCTTTTAAGCCCACCCCAGGGAGGGGATACTGAACATGATTGCCTTTGGTTTTCTAAGACAGGCTAGACAGGGCTTCAGACCAGAGAGGCATGGGCTCAGCTTCCCACCTCCCTCGCCCCAGCCTGACCAATGGGTCCTGGCCAGGTTAACTCCCTCCCCTGGAGCCATCCTCCCTACCTGGGAGGTGGTGGTCAGGGCACTTTGCACCCCACCCAATGGACAGCTGGACGCTTCCAGCTCATTCTGCACAGTTCCATTCCTGGGACGCTCGTCCCTTCCCCTCTTGCAACTGCCTTCTACTGGACGGGCAGGATTCGGTGCCACAACCTCCGAACGTCTCCCCGACCACCACCCCCAGCTGGGGCCACATGTCCCCCCACCCTTACCCCGTGCCTGGCCCACACTGCATTTAGTGCCCTGAAGTATAAACTGCCTTGGAGTTCCCTGAGGCCAGGAGCCTGGCCCAATTCACCTCCAAGTGCGCCCAGGAGACGGGCCTGGCCCAGAGTTGGCATGTGGGAAACACTCGCTCACTGGAGATGAGTTGGTGCCTGGAGAACAGGATGGGTACCAGCCCCCATGCCAGACGGGGCCCAGGCGGCTCCACACCCACAGAGAGAGCTGGGGCTCATCAAGAAGAAATGCAAGGTGGGTGGGGGTGACCCTCAACTTCCCTCATTGCTCCATCCTCACAAGAAGCTTAGCCCCAAAGCAGTCACAAAAGCAGCAAGAAGAGAACCATGGGCGAACGCACTGGAAGAGTCCCTGAGAACCCGGATCCCATCATCTCGCCCCCGCACCCCATGGGGAGTCAGGTGCAGAAAGAGGAAGGGGCAGCTGTGGGCAGAGCCAGTTCAGGAGCCAGGTCTCCTGAGTCCCGGTGCTGTGCCCTTTCACCCACATCTCAGGACAAAAGGACAAGAACAATGGCACAGCACTTATTAAGGGATTGCCATGTGTCAGGGGCTATTCTAAGCACTTTATAGGGATTAACCCATTTAACTCTCTCAACGACCCCACGAGACCCGGAACTATCGTCATGTGCATTTTACAAATAAAGAAACTGAGGCACAGAATGGTTAAGTCATTTGTCAAACCCACAGCAGAGCTAGGATTGGAGCCATACAGTCAGGCTGCAGGGTCTGCGCCCACACAACTAAGCTAGAACCCCTCCCCCAGCCCTGACAGAGCAATGCCAGTGTCCTCAGCCAACTCCTTACTCAACAGGGGATGTTCCTGGTGAAGAAGAGGATGCTCAAGGGAGGAAGTCAACTTTCAGGGAAAAGAACTAACACAGATGCGTGTTCTGAATAGCACCGTCTCAGTCATCTCTATGGAAAAAAATATCTATCAGCCTTCTCCGTTATTTGCCATCGGTAATTTATTGCCCTGTCCCTTTCAAGTAATTTAACCATCCTGGTTTCTCCCTATCAGTTATGATAACTGGTGCAAAGAAAGAACAGTGGACATCTGAAGGAAGAAGACCTGAGTTCTGGTGCCAGCTCTACTTCTCTTATGAGCTGTGTGACCTTGGAGGACTTCCTGAGCCTCTCTGAGCCGGTGATTTCTCAGCAGCATCATGGGATATAATACCTTCACTCCGACAGCACTGAGCGTGGGCCATGCATTGCTCCAAGGCTGGCGGAGGGAGACAAGGACAAAAGTGCCCAAAGTGGGACATGGGAGTGCTCGCACCGTGTGGAGGGGGTCAGGAAAGTCACCATGAGGCTGAGGAACCCTGAGCAGAGACTCGGAAGACAAGCCAGAGGTCGCCGGTGGAGCAGCCTTAGGAAAGGCGAGCGTGAAGCAGGCATGTTGGGAGGATGGCGAGTGGTTCTCGGTGGAGCTCAGGTGTGAGGGGGTGGGATGGGGAACAGGAGAGAGATGAGGACTGTGAAAGCACTTTGTAATATGACAGTTGGCTGGGTCCTTAGGCAGCATCCACCCAGGGGCTGCAAACTCAGATGGCTTCCGGGCTCCGGCAGGCAATGTAAATAAGTGAAGTGGGCAGGTGGGAGATGGTAGGGAGGGATGGGGTGTGTGGCAACTAGAGGGTAGGACCTGCCTAAAGGTATCAAATTTTTTTGACCCCATGAAATATGTCTGCACATTGAACTTGTAACTCCTGCTCTAGTCTGATCCTTTCACTAGACAAAGACAGGTCATGGCCGGCTGGGCACCCCCTCTGCATGCTCCCCTCCCTGGGCACAGCATCACGCTCCAAGACCTCTTCCCAAGTTCCCTCCCTCCATCTCGCTCTCACAGTCTTTCCTGCACTGGATCTTGGTCTCCAGCTCAGGGCCCTGCTCTTCCCACCCTCTCTGCTGGCACCATTGAGCCGTCTGCTTCCCACTCCTCCCCTTCCCCCCGACCCAGGTGCCCCCTGAGGCCCCTCCGTTCCTGCTTCATCGTCACCACTGCAGAGTGGCTAAGACACACTCTCCCTCCACTGACCCTCGTACACCCAAAGAGGCTCCATAGCTGGGCTACTTGGGCCCCTGGGAGTTACCACACTTCCTGACAATAGCATCTTTCTTCCCAGTGTGCCCACAGATTGCCATGGTGACTGGGTCAACAGGTGCAGGGGAGGGCGCACTTTCATGTAACAGCCACCACACTGTTTCTCAGGACATCCTCCCTCTTGCTGAGAACCGTTCACTCTGCTAGACTTCTCCTGGGGCCTCTTGCCATCTGGGGGAAGAGGGTGTGCTGGGGTCCCAACACTCCATATGTGAACGCAAGTCAAAGGACCACAGGCCTCCTGGAGATCAGTGGAGGTAAACTGATACCTGGGAGAGGCGGAAAGAGGTTTTCATTTATCTCCATCCATCAGAGATACCCAAACCTCAGGCCCAGCCCAGCTGCAACCTCTGCTACATGTTTACACCAAAAGAGAATAACAGTAGTAACACAAGACTGTAACCCAGCAGGACCCCATGGGGCCCTCCTGGGGCAGGCCCTTCCCTACATCCTCTGCTTTACCTCCTCTCTGAAGTACCTAGATAACTGTATCTAATGCACATTACCTGAAAGGATACAAATGAACTTATCTACAAAACCGAAATAGAGTTACAGATGTAGAAAACAAACTTACAGTTACCGGGAATAAGGGGGGGAGGGATAAACTGGAAGACTGAGATTGACGTATACACACTACTCTATATAAAATAGATAACCAATAAGTACAGCACAGGGAACTCTACTCAATACTCTGTAATGGTCTCTGCAGGAAAAGAATCTGGAAAAGAGTGGAAATATGTATATGTATAACTGATTCACTTTGCTGTACACCTGAAACTAACACAACACTATAAATCAACTATACTCCAATAAAAATTTTTAAAAATTAGTAATAGGGCTTCCCTGGTGGCGCAGTGGTTGGGAGTCCGCCTGCCGATGCAGGGGACACGGGTTCGTGCCCCGGTCTGGGAGGATCCCACATGCCGCGGAGCGGCTGGGCCCGTGAGCCATGGCCGCTTGGCCTGGGCGTCCGGAGCCTGTGCTCCGCAACGGGAGAGGCCACAGCAGTGAGAGGCCCGTGTACAGCAAAAAAAAAAAAAAAAAAAAAAATTAGTAATAATGCACATCACCTGAGTTGTTTTACAGATGCAAACCCCCACCATCACCACCAAACGGAAGATGTTAGCTACTTGATGACCATGAGCACACAGTCCCCAGGCCTCCTGGAGCCTAAGGACTGATACCATTAACCCCCGTGGCACCGCCCTGTTACCTCGCCACCAACCAGTCAGAGAACTGTACCTGAGCTGATCACATACCCTGCAACACCCTTCCCTCACCTGGCCTTTAAAAATGCTTTGCTGAGAAACAGAGACACAGATGTAGAGAAGGGGGGAGGGTGGGATGAACTGGGAGATTGGGATTGACACGTATACACTACTACATATAAAATAGATAACTAATGAGAACCTGCTGTATAGCCCAGGGAACTCTACTCAATGCTCTGTGGTGAACTTAATGGGAAGGAAATCCAAAAAAGAGGGCATGTATGTAGATGTATGGCTGATTCACTTTGCTGTACAGCAGAAACTAACAAAACATTGTAAAGTAACTATACTCCGATACTTGAGGACACGGGGTGGTAGGGAAAGGTAAGCTGGGACGAAGTGAGAGAGTGGCATGGACATATATACACTAGCAAACGTAAAATCAATAGCTAGTGGGAAGCAGCCGCATAGCACAGGGAGATCAGCTCGGTGTTTTGTGACTACCTAGAGGGGTGGGATAGGGAGGGTGGGAGGGAGATGCAAGAGGGAGGAGATATGGGGATATATGTATATGTATAGCTGATTCACTTTGTTAGAAAGCAGAAGCTAACACACCATTGTAAAGCAATTATACTCCAATAAAGAGGTTAAAAAAAACTATATTCCAATAAAAATTAATTTTAAAAATGCTTTGCTGAAACTCTTCAG
This sequence comes from Phocoena phocoena, assembly GCF_963924675.1. Classification (NCBI taxonomy): domain Eukaryota; kingdom Metazoa; phylum Chordata; class Mammalia; order Artiodactyla; family Phocoenidae; genus Phocoena; species Phocoena phocoena. The sequence continues at coordinate 49,781,420 of NC_089237.1, forward strand.
GGAGTTTGGGGTTGGGAAGTGCGGGGGCACAAGCCACCCCTCTCCTTGCTTGGCCCTGCAACAAACCTTTCTCTGCTCCAAACTCTGAAGTTTCAGTTTGTTTGGCCTAACTGTGCACCGGGCGCACAAACTTGGGGTCGTTAAGACCAGCATGAAAAATTTAGGAAAGTGTTTAAAATCATCCCAAATCCCCTCCTTCCAGAGAAAAACTGCTGTAAACATCTGGCCTGGCTCCTTCTTGCCCATCTTTCTAAGATTATGTAGAGATTTTTAAAAGAGGCCGAAAGAGGGAATTCCCTGTCCGTCCAGTGGGTAGGACTCCACGCTTCCACTGCAGGGGGCACAGATTCGATCCCTGGTCGGGAAACCAAGACCCCTCAAGCCAAGCGATGCAGCCAAAAAAGGGACTGAAAAGATAGGTGATAGATAGATAGATAGATAGATAGATAGATAGATAGATAGATAGATAGATAGACAGTTGCCTGCCTATTTTGTGTGGTCTTAACCTATCAATAACCAATGTTGTTGCTGGACCAGACCTTGTGGTTCTTACTACGATTGCAAGACGCTCCTCGGCAATAACCATCAGGAAACTTTGAAAAAAAAAAGTTTATTACTTATAAGACCTGGAAATTACACAGCCTACCTGGGGCCATAGAACAAGATCGCAGAGAGAGAGAGAGAGAGCGCCTCTCTCTCTCCCTGCGAGTCTGGGGTTCTGCCTTTATTGGGGTTAAGGGTGGGGGACTAGGGTTTCTTTGGCTCACTCTTCATTGGTGAATTTAAATCAGAAGAGTAGGAATTTGAAGTGAGAAGAGAAAAAAGGAAGCATCCCAAATGGTCAGTTATTGAAATCAACCAAGATCTCTAAAACAAAGGAGTTTCCATGGGGGCAGGTGGCCTGGCAGGTGTTTATTCTCCATAGCCAGCTTTGAAGTGGATGCCTCTTTAAATGGATGCCTCCATAATCAAAGCTTAAGTCAGGCACTTGTATTACAAAAAATTTAAAAAAAACATCAGATCAGTCAGGGCTTATACTACAATGCTCGGCTTTCTTCATTTGACATTGTATCATAAGCAGTTCCTACATCATTAGAATTCTTTATATCATTTAAAAATGATTCAAAATAATTTACCAAATGGATATACCATAGTTTACCGTTGTATTTTAATGACTAAGTATTAAGCTTGAATCTAATTTAATGCTGCTATAAACATCTTCGTCTCTATCTATGATCATTTTCTCAGGATGTATTTCTAGAAATGGAATTCCTAAGACAAAGAGTATAAATATTTTAAGGCTTTCATAGACACTTGCCAAATGTCCTCTAAAAAAATTATTCTTTCATCACCTATGTTTGAGAATTCCTATCTTACCACAGGCTGTATCCTACACAGCTAAAAAATTGTATATATTTTATACATATATACACGAAATTTCAAGGCTCAGAGTTGCAATTAACATAAATTTTAAAGCTCTGATTTTAAAGGCAGTTGAAATTAAAAGGGTGTTTTTGGCCTAGCCCTGACCTTTAGGACAGACAGACCTCACGTCTGAAGCACTGGTCCACCCCCCACCCCCACAGGCTGTCTCTGCCCGTAATGAGCTTGGAGAGCCTATAGCCTTTACACCGCCCTGCTCTCTCTTACTCCCCTCCACTGCTGGCTGATGGCTGACTGGGAGGTGGATAAATGGCCCCGTTGTCTGCCCTTGTCCCCAGAACCCACTTCCTAGCAATGCAAGGGGGCCATTTGTCATTCTGCCACAGAGCTCAGCTCTGCCAACCATCTCACTCCACTTGCCCTACCAAGGACATGGCTCAGAAGGGCCGACTCAAATCTTGAGCTCCATAGATCAATGGACAGAGCCCCAAACCGGGGCCGGGAGATGCAGTGTCTCACTTGCTGTGTGACCCTGGGCCAGCTATGAGTCTCTCTGGGCCCGTGGGTCTTCATCTCTAAAGGAGGGAGCTGGACTCTACTATCTACAATGTCCACCGTCCCCTTTCTCTGGGTCCCAAATGAGGAAATGGTCATCTCAGTCCTACTGACCGGTCACCCCAGAGCCATAAATGGACAGAGCTGAAGTCATATTCCTGGTCATGTAGAGGGAGGCAGTACAGCGTGGGACGGAGCAGAGGCCGGAGATACTGGAAACAATCAGGAACGCTCCGGGACCGGCTCTCTGTGTCCTGCTAAAATCAAGCCAGGTCTGGGGAAAGTCGGCGTGCGGGACAGTGCAGCGTAAAGAGAATGAGCTGGAGGGCAGCTCCCGCCACCTGGTGACCCCAACAATGCCTCCCTGCCACCTTCACAAGGGCTGTCTCCATCAGCTGCAGATAGGAACAAAGCCCAGTCTGCTGTTTTTTCCATGGAAACCTGTGTTTCCAGATGCTCCTTCCCTGCTGAAAATTTCCTGAGGAAAAGTAGTAGGAGAAAGGTTCAGAGGATGGGAGTGGGGTTCTGCAGATTTAAGAAATAGGAACAGCTGGTTTCAGAGACTCCTGGAAGGAGAAAAGCAGCTTGTGTTCTCTATATTTTCCCCTGTGCTCCCGGGTTTAAATGAAAGCAGCTGATTGATTGATCAGCGGTGTCTCTTTAAAAGGACAGCAAACAAGGTGCTTTCAAGCCCGTGCATGGGTGTGTCTCTACCGTCCTGACATCGAATGAAAAATGCAGTTCTATTTATTTCATTGCTTTTTGAATCTGACTAGAGATTCGGTTTTGTTCTAGTAAACTGCTGCTTGCAAGAGCCTCGGGTGTCAATGCAATTCCTGGAAATGAAGGGATAAGATCGAGCGCAGAAGACTCAAAAATAACGAGGCGCTCCAAAGTGGGATTTGTTTGTTGCTGAGGTAGGAAATCATCCTGATCTGGAATGCGATTCCAGGCCCCAGGGTGAGAAGTGCGATCCCAGACTCAGAAATCCGCCTGGGCTGCAGGAGTGGGGCAGTGGAGGGGACTGGGGTTCTAGTACCCATGCCATGGGAGGGTTAGGGTTGAGGCTGAGCTAGTACAGAAATAAATATGTGAGAGTCCCCAGAAGCAACATGTTGGTGGAGTGCTAAACATGTGTGCCTGAGCTGGGGAGTTTGGCTATGCCCAAGCAGTGACCCTCTTGCAGCTCCGGAGGAGAGACCCTGCTCCCCGCTGTCCAGTGAGGACGTTCCCCAAGCCCTCGGCCAGGAGACCCCACCACACCCCTCCAGACACTGCCTCAGGCCCCTTCCTTGCCTTGTGCCCCTGTGAATATTTTACTGTGAGGATTGGGAGACTGTTCCAAGACCTTACAAGAGCAGGGTTCAGAGGCCAATGGCGGGGAGAGGGAAGGGTCTCAGACTGGTGGAAACCCAGGGATGTCCCACCCAGCAGCTGCTAAGTCAGGCCTGCGTGTCGGCCCCATTGGGATCATCTTCCTTTACCCCTCCCCACTAGGGTGTGTACACCCCTTCCCTTTTCCCAAGGAGCTGACACCCCTCCCTGCATAAATCATCAAATCTCAGCCCCCCATCCATCTCAGCTGGTGTCTTGCAAATTTGGCAGCCTCAGAGCTTACAGGTTGGTGGATTTTTACATCACAAGGCAATGAGTTCTCCCTGGAGGAAGCAGGGAGGTCTCAGCTCACCTCAGGGCTTCTTCAGCCCTTGTTGTCCCCGGCTTTGGTCCCACACTTCCACTGATGGATCTCACGGTCCCCAAAGGCAACCCTGTGCAGCTATGCCAGTGAGAAAGTGCATCCATTCAACCCACAAATGTTTCCTGAGTGTCTGCCACGTGCCAGGCACTGTGCTAGGAGCTGCAGATACAGCAAAGAGTAAAATAAAGATTGCACCTGCTCTCATGAGAGATAGACATTAAATTAAATAATTGTATTAAAAATTACTACTGTGATAATTGTTACAAAGGAGAATAGAGTTCCGTGAGAGTGTGTAACAAGGAGGACAGACTTTGCTTGGACGATCTGGAAAGGTTGGCCTGAGGAAATGATTCTTAAGCTAAAATCTGAAGAATCAGTAGAGACTGGCCAGAAAAAGGAGAGAAGAGTGTTCCCGGCAGAAGAAATGCATGTGCAAAGGCCCTGAGGCTTGAGGCAGGGGGCATTGTGCATACAAGACATTTTAGAAGGTTGGTCCAGATGGAGCCCAGTGAGCAATGGAACCCGGGATGCGATATGAGTCTGCCACAAGTCAAAGGCCACGTGAGCAGAGCCACAGAGGCCACGTTAAGGATGTCTGTCTTTCTCCTAAGGGCAATAACATGGAATTGAAAGGTGTTCAGCAGGAGAGGGTGGTGAACAGTTCTCACCTACACAGACTACAAATCTGATTCCTTATAAGTAATAACATTGAGCTCCTCTCTACCTTTTGGGGCCACAGAAAGTAACAACCATGGAAAGGACTCAGTGTGTGAGCTGTGTGCTGGCTGCCATCATAAGTGCTTTCTACCAGGAGTCCTATGAGCTGGACACTGTTGTGATCTTCATTTCACAGGAGGGGCACCGAGAGATTGCATGACTTGCCCATGATCTTGCAGCTAGTATTCTTAGTAGCTGCCCCTCCCAGCACGGTGGCATCAAGAGGCCTGGTAATCACTGCTCTGTCTCATGGACGTGGTCGCTGTACAGAAGGTCTGTGGTGGGTATGCTCCAGATCCCCACACTCAGCCATTAAAGAACCAAGGGAGGGCTTCCCCGGTGGCGCAGTGGTTGAGAGTCCGCCTGCCGATGCAGAGGACGCGGGTTCGTGCCCCGGTCCGGGAAGATCCCACATGCCGCGGAGCGGCTGGGCCCGTGAGCCATGGCCGCTGAGCCTGCGCGTCCGGAGCCTGTGCTCCGCGACGGGAGAGGCCACAACAGTGAGAGGCCCGCATACCGCAAAAAGAAAAAACAAAACAAACAAACAACAACAAAAAAAAGATCCCCACCTGCACCAATTTCAGGGAGGTACGGGAGAGAGAGAGAACTTATCTGTAGGGTGAGTGGCCAAGGCCAGCAGTGTCTGGATGTCTGGCGAGGACCACACACACAGATATTCTCCAGGACATGCAGAGGACCTTTCAAGGAAGACAAACTGACATTCAGGCAGGGACGCTGCATTCACCAGCTGGGGTGTTGCCGGGTATCCACGATCTGAAGCACGTCTTCATCACCCCACACGTGTCACACGCCTCTCAGAGATATACCTCAGCCCCCGCTCTGTGTTCATGCCACCTCAGCTCCTCTTCTCCCAACCAAGCTTCCCCAAAGCCTCAGGGGGAAATCCCTCTCGTCTGGATCCCCAGGCGCAGGCTTCTCCCCAAGGCAGCTCTCCAGGGAGTTGGGGGCGGGCAGAGCTGGCCTCAGCTGTTGGTGCTCGAAACCCTCCCAACCCAGCAGAAGCCTCACCTATGACTTGATCAAAGGTGTTTTAAAGGGTGGAGATTCCTCCATTACAAGAACAGCCCACAGCATATCACCCCAGCAAACAGACGTTTGGGGGATAAGCAGATTGGTAGCTTGCACGAGCTCTGTCCTCTCGTTACAAGCAGCATTCCTGAAGCTCCCAGAAATGTGGTAAATGGGGAAATTCACCTGCAGAGGACCGTGGGGCGTGGCATTGATGAGCCCTGCTGAAAAGGGCTAAATTAGAAAGCTAATTTCGCTGTCCCTCCATTTCCTCGTGTATAATATGCGGGTCATAACAGGACTGGGGTTACTGGGAGGATTAAACTGAGTCAATTAACGTGATGGGCTTAGAACAGTGCTTGGCCCAGGGAGGGCCTATGTGAGCACTGCTTGTGTTCATACACCGTCTGAGGGAGACAGCAGAGTACAAATTGGTGGACCTGTCTTTACGGGGCCAGCCTTGACTCTGTCTAGACCACTCTGTCTAGCGATCCCGTGGGTGCTACAGACGGCACTGTCCTCAGCCCAGCCACGTTTCCTGCTCCCGGGAAGAGCCCAGCCCAAGACAAGCAAAACCGCCTGCCCTCTTATTTTTCTGGAGAACCGGAGTAAGCATGCTTCCTTGTTTGTTTTGCAGTCAAGTACAGTCAGAGAAGAGAATACACATATATTTACTCTGAAATAGGAACAGACTTCATCGACCAGGCCGCCAGAGCCCGTAAAAAAGAACGAAGTGTTTGGTATTTGGAGGAAGAGAAGAAAGGAAGCCATAGATTAAGTGCAGCGAGAGGCGTTTTAATGTTCCTGGCAACTGACTTATAAATTCCGCGGAAGGCTCTGCACATTTGATTCTTTGCCGTGAATACGGCCTCTCCATTTCTCCACTTTATAGTCTTGGCGGGAAATAGCCTTTTTCAGAGCCGCCACTTAAAGCACTTAATTGGGCCGCAGGGCAGCTTGGGAGGAGGCGGATGGGGGGAGTCTGGTGTTGGCCCCTCGGGAAGAGTTATCTGGGGGTCTGCACAGCCGGCCCCCACCCTCTGTCGTCCCGCTCTGCCTCTCTCTCCCCTTCACCTCCTCAGCTTGATGCCCGACATTTGGGAGTCTGAAAACTGCTTCCCCGCCGAACAAGTCCTTGGCTTCTGCGAGATCCCTGAATAATCAGAACATGGTTTCTCCTTTTGGGGATATAGTCTTTCAGGCTTCCTTTCAGTTACTGTTTAAAACAGGATAAACCCAAGCAAATGGCAAATTTTGGAGTGTTTTTAAATGTATCTCTTGCTCTTTGGGTCTGATTGATGGCAAATGGGTCGTTTTCCATAATCCCTTCCTGTAAGCTGAGCCTCCCTAAGCACCTTCTTCATGAGTGCAGGGTAGGCGTTACATGTCGAGGTCGGGCAGACCTGGCTCTGATGCTTTACTAACAGGTGCGAACTTCTCCGAGATTCAGTTTCCTCATCCGTAAAATGGGCACAAGATTAACATCTGCCTCAGAAAGTGATTATTCAATAACCTCTGAGAAGAAGGCATGGTCTGCTCCCTGGGGCTGTTGCCATCACGGCTAACCTAGCTGAGGCCAGGCAGGGCCCCTCAGGCCCACTCTTGGCCAAGACCTGGGCCTCAGATCTGCACCTCTGTGTTGTTCAGGGTCAGGGCAGCGAGCGCCCCTGGGGCCACCTGTCTCTGCTGGGAACGGAGTCCACGGCTGTCCCTAGTCTGAGCATAAGGAGGCCTGCTTCTCCCACCTGACTGCTGGCTGGTGGTGCAGGAAACACAGAGCTATCTGTGTCCAAAAGACTCAGGCTCTTAGTAAAAACAAAAACAGATAAAATAAAAATAAGAAGAACCTGTCTCAGCATTTCAGCTTTGCTTACTCCTCCTTTTTTCTCCTCTCTCTCATTCTTTCCCACTCTTGTTCTCACTCTAAAAGGGTCAGTGTTGTGATAATCAAATCAGATAATGGCCGTATGGGGGCTTTGTGGTCTGTAAAGCACTTTACAAATATTCCCTTTTATGGAGGAGTCCCTGGGTAGTTGCATGAGGAGGAGAAGCCTGGCTCCCTCCCAGCCAGAATAGCAAAGCCCTCTCATCCACGCTCCACGTGGTAGTTTGGGGCTCCATCATGTTTGAAAAGAAGACTCGGGCTGGGGAGGTTGGAGCCAAATCCCAGTCACCACGGGGATCTGGCTGGTCAGCTGGGGTCATCCTGTCCTTTCAGACTTGAATAAAATTGGCCCTGATGCAGAATTCCTGAGTTCTCTGGGCTCAGGCTCTCCGGGTCCCTTTAACTCCACACCGTAGCTTCAAATCCGGGCTGTCGTTAATCACAAAAATAACAGCTAACATTGGGTTCAAAGTGATGCATATTAGACCATTTGCTTCTCACAACCCCCTGTGAGATAGGAATTATTATTATCCCCGTTTTGATGGAACTGGGGCACAGAGAGGTTAAGTGACTGGTCCAAGAACACAGAGCTAGGATTCTAACTGAGGCAGTCATGCCCCAGAGCCCACGCTCCCAACCTCTGGTGCCTCATCTCACCAACGTTTCAGCTCCCATGCACGCTCCCTTCCTTCTCCTCCCATCTGACTCAGATGTGGAACTCTGCCTGATTTGACCCCCGAATCCCGCATTCAAAGCAGGAGACTGTCAGAAGGTTTGCTGGTGATAGAGAGCTTTCGTGCTCCTGAAGCCGTGTAACATCAATGTTGGACCTCACTCTCTGTGCAAGTCATTGGCAATGGAAATGTAAAATGGCCCAGCCACTGTAGTAACAGTATGGCAGGTCCTCCAAAAATTAAAAATAGGATTACCAAATGATCCAGCAATTCCACTTCTGGGTATATGCCTGAGTATGGGAAAAAAGAACCCCACATGTCTCCTACTCCTGTGTGTTTCTCCTTTTCTCTCACACAACTACCACATTCACACCACTTCTGACACCGGATGTGTGGGCTTTTTTCCTCCACAACACCAGCTGGATGTCCTACAATTCAGTTCAATTCTGACACTGCCAGAGTTAGCGCAGACCCCTCAGGTTAGGGATTCAGTCCCATGAGATTGTCCCCCACTTCCGATATCAATCGCAAGTAGTAGGTCCCCAGGTTACCCACAACTTTTGTCCAATTTGGCTACAAATCAGAGGTTCCCATGACACCACCATCCCACCTTGGATTCAGTGATTTGCTTAAACAGTTCACAGAACCCAGGGAAACACATTTACCAGTTTATAATAAAGGATATGATAGAGGATACAGATGAAGAGATACATCGGGGGGGGGTGTCTGGAAGGGTCCCAAGCACAGGCATTTCTGTCCCCATGGAGTTGGGGTGCACCACCCTCCCGGCACGTAGATGTGTTCACCAACACAGAAGCTCTCCAAACCCCATACTATTGGGATTTTTATGAAGCTTCCTCATATGGACATCACCAAGTATTAACTCCATTTCCAGCCTGTCCCCTCTCTCTGGAGGATGGTAGAGAGGGCTGAAAATTCTAAGCTTCTAATCATGGCTTGGTCTTTCTGGTGACCAGCCACCACCCAGGAACCTATCAAGACTCATCTCAAAAGAACAAAACTCCCTGCTGTCACCCAGGAGTCTATCAAGACTCATCTCAAAAGAACAAAACTCCCTGCTGTCACCCAGGAGTTTCCAAGGCATTTAGGAGCTCTGTGTCAGGAACTGGGCTCAAAGACCAAATATTAGACTAAAAGATGCTCCTAGCTCTCTTATCACTTAGGACACTTGAAAGATTTTAGGGCTTCCATGCCAGGAACCAGAGACAGAGATCACTATATATATTTTCTATTATATCATGATACCCAAAAGAATTGAAAGCAAGGACTGAAAGAGATATTTGCATGCCCATGTTTATAGCAGCATTATTCACAACAGCCAAAATGTGGAAGCAACCCAAGTGTCCATCAACAGATGAATGGATAAGCAAATCTTGGTATATGCATACAATGGAATGTTATTTAATATTAAACAAGAAGGAAATTCTTACACATGCTACAACAGGGGTGAGCTTTGCAGGACATTATGCTAAATGAAATAAGCCAGACACAGAAGGGCAAATACTGTATGATTCCACTTATATGAGGCACCTAGAGCAGTCAAATCCATAGAGACAAAAAGTAGAATAGAATAGTGGGCTTCCCTGGTGGCGCAGTGGTTGAGAATCTGCCTGCCAATGCAGAGGACACGGGTTGGAGCCCTGGTCTGGGAGGATCCCACATGCCGCGGAGCAACTAGGCCCGTGAGCCACAACTACTGAGCCTGCGCGTCCGGAGCCTTTGCTCCGCAACAAGAGAGGTCGCGACGGTGAGAGGCCCCCGCACCACAATGAGGAGTGGCCCCCGCTTGCCACAACTAGAGAAAGCCCTCGCACAGAAACAAAGACCCAACACAGCCAAAAATAAATTAATTAATAAACTCCCACCCCCAAAATCTTCAAAAAAAAAAAACGTAGAATAGTTCTTGTCAGGGGCAGGGGATGGGAAGAATGGGTACAGAGTTTCAGCTCTACAAGATGCAAAGAGTTCCGGAGATTGGTTGCACAACAGTATGAATGAACTTGACACTATTGAACTGGACACTTAAAAATGGTTACAATGGTAAGTTTTGTTACGTGTATTTTAGCACAATTTTTTCAGAAGGCATTGTCATCCCTGCCCCTGGGACTTGCCCTGGCAAGTAAGCCAGCCCCAGTCTGTGGTTGGCTTCCTTCCCCAGGACACTCCCCACCTCACACTATTGAGAGCATTCAGCCCCACCCTCATCTGGATCCTGGCTTACCCTCCAGTCAAAAGGCAAAAAAAGTGCATGGCTGTGGGCTTTATGGGGCATCCTCCACCAACAGAGGGCCTGGCAGAGGCCTTGAAATTCCACTCTTCTCCTCCCAGACCCATCTCTCTAAATGGAAGAGCCAGGATTTATTTCCACGTTGATATTGACTTTGCCAGCCCCCATTTAAAAGCAAAAGTTCCTACAGTGAGTTTTGGCCTTAAGTAACGCATCTTTTCACGCTGCAACAACATACCATATCTGTGTACAAAACTGTCTCTGGATCAGAGACGGGGCGAGGGGTGGGTGGGAGGGTGGAAAGAAAGGATTAAATCAATGAGATGTGAGCAACCCAAGAAATAATGTGGGAAGAAAATATGAGAACAACTATATTTTTATATAAAAATAAGAAATTAGGGGACTTCCCTGGTGGTGCAGTGGTTCAGAATCCACCTGTCAATGCAGGGGATACGGGTTCGAGCCCTGGTCCGGGAAGATCCCACATGCTGCGGAGTAACTAAGCCCGTGCGCCACAACTACTGAGCCTGCGCTCTAGAGCCCGCGAACCACAACTACTGAGCCCGCGTGCCGCAACTACTGAAGCCCCCGCACCTAGAGCCCATGCTCCGCAGCAAGAGAAGCCACCGCAATGAGAAGCCCGCACACCGCAACAAAGAGTAGCCCCCGCTCGCTGCAACTAGAGAAAGCCCGCTCATAGCAACGAAGACCCAACACAGACAAAAATAAATTTTTTTAAAAAAAGAAGTTAAACTATATTAAATATTATACTAGTATTTAAGTACAGTTGACCCTTGAACAACATGGGTTTGAACTGTGCAGGTCCACTTATACACAGATTTTTTTTCAATAGTAAGTACTCTACAGTGCTACACGATCCTCAGCTGGTTGAACCGCAAATGCAGAACCACAGATGCAGAGGGCCGATTACAACATTATCCTTAAATTTTCGACTTCAAGGAGGGTCGGCGCCCCTAACCCCCATGTCGTTCAAGGGTCAACTGTAATATCATACTAATATTTAATCTGCAGGTTGGTAGTAGTTCAATTTATAAATAAATATGCCTATAATGAGAGTAGATGCTAAAATATTCCTTCCTAAGAGGAGTGTACAATCAAAATGCTTGGTGACCGTGGAAACAGGTGACAGCATAGCTAGGTGGCCATCAGGCTGGTAAGCAGATAATCCCAGAGAGAACTGACCGAACTGAAACCCAGTCTCTAATGATCTGCCACAGGCCTCTAAATGTTGCCCTGAATTGTTTGGGAAAGCTGATACTTTGGAGAACATAGAAGTTAATTAGATAGTGCATTATCATATATTTTCTGTTACACAATAATACTGTATTACCACCTACATATTCCAAGCTGTCTGAGTTCTTTATTTTCTGCTGCCTACAACTAAAACACCCATCTTTTTGAAAAGGGATAAAAGGAAATATTCCAAAATACTAACAGTGCTTGTATTTAAATGGTGACTCTATAGATAACTTCTCTTCTTTTCTCCATTTTCCATATTTTCAGCATGTGGATATATTACTTTTACAAAGAGCAAATGCAGATGTTCCTTTTGTTTCTCAGCTTTTCTCCACCCCTCAGCACATTACGTTTTCCTGCAGCCTGAGGAGAATCATGCAGGGAACTGAGGCCACAGGCCTCCCCAGTGCCCGCTTGTTCTTGAAGAAATCGGCAGAAGTGGGACGCAGGCCACGGGTTCCAGGAGTACTGATAGATTTCCCTTCACATCCCGAAGAAAACACTAGTAACGACTTTTCAAGTTTGCTTCTGCAATCTGCGAAGCAATTTGCCCCAAATTAATGCTCATCCCAGCTCGAGCTCCCTGCCTGGGATGTGACTTGGTGATTAGGATGGCCGCCTGGGTTCAAATGCTGGGACCTGAGCGACTCACTTAATTCTGTGCCTCAGTTTTGCCTTCTGTAAATGGGGTGTGATGATGATAGGGCTCATCTCTAAGGGTGCAGCGAGGATTCAATGAATGAGTCCAGACAAAGCCCTTAGAACACTGCCTGACACTTAGTACATCTACAGAAAGATCGTCTGCAATGATTATTTCCCTTGCATCCCACACAGCTTGCTCCCTTGTATCCGTTGCTCAAATGTCACTGCCTCTGAGAAGCCTTCCATGACTCTCCAATGTAACCCCCACCCCAGTGCACCCTGCCACACTTTAGCCCCTACCCTGCTTGATTTTCCTTCATAGCACTTATATCTGTGTTTCTCATGCCTGAGGGGGCCTTTACTTTCCCTACACTCTGGAGTAATCCCCAGTGCTTAGAACAGCACTGGCCATGTGGTCACTCAATTTTAGGCTTGAATGAATGAATGAATACATTTCATATCTTTGTCCTCGTGTGAAGCCCCACTTTATAGGGAAGGAAATAGACTCAGAGATATTAAGTGAAGTGACCAGGGCACACAGCTAAAAAGTGATCCAGCACAGCCTTGAAGCTGGGTCCCCTGACCCCAAACCCCGGGCAATAGGTGCTCAGTAACACTTTAACAAATGAGCCACTAAGTGCATGAGTGAAGGAGCCTTTTTCTTTCCTGATTTGGAAGGTTCTCTCCTCCCCAAGACAAAGACTTCACATCACTCATGGCTATAAATCGACAGTTTCAAAGGCTTAATTCTTCCGCACTCACTACAAAGCCATACACACATGAAAATAGACAAGTTTCTTTTTTAGGGGGAAAAAGAAGGATTTTCAGAGCGTCATAAAAACAACGCTTTACTTTTCATCTCACAGAGCCTGTCTGGGCTTGGTTATGCTTGAGAGCCTGAGAAAGACTCCGAGCTAACACTCACATGAAAAATTGCTGTCCGCACAGCTGCCCGAGGCTCTTGGAAGAAGTAGAAATTTCTTTCTGTATCCATCTGTGTGTGTCCAGTGGTCATCAATCACCCCTGGAATGGGGCCTGTGAGGGTAGGGTGGATCGGCCGCCCACAGTCAAAGGCAAAGAGATTTGATGAAAGAAAGAACATGTAGGCACGGGGAGCTGTAAACGATGGAGAGGGACAGAATGCTAGTACATTTTCACAATTTTTAAATGTATCATTAGCGCCCAAAGAGCCCCAGTGCCCTTACGCGGGGCTGGTTTCAAGTATATGTCTGTCCTTTCCCAGGCCCATCCACATCCACCAGTCTCAGATGGGAATTCTAATTGCATGCATGCATTCGTTCATTCACTCATTTTGTGCTGTTCAGTAATCTCTTCCCCCTCTCTGTCTTCCGGGCTCATGTAGGATGAACACCCTGGCCTTGTATTTGGTAGGGACCATGTGACTAATTCTGGCCAATGAGTTTGAGCAGAAACGATGAATGTCACTTTGGGGTTAGAATATTTAATTGCCAATGAGAGACCCTCCAGAATTCCAGCAATATTGGAGCCACTATCAGCCTGGATTCCGAGTGAAGAGGCAAGAGCAGCATTGCTAGACACCCATGATGAACATATAGGATGAGCAAGAAAAAAACTTTTGTTGCCATGAACCACAAAAGGTTTGGGTTTCATTGTTGTTACTGCCGTTTAACCTGGCCTATCCAGACTGATGCAGTGCAATCAACAGTGCCTAAGCCAGAGGCCTCCCATTTCAGTACTGGGTCCTACAACTTGCTGGTTCAGTGACTTTGGGCAAGTCTCTGAGCTTGAGTCTCCCCATCTGTAAAATGGGTATAATAGCAAAACCTGCCTCTCTGAGCATCTTCAGAAAATGGAAAAAGCTCAGGTAAACACCTGTGTTACGACCTGGGAGAAGTCATTAATCTCTAAGCCCCAGTCCTTCATCTGTGACATGGAGGCCATAATTGCTCCTAGTCTGCAGGGTTGATGTGGGGATTAAGTGAGATAATGTGAGAACTGAGCACAAGAGAGTAATTGTATCAGTTTGCTCTGGCTACCATAACAAAATCCATGGCCTGAGTGGATTAAACAACAGAAATGTATTTGCTCACAGTTCTGGAGGCTGGGAGGCTGAGATCAAGGTGTCAGCAGGGTTTGGTTTCTCCTGAGACCTCTCTCCATGGAAGGCAGATGGCTCCCTTCTCACTGTCCTCACTCCATCTCCCGTCTCTGCACACCTGGTATCTCTCTGTAGGTCCTAATCTCCTCTGCTTTTAAGAACACCAGCCAGATTGGATCAGGGCCCACCCATATGGCCTCCTTTTAACTTAATTACATTTTTAAAGACACTATCTCCAAATACAGTCACATTCTGAGATACTGGGGGTTAGGGTTTCAACTTATGAACTGGGAGGGGGGTGGTTATACTTGAGCCCATAACCTTAGTCAATGCATATTAGTTCTTATAGGGAGAGCTGGAGTGGAACTCTGTCTCTCACACACTGCCAATGGGGATGCAAACTTGTCCAACCATTTGGGGGCATTATTTGGCAACATCTACTCAAGAGGAACAGGCACATACCTTATGATGCAGCAATTCCACCCCCACCAGATACACATCCACATGTTCGCCCAAAGACAGGTACCAGCATGTTCATGGCAGCACTGTTCATAATAGCCACAATCTGGGAGCTACCCAATCACCCACCAACAGTTGAATAGATAAATAATATGTGCTGTTTTCATGCAATGGAACAGTCCACTGCAGTGAGAATGAAGGGAGTACAACCATACACAACAACCTTGTGAAACTCACAAGCATAATATTGAGCAAAAGAAGCTGGACACAGAAAAGCTCATGCTTTTTATTTAGTGTATACAAGGCTTACAAATAGGCAAAATTTAGGAATGGATACACATGGCACCAAAAGTCCAGACAATGTTTACCCTTGGGGGGTGGGGGCGGGTAGGGACCAAAAGGGGAAAATGTAGGGGGCCTTCTAGGTGCTGAAAATGTTCCATTTCTTGATCTGGGAGCTGATTATACCTATGTACTATGGACTAAATTGTATAACCCCCATCCCAAATTCATATGTTGAAGTCCTAACCCCCAGTGTGATGATATTTGGAGATGGGGCCTTTGGGACGTAATTGGGTTTAGATGAGGTCATGTGGGTGGGGCCCTCGTAATGGGATTAGTGCCCTTATAAGAAGAGACAGCTAGGAGCTTGCTCTTGGTGCCTCTCTGTCACATAAGGACACCATGAGAAGGTGGCCATCTACAAGCCAGGAAGAGGATCTCACCAGCATCCAACCATGTTAGCACCCTGATCTCAGATTTCCAGCCTCCAGACTGTGAGAAATCAATGTCTGTTGTTTAAGTCACCTAGTCTGCGGTACTTTGGCAGCCCAAGCTGACTAAGTCATTGTGTGGACTCCATGGAGCTCTACACTAATGGTTTGCACAACTTTCTGTAAGTTATGCTGCAATTAAAAGTTTTCAGGGAGTGGGCAGTAGGGGAGTAATTCCTTCTGGGAGAAAACAAAGTCATCCTCAACCAATCTAGGTAAAATCAGTGACTCTCCTCTCTTCTGCCTTCTGACAGCCCTGCCCCAGCTTCTGCTCTGCCTTGCCCCAACCCTCAGCAGCCCCAGCCCTGACCTGGGCTCAGCCCCCATCTCAGGGTCACCTCCACTGCCCCAGGTTTGCAAATGTTCCTGCTCTCAGCTCAGCCCTCTCACCTGTTCTCAGTAAGTGCTGACCTACCTGACCTGCACAGGTTCTGAACAGGAGCGCCTTCCCAGCCCCAAGCCTGGAGGCAGATGTTGTGTCGTGGCCCCTCCCGACCTCCTTTCTAATTTGCCAGCCTGACACCTGCTCCTTGACCCCACTCCTTGGGAAAAAAGCACATTTTCTGCTAACCCAGATTCTGTGCCTTTGATGGTGAGTAAGAAGTTGGACTTTACCTCCAGAGACTGAAGCTCTGCAAATGGCTCACTTAGATCCGGGAGAAAAAGAAAACAGGTCAGCTCAGGGTCTGGGGCCTCTCTTCGTGGGAAGAGCACCCACCAGGGAGTCAGGAGGGAGAGGGCCTTGCCCCGGGAAGCTCAGTCAGTGAGCACTGGATGGGCCCTTCAGTTCATCTTGTCCAGAAATTTCAAGGTATAATTCTCTTTCATTTTTTAAGCTTTATGGAGGTATAACATACATACCAGAAAATTCACCTTTCTGACAAATATCATATAATATAACTTATATGTGGAATCTAAAAAATGATACAAATGAACTTATTTACAAAACAGAAACAGTCTCACAGACACAGAAAACAAACTTATGGTTACCAAAGAGGAAAGCAGAGGGAGGGATAAATTAGGAGTTTGGAATTAATAAATACAAACCACTATATATAAAATACATAAACAACAAGGTCCTACTGTATAGCACAGGGAACTATATTCAATATTTTGTAATAACCTATCATGGAAAAGAATCTGAAAATTTATATATATATATATAAAACTGAGTCACTTTGTTATATACCTGAAACTAACACAACACTGTAAATCAACTACACTTCAGTTAAAAAAATTTTTTTCAAAAAGGTTATGGGAAAGCCTAGCTGTGGAATATATGAATAAAACATTTTCAAAAATTCACCTTTCTAAGGGTACGATTCACTGACTATTAGTTTATTTACAGAGTTGTGCAGCCGTCATCAAAATCTAATTTTAGACTATTGCCATCACTGCAAAGATCAACAACTGTGTGAATTATCAGTCATTCCCATGTCCCTTCCATCCTAGACAACCACTGATCTACTTTCTAACTCTGTGGATTTGCCTATTCTGAACATTTCATGTAAATAGTATCATACAGTATGTAGGGTTTTCTGTCTGGTTTCTTTCACTTAGCAAAACACGTTCATGCATGTTATAAAAAGAAGTTTTTATAACAGCTGGCTCCAGGCCAATAGGCCCATAGGAGGGATGTAGAGCCAGGCTTGACAGTCTCAAGGGCCTGTTCCTCTTGGAATAAGGTGCACTCAAGGGGAAAATTCTATACACCCCATTACACTAATCCCCAAGAATAGGTCAGGTCTGCCTATGGCTGAACATGGTGGTTAGAAGCTGTGACCTTGACCCAATTGCATAACTCTCTAAGGCTTCATTTTCTCATCTCTAGGAGTGAAAGAGGGCTACTATGAGGATTAAATAAATTGAGTTATTTAAAAGCACTTAGCACAGAGTTTGGCCCATAGGAAGAGCTTCATAAATGCTAAATAAAGATTATATTTTCCCTTCTGGACTGAAGCCTCCATGAAAGCAGAGTCTGTAGCAACTCTGCGGACCCTGGCATCCTAGTACCCAGCAGAGCCTGGCACATAAAGGCACTCAAATAAATACTTGTGAGCCAGTGAATGAAGGTGTTCTCACAGCCCTCTGCCTTTGCCCAGTCATGGAACGGATCACCCTGGACTGAAACTGAACCTTGGCCTCTCAGCACCAAGAAAGCCAAGACCGTCGATGATGCTCAAAACATGTCTGAGGAACACAGCTGAAGGCTGGAGTCCACCCTAATCATAGGGGTTGACTGAATGAACAGGATTTGGAGTCATTTATGGGGATTCTGGTGAATGACCTTAAGCAAGTTACTTATTCTCCCTGCATCCCGGTTTCTCACCTCACAGGGTTCTTTTACAGACTAAACGAGCCAGCAGATGTGAAACCCTTAACACAATGCCTGGCATAAAGTAATCGTTCAGCTGGTGGCTAGTTATTATTATTAGGATCATTAAGAATCATCAAGAACAGGTACTCCGGCTTCCCTGGTGGCGCAGTGGTTGAGAATCTGCCTGCTAATGCAGGGGACACGGGTTCGAGTTCTGGTCTGGGAGGATCCCACATGCCGTGGAGCAACTAGGCCCGTGAGCCACAACTACTGAGCCTGCACGTCTGGAGCCTGTGCTCCGCAACAAGAGAGGCCGCGACAGTCAGAGGTCCGCGCACCGCAATGAAGAGTGGCCCCCACTTGCCACAACTAGAGAAAGCCCTCGCATAGAAGTGAAGACCCAACACAGCAAAAATAAATAATAAAATTCATAAACTCCTACCCCCAACACCTTTAAAAAAAAAAAACATATTACACAGCATAAAACCAAATACTATATAGTATTGCTTTAAAAAAAAAAAAGAACAGGTACTCAAAGGGAACTATATTCGATATCCTGTGATAAACCATAATGGGAAAGAATACGATAAAGTATATACACGTATAACTGAATCACTTGGCTGTACGGCAGAAATTAACACAACACTGTAAATCAACGATACTTCAATAATTTTTTTTTTAAAAAAAGAATGGGTGCTCAGAACAGAACAAGTTCGCATCCCATTAAGCAATGAGGAGCATCGACCTCTGCCTCCGTTCTTGTGGGAACAGGAGACTGCCTTTCTGCCATGCAAAAAGACAAAGGCACGTTCGATTTTGGCTGGAGCAAAGAGCTTTGTATGAGACGACGGCGGGAAGGTGAAAGTGACTTCATTTTCATTCATCTTCCCTGGGCTCTCTCGTCTGACACTGGCAACAGAGCTTTAAGCCTTTGATATTGGCTTGTCCTGATTCATTACCCTGGGCTCTCTCTGCACACCCACTTCTGCCAGCTGAGTGGCAACGCTGGGCTCCAGTTGGACCCAATCAGAACCTAAGGGCTCAGCAGGGACCGGAAAGCCTCTGGGTTGCCTCTCTGCCGCTGCTTGCCTTGCTGAGCTATTTCCTTCCCTGATTTGCATTTTCTTCCCCCACCCCCAAGAAACACTACCAGCCCTCCACCGTCCTGTGGAAATGTCCACCGGGTAATGGCTCTTAAAACATCAAATTGCATCAAGCACAAGGGCTGCTGCGAGTCCCATCTTCAGCAAGGAATTTTCCCCAGTTTGGTTTGGATGTCCAGTGGAGCATTAGACAGCAGTTTAATCATTATTACCGGTGCTGTGCTGCGACTCTCTGGAGAAGCACTAAACTGGAATGAAAAGGAACTGACATAATTAGTCTGACACAGTCCAATAGGGAACTATTACACCAAAGGTAATGAGAGCCAATGATATGTTAATGTTATTGTAAGAAATTATGCTGGTGTGACAAAGTGGTTTTGAGTTGGCGGGGGTGGGGGGTGGGAAACAAGCTTGGAATTTTCCCAGGCAATAGGCTAATGGAAAAAGGATGGAGAAGGCTCATAAAACCCCCTTTTCTTTGTCCCCGACTTGCCTGTGGTCACTGGTGGTGAGGATCTGTTATGAGCACTGCAGGAGGCTGCAGGGGCCACGGAGGCAAAGCTGCTGCTGTCGATATGAACAAGTGGCTAGATGTTTGTTCAACTAGGAAAATTAAAATCTCAAGAAAATTACTCTGAGCACTAAAAATCGATGGTGGGATAATGTAATAATAGTCCCTTACAGCTGTTCAGTGCTGCATAGTTTACAATGTATTTACATGGCCCTTATAAGAAGCCAAGGGTACAGTCAAAAGGCAAGGACTCTGCCACTTACTAAATCCCGTCCCTCATCGAGTAACTTAACATCCGTGGGCCTCAGTTTCCTCACCTCCGAAGGAACAAGGGTGCCTGCCTTCAAAGTTAGAATCCTGCTCGTGAAGCTCCCATGACACAGCAGGCACGTAATGAAGTGCAGCTCATACTGTGCCAGTTAATTGTGTATCTGAGCAAGGTTTACAAAGTCCAGCTCTGATGAATGTAAAACATTCACGAGAAATGATCGATTAACGCTCGGCCTCAGAAAAGGGAATGTGGGCTGCATTGTCCCAAAGCAGTAAGTGTCAACATTCCTAAAACCTAAAATAATGAATTAACCCCCATCTTTCATGTTGATTGGAGTCTTGGCTAAAGTTGGTGTGACACCTGTTAGAATGACTTTTATCAAAAAGACAAAGAAAAGCAAGTGTTGACCGGGACATGGAGAAAAGGAAACCCTTGTGTACTGTGGGTGGGGATGTAAATTGGTACAGTCTTTATGGAAAACAGTATGGAGCTTCCTCAAAACACTAAAAATACAACTTCCATGTGATCCAGCAATTCCACTTCTCGGCATATATCCAAAGGAAATAAAATCACTGTCTCAAAAAGATATCTATACTCCCATGTTCACTGCAGTTTTATTCATAATAGCCAAGACATGGAAAAAATCTAAGTGTCCATTAGCAGATGAATAAAGAAACGTGGTGTACATATACAACAGAATATCATCTGGCCTTAACAAAGAAGGAAAAGTTGCCATTTGTGACAACATGGATAGATCTTTTATGCTAACTGAAATAAGCCAGACACAGACAGACAAATACTGCATGATCTCACTTATACACGGAATCTAAAAAAAGTTCAACTCTTAGAAGCAGAGAGTAGAATGGTGGTTACAAGGGCTAAGAGGCCAGGGAAACGGGGAAGATGTTGGTCAAAGGATACAAAGTATCAGATATGTAGGATGGATAAGTTCTGGAGATCTAACGTACAGCATGGTCACCATAGCTCACAATACTGTAGCGTATACTTGATGGTTGCTAGGAGAGTAGATCTTGATTGTTTTTACCAAAAAAAAGTAACTATGTGAGGTGATGGATATGTTAATTAGCTTGATTGTGGTAAACATTTCACAATATATATCAAAACATCATGTTGTACACTGTAAACACAGACAATTTTCATTTGTCATATATACCTCAGTTAAGCTAGACAAAATAAATAATCCCAAATAAACAAAGTTGGTGTGACAGGTGAAGTTTGGACTTTGCCTCATGTAATTCTTTTTTTTTTTTTTTTTTTGATCTGAGTTCTCTGAACACAAGGATAAAAAGAAAAGAAACCTAAACCAACCCCATGGAAGGCAGTAACTCTCTATGGTTCCACCTTTCTCCCCTGGCTTCCTTTCAAAGTTAAAATAATAATTAGAACTAATATGCATAGGTACACAACTTACAGTTTACCTATTGATTTCATCTCTACTGCCTCCTCCTTCCAAAACAATCCCAGTGGTGGTAGGGAAGGCATTTTCTTCAATCCCATTTTACAGATGAGAAGACCAGGGCTTCATAGGTAAAGTGCTCCCCAAGGTCACACAGCGGAGGAAGGTGAGGCAAGATGTGAACTTTAGCTGTGATACCAAGCTCCAGATCAAGAAGGCTCTGTCGCCGGGCTGCTCCCCACTCTGACACCCCTCCCCAAACCTCAGCACCCTTGGTGCAGGCATTCTTGGTTTACTACCATATAGCAAGACTCCTTCTTCCCATCTTCGAAGGGGTGTCCCTTGCCACCTGGGGGAGTGGGAGAATTGGCCACATGGGCGTGCCTGGTCCAAATCTGGGGGATTCCGCTCTAACCAACCACCCAGCCCCTACTGATACTCTCCATCCATCTCCTCAGACCAAATCCGCGTAGAACGCAGGTGGACGTATCTGTGGCTGAAGACTTAGAGTGAGCATCTACAAGGTGGACAACAGAAGCAGGCCATGTCTAAGCCGACGGATGTCAAGGTGTGTCCCTCTGAGCAGCAGCAGGAGTGTCTTAGAAGCACTGGTTGTCGGGTCCTATCCCAGACCTACTGAGTCAGAACCTCTGGGCGTGGGGTCCAGCCATCCACAGTTTCACAAGCCCCCGAAGTGATTCTGATGCCTACTGACATGTGAGAACAACTGGTCTACACATCTTGTCCTCGTGTGTCACAGGGAGGAGAAAAAGGGCACTGGGTAGGGCCATCCTTGCCCATATCTCCCCCCATACCGCATTGTCTTGGACCCTGGATGCAGGAAGTGGAACCTCAGACCCAGCGAGAGACGCTCACTTTCTTTCCCCTTCCCAGGCTCAGTGCAAGGGTGAGACTGGACGACAGCTCAGTGTGGGAGAGAGAGCAGTGACCCAGGAGTCAGGACACCTGGTCTTAAGTCTCCGCTTTGCCCCCAACTTCCTGGGGGTCCCTGCAGGTGCCTTCTCCTGTCTGGGCCTCAGTCTCCACATCTGTAAAATGAGGGTGCTGAACTGAACACACACCAAGATCCCTTCCAGCTCTGACACTCAGGAGATGCTAAGGAGCTCAGACAACAGGGAGAAGTGACAGCGGACCCCAGGGGGTGTGGCCTTGGTCCATCCCTGCTTCCCTCCACTTCCCTCCACTCGGGCGAGATCAGCACCCATTTGTCCCGTGCAGATTCCTCATCCTGGTCCAGGTCAAGCTGCTGATAGAATTTCAGATGCTTAGTCATACTTTTTTGAGTAAATATCATGGTAAAAAGACATGACATTTCCGGGGCCAGTCTTCAGCATTAATAAAAGATTCCAAGAACAGGGTGACCTTTTCACAAAGGATTTGTAAATGCCAGAAACTACATAAAACCTCTCTTTCTGAGGCAGACAGGATTGTCACAGCTCAGCATTTATTCCCTCACATGTGAGGCTGGCTCTTTTTTCTCCCAGTTCCATGTGCTGGCTGGTGAGAAGCTGTGAGGGCTGTCTGGGGGAAGCAGAGGAGAAGGACGGAGATGAAAATTTAGGAGGACAAGTTGGGGGGAGAAGAGAAGAGTGCAGGGCAGGGCCCACCCTGGACCACAGTGGGTTTTATGGGATCTCTTGGCCACTTAGGAGGCTCAATGGGACAAAGCACCTAAACTGCCATCTTCTACCCACCACCAGAGGGCTGTCCTAGGTCACTTCCATTCAGGCCAAGGAAAGGGTGGCTCTTGCCAGCAACCAGCCAGCACAAAGAGAAATCAAAAATATGTCTGAGTGCCTGGCCGATCCCACGGGAGGCCTAGGCTGGCCTCCACCCTACGTAGATTAAAGCCCAAACACCCCTCCACTGCTGGCCTTCCCCCACGCACATTTCACAGACCCTCAGAAGGCAGGGAGGCAGCACAGCCTATGGAGCTTTGGGGTCAGACCAGTTCCAGGTTGGACTCTTTCCAAGCCTCAGTTTCCTCATCTCTGAAAGGGGCTCCCCTCTCAAAGGTAGAGCAGTGAGGCCATAGCATCACCAGGCATAAAATTACGGGACCGAAGGAGCCGTTTCCAGCATGGTGCCCCAACTGTTCTTCCTTCCGTCTTTCTCATTTGCACACGTTTCTGCAGCTGTGCGGATTCTGAGCACTTTCAGAAGTGGATTTCGCTCCTCAGGCCAGATAGTTGTATCGAGTCCTTCCCACTCCACAGCCTAGGACAGCTGACAGGGGCCTGGGGGAGTGGGAGAGACATCCCAGAGAGGAGAAACCTTGGCTTGGAGCTGTTCACCAGAGCATCCATGATGACCTGGCCCCAGACAAACCCTCACCACTGCTGCCTCTGCCGGGATGGATGCTTGATACGCGGCCGTTGGCTGCCCCTTTGCAGGGTTCATTGTGTAATGATGCTTGACAGATACTAATTTTCTTTTAAAAAGACATGCATTATAGCAGAGGAAATAATAATACACATCAGTGACATGAGGCAACTGTCCAGTTCGTGAGGATAGAGTGGATTTCACTGCTCTGCTCGAGTGCCTAACTCATGAAGGATTTTAGAAAGTCCGCAATCTAGGAGGTCTGCAAAGAGCTTTTGAATTCAATGATCACGCTTTCAGGGCTATTATGGACGGGCCAGGCCAGTGCTGAGCAGCCAGCAACCCCCCATGGAGAAGCCTGGTCCCTGCCCCTTAGGAGCTTCAAAGCAATGAGAGATGAGTCCTTACAACAGCCCTGGGGATTAGGTAACATGAAACGAAAACCCAGAGAGGGTAAGAAATTTGCCCAAGTCACACAGCTGCACATGGTGGAGCTCAGATTTCTACCTATTCCCTCACTGCTCTTTAGCTCATCCTACAGGAACTAAGCCCCAACCTGATTTCAGGTAGGACAGTACAGCGGTTAAGAAAGCTGAGCTCTGGAATTCTCAGTTCTTCCTGACGACAGTAGTTATGCCAGTTGAGCTCATTTCCTGTTTTGATGAGTGGGAATGTCACTTGATTCCACAAGGCAGTTGTCAACATCTCCTGTGCTCCCTCCATGGACAAGGTGGAAAAGCGGGGACAAGCTGTTAATACAGTTGAGAAGATTCCTATGACCTGCTCCTCGGCCCTCCCCCCTCACCTGGAGAACTCCCTTTCAGGGGGCTGCCCAGAGGGTGTCAATGAAAGATGACTCTGGATCAACATAGAGGAAGGTCTCTATTTACCCACATGGATTTTCCCTGCTCTTGGCTTTGTCCTCCTCCTCATTCATTCATTCCTTCATTCGATATATTACCCATCAAGCACCTGCTATGTCCTGGGCTTAGGTCAGGTGGTGGAAATATCAAGGAGGGCACAGCAGACACGGTCCCCGACTTGACGGCGTTTACAGCCTGGTGGGGAAAACAGAAAACTTGGGAAGCAATAACCATTGAGGGTGGCAAGTGCCACAACAGGAAGGCAAGATCTCCTAGCAGCACTGGGCTGGGGACCCCAGCCTGGGGGGGGTGTGGGGAGTGAGTGGCACCCACATTGACATGTGAAAGGTGAGGTACCCAGGTGAACGGGGTGGGGCAGGAGCAGGTTCCAACCAAAGGGAATAACATGTACCAAAGTCCAAATTTCTGAGAGAATGAGGGATGATGCAAATAGACCAGTTTGGCTAGAGCATGGGCTGGTAGGTGGGGGTCTGCTGAGCCATGAGGCTGGAGGAAGGGACAGAGACCAAATCGTGAAGCGCCCGGCACCCTGGCCTTATCCAGAAATCAGGGTGATCCACTGAAGGATTCCGAACAGAGTTATCATGGTCAGGTTCACCTTTGAAGAGAATTCTCTGGTTGCTGTTAGAGAAAGGGTCGAAAGAGTCAAAGCTGGAGGCAGAGAGCCCAGGTAGGGTCCCAGGTAACCATCCAGGTGAGAGAAGGTGATGGTTTGGACCAGAGTAGTGGTACTGGGATGAGAGAAATGAGTAAACTCAAGAGATATCAGAGAAGTAGAATGAACAGATGTTGGTGATGTGAGAGGGTACTGCTGGGGCTGGGGAACAGTCCTGGCCAGTATCAGACCCCAAAGAGCAAGAGCAAAGGGGTGGCTTTTAGCCCCAGTCAAGATGCATAGATCCAGAGGTCAGAACCAACATCATGTCCATTTGAGCAAGTCTGAGGAGGGCAAATCAGGAAGACATCAAACCAGGTCACATGGGGATCCAGGATGTGCCCAGGAAGGAGGAAGCCAGAAGGGTCAGGAAACCAGGGAAGTGAGCCTGGCAGGGGGAAGGCAGGCCCTCAACCCACCACCTGGGGTCCTGCCGCCCTTTCATGTGGGCTAGGTGCAGTGCAGAGGCAACAGCACTGACAGGCAGCTGAAGTGACAGCCCACGCTGACAGGGTCAGAGTGCAAAGCCTGCTGGAAGGTTTAACACCCAGGCACGGGCGTCTCAGGTTCGTAGCTGCTCCTGCGGGCGGCCCGAGTGTCTCCGTCTGACAGTAAGGTCTGTGCAGCCGTCAGCCACATGGCTGCCAAGAAAACAATTGCCTTCTCTGACTACATTAATAGGAGTTTAGTGTCTGGATCGATGTGGCTAAGAGTCCCGCTGCAGTCGGCACTTGTCAAGCTGTATCTGGAGCCCAGGCGCTGTCAGAGCTGACTCACACACTTCCCTGGGGGTTCCCTTCAACCCAGGTCTAAAAAGCCTACGCTTTCCCTTTCGGGTGACTGTGGCCCCATCTCCATGGCTGTAGGCTCCACGCCCCCGGGAATGTCCCACCTCCAGCTGGAATTGACTGGGATACTCTGCAATGGCAGGGGTGCAGGTCCAATGTTGCCAGACCACCTCAGATGTTCAGAGAACTGAGAACTTCAGATTTACATGTGAAATCTAATGATTTTTAAATGCTGGTCCAAATGTTCTTCAAAACTCAGTACAGGTCAAATGCCTCTATGGACTGGATCAAGCCTGCAGCCTCCCTCTGCGACTTCTATCTAACCAAGACCTCTGTGATGGTTGATGTCATGTGTCACCTTGACTGGCCATGGGCACCCAGATTAAATGTTATTTCTGAGCGTGATGGTGAGGGTGTTTCTGGATGAGATCAGCATTTGAATCCGTGGACTGAGTCATGCAGATGCCCCCCACCTCCAGTGTGGATGGGCCTCGTCTAATCTGTTGAAGGCCTGAGTAGAAAAAAAAGGCAGAGGAAGGAAGAAAATGTCTCTTTTTTCCTGCCTCCCTGGCTCGAGCTGGGACATCTCATCTCATCCTCTCCTGCCCTTGGACTGGGATTTACACCATCGGTTCCCCTGGATCTCAGCCTTCATACTCAGACTGAACTACACCATGTGTCTACACGCATGAGTGCATGTGTGGGTGTGTGCATGTACATGTGTGTTCCTGGGTCTCCAGCTTAAAGACAGCAGACTGTGGGACTTCTCAGCCTCCAAAATCACATGAGCCAATTCCTCATTACATAGATAGATAGGTAATCTGTTTCTCTGGAGAACCCTGACCCTGTTTTACAAGTGAAGAGAGTGGAGGTCAGAGCACACAGCTCAGCACCAAGGTAACCTTGTTGGGACTGGCCCTTGCTTTGTTCCTTTCTCCAGCCACACCCTGTATCCAGTCCCCAAATGTCTACCTTGATCCCTAAAACCCGAACCCCCATCTTTGTGCCTAGGATCTCAGCACCTCTAAGACACTGTTGAGCTCTGTCCTGCAAGGATGCTCAGCCTGACCCTGATCCCAGCCCCCGGCAGGCCCTTTCCTGCTGCCGGATCTGCCTCTGTGTTCTGCCCACCGCGCGGGCCTGCCAGTGAACCTGGACAGCCAAGGTGTCCACCTGCCCCCGTCCTGGGCCTTCCTGACCCTCCTGCTCCTTCCCTGTTGCTGCTGTAACAAATTACCACAGACTTCGTGGCTTAAAACCACACAAATATATTATCTTACAGTTCCGGAGGTCAGGAGTCCCAAACGGACCTTAAGGGGCTGAAATCAAGGTGTCGGCAGAGCGGCACTCTGTCTGAAGGTTCTAGAAGAGAATCTATTTTCTTGACTTGTCCACCTCTAGAGGCTGCTGTGTACCTTGGCTCATGGCCTCCTTCCTCCCTCTTCAAAGCACATCGCGCGGCCACTCCCTCCCACGTTACATCTCCTTCCTGATTCTCACCCTCCGCCTCCCTCTTATACTGACCCACGTGATACACTGGGCCCATCTGGATAATCCAGGGTAATCTCATTTCGAGATCCTTAACTTACTCACATTGAAAAAGTCTCCTTGGCCAAGTATACAGGTTCTAGGGATTAGGATGGAGACATTTGGTGGGGGGATCATTATTCTGTCCACCATACACCTCTCCTTCAATCTGAATGCCTGCCCATCCCAAAGTGCTCATCACTTGTCCACCATGGTACGTGGGTCTGGCCTCTGGCTCTCCTCCAGCTGTGGTTCCATGGACAAGCAGAAAGACACGTAGCAGACATTCAGACCACGAGCCAGGAGGGAAAGACAACACAGCACTAACACATTACG
This sequence comes from Phocoena phocoena, assembly GCF_963924675.1. Taxonomy (NCBI): domain Eukaryota; kingdom Metazoa; phylum Chordata; class Mammalia; order Artiodactyla; family Phocoenidae; genus Phocoena; species Phocoena phocoena. Next base: position 49,808,974 of record NC_089237.1, read on the forward strand.
TGTGGGTGTGCCTGTGCATATGGGTGTGTTTGTGTGTGTCACAGTGGGAGGGGCAGGAAACCCTGGACCACAGGTAGGTTCTCCACCCCTTCTCCTGCTTCCAGTCCCGCGGGTATTGCTGCCTAAGCCCCTTACTCGGAGTCCATGCTCTGAAGTGTCAGGTCAGCATCTTTCCCCACCCCCCAGGTCACTTACCAAATTGGATTGGCTGTGGACAGAGCCCATTAAACAAATGCACCTCCCAGCCTTGATTTACTGGAAGAAAATAAGAGATGTTTTCCTTTCTGGGAAGGTATCATTCTTAGTGTGCTAACGTACAGAGACTACCCCCTGCAAGCTTTCTGTGTAAGCCATCTAGTTAGGCCAGGGGACTCTGCGACTTAGAATCAGAGCATCAGTGCTGAGAAGGGGCCGGGAGTTCATTCAGCCCAGAGAGGTCCGAGGATTTGAACAGGTAACACCACCTGTCAGGAGACAAATGGGCACCAAAAGCCTGGGTCCTAACTCCAGGGGACCAAGAGTCTGGGGATGCTTGGAAGTTGAGACTGTCACGAGCATGACAATTGACATCAACAGGTGACTGGACCTTAAGTGCTGCCCCATCCCATCCCCCACGCCACCAGGAGCTCCAGGGGCAGGAGCGGGGGGGGGGCACTTTGGCCAAGGAGCTACCACAGAGCTGCAGCCGAGTAAGTGAACTGAACTCAATGAATAAGGCAGTACGTGCCTGGTTCAGAGAACAGATTCTGATTTCAGACAAAATGAGCCTCAACTCCTAGCTCCATAAGCACTCCCTAGTTTGGAATCTCCCCTGAGGCAAGTCATTTAGCCTCTCTGTTCCTCAGTGTACTCATCCATAAAATAAAACCTGCCTCTTACAGTTGCTAGAGTAATTAATGTGACACTGTACAAAGCAATCAGCACAATGCTTGGCCTCTAATGGCTATTATTATTAATATTTGTAACATTTAGCAACGAGGGCAGAACCAGACAAGCAACCCGGAAGATCTGACATGGATTCCGCAGGGTGACAACCCTCCCTGCCTGTGTCTGGGGGGTCCTAGGGCCTGGCCTGGGACTGAACCTGAGCTGGGGCTCAAAAGGCCCTACCTGTGGGGAGGTGAGCCAAGCAGGGCATCCAGCATGTCACTCCCATGGCAAAATGAAGGTCTAGGTCACCCAGGACCAAGAGACCCTGTCCAGGACAGCAGCAGGGCCTCTCTCTCTAAACGAAGCTGGTAAGCTCTCATTGCAGGCTGGAACACACCAGCTTAGTCTGGGCCTCCTGGTCAGACCTGAGTGGACAGAGGGCACTGGACCCCAGACCAGGAGGAACAGGGAGGTCAGCATGGCCTTGGGTGCACACCAGGCTCCCTGGTGGGCCACTGCTTCCTCACCTGTAAACAGAGGACCTAGACCCACTGATCCTTCAGGCTTCTTCAATCAGCTGCAAACAATGAAATCTGCTTTCCGGATAGTTTCAGCAGAGAAGGGATTTATTAGCGTGGAGACAAAACTCACCCCAGTTCCTGCCACCATTTTGAGTAAGTGAGCGAACCACATCTCCCAACCAGAAAAAAGGAACCAAAAATAAGAGGAGTGTTCCATCTAGTTCTGGCCCCCCAAACAAACAGAATCTCAAGCCTTTCCCATTATTGGCAGAGCCCATAACAAAACAAAACAAAACGAAACAAACAAACAAAAAAACCCCAAAACCTTTATCCCTGACTTTTGCAATGCTGATACCTGAAAATTTATCACAATCTTTGAGGATAACGCGTGCAAATGGCTACTTCCACCATGAATGGACTCAGTCTAACTCAGCAACCTTGATAGCTTTGCCCTGGGTTTTTTCTTTAAATTCCTGTTGTCTTTCTCCTTATGAAGTCTGACTCCCTTGAACTTCTTTACAAGGCAGCTTATTCTTTTCTAAATTCTTTGTCTCTGGGTCTTCTTTTCACATTATGACTGCACCGAATGACTGAGGGGGGCAGAGAAACAGATGCAAGGTTAAGTGTCCATAAGGAACATCTCAAACTTGGTCACAGAACTGGCCTGAAGTGGATCCACGTGGCTGATCCTGCCATGCACTGAACATCAAGATCTCAGGCAGACAGCACTAATGGGAGATGTCCAGGACAGGAAATGCACCGCCCGGGGACAAGACCACGCCCTGGGAATAAGGGCAGGTTGGTAAATCCACCAAGACCCAGCATGACCTTTGGAGCCCCATGGATGTGGGTTTGAATCTTGTCTCCACCATTCATGATACTTAGACTTTCTGAGCCTCAGTTTCCTCTTCTGTAAAATGGGAATAATTAGAACCCACTTCATCAGTGTGTTGTAAAGTTTAAAGGGCCAGGAGCAAAACAGGCCCCCAGCGCCCTTGACTTTGCTTCCTATCCTTGAGCCTATAGGCACCAACATGGGGCTGGGGCCCAAGGATGGCGGCAGCCAGCAAGGGCAAGGAGGGAAATGGGGCCCTATATTGACCAAAGAGAAAGAGTTGGGAATGGCCCCAGGTGTTAGAAATGGGAACATTGACAGCTACGGGGAAGAGAGGGGAAGGGCTGGGGCTCTGGATGGAGACAAAGGTCTGTTTGCATAAGTTGGCCCCAGCATCAGGGTCTGATAAGCTGACAGCAAGATCAATGCTGAGCCCACGGGGGAGGCTGGAACTATGGGACATCTCCAGCCTCCACTCAGGCTTGATCCTGTCACCTGGCCTCCAGCCAAGCTTACTGCTGGATCTGAAGGCCCCAGTGAAGTGAGAGGAGGGTTTTGCAGGGAGGGCAAGGGGGTAAGTGCTGTGTGCTACATCCCCGTTCCCACTTCTGCCCGTGATAGATGGGAACGTGACCTTCCAAACTTGGCCACTTTCATCACCACCTAGCCCTGCTCTCTGGGCAGCTATTAGCTGAGGCCCTACGTGACTCTGGAAGCACAGGAGCTTGGCCATGGCCAGAGAAAGAAGTCAAGTCACCTTTTAGCTCCACCCAGGTGTGCATCACCACCCCCTCCCTTGGCAGCCACACTCTGCTGGGTCCGCTGTGTCACAGCGGCCAGTCTCTCCTGCCACTCAGCAGACAGCAGGTACGATGGCTGAGACATCACCAGACACAAATCCCTAACCCCTGGCTGACGCCAGGGACCAGAGGACTCCTCAAAGGAACAATCGCCAGCATGGCCACTGAATGGCTGAAAACCCTGAGGCTGCTCCTCCAACCCTAAGGACCCGGCCTTGGGACGGCAGCCTTGCCTCTGGGCCTGGGACTCCAGGAACCTCAGAGTCACATCGCTTCTATATAGACACCTGTGTAGCCCTCCAATCTCATTAAATCCTCACAAAAACCCTGATAAGCAGCCAGGGCAATAATGGTCCTCCGCTTTGCCCAAACTGTGAAGCTGAAGCTCAGAGAGGCTTAGCGACTTGCACAAGGTCACACAGCCAGGAAGTACCAGAAGTGAGACAGAAACCGGGGCTTCAGCCTCGAGGAACATGCTCTCTCCTCTCTACCTCAGCTGCACCTTTCAAGGAGTGAGCTCCCCGTCAGTTGGAGGGGCAAGCTGAAGCTGTGGAGGGGCCTTCTCGGGAGGCGGCACTTGGGGACGGCTCAAAGTCCTGGGTCAATTCATACGCAGATTTGTCATGACTTCTCTTGAGAAGAAATCACAGTTTGTTCTTTGAACAGCATCGGCCACAGACCTACAACATTAGCCACTTTTCCTTCCCCATCACAAGGAGGGAAAAACACCCCAAATCGGGCAAAGGCCTCTTTCATTTCTCCCTTGACTTAAGCAGCAGAAAGAGCCCTGTGCTCAGGGCCAAGCCTTCACGTAGTAGATTCCTGGCTCTGCCACGCAAGTCGTGTGGCTTTGGATAAAGCAGCTCAGCTCCGTAACCGGGTCATCTGTAAAATGGGAATGATGCCACCATCACTACACCCATCTCAACATGCTTCAGACCTGGGGGTTTAGATTCCCACTTTTTTCTCTCAGCCCCTCCTGGAAAAGAGAAGGCCCACTGGGGATCCCTGCTCCAGCCTTCCTGATCCCCGAACCTCCAGCTCACAGCCTCAGCTCAAACTCAGTTTACCAGGAGCCAAATAAGGAGCTCAGTTCAACAGGAAAACAGCACAAGCAACTGTCTGACCAAATTGGCTTGTCAGTCACTCTGCCCAGACAGGGCCCAGGAGAATCACCGGATCTGCACGCAGGAAAGAATGATTGGTAAGCTTTGAGGCCAGGAGGGAAAACACCCAGTAAAGACCGAACATGGAGAGAATGCCTCTGTCCAGGTTTCCATAGCAATCCCGGGAGAAGCAGGAAGAGCACGTGCAGGCAGAATTCAGAGATGGCATCCGGCAATCACCTCGTTCCGCCGTGGGTCATCAGCACCCCCATCACTCAGGGAACCAGCTCCCATTCCAAAGCCACCAGTCCTCAGACCCTGAATCCAAGCAAACATCCCACTCGGAATCCCTCACACCCTCTTCTCCAGGGTCTGCGACAGTTTGGGAGAGGAATCTTAAAATCTTATTTATACTTTACATCAGAAAATATATAGAGAGAATTGCCTCATCACGTCACTATTCTTTCTTTTTTTTTAATTAATTTTTATTGGAGTATGGTTGCTTTACAATGGTGTGTTAGCCTCCACTGCACAACAGAATGAATCAGCCATACACATACAGAGATCCCCTCCCTTTTGGACTTCCCTCCCGTTTAGGTCACCACCATGCATTAGGTAGAGTGCTGTGAGAGTTCAAAAATATGATGCAATGTTTAATAAATTTGACCATAATTATTTTTCCTCAAATTTGCACAGCATTTCACAGTCTGCAAAGAGCTGTACCTCCGTTATCTCAGGGAAATCTCACACTGAACCGTAATCACCCCTATTTGGCTGTGAGGGAACGGGGGGCTTAGAGATGAGTGATTTCCCCAAGGTCCTGCCACTAACGGCATGGGTGGGACTTAAAGCAATGATGTGGGACTCTTAGTCAAGTTTTTTCCAAACTGTCATTTAGAAATTGGGGGAAATTTTAATTCTGAAGGAGCAAACGTGAAATATTTTATTAAGGAGAGTGGAAGATATAGCCAGAAAACCAGTATGTTTGACGAAGGACGACTATACATGTGATCAAGGGCAGATACAGCCCAACAGAAATCCTCCCTGACAGGTTCGGCTGGGCTGAACCCGAAGTGAGAAGAAGCATGTGGGGAAAAGGCAGACAATAAAACAATTAAAGTAACAGCTGCCTTTTATCAAGTTTTCTCTAGGTTGGCCACTGTTCAGAGGGTTTACATTGGAAAATCTAATGTAATCTTCCAATCTCACAAGACAGGTGTTTCTATCAGTTAGGATGTTTTAGGTTGCAAGTAATAATATTTTGTTTAAAAAAAACCAAACTGGTTTCAACACTAAAGGAGCCTGCCAGCCAAGATGGCACTTAAAGTTCATGCTGTGAGCTCTCCCTCTGATCCCAACACATGGCACTCATAGATAAAATATAAATAGTGAGAGCTAAAGAGGCATAGCCACTTTCAAAAGCAAGATACATATCTTTCTGGACTAGATATGATAGAAAAGAACAAAGAGAAAAGGCTGGTGAAGTTGCAGATCTGCTGGGATTGGGGCCAAGAGGCAGGCAGAGGTGGCCAGGAGATCTATCTCACTGGGTACGAGGGACGAAAATGCAGGAGGTAGGGATTCTGATCTAGATTCACTGGCCTGGCATGGGATTTTCCTACCAGAGAAAAGAGTTAAAAACAAACTGCAATGTACTCCAACCCATGTTTGGGGTTTGCATGGAGGTCTGTGATTAGGAAGGTGGAAGTAGGGAAGTGCAGCCTTCCAGCCAGGACCTGGGCAAGCCAGCCAGGCTCGTGGATCTGCAGCCCCTTCTATCTCCTCAAAGAATTGGAGCGTCGACCACCCAAATGAGAGCAGGCCCTTGGATGGGGGCCTCAGTGACAGGGTTGGAGATGACTACAGAAGGGGAATGTGGCATTGGGGGAGTTGAGGGGATTCCCATTCAAGATATTCCTACAAAGCCAAGTTCCAAAACACATGAGGAAGTCTAGCACTAAGAAAGACAGCCAGCAAAACCAATATGCAGGAGGCTAATTCACCCCAGACCAAAGTAGAATAACAGAGCAACCAGAAGATCATTGTTCTTATTCAAGACCCACAAAGGAAGAAATAACATGAATCATAGCATTAACGTATTGTGAAACAAAAACAAACAGAAATGAAACAAGGTCAGAGGTATTTTTAAAAGAAGAACCTGAAAAAAAAAAAAAATAAAATAAAATAAAAAAAAAAAAAAAAAAAAAAGAAGAACCTGTTAGAAATGCTGGACACAAAATAGATATGCACTTAATTTACATTTTTTTCGATAAGAGTGATAAATGCTAGAGGATAAATTTAAAGAGAGAATGAATACATTGGATGATGCTGCTGTAATAATAACTCAGACCACAATACAGAGAAATAAATAAAAATATTAAAGAGCTATTAAAAAACCAGAAAACTCTGGCTCAAACATGTGTCTAATGAGAGTGCCAGAAGAAGAGAATAGAGAGCATTGTGAGGAAGCAATTTTCAAAGGGATGATAAAGGGTAAGTATTTTCCAGAATTGAAGAAAAATGTGGGTCCTCAAATTGAACATGTATACTGAGGGCTAAATAGAATACATTTTTTTAGACCACATCTAACTATATATCTTGTGAAACTAAAGAACATCGAGGATAAATAAAAAGTTATTCTAAAAAAATGATCAGATACAAAAATTAAAAAATATAAAGACCTGAGGCTTCTCATCACTACAATAGAGGACAGAGGGCAAGGGAGCTAAATCTTCAAAGGACTGAGCAAAAATAAGAGGCAGTCTAGAATTATATCCCCTGCTAAACTATCATTCAAGACTGAAAGTGAAATTGACATTTTCAAACATAAAAGACTAAACGTTTACCAGCCAAGGAATCTAACTCAAAGAAGTAACAAATATTTTACTTTAACGAGAAGAAAAGAGAAATCAAGAGGAACAAGTGTCATGCAAGAAACAAGGTGAACTTGGAAATTGGTAAAATATGTTCATAAATTTAATTAATTGGTAAATAATGCTATTTAATTACAATATAATTACTAAACACACTCCTGAACAACATGAATTAAAAAGAAATTCACAGTAGAAATTTATGAAATATTTAGAAGCAAATCACAATCACTATACTTCATGTAAAATTTGTGGGACATGATTAAAGTCACACCTGAAGGAAAAATCTAGCTTTCAATGTACTTATTAAAAACCAAGAGGGGCTTCCCTGGTGGCACAGTGGTTGAGAGTCCTCCTGCTGATGCAGGGGACACGGCTTTGTGTCCCGGTCCGGGAAGATCCCACATGCTGCGGAGCGGCTAGGCCCGTGAGCCATGGTCACTGGGCCTGCGCGTCCGGAGCCTGCGCTCCGCAACGGGAGAGGCCACAACAGTGAGAGGCCCACGTACCGCAAAAAAAAAAAAAAAAAAGATACAAGAAAGAGTTGAAATCATTAAAAAAAAAACACAAAAAACTATGTACAACGTCAATGATGACAAGGACAATTTTCTATAAAAAGAGAAATTACAAAAACTGACCGAAAAGAAATAGAAAACCTGAATAAACAATAACATTTTAAAAATATAATAGGTAGTCAGAAGCTTCTCCCTCTTCCCAAAGATACCTAGCCTGTTACAGAAGCAAATTTTGGAAAACCCTCAAGAGATAGGTAATTTCTATTTTACACAAACCCCTTCAGAGAATTGGGGGATGGGGAGGGGGGACTGACCTCATTTCATAAGGCTTGTGTGATCTTACTACCAAAACTGGACAAAAAAATCACAGTTCAAATTTAGTTGTTAATATGGATTTTTTAAAATGCTAAATAAAATAGTGACAATTCCATTCCAGCTGTATATAAAATATAATATGACCAAAGAGAGCTATCCCAGGAAGGCAAAGGCAGCTCAGTATTAGCAAATCTGTTGATATAATTCAACATATTAGCAGATTAAGGAGAAAATATTATACAATCATACCAAAAGATGCACAAAAAGCATTCAATAACATTCAACACCCATCTGAGATTTTAAAAAAGGAAGAAAAGTCTTAGCAAAATTCAAATGGAATATAATTTCCACAACCTTATTTTTTTTGTTGTTGTTTTTGTTTGTTTGTTTGCGGTACGCGGGCCTCTCACCGTTGTGGCCTCTCCCGTTGCGGAGCACGGGCCCAGCCGTTCCGCGGCATGTGGGATCTTCGTGGACCGGGGCACGAACCCGTGTCCCCTGCATCGGCAGGCGGACTCTCAACCACTGCGCCACCAGGGAAGTCCTCCACAACCTTATTAAACGTACATACCAAAAACTTCCAGTAAACTTTATACTCTATGATGAAATTTGAGGCTCCTTCCCAATGAAATCAGGAAAAGGACAAGGGTGCCTGCTATTGGCAGCACTATTCAAAATTGTACTGGAAGTCTGGCTAATGCTAGAGAGATAGTGATAGAGACAGGGATAGAGAGACGGAACTAGAATGGAAGCTATAAACATAAATGTGTCATTATTTGCAAATGATATGCTTATCTGCACAGCGAAATACCCCATAAATGCTCACTGAGTGAGTGAGTGAGTGAGGGATGAATGAATGCAGTTTGGTTCCCCCGGATCAGAGAGAAACAGGAAACCTTCCAGAGCCTTGGGAGGCCAGCTGCCCTGCTCATTAGATCACATAGCTCTGCCACTCCGAAGTCAGGAAAAGCCTCTCCATCATAGATATTTTGCATTAATTTTGCTTTCCAAATATTGCATTGAAATATCATTTATCTCGGTTACCGAGTTTTTTGGTGCCCCCTTAAATTCTGGGAGTGTCTCACTCCCCTCACCCTGGTCCCTGCAGAGGCTGACGGGTCCTCACGCATTGACGCTGCCCCACCACCCAACCAGTGGATATTAAGCTTTGGGGCTGAGAGATACCGGATCTATTAAGGGATCCCTTGCTTCAGTGCCTCCCACACACGTGTCAGTGCTGTCATTCAGCCATTCAGACGTGCCAAGACAAGGCTGACAGCCTTCCTGTCTGAGTCTGAGGAGGTGGGGGGGCGGAGTTGTGCCTGGGAGCCAATTTCACACCAAATGCAAGGGGGCTGGTTTCTTTCTCCAGCTGGGGCAGATGCTTTTGTCTGTTCAGCTGAGCAGCCTTCTCCAAAGGACCCAGCTCTCTCCTGGGGACCACAGCCCACAGGACTACCATCCTACCGCCTTCTGAAAAACAGCTGCATTCACACAGACCCACAGAGCACCCGACTCTCCTACATCTCCTCCGATCTTAGCCCAGGAAACTGACATTCCTGGAGCCCTTACTTATGCTAAAGAGGCAGGCAGCAGACCTTGAGACTCGAGCAGCCTCCGTTCAAACTCCGGCTCTGCCGCTGACTAGCCGTGTGACCTTGGCAACCAGACGCTGAACTTTTCGGAGCTTCCGTTTCCTCATCTGGGAAAAGGAGATCCGAACACCCGCTTCCAGGGTTCGTGAAAGGATTAAATGGAGATAATGCCCATAAAGTGCTTGGCCACGTGCTGTTTGCTGTGAATGGTGGTTATTGCCAGCAACAAATATGTCATCAACGGTGTTAAATAAAGATGCAAGCCCTATGATGTGGGAGGGAAACAAAAGGGGCCATTGTTTTGCTGAGGAGGGTCTTATGGAAGAGGCAGTACCGGAACAGGGTCTGGGAAAATGAGAGGACCCGGCAGGCAGAGGGGGGCCGGAAAGGACACGGCAGGCTGAGGGAGCACGTGAGCCTGTTTGGACCTCAGAGGGCAGAGTGGAGCACGGTAAAGTGAAGGGACACTGGTGAGTGGATAGACCAGTGGCTGAGGGTCAAGTGAGGGGCTTACAAAGCCATGCCAAGGAGCTGGAGGTGCAGCGGGCAGCCAATGCCGTTCTGGAGAAATATGGTGCCGGGAGATGACCTGGTGGCCACTTGGAGGGCTGTCTAGATGGGAGCCCCTCTTACTTCCCAGCCACACCTCTCTTCCTCCTTAGATCGTGAGCTCCCGGAAGGCAGGGACTGGTCAGATCCATCTCGTGGTCCCCACTGCCCAGCATGTGACCCCACTCAGTGCTCAGCAAATGAACGGAGACTGGCTTCCAGAAGGCCTAAAGCACCTCTCCCCTGATCCCTCGCTCCCCACGAGAATGGATCCAAATCGAATGCAAGATGGAAGAAAGTTCACTCGCTAAGGGGGAGGAGGCATGGTCTGGTTAATTGGATTTCAGAACACCAATCGGCCTGATATTTCTTTCTTTCTTTCTTTCTTTTTTTTGCGGTATGCGGGCCTCTCACTGCTGTGGCCTCTCCCGTTGCGGAGCACAGGCTCCGGACGCACAGGCCCAGCGGCCACGGCTCACGGGCCCGGGACCCTCCCGGACCGGGGCACGAACCCGCGTCCCCTGCATCAGCAGGCGGATTTTCAACCACTGCGCCACCAGGGAAGCCCGGTCTGATATTTCTTGAGGCAGGATTTTCAACATCGAGAAAGCTTGAGAAACTTCTCTTTCCTGCTGGCCAACGTGCTTCTGCTCATGAAGCCCTCTCTCCTACACAGCAGTGTGATGGTTCATTTTATGTAGCAGCTTGGCTGGGCCAGGGGTGCCTAGATATTTGGTCAAACATCCTTCTGCATGTCTCTGTGGCGTTTTTGGATGAGATGAACATTTAAATCAGCAGACTGAGTCAAGCAGGTAATCCTCCCCACGTGGGTGCGTCTCATCCGGTCAGTTGGGCCTGAATAGAACAAGAGGCTGACCCTCCCCCGAGGAAGAGAGAATTCCTCCTAGCTGACTGCCTTCAGACTCAAACTGAAACATTGGCTCTTCCTGGGTCTCAGGCTTTCAGACCCAGACTGGAACTAACCCACCAGGCTCCCTGGGGTCCCCAGCTAGGTGACTCACCCTGCAGATTGTGGGACTTGTCAGCCTCCATCCATAATCACGTGAGCCAATTCCTTATAGTAATATTAGGAAGTGTGTGCATGTATACTGTATATATAGACCACTGTATGTGCATATGTATATATAAAGTATACATACCATATATGTATGTGTATATATATACTACTGGTTCTGTTTCTCTGGAGAACCCTGATGAATACGGGCAGTCAGGCCAGGGCCACTGCCCAGGACTAGAAGGGTGGGGGAGGACAGCCTGGGACACTTATGCCCTTGGACTTAGAGGAAATCTTCTCTTTCTCTTAACTCTCCAGACCCACTCTCCCTGGTGTTGGCTTTTCCTTGCATTGTAGCAATAAGATTTTAAGAGTTGGGTTTGAGAATTAAGGGGTGAAACAGTGTGACTCTCCTGGGTCTGAGGCTGTTCAGACATAAGTAGCTTAGAAGAAAGAAAACCGCCCATGGGGTGCAACCAGTTCACCTGAAATCTGCATCGAGGTTTGGGTACCAAAACCTCGGCTACTTAAAAGTGGGTTCGTTTGCCTCTGTGGCAGAGGTGTATCCTAAATAGTGCAGGGTCTCTCATCTGACATGCGCCTCATGCAATGTGACTTCAGTAGACCTCCTGCTGACAGGCAGGATCTACGCTTCCCTCCCTTTGAAACGGATCAGGTTTAGGGACAGCTCCAACCCACAGAGTTCAGTAGAAGTGACGCCTTGTGACTTCTGAGGCTGGGTCATAGGAAGGATAGAGCTTCCACCTAGTTGGTGCTGTTTGGGGAACGTTCACTCTGGAGAAGTCAGCATGTTGTCAGGAAGCTCAAACTAGCCCACAGGGAGAGGAACTCAGTCCCCCAGCCAATGGCCAGCAGCATGTGAATGAACGAGCCTTTGGAATTGTTGCACTTTATTTATTTATTTAGGCTGTGCTGGGTCTTCGTTGGGACGTGCGGGCTCTCTAGTTGCAGTACATGGGATCTTAGCTCCCTGACTGGGGATCGAACCCCCGCCCCCTGCATGGGGAGTGCAGGGTGGTAAGCACTGGACACCAGCGAAGTCCCGACCTTGGGAATCTTAAGGACGGGATGATGTCCCTGGGTCCTCTGATCATAGTACCATCTTGTGGCATTCCAATCTCACCATCTTTGCATCACGGAGAAGAGGAGGTGACAGGAGGGAGGAAGGAAGGAAGGGAGCACAGGATCGCAGCCCAAAACAGCTGTGCCTTCCTAAAGGGTACTCACCCACCCTTGTGTGACAAATGAGTCTCTGACTGCCCTAATGACAAGGTCAGCTTGGTCAGACAGCAGCACCGGGATTGTCGGGAAGATCTTTGTGTTCTGATGACCGTCCTCCAGTGGCAAAGCCAAGCAGGCCTGAGAGTGCTGGCAGCCTGGTCCAGAACCCTCAGCTGGAGCTCTGCGCGCAGAGCAGGCAATGCCAAGCCCAGAGCCCATTAGGGAAAGAACACGATTGCTGGAGCCCCAGAGTGAGGGTCAGGACAAGAGGATTACAATGGGTTGGAAGTCGAGCCACCCAGAGACATGCGTCACAGGCAAGTGGCAGGTGCAGGAGCGCAGGGTCTCAGAGGAGTGGGCTTTGCGGGCTGCAGGCAGTGCCTCTGCGCCCCCTCCAGCAGCCCCGCTTTGCCTGGCCCACATGGCCATGGCGGTGAAGAAACACCTGCCATGGGCAAGCAGCAAGGGCCCGTGTTACCCACATCACCACTAGGTGTGACACAGGGCTCAAGGAGCACCAGGGGTGGGGTTCTAATTCACACTCAATGAGGAGGAAAGTGACACGATCATGTTGGTTGGCTGAACCAACCCTTCCTGTCCCCTTTCAGCCCTTTCGGGGCCCCTCCCCGGGGAAGCATCTCACCCACTCATGACTTGGCCCCTGCGAGGGGACCAGCTGGCCAAGGTCATGCTTCACTGAAGCCTCCCAGCTCAGCCCCCGACTTAGACACTGGAGCCAACATTGGCCCATCTGACTATGTTCACAGTCAAGCAAAAGCAGTCCTGGCCCTTGCAGCCCTGAAGCCGATACGCTCCTGCTTGGCAAAGCAGGCGGGGTCCACGGAAGCGTTGGCAGGTGCCGACAAGCAGCCCGGACGCCAACCCATCGAGAGGATTCAGGGCGCCTGCTCACAAGGCCACAGTGTAGATGTACTTCTATGAGCCCCTGCCTCTCCTCTGATGAATGGTACTCAGCTGGCCCATGGGGGCGGGGTGGGGGGGGCACTCGCTCATCCCAGAGCTCTCCACTGATGGAAGTTCTTCATGGTTTCTCCTTCCCAGCCCCTCCACGCTTTGTCATGCCTACCACGGTCACTAACACGGAGTGCCCCCCAAAACACTTGTTTAGATGCCCCTTAATCTGAGTCATTCCATTTACTCTTTTAGAAGCCCGGCTCCCAGAATGGCCCAGCCCCAGGTTCTGGATTGATGATACAGGCAGAGCGTTGGCACAGCAGGTCCATTCCACGCAACCCTGGTCCCGGCGTTGGATGGGTGTAGGAACCCTCCTGCATACTGCCGACAGCCAGTGCTGGAACCCACCAGGCCCTGGGACAGCTGTGTCCCCCAGTGAAGTCCCCACCCCTGCCTCACATCATGTCTTAGTGTCAGAAAAGGTATGGGGCTACATCACCTTGGCTCAACTGGAACTACAGTTCTCAGAATTCCCTTTCCTGCATGCTTCCAAGTTCAGGGTGGCCTCAGAGAAATAGGCATGAGATTTGGGAGGCAGAAAGACTCCAGGCAGGGTTGCCGCTCTCACACAGCATCTCTCAGCTGCTGGCTCACTTGCCAATGTGGCGGAACACCTGGCTTACCTCTTCCAGCTCCTCCTGGGTCTCTTCCTTTTATCTCTCCACGTCTTGGGCCAGGTGTCTGCTCAACTCGGCAATAAAAGATACCAGCTTCTCCTCCGGGTCACCTGTGTCATCAAGATTGGAGGCCACGCGAAACAGACACAGTCAACAGTGCGCTGGTAAGTGTCTGACAGCCAGCTCTCCAGGCGCAGGCCCAATGTGAATCTTGGTTGATCTTGTTTACTATAACAAGTAAGACAAAAGTGAAACAATGAAGATGTGTGAAGAATTTCACCTGTTCGTCAGTGTTGCAAGCTACTTCTTTGCTAAGCTGGAAGTTGTTTGGGGGACTTCCCTGGCGGTCCAGTGGTTAAGACTCCATGCTTCCAAAGCAAGGGGTGCGGGTTCAATCCGTGGTCAGGGGACTAAGGATGCCACATGCCATGCAGCGTGGCCAAAAAAAAAAAAAAAAAAAAAGTAGTTTTGAATACCAAAAGGGTATTTCTTTTATCCACAGTATAACTGCTTCAAATATTAGACATTTTAAAGTTTAATTTGCTTTATTAACATTCTGTCCATCACCTTCTTATGTCTAGACAACTAACAAAATAATTAATCAAGGCCTGATTTGAGCATTTGCGGATTTCAATGGTATAAATACTCCCACAGGGGCTAATTTCAAGCTACTAACATGACATCCCTGAACGTGAAGTTGGGAAGAGGGGTGCGGTAGCATACCACTATATAGTATTTCCACCACAGAGATAAAGTCAATATAAATAACCCCAAGAGCACAGGTAATAAGACATAGCAGAATAATTAAGAAGTAACAAGTTTTTTTAAAATGTAATTTATTTAATTGTAAGTTTATATAATTTAATTTTTATAATGGCTGTGTTTAACAGCTGGATCACAGAATTCTTAAAAACTTAGTAATCAGCTCTCACAAGACAGTTTCAGTCAGCTCTGGCACGTCCCTAGTTCCAGTTGTCTTCATGGTTTCCAGCTTGCCTTTGCTGTCCCCAGGTTCACATCCAGCTTTCCTTTCCACCAGTCGGCTCTGCTGAATTCAAGTGACTTCAGATCCAATGCCAGACACAGAAGCAACAACCTTACATGGAGGTCTTAGGACTGTTTATTGCTTCAGACTCCTTACTGCTTTATCCCAACTGAGTCACACCAGTTTGATTTTTTTACTCCCTACCACCTCTGGTTTCTTTTTGGCCGCGCTATGCGTCTTGTGCGAATCTTAGTTCTCCAACCAGGAATCGAACCCATGCACCCTTCAGTGAAAGCCCGGAGTCTTAACCCCTGGACCGCCAGGGCAGTCCCTTACATAGAGGTCTTAACTGGTTCCCACAACTGCATAAAGGCTACCTCCTATCACATAACCCTTATTCTAGAAAACCTAACATGTTTCTGCTTCTATGATTGAGCCCTGATTGATACAGAAATGAGAATTCATGAGGCCAAATAGGATGCTGGCCACCCCTGAAGCAACCTCCAGGGATCTGCGACCATTTCTCAATACTGCAAGGATGTACCCATCTTCCAAGCTGCTCCTAGATCAGACACACCCACACATCCACAAGAATGCACATACTCTCCCTACAGGCATGGGATGGAAAGATGCAGAATCAGGCCTTGGACCGTTATTCCCAGCCTGGCAGAGCAACCAAAGCATTAGGGACAGGATGATTAAGACGACCCCTGAGGGGCCATCCCAGCAGCAGAGTCCACCAGGCCTCAGGTGGTTGGGCCTCAGGGAACTCCTGGGGTCTCCCAGGATGTGTGGGGGACACAGGCATGAATCCTTGTAGCAACTAATCAGGGTGGAAGGGCTCTCCTTGTTTAGCATTTGTTCACTCATTCATTCGATCATTCATTCACACACTGCCTGTTTGGTGCCAAGCTTTGGGCTGAACCCTGGGGGCACAGTGGTAAAAACAGATGCTTTTCCTAAATACAGTGTGGTACCCTGGAATGGATTCTGGGACAGAAAAGTGGCATTAGCAGAAAAAGTGATGAAATCCAAATGAAGTCTATAGTTCAGTTAATAGCATTGTACCTACATCAGTGTCTTAGTTTTGACAAAAGTACCTAGTCATGTAATATGCTAGCATCAGAGGAAGTGGGTGAAGGGGATACAGTAGGTGTGCTATCTCTGCAACTTTTATGTAAACCTAGAATTCCTCCAAAATAAGTTATATTTTAAAATATGGGAAAAAAATAGACAACCCCTCCACCCTCCCACCAAGGCCAGGGACAAACAGATGGAAAACGGGCCAGACTAAGGCAAGGCTTCCCTTCTAGGGAGGCGGCGGAGGACTCAGCAGACTTAGAGCAGAAACCAAGCCCAGAGCTTGAATGAAGACTCGGGCACCGGGCTCAGGAACTGGTCAGAGGAGGAAAATGGAGACTTGAAGGGTCAGAGCCTCTTCCTGGTTTCTGGTAAGTGCACCGGGATACCTGGTGAGGCAGAACTGAAATATTTCTAGGGAGTGAAATTTAAACGTTGCAGTTACTTCTTCAAGTAGGCGAATTGTTCTGGGAAAATCCCCCTGGTCCCTGTATAAAACCCATTGCCTTTCAAGGGAGAGTTGCAACCGGACATTTTTCTGGCTAACATACTGGCTGCGCCTGCCAACACTCCTTGGCAAGCAGAAGGTGTCTCGGAGATTGGCTCCTGGGGTAGCTTCTCAGCAAATACGCCAACGTTGCGCTCTTCCATTGTGAAGTGCAAACCTACTGGAATCTCTGAGACATTTTGAAGCTGCTGAGATCAATCAACAGGAAGTGACACTGCGGGGCTGAGAGCCACCCTAAGGGGATGGGGCAGCCTGGAGAGGCAACCCAAGCTAATGTAGGAGAGTGTTGGTCTTGGCACCGTGTTTGTCTGAAGCTAAGAGAAGCCCCATTGCCAGCCCACCACGTGACAAGGATGTGGCTGAGAACACAAGGGCGAACCAGAGAACAGTTGGCTCAGGGGTCCCACTGCGGAGCGCCTTGAACCCAAGGGTGAACCAGAGAACGGTTGGCTCAGGGGTCCCACTGCGGAGCGCCTTGAACCCAGAGGAACGTGAAGGAAGGAGAACCAACATCCTCGAGAATGGCTTGATCAGTGCGGAGATCTGAACCAGCAAGTGGAGCATCGCTAGCAAGGACAGGAGAACACTGCCTTGTGCTGGACCAGTTCCCGACAACCGCCCTGTGTTGCAACGGCAGCTGCAACCAGCCTGTCTGCTGGTGGACTGATTGCATTTCCCAGTTCTACCAGCACAAGCGTACAGAAACTGGACTGACCATTTTGGACAGAGTGTACCCTGAGATTTCTATTATAATCCAAAAGCCCTGAGATATTTGCTCAGATTTTTTTAGATATGTCAAGCGGCGGGCTAAACCCATTTTTAGTTAAAAGGATGAAATGTGACCAAATTCCCACCCACACTTATGAAGCTGAGCATCTCAGTTGTAGAGACTCATCTCAACTCACTTCCTTGATTAGTCTCTGCTAGGTCCAACGTCTTCACCTATCCCAGAAGGGCTGGCTTCAAGTTTTGAACCCAAGACTTTAAAAGCATATTTGTTTTCTTCAAAATAGAAACAAGGGCCATCAGTTGATGACTGTGGCTTAGAGGTGGAAGGTGAGGCTGCAGATCAAAGAAGGTGGAGGAAGGGCTCCAGCTGTTTGCAGAATCCTCAGGCTGGGTCCTTGTTGCCATGGAGAGGTGCCTCCTGGACTTTCAGAAGCATCTTTCTCAGGCACAGCTCTGCTCTTTCCGGACAAATAAGGCAGCAGACACCTGGTCTTCTTAACCTCTAAAGCCCAGAAGTGTCAGTGAAAGTCACAGATTCTGAAGGTAATTGGTCTGAAAGAGCACAGAGCAGATGGTGGCCTCCCTGAGGCAAGGAACTCCAAACCTTCTTCCTCCAAGTGCCCTCTGGTCTGTCCAAGGTCAGCCTCTTGGACATCCCAGAATGGATCTGCCAACTCAAGCCCTGCCATCTGCCTGGGTCTCAGTTAACCCATCAGGACCACGGAGCTGCAGGGACATCAGCCACAGCTTATCCTCCAAGATAGGGATGGAGGAAGGACACAAGGAAAGAGACAAGAACTTTGGAGTCAAACAGACCTGAATTCATTTCCCAACTCTCTCTCTCTCACTAGCTCAGTGACTTTGGGCAGGACACATAACTCCTCAAGGGCCTCAGTTTCCTCATACCTAAAATGGGACAGTAATAGTAACTATCTCATTAAAATATTAAAGATTACATATGAAAATGCACATAAAGTGCATTTAGCAGAATCTGGCCTTAGAAAGCACTCAAAAACTGCGAGCCATTGGAATGTGCACAGCACTTAGTTTCCAAATTCTCTCTTCCCACTTTCTGCTTGATCTTCACAGCGATTCTGTGAGGAAACTGAGTATATATTTTGCCCCCAGTTTTAGACGGGGAAACTGGTCAATCCTGTACCTGAGATCACACAGCGTTAGTGATGGGGCCCGGGCTGAAATCTACCCATGGCTGCTGTAAATTATGTGATCACGTTTCCCCTTCTCAGGGCACTTCTTCCCTCCCCCCAAGCCCTGAGCCCTCCCTCCACCCATCACCGGCTGAAAGGGATCAAGAGAGATGAAATCCCAAGGCGCTCATCATTTAATTCATTTTAGGTGATATGAAAGAAAGCCGCTTTGAGGGATAAAGTGGCAGAGCTTTTTGCCACCATTTTCCTTGAGAAAGGTTTCCACAGAGAAAGCTCCGTGTGTTTCCGAAAGGCCTGCCCCCAGCTCCCACACCGGGGAGCTGCTATGTACCACTAGAGCAAGAGAAATAAATCCGCTTCCAGTCTGCTTCTCCACAGCGGAGACCAGGAAGGACCTGCTGCCGCAGCCCGCCTTGGAGGCTGTATGAGAATGTACAAGGCAGGATTAAGTGTGTTTGTGGGAAGGAGGTAGAAAGGCAGCTGCTCTCATGGTCAAAGGGGATCTTGTGTGTGCTCTAGGGAAGCTAGTGCCACTAAGGGAAGTTCCTCTACCTGCACCAGCAGCTGGAGAGTCCCTGCTGAGTGGCTGCTCAAGGAAAACCACTGCCAGCCATCTCTGTTCCCCAATGAGGAACGGAGGCCTGGACCTACTGCTCTTGTCAGTTCCATAGAGAGCTGCCTACTCCTGGGTCTATAGGAGGGCAGCTGGGCTCTCAGTCTGGCAGAAGGAAGGAAAGAGACAGAGATAGAGTTAGAGAAAGAAAAAAACCGAGTGAAAGGCAAAGAAACAGAGAGAGTTAGAAAGAAAAAACAAAAGGCAGTGAGGGACAGAGACAGACAGACAGACAAACAGAGGTAGAGTATGAGTCATAAAGACAGACCAAGAGACATACACAGAGAAAGAGAGACAGAGGTAGAGACTGAGAGAGACAAAGATTAAGACTGGGAGAAACAGCAGGACTTCCCTGGCAGTCCAGTGGTTAAGACTCTGTGCTTCCACTGTAGGGA
Source organism: Phocoena phocoena (assembly GCF_963924675.1). Taxonomy (NCBI): domain Eukaryota; kingdom Metazoa; phylum Chordata; class Mammalia; order Artiodactyla; family Phocoenidae; genus Phocoena; species Phocoena phocoena. The sequence continues at coordinate 49,828,278 of NC_089237.1, forward strand.
GCGTGGGTTCAATCCCCGGTCGGGGAACTAAGATCCCGCATGCCACGTGTGGCCAAAAAAAAAAAAACTGGGAGAGATGGAGATGGGGGTGAGGGTGGGGATGGAGGTGGAGGTGGAGATGGAGATGTGGGGGGCAGGTCACATAGAATGAGGACTTGGATAGAATTTTAAATCTTAGGTTTAAGCCCCAGTTCTTAATTAAACATCACAAATAAGAGCTAGCATTTATTGAGGACTTAAACTATGGGCCAGACACTAAGTTAAGCACTTCCAAGCATCACAGCCTTTGATCTTCACAACAATAAGATGAGTACTGAAATTGTCCCGGCTTTTCAGATGAGGAAACAAACCACGCCAACTGGGATTCCATGTTCAAGGACAGTCTCATGTCAACACTCTGCGATAGAACTAGGGTCTTGTCTCATGAGAGCCATGCGTGGTTTTCGACTACTACCGTTGAAAATGCCTTCTACATCCTTAATGTATCTATGAAGCAGCTGGCTTACAGAAAAGTCAGGTTCATCTTCCCCTACTCTACGTAGCTAAACAAGTCCTAAAAACACCAAGATTGTTCCTGCCTCAGGACCTTTGCACTTGCTGTTCTTCTTGCCTAGAACTCTGTTCCCCAGGGCTTCATTAACAAAACTCCTTCATAGCATTTCATATTGTTTCAGTAACACCACTCAAAATTCCAGTATCACTACTTCGCTCTTGGAGTACCTATGCACAATCATTCTATATACCCTCACCAGGATTATCTTATTTGTTTATTGTTTTCTGTGTCTCCCATTAGAAGGTGGAGACTCTGTTCATATTTGTGTTTCTAGCTCCTAGAGGAAGACACTCAATTAATATTGCTGGGGGCTTCCCTGGTGGCGCAGTGGTTGAGAGTCCGCCTGCCGATGCAGGAGACACGGGTTCGTGCCCCGGTCCGGCAAGATCCCACATGCCGCGGAGCGGCTGGGCCCGTGAGCCATGGCCGCTGAGCCTGCGCGTCCGGAGCCTGTGCTCCGCAACGGGAGAGGCCACAGCAGTGAGAGGCCCGCGTACCGCAAAAAAAAAAAAAATTAATTAATTAATTAATTAATATTGTTGGGGTTTTAGGGGATTGGGGCAGAGGCGGGGCAGGGTTGGCCACGCTGCACAGCTTGAGGAAATCTCAGTTTCCTGACCAGGGATTGAACCCAGGCCTCTGCAGTGAAAGCACCAGTCCTAACCACTAGACCACCAGGGAACTCCGAATATTGTTTTAAGGAAAGTTGAATGAATGAACTGTTCTTTCTGGAACCAAAGACTATCGATCAGATGTTGCCTAGGAGCTAAGAGTTTTAAGCTAGAAGCTAAGCAAACGGTACTACTGATTTCATCCAAGACCCATGCTGGAGGCCACATGGGAGACGAATGGGATCTTCTATATTTTATTATAGAACGTGAACACTGGAAGGACCATCAGAAGTCACATGATGGAGAAATCACAACGTCTCCATCAAGCAGGCATCCCTAGTGGATGCTGTGGTGAATCCACTATATCCCACTAGTGATGTTGCACTGCCCAGCTCCCCCGCTTCAGGCCCAAGGCATTCATCTCCCCAGCTTCCAGGAATGTTGGTGGTTGATGACCCTCAGATGAGTTGTTCTCCTGGAATTGCCCTCAGCTGAAGAGAGCAGCCTTATACAAGGTCACCCCTGCCTCCCCAGGGGATAACTGCATCCAATGACTGGTCAGTGTAAGGTTCCCAGTGGTCAGCTCCCTTGCCTCAATCCAGGACAGTGCTAAAGGGCCATCCCCGCTCCAAGGCTCCCTATGGGGTCAGCTGAAGCCTCATCACAGCTCATCACAGCTCAGCTCTTCTCTGTGCCCAGTCACACTTCCTTTGCCTCTCCCCCCAGATACTGATGACAAGGACACTCCCTTTAAACTTCCGACATTCATGAATTCATCTCAGAGTCATGTCCCAGGGTATCCGGCCCAAGGCTCCACAGCTGCTCATGCATCCCATGCCATCTTTGGGCAACAAGGAGAAAGCTCTTCCTCAGACTGACTAAAATATTCTTCCCTTTGGTGTCCTCCCACCAACAGGTACCAGTACCTTCTCTCAGGACCACACAAGTCAAATCCCTCTCCTTCCAAGTAGCCTCTCAGATATTTGAAATTGGACATCATCATCGATTAACTAGACGAGAGCAATCCTTTCACAATGTATACATGTATCAAATCATCACAATGTACATTTTAAATATCTTACGAGTTTGTCAGTTGCATCTCAGTAAAGCTGATCAAAATGAAAGAAATTAGCCATCATTTTCCTGAAAGCCTCCCGCTACCCTCTCCAGGCTTATCGACCCCACTTCTTTCATCTGTTCTGCACTGAGCACCCACATCTTCCTGCCTGCTCTTACAAATTCCCCACACCCTCAGTGAAGTGTGTCAGCCACAAAAAGAGAAACTCTGTGCCGTGTCTGTGGAACACCCTTTCCCTCCCACCACAAGCACACAGCAATGCCACATTGATGCTAGAGGCCAGAACACCCCCGAGCTTGGATACACACGGAGTTTCTCCTCCATCTTGGTTCCTTCTTCTAAAACCTGAGTTATTTCCTTAGGAAAATGGCCAACGTAGGCAGACCACCTCCCAAGTTGTGTACAATCACTGATGATTCTTTCCATCAGAGACTTTTCTCTTTTGTTCTAAACTACAAATTTTGGCCAAAAAGCATCTGGTTTGTATGTCACCCCACAGGGGTAATAGCCAAGAATCTCACCATTAGCAAAGACAATTTTTTTTTCTATCTCTGGCTTTGGTTGAGTCTCACATCTAATGGATGTTGCACAGTTGGAGGGCTAACAACACATTGTAAAATAGGCTATTGTCTTTAAGAGGGAAAAAAAATCTCATATTAACGGGCAATACACATATGACTATGCCTACAGTTTTTAAAAGATTATGAGCAAGCCAAATGTCTTCTGGTATTCATAAAGAAAAGATAATGTTTTGTCATCACCACATGATGTGCCCCACATCAAGACGCGGTGTCTTTTATCTGGATGTGTGGAAGGGAAAGGCAGTGTGATGTATTTTGTCAGTGCTGTTATCTCCTCTGGAGAGAATACTGAAACGCTGTTGACGATGGAGCATCCATAATGCTGCAGAGAACTTCTTCTGGAGCGCTCACTCTCTCAGTGTTGTGCCGTCTAACTCGGGGATCCGGGCTATACGTCAGTACCACGGTAATGCGGTGATCAGCTCTAAGTGTCCCGCTTCAGCTAATACAACAGGCTTGGAGAGGCCCCGTCTCCAGGTAGATCTGGGGCTGGTACTTGCACATGCTGAGCGGATGTCTATTTCAGAAGGCAGAACATTGTCTGAAGGACACAACACTGTACACTAGGTGGCTGTCTATATGTTTGAAGATAAAGAGCTCATCATTTTTGCCACAGAGAAAAAGATGGCTGTACAGGTGGGATATAATGAATTCCCAATCAAAGCATACCTGTACTGATCAAGAGACAAATAGGGAATTAAAACCACAGAAGGAGTCTGGGAATTATACACTTTAAGACACCCGCTCAGGCCATTACCCTCCTCTCCATATTGTGGAGAGATGCACGAGTGTAGAATAAATCATTAATATGAACGTAGAGTTTGAACTCTGGTTGGATGCCATGGGTTCAGGATGGACCTGAGGACAAAGTAGTACATCATCAAGGGAGGAGCTTGTCAGATTTAAAAGCCTTGTGCTGGGCTTCCCTGGTGGCGCAGTGGTTGAGAGTCCGCCTGCCGATGCAGGGGACGCAGGTTCGTGCCCCGGTCCGGGAAGATCCCACATGCCGCGGAGCGGCTGGGCCCCTGAGCCATGGCCGCTTAGCCTGCGCGTCCGGAGCCTGTGCTCCACAACGGGAGAGGCCACAACAGTGAGAGGCCCGCGTACCGCAAAAAAAAAAAAAAAAGGAAAAATAAATAAATAAATAAATAAAAGCCTTGTGCTATGCAGGAGTGACATTCAAAATGGTTAACTAAGGAGTTCCCTGGTGACCTAGTGGTTAGGATTCTGGGCTCTCACTGCCGTGGCCCGGGTTCAATCCCTGGTCAGGGAACTGAGATCCCACAAGCGGCGCAGTGCGGCCAAAAAAAAAAAAAAAAAAAAGTTAACTAGCATGGCACAGGCACCAACCATTCAGAAGCAGCACTGACCTTAATAACCCATCCAGGTAAACAGGTACTGAGAGCCAGGCCTGCACATGTTCACGCACAGCCTAGGTGAAGGGCAGTGAGCTCTGCTGAGCTATACAGCCTGGCTGCTTGGCACTCCTGGCACCTTTAGCCCACGTAAGTTGCGACTTTACTCTGAAGACCTATATTGGAGAAGGCTCTGGAAAAATCCCCCGGGATCTTCAGCTCCCCTGCACCTGCCGCCCTTTAACAATGCTTTCTCCCTTTGGTTACCTGACCATCCCCAGTTTACTGAGACGCCTATAAGCCTTAAATTAAGAGCAGACTGATGCAGCCTCATCGTGACGCACCAGTCAATTTAGACCCCAAGCTCTGCTGGAGATGAAAGAGCATGTTTGGGTTTTAGTAACAGAATTTTAAAGATTGGTCGGTTACGTGTGCACGGTTACCCAGCCCCTGAATACCTGGCTGCTCTCGGTAAGAGCTACGATACCTGATACCTCAGAAGTCGCGTTCAGAAAGTAGTTACAGAAACTGGAAATAACCATTGATTTCCCTCTCACACAAAAGAAGCCCCAAGATGGGCAGTAGAAAGTTTTCCACAGTAATTAGGAGTTAAGATCTTCAATCTTTCTGCTCCACTATCCTTAGACCATGACCTCCGTCCTCAAGGCCACTCATGACCCAGGATGTCTGCTGGAGCTTTAGCCATACGTGAGTTCCAGGCAGAAATCAGGCAGAAGGAGAGGAAAGAGGGAGAAGTCACACGAACACTCTTTCCCTCCGTTAACACACTGTCTCCGAAGCTCTACTCACCCACTTCTCTTCCCAATCAACTGGGCACCACTAGCTGCCAACAAGCTTAGTCCTTTAGTTAGTTTAGACCCATTGCACATGGAATAGAATTGGGGTTCTGCTATGAAGGACAAAGAGGGGGATGGATATAAGCAGTCCTTGATTTGCCCCATGTGAGAAAGTTCCATGAGGAATTCCCCGGTGGTCCAATGGTTAGGACTCCACACTTTCACTGCCATGGGCCTGGGTTCAATCCCCGGTCAAGGAACTAAGATCCTGGGGCCAAAAAAAAAAAAAAAAAGTTCTGTGACTCTCTGGGGCCATCTAAAGTGATAAAAGATCCCCACCACCACAATGCCTACCTCTATTGTTGCCAAGCTGAGGCTCCTGGAAGAATCCCAGATCCTCCCATGAGCACACAAGGCACCCCAGTTCCTCCAGGGCCCACAGGCTGCCAGAAAGATGTCTACCCCTCTGGGGGGTGGTGAAAAGCTATAACCCTTTATTACCTTTGAGCCTAGATCTTCCCTCCTTCCTCTCTCACTTCCTCCTCCTGGCACAAGGTGACACTAATGCTTGGGGACCTGAGCTTTCCACGAAAAGGTGAGAAGAAGTTACTGCTCTTCACTCCACCTTGAAGGAGGGAAATTAGCCTTGAATCAAGCTAAGAAGACCTCAGGGAGACGACAACAAACCAGGGGTTGGGATGGGGGTCCATGCTAGGTGTCTAGACAAATGTCAGCATCATCTGGAAGTGGTGGCTACCATTTTCCATCCCAGGGAGCTCTCAGGATTTACACCAAGGAATGAGGGTGAACCCAGTGCACAGGTGGTGGTATTAGATGTCCTTCCTGGGGAAGCTGGGGACAGAGTCAGGAATGGTTCGTGCCTTCAAAGAAATTACATCACAATGAATGTGTATTGATAGCTAGGTCAAAACGTAAGAAAGGGGTCAGATGCTGACCTGGGAAGGAGGGGACCAGAGGAAGGAGGCATCCTTCTAGTTCACAGGCTCGGAGAAGACTAACTCTTTTTGAGAATGAGGATGATTGGATGTGGAAGATGGGCAGCACCCTTTGCCATGTTAATGCAAGTGAGCAAAGGCTAGGAAAACAAACACTGCTGGCCTTGTGTTTCGAATCTTGACCCAGTCCTCTCCCCTTCCTCTTCCTTTTCTCTCATCCCTGAATTTCCTCACTGCTTCCTAAGGAGGATGGGAGGAAGGCCTCCTCTAGGCTGGCATGACAATCTTGGACTGATGGTTCTGCAAGCGAGGACTGCCTGGTGCCCCTCAACCACAGCCTGGCCCACCCCTTGGACTCTGTCCACAAATCACTGGCACTCAACACAATGTTTTGGACACATCGATGGGCGAACAAAGAAGCAATTGAAAGGGGGCCACCAGAGCAGCTGAACTTGCTCTTTGAGGGATGTTCTCTATGCAAGGAAGCACCTAGCTACAAAATGGACTTGTTTCAGATCCACCCAGGACTATGTCTCAAAGGGGAAAGAGACCCGTAAAATATGTTTGTGCTGTAAAACGAATGATCTGGATGTCAATTACCTAGAAACAAGCCTCTAATGTGAACAATCAGAAGTGAGGAAAAATCGATACACTTCTTCTCATCGTGTAGAAAGGGAAAACAAGCTTCATTTTACTCCAGGCCCAGTGAGAAAAGAGCAAATTAATGGTTCCTGTCGGGGGCTCCTGTGCTACCTCTCTGCCCAGGGCCTGGCTCAGGAAGGAGCCAGTTGGATGGGTTCGAAGAGTTCTAATTTCAGGCCTGAAATCCCCACACACGCACATCATGTAGAGGTATACATGTGTGTCCTCGTGTGCCTTGTACATAGACATACATGAACACCATGCCTGTTCACCAGACATGCCTGAACACCAGAAAACTCAGGACGGTCCCTATACCCCAGAGCCTGCTGAAATTATCCAAACTAGCCAATCCTAAATCTCCTGCTTACTTTGTCTTGCCTGTCCCTTCCCAGAAACCACAATAAAGACTCTTATCCACTTTATTCCCTCTGCCTCTAAGGCAACACTGGTGCTTCCCCATGTGACCCTGCATGGCATGGCATGGCCCCTCCTCTTCTGAACTGTGAGTAACAGACTATCTTTTCAATGGTAACTAACTCCTGATCTGTCAGTTGGCCTCACCATACCTGAATAATAAACTACATTTTATGTGATTATTATATCATAGGGTTATTATAAGTATTACATGAGATAATACATGCAAAGTGATTCCTAGAGTACCTATCAGCCAGCTATTATGCAACCCACAAAGTCTTACATACAAAGCCCTAAATTTGGTCTTCTCCCCAAGGCTGTGTTGTAACGGCCACACTTTTGATTTGGTGAAAATCATTTTATTTTCCAACCTGGCAATCTCTGGGCTCTCTACAGTCCCTTGAAATTCTGCTTGCAAACTGACCAATTCCTTTTTGAACTTATCTCTTTCAAATGCATTTAGCAGCAGCCAGGTCATACTTCCAACATCTTGCCTGAAAACCTCTTTACCAAACTTGACAAATTTTAGGCAGATTTTTCTACCTTGTAGGTTATTGCAAGTGACAGCTTTACCAAATGTTTCACTATGAAATAACACGAGTGCTATTTTACCAACCTCCTAAAACACTTTCCTCACTATGTCTCAAAGCCACATATTTCAGGGTTTTGTTATAGGAGGATTCCACTTTAGGAACCAATGTCTGTATCAGTTAGCTATTGCTGCATAACAACCATAAAATCTCAGGGTCATATGACAACAAGCATACATTTCTCACTCACTTTTCTCTGGACTGGAGATTGAGGAGAAAGGAAGATGTGCTAAACAATAATTTAATGTACCACACATGGTGAGGACATAGTGAACTTTCAGTAAATGTCAGCCATTATTAGCTATTATGCCAGCTCCTAATACAGTGACTGTTAAATAATAAATATGTAGAAGAACTGGCTTCTGGCCCCAATTCCATCATTGCCACACTGTAGGGCCTCAGGAAAACCACTTAGCCTTGGCTTCCTCATCTGAAAAGTGGGGTTAGCAGGACTGGAGTGTCAAATATCTGTAAGAACAGTCCCCAGACCTCCTGCAGGGTCTGGGGCAGATTCATGAATAGGTCAAGCCACTCTTTTCCTCTGAGCCTGAATTTGAATTCAAAATTGCTCTCCAGAAGATGGCCACCACCAAAATGATCTGAAGTTGGTTCACCAGATGAATGATTTTTGTCACCTGCACTAGAATCGCTCCGATGGAGCAAGATGTGACATTGGTAATCATCCAGTTCAATCCCTTCATTCTGCAAATGCAGAAATTAAGACCAAGAGAGAAAAGCAACATGCCCGAGGGCACATAACTTGTTAGTGGAAGACCACGCCCAGACCCAGACTGGTGTCCTTTCCCACCACTTAGCCAGAAAGGGATGACACCAGACCTCAAATCCAGGTTCTCCAAATCCAAGAAGGTCCTCTCCACTAGGATCCCTCACAGAGACAGGACTGAGGGAGGTGATTCCGTTGAGTGAGAAGACAGGAGGTTCCCATTGTCCGGTGGGGGTAGAGAGCCCTAAAAAAGGTGTAACCCTTTGACTGCCTTTTCTATAAAACTCACGGTCTTTGTTCACACAGTGTCTTTATTTATAGTCTTCAGAATCACCATATCAAAATATGAAAACATTTAGGTTACATGCTACAGAAAGTCTGGACAGCAGAGTAGGTAAGAGTTCAGACTAGAGTGGGATCACCTGGATCTGAATCCTGACTCCACCCCTTATCAGCTGTATGATGTTGGGCAAGTTACAAGTCACTTAGTAATTGGTGCCTCAGTCTCCTCATCTGTAAAATGGGAATACTAATAGTTGTTACTTCAGAAGGGTTGTGAGATGCTGTGTAATATATCTATATAGATATATATGACTTAGAACCATGCCTGGCACATAGTAGAACTATATAAACATTAGGTATTTGCAATCTCTATTTTATTACCTTGAAATTGTGGAAAATGCACCAATTCGGAAAGCTATGCTCAGTGCAGCCCTGCTCCCACCCAGCAGCATTCTGTCACCTCACTGCCTAAATGAACTTTAAGGTCCCTCAGTCACCTCCAAAACACCATGATTTCTTGCATCTTATGGACATAGGTGGTGAGAGCAATCCCTGGGGTTCTTGATCCATTCGATGAGAAACTTTTGGACTCAGTTTTCAAAATGGGCTCCCATATTTTTTGAACTTGCTTTTAGCAGGAAGAAGTTACTGAGTCAAAAGTCTCAGAGTGCTTTTCCGTTGGTTTGTGTGACTCATTTAGAGCAATGGTGATACATGAGGGAAGGTTGTAGAAGCTGGAGAAAGGCAGCAAATTCCTGCTGCAGGTGGAGAAGGGAGAGCAAGACACCATTGTTTGCAATGGATTGCTGGAGGAAATGCTCCTTGCTTGTGAGTCATTTGTAATTAACTCAACCTGGGATGAAAAATGTTGTGTATATGAAAATGTTCTACTACCCGTGTCATAATAAATCGTTAGCATATGCTGTGGTGATGAAGATTGTTATTAATGACTTTGGGGAGGAAAAGGTTGTGGGAAATATTGGATGTAGAGGGAAGACACATTTCCTGCTCAACTCCTGCCTGCATGGCTGGCCCAGCACTGGAGATTTAGAGTACGGCAAAAGGACCTGATCTGGTTTATTCGAGCTCATGGGAACTCTCCTCCCAGGATGGGGAGGTCCGGAGCTCACCTGTGCCCCTCCCACAGAGAATCTACATCCAGACTTCCTTTACCTGAACTAAGTCCCCAGTCCTTGGAGATCCGGGGCCTCGCTCCTTTTCTGTGCACTTGAAGGGTATTTGGGCGTAACTGTCAGGCTCAGCCAGGAGGAGCCACAGTACGATGGGTAATGCAGTAATGGAGAGCACAGCGGGTAAGCATGGGCTTTGAGGTCAGCCAGGACCAGGTTTGCCGGCAGCTTTAGCACACGTTAGTGATGTGGTATGGTTTTTAGCAAATGGTCCTCAGTTTCCTCGTCTCTAAAATGGGCGAACCCCAGCACTTTTTGAGGATTAATTGAAATACATAAAACACTTAGTCCGATTCTCGGCTGGTAGTAATAAGCCCCCACATGTTTACGATGGTGAAGCTTCAAACTCCTCACCATGAGGGTCTCCATATTCAGATGCTCCATCTCCCACTACTGTCACGTTTGGCGCACCTGCTCTCTCCATGAGGCAGTGTCGCTGAGCGTTTCAGAGCATGAACCTAGGGTCCCACAACCCTGCCTCCCAGCCCTGCTTCTCCTCTCACTTTGTGAATATGAACGTGGTACCTAATCCTCTGACTGCCGTTGTCCCATGTATAGAATGGGGGTGATAGCAGATCTACCACTTCTGTACTGTTGTGGGGACTGAGACGAGGGCTGTAAAGCCTCAGCACGGCACCTGGCACACGGGACTCTCTCCCTCAGCGCTAGGTGTTATTACTCTGCCAGATGCTGCCAGGCAGGAGGGCTGGAGTAGAAAGTGGCCGCTGTCCCCAGGAATTCACCATCTAAGCCTCTGTGCTGTCAGGAGGTGTCTTCATCCAGGCTCACTCTGCCCAGCACGGAAGTGACTTGATGCTACAGATCTCTGCGATTCAGCACTCCTTTCTCTACTCCTCTCCTCCTCTCTCACTGCCATCCTGCCAATCCCTGGTTCCCTCAGGCCTGGGAGCCAGAGAGAATTAGGCTCAAATCTACACTTACTCACTGTGGGACCTTGGGCAAGTTGCTTAACCTCTCTGATCCTGTTTTCTCACCTGCATCTCTAAGGATTAAATGAGACAATGCATACAACATGCCTAGTCCAGAGCCGGGCACTGATGAAAAGTTAAACAGATAGTAAGGTCCCTTGATCCTTATTTGCAGTCCTAAATGCTAACCCTTTTCTCCCTGCCTAATGGGCTTAACTAACCCTTCTCTCCAAATTTCCTCCAATATGTCCAATTTAGCCCCTGTTGTATCGAAATCAAACTATCCTACATCCTGCACTGTCTCTACAACCACCTTTTCCTTTTGCATGCTTTGTAGAAATAAATCGTGGCTCTTTCCCAACATCACGTCCCCTCGCTGTGGTATATTGTTGCATTTATGGCTCCAAATTTGCTCACTCCTTCTTGTATCCACCCCACTGAGTTTTCTTCCCCCCACCTGATCCTGAACTCGACATGTGACTTGTTCCGGTTAATGGAATAATTGCAAAAGTGAGGCAAGAGGACACTTGAAAAGTGTTTGTGCCCTGGGGCTTCTGCTCTCTTTCTGCTCTTAGAACCCCGAGATACTTGATCTCTCAATGTCTCAGTTTTCTAATCTCTAAAATGGGGGGAGGGGTAGTAATGAGTAGGTGTCATAAGGATTAGAGAACATTTGAATAGCGCTCCCTGGGCATAGTCATCTTTAGTTCAAAATTGTGCTAAAAAGGCTTTATGTCCTTTGCCATCCTTTTCTGTGGGTTGCTGGTTTCATTTATACCATTTGAGCATTTCTATGGTGTAAAGTAGGGACCTAGCTTACTTTTGGATGAACATCTTTATCATGGACAAAGTTAGTTGGATATGTCTTTAATCCAGTAGTTATGAGTAAATTCAGTGCTGGTTAAGGTTGAGTAAACAGGTTTTCTTACGCTGTCAGTGAGAATATAATTGGCAACATATTTTGGTAACAATTTGTAAATATGTAATCAATTTTTAAATCTATCTATATAAATATAAATATATATATATCTCCCAAAATCCTGTGATCCCACCTCTAGAAAATGTGTATCTTACAAAAGCACCATGTTGTAACATTGTTTATAAAAACAAAGAAAAAGTGGAAATGATTTAAATGTCTGTCCGTATCTGAACGAATAAATCATAGTACCTCCATACAAATAAAATTCTACACCACCATTTTTAAAAGTGCCATATGTACAGGCTTGGAACGAAATCCACAACATATTGTAAAGTGAAAAGGGAATTTGCAGCACAATCTGTATAGTGTTAATACTCATTTTGGATTTTAAAAGCCATATATAATAAAAATAGCTAATGATTTATTGAATACGTATTCTTTGCCAGGCATTTATCTAAATATTTAATCCTTACAACAACCTGATGAGATGAGTACTCTTATACCATTTTTCAGAAAAAGAAACTGAGGCATCAGGAAGTTAAGTAATTTTCCCAGGGCTGTGAAGTTAGTAAGAGGTGGGGCCCAGAGTCCAGCCTGGCCGTCTGATCCCAGAGAGGCACCTTCAACCACTACTCAATGTGTCATAAGCATAAAAAAGTTCTCGAACTGGGAGAAGGAGGAGGGGCCCTTCTCCACCTGCTTTATCCACTTTTGTGTTGTTTGGATTTGTTACAATGAGCATGTAATTGAAAAATTAAAAATTTTATAAAAGCGCCCAACCATGTGGAATCCTTGCCTGGGATGGGAGCCAAGAGGGGATGGATGGAGGGAACCACAGACACTTTTCTCAGGCTGGGTTGAGCTCTAACCTGACTTTAAGGGACTTCGCGGTGGCCCAGGAGTTAAGAGTCTGCGCTCCCACTGCAGGGGGCACGGATTCAATCCCTAGTCAGGGAACTAAGATCCTGCATACCGCGTGGCAAAAAAAAAATTTTTAAAAAACGAACAAAAAAAAACCCTGACTTTACGTGGACTTTTCTTTTTTTTAACATCTTTATTGGAGTAAAGCGCTTTACAGTGAGTGGTGTGTTAGTTTCTGCTGTATAACAAAGTGAATCAGCTATACATAAACATATGTTCCCATATCTCTTCCCTCTTGCGTCTCCCTCCCTCCCACCCTCCCTATCCCACCCCTCTAGGTGGTCACAGAGCACCGAGCTGATCTCCCTGTGCTATGCGGCTGCTTCCCACTAGCTATCTGTTTTACGTTTGGTAGTGTATACATGTCCATGCCACTCTCTCGCTTTGTCACAGCTTACCCTTCCCCCTAACCATATATACACCTTCCTCATCAGCAAGGACGGATACAGGTTTGGAGGGATGAACTTCAGCATAAGACAATCTGAGTTCAATCCAACTAAGTGGACTTTGCCAAGCATCTTAACCTCTCTGAGCCTCCACTTCTCACCTGCAAAGTACTGACCACTACCACCTTTACAGGCTTGCCAGATTTGGGGGGCCAGAGAGAGCGTAAGAGGGGGTTGCCGGGACCGCTTCGTCCCACGCTCCCTGCAGCTGTGGCTCCTGGGAACCTGGCATAACCTAAGTTATGACAAAGTCTTTTGGCTGACGTCATCTGGGAAGGTTTTATTGTCCCATGGTGTCCACACGCAACTCTCGGGTTCAGATTCAATTCAGAAAGAAAGAGTTTCACAACAATACGATGAATTCAAAAGCCCAATGACTGCCCCAGTCTCCCCCTAATTTCAAGTCCCCACCCAGTCCAAAGAACAAAAGAAACAGGAAGAGAGATTTCTGTTCCCATCTTGCCCAATGATCTGGTCTCAGCCCTTGGTTTTCCAAGTCTGGTCTCATGTTTGGAAGAAGTGATTTATCTCAAGGTTCTCCCGGTGGGTCTGGGAACCACAAGGACAATCTGATGCAGAGCCAGGTTATGGAAAGAATAAATCCTCCACACTTAGGTCCTGCCTTTAGAAACACGGACTAGGGGCTGCATTAGTGAATGGGGGGCTGGGAGGTGGTCTGGCCCCTTTGAAGTCTCTGCTTCAGCTTTACTTTGGTATAACTTTAATATTAGTCCTTCAAATATTCCTCATTACTACCTGCTTGTATTGGGTTATCCAGATAATTGTTCTGGTTTCCACCACCCCACCCCCAGCCCCTAGCTGCATACTGACCTCAGAGCGAGAGTGTTCTCCATTTTGAAGGTCCTTGCAAAGTCTGCATGATGCTCTGTAATCTCCCAAGCAGCTTCGTTTATCACCATTGTGCATTCCTACAGATTCTCAGTTTAATGACACCCTTTCTGAAGCAGCAGTGATGGTGCCAAATGGCACTTGCATTTCCAGGAAAGCAGCCAAACTCATTAAGTTAATAAAGGAATTGAGCTGTATACAGTTGCCTCCTTCACATCCATTCCCGAAAAACCCGCACTCTCACACCTCATCAGCAGCTATTAAACCTTCGCCTCCACCTGCAAAGCACTCGCCCCACTGAGTCACGGAAGGTCAGACCCACGTCGGCTGTGGAGGACAGAGCACTCTGTGCGCGAGATTGGGTGCCCATCTCAGAGCCTGGCCAGCCCTGACATTTCTCTCACTTCTGCCCCCATTGGAGTCCCACGGATCCTGGTCAGAGGCGGGGCCAGACCTAACTATCTGCTAGACTAGAGTCTCAGATGAACGACCACAAGCACCCGTGCAGTCTCCCTGCCTCAGTGTGAACTTTTGCAGTCAGCGTCATCTCTCGAAACCACAAATCTGAGTATATCACTCTTCTGCCACATTCCTTTCTCAGCTCCCCACTGCTCACAGGAGGACAGTCCCCAAACTCCTAGAGTAGCATCAGGCTTTCCAAGACACACTCCACCATCACTCACCTCTTCACTTCACAGGATCCCCATCACCACTCTGCCACGTAGCTCTGTACTCCACACTCCAGCTCCCAAGACTGGCCCTGCTCTCTCACTCACTTCAGGCCTTTGAGTACCACCCTCTGGATGCCCTTGACACCTTTCCACCCCTTCACTGCTTCCTCTTGTCCTGGAAAACTGAAACTCATCCTTCAAGACTCCACCCAGAAGTCCCTTCCTCCTGGAAGCTTTCCCTGACCTCCCAAGTTGGCCTTGGTGGATGCCTGGGTAGTTCTTCAAACTTCCGTAGCAATGGGCACACCACGCATGAGAATACTTACCACATGGAATCATGACCATCTTTTTTATTACCTGTCTCCACAACTAGAGCGTGAGTGAGGAACTATGTCACTTTCACCTCTGCGTTCCCACATACCTGGCCCGTGGAGGTCCCAAAAGTTTCTATCTTATAGCATGGTCATCTGTGTTGAGTTCCTGTCTTTGCTGGCATACTCTCTCCACAATGACCCTTGCGGAAATGGCCTTCTCTTTTCTGGTCTCCAGATCTCTTTTCCTCACCCTGTCTGTGCTCTTCCTCATTTCCCATCTCCTTGCCCAATAAGAGTCATGTTGACTTAAACTGAAGCTTTCAATATTTGCATTTCTCCACTCCAAGGGAAGCTTGCACCTGGTCCCATCCACTTGCTTCAAGTGTCCCATCTAACTCCTCTCCAGCCTCACTCTTCTCATCTCAATCCACACATCTTTAACTCCACCAGAAGTTGGAAGAGTCTCTTCACCTCCTGCCATCCTACAAAGGAGTGTGGGAACCACCCATGGGGTCAGCCTTGGGGCCACCCAGCCCAGGTCCTGGCTCCAGTGGGGTCCCCTAAGATACGTTATCACTGTTCCACAGTGAGGATGGCCACATGACAGACTCATTCCCCTTAATAATCCTACACAGATCAATTGTTGAGTTCAGCCAGGCCTCTCAGGAAGGATTTTATATATCCTATCAACACCAGCTCTTGGCATAATGAATTCCAGAAGTTTACTACCCTCTGAATGTATTTCAAACAGTTTTCTTCTAAGTGTCGAGGCACAGAAGGAGATTAGCTTCCTGAAAGTAGTGGCTACATGTGGGTTGTGGTCTGGCACCACCACCCCTACCTCGTCCTTCCAGGATCTAAGATCCCCCTTCATAGGAACCAAAAGGCATGGAAAAATTGGTTCAGCTAAGGATCAGATCTCCAAGATCACCCAAAGGGAATCATAAGGCATATGACGACAGGGCACCACTCTGGCTCTTATATTGACCTCTAATGGCTGCCTTCCAGGAAAACTCTGGTCAAGGCAAGTGACCCCTGTGAGTAGAAGCAAGGACAGAGGCTAGTCCAGGAACCCCAGGGCTGAAGCTTCAGCTGGTCTCAGCAAGACTGCAATGGACAATCAAGAAAACTGAAACCATTCTAGTATCTCAAACACAGGGAATTTAATACAGATGATGGGCCACAATGGGGATGAAAGAGCTAAAAAGCCAAACAGGAATGATGAAGCAACCCCAAAATTAACAACAGCAGGAGGCCAGCGTCCTCCAAGGGCTGCAGGACACAGGGGGATGGTGGTGTTACCAAAACCCAGAAGCCAGGACCATCCAGGCCGAGCTAGGACCACAGCAGAGGCTGCCCAGCAGGAAGTGAGACCACGGAGAGAGGTATGTCCAGCAGGGATCTGGAACAGCCATGCAGATTCAGCCATGGCCAGAAATGCCCTCCTCTGCCCACAGCAGAGAGAAGCGGAAATGCCCTGACTTCTCCCTTCCCGCCAGGCTCCAATCTCCTGCCAAAAATAGAAGGCAGTGCCAAGGGGCCTGAGAAACAGCTGCAGGAGAAGGGCAGGCATGGATCTGAAAGCAAGGCACCAAGGGACAGACACACCCCAGTAGTTCATGTACCACCCCCTCTGTTCTCCGAGTTTCATTGCTTTCAATCGTGTCCCTTCTCAACTTCTGTCTGCCCTTCTAGACTGAAAAGGCTGTCCCCACAAGGCAGTCTCTGTGTCCATCCTGTGGGCTCAATTAATTTTACAATTCTCCAGATACTTATTATGTACCAAATATGTGCCAAGCACCCTGCAGGGCAGTGAGAGGAACGGAACACAGAAAGAAATAAGGTACAATTCCTGTTCTCAAGGAGCTCACGGTCTGAAGGAGGGGAGACAGACAAGAGCACAGCCCTCTATGATAGAAAATAATTTATGTGAGGCCTAAGAAGAAACGGTGCTTGGGACAATGCAAGAAGCCTTCCAGGAAGAAGTGACATCTGAACTGGTCCTTAGATGAGAATTTCACCAAGTAGGAGAAAGGCATCTCAGGTAGATGAAGAGTCTGACCCAAGGTGCCAAGTGGAGGATGGAACATGGTGGCTTGAGGGACAGTGACAAGATGAGGCTGGAGTGGGGAGCGCACGGGGAGAGGATACAGGTAAGACCTGAAGTGTGGACGGAGGTCAGAGGACCTGGAACGCCACACAGCAATGGGGAGCGATCAGAGGGGTTTATCCAGGGGTGTGGCATGAATAGGTTTGTGTTCTAGAAGGATGTCTCTGGCTGCCTATGTGGAGGATGAGTTGGAAGCAGTGAGACCAGAGGCAGGGAGTAGAGTTTTGAGACCTGATTATCACAGGAATCTAGAGAAGAAATGATGAGAAGCAGAGGGGATGGAGAGAAGGGGCAGATGCAGGCTATGGCTCAGGAGCAGATAAATGCGAAGGATGAAGGAGAGGCAGGTCACCTGACACAGAGCCTTTCAATGGGCCTCTGTAGCTTCAGCATTTTCCCAAGGTGGTGCAGAGACCAGAGTCCTGAGAGTGGGTGCCCCAGAGTTTGGAGAGAGAGAGGGGGGCCTGCCTTTGATGCCCAGTTCCCTGCCTGGCGGGGCCTGACCTTGGGGACGCTTTTTGCTGCTGACGCACTTTGGGCACTGATATCAGAGCTCTCTGCATCATACCAGAGCTTACAGGGTTTGAGCCATTTTCCTCTGAGATAGTGCAAAGCAACGTGGAAGAACCCAGAACCGGCTCCTTTAGTTAGTCCAGATGTGGGTAAACAAATACAAATAAGAAATCAACGGAAATAGGGATTCTTTCTCTTCTACCCCTCAGACAGTATTAATTGAGCCATTCCAGGGGGCTGAGCTTAGAGCCAGGTCTACATTTTCCACCCCTTCTGCACAGTCCTGCACAATTAGAAATCATGCATCTTTTACTGAGCACGTACTTCTGCCTGGAATTGTGCAGAACACTGTTAGAAATTGACCAAACACACTCGCTGCCAAATGAATTCACACGGTAAGCCCTTCACAGTCTGGTCCCAACTTGCTTCTCCAGCACCACCTCTTGCCACTTTCCCACCACACACCCTTCACTGTAGCGACATGGGAGGGACTGGAATTCAGAACTTAAAACTCCATAGAAATAGAGTCACAGACGTAGAAAACAGCTTACGGTTACCGGGAATAAGGCGGGGAGGGATAAACTGGGAGATTGGTATTGACATATACACACTACTATATATAAAATAGATAATTAATAAGGACCTACTGTATAGCACAGGGAACTCTACTTAATACTCTGTAATGGCCTATATGGGAAAAGAATCTAAAAAAGAGTGGATTATATGTATACGTATAACTGATTCACTTTGCTGTACACCTGAAACTAACACAACATGGTAAATCAACTATACTCCAATAAAAATTTAAAACAAAAACAAAATGTATAAGATGAAAAAATAATCAAAACCAAATAACCTCAATAGATACAGATGAGGGCTGAGGCGTTTAACCCATTTGGCTTCATGCAGAGAGAATCACTCTTCTGGACCAAACTCAGCAGGACCCCTGGTGTCCACAAGAGGCACAGTTATACTGTCAAGGGAGTCCATAATTCAGCAAATATGTGTTAGCCACAGGTCTTGTGCAAGTTTTTTGGCAAAACCCTGAGGAAAAAGGCAAGAAGGTAAAGGACCAATTTGCTCAAGGAAGCCAAGTACTGGTAAAGCCCCAAGAAGCCAGGGACTGGCTTACTATTCATTCAGTCCTCTGTTCAACAAATATATATTGAGCTTCTAGTACATACAACTAATTCACTGTATTAGGTGCTGGAAGTATGGCTGTGTACAAGATAGACATAATCCCTGCCCTTGAAAAAGTAACAGTCCAGGGAGTAGATAGGCAAAATAAAAGATCAGTGGCTTCTCCCTGTAGGTCTTTTACCCCTGGAGTGATACACCTCCCTAGTCTGGGAGAAACGCTGCAGATCAAAAGGCCTTGGTCTGACTGCTCCAGGCCATGCCTCCTTGAGAAAGTGCACCCACCTCATCCGCCCAGGATTCACTGGCCAGCGGGGCCCTGCCCTGTGATCTGACCAACAGTGATCAGAGTAGGAGCCCAGGAGATCCAGACAGGTCTCCCTGTCTTGGTACCACAGCCTCTTAAACTGCTCTTAATGCTTTCTCTCGTGGCTCTAAGAAGTCCTGTACAGTCTTATTTCTGTTGAACTATCACCACCTGATGGCCAAGGAAAATTTTGTCAGGAAAAGAGAGCCTTGAGTAATGGAGTTTAATGACAAGTTGACATAGCAGATTTGTAGTTTTCTAAGGAGGCTTAGCGAGGCCGTCACAAGGGGCCTCATCAATTCTCTACGCTTAGCCTCAGATGGCAGAGGATTTGGCCTGTTCTTAAAGGCTCCTAGAGGGGAATTCCACACTTACCTCCCATAACTTGTTCCTGCACTTAGCACCTCTCACTGGGCAGAAGTCCTACCCCAGAGCTCATCCCAGATCCTCCTGCCTCAGTTAAAGCCCCTTTGCTTTGATTGACATCCAAGGAGCTGGATACATACACTCAGAGGTCATCATCTAACCTCTGTATTTCCTAGCTCAAAGCCTCCAGGGGGAGGGAGGAAGTGACAGTCCACTTAGTGTAATGGACAGGTGTGTTCTGAGAGGCTGAGGCCTCCCCCAGTGGTGAGGACCAGAATAAGCTAACCCGCATCCCAGCTGCCTTTTAAAAGCAGCCTTGGGAGTGATGAGCCAATAAGCTTGTTGGAGGTGAATACACTCACCCGTCACCTTTCAACACATCAGCGGAGGCAGCAGGTGGCACAGGGATAAGGACGTGGATTTTGGAGTCTCTCGGGTCTGGTCTCATCTGCAAAACAAGGACAATAACCCCCATCTTAGAAAATTGCTGGGATGATGAAGTGACCTGGCTCCGCAAAGTGCCTGGTGTGAAGCGGATCCCACTCAATAGATACTGTCATCGGCCTCACTCCCCACTCCCAGGACAGTCGTTAAAAACCTCAATTCAGGGGCTTCCCTGGTGGCGCAGCGGTTGAGAGTCCGCCTGCCGATGCAGGGGATGTGGGTTCGTGCCCTGGTCCGGGAAGATCCCACATGCCGCGGAGCGGCTGGGCCCGTGAGCCATGGCCGCTGAGCCTGCGCGTCCGGAGCCTGTGCTCCACAACGGGAGAGGCCGCAACAGTGAGAGATATAAAGTAAAACAGAATTGCATGAAGTTGCTACATATATCAAGCAAAGTTAAAATGGGGACAGGGAGGAGATAAAATGAAATGAAAAGTGAAGGTGGTACATGAAGCATGTGCTTTAACATTATATTTTGTATATGTTTTTAAGAGATGGACCAAATGCTTCACTTAAAAACTTCCCAGAGTGGGCTTCCCTGGTGGCACAGTAGTTGAGAATCCGCCTGCCGATGTAGGGGACATGGGTTCGTGCCCCGGTCTGGGAAGATCCCACATGCCGCGGAGCGGCTGGGCCCGTGAGCCATGGCCGCTGAGCCTGCGCGTCCGGAGCCTGTGCTCCGCAACGGGAGACGCCACAACAGTGAGAGGCCCGCGTACCGCAAAAAAAAAAAACTTCCCGGAGGACAAACCAAAGAGGCAGTATGGCCAGTTGCTAGATGAAGTGCTTGAAAGAGAAAAATAAGTGAGTTCCCAAGGAAAGCACATTTCTGAACCAAAATTTTAAAATATGTATTCCCTTCAATCCAGAAATTTCTTTTCTAGCAATCTATCCCTTAGAGGTACTCACAGGGGTGCACAAAAACATACATGTGTACAAAGCAAAATGCAAATGAAAACGAACTAAATTTCCATCACATTGGACTGATTAAATCAATTATTCCAAACTAACTACGAAACAGAAAAAGAATGACAGATCCATATGTCCTAATATGGAAGGAACTGCAAAACAGTTTAAGAGAAAAAGAATCAACTTGCAAACAAATTATGTCCTATATATGTAGTTTGTAGAGAAGTGTATCTTCACTCATGTCAAGATGCTAACACTGGTTACCCCTGGGGAGTAGATGAGATGATGGGGAAAGTTATAGGGACATTTTTACTTTTTAACTCTACATATGTCCACATTTTGTTTTTGTAATCTTAATAGTTTAACTTAAAGAAAAAGGGGGAAATGTCATTTCTGAAGTTACAGGTAATTAGATATCAGTATTATATCAATGTTAAATTTCCTGAATTTGATCGTCATACTATGGTTATATAAGAAAATGTCCTTTGCTTATTCTTAGCAGATACTTGCTGAAGTCGTTTGAGGTAAAAGGCCATGACATCTGCAACTTATTCATAAATAATCAGTTAAAAATAATTTTAAAATAAAATAATAGTAAGTGTACAGAGAGAGTTAGAAAGCCAATATGGCATAAAGTTAATCATTAGGGGAATCTAGCTAAAGGTTATAGGGGATTTCACTGTATTACTCTTGCAATTTTTCTGTAAGTTTGAAATGTTTTCAAAGTAAAAAGTGTCCCTAGAAAGTTATGCATGGTTTCTTACTCCTAGGGTGGAGACTTTGATGTGTCTTGCCTGGGTTCTATGAGGATCCCATTGTGGATTCTTTTACACGTGTAAGACAGGCACG
Organism: Phocoena phocoena; assembly: GCF_963924675.1. Taxonomy (NCBI): domain Eukaryota; kingdom Metazoa; phylum Chordata; class Mammalia; order Artiodactyla; family Phocoenidae; genus Phocoena; species Phocoena phocoena. The sequence goes on from NC_089237.1 coordinate 49,849,732, forward strand.
AATCATCACCCTTGGCTGAGCCTTAAATACAGTTAAGTCAAATGAGGTTACTCAGAGTGAGAGAGTGTGTTCTTTGTAAATGATGTAAGTAGACTGTGTCCTTTGAAGAACTATGCCTGCAGGTTACCTTAGAGAAGTGGGTTGGATTTTTTTCCTAAATCTAAATCTGTAATAAGAATACTTTGTACCTATAGAGTATTGTTGGCTCTTTGAAGATGGCAATGGGGGTGTACAGTAAGTGCCCCACATACGAATGAGTTCAGTTCCAAGAGCGTGTTTGTAAGTCCAATTTGTTTGAAAGTCCAACAGAGTTAGCCTAGGTATCCAACTCACACAATCGGCTATACAGGACTGTACTGTAATAGGTTTATAATACTTCTCACACAAATAATACATTAAAAACAAACACAAAAAATAAAGAAAACATTTTTAATCTTACAGTCCAGTACCTTGAAAAGGACAGTAGTGCAGTACAACAGCTGGCATCCAGGGGCTGGCATCGAGTGAACAGGCAACAAGAGTTACTGACTGGAGGAGGGAGAGGAGGTGGGAGACGGTAGAGCTGAAGGATCGTCAGCAACAGGAGACGGAGGGCGAGCTGCACAGCCACTTGTGGAGGATGCACGCACGTGACAGTGTACTCCAGACACGTGAACTAATTCATGTAACTGGACATTTGAATGCACGTTTAATCTTTGAAAGTTCGCAACTTGAAGGTTCGTATGTAGGGGACTTACTGTATGTATTCTTGTCAAAGTTTACGGGAAATTAAAAGCAGACCATGGTAGGATGGACACCAAGTCCTGATATTTCACATTGAGGGAGAGATTAGAAGAAGGAAGGTCAGGAGGGAAACCTGATGGACTAGATTATATTTTTTAACAAGTGATTTTACTGATTGGTGTTCAGTGCCCAGTTTTATCTAAGCCTGTAATACTCAGACTTCTGGGAAATGAATTGTCAGACTGTTGGGATGGCCTTATTGGACCAACCACACATCTGAAGGGAAGAGGATTTCCATATCAATCATCCTGGAAGGAGGTTAATCCTGGGGCCTGTGTTGGGAGGGGAGTGGACTTGGGGCGGGAGGGGGGAATTTGTTCTCTTTCTGTGGGTCTGAAGCCAGATTGACCTGGTATGGAGGTAACTGGAGAATTTTAGGGTGGAGAAGAGTCTGCCAGTGTCAGATGGAGACCAGCCGGAGCTACAAAGGCTGCCAGCTGGGAAAGGGGCACCAAAGGCAGCCCTAACCTGCAGGTCCTGGGAACAGTGTCGGCAGCTGTCACTGTAGGTGACCCACTGCTGTAGTTACTTGCCTTTATCCTGATCCTTCAGGAGGGTCTCGCTCAAAGTCATATCTTCCAATCTTGGTCTTGGCTGTGCCAGGGAGAATTGGGGAGGGCCTGTCCCGCATTTCAAGATAGGCCAGGAAAAGAGCAGAGCCCCCAGAATTGGTGGATCAGAGAAGACACCTGGGCCCAGCATCTCAGGGGAACAGAGACGGCATCTCAGACCACAGAAGCAACACAGGGTAGTAAGACAGGAGGTCAGGAAGGAAACTGAGGGCCAATTTCACAATCCCCGTGGGGCAACACCTGGAACACTCTCAGATATAGCTGGGAGCTGGGAAATTTTAGGGAGGCCAATTTCCAGAAGTTATCTGGGTTTGGGTTCAAGTCATAATAATTTGAATATAAAAAAGAAACATCACTTTATCCTAGTGGGGTGTGAGACATATCATTACCCTCACATGTTAAGTTTTAATAGAAACTAGCATTATTTTAATAAAGTGGGGTTTTTAACGTGCTCCTAAAAGGCCATGAAGCATCAGGAAGGAGCAAAGACCCAAAGCAGCAGAAACAGATAACTGAAAATTCAGACCTCAGAGGGAGAGCACCTCTGGGTCCTCTGTTAACCAAACAGGACAGTGACTCAATGCACAGAAAGTATTTGAGCGCCATCTAATGGCCAGAATGAGCAGCTGCTTAGAAAGATAAAGAGGAACTATCAATAGATAAGCATTCCATACATGCAGCCTTTAGTGCGCTGACAGGGTGGACCAGGCACTTTCTTAGGCACAAAAGTGAACAAAGTAGTCTGAGTCTGTCTTCGGGGGGCTAACAGTCTATCGGCAGGTGAGGGTGCCAGAAAATAAGCAAATAAACAAATCTATGGGACTTCCCTGGTGGCACAGTGGTTGGGAGTCTGCCTGCCAATGCAGGGGACACGGGTTCAATCCCTGGTCCAGGGAGATCCCCTATGCCGCAGAGCAACTAAGCCCGTGAGCCACAATTACTGAGCCTGCGCTCTAGAGCCCACGTGCCACAACTACTGAAGCCCGTGCAAGCCCGTGCAAGAGCCTGCGCTCTAGAGCCCACGTGCCACAACTACTGAAGCCCGTGCAAGCCCGTGCAAGAGCCCATGCTCCGCAACAAGAGAAGCCACCATGAGAAGCCCACGCACCACAACAAAGAGTAGCGCCACCCCCCCCACCCGCTCGCCACAACTAGAGAAAGCCCGCACGCAGCAACGAAGACCCAATGCAGCCAAAAAATAAATAAATAAAATAATAAATAAATAAAAGCATTAAAAAAAATCTATGAGGTCAGGTGGTGAAAAGTGTTGTGCAGAAAAATAAAGTTGGGTAAGGGATCGGGGACAGGGTAGGTGCTGCTTTATAGGAGGCGAGGAAACATTAGCCTCTGGTTCTCTGGAGGAAATCATCCCAAGAGGACGGAAAAGCCAGTGCAAAGGCCCTGTGGTGAGAGTGTACTCCGTGCGTTCAAGGAACAGAAAGGAGACTAGATGGGGCTGAGACAGAGGGAGGGAAGGGGACAGAGGTAGGAGATAAAGCCAGAGAGATATCAGAGCCCAGATCATCTGAGGCCTCATGAGTCATGGGGGGGATCTCTGGCTTTTACTCAGAGTGAAATGGTGAGTACTGGAAAGTTTTGCGCAGAGAAAGCGTGGAGTCCTAACCAGTGGACCACCAGGGAAGTCCCTGGCTGGTTTTGACTGAGAGTAGACAGTAAAGGGGTAACGTCAGAGTCAGGGAGTAGGGGGCATTAGGAGGCTACACAGTGATCTGGATATGAGATGACAGTGGGCTGGACCAGGGTGGTATCAGCAGGGCTTGATGACAGACTCGATGCATGTTTTGAGAGAAAGAGAGGAGTTGAAGAGGACACCAGTGTTTTATCCCAAGCAGTCATTTACTGAGATGAAGAACCAGTGGGCAGGGGGACTTCCCTGGTGGTCCAGTGGTAAAGAATCCATCTTCCAATGCAGGGGACTCAGCTTCAATCCCTGGTCGGGGAACTAAGATCCCACATACTGCAGGGCAACTAAGCCCACGTGCCACAACTACTGAGCTTGTGCGCCTCAACAAGAGAGCCCGCGTGCCGCAAACTACAGAGTCCACACGCTTTGGAGCCCGTGCACCACAACTAGAGAGAAGCCCATGCGCCGCAGTGAAGACCCCACGCAGCTAAAAAACTAAAAGAAACTAACTAAATAAAATAAAATATTAAAAAAAAAAAAAGAACCAGTAGACAGGGAAGGTGAGGTGAGGATGGGAGGCGGTGAAGTCAGGAGCTCCAGCCTGAGGTGCTCAGTTGGAGACGGCCGTGGTACAGCTGAGTGGAGGGGCTAAGGAAGCCGCTGGATAAAGGGTCTGCCATTCAGAGGAAGGGTCAGGGCTGAAGACGCAAATGCAGGAGTCATCAGCCCACAGCAGACATTTAAAGTCATGAGCCGGGATGAGGCCACCAGGGGAGTGAGTGCAGCTAGAGGAGGGGAGGGGTCCTAGAACAGGAGCATCCCGGGCACCACCCACCATCCAAACCCACGTTCAGTGCTACCTCTCTCCCTCTCATCAGGGTAATCCAGGTTCAGACACCAGGAAGGCTCCTTTCCCCATGTGGGAGATTGGCATAGGGAAACTGCGCTTCCTCTGCATCAGCAAAGGTGTGGGGGAGAAGTGCTCCCTTAACGGCTTGACGCCAGTGTGGTCACAGCCACTTAGAAGGGTGGTTTGATGGTTTCTGTTAAAATGTGAAGGGGATAGGGAGGGTGGGAGGGAGGGAGACGCAAGAGGGAAGAGATATGGGAACATATGTATATGTATAACTGATTCACTTTGTTTTAAAGCAGAAACTAACACACCATTGTAAAGCAATTATACTCCAATAAAGATGTTAAAAATAAATAAATGACAAAAAGCACATATGCCAAATATTATGATTTGATAAAGCTCAACACTCCTTATGTTGTCTTCTTATTTTTTCTGTATGGTTGAAATATTTCATTTCTTTTAAAGATCAGGTATGTGAGTTGGGGGAAAAACCAGATTTTAATGAAAATGGATAAAATAAAATGTAAAAATAAAAAAAAAATTTTTTTTTAAATGTGAAGGGTGCGTAACCTCTGGATTCTGCTTCTGGGCCTCGATCCCGAGGCACCTTAGCTATTCCAAAAGGCACGTGCAAGGATGTTCACAGCAGAATCCTTTTGCATGCCGCAAGTATTACATAACAAAAAACTGAAGGCTGTTGTACAATAAAACACATGTTGTCTTACAAAACAAAGCTATATGTTTTATGTAGATACATGTGTGTCTGTCTGTGTCTGTCTGTTTGAAAGGACACAGCATACTGGGAACAGTGGCAACCTCTATGAAGCAATCTGCATTGCTTGAAGTTTTCACGATGAAACTATTCATACACTGCTTGTAAAATTCAATTAAATTAATATTTTAAATTACTTCTCCATTAAATATATGATCTGAATACCAATGCTATGCAAAGCATTGAGCTGCTTTTCTAGATCCAAAAAAGACAAGACTCAGTTACCCACCTCCAAGGAACCCACGATCTTAAAGAGAAAGAGAAGGTAACAGGGTTCTCTGCCCTCTGCTGTCCCAGGTCCTGTGCTAGGCACGTTCATGATTCTTCATTTAACCATCACAAGTATGTTGGGATTTGGCTGTCATTTACTCACTTTACAGACAAGATACAGAGACAGGTATTGCCCAAGGTCACAGTCAGCTAGTGGCAGAGCCAGCCTCAGAATCCAGACCCAGAATGTACTGGAAGAGGAAAAATCCTTAGCCTGGGAATCCAGAGACCTGGCTCCCACCCCAGCTTAGCCACTGACCTGCTGTGTGATTTGAGGCCTTCCTTCCCCAGCCCTCCACGCCCTCTTCTTGCTGGCCTTGTCGACATGCTGGAATTTCAAGATTAGTCCAGGACTCACAACTTCATGTCTGATAGCTTAGGGGCACTAAAGCTCACATGCTCACACCCCAGCACAGGTGACCTGGCAACCGAGGGGAAGTGGCTGGAGCAGTGGGGGGAGATGAGCAATGAGGGAACACATTTCCCTGCTCCTGTTCTGCTCTGTCAGCCTCCCCCTGCCTGCTTGGCCTCCGAGACCTGGGGTCTCCCATGTTACCCAGAATTCTAGAAGCCCCCTCGTAATACAATTTTAAAAAAAAATAGGGCTTCCCTGGTGGCGCAGTGGTTGAGAATCTGCCTGCTAATACAGGGGACACGGGTTCGAGCCCTGGTCTAGGAAGATCCCACATGCCGCGGAGCAGCTGGTCCCATGAGCCACAACTACTGAGCCTGCGTGTCTGGAGCCTGAGCTCCGCAACAAGAGAGGCCGCGACAGTGAGAGGTCCGCACACCGCGATGAAGAGTGGCCCCCCACTTGCCACAACTAGAGAAAGCCCTCGCACAGAAATGAAGACCCAAACAGCCAAAAATAAATAAATAAATAAACAAAAACAAACACACAAACAAAGCCAAGCATTTTTTTAAAAAAATAGATAACTAAATAGCGCAGGGAAGTCTACTCAATACTCCGTAATGGCCTATATGGGAAAAGAATCTAAAAAAGAGTGGATATATGTATACGTAACATTCACTTTGCTGTACACTGAGACTAACACAACATTATAAATCAACTACACACTCCAGTAAAAAAAAAATTTTTTTAAGAAATTGAAAAATAAATGAATAAATATTTGGTGTTTGTCCCCGGTTCCTGGCACACAGCTCCTAAAACCTTGGAACTTCTGTGTGATAAGTGTTTTGTATGCTAGTGAGGTGACAGGGCTGGGGAACCCTAGATCACTTCAGAATGCGGGCTGGTCCCAGAATGGTCCTAGTCTCCAGGGATAAAGGCTGAAGATTAAGTTAATCACCAAGGCCAATAATTTAATCAATCATGCCTACATAATGAAACCTCCCTAAAAAGCTGTCAACCTTGCCCTGTGTGTCGCTTCCGTTTGGCTGCTCCTCAGCTGTATCCTTTGTAAGAAACCGGTAAGTAAATTGTTTTATTCAGTCCTATGAGTTGTTCCCACAAATGATCAAACCTGAGGGGGTGTCCTGGGGACCTCTCCCGACAGAAGGGTAGAGAACCCGGGCACCCCATTTGCAACTGACATCTGAAGTGGGGGCGGTCTTGTGGGACTGAGCCCCTTCAACCGCGGGGTCTTCACTCACTCCGGGTACTTAGTGTCAGAAGTGAATTGAGTTGTAGGGCCCCCAGCTGGTGTCCAGAGAGTTGGTGTCAGGAGAGGGAAAAAATACAAAACACCCTCTTCCAGGCTATACCTCTCCCCACACAGGGTCTCAGGGTCCTCCACTGTGCCTTTTTTTTTTTTTTTTTGGCTGCGTTGGGTCTTTGTTGCTGCTTGCCGGCTTTCTCTAGTTGTGGTGAGCGGGGGCTACTCTTCATTGCGGTGCGCGGACTCCTTATTGCAGTGGCTTCTTTTGTTGTGGAGCACGGGCTCTAGAGCACAGGCTCAGTAGTTGTGGCACACAGGCTTAGTTGCTCCACGGCATGTGGGATCTTCCTGGACCAGGGTTCGAACCCGTGTCCCCCACATTGGCAGGCAGATTCTTAACCACTGCACCACCGGGGAAGTCCCTCCACTGTGCTTTTTGGGCATTAAAACAAAACTAACATTTTTAAAGGTTACTAAGAGCCTTTATTTAATTCAACCCTCTTTGCAAACCTACGATGTCCCATTTGATAGATGAACAAACTGAGGCTCAGAGAAATGAATCAGCCGCACAGGAGTCAGTGTCCAGGGGCCTGAAGCTCCTTAGGCCTGGGCCCCTCCAGCCTGGGTCAAATCAAGGCATCTCCAGAAACTATCACACAACAGGAAATGAGTTAGGTAATGTCGCTTCTCCACCTGGAGTCCCCCACCTCTGCCGATTCTACAGAAGAGGAAGAAAGCCTGCGCCTACTCCCCAGAGGCCTGGATTTGCGGGTGATGAAGCAGGGCTGTTCCGCTTTCAGACAAGAATGCTTCAAATGTGCCGCCCACGAAGCAGACAGCTCCCTCGGCCTGGAACACACACCCCAGTGCCCCTCTAGCATAGCAGGATGTGCACTGGGGCTTGGGAAGCACCGAAAACTGAGAGGCTGCAAAAGATGCCTGTCCTGGCCCCTCCCTCCCTGGCTACACACCCACATGGCTCCTCTTGGTGACTTTTGTTCCTACTCTGTCTGAGCCAGGGCTGGTCTCCCCAGTCAGTGACCTGTCCAGGAGAGAGCTGAAGAGACCTAGGGATGGACAGCTGTGTGCTCACCCCTTGGCTCTGAAAGCCCCCCTCCGCTCTGCCTCACCCCCGACCCCACCTCCTGTCCACCTCACACCTCAAGGCTTGGTCCCAGGAGCCCAGGTCCCAGGAGAAGGAAGACTGCGAGGGACACAGAGCAGTGGGTACCCCGCCCATCTCACCCACCACCCTCCCATCCCAGCCCCTTCACTCTCCTGACTGGCCTCGTGCCCATCCCGGCACCCCCAGGAACCTGACCTCTTCCAGTGTCTCCCAGCCCCCTCTGGGCCCCTCCTTCCGATGGCTTTTCCTCCCACTCCCTTTTCCCTCCCTTCTCCCAACACCATCCATCAGCAGATGCCCTGGGGTTTACAAAACTGGATTCTAAATGCTGAATATGGGGCTTCCCTGGTGGCGCAGTGGTTGAGAATCTGCCTGCCAATGTGGGGGACACGGGTTCGAGCCCTGGTCTGGGAAGATCCCACATGCCGCGGAGCAACTGGGCCTGTGAGCCACAACTACTGAGCCTGCGCGTCTGGAGCCTGCGCTCCACAACAAGAGAGGCCGCAATAGTGAGAGGCCCGCGCACGGCAATGAAGAGTGGCTCCTGCTTGCCACAACTAGAGAAAGCCCTCGCACAGAAACGAAGACCCAACACAGCCATAAATAAATAAATTTTAATAATAATAATAAATAAATAAATAAATGCTGAATAGGAGTTTACCAGGCGAAGAGCAATGATCCCCCATGAGTCCTGCATTGGTAGGGGTCAAGGGAGATGGCTATTCTCTGCCTGCCTGACCCCCTCACCACCCAACATCCACCCCCTCCCCCATGAACATCCTCAAGGCCCCCAGAGCCGGGCAGCGATGGCTGGTGAAGCCCAGAGGCGGCTGGCCTGGTACTTGGAGGAAATGAAGGAGCGGCTGAAGGGGTTTCAGCTTCGGCTGCCTGTTGAGGAGCCCTGTGGGCACTCTCCCGGGGTGGCCCTGGCTCAGCCAGAGAAGGCGAGTGGCATGGAGGTGGCCTCACGCCTGGTGGCTCGGTACGGGGAGCAGCAGGCCTGGGACCTGGCCATCCACACCTGGGACCAGACGGGCCTGAGCAGGCTGTGCGCCCAGGTGGCCTTGATGTCAGGTGAGTACAAAGCTCCCTCTGCCCACTGTCGATCTCCTGGCCTCCCACCAGGGAACCCCCCTAGACCTTCCTCTGGGCGGTGACTTGGGACTGCCCTGTCGGAGGGGGATCCAGGCCTAGGCCAGCCTGCAGCTAAGAGGATTGCTGGGGGCGGGAGGTGGGGGGCCTGCTGGATTCCTCTTCTAGCCAAGTGTATTCCTAGGACCCCATGTGGTCCTCACAGGGCCTGGGAGGAGTGCTCAGAGGGCCAGAGAGGGAGGAGGCTGGCATTCAGAAGGGCACTGTTTTCCAAAGTTGCTGCACCATTTTACATTCCCAACAACAGTGTATGTGGGTTCCATATTCTCCGGCCTGCTAAACTGTGAGCATGTGATCCTGCTGCTGCTAACAGCCATTCAATCATTACGATTCATTCAACAAATTTTACCTGAGTACCTACCACTACGTAGTAGGCTCTTGCCCTGCAAGAAGTCCCTGACAATCTGTAAGACGGAGAGACAGCACCCTGGTGACATTGTTTCAGCACACTTCCCCCTGGACCTTTCAGTTGCAGGAGGGAATGAGTTCCCTGATGATAGTTTGAGTTTGGTCGGCCGGTGTGCCCCTCCAAACCACTGGGACCCAAGTAAGTCCTAGTGGCTGCTCTCCCCACATTCCACAAAGGAACACCAACCAGCCTTGGAACCTTGGGTGCAACAGAGGTGCCAGGAGATTGTGGTACCCAGCAGTCTGTGGTAGTACCAGTGGAAGCCATGGAAGGGCCTTGGGGATGCCAAGAGGAGCCTGGGGATGGGGGCGGGGGAGGGGGGGAACCGGCTCAAGTATGGCAACCTTTGAAAGTACTTGTTCCTAATCTAACCATATGTGAGACGCCCAAAAGGCTGGGATACTGGGTTCGTGGGAGAGGAGCAGGAGGAAATGCACCACCGTTAACTGTGCTACCTCTGGGCCTCGGGATTGTGGGCGCCTTTATTTTGCTACTCTTTTTGCCATAGTGCTTTCTAACTTTCACGTTTTCTACAAAGATTATGTATTAGATTTTTCATGTACTAAAATTTTAAATTAAAAAAAGACCCCACAGGGCTTCCCTGGTGGCGCAGTGGTTGGGAGTCCGCCTGCCGATGCAGGGGACGCGGGTTCGTGCCCCGGTCCGGGAAGATCCCACGTGCCACGGAGCGGCTGGGCCCGTGAGCCATGGCCGCTGAGCCTGCGTGTCTGGAGCCTGTGCTCCGCAACGGGAGGGGCTACAACAGTGAGAGGCCCGCGTACCGCAAAAAAAAAAAAAAAAAAAAAAAAAAAAACCCACAATATTTCTTTTAAGAGGAGAAATAACTCCTCGGGGCAGCCCCGCGCGGAGCTGGGATCCTGGCCGTCTGCACTTCCGCTTCTTTGGCCCCAGGCCCCCTTTTCGCGCCCCTGGGTCCCAGTTAGCAACTCGCACCCCCTCCTTCCTGCGCCCCGCGTCAGGTTGCCATGGAAACGGGGCAGGTTGCACACAGACTCCTGAGGCGCCAGCCCTGGAGCGTCCTGGAGATTGAACCTGTACAGCCAACCTCTGCAGCAAGCCGGGGGCTGAAGCGGGAGGCAGGAGCAAGAGGCGCCTCGACTGAGACAAACGCTGCGCAGACCCTGCAGAGCCCCCGCCCCTCCCCGGCTCCGCCCCACGCCGCCCCCTCCCCGGTAGTAGAAATACAGTCGCAGCCCCGCCGCCGCCAGCTGCGCCTCGACCCTGCCCGGATCTGACCACCCGGAACAGGCAGACACGCCTCGCCGCGCTTCTCGCCAATGGCTGACCAATTCTTCCAGCGCAAACCCTGGGATCACGAGCAGCTTCGCCCGGACCCCGACTCTGACTCCGAAGGCCTGTTTGACAAGCCTCCTCCAGAAGAGCCCCCCGCTGTCCGCCGGCCCAAGTCGGCGGGGGCCGCGAGCAGGAAGGCCGGTCGGCGCACTGGTGGGAGGGCGCAGGGGGCCCGCCCTGGGCAGCCCCCCAAGGCCGCGGCGCGCCCCCAGCCCCAGGAGGAGGCGCCTCCACTGCACGAGGGCTGCTATCTCGACCATTTTCCGCACCTCTCCATCTTTATCTACGCGGCCATCGCCTTCTCCATCACCTCCTGCATCTTTACCTATATCCATTTACAGCTAGCCTGATTTGCTGGGGATGGGCTCAGGGCTGAGGTGGGAGGGAAGGGAAAAGAAGGGCTCGGCATTTTGTGTCTGGAGACGCGCCGCACCCCCTTCATCTAGCTTTTGATGCTTCTTTTCTTCTCTGCTTGTCACTACCTTTGTCTAACTATCCATCAGTAGGAACGTCCAAAGCAGCTACCGCTAATGAAATAAGCACCTGGGGATTAGGGGCGGGAACACAGACAGACTCCAACGTTTAGAATCTCGCGGTGCGATTGAACCCCATTTATAATGAGGATAATGTCCTTGGACCCTACCGCTTTGTGAGGTGGGGGCACGCAGAGGAAGCCTGTCATTTTGTGTCTGGGGCGCGCACAGCGAGCCCAACCTCTGTTCTTTAAGGGATGAGCCAGACCTGGGGCCGCCGCCTTCCAGAGACAGGGCCCCGCGGGGTGGGGGTCGGCGCCCTGGCCTGGGATAAGCCGAAGCCCTGTGATGCTGCATCGCCCCCGGAGGAGCCAGGAGTGACCCCCGAGCTGGCGCAGTGCCCGGAGCGTGGGAACCGGCGGACCTGAGAGCGCAGGACACAGTGAGTTTGTCGGGGTAGCGCGCCACCTGCCCAGAGGCTTGAGCCCACCCAGACTGTGCGTTTCCCTGCCTTAGGGTTTGATGCCGCTACCGATGTCGGGCCGAGCCGAGACACAGCCGAAGGAGCTGTCCTGCCAGGAAGCCACAGTCTCGTCGTGTCCTGGACGGCTTGGGACCAACGGCTGTAGACCTCCAGAGACGCACGCCCAGAGCTTGCACGCTGCGCGGGATGAGGCGCTGGGGTCTACAGGGGGCTGTCATTGCTGTCTTTGGGGACCTGGGGGGGCTTCATCCTGGCCCAGAGCCCTTCCAGAGCTATGGGGCCCAAGATGAAGAAGGGGGTGAGGGAGTCTCTCATTGATAAGAATTCGTGCTAGGAAACTACCCAACCCCTAGGGGTTTGTCGTCTCATACCCAAAAGACCTAATACCAGAACGCACCTTGGCAGGCTATTTACCCACCTGCCATCTCTGTTTACACATGAATGTTAAATGTCAGAACATAACGCTCTAATACTGCATATACTTTACTTGGAAATATCTGTAATTATGGTACCTCTGATGGAATAAATGCTCCTTTTCCAGTCTCCTTTATATTCTGTTCTTTATTAATTTCCAACTATTCAGTGGGCCCACCAGACTTCCTAGTCTGCTCCAAGTTTCATCCCATAATCTTCACAACATCTCTACTGTCCCTCCGAAACAAATTTCATCCCATTATCCAGCATTCCAAGATACAGCATCTCTCTCCACTAAATAGCTATACAGGCCTCTAAATGACATCTTCTCCATATCACGTCCCGATAGCATACCAGTGTCCAGTTCTACTGTCCCCTAACAGCAGGTCTGTCACTATCCCATTGCGGCATTATTCACTGCCCCTCAGTATTTAGTCCCCACTTGCCTCCATTATCAGGACACTTCTGCCCCTGGACAGTCCTCCCACTGAGCTCTACAATTTGCACCCTAATTCACCCAGCTTGTATCTTTATAAGCTCAGTGTTTGCTAATGTCAGGGCCTTGTCATTTCCCAGTTCTGTTTTCCCATAATCCCATATCACTACATGCCTTAATATCTTGCCCCTTTATTTCAGTGCCAAAAGCATGACATCCACCATTTCCCAACGTCAGCCTGTGCTGTGCAGCCACACTTTACTACAATAATTTTCCCCCAATAAAAGGCACTATTCCCGGGCTTCCCTGGTGGCGCAGTGGTTGAGAGTCCGCCTGCCAATGCAGGGGACGCGGGTTCGTGCCCCGGTCCGGGAGGATCCCGCATGCTGCGGAGCGGCTGGGCCCGTGAGCCATGGCCTCTGAGCCTGCGCGTCCGGAGCCTGTGCTCCGCAGCGGGAGAGGCCACAACAGTGAGAGGCCTGCGTACAGCAAAAAAAAAAAAAAAAAGGCACTATTCCCCAGAATTAAGTCTCCAAGTTACCACAATATGTACCTCTCTCTGTTTTTCCAGTTTTCAATCTTGGATATTGGATTTTTACTGTCCTTTAATATTGACTAACCACTGAATCCCAATACGTGGCCCAGTGCTCTCCAAACATTTGGTCCCATTGTATCCCAGTCACACATCCCCTTTTTTTTTGTTTTTTTTGGCCGCACCACAGGGCATGTGGGATCTTAGTTTCCCACCTCACCCCCTGCAGTGGAAGCTTGGAGTCTTAACCACTGGACCGCCAGGGAAGTCCCTCACACAACCCCTCTTATCCCTCACACAGTCCTTCAGTGACTACTCAGGATATGATTCCCCAATATTTTGCCCTCAGTTAATCCCCTGATAGAACGCCCCCCCATTCCCAAAACCAAAGTTCCCTGTTCCTTGATATCTGACACATTGTTCCACAAATATCATGACTCTTTCTGTGCCACCAAATCTAGACCTCCATTTTCTTCCCCAAATTCCAATATCTGGTTCCCATGATTATACCATTATTAGATCCTATTGCTCTGCACTTTGAACATTGACTCCAATATTTTCCTAAATATCCAGCCCCATTTGATCCCTTTATTTCAGGATTCACTGTATTGTTCCTCAAATACTTGGATTATTACTGTCTCCCCAATATTGTGCTCCAGTCTTCCTTAACATTCACCTCGTCATTGCTATCCCTGATGTTAAGCTCACCCAAGCTCCAAAATCAACCTCTCTTCTCATACCCCCATATTCTCCCCTATTAGCCCTTACTTTTCCCCATACCTGTTTTTGTTGTTGTTGTTTTTAGGATGGCTACAATTTTTTTTTAATTTATTTTTGGCTGCTTTGGATCTTCATTGCTGCATGGGCTTTCTCTAGTTGTGGCGAGCAGGGGCCACCCTTCAGTGCAGTGTGTGGGCTTCTCATTGCGGTGGCTTCTCTTGTTGTGAAGAACGGGCTCTAGGCACGCGGGCTTCAGTAGTTGTGGCACACGGGCTCAGTAGTTGTGGCGCACGGGCTTAGTTGCTCCGCCACATGTGGGATCTTCCCAGACCAGGGCTCAAACCCGTGTCCCCTGCATTTAACCACTGCGCCACCAGGGAAGTTCCCTGCCCATCCTTCCCCCCCAGCCCCCATACCTTGACATTCCTGAAATACCTGAAATTCTCCATATCTCCTTGAAATTCCTGATTTCATTGAACTCCAATGCTTGGCCCATATTTTCTAACTAAATTAAATTTTCACTACCCTCACACCATCCATGTGTGTCTGACCTGGCCAATTTTCCTTTTCTATAGTTTAAGTGTCCCAGGATATTTGGTCACATATCCCCTCCACTGCCTCCCTATATAGAGCTCTCAATTGTTCCCCCGTTTCTGGAATTCCAATATATCCAAAATATCCAGCCTCTCCACGCAAGTACTAATGGACAGCCTTTCCAGAGTTTAACTATAAAAACAAAAGGGCACAATTTTTTTGGTCTTTGTGCCATGCTGCTCAAGAATCAAATTCTTTTTATTTATTTATGTTTTTGGCTGCGTTGGGTATTCTTTGCTGTGCGCGGGCTTTCTTTAGCTGCGGTGAGCGGGGGCTACTCTTTGTTGTGGTGCGCGGGCTTCTCACTGTGGTGGCTTCTCTTGTTGCAGAGCACGGGCTCTAGGCGCATAGGCTTCAGTAGTTGTGGCTCGCGGGCTCTAGAGCGCAAGCTCAGTAGCTGTGGCGCACGGGCTTAGTTGCTCCACGGCATGTGGGATCTTCCCGGACCAGGGCTCGAGCCCGTGTCCCCTGCATTGGCAGGCGGATTCTTAGCCACTGTGCCACCAGGGAAGCCCCAAGAATCAAATTCTTAAAAAAAAAAAAAAAGATCAAATTCTAGAGAGTCTTAGTGACCTAGCTAAGCTCACATGCCCACTTTTGGCCAGAAGGCAAAAGAAACATCTTAATAAGAAGCCCCCATGAAAACAGCACACTATAGGAAAGAGACAGCTTCCCAAAGGAAAACTGAAGTTATCAAGACCATGGATACTGGGCAGGCAAAAATAATAGACATCTAGTAAACTGACTTTTAGCAGATCACAAATGCTAAAGGGAGAAACAATTATTTTGGACATTTGTCCTATTATGTACTGGCTTCCCAAAGTGGCTACACCATTCTACCTTCCCACCACACTGTATGGTTCCAATTTCTCCACTTCTTTGCCAAAACTTACCTTTAAAAACAAAAGTTATAGTCGTCTTAGTGAGTATGAAGTGGTATCTCATTGTGCTTTTGATTTGCATTTCCCTGATGGCTAATGATGTTGGATTATCTTTTCATTTGCTTAGCCAAGTGTATATATTCTTTGAAGAAATGTCTATTCAGATCCTTTACCCATTTTTAAATCGGGCTGTTTGTCTTGAATTCTATGGGTTCTTTATATGTTCTAAACATGTCTATTATCAGATATAATTTGCAAAAATTTCCTCATTCTGTGGTTTGTCTTTTCACTTTCATGATGGTATCTTTGAAGTTCAAAAGTTTTTAATTTTGATGATGTCCATCTTACCTATTTTTTTCCTTTATTCCTTATGTTTTTGGTGTCATCTCTAAGAAACTGTTGCTTAATTCAAGAACACAAAGGTTTAAGCCTATGTTTTCTTCTAAGAGTTTTATAGTTTTAATGCTTATATTTAGCTCTCTGATCCATTTCTGAGTTTCATTTTTATACACGGTTTGAGTTAGAGATCCAATTTCAATCACCAATGGCCAATGATTTATGTAATGAAGCTTGCTTAAAACCCAAAAAGAGAGGGCTTGGAAAGCTTCCAGGTTGGGGAATCAGAATGTTTACATGTGCCACCATGCCAGACCCAAAGTCCACAGGGACAGAAGCTCCTTTGTTCAGGACCTTACCGTATATCTCTTCATCCGGTTCTTGACTCATATATCCTTTATAATAAAGCAGTAATCCAGTGAGTAAACGGGCTTCCTGAGTTCTGTGAGCTGCTCTAGAAAATTAATTGTACTCTAGGAGGGGGTCTTGGGAACCTCTGATTTATAGCCAGTCAGTCAGAAGCACAGGTAGCCTAGGCTTCTGATTGGCATCTGAAGTGGAGGACAGTCTTGTGGGACTGAACCCTTAATCTGTGCAATCTGATGCTATCTCCAGGTAGTGTCAGAATTGAGTTGAATTGCAGGACACTGACCTGGTGATGAAAAGTGCTTGGTGGTATGGGGAAACACCGTCCCCTTCCCAACATCAGAACTGAGTGCAGAATGTCTTAAATAGTATTTCCTTATAATTCTTTTTACTTCTGTAAGGGTGGTAGTGTGTCCACTCTTTACTTTCTATTAATACCATCCCAAACCCTGTCACTGCAGCAGCAGGATGAGAAAAGTCTATTTGGAAGTATACAGTGGGGAGCAGGCACGATAATGACGGAGAATAAATAAATGCAAGGGAAAGCTTGGGAATTGGCATCTAGGGAGACTGCTGTGTTTTTTTAAAATATTTATTTATTTGGCTGTGCCAGGTCTTGGTTGCCACACATGGAATCTTCGTTGTGGCATGTGAATTCTTAGTTGTAGCATGTGGGATCTAGTTCCCTGAGCAGGGACTGAACCCAGGCCCCCTGCACTGGGAGCACAGAGTCTTAGCCACTGGACCACCAGGGAAGTCCCGGGAAATTGAAGGTTTGATATTACAAAATCATAGGATCTAATGTAGAGGGAAGTAGGAAATTGGATAAGACTGATGCTGGATGGGAGATGAGGCAATGAAGCAGAGTGGGTAACCAAGTATTTGTTATCCTGATTTATTTCTGAAGTTTTGAGGGAGGAATTTAATTATTAGAGGACAATGGGGCCAAGTATATTAATTTATTCCTGCAGAGACACTACTATGACAAATAGTCACAGTATTAATATCCAACAAGTATTAAGCACTTACTCAACATGTAATGGACTCGAGTTCTAAATATTATGTATTTCACCCTTCTACCCAAGTCAGGTCCATATTTTAACCGTATCCAAACAAACCATATTATTGCATATATAATGAGGCCAAGCAGATCTCAGCTGTTGTTTCCTTAATAAGCAGCCTAGGGGGCTTCCTTGGTGGCGCAGTGGTTAAGAATCCACCTGCCAATGCCGGGGACACGAGTTCGAGCCCTGCTCCGGGAGGATCCCACATGCCGCAGAGCAACGAAGCCCGTATGCCACAACTACTGAGCCCGCGTGCCACAACTACTGAAGCCCACACGCCTAGAGCCCGTGCTCCGCAACAAGAGAAGCCACCGCAATGAGAATCCCGCGCACCGCAACAAAGAGTAGCCCCCGCTCGCCGCAACTAGAGAAAGCCGGCGTGCAGCAATGAAGACCCAATGCAGCCAAAAATAAATAAATTAAATAAATAAATTTAAAAAAATAAATAAGCAGCCTACATCATTATGAATACCTTAATTTCTAATTTCACTGGGTATGTTAGTTTCCTGCAGCTACTGTAACAAACTTAGTGACTTAGAACAGCAGCAATGTATTCTCTCACAGTTTTGGAAGCCAGAAATTTAAAAGAAGGGGGTCAGCAGGGCCACACTCCCTCTGGAGGCTCTAGGGAAGAACCTGTTCTTTGCCTCTTCCAGCTTACAGTGGCTCTTGGCATTCCTTGACTTGTGGCTGCATCACTCCAATCTCCCTCTGTGGTCACAAGGCCTGCTCCTTTTCTGTCTCAAATCTCCCTCTATAAAGTCACCTGTCATTGGATTTAGGGCCCAACCAGATAAATCAGGATGACTTCCGACTTCCTTATCTCCAGATCCTTAACATAATTTTACCTGTAAAACCATTTTTCCAAATAAGGCACAATCACAGATTCCAGGAATCAGGACATGGACATACCTTTTGGGGGATTACCATTCAACCCACTACACTAGGAGATTTTAAATAAGCTCCAAATGCAAAAATAAAAAATAAAAATAAATGATCATTTGGGTAAAAAGTCATACTGAAGGACGCATACCATGACATTATATACAGCAGAAAATCACAAATCAATGCTTTAAAAACATATATATTTAAGGTACAGGATTGGAAAAAAGGACTCTTTGATAATAAACATATTCCAGGTAAACACAGGCTTCCTAAACTGACGAATATTTAATTGCAAATATTAACACCCTAAGTTACACTTCTATATAAAGGAGAAACTCCAAATCCTGTTCTTTAGGAAGACGTGGAAGGCAAGTAATACCTTAAGAGCAACTATTGCTATCTCTCCCCTTTCCTTGGGTGATCTAACATTTTACATGGATTAGTTACAAAAGGAAATATTAGATTCCATTGAATTTAAGCACAAGACACAGCTAAAATTTATCACTGAGAGTACTAAATACTTGATGCTTATGAGTGTGAATAAATAATTAAATATTAGGTACAAGGCAGATTCCAAAACTAACTGAAGCATGAAAAAAAGGTATAAATACCTAATAGTCAGTTAATATAAATTTTGCTGTTGGATATGTTCCAAGCTTCCTTTTCTATGTCAGTGAAATCTGCTTCCTTTTTGTCCAATGTCTTCCATTGCTGGGCTCTAAGACAGTAAACTCTTTAACTTCACCAAGGCCTTGGTCATGGAAAGGATTTATTTTAGAAACAAAATAACTTCTTTCTTCTTTCTAAAGGTCATAGCTGTTTTTTCTGCTACTTGCTTCCTTCAACGAGTTATTAAAGTCCCCGTGTGAGAAAAGTTACTGGGCAAGAACAAGCAGTCTGTGTTGGCTGTCCCACAGTGCAGTGGCTGGTTAATAAAGAAGATGTCCGGGCTTCCCTGGTGGCGCAGTGGTTGAGAGTCCGCCTGCCGATGCAGCGGACACAGGTTCGTGCCCCGGTCCGGGAAGATCCCACATGCCACGGAGCGGCTGGGCCCGTGAGCCATGGCCGCTGAGCCTGCGCGTCCGGAGCCTGTGCTCCGCAACGGGAGAGGCCACAGCTGTGAGAGGCCCACGTACCACAAAAAATAATAATAATAATAAAAAAAATAAAGAAGATGTCCACTTAACCTTTTTCTCATTTGGTCTCATCCAAAGAGTAAGGCAAAAGGATCAAGGTTACAGAGGACTGATGACCAAGGTACAACTTTTACAAATATCTTTAAATGGCCAGGGAAAGCTTTACTTCTTCAGTCATGTCCCCAAATGAGTCGTTATTGAACCAAGAATCCCTTGCCACCCATTGGAGGCTGCTAGGCACAGATGCTTCAAAGATTAGTTCAAGGTAGTGCATAGATGCTTCAGGAGAGTGGACCAAAAGAGAGGAGGCCGTGGAATACAGGAAAGAGTGAACAAAGAAGACGCCCCCAAAGTACACAGTTCACTAGGATCAGAATGGTCATTGATATAAACCCCTTATCATTCCACATTCTGACAAACTCCTTTTATTATTTAGACATTAAGATATTTTCAGTCTTTTGCCTTCCTTTTCCACATTGTCTCTAATATTGTGTAGTTTTCTGGAGTTCTGGACCAGGAACAGCAAGCTCTCCCTAAAATCACTAGTCCCGTGGTCTCTGCCAACATTTTCAAGCTCATCAAACAAAGACAATGTCTGTTTGAGTTTGGCCTGAACAATTTTTTGCTCTTCTAATTCTGCAAGAAGGGCATGCTTAGTGCATAATTCAGTCTTATACTTCTCCTGTAACTGTTCAATTTCTTTTTGGAGAAGCTGGAATTCTTCCTCACTATAAGGATGCGTCTCCTGAGGTTTATCTTCCGGAAGCAAGACATTTGGGGGAATACGCAAAATCAACTGTAAAAACAGCTGCTCCATTTTGCCAAAAAGGTTATCAAAACGTCCTTTCATGAAGCAAAGAAACTTTTCCGTGCACTTACGAATCTGGACTGGGCTAATCGCACAGTCTGGGATGCCATCCAGCTTCTTCAGAATAACCTGTTCAACAGCCTGCATCACTTCAAATAGGTAGTCTTGAAATGCAATGTAGATCCTAAGCATGCAAGTTTGCGGTGTGAAGCCAAAGAACTGGGCCTCATAGGTCATCGGATCAACAGACATCTTGGCTTATTTTGCTTTGTTAATTTTGAATGTGAAAAATCTGCAAATGTAATAAGAAAAAATTTCATTTGTGTTCAAAAAAATCATCTGATGAAAGTAACAAGTGACATTACAGATAGCAAAGCAAACAAAAACAAAACAAAGAAGCAGACAAAAAAATAGGAAGTTTATGTTCCTTGATACCTGATGCTACTTCCAGCCTCACTCATCCGCAGCAGGATACAAACGCCGCCTCGCTGAGGCTCTTTCATCAGCCTGTAACCTCCCTCTTCCTCCTCATTGTCCATTTCCCTCACCTCTCAGTTACTGAGGCTTCTGGCCTATGGATCAGCCTTCGGAATTCTATCATCCCAGACAACTTTCAAGTTTACATGGATGATCTTACCAATGCCCTAGAGACTCAGTTTCTTGAGTTTCGATGATCTTCATCTCCACTCTTTTAGCCACATGGCGATTGGTATTTGTAACTTCTTTCCCCAGCTGCTCCTACTTTTTGACCACAACCTCATATGCTGGTCTTCCAACACTCATTCGCATATTTATATTATACCTTAATCGTCAAGACTTTCAGCCCTCTGATCTTCTTTTTCTAGCTCTCAGTCTCTCCCACCTCACTTCTTCCTCTCTCCATTTTAAGCTCCATGATCCATCACTTCAACGGCTCCCTTGCCAAGGTCCTCAACTCCCCTGTCCTTCCAACCTTGCCGTCTGAAAAATATCCCATTAGAAGCTGAGCAAGCCTGATGTTTTCTCAAGGGTCTGGGAGACATTCCTTTTAAATGTAAACATCTAGGAAAATAGCACTCTTATCTCCCTGTCACTGTGGGTGTTTAACCTAGGGACCTTTTTCTGAGCTGTAACCATATACTTGTCATAGAAATAAAAGTATTGATAGCTTCATTATTCCTGCAAAGTAATTAGCTAAAAAAAATGGCTACCTCGATTACCAGGTGAATTTAGGATGAACCTTATGAAATAATTTGAAGCAAGTGGTGCAGTCAAATCTTTTTATGGGACAAGATGCTGTTAATCTTGAGAACTTATGTAATGGCTAAAAACAGAATGGTTGTAATGGTTTAGCTGTATAAAATAGGGTAGAATTTCTTTCTGTCTTTGTCGTCTCATTCACAGATTACCTATAATGCATTGTAATCCAGATATGCTTATTCAGTAACTGCTTTCTCTTCTATGTCTTGTGGAGAGGATTCTGTGGATTAACAGGATTTTAATTTCAACACTACCCTATGCCTTCAGGATCAATTTCAAACTCTTTCATATGGCTTACAAGGACCTCCATCAACTGACCATTACTAACCACTCTGCCCTCCTTTTTAAGGACCTCACATATGCATAACTGAAGTGATAATACTTCCTATTTCATAGCACTCTATATTTGGTCCATGCTAGGTCCTCTCTTATTTATTTTCTTTCATCGCCCACAGGAACCTACTCCAGTGTTTTAATGTATGCCTTTTCAGTTCATCTTTAATTTTAATTCATCTTAAACAGGTTTTAGACATACAGTTGACCTTTGAACAACATGGGTTTGAACTGCCCAGGTCCAGTTATATGTGGATATTTTTCAGTAGTAAATACTAAAGTACTACATAACCCACAGTTGCTTGAAACTGTGAATGTAGAACTGCATATATGGAGAGCCAACTCTAAATTACACAAGGATTTTTGACTGCTGGGTGGACTGGCACCCCTAATCCCCACGTTGTTCAAGGGTCAACTGTATAGTCTTGAAAAATACAGTTTTCTTTATGTGTGGTTTGCTTTACATTATGTTTGCAATCACTTCATGTTATTACACTTCATTGTTATTTTACTTCATTGGTTCTTTTTTTATTTTTGGTTGCACTGGGTCTTCACTGCTGCGTGTGGCTTTCTCTAGTTGCAGCGAGCAGGGGCTACCCTTCGTTGACGTGCACAGGTTTCTCACTGAAGTGGCTTCTCTTGTTGTGGAGCTCGGGCTCTAGGCGTGTGGGCTTCAGTAGTTGTGGCTCATAGGCTCTAGAGTGCAGGCTCAGTAGTTGTGGCACATGGGCTTAGCTGCTCTGCGGCATGTGGGATCTTCCCGGACCAGGGATTGAACCTGTGTCCCTTGCATTGGCAGGTGGATTCTTAACCACTGTGCCTCCAGGGAAGCCCCACTTCATTGGTTCTAACTGAAGTATTCCATTAATTTTACCATATGCATATACCGTACTTCATGTGTCCACTGTCCATAGTTGCTGGGCCACAGAGTTTACTCATAGATAATTTCACTAAATACCACTAAAATGTTCTCCAGAACACTAGGGGTGGGAGTACAACTAGGCTGGTTTACCCTCCCATTTGCAGTATATGAGAATTTCTTTCTCATGTCTTTGCCTTCACTTGATATTACTCAAAATTCTTATTTTTGCCAATCTTGTAGAATTGTTTTACAGTGTTGCTTTTTGAAAACCAAAACCATCTAACCCCCACACAGGCTGGACACAGAGGACTGCAACTATCGACAGTCTCCTTGCCTCCCCAAACAGCTTACTGTTTACACTAGCATGACTCTACTATTCTAGGAGACCTGAGTAATATTTTCATTGTCCAAACGGCTTGATTGTTCATTATGAGCCCCCGGAAAGACTGATCAACTCTGAAATGCTAAGCACCAACAATCTGTACAGCAAGATTCTCTGAAACCCTTGCCTCAGCTGTTTCTACCAATGCTGGACTGCTTTTCATGAGCTCTACCCAATCCTAATCAAGCCTCCAAATTGAAAAATCCACCTTAAACCAAATTTGCGATTCTCAAACAACTCCAATCTTGCCTGTCATCCCTACAAGACATTGCCAAAGCTCCGTCAAGGTGTTTTGCTTACCAGGGTAGGCAAAACATTCAGCACTGATTTATCAATAGGCTGTGAGGGTGATGTTTGGGGTGCAGGTAAAAATATTTTCATGTGCGTTTCTCCAACTGCCAGTAAAGTTGAGCACCACTTGAAACGTATTAACTCTTAAGGTTTCTCCTTCTGTAAATTACCCATTCATATCCTTTTTAAAAACCACTCTCTCCAGCCTTTTACTTAATTCCTTCCTTATATACTACCAGACGAGGCCACTCCCTGTTCCAACAACCTTTAGTGCTTCCTTATAACCCACCGAATAAAGTATAATATTCTTAACTTTGCCTGCCATGATCTGACTACTCTTTGTTCCAACCAAACCAAGCTATGGCCTTTCCCTGTGATGTCTTTCCCTCAAGAGAAGATGCCGGGCCAAATATCTTCCAAGGGTCAGTTTAAATACACTTCCCTGGGGACCCACCCCCTCCTCTGAATTCCCATCAGGACTTCTCTTCTGGCACTGGCCAAGTCCTACTTTAGGATATTATTATCACGGGCCTATCTTCTCCGCAAGCCTTAGACTTCCTGAGGGCAGGATGAGTACGGTTTCTATAGATATTTACAGGTGAAACGCGGGAGGTGCCCAGGACACCTCAGCGAATAGAGCAACTAGAGCTCCAGAAACAACGGAGTAGGAACCACTTCCGGCCTGAGGACTGGCTCCCGGCAGGCCCCGCGCCCCCGCTGCATGCCGGAACCTTAAGGGTGGAGGTTCGCGGCCCACCGGAGACTTTGCTCCATCGGGCCGATGCAGGGCCCGGCGATGAGGCCTCAGCCAGTGCCACCCCTTCTCGCTCCTCTTCAGAGAAAATGCAGCCCCGTGGCACTTACCCAAGCGACCATGAGAGTGACGAATTCGACCAAACACCGGCTTCCCGCCACCTTCTTTAAACCACCGCCTGCTGCCAGAGATAGGCGGCACCACTAACTCCCTCAAATTCCGACCGCTAGCTGCCTTAGAGCGAGGGCAAGATGCTACCGCGCTCCTGATTGGCTGGCTGTCCGGGGGCAACCTATATTGCTGACGGAAAGGGGGCGAGCGAGAAAGCTAGCTGTGGCCTGCGGGGATTGGCGGAAGGAAGCGGTACTCACCCTCTTTCCCGTGACGTAGCTGGGTGGAGAAGCGAGGCTGGGCCGCCGCGGAGACACAACTCGTGATTGGCGAGTGTGCTTTCATTCGGGCTCTAGCGATTGGTGGCTGACCAACTGAGCAGCGCTGATTGGGCAGCAGTGTAAAGGGGAGGGCCCCGCCCTGATCCCGCCCCGCCGCTGGGACAGACTGGCGGAAGGGGAAGTGGGGGGGGTGGGGGGCCGGCGGCGGCGGGGAAGATGGCGTACCAGAGCCTCCGGTTGGAGTACCTGCAGATCCCACCGGTCAGCCGCGCCTACACCACCGCCTGCGTCCTCACCACCGCTGCTGTGGTGAGCAGCTACAGCGCCAGCTTCTCATTATCCGTGCTGGATATAACCGGGTCCTCAGGAAACTGGGGTTTGGGCCTCCGGGAAGCTCAGAGGGGTTGGTCTCAAGGGTGGGTGGAGGCGTACAGGGTTCACTTTGGGGTTCGGAGTGGCCTCGTGAGTGCTTACCCGGTGACCCTAGAAGGGAGTGCTGCTCCAAGAGGGCTGGGGGATCAGGACTGAGGGTCAGTTTTTGAGAAATAAAGGCAGGATCTGTACCAAGTCAGGGCTTGGGTGGGAGCCGCCCACCCAGGAAACGTGTCTGAGAACTCCTGCGGTGGCCAGATGATAATGTGGTGACTAGTGGAAGAAGGGTCCGCTTACTGGAGAAACGTAGATATTGAGGATAGAAAGCTGGAAGTTGTCGAGCGGAAAAGTCTTGAAATACAGAGAGTCTGTAATAGAGGTTGGCTGGAAGCACCCAGCCTTCACGGTGGCAGGGTATTGAGTCTTGGTTCTTTTGAGTGAATTCTGTTGCTTCACACAGTTGTTTCAGGTGGTGCCCATGTGTTGGACAGATTCGTAGCAGCTGCTCTTACTTGCCCTGTATCTAAGATATCACCACCTGCCTTCCATACCTTCACGTTACCCTTAACTATTGAAACATCAAGCAGACTTTTACTTTGTGTTAGGTATTGGGGAATACAAAGAATTGTATCAATTCTACACAATTCTTTACCATCCTTTTCCTCCAGCCTAAGAAGAAAGCCTTAAATGATTCAGTCTAAGTGACTGAGAGTGGGAAATTGCTGGCCCTATTAATCTTTTGTTGTAAATGATGATATTTTGTTTCTTGATTGACTTGCTTGAAGAAATTCTTTTTCTATTTCAGCAGTTGGAATTGATCACACCTTTTCAGTTGTACTTCAATCCCGAATTAATCTTTAAACACTTTCAAGTAAGTGGTCCATCACAACCGCCATTAATGCCTCAGTTTTTAAACTTGGTTTTCTTACATTTTAGTAGCTAATCCTGTCATATACTGTCTCAAAGAATTCAGTGGGAATACTTGATTATAAGGCGTATGGAGTTGGGGGGGCAGGGTACAAAGCAGTGATGCTTGCAGCCTGGAACTTTTAAGAGATTCTCAAGCTCCTCATCATGTACCAAATCAGAATCACCAAGTGTAGGAATTAAGAATCTGTATTTTATTTTTAAAGTTCCCTGCACGGTTTTGATTTGATGTGTCCAGTTCCTGTATTTAGGAATCACTGGTTCAAAGTTAATGTTACAGATTGAGAGGAGACTGATCAGCTGGCTGTCCAGGGAGAGTCTCACAGGATGCCCTTATTTTGTGCACTCACCACCATGTACCACACCTACCACCTTGGTGTTACTGTTATGGTCCTGTTCAGAAACTCAGTTCAGTTAGTGTTCTGATCCATCTTCCAGGGATCACATCATCCTAACAGAACTCCAGAAGACTGACATCGAAGACAACATGGCAGTGTATTAGATTACAGTGAGAGCTGGTCCTTTCCAGTAATTTGAGTGCTAAAAGAGAGATGTGTTTTCCTGTTCTAGAATGATCATATAGGTATAGTTGGAGTAAGAGAGAGACCCCAAAACCAGTAATTCTGTCTCTACACCTGCTGTTGCCTTTGTCCCAGATGTGTTTCATTCACTGTATACCCACTGAACTCCAGCTTGTCTTTCCAGATGCAGCTTTTGTGTAGCCTTCTCAGATTCATCCTCCCTTGTGTCCTTAGAGTATCTGTAAATACTTTTTTTATATCTCTCATCTCATACTTGCACTTATTTACATGCTTGTCTCCTCACTAGGTTGAGGACTCTAAAATCCTGGATGTAGTTAGTATGTAGTAAACAATCCTGAATTGTTTCAACTTTAATAGTTACAAATTCTTGGGGCTTCCCTGGTGGCGCAGTGGTTGAGAGTCTGCCTGCCGATGCAGGGGACACGGGTTCGTGCCCCGGTCCGGGAAGATCCCACATGCCGCGGAGCGGCTGGGCCCGTGAGCCATGGCCACTGAGCCTGCACGTCCGGAGCCTGTGCTCCACAACGGGAGAGGCCACAACAGTGAGAGGCCCGCGTACCAAAAAAAAAAAAAAGTTACCAATTCTTAAGAATTAAATGATGCATAAAGCAGACCTGTGGCCCTTATAACTGCATTCTTCCTCCTCTACTCACTTGGCCTTCGCTGGGAGCTATAGCTCCATCCAAACAAATGAGATTTGATTTTGCCTGGGGTTAAACTCTTGTTTTTTTGTTTTTGGGGGAGATTTTTTGGCCACCCATGTGGCATGCGGGATCTTAGTTCCCCAACTAGGGAATCAAACCCGCATCCTCTACAGTAGAAGCATGGAGTCTTAACCACTGGACCACCAAGGAAGCCCCTGAGGTTAAACGCTTGACACCAGTATCTGCAGTTGGAATTAGGATTTCTACGTTTGAGTTCAGTCTCCCTATACAAGCTGTGTGTCCTTGGGCAGGCCATTTTAAAATCATCCAGGTCTCTTACTTTCCTCCTATGTGAAATGGGGATGGTAGTGCCAACCTGCTCATCTCACAGGATAATTAAGATCACATGAGAGAACAGAATATTTTAAAACACTTTAAATGTTAAGTGTTCTGTCATTGTGAGTAGTTTTTATTGCAGGTGTGGATGGTTTGGGTGGGTAAGAGTATATCAGGGTTTGAAAATGAGTGTCTGTGTATCTACCAATTAGATACACAGATACACATTAGATACAATTAGACTCTAATTGTTAAAGTATTAGGTCTTTACTTACAGGGAGTTGGCTCTTTGTTCAGACTAGAACTTGAGTATTTGCTTTAGAATTACTCTTCACTCTGGATGTTTCTGACAACTGATATGGAAACATTTCTTAGCAATTGATATTAGATCCAGCAATTTTCCTTTCATATCTTGAGACTATTCATTAGATTGTGATACTACATATATGAAAGCACTATTCTGCAAATTAACCTAGTCTTTCCATCAAACTTTTCCCATAATTTGCCTGACCATATAGTATGGGTTTAAAAAAAAAAAAAGAATCACAATTTAAAGTTTTCTGTCCTACTATCCTTAGAAATTTCCTGGGGCAAGTGACATCTTTCACTGAAGCAGCACAAAAATTCAGTGTCAGATCGTGTACCTCCCTTTTGAGTTCAGACATAGTATCACCTATTCATGGCCTTCCAACCCTTGTAGTCATAGGATATCTCCTTCGTCTTAATATAAAAATGTTTTCGTATATTTTACTTAATCTATCTTTCTCTTGATTTTTTTCTTTTAACAGATATGGAGGCTAATCACCAATTTCTTATTTTTTGGGCCAGTTGGATTCAATTTTTTATTTAACATGATTTTTCTGTATCCTTTACTAAGTGGGGTTAGCATAAAAACTTTAGGTTTACTTAGGAAATACAATATTGTTTGAAACTATTAATCCTGTTATTTTTGTTACCATCTTAGCTGTAACTTCTGGCTACCGGTTCAGTGCAGTGATACACAGAATAGTTGGTCAGTTAGTAATGTTTTGAGGGTGTTTATAGGTCACTGTTTATTCGAATGGGAGGTATTTAACCGTAAAATGTTTACGTTTTTGCCCATAAGCCACTTACAGATCTGATCAAAGGAGAGCAGAAGTGATTTAATTGAGGCGTACTTACAAAATAACACTGACGGGCCCCAAGTGATAAAACACAACCTGGGAGTGGGTTCACGGGAGATGGAGAACTTGAGATCTCCTTGGATCTTGGTTGCTGGTTCCACTGGTTGGAAAGACAGTGCCGTGTCTCCTGGGCTCGCCATGTTCCAGTTCGTTGAAAGAGAGGAAGAGTTGTGCTCTGATCAGATGGTAGTTGGGGCCATTGAGCAGGGCATTTCTCCTGCACCCCGACCCTCTGGATTAAGAGGGGAGTTACAGCTCAGCTCATCTGCAGTAGACAAAGGGCCTTTTAGGGGTGACAGGATTCCTGCCCTAGGATGGATCCCTGTGTCTTCTGTATGGTGTATCATTCTGGTAAGTTTCTAATAATTAAATTTTTTCATTGTAATGCCTCCTTATTGACTGAGGTATAGCAATGCTTAACTCCCTGGCCTGAAAAAGCAGATTTTTCCATGAAGCTTCTTGATGGGGATTTCCTCCAAATTAGGTTGTGAAAAAGCAAGGATGGTGTAGATTATGGTGTGGCTGAACATGGGAAAGACAGTACAAATTTGAAAAGGTGTAGTTGGTGACGGGAAGCATGTTTATGTGGTGTCTGGCTTAGTTCCCCAATCAGGAACAGTTTTTGTAAAACATGGAGCCGGTCTTCTCTTCACCTTGCCTAAAATGCCTGGTAAAAGAGAGGCAACCATACTGCCACTCATAAATATTCTTATAGGAACAAAGGCTGACTTCTTACACATAAAGTGGAGTCCAAGTGTACTTAAGTGGTACATTAAATTTTACTTTCTTGGGCTTCCCTGGTGGCGCGGTGGTTGAGAGTCCGCCTGCCGATGCAGGGGACGCGGGTTCGTGCCCCGGTCCGGGAAGATCCCACATGCCACGGAGCGGCTGGGCCCGTGAGCCATGGCCGCTGAGCCTGTGCGTCCGGAGCCTGTGCTCCGCAACGGGAGAGGCCACAACAGTGAGAGGCCCGCGTACCGCAAAAAAAATTAAAAAAAAAAATTTACTTTCTTCATATTTGTGTGCTTAACATTTTCTTAACTTGGAACTTAAGATATCGTTACTGTCGAATGCTAGAAGAAGGCTCTTTCCGAGGTCGGACAGCAGACTTTGTATTTATGTTCCTTTTTGGTGGATTCTTAATGACTGTATCCTTCGACAAATAGAACAAATACAGGAAAATATTAAAGAACTCCCTCTCTCTTCCTAAAGCTTTTCATCTGTCTCCCAAAATTCACTAGATACTCGGAATGAACAGATAAAAGTAGACCCCCCAGATATTAGCTTCAGGCTCCTATTTATTTTACAGCGTACTTTATGTGGCAGCTTTTCTAAGCCTAGAGGTTGGACAGGATGCTTTTCTACTGTGAGCAAGTCAGAGGAACTGTTAACCCAGGTGGGTTACTATTAAGTATCTTAGATGTATTCTTGTTGATGGGTGTACTTTACTTTTAAGCTAAGTTGGTAAGACGTTTATTTGGTCAACATCAAAACTTTTTTTAAAATTTTTATTGGAGTATATTTGCTTTACAATGTTGTTAGTTTCTGCTGTACAGCAAAGTGAATCAGCTATACGTATACATATAGCCCCTCTTTTTTGGATTTCCTTCCCATTTTTTAGGTCACCACAGAGCATTGAGTAGAGTGCCCTTTGCTATACAATAGTTTCTTATTAGTTAAATAAATTACTTTTTTGAAAAAAGAATTGTCAACTGAGTACTGGACTTGAATGTAGCCCTGTCTGACAAGATGGTTTTGCTCCAGCTGGCTTGATTCATGTTTGTAAAGGTCCTCATGGTGATCACTGACCAAGGAATTAACACATACTCCAAAGAGGCAAGAACTTTATGAAAGCAGAATATTAATTTGAATTAGCAACACTTCAGATGATGTCACCTAAGCAGGTTTTTGCCTGATGGCTCTGGGTAATTATTTTCAGACTTCTTTTTTTTTTTTTCCTAAAGATGTAACTACTGCTCGCCTTTCCTAATTCAAATGTGTGTTAGAACACAATCCTTAGTTCCCTTGCCCAGTCTTCCCTATTATACTTAATGTTGCTGTTTTCCTTAATGCCAACCGCTAGCTTTTTGGTTTGTTTGTGAGCTTAGTTTTCTTGGGCCAGGCCTTTACAATAATGCTTGTCTACGTGTGGAGCCGAAGGAACCCGTATGTCCGCATGAACTTCTTCGGCCTTCTCAATTTCCAGGCCCCCTTTCTACCCTGGGTGCTCATGGGCTTTTCCTTGTTGTTGGGGAACTCAATCATTGTGGACCTCTTGGGTAAGATTCTTAGCACTACTTTTTCTGTTATTTTACTTGCAAACTTATTTTGTCACCATTTTTCATGTTAATCCTGCCTGGCCTTCATATACAGCTCTTATAGGATTATCTGATAGTTATATGCTCAAAGACTACAATATTAGTTTTCAAGATGTTAATAAGTATATTGACATTTCTTCCTAAAGAGAAGAAATTTTTGTTGGTAGAGCCTCCTGCCATCAAATTTCTAATCCTCTCCCTCATCCTTTATTTCTGGTTGACTCTAGGTATTGCAGTTGGACACATATATTTTTTCTTGGAAGATGTATTTCCCAATCAACCTGGTGGAATACGAATTTTGAAAACACCATCTATTCTGTGAGTATTTAACACCAGGTTACACGTTCCTTGCAGATAAACCGGGCCTCCCAGCACGCATCGTTCAGGCCAGTAAATATTTGGAGATTGAGCAATCTGGCTGCCGTTGAGGAGCAGTTGGATTGGGTAGGAACAGACCATGCCAGAGTTGTGGCAGGAGGCTCAAGGTGTCCTGAGGGTGATGTGGTAATTGCTGTCCCAGCTGACCACCAGCACTTCCTGTCCCAGGGAGGAGCCTGTTGGTTTCATGAAGGATGCTGTCTGAGTTTCGAGAGGTGAAGTAGCGAAATGGGCAAAACTGACTAGAGGGAGGTTTCTAAAGGTGGAATGTCTGGTCTTCCAAACAGGTGATAGAGATAAGCAGTGAAGTAGAGTGGAAATAGCTTTGGGCTGGAAACCAGGTACAGGCTGTTTGTTCTGCCAACCAGCCATGTGATTTTAAGCAAGTCCCTTCTGCTTTTTCACATCTCAGTTTCCTGAGGGTAGAGCTTTGATTTATAGGACCTCCTTCTATGCCAGAATTTTGTGTCCTTGGGACGTACTTCATTAAAAAGGGTTCACTTGAGGAATAAAATGTGAGTTTTTATTATTAAATGTTGATTGTAGAATAAGCAAAATCAAGAAAGTAAAATCCTGCATAATCCCACCATTTAGATATAACAGTGGCTACCACTGTTAACTTTTTAATATGTCTTCATGAGCCTTTTACTGTCTGTGTACTCTTTAAAAAATGCTATTTCATAAGCTTCTTTCTAATGTAATATATCATAATCATTTTTCCATCATAAATGTCCGACAGAACTGTAACAGCTGCATGATACCCCCGATACGAATGGAGCACGATTTACGAGTCTCTTAGGGATGGACACTGACATCCTTCTTGCTCTTCCTTCCATGATTGGAGTGGTGAACATTCCTGTAGCTA
Source organism: Phocoena phocoena (assembly GCF_963924675.1). Taxonomy (NCBI): domain Eukaryota; kingdom Metazoa; phylum Chordata; class Mammalia; order Artiodactyla; family Phocoenidae; genus Phocoena; species Phocoena phocoena. Next base: position 49,881,174 of record NC_089237.1, read on the forward strand.
CACATCCATATAGCATGTGTAGCAGCACATCCTTTGCACACATCCATGATTATTTTCAAAGGATAAATTCCTACAAGTAGAATAGCTGTTCAGTTTATTGCCAAACGGCCATGCAGAATGGATATTCAGGTTTACATTTCCACCAGCAACCTGTAAGTGTCCATTTCCCCACATCTTCATCAAATGTGGGAGAGCCCCATGACCCCCTTTAATGTGCACTTTCTGTAAACAAGGACAGTCTTTTACATAGTCAAAATCTGGAAATAAACATTAATTCTCAGACCCAATTCCACTTTTGGCAGTTGTCCTCAGAATATTCTTTATAGCAGAAGAATGCAGTTCAGATTCAGGTGTTTCACTTCGTTACCATGTCTCTTTAGTCTCCTTCAGTGTGGAGCAGTTCCTCAGCCTTACCTTGTCTTTCGTGACATTGATGTTTTTGAAGATTATAACCCCATTTTGTAGAATGTCTCTCAATTTGGGTTTGTCTGATGTTCCCTCACATTTAGGTTCAGGTTTTGCATCTGTGGCAGGAATATCAGAGAAGTGATACTGCGTTCTTCTGATTGCAGCCTATTGGCACAGGATTTCAATTGGTTGAATTTGCCAAAGTGGTGGTAATCACTTTGATTACTTGGTTAAGGTATCTGCAGGACTTCTCCACTACCAAAGTTACTTTTTTTCCCCTTTGTAATTAAGCGTTTTGTGGGGAGGTACTTTGAGACTACGTAAACATCCTTTTTCTTATCAAATTTCAATTCATTTATATCTGCAAGAATCCATGGTTTCATGTTTTATTCATGGATTATAATCCCTTATTATTGTTGTTTATTTTGATGCTTATATTGTCCCAGATTTGGCCAAGGGGAACCTCCTTAAACTGGCTTTGAAGTACTTTTCAACGTGCTCCCATCTTTTTTTTTTTTAAAAAAACAATTTATTACTTTCTGGCCTAGCAAGATATCCCAGGCTCATCTTGTGCTCTTCTTGACCCAGTTGTAGAATCAGCTATTTCTTTAAGAAGCCCTAGTTCCTTTTTAGTAGAGAATGGTATTTAGAAGCCAAGGTCTGGGCGGCAGATGTGCTTATTGCTTTTGGAGTATTACTACTCCCAAGTCCTCTCAGTGAACAGAGCAAGGCAATTATATACATATGCATATGAGTGTATATACATGTATGTTTTCAGATCTGTGTGTTTTTTAAACATGGGTTTATGCGGATACTCGCAGTTCTGGTACAACTCCACGTGATTCGTTCATTTTTTTTTCCTTTCTATATTTTTCCTCCAATATTTTATTATGAAAATTTCCAAACTTACAGAAAAGTGGAAAAAATTATACAGTCACATTTACCTACCACATAGATTCTACAATTAACAGTTTACTATTCTTGCTTTTTGTACATCTATCTGTCCCTCCATCCATCTTTCCATTCCAGTATACTTAATTCTCTAAATATTTTAGAATGTATATCACTAACTAGAATTCTTTTTTTAAATTAATTAATTAATTTATTTATTTAGTTGCACCAGGTCTTAGTTGCAGCAGGCGGGCTCCTTAGTTGTGGCATGTGAACTCTTAGTTGCAGCGTGCATGTGGGATCTAGTTCCCTGACCAAGGATCAAACCCGGGCTGCTTGCATTGGGAGTGTGGAGTCTTAACCACTGTGCCACCAGGGAAGTCCCTAACTAGAGTTCTTTGTTTATATGCAACAAAATACACAAATCGCAAGGGTTTCGACTAATGGGTTTTCATAAACGCACATACCTATGTAACCCAAACTCTTATCAAGAGAAAATTACCATTACCCAGAAAGTTCTCTCAAGCCCCTTTCCTGTCAACCTTGCCCCCTTCCCCCAAGAAACAATCACTATGCTGATTTTGTCGCTCCACAGATTAGTTTTGCATGTTCTACAGCTTCATGAGTGGAATCATATAGTATGTATATACTCCTTTGTATAAGGGCTCTTTCATTCAACATAATGTTTTTGAAACTCACATTGTTTTTCTTGTAACAGTAATTTGTTCCCTTTTTTGCTGAGTAGTTGTCTATTTTATGACAATCCACCCCTTTCCATATTTCCCCATTCTCACTGACAGTGAGAAACCCAATTCCTGTTATCATTAATGTTTTTACTTATTTAATTAATACCCCCATATGTAGCCAGTCTCTCATCACTGTGTCCCCCTGTTCCATATGGATGCCTTGCTCACCCTGCTCTACCTCACACTCCCTATGTCAGGCTGCCCTCTTATGGGGGTGCCCTCCTTACCCTACTCAGGCTCTTGACACCCTGCAGCAGGCCAGCTCCATGTGTGCATGTGTCAGTTGGGCTCTTGATTCCCTATGCAAGGCTGCTCCCCTAACCCCCACCCTGCTCTGGGCCACCATGGCTCCACCCCTCCCCACCCCCATCCCCCCCGCATGGACACCTGCTTTGTTCTGCCCTACCTAATGTTTGGGAAGTAGATGCGGGGGGGGGCCCTCAGTTTTTAACATGCTTTCCTTTAATTCTTGTGAGAGCAAACATTTTCATGTTTTTTAACCATTTGGATTTCCTTTTTGAATTGCTTGTTCAGCTCTTTATTTTTCTTTTAGTGCCTGTTTATTGTTAATTTGTAAGAATTAAAGGAGCTCGTATTGAAATATAGACGCTTTTTCTGACCCCAGTATAAAACAGGAGTTTTCAGATAATCTAATTTCATCAGCTGTGGGCAAGTACAATAAAAAACATGAATGCAAATAGAGGATGCTTCTTTAATGGTTAATTCTTTAAGGAAATTTTGAATGACCATATAGTAGTATTTTAAAAGTCTTTTGGACGTTTGCTATCCCTTCTTATGCTCCGTGTGATTTTTCTTGGAATAACTTGTTAGTTTTTTTTTAAAGTTTAATTACAATAAAGTATACATAAAATTTGTCATCTTATACATTTTGAGTGTACTGTTCAGTCGCATTAAGTACATTCACGTTGTGCTTCTATCAACACCTTCCATCCATAGAACTCTTCATATTACAAAAGTGAAACTCTGTATCCATTAAACATTAACTCCCCATTCCTTCTTTCCCCCGAGTCCTTGACAACCACCATTCTACTTTCTATCTCCATGAATTTGACAACTCTAGGTATCTCATATAATTGGAAACGTACAGTACTTGTCCTTTTCTGACTGGCTGATTTCACTTAGCACAGTGTCTTCAAGGTTCATCCATGTTGTAGCATGTGTCAGAATTTCCTTTCTTTTTAAGACTGAATAATATTCCATTGTATGTATATACCATTTTGTTTGTCTATTCATCTATCAGTGGATATTGGGTGATACCTTGGTTGTGGGGAGACATTCATGATCGATTTAGGGAAAGGTTACAAAACAGAAGTAGTGTCTAACTTTTGTAAAATTACATATATAAAAGTTCTGGAGGAATATTGAAAGTGTCAATACCTCTGGTGACTTAGGATGTTTTGCTCGTATATATTTCCTGTTTTCGCTACAATTACACGTGTTGCTTTTGTAGTAAAAATTAGTAAAGGAGGTAAAAGTTAATGTAAATGTGAAATAATTATGAATCCCTTCAAAATATGGTAACTGTTTCACTGGTAGGCAGACGTACTGCTTGTCCATTGGTGGAAACCTCATGGGATCTTTTTGATCTTGGAGAAGTATTGAGGACGTAAGATGACTCTGGGAATAAATTATATCTGTTGGCTGTCTTTTAGGAAGGCTATTTTTGATACACCAGATGAAGATCCAAATTACAATCCACTACCTGAAGAGCGGCCAGGAGGCTTTGCCTGGGGTGAGGGCCAGCGACTCGGTGGCTAAAGTGGCAGTGCCAATAACGAGACCCGGCTGGGAAGGACTCAGTGACATACCCATTGGGATTCTTTTATCCTTTGTGTTGCAAAAGTATGGACACTTTTGACAGCTTGACAAGATTTTGACTCCAGAAGCACTTTATGAAATGACACACTGATTAATCCAGAAGACATTTCCAGCAGTTTGCCAGTGGTTCCTCACTACACTGGTACTGAAAGTGTAATCTCTTGGAGCCAAACAACTGGAGAAAGAAATACCCTGCTGCCTCTAAGGAGCAAGTACCTGAGTACTTGAGTTCTGTGGTGACGGGCAGAGTTCTTCCTCTTCCTCCTCCTCTTTGATAGACGAGGCCATGGTGTAAGTGGAAGTTTCAGAGAGGACAAAATAAAACTGAATTCCATCTCGCTCTCTCTCTCTCACTGAATTAAAGCTTTTGTGTGTGATCTTTTAAATTATCACCATGTCTTCTAGCTCTCCTGCATAGGTCTGCACTCAGAGCAGTTTACGTGCCCGCTCTTCCTGTGTCTTCATGGCTTTCGACTGGATTTCATTTCAAGATTGGAAATACGTGGCTGAGACACCATGGCTGTGTACACAACTCACTAACCCAGAATGCCAGCTCCAGTGGGAAGATTTGTTTCTGTTGTCCAGATAGTTTGTTCTCCGTTTGGGTTTTACAAAACTTCAAGTTGTCAGACAGCGTGGTGGAGAAAAAGGGCAGGGTGGATCAAGTAGCAGCAGGAACTCTGTTGTAGGAGAGTCAGGTAGGCGTGAAGCTAACGTACCGTCTCATTTATTTACTCTGCATTTCTCTGCTCGGAAATATCCAGGGAAAGGCAGGTTATGGCCACATTTTTAGAAAACAACAGAAAGATCTTCTTTACACCTGGGAGACAGGTTAGAATGTTGACTCTAACTTGAGATGAGCGGGTACCAGTTAGGCAGGGATACATTTCTCCTGGGTCTTTGGCTGGCGAACATTTATCATTTGCTTCATGAAAAGCCAAGAAGCTTTCAGAGACAAGTACCTGGTTTACCTTCCCAACCAGGTAGAAACCAGACAGGTCCACAGAAGTTGGCACTTAAAGCCAGTGGTTCAATAAGGACTTACCCGATATGTTCGCTTCCTGGGGGCTCAGCAGGTTTACTATCGCACTGCCTAAGTAATGCAGAGAACTGGGAGAAATAGAATGAATACCCCCAGGAAAGAGATTAATTCAAATCATTCTAATAAATGGCATGCAGGCCCAGGAACATTTCCCAAATAGTTCCAGCTTGGCTAAGTGGTTGCTTTCTAGAGTGTGAGATGTCCCTCAGAAGGATGAACATGAGGTTTTGATTAAACATAATAAACATCTTAAATGGGAATTTGAAGATCATTTGCGAAGTGAAAAGTATTTTAATATCTTTAAATGGAATATACATAAGTAATGGAATTTAATATAAGTACTTTACATGCTGCTAGTCAGTAACTTTGATTGTCGCAATTTTATGGAACGTGGGTTAATGGGACTGCTTTTTTTCCTAAGTGGCTTTAAAAAAATCTTTAAATGCCAATCTTAGAATGTATAGTCCTTATGGGATTCTTAAATTTTGTCTTGTCTTTGTTAAAGAAAGCTTTTAATTAGAAGGTTGGTTTTGTTTTGTTTTTCATTGTTTTGGAGCTAGAAATAGGTTTCTCTAGTTAAATTTGTTCTCCCTTAGTTAACTTTGAGTTATCCAATTCATGGAATATCTGTGGTGAAATTTTAATCCTAAAATCTATTCACTGAGTGTTCATTTAAGTAAGGAATGTCTAAACATACTGATGACTGGGTAAAACAAGAAACATTTTGAGTTTATAGCCTAAACGCAGTCAGTTGTGGGATTTTGGTCTCTCCGATTTTATGGGATGAGAATTCCTAGTGGCAGGATGCCATGCTGTGCTACTACACTGTGTCCTATGCAGTTGGCATTCCAAGCACTGACCTCTTAATTTGAGTGGCCAGTCCCACTACCACCATCCCTGGCCTGGTGTTGCACATCCGGATACTTTGGCTCACCTGGACGTAAGGAAAAGTCCTCACTTCTTCCCCAGCTTACCTCTCAATCTTGGTTCTTCCAGAACACACTTCTTTTTCTTAATGCAAGTCAACTGAAAAGCGAGATTTGGTACATGGAATCTTGTGACCAATTTACCTGACATACATAGAATTTAAAAGATTCCTGAATTCCACCAGTAATACTGAAAAGCACACCTAAGGCATAGCTTTTTTGCTGTAGAAATACAGTATATGTTCATTTAAAAAAAAAAAAAATGGACGTGCAAATTGCATCTCCATAGGAGATACACTTCATACATTTTGCTGTTTCTTTCCACTATGGATTTCTCTTTGTTTCTCTCTTCCACTTGTTCTTTCTCTGTGTCACTGTAGTATGTCCTAGTATCTTTCATACCTCTTGTGTAGTCTCTAAGCAGAGAGCACCCAAGTCCTGGATTCTTGGTAATGAAACCCTCACTCTCTGGGGCCTATGAAATTAGGAAATATTGGCGCTATTGGCTTGTTGGGTAAAGGGCTTCCTAGAATTGTCATCTGTCCTTCATAGCCTGCATTTTATGTTGTGGCTGTGTTTTCCTTTGACAGGTAAGTGCCATCTGTGTTGCTAGTCATGATACTGCCATTGTTTTCAGTGTTCTGTAGGCTGTCCCCTAAGCTACTTATATATTTTACAAGTTTGCATTAAATTTGTTGAACTTTGTATAATCAAGTCACTTCTCTGCTCAGAAATGCACAGTAACTTCTTAGTAAGCCACCATATCAAATGCATACTTTGTCTTCCTCTGAACATTACTCCCACTTCTACCTAACAGGGACCTCAACTTAATTCTCTTCAGTTCTTCAAGGCCTTGCCCCATTCCTGGCTCCTCAAGCTACCTTGACTCTAGGGCCTATTTCATTGCCTCTGTTCTTTGAATCCCTATGACACTTTGTACAACATACTCTTAGACCAAATTATTGTATTGTTCTTAGTGGGTACATGTAAATTAGTCTTGTCTCCTTCATGAGAATGTAAAAGCTCCTTAAGAGCAGGAACCATGTCTTAAATTTTTGTATCCACCACAGTGCCTAGCATAGTGCTTGGCACATGGGTGCTGAATAAATACTTTGTTTATTGATCAGCAAACTATTATCTGGTATTTTTAATTATAGAGGGATTAATGTATGTGCATGCAAGCTTGTACCTAGTTGCTGAAGCTTATGACTGTCTCAAAGTGGGATGGAGCAAAACAACATGATCAACGGCAGGGGTTTGGTGGTCCGACCAGCCAGCCAACAACAATGACCACCAGCTGGTATGGTCATGGTAAGAACAGATAGTTAAATCCATGGACTATTGCAGAGCAGTTAAGAATGAGATGTGTCTGACAATTCACCTTTTAGAAGAAGAGCCCAGATATTTCTTGAATAGCTATTAGCTTATGACCATCTGCATATGAAAGCCACTTAACCACAAGAGACTCCTTTTGGAGGGACAGCAGATTTCAGACTAATATGAAGGATTGGGGGGAGGGGGCAATCAATGTGTGTAACACTGCTTAATGCCAATACAGGATTTTATTTTTCAACTCTGTTCCACTTAGCTTTGAAGCTGCAGAATAGTTGGGTCATTAGGCCAGAGATTATGAATGAATTACCTATGCATGTGGTTACTTTTGCCTGCACCATGGTTTTTGTGGGGGTTTTTGGTTTTTGAGCCAGTGTTTTAAACTGACAGATTTCCAATGAAAATCTTCATTTGGGGCTCTTCTTGAAAAAACAAAAAACTGGAAGATCTGGCAGTACCAGGCCTGCATGGCACCTGCTGCCGAGAGATAACTAGTGGCTGTTTCTAGAGACAGGGCACTTGCTCTATCAAGAGATTATTTCACTCATTTGTATTACCTACCTGGTACTCTTGTAATCATTTGGAGCATATGTCCCCTCCAATAGGTTACTCTGGAAAGCACACTGGGAAGAAGGACTGAGGTCTGTCTTTTACATACTCAGAATCCATAATTTGAGAGCTAACAGATTTTGCTATGGTCTGAATGTCTGTGTCCCCCCAAAATTCATGCTGAAATCCCAATGCCTGATGTGATGGTATTTAGGAAGTGACGCCTTTGGGAGGTGCTTAAGTCATGAAGTGGAAGCCTCATGAATGGGATTAATGCCTTATAAAATAGCTCCAGAGAGATTCCTAGCCCCTTCCATCACGTGAGGATGCAGCAAGAAGGCAGCAGCTATGAACCAGGAAGAGGGCCCTCACCAGAAAGTAACCATGCTGGCACCTCCAGAACTGCAAGCAATAACTTTCTGTTGTTGATAAACCACTCAGTCTGTGGTATCATAGCAGCCTGAAAAGACTAAGACAGTTGTTTCCATTTAATTTTGGGTTGACTTTCTAAATTAATACTTAGAAGGAAGTAGAATTTTGTCAGTTATTCTTAAATACGTATCTGCTATTAGTTCGACATGCACATTTTCAGTAAACCCTGGTCTCTATACTACCAGCAACTGGAGAAAAATTACCTCTGACCTGGAGGAAAGGGGAAGGAGGATTTTTAATAGGTTCATAAATAGGGCAAGTCTCATGGAAATGAACTTCAGAAGATGCCTGATGTCCTTCACATGGGTTGAAGCTTATGATGAATTCTCTGGAAATCACTTTTCCTGTATGCAGAGCAAACAGCTGCTTGCTGGTCTTTCTGTGGCGAATTAGCAAATTCTCTAAGAGCTTTGAATTTAGGAGGGGAAGGAGGAACTAATCATATCCTACTTTCCTGCTGGAGTTCTGAATCTTTTCATTGATTGGCGTGTGTATGATGGCGCTGGGAGCCCCGTAAAGAACTTGAGAGTCTGGCACGAATATTTTGGGAAAGGAAGGATAAAAGACAATTTTAGTTCCATCAGACTCCCTCTTTCCCTGCTTGTATTACAGGAGCAGACCATGTCCTTTGGGATAGCAACTTTCTGAGGAGAATGTATGATTGTCATAGACTATATATCTTTCTTTTTCTGTGACACAAGATGATCACCAGTATCCTTCTCAACATTCAGATTTTGTGACATCTGAATGACTCATCTCAGAGGCTCAGTTTCTTCATCTGTAAGTTGGGGATGATATCAGTATCTACTATATAACATCAGTTATTTGGAGGATTAAATAACCAATATTTGTGTGCACCTCATTAATTTTACAAAATTAAATACTTTACTTGAAGAGCGACTATTATTGTGGCAGAGGAAGGGAAACGCGTGTTTACTGGAAGGAAATACTGTTAGCAGGACAAGAAAACCATGGTTGTTATCCAAAGGACCCACGGAACCGTACACCCAGTCCTTCACTGTTGTCGCTCCGGACCTTTTTCCGGTTGTACCTCGGACCCTGCTCTCCCCGCCCTCGGGAAATGAAAGCCTGCTCACGCTGCCAGTGCATGCTGGGAGTTGGAGTCCCCTTTATAAAGGCTGCGGGTCGCGGTGATATCAGCGGCGTCGCTGGGAGCCACCAGCACGTGGCGGGAAGGGGCGGCGCGCGCTAGCTGTCGGCTCCCGGGAGCAGCAGGAGCTGCTTGCTTTCGCGCCTCCAGTCGTGTTGCCCTCCCGACATGCCCGAGGAGGCGGGCTTCCCGCCGGGCAAGAGATTCCGGCCGGGCGCCGGGCTTTTGAGGCGCGCCGGGTCCTGCCCTCACGGGCGGCGAGTGGTGATGCTGCTGACCGCGGGCGGCGGCGGCGGCGGAGGAGGAGGTGGCCGGAGGCAGCAGCCACCCCTGGCCCAGCCCTCGGTCAGCCCCTACCGTGAGGCCGTGGAGCTGCAGCGCCGGAGTCTGCCCATCTTCCAGGCGCGGGGGCAGCTGTTGGCCCAGCTCCGAAACCTGGACAGCGCCGTCCTCCTCGGTGGGTGGCCGCGCCGGCGCGTCCTTCCTCTCTCCCCGTTCGAGCTCCGCGAGAACAGCTTTTCTTAGGTGTTTCTCCCCGTCTTTCACTCGTTTCTACAACAAACCAGACTGCCTTTTCTGTTTGGGGCCAGGAGAGGGGCCTCGGAGTCAGACAAGCCCGTTCTGGAGGTGCTCACAGCCGGTGCGAGTGACTCGCGCCTTCGGCAAAGACTCGCCTTCTGTGCGGAAGGGTAGAGGGACGCAGCGGGAACTTTGGGAGCTTAGAAGAGTGGATCTGAGCCAGTCGGGGAGGGAAGCGTTGGACGCAGAGGAGAGAGCCTGCAGCATAAGAGACAAAGTGGAGGCGAGAGACGGTCCGGTCTGACGGAAGTAGCAGTTTCTGGTGCACGAATTAAGAGGCAGAGTTGAGGGCCGGGGACCAATTGCAAGGGGCTGTGATCCCCAACGTTTAAGTAAGAGGAGCTCCTGAAGGACCGAGAGGATGAGCCTCCAAAGAGGTGAAGGAGATCCAGGAGAGTTGATAACCTAAGGAACAGAGTTGTAAGAGGAAGGGAGTGAACAGATGCAGCAATGAAAATAGGGACCAGAAAATAGGGACCCAAAAAGTGCCCACTGGATTGGATGCGAAGTATCAATTGGAGATCGAGTTGAGCGCTGTTTCGGCAGAGCTCTGGGAGCTGATTTGTCACTGGGCTGAGAAATAGGTAGGAGGTGAGGGCGTGAAGGCAGTGGGAGCAGGCTTCTGTTTTGACAAAAAAGAGGGGGACCTAGAGGAACTTTCAGATATCATAGGTTCAGGGGAAGAACTCAGTAGAGAAGGAGGCTGAAGATGCAAAGCGGGCACTAATAGAGCAGAGACAGAGGGCATGGGGAACGGGGGCCCTTGGCAACAAGGGCTAGATGCAGAGCGGGCCTGGATATCCAAGAGGAGGATGGATATCCAAGAGGAGGATGGATATCCAAGAGGAGGATGGATATCCAAGAGGCTGGGGGGCTGGAGAAGGGAGGTAAGAATGGGGGTGACTGCAGAAAAGCTTGCAGGGGGAAGTGGCGAGAGATCACCTCTGAGGACTTCACTTTCCTGTGAAGAAGGCACGGGAGCTCTGATGAGGATGGGAATTACAGGGTCCTTGGGGAGGACGGGGACAAATGAAGGGCTGCAGAAACAAGGACAAGGATCAGCAGTGGTGCTCGTGCCCAGGTGCATTTAGCCCCACGGCAAACTCAGGTCAGTGTCAGCACAGTTGGGTTATTTTACTATAGCAACGCTCAGTTTCTTGGTGTAGGAGCAAAAAAGATGGACAGGGAGACATTGATCCCAGTTTGGATTTTGCCTGATGAACTCAGCAGGAGGAGTGTAGAATAATCAAATTCTTCGTCCATGATTCGTGTCCGGGTCAGGAAGGATGAGCAGTCAGAGAGGAGAAAATGGAAGAACCACGGGAATGTAGGACTCTGTGAGGTCAGGGCGGGGTACTGGTAACCGTGAGGGGAGGGTTGCACAGGTTTACAGTTCTTTGTTGTGACGGCACTAGGAAGGGAACACAGGAGGGTAGAAAATAAGGTTGGGTGCTTACTGTATGCAGGTGCTCAAGTACCTGGAAGACATGGACAGGCCATCTCTGCCCCCCAGGGGCCTCTGATATTGGAGGGGGACAGAAACGTTTAAATGCTTTCACACAGTGTAGGGTGATCAGTGATGGACGAGATGAACAAGGCCCTAAGGAACACAGAGGAGGCGGCGCAGCCCCTGGGGGGAGAGTTTGAGGTCTAACGCATCTTGTACAGTTTTGTCACGCAGGCAGCGTGAGGGCAGATGTTTCATAATAGTGTGGGCAAAGGCAGAGGGTTTAAAAGGAGGCGGCTGGCTGGGGAACGGTGAGGAGTTAGCTGTGGCTGCAGTGTAGGAGCAGATGTCTCTCTTCATGGCAGTGCATTTACATCTCGTTTATCCCTTTGAAAAGTAGGACATTTTTTTTTTTTTGCAGTACATGGGCCCCTCACTGTTGTGGCCTCTCCCATTGCAGAGCACAGGCTCAGCGAGCCCGCTCCGCGGCATGTGGGATCTTCCCTGACCGGGGCACGAACCCGTGTCCCCTGCATCGGCAGGCAGACTCTCAACCCCTGCGCCACTGGGGAAGCCCTGTAGAACATTTTTATATAACGTTTGTATTCCATTCTATGTTGTTACTATACTGGTTACTGTTGCTGACCACTTACATTGTTTCTAATTTTTGGCTGTCATGAACAAAGTTGACTAAAACTCTTTTGAAGCTGTATTTTTATACACGTCTTTATTTCCTTAGAATCAGTTCCTGCAAGTGGAATTGTGGGTCAGAGGATACAACATTTTAAAGATTTTCCTAGTATAATGTGGCCCTCCAAGAAACAATCTCAGTTAACATGCTGCTGGCAGTACATGTGGGTACACATTTTCCCGTGGCTTTATCAGCTTAGAGTATTTTCTTATCTTTTCCTTCTGACTTTGATCTGTTTTGTGAAGTATGTTTCAGTTTGCATTTTTTTAAAATTTTGATGTGGACCATTTTTTTTTTAGGCTGCATTGGGTCTTCCTTGAGGTGCTCGGGCTTCTCATTGCGGTGGCTTCTCTTGTTGCGGAGCACAGGCTGTAGGTGCGGGGGTGTCAGTAGTTGTGGCGTGCAGGCTCAGTAGTTGTGGCTCGTGGGCTCTGGGGCACGTCAGTTTGCATTTAAATGAGACTTTTTTCTTTCCTAGGGGAAACCGGCTCTGGGAAGACAACGCAGATCCCTCAGTACCTGTATGAAGGGGGGATTGGCCGCCAGGCCATCATTGCCGTGACCCAGCCTCGTCGAGTGGCTGCTATCTCTCTGGCTACCAGAGTCTCAGACGAGAAGAGAACCGAACTCGGGAAGCTGGTACCTAACTTCCTTCTTTACTGACAGTTCTTGATCCACTAACCCCCACTCCCGGCCCCCTGACTTATTTTTCTGAACAAGACTACTTATACATCTCAAGCTTCTTTCTTGCCACAATTGTTTCAGCCTCTCTCAGAGTTCTTTACCAGTTCCCAAGAGATCAGAGGGTCTGTCAGTCCCACTTGCTTTGCTTTCAAAATCTGTTGGCAACTTGGATAAATTAGCTGTTTTTTTCCTGAGCACTTTTTTTTTTTTTTGCGGTACGCGGGCCTCTCACTGTTATGGCCTCTCCCGTTGCGGAGCACAGGCTCCAGACGCACAGGCTCAGCGGCCATGGCTCACGGGCCCAGCCGCTCCACGGCATGTGGGATCTTCCCGGACCAGGGCACGAACCCGTGTCCCCTGCATCGGCAGGCGGACTCTCAACCACTGCGCCACCAGGGAAGCCCTTCCTGAGCACTTTCAAGGCTTCGGTAACATCTGCTAAGTCTTTTATCTACATATCTTTCTACAAACTTGTAAGCATTTTTCTAGTATATAGGTGGGTATTGAGAATGAGTCCCAGAACTGTATATAAGTCAGATTTATTCGTGTTTGTGTGGGTGTCTACCCATTTGACTTAAAAACATCTTGGACATCTTTTCATATGTGTACATAGCTTCACTTGAAACTATGAAGGAGCTGCGAGGAGGAGGCTAGTTTTAAATTCTTTGTAGTGTTTATCATCATTGCAGTTGAAGGCGTGTGTCCATTGCCTTGGGAGCAGGGCAGGGTCGGATTTGGTCCTGTTCGCTGCGATAGCACCAGTGCCCGGCACCGTGCTGGATACACTGGGTGCTGAACACACGTTTGCTGAGTGAATGAGTGATCTCTCCACACAGGTTGGCTACACGGTGCGCTTCGACGATGTCACCTCGGAGGACACCAAGATCAAGTTCCTGACGGATGGCATGCTTCTGCGCGAGGCCATTTCAGACTCCCTGCTTCGGAAGTACAGCTGCGTCATTTTGGATGAAGCCCATGAACGGACTGTCCACACGGATGTGCTCTTTGGGGTGGTGAAAGCTGCCCAGAAGAGGCGGAAGGAGCTGGGGAAGCTGCCTCTCAAAGTAGGTGCAGCCTGTGCTACTGAGGGACCCAGGGCAGTGGGCATGGGGGGGCGCGGGCCTCCTCGGCGGCCTTCAGGGCTCAGCAGGGGCACAGAAAGGCTGCTCCAAGCTTGTCCCCATCCTCCGCCCCTGTCTCGCACACAGGTGATTGTGATGTCGGCCACGATGGACGTGGACCTGTTCTCCCAGTATTTCAGCGGAGCCCCCGTCCTCTACCTGGAGGGCCGGCAGCACCCGATCCAGATTTTCTACACCAAGCAGCCCCAGCACGATTACCTGCACGCGGCCCTGGTCTCCGTCTTCCAGATCCACCAGGTAGGCACTGGGATGCAGATTCCTGGGAAGGCCTATTTGACCTCGAGCATTCAGCCTTGAAAAGAAAAGCTGCCGAACGAAACCATTTTGTGAGCTGTGTCCTGAAGTTGAATATGGAGTTCGTTTGCCATGTCCACATTTTTATCCTTTTTCTCAGTGTCTTTTTTTTTTTTTCTCTAAAAAACATAATTCAACCCTGACCAGCATCTTTCCTCAGCTGAGCCAGAAAACGTCCATATGTTAAAGCAGTGGCTTGCGAGCATATTTTGATTGGAACCCCCAGTAAGACACACATTTTATATTGCAACCCAGGACACAATGTGTAGAACTGAAGTGAGTCTTAGGAAACAGTCTCCTTTTACTACATGTGATGTCCTCTGGTATTTTCTGTCTCATTGGGAAAAAAAAAAAGTTGGTGTATTAACCAATAATGGGTTGCAATTTAGAGTTTTCTTTTTAAAAAAACAAAAAACTGTACAGAGAAACATTTCCATTTTTTTTTCATTTTATTAAACGTTTACTTAAAATTTCGAGTGATTAAATCTCATTTTTTTGTTTAATTTGTATGAAATCGACTGTTTTTACCTTTCCATTAACTTTCTGAAAAAATCTAGAAGCCAACTTTTGAAAGCTAATTTTTATTTTAAGCTCAGTGATGGGTGTATAGTTTAAAGCTTAAAAAGTCAGGTACTTAGTTCTAAAAAGCTCATAGGGCTTCCCTGGTGGCGCAGTGGTTGAGAGTCCGCCTGCCGATGCAGGGGACGTGGGTTCGTGCCCCAGTCCGGGAAGATCCCACATGCCGCGGAGTGGCTGGGCCCGTGAGCCATGGCCGGTGAGCGTGTGCGTCCGGAACCTGTGCTCCACAACGGGAGAGGCCACAACAGCGAGAGGCCCGCGTACCGCAAAAAAAAAAAAAAAAAAAAGCTACTATTAAAAAGCTCATAAAAGAACAGGAGCTGCTTTCACTTTCCCAGCCTGGATCCTGCTCTTGAAGGTACACCTTCAATTTCTTAACTGTTACCCTTGGATGTTACTTTCCTGTTTCTGAAACATCCTCTCAAAATGATTATATCAGGATGTCTTTTTTTTTTTTAAATTACTTATTTTTGGCTGCGTTCAGTCTTTTTTGCCACGTGCAGGCTTTCTCTAGTTGTGGCAAGCGGGGGCTACTCTTCATTGCAGTGTGCGGGCTTATTGAAGTGGCTTCTCTTGTTGTGGAGCGCGGGCACTAGGTGCACGGGCTTCAGTAGTTGTGTCTCGCAGGCTCTAGAGCGCAGGCTCAGTAGCTGTGGTGCACGGGCTTAGTTGCTCCGCAGCATGTGGGATCTTCCCGGACCAGGGCTTGAACCCGTGTTCCCTGCATTGGCAGGCAGATTCTTAACCACTGCGCCACCAGGGAAGCCCCAGGATGTCTTTTTAAATCAAGTGTCAGTCTTTACAATATGAAGACCCTACATTGTGCACCATCGCAGTGCCTTGTTCCTTGTTCCACACAGTCATACAAGTTTTCTATGTACGTACGGCCAATTTTTCCCCAAGGGTTCTAACATCTATCACGCGCCAATCATGAATACTTTTTATGTGTTGAAACACAATCCACTTTTTCCCGGGTCCTTTATTTATGCTGCTTTTCTGCTCCAAACAGGTTGCTCTCCTAGGCCTCCGCACAGCTGTCCTCTTGGCTCTTCCCTCTGCCACCCTCCTGTGTTGAATCCCACGACAGCACCCCGTGTCTGCCCAACCTCCTGGCCGCATCGGGTGGAGGAGGGGACTTGGGGGTTCAACCACACTGTACTCAGACTTCCAGCTGACACCTGGGTCCTCATGCCGGCACAAGCCCCCGAGGCTCGCTCTGATCCCGAGCCTTTGTGGCTTCTCCAGGGAAGTGGGCTCACCGCTTTCCCACCACCCCGTCTGCACGCTCCCCCGTCGGGACTCCCTCTGCCCGGCCAAGTCACTCACTTCCCGCCCCCCGTCTCTTTATCTTTCAAAAATGGGTTGAAACCCTGTCTTCCTGCGCTTATACCTTCACCGTCATTTTGATAGTATTTGGAGAAGGTCAGTCTGCCTTGTTTAGCTGCTAAAAGCAAACCTGACATGAGGATTTTTCATGAATAGTGCCTGCAGTGCCCTCAGGTTACATGATGGTTTTGATGAGTCCTCCCCTTGATGAAGCTTTGACTGTTGTAGATTTTATCCTGGGAATTCCCTGGCAGTCCAGTGGTTAGGACTCGGTGCTTTTTACTACCGGGGCCCGGGTTCAATCCCTGGTCAGGGAACTGAGATCCTACAAGCCACACCACCAAAAAAAATAATAATGATAAGATTTTATCCTTTCTGTGTGTGTGCACCTCTGAACGTTTGTCCTATTAATACCGGGCTAAAAAACGACATGCACACATATAAATACATAGATAATAAATATATGTATTCATACATAGACATATATATATAGACACATACACATGCACAGCATATAGGTAATTGTTAAACATTTTTCAATTATTTTGTCAAACAAGTACTCTACAAATTAATGTATCTGAACAGATGTCAAAGGAAGATTGGATCAGTGGGCGTGCAGTTAACGCTTACGTGTTCTTCCCTTTGCGAGGTGAAGGATCCAGTTAAGCCTGGGATCTCAATCCCTCGTCCACGTTCAGCGTGCTTTGGGGGTTTATGAAAGTACATTTGATGGCCTCATTCAATTAGGGCTCCTTTTCCAGCATGAGTGCTTCCAGCCATTTCGGTGGATCAGGATTTCCCCAAGTTGTCTCTTTTGTCAGCTCCATCTTTCAAGATGATTATGAAAGGAAGGCAGCTTCATGCAGATTTTAATTGCTTGCCTGATTGTGCTTTTCATGGCATTGTTCTCGCTGCAAAAGCAATCTGGCCATCTTTCTTCAAAATCTCCTTAATTCGTTTTTTTTTTTTTTTTTTTTTTTTTTTTTTTTTTTTGCGGTACGCGGGCCTCTCACCGCTGCGGCCTCTCCCCCTGCAGAGCACAGGCTCCGGATGCGCAGGCCCAGCGGCCATGGCTCACGGGCCCAGCCGCTCCGCGGCATGTGGGATCCCCCCGGACCGGGGCACGAACCCATGTCCCCCGCATCGGCAGGCGGACTCTCAACCACTGCGCCACCAGGGAAGCCCCTTAATTCGTTTTTAAACCTAGCTGGCTAACTCGAGTAAGTTGCAGCCGTGCATTCTCGGTGTGGGTTTTCTCCCAGGGGAGACACCGATGTTTAGGCTCATTTATGTCTCCAGAGTTAAGAAAAATAACTGGGAAAGTTCATCAGTGACCATTGTTCTGTGCAACCTGTGCTCCTGTCAAGGCCTAGTAATCCCACTCTCCCTTTTCTGTAGGAAGCCCCCTCCTCTCAGGACATCCTGGTGTTCCTCACTGGGCAGGAGGAGATCGAAGCCATGAGCAAGACCTGCCGGGACATTGCCAAACACCTCCCCGACGGCTGCCCCTCCATGCTGGTCCTTCCGCTCTATGCCTCCCTGCCCTACGCCCAGCAGCTGCGTGTCTTCCAGGGGGCCCCGAAGGTGAGTGCACCCCTTCTCCTGCCCAGCCCCATCCCTGGGTACCCAGCTGGATGCACCAGTGGGGCCTGTACTCCTGTCAGCAGGCTCCAGATAAGGTGTGTGGGACGGGATGTGCAGGGACCACACATGAACTGGAAAGACGCAGGAGGGTAATGCAGGGCTGCAGACACGACTGTCCCATGGTCAGAACAGGGAGACAGCTGTCCGGGGGTGAGGGAGAGGCAAAGGCAGAAGCCAGGGGCTCAGTGAGTGACTCTTCCAAGGTCCACCGTTAACAGAGCCTGTGTCCACAGTACGTTCCTTGGGTGCCCATGCTGTGCCAGGCACTGTGCCAGCACTTGACACATACTGTCTCTCATCCTCTCGAGAACCGCAAGGTGGGTCACCATCCCAGTTCCGAGGCCCCAAGGGGTGAAGTGACGGTTGCCCAAGGGGCACAGGAGGTAGCTGGCAGGGCCAGGACTCCAGCCCACATCTACCTGCTTCTGAATCTTGTGCCTCTCCCACCACATCTCATTGCCTCAAAATAAACTTTTAAGACTGAAACATTCCCCACACCCTACCCCGCCCCGCCCCGCCCCGCCCAATTTAGTGATCAGCCATTAATATTAATGACTGTCATAATAAAAAAGTCATCTCTTCTTGATCATGCGTGAGTTGTGACAATTCACGGTGAGGAATGTGTTTTAAAACTTCTGAATCATATGTGTGTCATATGGCTCTTTGGTTTTCTTCCTCCTTTTAGGGCTGTCGCAAAGTGATCATTTCAACCAACATCGCTGAAACCTCCATAACCATTACAGGAATAAAATATGTAGTTGACACGGGCATGGTTAAAGCAAAGAAGTATAACCCCGGTGAGAATTTGTAGCTCCTGATGTCTCTTCTCTGTGTAGTGAGCAGCCTGTGTCCCAGTTTCCCTCAGATGATTGTCTCATGTCCATAACTACCTGAGATTCGGGTGGCAGCACCACAGTCCAGCAGTCAGGGCCAGAAAGGCACGTGAGGCAGGAAAGAAGAGCCCAGAAGTGGCACACCTGGGGACAGATGGTCAGGGACCTGGGCAGAGGGCATGCAACCCCGTCAGAAGGTAGGCGAGGATGATGGCTCTCAGGCCAGGGACAGCCTGATACCACATCAGAGGCTTCTTCGGAAATGACATCTGAGCTAGGCTGGTTTGACCTCCAGTCTCCCAGGAAGGAAGCAGACCCCCCCAGGCTGGGGCGAGGCCCTAGCTGTTTCCTGAGTGTGTGCGGTGGGCAGCTTGCTTGAAGTCATTTTTATTCAGGTCTGTTTTCTACCTTGCTTTACTCCACAGAGGATTTGAGGCAGCTGAAATTATGGCTCCCGAACGTTTAATTGAAATGCACTGCTAAGCCTTCAAGGGTGCTGTCATTCATGTGTGTCTCTGGGGACCACGTATGTGAAAGGGCTTGGTTCTCCAGTGCCTGGCACAAAATACACCTTTATAAGAAAATCGGTCTCATTCACTCCTAGGCGTAACAGCATTACATTGTCTCTCTTTTATAATAGAGCAGGAGGGAGGATGCAACACACAGGGGACTGGAGGCATTTCATTTTGGGGTCATCGTTTGATGTGGGACCAACCATCCTGGTTTGCTGGAAACTGTCTCAGTTTTAGCACCGAGAGTCCCAAGTCCTGGGAGACCCCCTTAGTCCTGGGCAAACGGGGCTGTGGTCACCTGTGATCGAAGCCAAGGCCTCTGAGATCTACCCTCTTGGGTCCCTGCCCCAAGCACGAGGTCCTTCTGATGTTTTAGTCACAGGTTTCACACGGTGTTCACAGCAAAGGCCTTGCTTCACCACAGACCGGTCTGGTTTCGTGCTTTCTGACGCAGGCTGGAGCTCTTCTGGACTCGTGTGTCACAGAGAGAGTCCCCGTGTGTCACAGAGAGGGTCCCCGGCACTCTGAGCAGTGCCTCTCGTTGCCCACGCTGCAGAGTTTGTTCATGTGACGAGCAAAGCACTAACACAGGCCATTCTCCCACCAGACAGTGGCCTGGAGGTGTTAGCTGTGCAACGGGTGTCAAAGACCCAGGCCTGGCAACGCACAGGACGGGCTGGCAGAGAGGACAGTGGTATCTGTTACCGGCTCTACACGGAGGATGAGTTTGAGAAGTTTGAGAAGATGACGGTGCCAGAGATCCAAAGGCAGGCCCAAGGGGCTCCCACACCTGCCCTTTGTCCCAAGCCTCCTGTCCCTGTGGCCCATACCCTCCAACTGACTCTCCTTGGTGGGCGGCTCTTGCCTCGCCGGCTGGGGGGTCAGGAACACCTGCGTGAACCACCTGTGTCTCTCACACCTGCAGGTGTAACCTGGCGAGCGTGATGCTGCAGCTCCTCGCAATGAAAGTCCCAAACGTGCTCACCTTTGACTTCATGTCCAAACCATCTCCAGGTAAGTGGGGTCTTTGGGAAAGTGTACAAAATGGACAAAAACAACCAGTGGACTCCAAAAAAAACCAACCAGGTCTTCCAGCGGTCTCCTTTTGTTTAGTATAGTTTGGTGGATAACAACCTTAACTCTCAGAGAAGAAACTCAGAATCATGAAAGGAAAGATGCGGTGCCGTCAGCACCATCGCGGTACAGAATCGGCGGCTTCATGTAGGCATCACGGGCGGGTTCCGAGACCACAGGAACCAGTGAAGGTGGTCGAGGGGGTCCACAGGATACTGCAAACCTAACGAAATCGTACTTTTGCCAGCAAAAGCACTGAAAAGATTGTTTCTTTGCTTTTGACCGGAATTTGATGGGTCCCTGCCCTTCACTGATAATCTCTCCATGGTGAAAGAAAAAATAATGGGGAGTTTTAATGATGGTAGCTTAGTACTTGGCATCTCTTCAACATATACCATTTTCTTTTTTTTCCTCTCCTTTTTTTTTTTAAGTGAAGAAGCACAACTGGTTAAAAAAGTAAATAGTCGATGGGTGTACAGGGCCCCTCCGTGATCTCAGTTTCCCTCCTCTACAGCAACCACTGTGAACATTTCCCAGTGTCTTCTAGAGAAAATCTTTGCCAGTACATATAGTCTTTTATTCATTTATCATATGAATTTTATTTCATCAGTCCTTGGACACATGCATTCCATCCTCCTCCCAGACCGGGGTGCCTGCAGAAAGGGTTGTGATCGGGCATTTCCAGCCCCAGGTGCAACAGCACTTATGGGCCTTTCACTCAGCTTTCCAGCGCTTCTTCCAGAAACAGGCCAAGAGCAAAGGCACCAGCCTTCAAGACTGAGATCAACTTTGCTTTTTTTTTTTTTTTGGCTGCACAGCTTGCGGAATCTTGTTTCCCTGACTGGGGATCGAACCCCGGCCCTCCGCAGTGAGAGCGTGTAGTCCTAACCACTGGACCACCAGGGAATTCCATATAGTCTCTTTTTAAAACACAAATAGCAACACACATTGTGCACTGTTCTACACTTTTTTTTCTTTCTCTTGCTAAATCTCTACATACAAACGAGGCACATTCCTGTCAGGTGGAAATATCGAAGCCACACCTGTGCATCCGTTACCAGGGCTGCAAAGCCTCCAGAGGCTGCCACACTCCCCACCTCAAGTTAACCACCTCCCAGGTTTTGTCCGTGAATCCCTCGCTTTTCTTGAATATTTTATTCCATACACGTGCATTGTTTCGGTTGGCATGTTTATGCCTCGATTTCCCAGTGATCTTCCCTTTTCGTTCATCGTGTTTTGTAAGGTTTATGTCTGATGCATTTTCATTACTAAATACTGTTCTAGTCTATGAATAAACCAAAATGCATTTATCCTTCTCCTACTGATAGACATTGGCACATTGCTTTTTCTTTTTTTTTTTTGTCCCACGATCACTGTCCCCTGCCACTTTCCCCCCTTGGTGTCCATGTGTTTGTTCTCTGCACCTGTGCCTCTATTTCTGCCCTGCAAACCTGTTCATCTGTACCATTTTTCTAGATTCCACATATATGCGTTAATATACGATATTTGTTTTTCTCTTTCTGACTTACTTCGCTCTGTATGACAGTGTCTAGGTCCATCCATGTCTCTGCAAATGACCCAATTTCATTCCTTTTTATGGCTGAGTAATATTCCATTGTATATATGTACCACATCTTCTGTATCCATTCGTCTGGCATGGGCATTTAGGTTGCTTCCATGTCCTGGCTATTGTAAATAGTACTGCAATGAACATTGGGGTGCATGTGTCTTTTTGAATTATGGTTTTCTCAGGGTATATGCCCAGTAGTGGGGTTGCTGGGTTGTATGGTAGTTCTATTTTTAGTTTTTTAAGGAACCTGCATTCTGTTCTCCATAGTGGCTGTATCAATTTACATTCCCATCGACAGTGCAAGAGGGTTCCCTTTTCTCCACACCCTCTCCAGCATTTGTTGTTTGTAGATTTTCTGATGATGCCCATTCTAACTGGTGTGAGGTGATACCTCATTGTAGTTTTGATTTGCATTTCTGTAATAATTAGTGATGTTGAGCATCTTTTCATGTGCCTCTTGGCCATCTGTATGTCTTCTTTGGAGAAATGTCTATTTAGTTCTTCTGCCCATTTTTTTATTAGGTTGTTTGTTTTTTTAATATTGAGCTGCTTGAGCTGTTAATATATTTTAGAGATTAATCCTTTGTCCGTTGTTTCATTTGCAAATAGTTGCTCCCATTCTGAGGGTTGTCTTTTCGTCTTGTTTATAGTTTCCTTTGCTGTACAAAAGCTTTTAAGTGTCCCATTTGTTTATTTTTGGTTTTATTTCCATTACTGTAGGAGGTGGGTCAAAAAAGATCTTTCTGTGATTTATGTCAAAGAGTGTTCTTCCTATGTTTTCCTCTAAGTTTTATAATGTCTGGTCTTACGTTTAGGTCTCTAATCCATTTTGGGTTTATTTTTTGTGCATGGTGTTAGGGAGTGTTCTAATTTCATTCTTTTACATGTAGCTGTCCAGTTTTCCCAGCACACTTATTGAAGAGACTGTCTTCTCCATTGTATATCCTTGCGTCCTTTGTCATAGATTAGTTGACCATAGGTGTGTGGTACATTGCTTTTTTCACTTAATGTATTTTACAGATCATTCCCCTCTGTGTAGATATTTATTACATTCTTAGAATTGCATCTTTATTCTTTAATAGGCAATGCATTTTCATGGTTCAAATTTAAAAAGAATAAGATAGTAAATAGTGTCCTTCTCATCAGGGGCCTCTGAGGCACCTGGTATTTCCATTGTTGTGTGTGAGTGTCTGGAGATGCAGGTCCCTGTACGATGTCCGAGTATATCTGGGGGTGAAATTCATAGGTGTAACTTTGCTGGGTTTCAGATTTACACACATATTGCCAAATTGCAGGCCACTACTTAAAGAGAGTTGAGCTGAAGACAGTGTTGTGCCTAACAGCTTTGAAAAGCACCTCATGGGGACAGTGTGGCTGTGGTCTTCGCTGTGGTTTGACGTCGGCTTCTCAGAAGTGCCCTGAAGTAATGAACTAGCTCCAGCTTCGTCCTGTTCTGAATGTTCGACTCCTTTTTATGTCTTTCTTTAGATCACGTTCAGGCAGCCGTCGCCCAGCTGGAGCTGTTGGGTGCCCTTGAAAACAAAGACGGCCAGCTCACCCTGACTCCAATAGGAAGAAAGATGGCGGCTTTCCCGTTAGAACCCAAATTTGCCAAAGTAAATGATATCCTCTCCTCAGTCCCCTTTCTGTGTGTTATGGGTCAGCCATCCCAGAGGAGACTCCTTAACCCAGTGCTTCTAGATCAGTCTTCTCTTTTTCTCTTAAATAATTATTAACGCCTACTTATTAACGCCTAACTCTGACTTACGCTCAGTGTGGGATTCAAGCCATATTAAGTCATGAGCCCTACCCACATGGAATCACGCGGGGAAGGCAGCCCTCTGTTTTACAGAAAGTAAAATAACATACGTAGTCATGGTTTTAGAAACACCTGCCCCTTAAGGCCTTACAAGGGAAGCTGCAAAAGCAGTATATGGAAGTACTTTATTCAGAAGCCAGGAGAAAACTAGGCTTACACTGTTTTTAATTGTGATTTGCAGACCATCCTCCTGTCCCCCAAATTCCACTGCACGGAGGAGATACTGACCATCATCTCCCTGCTGTCAGTGGACAGCGTTCTCTACAACCCCCCCTCCCGGCGGGATGAAGTGCAGGCTGTGCGGAAGAAGTTCATATCCAGCGAGGGCGATCACATCACCCTGCTTAACATATACCGGGCCTTCAAGAACACAGGCGGAAACAAGGTAGGCCTTGTCTCTTTCCCCTTCTCAAACGATGCCTCCATTTGGGCCTGTGAATGGCAGATGTCATTTCAGAAATGTCTGTGCACAGGGAGGTTACCAGGGAAGGCATGATTCCCGTCTTACCCTCTGCTTATGTTTAACTCATACCTAACGCTGGCCAGTTCGTTAAGTATTTGTTGACCCAGTTTCTTAGCTACAAAATGATTTGTTTCCCCACCTGCCCCTAACTTTCTTCATAGCAGATTTTGCTTGTATTTCAGTTCCCTGGACCAAGATGGAAAATGGCAGTATTTTCTTTCACTTATCAGTAAAATAAAATAGAATAAAATCAGTCATGGTAAGGAGTTCCCTGGTGGCCCAGTGGTTAGGATTCTGGGCTCACTGCCAGGGCCCAGGTTCAATCCTTGGTCAGGGAACTGAGATCCCGCAAGCCGGGTGGCGCGGCCCACCAAAAAAAAAAAAAAAAAAAAAAATCAGTAATTGTGCTATAGCATGCATGCTTTATCTGTGCTTTAATGCAAAAAAAACCAAAAAAAATAGCCACCACCCAGTTTTAGTAGTTGTAAACATTTTGCTGTATTTGCCTCAATTTATTTTTAAGGAAATAAAATGATCTAGACACAACAAGAGCCCTGAGCTGCCCCTTTTGCAGTCCTTCCTCCCTTCTGTAACCCCTGTCAAGTCTGTCTGGGTCCTGGTGGGCAACCATGTGCTTTCACTTTGTATGCGCAGGCGTCGTATGCTGTAAATGCTTCTTCACACTACCTTTTTGCAACTTGTTTCCGTCTCCTCACCTGCAGTGCCCATCCCATCCAGGTCTCTTGTGCACAAGGGGGAGAGTTGCTCTGGGGTCGACACCCAGGAGTGGACCTGCCGGTCTTCGGGCAGCTGCATCAAGCTTTCCCGGCTGGCATGTGCGTCCACAGAGCTGTCAGCACCTCTTTATCCTCCCCGGAGTAGTGTAGAGGAGTTTCGATTTCCACCAGCCTCTCCAGCTCGTAGTTGAAATGACTTTTCATTTTTGCCACGTTGAGGGATGTGAAGTAGTATCTCAGTTATTTGAAACTGCACTGCCTTGATTCCTCAAGAGACCGAGAACCTTTGCTTAAGTTTATTGTCATTTGTAGTTAATCTTCTGTGAGTGGTCCATCCATGTCCTTTGTCGTTTTTCTGCTGGAGTATTGGTCATTTTCTCACTGATTTGTAGGAGTTTATTTATTTATTTTTTAATATATTCTGGAGGTAATCATTCTTTACTGGGTGTAGTGATGCAGATATCCCAGTCATTAGCTTTTTTCATCGTGACTTGACCTATGAAATTTTTTGGTTCTACTTTAGTTTAAATTTTTACTGTTTTCCTTTATGGTTCATGCTTTTTGCTATAAAGATATTTTCCTGTATTTATTTTTGGCAACTGAAGTTTTCCGTCTGAATTAGAACAGTGTTCTAAAAATTATGCTGGGACTTCCCTGGCGGTCCAGCAGTTAAGACTCCGTGCTTCCACTGCAGGGGGCACGGGTTCGATTCCTGGTTGGGGAGCTAAGATCCCGCATGCCGTGTGGTGCGGCCCCCAATTTCTTTTTAATTAAAAATAAAAATTGTGCTATGTTATTTTCTTTATAGAAATAAGAGGACTGTGATATCTCTTTTTTCTCCTATTCAGGATTGGTGCAAAGAGAATTTTGTCCACAGCAAGAATATGATGCTGGTAGCTGAAGTCAGATCACAGCTGAGGGATATCTGCCTAAAGGTATTCTTCCTCCTGGTGTTCACTGGGGGGCTAAGCTGTCACTTTTTTCTAGGTGAAAAATTTCAGGTTGCTTATTGCAAGTGATTGCAAAAAAACCTCTCATTGTAGGAAAATTTTTAAATAAGGAAGAAAGTAAAACTTACCCACAGCTCCACCTCTCCCCAGTTTGGTCTGTTTTTTCATAGCCCTGTTTTTATTTTATTTTATTTTATTTATTTATTTATTTTTTTTGGCGGTACGCGGGCCTCTCACTGCTGTGGCCTCTCCCGTTGCGGAGCACAGGCTCCGGACACGCAGGCTCAGCGGCCGTGGCTCACAGGCCCAGCCACTCCGCAGCATGTGAGATCTTCCCGGACCGGGGCACGAACCCATGTCCCCTGCATTGGCAGGTGGACTCCCAACCACTGCGCCACCAGGGAAGCCCATAGCCCTGTTTTTAAATGAATTTTTTACATCATTAGTTACACTGTATGTATAATTTATATTCAGCTTTTATAAACTTTAAAAGTGTTTTCCAATGTTATTAGAATTCTTCTTAAGGTTTGTTTTTTTAGTGGAAATATCTTTGTTATTTTTATTCAGATTACAAAAACCGTGCATAATTGTTACAGATTGATACATGCAGAAAATAGTGATATATAACGCAGAAAGTGTAAAAGTCTCCTTAATCCTGCCCCTCCAAAGATAAATAATAGTCTGGTGTAGGTCCTTCTAGAATTTTTTCCTGTATATGTATGTTTTTATATATGTGTGGGTATACACATATACGTGGATACATATATAAAATTTTCTCTTTTTTTCTTTATTTTAATAGATTTTTATTGGCGTATAATTGCTTCACAATACTGTGTTAGTTTCTGTTGTACACCAAAGTGGATCAGCCATATGCATACATATAACCCCATATCCTCTCCCTCTTGAGCCTCCCTCCCATCCTCTCTAACCCACCCCTCTAGGTCATTGCAAAGCACCAAGGTGATCTCCCTGTGCTATTCTGCTGCTTCCCACTAGCTGTCTATTTTACATCTGGTAGTGTAAATATGTCGATGCTACTCTAAATCACCCCAGCTTCCCCCTCCCACCCCATGTCCTCAAGTCCATTCTCTAGGTCTACATCTTTATTCCTGCCCTGCAGCTAGGTTCATCAGTACCATTTTTTTTAGATTCCATGTATATATGTTAGCATACGGTATTTTGTTTTTCTCTTTCTGACTTACTTCACTCTATGTGACAGACTCTAGGTCCATCCATCTCACTACAGATAACTCAATTTCATTTCTTTTATAGCTGAGTAATATTCCATTGTATATATCATACCACATCTTCTTATCCATTCATCTGTCGATGGACATTTAGGTTGGCTCTGTGTCCTGGCTATTGTAAATAGTGCTGCAATGAACATTGTGGTACATGTCTCTTTTTGAATTATGGTTTTCTCAGGGTATATGCCCAGTAGTGGGATTGCTGGGTCATATGGTAGTTCTATTTTTAGTTTTTTAAGGAAACTCCGTACTGTTTTCCATAGTGGTTGCATCAGTTTACATTCCCACCAACAGTGCAGAAGGGTTCCCTTTTCACCACACCCTTTCCAGCATTTATTGTTTCTAGATTTTTTGATGGCCATTCTAACCGGTGTGAGGTGATACCTCATTGTAGTTTTGATTTGCATTTCTCTAATAATTAGTGATGTTGAGCATCTTTTCATGTGTCTCTTGGCCATCTGTATGTCTTCCTTGGTGAAATGTCCATTTAGGTCTTCTGCCCTTTTTTTTTTTTTTAATTTATCTATTTATTTATTTTTGGCTGCATTGAGTCTTCGTTGCTGCGTGCGGGCTTTCTCTAGTTGCTGCGAGCGGGGGCTACTCTTCATGGCGGTGCGCAGGCTTCTCATTGCGGTGGCTTGTCTTTGTTGCAGAGCATAGGCTCTAGGCGCGTGGGCTCAGTAGTTGTGGCTTGCAGGCTCTAGAGTGCAGGCTCAGTAGTTGTGGTGCAGGGGCTTAGTTGCTCCACTGCATGTGGGATCTTCCCGGACCAGGGCTCAAACCCATATCCCCTGCATTGGCAGGTGGATTCTTTACCACTGAGCCACCAGGGAAGTCCTTCTGCCCATTTTTTAATTGGATTGTTTGGTTTTTTGATATTGAGCTCCATGAGCTGTTTGTATATTTTGGAGATTAATCCTTTGTTGTTTCATTTGAAAATATTTTCTCCCATTCTGAGGGTTGTCTTTTTGTCTTGTTTATGGTTTCCTTTGGTGTGCAAAAGCTTTTATGTTTAATTAAGTCCCATTTGTTTATTTTTGTTTTTATTTCCATTACTCTAGGAGGTACATCAAAAAAGATCTTGCTGTGATTTATGTCAAAGAGTTTTTTCCTATCTTTTCCTCTAAGAGTTTTATAGTGTCTGATATTACATTTAGGTCTTTTCCACTTGGAGTTTATTTTTGTGTATGGTGTTAGGGAGTGTTCTAATTTCATTCTTTTACATGTAGCTGTCCAGTTTTCCCATCACCACCTATTGAAGAGGCTATCTTTTCTCCATTTTATGTTCTTGCCTCCTTTGTCTTAAATTAGGTGACCATATGTGCGTGATTTTATCTCTGGGCTTTCTATCCTGTTCCATTGATATATATTTCTGTTTCTGTGCCAGTACCATACTGTCTTAATTACTGTAGCTTTGTGATATAGTTTGAACTCAGGGAGCCTGATTCCTCCAGCTCCATTTTTCTTTCTCAAGATTGCTTTGGCTATTCAGGGTCTTTTGTGTTTCCATACGAATTGTAAAATTTTTTGTTCTAATTCTGTGAAGAATGCCATTGGTAGTTCAATAGGGATTGCATTGAATATGTAGATTGCTTTGGGTAGTATAGTCATTTTCACGATATTTGTTCCTCCAATCCAAGAACGTGGTATATTTCTCCATCTGTTTATGTCATCTTTGATTTCTTTCATCAGTGTTTTATAGTTTTCTGAGTACAAGTCTTTCCCCTCCTTAGGCAGGTTTATTCCTGGGTATTTTATTCTTTTTGTTGCGATGGTAAATGGGATTGTTTCCTTAATTTCTCTCTCTGATTTTTTGTTGTTAGTGTATAGGAATGCCAGAGATTTCTGTGCATTAATTTTGCATCTTGCAACCTTACCAAATTCATTGATTAGTTGTAGTTTTCTGGTAGCATCTTTAGGATTTTCTATGTATAGTATCATGTCATCTGCAAACAGTGACAGTTTTACTTCTTCTTTTCCAATTTGTATTCCTTTTATTTCTTTTTCTTCCCTGATTGCCGTGGCTAGGACTTCCAAAACTATGTTGAATAAGAGTGGACATCGTTGTCTTGTTGCTGATCTTGGTGGAAATGCTTTCAGTTTTTCACCATTGAGTATGATGCTTGCTGTGGGTTTGTCATATATAGCCTTTATTATGCTGAGGTAGGTTCCCTCTATGCCCATTTTCTGGAGAGTTTTTGTCATAAACAGGTGTTGAATTTTGTCAAAAGCTTTTACTGTGTCTATTGAGATGATCATATGGTTTTTATTCCTTAATTTGTTAACGTGGTGTATCACATTGATTGATTTGCATATAGTGAAGAATCCTATGGGATGAAGCAAAAGCACTTCTAAGAGGGAAGTTTATAGCAATTCAATCTCACCTCAAGAAACAAGAAAAATCTCAAATAAGCAATCTAACCCTACACTTAAAACAACTAGAGAAAGGAGAACAAAGAAAACCCAAAGTCAGTAGAAGGAAAGAAATCATAACAATCAGAGGGGAAATAAATGAAATAAAAATGAAGAAAACAGGGCTTCCCTGGTGGCGCAGTGGTTGAGAGTCCACCTGCCGATGCAGGGGACACGGGTTCGTGCCCCGGTCCGGGAAGATCCCACATACCACGGAGCGGCTGGGCCCGTGAGCCATGGCTGCTGAGCCTGCGCATCCAGAGCCTGTGCTTCGCAATGGGAGAGGCCACAACAGTAAGAGGCCCGCGTACCGCAAAGAAAAAAAATGAAGAAAACAGTAGCAAAGATCAATAAAACTAAAAGCTGGTTCTTTGAGTAGATAAACAAAATTGATAAACCCTTAGCTAGATTCATCAAGAAAAAAAGGGAGAGGACACAAATCAATAAAATTAGAAATGAAAAAGGAGAAATCACAACTGACACCACAGAAATGCAAAGGATTACTATATGCCAATTGAAACTGTAATTAAAACTCTTCCAACAAACAAAAGTTCAGGACCAGATGGCTTCACAGGTGAATTCTATCGAACATTTAGAGAAGAGCTAACACCAGCCCTTCTCAAACTCTTCCAAAAAATTGCAGAGGGAGAAACACTCCCAAATTCATTCTACGAAGCCACCATCACCCTGATACCAAAACCAGACAAAGATATCACAAAAAAAGAAAATTATAATCCAATATCACTGATGAACACAGGTGCAAAAATCCTGAACAAAATACTAACAAACAGAATCCAACAACACATTCAAAGGATCATACACCATGATAAAATTTTCTTTTTAAAACAAAATGTATAACACTTTGTTTTGCAATTTGCTTTTTTCCACTTGGAGTACTTCTTGAATACTTTGTGTCTAGGCTGTCTTGCAGTGCTTGCATATGTCTATCTCGTTCTTCTTAGTGACTTCATAGCACTTCACTGTATTCACTACAGTTTATTTAGCCAAGCCCCTAATGGTGATGATTTAGGTTGTGCTGTAATGATCATCTTCCTACATAAATGTCTGTGCTCTGGTACACGTAGAATGAACTTTTAGATGGGGAGTTTAGATTTTCATAGACATTGCCAAATCATCAACCAACAAGTTTCCTACGCGCTTATATTCCCTCTTAGAGGACATAATGTTTATATATTCAATGGCTATGACGCGCCACATTTTACCTCAAAGGTGGGCTTGTCTGTGTTCGCGTTCTCCTGTGTTGAGCACTGAGAGAGTGTCTACTTTTTGCTGCTGTGAGCAACTCTGTGGTGACTGTCTTCATGTGTAAGGCGTCTTTTGAGACAGCCCGCGTCGCGGACCATCCGCACGTCCCTAGGGGACAGTTGTCACCCTTACCCAGGCCTGTGCCTGATGCCAGCGGCCCATTGTTAGCACTAGAGGGACTTCTCATAGTAGCGTGCTGTGTTCTGCATTATACCATTTTCGAACCCTTCTTGTACTTGAACAGCTCTCCTGCCACACCATCCCTTGGCTGCGTGAGTTCCCTCATTTTCTATTGACAGTAGACGTGGTGCTCCTCCAGCAGCGCTGATCTCAGGTGTCGCAGGCAGCCGCCCGGGTGTCAGCCTCCACCGTGGGCCCTGCACCCTGGACTGCGCTGGGGGCACGTGGCCCCACCCACCGCGGGTGGCGGCACAGTGCTCACGTCTGGGGTCTTCTCCATGTCTCGCTTCCTCCCAAACCAGATGTCCATGCCGATCCTGTCGTCGCGAGGGGACACAGAGAGCGTCCGCCGCTGCCTGGCGCACAGCCTCTTCATGAGCACCGCCGAGCTGCAGCCTGACGGGTCCTATGCCACCACGGACACCCACCAGCCCGTGGCCATCCACCCCTCGTCCGTCCTCTTCCACTGCAAGCCGGCCTGCGTCGTGTACACGGAGCTGCTCTTCACCAACAAGTGCTACATGCGCGACCTGTGCGTGGTGGACGCCGAGTGGCTGTACGAGGCTGCTCCCGACTTCTTCAGGAGGAAGCTGAGGGCCTCCAGGAACTGAGCCGCCCGGGGTGGGAGCTGGGCCGCAGCTGGCCTCGCCGCGGACTCTCAGGCCGGCACCCAGAGAGGCCGCGGTCGTATCGGGCGGATTATGCCCGGCCTCTGGGAGCTTGAAAGCATCTTTGTCTAAACTCCTCAGACTGAACCACACAGACATGCAGCGACCTTGGAGACTTCAAAATGATGCTTTCGGTTCTTGCTGGGCGACTTTGGGTGACTTAGTTAACTTCTGAGCCTCAGTTTCCCTATCTGCCAAGTGGGGGTGATAATAATAATACTTACAGGGTTGGGGTCATGAGGTTTAGAGCAAATGAAAGGAAAGTACCCAGAGCTGTGCCTGCCCACGATAAACACGCCGTGGATCGTGAGCCGTGGAGCTTGGTTGCTGTTACTGCTTTTCTACATGATGTGAATCAGGTACAACAAACCCCGCTGAGTTCCCAAGACTGAGGGGGATCATCTGGAAAGGGGACCACCAGATGTCACAGAGCTGTTGACCTTGGATCTATTTTAACTTCTATCTGCATATGGACTTTTATAACAGAAAACACAAGAGATGAACTTCTGTTTCAGGAGGGAGGTGCTTTGGGGCCGTAAACACTTGAGCCTAAGGTGCGTCTCTGAGCTGAGCTTACGGCATTTCTCCTCTGGCCCTGCGGTGGGCGGAGGTGAGAACACAGGCAGCTTTGGCTCATCCATCACCTCATCTAGTGTTTATGTTCTTTTATCTTATTTATTTCCTACGATCATTTTTTCCTTCTTAGGGACCTGGGGACAGCCTGGCTTTGCCACTCGCCCCTCTCTAGCCCTCATTTTCCATATTTGTCAGAGGGGATTAGAGGGTCTCCACAGTCTCTTCCTGTTTTCATATTTTGAGGAGGGAAAAGACACCAAAAGTCCTTCTTAGCTATTTAATTATCAAAAGCAGATAATCTTTCCCCAGAGAATGCTATGCCCTAGAAGACGCCAAGATTTAGCCCTTTTATTGTGCTTAATTGGTCAGAACACACATGTGCAGTATTTTTGGTTATTCCTTTACTTAATAGAGGCCTAGGATGTTTAGGGTTCAAAAGGTATTGGTAAAAGAAAATACAATTTTTAATGTTCAAAAGGTATTGGTAAAAGAAAATATTGTATTTTTAATAAAACGTTCATCATGCTGGTAAAAAATTGGGAGTGGGGTAATTTATTATGTCCCTCAGCAAATTATATAGAGGTATCCTCTGGGGCAAGTAAAATTTAGCTTTTACTCATTTATGTCCAGCTCAAGTACCTGAACCGTTTCAGGAAATGTATATTTTTTCTGAGCAGGAATAAGGGGTAAATAGAATCTATGTTTCTGTACAGAAATATATTTGTCACTAACATTCTGGTAGAGTTTTCATACAGTAGTTTTTTATTGGGCTTTTTAAAAAGTTAACTTTTAACATAGCTGCTCAGGGATTAAATCAGATTGGAAAAGCCGGTCTGACTCTCCGTATTACTACAAAGAAATACATGGTTGTTTACATTGAGCTGCAGGGGATAGATAAGTACACTTTAAACTTTCTTAAGAAAGTTAAATGTTTCACAGTGATGTTGCAATCTAACCTTGAGCTACTCTTTTCAATCCTACAATCTCCGGTGGTGTGCCACCTTTTTTCCAACCTGTGAAATCCATATCTAGGTGAATCACTAGCTCCCTTGAGCAGCTTCATGTAAATAGATGCACTCCAAGCAGATCACATGCCTCAGATGTTTGTCTTCTGCTTCTAGTAATCATGGAGTGTGAAACCCCCAGAGCAGCATAGATCTAAGAACTGTCAACACCCAGTTCTTGGTAAAAACCTTTGGTAAAGAGATGCCAGAATGGAGACAGGTTTTTGCTCTGTGGATAAGACGGATTATGTCCTGTGATGCATAAATCCATTTAATCCAGCTGTGAAGAAATGCTTAGAACTGTGGCAAGGCATCTAAGATACCATTCCTTGTGCATAGAAGGAAACACTGCACCTGTGGGGAAGCAAGAATTTTATGATATTTCATTTGATCAGAATATTATAACTTGCAGCAAAAAAAATCTAGTTGGTTCAGGTTTATGTTGTATTTTGAGAGTCTGTTCTTGTTCAAACAGAGATAGCTCTAAAGAAGCACTGGCTCTTGTATATAATGCTCAGATTTGCACATGACTATCAAATCCATTAAAAGTGAATCTTGTACATGTGTGAGGCTTCTTTCTTGGGTCTCCTTTCCCTTATTCACAGAATGCTGTTTAGAATATATTAAGTATATCTTATCTTTGCCACTTGATTTGGGAAGACTTACTTTCTTGCTACCTTATATATCTTATGTGTCCTGGTAAGGTAGGAACATTAGTTCTTAACCTAAATTTAATGTAAGCCGTGGCTTCTTGCTCCCAGAAAAATAATGTCCTATCAGAACCTGGGTGTAAGTTTGGAGGGTTGCAGGAGTTAACCAGGGCTCTTGCCTTTAGGAGCTCCGGGTCTGGTGGGGGTGAGGGTCAGCTGCCAGGTAAGCCAGCAGTGCCAGGAGGTTTCTGCTGAGAAAAGAATGAAGCACAGGGGCCGGGTCGCACAGGCATGAGTCTGTTTTTCAGGGAAGAGAGGAGGAAGTTCCAGGAAGGCCTCTTATGGGAGGTGATCCCGGAGGCTGGTCTTTGGGAGTTGGTGGTGGCAAGAGTGCATTCCACGAAGTCATAGAAAGCCTGGCCGTGCTTGAGAACAGTAGATGGAAATTTGGAGAGTGTAAGCAGCCACTGGAGAGAACGGATGCCGGCCAATTAAACAGCAAGCCTGGGACACCAGACTCAAGCCGAATCAGCTAAAGAAGTTCAGGAATCGGATTCCAGGCCTCCCCGGGAGGCCACACCGGAGGCCACCAGCAGAGGGCGCATTCCCGCCCGCTGTGCCTTCGGTCTGCAAAGCGGCGGCACGGAAGCACTTCCCGGGGAGGGAGCGGGGCTTCCGGCGGCGGCCCTAGATCTAGGGGGCGCAGTGGCGAAGAGTCGTCGCTCTTGCCGAGAGTTGTCTTTCGTATCCGCACGTGTCCGCCGCCGCCTCTGCCTCCGCTGCAGAAATGCTGCCGCTGCTGCGCTGCGTGCCCCGTGTCCTGTGCACCGCTGTCGCTGGCATCCGCGCCGCCGCGCCCTCCCTGCCGCTGCTGCAGCCCGCGTCTAGGCCGTGCGCCCGGCCCTTTGGGCTGCTGAGCGTGCGCGCGGGGTCGGTGCAGTTGCCCGGTCTCCTGCGGCCTTGGGGGCCCTGCGGCTGCGGCTGCGGCCGCGGCGGACTGCACACCGAAGGTAAGACTCGTGCACGTGGGCCGGGGGCGTGAGGGGCCAGGGCCTGGGTGGGGTGGGGAGTCCGGGACGAGGAAGTGTAGACCACGCGTGGACAGCCCGGAACCGCCCCTGAAGTCCAGAACATTCTCCCACTGATCGGCCACCAGCGGGTTAAACCCACGCGTGATCGCGTTTCCCGTCTTCCCCCACTTCTGTTTTACTCTGCGGGGAGAGATGCTGTAAAGCCCTGGAGGCCGACTGTATTCTCAGTCTCTCGAAAATGGAACTTTGCGAAAGCCCAAGGTCGCGGTTGGGAGTAGCGTGGTGTTGTCTGTTGGCAAGTGAAAGAGAGTAATGGCGAATTTTTCTTACTTTATTTTGAAACGTTTTAAGGAGTTCATTGTTGGGAATCACTTTACCAGAATGCGAGCTCAGCTTCCCACTGATAGCTTACAGCATTTTTACAGATGAGGAAACTGAGGCTTAATGGATATGAGTTGGGTTAAGTTCCCAGAGCCACCGTTAATAGCAGAAGTATTAGAAACAGCCCAAATACAGGTCTCTGGTTGTAGTAACCTGGGTCATTTCCCGTTTTAGACTGATTGGCTCTTTCTGTAACTTATTTCCATTGTAGGGGACAAAGCTTTTGTTCAATTCCTCAATGATGAGATTAAGGAGGAAAAGAAGATACAGAAGTATAAGTCTCTTCCCAAGATGTCTGGAGGTTGGGAGCTGGAGGTGAATGGGACAGAAGCCAAATTAGTGCAGAAAGTTGCTGGAGAAAGGTAAGTACCAGGGGCCTATGGACTCCAGGGAACCAAATCCATGACCCTGCAGGACCTGCCCTGACTTATCCACAAGAGCTTTTAGTTAAGGCAGGTACTTAACAGACATGTGGTTTCCGAGAGATCGTAGGATTCATTTGGATAATTTCGTAAGCTCCAGGTCGTTCATTCACTGCACACTTATGTGCTGTGGTAGTTCATACGGAGATGGTAAGCAAGTAGCACCGAAGCCAAGTCGCTGGGAGCCTACTGGACCAGTAGAGGCGTCAGTCACTTAAACCCTTGCTGGTGAGGGAGGGTATACCTTGCCTAAATCTATGCACGCAAATTCAGAAATTCTGACAGCACCGACAGAATCTCAGATTTGCAATGCTGACTTACTATACTACAGGCTCTGGCTGAGGAAAACAAAGCTCCTACTGTTTATAGTTGAGAAAGCAAGATAAGGGTGGGCTTGCCGTGTAGTAAGGGTCACGATGAGAAAGATGGGAAGACTTTGACCTGCGAAAGCTGTTTGTGATCTACCTTGAGTGAATTTTTGTATATGCTGTGAAGTAGGGTTCTGGGTTTTTTGTTTTGTTTTGGTGGTGTAGTGTTTTTCCCTTCATAGGTCAATCATGTATTCTGTATCGTGACCTAAACCACTTTCCTGGGGTAGGTCGTAGGCAGTTTGGGGCCATTATAAGTAATGTTCTAATGAACATAACTGCATTTCTGTGCCCAGGCGTCAGCTTGGTCCGCACTGTTGCAGATTAGACAGATTTTGTGGCTGAACCTCAAACCTCAAACCGGCAAGGCAGCCAGTTAGCACAGCTCCAGAGGGGAGTGGCTACAGTGCACTGTTGTCTGCAACCCAGCCGTGCTCGTTCCACATCTCTCAACTTTAGATTCAAATTTTGGAACGTGATACGTCAGGTGAAGGTTCTTGCAACTGAAGATCGTCATTAGTTGGTGTTTGTGGCCTGCTTTGTGATTATAAACTTCCCACAACTGCTCTGAGGAGTGAGCCTGTCCTGCAGCATGCTCTTTTATTTTTTTGGCGGTGCCCTGTGTGTCTTGCAGGATCCTAGTTCCCCATCCAGGGACTGAACCCAGGCCACGGCAGGGAAAGCGTTGAGTCCTAACCACCGGACCACCAGGGAGCTCCCCAGCAAGTGTTGCTCTTTGTGAGGCCCCCCTCCATGGGGCCGGGGCTGCTCCCCATCCTCAGCTGATGCCACAGCCCTCCAGCGCTCCTTCTTCCCTTCCTCTCGGGCAGATTTTCTTCTAATGGAGAAAAGCTTTTAAAGGAGGCTTCTGCCCCCTGCCCCCAGCTTCTCAGCTGCTCAGCACTGGAAGGTGCCCTGGAAAGACGAGGGTGGCAGTGTCAGTTGGCTGTGGCCAGGAGGTGGCCAGTGGACACAGGTTGGCAGTGAGCCCTGGATGCTGGCCTGGTGACAGGAGCCCACACATGACTGTTCGGCTGAGGAACAAGTGCCTAATTGACTTCCAGCAGCCAACACATAGTAGGCCCACGTCAGACCTGCTGAATCTATCTGTGGGTGGGATGCAGGCACCCGCATTTTGGAAGTTCTGCAGATCAGAGGTGCATTGTTTCAGCAGCGTCTTTAACTGTAGCAAGCCTCAGTATCTACTTCTCAGTTAAGAGGACATCCTCTGTTGTGTTTTCTCTTGCCTTTCTAGGGTCACCGTCACTTTCAACATTAACAACAGCATCCCACCCGCGTATGATGGGGAGGAGGGGCCCTCTGAAGGGCAGAAGGTTGAAGAACAGGAGGCAAGTCTGTAACACTGTGACCAGCCTGTGCCGCCGCCTTCCCACGGGCTGTTCTGGGGGCTTGCAGGAGGAGCATTGGTTTTTGTGTCGTTTAAATTCTCTTAGCACTAGGAGAGAAGGCGAAGGACAGCCATCCTCGGGCCTTTTCTTGTGGAGCACCAGAACTGTGTGGCCCCTTTTCTTTACCAGGGGCGAAGTAAATTGTTACCTTTAGGCTTAGGCTTTATAATTTGCCCTGTGTTCACTTAATAGGGAGGAATTGAAACTGTCTTAACCCTTCCCATGATCAGGGGGTAAATTATCATTTGGAGTGTTTCCAAGTGAGGAGTGCTCTCACACGTCCCAGGCTGGTGATAAACACCAGGCAGGGGCGTCAGAGACTTCACCTTAAGGTGCTGCCCTTCTTGCTTGGACCTGGATGGTGCTCAGTCTTCAGACATTTTAGGAAGCAGTGTGCCCAGCCTAGAAACCAGCCAGTGTGAGGGCCACAGGGTCCCCAGGCTTTCTGGCTGGGTTGGCATGGTATTGTCTCACGACCCAGCTCAGCTCCCTGGAGCGCTGGCCCAGCACTAGGACCGCCCCGCCCCCAACACACACACTGGCTGGCTCACCCTCAAAGCGGGGGTTGCTGTGCTTTAGCCAGAGGCACCAGCCTCTGGTCCTGGGCTGTAATAGAGGAAGATCCCGAAACAGCTGGGAAGGGATTTTGGAGCTTTAGGCCAGCTTTGTAGTGTATGGATGTAGAAAAAGGCCCAGGAAGATTTAAGTTAATTGGCACTCTCGCTGGGGCTGGAGTTCAGATTTCCTGATTCTAACCTTGTAGAATTAGGTTAGAACCTAGTACGTATTAGGTTCTAATATGTAACCTTGTATGTTCTTTAAACAAGTAGCGTGGCTAATACAAGTGAAATGCTGTACTAAATATATGATACTCTGCCATCCAAAACATAGTCTACAACTCTAGAAAGGATCCACAGGGTGGGTTCAGCCCAGTCTGTCTGAACAAGCTGGTACATGGCTTTAATACTCTGTGTTAAAAGATCCTAGGCTCCTTATTTGGGAACACCATAGCGTAGCAGTGGCCATCAGACCCCCTGAACTGAGACCTTCGGTCCAGACCCCTGCCAACAGAGACATTTACTGACTCGTTCTTGTTTCCCCAGCCTGAATTGACGTCCACTCCCAATTTTGTGGTTGAAGTTGTAAAGGATGGTAGCAACAAGGCCCTTGTGCTGGACTGTCACTTTCCAGAAGATGAGGTATGTAGAGTGGAGTGCTGGCAGCCCTGGGGACAAGGAGGGCCTCCGGGGACCTTCCTGGTCCCATTTAGCTGATCCTAACATTTTCTAGCTTAGACCAGCAAAACTGGGAAGACTGGGGTGGGGGTGGTGAGGGAGCAAGGTTAAAATCTGAGTTTCAAGCTATAAATAGTCCCTTTTCTTTGCACGAGTCTGGCTTGTCCTGGGAAACCTTTCAGTTTTCCCCAAATATTGTCTCTTGTCAGATTGGACAAGAAGAGGAGGACCAGAGTGACATTTTCTCCATCAAGGAAGTGAGCTTTCAGTCCACTGGCGATTCTGACTGGAAGGACACGAATTACACGCTCAGCACAGATTCCCTGGACTGGGTGAGTGCTCGATAAGGTGATGGTGCCCTTGGGCCTTGCAGGGGAGGGTCTAGTCCAAGGCCACACAAAGAAGCATCTTAATAAGTGTCTCGGGTGCCTTCTTTTTTTTTTTTAACCAATGTTTCTCCTTTTAGGGCTTATACGACCACCTAATGGATTTCCTTGCGGACCGAGGGGTGGACAACACTTTCGCTGATGAGTTGGTAGAGCTCAGCACAGCCTTGGAGCACCAGGAGTACATTACTTTTCTCGAAGACCTCAAAGGTTTTGTCAAAAGCCAATAGAGAAGACAAGCTGCCAAACACCTTAATTTGATGGCAGGCTTTGGCCAGTGAACAACACCTACTCTGAAGCCAGACCCACATGCTTTGAAATGGTTTTCATCCCAATATCATGGAAAATAATTCAATATTAACTTATTTCTGTTGCCTCTGATTTACCATTTATTCTCTACAAACCTGTTATTTCTAGATTTTTGTATAACAAAATGATGGACAATAAAATCTCCAAGGTGATTGGTCTTTTCTATTTCTACTCCTTCCCTTTCAACCAGCATTACGAAACACAAAGAGCAGAGAAAACTTTGAAACGTTTTAATACAAAATAAGTTATAAGTGAAAGATTTGTATTTACAAGGCCCCTTCTCAAGACAGAACTTGTTTCCAACCCAGTAGATCGTGTGCATCAGGGTTGGCTCTAGAGGATCACAGCCCAAGTATCACAAGCCTGAATTTAAATAGAAAAAAGTTAGCTTCAATTATATTCCAGTCACAAAAGCAATCTCAGTATGTGGTTAAAAGTGGCAACCAGTAATGACATTTATGCTGCTCCTTCCACGAGCTGGGCTGCCTCTGTCCCTCCCCTTTCGGGGAATGACTGGCCTTTTTAACTGAAGTGACTTCACTTTTCTATGCAAGTAAAGTTCCTCAGAGAATAAACTGCATTTTTAAACATTTACCTCTTTGTAAGCTATTTCTACCAGGGTGGGAATGAAACCAACCACCGACCCGCTTTTACCACTGGGTCCTGTGGGAGGCGTACCAGACAGCTCATGAGAAGACTGGGCTTTTCCTCTGTTCCTTCAGTGACCGAAAATGCCGGCATGTGGGGACAACATGCACCGTGCTCATTCACGCTGTCTTCTAAACAGGCGCGAAACTTCTGCTCTGTCACCTCTGGAGACTGAAAAACAGAAAAGTTAAACTACAGGCTAACCTTAGTCGTCTCATAGTCAACAGGCCGAAAATCCCGATTCCTCACACCATCCTGTAACTGGCTTGCTGTGATGCCCTGATCTCTCGGACCTTTAGAAACGCTCACGATCGTGCTGAGGGGATCTCTTAAATAACGTCCACCTGACCGCCTCTCCGATGGACCAGCGCTCTCCACTCCTGCCCTGAACACTGATTGATGCTCACCGCACCAGGAACGTCCAGGGCTGGGAGGCTTCCCAGCCAAGTGTATCCTTACCAAGAGCCAGTGCTGCTTGGTCCTACCTCTGTGCTAACTGAACTTGCTATTGTAACTGACTGACTTAATTATCTACTTTGTAAACCAATGAAATAAGAGAATGAAACAAAGTTATGTTTTTGTGATAAGTGGAATATTGAAGAAACAGTCAAAAAGATGAGTCCCTAAAAAGAAAAGGTGTTGAATTAGGTAAAAGATGGGGAGGAAAAATCCTGAAGTGCACTCAGCTTCTTGATGCACTTACAGAAACAAAACAGGAAATGCTAGACTATGCGCTTTAAGAGCAGTTTATAAGAAGCAAAAACAAAAAAAACCTCAGCTCTCCAATCAGCAGAGCCTCGCTCAAGGACTGGCAAATAAGTGTATATGTTTAAAACTTCCTATAAAATGTTTCATTTGTATAGCTTACCACTTCAACGAACTGGCAAACTTTTAGCCACATCATGTCAGGTAAGAGGGCTCCTATATTTTAAGACCACTGACACTTAAAATTCTGAATACAGCTGTGTCTTCATATATGGAAAAATTTTATGTAAATCAGATACAGGTGTTTCCAATTCTAAACTGGGCTTTCTATAAAGCTCTTAAGCAGCGGTACATTGATAAGTACCTCACGGATATGCTGTCTGTATTCTCACCATGGATGACTGCAAGCTACCAGTGTGAACTGAACATGAAGTTGGGAAGAGATGTGTGCAGAGGTGACACGATCTGTGTGAGGAACACTCACATGAGATGGGATGTACAGGCCACACTGACACATGACCACACCGCTTGCTATTCTCAGATTGTACCTGGAAGCAGAATTGGGATCCCAGAGCATTACGGCCAGCAGACCTGGATCCCCCAACCTTCCCAGATAATAGATTTGGGGGGAAATTCCACTCACCTTGGAGTGTGGGGTGGGAACAAATAATGCTGAAAAGGTTGTGAAAACTCTTACTTTGTACACACAGGACAGACGAGGGAGTTTGCTTCCCACTCAGCCAGCATGACGCTGAGACACTTTTCATCAAACTGCAAGCTCTTCTCGTACTCACTGATGATGGACTGTTCTGCAAGGCAAAGGACAGCCGGCGTGTTTCACCGCACGTCACCTGGGTCGCCCTGTCCTGAGTGCTAAGCTTCACTTTCAAAGGCACCATCCACACAAGAGAAAAATGCGGGCAAAATCACACAACCAATCACTAACTACTGCTCAGGCTTCATCTTGTTGGATCTTTCCCCTCCTGTCTGTCCTCTCCTTGTGAAGTGATGAGGCTAAGAGACAAAGAGACAACTTTCACACCCATCTCCAGAGGCCACAGGGGCAGAGATGAAGAGTGGCAGGGTCCCAGGGGTGGCTGGAGAACGCGGACGCTGACGGCTTCAGACGCCAGGCCCACCTGGCTGAGTCTAAGGTGAGCTGTTCGCCAGTGTCCACAGACTCAGGCTCTGGGTTGTTCAGAACGTGTGTAGCAAACATGCAACAAGCCCTAGTACTTAGTAGGCCTGGGGTACAAAGATGAAGAAGGCTGGTCCCTGCTCTTGATGAGCTCACCATCTAGGCTTCGGAGCAGGGGTCAGCAAACCACAGCCCACAGGCCATTCCAGCCCACCTAACGTTTTTAATTTTTAAAACATTTTTGGCCATGTCACAGGGCATGCAGGATCTTAGTTTCCCGACCAGGGATTGAACCCGTGCCCCTGCAGTGGAAGCATGGCGTCTTAACCACTGGACCGCCAGGGAAGTCCCCCACCTTCCATTTTTTAAGTAAAGTTGTAATGGAACAGCCACGCTCATTTGGTTTATGTGTGGGCTATAGCTGTTTTCACACTACAACAGCAGAACTAAGTAGCTGCAATAGTCTGAATGTTTACTATCTGGCCCCTCACAGAAAGTTTGCCAACCTCTATTCTAGAGGGTTCCTTATGACTGAGTATGGCAGAACACAGCAAATTCTTATCACTGCAGGTTTTTAAATTCAATATACCCCAAGAGAAATATTTAGTGAGTCCTGTGTTTCACCACTAAGATAGGTTTTGCAGGCGAGGGTAAAGAGAAAATCAATTAAAAAGAAAAAAAAGAATTAAAATCAAGGAATATACAGTCTAACTGGAGTCAACACACCAATCATAATAACTAACGTTTGCATAGCGCTATGTGTCAAATGCTGTTTTAAGTTCTTTATGTATATTAACTTCTTCACTACTACTTCCCTATTTTGAAGATGAAGAAACAGGCACAGGGAGATTAAGTGCTTTGCCCGGCGCCACACAAGTTAAAGTGGTAAAGCTGAGAAGTGAATCTTAGCAGTCTAGGCCAAGAGTTCACTCTCTTCTGTCTCACGCTACCTGGTAGGGGCATCATAAGGAGAGAACCATAGCATGGAAGGAGAGGTCTGAGCACAAGGTCTGGAAACAAGCTATTGTGTATTGAAAACTTCCTATATGCCAGGCACTGCTCGAAGTCTACACATATTATTTAAGCCTACAAATAGTTTTGTAGTTTTACAGAGTCGAGACTGTGATCTCTAACAGATGATAAAAACTAAGCCTAATCAAGATAGGGCTATGTGAGATAAATGACTTAATTATGTAAGGTGCTAAATTATGCACTCTGTGGTGCTACGATTCTGCAGGAAGGGGGCGCTCACAAGACCCTGGGGAGTCAGTCAAGAAAAGATACAAGAGAAGGTACTTAAATTAGGTAGCGCAAGAGATCTGATCATGCACTATCCTGTAAGGTGACAGGATTACTACTAATCTATTAACAGAGAGGTACTGTCGGATAGAATAGACACGGGAACTGGATTCACAACACTGATTTTACTTCCCAACTCCACCACCAGCTGTGCAACCTGTGTAAGACACCACTCTCTTCTGTCTCACGCTACCTGGTAGGGGCATCATAAGGAGAGAACCATAGCATGGAAGGAGAGGTCTGAGCACAAGGTCTGGAAACAATGACTATTATTATTGGGAAGACAGACAGCCAAGACCTTAGAGGAAAAACAGAGACTTCTAGACACTCGACTGAAGATGGAAATAATGAGTTAAAAACATTCTGTTCAGAAAAAAGCATCAGCATTAGAGCAGCTAGAGATATAGGCAGGAAGAACTATTCTTAGACTTCACCTTGATCAATCAGCTCCTGTTGGATTTCCTCCAGCACGGCCAGGTCCAGCGGCTCCTCCAACTGCAAGAGAAAGTAGGGTCAGCAGAGGTTTGAAGTTATGATCAGCTGACAAGACCCACAGTGATTCACACTTGGAGGCTGGCTTGAAGAACACAGATTTAACTGAGGAAATCAACCCAGTCCTTCTGTAGAATGTGCCGACAATGCGGTAATGTGGCCACGCTGAGAAAGGCATCAACAGATGATTAAACCAGCCAGTGACAAAATAATGGTACCACATTTGGGGGAGACGGTATAGGGTAGCAGCTAAGTATATGGCTCTGCTAAAGCTCTGTGACCATTAGAAAGTTCCTAACCTCTGTCAACCTCATTTCAGGCCTCTGTAAAGTGGGAATAAAAGCCACCTGAGAGGGTTATTGTACGCACTCACTGTGATTATGTAACTCAGACATTTGGCACAATGTGGGACACATAGAAGGCACCAAATAACGCCTCTTTATTACAGAGAGGCTCGATGTTCTCAAAGCAGTTTCCCACATGTTTCTTATACTGTCCTCACAATACCGACAACATTATCTTCTTCATCTTACAAATGGGAAAACCAGAGCTCAAAGAGGCAGAGTTAAGAGTCAACAGCAAAACCAGGATCAGAATTCCAGAACTACTGACTTCCAATCCAGTGCTCTTCCTGATACGTGGTAAATGGTCTCCTATCCACACCCAGTTCCTAACCCTGCCTGAGATTAGAACAAGAAAGTTCCTGGAGACCTTTTTAAAAAGAGAGATTCCTGGCTCAGGCCTACTGAATCAAAAGCTCCAGGGGTGCAGCCAATGAGTGAAATTTCTTTCTTTTCAGTTTCAGAAGTGATTATGATGCAATGATGCAGCAGGTCGACAGCCTGGTATTTATGAACCATTAATTAATCTAGAAGAGTCTAACGTTAAAGGTAGAAGAACCTGGGTGAGAGGCCGTTAGAATCCTGATTGGGGGCTGGAGGGTGGATGGGTTTAGAGGACTTGGGGAAATAGGCAGAGAGAGGACACTGGCATCCTTGGTGCTAAAAACACATATCCCAGCCTGACCTGAGCCAAGGCCTCTGGCCGGCTCTCCACTGACCGCAAAGCATTCCACTCTTCTTCCATCACCTCCTGCACTAGAAAGGTGTTCTGAGCTCCTCCTGACATACTGCCTCCAGCCTGGCGATATTTGTTTAGGAGCCTGTCCCGGCTGTTTCTCATTCTCTCCAGGCATCCCTTGGAAGAAGGAGAAAGAGGTGAGGGGGCAGAAAAGGCAATTCAGTC
Source organism: Phocoena phocoena (assembly GCF_963924675.1). NCBI lineage: Eukaryota > Metazoa > Chordata > Mammalia > Artiodactyla > Phocoenidae > Phocoena > Phocoena phocoena. The sequence goes on from NC_089237.1 coordinate 49,925,865, forward strand.
AAAAACAAACAAACAAAAAACACCTCTTAGATTAGTTGTTAAAACATTAAAGGAATTTTATAGACACAAAATTTCAACTCTAATCCCAACTATTGTTATTTTGGCACCTTCCTCTCCAGCCCTTATCCACGTGTAGATGGGTGAAATTACAATGCTTGGGTCACGTATTTCCAGATTGACATATTTCATAGTCTATCTTTAATGCTAGCTTGCTTAATGGTTGGGTGATAATAGCGCAGCATCCACCGTGCTAACAGGACACTTAGGTTGCTTCCTAATTCTTTTTTTTGTGTTTTGTTTTTGTTTTTAAATAAACTTATTTATTTAATTTATTTATTTTTGGCTGCATTGGGTCTTCGTTGCTGCACACTGGCTTTCTCTAGTTGTGGCGAGCGGGGGCTACTCTTCGTTGCGGTGCATGGGCTTCCCATTGTGGTGGCTTCTCTGGTTGCAGAGCATGGGCTCTAGGCACATGGGCTTCAGTAGTTGTGGCACGTGTGCTCAGTAGTTGTGTCTCAAGGGCTCTAGTGTGTAGGCTCAGTAGTTGTGGTCCACGGGCTTAGCTGCTCTGTGGCATCTTCCAGGACCAGGGCTTGAACCCATGTCCCCTGCAGTGGCAAGCGGATTCTTAACCACTGCGCCACCAGGAAGTCCCGCTTCCTAATTCTTGCTATTCTCGATATGATGCTGGTAGCCGCCATTCTGTACGATGTTTCTCAACTTCAGGCAATCTTGTCCCCTAGGGGACATGTGGCAATGACTGGAGACATTTTTGGTTGTCACAGCTCTAGCTGTAGGATTATTGACATCTAGTAAGTAGAGGCCAGGGAGGCTGCTAAACATTCTACAATCCTAGAACAGCACCCCAAAACAAAGAACTATCGTCTTCAAAATGTCAAGAACCAGGATTGAGAAATCCTGCTGTCGACAGTCATTTCTAGCATCAGATTATTTTCCTGGGATATATCCACTACTTCAGAGATTACTGGAAAGACAGGCCATAGTACTTACAGGAACCAGACTGAGCTCTGGATAGGTCAGAACTGACCGTAGGCTACAACCCTGCTAAGACTTAGTGACGGAGGCTCAGAAGAAATAGTTTGGAATAGGAAGAGAAATAATTTCCGGGATTAGAAATAATGTCTAATTATTCTATTCCTCTGTGGAATAGACATAACGTCTCTCTCACTTGCGGTGAGTGTACAAGGTGCCTCTCTGGTGTCCACCAACCCGACATCAGCGGGTGATGGTGGTGCCACCGTAGAGATGTAGCGGTGCGGTCGCGATCACACTTCACACTGAAAGCAAACCCGAGTCCAAAAGGAAGGCTTCCTGGGCCCGGGCCGGCCCGGGCAATGCCACACCCAAAGGCACAGAAACTCCAGGAAGTGGCCGGGCGGTGGCCGAGGCCCGGACCTACAGGCGAGAGGCTCAGGTTCCAGGTCCACCTCCACGGACACCTGCTTCACCCGGCTGGGCTGAGAGAAAAGCACGGAGGAGAGCGGTTGCCGGGACGGACTAGGGGAGTGACGACAGCCCGGCCAAGGCTTTCCAAACCCCACACTCACCTGCCTGAAAGCCTCTTTCCAAGGCGGCGAGCCCAGCAGTTTATACAGGGAGCGACGCCGAGACCCTGATCCCTCTGCCATCTCCTTTTCGCGGGAGTCGCCGCCAGAAGGCCCCGCCCCCGGGGCGCGTGCAGAATCCTGGGACTTGTAGTTCCTGGGTGCTGGTCGCACCAGATCGTAGGGAATTCTGGGAAGCGTTGTCCTTCCGGCCGGCCCCACTCGGAGACAGGCTTGGGCAATCCCAGAATGGGTGACTAAAGAAATGACGTTTATGGGCTTCTCTGGTGGCGCAGTGGTTGAGAGTCCGCCTGCCGATGCAGGGGACACGGGTTCGTGCCCCGGTCCGGGAGGGTCCCACATGCCGCGGAACGGCTGGGCCCGTGAGCCATGGCCGCTGAGCGTGTGCGTCCGGAGCCTGTGCTTCACTACAGGAGAGGCCACAACAGTGAGGGGCCCGCGTACCGCAAAAAAACAAACAAAAAGAAGTGACATTTGTGAGGTCTGCCCAACCTGGATTGGGGGAGGTAAGTTTTGAGGGAAGGTTTTAGATGTTTAGGTTTATCCAGGTGGAGGTGTCCAATAAGCAATTTGATACACAGGTCTCAGGCGGTTTACCCCCAGCTACTAGACTTCCCGCAACCCCAAAGCTTTCTCTAAGCAGGCACTGGCATGTTGAACTTCTCGTCCCGCCCCCTTTGGCTTCAGAATAGGCTTGACTGGTGATTGGCTTTGCTTTGGCAATGACGCTACCTGATGGGCTGGCCTCACCTTCGCCCCGCCCCTCCCCTAGCCCTGCTCGGGCTTCCGGGCTCCCTGCTCGATGACTGGCCGAAGCAGTGGACGGCTGGAAGCGAATTGGCTGCCCTCAGCGGCGGGCTGAGCAACTGGGCTGACGAGAGCTGTTGGGCCAAGATGGCGGCCGCCGAAGGAGCCGCCGGAGAAGGTGAGCTGTGGCAGGCCTGGCTCCCTGACCATGCCGTGTTCTTGCGGCTCCGGGAAGGACGGAAAAACCAGAGCCCAGCCTCAGCCGAGAAGCCGGCTTCTTCATCATTGCCTTCGCCGCCGCACTTGCTGACGAGAAACCTGGTCTTGGGCCTCGGCGGAGAGCTCTTCTTATGGGACGGAGAAGGCAGCTCCTTCTTAGTCGTGCGCCTTCGGGACCCCAGCGGCGCCGGTGAGGAGTCCTCCCTCTCCCAGTACCAGGTACGGCCAGGCTGATCTGGAAAATGACCCTCAGCTGGGATCTGAAGTAGCGTTTACGTCCCCTTCCCATCCTGGCTGTTTTTCGTCTGCTGGGAGGGGTGCTATGCGAGGGTGAGCAGACGTCCTTTTGGGGGGCGTCCAGCTGCGACTGGAAAAGTCATTTTCATCCGCTGTAGCGTGGCCGCAGAACCTTTTGAACCCTCTCTACGCATGTTTCACTCCTTCCGCATATGTTCGTTGACTCTGACACTGCGCCGGATACTGTTATAGGAACGCCTGCGCTCCAGATGCTTAAATTCGCGGGGTCTGGGAGGAAGGGAGAGACCATGGAGTAACAGTAAAACATCTGTGGCGCAGGTGCTCTGAAGAAAAACAAAGCAGGGGTAAGAGGCTTAAGAGTGTGGGTGCACTCGCTCTTTTTAGGAGGTTGGTCCCGAGAATCCGATGTCATGACGTCACGCTCATAAAATAATAGGGACAGTCCTAACTTTCTCTTGGGGTTGTTGAGAGCATTACGTCGGGTCGTTGATTTGAAAGCAACGAGCTTCGTGCCTGACATGGAGGAGGAATGCCGTTAGCTCTTTCAAAAAATTGGGCCATCTCCAGAGTTGAAAGGGATTTTTGCTGGCTTCTTGAGAAGCCAACAGCATGTGAAAGTAGGTGTGATCAGAAAGTACTACAGACTTCTTGTGGTTAAACATTGCTTTATGGAAGCGTTTATTTGTAATAAGCCGATTCGCGTCTTTTAAAGATTACAAAGTAAGAAAACTTGGCCCCCCTTCTAACATATGGCATACATATGTCGTGTGCCGTTGTTTGAGTCTTGCTGATGAAAAATGATTTGAATAAGGTGCTGGCATTGTTTTTGCAGTTTTGAAAACAGGTCACAAGCCCACAAACTACTGACTGTAAAATTTCAGCTTATAAGAGTAAGTGTTAGACGCTCGGCACACAGTATTAACAATAGCACGCTGTATTGCTATGCAGAATTTAGCACAGTCATGATTAAATTATTTATACTTGTTAATTTATTGTCTGACTTCTTTTCTGGAGTGCAAGCACCAAGGCAGGGGCTGTGTCCACCTTACTTAGTTTTGTATCCCCAGTACTTCAGTGTGCTTGGAACATACAGACCCTTAGTACATACTGATAACTGTCTGAATGACCTTCAGTCCTCCAAATGTCAAAAAGTCAGAGATAGACAAGGAAGCAGTTTAGCATGAATTGCAACTTTCAGTGAAACGAAAACATGAATAGTAACCTTAAAAACCAAACCAAAAAAAGCCCACATAAATTATGTGATTATCACAGGTGACCTAGGTAATTAGATTAGATTGTATGCATAACAGGAGAAAGGTGGTCTGATTTGAGGTAGATCATTAGAATCAAATAGGAAGAAGATTGAGAAGATGGGAAAAGAAGGGAAGAACCACTGACTGGAGAAAAAACAGTTTGATTAGAATCAGCAAAGGGCAGCTAAGAACAAAAACAAAGAAACTTCAGACTTACAGACATCAGGAACAATTGAAATCACATTATATTCAACAGTCTTGTCTAAAAAGATTTTGATTTAGGGTGATTCTCTATACGTAAGGATAAACAATACATTGGTAATCTCATGGTTTATTACTGAAAATAGAAAGAAAAGAAAATGGGAATTTGAGATGCTCATGAGAGAAGAAATAGAAGTACATTTTTTTTTTTTTTTGAGGGCATATGAGACAAACAGCTTAACAGAATCCCCTGAAAATATCACTGTTCAATGTCAAATCTGCTTCGGTAAAGCAGCATTTTAGTTGCAGAAGCTCTGGAAGCCATTCTCTATCTTATTGTACTATTTATAACAGTAATTATCATTTACTAGTACTTACGAGTTCTTCATTTGACTGGTCATTAATACATATATTGAGAGTTAGTTAGCAACATGCCATATACTATGCCAAAGATACAGAGAGGAAAGACACAGAGCTCAAGTAATTCTTAGTTGTGTGGGATGAGCAGGTAAAAGGATAATTAGAATGCAGGGTGATAAGTACTATTATAGAATTATCTAGGGTGTGCTATAGGAGTACAGAAAACATGCATTAGTTCCTGGCCACAAGGTCAGGGATATTTTCTTGGGGGGAAAGTGCATAGGAACTGAGTCTCCAAGAATGTTTTAGCCAGCTAAAAAAGAAAAATGAGGGCATTGCAGGAAGAATAGTTGTACAGAGACACAGAGACATAACAAAGTATGATGATTTCCCAGAAATACAAGTTAATCTGATTGGAGTATAAAGTACAAGTGGGGAATGGTGGAGATTTGACGCTGAAGTGGTAGTCTGGAGTTTGATTGTAAAAAGGGAATTATATGTAGTATTTGTCAAAGTAGGGAAACCTGGTGCATTTTATATAATATTCCAATCTAAATAGTTAAAAAATATTTCATCAGGTAATGGCTGAGGTGTTAGTACTTACCCAGAATGTTTCATTAAACTACAGTTATAGAAAACTAAAGTGGTACTGTGCTTTCAAGTAACTGCCGTATATATTTGCATTAAAATTAACTATTTTAACTAGTTTGCTTTAATTTTCAGAGATTGCTTTGCATAAATCCACCCCTGTTTGAAATCTATCAAGTCTTGTTAAGTCCAGCACAACATCATGTAGCACTTATAGGAATAAAAGGACTTATGATATTAGAATTACCTAAAAGGTGGGGGAAGAATTCTGAGTTTGAAGGTGGAAAATCAACAGTGAATTGTAGGTAAGTTGTATTTCCATTTAGTGTTTATCTGTATAATTTTGTAATACGTGCAAAAAATTGCTTAAGACCAGTGGTTCTTAAGGTATGTTTATGCCGCTTCTATTGAGACATCATACTCCAGGTGGTCTGCACACTGGCTTCTCGTGATAATAGTGTTTACAGTATATGTGGGGTTGTACTTTTATTCTGCCTAAATTATCACATTGCTGTCTCATTGGAAGTCAGGCTGTTTTTTCAAGTAGGTTGAAATAAGATGTTTTAAAAGCAGTTATTAACTGTGAGCCGGACAGTTTTCTCATAAGTGTAACTAAGTTTTATTTTTGTATTTTTTTCTTTTCCAATTAATCCTGAAAAATGAGAGTCTGAAAGATCTGAAAAGAATATAAGGTAGAAACCCATCTTTAGCTCCACAACTCATAGGTTGGCCCTCCTTAAAAATGTTTCCTTTTTAAATCTCTGTTTCCTCATTTCCACAATAGGAGTGATAATAGCTGCCCTTGTAGTTTCCTTACAAAGTTACTAAAAGGATCAAGTAAGATACTGTATCTAAAATCACTTGTAAAGTACAGTATAATATACTCTACAATTTAGAAAATATTTTAATTTTGATTCTTTGATGTTGGTTGGTAGATGCTTTAAATGCTGTCTCAGCAAGATTTATAAGAAAGGAATTTGAAGGAAAGAAGAGCAAAGAGTGTTAAGATAGGTTTTCCTTTAGAAGCTTTTTCATCCAGTTTTGGGAAATTGCTGTCTTTATTTTAGCACCACTCCCGTTGCTGAGAGATTTTTCACCAGTTCTACCTCTCTGACTCTAAAGCATGCTGCCTGGTATCCGAGTGAGATGCTGGACCCCCACATAGTGCTGTTAACATCAGACAATGTAATAAGGTACATTTTTTTCTTACAGCTTTGTGAGTAGGAAGATTCTCTTTCTGGTTGCCAGTTAATAGCTCAGAGTACCACTAAATGGGTCAGTAGATGTTGGAAAGCTTTATCTGATGGCTGTTGTTACCCATTCTCAATCGTGTAAGAATCGTCCAGCTGCCCTAACTTACGTGCCTTAATTACTGTTATTCCCTCTCAACTGGTCCTACCTCCAGTCTCTGCTTTCCCAATCTGACCTATTAAGATAATCTCCCTAAAACTGTTTTCACTGTGTCACTCTTTTGGAGGTAATGTAGCATAGGGGAAAGATAATTTAATTGGGAATTGAGAGATTTGAGTTCTTGTCCCAATGTCACTTCTGTCTTTGGGATGTTAAAAACTTGGGCACCTCAGTTTCCAGTTTGTCAAATGAGCAGGTTTCATCTGATCATTTACTAAAGCCCCTTCCAGGTTTTGCATTGTATGATTAAATGCCCTAATCCTACAGAGATCTCTATTATCAGTTAACTTTCTGGATCTGCCTTATGTAAAAAGTTTGTTGGGGAGACTGACTGATGTACAGATACCTGCAGTTTTATTTTTTCTAATGACTGCTTTGACTGTGCTCTACCAAATCTTTTACTGCTGAATGGTTGATCCTTTAAGGGCTTCTTACACAGATCTCATAGATTTCTGGTTACTTTTAGTTATTAAAACTTAGTCTGTTCAGTTTAAAACTCTGATCTCAAATCCACTTCAAAACTATATCCTGGTCCTATCACAGGTCAGACCTTGAGGGATCTGAAATGAGTGGAGAGGGCATGATCTGCTCTTTGACTCTTCTTTCTACCCAAGCACCTTGAGGTAGGGGGTGAAGTGTAAGGAGGCGAGCTGTTCCTCCTTCCTCTGGGTCTGACTCCTCAATGGTGGGGTAAAGAGAGTGTGCTAGCTGAGGCATACATCTTACCTAACTGGTTATCCATCAGTGAAGGGCAGGGGGCATATCCCTCCTGGTTTAATCTAGTTCCCTCAGGTGCTAGTGGCCTCCATTGATGTGATAGTCTCTGCACAGATTAGTGTGTGGTTTTTTCAGGGGCAGTGTTTGGCCTTCAGCTCCCTCCATCACTCAGGAGCTCTGCTTCCCATTGGCTCTACCAACTGTCCATGCCCTGAACCCTCTGTCAAGATGGAATATCGCTAAACTTGGTATCTCCTGCCTTCTCGACCTAACCGTTGTGGTTTTTCATATGGAGCCATGGTAACTGCCAAGGTCTTTTTCCCTGCCCTCCAAGGGCTACAGAACTGGGCATACTACACTATAGTCCTTTCTTATGTTGTCCCAGCCTACCTCCTTCAGAAATTTCCATATTTGGAGTAGATACCATAGAGTGTTCTCATGCCCCCAACCCTAGGATATGACATGTCAGAATCACCCAAGTATTCCCTTGCCTTGGTGGCCTGTAGTTTTTGACAATACATCTGGCATTCAGCTAGAAAATGAGATACCCGTTTCCCCTTATTACAGGTACCCCTAAATCTGGCTGGTTCTTTTAGGGCCTTTCCTACCCACCCATTTGGCTCTGCAGTTGGGGGTAAAGAAAGAAGGAGGACCCTCACATTCCAGACATCGTACCATACTCTTAAGGACTCTTGACACCTTCTGTCTTTTGTAAGCTGGAAAAGGAGATTGTGAGGAGATAGTGTAGGTCTAGGTCTTCCTCACATTAAGCCCTAAAGGAGGTATCTGGCCTCAGTTATTAAAGATTCCTTTTAAAATATTGGGTATTTAACACTTCTCTTTTCCTAAGCTTTGACCCTATTGACAGTTTCAGGGCAACAAGAAATTCCCACTCAGGGCCCTGTTGCATTTACTTTTCCTTTCACTGTTCTGCATTACAATTTATAGGACTTATTTGTATTTTGAAGTCAGTAATGCTTGTAGGCAGCTAGGAAGACCACAATGAATGGCGTGTTCAATTGGATCGAATTTTCATTAAAAACATTTATTAAATGACATTCTATTGATAATGGAACAAACTAAGTTTAAAAATTCTTTGTGGGATCAGACAAAATAAGTGATTAACTTGATAAAGACTTTAAGAGGGATTTGGATTTCTAATAATGATATTACTGGCCTTTAAAATTTTTTTTCTCCTTTTAACAATAGCCATATATGCTGTGAAAATTTATTATTATTATTATTTTAGCCACGCTGTGTGGCTTGCAGGATCTTAGTTCCCCGGCCAGGGATCGAACCCGGGTCCCTGGCAGTGAGAATGCAGAGTGCTAGCCACTGGACCACCAGGGAATTCCCCCCAAATTTATTTTAATTTAAAATGATTTTGGTAAAAAAAATTCTTTTAGTTTTATACTAACCTCTTGAGAAAGCAGGGAAGACATTGTGTCTTTATATAACACAAATATGTACAAATTGCAGGCTAAAAGTCACCCACAGTCCTACCAGCTGGCCAGTGAGAAATGGTTTCTTCCCTGATGAGATTGGGTTCCTCATAGGCAGAGACAGATGGGTATAACTGGAGGGAAGCTGGCAAACTTAGAGGCAGTAGTGAGATGACTAGACAAGGTGAATGTGGCTAAGGACTGAGGTGTGGTGGTTGGGGAAGGCTGATGAGGCATTTTGCTTAGAGTAGAGAACATTTCTTCATGCCCCGGGGAAACCTTCCTCTTATGTTGTTATGGAACAAATGAAGTAGGCTACTTTGTCAGTAACAGCAAGATCTTTGGCAGATGGTTGTGATGACTGGTAGGAAAATTCTTAGAAACTGACTAGATGGAAAGGAAAGAGGAACTTTGGGAAATGAAAAAGAATTTTAAGTACTGGCTTTCTTCTCTTTTGATTGCTAGGATTTACTCTCTACGTGAGCCCCAGATACCCACTAAGGTCATTGTACTTTCAGAAGCAGAAGAGGAAAGTCTAATACTCAATAAAGGGTAAGTTTTTATTTGTGTCATGAAATTTTTAAAAATTAGTTTATCGGGATTATAAATGCAATTTTAGCAGATTGCAAGATTTTCCAAAGGTGCCTTTAGCATGCTTTTGGTAATGTGAGACATAAGCAAAAATAGGCGATATGAATAGGTAACGAGAAGTTACAAATCTGAATGTCACTATAACTACTAACTTGGTCTTTTTTCAAGAAAGTTCAAAAATGTGAATAGCTGAAATTTATTCCCTGTTGTATCTTGAATAAGAGAATGAATTATAATATTGCAAAGTTACAGAAAAGGTGGAAGGTGAGAGTGTTGGGCTGGAGGCCTGCCAGCTGTTCACTCAGTGTGGATGGGCAGATTGCTGGACCCCCAGCACCTAGTACCCCAGAAGCTGGAGCAGAACGTAGAGAGCCCTTCTGATTCTCCTGTGACCCTGGCTTCTTTTGTGTTTTCTTACCCACTACAGGGGCAAGCTCCTGGCTACTTTGACCACTGACAGAATCACCCTTTGAACTTACAAACCCCATTCCTCTGGCCTCTTGATCAGTCTTTCCGGTGATTACCACACATGATCACCCACAGTGTGTGCATGTAGGGAGAAGCCTTTAGTAGCAATATTTCTGGAAGTTCCATTTAGTTCTTTTCATGTCTCCATGATGGTCATATCTAATAATCTTCTTTATTTTTGTTTTTCTAACTGTTATTCCTTTGAATATTTTATATACAGCTATTCTGTATGTGACAGTTTCAATACCTGAAGCCCTGGGGAGGTGGGGATCTAAATCGGTGTGTGTTCTTCCTCCTGCCCCATGATCATGGTCGCTTCTTCCTGTGATTGCTGATCTCTCGTTGTGAACTTATGTTTACTTGCTCTTAATGTTTTGAAATGTTGAGAGCCTGAGTTGGGGGTGTGTTCCTCCAGAGAGGAATTTCATCTGCTTCTGCTAGGAGTCAGAGGTTGCCACCAGCCTGGGGACCACTTTAATTCTCTTTAATAGTCCCACAACTGAAAGTTTCAGTCAAATGATTTTAATGTCTTATAGCACCAGCTGTTTAACCTCGCATCCAGCCATCTCCACAGTGGGGAAATACCTGCCTCTGCGAGTTGATAGATCCTGTTCTGGTGTCAGCAGTGAGTTTCCATTGCTTTCCAACCTCCTTTGCCAGGCACCCTGTCCAGATGAGAGGCCGTAGAGCAAACGCAGTAGTTAAGAGCTCTGGCTCTGGCGTCAACACCTGGTGGGTCCCAGTCTCAGCTCTGCCGCTTGTCAGCTGTGGCATCTGGGCAAATTATTCAGTTGCACTAAGCATCATTTCCATGACTGTATATTCCATGAATATGAAAAGTAGTGACCACTTAATTGGATTATTGTACAGAATAAATGAGATCATGCATAAAAAGTGCTTAGAATGGCACAAAGTACTCATTAATTGATACCTACTACCATTATTAGAAATATTACTATATTTATTAAGTTCCAGTTAAGTTTGGATGGCTTGGTATTTAAGTCTCTTTGAGATAACTGCTTTGTCTTTTTGTTTCCATTCGTTGTCTTAATTTTTTAGTTTAACTCAGGCAGTTCTTTTATTCTGGATTTTGGGATTCCTCATTTTTTGCCTCCTGAAACCATATACCTTTCCATGTGATAAAGAAACTAAGATATGGTATCTATAACAGCTTGGAATGATGCTGACTTTCTCAGCTATATGAAACTGTGGTTTTATTTTAACCATATTCATTAACCTTGTGTTAAACTGGAATCTTTTTGAATAACGAACTATACTAAATTTTAAAATACAAAAACAGCATGCTTTATCGTCTTTCCTGATTATAAAGGTAGTATAAATTTGTTGCGGAAAATTGGGAAAACTAATAAAAGTATTAAGAAGAAAATGAAATATTTTAAAATTTCCTGTAGTCTGTCCTCAGCATAGCAATCAGAGTGCTACTTTTCGGTATAAATGAGCTCACTCTGCTTCCCTGCTCTCCGCACTCCATTGATTTCTGCCCGCTGACTGCAGCCCTCCAGCTCAGTCCTCCCGCTGCCCAGGCTCTGAGCTCCAGCCACTCAGCCTCCTTGCCATTCCTCAGACACTCCTGCCACCGCCCTCCTTGGTCTTTGCCTGTGTCCTTCCTTCTGCCTGAACTGCTCCTTCTCTGCATGACCACAGACTCGCTCCCTTACTTCTTTCAAATCTTTGCTCAAATAGCACCTTATCAGAGTCTTCCCCAGATCACCTAAAGCAGCACCTCCATCAGTACTTTCTTCCCCTGCTTTATTTTTCTTCATAACGTCATATTCTGGCTCTGTGGACGTCTCTCTCGTTAGAGGGGGGTCTTTGTTCAAGTCACTGATGTTTCCCAGAACCACAGGCACTGAGTGCTTAGTAATATTTAGTAGATATTCGTGGACTGAATGCCTCCTACTGCTTAGAGATAACTGTTGATATCTTTATGTGTTTTCTTCCTGTTTCTTTTCTGTGTTTATGCATGTCTGTATGTGTGTATTTTTACTGTTTATGTGATTGTATATTTCAACTTTATATAATTTTATGGCCTACTTTCATTGAATTTTATGAGAATTTTCCAATGTTGTTTAACATTCTTCATAATCACAATTTTTTGTCTTATCACTCCATTGAATACAAATTCAATCCCCACCTGCTGTTATTGGACATTTTATTTCTGTTTTCGTTTCCAACCAGTTGGTTTTAAAATCTCTTTTCAGAAGGGCCTACACCGCATCTCTAGGAGAGACAGCAGTTGCATTTGACTTTGGGCCGTTGTCAGCAGTCCCGAAGAACATATTTGGACAAAAAGGCAAAGATGAAGTATTGGCTTACCCCCTGTACATCTTGTATGAGAACGGGGAGACTTTCCTTACATATGTTAGTCTGTTGCACAGGTAAGCTGAGGAGGTAACCCACCTGAAATGAAAGCCCAGCTTGTGCTCCAGTATAGATTGTCATGGTTGCACTTGGGGTCCATGTTTTTGAGTTTGTGGAAGTATTGCAGCCTTTCAAGGCTGGCTTGCATATTTTGAAGAGAAAGTTGATACAGATCATTTGACTTTTCATTTCCTCATCTTATTTGGGTAAGTTCTATAGAATTCGTGGATAATCACTTAAGATAAGACTGGATTTGTGTTCACAAAGGATAGTCAATCAAAAAAGTATTCACAGATGGTCCCCAACTTAGTCAGACTTACGATTTTACGATGGTGCAAAAACAGTATGCATTCAGTAGAAACTGTACTTTAAATTTTTAATTTTGATCTTTTCCTGTGCTAGTGATATTCAGTTGATACTGTCTTGTGATGCTGGGCAGTTAGCACAGCTTCCAGTCAGCCACACGGTCACAAGGGTAAACAACTGATATACTTACAGCCATTCTGTTTCTCACTTTCAGTACAGTATTCAATAACTTACATGAGATATTCAACACTTTATTATAAAATAGGCTTTGTGTTAGATGATTTTGCCCAACTGTAGGCTAATGTAAGTGTTCTGAGCACATTTAAGGTAGGCTAGGCTAAGCTATGATGTTTGGTAGGTAGGTTGTATTAAATGTATTTTCAACTTAAAATATTGTCAACTTAACAATGGGTTTATTGGGACGTAACCCCGCTGTAAGTCAAGGAAGATCTGTATCGTGTATCTTATGTGAACAAGGCACCATGGGGATGGTTAGACATGGTTATCTGGTATCTTATGTCCCAGTTGTGGGGAAAAGACATACATAACCATGGAAAGATAATGACTCGTACTGCATTAGTGGCGCATAATAAGAACGCAGAGGAAGGAGAGATGATTCTGACTGAAGAAGTTAAGGAAATTTTCATAGGGAAGGACTGATGTCATATGAGACTTAAGGCTTTAAAGCAGGATTAAATGAAGCATCAAGGAAGGGTAAGACCATTTTAGTCACAAAAGTAGCATGAAGTCAAGTATGAAAACAGGCAAGTGCAAATGTCGTTTAAGGTCCAATGATTAGACACTTGGGGCTAGAGCAGAAGATTCAGGTAGGGAGCGTCTCATGATAAAGCTGGAAGCTCCTGTCCAGGGAAAATGTGGAGGAGTTAAATACCTAGTTAAGGGATGTGGAGTCTTTTCTGTAGGAATAGGTTAGTAGGAAGCCAGTGATGGTTTCTAAACAGGAGAAGGATAAAACAATTAGTTAGGAAAGGGACTGGAGCAGAGAGACTTTTAAAGTAACTTCCAAATCTTAGTTTAAGGTCTGTAATAGTTTGAACTAGGGTGGTAATGCAAGGGAGAAATGAACATAGTACATACTACAAAGGAAGGATCAAGACTTTGTTGCTGGGCTTCCCTGGTGGCGCAGTGGTTGAGAGTCTGCCTGCCAATGCAGGGGACACAGGTTCGTGCCCTGGTCCAGGAAGATCCCACATGCGGCGGAGCGGCTGGGCCCGTGAGCCATGGCCGCTGAGCCTGTGCATCCGGAGCCTGTGCTCCGCAACTGGAGAGGCCACAACAGTGAGAGGCCCGCGTACCACAAAAAAAAAAAAAAAAAAAAAAAGACTTTGTTGCTGTTTGGATAAGGGAGTGAGCCATTAACAGAAATAATGAGGTCAGGAAGGGCAACTAATTTGGAAATATTCCATGGACATTTGGAAATACAGGACTAGAGAGAAAATACAGGTAAAATAAAGAAATAAGAATCATCTGTTATGGTGAGAGTTAGAGTCAATAGAGGATAAGAATTTTGGGAAAGTTTGTAACTAGAGAGGCATACGGCCCGAATCTGAACATTATAATTTATTTATTTATAAATCAACAGATATTTATTCAGGGCTCACTCTGTGGCAAAATATGGGAATACAAGGTTGAAGGCAGAGTCCTTGCTATGTGGTTTCTTGTCTACCAGAAAGGCCTATGACAAACCAAAACTGTAGTACAGCGTGATGTGCTGAAGGCGTCACAGGCTGCTCTGGGAGTGGGACAGAGTAAGTGCTCAGGCTGCCTGTCTTGGAGGACTCAGAAGATGGTAACACAGAAGCTTGGACCTGAAGGATTCACTAGGTAGAAATGGGAGTGGAAGTGAACCCAGGAGAGAGAAGAGAGGATGCAAAATGAAAAAGATAAATAAGAAAGATGAAAGAGCTTTATAGATGGCAGAATGATGAGGATTCGCTGTCAGTCCTGTTCTCCTGGACAGAAATGTTCTCTGCCTTTCACACATGGTCTGTCTTGGGAGGCTTTTGTGGTAACGTTATTACCCTCCCTTACCCTTCCTCCCCAGACTACTTGGCCCTTATTTGCCCACATTATCTACCTAGTAACCTTAGCCCACAACCTGAAAGTCATCTTCTACATCCTCTTAAATCCAGTCTGGTCCCAAAATTCTACTGATTTTACCATGAAAATGTCTTGAATGTATATACCCATCTCTCTATTCCCCTGTCCTTGCTTCAGACCCCATCATCTTCTGCCTGGATCATTCTTCTCTAACTAGTTGCCTTGAATCCCGTTTTGGTCCCCTCTTTGTTATCCTCCTCACTACCATCTGATTAATCTCAGTAAAGTGAAACTCTGTCACTCTTGATTTAAACCTCTAGTGACACACTGTCACCCAGCGGAGAGACTCTGAGCACGTTAACATGGCATACGAGACTGTCTGCTTCATAAGCCAGCCCAGCTACTGTTCTGTTGCCTTAGACTTTGCACTTCGCCTCCCATCATACCAAGCCAAGTTTCCTTCCTATTAATTCCTCGCCTTTCATTCCTCCAGGACTGGATATATGCTCCTCCCTAGCTTGGAATGCTCACCATCCCTTCCCAGAATATGCTGTTCCCATTGATCTTTTTTTTTTTTTTTTTTTTTTTCTTTTTTTGTACGTGGGCCTCTCACTGCTGTGGCCTCTCCCGTTGCGGAGCACAGGCTCCGGACGCGCAGGCCCAGCGGCCATGGCTCACAGGCCCAGCCTCTCTGCGGCATGTGGGATCCTCCCGGACCGGGGCATGAACCCGCGTCCCGTGCATTGGCAGGCGGACTCCCAACCACTGCGCCACCAGGGAAGCCCGATCTTACTTATTTTTGATACCTTTCTTACATATCTCACTTGCTTTGTACCTTTCAGTGTTGCTTTGTACCCTGTAAATCCTTGCATTGTTACAGATGTTATAGTAATTCTAGTTAAATGTCTGCTTCCCCAGCTAAACCATTACTTCCTTGGGGGTGTTATCTAGCACTCAGTAAGTGTATTTGTCTAATCCAATTAAATAGTGGGTCTGAAGATAAGCTGCACTTCAGAATAAAAGTTTTGGGAGTCATCAGAATACAGGTAATGGTTAAAACCAGGTATAGTTAATAGGCTCTTTTTTAAAAAAATAAATTTATTTACTTATTTATTTTTGGGTGTGTTGGGTCTTCATTGCTGTGCATGGGCTTTCTCTAGTTGTGGCGAGCAGGGGCTACTCTTCGTTGTGGTGCGCGGGCTTCTCATTGCAGTGGCTTCTCTTGTTGCAGAGCATGGGCTCTAGGCACGCGGGCTTCAGTAGTTGTGGCGCGTGGCCTCAGTAATTGTGGCTCACGGGCTCTAGAGCGCAGGCTCAGTAGTTGTGGCGCATGGGCTTAGTTACTTGCTCTGTGGCATGTGGGATCTTCCTGGACCAGGGCTCCAACCCGTGCCCCCTGCATTGGCAAGTGGATTCTTAACCACTGTGCCACCAGGGAAGTCCTGATATGCTCTTATATAAGTGTGTATTTTGAAAAGAGAAGAGGGTTTACAATGGAATCCGGGAGAGTGCAAATATTTAAGAGACAGAAATTAGGAAAGGGTATTAGAAAGGTGTGTTCAGAGAGGTAGGAAGAGAAAACTAGGAGAAAGAATGTACAGATGTTAAGGGTATTACAAAGCAATCATTGTTAACCAGTTATAAATGCTGCACCAGCTCGAGATAAGGGCCTTTTTTGCATTTAGCAACTAGAATCTCAATGGTGACCTTTGCCAGAGAGTAGCTTCTACTGGAGTGGTGAAGGCATAAACCACAGTAAATTTAGGGCAGGATCTTTCAAACTGCACTATTGACATTTTGAGCCGAATCATTCTTTGTTGTAGGGGACTGCCCTCTGGGGCAGTGTTTAGCAGCATCTCTGGCCTCTAGACACCAGTGGTCTCTCCCCCTCCTCGCAGTGGTGGCAACCAAAAATGTCGTCAGACACATGCCAGTGTCCCCTTGGGGGCAAAATTATGTCCAGTTGAGAAGTACCAAAGAGGTGGAAATTGAGTGGGAAAATGAAAAAGTGGAGACATTGGGAATACACTATATTTTGAATTAGTGTATGATAGCTGGGGAAAGAAAAGTCAAAAAAAGGTTTTAAGTGATGAGCATGGTTGTCTGCTATCAACATTTCCCAAGTATGTTTTCACTCTTTCTTTAGCCCTGGGAGTGTGGGAAAGCTGTTAGGCCCACTGCCCATGCATCCTGCAGCTGAAGATAACTATGGCTATGATGCTTGTGCTGTACTCTGCTTACCATGTGTCCCCAACATCTTGGTGATTGCTACTGAATCAGGAATGCTGTATCACTGTGTTGTGCTGGAAGGGGAAGAAGAAGATGACCAAACAGTAAGTCGGGCTGCTGTGGGCATATTTGTATCTCCAACACCAGGGATAGTTCCTGGACCAGTATGAATGTTTCGTATATGAGGAATTTTATAGTTTCTGTTTGGCACTTATGTGTATTTTGAAAACTTACTTAACACTTAAAAGTAATTGAAGCCCACTTTAAAAACTTAAATGGAAGGAAGTTAAAATGCACCCAGGTTACTTGGTCCAGCGACCTATATATTTCTTTCTGAACTCTATATTGCCACCTTTGGTGATAGGTATAAAGAACCTTTGAATCACTGAATTGGCTCTTCTCTAAACTTGTTTATTTACAATCTCCTAAAAGAAGAGAGGCCTTTTTTTCGCTTTTAAGAATAACAAGGCACTGCTGGAATCGAGGGTGGAATTAAGAGTTTGAAAGCGCCGTTTGATTCAACTTTCTGCCTGTTTTTAGTTGTGCATATCTCCAAAGCAGCAGGAAACACTAAAATTATAGTGCTTTGTTTTCAGTCAGAGAAGTCCTGGGATTCCAGGGCAGACCTCATTCCTTCTCTGTATGTGTTCGAGTGTGTGGAGTTGGAGCTTGCCCTGAAACTGGCATCCGGAGAGGACGAGCCCTTTGATTCTGACTTTTCTTGTCCAATCAAACTTCACAGAGGTAAAGTTTTCATTAAAATTAGTTCTTTTATTTCATTATATTTGTACTAAGATTATCACAGGGTATTCCTGTGTAATTTATTTTTTCTGTAGTTCCAGCCTTTAAAACGTTGACTGGGTTCTTTTGGCCTTTCAGTTACAACATTGCACTGTAGGTCCAAGAAAGACTAAGCAAATTCCCCAAGTTTTAGGATAGTGGTCTTCAGTCTGGATCCACTCAGATTTATAATAGTGACTTTTTCCTGGTCCAATCAAAAGGAGATTTCATGATTCAAATTCTTAAATGTATGTAAACTTTTAAAATAACTTTAAAAATAAAATTATACTGGTATTAAGGTATCTCTTTAAAATATCTTTCTTCATTTTAGAACATATTGTTATACCCAGGCCCATTTGAATATTTCCTTTTTTTCTTTTTTCCTTTTGCTTTAACTTACCTGGGTTGGCACCAGATCCTTCTGGCAACTTATATCTGTTCATCTAGGGAGCTCTTGGATAAACTGCTGAGACTATCAAAGAATGTGTTCTGTGTGTTGTCCTGACTCAGCATGGCTCAGTGGAAGGAGTTTGTAACTAGGAGTCTGGAGTGTCTTAGGTTTTCGTTATAGCTCTAACATTAATAGGCTCTGTAGTATCGGACATTTATTCAACTTCTCACATAAAGATAATAGGGATAACATCAGATGATCTCTAAGGTCCCTTCTGACATAAAAATCCTATAATCCTATTTGCCCCTCAACAGTTTCTCAGTCTCTTCTAGGATCTAGTCTTCCTCCCTGTGAGTAAACAAAAGCTCACTCAGTCTGGAATAATTGGGTGTACCTTTCATAGTTTTGGTCTCTCCAGTCCAGAGAAAGGGAGTTCAATCTTGTAGCAGCCTGACTTAATCTGCCTACAGTCCTATTAGCCAGTTTGCCTGGGTTTGGTAATAATGGCTTCAACTCTGTACTAAAGTGTAGTCAAAACATTTAAGGGCATAGTAGTCCTTATATAATAAACCAGCAAAGAGGATTCATTGGGCACGTCTAATTGAACAGGGTTTGGACAGATATAGTCTAAATATTAAGTCTCAGAACTCTGCTTTATATATGAGGAAATTGAGACCTAGTGAGGTAAAGTGACATAAACTAATTGGTTTCCTTATAAAGATACATGTTTTTGGGAAATCTTAATTGTAGGCTTTTTTATCTTGATTCTTTGAATAAGAGATAACATTTTCATTTGTGAAACTAATAAATTTTTGACTGATTCATATTTATACTTAAGGCATATTACAATACCTGAAACATACCCAGATTTTTAATGACATAAGTGAATGGCTACCATATAACTTGTCAGGGGTGTCTAGCAAATTTCCTACTTCAGTTACTAATGTTGCCTTTTTCATAACAGATTTCTGTCACATCCCAATATTAAGGTTTTTCTGTTGACTTCAGCACCACAGACACATTTTGAAAAGCCATTTTAAACACTGGGAGACCTAATGAGATGATTTGAGCCTTAAATTAAGTCTCAGGTGTGGGCAAATGAAAAGAAACTGTTTAGTACTTTATTGTCCAGAGAGATGATTACCATGGAGATTGCCAGGAGTTTGTTTTTTTTAACTTTTTATAGCATAATGCTATTTTCCGAGGTGTTATGCAGAACCCCAACATATAAAACAGATGAAAATACTATAACATTCACTTTACAACATTTACTTACTATAAAGTCAGCAGTAAGAGAGGCTGTTAGATGAAAGAAAAATTTGGTTTAGGGGCTTATGGATGACAGTTGCCATCTTAAATCAGCTTTAGTATAGACATTATTTCTGTATTTTGTTTTGGTTGTTTAATGTTTTAAAAATCGTGAGTCACAGAGATAAATATTTATAAATTAAGTATTCAAGAGTTCACCTTTTAGTTTCACAATAGTCTTACTGATAACTAGGACTCCATGGAAATACAGAAATTTTCATTAAAATTATGTAACAACTGCTCATAATTCTTGGTATAAATATAAATACAAAAATTCTATCTAAAACTTAAACAACTATCTGTAAGTCAACATTATCAAGACAAGTAAAACTTCACATTTCACACCTGACTTACCATCTATGACAGGACTGTTCACTAAGCAGCTGTGCTGAAGTCTTTCTAGTACCTGTGCTGTAGGAGTGCAGTAGCTTCAGCAGTTTCATGTAAGTAGATGCGTGCAAGCATAGGCTTCCTACAGAACTACAGCCTTTCTTACTCACCATTTTATTTTGAAGAACTGTAAATAAATGCACAGAGGTGGACAGAAAGGCGTAAGTGAGTTACCTGACAGCAGGTGTTAATGTTTGGTGAACTCTGTATTAATATTTAGAAAATAACGTATTTG
The DNA here is from genome assembly GCF_963924675.1 of Phocoena phocoena. Taxonomy (NCBI): domain Eukaryota; kingdom Metazoa; phylum Chordata; class Mammalia; order Artiodactyla; family Phocoenidae; genus Phocoena; species Phocoena phocoena. Next base: position 49,945,787 of record NC_089237.1, read on the forward strand.
AATTGTGTTTGTTAATTATACTTTTAAAATGTATTTGGAAACTGAAGTCAGATTTTTAAATTCCCAAACCCCTGACATAGCGCCACAGTATGAAGGTCCTGTAGACCTTGCATCACTTCCATCAACAGATATGTCTGCGGCCTGCTCAGGTGAACTCTGTTTTCTAATGGCTTCCTTTAGATCATTAATGATTCCATTTGCAGATCCCAAGTGTCCCTCAAGATACCACTGTACTCATGAAGCTGGTGTACATAGTGTTGGGCTAACTTGGATTCATAAACTTCACAGATTTCTTGGATCAGGTGAGTTTTTCACTTTTCAGTATGTTTCACAGATTCTATCAAAAAGTAGTTTGGAACAGAAAAATTATAGAGAAAATAAATGATACCAAAAGATAGTTCTTTGAAAAGATTAACAAAATTGACAAACCTATAGGTAAACTGACCAAGAAATAAAAAAGACTCAAATTAATTAGAAATGAAAGTGGGGATGTTCCTGCTGACCTTACAGAAATACAAGATATACCAAGAATAAAAGATGATAAGGGAATGTCAGGAACAACTGTATGCCAGTTAGATAATGCAGATGCAATGGACAGATTCCTAGAAAGACACAAATTACCAAAACTGACTCAAAAACAAATAGAAAATTTGAATAGACATATATATAACAAGTAAAGAGATTGAATCAGTAATCAAAAACTACCCAAAAAGAAAAGTTCAGAACAACATGGCTTCATATTTGAAGCATTAGTACCAATTCTTCATAAACTCTTACAAAAAATACAAAACACTTCCCTGATCACTCTATGAAGATAGTATTACCACAATACCAAAACCAGACAAGGACATCCAAGACAGGAAAACTAGAGACAAATATCTCTTATGAAAATGGACGTAAAAAATCCTCAACAGAATACTAGCAAACCAAACCCAGCAACATATAAAAAGGATTATACACCACCACTAAGTGGGATTTATCCGAGGGGTGCGAGATTGCTTTAACATTGAGAAATCAATTGATATATCAATATTATACCACATCAACAGAACAAAGGGGAGTTCCCTGGCAGTCCAGTGGTTAGGGCTCAGCGCTTTCACTGCCGGGGCCCGGGTTCTCAATCCCTGGGCCGGGAACTAAGATCCTGCAAGCCGCACGGCAGGGCCATCCCCACCCCCACCCCCCCCCAACAAAAAAAAAATAGAATAAAGGACAAAAACTATATGATCATCTCAACAGATACAGAAAAAGCATTTAGGAAAATCCAACAGCCTTTCATGTTAAAAACACTAAAAAAGAACTTCCTCAGACTGAAAAAGGGTATCTATGAAAAACCCACAGCTAATACTACACTTAACAGAAAAAGATCAAGTGCTTTCTGTACTAGAATATTGCAGCTGTAGTAAATTACTACAAACTTAGTGTCTTTAAACACCACAAATCTATTATCTTATAGTTCTGTAGGTTTGAAGTTCTAGAATGATCGCACTAGACAAAGCAGTGTTCCTTTCTGGAGGCTCTAAGGGAAAATCCATTTCCTAGCCTTTTCCAGCTTCTGCCTTCCTTTGCTTCTAGTCCCCTTCCTCCATCTTCAAAGCCAGCTATGTGGGACAAAGTTGAATCTTTCTCACCTTGTATAACCCTGACTTTCTTTTCTGCTTTCCTCTTTCGCTTTTTTTTTTTTAAATATTTATTTATTTTGGCTATGCCGGGTCTTAGTTGCAGGCACGTGGAATCTTCCTTGTGGCATGTGGGATCTTTAGTTGCAGCATGCGGACTTCTTAGTTGCGGCATGCGAACTCTCAGTTGCGGCATGCATGCGGGATCTAGTTCCCCGACCAGGGATCAAACCCAGGCCCCCTGCATTGGGAGCATTGAGTCTTACCCACTGGACCGCCAGGGAAGCCCCTCTCCTCTTTCACTTTTAAGGAAATTTGTGATAACACTGGGCCCACCCAGATAATCCAGGCTAATCTTCCTATTTCAAAGACATCTGATAGACAACTTTTAAAAAATTTATTTAATAATTAATTTATTTTTGGCTGTGTTGGGTCTCACTGCTGCGCACGGGCTTTCTCTAGTTGTGGCAAGTGGGGGCTACTCTTTGTTGCGGTGTGCGAGCTTCTCATTGCGGTGGCTTCTCTTATTGCGGAGCACAGGCTCTAGGCGCGCAGGCCTCAGTGGTTGCGGCACGCAGGCTCAGTAGCTGTGGCTCGCAGGCTCTAGAGCGCAGGCTCATTAGTTGTGGCGCACAGGCTTAGTTGCTCTGCAGCATGTGGGATCTTCCTGGACCAGGACTCGAACCTGTGTCCCGTGCATTGGCAGGCAGATTCTTAACCATTGGGCCACCAGGGAAGCCCTGATAGACAACTTTAATTCCATCTGCAATCGTTATTCCCCTTTACCATGTAGTCTAGCATATTATCCTGGTTCTAGGGATTAAAACACAGACATCTTTGGGGAGTCCATCGTTTTGCCTACTCCATTCCACCTGGGTCCCCTAAACATTCACATCTGACAAAATACATTGTCCCTATAGCCACACAAAGTTCATAATCTCATCTAAAAGCCCTGAGCTCAAAAGTACTGCAATGTAGGGCTTCCCTCGTGGCGCAGTGGTTGAGAGTCCACCTGCCGATGCAGGGGACACGGGTTCGTGCCCCGGTCCGGGGGGGATCCCACATGCCGTGGAGTGGCTGGGCCCGTGAGCCATGGCCGCTGAGCCTGCGCATCCGGAGCCTGTGCTCCGCAACGGGAGAGGCCGCAGCAGTGAGGGGCCCGCGTACCGCAAAAAAAAAAAGTACTGCAATGTCATCATCTAAATCATTTAAATCAATTATAGTTAGACTCTAAGTATAATCTACCCTGGGGCAAGATTACTCTCTATCTGTGGACCTATGAAACTAGAAAACAGTTGTCTGCTCCCAGAACACAATGTGGGGCAGGCATAGGTATCACTTACAGATACTCTAGTTCAAAAGGGGAGAAAATGGAATGGAAAAAGGAACCATAGGTTCCAAGAAATTTAAAAATCTAAATTCCACTGTGTTTTAAGGCCTGGGGATAATCCTCTGGGCTTGTAGCTCTGCCCTCTGAGTAATCTTTCATTTTTCAGGAAAGATTGTATTTGTTTGTAGTTGAGTAGTTTTATTAGCCTGTTTTCTGCCTATAGAATTTTGAGGGTGGAAGAGCCTTCTCTCATCCTCTGACCCTTTCAGTTCAAGCCAGTGGTATTTCTGTGGGTATAAAATTCTCAGGAACTGTTTGGGTCTCCTGTGTATATCATGAGGAGTCACTATAGCAGAGTTTCATCCACTATCTTCCCTATATAATCACACCTCTGTTTTTGGCTTCTGCTGAGACCTGAAGGATCTAAGTCATGCTCTTAATCTTGTCAAAGGGCCTTTTGTGTGACTGAATATTCTGAACTTTTGATCTTTCTGAGGTATTAGCAAAAGACTGAACAGTCACACCAGTGGCTTTTTCTCTAAAACATGTTTCCGGAAGGTGACTCTTAATTTTAGCATCTTTTGCCATCCACACAGGCTGAGAATTTCCTAGATCATCAAGTCCTTGTTCCATTTTGTTTAACAGTTCTTCCCTCAATTATATTTTCCTCACATTATACTGTAATCAGCAAGAAGAAATCAGACCACATGTTCAACACTTTGCTTAGAAATGTCTTCAGCTAAATGTCTGATTTAATTGTTATACAAGTTCTGCCTTCCACACTTTCCCCTTAAGATCAGGAACAAAAGGATGTCTGCTCTAGCTACTTCTATTCAACATTATAATGGGGGTTCTAGACAGGGAAATTAGCCAAGGAAAGAAAATAAAACGTATCCAGATGAGAAAGGAAGAAGTAAAACTATATTCTCCAATGACACGATCTTTTACACAGTTAATTATAGGGGCCCATTGAAAAACTATTTAAACTAATAAATGAGTTCAGAGAGGTTGCAGGATACAAGGTCAGTAAACACGTATCAGGTCTATTTCGGTGCACTAGCAGTGAACAATCTAAAAAGAAATTAAGAAAACTATTCCATTTACAATAGCATTAAAATGAATAAAATACTTAGGAATGAATTTAACAAAAGAAATGCAAAACACACTCTTAAAACTACAAAACAGGGAATTCCGTGCCATGGCAGTCCAGTGGTTAGGACTGTGTGCTTCCACTGCAGGGGGCACGGGTTCGATCCCTGGTTCGGGAACTAAGATCCTGCATGCTGCATGGGGTGGCCAATTGATTAATTAAGTAATTAAAAAAAAAACTATTAAACGTTTAAAGAAATAAGACCCTAAATAAATGAAAAACATCCCATGTGATCTTTGAGAAAGATAAACAGGAAGATCAAAAACATCTGATCCCATGGATCAGAAAACTTAATATTGTTAGATGGCAATACTCCCCAGATTGATATATAAATTCAGTGTAATTCCTATCAGTATCCTAGCTGGCTTCTTTGCAGAAATTGACAAGTTGATCCTAAAATTCATATGGAATTGCAAATGATCTAGAATAGCGAAAACAGTCTTGAGAAACAGGAACAAAGTTGGAGGACCCACACTTCCCAGCTTCAAAACTTACAAAGTTATTGTAATCAGGACAGCGTGATATTGGCATCAGGATACACATATAGGTCAATGAATAGAATTGAGAGTCCAGAAATATACCTTTACATTTACAGTAAGTTGGTTTCAACAAGGGTGCCGGAACAGTTAAATGGGGGAAAGAATACTCTTTGCAACAAATGGTGCTGGGACAAGTGTACATCTACATGCAAAAGAAAGAAATTGGACTATACCTCACACCATACACAAAAAATGAACTCAAAATTGATCAAAGACTAAAATATAAGAACTAAAACTATAGAACGCTTAGAAGGAAACACTAAAGACAACCCACAGAATGGGAGTAAATATTTCCAAATCATGTATCTGATAATGGACTTGTGTCTAGAGTATATAAAGAATTCTTAGAACTCAATAATAAAAGGATAACCCAATGTTTTAAACAGACAAAGGATTTTAATAGACATTGTTCCATTGATCATATACAAATAACTAATAAGCACATGAAAACATGTTCAGTCATGGAAATGAGATACCACAAAACCACAAGATACCACTTCACACCCACTAAAATGGCTAGTATTTAAAAAGACAATTACAAGTGTTGGAAAAAAATAGGGACACTCATGCACTGCTTATGGAAATGTAAAATGGTCCAGCCACTTTGGGAAAACAGTCTGGCAGTTCCTCAAATGATTAAACATAGAGTTACCATATGACCCAGCAGTTCTACTCCAGAGTATATACCCAAGAGAAATGAAAACATGTTCATACTTGGATAAAATTTCTAAACGAATGTTCATAGCAGCATTATTCATAATAGCCAAATAGCTAAGTGTCCATCAACTGATGATTAGATAAATAAAATGTGGTATGGCCATACAATGGAATATTATTCAACAACAGAAAGAGGAGGTACTGGTAACTGCTCCAACATGGATGAATCTTGAAAACATCATGCTAAGTGAAAGAAGCCAGTCACAGATAACTACATGTTGTGTGATTCCATTTATATAAAGTATCCAGAATAGGCAAGTCCACAGAGACAGAAAGTAGACTAGTGGTTGTTGCATAGGTCTGGGGCAATTGGCAGAAACTAGGGAGCGATTGCCAATGGGTATCATGGGGGTTTCTTTTTGGGTAACGAAAATATTCTAAATTTTTTGTGGTGATGGTTCAATTCTTTTAATATACTAAAAACCCACTGAATGGTACAGTTTAAATGGTTGAGCTGTGTGCTATTGTGAATTACGTTTCAAAAAGCTGTTATAAAAGTAAAATTGGTGTGGGTGAGGAAGAGAATGGAAGGGAATGATTTCTGGGACTGTTCTCCTGAATGAAACGTTTCTGCATTTCTGACCAAGGAAAATCCACTTTCCTTCTTGAGGCAGAAATCTAGACCCCTGCGGAAAGGAGATTTCTATGTCAGAGAGGCATAGCCTTTAAGAAGCAATGGTCTGAGACAAGAACTTAACCGCATTTAACTAATATCGTCAGCATTTTAATTTGGAGACTTTTGTTATTTAACTTATATATGTGTTCTTTTGTAGATGAAGAAGATAAGGACAGTTTACAGGAACTAGCTACAGAACAGAAATGCTTTGTAGAACACATTCTTTGTACGAAGCCATTGCCATGCAGGTAAGGACTTTCTCTCCCTTCTAAACACAGATAACAATAGTTGTTTCAGTAATTCAGGTATATATGTATATTACACTCCCATGCAGACATGATACTTCACCCCAAGAGTATCTGTGCATCAGAAGCTCTCCTCTGCCCACAGCCATTCCACGTTTTGTGTCCTCTGTCTGGGAGGTATATCCCCAGTCATAACCCCTGTCAGTCTTCACTTGCTGATTCTTTTCTGATCTTAATGTCAGTTCATAAAGGGCCCCCTTGATTTCCCAGAACCCCTTTGGGTTCTCCTATTATTCTTTTTCTTTGTAGCACATACTTAAATTGATATTTTTGTTTGTTTAATGTCTGTCACCACTACTAGAATATAAATGTTTCACGAAGGCAGAGACCATGTCTGTCTGTTTCATACTTTATACCATCGCCTTATGTCTGTACACTCAGTGTCTGACAGGGTGCCTAGTAGATACTCAGTAAATATTTGATTAATAGAAAAAAGGGAAACATCTAGAGTGACTCCCAGGTTTCTACCTGGGATAACGGTAGATGCGGTACCCTTCAGAAAAATTGGACGTAGGAGAAAGTGGATGTGGGAAGACTCAAGATGGGTTAATGGGGGCACTTGGAGTCTTCTGTTCCAAAGGACATCCAAGTGGAGGAGCCCGTAGGCAGTTGGACACGTAGGTCTGGGCTAGGACGGTATGGATGTGGGAATTATCAGCATGAAGGTTCCCCAGGAAAGGGCCTAGAGTAGAGGACACCTGAGTACAGAGTCTTGAGTAACACTTTCTTACAAGCAGTGAGTGGAGGGCGAGGAGCCCAGCCCAGGCAGGAAACAAGTAAAAGGCGGCCAGAGAGACTGAAGGAGAACCCGGGGGAAGGGTGCCAGGGAGGGGGCTGTTTCAGAGAGGAGGCAGGGGGAGCAGCATCAAATAAGTACAGCAGAGCAGTGAAGAGCGCTCAAGTGTCCAGATTTGGCAACATGGGGGTTCATCGAGAACCACGGAGAAACGCTTTTGTGGGTGGGAGCGAATAGCACAGGTGAAAAGTGAACGAGGAAAATAGATAATAAAATCTCATTTATAATATATACATATATATAGTATATTTCAAAAACAGGTAAAACTGTACTGCTTAGGAATGAATACATACATAGATAGGAAAGCCATGGAGCAAAACGAAAACATGAGTATCCTAAAAATCAAGTGGAAGGTTGTGATCAGGAGGTTCATACGGGAGGTCTCAGGCCCCCGTAGTGCTGTCATTCGTGGCCTGGATAGTGGCCTGGATTCGTGGCCTGGATAGAGTGTCTGTATGCACTCTTCTGTATGTAGATTTCACGCTAGAAATGCAGAAGAAAAATTTTTTCTAACCTCCCAGACTCCCTCACCACCATTCCCCTCCCCTGCAAAAAAGGCAAATGAGAGATGTGGAAGGAGAAATAATACTGCAGGCTACTGCTGAAAGACTGCTGGCTCTAAAGGGAAAGGAAGAGGCAATAGGTTAAGGAGAGCTTGAAACTACAGTGCAGAATGTTTTGAATGGAAGAGATGTCAGGTTGTTTATAAGCTGAGGGTAAATGGACAGTAGGGAGATTTTGTGATTGCAGAGCTGACGGAGCAAATCTCAGAAGACACGAGAGGAGATGGCGTCGACAGTCTGGGGCAGAAGTGAGCCGTGGGGGTGGGGTGAGCGTGTTGGCAGGAAAGACAGTTCCTGTCTGAGGTCCAGTTTTCACTTTCTTCAGTGAAGTAGACCAAGACTGAGAGGGAGCTGCGTGCTGTGCACAGTAGATTAAGTCCTGTGACATAGATGCTGGCCTGCACTGGATTTTTAAGGTGAGAAGGACACTATTCAGTCAACAGTTTCTGAGCACCTAATCTGGGTTGGGCGCTCGGCTAGGCATGCAGGGGTAGCTGGAGCTTATGTGCGAGTTGGGAGAAAGAGACAGAGACGTAAAGAGTTGGCTTCATCGTATCGTGCTAACTGCTGAGATTACAGTGAGCACCGTGAGGCTGTGGGTTCCCGTAAGTCAGGCGACGTCTGGCTGCTGAGTGACAGCTTGATTCAAACCCATCAGAGCTGTAAGTAATACAGGTTTCCAAGTCACCACCTCTGAGGTTACTGCACTGATACCATGTCCCACCCAACTGTCGACCCAGCCCTGAGAAGGCCACAAACCTCAGCCATATCGTTGCTTTTGGATCCACTGCTTTTTGCTATTTTGTAGTTTAACTATGGCTGTGTGTTTTTTTTAGGCAGCCAGCTCCAATCCGAGGATTCTGGATTGTCCCTGACATTCTGGGGCCTACGATGATCTGCATCACCAGTAACTACGAATGCCTCATAAGGCCTTTACTGTACGTCCCCCTTTGTATTCCCACGCAGCTCTTGTTAATTCTGAAAAATCTAAGCTGGGAAGATGTCCTTAGTAACCGGACTGAAGATTTATGCTTTGGCTTCTGACTTGAGGGTTGGAGGGAGGGTTATTTCTGTTGCTCCTGCCATCTCTGGAAGGATTTATTTAAGGCATAATTTCTGGCATCTCCTTTAGCTAGCGGAGAGTTAAGAACTTGACCCAAGTGTGGAAAGAATACTAAGATACTGAACTCCACCATTCATGTTAGATTTAATTTTTCTTTTTCTTTTTCTTTTTTTAACCACGCCACATGGCATGCGGGATCTTAGCTCCCGGACCAGGGATCGAACCCTCGCCCCCTGCAGTGGGAGCGCAGAGTCTTAACCACTGGACTGCCAGGGAGGTCCCTGATTTAATGATTTTAAACTTTTATGTGCCAGGCTCAGAAGTAAGCCTCCGGCAATCAGAGCAACCCTGCGCTAAGGACAGCACCGTTATCCTCATTTTGTAGAGGAGGGATCAGGGACAGAGAGGTTATGTACATTGGCCAGCGTCACAGGAAACACATAGAACTGGGCTGCAAAGACCAGGCTTTCTGACTTCAAAGTCCAGTTTCTCCATCTCTGCCAGCCTCATAGGGACATCACAGAATATGTAGACTCTGGAAGAAAGGTGGTATATAGCTGAACTCATAACCTTTGTTCCCCTTAAGGAACCCATATTAAGCTATAAGTACCATTTTCAACAGCTCTGGAAGGTCATTCTGAGTTTTATAAATGCAGGAATAGGAGTGTCTAACAAGCCACTGGAGTACTGGAACACTAGACCCCTTTCCCCCCAGTCTCTTGGTGTCATTTGAAGGCATGTGCTTCTAGATATTGACATAGTTCAAAACACTGGCATTAATTTACTGTCCTTAGAAGGATTTCCATACTCTTTGAGAAGTGACATCATTTGGAAAAGAAAATAATTCACTATCAATTTTGTGATATTTATACTACAAGAGACTAAAAACTAGCAAGACTGAACAAAAGTAATAAAATCACTACAAAAAACTGCCTTTTTGCCTGTTGCCTCAGCATGTTTTTAAAATCCTACCCTACCTTTAGTAAAATAAGACCTAGTCATACTAGGATACTTCAGAATAAAAACATGAATCCCAAAGGCAAAAAAAACTTCTAAATATTAGTTACCTAGATACCTTCAAATCATGTTTCCGCCAACTCTCTGAAATACAAGTTGTCTATAAAGTAATGTTATTAACAAACTCCCAGATTTGAATCATTGCAAAGTAAGTCATTGGCCATGCTGTTAAAGTTTGCAATCTTTCAGGCTTTCTGAAATTAACATTGAGAGTATTTGTAACACTTCATAGTTTCTTATATCCTCAGAATTCTGGATAAGTGTGATTTAGGTTTTCCTATACTTACAGCAAGTAACTCCATGGTAAATTTTATTTTTCTTTTATTTTGCAGAAGCACAGTCCATCCAGTGTCTCCTCCCCTGCTTTGTACCCGAGAGGATGTTGAAGTGGCAGAGTCTCCCCTCCGTATTCTGGCTGAAACCCCGGATTCCTTTGAAAAACATATTAGAAGCATTCTGCAACGTAGTGTTGCAAATCCAGCATTTTTGAAGTATGTAATTTAGGGCGTATCAGTTTTAAAAACTGGCTCCCTTCTCTGTTTTATAATTACTCTTCAGCTATTTCTTTTCATATACTTTTTACTATGTTGGAGTTGGAAGAAACACAGGGCATATTTAATCAGCTAGTGAGAATAGAGAGAGAATACACAGATACGGAAGCATTTGAGAAAGATAAACAGGAAGTGTAAAAAGACGTGAGTCTGTCTTCAGTTGTTTTACCCAGCTGAGCAAAGTAATGACAGAAACTTTTTTTTGTTTTTAAGATCATCTGAAAAAGATACGGCTCCTCCTCCCGAAGAATGCCTTCAGCTCATCAGCAGAGCCACCCAGGTGTTCAGAGAACAGTACATTCTTAAACAGGACCTGGCAAAGGAGGAGATTCAGCGGAGGTAGGATGGCCTCTGTTCACATACCAATCAGTCCTTGGCTGGAGCTGACACTGTATAATGGCGTAGACCTGGCTTTTGATTAAATTTCTTTTTGTTCTTGAAGGGTCAAATTGTTAAGTGACCAAAAAAAGAAACAACTAGAAGATCTCAATTATTGTCGAGAGGAAAGGTAAGTGCCAAGACAAGGGAGGAAAAAAATAGTTCAGCTAGACTGGAACTGTGTCTCACCCTAAGATACTGAACCACATTAGCTGGCTTCACCATCAAGGTGCACTCCTAGAGACGCTTGCTTTTTATGCCATTAGGAAAAGTCTGCGGGAAGTGGCCGAGCGCTTAGCTGACAAATATGAGGAAGCCAAGGAAAAACAAGAAGATATCATGACCAGGTCAGTGGGCTGTGTAACTGTATAACATTCAGTTCCCTACTCAGGTCAGGTACTACTAGTGTTATTAAGTTCTCGGGTGCTAGATACCCCTCTGAGGTGTGTTCTACGGAAGACAGTGCAGTGATGCTTTCCCCAAACCCATCCTGCGGAGGCCTCCTTCACAGACACCAGATTCCTAAATGAGGAGCTTTAGTTAGGACTGTGTTCCTCCTAGGGAGCTGAGATCTGAAGCTGAGATGTTTGCTTACCTCTTCCACAGGATGAAAAAAGTACTTCACAGTTTTCACTCTCAGCTCCCAGTTCTCTCTGACAGTGAGAGAGACATGAAGAAAGAATTACAGCTGATACCTGATCAACTTCGACATTTGGGCAATGCCATCAAACAGGTAGGAACGGACACAAGGTGGCTACCACTTTTTAAAGTGTTCCTTCTACAGAAAATAATTTTATAAAATGTAAAAAGAACAGACAAATAGATACTATGAAAATGTATAGCAAATCATAGCTAAAGTGTCTGTGTTCTGTTTGATACTCCAGGTTACTATGAAAAAAGACTATCAACAACGAAAGATGGAAAAGGTACTAAGTCCTCAGAAGCCCACCATTACTCTCAGCGCCTACCAGCGAAAATGCATTCAGTCCATCCTGAAGGAGGAGTAAGTACCACTCAGCTGTTAGTGTGAGGTAGTTTTTCCTTTGCAAAATGCCAAAATCAACCTTTCTTTGCCCAGATAAGACCACTTGACATTTGCGTGTCAAGTAATTACCAGGACAGGAAGTGTATGATGCTGATAGATAAGGACTTAAAAGTTGAGAAGGTTATAAAAAGGATGTCTTTCTTTATAATTTTGCTGTGTGGTCAAGGTATTCCCCAGTGAATATGTTCAAAAATATTTCCAGCAGTTCCACTACTATATTTGCTACCTCTAGCCTTAAACGAATTACCGTTACTATCCATCTGAAACCTTAAGCCGTTAATTCTAGCAGAGCACTTCTAAGATACTTCAGTATTACTGAGGTCTTACGAATCAATATTAATGGTTTATTCATTTGTTGTATTACCCAGAGTGAGTAACTTTATGATTTTACAGGGGTGAGCACATAAGAGAAATGGTGAAGCAAATTAACGATATCCGAAATCATGTAAACTTCTGACACCACCAGGAACAGATTCACACCTGAGATTAACACAAGTGAAGGCCTAAGCTCATTGTAAAACCAACAGGTAGCGTTATCTAATTTATAAAGAGGCATTTTAAAGGATGAACTTTGGTGTGGTTGTTCATCACTTTTTATACTTGTTTTATAATGACTGAATAAATGCTTTTATTTAAAAATTGAAATGTGGTTTACATACAATCTGCAGTATGTGACTGAATCAGCAAGGGCCTAGGATTGAAAAGGAAACAAGCGCCCAAGACTTTCAGCTGCATACTGCAGACCTCCGTGAACGCTACTGAGTTTTCTTGATATTTGAACAAGAATAAAAGCTGCATTTTAACGTAGCAGCACCAGAAATATGACTCTGAAGAGGGACAGAACCCTAGAACTCAAAGGAAAAGGCCACACAGTATACTAGACAGCAGCTTTTTTAATTTGAACACTTTCTTCTTAAGGACACGCCTTCAGTACAGTTAACAAATGGTTACACCTGAAATCTGCTCACAGCAGAACTCGGTATCCACAGTTGCAAGGCCACTGCTGGCTCACTTCCTCAACAGGCAGTATTTCCTTTCAGAGCTGAGTTCGGCTGCGCTCTGTGTCCCAATACATGTCACCGAGTGGGTATGAGGTGCACATGTAGGATCTCAAATGGAGAAACAAACAGCTTGGTATACAGTATATGATTTTGTCTTTTAGCATTAGGTAATATTTTTATACCTGCCAATGAGTTCTGAAAGGTAATACCGTACCTGCCTAGAAATGGCTGAATGACTGCCAATTAAAAGCCACATGGTAAGGTAGGTTACAGGTAAGAGGTAAATCAGGTTAGACATGCATGGGAACATGTGTACACAGACTGAATGCAAGCACAGGAACACTCGTGAAACCCAGCTGACCTTTTCTTTTGTCTCGAAGGGCTAAATACTACCTTCTAAATCAGTTTCCCACTTATAAAGAAAACCCAGTTTAAAGAAGTGTTTCATACCAGAAGTAGAGACTGTTAACAAAACCTAGTCTCAGTTTGAGTTTTTCTAGCGTATTTTTCTCAAAAAACTGGGTTACAGCAATTTGCATCTGCCACTGTAGAGACTGCTAACAGTTTCCTAATCATGAGTTTTATTGGCCCAGTACCATCTTATGGAGAAAAACATCAGCATCAGCAAGGTACCCAGTCTCAGCCAAGCAGTTCCCTGGGAGTTGTAGTTCAGTTCGTTCAGGAAGGTTATGAATTAATTATCCATCTTGATTTATGGTGCCAATTTTAATAATCTGAAACAAATCAGCTTGGAGTTTATCCAAGGGACTAGTCTGACACTAATACAATTTAAAGTGATTGCATTTTTGGAATTAATAAAATTCCCTGTAACTCAATGAGGATACATGTTTCCTTTAAAGGAAACAGAGTAGTACTTTATACAAAGGGACTTTAGACCAATTAAAATAATGTTTCATGCATGCAAGCCTACAGCACTATTTCCATAATTAGTGTTTACTTTCAAAATTCATAATCATGAATGTAAGACTACAGCAATAGCCCAAGGAATGAGGTATGTAGGCCTTACCTTGTCCTGTCCTATGGAAGACAGAAATAAAGATCTTTAGGGCTAGTCCATTATGACTTCATTTATAACAATTAAAGTTGTAGCTTTATGTGAGCCAAACAATCTACTCAATCCACTTAATTTCCATATGGTTCCTTCAAGTACTCTGCCGTTACACAACACCAATCAATCACAAAAATTTGAAAACAACAGTTTTACTTTTGAACCATCTGTATGATGAATTAAACGGTGTAGTCTTCCATTGGCTAACAGTACTGCAGGTAAACAGTGAATATAAATCCATCCTGTGCTTTCTGCAACACTTCATAAGGCTACGGCAAAGACAACCTGTTCACTGAAACTTTATCCACACAGGAAAGGAATCTAATCTCATAGAAATGACAAAGCAGATTTCCAGACTGATCAACTAACTGGGTTTTCCCCAACTTCACCACAAGCATTATCACGCTCCAGGTCTAAAATATAAAAGAAAAATACAAAATAGGTATCTGCCAAACCCAGTTATCACCACTTTTGTATGTGACACTTTTGAAACAAGTATGTACTCAGGCCCACTGACTCGAGTTGAAAATAAAATAAGCAGCAGACTTATGAATTTGTACTAGATGTTGTCAGACATAGCTTGTTTTATTAATATTTTTTCCACTGATCCAATAACTAAACTAAAACAGTTTTCAGAAGAGTAGACGGTGCCAGTTCACCTTGACCCTGGTACCTGTGAGTCCACGCAACTTACCCAGGTAGCAGGAAAAGTGCTTCCAAACAGTTTCTTGTGCTTTTCCTGTAACCTCAACTTCCAATAGCCCCAGCCAAGTTTGCAAGTCCTCATAATTAATTCGGTTCCAATTCCACTGAATTGGTTGTCTGCCACCGTCTTATGGTTCTCAGGCAAGTTTCAGTAGCATTTAAGGTCCTCCAATGCAAGATAAAATGGTTAAAAAAAAAAATACACTGAGCTAGGAAATACAGTCACTAGCCAGTGGGCTGCTCTCAAACTTCATATTTTAATATAAAATATTCATACGGCATACTCCACCTCTGTCTGCTAGCTGAATACTGTTACTGATGAACTCAAGACAACAGAAACAAATTCTCTCTTGCAACAGCTATGAACAGGAAATGCCATTTCAAACACTACTGGGACGGTGCTGAAGGGCAGGGAAATGTTGACTAAAGCAGGCAAGGAAACAGCACTTCCTCCATCACCAAATCTGATCCCACACTCCCTGGAATCAGGTCTGGAGTCTGGCTAGCGTTCCCCGTTGAAAGGTCTTTTTTACTGCAAATTACCCTGGCTGTTTGCTGCTCCATGCTGCACAGTCTCCCCACTAGAATTAAGCATTTCTCCAGTCTTCCTTTTTCTGTGTGTGACATCTTCTTCAGTTAAGAGTTAAATAATAATTAATGTTGCTCTAAAGATGAGTTAAAAACCCAAAGTGCAGGCTAGAGTCCTGCCATGAGGGTGTCATGTCTCAGGGAGCTGGTTAATGTCTGTCAGTTTGGTATCGTTCAGAATTGCCCGGATTCTCTCCAAGGAGTCTGCTTGCCGGATCCGCTCTAACTGCACCTAGAGAAATAATGCAGCGAGGTAAGTGCAGACGGCTCCTGCCTAGACCTTCTGGTTCACTCTGACTGGTTTAGCTGAAATGGAGATTAACTCAACAGAAACTACTCACTTCAAAGAAAAGAGGCAGCAAGAACAATTAAATCCAAAAAAACAATTCCCCAAAAAAGCCGCCATGTAACAGACCCAGTATAAGGTGCTGGGGCCATGGAGATGAATGAGACCTGATCCTTGACCTCTTGAGAACCCACAGTTCAGTTGGGGGAAAAGATCAAGCTTATATAGAGTTTTAGCACAATATACTAAATGTCACTATACCAGCTTGGGGACCTAGAGAGGGTTCCACAGGGAGGACAAAGCTAAGCAGGGCCCTGGAAGAAAGGAGCAAGGGGGCCATGCTTCCAGAGGGAACACAAGCTGTGGGCAAGGAACCACAAGTAGTTTTTAAAAATTAGAACATAGAATATAAAATGTAAGGCAGAGAGATGGACAAAACGAAGGGATAGGCCTGGCTGGGAAGAGTCTTACATGCTACGCTAAGGACTTTATATTTTACCCTTAAGGGCCAGCAAGGAAGAGGAAAAGGGTTTCCAGCTTAAATGACCAGGCCGGCATTTGGAGCTGGGGCAGGGGCAGCCATAATTTCCAATCCTCTAGCTATTGTCAGTGGGCCAGTCAGGGATTAGCAAATTCTCCTGGGTACCAAGAACCCCAAAAGTGCCTCCTCAGCGTTCTGTCCAGGGGTTCCCCAAATGCCTCACCTGAAGGGTCTGAGAAAGCTTTACAAAATCTCTCTGGACTTGTTCACTGACATCTAGTTCTGTCTGCAACCTCTGAGCTTTGTTCTTCTCTTCAAACATTAGTTGTTCAACAGTAACCTAAAAAAATACAAGTTTTGAATGAGGATTAATGCTGGAGAGCCATACGTCAAATCACTCAGGAAATCTAGGCACTTGTCGTTTCCTACTACTAGAGAGGAAAGGTGGGTGCCCATCATATTCCTGTATCCTGTTAGTCTCCCTTTGACTCTATCTTTACAGGGCAACGGTGCACACTGCCTAAGGTACTTGTTCTAGGTCCTAAAAGGAACTGAGTATGAGAGCCAAATTAAAAATGAATGAGGGCTTTCCTGGTGGCGCAGTGGTTGAGAGTCCGCCTGCCGATGCAGGGGACACGGGTTCGTGCCCTGGTCCGGGAAGATCCCACATGCCGCAGAGCAGCTAGGCCCGTGAGCCATGGCCACTGAGCCTGCGCATCCGGAGCCTGTGCTCCACAACGGGAGAGGCCACAACAGTGAGAGGCCCACGTACCGCAAAAAAAAAAAAAAAAAAAAAAAAATGAATGAAAGTGCCGCGCTCCACCCCTCACCCCCAGCAGCCTGGTGACAATGATTAATCATCAAAAAGCAGCTGCTGTAAGATCAGTAGCTGTCATAGCAACAGGACAGGATCTTTAGGGATTTCCTCTGACAACCACAACAGTCAAGCATCTGCCAGGAAAATTCTCAATGAATATGCCTTAGGCAGCCCCAGCTATCCCCCAGTCTTCCTTACAGGGAAACTCTTCAGGAGGACCCCCTGTGCAGGAGCCTTTCTAAAAACAGAGATCTATTAAATAACACATACACAACGTTTTTACACTTAAAGGTTAGATCACAGCCCACCAAAACCAAACTTCCCCCACAGTTAGCCCCATGCATTTTTATTCTAACAGGACTAATCAGAATTTAGGCAGCAAATATGGTTCAGTACAATATTTCATAAATCAATCGAATGGAATGGCACTTCCAAAGCAATGCTTCTGGCTATGGCAGTGCCAAGTTCGGTTCATGGCCTTTAGCTCAACGCCTAAAAAGCCAGTTAAGCCTGTGGCACAGACCTCCGGAGCTGGCAGTGTGCACATCTGACCCAACTCTGAGATGAAGTCGTTCCATTTTCTTTCTGCAAGCGGAGTCTTGCCAACTTTCAGAAGGTGCCACTATTTCAAAGCAGCAAGGCTTTGTTTTTTAAACAGTGAAGGTGTGATTCTACGTTCTTCACACTGCTTTTTTACGAAACTACCAACAAAAATGTCACCTTAGCAGCAGTTTCTTTCTTTAACTGTTCTTCCAAAGTGATCTTCATCTCCTGAAGGCTCTCAAGCTGTTGAGACTTCTCTCTTAATGTGGACTCCAACTGTGAAAAAGGGAAAAGCTGAAACACACAGAAACTCCCTACAGGTCACAGCACATCTGCCTGGAGGAGCCTGCAGCCTGGAGAAATGCACCCAAGCTCGCATCCTCCTAGGCCCTGGATACTGGCTATGCTTGGAATGCTCTTCTTACCCTTTGATATCTGTGGATCTTCTATTGATTCTTCAAGACCTACTCTTTCTCTAATTAAACATTTATTAGGCACCTCCTATGTTCTAAGGCCTGGGGATGGAAAAATCAGGAGAAACAGACATGTAAGTTAACTATGCCATGTGAACATGGATGAAGAAGCACTTAATTCTGCCAGAAAAGTTGGGAAGGGCTTCCTTGAAGAGATGACATCTGACCCTTAAAGGGTGGGAAGGGGGAGGCGGAGGGAGATACTCCAAAAAGAGGGAGTTGACGTATAAAAAAATGAGTTAAAGAACTGAGGTGAGCTCTTGCTACATTACAGCACAGAGTTCTGGGGCCCTGGAGGCTGAGGCTGGAGAGGCAGTGGTGAGGCAGGAGATCCCAGCTGGGCTATAGATAAAGGGAACTACTGAAGGGTTTTAAACCAGACTGCTCACAGTCAAGTTTATAATCACCTTGGTTTCAATATGAAAATGAAATTTGAAGGGGATCAATTTTGGAGGCAGGGAAAGAAGTTAGGCTGTTACAATGAGCCAGGTGAGCACTGAAGTCAACCCAAACAGTGGCAGAGGGAGTGGGAAAGGTGGGACACGTTGGAACGCTGGCGACTTTGCCAGCGTAACCTGACAGCACAGTGGGAGCCAAAGCCTGATTGTAGTGGGCTGAGGAGTGACTGGGAGGTCAGGCAGTGGAGATGACTCTTTCAAGAACTCTGGGTATAAAAGGAAGAAGGACTGGTAGCTGTAGAAAGAAGTACAATCCAAAGAGAAACTTTTCCCCTCTTACCAGGAGACCTCTGAGATTGGTTATGCATAATGGAAAAGACAAAGAGGCAGAATTCAAGGCCCACACTGGAAGGGGAAGATGGAGAGGATGCCAGGAAAAGATGTGACGGACCCAGTCAAAGCACATGTGCAGTGACACAAGACTAGTCAGAACAGGTCACCCTTTCCTCTGAAGAAGCGAGAAGGCTGGGAAGCAAAGCAGGAGAGCACGCGACCGAGGAGCTGAAGGTGGGCCCTGCTCACGACGGGGGCACAAGGCCGCCACGCGCTGTCACGAGGGGGCGCACTGAGCGGCGACTGAAACGTCCACTGTGAGGAATGGAAAGGAGAGGGGCTTCCCTGGTGGTACATGGTTGAGAATCTACCTGCCCATGCAGGGGACACGGGTTCGAGCCCTGGTCTGGGAAGATCCCACATGCCGCGAAGCAACTGGACCCGTGAGCCACAACTACTGAGCCTGCGCGTCTGGAGCCTGTGCTCCGCAACGAGAGGCCGCGACAGTGAGAGGCTCGCGTACCGCAATGAAGAGTGGCCCCCGCTCACCGCAACTAGAGAAAGTCCTCGCACAGAAACGATGACCCAACACAGCCATCCATCCATCCATCCGTCCATCCGTCCATCCGTCTGTCCGTCCGTCCATCCATCCATCCATCCATCCATCCATCCATCCATCCATCCATAAATAAACTATTAAAAAAGAGCAAATGAAAGGCTGCTGAGCAGCGCCCGGCAGCAAGCCCGCGTGGTGCCCCTCGTTCCAGCGGACCAGCAGCGGGGGGGCAGAGGCACAGAAGGTGGGCACCAGGATGAGTCCAGGGTCAGGCGGTGTCAAGTGGGGGTAGCACAAGAACAAGGAATCGGGGGTTTGCAGGAGTTAATGGGAGACTAGTTGAAAAGGCAAGCCATGTCAGATGCTGCTTAGAAGGAAAGAAAGAAGAAGTTGCTAAAACCAGCAGAAAAGGAAAAGTTTAAGGAACTGAAGGTCTGAATGAGGTACTCAGACAGATGAACCTACGGGATTAAGGGCTGGAAAGATGGTAGACAGGGGTCATGAGCCTGGAGTGAGATGTCAGAAGCGGGGCAAGGTGGAGGCAGGAGTGTGGCAAGGCAGGGCAGCACAGCAGCAAAGGTCATTGAGTCAATGAATAACGAGGCCAGTAAGCTAAATGGGGTCATCTACCAAAAGGTGTTCATGGTGTCTAAGAGAAGGAGACTCTAAGCCAACTAGAAAACATCACCTCCTGTTTGTAAAAGATTTTGTAGCTTTAAGTATCTAAGTATTTTGTAGCTTTAAGTATCTATCATGTCAAGACCACAGCTTGCCTGTCCTTCCACCACAGTGGAAGCTCCAGGCTGAGTCACATCTGAGTCTTCCCTGTACCTCCTCCAGTCCACACAGAGCAGGCTCTCATTAAATGGTCTCTACCATCATCACGGCCATATTCCACTGTATTTTTCCCAGGAGTTGCTTGAAGGCAGGGACTATGTCCTAACTATATTTCATTCCTTGAGTCTAGCACAGTAGGATTCAATAAATAAATACTGGCTGCTGACAGAATCAATTTGAAACTCATGAAACTCACCTGTCCTTTTTCTACTTTTATTCTTTCTAATTCAGCTTTTAGGCTAGAAATGGAAGCTAGGAGGAAAAAAGGAGGAGACATGTTAGCATTTATTATTTTGCATTTAAATGTTTTCTTAAAACACCCCTTTCCCCCATAAGCTCAATCTCATGCAATGAAAGTCAAATGCTGTACTGAACACAGTGGGCAGAATGGGGGTGAGGGACCAACATCCCTTTCTCAAAATTATCCCCAACCAATCAGCATCATAATCAAGCTCAGGAAAAGTGAGAGTCCACAGGAGAACACCAAGGCATAAACTGACTCTGCATCAAATACCTATACCTAGCTCGGGGGCAGGGCGGGGGGAGCTAATCCCAGCAGGAGTCTGTTAACACTTCTGAGTTCTGCAAGGAAATGCCACCCATCTACTCATATTCCCCAGTGTCTGGGTTCAAGTCCTGAATTTCCTATCTATTAGTAATTGCCAGAGAGGCCACCAGAGCCCCTAAAAAGATGAGTTTTGGGGTGTTTTTTTTAACTCCTAATCACTGGATATATCAACGTCTGGAGAAAGGGACTGAGTCCTTACTTAGTTCTTTCCTATACTTTGTTTTCTACATTCTAAGACTGTTATAACCAGAGAAAAAGTTTTATTTAGTGCCTTCAATTCTAAACTACATCACTTTTATCTTCACCTATTTCTTCCTTGCAGTTTTCTATTTCTAGCTGCAGAGTTTCTTCGAGGTTTTCTTTTAAACACTGTTCTGCTTGAATCTGCTCTTTCAGGAAAAGTATTTCAGCCTTCAGCTTTTCTTCCACGTGATCTGCTGCTGTCCGCACATTAATGATGTTCTCACGGTATTTTAATACCAACTCCCGGAGCGCCTAGTTTCAAGAAACAAATGGATATTGGGTTTATAAGGGTGAAAGAAAATAAACAAAAAAAGCTAAAGATTTTCTGCAACCAGAATTTCAGATGTTGTTTTAGACGGTTCAAAATTTAGGACTTTGAACTCCAACCCACTCTTGGCTTCAAGGGGCAGGTGTTATGCCATGTTATTATTCAGTATGTTAAAGAAATAGCATTACTAACTAGAAAATGTGTACGGTGAACTACATATTTTTCCCTCAAAACTGTTTCATAAATGGAAAAATTAAAATTTGAAGTGACTTACAATGTGGGATTCACTATGAATAGCTTAGACACTTCCACTATTACCTGCTTAAATTTGAAGGGAGTTAGTGAATGAGGACCAAAAAGACTGAAACTCAGAAGCAAGTATGAACTCCAAGAGGACAAAATGTACTTACTTATTCATTTATTCATTCAAACAAACACTTGTTGAACACCTACCACAAAAGCAAAGTACTGTTAGGCCAGAGGCAGGTATGGCAAAGAGAGGCTTTCTAAGGTGATCAGCTGTTTTTCTGTAATAAATTCAGTTTAAATCTTATTTTATTTTTTCCCTAAATTGTTGTTGTCTTCTTTTAAAATTCCTCCTCCACCCACCCCCGCAAATATCCTCCCAATTATATCCTAAAGCAACTCTAAAGTAAAAACTGGGATTCTTAGATAACTACCAAATGTATATATAAATTAAAGAACAGCAGGAAAAAAAAAGGCAGTTTTTCTTGAAAAACTGTATCAAGAAAAATTTCATAAGATTTATTACAGAATCAAGGTTTACAGGCTAGACTGGTTATAACCTTCAAGGATTCGTGGAATTTTTTTTAAATCTAGGTACAAAAAGTCCTTATAGAACATGGAAGAGAGGAACCTTTCCTGCCAAGTGAAAAGTTTAACAGAGGTGGGAAGTGGTATGCTGACAGCAAAAATAGACAGGTCCCCAACACTTTCTCCTTGATGAGATCAGTCACCAGTTCAGAAAGGAGAGAGAGCTCTCCAGAGTGTCAGTAACCTGAGCTGAGACCACAAGCTGGGGGAGGGCAGGGAAAGGAGAGGGAGAGCAAGGAGCTAATGGCAGGGTAGGCAACGGAGCCTGTGTAAATGAGCAAATAAAAACAAAAACTAAGAGTCATGTTAAAATCTATATGGGAAAAAAGAACGAGGTCCAAACAGTAGGGGTTGAATCATCAGGGCAGGATTAGGAAAAACTGTTACTTACAAAACTATAAATCTCTGTAATGTCTGACTTTTAAAAATTTAACAATTATAAATTTCTTTAAAAAAAAAAGAACAGAAGGATCTTACAGGAAATGTATTTTCTATTTCGTTTTGAGAGTTGCTCTATGAAACCTCATCTTTGCCTATACTGTTTGTAGTGTTTACTTGGGTTTAGCCTAAGATGATACTTTTCATGATGTTGAAAGGTTTTAAAATGTATGAGGGACTTCCCTGGTGGTGCAGTGGTTAAGATCCGCCTGCCAATGCAGGGGACACAGATTCGAGCCCTGGTCCAGGAAGATCCCACATGCCGCTGAGTAACTAAGCCCGTGAGCCACAACTACTGAGCCTGAGAGCTCCAGAGCCCGCAAGCCACAACTACTGAGCCCACGTGCCACAACTACTGAAGCCCGTGTGCCTAGAGCCCATGCTCCGCAACAAGAGAAGCCACCACAATAAGACCATGCACCGCAACGAGGAGTAGCCCCCACTCGCCGCAACTAGAGAAAGCCCGCGCACAGCAACAAAGACCCAACGCGGCCAAAGATAAATAAATTTGTAAAAAAAAAACCAAAAAAACGTATGAATATAAAGTCTGGAAAAAGTTAAGGAGATACTTATGAATGTCTCAGGAAACGTCTGGGTTTGCAGCCCTGATTCTCCCAACCACAAAAGAATGGAAGTGAGCAAATGCCATAAAAATTATCGGTAGACAGAAGGAGGCTGAGTGTGCTGTGCCCTAAGTGCTATATAGAAAAACAGATATCACAAGGAGCCAGCATGGTGACCCCCTTCAAATATTTAATTTCTGGTGCCCTCTCAATCTGGTCCTACAAGAATAATACAGACCTTCGATTTGGCAAAGGATTCTTAGATATGACACTGAAAGCATGAGCAACAGAAGAAAAAAATAAACTGGACTTTATCAAAATTAAAAACTTTTGTGCTTCAAAGGACACCATCAAGAAAATGAAAAAGAAAAAAAAATGAAAAAGACAATCCACAGAATGGGAGAAAATATCTGTAAATCATCTACCTGATAAGGGACTTGTATCTAGTATAAAGAACTCTTATAACTCAAAGAAATAAAAAGCAAATAACCCAATTTAAGAGTAAGCAGGGCTTCCCTGGTGGCGCAGTGGTTGAGAGTCTGCCTGCCGATGCAGGGGACATGAGTTCGTGCCCCGGTCCGGGAAGATCCCACATGCCACGAAGCGGCTGGGCCCGTGAGCCCTGGCCACTGAGCCTGCACGTCCGGAGCCTGTGCTCCGCAGTGGGAGAGGCCACAACAGTGAGAGGCCCGCGTACCGCAAAAAAAAAATAAAATAAAATAGTAAGCAAAGGATCTGAATAGACGTTTCTCCAAGGAAGATATAAAAATGGCCAATAAACACATGAAAAGATGCTCAATATCATTAACCATTAGGGAGATGCGAATCAAGAGTACAGTAAGATACCATTTCACACCCACCAGGATAGCTATAATCACAATGTGAGATAACGATGAGTGTTAGTGAGGTTGTAGAGAAATCCTCAAATGATAAAACAGGGTTCTCATATGACCCAGCAAGTCCACTCCTAGGTTTCTACCCAAGAGAAATGAAAACATATGTCCACACCAAAACCTATACATGAATGTTTATAGCAACATTATTCATAGTCCAAAGTGGAAACAACCCAAATATCTATCAACAGACAAATGGATAAACAAAATATCCATATAGTGGAGTATAATTTTTTGGTCATAAAAATCAAAGTAGTACTTATACATGGTATGACATGGATGAACATTGAAAACACTAAGATATGTGAAAGAAGCCAGACACAAAAGACCACAAATTGTATGATTCCATTCATAGGAAAGAAAGACAGGACAACCTATACACAGAAAGATTAGTAGTTGCTTAAGCCTTGGGGAGGAAGGGCTGAATAAAAGGTAAGGGGTTTGTCTTTGAGGTGATGAAAATACTGTGGTGAGGGCTACACATCTGAGAATATATTAAAAACCACTGTATTGTACACTTTAAATGGCTGAATTATTTGGTATGTGAATTACATCCCAATAAAGCCTGTATGTATGTATGTATGTATGTATGTATTTGTTTGTTTGCTTGCCACGTCACGTGGCTTGCGGGGGTCTTAGTTCCCTGACCAGGGATTGAACCTGAGCCCTCAGCAGTGAAAGTACAGAGTCCTAGCCACTGGACCGCCAGGGAATCCTTTTTTTTTTCTTCATCTTTATTGGAGTATAATTGCTTTACACTGTTGTGTCAGTTTCTGCTATACAACAAAGTGAAATCAGCCCTATGTATATACATATATTCCCATATCCCCTCCCTCCTGAGCCTCCCTCCCACCCTCCCTATCCCACCCCTCTAGGTCGTCACAAAGCATGGAGCTGACCTCCTTATGCTTCCCACTAGCCATCCATTTTACATTTGGTAGTGTATATATGTCAGTGCTAATCTCTCACTTCGTCCCAGCTTCCCCTTCCCACCGTGTCCTCAAGTCCGTTCTCTACATCTGTGTCTTTATTCCTGCCCTGCCACTAGGTTCATCAGTACCATTTTTTTGGATTCCATATATATGCGTTAGCGTAAGTATTTGTTTTTGTCTTTCTGACTTACTTCACTCAAATTGAAGTATAGCTGATTTATAATATTGTGTTAATATATGCTGTACAGCAAAGTGACTCAGTTATACATATATAAACATACATTCTTTTCCATTACGGTTAATCTCAAGATACTGAATATAGTTCCCTGTGCTATACAGTAGGTCCTTGTTGTTTATCCATTCTATATGCAATAGTTTGCATCTACTAACCCCAAACTCCCAGTCCATCCCTCCGCCACCCTCCCTCCCCCTTGGCAACCACAATTCTGTTCCCTATGTCTGTGAGTCTGTTTCATAAATTTGTGTCATATTTAGATTCCATATATAAGTGATATCATATGGAATTTCTCTTTCTGACTTAACTTCACTGAGTATGATAATCTCTAGTTGCATCCATGTTGCTGCAAATGGCATTATTTTGTTCTTTTTTATGGCTGAGTAGTATTCCATTGTATATTATGTACCACACCTTCTTTATCCATTCATCTTTTTTTTGGGGGGGGGGGCTGCATTGGGTCTTCGTTGCTGCACACAGGCTTTCTCTAGTTGTGGTGAGCGGGGGCTACTCGTCGTCGTGGTGCGTGGTCTTCTCATTGCGGTGGCTTCTCCTGTTGTGGAGCACGGGCTTTAGTAGTTGCAGCACACAGGCTCAGTAGTTGTGGCACACGGGTCCTAGAGCGTGCAGGCTTCAGTAGTTGTGGTGCACAGGCTTCAGTAGTTGTGGCACGCAGGCTCAGTAGTTGTGGCACATGGGCTTAGGTGGTCCACGGCATGCAGGTTTTCCCAGACTGGGGATTGAACCCACGCTCCCTGCATTGGCAGGTGGATTCTTAACCATCGCACCACCAGAGAAGCCCCCAATCATCTGCTGAGGGACATTTGGGTTGTTTCCATGTCTTGGCTATTATGAATAGTGCTGCTATGAACATAGGGGTGCATGTATCTTTTTGAATTATAGTTTTGTCTGGATATATGCCCAGGAGTGGGACTGCTGGATCATAAGGCAACTCTATTTAGTTTTCTGGGGAACCTCCATATTGTTTTCCATAGCGACTGCACCAACTTACATTCCCAACAACAATGTAGGAGGATTCCCTTTTCTCCACACCCTCTCCAGCATTTGTTATTTGTAGACTTTTTAAAAAAGAATTTGTAGCCATTTCAGAAAATGTACTTGTTTACATTTTTGATCTTACAGAAAATAAGTTACCTCTATAGTGTCTGGGAGAATGAAGTCTTCTGCTTGTTGTAATGACACATGCAAGCTATGCTTTCCCTGAAGACTGTCATTGTCTTTCTGTAACCTCACCAGCTCTTCTGAAACCTGTTCCCGTGACTGCATCAGCACTGCCTAAAATAGAAAAAGATACTAATCACAGCCAGAAAGGTAAATCCTATCTGCTGATAACTGCACCAGAGAAAAACAAAGGCCAAATGAAATAAGGGCTGAGGATGGACAGTACATGATAAAGCTCTGTAAGACTTAAAAAAAGCAGCTCAGAGATTTATTGGTTTACAGCCCTTACATATATTCAGGGGGACAGGAAATGAAGCAAGTATCTGAGCTTATTCTCCACTGTTTCTACCAACAGCTTAAAAGTAATGAATTTCTTCCCCCATATCCCTAGGACCAGCATCTCTAGCTCAATGGAAGAGGTGGACGTAATCAAGACATATCAAAAAAAGTGTGTACTCCAAGACAACTCCTATTTCCTCACAGCATGCGTTCCACAGGAGGCAGGGATAAACAAAAAGCAGTATCTTCATCTTTCATTACATATACATATGTTCAAGCTCAGGATCACTATGAATGGCCCAAGGACCCCAAATATTAGACGCCATCAAGAGGCTTTATGCTTAGGAAATGCAGGAGATTTGAGCGGCTCATTCTTAAAATGGAACACGTTCCTTCTTCCACTTGCTGATGTTTACAACAATTTTAGGTATTTCATATGAATTTATATCAATATAAAAGTCCATCTAATTTGAGTATAAGATAAAATTCTGCAAAAGTATTTCTGCTAATTTTTACTACTAACCATTGAACATATACATAAGTGTAGATTACTCCACATCCAACATTTGTTCAGCAGCTACTACTCTACACTAGGCGATTTGCTGCCCATGGAGAATACAGGGATAAAAGATAGACTTTGCCCTAGACAAGTACATGGTACAGTGGAGGGAAAGATAAGTAAACCAAAAATTACCCAACCATACTACGAGTGCTGTAACAGACAAGGGGTACAGCAGTGATAAAAGGACAAAGGGTACCTAATTAGTGGAGAGGGTTCAAGAACATTTCCCACAAAAGGTGACTGCTGCATCCTGAAGGACAAATAGACTGCTGGTAGGCAGGCAAGGTCATGCATAAGTTTTGGTTAATTCTGCTGGCTCTTACTTATTTCAGACCAGAATCAATCGTTGCTTTATGCTCACTTTCAACCCATTTACAACAAAATATTAGCATCCCACGACGTTTTGGATATAAAAGAAGGGAAAGAAGAATATGTTTATATTTGTTTATTTTTGTAAAGAGAAAAACAAGGATAAACCAAAAATAAATTTAAATGATCATGTATAGGAGTTGGTGGGAAGAGGGTGAAAGGGACAGGGAATGGAAGTGAAACTTCTGAGTGTTTATATACTTTTATAGTTCTGACTTATGAACAATGCTGCACGTTCAAAAAACAAAAAAGTCAATCAAAAAAGAAGAAAATCCAAAAATGTAATACATAGCTCCATTTGTTTCTGTTTGTATCAAATTGATAACCACAGAGAGAAAAATCATTTCAAGTAAATTTTGAACACAGCACCCAGACTGTAAACCTTTACCTGGCATAACATTCTAAGGGTAAAAAGAACTACAGGTGTCTCTTGGTATCCGCAGAGGACTGGTTCCAAGACACACTCCCATACCAAAAACTGAGATGCTCAAGTCACTTCCAGTCAGCCCTCTGTATCCACAGATGTGGAAACCGTGGATATGGAGGGCCAACAAAGAAATGCTGAACTTCACTTAGTAAGTTTGCTGTTGGCAGCAATATTAATGTAGTCATTCTAAAACGACTGTGATCGCCTTAACCAAGTGATCAAACTTAACATCACCAACAATGGAACCACCCATCATAACATGCCTCTTGTTATGAACTTTCCATTGAATCATTTCATCCATGTAGTATTCTTGCCAAAATGTCTAACTTGAACCATGTGGAAATAATCAGACAAATGCATTCTACAAGGCAAATGGTCTGGACGCTTCAAAAATGTTAATGTCATAAAAGCCAAAATCAAAAAGTGGGTGACTGTTCTAGATTAAAGGAGACTAAAGTGACATGACAACAAAATACAATACGTGATCCTTGACTAGTTCCTTGATCAAAAAGTAAAACCTCCACTCAAAAGCAATCAAGGACTTTCAGGGTCAATGGTTACATTTTAAGCATACAATAACAGTATTGTGATTATGCAGGAAAACTTCTTTGTTGTTAGGACATACATACTGAAATATTTAGGAGTGTCATTATGTCTACAACTTATTTCCAAATGGCTCAGAAAAATAAACAAATACATATGTAATATAACATACACATATATGAAAGAGAGAGACTGAGAAACAATTGCAAGCAGTAAAAATGTGGCAAAACCTAAGTGAAGATTTTATGAATGTTCACTCCATAAACAACTCTAAGTTTGAAATTTTTCAAAATAAATAGTTCGGGGGAAATATTAAGATCCCAACCACTACCATAGCTACTCTTCTTTGAAGGGGCCTAAGAAATTGAGTTTATCTTTCTCAGTGTAAGAACATTTAAAGGTAATTTCAAGAAAATGGTAAGATATTGAAGTTCACAAGACCTCAGCCTTAATTTCAACAATTCTTCAATGTCACCTGCAATGTTCATTTTAAGTGGAATCAACTTGAAAAATGTTTGCAAAAGCAGGTGAGTTTTAAAAGATGAGAAGGAAGATGAGAGGGGACGGGGATTGTAAGGAGGCTAAACACTATGAAACTTTGTCAGCATTTAACAGTGTCCTTGAGATCAACAATTATTATTTCATATTCTCTAATTAATGAAAAGATATGAAACTCTCTCTGGTCATTGATTAGAGTGAGATGTTTCTCAATAGACCAGGGCTAGTATTTAGGGATCAGCTCAAAGGCCATTCAGATACTGACCCAATGCCAATCAAAAACAAACCATTACCATACAACTTGGAGTTTGTTTTTCTGTCAACCCTGCAAGAGCTGGACAAGAGGCAACTCTGTAGGATCACCCCAGCAGGACCAACTCTGCTATAGTTTATGAAGGGCCATCAGATGCAGGGTTCCAACTTTGAGAAAAAGGAAGAGCAAGGCAAGTGGAGCCTGACTGCTGAGGAAGAGGCCCGAAGCTGGAGAACAATTCTGCAGAGGTTCCAGGCGGCTCTTATTAAGAAGCTCTCTGTTCCTGTTCCTCTCAAAATTGACAGCCTTCTGGAAGTTTTCCAGTGCCACAGCAGTTATGGTACATGTGTTATCGTAAACCCTATGAAATTACTGAGGTTGTTTTAAATATATTAGCTGTCCAGGAAAAGCACAGTGACTGCTCAAAAGCTGTACCTCCTAGGGCTTTGAGAGATTTCAACTTTTAGCTTGTATTTAGAGCTAAAAATTAAATGCTGGTCCATAGTTTATTTTATTTAGGTTTCTCAAATCAAAGAAAAATTAAGTTAAAGGTGATAATTTTTTTGGTCAAGAGGTAGGTTTAAAAAAAGAATAATGTCTTTACATAATCTTGTCCATTACTAACGTTCTGTAGGCTCTGGAGAACATAATGGTAACCACTTTGGCCAGGAAGATAAAGTCACATCAAAGATTATTTCAAGATAGAATATATTTAACATAGTTAATGTTTATTTAAATGTTAACTTACCATCTGTTCCTGAACATCCCTCTTTGCCTGGGAAAACCCCTGTTGTAACTCTTCAAGTAAGATCTCAGATGCTTGGGCTCTTAGGACAAGTGCAGAGATCTTGAAAGAAAAAAAAAATTCATACACAGAGAATTTAGTTAGGAATCTGGTTATTCTGAAACTAACTCTTCCATCTCCTGCTTATTTAATGTCCGGAACTGATTTTATTAGTTCATCAAACCCCACTCATCTATCATTCAACAGATATGTGTGCATCTACTGGGTACAAAGCCTCAGCCTTTCAGATGACACAAAGCAGTACCCAAAGTCCCCAGGGGTCATACGCTGCCATACATGAACAACAGCATTATATGCGTCTCTAGACATAGATACTAATCCATGTGACACAGTTATAAATATTATTCTTAAAGGAGCTAATTAAAAATCAATAAAAAATTTGAAACTCTGTCCACGTCCACAAAAAAACCCCAGTTTAAAGGATAAATGAATCTTCCTAACTAGCTTAACTAGCAGTATTCTAAGGTGGTTTACTTAAGAGCAAAAGACACATGATAAACTCTCTTGAATTAGTTTTAGTGTTCCTGACGAGGGGTTTATGTGAAAGTTGATGACTCATACATAAGAGTTATAAAATAAATCAAAATAAATTTGTTTAGACATTTAAAAAATGATTATTGTCAGAATTTTGTTTCCAGTAGTGGCAGAATAGGTGATGTGAACCAACCTTCCTGCCAATTAAGAAAACCAGACAAAAATATGAAAGACACCTACATGAAGGCATGGGAGAACAAGGCAGAAAAGAATCACAGAGCCAAGGACCAGAATGAAGACACATGGAGAACTGGGTGCAGCATCTGAACAGCTCTTCTCCAGAAGCATGTGCCAACTCCAAAAGAAGTAGAGGCAGCACTGAGAAGCTGAGCAGAGCGTCTGAAAACCCCAGCACAGGGTGGCAAAAGTTAAGAGTCCAAGACCCAATACACAAAGGGATCCCTGGTAAACACCCTGCACTTTGGACTGGGTCTCCAAAGGGACACACCCTATAGTAAGGGAAGAAGTTAAAATAATCCAACCTTCACAACTTCATATAATCTCAATTCCCATAAATGAATTAAGGTGATCCAGGATTGTTAGTACAACTAGTTGCCTGCCTCTCATAAGAAAAATGGCTTTATTTCAACAATTTTCACATATAATGTCTAGTACCTCAAGTTAAGAATGCATAAGGGAAGACTATGATAGGGACTTCCCTGGTGGCGCAGTGTTTAAGAAGCCACCTGCCAATGCAGGGGACACAGGTTTGAGCCCTGGTCTGGGAAGGTCCCACATGCCGCAAAGCAACTAAGCTCATGTGCCACAATTACTGAGTGTGTGCTCTAGAGCCTGCAAGCCACACTACTGTAGCCCGTGCTCCACAACAAGAAACCACTGCAATGAGAAGCCTGCGCAACACAACAAAGAGTAGCCCCCATCTGCTGCAACTAGAGAAAGCCCGTGCCCAGCAACGAAGACCCAACACAGCCAAAAATTAATTAAAAATAAATAAAAGACTATGATAAAAAACAAAACAGATAACAAAAAGAGAGCTACAATGAATCCAGATATGTTATTAGAAGCAGACTTTAAAATAACTGTATTTGATCTGTTCAGAAATTTAGAACCACCAGAGAAATGGAAACGATGAAAAATAACCAAATGGAAATAAACTTAAAAAATCAATTATCCAAATTAAAAATACAATGGATGAGTTTAACAGATTAGGCCTATTTGAAGAGAAAATTAGTGATATGAAGATAATAAACAAAGACAAAAACGATGGGAAATACAGAAGAGAGATTAAAGAAGCCATGCAGATGCAATGCGAACATCTAACATATACAAATATTTGAAGAAGTAACAGCCAATGGAAATAGCTGGTAGAGCTAAAAATATACCTGTGCAAAAACTCAAAAATTCCGTAATTTCACTACTATGTATACTCGAGAGAAATAAGTCCACATGTCCACTAAAAGACATGTACAAGAA
This sequence comes from Phocoena phocoena, assembly GCF_963924675.1. Lineage (NCBI taxonomy): Eukaryota > Metazoa > Chordata > Mammalia > Artiodactyla > Phocoenidae > Phocoena > Phocoena phocoena. The sequence goes on from NC_089237.1 coordinate 49,977,423, forward strand.
TGTTAAAAAATGTATTCATTCACAATATCCAAAAACCAGACACAATCCAAATATCTCTCAACTGTAGAATGGATAAATGAATTATGGTATACTCATGTTATAGAATATACACAGCATTAAAATCTAACTACTGAGACACAGAACAATATGGATAAGTCTCACAGACATAATGACCCAACAGACCAGATGCAAAAGGCTACATACTATATGATTCCATTTATATGAAGTCCAGCAACAAGCAATTCTAAAACATAGCGTTAACAGTTAGAATACTGGCTACCTCTAAGAACAGGCAGGTGGGGTATTTACTTATTAGTAAAGAACATGAGCGTATTAGAAATGTTCAGTATCTTGATGCAGATGATGATTTATTACCCTAGTAAAATTTTTCACACATTAAAATCCACCAAATTGTACACTTGAGATTTATGCACTTTGTGTTTATCTCAATAAAAACAAATTTTTAAAGAGACATATGGCTGAGAATATTCCAATCACGGTATAAGACATTAACTCAGAGATCCAAGAAACCCTGTGAACTCCAAACAGCAGAAATATGAAGAAAGACGCACCTAGGTATATAGCACAGTAAAACTGTTAATAACAAAAGCCAAAACGAACATCTTTACAACAGCCACGGAAAAAATAACATTTCACCTTCAAAGGAACAACAATAAGACTTACAGCTGACTTCTCATCAGAAACATGGAAGCCAGAAGCAATGGAATAAGAACTTCAAAGTGCTGAAAGAAAATATCATAAATACTCAGAATTCTATACCTGACCACAGAGTATCCTTTTTGAATGAAGGTGGAAAGAAAAAGATATGTCTAATAAACAAAAATATGAGAGAACGGAGACTTTTGGCACTGTCCAAGATGGACTAAGCCCACCAAGGCCATTCTCTCCCCTTATTACAACTAAAAACTCTGGAAAAAATACAAAAAGCAACTACCTGAGGACTCTAAAACATAAGCAAAAGCAGACAGTTTAGGGAGGGAAATCAAAACGGGAAGAAACAATTCATACTGCAGTTTACTACTTATTTGGGTTTTTTTCCCCTATTTTCTGCCAGCATGAATCTGAGAGCTGCCCCAGTTGTGAAGCCACAACAGATGCAGCAGCACAGGACAAACAACTGTTTTTCTGATCACAGGGCCACGACAGGGGACCCATGAGCTGACAAGTAGAGTGGTACTGAGAGAAAAGAGCTACAAAAAGGATCCCCTAATTCTGTGCATGAACCAGCACAAGTCTCACACTGACCCCTGAGCTATATACATACATGGACACGTCCAAAGGAGCACTGCAAAGGCTTTTAAAAATGAACTGACATTAGAACTACCTACTACAGAAGGCAAGACAGAACTTATGAACGAACCTAATCAGGTTAACAGAACTGAGAGTCTCACAATAAAATATTCATAATCTCCAAGATCAATCTAAAAGTACTTGACATAGAAAGAATCAGGAAAATGTGGCCAATTCTCAAGAGGAAAGAAAATCAACACATGCCAACTCCATGATGACCTAGGTTGGACTTACCAAAGACTTTAAAGTAGCTATTGTAACTATGCTGCCTGGTGTAAAGGTAAATACTGTTGAAACGAATGAAAACATAGTTCTCAGCAGAGAAAAACTTTTATAGTTTTTAGAAACTATATGTTTCTAAACTGTAAAGTTTCTAACTTTATGTTTCTTTTAAAGAAACAAATGAAAAATTTACTATAAATTACAGCACAGAATCTGGCACAAAAATAGGCAAATAGACTAATCAAATAAAAGAGTCCTCAAACTGACCCACACATGTACATTCACTTGATAGTTAACAAAGATGATCTTGCACAGCAGTGAGAAAAAGGTGACCTTTTCACTAAATGGTACAGGAACCGACTCTCCATATGAAAAAATAAAATAAAAATTTACCCATATCTACAGCTTATACATAAAAGTCAGTTCTAGATGGATTTTAGATATAAATATGAGTGGCTATAAACAATGAAGCTTCTACAAAACACATGAAAATATCTTCATATAACCCCAGGGTAAGAAAATATTCTTCTAAAAACCAGGATAAAAATCACTCATCATAAAGAAAAGATCAATAAATTTGACTACATTAAAATTAAGAACTTCTGTTCATCAAAAGACACCATTAAAATAATGAAAATCTAAGGTACTGAGTAGAAGACATTTGGGACACATCACCAAAAGGCTCTAATAAGATTATATAAAGAACTCCTATCAGAAAAGTGGGAAAAAAAAAAAAGACAACCCAATAAAATATCAAGCATAAGACTTGAAAAGTAATTTCAAACACACAAACAAGCACACACACACACACACACACACACACACACACACACACACACGATATCCCAATGGCTAACAGACATGAAAAATGCTAAATAACCTCAATGGTCGTAAGAGAAATGCAAACTAAGCCACCATGAAATGCCATTACACACCCACCAAAATGGCTATAATTAAAATAACACAAAATGAAGTCTGTCGAGACTGCAGACCCACAGGAATTCTTCTCATACATTGCTGGGGAGAGTATAAATTCATACAACCACTTTCTGGCACTATTATCTCCAAAAGTTGACATACATTTTGAACATTTTGACCCAGGCATTCCACTCCTAAGCACATACCCAGCAGCAACATGTGCAACAAGCTCTATACAGAAATTTCAAAGTAGAATTATTCATAATATCCCACAACTGGAAACAACCCAAATGCTCATAACATTAAGATGGATAAATTATATCCATACAATGGTACGAGTATACAACAATGAAAATAACAACTACCACACACATTTGTGAGTAGGAACCTCACAATGTTGAATGGAGGAAGACAAACACAATGAATGACTGTGTCATTCATTGAATAGGGACTATATGATTCATTTGTTAAAATAAGAAAGCAGACAAAGCTAATCTAATGGTGTTCGACATTAGGACTGTAATTACCTCTAGGGAGGAAGTAGTAAGTGGAGGGGGAAAGTGAGGGCTTCTGGGCTACTAGCTAATTTTCTATTACTCGATCTTGGTGGTTACACAGATGTTAGTTCAGATGTGTTTGGTACATCTGTATACGGTCACGTTTTTTCCTATGCATGGTATTTTTCAAAAAGTCAAAAAGAAGATAACTAGCATCTTTCTTGTCAGCAGGTTTCTTGTGCAGCAGAAAAACCTAATAAAAATCCAAGGGGAAAAGAGAACCAGAGCCTCCTGATATTTACTAACGAGTTATTGCAAAAGTTACTTTCCTTAAATCTGTAAAACAGACACCAGAGAAAGATCAGTTTGAGATATTCTTATCTGAGGGAAAACAGAACTCCCAGATCTTTAGGGCAAGAAAGAAACCTTACTAGGTTTTCAAAACGCTTGTATTTAAACAACTCAGTCATCTCCCAGGGGCCACATTCTAAAACCCTCACTTACCTGGTGACTTGAATCTTCAGTGCTCTGCTTTATGAAGTCTTCCAGCTCCTGTTTATCTCTCATTGTCTTCTCTAACTGGTCATTTGCTTGCCTTAGCATCACCTGTAGCTTTTTCACCTATGCAATTTTAAACGTCAATTAGAAAGAAGTACCAGAATTTTCATAAATTTAAAAAAAAATCCCTACCTCCAGAAAATTTTTTTAAACCTAATCTTTTTTCCTGAGAAACAAATTTGTCAATTTGGGAAAAAATTGAGATGAATTACCTCATTCGACAACTATACTGTGCTTTACAGTTAACAAAACATTTTTCATATCCATTATCTCATTTGAAAATATCTGCTTTTCCTCCTGGGTCTTCTAGGCTAGGGCACTGGCCTCCCTGACTCTATCTTCTGCTGCCAATCTATAATCCACTCTAACACAATAAATATTTCTAAAATGAAAGTCAAATCATATTATTTCCCTACTTAAAATCCTTAAATGCCTCCCAAAGTCTTCAGGGTAAAATTTAAATCCCTTCAGTCATCACACCCCTCCCTCCATAATCTCATCATGGCCTTCCCTTTGTAGCTTCCTCTCCCACTATTTTCCCCCCACTCTCTCTCCACTCTCTTTCTCTCTCTCTCTCACACAACCCCCCCTTATGCCCAGCCACATAAACTATTCATACTTCCTAGAACACACAATTTTCCTTCATAACTGTTCCTTTGTATACATTTCCTCTCCTTGAACACCCCTTCTCCACTTCTTTTCCTAATTAATTTTTACTCTAGCTCTAAAACAAACTTAGCTGAACTGTTACCTTCCCTAGTTAACAGCCCATAGTTAATTTAGATGCCTCTGCTCATCCTCTAGTTCTACTTGTACATGTACAGGAACAAACCATATTGAACTGATGGCTTGGATTGCAAGACTGAAAGCTCCCTATGGGCAGTACGGTGTTCTCTCTGTATCTGAATACTCAGAACCCAGCGAAGTGCCTGCACAGATGAAGCAAGAGTAAAATGTCTATTGACACGACTATGGAATCCAAGATACCCCATTCCTATACCACACTATCAGAGACCAACTACTGATATAGAGGCTTCACAAATAGCTTTAGAAATTTACCTCTAAGCCATCTAAAAAATAAAGCATATATAGAGAAAATTAACGCCAAAGGCATCTGAAATTTAATTAAACCATCATTCTAACCTGCTTAAGCTTATTTTGAAGACTAGGGTAACACTCTCCATAATAACCAAAGAACAATTTGGAAATATAAGAAAAAAGTTATTTTTTCCTTACATATACTTTCACAAGTTTACTCTCATGAAGTTCTACATCATTTCCTAAATGTTAGCAGGGAACCCATTATTAGGCACTGTATTTGGAAAGGTACTTGTCAGTTTCAGCATACCTAATCTACCAAATCTTAATTTCTGTGACCCTGCAAATTAAACTTACTTCAACAAATTTATGACAAGGATTAGGCAATAAGCAATGAAGAGTACAAACACTGATTAATGTAATATCCAATTAAGTTTTATCCAATTAGAAGCAACAGTCAACCCAACCCCTTATCTCCCTAAATCTCTGTATCATAAAGCACTTTCCAAGTGCATGCATTCCTGACAATAACACTTCTAGGCCTTGGGCAGAAGGAACAGGTTGGGAGAGGAGATATGCCAGCTGAGCTGACCTGTGTGGTATTGGGCAAGCTAATGAAGCAAAGACACACAAAAGCAAAAATTCTATAGTGTGCTCCCACTGGAAATGTAACTGATGTTGCACGTACCAGATTATTTCAGACTTAACAAGATGAATATACTTCATAAAGCAAATTGGGAGGGGTGAAGGGCAATTAATTCAACACCTCCAATGAAAACTACAACAGCTCACCAATTTCGCACACCCCAAAAGAAACTCACCTGGTCTCTTGTTTCAGCCTCTTGAATCTGAATTCCTTGTAACTGTTTTTCATAATTGGAACACATATCACAACGTCTACCAAGTTTATTTCCAGCATTATGTACCTGAAGGGCACCAAAATTACCTCTTATCAGGCAGAACAAAACAAGTCTACATCACATACTTGAGGAACACGTGCAGTCTTACCTATGTTACTCAAAGTAGAAAATGGAGTAAACAATTTATTCAGGGACTTATGGCAAGTAGTTACAATAGAGAGCTGGATTCTAAAAAATCGTAAGTCCAATATAAGTATGACAGGAAAACAAGGGACACAACTTTATCATCAAGAGGCTAAGGGCCACAAAACACCGCATTTGAGGGAAACACAAGGAAAGCAAAAGGTACTACACCATGGCACTCACAATTTAAATCAATACTACCCAACAAGGGAGGGGATGGGGAAGGGTGGAGTGCAAATTAACCATTTCACCAGCTCCAAGCACAAAGGAGGTATGAAACAATTAAATAGCACCTTCCCAAACGTTCTGCATGAGACCAAGGAGAACAGTTTCTTTCAGGCTTAATAAGCTGTACCACTTGCTAATCAACAGCTTCTTTAAAGAGAAGTAGCCCTGAGTAAAAGAAAGCACTGGAAGTCATGAAACCTGTATCCTAACCCAGGTTTTGCTACTAAGTCGAAGGGGAAACTTGAGCAACTCATTTGACCTTTCTGAGCCAGATAAGTTGGAGAAAATCATGCCCTGATTGTCTCATTATTATCAAGAAGCTCAAAGAGAAGAGGTCTGTGAAAAGGCTTTGTAATCTGTAAAGCACTATGCAAATACATATTTAAGTTTTTATCTCCTAATCCTACTTCTGAGCTTGCAAATATTATTAGGGGGAAAATTAACCTCATTAAAGGTTGCCTTCCCTTCTCTCCCATATTTTCCACCCCCTCCTTAAACTCATTCTAAGCATCAACTGCTGAAAAGCATTTGTACTTTAGACCTCAAGGAAAGATGAAAGAATATGCATCTTGGAATACACTGAGATTATAGAAAACTGCAAGGAAACCAAATTCGGGCTACACAAAGTTAGCTATGCTATTCAAGCAGATCGCTCCAACTTAAAGAGATGTGACTTCAGGTGGAGAAGTTCACACTTAACACAATCAGCTAGTCAGTTCCCTCCTCTGTCATAATCACCAGGAACAGCCAAAGCAGACAATGATAAGGGTCAGACAATATAGGTTAACACTCATTTGCTGGCAACAAGTGCGAGCATTGACTCCAGGGACCATCTCTTGAATGAACAATAAATCCAGAGCTACCCAGTATCCCTCAAAGTGAGCAGAGGAGAAGCCAGGAAGATAACTCACCTCTTTCTGCAGGAGATTCCATTCTGTCTCACTGACTAAGCGGTAACCACTGGGAGACACATAAGCACTTTCCATACCCTGTGTGACACTAGACAGGAGGGATGCTGTTTCTTCTTGTTCTGGTGTCATCGCCTTGATTGCTCTTTCCTGATCTTTGGTTAACATAAACCCACTTGGCATTTGCAGTGACCCAAGGGAGGCGGTATCAAAGTTCTCAGTCACCGAATCTGCTCCTACTAACGGTCCAAAATCTGATTCGTCCAGGTTCCCAGCAGATTTTGCTTTGTAGTTATAGCCTAAAGCTTTGGATTGCAGTGAGCCTGAGGTTCCCAAGCTGTCTGTAGACTGTGCTCTCCTGAGTCCATCTTTAAACATGTCATTGTCTGATTTACTGAATGGATCCCCGGATGGCAACAGTAAGTCTGCATCTAAAGAATGGACTGAACCATGGGTGCTATCTAAATGCTCCTGAAATGTGAAAAATACATTGCCAGTTAGACAATTCCTGATATTTTCAAAGAGAAAAACTACCATATTTTATAAAGTATTTTGCCACACGTTACACATGACAATCTTTAGTGTGCTGCCTTCATATATTCATTGAACAAACATTTATTGAGTGTCTTCTATATCCTGGGCACTAAACCAAGCACTCAGGATACAAATGTGAACAATCTCTGACTTCAAAATGCTTAGTTTCATGAAAAAAATAAACAAGTGAACCAAGTAAACAGGCTATTAGAATATCATATTCAATAAAATGACAGGCTACAGCTATGTACTGAATGCTCTGGGAGCTCAAGGAGAGGAATTCAGCCCAGACATAAGAATCAGGGAAGGTCTCCTGAAATTCAGTATTGGGTATATGGAACACGAGGTGCCTGCTGTATATCCAAGTACAGACGTCCACCCAATAGAGGGACAAAGAAGTCTTTAGATAAGAGACTTGGGAGTAACCACTATAAAGTAATAATTAAAGCCACGGCAGCAAATCAGAACACTTAGGATGAGTCTGGAGGATATGAAGAAAGCCAAGGGCAAGGCCCTGAGAAACATCAATTTTGTCCATTTTGGGGACGGACAGAGGAAGGAGTACCCAGAACAGAAGGGAAATGAGGATAATGTTGTACGCTAGAAACTAAGTTTCAAGCAAGGTGTAATCAACATGTTAAATAAGGCTGCATCAAGTGAAAGAAGCCAGACGCAAACGGTCACACACTGTAGGATTCCATCTCTATGAAATACCCAGAATAAGTAAATCCACAGGGACCAAAAACAAATTAGTGACTGCCAGAGGTTAAAGGGAAAGGAGAGTAGGGAGTGACTCCTTAGTGATATAAGGGGTCTCGTCTCTTTTGGGGGCAATGACAATCTTCTGAAACTAGACAGGTAATGGTTGCACAACATTGTAAATGTACTAAAGGCCACTGAATTGCACGTTTTAAATGGTTAATTTTTTGTTGTGTGAATTCCATTTCAATTCTTTTTTAATGTGGTGCGGCACACTCCCAAAGTCAAAACAGCACACCAGTACCATGCTAGCACAGTCTGTAGGAAAATCAGAAAGCAAGGAAAATGTAGCAAGTTTTTCTTGAAACCAAATTTATTCAATTTAAAGAACTGGCTTTTATTTTAAGATACTATCCTTTCTACGTTTTGTTGTTAAATGCCCTTCTTTTCATGAACTGGAAAAGACTAAAATACAGATTATTTTTCAATGTTTTAAAAATATCCTTACTTGGTATAATAAAAAGTTGACAACTTTTATGTTAATTCCTCCATTTACTTCTTTTTAAAGTTCTTTTTTAAGGTTTTTTAATCTGTGAAATTCCGATGGCTGAGGAACACAAATCTAGTATACACTGAGCTAGCTATGGCAAAGGTCCCAAATAAGCACCCTAATAAAAATTGGAGAGCGAGCATTCTGTTAGCTTATAAAGGAACACGACATCTAATGCTATCATATATTAACACAATGCTACTGTGACACCAAAGAAGGAAGGGGATAGGGGCAAGAAAGTTGTGAGGGACATTTAAAAAACACCAGACTACCATGCTGATAACAATACTTATAAGGAACATATACTTGTAGGGGTATGTAAACTGTTACACTGTTTCTGAAAGATGATTCAACAATATGTTTGCTTATGCTCTTAAACTCAGCAGTTCTCTTCCCAAGAACTTACATGAAGGGAGTAATCAGATAAATCCATGACTTTTATACAAAGAAGAATTATATATAATAGCATTATGGCATTACTCATAATAATGAAAATTTTTTTTACTAGTGAAAAATGAAACAATTGACTATCTGTTAGTGTGTTAATCATGCTTGTTTTCTATATTTTATGATGTTTATGAACTTCTGAAGGCCTTGCTGGCTGAGGAGAGACTGCCTCTTCCAAACTAGCTAATTCCTAGAAATAATAAACAACTTACCTATGAATATGTCTTTCACATCTAAATCAGCCAATCTCAAGTCGATACTCCCAACCAACTCCTTTATCTAACTCTTACACACCAAGCCAGTATTTCCCCTGCTCTAAATCAACCCAGGGCCAGGTACCAGAAAACTGAAGATAGACTCTATGCCCCAAAGCCCACTGGATTTATTCAAACTAGCCAGTCCTATGCTATTTACCCTGCCCTACCTTTCCCTCAAAACTCCCAATAATGGCTGTGGTCCATGCTTTCCCCTTACTCCTGCTTTTACTTCATGACCAACTCTGGTGCTTCTCCATGTGACTCTGCACAGTGTACCATGACTCTCATTTCTAGAGGGACTGTAACATTAAACTTTTTGTTCAATGGCATTAACCTCTCTATGTCACCACTTGGTCACCTTTATAAATTAAAACCTGGGCACAAATCAATTTGTAGGAGACTAAGGAATTATCGTACATTTACATGCTGAAATACTGTTAGTCATTAAATATAATTGTGGGGGAAAACACTTACTGATGTGCCAAAACCTTTAAAGACAGATTTAAGTGGGGGGAAAAAATGTACATAAAACATCATGTACAGTTACAATCTGTATTATGTTTTAAAAGTACAAATAGAAACACACATATGTTACCTTTGGAAATGGAAAAAGAGGGAAAGGAGAGGTACATACCAAAATGTTAGTGGTGGTATCTCTGGCTAGTAGAATTTATTAGTTATTTTTATTTTGTATGACTTTCTGTACTTTCCAAATTTTCCATAATGAATACATATTACTTTTGTGGTGAGAAAAGCATATTCTAAGCATTTAGGTTAAAGAAGATATAGGGTCCTACAAATTTTAAGTGGCTTTAGCAATATACCTAAGTCTCCAAAGCATTCCACATTAACTTTAAATCAACAGGCTAAAGTAAACTGTCACTGCCTCTCAATACAAAACAAGTACATTCAACATTCAAACTGCAAAACATCAGATCTGAAAGGCTATATTTCAATGTCAGAAAATGTTATGCACAATATACAGTATAAATCTGTTAAAACACTATTAAAAAATTTTAAGTGCTTCACTGTAAATCACAACAAATTTCCTTTTCCTGTTTTCCTGCTAAAATATATTTTTTTTAAGTTTGAAACTTTGCCAAACATTGCTGGATGCAGGACTGCGTGATATTTGGCAGTACGCAAAAATTGAGACATTCTCTTGGAAGTCTATTTAAAAAAAAAGACAAAGCAGAATCAGGGCAAGGTTCTCAGCGTATGAGCCAAGAGAAAGAATGTACAAAAACAATTACATCATACTTTTCAGTGTCCACTAGGATTTTTTTAAAGTATTTTTTCAATGTCAAATAATCCATAAACATGGAAATACGAGCCACCAGCAAGTAGATTTTACATGGCTCAGTGTAAATCTGCAAACTAAACAGAAACATAATACCTTTGAAAGTGAGAAAAGACCCTTATCCAATTTACCTGAAACTGGTTCACCAGGCAGGGAAAGGAGGTAGTTGGGGGGGGAGTAAGTATGAATCTCTAAACAGCAGGGACAGTATAAACAATGCATATGAGCATGGACAGCTAGTAGAAACGTCTGGCTGTGATGAAGTGGAGAGTATGCTAAGGCTGGAAGGGTCAATTCAACTCCAAAGGCCCTTGTATGGCAAGCTGGGGAACTTAGTTTTTACCCTAAAGTCAATTAACAGAAGCATTTCCTTCCCTGAAGAAGAGATATCAGCTTGAGTCTTGAAGGATGAATAGAAGAATTCCAGAACTCAGAAAGGCAGAGGGACGTAAGCATTCCAGGTAAAAGAACCAATGTGCAAGGCAGAGAGTATAGCACAAGATGAGCAATGTGGCTAAAAGAGAGTGCATATTATGAAGGGTCTTGACTGTCTGAGTGAGGAAGTTGCACTTAATTATGTACGTAATGGGAGTGAGTGGTGGTTCTGACTAGGGGAGTAGCCTGACTATAGCTGCACTTAAGAAAAATAAATCTGACAGTAATGCTGAGGGTACAGTGGAATGGGACAGGCTGAAGACAGAAAATGTAATGAGGAGGCCCTTGCCACATGTGGGTGAGAGGCGATGAGGCCACAGGAACACCACTTTACACTTTCCACCTCCAGGTCTCTCTACTCTGCCCATTCCCAATACCTGAAATGTTCTACCCTACTCCATCACAATCTGCCAAACCCCACACACTCTTCTCAGGGCTTAAGATCTAATACCTGATAATACTCAAATACAGGCCATAGAGAATTAAGTGTTTCAATACTTTAGATAAAATCTCTTTTAAACAAAAGCTCAAAGTATTAGAAACATTTATTCATATCAAAAAAGATTTTGCAGATATTATTTAAATTTTCTTCTAACGTTTTAATTTTGGAACTGCTAGAAAAAAGAACGTCTAATTGTTTCGCAGACCATGAGAGAAACTGCATGTTTCAAATTGTACTACCTATAATACTGTAAAAACAGTTGAAAATAAAGTATTATCACTTTATCTAATTTTCAGCTAGTAGCTACTACCCACTTCCCATATGAACAATGTAACTAACTGATGTATGAGAAGCTAAAAATGGTTAACACTGTGTATACGATGATTTTAATTATAGATTCATTATACCTCCTCATTTGATAACTGGGCTGAAGATTCTTCATGAGTTAAAGCACACACTACTGGTATTTTTATTTCTTCCTCAACATTTGTTTTCTTATGATCCTTTCTCTTACTAAGTCTTTGTTGTTCATCTTCCTCCTAAAAGTTAGGAAGAAAAAATACATATTACCCAGGTAATCTATACTTAATGATTCCCACAGTTCTTTAACCACTCAAAACAAATATACAAGTATACTACATGAAGGCAAAACAAAAGAGAGCAAATCACCCACCTCTTCTTCAAGTGATTTGAGAAAGAAAATTTACATAGAATGTTCCTTCGGCTTATTATGTAAAACAAATAGGAAAAAGTTACAGCATTACACATCCATTTGAAACATGTACAAACTTATATGAAATACCAATGAATGATTGAAGCTGATGTAATAATTCACTCAACAAAGATCAAAGATACCTTCAATGCCCCCCCGCAAAACACTCTAGTGGGGAGGGACAAATACACGATTACATCACTATATAAGCATGTACAAGGTTCTATAGGAGCGAAAACAAAAGATTTCATCTGAGGGAGCTAGAAAGGGGGGCCGAAAGAAGGTAACACTTGAGCTGGATCTTGAAGAATCAGTAAGATGAGTGCCAATTGTGTGAGAGGAGACAAGCAAGGGTTCCAGGGAGAAAAGAAGTATGTAAAAGGGAGAGGGGCAAGGAAGAGCAGGCATGTGGGGAATACTGAATAATCTCATGTGACTAAAAAAGGGCAGGCACATGAGTAGTGAGGTACATTGAGAAGGGGGTGGTGATTAAGTGCTTAGACTCTGGAATCAGAGATTAGTCAACCCTCAGATAGGCCATTAGTCCCTATCTCATATGGGAACTTTTGTTGTGTGTTTTTCTGTTTTGGGAACCACATGAGATAAAGCTTTACATATAAAGCCTTAGCACAACGCTGGCGCATAGGCCTTAAATGACCAGTTCTGGAATTTAGACTATTCTAATGGGAAGCAGGAAAAGCATGATTGTATCTGTACTTTAGAATCTAAATCCTCAAGTTGACTGTGTCTACACACAAGATGAATGAATCAATTAAGAGAAAAGAAATTTAAAAAGGAAGAAGCTTCTGAAAAACAAAATCTAACCTAAGTTACACAAGATAATTTAAAATATTTCTTACAGTACCTACAAAAGCTTCTACACAGCTATCCTAGGGAAATATTTGCACACATACACAACATAGTATAGGATATTAGCTGCAAAACTATTTGAAATGACAAAAAAAAAAAAGAAGAAGAAACCATCTAGATGCCCACTACAAAGAGATGGATTAAATCAAATATAGTACATCCATGTTACCAGCTAACAAGAATGAGATAGATCTCTAAAGTGAAAATATATCCAAGATGATGCTTATGAGAAAAATAAGCTACAGAATAAATACTTATACTATGATTTCAGTTGTATGGGGGGAAAAAAAAGAAAACTGAATATACACTTATAAACACATATAAGTGGTGTGGAATACTACCTTCCAAACTGATTATTCCTGATTACAAAAGGGGTTATTTCTGCGAAGGAAGTATGTGAGATGTCAAGGGAGATTTTCACTTTATCACTTTATTTTTTCACTTTGTATTTAAACCAAAATATTTTAACATGAGAATGTATTTATGTATTACTCATATAATTTAAATAATTGTTTTTTAAGATAAGGAGAAAACAGGATCCTGGGTATGCAGCCCTCTAGACACCTGCCTTTTCATATCACTCAGCCTCTCCATCCCCACCCATCACTGTCTAATAAGGCTTTTAGAGCAATGTCACAAAAGACATGGCCTGGATTAACACAATTCAGGAGCCCTAGGAGAACTGGACAGAACTGCAGAGAAAGATTTTCTCAGAAATATGCACTACTGCATCCTGCAGACTGAAGAGGATCATTTCTAAATCAGTTCTTCCCCTTCCCCCCAGACAAGGCCATTTCTAAAGTTGAAAAGCAAAATCCCTCAAATGTAGCTATTATGTTTTTTGAAATGGCATACATCAACTTTGTTTCAGGCTTAAGTCAATCTATAATATACATAAAGAAATATGATCATGTGTCGGGGTGGAGTGGTTTATTAACAAGGCAAACAAGTCCTACAAAACTGGTATTCACCTGATCTTTCTTCTTCAGTTCTTCAACTTGTCGGAGCTGTTCTGAAGTTAGCACAATTTCCATTCGCTGCATGTCCCTCATCAGCAAACGCTGAGATTCCAGGAACTGGTCATTGGCCTTCTGCCACGTGTGTTTCAACTGGTTGTGCTGCTGTCGCTCTTGCTCCAAGAGATGGCATACTGTTTAGGAATCCCCCAATCAAAAACACTGAATTTTAATGGCAGGCAATTTCTTTAACATAGGACTAACTAAACTAGACCTGACCAAAGGTCCACCCGGTCTGGGATTCTGCCTCTGACAAGAACCCAGGGGCAACCTGCCATAGGACAAGGCAGCTGTCCCCACACCACCTGTCTAAGCAGAGTCTCCCAAAGTGTGTTCCTAGGAAGAGCAACATGTGAAAAAAAGACTTCTGTGCTCAGTGAGTTTCAGAAACCTTGGGATAAAAACTTTTTTTTAAAGATTTCTTTACTGCAGGACTTTGAACTCAGGGTCTTAAGTATGTCTGTGTTCTCTTGTAAGCTGATATATAATACAATACCTCCCAAATTTATTTGACAAAAAAATCCTTTCCACAGTGCCACTCACGTAACAAATGTTCTAGGGAATACAATTTGGGAAACATTGCTCTAAAGGGAAAACAGATAGTAACCACTCCTAATTGTCTTTAATACACTCTGAATAAATCTTGTTATCCAGGAATCCTTCTTGAGTCCATTTAGTTTTGACCTCTCAGGATAAGTCAAAGAATCTTTGTAAATGCTTGTGTTACTGATATTCATCAGCTCAGCCATCTTCTTTGGGGAAAAAAAGAATAGATGGTATCATCTATCAGCCCATCTACCCAGTTACCCAAGCCAGAAACCTGAGAGACAACTCATACTTCTGACTTTTCCTCACCCAACACATTCAACTGTGACAGAGGCCTACTAATGCTACTTCCTGTGTGATATGACACTCCATCTTCTGCCTTCTGCCTTAGATTTAGGACTTAGACAACTACAACAGGAGTCTCTTCAGAACCCTTCCTGCCATTCGTCTGGCCCTCTGTATTCTATCCTCCACACTGCTGTAAAACTGAACTCTCTAGAAGGTAAAACATTACCACTCTCAAGCTTAAAACCCTTCAGAGAAGCCAGACACAAAAGGCCTCATACTATGTAATCCCATTTATACAGAAGTGCAGAATAGGCAAATCTATAGAGACAGAAAGTAGATTAGTGGTAGCCAGGGGCTGGGGGGAAGAAGAGAATAGGGAATGACGGGGAATGGGTACAAAATTTCTTTTTGGAGTAATGAAAATGTTCTGGAGGTAGGTAGTGCTGATGGTGTACAACTTTGTGAATATATTAAACATCACTGAACAGGTACCTTATCTCGGTAAAGCTGTTATTTAGGACAAGAAATATTTCTAAATCCTTCAGAGCCTCCTTATTACCAATACGATAAAATCCAGAATCCTTAGCATAAGGTCTCCAGGATCTGGCCCATGTCTACCTCTCCTGTCTCACATTTTGCTCCAATGCCTATTGCATTTTAATCTTGCTGAACTATATTTCTTACACCTTGTTATTATTGTAACACCTTGTTACACCACATGCAAATGGCCTTGAATGCCATGCTCCTCTCTGACGACCTGACAAACACCTACCTATCTTTCAAAACTCCAGTTAACAACCTCTTTTAAGAAGCCTATTCATGGCACCGTTGCCTCCTAACACACTTCCTAGCACATATGACATGAAACTGCACTGCACTTGGTTGCATATCTAATTTCCCCAATTTAGGCTCTAATTTACACTGCTGCTCAATTTTTAACTATCTTCTTTTCACGTAAATACTACTTTTTTGGTATGAATGTCTCAGTAGAAATTACTCTACCCCCTTACTCATTTTAGTGAAACTTCTCAGATACTTCTCCAGGTATATTAGGAAGGTCTGGTAGTCTTGCACTATTTCTGGAAGGGTTGGGACACATAGGTTAAACAGAAAGTCCTTTTTCTTCTGGACATCCTTTCAGAGTTTGAGTGTCTTTTTGACTGCAACAGCACTTTTGAAAAGCATTTCCTGAGAGCCAAAGACTCAAACACTAGATTACTTTAATAACATTTTATAAAATAATTCTGTAGGCTTATATAATTTCAACTTCCCACTATTTGGAATAATAACCTAACTCCTATGCAAACCTGAATTATTTATGGAAGAGCTATATTTTCCATGACCACAGTCCTAAATTTTCATATTAAAACATGTTACTAGTATAACCTGCAATGAATATAAGATTTCAAGAGGTCCATGCATTTAGATGAGGTAAAAATTTAGATCTTTATTTTCACTAACCTCTAACTGAAATTTATCATTTCCTTCAATTATAAAATATAGACAACAAACCACAGTAAGTATAACAATACCCATGACTTGGTCACTAACAGGAGTCATAGATACTTTTGTATCTCAGTACAGTTGTGGCAGATATCTTAATATATTATTTATGCTCATCATACTTCAAAATTACAGTAGTTATTAAACCTGGTACTAGACCTTGTTATTTAATGCATTGATAAAATAGCACATTTATTACTATAAGTTTGCAGTTATTTATATTTTGATAACTGTTTTATAACATAACTGCTATCTTTTATAATTCTATGTATTTTATGTATTAAAAACATTATTCTGAGAGGGCTTCACAAGACTGCCAAAGGAGTCTGTGACACGAAAAGGTTACGAATCTCGGGTATACAAGATTAACTAAAAGAATTAAAGACAAACATATATTTTAATGGGAAAGGATAAGCCTATCCCCTATCCTGAGAAAACAGGGTCAATTTCTGCATCACTCTGCTACCAGACTAGCGAAATCAAAATTATCTCTTATAAACAGGGGTGCTACTTAAGAACACTAGAATATACTATCTGCCCTCTCTGTCCCATTTTCACTTTTGCTAATTCACCTCCACCAAAATAGGTCTGAAGCAAAAGCAGTTTAAGCAGCAACTTTCTATTATCTTTCTGCCCAGAGTTTGTGCCCTATGAATTCTTACTGGGGTCCTGGAGGAAACAGAAACCATTAACAATCCAAATATCTTTTCAAACCAACTGCAAAGCTTAAACTGAATCACTAACATGTTGGATTGGCATTTTGGAACTTGTTACTGTTATTAATCAATATCACTTTTACTTACATAGTTCTCTTACAGACTGAGATTAAAAATATAAAGAATATATATTTACCTTCATGCAATTCTTTCCGAAGTTTCTCAGCATCTTCCTGTAAAACAGATTTCTGAGTATTCAAAACAGCCACGTACATCTCCAGATCAGTCCTACAAGACTTTTCAGCTTCCAGATAATGATTCAGTTCTTTAACCTGAAAAAGATGCAATTCGATTAAACTAAAATTTCCAACAGTGTCTACCTTAGGTATGGTGGTAAGTTCTGGAGGTGCCTTGAAAAAAGTTTACATTTATATTTATGTAAATTTAAATTTACCCCCAAATTAACATTTATAATTTTTAATTACAAAACAAACATATACTTACTAAAGAAAACTGGGAAAATAACATAATTGACAATAATTAATAGTAAGCATTATCCATAATCATCACCAGAGTAAATATACAATTGAGATTACACATGACAATTTTGTACCTTGCTTTTAATAACGTGGTTCCAATTTGTATTCCCAGAGCAACATACACATGTGCTCATTTTATCACATACTCAGTGAACCCAGGTTGTTGTTTTTTATTTTTTATTTTTGTTGTTTTTTTGTTTCTTTCTTTCTTTCTGTGGTACGCGGGCCTCTCACTGTTGTGGCCTCTCCCGTTGCGGAGCACAGGCTCCGGACGCACAGGCTCAGCAGCCATGGCTCACGGGCCCAGCTGCTCCGCGGCATGTGGGATCTTCCCGGACCGGGGAACGAACCTGTGTCCCCTGCATCAGCAGGCGGACTCTCAACCACTGCGCCACCAGGGAAGCCCCTTATTTTTGTTGTTTTTTAAACAGTATTTTCTAAAGATAAAAATGGTATCATACTCTTTCAAGTCTGCTTTTCTTTGATTTCTGGTAATTCCAAATGCCTTAAATTTACAAAAAGGAGACATTTTCATAGACATAAATTCATGTAAGGAAAAAAGAGGAAGCCATGATGGAAAAAACAACCTGTCTCATACTGTAATGAACATAAACTTGAAGCCAAGTGCAGAATACTTTTTAAAATCACATCTTTTTTTTTAATGTCTTATTTCTGTTGAACAATTAACTATAATTTTCAAATATTAACAATATAGTCTAATATCTGAAATAGTTCCAACCAAAATAAAATGCAATCTTGCCCCAGAAAGTGATTAAAAAAATCACTTGCTCTACCCTTCCTTACAAATTGCCCTTCCTAAATTGTGGCCATTTAAACTAACTTTCAACTTTTTCAAATGGTTATGTCTAATTTCACTTTCAAGGTTACATTTATGCCTTTTATCTTCCCATTTCTTCAACTTGAAATAGCTGGCTGATCTGTTTTCAGTTATCTTTACTCCTAGACCATTAATACAATACATTAGCACTGGTCATGGACTAAAATGATTATTTAAGCTGCCATCTGAGGCTTCACTGGAGGCTGTCAGACAACCAGAAACGTACTATACACTAACCAAGCGTGACAAAGTGCTGACTGTTGTCAGGCACTTTCCCTATCACCTGGAGAGGTGGTAATTCAGTTAATGATAAAGGAAAGTCAATATGTCAGATATAAAATGGTGGTATATAACCACTAACTCTATCAGCTATTACTTCTTAGAATAAATATTTGACTCTATAAATAATGAATTAATTTCTAACATTCAAAAGCTACTGAGCAGAACTCTGGGAAGATGGTGACAGTGAATGTGTGATACATGGATTTTCTTGAATTCCACACACCCTAACAACAGCACTAATAAGATAACAGAACTCAGAATACATGAACATCTACCAAAAAGAAAAAAAAGCGATAATTAGAGGGCGGGGACAAACCACTGAAAGCTATCTTTATGGAATTACATGGTATCAGCATCTGTGCAGGAGAAAGTAAAGGGAAGTAACAAGGGCCGGAGAACTCCCAAAATATTCAACAGGGATTCCAACTTCACAACAGCAGCTGAAAAGTGGGAAGAGTTTCACACACTCCAATCGTGGATAAACACAACAAATTTATCTTGTAAGACTTAAATCTGGTTAGAATAAAACGGCATTTGATTTTCACTTACATTTCCTTGATTTCTAGTGAGACTGAATATCTTTTCACATTCCTTAACTTCCTCTTTTGTGAACTGCTTGTTCATATTCTTTGCTTGTTTCTCTGTTGGGCCATTTGTCACTTATGGACATGGCAATTTTTATTAATTTTGGACACTAATTTTTTGTCAGGTATAGATAACTTTTAACAGTCTATAATTTTCTTTTCAACTTTTTGTGGTATCTTTTAATAAGGAAGTTTTATATTCTAATGTAGGCAAATTTGTCAATCTCTTCTTTCATAGTATTTTTACCTTATTTAAGAAATGTTTTTGTATCTCACATAACATATTCTCCTTTTTAAACATTTCACTGAAATTAATTTTTGAAAAGTGTGAGGTAGAAAGCTAACCTCACTTTAATCCATATTTATAACTTTTTTAAATAATCCATACTTTTCCCACTGACTTGTAATGCCACCTGTCAAATATCAAATTTCCATATATATATGGATATATTTCTGGGCTCTCTATTCTGTTCCACTGGTCCATTTGTTTATCTTTAAACCAGCAACAAACTATCTTAATTACAGTAGCTACAGTAACAGTAAAGCTACTGTAAGTCTTAATACTGGTAGGTAGGGCAAGTCTCCATACCTTGCTTTCTTCAAAATTTTGCTGGGTGTCGGGGCTTCCCTGCAGGTCCAATGGTTAAGAATCTGCCTGCCAATGCAGGGGACATGGGTTTGAGCCCTGGTCCGGGAAAATCCCACATGCCACGGAGCAACTAAGCCCGTATGCCACAACTACTGAGCCTGTGCTCTAGAGCCCACAAGCCACAACTACTGAGCCCGCGAGCCACAACTACTGAAGCCCACGCTCCTAGAGCCTGTGCGCCACAAGAGAAGCCACCGCAATGAGCAAGCCCGTGCACTGCAACGAGGAGTAGCCCCCCGCTCGCTGCAACTAGAGAAAGCCCGCGTGCAGCAATGAAGACCCAACACAGTCAAAAATAAATAAATTCAATTAATTAATTTAAAAAAATTTTGTTGGGTGTATTTCTGATCCTTTGTTTGTCCATATGAATTCTAGGATCTACTTATCGAGTTCCTTATTAAACCCTGCTGGATTTTGAGGGGAATTTTGAATTTACAGATTAATTTGGGGATATACTACTGCCTGCTTTACAATACAGTATTTTCTCACTCAGGAGCACACATGTATTCAAATTTTCATTTATAATGTGTTCCATAAAGATCTTACTCATTTTTATTTAGATATATTCTCAGGTAACTAATACAGGTTTTGTTTGTTTGTTTGCTATTGTGAACAGGAATTTTTCCCCATTGCATTTGTAAGTTGGATATTACTGGGGTACACAAACACTACAATTTTTGCATGTTGATCTTGCTGGAAACAACTTTCCTAATTGTATGTCTGAATATCCTCTTGCCTTCCTATACAAAAAATGAGTTTCACCACTTTCTTTCCAGTTATTATGCCTCATTTCTTTACCTTGGCTTATCTTATCACCTAGGAGCACATAAACAATCTGAGCAAAATCACTGAGCATGGGCCTCCTCATATGTTCCCATCATTAATGGTAAGGCTGCTAAACATTCATCATTAAGTATGATGTTTGCTGAAGGTTTGATAAATAGCCCTTTAATACGTTATTGGGTGTTTAAATTTATCAAATGCCTTTCTGAATCTAAGATGAATTTACTACTCTTCTCCTATAATCTTTTTATGTGGTACATAAAAATAATAGGTTTTCTGGTGATATACCATCCTAAATTCCTGGGAATATCCCTTTTTGATCATGATGTCTTTTTTGCTTTTTCTTTTCCTTTTTTTTAACTACACAGCTGAAAATTTTTGTTTCTGTATTCCTAAATGAGATAGATCTAAAATTTTCTTTTAATACCTTTTTGTGAGTTTGTTTGTAATGAAGTTATGTCTCATAAAATGAGTTGGAGAGCTTTCCCTCGTTTTCTGTTCTCTAACACAGTTTGTAAAATATAAGGATTATCTCTTTCCAAGAGCTTTGGAAAAACCTGTCTGCAAAACTAACTGAGTCTAATGTCTGTTGGAGGATAGGAGACAGGAGAAAAGGAGATTCTGACTATAAATTCACTTTCTTTAATAGTTACTAACTACATCGGCTCTCCTATTTTATCTTGAGACAATATTGGCTAATTATTTCCTATCAGAAATTTTTTCATTTCATCAACCTTACTTCATTTCAAACTTATTGCTGTGACATTGTCCATAGTATTTATTATTTTTAAGTCTCTACTGATTTGTAGTTATTTCCCTCTTTCATTTATAATGGTTTAAGTCTTTTTTCTTTTTTCCTAATTAGTCTTATCAGGTTTGCCTATCTTACTACTTTTTTCATTTTTTTCATTATATTCACAATTTTCCTTTGGCTTTTCTATTTCACTAATTTCTGCTCTTACCTGCATTATTTCCTTCCATTCATACTGTTTGTACTATTGTTCTATTTTTAGATTCTTGAGTAAAAAATTCAAATCACTCTAAATATTTTATAATTCTTTTTTCCATAAGAGTTAAATTTTTTTCATTTTCCAGACATTTCATCTCAATTTTATTGTAAATAATTTAATAACCTGTGGTCAGAGATTTGGATGTGTATTAACATCAAATCTTCAAAATCTGATGACATTTCCTTTGTGACATTATGAAAAGTATAATGTACCTAAAAATAACAATATTTATTCCATGCACTATCCTAAGTGCCTTATGTGTTAACTTATATAATCTTCATAACAGCCTTATGAAGGAGGTAGTATTATCCCCATTTTACGGTTGGGCAAACCAAAGCACAGTAAGATTAATTAATTTGCCCAAGGTCATCCACCTAATAAATGTTGAGCTCTTAACTACTATGCTCTACTAGTGTATGAAATATAATCTCTCTCTCACTCTCTTAGTGACAGGATTCTATGTCTATTACATCTAAATTATTAATCAAGTTGCTCAAAACCCCTATATCCCTACTAATATGTTTTTTCTGCTTGCACTATCATTTGCTAAAGGACAGTTTAAATCTCCTACTATAATTGTGAATGTCAATTTCCCCTCATAATTGTCACTTTTTAGTTCACATATTTCAAGGCTATGTAAGATGCATTCAAGTGCAAAACTGTCATATCTCACTGATGAATTATAAATTAGAAGGGGTCCCTCTTTATCTCTATTAATTCTGTTTTCCTTTCATCCTATCTGTTTCATATTACAATTGCTAAACCAAGTTTCTTTTGATTAGAATTTACAAGGCATTGCTTTAAGTCTCTTTTTTTTTCCAATCCTACTTTATCATTTTATTTTAGGTATACGTCTTATAAGCAATATAAATTTAGATTTTTAAAATCTAGTCTCTTTTAGTAGGTAATTATCACTTACTAGGATTATTGATACATGCCCATTTCTACACTCCTATATGTATTTCTACATTCCTATGTTGTGTTTCTGTTTACTACCTCTAAATTTTTTTTCTTTCTTTCCTACTTTAATTATTAAAATGTTTGACATCCCCTTGTATTTTTTCTGTTGCGTCTTTATAGCCAACAAATCCAGCCACACTATAGCTATGTCAAAGATCAATTCTGGGGCTGATGTCAGAAAACAAAGTCACCTTCGAAAACTTTATTTTCCTTCATAACAAAACAAGAGAGATCAGGTCTCATTTTGATAAGAAAATAAACACTGACTTTGTAACAAAGCAGCACAAGCATCACTACTGTCATTATTTTAAATATCCATAAGGAGAAATCATCTCCAAACATTTTCTTGCATTTTCAAGAAAGCAAGAGTCTTAAGATGCATAGTTTAAATTACAGTTTACCCCCTTAGTATTCTAATTTTGCTCATAGCATTAGGGCAAAACCTTGGTTTCAAGCAAATGGATTACAATGTTTCACAACCTTTGAGGCCTCCAGCTCTTTAATCTTGTCTTCAGCCTCTGTCAGTTTATCTTTCAAAGCTGCAATTTCCTTCTCCATAGGCATCACAACAGACCGAAGTTTTTCAGCATCCTCTTGGGCCTATGGTTAAAAAGAATTAAATGCTACAACTTATTGATTTATTGCTTTTCTAAAAAACTCTGACCTCTCCACTTATTAAAATTAGTATAATAAATTAGTCTAGCAGGCACTGTATTAGCACTCACAAAATTGAACCACGTCTAACTTTTAAATGCTGCATTACTTTGAATGTCAAGTCATAATTACAGCTTTCCCAAATATTCTGTTTAGAACTTGGGAATAAGTAGGAAAATGGATCCACTAAGACAAATTTGACTTTTTTTTTTTTAAGTGAAAGCAGGTTTATTTAGAGAGATACACATTCCACAGAGAGAATGCAGTCTGTCTCAGAAAGTGAAAGCAGCCACAAATTTGACTTTTTAATTAGTTGAGTAACTGAGTTGGAAAATATCTATATATAAAAGGAAATGCATATAATAAATAATTTTTATAATTCTGGTTACTAAATTAATGAAACCATAATCTCTTACAAATACTGAAAGGACTAATTAATTTTTTTAACATAAAAAATAGAACATTTCCTAAAATATTAGAAAATTATGTTTCTATAAAAGGGCTTCCATCTAATTATTTAAACAGGGTATTTATCATTTTACTTTTGATATCTACATGAAACAAACCCAAAAAATAACCCTTAAAACCATGCTGCTTTCCATCCTTCATTCTCAAAAACATGGATTAAAAGGAAACAACATCCATAAACTAGTAAGTTGGTAAGAAACTTAATTTTATTTTATATACACACACGTATATTCACACAGAAACAAAGGCAGACTCAAAAAGTTAGCTTTTTTCCTTCTAGTGAAAATGAAAATTAATCTTATTCACTGAATTTAAAACAGTCCAAGCTTCTCCTAAAGTGTTCATGATAGGGAAAATATTTTCTATGCCAAAATGTGAGTGGAGATTTAAAAAAAAAAAAAGATTATCTCTCAGAAAAGAGAGACACACTTTGTTTTCCAGTGCTTGCAAAGTCATTTCATCATTTATTTTATTTTGAACTAAGTCCTGTTTGGAAAAGACATGTGAGCTTAAAATATCTTCAGCCAAGGCTAATTTGGGACGCTTATAGAGGTCTGCTGATTAAAATCATCAGGGAAAAAAAAGGAGAGAAGAAGCAAAGAATTTAATACAGATTGAGTTATTTATTAATGCAACGATGACCTCACAATTCCAAGTGATGCATATCATAACAAAACTTTTAAAGATGATTTTTTTGAATAACAGAAAGGTCATTAAAAACAAGGAAAAGCTGAGACACTATCACAGCCAAGAGAAGCCTAAGAGACATGACTAAATGTAATGTGGTATCCTGGATGGGATTTTGGAACAGAAAAAAGGACTTGGGTAAAAACTAATGAAATCTGAATACAAAGAAAGGACTTTAGTTAACAATAATCAATACTGACTTATTAATTGTGACAAATGTACCATACTAACATTAAGACGTTAATAGGGGAAACTGGGAGTGGAGTATATGGGAACTGTGTAGTATCTTCACAATTTTTCTGTAAATCGAGAACTGTTCTAAAAAATAAAGTTAACTTTAAAAAATAAAAATTTTAAAAAGGATAAAAAGTGGCAGACTGCAGAAATTATGACTATGAATATATAAGAAGAATAAAAAAAAAAAAACTATCCTCATGTGAATGGTACTGTGGCTCTGAATAAAATGTCTAATGACAGCATCAACTATGAATTACTCGGAAACAACCTGACAGAATTGAAGGCTACCTACTTCGGCTAACTATGGTAGATGACTAAGTGACTAGTGATCATGAAGACATTGTCAGATCCTCATGAAGAAGCTGAATTACAATCTTTTCCTGAAATAAGACAATGTAACTAACTATTCCTCAAGGTTCAAGCTTTTGTTTTGGGTGTTGAGTTCTCATATGATTTTTATACTATAAAAAAAAAATTAAATAAACTTCTAAATATATAAAAGTAGTCCTTGTATGAACCAAGACTATGATTAATTCAACTGAAAAGAAAAATCAAACTCTAATTATTATTTTATATGTGATTTCAAATATATGTATGTATATAAATTAATAAATTAAAAGTTTCTGGGGCTTCCCTGGTGGCGCAGTGGTTGAGAGTTCGCCTGCCAATGCAGGGGACACGGGTTCGTGCCCCGGTCCAGGAAGATCCCACATGCCGCGGAGCGGCTAGGCCCGTGAGCCATGGCTGCTGAGCCTGCGTGTCCGGAGCCTGTGCTCCGCCACGGGAGAGGCCACAACAGTGAGTGGCCCACGTACCACAAAAAAAAAAAAAAAAAGTTTCTGTAATGGCCTACGTGGGGAAAGAATCTTAAAAAAGAAAAGAAAAAAGAGTGGATATATGTATATGTATAACTGATTCACTTTGCTGTACACCTAAAACTAACACAACATTGTAAATCAACTATACTCCAATAAAAATTTTTTTAATTAAAATAAAAAAATAAAGTAAAAGCTTACATAATCAAACTGGCCAAAAAGCTTTTTAAATTTTCTCAATGATAAAATATTTCATCTTATATTTAGTTGTTCTATGGTCAGGCATCTTACGGTAAAATGTTCAAGCATAATATGCAGTACATTCGTCCACAGGAACCAAGGTATACTGAGAAAGAAGGAAAACTAAAATCTGTTCTCAGGCTTCAGTTTAGACACAAACACCAAGCAACAACACTCATTCAACAAATATTTACTAAGCACCTACGCGCGAGACACTACTCTAAGCATTTAGGATACACAACAAATAAGACTTCTGCCCTCGTGAAGCTTGCATTCTAGTAAGGAGGAAAAGGCAGCAAACAGTACTAAACATAATAAATAGGTGAACTCTATGTACATTATAAGGAAATAAATGTTATGGAAAAAGAAAAATTAGAACAGGATAAGAGCAAGTTGTGGTAGGTGGGGGAGGGAGGTGGGCAGGCTGCAATGTTAAATGGGGTGGTCAGGATAGGCCTCATGAGGTGGAGGCAATTGGTCAAAGATTTGAAGATGAGGGGCTCAGCCAAACATATATCTGGGGGAAGGTCATCAAATTGTTTAGTACTATATTTAAGTCTGTGTCCAAATAATTTCTCTAACAGAAAACAAAAAAGTACAACTTCTATTACCATAATGATATTAGTTGAAGCATTACAACAAAAATATTTGGACTGAAATATTTCTACAGATGAATACATTCCTTCATACCTTTTTCATTTCATTTTCTAAATTTTCCTCCTCTTGACCTTCAGACAGCCTTCTCCTTAAATCAGCTATTTCCCTCTCTGCGGATTCTCGATACTGTGCCCACTGTGTCCGCTCCTGCTCCAGCCTAAGGTGGAACTGATGTTCATAGTCACGAACTGTTTCTACAAAACATCACCAAATATTTCTAAGCATTCTGGAAAAAATGTCCTGGCACACTAAAATTTTAGAAGTAGTTATATAAAGAATTTAAGCCTAGTTTCTGGAAATCTTTTAATTCACTAAAAACAAAAGCACTAAACTAACATTTCTAGTTCTTACTACAGGTAGAAATTTTGCTAAGGACCTTAAATCATCTCTAATCTTCACAATAAACCTGTGCCACATGTTATTTTACAGATGAGGAAAGCTCAGGAGAGGTTAAATACTCTGGCCAATATTTCATAACCAGAAAGAAACAGAGCTAGAATTCAAACCTAAGGCCAACTCTAAACCCTATGTTCTTAGATACAACACTATGACTCCTAAGACAAATATAACGTGTCACCCCAATACAACTATATGCCTGAAAGGGTGAGAAAAGGGATATATTTTCAGAATGTTTTTACTATAACCCAAGATTCTAACTTGAGACAAATTCTATAAAGTCTTTACAAAATGACTTTATCTTTAATACAATCTAAAAACATGTGATAAACACTGCTGGTTGTCCATTAATTTCCACTCTTTCTTCTTTCTTACTAACAAAACCCCAATTTTGTTTAGAAGTCAACGGCCAATTTTAAAACTAGAGTTTCTAGATGCCTTGGTAGTTATGTGTAATCAGAAACCTCTATAAAGTGTGTGTGGGGTTGTGGGGCAGGGGGAAATATGCTGGAGATTTCTAGAAAGTTTTTGCTTTACTCAGGCGGACTAGAGGAAGAGCAGTCATTTTTTTCAGCCACAAGGCAAAATGAAGTTGAAAACCACATGCTAAGGGTGAAGGAAAAGAAAAGCTGAAGGAGCCTAGGACAGTGATGACATCAGGAACCACTGTACCCAGCCCTAGGTTACCTACCTCTGGATTTCTCATGTGAAAAAAACGAACTCTTATTTGGGTAAGCTGTTATGGTCAGGAATGTAACATGAGGCTTAGAGTAATCCCTAGGTGATGGCCACAAACTCAGAAAACAGTGCTTGTCTTACCTGCCTTCTCACAGAGTACTAAGGCAAAAGTGACACATAACTGCGAAGACGGGAAAAAAAGTCATCACTATTTCACATTTATATTATTAACAAAACTAATTCTGGAAACCCAAAGATTCAGGGGGCAGCTTATTTCATTATCATTTTTTCAGAAATGCAGGAATTAATAAGCACTAGTGCTAAAAGTTGATAGAGACTAAACTACTACTCTTCCTTTGGACCAAGGGTCACCAGCTGGTAGCTCATAAAGCCTATTCTAACCCACAGGCCACTCTACCTCATAGACTGAATGAAGATTTCACATAAAAATCCAAATTTTTCTTTACAATGTAACATTATGGCAACACTGGCCTGGATGGGCAATAATTAGCTGGAACTAATAAGTGTAAATAGTAACTTCACTCTTTGCATGGGAGGTCTCTCCAGTTCTGCACACTTCCTGTGCCCACACACAGCTTCATTCATTGACATTACTGGCCTGCCTCTCCTATAAGAAAATCCATTATGAAGCCCTGCTTTAAACCTTATAATGAACTATAGTTTTCATTTAATGCAGTATCTCTGTAACACTCTCATCATAATTCTCCATTATTAAATTTGTTAAAGATACAGATGATATATCCATTGGCCTCCCTTTTATTTTGAATATGACAGTACATCTTGAAGATGGTAATACATAAAGCCACAAATGAAATGTAAATGAAACTCAGGATATATTTTAAGACCTTCTGAAAATGTTCTCAATCATCAGAATCAGTTATGTTAGAAAATCATAAAATAGATCTGTCTTTATCTTTACCTTTCATAACAGCCTGAAGTGAAGCAACTTCTTCTCTCCACTGTCTTTTCACTTCATCTATAGCTTCTTGCTTGGTATTCTCAGACACCGTGGCAATGGCCTTGATATTTTCCATCTCTGCTTGGGCTTCCCACAGCTGTGTCCGAAGATGTCCCAAATCATCTTGTGCAGCTTGTAAAACTGCATTTTGCCTCTTCAGATCCTCTAGGGAAAAAAAAGACTTTCCATTAATGAAAAGTTTACCTTTATCAGGCTGACATTCTAATGAAAAAATTAAGCATTACATTTTTATATGTTAACTTAGAAAATCATTTTAATAAAGGTAAGATTTACCGTATGCTGGGTATCACGAATCAATTATTAACGACCTAACCGAAGAGCGATTAAGGCCATATAGTTGTAGAACTAAATTTAGGCTCTTTCACCCACTGGCTAACTTATTTAACCTCTCTGGCCTCAGTTTCCACATCGACAAAATTAGAATAAAAATACCCACCTCAGAAAGTTGTTTTAATGATAAAACAAGTTATTGAAACACAATTCAAGAAATGGTTAATAAAAGAAAGCCAGAGTACATGGCAGATAACTAGGTCTAGGCTTTTTTAAAGTTGGGATTAATTTCTCGGCACCCCTTTACCATCTGTTAAATATTAAATTGATCTGATGTGCCTACTACATGATTTAAGCCTAAGTAGGATATCTGTTCGGCCAAACTGACTTCCAAAAAAGATGAACCTACCAACAGTATATAGGGGTGTGTCTGTTTTCTCACACCCTTACCAACAGTCACTATTTTCCATTTTTTTAAGTCCTTGCCAACATCATGGGTAGAAAATGGTGAGTTTTAAAATCTGTATTTCCCTATTAATAGAGAGGTTGAGTATCTTTTCATACATTTATTAGCGACCAGTATTTCCTCTTTGGTGATATCTTTTACCTGTGATTTCCAATGAATTGTTTTTCTTCTAATTTGGGAGAATATTTTATACATACTGGATATTAATACTATTTTATCTTACAAAACTGTTCCCAGTCTGCTGCTGTTTGTCTCAACTTCCTTGTTTTTTTTTTTTTGCGGTACGCGGGCCTCTCACTGTTGTGGCCTCTCCCGTTGTGGAGCACAGGCTCCGGACACACAGGCTCAGCGGCCATGGCTCACGGGCCTAGCCGCTCCGCGGAATGTGGGATCTTCCCGGACCGGGGCACGAACCTGTGTCCCCTGCATCGGCAGGCGGACTCTCAACCACTGCGCCACCAGGGAAGCCCTCAACTTCCTTTTTAAAAAATATTTATGCAGAAGAACTGTTCATCTTTGCAAAGTCATCAATTTCCTTTACGGAGCACAATAACTACCTCGACCAGCCATGAAAACAATTTAAGTTCTAACGCTACTACTAACAGCTGTGTAACTTTAATGGAATCACAAGGCCATCAAGCCAGAATAATGGCAACACTTTTCTGTATAAACTTCTAAGTACTTGAAAAACGTCAAATAGATAGTATCAATGAAAGAACTTTTAAAAGTTGTAAAGATATTCCTCATTATCAAACAATCACAGGAATTAACAATTTGGTAGTTCAAATAACAGGAAAAAACCTAGTCATACTAATTTTAAGTGAAGTCATTTAAGAAATCTTTACTCTCTCAACGTCAGTTTCACATCATTTTGTCCCCACTATTAAAATATTTTGAAACACTAGCCAGACAGTTATAAGCATTAGTTGCAGAAAGTAACTATCTAAAGTATCCTGAAGGCAAGATGGCTACCTAATAAATAGTGGTAGGTGTGTGACTGGGAATGACCCAGAAACTGAGTAAAGACATAAACATGTGAAACCACAAAAGTGTGTGTGTGTATCAGCTCTATATTCTAAGTGCTATTTCATAAAATGTGAAATAAAAGACAAAGCATTATTTCTGGAATACTTTATTAATTTCTGAGAAATTAATACAATTCTGTCAAGGCTCAAGTCTATATACTTAACACCTCCTCATGCTAATTATCCCTGCTACTTTTGACTTCTTGGAAATCTCCCAGAGCTATTCACTACCACATTGTCACCATGAAAAGAAAAACTGCAAATAAATAATAAACCTAAATACTAATTTTGGCATGCTTCCTCACAGTTAAAAGCAGTATAGAGATCCTGGAGGAAGAGTGGATCAAATTTTATTCCTGACTCACTTTATAAATATTTACATAAGACATAATATACATTATTTATTATACATGATATATAGTATATATGTTAAATATATGTATATGTGTATATTTAAACCAGGAAACAAATAGAACTTTAAAAAAATTTTGTAACAAAGCAATTCAAACATGGTAGCCAATAGTACAAATTATTATTAAAGAACAATTTTTTGTTTTTGCATATGTAATTATGAAGATTTACAAACTCAAAAGTTGAGAGCATTATATTACAACAATCTTCCACATACCTATCACCAATTATAATGATTTTGCCATTTATTTCAACTATTCTTTTTTAAAAGTAAGTCCCAGAAACTGTATTACAGTATCTAATGCACTACATATGCATCTCTGACAACATGGATATTTTCTTACATGTACACAGTGCCACTGTCACACCTAACTAATAATTGTTTGATATAATCTAATACTCAATCTTACTGAAATTTCCCCAATTGCCACTAAAATGTCTTCTTGAAGATTTGTTTGAATTAGGATCCAAACAAGACACTTCATTTGGTGATACTCATACTTTATAAAATACTTCACAGAAACAAATATAATAAAGAATTCTGTAATGGACACCTATTACCTATCACCTGGCTTAATAATTTTTAACATTATTGCTACATCAGCTTCAATTTCTTTTTAACCTTAAGAAATGAAACATTACAAATACACTACTTTCTTCAGAGTAACAACTATCAGGAATTTGGAGTTATCATTACCATGCATATTTTACACCTTTATGTTACAGGTTTTTAAACCTTAAGGCTCTCGTAGCATAGTATTCTTCTGCAATTACCTCACATCTATCAGTTTTTGAGATTGCTAATACATGCAACTACCTCATTCGTTAACTGCAATACCAGAGTACCAACAGATCAGCTATTATAGTTCAGGGGCATTCACGTGTGAGCTAGGAATCTACTTTTTCTATACAGATGTTCCCCTTGTTCTAAACTCTTGCCCCAGTCTTCCCATGTTTATAATGTCATCTATGTCATATATCAAATTTCCACATATATGTGGATCTGATTATGAAACCTCTATGCTATAAATATGGTCTATTTGTCTATTCTCATGCCAATACTATATTGTCTAGACTAGTATAGCATTATTTATAATATTTAGCATAATCTTGTGTATGTTTAAAATTTTCCATAGTAAATAATTTTAAAAGCCCATGATAGTTTTGAATAAAGTGGGGGGACTTGGCCTCCCAGATATCAAAAATTATTATAAGCCTCATGCACCAATCACTCAGATCCAGCAACCATACCCCCGCAGGCAATCTTGTCCCATCCACCAGTTTGCATTCTACAACTTATTGTTTTGAGATAAGTCACAGACATTTTTTTAAATTAATAAACCTTACTTTTTAGAGCAATGTTGGGTCCACAGCGAAACTGAGCAGAAAGTACAGAGTTCCCATAAACTCCCTGCCTCCCCACGCACAACCTCCTCTACTGCTGACATCCCCCACCACAGCAGTACCTCTGTCACCATCTCTGAACTTACAGTGACACATCCTTATTAGTCGCAGTCCAAAGTTTACATCAGGATAATGTATAATGATGTGTGTCCACCAATCTTATGCAGAGAAGTTTCACTCCCCTAAAAATCCTCTCTGCTTTGCTTAGTCATTCCTCCTATCCTCCTAACCCCTGGCAACCACTTAGCTTTTTCACTGTCTCGATAGTTTTGCCTTTTCCAGAAAGTCATACAGTTAGAATCACACAGATTCTTTTCAGATTGGCTTCTTTCACTTCATAATACACATCTGTTTCCTCTATGACTTTTCACGACTTGATAGCTCATTTCCTTTTCACACTGAATAATATTCCACTGTACCACAGTTCACCTGCTCATCTACTGAAGGACATCTTGGTTGCTTCCAAGTTTTGGCAATTATGAATAAAGTTGCTATAAACATCCATGTGCAGGTTTTTGCATGGACATACATTTTCAACTCATTCAGGTAAATACCAAGGATCAAAATTGCTGAATCATATGCTAAGAGTATATTTACTTTTGTAAGAAACTGCCAAACTGCCTTCCAAAGTGGCTGTACCATTTTGCATTCCCACCAGCAATGAATGAAAGTACCTGTTGCTCCACATCATCAGCAGCTTTTGGTGTTTTAGATTTGAGCCATTTTAATAGGTTTGTAGTGATTGCTCATTGTTTTAACGTATTCACAGACTGGTGCAACCATCACCACAATCAACTTTGGAACATTTTAATCACCCCAGAAAGAAATTCAATACTTTTTATCACCCCCCAACCCTCTAACCTGGCAGTCTTAGGCAACCACTAATCTACTTTCTATCCCTATCACCTATTCTGGACATTTCATATAAATGGAATCATACATACTTTGTGACTGGCTTTTGTCACTTACCATAGTTCTTTCAAGGTTCATCTATGTTGTACTCTGAGTATGTCATTCCTTTTTATGGAGGAATAACAAAAACAATTTGTTTATTCATGTATCAGTTGACAGATATTTGGTTGTTCGTCACTTTTTGACTACTATGAATAATGCTGCTATGAAAATTCACATAGAAATTTATGTATGGACATGTTTTCTTTTCTCTTGTATATACTTAGAAGTGGAACTGCTGGGTCAAATGGTAACTCTATGATTAACCATTTGAGGAAGTGAAAGGCTGTTTTACAAAGTTACTAGACCATTTAACATTCCTGTCAGCAATGTATGAGGGTTTTGATTTTCCACATCTTTGCCAACTCTTGTTATTAACTGACTTGGATATAGCCATCTTAATGGGTGTGAAGTGGCATCTCATTGTAATTTTGTGCTTCCCTGGCAGATAATGACACTGAGCATCTCAACATGTGCTTACTGACCATTTATGTATCTTCTCTGGATAAATGTCTATTCAGAACTGTTCACCATTTTTAATTGGGCTGTCTTTTATTATTGAATTGTAAGAGTTCTTTATATAAGCTAGATAAAAGTCCCTTATCTGATACAATATTTGCAAACTTTTCTCCCATTTGGTGGATTGTCTTTTCACTTTTTGGATAGTGCACTTGGGAGCACAAAATTTTTAATTTTTCACAAAGTCCAACTTATCTAATTTTTCATTGTTTGTTTCTGCTTGTAGTGTCACATCTAAGAAATCACTGCTGAATCCAAAGTCACAAAGATTTACCCCTACATTTTCTCCTAAGAGTTTTATAGCTTACTTTTTAAACCTAGGGTCCTTGACACTTTTGTAGATGCCGGAGATCCAATGTCCTTCTATAACATGTAGACATCCAGATGTCTCAATACACTTCATTTAAAAGATGATTCCTGCCCTGCTAAATTGTTTTGGCACCTTGCAGGAAATCAATTTTTCGTATATATTTCTGGATTCACAATTCTATTACATTGAATTACTCCTATCCTTATACCAGAACCACACACTATCTTGATTACTGTTGCTTTGTAGTAAGTTTTGTGATTCCTCCAACTTTGTTTTCCAAGAATATTTGGCTGTTCTGGATCCCTAGCATTTTCACACAAATTTTAGGGTCAAACTGTCAACTTCTACAAAGCAAGCAACTGAGATACTGAAAGACACTGCATTACATCTGTATATCAGGGGAGTATTGCTAATGCTAAATCTCTTGATGTATGAACATGGGATGTCTTTCCAGTTATTTAGACCTCTAAGTTTTTTTTCACCAGTGTTTTTGAACTTCCCAGAGTGTAAGTGTACAATAAGTACACTTGTTAAATTTCTTTATTATTCTTTTTTTTTTTTTTTGGCCACACCACACAGCATGTGGGATCTTCCCGGACCAGGGATTGAACCTGTGCCCCCTGCAGTGGTGCAGTGGAAGCGTGGACTCTTAACCACTGGACTGCCAGGGAAGTTCTATTATTCATTTTTGATGCTATTGTAACTGAAATTGTTTCCTTAATTTCATTTTCAGATTACTCGTTGCAAGTGTATGGAAATACAACTGGTTTTTGTATATTCATCTTGTATCCTGCAACCCTGCTGAATTCATGTATTACTACAAATGTTTTTTTTAGTGGATTCCCTATGATTTTCTATATAAAAGGTTATCTAAGAATAGAAATAGTTTTACTTCTCCCTTCCAATCTGGATTCCTTTTTATTCCCCCACCCGCCCCGTTTCCTTTTGGCCTAATTGCTCTGGATGAATAGAAGTGGTGAAAGTGGACATCACTGTCTTGTTCCAATCTTACGGAGAAAGCATTCAGTCTTTAACCATTAAGTGTGATAATGTTAGCTTCGGGCTTTTTGTAGATGCCCTTTATCAGGTTGAAGTTTCCTTCTGTTCCTAGTTCGGTTAGTGTTTTTATCATAAAAGGGTGTTGAATTTTGTCAAATGCCTTTTCTGTGTCTTCAGAGACGATCGTAAGTTTTTGTTTTTCATCCTATTAATGTGGTGCGTTACATTAACTGATTTTTCAGGTATTGAACCAACCTTGCATTGTTAGGAAAAATCCAATTTAGTCATGGTATATCATTCTTCTTATGTGTTGCTGAATTTCTTGCTAGTATTTTGCTGAGGATTTTTGCATCTATATCCATAAGGAATATTGGTCTGTAATTTTTTCGTTTTGTTTTTTGCTTGTGATGTCCATGTTGTTTTGATATAGGGTAATAATACTAGCTTCATAAAATGAGTATGGAAGTGCATCCTTCCTGTCTACTTTTTAGGAGAGTTTGAGAAGAATTAGTATTAATTCTTTGAACATATGGTAAAATTCACTACTTAAGCCATCTGAACCTAGGCTTTTCTTTTCATATTTTGTGGGTAGTTTTTAAATTACAAATTCAATCTCTTTATTTGCTATGGGTCTAATTCAGATTTTCTACTTCTTCAGTCGGTATCTGTATCTTTCTAGGAATTTGTCCACTTCCTCATTCACAGTATTCCCTTACACTTCTTTTTAATTTCTGTAAGGTCAGTAGTAATGGCCCTGTATTCATTTCTTGGTCAATCTAGCTAAAGATTTGTCAATTTGTTGGTCTTTCCAAAGAAAGCACTATCAGTTTCATTGATTTTCATCACTGATTTTTCTATTCTGTACTTCACTGATTTTTTACTTTAATCTTATTAATTCCTTCCTTCTACTTGCTGTAGGTTTCATTAACACTTTTTCCAGTGTCTTAAGGTGAAAGATTAGTGATTTGAAATATTTCATTTTTTATACAGGCATTTATAGTTACATATGTCTAAGGACTGATGTAGCTGCATCACATAAGGATTGGAATGGTATGTCTACAATTCCATTTATCTCAAAGCATTTTCTAATTTTCTTTGTGATTTCTCTTCCAGCTACTGACTACTCAGGAGTGTATTACCTAATTTCCACATATTTGTGAGTTTCCCAAATTTCATTCCATTGTGGTCAGAGAACAAACATTGTATTATCAATCCTTTTATACTCAAATCTACTTCCTTGTTGATCTTCTCCGTGGAATACTGAAAAATACAACTCTTATTGTCAAACTGTGTATCTCTCCCTTCATTTCTGTCAGTTTGCTTCCTGTATTGTGGGACTCTGTAGTTAGATGTGTAACTATTTTGTCTTCCTGATGGATCGGTCCTTTGTCACTATAAAATGTCATTCTTTACTACCATTTTTGGTTTAAAATCTATTTTCCCTGATATTAGTATGGTCTTTCCAGCTTTCTTATTGTTGCTGTAGGCAAAATACATTTTTTTCAGACTTTCACTTTCACTCTATTTGTATCTTTGAATCTAAAATGTATCAACTAGACAGCATATAGTTGGATCTTGTTTTATTAACCACTCTGAAACTCTCTGCCTTTTGTTTGGATTCTTTAATCCATTCACATTTAATACTATTAATGTCACAATATTGTTGGATTTAAGTTTGCAGCTTTTGTTTACTGTATCTTATGTCCTTTTGCTCCTGTTCTTCTTTCATTGCTTTCTTTTGACTTAAGTGAATAATTTCTAATGTAACATATTAATTCCTTTCAAAATTATTTCATTATATTTTCTTGTGTTATTTCTTTAGTGGTTGCTCTAAGGCTTACCATGTACATCTATTTTTTTTTAATATTTATTTATTTATTTAGGCTGCACCGGGTCTTAGTTGCAGCACATGGGATCTTCATTGTGGCATGCAAGATCTTTTTAGTTGCAGCATGTGGACCTCTTAGTGGCAGCATGCAAACTCTCAGCTGCAGCAGGCATGCGGGATCTAGTTCCCCGACCAGGGATTGAACCCGGGCCCCCTGCAATGGAAGCACAGAGTCTTACCCACTGGACCACCAGGTAAGTCCTATTACCATATACATCTTAATAGAATCTACTTCAGATTTGTATAACCCTAATACCCATGAAACATAGAAATGTTACTCCTCTATAGCTCTCTTCCCTTTTTCCATGTCTATACTATTATTGCTATTACACTGCCACCTATATATGTTATACACCCAATGATACACTGCTATACTTATTGCTTCATATAATTGTCTTTAAAAATCTGAGAAAAGAAAGGAGACCAAGTATATATTTATACCATCTATTATATCGCCCTTCTTATATACCATTTCTGGCTTTCTCCACTTGATCTTGTGGGTTGGAATTACTATCTGGTGTCATTTCCTTAGTCCAATATAGCTTTCCTCCCATCCAACTCCTTTGTGCTGATATTGGCAAATATACTAAATTTCCATATGCTATGGGCTCAATAAAGCAAATATAAATATATATGTATTTTATGTGTGTATATATATACATATAAAAAATACACAATTACCTTTACTGGGGACTCTGTTTTTCTCACATGAATTCAAATTACTGTCTATAATTACTTGCTTTCAACTGAAGAACTTCCTTTAGTATTTTTTATAAGGCAGTCTGCTAAGAAAAAAATTCTCTCCGTTTTTTGGGGTTTTGTTGTTGTTGTTGTTGTTGTTTTGTGGTATGCAGGCCTCTCACTGTTGTGGCCTCTCCTGTTGCAGAGCACAGGCTCTGGACGCGCATGCTCAGCAGCCATGGCTCATGGGCCCAGCCGCTCCACGGTATGTGGGACCTTCCCAAACCGGGGCACAAACCCATGTCCCCTGCATTGGCAGGCAGACTCTCAACCACTGTGCCACCAGGGAAGCCGTTTGTTTTTTTTTTTAATCTGAGAATATCTTTATTTCATCTTCATGTTAGAAAGATGCTTTTGCTATATATAGGCTTCTTGGTTAACAGTTTTTTTTTCCCCCCTTTGAGCATTAAATGTAATCCCACTGCCTTGCTTCCATTGTTTCTAATGAGAAGTCAGCTGTTAATCTTATGATGTGTCTCTGTGTGGATCTCTTTGCACACCTCTATACTACTTGGAGTTCAATGAGCTTCTTAGATGTGCAATTTACTGCTTTTCATCAAATTTGGAAATTTTTCATCCATTTCCTCTTCAATTATTTTTTCTTTTCCTCTCTTTTCTCTGTCTAGCACTCCCATTATGTGTTTACTGACATATTTAATGATGTCCCACATTTCTACAATGCTCTTCATTTTTCTCTTTTCTTTCTGTACTTCGGACTGGATAATCTTAACTGACCTATCTTTAAGTTAATAAATTCTTTCTTCTGCCAGTTCAAATCTACTGTTGAGCTCCTATAGTGAATTTTTCATTTTAGTTATTATAATTTTCAACCCCAGAATTTCCACTGGGTTCTTTGTTACAATTTCTCCTTATTGATATTCTCTATTTGATGAAACACTGTCACACTTTACTTCTTTAAGCATAGTTTTCTTCAGCTCTTTAAATGTACTTATGACTTCCTTGAAGTCTCTGTCTATTAAATCTGACATCTGGTCACCCTCACATGCACTGCATGTTTTTTTTCCTTTGTATAGGCCACAGTTTCTCCTAATTTTTTTTTGTTTGAAAACATTTTTGGTAATACACTGCAATAACTCTAGAACTGGTTCAGCCCTACTCCCTTACCAGCTTGTTACTGTTGTCTGCTGTTTAGTGGTTGACTGGATTTTAGTAAAGTCTATTTCTTCTCTCCCACTTCCTCCAACTCCTGCAGTGTAAAACCTCTGATGTTGCTCCTCAGAAGGTACAGATTTGGACATGTGCAGTCACTCTGGGATGACAACAGTTTTTGCAGGGCTCCCTTCTGAGTATCTCTTTCCCTGACCCACATCCGTCAAACTCTATACTTACCTGCTGGTGCTCTTCTGAGTGATATATCTGCTTTAGAAACAGGGCACTGAGTGGTGGGAGATGAAGTGGTAGCCTCTGATGTCCTTGGCTTGCTTCTCCCAGCATAGAACCTCCACCCAACAAACAAGTTAGAGCAAAGGCTATCAGGGCCCCAATATTCTCAGTATGTACCACCCAAGTTAGAGCCTGCATCCTAAGGAGTAGGGGTGAGAGGGAAGAAAAGAGTTCCAGATCTCTTCGCCACACTCAACTGATACTTATCCTCTACAAGTGGCTGGGGTGGGGGTCCTCAACTGTGAACTCAGGAGAGAGGGAAACCTGTGTTCCCAGCATCACCTGCCTGGAGTGCAGTTTCCATCACACCAGGCTGGGAGAGAAGAAGGAGGAAGTGGTTCATGGATCAAATGTCCCAGACTCTGTTTTTACCAAGATTTAACAGATTTTCTTGGGAAAATGTTTCATTTGCTATATGCCTTAGGACTACTTCTAGAGACTTTAAATGGTTGTTCTTAAAAATAATTTTCCCAAGTTTTGCTGGGCAGTGGGTCTGTGGAGCTCCTCATATTACCATTCTAGAAATGGACCTCTCAAACTTATCATTTACCCATAAATATTTCAGTATATAACCCTAAAAGATAAAGGCCATTTTTTAAAAGTATATGTAACATAAAATTTACCATTTTCATCATTTTTAAGTGTACAGTTCAGTGGTGTTAAGTTATTCACCTTGTTGTGCAACCAATCTCCAAAACTTGTCATCTTACAAAACTAAAACTATACCCACTAAACAGCAACTCCCTATTTCCCTGCCTCCTCTAAGCCCTTGGCAACCACATTCTACTTTCTTTCTCTAAGTTTAATTTTTCTAGGCACCTCATATAAATGGAATCATACTGTCTTTTTCTGACTGCCTTATTTCACTTTATAAGGACCATTTTCACACCTGAAAAAAATTAACAATACCTGAATATCATCAAACCAGTGTTGAAATTTCCACTTGTCTAATGTTTTTAAAACAGTTCAGCTCTTTGAATCAGAATCCAAAAACGTCCATATACTACAGCTAGTTGATATCTATCTTAAGTCTCTATTAATCTATAGGTTTCTCCCTCCATCTCTTTTCTCCTTGTACTTTATTTGTTGAGGAAACTAGGTTGTCTCATAGAACTTCGCACAGTCTGGATTTGCTAACTGCAAACCTATAAATATAGATGAACTTGTTCCTTTTTTCTTTGCATTTCCTATAAATTGGCAGTTACCTATAGTGGGTCACCATCTTCTTGAGCCTGTTCTTCTTTGTAAATCTGAAGACAGTCTGGAAGATCCAAAAGGGAATAAACTAGATTTTCACTGGAATTGCTCTCAACTTGTAGACTGAAGTGAAAGTTAGCATCTTTACAACACTAAGTCTTTCCACCTATGAACATGGTATCTCATTCCATTTATTCAGGCTTTCTTTTATGTCCTTTAACACTGTTTTATAACTTTCCTCTATAAAAGTTGTACACACCTTTGTTTAGACTTATTCCCAAGTGACTAAGGATTATGATTTTTACTTTTTTTAATTTACTTCAGGGTTGCTTTTTCTTCTTTTACTTCTCTAGTTACTGATATGGAGAAACATTATTGATTCTTCTATAGTGATCTTCATACCAACAATGCTGATAACTCTTTAGTTCTAATAGTGTGGATTCTCTTGGTTCCTCTATGTTGTTAATCATATGGATTCCACAGAGACAAAATTGTCATTAACTTCCCAAATTTTATAACTAATTTCCTTCTATTTTATTGCATTGGCTAGGAGGACCTACAGTATTAAAATGAATTAAAGTACTGACAATAGGTCTTCTTATCTTGTTTTATCATGAAGTATAATATATTCTATTAGTTTCTAATAGAAACAGAGAGGCCCCCTCAATTCCTCATTTGCTAGGAACTAGTATAAAGTCATATTACTAAAGTGTATTAACTTTTATTGAATGTGCTTTCTGGTTTTTCTCATTTGTTAATGCAGTGAGTTACATCAATAGATGTTGCAATGTTAAACTATCCTTGTGCTCCTAGTATGCATGGTCACGGTATATACTATGTTTTAATACTCCGCTGAAATCAATTTTTTAAAAACAATTTTTTAACTGCACCGCGTGGCGTGTGGGATCTTAGTTCTCTGACCAGGGATCGAACCCGCGCCCCCTGCACTGAAAGCACAGTGTCCTAACCACTGGACCACCAGGGAAGTCCCTGAAGTCAATTTTATTTAGGATTTTAAAGTCTATGGTCATAAACAAGACTGGTTTATTGGTACACTAGTATTACTGCTTCCGTTGTACTAATCCCACAAAATGAAGTGGATAGCTCTCTAGTTTTTTCTTGTTACTAACGCAGTATATAAAAGATAGGAACAAATTTTCCTTGAAGATTTTTTAAAATTTGCCTATAAAACTTATGCCTGTGACATCCTTTTGTGAGTAAGAATTCTGTTTATTGATTCCGTTTCTCTTATGGTTATGGTTTATTCAGTTTCTATTTGAGGTAATTCTGGTAACTCATATTTCCTAGAAAATTATTCATCTAAATTTACAATGTTTTTTGGCATAGACATACATGCACAATACTCCTATGTTTTCACATCTCTACTGTACCAGTAATTGTGTCTTTTTATTAGTTTTTTTAACCAAAAGATGTGGGGTTTTTTTAAGTTAAGTATAGTTGATTTACAATATTGTGTTAGTCTCAGGTATACAGCAAATTGATTCAGTTACATATTTTTTAATATTATTTTCCATTATAGGTTATTATAAGATATTGAATACAGTTCCCTGTTTTATATAGTAATTTCTTATTGTTTATCTATCTTATGTATAGTAGTTTGTTATCTGTTAATCCCATATGCCTAATGTATCCCTCCCCATCTCCCTTTCCCCTTTGATAACCTTAAGTGTGTTTTCTATGTCTGTGAATCTGTTTCTGTTTTGTATATAGATTCGTTTGTATTATTTTTTAGATTCTACATATAAGTGGTATCATATATTTGTCTTTCTCTAACCTACTTCTCTTAGTATGATATTATCTAGGCCCATCTATGTTGCTGCAAATGGCAATAGTTCATTCCTTTTTATGGCTGAATAGTATTCCATTGTGCACGCACGTGCGCGTGTGTATGTGTGTGTATCTCTATATATCACATCTTCTTAAACCAATCATCAGTTAATGGGCACTTGGGTTGTTTCCATGTCTTGGCTATTATAAATAGGGTTATCATATTAAGTGAAGTAAGTCAGATACATAAAGACAAACACTATGTGGTATTTGTAACACTATAAATCAACTATACTTAAATTTTTTTTTAATTTTTAAAAATATAGTGCTGCTGTGAACACTTGGATCTTTTCAAATTAGAGTTTTCATCCAAAACATGTGCTTTTGATTTTATTGAGCTTAACTCTTAACTTTGCTTTCTATTTCATTGATTTCTATTATTATTTTATTTCTTCTATTTCCTTTGGGTTCACTCTTTTTTCTAGCTTCTGGAGTTGAACATTTAGATCATTTAGTTTCAATTTCTCATGTTTTGTTTTGTTTTGTTTTTGTTTTTGTTTTTGTTTGTTTTGCGGTATACGGGCCTCTCCCGTTGTGGAGCACAGGCTCCGGATGCGCAGGCTCAGCGGCCATGGCTCACGGGCCCAACCGTTCCGCGGCATGTGGGATCTTCCCAGACCGGGGCACGAACCCGTGTCCCCTGCATCGGCAGGCAGACTCTCAACCACTGCGCCACCAGGGAAGCCCCTCTCATGTCTTTTAATAAATTAATTTTAATAAATGTTTTTAAAGTTATAAGCTTATTTTCAAAGTATTGTTTTAGCTGCATCCCACAAGTATATTCATTGTATTCTAAATATTTTGCAATCTTCATTATGACTTCCTCTTGAACTCATGAGCAACAGGAATGCACTCTTAGTTTCCAAACTTTAAAAAACATTTACATTGTTGCTTAAAATCTTTCTAACTGCAATAGGTAACAAAACATGGTAAGTAGCTTGACTTTTAAAATATGTTGAGTATTCCTTTGAGATATACACAATATTTTAAGTGCTCCTTATGAATATAAAAGGATGTATATTTTCAGTTTCTTGGGTACATCATTCCTAGGAGATCAAACTTTTTAAAATTCCGTTGCTCAAAGTTGTTGTATCTACCTACCGCTTGATCTAGCAATTGATATAATGTTAAACATCTCATATGTGTGCAGTTATCAACTTCTTGTAATTCTATCACCTTTTGTTTCTTTATGACATGCCATGGCTATTTTGTTAGGTAGAGACAAGTTCATGATTATTACATCCTCTTTGTAGACTGTTTCATTCATTGTGAAATACCCTTCTATGTCCCCGCAATGCTGTTTGCCATAAGTTCCAATTTTGTTATTATTGCCTCATTTGTCTTATTTTCTTCTTTTAAAAAATTAAAATGAACTCAGAAGTTTTTTGGTTTTGTTTTTTATAGTCAGATTTATTAGTTTCTATGGTTGGTACTGTTTCTTATATCCTATATGTTCCCTCTATGTTTACTTTTCTTGTAAATGTTATCTTTACTAGTTCTTCTGGTGATTTATGTGGGCGATAAATGCTCTCAGTTTTTATATGCCTGAAATATCTTATTTGCTCTCCCTCTTAAATAATTTAGCTGTACATAAAATTTTAGGTTGACAACTGCTTTTTCTCTGCACTCTGAAGATCTTATTTCATTGTCTCCAGGCATCTATTCTGCTTATGTGGTATCTCCTGTCAGCATAATTATTACTTCCCTCTGGTAGCTTTCAATATTTTCTTTTCATTCTTGAGGTTCCACGGTTTAAGATGCGTCAAAGTATGAATTTACTATTATTTACCCTACTTGGTACTCAGTATTTATGTTGAGGACTCACTACTGTTTCTTAATGCTTGAAAAAATCTCAGTTATTATCTCCTCAAATATTCTCTACTACTCCCTCCATTATCTTCTCCTGGAATTCTTTTGATGTGTGTTGGAGACTCAACTCATCCTCTGTGTCAATTGCTCTTTGATATTTCTCTGTCTCACTGGGAGGGAGAACTCCTCAATACCATTTTCTAATTTTTAAAATCTGTGTCTACCATTTAAACCATCTACTTACCTTATTTCAATTTATTTATTGTTTCCAAGATTTCTAATGGTTTTTAATTTTTTAAATATACTCTAATTTTATTTCCATATCTAAGTACCAACTTAAGGCATCTGAACCATAAATATCTTCCTAAACCTAGCTTTTAACTATTGCTCTGGTTAGTTAGCGTCAGAGCTTTATATATGTTATAACCATGTACAAAATCCTTTTGAACACCACTAGAAAATTCCACTGTCTTCTGGTGACTAACATGAGCTCTATTTCTACTATTCTCCTTCAAATTGAGAACTCTATGGCCTTTTGTTTGCTCCCTCGTGTAACAGGCTCTTACTCATTGCCCAAGATTGAGGATTTCCAAAACACAAACACTGTTGCAGTGCCAAGCTTTGTACTGAAATTGGTTAAAGCAGAAAGCTAAATCAAAAACATTTTTTTGAAAGCTAAATCTCTT
Source organism: Phocoena phocoena (assembly GCF_963924675.1). Taxonomy (NCBI): domain Eukaryota; kingdom Metazoa; phylum Chordata; class Mammalia; order Artiodactyla; family Phocoenidae; genus Phocoena; species Phocoena phocoena. The sequence goes on from NC_089237.1 coordinate 50,021,806, forward strand.
TTTCAAGTTCAACAGAAAACCAACAAAACTTTCAGAAATATTTGTAACATTCCCAGTTGAAGAAGCTGGGAAAAGAATGGGTACTAAGGCAGGAACAGACAGTAAGAGGAGTCAAGAGGTAATAATCCCTTTTATTAGCACTCTTCATTACTATTTGCACTTATATTTCAGCCACTCTCCAAATAAATGAAAGCACAGCTATTACAACGCCAAAGCAAAAGCTATTCTTATTGGGAAAAACACCAGTATTTGGACTTCTGGGGTTACTGTGACCTGGTTTGCTGAAAGATAAAACAAAGACTACTGAACACATCAAAACCATGGCTTATACTGTTATCACCTGTGACAATCACAGAAGACTAGATATATACTTCATGCAATAATATAAGCTGCTGCTTTAGAGGACATCTTTCAATTTGTTTTTTATTATGATATAGGCAATCAGCCAAGCCATAAACTAAATCAACATTTACCTTTTACACACTGTGCAATTTCTTTAGAAATGACACCAAAAACTCTTAAAAAGGATCACAGTATTCCCTTTGAAATTTTGTAATAAGTTACCTCACCTGTTCTTTATGGCCAGTTTAAGTTCACTGAGAACTTCAGATAGTAAAGATACAATAGTACACATACAGATTATTTCTTGGGTCTAGCCGCAGTCAAAGCAATTTAACATAGCAGGCATGTTTTTGAACAAACCCATATGACAAGCTGCTTAGAGATATAAAACTGCAATTGATAATGTATTTCAGAAATGAGAGGTTCTTAGTCATTTTCATTTCTTCAGAATTTTACAGAAAAGTCCATTTATAATTTAAAAAAAGAAGATAAGGAAACCCTAGCATCTTTATTTGGGGATAGAGAAAAACAGAAAGCAAAATGAACAAACTTTGGACAAGATAAACTTGAATTTATTGGATAAGCAAAGACTGAAAGAAAAAAAGTGTAGAGAGGTTGATAAAGCGTCAGAATTATTGGTTGTGAGAAGTAAAGAGAAAAGAGAATGCCACTAGCTAGTATCACAGTGAGTTTGAATTGGTTATCAGAGGAAATACTGCCACGACCTCATACATACACACTAAAATGTATTACACTCACCCTGACAAGAACATACCATTGCACAGAGTTTAAAGTAGTATTTCATCAATTCAACGTTAAAACAAAATTTAAAAGGAAGATGTTAAAAAATTCACATGAACATACTGAAGAACTGGACAGAACTCATTTCTCAAGACAACAACATATATTCAAATAACAACGATAGTGTGCAAAATGTATTATCTACCCCAGTAGACTATACTTTCTTGAAGATGAAAACCATATTTCATTCATCCCAACCTCCACAGTGCCTTGCAGACTGCCACCATGCCTAGACAGGAACACCAGCTTTCCCATCTCCTTATCATCCTATGGAGGAACAAAATTAATAGGGAACAGCCAGCCCTCCTGCAACCCACAAGAAAACAGAATCCCATCCCACACTACAGTCAGTAAACCTTTCCAAGCCACGGGCTGAATTCTGTGAGGCCTAGGAATCTTCCAGCTTATTGAACAGTGGCTTTCAAACTGCTTTAACCATAATTCACAGCAAAACATATATTTTATCACACAACTCTATACATACGTGTGTATATGTAACTGAAACAAAAAATTTTGTTCAATTATACTTACTTAACCTTACCAAGTAAATAACGTGCTGTTACTTTCCACTGCATTTCTTTTTAAAACTTGCTGGTCACAACGCACTCAATTTTGCTATCCATCAAAGAGTTACAACATATAGTCTGAATAACACCACTTCAGGACAGTGGTCTTCAAAGTGGGGTACACCCGAGGGGGTACGTAAAGACTTTCCAAGGGATTCATAGGCACATGTTGTTTTAAAGGAATCAAACTCTAGATCCTCAACTTCCATAAATAATCTTTCCTAAAACAGAGAGCTATTTATGTGTAGATTCTCTTTGGCCACCTTCCTTTTCTTAACACCCTTCTCCCTACTTAACAAATGAAAGGCTTTCACCCATCCTGAGTTTTACTATGGTTCACTACCTTACTGTGTAAAAACTTCTCTGTGATATCAAACCAGAGGAACAATTTAAAATATCAATGTCAGTAACAAAAAAGTGAATGACTGGGCTTCCCTGGTGCCTCAGTGGTTAAGAATCCGCCTGCCAATGCAGGGGACACAGGTTCAAGCCCTGGTCCAGGAAGATCCCACATGCCGCAGAGCAACTAAGCCCGTGTCACAACTACTGAGCCTGCGCTCTAGAGCCCGCGAGCCACAACTACTGAGCCCACATGCCACAACTACTGAGGCCCACGCACTTAGAACCCGTGCTCCACAACAAGAGAAGCCACCGCAATGAGAAGCCTGCACACCGCAATGAAGAGTAGCCCGCGCTCGCCGCAACTAGAGAAAGCGCGCGTGCAGCAACAAAGACCCAACACAGCCAGAAATAAATGAATAAATAAACTTATTTTTAAAAAGTGAATGACTAATAACTGGGTAACGAATCTTTTGGCAGGTCATGTGGATTGCAAAGTCTATTTCAACAAAACTGAAAGAAGATCTGAGTTGTCAACCTACAGAATAAAAATATTTTTGAAGCTAGAGCACTATGTGATTTAACACGTAATTCAGAAAGAGTTAAGAGAATAACAGTCACTATTAAAAAAAAAAAACCCACTTCTATTTCTGTCTACTTATTTATGAGAGCAAGGGCTTATCTTTTTTTTTTTTGCCACACCGTGCAGCTTGTGGGATCTCAGTTCCCTGATCAGGGATTGAACCTGGGCCATAGCAGTGAAAGCCCAGAATCCTAACCACTAGGCCACCAGGGAACTCCCAACTTATATCCATTAAAAAAAAAAAAACTGAAACATACCTTTTTCTAGACATTAATAATATTCACCAGAGGTTAATGACTTAATTGGGAGGGAGAAGCAATATATCTCATAAGACCTGCATTTCCAATAATTTTTACAACTTAATAATTATTTTTTAAATGCGTACAATGTTTATGTAATCAATTGTCTACTTTAACTGTAATGATATCTCAATACAAAAGAAATTTACATGCATATTTTTATTGCAGAGACGTCTGACCAATTTTTTTAATGGCTTCCAAGCACAAAATATTACTTTAGGCCAGTGGTTCTCAAAGTGTGGCCCCTGAACCAACAATATCAGCATCACCTGGTAACTTTCTAGAAATGCAAATTCTAGGATCCCACAGACCTAGTGAATCAGAAACTCTGGGGGTGCGGCCCAGCAATCTTTGTTTTAACAAACCCTATAGGTAAAATTCTGAGGCACACTCAGGTCTGTGTGCTAAAAAACACTTTTTAGAATAAAATTCTGAGGGAGACATTAAAAAAAAAAACACACCTAACACAAGGAGGAGAAAAATGTAAAATTCCTAAAGAATTTATTCACGTATTTTTTATTAAATGGATGGTGACGGATATTAAATCACTATGATTGATTCCACTGGATATGTTTAAAAGCATGAGTTTTAATTTAAATTGTCAGTGTTAACAATACGATAGAATTTACATCCTTTGAATTTTTTACGTTTAAAATTAAAATTTTTTTAAGGTGTGAGGGATGTTTATAATCATTTTACAGACTATATAAACTTAAAAGTTGAAGGATCACTGGTCGAGAGTAGTGGTCCTCAAACTGTGGCCCTTGGACTGACCATACTGCAGTCGCCTACAAGTTTATTAGAAATGCAAATTCTCAGGCTCCAGCCCAACATACCGAGTTCCAACAAGTTCTCCAGGTGATTTTCATCCACTTTAAAGTTTGAGAGCTGCTGGCCTATACTAGAGCAGTGGTTCCCAAAATCTGGTGTGCATCTGAATTACCTGGTGAGCGTCTTAAAACACTGACTGCTAGCTAGACCCTAATCCCAGCGTGTCTGGCTCAATAAGTCTGGGGTAGGATCCAACATTTTGCATTTCTAACAAGTTTCCCAGGAGATAATAATGCTGATGCTGCTATTCCACAATCACACTTTGAGAATCACTCACTGGTCTAGAGGGCTGTGGAAATCATATCTATACTTTCCTATGTCAATACCCAAAATGTAAACCCTTTCCCTCATCCTTCAGAGTAGATCTCCCTCGTGATATGATCTCATACATTGGCCTTATACACTTTGCTTTTTTTTAAACAACTCACTATTACTTAATCTGTTTTCCTCAGTAGAGTTCAACTCCTATGAGTAAAAAAGCCACATGAATCTTGCCCCTTCTGTATACCCAGCACTTAGGCACAATGCCCACCTCATAGCAGGTATTAAACATATTAACTGATAATTAACATTTGTTGAATAAATTACATGAAATGTCAGTTTTACTATAACACAGCTAAGGCTATTATTAGAATGCCAACAGTCCTGATTTGCCCGGGGCTATCTCCCAAGTGCTAAGGGGACTGAAAGTCCTGTGTCCCAGGACTATCTAGCCTACCATCTTAAATATCATCAAGGGCAAAAGACAAAGGACTATCTGAATAACGCATTATTCAACTTGTTTTTCAATTTCGTTATTAACCCTAGCCTCTAAATAGGCTTCTATTATACTATGCAAGTAGAAATAAAATCAAGATTTATTCAATGATAAAATTAACATTGTACTACCAAGAAACTTGACATTTTAAGGCAGTTTTAGTATGGGGGTTAGGGGAAGACTTATAAACTTACCCTCTTTAGCCAAATACAACTCTTTAAATTTTGCTCTCTTTTGATTAAATTCTTGCTCAAGCTGCTGCTTTGCACGTAAAAATTCTGCATTAATTTTTTCCAATTCTGCTACCCGTTGCTGAAGAGAAACTGGAAAGAAAAATACTAGTTAACAAGTAATAACTTTTATTCATAAATTAAGTTACAAGAATAAATTAGTATTGTGGCTACACATTTCTGTAATGAAACAAGTGGTCAACCTTCTTCCAAAGATCTAATATATTCTAGGAAATTCTAATTTTTCAAAAAAGACACTTCTCCTAGACTTAATACACACATTGTGAGTGAATCATGTAAAGTGAAACAGCACATATATGGAGAATCGCATAAGGCAAATTTCCCAAAAGAAAGCTTCTAAGTTCCTTTGTATAACTGACAGAATGTCAATCCACTTACAGAATTGTTAAATTTTGGATTATTTGGGCTATTTACCCCACAAATGAACCCACTACCAATCTTGCTAGCTTCTGTCTCTCTCAAGTGTTATGAGCAAAATCTAAAGGGCACCCTGATTAGGACAGCCATACCAGCCTGAACTACTCTACCAATTTCAAGATGATTCATTACCATTATACTGAAATCATAATCAAGAAACCTTTCATATAGAAAGGATACAGAATCATACATTCTGTATGAACTCTCAATGACTGGGAGATTATCTGGTTTTTAGATTAACTTGATTGTGGTATGGCAGGGATTGGGACACATTTTTACTTTAGGGGCTCTATAATTTGGCCACAGCTAATTATATAAACACCTATTCTGACCAAACCCAGAGGGTCTTTTGGTTCAAGCAAGGAGAGGGAAATTCAGGAGTCCAAACCCCTGACCTCCTCCTTTTCCCCAACAGCAACCTAGCCACAAAGCTATGACCCTAATCGCTCCAGGGGATACTTATCAGTACTAACACCTCTGCCTGATTACCTAGGTCAGCAGAGGTCTCAGTTCCCTACAACGAGCCACCCCCAGATAATCATGATTTACTAAAATTTTAACCATGATCTGAGATTATCTCTGAAGGTCTTCCCCCCACAACCTATTACTCAATTTAATTGAGATTATAATTTTATAACACACAGAAAAAAGACTGGAAAAAATGCACCAATGATTTGTCTATGAGAAATAGAATTATGGCTCATTAATTTCTTCCATGTGCTTTTCAAAGCTCTCTACAACTCCTTTGATAATAAACAATTAACTAAAACCACTATTTGCTCATTCCCATGACATCTTCAAACTAGCTTCACTACAGATCTAACAGCATCGATGCAATCCATGGCAAAAAAAGGAAATGACAGCTGCTTTGAGTTCCATGTCATTAAAGGTAAGGAGTCATTTTGAGGAGCAAACATCTAGGATCTTTAGGTCAAAGCAAAGAATGACATCTGGTCATCTGAACATGTGCTAACCTTCGGAGAAAGACAAGGATGGAGAATCCACTGGAAGGAGGAAACGTGCAGTTATTTCATATTTACCATTTGAAATCATGAAGGAAATGGGTTCTCTGTGCTATTTACTTGTCTTGGTATTTTTATTGTCCAATTCCAATTGTTAAATAAATTAAGCAAATTTTCCACTTAACATTTTAAAGTTACTGGTACCTACTGATTAATACATGGGTTAAGGAAGGGCACTGGAAAATAAAGAAGAAAAAGCAGGATCCCTCTGTTCTTACTTTTCCCTAACAACTACATTCCCACCCACTACTACCTTCTACTAAAACACACTCACATACACACACACACAAAATGTCCATACCTTTCAACATTATATTTATATTTAGGAGCGAAGGCTAATGAATCAATAAAAACTAAAATGCAGCCTTTAAAATTACAGCCAATAAAGATTAAGCGTGTTTCCACTACTCCCAACGCTGTCCTGGCTCTGACCCACAGTTCAGGCGCCATCCACACCCACAGGTCTGGCTGCCTCTCTCACGATTCAGAACAAATTTCAATTCCAGGAGTCATGATCCCATTGAGGATACACCAAGTAACTCCCTTATTTGTTTTCTTAATAAAAAAACTTAAAATCCCCCCCCCAGTTTTTTTTAAATCCACCTCAAGTACTTCTAACATACTGCAACTCTACAACACAAAGGCCAAAACAACTGCTTTTTACAAGAATGCCTCTACTGCTATATGTAGAAAAATCAATTCACCTTGCATAAGACAGTTAGAAAGTTTACAAACAGGCATATCCTATATCATAATGCATGAGCAACCAACCACAAATCAAACTGAAAACAGATCTCATCACACAAAATACTTTATTATTTTTCTAACATGGTGACGAGCAGCTCACAATAACTAGCTAATAGTTCATGTAAAAACCACTTAGCCTGGCATATAGAAAAAAAAGGACGTTAGCTGTAAACTAGTGAGATTTACTGATATTAAATGAGTAAGGAGAGACTTCCATGGTGGTCCAGAGGTTAAGACTCCACTCTCCCAATGCAGGGGGCCAGGATTCGATCCCTGCTCAGGGAACTAGATCCCACGTGCCACAGCTAAAGATCCCGTGTGCCACAATTAAGACCTGGTGCAGCCAAATAAATAAATAAAATTTTTTTTTTTAATGAGTAAGGGAAAACAGCAGAGTGATCAACTGGCTTTGACAAAAGACCAGAAGTCACTTCTAGCCTCATGATTCTGACTCAGTTCCATGCTTAGACTTCCAGCTCATATCCTTCCCTACTACCTTGTATCAACATGGATGAACTGTTAACACCAACTTCAACAATATTAAGCCTGCTGTAACTCACAGCTGACAGCTATTAGTATAACAGCCTTTGTTAAACATTCCACACATTCCGTATATTGCTACCTTCGTTTGAGTAATAAAAAAAGGAGGGACACTATGTTATGCAATGGCTTCCTTTTTTTTTTTTTCTTCCCCCCTCCACCCCCATACGCGGGCCTCTCACTGTTGTGGCCTCTCCCATTGCGGAGCACAGGCTCCGGACGCGCAGGCTCAGCGGTCATGGCTCACGGGCCCAGCCGCTCCGCGGCATGCGGGATCTTCCCGGACCGGGTCACGAACCCATGTTCCCTGCATCGGCAGGCGGACTCTCAACCACTGCGCCACCAAGGAAGCCCTGCAATGGCTTCTTTTAATGCTTGATATCCAAAGGGAAAAATTATTACATCATTTATTCAAAATGTCTGCATTGGTGGTATAGGGGTGAGCATAGGTGCCTTCCAAAATGTCTGAATTAAGCAATACAGAAAGGAAAGAATAATATGGCAAATAAATGAAGGAAATATTCAATAATTCTTAGGTATATCTCCTTCCCTAATTTTGATATGAATGGGAGAATATGTAATAACTTAAAAATATCTTTAAGCCTCAAGCTGTGTCCTACTATTACATTCCTCTAAGAGTGTACTAAATTTGATGAGACACTATCAATGGGAAAAGAAAAAAATACTAGTAGTCTAGATCAAATACTACTACAATCAGAATCTTTTTGTTTAAAAATGTTCCAAGAAAACACCTATTTCAAGGAAGAAAGCGTAACTCCAGTGGAACAAAAGAATCTGAACAGTTCCTGAAACTCAGAAGTCTTAACCTGTGTATCACTGGCTTTTAAAATGAAACTGTTGGGCTTCCCTGGTGGCACAGTGCTTGAGAGTCTGCCTGCCGATGCAGGGGACACGGGTTCGTGCCCCGGTCCAGGAAGATCCCACATGCCGCGGAGCGGCTGGGCCCGTGAGCCATGGCCGCTGAGCCTGCGCGTCCGGAGCTCCGCAACGGGAGAGGCCACAACAGTGAGAGGCCCGCGTATCGCAAACAAAACAAAAACAAAAACAAAGTAAAATGAAACTGTTAAGTATGGTAGGTACGTACACCCATCCAATGGAATAATATCAAGTCAGAAAAATTACATTAAAAAAGACATAAAATTAGATATAATATGATCTTTGGAAAATATATGTATTAAAAAAAGACTGGCAAGAATATGCCAAATTATATTCAGAGTGGTTGCCTTTCTGAATCAAAGCATAATTAAAAGGATAAATTAGGGACTTCCCTGGTGGTGCAGTGGTTAAGAAGCTGCCTGCCAATGCAGGGGACACGGGTTCCATCCCTGCTCCAGGAAGATCCCACATGCCACAGAGCAACTTAAGCCCATGCGCCACAACTACTGAGCTTGCCCTCTAGAGCCCATGAACCACAACTACTGAAGCCCGTGCGTCTAGAGCCCATGCCCCACAATGAGAATAGCCACCGCAATGAGAAGCCCGTGCACTGCAACGAAGAGTAGCCCCCGTTCGTCGCAACCAGAGAAAAAGCCCGCAAGCAGCCACGAAGATTCAACGCAGCCAAAAATAATTTTTTTAAAAAGGGATATATTACATTGATTGGGCTTAACTTAAAAGATAATAAGGTGCTTCATCTTTTTTTTTAGTTTTACTGATTATAATTTTATCTTATTAATCCATCTCAATCTCTTTGCTCATAAAAAGTGCACATAACTTACTTCAGTGGTCTTAAAATATTTTAACACACTATATAGTCATTTTTTAAAACTACACTTACATTTTCCCAGGACAAACAATTTGCTAAAACAGATAAATTTTCTAAAAAAATAATCTCTTCTGTTTCAGAAGTGGCCTTCCAGCTAGGAAACTACCTTCTCCCTGTACTCTGAAAACTAATCATGTCCAGCCTCTTTGAGGAATTACTAAAAATGATTATAATTTGCAGTAAATCTACCCACTGAATTGTGCTTTGTTTAGAGAATATTAAGTAAATCCACAATTACTTAGCATGCCTCAAGAAGGAAGGGGAAAAGAGAAAGTAAAGTAAAGCAGTCCACAAGCAGGTAACTGGGTTAACATTACCAATCACTTCACAATATTAGAGGAAACAGATATGGCACTTGGGAATCAACTTTTTCCATAATACTAAAGATAATCATAAATTCTTTAGTGTAATAGAAAGTTGTCAATTCACTTCATATAATCCTCCAAACTCTGACTTTAGCAACTTTAAGAAACTGCATCCTTTTACCTTGTCCATTTACTCAGATGAACCATTCTGAAACAAAAAACATCTGGTGATGAAGTTTACACAAAACATCTTCTTAGCCTTCATTATGTGAACCAAAGTGAAAATCCTTATTTTCTTTATTCTTTTTTGCAACTCTCTTAAATAAGTATGCGTCATAATATTTCAGATAAAAGATAATAATACTTTTTAAATAATGGGTTTCAAATAAGAAAGTCAATTATTTCTCATGTAAAGATTAGGTGTTTATGTAAACGACTTGAAAATGTTGTTATAAATCTAGGAAAAATATTAAATGAAGAACTGGCACCAAATTTTAATCCAGGTGGAAAATGAGATAATGAAAAACTAATTAAGAAGTCTTCAAAAGGGCAAAAGCAGAATTAAGGATGGAAAAGACTGATTTGGGAGAGGGGTAGCAGGGGTGGCAAGGATAAAGGTGGGAAGAATCAAAAGACACAAGAACATTTTCTAATTTTCAGCCTCCCTAGAGATGTTAATGATCAAAATTAACTAATAACCTCTAGACATTTGCAGTGTGGAATTTTCTGGGTCTAATTTTTAGTTTACATTATTGAGTGGGAATAATTAGGATCATAGTGTTGCAAGGATTTTAGAGATTATTCTAGTCCAGTGTATTTCAAACTAAATGTCAATCCATTAGTGAGTTGTTACATCAATTTAGTGATTAGCCATCTGCCTTTTATTTATTTATTTATTATTTATTTTATTTATTTGGGGGGGGCTGCATTGGGTCTTCGTTGCTGAGCACGGGCTTTCTCTAGTTGCGGCGAGCAGGGGCTGCTCTTCGTTGCGGTGCGCAGGCTCCTCATTGCTGTGGCTTCTCGTTGCGGAGCACGGGCTCTAGGTGCCCAGGCTTCAGTAATTGCGGCACGCGGGCTTAGTAGTTGTAGCACACAGGCTTAGCTGCTCCACGGCATGTGGGATCTTCCTGGGCCAGGGCTCGAACCCGTGTCCCCTGCATTGGCAGGTGGCTTCTTAAGCACTGTACCACCAGAGAAGCCCCAGCAGTCTGCCTTTTTTTTTTTTTGCGGTACACGGGCCTCTCCCATTGCGGAGCACAGGCTCCGGACTCGCAGGCTCAGCGGCCATGGCTCACGGGCCTAGCCGCTCCGCGGCATGTGGGATCTTCCCAGACCGGGGCACGAACCCATGTCCCCTGCATCGGCAGGCGGACTCTCAACCACTGCACCACCAGGGAAGCCCCAGTCTGCCTTTTAAAGTTAATAAAATATAATAGGAAATATCAGCAACACATTTAATATGGGTATGTGTTATTTCATAACTGGGTTGCAATGGAAAAAGTGTTTCTTACTGTGGAGAGAGGTTAAAATAGTTTGAAAACCACCAATTCCTAACTCATGTAGGAATCCATTTCGATAACAACACAGACATGTGATCATATGGCTTACACATGAACATAAATCTAATAACTCAGTTCACTGCCTCATGGGGTAGCCAATTCCACCATTAAGAGATTTTAGATTATCCTTCCCCCTTTACTTGGACAACTGGTCATCTGTTATAAATATCTGTTTTTAGTAACAGGACCCTAAATCATCTTCCTGAGAGATCTTAGTTTTGGCCTACAGAATTAGCAAGGAAAATTTCTAATATCTAACATCTATACTTGCCCTCTCCTTTCTTCTCCAGATGAAACATCTCCTAACCCTTTAATAACTTCTAAATTCTTCATTATCTCAGTTGCTCTCTCTGAACACTACAGTTAGTCAAAATTCTACATAAAATAGGACACACTGATCCTAACTCAATACCAGCTTAGTAGAAACATTATATCTGGGGGCTATATGCTTAATAATGTACTGTAAATTTACCCTAGTTTTTTTTGGCCATGACTTCACATTGTCATTGTTAGCCCAGAAGATTAATGTTAATCTAACACTGTTCTTAAATCCTTTTCACTTAAACTTAAGCCAAGGCTTCCTCCAACCTATACTAGTGCAGTTCAGCCATACTGCAGAGTTTTGTTTGAAAACAAAGTTTTAAGTTAAAGCTAGAGATAGAGAGCCCTTTGGTGCATCACCCGAGATCTCAGGAGAGGTTGATACTGATATATTAGATTGCTCTGTTAGTTACAAATTCATTCCAACCATTCTCAGTATCAAATCACATTTCATCTTATCCATGATTTCATACCAGTATAGTCAAATGCCTTATTAAAATTCAAAAATAAGCCATCTACAATTTCAGACTCAGAGAGGCTTGTGCTTCAACCCAAACCCAAGCACTTTCATTATATGAACTGGGGAAAACAAGTTTAACCTTTTCAAGATTTCATTAAAATAAAGATGATACCCATTTTGCAGAGTATCACATGCAATGAGGATTAAATATACCATCATATAAAAGCAACTCACATATAAGAGGCACTCAAATGATAGTTACTATCAACAACTTCAGAATTTAAATAATTTCAGGTTGACAACTGTCCTTAAAAAAAATGGAGATGTACATTAGGCTCAACTTGTTCTAGAGATTCTTCCTATTGATAACTACAAAATCATTTTATTTTCTAAAATGTTCATAAATCACTTACTTAATAATCAATTCCTTTTTAAGTGTTCCAGAAATTGTATTTAAGCGAAGTTATCAATTAAGACAAGCAGGTAAACAAAGTTTTGAAAAAAGTCAAAAAAACAGAGAAAAGAAGCAACTGTGAGCAAAAGAATGGGGATTTCAGGGAATGTTCAGTAGATAAACAATGCAGTATAAACTATATTCCAGGCTCTATTCCTATATTTTTAAAGGCTATAAAGCTATATTCCACCATATACTCCCATATGGAATATATATTGACAATGTGAACCATGCAAAGTCTGAAACAAATAAAGATAACTTGAAAATTAACTATACACACTACTATATATTAAATAGATAACCAACAAAGACCTACTGTATAGCACAGTGAACTATACTCAATATTTTGTAATAACCTATAAAGGAAAAGAATCTGAAAAAGAATATATGCACACACACACACATAACTGAATCACTGTGCTGTATACGTGAAACTAACACGACACTGTAAATCAACTGTACTTCAATTTTTAAAAAAAGCTAACTATATGGTTGAAATAAACTATGGACATTTTTGAATACTGGTCAAGATATACAATACAGTTCAACCACAATTACATTCATTTTACCAGATAATTTTTAAATCACCTAAATTTCTGATTACATTTAGCCCAATTACCATAACTGTCAAAAGCCTGTGTTCAACAGCTGATATAAATATGCATGGATAAAAATGGATAGTTACCTATTCAATTTGTACAAACTGGTATTATTCTACTTCTCAACTATTTCAAATACCAAATGCCAAGCCAGATGAAAAAGCATGATTGTGTCATTTGCAGAGACATGGATGAACCTAGAGACTGTCATACAGAGTGAAGTCAGTCAGAAAAACAAATATCGTATATTAACACATATGTGGTATCTAGAAAAATGGTATAGATGATCTTATTTGCAAAGCAGAAATAGAGACACAGAGGTAGAGAATAAACATATGCATACAAAGGGGAAGGGCAGGGGGTCTGGGATGAATTGGAAGACTGGGATTGACATATATACACTATTGATACTATGTATAAAATAGATAACTGGCGCTTCCCTGGTGGCGCAGTGGTTGAGAGTCTGCCTGCCGATGCAGGGGATGAGGGTTCGTGCCCCAGTCCGGGAAGATCCCACATGCCGTGGAGCAGCTGGGCCCGTGAGCCATGGCCGCTGAGCCTGCGCGTCCGGAGCCTGTGCTCCACACGGGAGAGGCCACAAGAGTGAGAGGCCCGCATACCGCAAAAAAAAAAAAAATAGATAACTAATGAGAACCTACTGTATAGCACAGGAAGTTCTACTCAATGCTCTGTGGTGACCTAAATGGGAAGGAAATCCAAAAAAGAGGGGATATATGTATATGTATAGCTGATTCACTTTGCTGTACAGCAGACACTAACACAACATTGTAAAGCAACTATACTCCAATAAAAATTAAACAAAAAAAAACTGGACAAAAAAAAGAAAAAGCATGACTCTCACTGGACTGATAAGCAGATATCAGTCTGCTTATATTATTATCAGATAATATTGGATATTTAAATATTTTAGAGCCCCACTTACAAGACAAAGAAAGCTATTCAAAACTTAAATATCTTAAGTTTAAAACTTAAAGAAGGCTTACTTAAGGAAACAGCCAAAAGAATTCAGTTTTCTGAATAACTGAATGCCTGTTAACTCTACTGGCATTCACAAGTAGAACTACATCATGCCACTTCAGGACCTGGCTTGGAACTCTGAGAATTCACTATCAGTGAAGTTGCATTTAATCCTTACTTTGTGCTTGAATTAACCAACTGTCAGTAAGGTTGCTGGTGGGAATGCAAAATAGTACCACCACTTTGGAAAACAGTTTGGCTGTTCCTTACAAACACACACCTACCATATGATACCGAAATCCAACAAATGAAAAGATATTTCCACACAAAGATTTGTACACAAATGCTCGCAGCAGCTTTACTTATAATAGCCAAAAATTGGAAATAACCCAAATGCCCACTATAAATGGACCAATAATAGTGTATCCATACAATGGAATATTAGACAGCAACAAAAAGGAATGCATTACTAATCACACAACATGGCTAAATCTCAATAACATCATGCTCAGTGAAAGAAATCAGATACAAAAAGTATGATCCCACTTATATGAAATTCTAGAAAAGGCAAAACTATAATGACAGAAAGCAGATCAGCATTTGCCCAGAAGTGGGGGGAGGAATTTAACCACAAAGTGTCATGAAAGAACTTTCTGGGGTAAAACGTTCTATAAAACAATTATGGTGATGGTTACAAACTATATAGGTTTGTGAAAACTCATGAATCTATATAGTTAAAACTAGTAAATTTTAGCATAAATTATTTTTTAATCAGCTTTATTGTGGTATGTGTTTACAATCACAAGAATAAATTAGTGCTTGGTAACAGCCTAAATGCTATCCTCATAGCCAGTTTTATTATCCTCATAGCACTTATCACTATCTGAAGTTATTTCTCTAAATATCTGACTGTTTAAATATTGCTCCATACTCAAGCAGACCCTCAGTGAAAACTGAGACTTTATGTATTCTGCTCGTTGCTACATTTCTAACACCTAGAACTGTGGCTAGCACATGGAAGGTGTTCAATAAACATTTACTAAATAAATAAGTAAATGAAAAAGTGAGCTGGAATAACTAAAACCCACTGATGAAGAGGAACTTAAGTCAGGATTTTAAAAGATAGCAAAGATCTAAAGAAGCAAAGGACAGAAGAGTATTCAACTGGGAACAATCAAAGGCAAAGGGAGCAAGACAGTAATGCATATCTGTCTAGGAGCCAGCAAGCAAACATCTCTGACACAGGGGAAACTGCGACTTTCCCCACTTTGCACGTAAGTCCCAATGAGTTACTTCTTGTCTTTCCAATATGGTAGCCACTAGCTACATGAGTCTACTGAACACCTGAAATGTGGCTATCTAAATTAAGATACGTGTTAAGTATGAAATATATATGGAATTTTGAAGACTTTAGCACAAAAAAAATTTTATTATCTCATTAATACTTTCTATAGTGATCACATGTAGAAACTGTAACATCTGGAATATACTGGGTAAATAAAATACATTATTAATCTCCACAGAAAGTTATACACAAATGTTCAGAGAAGCATTATTCATAATAGCTAAAAAAAGGAAACCCAAATGTCAATCAACTGATGAATGGATAAACAAAATTTGGTATATTCAGACAACGGACTATTATATGTCCAAAAAAGGAATGAAGTACTGACAAGTTACAAGATGGATGAGCCTTGAAAACATTATGTTAAGTGAAAGAAGCCAGACACCAAAGGCTACATATTGTATGATTCCATTTATATGTAATGTCCAGAGAAGGAAAATCCATAGCAACTAAAAGATTAGTGGTTTTGAGTTAAAACCACTAATTAATTAATGGTTTTAATTAAATTAAATGGTTTTAATGGTTTTAATTTAATTAAAATTATTTTGCTATATGAATTAAATCTCAATAAAGCTGTTGTTTTTTTTAATTTATTTCACCTGTTTCTCTATTTGGAAGTGTTTGTTTTGATTTTTTTTACTTTTTGAATGTGGCTGCTAGAAAAAACTTAAGTTACACCCTTTGGCTCACATTACATCTCTACTGGACAGCACTGTTCTAGAGAGCTTATGGTGGGGGGTGATACCCTGTATATTTTGAGCTCTCAGTTTTACCTCTATTTTTCTTACACTCTCCATTTTTCCCAATTTGCCAGCCTGCTTCAAGTATCACCATACTTCAGGGCCAACTTATACACTAAGATCAGTCATCTTAAAACACTAGATTCCCTTCTCCCCTGTGCTTTTACAGTTAGCACAGTGTTACTCTACTATAGTATGCAGACTGTTACTGGTCTAATAAGATAAGGAGTTTGTGTAAGAACATAAAATCAACTAAGACCCTAAGCACATTGCTCGGTTCATCGGACATTTTCTGATGAAGGAAGCAGTACACTAATTTACATTCTGGCGCAAGTTCTTTCTCCCCTTGCAGAGCACTGCTGTAGTAGACAACTGTCATATCCATGGCTGCCCCATCATTTTTTAGTCTTTCTACATTTAAAGACATTCCATTTTATGAGTTTCAGCTCTCCAAAACAGAATTCAAACACAAATTCCCACTCTCGCTTGAAACCAGAATGCAAGCATGTCACCTAAGGCTCTCCAATCAGACACACACAAATGCAACTTCAGTTCAGAATTGAGCAGTGTAAAGAAACAAGGTTCCATTCTTGCTGCTGTAAGGCTTTCAGTAGCTTCCCAGTGGTTAGTCCAGTTCCTGAAGCAGAAACACCATCAGTGAAAGTAGCAATAGCAACTGTATTAAAATGGAGCTTCATATGCTCCTCGGCACCAGAGAAAACAGTCTTTCCTGTCAGGCCAGTTCTGTGGCAGCTTTTAGCCAGAGACAGCAGTGATTCTCAAAGTGTGCTTCTGAGACCAAAGAATCACTATCACCTGGGAACATGTTAAAAGTGCAAATTCTCAGACCCCATCCCAGACCGTCTTGATTCAGAAATTCTGGGTGTGGGGCCCAGAAATGTGCTTTAATAAGCTCTTGAGATGCATGCTAGAGTTTGAGAACCAATGGCCTACAATCTATGTCTCCCTGCTTTCTCAATGACTCTGTAAACTACTTCACATCTTCTCAAAAATTCCTTTTATGCTTAAACCAGACAAAATGTTTTGTTTGCAACAAAAAACACTAAGTGAAACATACCATATTGTCACTCCCATCACCATTCTCTTAAAAACTGCTCATAGAATGCTAGACACTGATTAAAAGAAAAAATCCACAAAGGTTAACATTGGTTAGAAGATAGAAAAAACTCTAGAAAATCTGCTTATAATCAACCCTGTTGATTTATTTCATGACAGTACGTGGAGGCACATACTGACTTCCTTCCGAAGGATACCAGTATGGAAAGGCCAGGGAGGGAGGGAAAGAAACTTCAGTTTCTTGAAACTGTAACAAACACTACCCAGCAGGGGTGATCAAGGCTAGCATCAACACAGATAACACTGATAAGCCACGCTGATAGTATGCATCCTTGATATGATGCAACAAAAGTGGCACTTTACCTGTGTGGTCTTCTCCCCAAAACCCACAATCCCAGTCTATACATGAGAAAAACATCAGCCAGATCCCAACTGACGGACAGTCTAAAAATACTGGATCAGTGCTTCTTAAAACTGACTAGGTCATCAAAAAGTCAGAGAAACTGTCACAGTCCAGAGGAGCCAAAGTACACATGGCGACTAAATGTAATGTGGTGTCTAGATAGTATCTAGAAACAGAAAAAGTTTGTTAAGAAAAAACTAAGGCTTTGCAGCCAATTAAGCCAACCATGCTCTTTTCTCCGTGGGGGCCCGGTGTGCAATGGCTGCAAACAGCAGCCTCCTCCGTAATGTATGCAGCCTGTTGCCTGTATGGGTTGCCCTAAGAGATCCTGGAAACAGCCCTTTCCAGTGAACGTTCGTGACTGGTGTGCTGTCCCCAATCTAGGCTCCAGACAGGTATGCATGGTGCCTTTGGAAAGCCCCAGGGCACAGTGGCCAGGGTCCACATAGGCCAAGTCATAATGTCCACCCACACCAAGCTGCAGAACAAGGAGCATGTGACTGAGGCCCTACGCAGGGCCAAGCTGAAGTGCTCTGGCTGCCAGAAGATCCACATCTCCAAGAAGTGGGGATTTACTAAGTTTAATACAGATGAATTTGAAAATATGGTGGCAGAAAAGTGGCTCATCCCAGATGGCTGTGGGGTCAAATACACCCCTAATCGTGGCCCCTGGACAAATAGCGGGCCCTGGACTCGAGAGCCTTGGCACTGTCCCCTCCTTACTCACGCCCACGAATAAATTCTACTTTTCTGCCAAAAAAGAAAAAGCTAAGGAAATCTGAATAAAGCAGGGACTTCAGTTAAGAGTAATGTGTCAATATTAGTTCATTAATTTTGACAAATGTACTATACTAATACATCATGTTTTTAACAAGGGATCCTGGATGTGCAGTATATGAAAAGTCTGTCCTATCTTTCCAACTTTTCCATAAGTCTAAAACCATTTTAAAATAAAGTTTTTTTTTAAAGCTATTGGCTAAACTCTGAATCGTTTACAAATTCAAATAAATAAATACCTTTACTAAAGCTGTTACCAGAGGTCTGGCACTGTTCACCACGCATCAAAGAGCAACTAGCCCTCCACACACCATCCCCACCACACTGCTCCACCTCCAAAAGAGCCTTCAAGCTTAATAGAAATGAAAACCTCATGCATTCGAATGCTTACCTGAGTAGACTTCCCTTCCCATCTGACTTACTATTATACTCTATAAGATCCAATTTTATCTCCTAACAAACTTAGTTTTGCTTAGAGTCAGAGAACAAAGGATATAGAGAAAGCAGAGTTTAGAGATTAGTGCAGTTCGTTGAAAAGCCCCATAGGTGAGAAACAAATCCCACAGACTGGATGACTGGGTCACAGAGAAAAAATAAAAAATAAAACAATGACTAAAACTGAACTGGAATTTGGTTACATTTAAAGTAAAAGCAAACAAACCTAATTTTAAAAAATTCAGCAGCACTGGGGAAGTCACCAGTATATAGCTTGGTCCCAAAACTAATGTTCATACTAAGTCATTGATAAAAGATTCAGTGATATCCAGTGTACTCTGTTTAAGAAAACAAGGTAAAAGTGTAATTTATTTCAGAAAAATTGCTAAGAAAAATACATGCTATGCCCCTAGCACCTAGAATGTGGTCTCTAAATACTGTTTCCCACAAAAAGTAACAGGGTTCCTTGGAAAAAACTCTGATTCCCGGCCTGGGGCAGGAAGTATACAAGATAAACCTGGAACATCTTGGCACCTACTGGGGTTTTATCAAACGACTTCCCTTTGTAACAAAGGAGTCGACTTAAAGGATTTAATGGCCAAAGATGAGATAATCTGAGCGTCAGTGTGGTAGGCTGAACCAACCCTTCCCCTCAGATGTATTAATTTCCTAATCACCAAACGTATAAATATTACCTTATACGGTAAAAGATATAATTAAGTTAAGGATCTTGAAAAGAGTAGTTTATCCTGGACTATCCAGTGGGCCATAAATGCAATCATATCTACCCTTATAAGAAACAGCAGTTCCTCAGCAGACACAAAGAGGACTATGTAATGTGATAACAGAAGCAGAAACTGGAGTGAGGAAGCCAAGGAATGCCAGCAGCCACCAGAAGCAGGAAGAGGCAAGGAACAGATGCTCCCCTAGAACCTCTGGAAGGAGTACAAACCTGCTGACACTTGATTTCAGCCCAGTGATACTGATTCTGGACGTCTGGCCTCCTCAACTGTGAGAGAATAAACTTCTGTTGTTTTAAGCCACCCAGTTATGGTAATTTGTTGGAGCAGCCATAGTAAACTAATATAATCAGTAACTACAATGAAGTAAAACATATACATTTTTTTTTTTTTTTTGCTGTACGCGGGCCTCTCACTGTTGTGGCCTCTCCCGTTGCGGAGCACAGGCTCCGGATGCGCAGGCTCAGCGGCCATGGCTCACGGGCCCAGCCGCTCCGTGGCATATGGGATCTTCCCGGACCGGGGCACGAACCCGTGTCCCCTGCATCGGCAGGCGGACTCTCAACCACTGCGCCACCAGGGAAGCCCAAAACATATACATTATTTAAATCCATGTGTTCTTGATGATATACGAAGGAAAAAAAACCCCTGATTAGTTACCTTTGAAGGGTTCTAGACAACCAAGTCATTATTTTGAAAACTGGTAACCAAAGAGAAAAGTAGTAAGCATTTATTCTCCATTTCCTACACCATAAGGTAGCAAAATATACAAGGAGAATTTTTCTTTACAGAACTATTCCAGCTAATAACTTGCTATTTTACAAATCCTAATGAATGGAGAAATCTAGGCAATGATCAACAGTCCTAACATCTCAAAGAGACAACCAGACATTATGAGCCTCCTGATAGAGGTACACTCTACCACTTTGAAATATTCTTTTAAAAAGCAAAACAAACCACAAAAAAATATAACACATAAAACCATATTTCAAACAAACAAAAACCTGGACCTAATCACTACTTTAGATCAAACTACCAATTTAGAGCAAACACAGAAGGCACAAGAATATGGAGACCAACACAACATGGATGCAATTAGGAAATTCCAGGTGTGAACAATCTACAGGGTGGATTTCTTCAACAGACAAATTGTAAGGGAAAAAAACAGGACACACCAACCAATCTTAAGGATAGCTTTTATTTTGGATCCTGATTTGAACAGTTTTTTTTTTTTAAGTTGAGACAACTGAGGAAATTTCAACACTGACTAGATATTCAGAAACACTAAAGAATTAGTTACTGTTTTTAGGTGATATAGTAGTATTGCATTTTATGTTTACATACATACTAAAATGTTTCCAAATGAAATCATCTAATGTCTGAGTTTTGCTATTAAAAAATCCAGGAGGGGGGACCTCCCTGGTGGTACAGTGGTTAAGAATCTGCCTGCCAATGGAGAGGAGCCGTGTCCCACGTGCCACAGATCTTCCCGGACCAGAGATTGAACACGGGTCCCCTCCATTGGCAGGCAGATTCTTAACCACTGCAATGGAGGGGACCCGTGTTCAATCCCTGGTCTGGGAAGATTCCACATGCCACAGAGCAGCTAAGCCTGTAAGCCACAACTACTGGAGCCCGCAAGCCACAACTACTGAAGCCCGCACGCCTAGAGCCCGTGCTCCACAACAAGAGAAGCCACCGCAATGAGAAGCCCGTGCACCGCAATGAAGAGTAGCCCCTGCTCAACCAACTAGAGAAAGCCCACGTGCAGTAACGAAGACCCAATGCAGCCAAAAGTAAATAAATTAATTAATTAAAAAACAAAAAAACAACAACAAAAAAAATCCAGGAGGGAAGGTGGGGAGGGCTATAGGTGAAACAAGACCCGCCATGCATTGGTAATCATCATACACAGAGAGAGGGTGGTGGGTCTACATACTAAACTCTTTACTTTTCAAGTGTTTAAAAAATTCCATATAAAAGACTAAGTTTGCTTTTTTTTTTTTAAAGTCTTACCATTTCTGTGTTTGAGGGCTTAAGTCTAAATCAGCTGAAAAATAATGTACCCGTAAAACCATCCCTCCACCATTCCATATAAAGGGGCATTATACATATTCACACATACAATTCACAGTGGAGAACTATTAATTAAAAATTTAATTACTTCTGGTTACCAAATTCCTTTAATATAAAATGAAAATTTGCTCAGAATATTCTGAAGATTTTTTTTCGAAGATTTTTTTTTTTTATCGTTTACATAGGAACAAGTCAAGCCTAACACAACATATGATACCTCTTGGAACCATGTTTGATTATACTGTAAAACAAATCAAATTCCCTATGTACATACTGTCCTTCATTGTAACATGGAAAACCTAAAATGTAGATGTAATTTCTTATCTCCCTACACTTGTGTTATAAAAAGGCTACAATATAACCATACAGCTGATATTAGAAGTTATTTATCAGAAAAGAAGTTCTTCATAAATAAATAATAAAAAGACAAGCATTTTATTTTATTTATAAGGGAAGTTGAATGCATTATTTATGAGCCTTTCAGAAATATCAAAGTCATACATAGAAAGGCATCAGAATTTTGATAAATAGTTATCCTAAGTGTGGATGAAGAAGATTAATTATATGTCCCTGAAGGGGAAATGAGAAACCAGTAGGTAAAAAAATTTCCAGGAGAGAGCACTGATGTTAATGACATGGGGAGGAGGGTGAGGGGGTGTCTCTCAAAGCTAGAAAAAAGAATTAAATAACAGGAGCTAACAGTTAAGTATCCCCTATTCATCAGGTATTATATGGGAAGCCGTACAGCATAATAGTTGAAAGCACAGGCTCTGGAATTAATGCTTGAATCCCCGCTCTGCCACTTATAAACTGGTTCCTTCTCTCTACCTGTAAAAATGGGGACTAGAATAGTACTACCTTCTAGGGTTGTAGCAAGGATTATATAATTTACATATAGCTCTTAGGCAAGTTATTTTATACACTGGCTCATTAAATTTTCAAAACAAACCATAAAATAGGCATACCATCCCCAGTTATAGGTGAGAAAACATTCTGAGAAATTAAGTAAAATGCCTATTGTTGCACCGCTAGGAAGTGGCAGAGCTGGGTTCAAACACTGACCTGCCATGGCCTAGAAAGATTTCCCTGTGACTGTAAGTATTTAATAGTGATTAATATAGGACTTATAAACAAGTGTAATACCACCTTCTAGGGGTGGCTCTTTTATTTAGTTACACGTTAATTTACATGTTGAAATATATATACTTAATTATAAGTTCTTGTCCTTCACACAAAAGGCATTATACTGTTAGGGTTTGTTTTTTTTAAGTCATTTGTATAACTTTATCAGAATGGTAACAGTGCATTCTAAAGCATTTTGTTATAAACCAGTGGTTCTCAACTGGAGGTGATTTTGCTTCCCAGAGGATATTTGGCAATGTCTGGAGACATTTTTGGTTGTCACAACCGGGGGTGGGGTCGGGGGGCGGGGGTGCGTGGGTAAGGGTACTGGCATCTAGTGGGTAGGGGCCAAAGATGCTGCTTATTTAACATCCTACAATGTACAGGACAGTCATACACAACAAAGAATAATACAGTGCAAAATGTCAATAGTGACAAAGGTAAGAAATCTGTTATAAACTGATAGGAAGGGTTGAGAACTTCAGATACAAAGTGACACACTAGAAGACAGGTAAAAAGTCCCTTCCAAAAGGAATCCATAAACAAAACGAAAAGACAACCTATGGAATGGGAGTAAATATTTGCAAACAATACAACTGACAAGGGCTTAGTTTCCAAAATATACAAACAGCTCATGCAACTCAACAACAAAAAACGAACAACCCAATCGAAAAATGGGCAAAAGAACTAAATAGTTATTTCTCCAAAGAAGACATACAGATGGCCAAAAGGCACATGAAAATATGCTCAACATCACTAATTATTAGAGAAACACGAATCAAACCTACAATGAGGTACCATCTCACACTGGTCAGAATAGCCATCATTAAAAAGTCTACAAATAACAAATGCTGGAGAGGGTGTGGAGAAAAGGGAACCCTCCTACTGTTGGGGGGAATGTAAGTTGGTGCGGCCACTACGGAAAACAGTATGGAGGTTCCTCAAAAAACTAAAAACATCAGGGGCTTCCCTGGTGGTGCAGTGGTTAAGAATCCGCCCGCCAATGTAGGGGTCATGGGTTCAAGCCCTGGTCCAGGAAGATCCCACATGCCGTGGAGCAACTAAGCCCATGTGCCACAACTACTGAGACTGCGCTCTAGAGCCCACAAGCCACAACTACTGGAGCCCGCAAGCCACAACTACTGAAGCCCGCACGCCTAGAGCCCGTGCTCCACAACAAGAGAAGCCACCGCAATGAGAAGCCCGTGCACCGCAATGAAGAGTAGCCCCTGCTCAACCAACTAGAGAAAGCCCACGTGCAGTAACGAAGACCCAATGCAGCCAAAAGTAAATAAATTAATTAATTAAAAAACAAAAAAACAACAACAAAAAAAATCCAGGAGGGAAGGTGGGGAGGGCTATAGGTGAAACAAGACCCGCCATGCATTGGTAATCATCATACACAGAGAGAGGGTGGTGGGTCTACATACTAAACTCTTTACTTTTCAAGTGTTTAAAAAATTCCATATAAAAGACTAAGTTTGCTTTTTTTTTTTTAAAGTCTTACCATTTCTGTGTTTGAGGGCTTAAGTCTAAATCAGCTGAAAAATAATGTACCCGTAAAACCATCCCTCCACCATTCCATATAAAGGGGCATTATACATATTCACACATACAATTCACAGTGGAGAACTATTAATTAAAAATTTAATTACTTCTGGTTACCAAATTCCTTTAATATAAAATGAAAATTTGCTCAGAATATTCTGAAGATTTTTTTTCGAAGATTTTTTTTTTTTATCGTTTACATAGGAACAAGTCAAGCCTAACACAACATATGATACCTCTTGGAACCATGTTTGATTATACTGTAAAACAAATCAAATTCCCTATGTACATACTGTCCTTCATTGTAACATGGAAAACCTAAAATGTAGATGTAATTTCTTATCTCCCTACACTTGTGTTATAAAAAGGCTACAATATAACCATACAGCTGATATTAGAAGTTATTTATCAGAAAAGAAGTTCTTCATAAATAAATAATAAAAAGACAAGCATTTTATTTATAAGGGAAGTTGAATGCATTATTTATGAGCCTTTCAGAAATATCAAAGTCATACATAGAAAGGCATCAGAATTTTGATAAATAGTTATCCTAAGTGTGGATGAAGAAGATTAATTATATGTCCCTGAAGGGGAAATGAGAAACCAGTAGGTAAAAAAATTTCCAGGAGAGAGCACTGATGTTAATGACATGGGGAGGAGGGTGAGGGGGTGTCTCTCAAAGCTAGAAAAAAGAATTAAATAACAGGAGCTAACAGTTAAGTATCCCCTATTCATCAGGTATTATATGGGAAGCCGTACAGCATAATAGTTGAAAGCACAGGCTCTGGAATTAATGCTTGAATCCCCGCTCTGCCACTTATAAACTGGTTCCTTCTCTCTACCTGTAAAAATGGGGACTAGAATAGTACTACCTTCTAGGGTTGTAGCAAGGATTATATAATTTACATATAGCTCTTAGGCAAGTTATTTTATACACTGGCTCATTAAATTTTCAAAACAAACCATAAAATAGGCATACCATCCCCAGTTATAGGTGAGAAAACATTCTGAGAAATTAAGTAAAATGCCTATTGTTGCACCGCTAGGAAGTGGCAGAGCTGGGTTCAAACACTGACCTGCCATGGCCTAGAAAGATTTCCCTGTGACTGTAAGTATTTAATAGTGATTAATATAGGACTTATAAACAAGTGTAATACCACCTTCTAGGGGTGGCTCTTTTATTTAGTTACACGTTAATTTACATGTTGAAATATATATACTTAATTATAAGTTCTTGTCCTTCACACAAAAGGCATTATACTGTTAGGGTTTGTTTTTTTTAAGTCATTTGTATAACTTTATCAGAATGGTAACAGTGCATTCTAAAGCATTTTGTTATAAACCAGTGGTTCTCAACTGGAGGTGATTTTGCTTCCCAGAGGATATTTGGCAATGTCTGGAGACATTTTTGGTTGTCACAACCGGGGGTGGGGTCGGGGGGCGGGGGTGCGTGGGTAAGGGTACTGGCATCTAGTGGGTAGGGGCCAAAGATGCTGCTTATTTAACATCCTACAATGTACAGGACAGTCATACACAACAAAGAATAATACAGTGCAAAATGTCAATAGTGACAAAGGTAAGAAATCTGTTATAAACTGATAGGAAGGGTTGAGAACTTCAGATACAAAGTGACACACTAGAAGACAGGTAAAAAGTCCCTTCCAAAAGGAATCCATAAACAAAACGAAAAGACAACCTATGGAATGGGAGTAAATATTTGCAAACAATACAACTGACAAGGGCTTAGTTTCCAAAATATACAAACAGCTCATGCAACTCAACAACAAAAAACGAACAACCCAATCGAAAAATGGGCAAAAGAACTAAATAGTTATTTCTCCAAAGAAGACATACAGATGGCCAAAAGGCACATGAAAATATGCTCAACATCACTAATTATTAGAGAAACACGAATCAAACCTACAATGAGGTACCATCTCACACTGGTCAGAATAGCCATCATTAAAAAGTCTACAAATAACAAATGCTGGAGAGGGTGTGGAGAAAAGGGAACCCTCCTACTGTTGGGGGGAATGTAAGTTGGTGCGGCCACTACGGAAAACAGTATGGAGGTTCCTCAAAAAACTAAAAACATCAGGGGCTTCCCTGGTGGCGCAGTGGTTAAGAATCCGCCCGCCAATGTAGGGGTCATGGGTTCAAGCCCTGGTCCAGGAAGATCCCATATGCCGTGGAGCAACTAAGCCCATGTGCCACAACTACTGAGACTGCGCTCTAGAGCCCACAAGCCACAACTACTGAGCCCGCATGCCACAACTACCGAAGGCTGTGAGCCTAGAGCCTGTGCTCCGCAACAAGCCACTGCAATGAGAAGCCCACTCACTGCCACTAAAGAAAGCCCACGTGCAGCAACAAAGACCCAAAAATAAAATAGATAAATTAATTAATTAAATAAAAACAAAGCTTTCATATGATCCAGCAATCCCACTCCTGGGCATATATCCAGACAAAACTAAAATTCAAAAAAATACATACACCCCTATGCTCATAGCAGCACTTTTCACAATAGCCAAGGCATGGAAACAACCTAAATGTCCATCAACAGATGAATGGACCAAGATGTGGTACATATACAATGGAATACTACTCAGCCATTAACAAAAATGAAATAATGCTATTTGCAGCAACATGGATGCAACTATAGATTATCATGCTAAGTGAAGTTAAGTCAGAAAGAGAAAGACAAATACCATATGATATCACTTACACATGGAATCTAAAACATGACACAAATGAACTTACCTATGAAACAGAAACAGACTCACAGACATAGAGGACAGACTTGTGGTTGCCAAGGGGAAGCAGGGTGGGAGATGCATGGATTGGGAGTTTGGGGTTAGCAGATGCAAACTATCATATATAGAACTGATAAACAACAAGGTCCCACTGTAGAGTACAAGGAACTATATTCAATATCCTGTGATAAACCATAATGGGGGACTTCCCTGGTGGCACAATGGTTAAGACTCTGTGCTCCCAATGCAGGGGCCCGGGTTTGATCCCTGGTCAGGGAACTAGATCCCATACGCATGCCACAACTAAGAGTTCGCATGCCACAGCTAAGGAGCCCATGTGTGGCAACTAAGGAGCTGGCGAGCCACAACTAAAGAGCCCGCCTACCACAACTAAGACCCAATGCAACCAAATAAATAAATAAATATTTTTTAAAAAACCATAATGGGAAAGAATATGAAAAAGAATATATATATATGAATCACTTTGCTGTATAGCAGAAATTGACACAACACTGTAAATCAACTATACTTCAATTAAAAAAAAAAGTCCCTTCTAATCCTAAAATTCTGTCCCCTTACCATACCTGATTAAAACAAATCCAGGGTATGTTTCAAGACAGATAACTATGTAGTAATCGACAGCAAAAGTCTTAAAATTCTGTATACTTTTCAACAAAGCAATTTCACTGCCAAAAATATATCCTAAAGAAGTAATAATGATGAGTATGCATGAAGATTTAATTGCAGGAACTCCCTGGTGGCGCTGTGGTTAAGAATCCGCCTGCCAATGCAGGGGACACGGGATCGATCCCTGGTCCAGGAAGATCCCACATGCCACAGAGCAACTAAGCCCACATGCTGCAACTACTGAAACTCACACCCCCAGAGCCCATGCTCCGCAACAAGAGAAAGCACCACAAATGAGAAACCTGTGCACCTCAGTGAAAGAGTAGCCCCTGCTCACCGCAACTAGAGAAAGCCCACGTGCAGCAACGAAGACCCAACACAGCCAAAAAAAAAAAAGATTTAATTACAAGAATGTTGACTTCTTTAAAGCATCAGAATTCCAAAACGTCAGAAACAAGCAAATGTCTAACAACAGAAAAATGACCCCCCAAATTATGAGGTATCTATACAAGTTTCAAGATGAAACCTTTTCGAAAGAGACCGTAACAAATTCTATCAAATCTACAAGGAATAAATATATCCTATGCTATTTAAACTGTCTTCAGCATAATAAAAGATGGAATGTCTCCAAATTTATTTTACTAGACTAGTATAATCAAGGCACCAAAACTCAAGGTAGTACCAAAATGTAAAACTATAGGCCAATCTCAGTTATGAATGTAATTTTGCAAAAAAAAAAAAAGTTAAAACATTAGCAAACCTAATCTAGATACATACCAGAACAATCCATCACAAACAAGCTGAGTTTACCTCAGGTATACAAAATCTGTCCCAACATTAGGAAATCCATTAATCAATTCTGTTAGAGATCAAAAAGACCTGAAATAATCTCAATGAATTACAAAGAAAAGGAAAAAAAGTAAAGCAATGAAAAAGCAAACAGCTATGAGAAACAAAGAATGCCCAATATATGGATGATCCATGTGCCTAAAACAGAAAACCCAACAAAGAGAACTAAGAAAATACTAAAAGAAAAAAGAAAAAAAAACACTAAAAGATTTAAAGGAATAAATACTCCCAAGATGAAATCAGAAGTGAATCTGCAAGTAAAAAATAATAAAGATGTGAGCAAACAGGCTCACACTGGAGGAAAACAGAAAATAGAAGGAGGACTTCCCTGGTGATCCAGCAGTTAAGACTGTGCTCCCAATGCAGGGCGCCCAGGTTTGAGCCCTGGTCAGGGAACTAGATCCGCATGCCACAACTAAAGATCCTGTGTGACACAACTAAAGATCCCACATGCTGCAACTAAGACCCAGCGCAGCCAAATAAATAAATATTTTTTAAAAAGAAAGAAAAAAAATAGAAGGAACTTGGACATCCTTGAACAACTGAACCAACCTTGGAATGCTTTACTTCTAAACTTGTTACACACAAAAAAACCCTTTACTTGTTTAAGCCACTAGGGATTGGATTTCCAATTGCTACGAGAGGTATTCCTGATACAAAAGAATACATCAAAATGTATATATATCAGAAGTATCAAAATTTAAATGTACATAAATCCTTATTAGTTGTTTCAAAGGTTATTAAGATAAGTATTTGCATAAATATTTAGAGATATATGTAGCAGGATGTTTACTACAGTGTTAACTGCAATGGGAAAAAAAATTTAAATATATACCAAGAGAGACCTAGTTAATCATGTTATGGAATCCATACAATGGATTACTATGCAGTCATTAACAATAACATTACTTAATTTAAGTGGAAACAACACCCTATAAAAATATTAGAATTTTCATTGAACTTTTAAAAGAGTTTTTTTCATATATTTTAATATACATATAGTGACTTCCCTGGTGGCCCAGTGGTAAAGAATCCACCTTCCAATGCAGGGGACGTGAGTTCAATCCCTGGTCGGGGAGCTAGGATCCCACACACCGTGGGGCAACTAAGCTCACGTGCCACAACTACTGAGCTCACACACCTTCGCTAGAGAGCCCATGTGCCACAAACTACAGAGCCCACATGCTAGAGAGCCCACGCACAACTAGAGAAGAGAAAACCCACACGCCACAACTAGAGAAGCCTGCATGCTGCAACGAAAGATCCCGCATACCTCAACGAAGATCCCGCATGCTGCAGCTAAGACCCAATGCAACCCAAAAAATAAAAAATAAATAATTAATATACATATAAAAACCCTGGAAAGATAACATATCAATAAGTGAATGGATATTATCTTTGGGTAATTTTTTTAGGCTTTTCTGCATTTTCTAAATTGTTTACAATAGGTAGTATTAACTTTATCTAAAATTATAAAATAACTGCTTACAGAAAACGAATGACTTAATAAAAGATGTGGAAGTCCTAACCTGACAAACAGCTCATACAGAAACAACTTAAAAATTCAAATGATATTGAAAAAAAAAAAAGGCCAACAATTTCAGAAAAAAACGAATAAAGTATAAGTGGATATCTAATTGATACTGAGATAAAGCAGGTCTTTGAAGGTATCAAAGCATTATCAAGTTTGTTCAAAAGAATTCTTAGGCTTCTCTATACCATGCATTAGCAATAAGAGAAAGAATAAACTTGGACAATATCTGTAACAAATAAAAGACAAAGGCCAATGTCCATGAAATAAAGATATTTATAAATTAATAAGAAAATGGCAAAGGACATGAAGAGGCAATGCACAAAGAAAACAAATGGTCAATACATTTTTTAAAGCCTAATCACACCCACCAAAATGGTATCTTATTGCTGTTATAGGTTGCATTTAGAAACTTAAAACAGCAATAAGATACCACTTTGCCTATGCTACTGGTAATAATTAAGTCTATACTTAATGTTAACAAGGGTGAGGTGACACTAAAAGACATTAGCACTAATGGTAGAAATGTAAACTAGAACGAGATATCTGGAAAGCAATTTAGCAATATATAAATATATCAAAACCTCATATTTTTTGATCCAGAACTCTCTGGGAAATAATCAAAGATGACATCAAAGACTAATGTCCAAAGATGTCTCCTGTAGAATTATTTACTAATAGCAAGATCTTACAAATAATCAAATAGGCAGTAATAGGAAAATAATTATTTTTATAACTTAATGTATAACAAATATATGATAAATTAGACTTTTAAAACCAACGTTTTTTGAAAAGCTTACAACACAGAAATATTTTACATCATAATTAAAATAAAAATAGCAGAATACAAAACCACATGTGCAATATGATCAACTGGTTAAAAATTTTATTTGTTGATATAAAACATGGCCAGAAATACACGAAAATGACAAAATATTCCAAAGGATAGAATTTTAAGTCCAGTTTTCTTTATACTTTCTTTGTACTTTATGGTTTAAAAAGCACACACACACACACACAACTTGGGTTTTTGTTTTAACTTTGCCCCTTTTTTAATGATCTGAGAGTTTACTTAAATAAAACTAACCTGAGAGATAGTGGGTGGAATTTAAATAGTCATGGGAACCTGGATCCTGAGCAATTTACTAAACTTTCATTTCCTCATTGTGAAATAGGGATAATACCAACCTTAAAGAATTCAGAGGATTAAATAATTAATGCACTTAAAGTGCTTTATGGCACTCTAAAGATGCTTGTTAAAGATACACCTTTCTCCTTAGTTTATAACTAAATCAATGAGGGTTTTTTTAAGGTCTTTTTTTTGGCAGGGGGAAGGGTGCAGTAGAGGGGAGCATGGTGGGCAGACTTAATGTGATCATTCCAAATTTTATCTGAATGAGTAAATACCTAAGAATAGTTCAGGAAAATTCTAGAAAATAAATAATGAAGGGTTCCTGGCTCTTTAAAATACTAAAACATTAGAAAGTAGGGAAAAAAGTCATTTTAACTATGGGTATAACACCAGAACAGATAAATCAATCAAACACAATATTATTCAGAAACGGACTCAGGTATTCCTGGATATTTAGCATATAATAAATGGTGGCATTTCAAAGTCAATTGAGAAAAATGGATTAATCACTACATGGTGCAATAATATCTGGCTAGCCATTTGAAAATAAACAGTAGTAAAAGCTAGATTCCTATCTCAGCCTTTACATCAAAATAAATTCCAAAGGGATCAAACATTTACAAGTAAATACTAGAAGGTAACATAGACAAAGAGGTAGAAGGAAACCTAGAAGCCATTAAGGAAAAAACTGATAAAACCCATATGCCAAAACATCTCAAAATTAAAAAACAAAATGGGGGAAATTTTTGCTACATTTGCTACACACATGATAAAGAGGTCAACTTCCCCATATGCAAATAATTTCTTAAATCAAGGAGCTATAAGTTCTCTTATACCCTGATGGTGAGCCTGTAAATTGTCCAACCTTTCTGAAAAAGAATTTGACATTTGCCATTAAATTTTTAAATGTTTACTTATTTATTTTGGCTGCGGCGGGTCTTAGTTGCAGCACACGAGATCTTTAGTTATGGCATTTGGACTCTTGGTTGAGGCATGCATGCAGGATCTAGTTCCCTGAGCAGGTATCGAAGCCAGACCCCCTACACTGGGAGAGTGGAGTCTTAGCCACTGGACCACCAGAGAAGTCCTGCCATTAAATTTTTAAACGTTCATATTCTTTGACTCAGTGATTTTGGTTCAAGGAACTTATAACACAAAAACACTCACATGAGCCTGTGAAGACAGGTACAAGGATATTAGCTGAAGTTTTATAATAACGGCACAAATATTCATCAATGGGGACTTACTTTAAAAAATTATAGTGTATCTGTATTACACAGCCACAAAAATGATCTATTTCAAAAATGATGACATTATCTATATCAAAAACAAAGTAAAGAAAAAGGAAGGTTGAGAAGAGCATATATAGCAGGATTCCACTTTTAAATCATCAGAATACACATTTCTTTTTAAAAAACCAGAAAAATATCTACCAGACCCTTATCAGTGTTTATCTCTGAGGGGTGAGCTTATGAGCTTATATGGACTTTTCCCTTCATATTATACACTTATAAATTTTTGACAAACATTTGTTATTTTTGACACAAAAAATCTTTTAATTAAGAAATTTAAAAATCACATCCATGAAAGAATACACAAATATATAAATGGAACAGAACGGTGAGCCTAGGAATAGATCCACGAATATAGTAGACTGATCTGTGACAAAGAAGGACAGGCAATACAATGGAGAAATGACAGTCTTTTCAACAAATGATGGTGCTGGAACAACTGGATATCCACATGCAAAAATGAAAGAAAAAAATCTAGCTACAGACTTTACACCCTTTACAAAAAAAAAACTCAAAATGAGTCACAGACCTAAATGTAAAATGCAAAACTATGAAACTCCTAAAGTGAAACGTAGTAGAAAATCTAGATGACCTTGGGTTATGGCAATGACTTTTTAGATACTGCACCAAAGGCATGATCTATGAAAGAAATAATTATAAGTTGGATTTCATTAAATTTAAAACTTCTGTTTGTGAAAAACACTGTCAAGGGCAAAGACAAGCCACAGATTTGGAGAAAATACTTGCAAAAGACATATCTGATAAAGTCCAGTTATCCAAAATATACAATGCACTCTTAAAACTGAACAATAAGAAAATTAACAACCTCATTAAAAGTTAAGCAAAAATTCTGAACAGACACCTCACAAAAGAAGATATACAGATAGTGAATAACCTCAACATCATCTGTCTTTAGGGAACTGCAAATTAAAACAATGAGATACCACTACACATCTACTCTAATGGCTAAAATCCAAAACACAGACACTTGCCGAATGCTGGAAAAAGTGGAACAACAGGAATGCTCATTTGTGGCTGGTGGGAATGCAAAATGGTACAGCCACTTCAACATACTCTTACCATATAATCCAGCAATCACACTCCTTAATATTTAGCCAAATGAGTGGAAAACTTAGATCCACACAGAAATCTGCATTATAGTAATTTACTCATAACTACTAAAACTTGGAAGCAATCATGAGGTCCTTCAATAACTGAATAACTGGTACATCTAGACAATGAAATATTAATCAGTACTAAAAAAAGAAATGGGCTACCAAGCCACAAAAAGACATGAAGAAATCTTAAATGTATATTACTAAGTGAAAGAAGCCAATATGAAAAAGGCTACATAGCTGTATGATTCCAACTATATAACATTCTGGAAAAGGGAGAAACCATGGAGACAGTAAAAAGATCAGTGTTTACCAAGCATTCAGGGGAAAAGAGGGATGAGGAGGTAGAACACGGCATTTCTAAGGCAGTGAAACTGTTCTATATGATATTACAATGGTCAATGGATAGATGCATTGCATGTTTGTCCAAACCCACAGAATGTACAACACCAAGAGTGAACACTAATGTAAGTGATGGACTTTCGACGATAATGATGTGCAGGTTCATCGATTGTTTAAAAATGTACCACACTGGTGTGGAATGTTGATGTTCGGGGAGTCTGACAGGGAGGGGGTATAAGGAAACTCTCTGTACTTTCTGTTCAATTTTGCTATGAAAATAAAACTACTCTAATTTAAAAAAATACACAACACAGTGCAAGGCATAGAACACCTCAATAAATCACAGCTTCCATTTTATTAAGAACTCATATGATACAGAGAAATAAAACAAATTTGAGGGAACGTTAGCATACATCAAAAAGCGTTGAGAGTTTTGATCAAAAAAGAACATCTTTGCTGTTTGTTGCACGAGTCACATAGATTCCATGTCTGGAATATTCCACCAATATTAGGGACACCATTTTAGGAAGAGCACTAGCAAACTACATGGTATTAGAACATCTGGCTAGCCAAGCAAAACAAGCTGCAAAGAATGGAGAGGGTACAGAACCCTCACATGAGGAACTGCCAAGATGGAAGCAAGCTCTTTAAATATCTGAAGACCCTTTGTGTGGAAGAGAAAATAGACTAATTTTGACTCATTCACGAGGCCAGAACCATGGTGTAGAAGTTGTAGGGAAGTGATTTCAGCCCAACAAAGTTAACAATTTACTAATACAGTTACCACAAAAAGTGGCCATGCTCTAGGAAGACTGGATTTCATCTGTCAGGAGTAAATGCAGAACAAATTTTTGCAATAGAGATGGATCTAACCTGTTAATGGCCCTTCTGTAACTGTCTACTGAGGCTTACTAGGTTCACAATAAAATGAAAGACAGAAGTAGTGTCAGGTAGACCCTATTCCATAGTCGCTAAGAAAGCTGGGAATATAAGATCTAGATGGCGGCGGAGGAGGGAGGCCAGGTGGGCAGCAGCAGTTTATTTATAAATAATAAATATAGCAGGAGCTTAGAGAAAGCAATCAAGTAGACATCAATTTGGGACTAAATGGTAACTATCAAGTTTGTATTGATTTTTCATACACTTAACCAATGGAATAGTAACCCACATCATGGTTCCCCCACCCCCACCCCATTGGACTTCCCACAATAAGGACCCAATCATACCCTGTACTTATTCTAACAGCCTTTCTCAACCCAGGTTCCATGACAGAGTTAAATCCTAATGCCCAAGGTATTCAATGTACATAATGAATTAACTTCTCTCCTGTGCATCTAAAATGGTACTGGTTATATCACCTTTAGGATAACTGGGAACATAGCCAAATTATTTTCTGTGTTCTGTGCTTAAGATGAGGAACCCAGCCAAGTATAAACAATCTCATCTGTAATAAAGGTTGCAAAACAACAACTTCCATGAGGACAGGCACCTTGTCTACCCTGTTCGTAGTTCATACTCAAATCATATATGTTGAATAAATGAATAAAAGAATGGAGACTACACTTATATTTAGTCAGTTTCTCTTCTACCTCAAGAGTTTTCTCTACCTTTCTTTCTCACACATCCTTTCCTTTTTCCCTTCTGTTTTGGAGGATGAGATCCCTGTCTCTCCTCCTGACACTCAAGCTCTTGATGTGTCTTATCTGCTCTTAATTCCTCAGAGATCTAGTCCATATGTATTTTCTCCTTGATAACTTCAGGTTCTCCCTTCTCAGGGGCAGTTCCTCCAGCATCTACAATTATTGAAAAATAAATAATTATCAAGGAAGTCTCAGGACCTCCCTGGTGGTCCAGTGGTTAAGACTCCAAGCTCCCAATGCAGGGGGCCACGATTCGATCACTGGTCATGGAATTGGATCCCGCATGCCACAACTAAGAGCCCACATGCCACAACTAAAAAATCCCACATGCGGCAACCAAGATCCCACGTGCCGCAACGAACACCCAGCACAGCCAAATAAGTAAATAAATTTTTTTTTTTTTTTTTTTTTTTGCTGTATGCGGGCCTCTCACTGTTGTGGCTTCTCCCGTTGCGGAGCACAGGCTCCGGACACGCAGGCTCAGCGGCCATGGCTCACGGGTCCAGCCGCTCTGCGGCATGTGGGATCCTCCCGGACCGGGGCACGAACCCGTGTCCCCTGCATCGGCAGGCGGACTCCCAACCACTGTGCCACCAGGGAATGCCCAATAAATATTTTAAAAAAAGAAAAAGTCTCATGCGTTCTGACTGTAATCAAGTTACATCCATTCTATAATTCCTTTTTAGCAATGTCATAATGACGCAGCTAGAGAAAGTTCATTCTACATAAACAGAAGCAGTAACCAGAAGACAGGTGACAACCCCACTCCACTACTAAATTCTACTTTTGGCTCTGCTACAATGCACGTCACTTCTGCTTCTTTAGTCCTTAATTTCCTCATCTCTAAAATGATCTCTAAATGATCATCTCTAAAATGATCTCTAAAATTTTAGAGATCTCTAAAATCTCTCTAGTCTTTAAGATTCTTTTCAGGGATATGTCTCTATATCTACTACTCTCTATAGGTTAAATACTTCTGCAGTGAGTAAAAGTAATGGTGAGGCAAATTTCCAGTTAATTAAAGGATAACCAAAACATTAGAACTAGTCAAAACTAGGATGTCGTGAGTTCCTTCTCTCTCCAGAGGCATTCAAACAGAAATTAGTCTACCACTTGGAAGAGATTCAAGTATCTAATGAGAAAACTGAACAAAGGCACCTTCCTTCATAGCTCTCCCTGTTCTACTTGTAGTAAGTTTCTCCTGTGATCCAACAGAGAACTATCTACTATCACTAGGCACCTGCTCATTTCACATTAGTGTGCCTAAGGCCCATTCCCTCCACTAGATCATAAAATTCCTGAAATCAGAACTATATCTCGTTCATTTCCACAGCCCTTCCACATTACCTGGCACAGCTGTCCTACACAAAAATAAACAGAATTGTTTACTAAATATTCCTATGAAGACTAAACTCAATGTAATGACTGATTACACAAAAAGAGCACATGAAATTTCACTGAATAAAAACCTAGTATATGATGTACTCAAGATATTTTAGAAATCAGAGCCCTTAAGAGTCAAAGGCAGTTCCATCCACAGGTAGTCAGGTAAGACATACAAATTAAAGGATTATTACACAATCCCAGGCTACTGTGTGCTGGGACAGACTGTGTTAGTTAGTCTGTGTTAGTGAGACTGTGTTAGTCAGACTGTGGGGTAAGCTCAGGGCTTTTGTGTTTCTGATCAAGTTTAGTAGTTGGGAGATTTATCAAGTAATAATAAACAAACCAAATATATGGATTATTGAATAAATGGTATTAAAACAATTGGCTTGGGCTTCCCTGGTGGCACAGTGGCTAAGAATCCACCTGCCAATGCAGGGGACACGGGTTCGAGCTCTGATCCGGGAAGATCCCACATGCCGCGGAGGAACTAAGCCCGTACACCACAACTACTGAGCCTGCGCTCTAGAGCCCGCGAGCCACAACTACTGAAGCCGGAGTGCCTAGAGCCCGTTTTCCACAACGAGAAGCCACCTCAATGAGGAGCCCGCGCACCGCAACGAAGAGTAGCCCCCACTCGCCTCAA
This sequence comes from Phocoena phocoena, assembly GCF_963924675.1. Classification (NCBI taxonomy): domain Eukaryota; kingdom Metazoa; phylum Chordata; class Mammalia; order Artiodactyla; family Phocoenidae; genus Phocoena; species Phocoena phocoena. Next base: position 50,059,339 of record NC_089237.1, read on the forward strand.
CCAGAGAAAACCCGTGCGCAGCAACGAAGACCCAACATGGCCAAAAATAAATAAATAAAATAAATTTTTTTTTTTTTAAATTGGCTTTATCCACTTGGAAGAAAAATAAAGTTAGAACACTATATCACATCAAAAATAAATTCCGATGCAGGCAGCTTCCCCCAGCAAGCCAGAAAGCAGCTTTCCAGGAAGTTCTACAGACGTGGTCCCTCAATGATCACTGCCCTTCAGAGGGCCACAGCTGTACCCTCTCCAACAAAGTCTGGATTTCAGTTCTGGGAGCAGCCTCTTGAAGATTTGTTCCTTCCCTAGGTGCTCTGCCTTAGCCTTGAGGCAGTAGCTGCTCCCTGTATCTACTATTCCTGTATTCTTTAGGGTTTTTTTTTTTTCTCTTAGGTAATCTCCTGTTTAGTTAATAATTCTTTATATTAAACTTTACCTGTTAAATTTAAAAATAAATTCCAGATGGTCTAAAGTACTAAATATATGAGATGAAACTATGAAAGTGGTGAAAATGAGATGTTTTCATTGTTGCTGGGGTTTTTTTGGTTGTTTTTTGTTTTTTTAATAAAAAGAGGTCTTCCTAAGAACCCAGAAACCATTAATTTTTTAAAATGGTCAAAGGACTTCCCTGGTGGCACAGTGGTTAAGACTCCATGCTCCCAATGCAGGGGGCCCGGGTTCAATCCCTGGCCGAGGAACTAGATCCCATATGCATGCCACAACTAAGGAGCCCATGAGCTGCAACTAAGGAGCCCACATGCCACAGCTAAGACCTGGAACAACCAAATAAAAATAAATATTTTTTTAAAAAGTGATCAGGTCTACATAAAAATTAAAGCTTTCTGCACAACAAAAGAAAAAATAAATATATATAATTACTATCAGGAAAGTACAAATTAAAAAGCCATCATTTTACCTACTTGATTAAAACCGTTGAGTGGCTTCCCTTGGAGCTCTAACACTAAAGCCCACTCAGGCCAGCCTATACCTATTTGACCCTCTCATCATCTCTACCCAGGCACACTGACCTTTCTTCAGTCATCTTACTCATCCTGCTTCTTCCAAAAAGGGACTCCTGCTCATCCACTGGATCTCAGCTCTAGGACCACTTCCTCAGAAACCTTTCCTGGACTAACTAAATGGGTCAAATTCCTCAATTACAGCATTGTGTACCTCTCACAGCTGCTCAGCCCAAAAACCTCCTAATGATCCTTGACTACCTCTCTCTTTTGCATCCCATACCTAATCCAAATCCTGTTGGCCATGCCTTCGAAATATAACCTCCACCAATGCACCCTGGTCTCAGCCTCATCATCTCTTTCCTGGATTAATGCCTCCCTTGCCTTCCTTTACTCTACTGCCAATCTACCAACCAGAGTGGTTTTTTTTTTTTTTTAATGTTATGTCAGATCACATCACTCCTCTCCTCAAAACATTTTTAATGATTCCCCATAGTGAAAGCCAATCTTTGCAATGCTTCTAGAGCCCAGAAGACCTGCCACCACCCCATTACCTTTCACCTCATATTCTACTACTCTCTTCTCCCTTCCTCTCCCACTTCCTTCCACCCACTGCCCCAATAATTTCATTCTAGCCACACTGACCTCCATGCCATCCCTCAAACATGCCACACACATTCCTTCCCTAAAGCATTTGCAAGAATTGATCCCTATGTCTGGAACACTCTTCCTCCAGATATCCTCATATTACCTCTTCTATCACCTTCAAGTCTCTGGTCAAATGTCATCTATGCAATAAGGCTACTCTGACCACCCTATTTAAAACCAGCCTATCCCCATTCCTTTTACCCTGCTCTATTTTTTTTTTCCATAGCACTTATCACCTAACAATCCATATGTTTTGCTTATGTTTGTTGTTTAATATCTGTTTCTCCCACTCTAGGGCAGGGTTATTTATTATCTGTGTTGCCCACTGATGTATTCCAAATATCTAGAATTGTGCCTGGCCAGTATTACACGCTCATATTTGTTGAGCAGTTTTGTACTTGTCTGTGGGATTATCTAATTAACGGCCTTCTGATTCACTACCTAGGAACAGGGACTGGGTTTGGGTTTCTTCGTCATTTTATTTCCTAGGGCCTAGCATAAGGCTTGGCCTAGACTAGGCACACAAACATTTGTTAACTGAAGAATACCTTTTTTTTTTTTTTTGTCTATCAGAAGATACAAATTTAAAACAACTGACATTATCCAGGGTTTGTAAAAGTGTAGAGGAAATCCATCCTCTCATATACTATTGGCAGGTATGTAAATTGATACTTTTTGAGAGTAAGCTAGCAATGGTTATTAAAATTTAATCCACTCAGAGCTCATGCCCTTTAATTCACAGTCTTACAGAAGTAAAAGCAAAAGTACCTGAAAAATATGTACAAGAATATTTATTACAGAACTGCTTATAATGAAAAAATTAAAACATCAATAAAGATACAGGCAAATAAATCATGTGTGGTACATGTGTATGACAGAATATTCTTTAACAAGAATGAGGTCGATCTATAACATTGAACTGGAAAGTAGTCCACGATCTAGTAAACAGATCGAGGGCTCTGGCATCAGGTGACCTGGATTTGAATCCTGGCTCCCCTCACTTCTAGCTATGTAACTCTAGGCACTTTCAACTTCTCTGTGCTTCAGTTTCCTCATCAATAAAACAGGAACAATATTATAATAGTACCCACCTCACTGATAAGAAGATTTCCTGAAATAATGCATGCAGTGTCTATAGCATATTATATGGCCACATAACCATTTACAAGTATATGATAATTATAGCTAACACTTATAAGCAAAATAGACAAGTTACAGACCTATGTATGTAAAGCACGTCCATTTCAGGGGGAAAAGGTAGCATGTCTGTGTTAACTATAGAAAAAATCAAGAAGGATAGAAAACTTAATACTGGTTTCCTTTGGGAGATGGGAGGAGACACACTTCTTAATAGCCATACTTTTTTAATGGAAGGATTTTAGAACACAGTGTTTTTAAATAAAAAAGAAATGAAGTAAAATCAGAGCAAATGCTTCTAAGATAGAGTTTAACTTAGATTTAAAAATATTAAAATTTTAAAAATTTTACATTCTATATAGTCTTTGAATTATCAAGGTAAAATGAAATAATAAGCTGAAATTTTTTTGACTATTAAAGTTACCTTTGTTCTAAACGAGTAAACTAAGATGCATGATCAAAAAAATAGTTTTCAAAAAACTTACAAAAGAAAAAATTAAAGAGAATTAAAAGAAAATTATTACATTTTACCCTGTCGATTTACACACAAATGAATTCTTTTCTTAATCTACGATATCTCCATGAAAAATAAACCTATGTCAAAGAAGAAAAAGAAAACAATGTCAACGTAAAATAAAACTGCCTCTAAAATGGGATACCTGGGAATTCCCTGGAGGTCCAGTGGTTAGGACTCTGCGCTCTAACTGCCGAGGGCCTGGGTTCAATCCCTGGTCAGGGAACTAAGAGCACACAAGCCACGCAGCGCAGCCAAATAAATAAATAAAATGGGATAAAAGCTAGATTAAAGTCAAAAAGTAAAGTTATCTTTTACTGCCAGTTTAACTCAAAAGAATTCTGCAATTGTTTGGTGTTTTTGTTTTTTTTGCGGTACTCGGGCCTCTCACTGTTGTGGCCTCTCCCGTTGCGGAGCACAGGCTCCAGAGGCGCAGGCTCAGCGACCATGGCTCACGGGCCCAGCCGCTATGCGGCATGTGGGATCTTCCCGGACCGGGGCACAAACCCGTGTCCCCTGCATCGGCAGGCGGACCCGTGTCCCCTGCATCGGCAGGCGGACTCTCAACCACTGCGCCACCAGGGAAGCCCCTGTTTTTGTTTTTTTTTAATATCAGCAGGGCTAGGAAATTCAAGCATGCTTAAAGCTGAAGTGTTAAGAAGTGATCTATGTTAAGTTCAGCCAAAGAGAAAAATTAAATCCCCAAGATGAACTTCTAAGAAGACACTGATACAAAGCGTTCAAATACACCGAATTCTCTCTCCTTCTGTAAACAGTAGCTGTGGCTGCTCATTTACTACATTAACTGAAAATAAATACTGCAATCTATGCAAACTAAATCTCATCCCACGGTCACAGGATTTGAAAAACAGGGAATAAACCTGTACTAAGAATACAAGATTTCCTAAAGCTAATTTTTCCTAGCCTCTTTCAAGTGCTTAGTCACTTCTGCCTATTTACAAGGAAGACCATTTCACGTCTAGAAAGAGGCAGGGAATTTTGATTCCAGACTGTCATGTCACCTGAGCCGTCCTAGACGTTTGTTTCCATGCAACTCAAGAGAAGGCAGCTGCCAGCTAAGCATACCTACCACTCCAGATCAGAACCAGAAGCCACTGGGGCTCTCTCTATTCTGCCTCTGTCTGCAAAAACAAAGAGGTGTTTGTGGAAACGGGAAGTAGTTTTCTTCCCTGACACCAAATGCAAAAGGTGAGGATTAAAATGTAGCCTGAAAACATCCCTGTTTCCTCTAACAGTCCACCAGAAATGCCTCCCTTCTGTTCTACTGAAACAGAAACAGCAACCAGATTCTTACACAACTCCAGATGTGGGTACCAGACATGTCTCCTTAGGCAACTAACAAAACCTAAAACTAGAGGCAAAAAGGCTTTGGAACACACTTCCAAGAAAGCAGCTAGCATTAAAATCTGATAACATTGTTTCAGGTTCCTCAAAGGCAACAAAAGAGAGTAAGGTCTTCATGAAAGATTATTTTAAGAGACAATCCTAGGCAAAGGCAGGTTTTTAAGCACCTACCATGGGCCCAGCACCAAATCCCGACATTCCACTCACACAAGATTCTAAGCACACACGCTGATTACAGAAATACACCTGAAAGAACTCTCTTGCCCAGATACAGCAGTACCTTGCCAAGGACCAGGCACAGTCTTTCCAAACATAACTCCAGGTAGTAAAACCTGGAACCACGTGGTCAATCTCCGAAGCAGAGCTTAAGCCAATTTCCCAGAAGGTCATGAAGGACTGACAACCACCTGGGACTAATTAGGATGGGGCTCTTTTTCCTTCCTTGGATATAAGTGCTATAAAAGACACGCTTCCTTGACTTCACCATTCTCCTCATTATTTCCAAAAAACGCCTTAATAATACTAACCGGTTTACATAATACATGTTGCCTCCTTTCTAAGTAAAATATAAAGGCTCGAATTAACCTCTTTTCATGAGAATACTCAAGTTCAAAAAGGCTAAGAAACCTGCATAGTGCTTGTTAGTGAAGGCTCCAGGTCCTGCAGACGCCCAGGCCCCAGCACTTACCATTAAGCCACAATGCCTCTCAAGGAACGCTACTAAATCCAGCAACTGATCCCAACCAGTTTCACGCCACAAAACTGAGCTCAAAGCGCTCAGTGGCATGGATGGGGGGCGGGGCGTGGGGAGGGCACATCACCACTACCTAAGCAATTTTTTTTTTTCTTTAACGAATATAGCACATGTTCCTGATTTCCATCCTCCCCACGGGCAGAACCCACGTGCCGGCCCCACCGCTACCCACAGCAGCTCCCTCTCCACGCTCCCCAGCTTCTGCCTGGTCCCCAGCAGCCCCCTCACGCCCCTCCCTCCACCCCCACCCTAGCCAGGGCTAAAGCCGGCACCTCCCGCCCCCTCCCCAGCGACGGCCGCCCAGGCCCCCGCACCGCCCTCGCGCGCAGCCGGCGCCGTAACCTGCGCGCTCCCGCCTCCGCCCGGCAGGGTCACCCCCGGGGCCTGCGCGCGCCCTTCCCGCCGCCCGGAGGTCTCCCCGCGACGCCGGCGCCGGGCAGGCCGCGCCCGCCGCGCCTGCCATGGTGGGCGACTCACCGTCAGGCTGAGGAGCCGGGCCCGGCTGCGCCATGGCCGGGCGGCCGGCCTCGGGGAGCGGGGATGGGCGGGGAAGCGGCGTCCCGGGCTCCCACAGGCTCAGCTGGCGGAGGAGGCGTCGACCGAGCCGCCGCCGCCGCCGCCCAGGGAGGAACCGCTAAGGCTGGAGCCGCCGGCGCCGCCACAGCCGCGGGCAGAGACGGACCCGAGCGCCGACCTCCGCCTCCTCATCCTGACAGCGGGAAATAAGCAGCGCGCAGGCGCGGGGGGATGGGGCGGCACGTGACGTCCCCCTGAGGGAAGGGGCGGGGCTTCGCGAAGGGTTGGGGAGCGCGGCGCGAGTGGAGGCTGAAGGAGGAGCGGGGCGGGCTGTGGGAGCGCGGCGGGTAGGGTGGGGTGGAGGAGGGGGAGGCTGAATAGGGAAGGAGGGGGAGAGGGAAGAGAAGGAGAGTGGCGGCGGGGAAGGCCCGGCCTTGTGCAGGGGCCGCTCCGGGCCCTCCACCCCAGCACAGAGGCAAAGAAAGAATACTAATGAAAAGAAGGGCGAGAGAGTAGGCTAGTAGTGGCTGGCAAATCCAGCCACTGTCTGTAGTAGCTGTGTGACCTTGGGCGAGTCACTTAACCTCTTTGAACCTCACAGCCTTCGTCTGCAATAATGGCTATTAAAAGTTTAAATGAAGTGAAGTGTGCGGAACTATGTCTGACGTCCTTTCCATTAAGCACCTATATAGGATGTGACTTTTAAGTTCCAGGTACCGTGATAGGTGCTGGGGATACTGCCAGACACAGTTCCTGCACCCGTGAGGGGAGAGGGGAGATAGGCAGACAATACCGCCCTTACACCTGTGCATAGGCACCATATATTAGAGGCGCACCTCTACCCCAGCTCTGTCCACATTCCTTCCACAGGTTCTAGGGGACATGCCCACATGGTGTCTGTGTCTCTCCTTCAGGACCAAGTTCTGGGAACTTGTGACCCCAGAATTCCCTCCCCAAATGGCTGGGCTCTTCCCAGGTCCATCTTCTCTAAGGCAGAGTCTGTGGATCCCTAGAAGTGGCTAAGGGGCAGCTGTGTTTGGGGCAGGGGGCACATCACTTGGACATTTGAGCTTCTGTGTACACAGATCCCTAGTGCAGGAGAGAGAGACGGAAAAAGATGGCAGGTGGGCCAGGGCCAGCGCTCCCACCAGCACCTCATTCAAATGCATAAACCTGAGGAGTCCAGGAATTCTAAATTTGAACCTGGTCTTCCATGTCATTAAAGATGCATATTTGTCAAGATAGAATAGAATATATTAAGATTAACAGTTGGAGTGATTTATAATTTTAAATAATTTAGGTAGACGTGTTGCATCTGTTTGTACTTTTGCCCCAAACCCTGCTAACATTAGGGAAGGACCTATATACAAACTTGAGTTTTTTAAGCAGTTAATATATTCGAATGGCCGGTATGCCTTTTATAGAGCAAGCAGGGTGGCTTCCCCAATCCCCCATTAAATGACTTTCCTGGATAAGCAGATCCATGCTGAACATGGAGACCTTTGTCCAGGATAGGACAGCCCAGTGCACCCTCTCTCTGGTGATGACCAACACAAGGCAGGAACCATAAAGATAGCAGATGTGGATGCCCTCCACAAAAGGGGCTCCTCCTAGTGAGCAAGAGGCATGTTTATTGCCATTGATAATCTGGGACTTGAAGCCAGGCCCTCAAGATCAAGGTCACTCAGAAAGGATCAGGTTGCTGATCTAAACACATAGAGCTCCCCATGCAAAGGAGGTGGTTGAAAAAGCAATTTGGAATTCACATAGGAGCACGCAGGGGTTATGTACATTTTCATATTTTTAGGTAAACTCTAAGACCCAGGAATTCCACCCCCTAGGCATATGTTTTAAAGAAAATTAGTGTGTGCTCAAAGCCTTTATTAAGTGTAAAAGATATGATTCTTATATTTTGAAAGAAATTGGGAGATAAGATTTAAAGACATGTAATGATTGCTTATCAATTACATTGTACATGTGCCATAGGAGACACAAGAATATCTAAGGTGGCATAGTTTATAATACAATAAATAAATAACCCAAGTGTTCATCAACAGAATAGATAAATAAATTTTAAAATATTCATACAATGGAATATGCTACAGCAATAATAATGAACAAACTACAGCTACATATTCAATGGAGTTGAACCTCACAAACATAACTTTGAGAAAAAGAATTAAATTATAAAATAATACATACAGCATGATTCCATTTATATAAAGTTCCAAAACAGGCAAAACTAAACCTCATGCACACATACTTGGTAAACTATAAAGATGGAAAGAGAACCACCATCACAGAAGCCATGACAGTGATTCCTGAACCAGGGAGGGAAGTGCATGGGATAAAGGATAGTACCTAAAAGCCTATCTTCTATGGTGCTGACAATATCATATTTCTTAACCTGGGTCCATTTAAACTAATTGTAAACCTGGGAAGCTGATGTCGTTTAGGTGAGAAAGATTTGGGAATATTTGCCACTTACAAACTTAAAATGAGCAAATTCGATGCAACTGCTGAAAAGCACTCATTCCGGGCTTCATTAATAGAGCTACAGAGACTCTTGGTAGAATTCACCATTGGAAAAAAAGAAAAAAAAAGAGTCACAGTGTGTAAATTACAGGAGGTGATGCCTGTCCTGCACTTTGCCCTGATTAGGTCACATCAGCAGTGCTAGCTGTGTTTGTTCTGGGCACCATTATACGCTGCCGGCTGGTGTGGGCAGAGTCCCAGGGAATGAAGAATCTGAAAATTATTCTCTGATGGAAATATCAGGCAAAAGTACTCTGGGGGTAAAAAAAAATTAAAAATGACTTGGGCTGTGAAGACTGTCCTCAAATCCTGGAGGTCAGTGGGTACTAAAGAAGAACTTTTTCTCAGAGTTGACCAGAGAGAAGGGGCTACCTTTCAGGAAATGAGATCCCTGTCACTGCAAGTGTACAATTAAAGCTGGCTAACAAAAAAAAAAAAAAAAAGCTGGCTAACAATTGGTCAGAGGTGGTATAGAAGGATTCCTGCTACATCTGGGGAACTAGACTAGATCATCTTTACAGTCATTTCCAGCCTCACGATTCTATAATACTAATGACCATAATAAGTTTGCTGCATTTTAAAGTTTACTAGGCACTTTCTCATTTATTATTTCATTTTACTCCTCACAAGAACCCAGAAGGTGGACAGTAGGCACAGAGTAGATAAACCAAATTTTCCTGGATAAATTCCATGTCAAAATTCTATCCTGTGGTTTCTAGCTAGTGCAGGCATAGCTATCAGACCAGGTGTCCCAACTTGGCAATCAGCTGATAGTACACAGGAGTGTTGGGGTTCTCTCTCTCGAGGACCCAGATCCTCAAGGGCAGAAAGGGACCAAAGAGTAGGGTTATGGCACCATACTTCTCTGACTTTCAATAATAGGTAACTTCAGTGCAGGTGGTGGGGGAAGGACAAGACTCAAGGGGCCTCTACCCCAGGGGCCCTGTCTCCCCACAGGCACATGGAGACTTGGAAAGTCCCAACCTGGATGCTGGCTTCCTCACTAAGAGTTCCCCAGGAAGAGTCCACCAGGGACAGACACCATTATATCCTCAGCCACAATCCCCCAGCCTGGTCGCTCTCTCACTGATTATCCCCTTTTGGTACTAGCTTGTAATACTGCAAGAACAGGATCCTCATCAATTGATAGAGACATACAGGAATAGTCATACTATATCTACAGCATGTCAGTGTCAGGCAGTAGCTTTGAACCCAAAGTGGTGATTAGATGTAAAATGAAATTTTAGCTGACATAGAAAGCAGACAATGAGGGAATTCCCTGGCAGTCCAAAGGTTAGGACTCCACACTCTCACTGCCGAGGGCCCAGGTTCAATCCCTAGTCGGGGAATTAAGATCCCACAGCCACACAGCATGGCAAAAAAAAAAAAAAAAAAAAAAAAAAGCCGAGCTCCCCTTCTAGGATCTGGAGTGGGAAGACGGTGATCAGTGATCATCGCTGCAACTGGTCTTTCCCCCAATCCCTCTCCCAACTGAGAAACATATGGGAGAGTGCCACAAACAGAAGGATGACTTCTCTCTCATACTCTCATGAGATGCAGGTTGATGTCCAGGGAAGAGGTCCAGGCATAGAATCAGAAGACCTGGAATTCTGGCACAGATTAGCTGTTGACCCAGAACACTTTTTTTTTTTTTTTGATGTGGACCATTTTTAAAGTCTTTTTTGAATTTGTTACAATATTGCTTCTGTTTTATGTTTTGGCCATGAGGCATGTGGGATCTTAGCTCCCCAACTAGGGATCGAACCCACACCCCCTGCACTGGAAGGTGAAGTCTTATCCACTGGACCACCAGGGAACACATTATTTAACCTCTTCGAGCCCTTGTTCACTTATCTCTAAAATGGGGATAGTAGACCAGCCTTATGGCACATCAGCAGGGCTAAAGAGATAAAGCACCTAACCCCTAACATATATATATGGTAGTTGCTCTGTAAATGTCTACTTCCTATTCTCCTTCTCTCCTTTCCTTCCTTTTTTTCCTAGATCAGTAGTTTCCATCCTGGGGAAGACAGGTCCCTGGAACTTAGAATTCAGTCCCTGAAGGTATTCCTAGAGATCTGGGGCAGAAATTTCCAATATTTTCAAAGCCTAACAGAACTGTCCCATTCATACTAGATAATGTCCCAAGACTAAAATGTGAAGTTTCTTTGCTTTGCACAGAAATTATATCACATTGCTTATCTCATGCTGACTAGCAGTTCTTATTCCAGTTCTATATTAACTGGTGATTAATAATGTAGAGGGATTGGGACTTCCCTAGTGGTCCAGTGGTTAAGAATCCACCTTCCGATGCAGGGGACGCGGGTTCGATCCCTGGTCAGGGAACTAAGATCCCACGGACTGCAGGGCAACTTGAGCCCTCGCACTCTGGAGCCTGAGCGCCACAACTAGAGAGAAGCCCGCACGCTGCAACAAAAGATTTTGCATGCCACAACAAAAATCCCGTGTGCCGCAATTAAGACCTGACGCAGCCAAATAAATACCAAAAAAAAAAAATTAATAATACAGAGGGATCCATTTATTTAATGTATGTATTTTGCTAGATAGACAAGTATGTTTAGATCTGGTAGTTACTCCCTTCTCTCAGAATTCATCTGTGATAACATTGACCGCACAGTGGCATAATTGCCTGGAAATAAAAATGGCTAACATTTACTAGTGTATACCATGTGCCAGGCACTGGACAAAGTGCTTTACTTTGGATCAACTCGTTTAATCCTCTAAACTGGCAGGAACAGTTGTCAAGTCATTTTATAGATGGTGGGACCAAACAGGTTACATAATGCGTCTAAAGTCATAGAGCAGTAAGTGATAGAGCTGGAAATCAGACCCAGATTGTCTGGTCCAGTGCCCAGGTGGGTAACTCCCAAGCTCTGTTGCCAACTAGCTATGTGTCTCTTCCTCCCATTGGGGGAAGATGTCAACTCCCAGAAAATAGGGACAGTCATTTATTTCATGTATATCTAGAGCCTAACAAAAGAAGTGCTCAATAAATACCTATTGGATGAATGAGTGAATTGATGGATGAACAAATGAATAACAATAGGAATATATGGAGCAAATAATGAAGAATCCTTGATGGTGAGATGGTCTAGTCTGCAGATTAAACCTGTGTGATTCAATTCTATTTGATCACCATTCATCTTCTTCTCACTTCTCATTGGCTTACAGACCATATTTTAACCATCAATAATAATAATAATACCCACCACTTAACTGAGCACCTACTATGTGCTAGAGATTCTACCTGTGTTCTCTCCTCGATCCTCATAACACCCCTTTGCAATAGGTTCCATTTATTATCCTAGAACTCAGAGAGGTTAAATGACGTGTCCATGTCACACAGTAACTGGAAGAACTAGAATTCAAATCCAAGTCTGTCTCACTCCAAAGTGTATGCCTTTTTGCTGTCAGTGCTGGCTAACCGTGTCTATCAGATATCAGCAAATACCCCTACATTTCTATGTTATTATCAACTGAATGCATTTTTAGAATTTTCAATGATATCTCCAAAAGTTATGCTTCTTTTTATTTCTCGTTTATTTTTTTCAGATTACTGGATTAAAATTCTAGTTATAATTTTTCAAAGATGCAGATAAAGCAAAGGTAATCCCTCAACCTCTCCTCCTCCCAACACTCACGCAATCCCACACCCCTCTCCAGGGCAAACTACTGTTACCAGCTTTGTATGAATCCTTTCGGACATTTTTTTATGCATCTATGAACATGCAGAAACATGTACCTCTGTTTTATCTTCCTCACATAGATATGATCATATTGTACATTTATTCTGAACTTGCCTTTTTCCTCAACAGTATAGTCAATACCTATGGCTTTACTTCATTCTTTTTAACTCCCACATAGTTTTCCATTTTGGTAAATGGTTAGGTTAAAGTTTTTCATTGCTTACAAGCAATGCTGCAAGGAGCATGCATACCTATCTAGGCACTTATATGAGTGATTTTTCAGGAGACTTACCTACCTCCTTAGAATTACTAGATCAAAAGTCATGAACACTTTTTCATTTAATAGATATTGACAAATTACTCTCAAAAAGTACCACACCAATGATATACCAACAGTGTATGAACACATTTGTTTCTGTACATCTGTGCCAACACTGGTTTTTATCAATCTTCTTTATATCTGCTAATCTGATGGACAAAAGATTATAGTATATTAATGTCATTTTATTTTTTATTTTTTTAAATAAATTTATTTATTTTGGCAGCATTGGGTCTTTGTTGTTGCATGCGGGCTTTCCCTGGTTGCAGTGGCTTCTCTTGTTGCAGAGCACAGGCTCTAGGCACGCAGGCTTCAGTAGTTGTGGCACACGGGCTCAGTAGTTGTGGCTCACGGGCTTAGTTGCTCCATGGCATGTGGGATCTTCCCGGACCAGGGCTTGAACCCATGTCTCCTGCATTGGCAGTCAGATTCTTAACCACTGCACCACCAGGGAAGCCCCTGGCAGGTGGATTCTTAACCATTGCACCACCAGGGAAGTCCCTAATGTCATTTTAATAAGCATTTCCCTGAATATCAGTGAGGTTAGGAATCTTTTCATATTTACTAGCTGTTTGTATTTCATCTACAATAAATTTTATATATCTTTTGCCCATTTGTCATTGGCTGTTTGTCTTTTATTATTGATTTGCAGGTGCTCTTAAGTGTTCTGGATAGTAATTTTTTGTATGTTTTATATGGTGTATTTTCTTCCAGTTTGTTATTTATTTGTCTTTTAATTTTAATAACACTAATCATGTTATTTACTTACAGAAGTTTTACATTTTAATGGTCAACCTATATATCTTTTCAGAGCTTCTGGATTTTTTATCTTGTCCAAGAAGGCTTTTCTCACCTCCAAATTCATAAATGTATTCTCAATAGTTTTCCAATATTTCTCTAATATTTTTATAGTTTTGGTTTTTCTTTTTTTTCTAGTCTTTATTGAATTTGTTACAATATTGTTTCTGTTTTATGTTTTGGTTTTTTGGCTGCAAGGCGCATGGGATCTTAGCTCCCCAACCAGGGATCGAACCCGCACCTCCTGCATTGGAAGGCGAAGTCTTAAGCACTGGACCACCAGGGAAGTCCCTAGTTTCGGTTTTTCATGTTTAGTTTTTTAATCTACTAGGAATAACTTTTTATATCATAAGAGGTAGGGGATCTGACTTAATTTTTTCAGATAAATAGGCAACTGTACCCAAATCATTATTTCCCTACCTTTATTGTTGATAAATTTCTATAAATATATTAACCAGACTTATCGTTGTTGCAAGAGGGTAAAAAAACTTCAAATAGGTTTTATAAAAGACAGGGAATTTGATTGCTTATATAACTGAAATGTCCAGAGCAGCAACTGGTTTTGGAAGAAGTTTCAAATAAAACTAACTAGAGCAATAGAGGATGAGGCTACTTTGGAGGAGACCTGAGTGGGAAGATGGAGGCAGCCATAGGAAGATGAGGAGAGGAAGAATATTCTTGCAAAAAGAGGAGAAAAGTATAAAAGTCTTAAGAGTGTAACAAACTTGTAACATTCAGGAGACAAAAGAAAGCCATGATGAGTGGAGCAAGGTGAATGAAGGCCAGAGTGGTGGGAAACACCTGGAGAGGTAGGCAAGGGTCAAATCCTGTAAGACACTGAAGCCACAACAAGGATTGAATTCTATTCTATTTTATTCCTTCTACTGTGGGAATCCACTGGAGAGTTTTAAAGAGAAGAGCTACAGGATTTGATTTACACTCTTAAAAGAGCTCTTCCTGGGGACTTCCCTGGTGGTCCAGTGGGTAAGACTCTGCGCTCCCAGTGCAGGGGGCCCGGGTTTAATATCTGGTCAGGGAACTAGATCCCACATGCCACAACTAAGAGTCTGCATGCCACAACTAAGAAGTCCACCTGCTGCAACTAAGAAGTCCACATGCCGGGCTTCCCTGGTGGCGCAGTGGTTGAGAGTCTGCCTGCCGATGCAGGGGACACGGGTTCGTGCCCCGGTCTGGGAAGATCCCACATGCCGCGTAGCGGCTGGGCCCGTGAGCCATGGCTGCTGTGCCTGCGCGTTCGGAGCCTGTGCTCCGCAACGGGAGAGGCCACAACAGTGAGAAGCCCGCATACCGGAAAAAAAAAAAAAAAAAAGAAGTCCACATGCCAAAACTAAAAGATCCCGCGTGCCACAACAAAGATCCCGCATACCACAACTAAGACCCGGCACAGCCAAAATTAATTAATTAATTAATTAATTAAAATGGAAAAGTTTAAAAAAAAAAAGAGATCATCCTGCTCACAATTTGGGAAAATGGATTATGGGGGAGGGGAGAGATAAAGATGGAAGTGGGGAGGACTGCTAGGAAGTGCTGCCATAGTCAGAGAGATAAATGATGGTGGCTTGGTCGGGGTTATATCAGAGAAGATACAGAAAAATGGTCAGATGTTGGGTATTGAGATATATTTATTTATTGAAGTGAGGATTTACTGAGGGGGAAAATATAGAGTTCTGTTTTTCCCATGGTACATGTGAGATGCCTATTGGTTATCTGAGTGGAAGTGTGAAGTAGACAGTTGGAAAAAAAAAAGTAAATAGTTGGATATGCAAATTTGGAGCTCAGGCATGAGCATATGGTTTAGGAGTCACCAGTTTACATGATATTTATAGTCAATAGCTAGAATATATAAAGAGCTCTGTAAAAATCTAGAAAAACAAGCCCAAATGGGCAAAGGACGTGGCAGTTCATTAAAAAAGACATAGAGGGCTTCCCTGGTGGCGCAGTGGTTGGGAGTCTGCCTGCCGATGCAGGGGACGCGGGTTCGTGCCCCGGTCGGGTAAGATCCCACATGCCGCGGAGCGGCTGGTCACGTAAGCCATGGCCGCTGAGCCTGCGCGTCCGGAGCCTGTGCTCCACGACGGGAGAGGCCACGGCAGAGAGACGCCCGCGTACCGCAAAAACAAACAAACAAATAAAAAAGACATAGAAAGTTCTTTAAACATATCAAAAGATGTTCAACTTCACTCAAAGTAGAATTCAAAATGAAACTATAGAGATACTGTTTATCACTCATTGACTGACAAAAATTCAAGAGGTTGACTGACAACCTACCCTTTTAGTGAGGCTGTGAGGAAAATAGGCACTGTCTTACACTGCTGTTGGAAGAACAAAACGGAACAAATGCTATGGAAGGAAAATTTGGCAATATTTAACAAAACTGTATATTCATAGGCATTTACCTCGACTCAGTAATCCCTTTTAAAGGAATTTACCCCGGGGATACATCTGCAAAAAATAAAACAACAAATGCACAAGGTTATTAATTGTGGCATTATTTTTAATATCAAAACATTAAAAACAACCCAAATGCCACCTACATAAGAAACTTGTTGAATTAAAGATAGTACAGCTACACAATTGAGTACTACATAGCCATAAAAGAGAATGAAGAGTTCTAAGTACTAGTATGAAGAGAATGCCAAGATATAGTGTTAAGTGAAAAAAAAAGCAGAGTTCAAAAGTATAGTATGGTATATTTTGTTAAGAAAAAAGTGGGGAAATAAGCCTATATTGTCTATATTTCCTAATTTTTATTACAGTGTTATTGAGAAATCATATAATGTAAAATTCACCCTTTTAAAGTACACGTTTCCTGGTTTTTAGTATATTCATGAAGATATGCAATCATCACCACAACCAACTTTAGAACATTTTCATTAACACCAAAAGAAACCCTTTGCTCATCACAATCACTCCCTATCCCCCTTTTCCCGCAGCTCCTGGCAAACATTTATCTATTTTCCATGAATATGGATTTATAGGCATTTCATATAAATGGAATTGTACAGCATGTTATCTTTTGGTTCTGGCTTTGTTCACTAAGCATAACATTTCCAAGATTCATCCGTCTTGTAACACGTATCCATATTTGGTTTCCTTTTGTGGCCAAATAATATTCCACTGTATGCATACACCACATTTTGTTTATCCATTTATCAGTTGAGGGACATGTGGGTGATTTCCATACAACACTGCTGTAATATACATGTACAAATTGTGTGGACACATGTTTTCATTTCACTTGTGTAACTGAATTGCTGGCTCATATGGCCACTCTATCTCTAGAATTTTGAGGAACTGTCAAGCTGTCTTCCAAAGTGGCCACACCATTTTATAGTTCTACCAGCACTGTATGAGGGTTCCAAATTCCCTACATCTTTGCCAACACTTGTTGATTGTCTACATTTTTTATTTTAGCTATCCTAGTGAGTGTGAAGTGGTACCACATAGAGGTTTGGAATTGCATTCCCCTGACAGCTAATAACGTTGAATATCTTTTCATGTGCTTATTGCTATTCTTTATTTCTTTGTGTGGATTTGAGTCTTTCATTTCAGCCTGAAAGGCTCCCTTTAGTATTGTTTTTAGGGCAAGTCCGCTAGCAATGAATTCTATTGGTTTTTGTTTATATGGGAAGGTCTTAATTTCTCCTTCATTTTGAAGGATAATTTTGCTGGATATGGAAATGCTTGTTGACAATCTTTTTCCTTCAGCACTTTGAATATGTCATCCCACTGCCTTCTGGTCTCCATGGTTTCTGATGAGAAGTCAGCTGTTAATGTTATTATTTTCTTTTATGTGATGAGTCACTTTCCTCTGGCTGCTTTCAAGATATGCTCGTTTGTTTTTGTTTTCAACAGTTTGATGCAGCTAGGTATGCATCACTTATCACTTGAGCATATCATACTTGGAATTAGTTGAGTTTCCTGAACGTGCAAATGAATGTTTTTCATCAGATTCGGGAATTTTTCTGCTATTATTTCTTTATTCTTTTTCTCTCTCCTCTCCTTCTGGGACTCCCATTATTCATAAGTTAGTATGCTCGACCATGTGTGTCCCACAGGTCTCTTAGGCTCTGTTCATTTTTCTTCATTCTTTTGTCTTTCTGTTTCTCAGACTGGATGATATCAAATGACCTGTTTTCAAGTTTGCTGATTCTTTCTTCCGGCTCAAATCTTCTGTTTAGCACCCTCTAGTGAATTTTTCATTTCAGTTATTATACTTTTCAACTCCTGAATTTCTACTTGGTCCCCTTTTATAATTTCCATTTCTTTACTGATATTCTCTATTTGGTGCAGCATTGTTCTCATACTTTAATTGAGTTTTTTAGATATGGTTTCCTTTAGTTCTTTGAACACATTTATAATAGCTGATTTAAAATCTTTATCTAGGGCTTCCCTGGTGGCACAGTGGTTGAGAGTCCGCCTGCCGATGCAGGGGACACGGGTTCGTGCCCCGGTCTGGGAAGATCCCATGTGCCGCGTAGCGGCTGGGCCCGTGAGCCATGGCCACTGTGCCTGCGCGTCGGAGCCTGTGCTCCGCAACGGGAGAGGCCGCAACAGTGAGAGGCCCGCGTACCACAAAAAAATAAATTAAAAATAAAATAAAATAAAATCTTTATCTAGTAAGTCCAATGTCTGGACTTTCACAGGGACAGGTCTTATTGACTGCTTTTTTTTCCTGTGTATGGGCCATTCTTTTATGTCCAGAAATGAATGATGCCTCATTATGAATCATAATTTTTTTCTTGAAAACTGAACATATTAAATAATATAATGTGGCAACTCTGGAAATCAGATTCCCAACTCCCCAGAATTTATTGTTGTTCCAGTTTGTCATTAATGCTGTTGCTATTTGTTGTTTAACGACTCTCCTGGAATAATTCTGTAAAGTCTGTATTTCTGGTCTATGCAGCCACTGAAGTCTCTACTCAATTAGTTTAACAATCAGCTAATAATTGGACAGAGATTCCCAGCCTTTGCCAAGGGGCTCTGTATGTGCGTTTGGTCATGACATCAATGCTTCAGCAGGTAGTTTACAACTCTGCCTTATCCTTCACTTCCTGCTTGTGCAGAGCCTCAAGATTGGCCAGAAGTGATAGGTTGCGGCCTCTCAGGTCTTTCTTGGACATGTGCACAGCCCTGCACATGCAGGTTTCCTTCTAGAGTTCCAAGAATAAGTCAGATATTATCAAAGCCCTCTATGGACATCTCATTCCCCAGCTTTTCCTTTCAAGTTCTTTGGTCAGCCCCTTGTTAGCCCCAACTGGTATTACCACCTCTGGCAGCTGTGATGTTAAACAATTACTGCTGATTTTTTTTTTTTTTGACAGATCCCCTGGTGATAGGGCTGTTTGCATGGAGTGAGCTCTGAGTCAGTTCAAATAAAAACAAGCCCTAAGAGTGGAGATTCTTAGAGAGCTACCAGACAGATCAGATAGTGATAGTTCTCTAACTTGGGGATTTTGCAGGGAGATTCAAACCTACTCTGTCCCCTCCAGGAGCTTCTAGGCTGCTTGTTTTCATAGCTACTAGTTTCATGTCTACTGCAAAGCTAAGGAGAAGGGGAGGAGAATAGGGTAAGTTAAAATTCCAGAAAGCTTTCTGTTCTTACCTAGTTTTAGCTGTTTTTCTTGAATAAAACCTTCTCAAATTTTAGCAAGCCTTTGGTTAATTTCCAGAGCTCTGAAAAAGTTGATTTTCACCTTTTTGCCCGTGTTTTTGTTGCTCTAATGGAGGACCAGATTTTCAGAGACCTTTATTACGCCTTTCTGGAAATACTTCTATCTGTATTAATTTTTTCACAAAAGGAAGGGATAAACCACAGGCTAATAAAAATCATTATTGGGGAGTAATCCGCAAACAATTTTGGATATATTATAGGGTAGAACAAATGCACAAGTATGTATTGCTTTCATTGAGAACTAGGATTCTCACTGTGCGAGAAGGAAGTTACAAATATAGAAGGACAGAGATCTAGTGGTATTTGTTGAATTTGAATTGGTGGTGTTAGGATTTTTTCAAATGCATATGTTTTTCAAGAGTTCATGATTTTTGCTCTGTCAACTGAAAGGGCTTAGAAGCAATGATACTCTAGTAGCAATGAACATATCTCACACCCAGTTCTTGGTTCTGAACACTATGCCCCATTAAAAAAATTTTTTTAAAAAGGAATATTTGGAGAAACAGATGATTCCAGGGCAGGGGCTGGGAAAGTAGAAGGTGAGCCTGGGACGTATTTTGTGCCAGAAAGCAAAGAAGACTAAGAAGGCTAAGAAAAAGGGTGGGGGAGGAAAGAAATAAGTGAGAGAGACGAAGAGGTTCAAACTTCCGGTTGCAAAGTAAATGAGTCATGGGTATGAGATGTACAGTGTGGAGAATGTGGCCAATAACTATGAAAAGTCAAAATTAAAATAATAAAGCATCTTTTTTTAAAAAAAGAAGACTAAAGAAAGCTCAAAGACTAAGGGAAATGTCAAAAGGACATAGGAGACAGCTTAAAGTGACTCCCATTGGCCAAATTAGTGGCAATTTGCGCACCGAAATGCGTTAACGATGATAATTGTTTATAATATGTTAATTAAATTTTCCATTAGTCCATAGCAATAGTAAAATGAAGAAAAATAGAAATGAAAAGCTCTTCTTTACAGAAGGATCCCAGCTAAAAATCATAGAAGGAATGATAGAATAAAAGAAAACAACCATTCTGAAATCCCCCATGTAATAGTTGGTTCCGGCAAGGATTATCAATGGATGCTAAATTATTGGGTAAAATATTTGGAGGCAATAGAATATTCACAAGATCTCCAAGTATCACCCCAAACTACAAACTATCCCTTTGTAGTTTTTATTAACTGCAAAGCGGGAAAGGTAGCTTTTCAGTTGAGAGATTCAGCAGTCTCCCCTCTAACCAAAGGATCAGACTTAGGGACCACCAAGAGGGACAATTTGACAAGAAGTGCCTCCTGATGAGATTTACTAAAAAGCCACAACATCATCTGTGTAGGTTTCTCACCAAAAAAGTGTCAAACCTGAACCTAACCATAAGTAAACAATCAGATAAATCTGGACCAGGGTTTCTCAACCTTGGCACTACTGACAATTTAGGATGCTAATTCTTTCTTGTGGGAACTGCTCTGTGCATTGTAGGATGTTTAGAAGCATCCCTGTCCCCTACCCACTACATTCCAGTAGCACCTTGCTATAGATTGAATGTTCGTGCCCCCCACCACAAAGTTCATACGTTGATATCCTAATCCCCAAAGTGATAGCATTAGGAGGTGGGACCTTTGGGAGGTGATTAGGTTGTGAAGGTAGAGGCTTCATGAATGGAATTAGTATCCTTATAAAAGAGGTCCAACCCGGGTGCAATCCCTGGTCAGGGAACTAAAATCCCACAAGCCACATGGATTTAAAAAAAAAAAAAAGAAGAAGAAGAAGCCCAAGAAATCTCCCTTCCTCCTTTCACCATGTGAGATTATAGCAAAAAAAAAAGTCTATGAACCAGGAAGTGGGCCTTCACCAGACACGAACCTGCTGGCACCTCGATCTTGGAATTCCCAGCCTCTAGAACTGTGATAAATAAATTTCTGTTGTTTATAAACCACCCAGTCTATGCTATTTTGTTATAGCAGCTCAAAAGGATTAAGATACACCTCCCAAGTTGTGACAGTCAAAAACGTCTCCAGACATTGCCAATTTTCCCATGGGGGTAAAAATCACCCAAGCTGAGAAACACTGATCTAGAATGCATTCTGCAAGAGAGGGCTCTTCCAAAAAGTCAACAATGGCAGGCGGGTAGGGGAGAGGCAGGGAAGGGGGTGTCTATTTTACTATGAAAGAGACTAGAGATACTGAAATGGAGCAGGGCCCTATGGTCCTATGCCCCACCATGTCCTCAGCCTGCCTTTTGTCTGTGGAAAAACTTTAGCCAAAGAATGAGTTTAACCAGAGAAGGGAGAAAATGCAGAAGCAAAGAAAAGTAGTCCAACAAGACTAAGTAATAATAGTTTAGTCATTGAGCATAGTCAAGGTTCTTTAGTTTCTACTCAAGGGCTATAGATAATATTCTTAGCCGCATCCTGTGAGCTGTCTTACAGATTCTGAAACCCCCAGCAGGTGGAAGAAGTTAACTACACGATGACCAGACTGTAGCTATGACATAAGCTCCCACAATTCCAAGAATTGGGCTCAAGGAAATGGGAACAAACCGATCATGGAACTGAAGATTAGCTGTACCTAAAACAATCAAGATGACTCTGGTCAGACCACCGATGATCAATTTCAAGATGACTGTCAGAGCTGACTGTGCTGTTTCTGCATGTAGCCCCCTCCCTCCATCTATAAAAGCTCTTGCCCCCTGATTGTTGTGGCTGGTGCGGGGCGGGGGGCGGAGGGTTGGCCTTTGGACAGGTGTCTGCCCTCCACCCTCCCACTCCCTCAGTTGCCAGCATCTGAAATAAAGCAAACTTTCCTTTCCACCAGGCTGACCTCTTTAATGGCTTTTGAGCAGCGAGCAGATGGACCCCACTTTCGGTCACAATATTAATGACCACATGTAATAGGTAAATCTTGATTGGATCTTGGACTTAAAGGAAAAACTTCTATAAAAGTTATATATCAGAGATTTGGGGGAACTTTGAATATGCACTGCATATTAGGTGATATTTATTCTTAATTTTCTTAGATGTAATGATAGTACTATAGTTACGTAGGAAAATCTTTATTCCAATCTAGGGGTATGCATGCTAAAATATTTAAGGGAGAAGTATCATGTTGATTGAAACTTGCTTCCAAATGGTTCAGCAAAAAAATAAAGTGTGTGGGGCAGGGAGAGAGGTGAGGGAGAGAGGAAGAGAGAGAGTTCACACATAAATGTTGGCAAAATGTTAGCAACTGATGGGCCTCATGGAAGAGTTCATAGTTACTATTCCTCCAACTTTTATTTATTTATTTATTTATTTTAAATTTATTTATTTTTGGCTGCATCCAGTCTTAGTTGCCACACAGGCTCTTCGTTAGTTGTGGCACACGGGCTCAGTAGTTGTGGCGCATGGGCTTAGTTGCTCCACGGCATGTGGGATCTTCCCAGACCAGGGCTTGAACCCATGTCCCCTGCATTGGAAGGTGGATTCTTAACTACTGGACCACCAGGGAAGTCCCTTAACTTTTAATTAAGCTTGAAATTTTTCAAAATAACAAGTTGAGTGGAAATATGGTAAAATTCATGGAGAAACAAAATAGGTTCAGGAAAAAACGGAAAGGATTCCTCTCATCTCTGGTAGAGCTGCCCTGTAAGAAATATTAAGGGACTTCCATGATGGCTCAGTGGTTAAGAATCCGCCTGCCAATGCAGGGAACACGAGTTCAAGCCCTGGTCTTGGAACATCCCACACGCGGTGGAGCAACTAAGCCCGTGTGCCACAACTACTGAAGCCTGTGCACTCTAGGGCCTGTGCTCTGCAACAAGAGAAGCCACTGCAGGGCTTACCTGGTGGCGCAGTGGTTGTGACTCCGCCTGCCGATGCAGGGGACACAGATTCGTGCCCCATTCCGGGAGGATCCCACATGACACGGAGCGGCTGGGCCCGTGAGCCACGGCAGCTGAGCCTGCGTGTCCGGAGCCTGTGCTCCGCAACGGGAGAGGCCCCAACAGTGAGAGGCCCGCATACCGCGAAAAAAAAAGAGAAGCCACTGCAATGAGAAACACCCGTACCGCAACGAGGAGTAGGCCCCGTTCACTGCAACTAGAGAAAGCCTGCACGCAGCAACTAAGACCCAATGCAGGCAAAAATAAAATAAATTTTTTTTTTTTTTTTTTTGCAGTACGCGGGCCTCTCACCGTTGTGGCCTCTCCCGCTGCGGAGCACAGGCTCCAGACGTGCAGGCTCAGCGGCCATGGCTCACAGGCCCAGCCGCTCCGCGGCATGTGGGATCCTCCCGGACCGGGCCACGAACCCGTGTCCCCTGCATCGGCAGGCGGACTCTCAACCACTGCGCCACTAGGGAAGCCCAAAATAAATAATTTTTAAAAAAAGAAATATTAAATACTCATGAATGCTTCGTGGTTTATTCCAGTCATTTTTCTGTGTTTCATTTGTATAGTTTCGATTACTATGTTTTCAAGTTCAATAATCATTTCTTCTCCAGTCTAATCCATCATTAATCCTACCCAGTATGTTTTTCATTTCACACATTGCAGTTTTCATCCCTGGAAGTCCAATTTGGGTCTTTTTAAACATTTTCTGTCTTTACTTAACATGTGCAATATTTACTCTAGCTTTTTTTTTTAATTTATTTATTTATTTATGACTGTTTTAGGTCTTCATTGCTGCACGTGGGCTTTCTAGTTGCGGCGAGCGGGGACTACTCAGTGTTGCAGTGCACAGGCCTCTCATTAAGGTGGCTTCTCTCGTTATGGAGCACAGGCTCTAGATGTGTGGGTTTCAGTAGTCGTGGCACATGGGCTCAGTAGTCGTGGCTCAAGGGCTCTAGAGCGCAGGCTCAGTAGTTGTGGTGCACGGGCTTAGTTGCTCCGTGACATGTGGGATCTCCCCAGACCAGGGCTTAAACCCGTCTCCCCTGCATTGGCAGGCGGATTCTTAACCACTGTGTCACCAGGGAAGCCCACTCTAGCTTCTTAAACTTAGGGAATATAGTTACAGTAATTGTTAACTTTCCTGGTTTACAAAATTCTATCTTCTGTGTCCCATCTGGACTGGTTTTGATTAATTGATTATTTTCTCCCTTTTATGGATCATAATATCTTCCTTTTTTGCATGCTGATAATTTTTTTTTTTTTGCGGTACGCGGGCCTCTCACTGCTGTGGCCTCTTCCGTTGCGGAGCACAGGCTCCGGACGCGCAGGCTCAGCGGCCATGGCTCACGGGCCCAGCCGCTCCGCGACACGTGGGATCTTCCCGGACTGGGGCACGAACCCGCGTCCCCTGCATCGGCAGGCGGACTCTCAACCACTGCGCCACCAGGGAAGCCCTGATAATTTTTTATTAGACTTTATTAATTTTATCTTGTTGGATGCTGTATATTTTTGAATTCCCATAAATACTCTTGAGCTTTAAAAAAAAAATTAGGTAAAGAGACTGGAAAAATCACTGAGGGAGAGAATTAGATGGAGGAGAGGAGACTACGAAGGAGAGGAGTCCTGGGGAAACAAAGCAGGTTGAGAAGGAGGAGAAAAACCAGTGTGAAGTCCTGGAAGCTCAAGAAAAAAGTGTTTTAAAAAGGACAGAGTGTTCAACAGTATCCCATGCTGCTGAGAAGTTCAATAAGATGCCAACAGAAAAATCCAACAAACAAACATGGGCTTTGGCAAGAAGTAGGTCATTGGTGACCTTGATAAAATAGTGAGGACAGAGCCTGACTGAAGTAGTTTGCAGAAAACTGGATTTGAGGAAGAGTGAGAGCAAGGATAGACATTTCTGATGATGAGGTTTGTTTAAGAAAAAGGACAGAGACACGAGGCAGAAGTTGGAAGGGGACATGGGGTTGGAGCAGGTTTTTGTTTTGCTTAGCATGATTTTGAAGATAGGGCATGTGAATACACGTCTCCGTGTCAGTGGGAACGATCCAGTAGACTGTGAAAAAGGGGAGAGTTCAAGAGCAAAGGAGTTGAGTAGGTGAGAGGGGGTAGGAGCCAGAGGACAAAGGGGAAGGGTTTGGGTTGGTGGGAAGAGAAGATAGCGCTCCTCTAATGGGTCTGTTCTCTCGAGGGATCACTGAGCAGAGACACTGCTGGGCTGAGGGGGAGTAGCCGCAGACTCGAGGAGAGAAATATGAGATAGTGTGTCAGAAAGCAGAAAAATGAATGTGCTAAGAAACTAAAGCAGAATAGTCTGGCAGCGTTGCAAACTCATTTGATCGAGTGGCCATACGTTGAAAGTGAGTTCAATCAATATGGGGAGGTGATGCTCTCACAACATGCACTTGTTTGGGCACAGGTGCAAAGTAAGAGGAGAGTTGAAGTTAACCAGTTATGATGGACTTTATATTTTCTAGTGGGGACTTCCCTGGTGGCGCAGTGGTTAAGAACTCACCTGCCAATGCAGGGGACACGGGTTCAAGCCCTGGTCTTGGAAGATCCTACATGCGGTGGAGCAACTAAGCCGGTGTGCCACAACTACTGAAGCCCGCGCACCTAGAGCCCATTCTTCACAACAAGAGAAGCCACCACAATGAGAAGCTGGTGCACCACAACAAAGAGTAGCCCCCGCTCACCGCAACTAGAAAAAGCCCCCACACGGCGACAAAGACCCAACGCAGCCAAAAAATAATTAATTAATTAATTAATTAATTTTAAAAAACATGTGATTATATATTTTGTAATGACTGCTCAGAATCTGAACCCCTTTCCTATATCGGAATCCTATTACTATATTTGGAAGCCTTTTCCCCATCTTAACGGTCTTGGTGAATGGTATACCCTTCTCCCAGCATAGAAGCTGAAACTGCCAGATACTTAGTTTCCCAGTCTCCTTTGCAGATGGGACTGAGCACATGACCTAGGTACAGCCAATCAAATGCCCTGTCCTGAATTTCAAATTGGGAGCTAAGGAATAAACAGAGACCGTGGAGCATCATCACTGACAGTAACAGAGATGGTGGCAGCAACATCCAGCTTCTGGCATCAGCAGTGGCAACAGTACCAGTGGTAGCCTCCAGTTCCCAGTGCCATCAGCAATGTCACTGCACATTTACCCCTCTGGGATGGCAGCAGAGGTGCCCTCTCCAGACTGGTTCTACGCCAAAATTTTGGTTGTGGGTCTTAGCACATAACCTCAAACCTGGTTCTCCGGCCCTCCCAGCAACTCTTTGAGCCAATCAACGTGTATGCAACACAAATTACTTCATTTATAAAATAGTACATTAATTATCATAAAACCATTAAGTTCATTGGCGGATTAAGGGAGCAAATTCAGTTTCCTATAGCAAGCATATTCTGTGGCCTAAATGAACAAATACAATCTGGCATAATAAATATACTTTACAAGTTTTATCGTTATCCCAAGGCTTGTGGTTAAAGGTTACATTCCTGTTAGATTAAACAGAAACAAAAAAACTCTTATACTCAAATAGATGACTATCTTATGGAAAGTCTTTAGTTCCTTCTTTTTAAATACCAGTAAGCACATTGCAAAGAACTGTTATGATGACAAGGAAGCAAGCATGTACAGTTTAATCATAAATTAGATCTTTGATGACACCTGGCTGGTCCCCAACAGTGCTAACTTTTTCTTCCTTCTCTTGCTAAGATGGCAATAACCAGCACAGCACCTGCATTCTCAAATAATTTTGGCAAAAATATATTTCCTTTTCAGCCTCCCCTCAAATACCCTTGTGACCAATTATTTCTTTTGATTTTAACTAAGGCTAGATTCAAGTTTTCTGTTTTATAATTTTGACTATATGTTTCTAGCAATTGTACCTTTTGTGTCTTATTTTGGTCTCATTACATTGGCTAAAACTCTCAAATCATTATTAAGTAGTAGAGGTGAGATGATTGTGGCTATTTTTTCAATCATGCAGGCGACCAGTGTAAATCAATTCTCCAGCGTAGCTGTAACTCCAGACTTTGGGAGGGGGTAAGATGGGAATCTGATGTGTATATCTCAGTCTAATCTCTCATTTTACTTTTCGTGGCTCTTTATTTTTCCTTCTGCCTACGGTAATGCCACTTTTCCTTTTTTTCTCTATTTTTTTGGCTGCATTGGGTCTTAGTCGCAGCATGTAGGATCTTCCGTTGTGGTGCGCAGGCTTCTCTCCAGTCGTGGCCTGCAGGTTTTTTCTCTCTCTAGTTGTGGCGCACGGGTTCCAGAGCTCATGGGCTCTGTAGTTTGCGGCATGCGGGCTTAGTTGTCCCGCGGCATGTGGGATCTGAGTCCCAGACCAGGGATCGAATCCGCGTCCTCTGCATTGGAAGGGGGATTCTTTACCACTGGACCACCAGGGAAGTCTTGTTTGCTTCCCAGATCTCCTACATCCGTTTTTCTGTTAATCCTCATTTTGCAAATGAGGAATGGGAGCCTCCAAGAGTTTGAGTCTGAAGACACACAGTTAATTAGTGACTGCCAAGTTTATGCTCAGATTTTTGTGACAACAAGTCCAATCCCTTTTCTGGGTATTCCACAGCTGCTGAATTCTTTGAGTTTGGTTTTTGTTCTAATTTAAGTTCCTAGAAGATAGTAATTGTATTTTTCTATGTTTATATAACGTAAATCACTTAGCCAATGAGGACAGACCTTCAATTAAATTCAATAATAAAACTAGTTAAGAAAAAGGTTTTGATTGAGTTTTGAAAAACACTGATGCTTTGTAGAATAACTTTTTCTCACTTCTACAAAAATGTGTATTTTGGTAAAAGATTCAAATATCATAAAAATGAACAGCTAAGACTGTAAGAATGCTCTAAAACCATCATATCTTCCAGAGAAATGGGAATATGCTTTACACGCTGCTCAGCAAGATGCCTTTAATTTAACATATATTGGGAACTTCCCTGGTGGTCCAGTGGGTAAGACTCTGAGCTCCCAATGCAGGGGGCCCGGGTTCGATCCTTGGTTGGGGAACTAGATCCCACATGCATGCTGCAACTAAGGATCCCACATATGCTGCAGTTAAACATGCCGCAATGAAGATCCCGCCTGCTGCAGCTAAGACCCAGAGTGACCTAAATAAATAAATAAATAAAATTTTTAATTTAACATATATTGGACATTTTCTCATTTCAGTAGTTATGGGTCTAACTCATTTTTGTAACATTTTAATATATGCATAATAATTTTTTTATCCATTACCCCGTTGATGAATATTTGACTTGCTTCAATTTAAACCAATGCTGCAGTAATGAATAGTAGCTTCATAAACAGAGCTTTGGCCAGTGAATCTCAATAAACTAGATCCCTGTGAGTGAGGTGTATTTAAAAAGCGGGGGTGTTTTTAAAAATATTTTTCATACAAATTGCCAATTTTTTCTCCAAAAATATTTTGCCAACTTACATTTCCACCAACAGTGTATATACGAGTACCCATTTCCCCACACCCTCATCACCACTGTTTATTACCAGTCTTTTAAATTCTTGGCAATCTGATAAGTAAAAAATGATACAAAGTTCTATTTTGCATTTCTCTTGTTACTGGTTTATTCGGAAGTTAACTGCTCATTTTTATTTCTATTCTGCAATTGCCTATTCATATCTTTTTATCTATCTTTATCACTGAATAATATTTTATTGAATGGATGTACCACAGTTTGTTTATACATTCTGCCTGAGTTTCTTTAATTGGTTTGTCTTTTTATTAATAGGAGCTCTCCACATATTATAGATAGTAATCCTGTGTCTCTTTTTACGTGTTACAAATATTTTTTCCCAGACTCACGCTTATCTTTCAACTTTAGAATGTCTACCCTTGTATGGAAGATTTTGTTTCTTAATATATAGAGAGTCAGGCTGGTAAATATTTTCCATATGGCTTCTAGTCTTTATAAATTTGTTCTGTATTCTGCAGTTCAATTAAATTGAGCTCAGTCTTAAATCGTGAGTAGAAGTTAGGCAAGTAAAGGCAAGGAAGAGCATTCCAGATGGAGAGACCAGAAAGGCAAGCCCACAGAGATGTGCCATTGGCTCACTTCCCTAGGCTGGCTTCCTTCCAGATTGCTTCATTTCTGCCCCAGGGCCATGTGACTGTCAGTGCTGGGCTCCAAGTACCCTGCTGTGGAACTGCAGGGCAGAGAAACAGAAGGAAAATGACTTAGCTTGAGTCTTAGATCTGCCCTCACTGGGTGGATTACCTTGGCCAAGTCACCAAGACATACCAGAATGGTTTTATGTCACATATCCGTTCATTAATCCATCCATCCATCCAATATTTAAAGAGTGACTATTGCCTACCAAGCTCTGTTTTAGGTACTGAGGATACCCTGATGAAAGAGACAATGTTCCTGCTGTCACAGAGCTCACTGTCTAGCAGAGAAGATACGATATATAAGCAAATAAACTAAAAGGCAATTTCACTCAATGACAAGTGCTATTTTTAAAAACAGCATGAGGTTACAGTGGGAACGTGTAGCATGGTGGAAGGCTGGAACAGGGTGAGGATGCTACTTAGGGTGGTTGGGGAAATTTTCTCTGAGGAGGTGATATTTGAACTAAGAAAGGAATGATGGGCTTCCCTGGTGGCACCTGGGTTAAGAATCTGCCTGCCAATGCAGGGGACACGGGTTCGAGCCCTGGT
Organism: Phocoena phocoena; assembly: GCF_963924675.1. Taxonomy (NCBI): domain Eukaryota; kingdom Metazoa; phylum Chordata; class Mammalia; order Artiodactyla; family Phocoenidae; genus Phocoena; species Phocoena phocoena. The sequence goes on from NC_089237.1 coordinate 50,088,857, forward strand.
CCAGGAAGATCCCACATGCCACGGAGCAACTAGGCCCGTGCGCCACAACTACCGAGCCTGCGCTCTAGAGCCTGTGCTCCACAACAAGAGAAGCCACCGCAATGAGAAGCCCGAGCGCCGCAACGAAGAGTAGCCCCCGCTCACCGCAAGTAGAGAAAGCCCAAGCGCAGCAACAAAGACCCAACGCAGCCAAAAATAAACAAATAAATAAATAAACAAATGAAAGGAACGATGAGAGGGACTCAGCCATGTAAAATGCTGGAGGGACCAGCAAGTATGTAGACCCTGAAAAGAAGAAAACCTTGGCACAGGACCAGAAAGAAGACCAGAGTGACTGGAGCTTCGTAAAGGACGGGGAGCTGCAGGACATGTGGTTGGAGAGCTTGGGGTCATGTTCCAGAGAGGCCTTTCATCCCAGTTTTCCTATTGCCTGGCCCCTTTAAAGTTTGTCCGGCCTTTTTCACTCTCAACAGTGTTTGGGTTTGGACAACAAATAATACAGTTGCCGTTACTTGAGGGCCACAGTGAAGGATTTGGATATTTTCTCAATGCAGTGAGAAGCCATTGGAGGGTTTTCAGCAGGAGAATCAAGGACCCCTTTAGGGAATGGATATTTCCTGTAGGGTACATCAGAGCTTTCTCCTCTTTTGAAACAAGAAAGAACAGCTGCTATGGACCTGGCTTCTATTTACAGGGATCTTCAAACTGATCTGAGTGTGACTTTGTATCAAACCTAAAAAGTTTGAAATACATCACACATGGCTAACATATGCAACTTGGCCCTGGCTTCTTGGTGCATAGATAAGATCCCCACAAGTCCGGCAGGATACACCAGGTGCCCTGGCAGAAGTGGGGAGGGGACTTCCCTGCTGGCGCAGTGGTTTAGACTCCGCCTGTCAATGCAGGGCACACAGGCTCCATCCCTGGTCTGGGAAGCTCCCATATGCCAGAGCACCCAAGCCCATGTGCCACAACTATTGAGCCCGCGAGCCCGAGCTTGCGAGCCGCACAACTATTGAAGCCCGCGCGCCTGAAGCCCATGCTCCGCAACAAGAGAAGCCACCGCAATAAGAAGCCCGCGCACCGCAACGAAGAGTAGCCCCCGCTCGCCGCAACTAGAGAAACCCGCGCTCAGCAACGAAGACCCAACGCAGCAGAAAAGATATAAATAAATAAAAACTTTAAAAAAAAATAAATAAACTATACTCGAATAAAATATTTATTTATTTTTGGCTGTGTTGGGTCTTTGTCTCTGCGCGTGGGCTTTCTCTAGTTGCGGCGAGTGGGGGCCGCTCTTCATCGCGGTGCGCGGGCCTCTCACTGTCGCGGCCTCTCTTGTTGCGGAGCACAGGCTCCAGACATGCAGGCTCAGTAGTTCTGGCTCATGGGCCTAGTTGCTCCGCGGCATGTGGGATCTTCCCAGACCAGGGCTCGAACCCGTGTCCCCTACATTGGCTGGCGGATTCTTAACCACTGCGCCACCAGGGAAGCCCTCGAATAAAATATGTAAAGAAGTGGGCAAGCCCACCTGCAGCTTCTGGGGGCCGGGGGGAGGGGGAGCACAGTGGCAACTACAATCTTTGCTTCCAGCTTATTGTGATATGTTGCAGCTTAAGTGGGCCCAGTGAAACAGGTTTTCTGATATTATCCACTTTGCACTAAACCAGCTCTCCAAGACTGGACACGTGCCTTGCAAAGATACACAGATTGGAGATAAACCAATTAAACAAGTACAAGCTCCAAACAAGGAAACAGCAGACCCAATGCCTCTCCTACTCCTGGCGGAAGTCCTTCTACAGCCATGTTATGAAGCGAAAACAACGATCAACTCATCAGATCTGACAAAAATCTGGCAAATGAGCAAGAGAGAGAGAAATTACCAAAAAGGATATTTGAAATACATGTTTATATCCACGATAATTAATGCCTTTGACCCTGAGTGTATGGTCAGTTTTGAAAAAATAATAACAGTAGTTTGAGTAATTATAAATAACTGGAATAATTGGTAGCATGTGCTCAAAGATGTGTTGTTGTTAATGGTAGAATCACCTAAATCTGGAGATCATTTCATGAGAGCAAATTTCTCAGTAGATCCAGGACTGTTCTTAATCCCTCAGCACAATGTCTGGCCCAAAATAGGTGCCCCCAAAAAATATGTGTTCAAAGATATTTGATGGAGGAGAATCAGTTTCCTGCCTATAAAATGGGGATGATCATACCTGCCCTTCCTAGGGCCCTGGGGCTGATGTCCAGATCAAATTCTACCCACTTCATGTCTCTCCTCTTATTCTCACCGCAAGTGCCCAGCTCAGGCCTCACCTCTGACACCTGGTATGCCTGCATCACCTCCTTGCTGATTTCCCCACCTCCCCCCAACCTACTTACCTCCATTCCACTCTGACTCTGAATGATCCTTCCAACATGCCTAAAACCTTGGGTGGCTCCCTGCTGCTAGCTGGATACAACCTACATTTCATACAAGGCCTTCAAGAACAGGATCCCAGCTTTGCCTCACCTCACCTCACCTCACCTCGTCTCAACACCTCATCCCATCTCACCAAGCGCCCAATAGCCAAACTATCAGTACGTATAGTTCCTTGAAGGTATCTCCAAGGTCATTGGTCCCACCTCACACATTTCTCTCCGTTTATTCCTTCTAACCCTTTGGATTGAGTCTAAATAGGATCTCTTCCAGCAAACTTTCCCTGACTCATCCCCTCCTAGATCTGGGCTGAAGACCAGGCCTCTTAGGGCCCTTATCATACTGTTTGCTGTTTCTGGGTTTGTTTTTTGGTCTCCACTTCTTGAAAGCAGGATGTAGGTCCACAACCAGAGCTTCAAAGAAGAGGCTTCAATGAATATTTGCTGCAAGGATAACTAGATGAAAGAATGAAACACTTGGTTTGGGGAGGGTGTTCAGACAGCGTTTACTATTAGGATGTCAGTCGAAGGCTTCCTGCAGATTCCCCACTGGGGAGGATGAACCTTGCAGGAATCCATCCCTTAGGGATGTTAGTCACTCTTCAAGGCTCTTCACCTTGCCTCGAGGTTTGAGTTCGACCCCCACCTTTCTCTGGACCACGCTATCTTCTACACTCACACCTGCTCTTTCCCTCCCTGTCATCGGATTGCAAACTTGTGCCCTAAGCGCTCTCCCTGCAGCAAGAGCCTGGATCTGCAGGCTTGGGGAAGGCTCACGTCTTGGTCTTTTGCCCTGAACACACACAGCGAATGAGCCAGCCAGGAAGACAGCCACAGTTATATTTAGATTTCTGTCACCTGATGGGGTCATCCATTAATCAGGGCACAGTGGCAGCTGTGGCATTTGGGGAGTAAACTGAGGTGGGACGGGGGGCAGTGAGGAAGGGGGCAGGAAGTCTGGGCATTGACCCAGGATTCATTCAAGCAAGACGTAGGGCAGAAATGAAAATGTGTGGCTTACATGAAAGCTGGAAAGATGGAGGTCAGACCCAAGAGGGACCAGGACTTGAGGGAGAAATCAGTGCCTGGCTTAGGCAGGGGAAAGGCAGCGCCTGGGAGATCAGTAGGAAGAGTGGCTCAGTTGATCGGCTCCTTCACTGCCCTGGAGGGCAGGATCTCGGGCCCCTTCCTGCCGGGTGAGCTGTGGCTGAGTGAGTGTCTGACAGGCAGTAACGTCCAGCTGCGGTCAGCAGAGAGAGCTGCGGTCACCGGATGCCATCCATGAGGGAGAAACCGGAAAGAAGCAGACATGCAGGATTTTTTTTTTCAAGTCCCAGAGGCCTTCCTTGCCCAGATTTGGTTTATTAAATGACTGCCCTGGGAGCCAGGGAATGAGCCCTAAATCATCATTGACCCAGTTGCTTCTCCTTCCTTTTATCTTTAGAATCCATCCCCACCCCTCTGGTGGGGCCTTTACTGTACAAGGATCTCCTGCCCTGGCTTTGCCCCCTCCGGGCTATTCCAGACCCTGCCCACAAGGGTTGGCTTCCTACAACCAAAGTCCATCTGAAACACTCAATGCTGCCCATCACCTCAGGGTCACCCACACTCCTCAGTCTGGCTTTCAAAGTCCACCATGTTCTGACACTCAGCCTTCCCCCCAGATTTTTCTTTTCGCAACAGCTTACCTGAGGTATTAGTGACATAAAAGAGACTGCATGTTTAAAGTGTACAATTTGGGGAATTCCCAGGCAGTCCAGTGGTTAGGACTCAGCGCTTTCACTGCTGAGGGCCCAGCTTCAATCGCTGGTGGGGGAACTAAGATCCCACAAGCCTCACAGCGCGGTCAAAAAAAAAAGTGTACAATTTGGTTAAGTTTTGACATATACACAAATATATATCCCAGAAACCAACATCAGAATCAAAATAATGAATATATTTATCACCCCCCAAAATTTCTCATGTCCTTTTTCATCCCTTCTTCCCACTTCTCCCCCCATCCCCACACAACAACCGCTGATACACTTTCTGTCACTGTAGAATAGCTTGCAATTGTGGGTGTCTTATGCATAAATGGACTCAGTACACACTCCTTCTTGTCTGGAGTCTTTCACTCAGCACAAATATTCTGAGAGTCATCCCTGCCGTAGCATAGATCAACAGGGCATTTCTGTTTATTGCTGAGTTTAATACCTTCCATAGTATGAATGTACTGCAATTTGTTTACCCATTTACCTGTGGACAAACATTTGGGTTGCCCGCAGTTTTTGACTCTCAAATAAAGCAGCTCTGAGCGCTTGTGTACAAATCTTCGCCTGGACATATACTTTCATTCCTCTCAGGTAAATACCTAGGGGATTCATGCAGGGAGGGGGCGTCATAGGGTAAGTACATGTTTAACTTTTTCAGAAACTACCAAACTGTTTTCCAAAGTGGTTGCTTCATTTTACGTTCCCACCAGCAGTGTACGAGAGTTCCAGATCGACCACGTCCTCACCAAGACTTGAATGGTGAGTGTTTTTCATTGTTGTCATTCTGATAGGTGTGTAGGTATCTCATTGAGATTTTAATTTGCATTTCCCTAACCACTAAAGATGTTGGAGATGTTTTCAATTGTTTAGTTGCCATGTGTATATCTTCTTTGATGAAGTGTCTGTTCAAATATTATTTACCCCATTTTAATAAATTTATTTATTTTTTATTTATTGAATTTTGGCTGCATTGGGTCTTCGTTGCTGTGCACGAGCTTTCTCTAGTTGCGGCAAGTGGGGGCTACTCTTCGTTGCCGTGCGCGGGCTTCTCATTGCGGTGGCTTCTCTTGTTGCGGAGCACGGGCTCTAGGCGCTCGGGCTTCAGTAATTGCAGCATGCGGGCTCAGTAGTTGTGGCACATGGGCTTAGTTGCTCCACGGCATGCAGGATCTTCCCAGACCAGGGCTCGAACCCGTGTCCCGTGCATTGGCAGGTGGATTCTTAACCACTGCACCACCAGGGAAGTCCCCCATTTTTAAATTGGATTGTTTGTTTTCTTATCATTAAGTCTTGAGAGTCCTTTATATATTCTGTATTCAAGTCTTTATGAGATATATGATTTTCAAATATTGTCTTCCAGTGTCTGGCTTATCTTTTTATTATCTCAACACTATCCTTTGAAGAGAAGTTTATAATTTTGATGAAGCCCAATTTATTGATTTTTTTTTCTTTTATGGATAGTGCTTTTGATGTAGTATCTAAGAAATCTTTGCTAAACCTAAGGTCAGAGAGATTTTTCTCCCATGTTTCCTCTAGAAGTTGTATAATTTTAAGTTTTACATTTAGTTCTATGATTCATTCTGAGTGTTTTGGTTTTGCTTTGTTTGTTTTGGTTTTAGGTTGTTTTGTTTTGTTTTGTTTGCCTATGGATGTCCCATGGTTTCAGCACTATTTTTTGAAAAGACTATTCTTTCTTTCTCCACTGAATTGCCTTTGTACCGTTGTTGAAAATCAATTGACCGTATATGTGTACATCTATTTCTGAACACTCTATTCTGTTCCATGACCTATTTAAGGAATTGAAAAACTACCCTTTCTCCAGTGAATTGCCTTTGCATCTTGTTAAAAAACAACTGACCATATACATGCAAGTCTATTTCTTGACTCTGTATTCTGTTCCACAGATCTGTTTGTTATTTGACGTATTTGTACTGATAACACATTGTTTTTATTACTCGAGATTTATAATGTCTTGAATCAGGTAGTATTAAGTATTCCAACTTTGTTCTTCTTCTTCTGTGTTATTTTGGCCATTCTACATCCTTTGCATTACCATATAAATTTTAGAATCAGCTTGTTCTACTAAAAAAGTCCACTGAGATTTTGATTGGAACCATGTTGATTTTGTAGATCCATTTGTGGAGAATTGACACTTACCAATATTGAGTCTTTTGACCCATGAATATAATATAGCTCTCTATTTAGGATTTCTTTCAATTTTTCTGTAGTCTTCAATGTGCAGGTCTTACATGTCCTTGGTCCTTATCAGATGTCTCCTCAAGTATTTAATACTTTTATGGTGTTTTGGAAATTTTCAATATCTGATTGATCATTGCTATAATATAAAAATACGATTTAGTTTTGTATTGTATTCTACAACATTATTAAACTCACTTATTAATTCTAGCATTTGTTTTGTCATTCTATAGAATTCTAGGTTGATAGGGGTTTTTTTTGTTGTTTTTTTGTTTTGTTTTGTTTTGTTTACTTTTAGTACTTTTAAAATGTTTCTCCCTATCTTTTAGGTCACCTTGATTCCAACGAGAAGATTGCTGAAATATGTGTTTCTCTAGCTGTATTGCGTCCTTTTTTCCTCTGGCTGCTTTTAGATTATCTCTTTATTGCTAGTTTAAATTGTGATGTACTTTGGTGTCGTTTTCTTCATTTTTCTTGTGCTTTTGGTTCATTGAGCTTCTTGGATCTGTGGGTTTATAGTTTTCATCAAATTTGAAAAAAATGGTGCCTATTATTTCTTTGAATATTTTTTCTGCACCTCCTCCTTTTAGGACTCGTGTATATTAGCCTTCTTGAAGTTATCTCACACTCGATGTTCCTTTACTTTTAGCCTTTTTTCCTTCTTGCTTCTTTGTGGATAGTTTCTCTTACTGTAACAAGTTCACCAATCTTGTCTTCCGCAGTGTCTAATCTGCTGTAAATGCCATTCAGTGTATTTTTCATCTCAAGAAGTTTGATTTGAATCATATATATCTTCTACATTTCTACTTAACATGCTCTTGTCCACTAATTCCATCATCTCTGTCATTTCTGGGTCTGTTTTGATTGGTTGATGCTTCTTCCCATTATGAATTGTAGTTTCCTGATTCATTGAATGCTTGGTCATTTTTCATCAAGGGATGTTATTTTATTTTCCATTATGGTTTATTATAGGATATTGAATATATTTCCCTGTGTTATACAGTAGGACCTTGTTGTTTACCTGTTTTATATGTAACAGTTTGAATCTGCTAATTCCAAAATTCCAGTCCATCCCTCCTCCATCCCCCCTCTCCCTTGGCAACTACAAGTCTGTTTTCTATGTCTGTGAGTCTGTTTCTGTTTCGTGGATAAGTTCATTTGTGTCATATTTTAGATTCCAAATGTAGGTGATATCATATGAAATTTGCCTTTCTCTTTCTGACTTACTTCCCTTAGCAGGATAATCTCTAGGTCCATCCATGTTGCTCCAAAAGGCATTATTTCATACTTTTTTATGGCTGAGTAGTATTCCATTGTATATATATATATATATATATATATATATATATATATACACCACATCTTTATTTTTTCATTAATTAATTTCTTTATTTTTGGCTGCGTTGGGTCTTCATTGCCACACGCGGGCTTTCTCTAGTTGTGGTGAATGGGGGCTACCCTTCATTGCGGTGCACGGGCTTCTCATTGCGGTGGCTTCTCTTGTTGCAGAGCACGGGCTCTAGAGCGCAGGCTCAGCAGTTGTGGTGCACGGGCTTAGTTGCTCTGTGGCACGTGGGATCTTCCCGGACCAGTGCTTGAACCTGTGTCCCCTGCATTGGCAGGCAGATTCTCAACCACTGCGCCAGCAGGGAAGCCCTGAACCAATGAATTTTTAATGGGTGGAATTTCAAACTTTGTGGAAAGTGAATTGAAACAATAGAAAAAATAAGAGCAGTGTGTGGTGAGGAGGATAGGAGAGAGAGTTCTGATCAGGATCTTCTTTTCCTGTCTGGGTTCTCATTTCTCCAGGCAGTATCTGCTTTCCTCTGCTCCTCCCGTGAGCCCAAAGACTAGAAATTCCCATGGTTTCTGTGCTGCCACGGGAGCAGGTTGGGTTGGGTTCTGCCAAACTCCTCTGTAAGTGTGAGAACCTCTTACCTGGTTTAACAATTAGCCAGTGTAGTGGTGAGTGGCGCCATCTGGTGGTAGAGATGAGACTGTTTCCAGACTTTCAGCAATTTATCATTTCCATTGAGAATCCCAGGAAGAGGCTGGATGGAGGAAGAGGAAGGGTTTAGCCAGACCAGCCAGGATTTAATTTCTTTTTCTTTTTTTTTTTTCGGTTCGCGGGCCTCTCACTGTTGTGGCCTCTCCCGTTGCGGAGCACAGGCTCCGGACGCACAGGCTCAGCGGCCATGGCTCACGGGCCCAGCCGCTCCGTGGCATGTGGGATCTTCCCGGACCGGGGCACGAACCCGTGTCCCCTGCATCGGCAGGCGGACTCTCAACCACTGCGCCACCAGGGAAGCCCGGATTTAATTTCTTGAGAATCTCTTCAGTTCAGTGGGTGCTGACGTGGTTCCTTCCCCCCACTCAGCTTTGGGGGTGCCAGGGCAGCAATCACAAACAGAGTTCCCTATGTTGTGTTCATAGGGACTCCTGACTGTTCCATGCCCACAGGCAGGAATTCCCTCACATTCTCAAAATTCCACCTTTAGGGGTAACCTTGCCCTTCCCACTTCTGGAAGGCACACCCCTCCATTCAGGCCCGGGCCTCAGGGCCAGTCTGGCATGGAGAACACCCAAGGCTGCACCTGGTCTGAGAGGTCCAGCCTTGGTCAGACTGCCTGTGTGGCCCTAGTGCCATTCCCCTGCAGCTTTGCCTTCATTTCAACACTGCGGGTCTCCTGCCCATGAAGGCTCTGGGGTCCAGCCTTGCTTTGCGGTTTCCCCTTCCTGGCTGTCGCTGAAGCAAACCCTCAGCTCTTTTTTTTTTTGCGGTACGCGGGCCTCTCAGTGTTGTGGCCTCTCCCGTTGCGGAGCACAGGCTCCGGATGCGCAGGCTCAGCGGCCATGGCTCACGGGCCTAGCCGCTCCGCGGCATGTGGGATCTTCCCGGACCGGGGCACGAACCCATGTCCCCTGCATCGGCAGGCGGACTCTCAACCACTGCACCACCAGGGAAGCCCAAACCCTCAGCTCTTTGACATCAGAGTTTCACTGCAAAATTCAGCGGTGTCCCAGGCAATGGGTAACAACTTAACAACTGAAGTTCTAGTATCTTCCAGAAGTATGTGGACTTTTTTCTCTACTCCTGAGGCCCTTCTTCTCTCAGAAGCTCCACTGATCTGCTCTTCTTTTTAATTCCTTCGCCTCTCAAGTAGAGAAAAAAATTGTTTCAGTGGGAAACTATGCACTGTCTAAACTCTAGAGGCCATCCCTGTTCTGATCCCAGTTCTCTGTAAAGTGTAGAGATAATTGATAGCAAGACAAAAATAATTCATATCTACGGATATGGAAATTCTGTCCTATCCTGTAGAGGTTGGAACGACTTTCCTCCCACCTGACCCTCTCTATGGAAAAACCAGTTTGGCTCACATTTGCACATTTATTTCAACACTCTTAATCTATAAATCTGTCCTTTGGATGTTCTTTTAAACCTACTCTAACATCTGCCTGGTTGCCTCATTGATTTATTAGTAGAATAAAAACTTGAACAGGTGCTCAGTTTTATATCTGCATGAGATTCATGATTTTATCTTTCATTGAAAATCATCTTTTAACACTAAAATGGGTAGGCCCTGCACCCAGAAAAGCCCAGATCTCTGGCACTGAGACCTGGAGGGGTACCCTATCAGGGGGAACAACCAGGGTGACCTGTTTCGCCTTCAATTGCCCTCTGGCCTCTGGTGGAGATCTCACTTCTGTGGTGATCTTGTCTTGAAGACAAAGCTTCTGGAGTCGTGGGAGGAGGCTTGTCTTGAAGGTTTCTGTGTAGTTTTGCCCTAAAACAGTTCCAGAGCCTGGCTTGCCAGGTAAAATGGTTGGCTTTTGACGGTTTTAACATTCTTTAGCGTTTTTCAAGAAAAAGTTGCTACCAGGGGCTGGGGGGGAGGGGGAATGGGGAGTTTGAAACCAAGCAGGACCCTATGGGGCTCCTGGGCACAAAAGCCTTTCAAACAGTTGCTAATCAGGGAAGGGAGGGGATGCAGAGACAAGGGAGGAGCAGCCAGGAAACAATGGTGCAGCCTTGGGGCAGGGTCCTGGGTCCTCCCCAAGGGATACTCTTAACAATATCTTTGAGCTCTTTTTTTTTTTTTTCCTTTGAGCTCTTTACAGAACTAAAACCCCCAACAAATGGAAGATGTTAGCATTCTTCATTCCTGAGAAGACCACCTGAGGGCAGATTAAAAGAACCAGAGAAGCTCATCAAGAGACTACCTGAGAACAGATTAAAGGAATGCAGGCCCTGCACACACCCTGATCCTTATCAGCAAACCCACCCTTGAACCATTGCTATAAAACTTAAAACTCGGGCTTCCCTGGTGGCGCAGTGGTTGAGAGTCCGCCTGCCGATGCAGGGGGCGCGGGTTCGTGCCCCGGTCTGGGAGGATCCCGCGTGCCGCGGAGCGGCTGGGCCCGTGAGCCATGGCCGCTGGGCCTGCGCGTCCGGAGCCTGTCCTCCGCAACGGGAGAGGCCGCAGCGGTGAGAGGCCCGCGTAACGCATAAAAAAAAAAAAAAAAAAAAAAAAAAAAAACTTAAAACTCCTCACCAAATCCTCCCGGGTTGGGACGTACAGTTTTTCAGGGCACGAGCCACTGTGTCCCCCTTTGCCTCACAAAGCAATAAAGCTATTCTTTTCTACTTCATGCAAAACTCTGTCTCCGAGATTTGGTTCGGCACCAGTGCACAGAGGCTGAGTTTTCGGCATCAAGTTCATGTTTAACAGGGACAGAGTTTCACTCTGAGATGATGAGAAAGTTCTGGAGCAGGATGGTGGTGATGGTTGCACGACAGTGTAAATGTACTTAATGTCACTGAACTGTCACTTTAAAATGGTTAAAAATTTTTATGTTATTTACATTTTATCTAAATCTAAAAAAAAAAAAGGAAAGAGTTGCTAATTTGAATACTTTTCTGGGTGGGTTCCTGTGGGTAAAGCTGAAATTGGACAAGATTTCACAGCTTCTGAACTTCGGTGTATGTGCATGTGTGATTTTTAAAAATAAACCTTCCTCCTCCCACCAAACCCCCTTAGTTCTCAACCAAACAACAAACAACAGCTGAGAGCCACCATCTAGAAGGTTCTGTGGAACAGAATGGAGGAGGTAAAAAGAAGGAGCTGACAGTGTGAGGGGGAGACATCTGTCTGGGTGATGCTTGCTGCTGTTCTGACAGGATTGTTTGGGTAGCAAATAACCTTGAAACCATCCTTGAACTGGCTTAGACATAAACAAGAAGGCTTGGTAGGATTCTGGAGATGCTGGAGGAGTATTAGTTTCCTGTTGCTGCTGTACCAAATTACCACAAATTTAGTGGCTTAAAACAACACAAATTTAATCTCTTACAGTTCTGGACGTAGGTGTCTAGAATGGGTTGGCAGGGTGGTTCCTTCTGGACGCTCTCAGGGAGAATTTTTTCCTTGCCTTTTTTTGCTCCTAGGGGTTGCTGGCCTTCCTTGGCTCGTGACCCTTCTTCTATCACTCCACCCTCTTGCTTCCATGGCCCTTTCTCCTACCACTGACTCTGACCTTCCTGCCTCCCTCTTGGGAAGACCTGTGTGATTGCACTGGGCCCACCTGGATAACCCAGGATCATCTCTCAATCTCAAAATCCTTAACTTAGTCCTCTTACTGTGTAAAGAACATATTCACACGTTCTGGGGATTGGGACGTCTTCATTCAGCTTACTGTAGACGGCTTAGTGAGGCTCATGTGGACGTGCCTGGACATCCCCATCAGGGCAGGAATGCTCAGTGATCCTGAACTGGATGTACCCAGATGTGCCTGTTACATTGCTAAACATACACCCCATATTCCTCCACACAGCCTGCCTGGGGAGGGGTGTCTCTGGCTCCTTCTGGGCTTCCTGTGTGCTTTGTACCACCCTTTCATGCTTGCTCCTTGGGATGTTGTGACAAAGGTCTTTCTAGTCATTATTATGCCCTTTCTGTGCCCCTTCGATACATCTCTATGTCCATATCCTTGAAACTAAGTAAACCATTCATCTTCATGTGCTGATGTGTAGCCCAAGGACTGGGGAATATGTGAAGGATCTCATACAATTAGATCTTTGAAGAGTTAAAGGACCAAGCCTTGGGAAGGGAAGGAAGGCCACTGGGCCTTAGGGACAACTGAGCCAGGGATGCAAATGCTACCAGGACATAAAAGAATGGATGAAGAAATGGAAAGACAGATGTGTGACAGCTGCAACTCTGTTTCTCTGTGTGTGGTTGCTTATTCCTCTCTCGTTGCAGATCCACCTACAACTCCTGAACCTCACATTCCAGTGGAGGAAGATTGCTTCTCTCTCTGGTCCAGTTTCCAAAGTCCCAGGGAAGTGCTGTGATTGGCTCACCTTGTACGGCAGATGCTGTTGGTGCCCCGCCCCCAGCCCTCTGCTTGGCACTCACAGTTCCCCTGCAGACCCAACAAGCTTCCTGCCCACAGCTTGTGACTCTTGGCCTGGCCTTTCTCTGGCCACCAGAGTGAGCTCTGCCTCAGGCTGGAAATGCTGGGAAGTTAATCTTGGGTAGTTCAAGTCTAGGAGACCAGCTCTCAACCGATGGCTCACTGAACTTGGTAGACACCTGAGCTCCCTTGCCCCCTGGGTAGGAAATGTCTACAGTGCTCCCCACATGGTTCCCAGCAGGACTGAGTCCCAGTTACTCACAGTGGAAACCACTCTTTGCTGTTCCCTGTGTTAACTTCTTTCCCTCCCCCCATCTCACTTTCCCATGCCCCGTTGGTGCCTCCAGATAAACTACTTGCACTCAAATACTTACTCAGGGTCTGCTTCTGGGGCATCTTAATCTAAGACACCTTGTGCCAGGTGCTCACCCCTGGACCAAACAATCATGGCAGAGGGGGACACTTTCCAAAAGAAAGGGTAGTTAGTCACAAAAGAAGGGGTGAAGGCCTGGGAAGACAAATAGGCATCCACTATAGCTGTGATAGAGAGATGGACAGGTACAATGTTTGCACAAAGTGGGGAGTTATCTTTTCCCCCTGGAGGCATGGGGGCGGCGGTGGGGTGGGGTGCGGACCTGGCTTTCCCCAGAGTGAGTGTCCAGAAAATGACGGGGCAGAAGCTGCAAACCTATTCTGACCTGGCCTCCTAAGTTACGCAACCTCACTTTCACTACATGCTGTGGCTGACACATGAGTCACTAAGGTCACCCAGTTTCAAGTAGAGGGGACAGAGACCCCTTCTCAGTGGGAGGAGTGTCAAAGAATCTGTGGTCGGGCTTCCCTGGTGGCGCAGTGGTTGGGAGTCCGCCTGCCGATGCAGGGGACACGGGTTCGTGTCCCGGTCCGGGAAGATCCCACATGCCGCGGAGCAGCTGGGCCCGTGAGCCATGGCCGCTGAGCCTGCATGTCCGGAGCCTGTGCTCCGCAACGGGAGAGGCCACAGCAGTGAGAGGCCCGTGAACCCCCCCCCAAAGAAAAAGATTCTGTGGTCATATTTTAAAACCACTGCAAAGTATATCTAGGGGAGGATGCCTGGCAGAGAGATAACCACGTTGAATTGACAGGACACATACAATTTCTAGGTATTATTAACAGAGCAGGACCAACTTGAGCCCCAGTCAGAGTGGAGTGGTAGCAGGGCTCATGAACTAGCATTTGGGAATCAAGAAAAGGAGTAAAGTTCAAGGGTGAGAACTGAAATCACTGCTGTCTCCACATAGCTGTCCCAGGGGAGCATCCATTCCCTTGCCTCTTTCAGCTCCTACAGGCCACCTGCTTTCCTGGGCTCAGGCCCTTCCTCCATCACTCCAACCTCTTCCTTGCATGGTCATATCTCCTACTGTTGACTCTGGCCCCCTGCCTCCCTCTTGGAAGGACCCTGGTGATTACCTGGGGCCCACCTAGATCATCCAGGGTACTCTCGCCACCTCCAAGTCCTTAACTTAACCACATCTGCAAAGTTCCTTTGCCCATATAAGGCAACATATTCAAGGGTTCTCTCATGGGGCTCTTCGCCTCTAGAAATGGGAAGAAGTGGGCAGGGACCCCTTTCATTTGCCCCCTGCCCACCACACCCCCCAAAAGCTACACTTTGACCTTCCATCTGGGCCGGGAAGATCTCCCCTCAGTGACCTCAGGGAAGGCATGGGGGCTGGGGAGAAGGTGCAAGGCCTGCATGGCTGTTGTTGTTGGGGGAGAACAGAGCAACACGGTGGGCTTCAAGACGACTCCCCGCTCCACCCACATGCTCTGGCCTCCCATACCCCGGTAAGAGCCCTTTAAAGAGTTGTTCTTGTTTTTGTGACTTACAAACGTATCCAAACATCCTCAGACAATGGAAAGAAGACAATTTCAATCTCTAAGGATCCCACCAACTCAAGAGGGAGCCACTGTTATACTGGGGTACATCTCTCTTGACTTAGATTTAAGTGCACAAGTTTACAAGGGCAATACACATGCTGCTTTATAATCTGCTTCATTCATGCAATATGGTGTGATTGCTTATCTATGGCCATAAATATAGAATTACATCTCCATTTCTACTGGTTTCATACTATTGTATAGAATAACATTTTTAACCAATACACAACTGACTACTAGATTGCTTCTAATTTTTCACTATTATAAACAATACTATCCTGAACCTCTTTGCTTTTCGTTTAGGTATCTCCTGAGAGTACATTTCTAAATATGGGATTGCTGAGTCACAGGTACGTTCATTTTACATTTGGATACTATTATGGGTTAAACTGTGTTCCTCAAAAAGTTATGCCAGGGAATTCCCTGGCGGTGCAGTGGTTAGGACTCCACGCTTTCACTGCCGAGGGCGCAGGTTCAATCTCTGGTCAGGGACTAAGAATCCCACAAGCCGCGTGGCGAGGCCCCCTACAAAAAAAGTATGTCAATTTCCTAACCCCTAACATCTGTGAATGACCTAATTTGGAAATAGGGTCTTTGCAGATGATCAAGTTAAGGTGAGGTCGTTAGGTTGGATCCTAAACCAATATGACTGGTGTCCTGATATAAAGGAGAAATTTGGACACAGACACTGACACACAGAAAGAGAAGACAATGTGAAGATGGCCATGGGATGACAAAGGCAGAGATTGGATGGATGCATCTGTAAGCCAAGGATTGCCAGGCATCACCAGAAGCTGGAAGAGGCAAGGAAACGTTCTACCCAGAATCTCAGAGGAAGCGTGGTCCTGCTGACACCTTGATTTTGGACTTCTAGCCTCCAGAACTATGAGACAATAAATTTCTTTTTTTTTTTTGGTTGTTTTTTTTTGCGGTACGCGGGCCTCTCACTGTTGCGGCCTCTCCCGTTGCAGAGCACAGGCTCCGGATGCGCAGGCTCAGCGGCCATGGCTCACGGGCCCAGCCGCTCTGCCGCATGTGGGATCTTCCCGGACCGGGACACGAGCCCGTGTCCCCTGCATCGGCAGGCGGACTCTCAACCACTGCACCACCAGGGAAGCCCCAATAAATTTCATTTTAAGCCACCAGTTTGTGATACTTTGTTACAGCATTCCTTGAAAACTAATACGGATGCATGTTGCCAAACTGCCCTTCGGAAAGGCTGTACTGGTTTAAATTCTCATCATAATAAACTATGGTTGTATACATTTCTTCTATTATTGGTGAGATGTAATCATTTTTCATATGTTTGCCAACTATTTGTATTTCTTCCATGAATTGCCTTTTGCCCATTTTTCTATTGACATGTTTATTTTACATCTTATTAGCTTATAAAAGACATTTTTCAAGTAGAAACATCGATCCTTCCCTATTTATGTAACAAATATCTTTTCCTGTTCAGTCATCTGTCTGGTTTCTCTTATCCTTCAGAAACCTTTTAAGAATATAATCCAATTTATCACTTTTCTTTTATGGCTTCTGGCTTTGTAGCAAACTTAGAAAGTCTTTCCCCGCTCTTGATAATTTTAAAAGGAAAATGATCCATATTTTCTTCTGGCACTCCTATAAGTTCATGTTTTCAAGTTAAGTCTTTGCTGGAACACCCTGGAATGTGTTCTCCTAGGAGAAGTGAGATTGGAATCTAGCTAGGTAGTTTTTCAAAGTGGCTAGCCAGTACCATGAAATGAATAATGCTTCTCTCCCGTGATAATTTGAAATGCCACCGTTATATCCTAAATTCCCAAGCGTCAGGACTCTCTATTGTGAGAGCGTGTGTCACTGGCACAGTTATCTGGACTGTAATAATCTACCCACTTGTCTTTATCCCCACTAGACTGTAAGTCACCAGAAGATGGGAACTAGGTCTGTTCACCATTGTACTCAGTGCCCGGCACATAAGAGACGCTCGATAGATATTTGGTCCGATAAATGAGTACTAACACATGGTGTCATGCAGCATCATTGCTGCTTTTCTCCGGAGGTCCTATCCCCCACCCCCGAGCACAGATGCACAATCACCTCTCATCTCACGTGGAGGATGTGCACACGGAGGTGCAACCTCAGAGGCAGTTAGACAACTCAAGGGAGGCCCCTGCTCCAGTGACCAACACTTGTTTGCATTTCAGGCTGGGTGAGTTCCCAAGAAAGCTACCCGAGAGGCAGGGTACATGCAGCAAGGCCTTGCGCAGATTGTTTAGTCACTGCATGGACTGGACAATGTTTATAAGTCTTCATGGGAAAACACTAGAGTCTAGTCCAAAGTAAGAACTGTTGCTTTTTTTTTTCCCCATTCTCTCAGTCTAAGGTAGTTTGAGGGACTTCCCTGGTGGCGCAGTGGATAAGAATCCGCCTGCCAGCGCAGGGGACACGGGTTTGATCCCTGGTCTGAGAAGATCCCACATGCCTCGGAGCAACTAAGCCCGTGCACCACAACTACTGAAGCCCACACGCCTAGGGCCCGTGCTGCAACAAGAGAAGCCACCGCAATGAGAAACCCGCACACCGCAACGAAGAGTAGCCTCCACTCACCGCAGCTAGAGAAAGCCACCGTGAAGC
The DNA here is from genome assembly GCF_963924675.1 of Phocoena phocoena. Taxonomy (NCBI): domain Eukaryota; kingdom Metazoa; phylum Chordata; class Mammalia; order Artiodactyla; family Phocoenidae; genus Phocoena; species Phocoena phocoena. The sequence continues at coordinate 50,106,169 of NC_089237.1, forward strand.
AATAAAGACCCAACACAGCCAAAAATAAATTAAAAACTAAATCTTTAAGGTAGTTTGATACTTTGAACCATAGGGTGATGAAGTTGTTGGCCTCAATAAGAATGTAGGGTGTTGTATGAAAGGAGAGAAGGTTAGCACTCCCCTTGACAAGGATGGAAGAGGCCTTCAGGCCTAACAACACACATACGGTTAAGGCATTGCCACTTACTTCGTGGCATCTAACCACTGTTAAAAAAAAAAAAAAAAAAGAATGTAGGAAGGAGAAGGGGTTAAAACCATGAATAAAAGAGTTTTTCCATCCAAGTCATGCCACCCTGTTTCAGGACACCAGCATCCTGGTTCAGTGGAAAAAGCCACTCAAGTTGTATTTGGGGGGGATCTCACTCAAATCTGAGTTTGCCAAATTGAGTGCTTTTTCCACTGTACCAGGTTGCCCAACTATGCCCTATGGTTCAAGGTATCAAACACTATTAAGCTTCGGGGCCTCCACCCTTCAGTGACCACTCCTTCCAAGGTGCCAGTTGACACCACGAGGGCTTGCTTCCACAATGAGAGCTTCCACCCATTGGTTCTGATTCTGTTTTGATGCCACACAATACAAGTGGAAACTTCTTCCCTGTGTCAGCACTTAAGCAATCAGAAGGCAGAAATCACAGCCTCTAGATACGTTATTTCTGTCCATATGACCCCATACATACTTGACCTCAGTTGTTGCTCATGGCAGAGGTTAACTGACACTTGTGAAGTGGTACAAGGGGTAAGACCTTCATTTTATACATGGCTTGGATGCCTTAGGGAGAAGAAACAACACAGCAGAAGCTGTGTGCTACCTGGAAAGATGTTGACAAGGACACTGAATCGTGGGGCGAGGAATGGATTAGATTCCCTTCTGAGTCTCCTCTAGTCTGATGGTCTCCGGTTCTATGGCTTTAAGTGGTGAACATCTTATCTGTCCACCCTGACCTCCAAGGTATGGTCCAGCCTGACCAAAATAAGAACTATTGCTTACTACCGAGCCCACATGCCACAACTACTGAAGCCCACGCACCTAGAGCCCGTGCGGCAACAAGAGAAGCCACCGCAATGAGAAGCTGGCGCACCGCAACAAAGAGTAGCCCCTGCTCGCCACAACTAGAGAAAGCCTGCGCACAGCAACAAAGACCCAATGCACTAAAAATAAATTAATTAATTAAAAAAAAAACTGTTGCTTTTTTTTTCCCTTTCTTTCAGTTTAAGGTAGTTTGATACTTTGAACCACAGGGTGAAGCTGAATCCTGAGGAGAGGAAAGCTCCACAGATGACCACCAGAGGGTGCCTCGACCCCTGCAGGGATGTCTTTAGCTACCCAGGCCAGCAGGCAGCATTTCAGATGTGCGCAAGGAAGTCCAAACAGACCACCCCGACTTGCTGTCCTCCTCCTGTTGTGGGAAGACAGTGGTGGAGCCAGGGGAAGAGTGTGGACGGCAAGGAAGTGGGTAGGTCCAAATGACCTGGTGGGGGCCCTAAACTTTGCTTTCAGCCTCCCTCTGCCAACACGTTCACTCCCCACCAGACACACAATCCCCTGCTGCTGTCCAAACACTCTGGGTTTGTCTCTCCATATTATCTCCACTTGGTGAGCTCCTACACATCCTTCAAGGCCCAGTTCGAATGCCCTCTCAGCCCTCCCATTTTGTGCTCCCATGGCACCAGTATTCATTGCTTTCAATAGTAATTAGTTATGTGCCCTTCCGTCCTGAAGAACATGGGTTCCCCCAGGGACAACTTGCTCAGCTCTGAGCAGAGACACGTGAGCATAGGGCCTGGCACAAAGCGAAGGGCACTGAACCTCGCCAGCATTATAATATGTTTCCACCTTCTTCCTACACCTTGAGAGGCTTCCCTGAGGACAGGCACTAGGTCTGATTCTTCTCTCTGGCCCTCATACCACCCAGCACAGGACATGGCAAAGTAGGCCCTCAACTTTGCTAGAATGAAGTTGCCTCCTTTGGAGTATGTAACTCACTTCTTTTCCCTGTAGACTACTTGGCTCCTTTTTTCAGTCGACACGTATCTATCAGGCGTTTTCTGTTGTGCCCAGGACCGTGCTGGGTGCCTGGGTTGCGGAGGATAGCTGAGGAGGTGCCCTGTCCCAGCTGCGGAGAGCAGACAATAATGGAAGAGTGATTTATGGTACAATCTCTGAAGCACCTTCATGCTTATCAAACTCTTTTATTTTACAAACAAGGAAACTGAGGCTCAGGGAGGGGAGGGGTTCACATAGGAAGTTGTTGGCAGACTGAGTCTGGCATTTGGATCTCCTAACAGCCCCACTCGGACGTGCTGTGACAAGTGCATTGTGCGAAGCAGTAGGTTTATCAAGTTCACTGCATCACAGCTGAACACAGCCGTCCCGAAGCCTTAGCAAAATCGCTTATTGGATGAGTCAGTGAAACACAAACCAAGGAGTGACCACCTTGGTAGCAGAAGATGACTCGTACCCACAGAAGCACTTATTCACTTCTCAAAAGATCATTGACGATTTGCTCTTAGAGAGGTTTTTGAGCTGCTAAGCTTTGGATCGACCCTAATAAGAAAGAACCTAGCCTTTGCAAATGGACAGATCTGGGTTGAAGGTCCTTCCCGGGCTGTGCCGTGTTGATTCATGATGTAACCTCCCAGAGCCTCGATATTCTCACCTGTAAAATGGAGACAATAATCTTCCAGGAGGTAAGTGAAGATGGGGTGAGATAAGGGCACCGGTTTCGGGCCCTAGTCCCCAGCAGCTGCTCCCTAATGGGATTTATCAGTTCTGTGGCGAGCAGCCAATTGTGTGCGTCCCCTCCCAATGCCAAGTCCAGCGACTCCTGTTGGTAGCTTGAAATCGGCCTCCGTGGGGATATTTACATCATGGAAATGAGCAAACACTACAAACCAGGAATCTTTCTGTCTCCCGAGAGCCTGTTGTTAAACGTTTACCAGACATCCCAGGGTATCATCATTATGGCTGAGAATAATCATAACTTGTTCACCCCGGGCAGACACAATGCACGCCAGCTTGGCTCTTTTTACTGACCTGACCACTCATTTCAGTCAGCACAGTCAAGTCCACCAAACGGTCGGTTGGCTTCCCCACCGTCGGCCCCCATTTCAGAGGTGGTGCTGTGGGAAGGCAACTGAGTCCAGGGGTCCACTGGATCCATTTCTTGATGCAGGCTGTCACACACCCTCAGAAACAGGAGGCTCCCCTCGCCTCCCCGAGCAGAAGCTGGGTCAGCAGTGCCAGGGCTCCCGGGGCTTGTGAGAGCTGTTTTCTTTGTGGGACGGCGTTGGTACACGTGAACTGGTTTCTCACCCAGGTCTGTCTCTGAGCCACACGTAAACTGGTTTCTCACCCAGGTCTGTCTCTGAGCCTGGGTGGGAGTCAGGCTCCTTTAGCTTTTCTGGAGCTCTGGGCTGCTCAGGGCAGGCTCATCTGTGGGGACCACCCCACCCTAACCCCCTCCACCCTGGGGCCTGATCCCTCCACCCCAGGACGGTCCGCCAGTGGGACTTACAGGAGCACAGGGGCAGCAAGAAGATTCTGGAAGGCCTCAGGAGTCAGCTTTCTTGGAAGAGGGATTGGTTGCCTGGTGACGGTGCCTGGGCCTCTCCCCGGTTGGCTGAGCAGAAAGGGGAAGTGTGGTCAGGCTGGCACTCATGGCTCAGGTGGGTGGAAAGCCTGTGGGCGAGGAACCACTTCTCCCCAGCTGCGCTGGCCATGACTCAGAGCACTGCTGGTCCCTCAGCCACTCACAGCTGGACCTCCTGCAACTTAGTAAGCACCTGGGCCTGTGTCAGTGCGAGTGACCACCTGGGCTTGGGCTGAGGGATTGTAGCCTGGGGCCTTGGTATGACCGCTGGGTGGGGCTGGAGAAACACTGGCCTTGAAGAGCCCACCCTGCTGGTGGCTGGCTGGGTGACCTCGGGATCACTTCACCTCCTTGGGCCTCCATCTCCTTGTGTGTATGGTGGGGCCATGAAGAGGCCTACTTCTCAGGATGAAATGACATAATGACCGAGAGTGAGAGGTGTGTACTGCGAGAGGGTTGTTATCGTTCTCTGGATTCTGATGGCGAGTTGGGGTAACTGACCTGTGAGAGGACACTAATTGGTCTGTGCTGGAGGCGGGGTAGGAGTTGAGGCATTGACTGTGTGAACTTTGGGCTACATCTTGAAACCCGTGGATGAACACCACCAGCCTTGGTGTCTTTGTCACTGTGTCTCTGGCATTCAGGGATTTATCTTTAAGGCGTCTTGCCTTTCAGAGGCCACAAGGTCAAGGTGTGTTGGGCTGGGGTCAGATCTCAATGGAGCAGTCTGCTCTTGACCCCTGGAAAAAATTACTGCGGAGGAGACCTGGGCTCGGCTTTGTCCTTTTCACTTCCACCTTCTCATGCATCAGTTGTCCCTACAGCCACTCCCTTTCCTGGTCCCTTTGCATGGGTAGACCTCTGAGGAAGCGTCAAAAGTGGGGATTGTTGAGCCTGGAGAATACAAAGCCTGGGAGCTTCTTTTTAATTTTTTTTTTTTAGCATCTTTTTTTCCCTTTCTGAAAATTAGAAAACAGCCGAGCAATAGGGGAAACAATGACCCCAAATCCCACCACCTCACAATAATCCCAGTAAAGAGTTTGCTGTCTTGCCTGCCAAGTCTTTTTTTTCTCAGGTGTAGCTGTTTTGGAAAGTTATCTATGTTTTATTTTGATGTAAGTACATTCTAGACATAGAAATACAGGCGTCATCGCTGTCATCAGGCACCAGCATCCCTGACCCCCTCCATCTACTTAACATGACACCAGCATTCCTGCCAAAGAGCCCCCGAGCGACCGGTTCAAGTTTCCCTCCGCATTCTTAGAGCCAAGCAAATAAGAGAAAGTAAGCAACAGCAAGAGGCGATTTGGTTGGACCCAGGAAAGGACTCCTGGGTTGTAGAAATTCTGGGATAAACTTACTAAGAAGCCTGAATGATCTGCAGCTCTGGAAGGCTCACATCACGTAGAACATCTCAAAGATACTAGAATATCAACCTATTCGGGAGCAGGGAGCAGAAGCTCTTATAAAACGTGATACCTAAATTTTTGAAACTGTGTTTGCTTTATGCCTCACAGCAAGGCTGGGTGGCAGGGAAAGAAAGAAGGATCCTACTCTCACACACTAAACAATCAAAATTCGCTTTTCTGTGCTTTCTCCCAGTCGTCTCCAGCCACATCCTCCAGTAATGTTATAAGATGGAGGGAAGCCCATTTTCAAATGTATTACTATTTTCTTTCCAAAAAAATTTTTAAAAATTCAATGTAGGGACTTCCCTGGTGGCGCAGTGGTTAAGAATCCGCCTGCCAATGCAGGGGCCATGGGTTCGAGCCCTGGTCTGGGAAGATCCCACATGCCACGGAGCAACTAAGCCTGTGCACCACAACTACTGAGCCTGCGCTCTAGAGCCTGCGAGCCACAACTACTGAGCCCGTGTGCCACAACTACTGAAGCCCATGAGCCTAGAGCCTGTGCTCCACAGCAAGAGAAGCCACTGCAGTGAGAAGCCCACGCACTGCAACGAAGAGTAGCCCCTGCTCACCGCAACTAGAGAAAGCCCGCATGCAGCAATGAAGACCCAAGACAGACAAAAATTAAATAAATAAATAAATAAATTTATAAAAATCAATGTATAGGGCTTCCCTGGTGGTGCAGTGGTTAAGAATCTGCCTACCAATGTAGGGGACATGGGTTTGCTCCCTGGTCCTGGAAGATCCCACATGCCACGGAGCACCTAAGCCCGTGTGCCACAACTACTGAGCCTGCGCTCTAGAGCCCGTGCTCCACAACAAGAGAAGCCACCGTAATGAGAAGCCCGTGCACTGCATCGAACAGTAGCCCCTGCTCTCCGCAATTAGAGAAAGCCTGTGCACAGCAACGAAGACCCAACGCAGCCAAAAATAAATTAATTAAATAATTAAAAAAAAAAGAAGAAATCATTGTATAGTACCACTGGCCCTGTGGGAGGGTCCGTTTCACTACAACTTTGCCAGGATAGGATTTTGTGATTATCCTTCGTTTTTTGCTAGCAAAGAGATGTAGTTTCTAACTGTGGCCAGGGGAGCAATAAACTATGATGGGTGAATGTGTCAATATTTCAGTGTGAAACAGAGTCAAGCCCTGTAATGAAATAAACCAGATGACAAGATTAATCTGAGAGCTGGTGTGATAAGCTGTCATACTGAAGGCCGCATGTGCAAAAAAGGATGTTTGGCTTGCCTTCTCCTTCTTAGTTCTCTAGGCCTTATATTTAGCCTTTCACAGAAATGGAAGGATAGAGAGAGGGAGAAGAGAGGCTGAACTCCTTTTACTACACTGCCCTGCCCTTCCGCAGCCACAGCTGGATTTTAAGTGGCCATCAACTATCCACATGGCCATTTCTGGTGCTGACAACAGTGAAGTGGCCAGGTGGGAACTTGGCCTTACCGAGCCTGGGAAGTGACAGTCTGGGAACAAGAGGCGAACTTGGGCAAGCACTGCTCAAGCTGACTTGCAAGTGTAGCCTCAGTATTATCTACAATCTCCCAGACACTTGAGATCTAGGTGGAGAGCAGCTCAAACCCTCATTCCATGCCCTGCGAAGTCCAAAGCCCTCCTACAGATTTCTGTGGGCTCCCCAGGAGGCCTCTACTTTCCCATGGCCAGCCCAGCTCCGAGCCCCTGTGGGTGAGCCTCTGTTCCATACTGCACTGACCCAGGGATGAAACTCAGTCATTCCCTCACTCCCCACATCACCAGAACAAAACTGTGTACCAACGCATTGGGAGATGCAGTAGACTTTACTAAAGATTGGATGAGGGCCATAGGGGAAGTTTCTAATGCAGCAATGCAAACCACTGCAAACTGACATAATCCAGCCCTGTTCTTAAAATGCCATTGACCCGGGCTTCCCTGGTGGCGCAGTGGTTGAGAGTCTGCCTGCCGATGCAGGGGACATGGGTTCGTGCCCCAGTCCAGGAAGATCCCACATGCCGCAGAGCGGCTGGGCCCGTGAGCCATGGCCACTGACCCTGCACGTCTGAAGCCTGTGCTCCGCAACGGGAGAGGCTGCAACAGTGAGAGGCTCGTGTACTGCAAAAAAAAAAAAAAAAAAAAAATGCCATTGGCCCTTTGGCCACTCCATTCCTGATCATCTTCCACCAGATGCTTCTCCCACTTTCCAACCATCCAACTGGCTCCCCTTCCTCTCCTCCTCCCATTTTCCCCCAGAACTCCAGACCCCCACCTGCCCCAGTACCCAGAGGAATTCAACAGTCTCCATCCAGTTCCTACCAGCAAACTTCATTCCCTGCCCAGCCAGGTAAGTGCTTGAAAGGCAGCTCATTCTATGTTTTATTTTTATTTTTTGATGATGTATAGTTATCAATAAAGTGCCTAGGTCTTAAACGTACCGTTCAGTACATCTGACAATTGCATAACAAGATGTAAACATTTCCATCCCCTTGTGCCCTTTCCAACCAGATCCTTTCTGCCCCCATTGAAACCACTATTCTGATTTCTATCAGTAGTTTAGTCTGTTCTTGAACTTCATACACAGAGACTCATACAGGTTGCACTCTTTCAAATGTGGCTTCTTTCACTTACTGTAATGTTGTCAGGATTCATCTATGCTGCTGTGTGTATCAGGAATTCATTTTTTTAAATTTCTGGGTAGCATTTCATTGTATGACTATACCAGCTTATTTATCCATTCTGCTGTGGAATTCCATTCTGTTTTTACACAGTGTTACAATGTTTGAGCTGACACCAGTAGGTATAGTAATGCCCAGATGGTAACCCTAAGAATTTGAGCGTGAGCAGGAGGGTCGAGTGGGGGATTTTCAACTGGGGGGAAAAATTAGAAAGGGGGGGAAGCTGAAATTAATTTTAATAATACATTTTTCTTAACCCACTATATCCAAAATATTATCATTTCAACATGTAATTGAGATAAGCATTTATTAATGAGATTTTTAAAATAATTTTATTTATTTTTTTATACAGCAGGTTCTTTATTAGTAAGATCTTTTATGTTCTTCTTTCTGTACCAAATATTTGAAATCCAGTGTGTATTTTTTTATTTATTTATTTATATTAATTTTTAATTTAAAAAAATTTTTTTTATTTTCTTTATTTTTTTTATTGTTTTTTTACCAGTGTGTATTTCACACTTATAGCACATCCCGGCCTTGACTAGCCATCTAGCCAGTGCTCAGTGGAATAGCCTCACAGGGCCAGTGGCTGCTGTCTTGGACAGTGCAGGCCTCGGGCAGAGGGATTTGTGTCCAAGTCCATGAAGCCCTTAATGGCAGGGAGTGAGGAGCTGGATTCATATTCAGGTCTCCCCATCTTCCTGCTAAGCTGTTTACAAGTCTGCCTCTTCCCACAGAGACTTCTTCCAACTCCAACTTTCTGAAATTCTAATTCACCCCCAACACATGCATTCTACCCACACCTTTTGGGACTCATGGCTATTTCAGATCATTTCTTTTTCATGAGAAAAACTCGAGTTTTTTTAATACACAGGGCGTGACCATTTTGAAATAAATTGAGGGGTTTACACTCAGGACTTTTTCTCATGAAATGGGCTAGTATAGGTGAGAAAATGTTAGTTGGAGTGCATTGCGTGTCCTAAAGACATTTTGAGAAACATGTTTTTGGTTTTTGGGTTTTTTTTTCTTTTTGGCTGTGTTGGGTCTTCGTTGCTGTGCGCGGGCTTTCTCTAGTTGTGGCGAGTGGGGGCTACTCTTCGTGGCAGTGCTCAGGCTTCTCATTGCGGTGGCTTCTCTTGTTGCAGAGAACAGGCCCTAGGCACACGGGCTTCAGTAGTTATGGCATGCAGCCTCAGTAGTTGTGGCACGCAGGCTCAGTAGTTGTGGCACGTGGGCTCAGTAGTTGTGGTGCACGGGATTAGTTGCTCGCAGCATGTGGGATCTTCCTGGGCCAGGGATTGAACTCATGTTCCCCGCATTGGCAGGCGGATTCTTAACCACTGCGCCACCAGGGAAGCCCTTAAATGCGTTTTATTTATGTGAATATATGTGTAGCTGTCACACTGTAAATTCTACATCTTAGAGGAACCTGGTTAAAGGAAAAAAAAAAAGCAGATTCCTGAATAAACCCAAAGTCTCCAGAATTCCCTGTGATGGACAGTGAATGTGATTTCTGTCACTGAGTCCCCGGAAATGCCTTTTGGGGAAGTGAGAGTCAGAGCTGGGGGGGTGGTTTGCTTTTAGCCTGCTCTTCTACCCTGACACTACCCAGAATCCAGTGCCTTAGGCTACTGGAGGACAAGCAGAGACAAGAAAGAAGCTGTCACTCCACCCTGCAACGTCTGCCTGGCCTCTGCTTCCCAGCCAGCTGCTTGACGCCCACCGCCAAAGGCAGGAGGAGAGCAGGGAGCCTGCCCAAGGTCGCGTGTCCAGGTGAGGTGCTTTAGAATCAGGAGGCCCAGTACTCGAATTTCAGACCCTGGATCCAAACTGCCTACTGCTCTGCATCATTAGAGGGGAAGTCTGCCAACGGTGGAGGAAAGAGGGGAAGAGGCCGGGGCCTCAGTCATTCAGTCGCATAGAAGAGAGGCTGAACTCCTTTTCTCAGATACGTATGGTGCACCTACTGCGCTCCAGGTGATGTTCTAGGCACTAGAAAGAGTGGAAAAGGAAGCAGCCAGGCCCTTGCTCTCCTGGAGCTCACAGGCCAGTGTGGGAGACAGACAACGAACATCAAATAAGCCAACAGACAGCTGTTACAGTAAGAGTAGGCAGGCTCAGATGGAGGAAAAATGCATTTAGCATATCGATCATAACATATTGCGGGGAGGCAGGGATGTCTGCCCCTCCCCCAACCCGGCACCCCGCCAGTTGACTCTTCCTAATTCAGAGAGAATGGGAGCTTTCGGTATGAGCTTTCAGCTTCCTGCCCCCAACCCAGTCTGGTTCCCCTGAGCAGCACAGCCCTCTCTCCACCCTTGCTCCCTTTTAAAAGTGGATTCTTCCATCTGGGTCCCTGAAGGTAGCTCCTGCTCTCTCTTCTATCCCTGTATCTCATTTTGTCCTCTTTCCTGACACCTTCATAGTATATAAACACTGACTCTCTGCATTTTAAACAAACAAGCTCACTTTCCTCCCTTCTTGAAATTCAGGCTTCCCTTGTCTTCTGGGCTTTCATCAGGCTGACCAGAGCTCCCTTTAAGCTGTTATCAGAGGAGGGAATGAGATGCAGAGTCTGTCATGAGGACAGGATGATTGAGGAGAAAGCAGGGGAGAGAGTGCAGGACACTAGCTCTGGAGTGGGGAGCATCTGTGAAGCAGGGAGGGGCCCGACAACAGGGTCTTCCTGGGTCTTGTTAGTCCGGCAGGAATTTCATTCCTATGTCATATTCGGTTATGACTATCCTCTAAGGACTCTGGATAGGATTTAGGATGCCCCTGCTCCTGCCAGCGCCCTGGGGAAATCCTGAGGCTCCACTGAAGTCATTCATACCCTAGTAAAAATCAGTTCCTCTTCCTCAGTGTCTGGCACACCCAGGCAAATGGGAAGTGGGGAGAGGAGGTAGTGTGGAACTTTGCTCTGAAGAGAGTGACTTAATGATGGAATTCCTGTGACAAGCAAACAGGAGAGGTCTTTGGGTTCAAGGAGTCTTTTTTTTTTTAAATTAATTTATTTAATTTTTGGCTGCATTGGGTCTTCATTGCTACCTGCGGGCTCTCCTCTGGTTGTGGCGAGCGGGGGCTACTCTTTGTCTTGGTGCACGGGCTTCTCATTGTGGTGGCTTCTCTTGTTACGGAGCATGGGCTTTAGGCGCGTGGGCTTCAGTAGTTGTGGCATGCAGCCTCAGTAGTTGTGGCTCGCGGGCTACAGAGCTTAGGCTCAGTAGTTGTGGCGCAGGGGCTTAGCTGCTCCGCAGCATGTGGGATCTTCCCAGACCAGGGGTCGAACCCGTGTCCCCTGCATTGGCAGGCAGATTCTTAACCACTGCACCACCAGGGAAGCCCAAGGAGTCTTTTTCAGTGCTTTCACTCTACTCGACTGCTGTTGCTACTGCCTATGAATGTTGCAGGGAACAAGCCTCCAGCTTCCTCACCTGCCCCAGCTGGGGGCTCTGCAGGCTGGCTGGATGCTGTGTTCCTCCCCGAGGTCTGAGAACCAGTTGGAGTGTTTGTTAACAATGCTGATTCCCGAGTCCCACAATAGACCTACAAATCAGAACTGGGAGTAGATAGAGTAGGGACATAGGACTCTGGTATCTGCATTTTAATACATTTCCCAAAGGTCTGGCTTGGTGGTCACAACTTAGAGCCCTGGGTTTGGCTTCTGATTTTTCCACTTACTAGATCTGCAACCTTAGGCAAGTTAATTGAGCTCTTCTAAGTTTCTATTCTCTTATCTGTAAAATGGGATTATAATTATGACCTGCCTTATAGAGTGGTTGAACTCATGGTAAAGTAGCACATAACGTGCGTTACTTTTCTAAAATGCATTTTCATATTGAGGTTCTTATGATTTGGAATAAGTCACAGCTAAAAGCTGAGGTCTTGCCAATATTGGAATTTCTTGACCGAGGGCCCTGCTTTCAGTTCTGTTATGGTAAAATGGGGGTGATAAGAACACCCCGCAACACCAGGTTATAATAAGGATTAAATGATAACATGTATGTCACTGGTTCTCGACATTGGCCTCCCATTAGAATCATCTGGAGAACTTTACTAAAACAAACAAACAAAATCCCAATGGCCAGGCCGCAGGTTGGGAACTTCCAATGTTCCTCAAGTTCTTGTCCCAGCTCTGGGGCCACACTGGATCCTACCCTCTTCTGGTCTATATTGTACCATGGGCCCCCACTCTGGCTCACAGGGCCCTGCCTTATCTCTGAGTCCAAGTCCGGCCTTGAGAACCTTCGTATGACCTCAGACTTTTTTGGGGGGCGGAGCGTGGCCAGAGCTGGTCCAGCCCTGAACCATAGGTCAGCAGGTCCCAGGCCATGGGAGGGTGAGGACCTGAGTCCACAGTACAGGTGAGGTGTCCTGGCTGCCGGGAGGAGGTCAGGGAGCTGCAGGGCCTGACCTCAGTCTTGTCAACTTGGGGAGCATCTGGTGGACGCCATAAATGGAAGAAGGGAAGAGTAAGAGAACTACGGGAGCTGCTTTTAGTTATTAGCTGTCAAGGGCCTTGGTGTGTCAGACCCCAGGGCAAGAGCTGGGGGTGTTCTTATTACCCCCATTTTACAGATAAAAAGAGAGAATTCAGAGAGATTAAGCAATTTGCTAAAGGCAACACAGCTAGTCTAAGACTAGATTTAACTAGTCTAGTTAATTAGACTAGTCTAAGTCTAGATTGACTAATCTAAGATTGTAGCTCAGCTCTGTCTGATGCCAAAGTTTGTGCTCTTTTTACTCTGCCAGGCTGACACCAAGCTGATAAATGTTTCTTTTCATAAGAGACCCCTGTCTGTCCCTAGCCTTGTGGCAGGTCTCCACTGCTTCTTCACTGGGTCAGCAACAACGGGCGCTCTGTGGTGGACTTCTGGTCAAAGATGGCAGAATTATCACTGACCTTTTTTCCTTCTGGAGACATCAGTAGAGGCCAAAAAAATGAAATTTTAAAATGTATAAACCCATGGAACAACTTTAACTAGAATCTTATTGCCATATGAGGATGAAGTGGTTCGTGTGGTGCCCCACTCACCCCAAGATGTCCACATCCCAATTCCTGCAACCTGTGAATATGTCACATGTTTACATGGCAAAGGGGAACTAAGGTTGTAAGTGCAATTGAGGTTGCTAATCAGCTGACCTGGAGATGGGGTGATGATCCTGGATTATCCAGGTGAGCCTAATGTAATCACAAGAGTTCTTGTAAGTGGGAGAAGGAGGCAAGGGGAGGTCACACGTGGCCAGGGGAGAACTGTTAGAGAGATGCAACATTGCTGGCTTTGAATATGGAGGCAGGGGCCATTAGCCAAGAAACACAAGTGGCCTCCAGAAGCTGAAACGAGCAAGGAAACAGCTTCTCTAGTGGAGCCTCCAGGAGGGACCCAACCCTGCCCATAGTTTAATTTTAGCCCAGGGGCATCATGCTGGCCTTCTGTCCTCCAGAGCTATAAGATAATACTTTTGTGTTGTTTTAAGCCACTGCATCTGTGGTATTTGTTAGAGCAGCCATAGCAAACAAATACATTTTGTTTCTAATGACCACTGCTGCCTGGGATCCCGCCTCCCCCAGTGACGTTTCAGTCCAATTCCAAAACTTTTAAGTTACTTTTGATTACTAAGCAGACTCATTTAAAAATTTAGTCATGCTCATTTAAAATCTTCCGTCTTGGGACTTCCCAATGGTCCAGCAGTTAAGACTCCACGCTCCCAATGCAGGGGGCCCAGGTTCGATCCCTGGTCAGGGAACTAGATCCCACATGCTGCAGCTAAGTGCCCACGTGCCATAACTAGGACCCAGTGCAGCCAAATAAATAAAAATGAAAACTTCCCTCTTATCTTTGACTCAAAGCTCCCCCCTTTGCCCAAGGAGGGGAGTAGAGAGAAGAGTGAGGGCTGTCTCAGCTCCTTAGCTTCCCCACATCTACTTCCCTGGTATGAGATTGAGGAGGAAAGACGGGGACAGACAGTTTTCCCCAGGAAGTCTCCCCTCACTGGACCATTGCTGCCGATCAAGTTTGTGGTGTTGGGTGGAGACTCAACCACTGGCCCTTGAGAGGTCCCTTGTGGTCCCTTGAGAGACTCAGCTGCATCTTTGGGCTGGCTGCCAGCATCCTCTCATGCAAACACCTCTTTGCCCCATGCTTCAGTAGCTCTCAGGAGGTCTGTACCCCACAACCTTATCTACTCCAGGCCTGGCAACACAGGTGGGATTCAGCTTCCATACCTTTACAGGACCTGAACTTGACCATACAGCTGTGACACACTCCCCACTGGCTGTACTCCCTGCCATCTCTTCCCAGAGCTCTTGTCCCCTCTCTGGGGACACCCTGGCTATTAAACTAGCCTGGTAGTCCAGAGAACATCTAACTGGGAACAGGATGTGTTTCTCGTGGGCCCCCTCTCTCAGCTGCATTCTTCCAAGAAGACAAGCTCTTCTTGGTTCTGTTGAAAAGGCCTCTGTCAGCAGTCCATGGGGAAGAGTGCTATTTCTCTGATCGTAGATTGTGGGGAACTTGGGACTTTCATTCTCAGCTGTGGGCCCTGATCATTCATTCTAGGGAATCCCTTGGGCCCTCACCCCACCATATCACTACCACATCAGTGCTTTTTTCAAAGTAAGGTATCTTGACCCCCATTTGGCCTTTCCTTGATGATTTGGAGGCATCATGACTAACATCAACAGAGGAAGGCCCTGTGACACAGAGAGAAAGCGTTCTGCCCTCCCTCCTACCTGGGGCAGGTCATTTCACCTCTGTCTCAGGCCCCTGTCTAGAAAAGGCTATGGTGGTGAGGATGAAATGAGGTGAGCAATGAGAAAGCTCTTGCAGAATGCTTGGTGCACCGAACACTTGCGAAACACCTGATGGCAATTCAAATCCATTCGATTTGTAAGAAAAAAACTGCAGAATGCTTACCATTCTGCATAGTTCTGAAAAGTGACCCATTGCTTCACTTTTTGACATCATCCTACTTCCTCTTTCTTCCCCAAGAATCTGATGAGAATAAAATTTCTTTGAACTTGAAATCTGAACAATGGGAAGCTACGCTATATGGTTAACTGGTCCTTTTTTCAATGTTATCAAAGTAAATGCAAAAGTTAAAAAAATCAAGGAATTCAGAGGGTTTATAGTGAAAAGTCACAGCTGCCTGGTCTCCCACTTCCCTCCTCCCGTCCAGTCATACTCTTCAGGTGCACAGCTTTTAACTCTATGTCTGGTTTCTATAGCTCTAAAGAGTATGTTTATGTTTCTTGTTGGAGAAATCCTTCAAGAGTAAAAGAAAAAGACGAAAAGATAGAAAATATGAGGGAGTAAAAGAAAAAGACGAAGAGATAGAAAATATGAGGGGAAAATTAGACGAAGAACGAGGAGACATTTAAATAAGAGAAAAGAGAATGAGTATCCATCAACAGATGAATGGATAAAGATGATGTGATATATATACACAACGGAATATTACTCAGCCATAAAAATGAATGAAATATCACCATTTGCAGCAACATGAGTGGACCTAGAGATTATCATACTGAGTGAAGGAAGTCATACAGAGAAAGACAAATATTATATGATATCACTTATATGCGGAATCTAAAAAAATAATACAAATGAACTTATTTACAAAACAAAAACAAACTCACAGACATAGAAAACAAACTTATGGCTACCAAAGGGGAAGGAGGAGAGGGATAAATTAGAAGTATGGGATTAACAGATACATACTACTATATATAAAGTAGATAAACAACAAGGATTTACTGTATAGCACAGGGAACTATATTCAACATCTTCTAATAGCCTATAATGGAAAAGAATATGAAAAAGAATGTATGTATATATATATAACTGAATCACTTTGCTGTATACCTGAAACTAACACAGTATTATAAATCAACTATAGTTCAATAAAAATAAATAAATAAGATAAGGAGAAAATGGAGGGAAGAAATTTCTGTCCATCTGTCTATCTATCCATCCATCCATCTCCATCCATCCATCATTCCATGTATCTATGTATCTTTTTTTTTTTTGTGGTACGCGGGCCTCTCACTGCTGTGGCCTCTCCCGTTGCAGAGCACAGGCTCCGGACGCGCAGGCCCAGCAGCCATGGCTCACGGGTCCAGGCGCTCCGCGGCACGTGGGATCTTCCCGGACCGGGGCACAAACCTGTGTCCCCTGCATCGGCAGGCAGACTCTCACCCACTGCGCCACCAGGGAAGCCCTCTATATATCTATTTATCTAACTGGTTCCCTAGAGCTAAAGAAGGTGAGATTCCAATTTAGGTTTGAAGAACAAAGAGGCTGCCTTCTGATATGTGGCATCTTCTTAAGTCCAGTGCCCTTTGACCACACTGGGCTCTGCACAACCAAATTTCACAGACCCGTGCTGAGAGCCAAGGTTCCATTCTCCATGGTCTTCCTTTTTCCCTTTGGTCTTCTTCCTCTCTTCCTTTCTTTTGTGCACCCTGAGAAGGTGATCTACAAGAAAACATCTGCTGAGTGCATGCTTTGTGGGGGTGATACCCCCAGTAGATGACACTTCACTCCCTTAAGAGTGAATCCCCAGCACGTCTACCAACAT
Source organism: Phocoena phocoena (assembly GCF_963924675.1). Lineage (NCBI taxonomy): Eukaryota > Metazoa > Chordata > Mammalia > Artiodactyla > Phocoenidae > Phocoena > Phocoena phocoena. Next base: position 50,122,430 of record NC_089237.1, read on the forward strand.
CAATAAATGACAAAAACATAATGTTGAACAAAAAGTAAGCTGCAGAATCATGTTTATAGAAGAGTACTAGTTACACGTGATTGGTTTGCCACATATAACTTTCTGAATAGCCAAAGAACATTATATTGATCAAGCCAAACCTTCACAAAAGAAATGATGTTTGCAACTAAAAATCCAAATCGTTATATAACAACTTAATAAATGAAAACACTATGCCAGGAATACAAACACATGTTTAACTAGTAAGCCAAGTCATTAGGTCTTTGTAGTAATAATGGCTTTAGCAGCAGCCTAATTTGGCCCCTGTTCCTTGGCCCCCTGCCTGGATCCCCACTGATGTTGTTAATAATAGCTCAAAAGCATGAATCAGAAATGGCAGTACATGAACATGCATGGGTGAGTTTCCATTGGCTAAATGGTGACACAGGAAGGTGATTCTCATTTAACCAGGACATGTCTGGATATGTCCCAGGCCTCGAGAATCTTTTTTTTTTTTTTTGTCTGTGTTGGGTCTTCGTTGCTATGCGCGGGCTTTCTCTAGTTGCGGCGAGTGGGGCCTGCTCTTTGTTGCGGTGCGCGGGCTTCTCATTGCAGTGGCTTCTCCTGTTGCGGAGCACGGGCTCTAGGTGCCCGGGCTTCAGTAGTTGTGGCTCGTGGGCTCAGTAGTTGTGGCTCGCGGTCTCTAGAGCGCAGGCTCAGTAGTTGTGGCACACGAGCTTAGTTGTTCCGCGGCACGTGGGATCTTCCCAGACCAGGGCTCGAACCCATGTCCCCTGCATTGGCAGGCGGATTCTTAACCACTGCACCACCAGGGAAGCCCCAAGAATCATTTTTATTTTAACATCCACATGAACTAGCAAAGTGTCCATTCCACAGATGAGCGGAGCCCAGCCCCACCTCCAGGTCTCCCTGAATTCCTGGAGGTCACTCCTAGGAGTCTATCCTGCAGCCTGCTCCCCACCGTCACTTGGAGCCTGGCAGCTGCTGTTCTACTTGCCCGTGTGTCACCCGTGGCTTGAAAAACCACTGCACACATGTCATTTCTCCCCAGGTTCTGTTCATACAAGCTTCTGTTGTCCAATTTTATTGAAGATTTGATGGGAAAAGACAATCACAGCACAGCATTTTACAGGCAACAATTGAAGACTGAATATTAGATGTAACTTTCCTACAAACGCATGGGTCATTTTCCACCAAGGGGACTTTCTACTGATGCTCCAACTTTCTGCTCTCTTCTTTTTTTTTTCCTAGCTTTATTGAGATGTAATTGACACATAACATTACATAACTTAAAGGTGTACTACCTGTTGATTTGATACATTTACATATTGTATAATGATTACCCCCACAGTGTTATAGCCAACACCTCCATCACATCACACAATTACTCTTTCTTTCTTGTGGGGAGAACATTTAAGACCTACTCTCTTCGTGACCTCTCCCTCTGCTCTGACTCTCTTCCCAGACTCTCCTCCTCTCTAGTCAGTCAGGCTTTAGCCCCCAAGTTCCTGTTACCAATTCAGTTTGCTTTGCATCTTTACCTTCTCCCTCTGACCGTGCCTCACTCAAAGAGACCCATCAAGGTTATTTTTCTAACCCCCACCTCAAAAAACAAAAAAGCTCTCAAAATTCTATCTCCCCTTTTATGAATTAAGTCTATGTTGCCCCTTCAATATAAAAACAACTGCAGAGAGCTATTGCTTTAACTGGCATTTCCCTTCCTGCTGCATGTTTAACAGTATGAGAAAGAACAGTGAATATGTCTACAGTTTCTAGAGTAACTAATAAGTACATGTCTTACCTCTAATCTTCGTAAATTCCCTGCAAGGTAGTAGACAATATCACTCCCATGTTTCAGATGAGGACACTGAGGCTTGGAGAAGGTTAAGTCACTTGCCTGAGGTCTCCCAGCTGCTAATCCGCAGGGTTTGACTGTGAACCAGTGCCTGCCTGGCCCCTAAGCAGATGCAGCTGCACGACATGGGAGATAACTGCCCCCACCACCCCAGGAAGCCTTTCACTCATGCCTCATTCCTCTCTCTCCATTCTTCTCAGGATCCCACGGCAATGGATTGGTGGAGGGACAATTTCTGGATCATCTTGGCTGTGGCCATCATCTTTGTCTGCGTGGGCCTGAGCATCTTCCTGTTCTGTGTCTGTAGGTGTCTGTTTAGACAAGGTAATGACCATCTCATTTGGGCAGGTGGAGGTAGGGGAGGGGAGAGGTGGTTATCAGCGTATTAGGACTTCTTCAGGGCAAAAGATTAGTTCTGGGCCTGTATAGGCTGAACTCTGGATTTAGCATCATGTATTCTGGGTTTGAGTCCTAGCCCTGCCACTAATTTGTGTCTCTGGGCCTCAGTTTCCCCCTCTGCATAGTGAAGGGAGGGAGGTTACCTAATCTCCAAGAACTCTTCCAGCTCCATCGGTTTGGGTGAAAGCAGAATCTGTTTCAGGGCACACTGTGCACTAATGCTATCTCTCTTCAGTGTGGCTGCCAATCACAGCATCCTACCTCTGGGACTTGAAAGGGAGTACAAGTCCATGGAATGTCAAAAACTGTCTTGATTCCAAACACGTCAAGTTGTATACATGTTGCATACATGAAATACGTACAGCTTTTTGTATGGCAATCATTCCCCAATAAAGTGGTCTAAAAAAATGTCTTGAGGCATGAAAAATGGATTCATTCCATGATCAACATGTTTGACCACTATGATTGCCTACTCTAAGACCATACTCTGAATTTTCTGGTATTACATCTGCCTCGGATAGAGGTTCTTAGCATTCTTGGACATAAATAAGCAGCTTATTGGTGGATAAATGTAACTTTAGATGATCTACAAGTGGGTTTCTACTTTACCATTCATCTCCAGAAACATGAAACCCTTGATTCAATGGTGTGTTTTCTTGAGATCCTATCCCTTTACATAATGACCTAGGCCTGGAGTATACCTGGGGATGGTAAATACACTGAGAGGTACAGCCATCTTGCCCTGGGGCAACCTGGGCAGGCACCCCTCCATGATCAAGGCACTGTCCTCCCATTGCATCTGGGCACAGCCTCAGAATCCTGCGGAACCAGTGCTGAAAGGTCAGGGCTGTTCAAGAAGTGAAAACTTTTTGTCATTCTTCTCAATCTCTTTTTAGAGATAAGAAAATTAAGGTTCAGAGACAGGCAGATCCTTGGTTGAGGTCTCCTAGGAATTGGTAGCAGAGTTGGAACCAGAACGCAGGTTCACTGGGCTGCCTGTTCAATGTCCTTTCCCCTCCACCCCTTGATGGTAATTAGTCTTTTTTAATACAAAAAGTATATTCTAGCCCTTATTGTTCTCTATACATTTTTTAAACATTTCATTTTTAGATATGGACAAAAATATGATCCTGAACAAAATCTTTACCTATTCTCTTTTAACTTGACCCACTCCTATTAACAAGCAGGTTATAATTAATAATAACTTACAGGTCCAGCATATCACAGTTTACAAACTGCTTTTCCCATTCTTTATCTCATTTCCTCCCAACCATACTTTTGGCTATTCACTCGACCAGTATTTCTGAATGCCAGCTATGTGCTAGGTAGCTATAGTACTAGGCAATGAGGAAACAGGCACAGCCCACAATGGATAGTGCCTAGACTCTGTGGTCAGATGGCCTGGGTAAAATTCTGGCTCTAGGACTTCCCTGGTGGTCCAGTGGTTAAGAATCCACCTGCCATTGCAGGGGACACAGGTTTGATCCCTGTTCCGGGAAGATCCCACATGCTGTGGGCAACTAAGCCCACGAGCCACAACTACTGAGCCCACATGCTGCAACTACTGAAGCCTGTGCGCCTAGAGCCTGTGCTCCGCCAAAAGAGAAGCCACCACGAAGAGAAGCCCACGCACTACAACAAAGAGTAGCTCCCCCTTGTCGCAACTAGAGAAAGCCCGCATGCAGCAACGAAGACCCAGCGCAGCCAAAATAAAATAAAATAAAACAAAATATAACTACATCTATAAAAAAAAATTCTGGCTCTATCACTTATGAGCTCTGTGTCCCTAAGTCTGTTTGCTCTGGATGGTTCTTCTCCCACATGTCCTGAACCTGCTGGGTCTCTGATCTCTTCTAAACTCTAAAAATCACAACTTTTGATAATTCTTCCTAAATGAATATGCTTATTTGTTTCCTTAGGCAAGAAATGCGAAATTGCCAAGCCCTTGAAACAAAAGCAGAGAGATGAAGAAACGATGTATGAGTAAGTGGGGGGGAACACTTCTTTTTAATTTCAAGAACCACCTGTTCACTTCCATTCTTGCGCCCGTGCTAAGAACGTGTGCCTTAAATTCCAGGGAAATATTGTGTCTGCCAACTCTCCCCACTGTAAGGGAAGAGACCTCAGGGCTCTGGGGGTGCAGGGCACCACCTGGCTCTCTCTGCTCTCCAAGTCCTCCCAAGTCTCGTCTAGTTTGATAGAGGTCACAGGTCGGGCGCTGTGTTCTGGGCCCACCACTCAGGGTTATGTTTACCCTTCTTTTCTTTAGCTGGATTACAAGTAGAGTCTTCTAAAAGCTATTGTGCTGAATAAAAATATGCCATTCGCGTTACTTTTGTATTTTCTGATATCTTTGAGGCTTTGTGATTGCTATCTCTGTGGGGGGGGTGGTCCCCAAGACCAACTTTAGGCTGGATTATTTGCTAGAAGGACTCACAGGACCCAGAAAAGGTTATAGGTTATCACAGCGAAAGGATACTGATTAAACTCAGCAAAGGAAAAGGCACATAAGGTGGAGTCCAGGGCAGTTGTCCTCTTCCAGGGGAATCACACAGACTGCTCTTAATTCTCCCAACACTGATGTGTGACAGCATGTGTGAAGCATTGCCAACCAGAGAAGCTCACCCAAGCCTTGGTTTCTAGGGTTTTTAATCAGGGCAAGTCACAAAGGCAAGGAGCGCCTGCATGACCTACTTTAGCTAATTCAGTCTCCTGAGGCCAAACTGATACAGAAAGACACAGGGCCCCTGGCAAACACAGCAGGCATTCACCATCAGTCACATTGTTAGCATAAACTATCTGGCTAGCCCAAGGCCCCTTAATACAAAGACACTCTTATCAGGCAGGATATTCCAAGGGTTTAGAGATTATCTCCCAGAAGCTGGTCAAGGGCCAGTCCTTTCTTTAAAACGTAGGCACAGGGAATTCGATGGCGGTCCAGTGGTTGGGACTCTGCGCTTTCACTGCCGAGGGCCTGGATTCAATCTCTGGTCAGGGAACTAAGATCCTGCAAGCCACATGGTGTGGCCAAAAAAATTTTTAAGTAAAAATTAAAATAAATAAATAATGTTTCTTAAAAATACGAATAAATTAAAAAACAAAAATATAAAGTCATTCTAAAGTGACTTTCGTTGGGGCTCAAGGGATTCAGCAAATAATAGATCTCTTCCCCTCCAATTCTGATCCCCTTGAGGAGTCAGACAAATGTATCCTGCAGTTAGGTAATGAAAGTATTGCCTTTATTGAGGATAAAACTGACATTGCAGAATGTGGCTCTTCTCCATGGCCAAGTTTGCTTCCTAATTCAAAACCAGGCAAACTTTCCTGCATGGTACATAGGCAGCCCTGGACAGCCTCAGGTCTCCCCTACAGGGCAGGGCCCTTTCTCTGAATGGCAAAGACTCAAGCAGAATATATACTTTAGGCAGTCAGGCCGGCTCTAGAAGAGAAAGTGGGAGAAGCTAGATTTTTCCCCAAGTCAGGTAAATGTCCCTCCTCTCCCGGGAAGAGCCACGGAGGGGTGGAGTGAGGTCACTGATGGCGCTCTAGCCACATGTCCCCTTCTCCACTCACCCCAGCAACGCTTCTGCATTCCAGGGGACTTAAGCACATACAGGAGGCCAAAACTCAGCTCAGAAGAATCTAGTACCAGTTTGGAAATCAGAGTACACAGAGGGGATGGGGGGGTCTGGGTAAGGAAGCTTTCTTGGAATCTATCTTTTTATTAAAACTTCTTACTGAAGTATAATATAAACAGAAAAGTACACATGGTAAGGGTACAACTCAATGAATTTCCACAAACTGAACAGAGCCGGTAGGTGACACCCAGATCAAGAAACAAAATTACCAGCTCCTCAGCCCCATATATTCCCTTTCAGCCATTAAACCCCAAGGATAACCACTACCTGAAATAGTATAGGCTCGTTTTTCCTTGTTTTTTATGCTTCATATACATGGAATTAGAGAGTATGTGTTATTGGTGTTTAGCTTCTTCTGCTCAGCCTTTTTTTGTGAGATTCATTGTGTGTAGTCGTAGATTGTTCCTTTTTTTTTTTTTTTTTTTTTTTTTTTTGCGGTACGCAGGCCTCTCACTGCTGTGGCCTCTCCTGTCACGGAGCACAGGCTCCGGACGCGCAGACTCAGCGGCCATGGCTCACGGGCCCAGCCGTGCCACGGCATGTGGGATCTTCCCGGACCGGGGCACGAACCCGTGTCCCCTACATCGGCAGGCGGACTCTCAACCACTGCGCCACCAGGGAAGCCCTAGATTGTTCATTCTTACTGCCATAGGGTATTCCACTGTGGGAGTGAACCATGATGAATTTATCCATTCTACTGCTGATGGGCATTTGGGTAGCGTGCAGTTTGGGGCTGTTATGAATAACGCTGCGATGAACATTCTATAACGTATCTTTTGGTGATATATACCCAGTATTGCTGTCACATGGTGTGTGTACATTTAGCGTTAGGAGTACATTTGTTTTTCAAATCAAAATACACCTGGTGCTTACCTCCCCCTTCGAATCCAGCTCAGATGAACACAGGAAGATGACCTCTAAGTTATAGTACTTCAACTCCCTTCCCTCAAATCCAGCTGGTCCCTGGGCTAAAGGAAATGGTTTCTTTAGAGTGCCAGTTACAAATGGGATACAAGACCTAGAAAGGGAAGGAAATGCTTCCAGTTTTCAGGGACCAAGATTTGAATGTTCAACTCTATCCACTTTCCTTGACGTTTTCTTTTAAATCAGTAGGCGTGATCAAAACCAAACACTGACTCCTCTTCTTCCTCTCTTCCAGGAATGTTACCAATCAATTCTCAGTTCAATTACCCCCTCTGCCACCCAGGGGTGTGCTTTCTCCAGAAGTTGCCTGTGAGTGTATTTTGCTGATAACAGTCTCATTCAGGGTAGAATAATAAATTTATCTTGGTGTTTAGTCAGCTTGGGCTGCCCATAAGACAATAACATGGACAATGTGGCTTAAACAACAGTAATTTTCTCACAGTTCTGGAGGCTAGAAGTCCAAGATCAAGGTGCCAGCCAATCTGGTTTCTGGTGAGGACTCTTCCAGGCTTGGAGATGGCTGCCTTCTCCCTGTGTCCTCACATGGAGGGGAGAGAGCTCTCTGGTGTCTCTTCTTATAAGGACATATATATATAATACTATTGGATCAGGGCCACACCCTTATGACCTTATTTAACCTTAATTACTTCCTTAGAGGCCCCATCTCTAAATACAACCACACTGGTGGTTAGAGCTTCACCATATGAATTTTGTGGGGACACACACATTCAGTCTATAACACTGGAATTTGCAGATGGCAGCAACCTGTTTTTTTTTTTTTTTTTAACATCTTCATTGGGGTACAATTGCTCCACAATGGTGCGTTAGTTTCTGCTCTACAACAAAGTGAATCAGCTATACATAGCAACCTGTTTTAAAGAGATGAACTAAGTTTTAAGGGGGCAGAATAAGTACCAATGCTTCCAGTATTCAATGTGTGAGTTCATATTCAAATTCCAGCCTGCAGCATGGGTATAAAGGAACACTGGGCCTCTCAGATATCCTATCAGAAAAACTCTGCCTGGTTCCCTTGACTGGAGTGTTCTTCCTTAAGCTGTATACAGAGCTGGCTTTACCACACCTTTCAGGTGTCAGTCCAAATGTCAGCACCTCAGAGAGGCCATTCCTGACCATCCTATATAAAGAAATCCTGCTAATTCTCCTTATGAGGCTTATGGCAATAATCCTAAATGGGCTTATTTAGTTATCCTTCATTTGTTCATTATCTATCTCCTCTATTATAATATAAACTCTAGGAAATAGGTGCCTTTCTTGTCTTGTTCACCACTGTTTACCCACCACTAAGAACAGTGCCTGGAGCTTAGTAGATAATGGATGAAAATGTTTTAACTGAATGGATAAATAATAATATTAGCTAACATTTATTGATCAGGCCCTGTGTGTCAGGTCCCATGCTAGGCACTTTATAGGTACTATCTCATTTAATCCTCTCAACACCTCTATGAGGCAGGTACATTATTATGTCCCTCTGACAGAAGAGGACACTGAGGCACAGAGAAGTTAAGCGACCTACTCATGGCCACACAGCTAGTGACTTCTGGACCCTGAAGATGAACTTGGATCTAACTGCAGAACTTTGTGTGAAATGAAATGGTGCTTGTTTTTCAGGTTCTCTTAGGAAAAGATGAGATTGGGGTGAGGCAGTTCCAGGCCCCACCAAAGGTGGGGCTGAGCTGTTTCACTATCTTTTTCCTACCACTTTAGTCCATTTGCTATGTACCCATCCTCCACTAATTCCACCTTTTGAAAACACCACTGCCCACCTCCTTCTTAGCAGAGGGATTGTGGACATGAGCAATTATAGATAGTTATGGAAAGCACTGTAAGTCACTGTGAGGGATGTGCCCAAAAGGAAATACGGTTTGTATCACTTCCTTATGAGAATTAGATCTATAAACACAACACTACTCATTTGGCTACTAGCTCTGGTCAGCTTCTTGTCTAATCTTGTTTCATGGTTCCTACTGCAGTGCAGTCAGGCAAAGAGACACGGGAGTCAAGATGTCTGACCACTATTTGCCACTTACTCACTTGGGTGAGCCTGAGACTGTGTCATGTCTGGGCTTTAGTTTTCTCTGTAAAATGGGGATCTGGTCCACCAAGAAGTGGGAGGATCACCGAAACCCATGAAAATCATGCAGAGCCACTTGGTCAAAAATATATAAACACACAATAGCTTTGCATTTAATACCTTTTTGTGTATTCTAGCCCCACAGGAAACCCCAAGTCGGCCACCAGCTGCATACTCCTCAGTACCTAAAGTTAGAAATAAGAAGACAATGGCCGTCCCAAGCTATATTGAGCCTGACGATGACTATGATGACGTTGATAACCCTGCACATATGGAAAACCATCATCTTGAAACAACCGCTTCTTCTTTTTGACAAGCAGAAGAGGGTTCGTTCACACAGCTTATTTTAAACCGTCAAGAATGGTCGAACTTCAGTAGGTATCCAGGTCCGAAAGCCAGTGGTAATGGTACCAGCTCTGTAAGATAAGCACTTCCTGAATCGTAGATGAAGAAGCATCAGTGATCAGATAATCGCAGCCAGAGGAAAGACGCCCACGCTCAGCTCTGAGGAGTCAGTCCTTGAGCTTCTGCTGAGTGAGGTTCCAGGCGGGGGACCACTGGGTTCCGCCGTCCCCACCCGTGAGGAGACACTCAGTTCCCGGCACTCTTCCCCTGTTTGTGTGGTTCCAAGTGATCTTAAAACTTGGCGTTTGATTGTACAGAGCCTCCCAGGCTCCTATCCCCAGCACAGCCCTCACCAAGCACATGTCTTGCCCCCCCACGCCCCATCTCCCACACTGAGCGGCTACGGGTGGTAGTTACAGCTAAGCGCTCTTGTGCGCAAGCCACCCGTCACACCTTGTGTGTCCTTCAAGGGTGGGGGAGTGTTTTTGTTCTTGTGGACCCTCCCCACCTACACAATCCCAAACCCCAGGGCCTCTCTATGACGTCAGCCAAACTGACCACAGAGACCCAAGTTCCCAGCCAGGGTTTTTCCGCTGCTTGCCAGCCGCAGCATCACAATCAACAAAGAACAGAAGTCACCTTCCAGACCACAGGACAGAAGTCACCCATAGAGGTGTTCATTTTGTATATTGGGGGAGCTACAGGGAAAGTAGGTTTCCCCAGGAAAAATCATGGGGAACAGGAAAGAAAGGGGTGATTACGTGGCAGATTCAAGATGAGAGTTCAGGGGGCTAAACACCCTCCTCCGATATTTTCATTACTGTTTCCTCCCTTGTGTAGAGTTCAAGGCAAACAGCGTCAAGCCCCTCCCTGCCAGATCCCTGTCCCCAAGCGGCTGGGAGGCAGAAACTCCGATACAATATGCTCGGGGAGCTGGGCTGTTGTCCTGTTAAACAAGTGTCCTAAGGGGTCGCCAAGGCCCATGTCAGCTTTGGAGGCCCTGAACATCATCGGTCCCTTCAGGTTCATCTGCTAGAGCCCGAGGACTTGACACTTCTTTCTAACCAAACTCACAAGATGCTGACTTCTAAGCGACCCCTGGGAAATCCAGCTAACAGGCTTGCAGGGAGAGCACCATGAATGGTGAAAAGGTGACCCTTGGACTGAGCTCCTCCTCAAGAGATGGAAAGTATGTTCCTGCCATATTTAAGCTTCCGCCCTCAACCACTGCAGGAGCAGTGGGGACGTGTCCTTCCTCCCCAGTTCTCTCTTTCTAGACTCCAAGGAAACTACCAGCGTCTTATAATACCTCCTTTGAGGCCAGTGGTTCTCTAACTATGGCCTTAGGGAACTCTGGTATTCCGTGAGCCAAAGAGAGGACTCGTTTCTTAAATTACAGAAAAAAAAAAAAAAAGGCTAAAGGATAGAAGGGTTTCACATGTATGCTTTCCCCTTGTAAATTGTCTGTAAACCATCCACATCTATGCCAAAAGTTAAAAGTAAATACCAGATACATGTTAATTCCTTCTTGGTTTCTGGCCACCACCATCACCTGGTTCTCCTCCTGCCTGACTGGCCTGTCTCCGCCTTATTTGCGAGCCTGCCTCCTCTGAAGCCTCTCTTCAATGCCAGTCTTTCTCAGGGTCCTGTCCCTGTCCCCACCCTCATCTCGCTCCACACATTCATGAGTGACCTCACTGACACCCAGGGGCTCAGTTTCCCCTCTATTATGAAGACTTCTAGTCGCAGGCTCCAGCTGCGCTCTCTCCTCAGTTCCAGACCAAGTCGCCCCCAGGACATCTCCAGATGCCTCTCCCATAGGCCCCGCACAGTCAACATACGTTGAAAAGAACTGATTACCTATCCCCACTTCCAAACTTCTGGTGCTCTGCTATCTTCTTCATTGTTGAAGTCAGAAACTAGCATATGTCTGGAGTCCTTCTCTCCAGTGTTCCCCACTTTCTGTTGATTGTGCCTCTCAAGTAGCTCTCTGATCAGTCCATGTTCTCCTTGGATGTTCCTAGGTCATTGCCAGCGTTTGCCAATGGAACTTCAACAGCCTCCCAATTGGTCTCCTGCCCCTGGCGTCTCACCCTCCAATCCCCTTTCTACATGGCAGCCAGTGACTTTCTTAAGTGAACGTCTGACCACTTCATTCCCCTGCTTAAATCTCTTCTTTACACATTATCATCAGAAAAAGCCCAAACTCCTTAACTCTTGGGTTACAAGATTTGTCAGGCTCTGGTCACTGGTTATCTCCTGCCAATGCTCTCCTTTCCCACCACCTTGCAACTGCACTCCACCAGCTTTTTGCTCCATCCACTTAAAATGACTTTGTCCGTGGCCTCTCTTGCCCCTGCGACTATGCACAGTACTGTCCCTTTGGTCTGGAACATTCTTCCCCACCTTATGATCCTTCCCATCTCTGCTTAGAGCCTTACCTCACCACCCCGAATTTGGGTTTAGTGCCCTCTTAGAGGCTCCCCTCTCATAACATTAGCTGTAGCTACCTGTTTACCTGTCTTTTCTCTCCACCAGACTGAAAGCAACATGAGGACAGGGGCTGTGTCTCTCTTTTCCCCACTGTTTCTCTGTTCCTAGCACAGTGCCCAGGAACATTGTAGATGCTCAATAAATATGCTGAATGATGATCAACTGAATGAATGAATGAACTCCCCTGGGATCCCACTGCTCCCCCTGTACTTGGCCCTAAAGAAACACTTCTGGCTCTGCATTATAATTGCCTAGTTACTCTTCCATCCTCCTTCCTAATCTGGGGGTTCTTTGGGGTGGAAGCTATCTGGCTCACTGCTATATTCCCAGTGTCCATCTCAAACCCTGGTACATAGTAGGCACTTAATAAATATTTATTGAATGTTTATCATTAATGGAAAACCTACCAGTTTGACAAAAACAAATTATTTTTCTCTGGGTGTGTGTACCTTGGTTGAGATTTTTTATAGGGCACCTATAATAAAACCATGTTTTCTGCCAACAAAGTTGTTTCCAGTTTGGATGATATAATTAGATTTATCAGGATTTCACAGGATCTTTCTTTTTTTTTTTTTTTTTTTGCGTTACGCGGGCCTCTCAATGCTGTGGCCTCTCCCGCCGCAGAGCACAGGCTCCGGACGCGCAGGCCCAGCGGCCATGGCTCACGGGCCCAGCCGCTCCGCGGCATGTGGGATCTTCCCGGACCGGGGCACGAACCCGCGTCCCCTGCATTGGCAGGCGGACTCTCAACCACTGCGCCACCAGGGAAGCCCCGGATCTTTCTTTTTTAATATTTATTTAGTTATTTATTTGGTTGCACCAGGTCTTAGTTGCATCACACAGGCTCCTTAGTTGCGGCTCCAGGGCTCCTTATTTGTGGCTCGCCGGCTCCTTAGTTGTGGCATGTTCTTAGTTGTGTCATGCATGTGGGATCTAGTTCCCCGACTAGGGATTGAACCCGTTTTTTTTTTTTTAAATAAATTTATTTATTTTTATTTTTGGCCACGTTGGGTCTTTGTTGCTGTGCATGGGCTTTCTCTAGTTGCGGCGAGCAGGAGCTACTCTTCATCCCGGTGCGCAGGCTTCTAATTGCGGTGGCTTCTCTTGTTTCAGAGCATGGGCTCTAGGCCACGCGGGCTTCAGTAGTTGTGGCACACGGGCTCAGTAGTTGTGGCTCGCAGGCTGTAGACCATAGGCTCGGTAGTTGCAGCACACGGGCTTAGTTGCTCCGTGGCATGTGGGATCTTCCCGAACCAGGGCTGCATTGGCAGGCGGATTCTTAACCACTGCGCCACCAGGGAAGACCCTGCCCAGGAGTTTTGGCTTTTGTTTAATGCCTTGTCATAATTATTAATAGCACCCGATTTCACTCTCAAAAATGTCCTGGTTGGGGCTTCCCTGGTGGCGCAGTGGTTGGGAGTCCGCCTGCCGATGCAGGGGACACGGGTTCGTGCCCCGGTCCGGGAAGATCCCACATGCTGTGAAGCGAGCTGGGCCCGTGAGCCATGGCCGCTGAGCCTGCGCGTCCAGAGCCTATGCTCCACAACAGGAGAGGCCACAACAGTGAGAGGCCCGTGTACCGCAAAAAAAAAGAAAAAAAAAAAAAAGTGTCCTGGCTTGGATGGTAAATTATACATTCACTCTACTTATTCATGATCAGGTCAGTGTCTGCCCTCAACAGAGTGAGTGTTAAAAAGACATCTTTCAAATGAATGTGCAACCCTCCCTAGGTCTCATTTTCTTCTATCCGAAAAATAGCTGAATTAGATGATTTCTAAGTTCTTTACTGCTTGCAGTCATTCAAACAAAATCAGTAATCCAAAAGTCTAAAACCAGCAGATTTAGTTTATCTTCCCCTCGAAAGGACACGTCACATAGAATTACACCTTCAAACATATTCACACCTGGATCAACAACTCTAGAGACCATTACCTGCTGTGAGTCTGGCTATTGACACAAATAGATACAGCAGATCTTCTTCTCAGCTGAAGACACAGTACCCTCAGGTAGCCGCACTAGTAGCTGGATAATCTCCTAACAACAGACAAAAAACCAATTTCCATTTGCTCTTGTGATGTGCATTGCATCAACAGTATTATTACTGCTCAGACATGTCTCCTGAGTTGTGCTTCAGTTTCTAACCTAGCCCATCCACCTTCTCTGTATGCTCTGTCATGGCCGTGTGGCAGAATGAAATCCCACCTAGGTTAACTCTTGGTTGCTGAAAACCTTCCACCATAAATAGACAGGTAGGTAGCAGTTGACTGTGGTCACAGTGCATTTTACTAGAGTGGAGTGTACAAATCACTACCTGCAAAACCATTGTAAGAAAGAGCCAATTAATATTGTTGCATCTTGGTCCTTCAACTGTAAAAGTCAGTTTGTATATTTACCCACATCTCATTGCCAAAATTTAAGGCAGTTAAAGTATTAGATCAAGGGCTTCCCTGGTGGCGCAGTGGTTGAGAGTCCGCCTGCTGATGCAGGGGTCATGGGTTCGTGCCCCGGTCTGGGAAGATCCCACATGCTGCGGAGCGGCTGGGCCCGTGAGCCATGGCCGCTGGGCCTGCACGTCTGGAGCCTGTGCTCCACAACGGGAGAGGCCACAACAGTGAGAGGCCTGTGTACTGCAAAAAAAAAAAAAAAAAAAAAAAAAAAAGTATTAGATCAACTATGCTTGTACAATTTGAATATTTTACATCAAAAAAGCACCCTGAATTGCTTAAAATAAACTCTCACAAGATGACCCATGAACTAACAGCTTTTGAATTATTACTTTTCTAATATTAGATGCCTCAGCATTTTTTTTACAAATTGAGTGTCAGTGGAATATGGCTTAGGTTTTAACTAAATCTGCAGAAGGTAGTATTTAAGAAAATTGAAATTCCCCTGATGGTAAAAAAAAAAAAAAAAAAGGTTTATTTGCATAACTTGTACACATCTACCTCCCATGAGGTGCCAAACAAAAATAAATTTTCAATACTTTTAATGTTGGCACTCTACAACACTATTCTCAGTGGCCAAGAAAAGCTTCTTCCTCTAAGTACACTAAACATAAAATTACCCTGAATCTCTCACTGTTGTTCAGAAAAAATATTCAATATTTCATATATCAAATCTCTATTGTATCATTAGCCTAGCTCAATAACAATTCTATAATTCTTTACAGTTTCATATTTGCCTGAAAACAAAAACAACAACTGTATACGGATTTTTTTAAAAGGTCAGCTTTAGCCACTTTGGAGAGCAATTTGGCAACATCTAGCAAAACTGAAATTGTGGACATCCTATATGACCCAGCAACCCTACTTCAAAATACACACCCTAGAACGGTGGCTTTTGAACTTTTTGGTACCAGGTCTCCCTCATACTCTTAAAAGTGACTGAGGGGGCTTCCCTGGTGGTGCAGTGGTTGAGAGTCCGCCTGCCGATGCAGGGGACACGGGTTCGTGCCCCGGTCCGGGAAGATCCCACATGCCGCGGAGCGGCTGGGCCCGTGAGCCATGGCCGCTGGGCCTGTGTGTCCGGAGCCTGTGCTCCACAACAGGAGAGGCCCCAACAGTGAGAGGCCCGCGCAAAATAAATAAATAAAATGACTGAGGACACCAAAGAGATTCCATTTATGCAGAAGATACCTATTGATATTTACCTTATTGGAAAGTAAAAGCGAGAAAGACTTCAGATACTTATGAATTCATTTAAAATAACAATTCTTTCATATTAATGTAAATAAAATTTAATTAAAATAATTACATTTTCCCAAACCAAGAAAAAATTAGTGAGAAGAGTGGCATTGTGTTATGTTTTTTGTGAATCTCTTTAATGTCTGGCTTAATAAAAAATATCCAGATTCTCATATCTGATTCTTTAGTCAGTGTGTTGCAAATCAACATCATGTATCCTCTGGAAGGCTCCATGGTACATTCATGAGACAGCAAGCATGAGTGAGGGCAAATAACATCTTAATATTATTTATAAAGATAGTTTCGCTCTCTTGGGCTTCCCTGGTGGTGCAGTGGTTAAGAATCCACCTGCCAATGCCGGGAACACGGGTTTGAGCCCTGGCCCAGGAAGATCCCACATGCCGCGGAGCAACTAAGCCCGTGCGCCACAACTACTGAGCCTGTGCTCTAGAGCCTGCGAGCTGCAACTACTGAAGCCCATACACCTAGAGCCCGTGCTTCACAGCAAGAGAAGCCACTGCAATGGGAAGCCCATGCACTGCAACGAAGAGTAGCCCCCGCTCACCGCAACTAGAGAAAGCCCGTATGCAGCAACAAAGACCCAACACAGCCAAAAATAAATTCAAAAAAAAAAAAAAAAGATAGTTTCGCTCTCATGGCTCAGAGCACACTTTGAGAACCACTGCCCAAGAGAAACTCAAGAACATGTATAAAAATGTCCTTTCTAGTACTGTTTGTTGTAATATGAAAGTGGAACTTACATATCTGTCCATCTGCAGGGGACTACAAGGTCCATGGGGGCTGCACTATTGCTGCTTTACTCACCCCCGTATTTCCAGTGACACACATGGTGGGTGCTCAGTAAGTATTTGTGTAAGGAGTGAAGGAAGTGACAGAGATACTGAGGGAGAAAGTGCAAATATTATCTGTGCCCTCCTCAGTGAAAGCACTCAGTCCTAACCGCGGTACTTGCTTTAAAATTTAACTGTACTGTATTTCGTGGACATTTTTCACCGATGTAGACTTTTAGTTCACAGGGTAGGAATAGCCAAAAGCCATATGATTCTTGTAGGAGACTAGGAGGCTTTCTATTGTCTAAAAATAAAAGTGTATTTAAGGTGTTTTAATCTGTTAATAACCACGGGCTGCAAACTACTGCCACCTACTGGTGCATTAAGAAGTCCACACGTTATGGGCAAAATCGCCTTTGCTGTTAAGAAAAAAATAACTGAATATTTTGCCCAGATTTTGTTTGGAGGTATTCTGTAATTCAGACAGAAAATTGAATTATTTACTTAAATATCTTTTCAGAAATGAGACAATTAATGTAGATCTCTTTGTTACCCCTGTAATTTGCATGTACATTGGAGGAATTTCTTAAGATAATTTAGATAAATTTGTTAACATTTCTCAGACCAAACAGCAAAATCAATGGTTAAAACAAATTAATAGATTATTGTCTTCACTTAAAGATATCTTCCTTTCTCTCCTCTTTTCTTGCTTTTACTTGGTCTCTGATTTACATAGTGAGAGATTCTTTTAAACTGCATGCAGAAAAAAAAACAGCAGTCCATAGTAACGGCCCAATAAACGTTTGCTCATGATAAAGAAAACACAAACATCCATGGCCTTTTTTCCTTTTTAAATAAATTTATTTATTTATTTTTGGCTGCGTTGGGTCTTCGTCACTGTGCAGGGGCTTTCTCTAGTTATGGCGAGCGGGGGCTACTCTTCCTTGTGCGCAGGCTTCTCATTGCGGTGGCTTCTCTTGTTGCAAAGCACAGGCTCTAGGCGTCCGGCCTTCAGTAGTTGTGGCTCATGGGCTCTAGAGTGCAGACTCAGTAGTTGTGGTGCATGGGCTTAGTTGTTCCGTGGCATGTGGGATCTTCCCAGACCAGGGCTCGAACCCATGTGCCCTGCATTGGCAGGCAGATTCTTAACCGCTGTCCCACCAAGGAAGTCCCATGGCCTTTTTTCAATACCCATTTTTGTTCACTTTTGTATCCTCAATGGCTAGCACATAAGGGATCTCAATAAATATTGTGGAAGGAAGGTGGGGAGGGAAGGAGAGAAGATGAAAGGGAGGAAGGAAGGTTGATTATGCTCAAAAAAAGAGATAGAAGGCTATAATCTCCAGAGTGTCTTCCATCTCTATGATTCTTGAACGTTAGTAACTATGTCAAAGAAGTCATGGTGAATTACGAAGATTTCAAAGGCAACCAAAAATCATTCCAATATAGGGATTCAGGGGTCCTTACCCTTCATCACCAACAAAACAACCCTGCCCCAAAGATGATAACCAGGGAGTCCTAATTTTTCAAATACTCACTATCTAAATATCCACAGTTATGAATCTGGGTAGGGAAAATTCGTCAAAACAGGAAAATATTCACCCAACTTCCAGTTAGTCCCCTTGCAAACATCCCTCCTGACTTAATATCCATGTCTGTTCCCACCTATCTAGTTAACATCTTGTCCCTCAGGTGATTTAAACATTGTATAATAAAATTAAAATACTGTACAATGAAAATTTATTACAAAGTAAAATTACAAATCTTCCAACAAAAGAAGAAGCATTGGGCTTCCCTGGTGGCGCAGTGGTTGAGAGTCCGCCTGCCGACGCAGGGGACACGGGTTCGTGCCCTGGTCCTGGAGGATCCCACATGCCGCGGAGCGGCTGGGCCCGTGAACCATGGCCGCTGAGCATGCGCGTCCGGAGCCTGTGCGCCGCAACGGGAGAGGTCGCAACAGTGAGAGGCCCGCATACCGCAAAACCAAAACCAAAACCAAAACAAAACAAACAAAAGAAGAAGCATTGCACAAAGTACATAAGAGTGATGGGGGAAATGACTTGAATCACAAGGAACACCACTGACGAATGAGAATATGGCAAAGAAAATTGATACAAAGAAAATTACATGATAGTGACAGGTGCTTCACATTCTGGTTATCTATTGCTGCTTAACAAATCGTGCCCAAATTCTGGCTTAAAACAACAACCACCTCTCATTCTCTCTCGCAGTTTCTATGGTCAGGAATTCATAAGGGGTTAGGCTGGTCTGGGTAGTTCCCGCTCCAGGTCTTTCATGCAGGTGCAGTGGGATGGTGGCTCCCCCATCTCACACCCAGGTACCCTGCCCTGTTGAACCCCTAATAGGTCTCTGTTACCCTTAGGATAAAGCCAAGAAGCCTACATGTGGCTTTCCAGACATTCTGTGGCCCAATCTTTCCAAGCTCATCTCATTCTCACCATCCACTCACTGGCTTCCAGCTTCTCAGACACTGCCACAGGGCCTTATATAGATAGTTCCTGCTGCCTGTAATGCTCTCCCCTGCAGTCTCCCATAGTAGACATCTGCTACTTTGCCTGTCTTAAGAACTGTCTCATTTTTCTGGTAAAAACAAAAAGAAACCAAAAAACTGATTTTCTTTCCATCCCCCGATGGGTCTAGCAGTAACATGGCTCCCTTTCCCTATCCCAACGTGTAATCCAAGCTGATCCATCAAAGTACCTTATCTACTGGATACAGTGATTGATCCAGTGCTGGACATGTGATCCAAGCAGAACCTATCAGAGTCCTTTTTCTGTAAGTTCTATAGATGCCCTTCTGCAATCCTGGGCACTGAAACCTATCTCCATGTGGGGGGAAAAATCTATGAAGTTAACAGAGAGAAAAGTGAAATCAAGAAATGGAGAGGGCTTCCCTGGTGGCGCAGTGGTTGAGAGTCCGCCTGCCGATGCAGGGGACACGGGTTCGTGCCCCGGTCCGGGAAGATCCCACATGCCGCGGAGCGTCTGGGCCCGTGGGCCGTGGCCGCTGAGCCTGCGTGTCCGGAGCCTGTGCTCCGCAACGGGAGAGGCCACAGCAGTGAGAGGCCCGCGTACTGCAAAAAAAAAAAACAAAAAGAAATGGAGAGAGAGAAAAGAGTCCTGATGACAGTGCTTAAATCCTTGAATTCTGGCCTTTGTGGAAGCCAACACCCTGGACTTTCCTGTCACTTATGTTTAAGTAGAGGTGGGTTTCTGTTACTTTCTTGTCCTTCATCTGCCTAACTCTTCAGGAAGACCCTGATTCCAGGAAGCTTTCACAGACCTTCCTGTGTACGTCAAATCTTCTTTTATAAACACTTACAGCACTTTGTACTCTCCAGAATAGCACTCACTACAGTTAACATTTTATATTTATTCATGGAATTGTTTAAATATCTCCTCTTCATGACCTTAAGTTCCACGATACAGCCTGGGTTTGCTCAACATTCATCGCATCACCAGCGTCTGGCAGAGAGCGAGCACGCCATACGTATTTGTAGAGCAAATGAATTACATAATGAATTCACACTGCTGACAGGCGCAGCATGTTAAACCCAGATGAGATCAGACAGTTTTTTGTTCTTTTTAAAAAACGACTAAAAAGCCAAAGCAAACCACCCTCAACAACTTTACATTTCGCAACAAAAATGTAGCTACTGTTCTTCCCTCTCTCCTCCATTTTCATTCTTCTGGCTTAAGCAGATTTTGGTTCTTAAAACAAAACAAAAAAACACACTATTTTGTTCTTTTAAAATTAATATAAGAAATACAAAAAAACATTCAGGGTTACAATTTTTTTCTGAAAAAAGAAGAGTAAATGAAGAGAGGACTACTCCTACCAGATTTTAAAACATATTTAAAAGCTCACAATAATTATAACAGTTTATTATCAAAGCAGAGAGAGAGAAACAGATAAGCAGACAGAAAGTACCTCAAATACATAACCAAGTACATGTGTGAATTTAGTTAATGATAAAAACAGCATTTAAAAATCAGTGAGGAGGGACCTCCTGGTGGCACAGTGGTTAAGAATCCACCTGCCAACTTAGGGGACACAGGTTTGAGCCCTGGCCCGGGAAGATCCCACATGCCGCGGAGCAACTAAGCCCTTGTGCCACAACTACTGAGCCTGCGCTCTAGAGCCTGCGAGCCACAACTACTGAGCCTGTGTGCCTACAGCCCGTGCTCTGCAACAAGAGAAGCCACCGCAATGAGAAGCCAAAGCCACCTCAATGAGAAGCCCGTGCACCACAAGGAAGAGTAGCTCCCGCTCCTAGCAACTAGAGAAAGCCCACAGCCAGCAACAAAGACACAGTGCAGCCAAAAATAGATAAAATTAAAATAAACAAAAATCAGTGAGGAAAAGTAGGATAATCCATTAAATTGGACTCAGAGAGGTTAGGTAATTTGCCCAAAGTCACATAGTCCATAAATGGTGGGTCAGCGATTCTGTCTGACTTTCTGAGTGTCTTGATGTTCTCACTTCAGAACTTGCCCTTTTAAACATTTCGCTATCCTTGTTTATCTCTGTACTACCAAGCCTTTGAGAGGGCACTGCAAACAGAAGGCATCAATGAATGAGACCACAAAAGCACGCAGGGAAAAAACAAAATTAAAAATTAGAACAAAAGCGTTGTTATCTGACAGGGTCCCCCACCCAGACCGACTGGCCAGAAGCCAGCCGTGGGCGAGTCTAGGACCCCCCGGAGGACTTGCGTCTCGGTGGTGGCCTCGCACACTTTACTTGGCGCCTGCAGGTGCACCAACCTGCGCGGCGCTGGACCCTCAGGACTCTGCTCGCGCGAGACCGAGAGAACGACGCCGAACCTGCGCAGGGAAGACCCTTGAGCGGGTGGGAGGAGGCTTGGGGGCGCGCCCGCGGATTGACGGGCACAGCCGGGTCCGGCGTCTGGGCGGGGGACGGCCGCCTGGGGGAGCACGCCGGAAGTGGCCGGCCGCTGCGGGCAAGATGTACAGGGTGGTGGCGCCGCGCCCGAGGGAGGAGCTGGGGCTGAGCGCTGGCGGCCGTGCAGGGGGCCACGGTCAAGCGGGAGGCTAGGGGTGGCCTGGAGGTGAGACCCCGCTGCGATCGCAGAACTGGGGGCCCCGGCGCCTGGGTCCCCTGGGGAAGCGGGGTGGAGAGCAGATCTTCGGAGGTGGGCGCTGACCCCTCATTTCTCCGAACGGGGAGAGGCTGCGGCCTCCGGGACTTAGGTGCCGGGTGCGCGCGGCCAGGCCCTCTATGCCCTTGGTCCTCTCCTGGTTCTCGGCGTACCCCGCCCATCTCCATACACACCACACACCCCCTACCCCCCGCGTCGCGTCCCCCTTTTCCAGTCTGTTCCAGTTCCCTCCTGTGAGTACTGCAAACCGCATCTCCCCCAGGCCCAGAATCAAACCCCGGGCATGAATTGACCCTGTTCCTTGCACAATGCCGTGTCAGGCGCGCAGAACGCTCCAGGAGTAACTGACAGACCCTTTGGGAAGACTAGACTGAACCACAGGAATGAACTGTATGGTTCAGACATGTTGTAATACGTCACCTAAAATGTTCGTACTGTTGGGAGTTCGGAGGAGGGAGGGATTTGGGCTGGTCTCTTCTTTGTAAACGTCTACATCTTCTTTTAGGGGTAGCTTCTAAAGTCATTTTCTTTGGGAAGCCTTCCAGGATTGCCACCTCCCTCCCTCCCTCTTTAAGCTTTTCATCTTTTTTTAGCTTGTTTGGCTAACCCTTACTACCTGGTTCCGTGTGTGTCTGTTTATCTAAGTCTTCCAGGCCCCTAGGCAGGGACTCCATCTTGTGTAGCATCAACTAATGCATGCACATGAATATGAATTAAAAGGATTGAAATAGTTAGAAGGTACTAACTAAGGTGAGCCTGAAACAGTGGGAGGAATTTGTGTAAGTCAGAGGTTGTAAAAGTATGGCCCCTGGGCCAGAGTAGACTGTAGACACTTTTTTTTTTTTTTTGGCCGCTCCCTGCAGCTTCTGGGGATCTTAGTTCCCTAACCAGGGATTGAACCCCGCCACCGCAGTGAAAGCGCAGAGTCCTAACTAACCACTGGACTGCCAGGGAATTCCCTGTAGACACATTTTCCTGACTCATGCTGTTTGTTTTTACTTGAATTAGTGGCCAACATTTTAAAATCAGAAAATTTCTTTCACGACCACTCACTCAAGAATCTGGATTTTCAGCATCTCTTGGACAATCAGAAGATGTGGCCAAATAGGGCACACATGTCTGCATGGTGCAATTGGGAGGAACTGAGTAGCAGCTCCCTCCTTTAGACTCAGTACAAAATTTGCAGATCCCCAGTCCCCAGTAATCATTGCCTCCCGGACACTGCAGCAAAGTATCAGTTGTCATTTATCACCTTGTTTGCTTCACCCATTCTGATTAACTGCCTGGCCTCTTGCTGCATTTGATATTGATGTAGATGAAGGAGAGTAGGAAGGACATCACAAGTAGGAGAGTCATGGGCAAAGGGACAGAATGGGAAGAAGCCTAGTATATGGGAATTTAGGGAGAATCCGAGAGCATAGGTTTGCTCTTTCATGAATCATAGAATGGGGCTATTGTTATGGGTTGAATTTGTCCCCCAACAAGGATATGTTGAGGTCTTAGCCCCCAGTGCCTCAGAATGTGACCTTATTTGGAAACAGAGTCATTGCAGATGTAACTAGGTAAGATGAGGTCATACTGGAGTAGAATGGGCCCCTAATTCAATATGACTAGTGTCCTTATAAGAAGATGGCCAGGTGAAGAGACAGAGACAGCGAGAATGCCATGGGAAGGTGGAGGCAGAGGCTGAAGTACTGCATCTACAAAGCAAGGAACACAAGGATTGCCAGATGTCACCAGAAGCTAGGAGAGAGGCATGGAACAGTTATCCCTAGGAGCCTGCAGAAGGAAGCCACCCAGCCAACACCTTCATTTCAGACTTCAAACCTCCAGAACTGTGAGAGAATAAATTCCTGTTGTTTTAAGTCACCCAGTTTGTGGTATTTTGTCATGGCAGCCCTAGGATATATTACAGTTCTGTGAGTCAAAAAGAAGCTATTATTTCCTTTAATGGATGATAGAAAAGTCACGGTAGATTTTTTTTTTTTTTTTTGCGGTACGCTGGCCTCTCACTGTTGTGGCCTCTCCCGTTGCGGAGCACAGGCTCCGGACGCGCAGGCTTAGCGGCCATGGCTCACGGGCCCAGCCGCTCTGAGGCATGTGGGATCTTCCCGGACCGGGGCACAAACCTGTGTCTCCTGCATCGGCAGGCGGACTCTCAACCACTGCGCCACCAGGGAAGCCCCATGGTAGATTATTGATCATTGGTGTCAGCAGTGCTTTAGAAAATTATTTCATCCGACAGTGTTATCAGCATTGATTGGAGCCAGAAAACGTTTAGAGATTTTACGAGAACCCAAGCATGGGGTGAGAAGGTTCTAGGTTAAGATGGAGTTGGAACAGTTTTCAGAGTTAGTAGGTACGGATAGAAGGGATAGAGAGAGAGGGGTCCAAGATGACTTGCCTCCCAGAGCGCTGCTTCTCAGATTGTAGCAAGCTGAGAATCACCTGGAGCGTGAGCTGGGTAAGCACAGATTGCTGGGCCCCTCCCACACAGACTGACTCAGTAGGTCTGGGTGGTGCTTGAGAATTTGCATTTCACCGGGCTCCTCGGTGAGGCTACTGTGGCCGGTGTGTGGATCACATTTTAGGTGGCAGTAACCAGAAAATGTAAGACTTATAAATGTATACACATCTAACAGCAGAACTGCAAAGTATATGAAGCAAAAATTGACAGAACTGAAAGGAGAAACAGATAATTCTACAATAGTACAGGCATACCTCAATTTATTGTGTTTTGCTTTATTGTGCTTCATGGATATTGCATTTTTTACAAATTGAAGCTTTGCGGCAAGCCTGCGTTGAGCGTGTCTATCAGTGTCACTTTTCCAACACCACTTGCTCACTTCATGTTTGTGTCACATTTTGGCAATTCTTGCAATATTTCAAGCTATTTCATTATGATTATATTTGTTATGGTGACTGGTGATCTTTGAGGTTACTGTTGAAAAAAGGTAATGACTAACTAAAGACTCAGATGATGGTTAGAATTTTTTAGCAGTAAAGTATTTTTAATTAAAAACAAAACAAAACTACTGCATTTCTGGCTTAGAAAGCCCTAGAATACAAGCCCCATTAGGGGCTTCTTCACCAGAGTATCCCAGGGCCTAGAACAGTGCCTGGACACTATAGGCTCATGTTAAATATTTGTTCAATGAAAACTGGTCATTTGGGCAGAAACAGATAGTAAGAAGGGGGAATACATTTAGAAGCAAAATGTTGAGTTCATTTTCATGCATTTGATCCTTCTTGACTGTCAATAAGACGTTGGACTGGAGATGCATTGTGAATATAGACTACAATGTAGGTGAGGAATAGAGGAGTTTTAAATTTATGGTTCATTCTGGACAAAGGTGATCACTGAAGTCAGAGGTGGTATGGTCATTGAGATACTGAATATAAAAGGAGAGGACTAGAAGGAAGGAAAAGCTGAAAGGGTAAAGACAATAAAAAAAGTAGAGTGGGTGGAGTATCATGCATTATGGAAGCCAAGGGAGAAAAGAATTTCAGGGATTAGTCAAGGGAAAAAGGGAAGAGAGTTAACCTACTATTCATTTATTCAATGATTTTTTTAAAAATAAATTTATTTATTTATTTACTTATGGCTGCGTTGGGTCTTTGTTGCTATGCGCAGGCTTTCTCTAGTTGCGGTGAGCAGGGGCTACTCTCTGTTGCGGTGCGCAGGCTTCTCATTGCGGTGGCTTCTCTTGTTGCGGAGCATGGGCTCTAGGCATGCGGGCTTCAGTAGTTGTGGCTTGTGGGCTCTAGAGCTCAGGCTCAGTAGTTGTGGCGCACGGGCTTAGTTGCTCCGCAGCATGTGGGATCTTCATGGACCAGGACTCGAACCCATGTCCCCTGCACTGGCAGGCGGATTCTTAACCACTGTGCCACCAGGAAAGCCCCTATTCAATGATTTTTAATTGAGCACCCACTATGGTCCAGGTACTGTTCCAACACTGTACAGAACAAAGACCCCCATCCCCACAGAGCTTACACTCTTGGGAGGCTTACACTGTAGAGGTGTGTGGCTTTATATACATTGGGGTGGGTTTTTTTTGGGGGGGGGGTTTTGTTGTTGTTGTTTGTTTTTGCCATGCCGCGTGGCTTGCGGATCTTAGCTCCCCAGCCCAGGCCACGGCAGTGGAAGTGCCGAGTGCTAACCACTGGACCACCAGGGAAATCCCGGGGTGGGTTTTTAAAAATGTGTACAGTAACACTTTGGAATCAGTGGTATTTCTGCTTTACATTTGCAGAAATGATAGTTGGGGGAGATTAAGAAGCTAATTCTAAGAATTCTAATTTGGTTCTGCTTGCTTCCAAAGCCCTGTTGTGTTCAGAACTCTAAGCTGCCTCCGAGCTGTAATCACCACTTTTCTGCTTTAGATACTAATTATATGCTGATGGTTCCAAAATCTGTGTGTCCATTCTAGATTTTCCTCCTGGGTTCCTGACCCACTGATTCATTGGCTTCTCAGAAGTTTTCTCCTGGATGCCACACAGGTACGTCAAATATAATGTGTCTGAAGTGGAATTCACCACCTCCTCCCCCTCACCGCCACTCTTTCGGTCCCACTACCCAGCTTAGGCAGTTGTCCGAGCTAGAAACTTGGGTGTCATCCTTAATGCTTTCTGTTTTCCCTCACACCTTCCATTCAGGACAGCACCGATTCTCCCTGTTTTTGCTTCTTTAATATACTTTAAAATGTCTCCAGTCCCAGTAACTCACTGTCAGTGATGAGGCCCTCACTGTCTCCATCATAGATTCTGCTGTAGTTTCCTAAGCAATATCCCAGCTTTCAGCCTTGCACCCTTTAGTCTGTTCTCCATAAAGCTGTCAGAGCAGTCTTTTAAAAAGATAAATCTAATTATGTCATTCTCCTGCTTTAACCCCCTCCGGGGTTCCCCACTGCCTTCAGGAGAAAGTCCAAGCTTCTTAGCGTGGGATACATGGCCCTCTGTGGTTTGACCGCTGCTTCCCCAGCTTCATCGTTTACTGTCTGTATTCTGGGCTTCAGTCATATGGTGCATCCATGAACACATCATAGCTTCTCTCACCTCCTGTCCTTTGTACATGCTTCAGCCTCAATCTGAAAAGCTCTTCCTTCTTCTTTTAGTCTAGTTATCTCAAATTGTCTTTCAGGCCTCACCTTAGAAGCTGCTTCCTTCAGGAAGTTTCCTTACCCATCCCACCCCCCTCAGGTTGTGCTCTTCTCATGAGGTCCCACGGCACCCACACTTACCCTTGTTGTGTAATTAATACATTTAATCGACACCACACACTAGTCAAGGGCAGGGGCTCTGTTCTCATTATTGTATTCTAACCACCTAGCGTGGTGCTTGGCCCATCATAGGGGCTCAGTTAAAGAGCAGTAAATACTAGAGAATGGAAGAGACAAAATACAGTAAAGATGAGGAGTCATTGAAAAGAGAGAGGAACGTGAGGTGATTTTTACCACATGGTCTCACATATTTTTAAAGCGAGGGGCAAGATTATCTACTGAGACCAAGGGAATGCAGGAAGTAGTAGAGATTTAAAAAGGAAAGGGAAGCGATGGAGTATCTGCTGCCAACTCCTTATTGGGTAGTTGCAGAACAGGAACTTCTGTTTCAGGAATTCAAGATGTTGCAGGATGTGGCTGTGAATGAATCGCAAAAGGATGCTGGGCCTCAGGTCCACACTCAGTGGAATCCCTGCATGGCAGAGACACTAGAGGAAGAGACAGAGCTGGTCTCACCGAGCAGGGGCTCTGTCCTCTAACTTAGACTCTATACACCCCGAATTCTCTGAGTTTCGGTTGAAAAGCAAAAAACAAGAAAAGGTTTTAAAGAGCTCAGTGGAATTGGAGGATTAAGGATTCCCAATGGCTTTGACTCTTGGAGACAAGATAAGATGCTTCTGCTCTTTGTTGAAGGGCGTCTAGCCTAATCTGTGGAGTTGACAACTCCTTGCCTCTCCCTGAGCTTGGTTCCTGTTAGAAACCAAGAGATGACGAAAAACTCAACTCATCTTCAGATCTTTGGACCTACTCTCCCACCCTCCAAACCTACCCTTCCTTCTCTGACCCCTGTCTTCATAAACAGCACCGTATCCCACCCATTGCCTAAGCCAGAAAACTGAAAGTCATTCTTGACTCCTTTCTTCCCCCACCTGCAGTTACCATGTTTCATTGATTCAGGTTCTCCCATACCGGACAGTGCTCACCTTATTCCAGCACTGGCCACACTATCTTCTTGTCCATTTACACATGTATCTCCCTTCATTGAACTGTAAGTTCTTTGAGGGCAGGGATGTTCACCTTTGTATTGCCAGTACCTAGTACAGTGTCTGGAATATGGTGGGTGCTTAGTTAATGTAAGTTAGGTGAACACATCAGTGAGTGATATGAAATAACAATGCCCTTTTCCCAGAAGCTCTGAGTTCAGCTGGATTGGATTGTAGAGGAGGACTCATCTCTGATCAAGCCTATGTTTCAGATACTGTACCCTTCTCCAGACATCCTCTGAGGCAAAGAGTTCCTTAAATTACTCCCTATTCCTTTCACCTATGGAACTGGATGAAAATGTTGAGCAGAGAATGCCATTCATCTCTGCAGGGAATGCTGTGTAGGACTAAGGACTGGGTGCTTTGCCATACCTATGCCTGTGGTAAAGGTTGACCCTAATGATTCTTACAGAGAGGACTCCTTTTAGCACTATTTCTAAACAAATTTTTGTTTCCTCTTTCTTAGCCCCCTTCCTATTCTTCTTGTATCATCTTCACTTTGTTCTAGAACTAAAATGAAATGATAATATGTATCTGTATCAGTCAGGATCCAGTCAGGAGACAAAAACTATACCAATAGTTTAAACAAGGGACATTTAATATAAAGAATATTTAACCGGTAAAGGTAGCTAACTACTAAAAGGATCTAAAGAAAACACTAAGGAGTGTAGAAATAGATAACGCAGGAAGCCATCTTACCTCTAGGACTAAGGAGGAGTAAATAAGGAAGGAACCACAAATTTAGAAGAGGGCTCCCCCCCACCCCAAAGCAGGGATTAAGACTTTTTTGGATGGGTTGTGGTTGCCAAAGAAACACAGCCTGCTGGTGTAAAGAAATTTGTCACAGGGCATGTCTGTCAGCACGGCCTGCCAAATGACAGAGAAATTCACTGAAGGGTGCAGGCAGGCTAGAGGTAATCCATAGGAAAGGCCTGCTGGGTAGTGGAAAAACTCACTGGAGGGTTGGGTAGGCCAGAGCTGGTTGGTCTACCCCATCAAGCCTCCCTTATGTTGATTTGGGGGCCCCACCAAAAGACAAAACAGCTCAAAAGTACCAAGAGAAACCCCTTTCTCTTTGTGTGGCTTACAGTGTTCCTCCAGCACCCTCTATTGACAAAGCCAGCCAACAAAAGGGAACTGTTTCCAGGGTCCAGCTCCAGTATCACAAGTAGGGCAAAGAGGACAATAAGGGCATGTATACTGTGATCCCATTTTTGTATCAAAAAAATTTATGCCCAGAAATAAGACTGGGAGAATATATAACAAAATATTGGGTATCTTTAGTTTCTTCTCTGTGCTCTTCTCTACTCTTGGTTTTTCCTATAATGAGCATGTAGTATTTTTATGATCAAAAATAGAAAAAGTGGGAACTCCCCTGGCAGTCCAGTGGTTGACTCTGCACTTCCAATGCAGTCGGCGCGGGTTGCAGGGGGCACAGGTTTGATCCCTGGTCGGAAAATTAGGATCCTGCATGCCACGAGGCGCAGCCAAAAAAAAAAAAGTGTTTCTCTGTAATTTTATTTTATTTTTGGCTGCGCTATGTGTGACATGTGGGATCTTAGTTCCCCGACCAGGGATCAAACCTGCACCCACCGCAGTGGAAGCGCAGTCTTAACCACTGCTCAGAGTCTTAACCACGGGACCAGCAGGGAAGTCTGTTTCTCTGTAATTTTGAAATATTATTCCTTTAAAATTATGGGGGAAAACTGATCATGAAACATATTAAGGTTTGGATCTTCTTTTAAAATTATGTATTTCTACTTGAGATGCTACCTCTTGATCCCTGTCATGACAGACAGGCAAATTAGCACAATTTATACTTAACTCCCACTACCTCTCCTCCTCTATTCTACAAAAATAATTTCTAATTGTTTAATGTCAGTTCCATATTTAAATTTATTCAACACTCCTCATCCATTGTTTTACAATGTTCTCTGAGGTCCTGAGTGTTTATTTTCACTCATTTCTTCACTGGCTATATCTCATTGCCCAGCAGTTCTTTTCAAAAAGGGCTGCCTGTCATACTCCCTGAGTTTTTACCTACTTGAGAACATTTGCCTGTTTTAATATGAGGGAACAGTTTGCCAGGTAAAAAATGATCAAGTCACACTTTGTGTCTCTTCAGAACTTTACAGGCATTACTATACTCTGGCATGAGTGTAACATGGAGGAGTATAAACTCAGCCTGAAATTCCCTCTTGCCCATCACTTGCTCATCTGCCTCAGATCTTCATATGTTCATTTATTCCTGAAATTTAGTTACTTCACCAGGCTATGCCTTGGTGTGGACTGTTCTATATCAACTTTCTATGGACTACACTGTATCCTTCCAATAGATTCAAGTCTTTATTTCAGCCACATTTCCTTCTGTTATGTTTGAATGGGTTTTTTTTCCTTCTGTTTGTTCTTTTCTCTTCTTTAGGAACACTAATTATGTATATATTTGAATATCTTTCTGTAGCAACTTGTTTTCTCTATAATCATATTAATATCCACTGCATTCTGTGTCATCTCCCCAGGCCTCATCTTGTCCCGTAGTGATTATTTTTCTTTTTTCTTTGATGAGTTTCATCTACGTAATGCATTTAGTTTTCCCTTCCACTTCTTTCCTTCAGCTCTGCCAGATTACTTCTCACTTCTTTTTTTTTTTTCTCACTTCTTTTTATTCTTTTATAATCTACACTCTATTTTGAGCTCTTATATGTCTTCTTTGAGTTTTCATTTAAACAGTGGTTTTGTCTATAATTTCTTTGAGATAGTGGAGAGCTCTGCTGGATGCGTCCTATTAATTCCTTTGCTGTTCCTCTTGGGTGTATGCTCCTAATCCCTCTGTTACTCATGTTGCTTTCTTTCCTAAAGCAACAACCCCCTGTTTTCAAGCACACATCCCACAAAGTTACCTGAATGATTACTACTCAACAGTGCATGAAGCAGGTTCTCTATGAAAGAGGGAAGAGGCAGAGGGAATTGAGCAAGGGCACCTCAAAGCCTTCATACAGATCTGCTGCCACAAACACCTTCTTATCAAATCTACAGGCATTATCTCCCTTCAGCTTTTGGTTTCCAGGAGATCAACATGGCACAGAAAAAGCCCTGTAGATCACTGGACTTTCGTAGCACAGTCTGACAGTCACACTCATCTCCTTTCTTCATCTTGCTCCATGGCTGCCAGTGTTCCTCAGCCAGGTACCAGGTGGAAGACAACCTAAATGATCTGCCGGCACCGTTTCTTCTTTAGCATCTTCCCCTGCCACTCTGATATGTCAGACTAGATCTCTATGGGACAGTCCCTGCTTCTGTCACCTGCCTCCCCGCCATGGCTCTAGATCTCTTCACTCTAATTAGAAGATCACTGACCATGCCTTTCAGGATATGAGACTTTGGGAGACATCTGTATATGACCCTTTTTTTGAAGATGGAGTTTACCTCATTTGTCATTCTTTTAACTGTTTTCAGTGGGTTTTGAGAAATGCCTTTTCCATCTTTTAAACTGTTTCTAAATTTTGAACACTATATATCAAACAAACCCCCCAAAAAATCACTTTAAGGGAAAATTATGACAAAGCCAATTCTTTCCAGTATTTTATTTGAATGTTAAATAAATAAAATCCAGCCTAGATATGGAGGTTTGTGGTAGGGACACATTACTTAATGATAATTCTTGGGCATAAAGGGTAATGATTAATGATAATAGTAGTAATAGTAACAGCAGCTGACACTTACATAGTGCTTTCTATATGCCAAGCATGGTTCTAAATGTTTTACATATATTTAATTCTCATAACAACTCTATGAGGTAAATACTATTATTATCTCCATTTTAGAGATGAGGAAACAGGCACAGAGAGTTGCAGCAACTTGCCTAACGTCACACAGTCAGTAAGTGATGGAGATAGGATTCAAACCCAGGCATTTTGTCCGACAGTCAGTTAAGAATCCACACTCTTAATCTCTATGCTGTGTTTCCTCTTATTCATTGCAAAAAGATTACTGACTAGAGCATTCCAATCCCCCGGGCCAAGGTGAAATGGCTCTCTCAAGGAGCTCAGAAATGTGTTTTTGTGACTGGGCAAGGTCAGGGATTTGATGATATGAACACTCAAAAGCAATAAACTCATCTGTCTTCCAGTTGCAGGAGGATACAAAATTGCCATACAAAGGAGGCAGTTCCACCAGAATACCAGAAAGAAAAATGCCAGGTCTGAGAAAGGGAGAATTGATTTCTATTAAAATGGCAGCCAAGCATTTTTATTCTGAGGCATAGTTTCATATTTGTTTAACTGTCATGATATATTGGGAGGAATGGTTAGTGGATCCGTTATTAATTTATCATATCTCAACTCCAAATCTACCCTTCTTTGCTTTGCTTAAGTTACTGGATCTGGACGATTTCTCCTTTGCCAACTGGTACAACATTTAGATTTTGTCAATAGAGGATGCTGGAGGGAAATACAAGGCCATAGGAAAAGGAAGGAACTTCTTTTCCTGGTGCTGGTGTGCTATTTTATCTTATTTATTGGTGTGGCTGCCAGCAGACCAACTTGTGGGAGGCCTGGTGGCAATCACTCTAGTGAGTTGCTTCCTGTGAGCCCATTCTGGCCTGGCCTCAGGGCCCAGCAGGTTCCTACCCCCATCAAACAGGCCACTTCCAGCTCCAGACTGCCCACCTCCAGTGAATTCTTCCACCACCCTACAGGCCACCCACACACACCAGCTCCAGCCTGCACCCTGGCAAGTTTCTTCTCCACCAATAGGGTGTGTGTTCCTGTGGTAGCCACAATCCCTCTGAAAAACGTCTGAATCTCAGCTCCAGAAGGGAAGAGTCTTCTTCCAAGTTCCTTGTTCCTCCCTCTGAGACTTCCCAGTGTAGGAAAGAGGTGAAAATTTGTATTTTAGGAATCATAGAATGTTCTACTTATTATTTCAGATTCTGAGACCAAAAATAAGATGAAAGATTGGAAGACAAAGATGGAAATTTCTGAAGAAAAAGATTCAGCAAGGGCTGTATCAGAAAGACTCCAAAGACAGATCTCCCAAGAATGTGGGTTAGTTGAAACTGGTGATCCTCAGGACAGGTTATTGAGGTATTGGGTAAGCCCCTTAGAGGATGCAGTGGGATATCCCCCTTCCCAAGAGAGAGGTATCAGGGAAGTGAATCTGATCCCCAAGAAAGCCATTGCAGGAGAGAGAGTCCATGGATGTAAGGAAAGAGAAAAAATACTTTCTGCAGGAGAAAGACCCCACAGATATGAAGTCTGTGGCCAGAGCTTCAAACAGAAGTCAGAAGTAACTGAACATCAGAAAACTGGTAATATAAAGAAAACCTATGAATGTAAGGAATGTGGAAAAAATTTCAGTCGGAGCTCAAACCTGATCGTACATCAGAGAATTCATACAGGAAAGAAACCATATGTATGTAGTGAATGTGGAAAAGACTTTAATCAAAGTTCAAATCTTATTATACATCAGAGAATTCATACAGGAAAGAAACCTTATATATGTCATGAATGTGGAAAAGACTTCAATCAGAGCTCTAATCTGGCCCGACATAAGAGAATACATAATGACGAGAATCCCTATGAATGTAAAGACTGTGGAAAGGCCTTCAAGGGAAGCTCGAAACTTGTCCTGCACCAGAGAATTCACAGTGGAGGGAAGCCATATGTATGTGATGAGTGTGGGAAGGCCTTCAATCAAAGTTCAGATCTTATTATCCATCACAGAATTCACACTGGGGAGAAACCCTATGAATGTTATGAATGTGGACAAACCTTCAGTCAGAGTTCACACCTTGTCACACATCAGAGAATTCATACTGGAGAGAAACCCTTCAAGTGCAACACCTGTGAAAAGGCCTTCAGGCAGCGTTCACGCCTCACAGAACACCAGAGACTCCACAGTGGGGAGAGACCCCGTGAATGTCACAAATGTGGGAAATCCTTCAGTGGGCGCACAGCCTTTCTTAAACATCAGAGACTACATACTGTAAAGGAACTTGAATGTGAAAAAGCCTGCAATTCTGACTTAGCTCTTATCCAACAACAGAGAATTCACAGGGAAGAAAAACCTTATGAATGTACTGAGTGTGGAAAAACCTTCCGAGGAAGTTCAGATCTAATTCGGCATTGGATAACTCACACTGGAGAGAAACCCTATGAATGTAATGAATGTGGGAAAGCCTTTAGCCAGAGGTCACACCTTGTTACACATCAGAAAATTCACACTGGAGAGAAACCCTATCAGTGCAATGAATGTGGGAAAGCCTTCCGGCAGCGTTCACTCCTTGTCCAGCATCAGAGAATCCACAGTGGTGAGAAACCCTATGAATGTAAGGAATGCGGAAAAGCCTTCATCTGGCGCACGGCTTTTCTCAAACATCAGAGACTTCATACTGGAGAGAAACTTGTGGAAGTTGAGAAAACATTTAGCAAGGAAGAGTTGCTTAGAGAAGAGCGGAGAATTCGCCAAGAAGTGAAAGCTTATCAGTGCAATCAGTGTGGTAGAACTTTCCGAGGCAGCTCAGACCTCATCCGACATCAGGTAACTCATTCAGGAGAGAAACCCTATGAATGTAAAGAATGTGGGAAAACTTTCAATCAGAGCTCAGACCTTATGAGACATCACAGAATTCATAGTGGAGAAAAACCTTATATGTGCAATAAATGTGGGAAATCTTTCAGGGGCAGCTCAGATCTCATTAAACACCACCGTGTTCATACTAGAGAGAAACCCTATGAATGCCCTGAATGTGGGAAGGCCTTCAGTCAGAACT
Organism: Phocoena phocoena; assembly: GCF_963924675.1. Lineage (NCBI taxonomy): Eukaryota > Metazoa > Chordata > Mammalia > Artiodactyla > Phocoenidae > Phocoena > Phocoena phocoena. Next base: position 50,156,827 of record NC_089237.1, read on the forward strand.
CACACCTTGTTAGTCACCAGAGAATTCACACTGGAGAGAAACCCTTTGAATGTAGCAACTGTGGGAAGGCCTTCAGTGGGCGCACAGCTTTTCTTAAACATCAGAAACTTCATACTGGAAAGGAGCTTGGGGAACACAAGAGAGTCCACAAACAGGACTTATTCTAATAGGTAACAGAGACCTAATGAACATAGGAAAAGCCTGATGGAGGCCACATCATATTGCACAATAGAAGGTTTTTATTGCTGAAAACTCTTTGAAGGTAGGAAAACATTAGAAGAGCCTACTGGATGGAAAACATATAAGTGTAATGTGGGAAAGCTCTTGGACATAATCGCCTTTTTTCTGCCTCAGAGTTGACACTGGAGTATGGTCCCCAGGATAAAATTAATTAAGAATGTTTTACGGGACTTCCATTGTTAATAAAATCATTAGAAATCACTTTGTCACCAACCCCCAAACTAAATTCTTCATGGAAGGAGCCATTTCAATCTCGACTACCTAGTCCAGTGACAAGTATAAATCTGTTTTAGGTACTTTAGAGTGATTAAATCTTTGTCTGGGATGAGTTCTTCCCGTTAGATATATATTTTATACATATTCCCCTTTTATCTCCTTATAAAAATATGCTTATGCATATGTGATAATACTAATTAGAATGATCCATTAATTCAGGGGTCCCCAACCTCCAGGCCATGGACGGGTACTGGGCCGAGGCCTGTAAGGAACCAGACCGCACAGCAGGAGGTGAGCATCAGGCGAGTGATCGAAGCTTCATCTGCTGCTCCCCATCACTCGCATTACTTCCTGAACCATCCTCCTCACCCTCCACCCCTGATCCATGGATAAACTGTTTTCCACGAAACCAGTCCCTGGTGCCAAGAAGGTTGGGGACCACCGCATTAATTTAGAGGAAACAAAAAAATAATAGAAATGACTTGAAAACAGGAGAGCTGAAGGCCAGGACACAAGAACCAAGTGAGGTATTCCCCAGAAAAGAATGGTGATGATTAGGAGTATCAGGAAATGAAAGAGCAAAGAAAGGACAGTGGGTGTTGGGAATAGGATTAGACTGAGCACCAGGGAAGAGCATTTAGGTGACCTGAGTTGCTGGGAATTAGAAGAAAGCAACAACTGTGAAAGGTCAGGTGATTACAGGAGAGTAGTTTTATCTTGAACCAGGGCTTTGTAATTATTTGAGAACTGGAGAGTCTAAGTAGAACTCTGAAAGAGATCAGTGGGGGTTGCCTTCAAGATGGCAGAGAAGTAAGACGTGGAGATCACCTTCCTCCCCACAAATACATCAAAACTACATCTACATGTGGAACAACTCCTACAGAACATCTACTGAACGCTGGCAGAAGGCCTCAGACTTCCCAAAAGACGCCCTCAGGTGACCTGCACACAGAGGTGGGGCCAAATCCAAAGCTGAACCCCAGGAGTTGTGTGAACAAAGAAGAGAAAGGGAAATCCCTCCCAGCAGCCTCAGGAGCAGCAGATTAAATCTCCACAATCAAATTGATGTACCCTACATCTCTGGAATATCTGAATAGACAACAAATCATCCCAAAATTGAGGTGGTAGACTTTGGGAGCAACTGTACACTTGGGGTTTGCTTTCTGCATCCAATTTGTTTCTGGTTTTATGTTAATCTTAGTTTAGTATTTAGAGCTTATTATCATTGGTACATTTGTTTATTGATTTGGTTGCCCTCTTCCTTTTTTTATTTTATATATATATATTTTTTTCCTTTTTCTCTTTCTGTGAGTGTGTATATGTATGCATCTTTGTGTGATTTTGTCTGTATAGCTTTGCTTTTGCCATTTGTCCTAGGGTCCTAGAGTTCTGACTGTCTGGGTTTTCTTATTTGTTTTGTTTTGTTTCTTTTGTATAGTTTTTAGCACTTTTATCATTGGTGGATTTGTTTTTTGGTTTGGTTGTTCTCTTCTTTCCTTCTCTTTTTTTTAATTACTTTTAAAATTTTTTATTTTTAATAATTTTTTCCATTTTAATAACTTTATTTTATCCTTCCTTCCCTCCTTCCTGCTTTCCTCCCTCCCTTCCTCCCCTTCCTCCCTCCCTCCCTTCCTTCCTTTCTTTCTTTTTCTCCCTTTTCTTCTGAGCTATGTGGCTGACAGGGTCTTGGTGCTCTGGCCGGGTGTCAGGCTTGAGCCTCAGAGGTGGGATAGCCAAGTTCAGGACATTGGTCCACCAGAGACCTCCAGCCCCCACATAATAGCAAATGGCAAAAGCTCTCCCAGAGATCTCCATCTCAACGCTAAGACCCAGCTCCATGCAACGACCAGCAAGCTACAGTGCTGGACACCCTATGCCAAACAACTAGCAAGACAGGAACACAGCCCCACTCATTAGCAGTGAGGCTGCCTAAAATCATAATAAGTTCACAGACACCCCAAAACACACGACCGGACGTGGTTCTGCCCACCAGAAAGACAAGATCCAGCCACATCCACCAGAACACAGGCACCAGTCCCCTCCACCAGGAAGACTACACAACCCACTGAACCAACCTTACCCACTGGGAGCAGAAACCAAAAACAATGGGAACTACGAACCTGCAGCCTGTGAAACGGAGACCCCAAACACAGTAAGTTAAGCAAAATGAGAAGAGAGAGAAATACACAGCAGATGAAGGAGCAAGGTAAAAACCCACCAGACGAAACAAATGAAGAGGAAATAGGCAGTCTACCTGAAAAAGAATTCAGAGTAATGATAGTAAAGATGATCCAAAATCTTGGAAATAGAATGGAGAAAATACAAGAAATGTTTAACAAGGGCCTAGAAGAACTAAGGAGGAAACAAACAATGATGAACAACACAATAAATGAAATTTAAAATTCTCTAGAAGGAATCAATAGGAGAATAACTGAGGCAGAAGAACGGATAAGTTACCTGGAAGATAAACTAGTGGAAATAACGAATGCAGAGCAGAATAGAGAAAAAAGAATGAAAAGAAATGAGGACGATCTCAAAGCCCTCTGGGACAACATAAAACTCACCAACATTTGATTTAGAGAGGTCCCAGAAGAAGAAGAGAAAAAAAAAGGGACTGAGAAAATATTTGAAGAGATTATAGTTGAAAACTTCCCTACTATGGGTAAGGAAATAGTCAAGTCCAGGAAGCGCAGAGAGTACCATACAGGATAAATCCAAGGAGAAACACGCCAAGACACATATTAATCAAACTATCAAAAATTAAATACAAAGAAAAAATATTAAAAGCAGCAAGGGAAAAGCAACAATTAACATACAAAGGAATCCCCATAAGGTTAACAGCTGATCTTTCAACAGAAACTCTGCAAGCCAGAAGGGAGTGGCAGGACATATTTAAAGTGATGAAAGGGAAAAACCTACAACCCAGATTACTGTACCCAGCAGGGATCTCATTCACATTCAATGGAGAAATTAAAACCTTTACAGACAAGCAAAAGCTAAGAGAATTCAGCACCACCAAACCAGCTTTACAACAAATGCTAAAGGAACTTCTCTAGGCAGGAAACACGAGAGAAGGAAAAGACCTACAATAACAAACCCAAAACAATTAAGAAAATGGTAACAGGAACATACATATCAATAACTACCTTAAATATAAATGGATTAAATGCTCCAACCGAAGACATAGACTGGCTGAATGGATACAAAAACAAGACCCGTATATATGCTGTCTACAAGAGACCCACTTCAGACCTAGGGACACATACAGACTGAAAGTGAGGGGATGGAAAAAGATATTCCATGCAAATGGAGATCAAAAGAAAGCTGGAGTAGCAATTCTCATATCAGACAAAACAGACTTTAAAATAAAGAGTATTACAAGAGACAAAGAAGGACACTACATAATGATCAAGGGAATCCAAGAAGAAGATATAACAATTGTAAATATTTATGCACCCAACATAGGAGCACCTCAATACATAAGGCAAATGCTAACAGCTATAAAAGGGGAAATTGACAGTAACACAATCATAGTAGGGGACTTTAACACCCCACTTTCACCAAGGATAGGTCATCCAAAATGAAAATAAATAAGGAAACACAAGCTTTAAATGATACATTAAACAAGATGGACTTAATTGATATTTATAGGACATTCCATCCAAAAACAGCAGATTATACTTTCTTCTCAAGTGTGCAAGAACATTCTCCTGGATAGATCATATCTTGGGTCACAAATCAAACCTTGGTAAATTTAAGAAAACTGAGATCATATCAAGTATCTTTTCTGACCACAACGCTATGCGACTAGATATCAATTACAGGAAAAAGTCTGTAAAAAATACAAGCACATGGAGGCTAAAAAATACACTACTAAATAACCAAGAGATCACTGAAGAAACCAAAGAGGAAATAAAAAACTACCCAGAAACAAATGACAATGAAAACACGACGACCCAAAACCTATGGGATGCAGCAAAAGCAGTTCTAAGAGGGAAGTTTATAGCAATACAGTCCTACCTCAAGAAACAAGAAACATCTCAAATAAACAACCTAACCTTACACCTAAAGGAACTAGAGAAAGAATTTTAAAAACCCAAAGTGAGCAGAAGGAAAGAAATCATAAAGATCAGATCAGAAATAAATGAAAAAGACATGAAGGAAATGATAGCAAAGATCAATAAAACTAAAAGCTGGTTCTCTGAGAAGATAAACAAAATTGATAAACCATTAGCCAGACTCTTCAGGAAAAAAAGGGAGAAGACTCAAATCAATAGAATTAGAAATGAAAAGAGAGAAGTAACAACTGACACTGCAGAAATATGAAGGATCATGAGAGATTACTACAAGCAACTCTATGCCAATAAAATGGACAACTGCAGAAATATGAAGGATCATGAGAGATTACTACAAGCAACTCTATGCCAATAAAATGGACAACCTGGAAGAAATGGACAAATTCTTAGAAAGGCACAACCTTCTGAGACTGAACCAGGAAGAAATAGAAAATATAAACAGACCAATCACAAGCACTGAAATTGAAACTGTGATTAAAAATCTTCCAACAGGGGATTCCCTGGTGGCGCAGTGGTTGAGAGTCCGCCTGCCGATGCAGGGGACACGGGTTTGTGCCCCGGTCCGGGAGGATCCCACATGCCACGGAGCGGCTGGGCCCGTGAGCCATGGCCGCTGAGCCTGTGCGTCCGGAGCCTGTGCTCCACAGCGGGAGGGGCCACAGCAGTGAGAGGCCCGCATACGGCCAAAAAAAACAAAAAGAAAAAAAAAATCTTCCAATAAACAAAAGCCCAGGACCACATGGCTTCACAGGTGAATTCTATCAAATACTTAGAGAAGAGCTAATATCTATCCTTCTCAAACTCTTCCAAAATATAGCAGAGGGAGGAACACTCCCAAACTCATTCTATGAGGCCACCATCAATCACCCTGATACCAAAACCAGACAAAGATGCCACAATAAAAGAAAACTACAGGCCAATATCACTGATGAACATAGATGCAAAAATCCTCAACAAAATACTAGCAAAAAGAATCCAACAGCACATTAAAAGGATCATACACCATGATCAAGCAGGGTTTATCCCAGGAATGCAAGGATTCTTCAATATACGCAAATCAATGTGATAAACAATATTAACAAATTGGAGGAGAAAAACCATGTGATCATCTCAACAGATGCAGAAAAAGCTTTCGACGAAGTTCAACACCCATTTATGATAAAAAACTCTCCAGAAAGTAGGCATAGAGGGAGCTTACCTCAACATAATAAAGGCCATATATGACAAACCCACAGCCAACATCATTCTCAATGGTGAAAAACTGAAACCATTTCCACTAAGATCAGGAACAAGACAAGGTTGCCCACTCTCACCACTATTATTCAACATAGTTTTGGAAGTTTTAGCCACAGCAATCAGAGAAAAAAAAGAAATAAAAGGAATCCAAATCGGAAAAGAAGAAGTAAAACTGTCACTGTTTGCAGATGACATGATACTATACACAGAGAATCTTAAAGATGCTACCAGAAAACTACTAGAGGTAATCAATGAATTTGGTAAAGTTGCAGGATACAAAATTAATCTTTTTTTTTTTTGCGGTACGCGGGCCTCTCACTGTTGTGGCCTCCCCTGTTGCAGAGCACAGGCTCCAGACACGCAGGCTCAGCAGCCATGGCTCATGGGCCCAGCCACTCCACAGCATGTGGGATCTTCCCGGACCGGGGCACAAACCCGTATCCCCTGCATTGGCAGGCAGACTCTCAACCACTGCGCCACCAGGGAAGCCTGCACAGAAATCTCTTGCATTCCTATACACTAATGATGAAAACTCTGAAAGTGAAATTGAGGAAACATTCCCATTTACCATTGCAACAAAAAGAATAAAATACCTAGGAATAAACCTACCTAAGGAGACAAAAGACCTGTATGCAGAAAACCATAAGACACTGTTGAAAAAAATTAAAGATGATACAAACAGATGGAGAGAGATACCATGTTCTTGGATTGGAAGAATCAACATTGTGAAAATGACTATACTGCCCAAAGCAATCTACAGATTCAGTGCAATCCCTATCAAACTACCAATGGCATTGTTCACAGAACTAGAACAAAAAATTTCACAATTTGTATGGAAACACAAAAGACCCTGACTAGCCAAAGCAATCTTGAGAAACTAAAACGGAGCTGCAGGAATCAGGCTCCCTGACTTCAGACTATACTACAAATCAAGACAGTATGGTACTGGCACAAAAACAGAAATATAGATCAATGGAACAGGATGGAAAGCCCAGAGATAAACCCAACACATATGGTCACCTTATCTTTGATAAAGGAGGCAAGAATATACAATGGAGAAAAGACAGCCTCTTCAATAAGTGGTGCTGGGAAAACTGGACAGCTACATGTAAAAGAATGAAATTAGAACACCCCCTAACACCATACACAAAAATAAACTCAAAATGGATTAAAGACCTAAATGTAAGACCAGACACTAAAACTCTTAGAGGAAAACATAGGCAGAACACTCCATGACATAAATCACGGCAAGATCCTTTTTGACCCATCTCCTAGAGGAATGGAAATAAAAACAAAAATAAACAAATGGGACCTAATGAAACTTAAAAGCTTTTGCACAGCAAAGGAAACCATAAACAAGATGAAAAGACAACCCTCAGAATGGGAGAAAGTATTTTCAAACAAAGCAACTGACAAAGGATTAATCTCCAAAATATACAAGCAGCTCATGCAGCTCAATATCAAAAAAACAAACAACCCAATCCATAAATGGGCAGAAGACCTAAACAGACATTTCTCCAAAGAAGATATACAGATTGCCAACAAACACATGAAAGGATGCTCAACATCACTAATCATTAGAGAAATGCAAATCAAAACTACAGTGAGATATCATCTCATACCAGTAAGAATGGCCATCATCAAAAAATCTACAAACAATAAATGCTGGAGAGGGTGTGGAGAAAAGGAAACCCTCTTGCACTGTTAGTGGGAATGTAAATTGATACAGCCGCTATGGAGAACAGTATGGAGGTTCCTTAAAAAACTAAAAATAGAACTACCATATGACCCAGCAATCCCACTACTGGGCATATACCCTGAGAAAAACCATAATTCAAAAATAGTCACATACCACAATGTTCATTGCAGTTCTACTTACAATCGCCAGGACATGGAAGCAACCTAAGTGTCCATCAACAGATGAATGGATAAAGAAGATGTGGCACATATATACAATGGAATATTACTTAGCCATAAAAAGAAACGAAATTGAGTTATTTGTAGTGAGGTGGATAGACCTAGAGACTGACATACGGAGTGAAGTCAGAAAGAGAAAAACAAATACCGTATGCTAACACATATATATGGAATCTAAAAAAAAAAAATGGTTCTGAAGAACCTAGGGGCAGGACAGGAATAAAGACGCAGACATAGAGAATGGACTTGAGGACACGGGGAGGGGAAAGTGTAAGCTGGGACGAACTGAGAGAGTGGCATGGACATATATACACTACCAAATGTAAAATAGATAGCTAGTGGTAAGCAGCCACATAGCACAGGGAGATAAGCTTGGTGCTTTGTGACCACCTAGAGGGGTGGGGTAGGGAGGGTGGGAGGGAGACGCAAGAGGGAGGAGATATGGGGATATATCTATATTTATAGCTGATTCACTTTGTTATAAAGCAGAAACACACCATTGTAAAGCAATTATACTCCAATGAAGATGTTAAAAAATATTTATCAAGAACTAAAAGTTAAATTAAATAAAAAATAAATTAAAAAAATAAAAAGCTTGTGAAAATGTAAAAGGAAAAAAGAGATCAGTCATCTTTAACCTGATAACTGATATTGGTAATTAGGCCCTGCATTTATATCTGTGCATTGCATATCTGTGCAATCAAACTCAATCGTCAAATATTTCTTGTACCCTGAGCTACTGGTAGATTGTATATGAACTTACACAAATCAGCAGATAAGAAAGTTACTGAATGGGACAGTGTAAGGCCAGAATTTCGAGCTCATATCTTTCCTCAGTGGGAGTGGCTTGTGAGATGCACAGAGGGGATCAGTGGTTCTCAGCGGGGGTGATTTTGCCTCCGAGAGGACATTTGGCAGTGTCCAGAGACATTTTGGTTGTCGCAACTGAGAAGAAAATATTGGCATCTAAAGACCAGGAATGTTGCTAAATATCTTACAATACATAGGTCCTCCCCAACAAAGAATTATCTGGCCCTAAGTGTCAATAGTGCCATGGTTGAGAAACCATGCCCTTGGATATTTAGAACACGTCACCTGGGGCCACTTAAGCAAGCACTTCAGTGTGATGTGGGTGGTGGCAGTGCATCCCAAGGGGAACCCAGAGTCTGATAGAAAACTGTAGTTTGATGAACTGTTTCAGGAGAAGCAACGTGTTGTAGTTGGGGGAGCACAGATGTGGGTTTGAATCCCAGTATGACATATTGGCTTCAGGACCTGGAACAAATTATATAACCCTGATCCTTATTTTCCTAATAAAATGGTGATAAAATTATCTACTTCATGGTGTAATTGTGAGGTTTAAATGAGAAAACTGAAATTACTGTTGACACATAGAAGGATATCTAGAGCTTCAATCATGTTAAAATAGAAGATGAAGTATTTACAAGCAAAATATATAATGTGTAAGATACAGTGGAGTCCCATGGCTGGTGTAAAGAATATGACCCCCTGGGACTTCCCTGGTGGCACAGTGGTTAAGAATCCCCCTGCCAATGCAGGGGACATGGATTCAAGTTCTGGTCCGGGAAGATCCCACATGCCGTGAAGCAACTAAGCCTGTGCGCCACAACTACTGAACCTGCGCTCTAGAGCCCGAGAGCCACAATCACTGAGCCCACGTGCCACAACTACTGAAGACTGTGTGCCTAGAAGCTGTGCTCCGCAACAAGAGAAGCCACCGCAATGAGAAGCCTACGCACCACAACGAAGAGTAGCCCCTGCTCGCCACAACTAGAGAAAGCCCGCGCGCAGCAACGAAGACCCAACGCAGCCTAAAATAAATGAATAAATAATTAAATTTATTTTAAAAAAAAAAAGAATATGACCCCTTAAAGTTCAAAGCACTGGGGGCTATGGCTTCCCCAGAGGGGCATCCTGAACAGTAGTGGGATGTCTTGAAGTGGAAAAGCCCATCCACATCATCCCTGAAAGCTGGCTCCTGGGGAATTCCCTGGCAGTCCAGTGGTTAAGACTCAGTGCTTTCACTGCCCTGGGCCCAGGTTCGATTCCTGGTTGGGGAACTAAGATCTCCGCAGGCCGTGAGGTGCAGCCAAAATAAAAAGAAAGAAAGAAAGCTGGCTGCCTGCCTGTGGATGATGTGTGGCACAAGGGGTCCAGGAGCCTGCCTGCCCCCATCACCTGCCTCAAAGGTTTAAGCTCTTTAGCAACTTCACATAAATTACTGAATGGTCTTTTTATATCAGAATATCTTTAAATATATTTGAGATGCAAAAGGAATTCAAAATAGCTATCCTCAGTGATACACTTGGATTAAAAATTAAAGATACTTAAATTTTTTGAGTTATCCCAGACTCTATTCAAAACCTTTAGCTAACCAGAACACATTTGCATTCTATTTTTATAAAAGAAAGGAATTGGAAATTTATTCTGAAAAGACTTTCCCCGTCTCCTTTACCTGTATTTATAGTGCTGTACAGTGAGAGTGATGTTTTTTAGGACAAGCAGGATATTGAAAATGGACTTGAAGGTAATTTAATGCAGTGGTTTCCAACTTTTAAACACCAAAGCCCTCCCTTGTGCCCTGTGTTTCAAAAACTTTTGTTTGCCTAACTGCATTTATTAAAGAATAATTCTTTTATTTTTTGCTATTCAAATTCATGTATAACCACTAATACTTCTGATTGGTATGACATAACTAGACTTAAGTATTAAAATTCCTGTCCAATTTGTAAACCTGAGTGCCACAGAATAAGATCTACCTGTTAGGGAGTAGCCTACACTGGAACTTTGGGAAAAGAGCCTGAAGGATAAAAATTTACCTTCATGAGACCTTAAAAAGCTAAAGAACTAAACTCAGGACCAAAGCTGAGAGAGCATCAAATCTCTTTGAGGAACAGGGGTGATTGGAACATGGGTTAAGCGTTGGCTCCATGTAAAGATTTCATAGGAAGCAAGACTGCTACAACCTGGGGAGAGAGAGTGTGTGAATATAGTAGAGGAAGGGAATGTTACCCAATAATCTGCCAATTTAGTCCACTTTTCTTAATTTTTGATGCCCTTACTTAAAGAAGCCACCATCTTCATTTCGTGTTATTACCACAGCCTCCCTGCTTCCATTTCTGTACAGAGCAGCCTGAATGATCGTTCTTTAGAATAAATCTGATAGTGCCACCCCTCTCCGGACTTCTGCAGTGGTTTCCCACTAACCTGAGCCTGAAGCCCAGTCCTTAGCGGGGACACATGTCCTGATCTGGCCCCATTCACCCACTCCTTCGATAAATATTTATTGAGCTTCTAATATACCACAAGCACTGGGGGGTATGAAGAGCAGAAACAGACAGCAGTCTCTGTCCTGGAGCTTATTTATAATAGCAGAGGAGAGATTAATTAGAATCTTTTTTTTTTTTTTTTTTTTTTGCGGTACGCGGGCCTCTCACCGTTGTGGCCTCTCCCGTTGGGGAGAGCACAGGCTCCGGACGCACAGGCTCAGCGGCCATGGCTCACGGGCCTAGCCGCTCCGCGGCACGTGGGATCTTCCCGGACCGGGGCACGAACCCGTGTCCCCTGCATCGGCAGGCGGGCTCTCCACCACTGCGCCACCAGGGAAGCCCTAATTAGAATCTTAAGTTAAATTACAACCATTGGAACCGGCACAAAGGATAGGCATGATACTGCAGTGGGGACCTTTCTGCAAAGTGCTCACTTTTCTAAACCCAAAATTTACCCCTGAACTATCTGCAGTTCCCCAAGCACCTAGGCACTACCCTCTTGCCTTTCCACGAGCTGTTCCCTCTGCTAGGAAGGCTCTCTCCCTCCTTACCTAGCTCCACTATTTTTTTTGTACTTCCCGTATGTTGGGTACTGACAAGGACTTACCACCAATTTCCTCTTGCATTCTTTGGCTCAGTCTTAATTGGTGGGTACTACTGTTATCCCCGTTTTCTACACAGGAAATTAAAGTCAAGAAGGCGACGTAATTTGCCCAGAGACCCGAAACTAGTAAGTGAAGAAACTGGGATTCAAGCCCAGGACTGCCTGACTCCAAAGCCCATTTTCTTAGGCACTGAAGTACTGTCTCCCAACTCCTTCACGTTCACCTCATTCTCCCCGGTCGCCTTCCCTGACACACACCCAGTCGAAGTTGAGCGCTTCCACCCTGTTCCCACTGGCCACAGCCACCACAACACAGTAATTTTAACTTTCTAGTCACCACACTAGACGGAGCACACCCAAGACAAAGACCGGATCTGCATCTTTGCAAGCTCAGTGACTGAGGAGGAGACTGCAGCTCACGTGGGTGGAAGTGCGGCGTCCCCCTCCCCCGGGCTTGTCTAGGAAGACCGGAGGACTGGACTTGGTGGCCATCCGGTTCTTGCGCCCCGGGGGTGCGGGGCGAGGGGCGGGCTGGCCTGACTCCGAGCCTCCCCTGGCTGGCCGCGGCTCCACCCGTGACAAGTTGCTGGGGGGGGGGGGGGCGGGGAACACAATGGCCGAAGCGGCGGAGGTAGCATTAAGTGATGGGGACACTGAGGGTGGCGCTGCGGCGAGGCCCCGTAGTGGCGATGCGTGCGGCGCTGGGCTCCTGGGCTCAGGTCTCTGGCTCCGACGGTCTGGCCCAGCCGCCAGGGCCCCAGTCAGTCACGGTCCCATCCCGTGGTCTCCCGCTTGCAGCCTCAGCCCGCAGCTTTGAGGTCCTCCGGGCGGCCCACGCAGCCCAGGTAGGCAGGATGGCCCTTCCTGGCTCAGCGCCTCCCGGGCTGTTATCTACGGGAGCAGAGACCGTACGGGATGCGGCCAGGCCGGGTGCGCTGCCAGTCCACGCACAAGGCGGTCTCCGCGAGAACCGAGTGCAGGAGAGTGAAGGGGACAAGGTCATGCTGGGTAAGGAGCTTCTTCAGTGACTCCAAGAGTTATTTATGGGGACCTTGTGACCTTCGCAAAACGAAGTTTCTTCTGGGTTGGATGAGGGTCAGGTTGGTGGCTTCTTGGATTTGGAACAAGCATCACAGACCTCTGAATCCCTCTGGGATACAGAACTGTCTCTGTTCCGTTTTGAACTATTATCTAGAAAGTCAGGCTCACTGCGCCAGTGCTCGTCCCTCCCACCCCCACCCCCAAAAAATGCCTCTAGCAAATAAAATGAGACATCCTGATGCCTTGCAGTAATTCCTGCACTCAACTAAAGTAAGTTAGATTTGGTACAGTAATAAACAGAATTAAAGGTTTCTGAACAGTGATTAACATGACGAAAGTGATGCATAACTAACAGCATTGTCCAGTCTGAACTGAAGCGGGAAAATCTTGGTGTCAAGATCATTAACCAAGTAACAAAATTTAAACTATCCATTATTTATCGAGCGCTAACTCTGCCAGGTGTCATTTTAAGCACTTTACATGTATTTAATCCCCACAAAACCTCTTTTAAATGCTATTACTGTCCACATTTGACAGATGAGGAAACAAAGGCACAGAAACGTTAAGTAACTGAAGGTCACACCGCAAATAAATGGTAGAGGCAGACAAGGCAGCCTATGTCCAGAGCCCATGTTCCTAATGACTATGCTCCAGTCTCTTATGGTAATCTACTGAAATCTGGAAAGCCATGAGTGGTGCCAGGGAGAAATTACGGGAATGGAAAGAATGACATTTTTTTCTGGAAAATTAACTGGACTTCATAGTAAGCGTATTAGTTTCCTAATTACCACAAACTGAGTGGCTTAAAACAACAGAAATTTATTCCCTCACTGTTACGGAGGCTACAAGTCCAAAATCAAACTGTTGGCTGGGCCATGCTCCCTCTGAAGCCTCTAGGGAAGGATCCTTTCATGCCTCTTCCAGCTTCTGGTAGCCCTAGGGGTTCCTTGGTTTGTGGCAGCATAATTCTAATATCTGCCTCCATCTTCATATGGTTATCTTACTTCCGGTTCTCTGTCCAAATTCCCCTCTTCTTTTTTTTTTTTTTGCGGTACGCGGGCCTCTCATGGCTGCGGCCTCTCCCGCCGCGGAGCACAGGCTCCGGATGCGCAGGCTCAGCAGCCATGGCTCACGGGCGCAGCCGCTCTGCGGCATGTGGGATCCTCCCAGACCAGGGCACGAACCCGCGTCCCCTGCATCGGCAGGCAGACTCCCAACCACTGCACCACCAGGGAAGCCCTCCCTCTTCTTATAATGACACCAGTCATATTGGATTCAGGGCCCACCCTAATGACATCATCTTAACTTGATTACATCTTCAAAGACCCTATACCCAAATAAGGTCACATCCATAGGTGCCAGGTGGACATGAATTTTAGGGGGACACCATTTAATGCAGCACAGTAGGGAAAAATTATTCAAGAATAATGTAAGATTAGGAGCTTGGGGCAAGGCATTACCAGAGACAAGAATATTAGAAAAACATGTCAGTTTCAGAATGGTAAATTTAGAAATAATCTGGTTTCCAAGAGAAAATATTCACCATTTCATTTGGTTGTGAGATATAGATTTTGTTCAGGAAGTCCAGCTGGCTCTTTAGTTGGGCCTTACGCTCTGATCACCAGATTTCAGGGTCTGGTCCTACACTTTCCAGGTCCAGAAATTTTACTTTGTCAGTGTACCTATCCAGAATTATTCAGGCCAGGGAAATAGACCTACCCAAACCACAAGAAAGTGGTATAAAAAACAGGGGAAAATACAACTGCCTGATCAGAAATTGAGTGGGCTGTCAACACATTTTCTATCTAGGAAAACCTATAGAGGAAGGTAAATTCTAATCAGAAGTTTGCTTAGGGCTTCCCTGGTGGCACAGTGGTTGGGAATCCTCCTGCCAAAGCAGGGGACACGGGTTTGAGCCCTGGTCCAGGAAGATCCCACATGCCACGGAGCAACTAAGCCCATGTGCCACAACTACTGAGCCTGCGCTCTAGAGCCCGCGAGGCACAACTACTGAGCCCGCACGCCACAGCTGCTGAAGCCCATGTGCCTAGAACCCGTGCTCGGCAACAAGAGAAGCCACCCAATGAGAGGCCCACACACCACAACGAAGAGTAGGCCCCGCTCGCCGCAACTAGAGAAAAGCCCGCACGCAGCAACAAACACCCAAGGCAGCCAAAAAAAAAAAAAAGAAAAGAAAAGTTTGCTTAGTGGGCATGGAAACAAAGCAAGGGCATTGTCAGGTAATATTAATGCAGATGTCATCCTGCTCTGATCACTTGGTATATCTACATGCTCTTGGGAGGAGGGCAGGTGTCTACCAAGGGGACAGAGAATATCCCCATGAGCTGGAGTGAGCACCCTCCCCTGAACCAGTGCTGGAGGCACAGGCACATTTTTGCTCTCTGAGTCCCTCTTTTCTAGATGTAGAAACCTAGTGTTTCTTCATGTCAGGTTTAAGATAATTGATTAAGTTCCCCTGTCTTGATTATTATAATCATACTCCATCCAGTGCTCCTCTGAAACCAGGTCCTGGTAACCATGATTGGACTTAGGAATTCCAGGATTTCCTTACCTCTTTGAGTTATTTCTGCATGTGGGTAATTTCAGCCATTATATGTTGATACTTGCTGGTTTATTATTAAAGAGTAATCTCTTCCAAGTTCTATTGGCATCTTTACTTTGCTCCTTTGAAGGGATAGCAAGCCCACCCATCCTTCCTTTACCTCCACTACTCTCTATACTTCCCCACAGACTTATGTAATCCAGCACAGTGCTGTGTTCTTACTGGGCCCAGAGACAGCCTCTGCATTTAAAGTGGTGCTTTGAGGCAATTACTTTTCAGTCCTTCATGGTTGACAGTTGAGATAAAACTACTTGCCATTCTTCTCCCTATTTATTGGGTATATCCACTAAATGGCCAAGAAGATGAAACTGTAACTAAGGGTCTCACCTCTCAGGCAAAAATATGTCATAAACAACTCTTGAAGTATCAAGGCTGCTCACCATGATCCATCTAACTGCCCTTCTCACCTCCAGAGGTGGGCTCCCAGCAACTGTGTGACACCCCCTAGCCCCTACCACCACTGATTACAGTCAAAGTCAACACTTGACCTAAACTGGGATAACTGATTCTCTTTTCTAAGATTTTGGAAGTGGAACTAAAGAAATCTAGTTAATACAGGGCTGATCTTTTGCATAAAGGAAATTTTACGATCCAGGAGCTAAGGTACTAAAGGAAAAAGACAGTTTGCCGAGAGAATGATGTGGACTCAAAGTCTGATTCAGTAGCTCTCCCGTGTGTTTCTGACAATCAGCCAAGTTTGGGAACTGCTTTTATAGACCATAGAGACCAAAGTTAGGTTTAGAAGCCTTTCTCTTTCCCAGATTATAACACCATTTTTGAGAATCTAGAAGCTTAACCCAATCATAGAAATGTTTTACTTTGAACATTTGTTT
Source organism: Phocoena phocoena (assembly GCF_963924675.1). NCBI lineage: Eukaryota > Metazoa > Chordata > Mammalia > Artiodactyla > Phocoenidae > Phocoena > Phocoena phocoena. The sequence continues at coordinate 50,172,903 of NC_089237.1, forward strand.
CCCCTTCTAAGAATTTCTTTTCTCCTAGCATAGTGGAGGGAAGCCATATATATGTAACGAATGTGGGAAAGGCCTTAAATCAAAGCTCAGATCTGATTATCCATCACAGCATTTATACTTTTAACTTATGTTTCAGATAATGAAAAGAAAACTGAGAAGGAGGAATGGAAGCTAAAGCAAGAAATTTCTGAAGAAACAGGATCAGGACACCTAGTACAAATACCCCGTGGATCTAAATTGTTAGGACCCAGGGAAACTGAGAACAGCTTGGAGAGGCAACAGGTAAACTCAGCAGAGGCTGGACTGCTACACTCTTCTTTTGAGGAAAAGGGGTTCAGCCAAGTGAGCATTACCCTTAAGAAAGGAAAGCTTGACATTGATAAGAAACTGAGAATTTGTGATCTGACCCCAACCGTTACACATCAGTTTCAACAAAGGAAAGAACCTATAGGTGCAAGGCATGTGGCCAGAGCTTCAAACAGAAGTCAGGACTTACTCAGCATCAGAAAATCCATACCGTAAAGAGAAGCTGTTAGTGCAACGAATGCGGAAAGGTCTTCACCAGGAGCTCTAACTTGGTTATATGTCAGAGAATTCACACGGGAAGGAAGCCTTATGTTGGTGGTGACTGAGGCAAAGACTTTAGCTGAGCTCCAATCTTATGTGACATCCACGAATTCATACCAAGGAGAATCCCTATGAATGTAATCAGTGTGGAAGAGCTTTCAGGGGAAGCTCAAACCTTATCCTGCACCAGAGAATTCATAGTGGAGGGAAGCCATATGTATGTAATGAATGTGGGAAGGCCTTCAATCAAAGCTCAGATCTTATTATCCATCACAGCATTCACAGTGGAGAGAAACCCTATGAATGTAATGACTGTGGGAAAGCATTCAGTCAGAGCTCCCATCTTGTTAACCACCAGAGAATTCATACTGGGGAGAAACCCTATGAATGCAGCGAATGTGGAAAAGCCCTCCGGCAGAGTTCCCTTCTTATTCAGCATCAAAGAATCCATAGTGGAGAGAAACCCTACAAATGCCCTGAATGTGGGAAAGCCTTCTGTGGGTGCACAGTTTCTCTTAAACATCAGAGACTTCATATTGGAGAAAAACTTGAATATGAGAAAGCTTTCAGTTCAGATTCAGAACTTAATGGACAGGAGAGAATTCACAAGGAAAAGAAATCTTATGAATGTAATGAATGTGGAAAAACCTTCCTAGGAAGCTCAGATCTTATTAGATATCAAACAATTCACACTGGAGAAAAACCTTTTGAATGCAGTGAATGTGGAAAGGCCTTCAGCAGGAACTCAGTCCTTATAGAACATCAGAGAATCCATACTGGTGAGAGGCCTTATAAATGCAGTGAATGTGGGAAAGCCTTTAGGGGGAGCTCTCAACTTATTCAGCATCAAAGAATTCACAGAGGAAAGAAACCCTATGAATGCAATGAATGTTGCAAGACTTTTAATCAGAGCTCAAACCTTATTTGACATCACAGGATTCATAGTGGAGAAAAGCCCTATGAATGTAATGAATGTGGAAAAGCCTTCAGATGGAGCTCAGACCTTGTTAGGCATCAGAAAATTCACACTGGAGAGAAAGTTCATGAATGTAATGAGTATGGAGAAACTTTCAGTCAGAGCTCAGGTCTTAGCATCAGAGACACCACACAGAATCCTAGGAAGACAGTAATGATAAAATGTCTATATATATATATATATATATATATATATATGTATATATATATATATATATATTTGTTTTTAAATACTGTTGTGTCTACCTTTAGCCATTGTAACTATAATACTTGGAAAATTCTAAGCTTCTTAAGAGCGATTTTCATCTGATTCAGTTTAGAGTGTTCAGCCTCAGGCTGTGTGCAGATTTGTCCTTCCTAAACACTTTCCACAAAGACCTTGATGGGGTAAGCCTTTAATTACATTTTCACTCCTTACTTTATCATCAGAGGTTCCACACCACAGGGAAATCTTGCAAATGGAAGAACTTGCTTGTAAAGCACCTACATCATCACAAAATTGTGTCCTTGTATGTCTTCTTCAGCAGCACCAGGAATATAATAACTTTTCCTATCTTTTTATCCATAATATGAACTGTACCAAGGGAATATAAGATAGGTGTGATATCCTGAACTCTAGAATGAATGGTTCTTCCTGGGACAGAGTCTAATCCAAAAGTCTGAAAATGGTCCTGATGTTTTCTCATTAGAATAAATGTCAATATATAGAGAAGATTAGGGAGTTTGAGCTTGTTCTTCCATTCCTAGTAAAATCAGATACAGAAGCAGCTAGTTTAATTAGGAAAAGGAAGTGACTAGTAAATCATAGGACAGTTACCTTCTTTCATATAAGGGTAGAAGTTGTGATGAAATCTCTTCTGTAGGATTTTAAAGTATAATGGCACTTTGAAATCTGATATACTGAAATCCAGGTTCTGTCACTTTTAATCTATGTAATCTTAGGCAATTTTTTTTTTATGTTTCTGAGCCTTGGTTTTCTCATATGTAAAATCAAGATAACAATACCTCCCTTGGGCTATCGTGAAGATTAAATGAGACAGTTTTGTTAAGCATTTAGCAAAGTTCTAGACACATAGTATACAACAAATGATAGATTTTTTATCAGTAGTTCCTATGGGCAGTGATTATCTAAGGCATTTTGAAGGAAAGGAGACAACATTCTCCCAGGCTAAAGCCTTCTGGAAAATTACATGATTCTGCATTTCCTGATCCTACTTGAAGTCAGAAGGGGCTTGGCTTAGTGTAAGTAAATGGTAAGGATTGGGGAAAGTGGGGGTGGGGGGGATTTATACAAATTTTCAAGGATGCTGTATCTTTTTTCTTCTTTTATTTTTTTTTTGTGGTAAGAACACTCAACATGAGATTAACCCTCTTAACAAATTTTTAAGTGTATGACAGTCTTTTAACTATAGGCACAGTGTTGAACAGCAGACCCCTAGAACTTACTTATCTTCCATAACTGAAACTGCACCTGCCAAATAGCAACTCCCTATTTCTCCCTCCCCCCAACCCCTGGCAACCACTATCCTACGCTTTGCTTCTGTGACTTTGACTATTTTCGGTACTTCGTATAAGTGGAATCATGCAGTATTTGTCCTTCTGTAGGATGCTGTATCTTGGAATAATAAAGTTAGCAGTGAATCTGAGAGAAGTTATATAGCACTATAGAGTTGAATTACGATTTTTCTTGGAGAGGCTAGCGTTAAGCTGAAAGTATTAAGAGGTCAAATCAATAAGTATCTTGCAAATATGATAGTGAACTCTAATTCCTGTAGGTGGCTTAACTGGTTTTGAGACAGTAATAATCAGAGAAAATAAGGAGGTCTCAACTTTTTCACATGATAGAAGACAACAAACAAAAGTCCAGGACCAGATGGCTTCACAGGCGAATTCTATCAAACGTTTAGAGAAGAATTAACAAAACCCTGATACCAAAACCAGACAAAGATATCAAAGAAAGGAAGGAAGGAAGGAAGGGGGAGGGAGAGAGAGAGAAAGAAAGAAGGAAAGGAAGAAAGGAAAGGGAAGGGAAGGAAGAAAGAAAGATGGAAGGGAGCAAATTACATGCCATATCATAAAAGGCAAATTGTAGTGAGTTGGAAAGTCTCTTTTGACCATCTGAACTATTTCAAAGGAGTCAAGGCACTGTTGTATAGTTTAATTTTTGTGTTCTTATAACTCATCGGGTCTCCAGTCCAGTGACCTTTCTATCTATTGTCCCTCCCTGGTTTTTACCCTTTCCTATTAGATACCTCTGTCCAACACTTCAGCCACTCTTTTACCAATATCCTTTTTGCCTCATTCTTCAGTCACGTGTACCTGGCCAAAAGGAAACTACCATGGACAGTCCTAATTGTCCTTTCCTGAGCCTGCACCTGGGTTGAGGAAGAAAATCACAAACCTAGGGAGACATAGGCCTTTGGACACTCAACACTAATACAATTCTAGTCGGCACTCTCTCCCATTGTCTGTAATACCACTTAACACCTGCCCCTCTCTTTGCACATCTAACCACCCACCCACTGCCCTTCTTAGCACGCAATCTCTTCACAAAGAAAGTAGAGACCTTTGCACAGAAACATTTTCAACTTTCTGCTTCCATTCCTTTCCCTCACACATCTCTCATATACTGTAACCAACTTTGCTCCCTTCTTAATAGAACTGCCTTTTCTCATATCTAGGGGGTCATCTTTCTGTCTGTGCTTTCTATCCCACTCCCTCTGGGACCTCACCGCATCCCATTATCCCATCTCCTTCCTGTATCTTCACCTCTCTTCTCCACTGCCCCTCCCCAGATGTGTACAAATATGTTCAAGTATCTTGCGTCCTAAAAACCAAACAAAATTCAACCCCAACCCATTTTTTCCCTATATCATTTCCCTTTGTAGCCAGTTTTTGCAGGATCTTAGTTCCCCAACCAGAGATCAAAACCGCAGTGAAAGCACAGAGTCCTAACCACTGGACCACCAGGGGATTCCCACATTGTCTCCAATTCTTAACTCTCTTCCTCAACCCATTGAGGTCTCTCTCCCAACACACTATCAAATCTGTCTTTACCAAGCACACCAGTGACATTGGTCACTAAATCTCCTCTTGAGCTGGCTCCTTTCCTCCAAACCATTTCTTCCCTGAAGCAGGATGGGTTTGAATGTAGCAGCTGAGGATGTTGAAAATAGAGCAGGTAAATATGTTGATGTCCTTTGGCTGCAGTTAGAGTACAAATAATTTCTCCTTTCAGCTTCTGAATCTCTCATGAAATAAAGATTTGGAGGAAATTTCTCCCTACCTCTGATGCTTATGAGATTAGAAGACCTAAAATTCTGGTCAGTCATATGACACTATGCCCATGTCTTGTATGGTTGGGCATGAGTTAAGCCTATGGTGAAGAGGGCCTTGAACAGCTGGGGACGAGTTTGGAAGGACTGGTTTCTCTGTCTCTGGAGTTTTATTAGAATCTTGGGTAAAATGATTTTTCCTCATTACCTCTGAAGGGTATCCATGACCATTTTTTGGATGTGTGATCAAGGAGACTGTACCCCCATGTGCTTTCTTTCCTCTTAGCATAAAGAATCTGGATCAGATCTGGCAGCACCTTGAGATCCTGAGAGTGAAAGTGAACTAGGCTTCTCTGAGCCTTGGTCTTCCATTGCTGTTCTACTTGCCTCAGAACTGTTCACCTTTTTAATCCATCATACACACCACTATTTGATTTTCTTGAAATACTGCTTTTATTATCTCACACACAGACATGCAAACTCACATTCAGAAAGTAGCCAGTGGCTGCCCATTACCTAAAGTAAAAGTTCTTGGCTTGGCATTTAGTTTGAGGTCTGGTCTAATTACTGTCCCTAAACAGCTAATGCATTGTCCTGACTCTTATCTCAGGCTCTCCTGATCCCCTGCGGCATTCAGAGTCCCCACCGCTTAAACTAACTTTTTCTTTAAACACAGGCAACATGTCTGACAGGTTCTGGTACACACTCAATTCTTTAAAGGAAAATGCCTTGTCGCTTTTTTTTTTTTTTACATTGTTCATTGTAAGAAAAATTCAAACACTGAAGCATGACTTGTTTGAATGAACAAACCAAAGTCCTTTGTTTCTCCAGTCTCACAGCTTACAGGAAGCCATTATTACATTGTAAATCTTTTATGCATGTTCTTTTTTCTTCACACTCCCTACACATTTAGCTTTTTTTTTTTGGCGGTACGCGGGCCTCTCACTGTTGTGGCCTCTCCTGTTGCGGAGCACAGGCTCCGGACGCGCAGGCTCAGCGGCCATGGCTCACGGGCCCAGCCGCTCCGCGGCATGTGGGGCACGAACCCGCGTCCCCTGCATCGGCAGGCGGACTCGCAACCGCTGCGCCACCAGGGAAGCCCCACATTTAGCTTTTTGAAAGCAGGGAACTACGTTTTTGTATCCCCTCTCCTCCAACCCAGACCTAGATTTACATATATATTTTTGTTCAATAAATGTTTGAATGAATGTCCGAGTTTATAATTTTCTAGTTTTGTGGCAGTTGTTGAAAACTATAGTCATCACAGGAGCACAGTATGTGTAATTTCCTTTCTTTTCTTTCCATTCCAGATGTAACCATAAACTAGTCACTGCAGAAAAAAATTCAGGTTATATTATATTTTGCTTGCTTGGTCAAAGTATCCATTTATTTCAAATTAAACTTGGTGACTGGTTTCTAGTTGAGTGTTTTTGTTGTTTTGGCTGTGCCACGCAGCTTGTGGGATCTTAGTTCCCTGACTAGAGATCCAACCCGGGCCCGGAAGTGAAAGTGCCAGAGTTCTAACCACTGGACCTCCAGGGAATTCCCTCTAGTTAAGTATTTTAATGATTCCCATTTAAAACTAGGTTGTTTGCCAGAAAGTGGTGCTTCATGTTACATCTAAATGTAATTGCTCTCTAGCACTTTCTTGGGGTCTTCTTACCCACCCCCTGCCACCCCCAGTCAGGGTTGTTTTATATACATTTGGCTGGTGCACACAATTTTGGTAATTTATATTTTGCCAGAAGATCATCCATTTCATCTAGGTTTTCTAATATCCTACCCTAAAGAAATGGTCTCTAATTCTTTTCATCTCTTCTGATTCTATGGTTATGTTCTATTTCTCATTCCCATTCTGGTTAATTTTTCTTTTTCTTAATAAGGCTCTTAACAAGTTTATCGGCCTTATTGCTCATTTCAAAGAAATGAGCATTTGAATTTATCTCTCCTTTTTAATTTTTCCATGTTTTTTTAAAAGTATTTATTTACTTATTTATTTGGCTGCACTGGGTCTTAGTTGCAGCATGGGGGATCTTTTTTTTAGTTGCAGCCTGTGAACTCTTAGTTGCGGCATGTGGGATCTAGTCCCCCTGCATTGGGAGCGCGGAGTCTTAGCCACTGCGCCACCAGGGAAGTCTCCATTAATTAGTTTTTATCTTTACTGATTCACTCTTCTTTGCTTCTTTGGGTTTATTTTACTATGATTTTAAAGTTCTTGGGACTTCCCTGGTGGCACAGTGGTTAAGAATCCGCCTGCCAATGCAGGGGACACGGGTTCGAGCCCTGGTCCGGGAAGATCCCAATGGCTGCAGAGCAACTAAGCCTGTGCGCCACAACTACTGAGCCTGCACTCTAGAGCCCGCGAGACACAGCTACTGAAGCCCGCGCACCTAGAGCCCGTGCTCTGCAACAAGAGAAGCCACCGCAATAAGAAGCCCATGCACTGCAACGAAGAGTAGCCCCCGCTCGCTGCAACTAGAAAAAGCCCGGGAGCAGCAACAAAGACCCAACACAGTCAAAAATTAATTAATTAATTAAAAAAAAAAAAAAAATTCAGCTTAAGAAAAAAAGTTTCTTAAGGTGACTTAAATTGTTTTATATCTATTTTCATTAACAAGTGAGGTAGTTAAGGTTATACATTTTCAAGCATGGCTGTTGCTAGGTCCTATAGATTTTACCACGAAGTGTTCTGTTTATTGCCTGTCCCTAAACAGCTAATGAATTGTCCAAATTCTTATCTCAGGCTTTCCTGATCCCCCCTGCAGAATTCAAGAGTTTGTAATTTCGCTTTTGATTTCCTCTTTTGATCCAGTTGGATTCTTTTCTTTCTGATTTTTACTAGTTTGCTCAAGTTCTAGTGCATCCTATTTTTTCCCTTGTTACTTTGGACGTTCTACTGTACTTTTCCATTCCCATAATGGTTACCTCCCCTAGAACTCATAATCAGATGCATATTTCTCTCATTATTGGAAAAGAAGATGGCAGTGATTTCCTCTATCAACAAGTCCTTTTTCCCCTACCCCAGTAAACCGCAACCTTACATTTCTTTTTACTCCTCCACAGGAATTGTTTTTTATTTACTAACGGACACGCATAGGCCGGTGGTTGGGAATATTTTCTCCCTGGGGGTAACTTCCTCCTCGGCTGTGACCCTTTAATCAGGTCTGGGAAGATGTAACGAGAAAACAGAACGTAGAGGAGGAAACGCTGCAAAGAGGCCACGCACAGGCTGGAATTTCCCTGCCGTTTAAATCGGCTTGGACGGCCCCTGGGCCTACAACTGAACAGAAAAGCGAGGCCCTCCAGCCATTAAGCCAAAAGGCCCGCTCACGCCGGCCCCGCTCCCCTGTCCAAGGACTGCGATTCCCAGAGCCCTCCGCGACCGGAGAGGTCGCGGCCGCGGGTGCGCAGGCGCACACCTGCCCCCGCGGGTGGGCTGGAAGCGCGCTACGCAGAAGTGGTCAGATGGGAGCTCCGGGACCTGCGAGGTGAGTCTTAGCGGCGGCGCCCCGGGTGTCGCTCTTCGGCCCGCGCTGCTATGGCCAGTCCCGGAAGGCAGCGGCGGTTTCTGCAGTGAGCGCACTCCGCAGGCAACCCTGTGAGGAGCCGAGGCCAGACCGCGTGGAACGGGGTCTGGGTCCCCACGGTTCCCGCGCCCGGTTGCACGGATTACGTCACGTGTTGTGGAGGGCGGTGGCTGGCCCGGTGCGCCTCTTCTCTTCTCTGGAGATCCCAGGGGTTAAAGTGAAGGGTGGGGAATTGTAACTGGTATGGAGGACAGCCCCCTCCCCAGGCGATCGGGCGGTCCCCTGCCCAGTGCCGTGCGCAGTTCAGCTGCGGGCTGGCGCCGCTGGAACATCACCCCGAGAAACAGCCTTCTGCGCTCGTCTTCCGTGCTTCCTTTGTCCTCGGCCAGCGCCCCTGTTTGTGTGCCTTTAATGGCCTCTGGGTGCGTCCCACCTCCTTCCCTTTAGATTTTCCTGACGCTGGACACCTTACCCGAGACCACGTCTTGCCCATAGCAGCCGCATCTCAGGACCCTACTACAGATCATGGGCGTTTGAATAAGATTGCCTCATAGGAAATTTAAATTTTTCTTTTGTTGTGGCCACTACAGAAACTTGAGAAAGAGTGAGAGGCCATCTGGGAGGAGGCTGCCTCTTCAATACCTCTGAGAGTCAGTCACCTTGCACTGAAACGTTTCTCAGCTCTGAGCTCTGGAAACTTGGGTTTTGCTTAAACTTGTTTCTTCCAGTGGGATCCTGGAACACTTTTTTTTTTTCCTGCTGTTTTCTCCTGCTATAGCATTTATCTAGTTGTAGAATCTAGTGTAGCAAACTCTTTACATATCTGTCTACCAGATTGTAAGTATCTCAAAGGCAATGACTCTTACTGGAATAAGAATCTGGAGATGAATGGAGAAAAAAGTATTAAAGGGTATAGTACAGGGTTTGGCTCTTGGTAGATTCTGAGTGTGTGTTAATGAATTTAAAAAAAAAAAAAAAAGAATGGGGCTTCCCTGGTGGCGCAGTGGTTGAGAGTCCACCTGCCGATGCAGGGGACGCCGGTTCATGCCCCGGTCTGGGAAGATCCCACATGCCGCGGAGCAGCTGGGCCCGTGAGCCATGGCCGCCGAGCCTGCGCATCCGGCGCCTGTGCTCCACGACGGGAGAGGCCACAACAGTGAGAGGCCCACGTACAGCACAAAAAAAAAAAAAAAAAAGAATGATTTCTACTTATGTTACAGGGTGCCCCTGAAAGACTCCTGCTAGTATGGGCCTTCTACAGAGCCAGTCCAGGCTAGGATGGCTGGATCACTAACAGCAGCTGAAACTCTGGCCCTTCAGGATACACAGGGTCAAGAGAAGATTATGATGATGGAGCCAAAGGAAGAGGAACAGTCTTGGGAGTGTGAGACCAGGCTACATGGGAACCGCTCTCCCAGTCAGGAGATCTTCCGCCAACGCTTCAGGCAGCTCTGCTACCAGGAGACTCCTGGTCCCCGGGAGGCCCTGAGCCGACTAAGGGTGCTCTGCTGTGAGTGGCTAAGGCCTGAGAGGCACACCAAGGAGCAGATCCTGGAGTTGCTCGTGCTGGAACAATTCCTGACCATCCTACCAGAGAAGCTCCAGTCCTGGGTGCGGGGACATCACCCTGAGAGTGGAGAGGAAGCTGTGACTGTGCTGGAGGATTTAGAGAAAGGACTTGATGAACCAGGACTGCAGGTGGGAAGGGGAACATACGATCTGTTGTGGGAGCCAGATCAATGACCTTCAGGCTGGACAGAGGGGCAGCAGTAGGGGGAGTTGCCAAGTTCAAAACTCTTTTGGGCCAGGCAGAGCAGTGAGTGTGTGTTTCTGTGTGTTTTTTCTGCCCTCAAGTCCTGAATAAGACTCTAGCTCCTCTTCCTGCCCCTGTGCTGACTCTGAGGAGGCTCTCCAAAGTCTCCTTGGAAGCTTTGGCTCCACAGAAACCGAGTGGTGCCTGATCATCTCCAGGTCCCAGGCCCGGCACACGGACCTGCACAGGAAGAGCCGTGGGAGGAGAAGGAGCCTGTGGGAGCAGCCCAGGAGAAACCAAGCATCCAGCTCCAGCATAAGGAGACCCAGCCTTTCCCAGAGCGTGGTGAGGAGCAGGATTCTGTGGGGAGGGAGAGGAGGAGGAGAGGGTATAAAGGGCGCAGAGTAGGTGGTCAAAAGTTGGCTATCCTGGGCTTCCCTGGTGGCGCAGTGGTTGAGAGTCCGCCTGCCGATGCAGGGGACACGGGTTCGTGCCCCGGTCCGGGAGGATCCCACGTGCTGCGGAGCGGCTGGGCCTGTGGGCCTTGGCCGCTGAGCCTGCGCGTCCGGAGCCTGTGCTCCGCAATGGGAGAGGCCACAGCGGTGAGAGGCCCACGTACCGAAAAAAAAAAAAAAAAAAAAAAAAAGTTGGCTATCCTCATCTTGCCCTTACTATTCTTACCTCTTAGGTGAGAGACGTAGCCTGTTTCATCACTCACAAAATTAGGAATAACGATAACCTACCTTATGTAGTAGCTGTAAGGATTAAATTTCAATCAGAACCTGGCTGTAAAGCCTCACCAGCATCTCCAGGCTTTAGAGGGCCCTAAAACAGGACCAGAAAATACTTCATTCACTTCCTGTCTCATCATCTCCACTGCCCTGGGCTACAGGCCAGCCTGGAAATCTTTTTCAACTTTCTCATGACTCCCAAAACATACTTTTTAAGCCATAACACACTCCACGTGAGACACAGCCTGTCATCACCTTTATCTACCACCTACCCCCCACCTAAAAGCCCTATTTGATACCCTCTTCCATCTACACTTCTGCCCTTCAGATTCACCACAAAAACTTCCTTTCCGGCCTGCCTTCATCCCCACAAACATCCTCTCCTCCTTCCTACGGCAAACTCTAGAGGGAGAGCCTCAGGACCACACACTGGCATTGCTGAGTGCTGTATAACCTCATGAACGATCGGGAACGTGACATGAATATTTTGCTAATCAAGAAGACTCTATTTAAATACTTCATTTTACACCACAACCCCACCACCATCAGACAAAAGCCTATGAAAATTCAAATTCTTGTTGGCAACAAAATGGGAAAAACTAGAAATGGAGATTAATCTTAGTGTCTGCTCCATAAGTATGTTTTTATTTCCCAGCACTTCCTTGCCTTTCTTGCAGAGTTCTCCTTGTCTCCTTTACTTTTGTTTTGTAAGTCTCTCTTCAAAGCTAACTACTGTTTGACTTTTTTTTTTCAGCAAGCATGTTTCAGATTTCTTTAACCACAAGCATTTAACCTGAAAAAAAATGTATTTTTAAAGTCTTGCATTACCTTATAGCAATTGCTTTTTGTCCTCTTTAGACCACAGAAAGCATTACAATTAAAAGACAAAAAGCGTTAGAGATGTTTTAAAAACCAAAACGCAAAGCACTCTTCTCTTCGTTTTTTAAGGAGCAGGTCAAAGGGAAAGGCAGAAAGCACCAAGAAGGCAGTCGTCCCTTCAGTAAAGGAGCCAGCTGCTTGGGGATCCTTTTCTGTGGCTAGAGATTTGTGGGGCAGGGAATGACGGGGAAGAGGTGAAGGTCACGGAGTCAGGAGGAGCAGGGTCTTTGCGCGTTTAGGAACATCCCTTTTCCCTCAACCTGTGATTCTCATTTTTCCCTTCCCACACAACATCACTCCCCAGTTTCTTGAAAATATTATTTTTGCTCATATTTTTTAAGAGTAAATCCTAAAAAAAGAAGGTCCTGCCTTGAAATTTATTTTTCAAATAACATTTTTGCAGTGTTCCATTAAGGAAAATTTAGAAAAAACAGATAAGGGGGAGGGGGGAGAAAAAAGGAGAAACCTTCTCCCCTATACAATCCCATCACCAGCAGATGACCAGTGTTCATATTTAAATGACTTTCCTTCTGAATTTTGTCGTGTGTGTATATTGAATAATTTTTTAAGCTTTTATTTTCATGCCAGAAATCCTAATCCAAGTATCATTTCTCCATACCTCCAGAACAGGTATATTTACATTTTCCATCAGTTGTTGCAGAAGATGATGCAGAGCCCAAGGACAGAGGGTCATTGCCAGAACCACCCATTACTGACGTGGAATCACAGGTGCTCAGAGAAAAACTCACCACCAGCACCTCTACATTTGAAGCTGCCTCTGAAGTTGAGGCCCCTTTAGAGCAGCAGCAGAGAAATCTCAAAGGGGAAAGGCTGAAGCAGTCCCCCGCTCAGGGGAAAAGCTTCAGGCAGATGGTCATCACCCTTAAGACAACTCCCACAGGGAAGAAAGACCATGAATGCGGTGAATGTGGTAAAGCCTTCATTTATAACTCACACCTTATAATCCACCAGAGAATCCATTCTGGAGAGAAACCCTATAAGTGCAGTGACTGTGGGAAAACTTTCAACCAGAGCTCAAACCTCATTCAGCATCAGAGAATTCATACAGGAGAGAAACCCTACGAATGTCATGTGTGTGGGAAGTCCTTCAGGTGGAGTGCTCACCTTGTTCAACATCAGAGGGTTCATTCAGGGGAGAAGCCCTATGAGTGTAATGAGTGTGGGAAGGCCTTCAGTCAAAGCTCATATCTAAGTCAGCATCTGAGAATCCACAGTGGTGAGAAACCTTTCCTATGTAAAGAATGTGGGAAGGCCTACAGATGGAGTTCTGAGCTTATCAGACATCAGAGAGTTCATGCCAAAAAAGAGCCTTCCCAATGGACTGTGGGTGAGAAAGTCTCCAGACAGAATTGTACCTTTGTCTGATCAGTTTTAGGACTATATTCCATAAAAGTTATAAGCACCTTAAGATTTTTCCTGTGTCTTTCTTGATTTAGGAAAAAATGTTTACCTAGTTCCACCTTCAGCTCATCGCCTCATGCCCTCTGTTTGAGATGACTGTATCAACTAGCGTGCCTTTGGCTGCGAGTAACAGCCAAGATGCCGACTTCATTAGGGTTCTGGGCCTGGCACAGAGCAGCTGTGCAGGCAGTGGCCATCCTATATTAGTATTATTGTGAATGGGCCTTTGGTCCTGGCCCTTCCTCAGCCCCATACTGAGCTGCCTCTTGGGACAGGGTCACATCTACAAGTGTCCAGGCATGAGACAGAAACCACACTTGTTCTCTGAGCAGGAAATGTTTAATACAAAGAAGTGCTAGCTAGTAAAGGGGGATTATCTGTTAAAGGAGGTAACGAGATCTTAATATGGGAATAGCAGCATGGGGAACAGCTACTACCTCTAGGACTGAGGGAGAGCATCAGAGGAAGAAGCAGACCTAGGAGAGCCAACCCTCCCCCGCACCCCCAGCCCAAGACTGGACAGGTGAAATTCAGGCCTGACTGGACAGGTGTGGCTGCCCCAGGGGTATGTGCGAGCTGGTCTGTACAGGCTCGCAACAGCCAGTTCTGCACTTCTTTTCGCCAGCCTGCACTGAAATTGGCCATGGTGAGAGTATTCATGCCGTGGAAGTCAGGAAATGCTACAAATCAGGGCTTTTCTTTTTTAACTAGTTGTTAAATATTGACACTGGCTGGTGAAGTTCATCAAGGCTCTGCAGGTCAGAGCAGGAAGCCACTGGTCGAGGTGCCCACAAACTCACCAGAGGACGGGTGCTGCACTCTAAGGACAAGAAGGAAAACTACCAGAAAGACAGGCCCCTTCCTCTTTGCTGTGTCCCTCCAGTGCCCTTTACTGGCAAAGCCTGACACTGTGCCAGCTGGCAAAGGGGAGATGTCGACAGTTCCAGCTCCAGTCTCATAGAGTACGGCAGGGGATGGCAGACTTGGAGTGAGGAGGTGATTATTTGCTAACTGGCCCATGTTATAAGCTCCTTTCCACCTCAGGACCTCTGTCCTCATTCTCCATTCCCTAACTCCATGCTCTCCTCCCAGATAGTTACGTTACATAAGTCACATTTTACTTTGTCTAGATCTCCACTTAAGTGTCACCTCTTGAGAGAGGCCTTCCCTGACTCTGAGATACAAGTTTTATTTCTCTCTCACATAAATGTCCAGACATGAGCAGGTGGTCAGCAAACAGCCCACAGGCCAAATCCATCTTGCGGCCTGTTTTTTAAAGCCCACAAGCTAAGAATGGTTTTTACATTTTTTTAAGTGTAAAAAGCAGGAAAGAAGAGTTAAGTGACAGACTGTGGCTCACAAAGCCTAAAATATTTACTTCTGGCCCCTTACGGGAAATTTTTTTCAAGCCCTGGTCTAAGGGACAGCTCAGTTTAATTCCACCAGGTACGTCAGGGACCCACCTTGCTCCTCTGTCCCCTGGATTAGGATGTGTTTGTCTGCATGGTTGATGCTGGATCCTCACTGTATCCACATCCCATTTCCCAGGAAGAGTGAAGTAATGGTCTCAAGGACTGGCAATTTCCTTTTCAGCAGGTGTCACAGAACGGGACCCAATCCTTTGGTGAAGATTCAACTACACAGCCACATCTACCTACCAGGGAGGCTGGAAAACACCTCTAGTAGGGTGACAATTTGCCCAGTTAAAACTGGAGAAGGAGAGAACAAATTTGGGAAGACCATGAGCGTGCTCCACCCCATGGAACATCTCCCCACTTCTGCAGCCTGGTGCTGAGGACTGACTGGCGAAGGAGAGTCCTGGTCCCTGAAAGGGCAGAGCAGGATCTGGGAAGCAGATGATGTGGTCAAGACGTCAAGGGTATGGATTAGAGCTCTGGTCTTGGTGGTGGTCACTCCAGAAATAGCCATCATTTTGACTGCAGCACCCTGTATTCATCACTGAGGAGAGCTGAAACCAGAATATTTTGTAGGCAAAATGTTGACCTGAGGCCATCTCTTCTGACTTCGTTAGTGCAAAAGAAGCTATTCCAACAGCAGAGGTTCTGTATACTTAGTTTGGTTGTATTACAGGAACTAGTTCCGTATCCAAGAGGGGCTCCTGGGATTTAAAGGTGCCATACTGGTCCAATCATAATCTGTTCGTGTTTCTATGTATGAGTGCCCTGCTCACAGGTGCATTTTGGAATTCACTGGTAGCAGAAAGTCCCCCTAGCTGTGCAGCTGAATAAACAAAAGAACTTGTACCTGCTAACGAGTGTGGTCTTTTGTCCACAGCAGGAGATAGAGGAAGAAACAGATTGTTCCCCCTCTCAGGAAGCTGATAGGCAGCCTGCAGTTGAGAGAACCCTTTCGGCAGCAGTGGTCAGTTCAGCAGTGGTGGGCTCTGCAGGCAGGCAGCCAGTACAGATCCCAAAGCTCAGGACTCACTAGCTGTGGTGATCCTGTGAGTTCATGAGGGCTGCCCGAACAAAGTACAATAGACTGGGTGGCTGAAACAATAGAAATTTATTTTCTTAAGATTCTGGAAGGTAGAGGTCAAGATCAAAGTGTTGGTAGGGTTGGTTTCTTCTGAGGTCTCTCCCCTTGGCTTGCAGATGACCACCATCTCCCTGTGTCTTCACATGGTCTTCCCTCTCTGCATATCTGTGGCCTAAATTCCTCTTATAAGAGCACCAGTCATCGTGGGTTAGGGCCCACCCTAATAACCTCATTTTAACTTCACTACCTCTTTTTTTTTTTTTTTTTTATGTACGCGGGCCTCTCACTGTTGTGGCCTCTCCCGTTGCGGGGCACAGGCTCTGGATGCGCAGGCTCAGCGGCCATGGCTCATGGGCCCAGCCGCTCCGCGGCATGTGGGATCTTGCCGGACCGGGGCACGAACCCGTGTCCCCTGCATCGGCAGGCAGACTCTCAACCACTGCGCCACCAGGGAAGCCCTCACTACCTCTTTATAGACCCTATCTCCAAATGCAGACACATTCTGAGGTACTGGGGATTAGGACCTCAACATGAATTCTGTGGGACACATAACTCAGCCTTGGGTAAATCACTCTCCTAGTCTCAGCTTTCTCTTCTGTAAAATGGGGGAAATAATAGTACCCATCCATAGGTCGTGATGGGGATTAAATTCAATAACACCTAGCCCAGTGACCAGAACAGGTAACATTAAAAAATGTTAGCTTAGGGCTTCCCAGGTCAAAAATAATTTAAAGGAATTAAATTTAAAAAAAAAAAGTACCCAACAACATACAATTTACAATGCCTGGCACCCAATCAAAAATTAAAGGCATGCAAGAAAAAGGAAAACATGATCCATAATGAGGAGAAAAAATCGATAGAAACAGATCCAGCAATGACACAGATGATAATTATTAGACAAGGACACTGAATGCAGCTATTATACTCCGTATGTTCAAAAAGGTAAAGGAAAACATGAGCACGGAGAAAGAGAAGAGATATTAACAAGACATAAACTGAATTCTAGAGATGAAAGATATGTCTGAGATGAAAAATGTACTGGATAGAAACTATCCAAAATGAAATACAGAGATTAAAAAATACATTTAAAAAAAATAGATGAACAAAGCATCAATCAGTAAGTTGTGAGACAACTTTAATCAACCTAATACATGTGTAATTAGAGTCCCAAGGGGAAGAAAGAGGAAAGCAGAAAAACATTTGAAGAAGTAACAGCTAACAACTTTCCAAATTTGCTGTAAACTATAAATCTACAGATCCAAGAAGTTCAACAAACACAAAGCAGAAGAAACGTGAAGACAGATACACCAAGGTACTATCAAAATCGAATTGCTTAAAGCCAGTAATAAATACATAGGCAGCAGAATTAGCTGAGATATGGAATTTCATTTTAGAAACAAGAACTAAAACTTATAAGCAGTAGAAAGAAGTTTTGACTTTTCCTATAAGCACTTCACAATGGAATTCCCACTCGTAAAGGAAGGAATCTTCTGTGATAGACCTGCAAACATAATACATTGGCCCTGACAAAGAAACAGTGTTATAATGGTAATTAGATTCCCATGTCAACTTACAAGGGCTACTTAGTGTCCTTAAGGTAGATGAAATAATGTACATTTAAGATAAAACACAGAAAGAAAAAAAAACAGGAAATAAAAATAAGTACAATGTAGTGGTTAAGATGCAATTTTTATTCTCTTTGAATTCTAACGCTTGTGGGAAAGATCTTTAGCTTGGGGTAAATCAGAGGAGAAAGAAAGTGGGTAAAAGAGAAAAAGAAACTGCATTTATTGGGCTCCTACTATACACAAAGCAGTGGACTGTCAGATATACCATTTTGTACTATACTCCCACAAACTTGAAGCGTGGGTATTTTCCCCACTTTATGGATGAGGAAATTGAAATTCAGGGAATAACCAAGATTAGACAATCCAGGATGAATTCTGAAGGGATTTCTGGGTGTGTATGGGGTCTTTACAGGCTGGTAGCACTGGTTATTTGGTTGTTTGCCTTAAAAACAAATGGCTACTTTTTCCTTGATTCACTTGCATTTCCTGCATTACTGCTGTTTCTTTGCTTAATTGGAATTTATTTCTAGCTAATGAACGGGTCCACGTGGCATAGAGAGAAAAAAGGGACACTTTTCCCCAAGGTACCTGAGAAAACATTTTAAGAGAAAAAGAAGCTCTCCCGCTCTCCCTCTCTTCCTTCTTTCCTCTTTCCCCCGCTCTCCCTCCACCATGTGAGGACATAGTGAGAACGTGGTCACCCACAGCCCGGAAGAGAGCTCTCAGTAGGAACCAAATTGGCTGGCATCTCAATCTGGGATTTGTAGCCTCCAGAACTGTGAGAAAATAAATTTCTGTAGAAAGGAATGAAGGAAGGAAAGAAAGAGAGAGAGAGAGAGAGAGAGAGGGAGGGAGGGAGGAAGGAAGGAAGGAAGAAAGAATGAAAGAAGGAAAGAAAGAGAAAGGAAGGAAGGAAGGAAAGAAGAAAGGAGGAAGGAGGAAGGAAGGGAGAAAGGAAGAAAGAAAGAAAGAAAGGAGTTAAAGAGGCGTTGCCTGTATTCAATGGACAGAACATCCAGCCTGGCAGGGTTCTGCTGTAGATAGTGAGGCTCCCAACATATGGTTTGTCCTGCAATAGATTCTAATCTTTTCAATAACAAGTCATTTAAAAACTAATTTTCAAGGAATTCCCTGGCCATCCAGTGGTTAGGACTCCACGCTTTCACTGCTGAGGGCCCAGGTTCAACCCCTGCTCAGCTGTGTGGCTCAGCCAACAAAACAAAACACACAAGAACAACTAGTTTTCAAGATTATCCTGAGCATACTACTACATATGAAGAAAACATAAGCCCATGATGATGCTGAAGCAGCTGCAAAAATAAGAATACTGAATCCCAGCAAATACATTTAAGATATAGCTCACATGAAGAAAAAAATTAATATATCCAAGAAGATGGAAATAATGTATAAAAACAGAAACGAGATCAAGAAGTAAACAAAGCCTCTTATGAAAGAAAGATTTTGAGGATGGTACAGGTGAAGTATCTGATTTGGGTTTTGTTTTGTTCCAGTGCTGAAAGTTGCAAGGAAAAGAGGTGTGTTTAAGGCAATCTGTGGCTATCTTGTATTTGAGTAAATCGTATAGTGGATCAATTCCCTCAGCTAAAGAAAGGTTTTGGTTCAACTGTTTAACATTTTACATGTCCCCATATCACATAAAGAGATATAATTTATATTAGATGGGTGATATAGACCTTTAATGCCGTGGCCATCATTTTAGGAGATAAAGGATCTGCATAGAAAAATAAAGGACAGCAAAGGCATTATGATTCTACATTCAGTTAATTAAATTTGAAATGTCCAATTCATCATTTATGGCCTCTTATTTATTTAAGTCATTCATTGGTTAATTTTTGAGTGGCAACCCTGGGCTGAATGCGATACGCTCTTCTACAACAAGGTAGCCCTGTCCTCAAGGAGCAGGACAAAATTAGCTGGCACAAAGGGCATTTCCAGTCTAGTGACATCGGTAAAGAAGAGGAAAGATCAGAGCAAAGTTTCAGGTCGGAATGAAAGTGTCCTACAGTGAGTAAATCCCCAGATCGCTGTGCACTGTGGATGCTCTGATGCTGAAACTGGTGAGTTCTGATCAGAGGATTTTCCGCATTGGTATTCCAAGGGCCTCTCCAGTACAAGTTTTCTGATGAACTCCAAGGTGGGAATTCTGTCTGAAGGTGGAATTCATTACATTAGCAGGGTTACTCACCAGTGTGAACTCTCTGATGCAGAGAATCTCAGCTCCACCCGACCGCATGAAGACCTCTCGGGTCTTTCCTACATTCGCTGCACTCCTGGGATTCCTCCCACTTGGGAGTCAATGGAGTGGAGTGTGGATTATAGTCCTCCTGTGACTAAAGTTCCGCCCTGTCCCCACCACAACCCAGCTCAGAGAATGCCGACATAACCAGCAGATCAGGGGCACAGAAGCATTTTTCTCCTTTCTAGATGATGTTTTGGGTAATCTGCCCACTCCAATGCATAATCACCCTTCTTAGCAAAAGGCCTCAAATAATCAACTCTGCTGGCCACCCTGCGCTCATTCCCTCCACATCTGTCGTCTCAGTTCCTCCAGCAGCCTCAGAGGACAGTGCTTTCTTCCTTCTTTCTGAAGCCAAACCTGCCTTCTGTACCTTGAGTATGTCCTTTCCCACTGCCACTAAATTAAATTTTAATAATTAGTTATTAGATAAGTATCTTAATAGGCCTGGTTGGAAGTTCGAAAGAACCTGGGCCGCGGCAAGGACTCCATGAACATCAGGGGGAACGGCGGAATAGATCCCACCCTGGGATGTGAAACGTCCTCACAAACGACAAATCACGGCGGCTTGAGAGACGCCAGCCCAGGTCCCGTCCGGCGGGTACCCCAGTACTTGACTCTGGGGTCAGCAGCGCGCAGTAGCCCACTCTCGGGGCCCTCCCACCTCAGCCTCCGGCCCCCACCGGTCACCAGCAAAAAGGCACCCCGGGCCTCGACCAATCACGCCGCGCGCCGCCCCGGCCCGCCCCCGCCCGCCAGGTGGCGCACGGACAAGGGTCCCCAGGCTTCCGAGAGCGGCCCCAGCCTCAGGGCTCGATGAGGCTCTTATCAGTACCTCTTGGTCCCGGAGGCAGTGGTGGCCGAGCGCTTTCGATGACTTAGAGGTTCGTCGGTGTCGGTGCCGGCAAAGTTGGGTCCACCGATGAAAACACTGTCTGCAAAGCGTAGTACAAATAAACATCAGCATTCTCGTCAGCGGCACCGCAGGAGAGATGCGAGTCGCGGCCGAGCCCCAGTGCGAGGCCCAGGCTGGAGACAAGGACGTGGCAGGGACTGCCAGCGGGTGCAGAGGAGTGAGCTCACGTCCTGGGGCTCGAGGAGGGGGCCGCGCCTGGCTCGTCGGCCGCCGCTCCCCAGCTCTCAGGGAGGAGGCGGGCTTCCTCCTCCGTGGGAGAATCGAAGCCTTCTCGCCTACTCCCCACTCCGCAGGGCTGACCTCTACTGCATAGCTCAAGTCCCCACCAGCCTCTTAGCGCTTAGCCCCCCCGCGCGTTGCACAGGTCCCAACGTGTCGTAGGGGCTCAGCAGGTGGTTGATGAATGTGCAGGGGCCCCGTTATTGAGGCTCCTCGCCTCAGGTTATCACCAGAATCACCACGTCCCGCTTCCCACTGGAATTTACTGAGGTTCCAACTCCCGAACTTTCAGGGGTTCACCCAGGCAGATAGTCTTGGCATAGCTTCATCCCCAAAGCTGAGGGATGTGATGAGGTAGAGGTTATTGCGGGTTACTTGGTAATTTGTTTTATAGGTAAAAGTTTGATTTCAGGACCGTGTAAAGGACTACAGAGGTCCAAAGATGAGTTTCAGATGGTCCATGAGTTCCCTGAATTTGCATGCACATTTTTCTAGATAGAGCTTTCCTGAGTCTCAAAGACCCCGTACCTAACAACCTAAGGAAACTGCCTCAGACCAGGAGTCACTCAGGAGAACATGTCAAAACAAAACAATAATAAACACCAGCACAGAAATCTCAGTAACATTTTTTTTAAATCCAGAATATCTTTTTTTTTTTCCCCCTGCACTGCAAGGCTTGTGGGAACTTAGTTCCCTGACCAGGGATCGGGCCCTCAGCAGTGAAAGCACAGTGTCCTAACCACTGGATACCAAGAAATTCCAGATCCAGAATACCTTACATTAAGTTGATAATCCTGAAAAACTAACTGTATCTATCTAGATAAACAAAGTAGGTAACATTTGCCCTGTCATGAAAGATAAAAGACCTCACCAAGCAAAGCAGAAGATCAAGGACCGAGTAAACAGGACTTCCCTGGTAGCGCAGTGGTTAAGGATCCGCCTGCCAATGCAGGGGACACGGGTTCGAGCCCTGGTTCTGGAAGATCCCACATGCCGTGGAGCAAGTAAGCCTGTGTGCCACAACTACTGAGCCTGCATGCCACAACTACTGAAGCCCACGAACCTAGAGCCCATGCTCCGCAACGAGAAGCCACGCAATGAAGCCTACGCATCGCAACGAAGAGTATCCCCTGCTCACCGCAACTAGAGAAAGCCCTCACGCAGCAATGAGAACCCAACACAGCCAAAAATAATTAATTTAAAAAAAATAATAAAAGGACAGAGTGAACAGCTTACGTAAAACCAGAAGCTACCAGAGCACATGTTGGGGTACTAAGGTGAAATTTATAGGATGGCAGGAAAATGGCATACAAATTCATATTAAGACCATAATGAAACAATGTACTTTGGAATATACTTAGAAAGGCATCAAATCAGTAAAATTGTAAAGAAATACTTTATTTACATAAAGTGTTAATATACCAGTAAAACTGTTTAATTAGGGAAGGATGAAAATGTACATGGTTAGGTCTGCAAAAATTCTGAAGGGTATTTCTGGGTATTTTGGTAGGTTTTTGAGATTGTGAGGCCTGGTATTTTTAATGGGTCTAAAATTAAGAAAATTCACATCTTTACTTTCCTTGATAGAATTCTACTTGCACTAGATTATGACTACCAGTCAATTATATTATGGTCAGATTTTGGCTCCTAAGAAAATTGAGGGGGAGGGGGCAAACAAGGAAAAGAGAGAAATATTTCTGAGCTAGCTGGGTGTAAGGTGGATAAGGGCAGGTAGTGAGGTTACAGGATGTGTGTGTAGTGTATATAACAAGGTGGAAATAATTTCATTCACCAGAATTTCTCTTGGGAAAGAATTAATATATGTTGGAAAATTCTTTTTAGAATGAGAGGTGAGAACTTCTTCCCTTAATATGATCAGGCACAACAAAAATTGGTCACTAAATTGCCTTCTAGTGTTCCAATGAGCGGTCTGTTATTGAAGGGCCTAAAAAGGAGCTGAGGTGACAGCCCTGAGAGGGGAAGACAAAGAGAAAAATCTTCAGTGGCAGTTTAGCAAAGAAGGGACTGCTGAGAACGAGATGTCTAGTAGGATGCAAACCCCCTTCTCCACCTCTTACACACCAGAATCTTAAGTAGAGTCCGTATTACTCATGGATATGTTTCTGTGAGGGGATCCTTTCTGGGGAGCTTGAATAGGTGCTGAGTTCTATATTAAGGGCTGGCAAGGGGTGAATGTGCAAATAAAATATTCAAACACAGGAATAAGAAGGTAAGGGAATAAGTAACATCCAGGTTTCACATGAGAAAGATATGTTTGGGTATAATTCAATTTGAGCTTGAGTGATGAAAAAAGGAATGAGAGCACACTGCACTTGTAAACACCCTATGGAAAGAGATGAGTTAAAGAACTTCTACTAACGTCTAACTACTAGAGACCGAGGTACCTGGAAGGATGTGGAAACTGTGTAATCAGCTTTTTTCTGTTTGTTTTGATATGGACTTTTTTTTGTCTTTACTGTATTTGTTACAATATTGCTTCTGCTTTATGTTTTGGTTTTTTTGGCCTTGATACATGTGGGATCTTAGCTCCCCGACCAGGGATCGAACCCACACCCCTGCATTGGAAGGCAAAGTCTTAACCACTGAACTGCCAAGGAAGTCCCCATCAACTGTTTTACTTGTACAGCCCTTTTCTCAAGCCAAGAGCATGAGCCTGGGGGTGGGGGCACATATTGGGGTACAGAATAAACCCACTTGATGGGTTTTGGCTATGACCAGTTATGTTTCCAAGGACATGATTTAAATCCATTATATTCAATTTCATGTAGTAATTAATAATGAATAGAAAATGTACAAAGGATTTCGAATAAGGCAGTAATGCATGCACCTATTCACAGTACAACACAGTGCTTAGGAGCACAGCTCAGGGCTGGAGTCTTGGCTCTAGCACTTACCAGCTGTGTGATCATGGGCAAGTTACTTGACTTCTCCCCTGCCCCTCACCTTTCAAATTGGTGTAAGAGAATCCACATCACTGATGGTTGTGCAACTCTGTAAATTAACTAAAAAGCATTCAACTGAACACTTAAACAGGTGAATTTTATGGTATGTAAATTATACCTCAATAAAGCCGTTTTGTTTGTTTTTAAAAAAAAGAGTACCCACACCATAGGGAGGCTGTGAAAACAAAACTGTAAACTGTCTGGCACTGTGCCTGGCACATAGTAAAAATTCAATAAATACTAGTGATTAGTATTAGTGTAATAAAGAGATTAAAGAATAAAACACTGAAGATATATAAAGTTAAATTTTTTAAAAAGAAAAAAGGAATTATTGGGCCAGTTGAAACTTGAGATCACTTAGTTCAACTCCCCTCATTTTACAGATGAGGAAATTAGGGATCAGCAGGTGAAGTGCCTTATTCAAGGTCTAGTTCTAAGACCAGACCCCAAGCAAGCTGGATCCCCGTTAGTGCAATTCCCACTACCATTCACTGCCTCAGAAACATTGACACATGAAAAATTGAGGATGTGTTTCCTTGAAGAAAAAAAAAAAAAACACGTAAGAGAACACAGGAAACACATGTAGAAATGCTGAAGAAAGAGAATTCCAAAGCCAAGGACAAATTGAGAAGAGGCTGTCACATCCTGGCCTATTAGCCAGGGACCCCAGCAGTGGGACCCAGGTCATGGGAGCTTAAGTGCTTTGGCAAGGCAGGGTCCTGGTCAGTCAGGTGAACCAGCTCATCACTGTGGCCAGGTGCCTAGTGACAATGAAGCTGCAGTCCTCTTTGTTATTTCCTGACACAGGATCTGTCAGCAGCAACACAAGCTGGGGCCCAAAGTGAATGCAGCAGAGTTCTTGGGAGCACTCAGTCTGAACGGCCCTGAAATGAGAAAGAGCTGCAAAAGAGCTGCTTCTGCCCATGCTGAGTAGTCTGGCCTCACTTGTTTATCCCCTGGCCTTGCTAATCAGCCCCTCTGGATTCTGAGGGCCTTCACTTACAATCCTATAAATTGCTTGTCAGTTTCCTCTACCATGGCACCCTCTCAGATGACTAAGGAAGCCTAGCACGAGATGGGAAATGACCCAAGCTTCCCGCTTCTTCATTAATGCTGCCATCTTCCAAGGGAACTTGATAGCAAGTTTGGAAGATTTTGAAGCTAAAAAAGCTTACTAAATTCCAATGCTAAAGAGTGGGAAAGAGAGAGGTGTGTCTTCTAGGCCATGACTTTAACATTTCAGGGGTAATATTTGAGGGGTCAACTCTGTCATTCCTAGGAAGTGATGGAATCATGTTCCTCCATTTTTCCTGAACAGTAACAATTTGGGCTAGATGGCCAGTAAAGACCCCTAATGTTATGTGATCCACTAGTGGGGAGGGAGGAAGGAAAGGAAAAAGGGATAGTGGAGAATTAAGGCCTGAAACAGCTTTTATGATTTAACTCAGTACACTGAAACTTCTCAATGAATAGTTCATAAAAGTGCCTCATCCTTTTTGACCAACTGTTTAAATAAAAATCAGTAAAAGGACAGAGGAGGTTCTGTCTATTCATTTGATCTGAGAACTTGGGGTACAGACTGAGAACAATAAGTCTGACTTCAGCTTTTCCACAGAAGGCTTTCATGCTTTGCAGATCATTCCATACAGTGAACACTTTGATGTCGGAGGAGGTGAGAACTCCGACTAAAGGTCTTCTGACATTCTTGGCACTCATAAGGCTTCTCTCCAGTGTGAATTCTCTGATGTATGATAAGTTGGGAATGCTGGCTGAATGTTTTCTCACACTCATTACATTCATAAGGTTTCTCTCCAATGTGAATTTTCTGGTGGAGAAGCAGCTCAGAGTTATCCCAAAAGGTTCTGGCACATTCATTACACTGATGAGGTTTCTCTCCAGTATGAATTCTCTGGTGGACAATAAGGTGAGAGGTCCGCCTAAAAGCCTTTCCACACTCAAAGCATTCATAGGGTTTCTCTCCAGTGTGAATTCTCTCATGTCTAAGAAGTTCTGAGTTTCCCCTAAAGGCCTTCCCGCATTCCTTACATACGTAGGGCTTCTCACCAGTATGAATTCTAATATGTCTAATAATCTCTGAGTTCTGGCCAAAAGTTTTCCCACATTCATTACATTCATACGGTTTGTCTCCTGTATGAATTCTTTGATGCCGGATGAGCTCAGAACTCTGACCGAAGCCTTTCCCACATTCATTACACAGATAGGGTTTTTCTCCAGTATGAATTTTCTGGTGTCTAATGAGGCCTGAGCTATGCTTGAAGGCTTTGCCACACTCATTGCATTCATGATATCTTTCTTCAGTATGAATTCTCTGATGCTGAATAAGCTGTGAGCTAACCCTAAAGGTCTTCCCACATTCATTACATTCATATGGTTTCTCCCCAGTGTGGATTCTCTGATGTAGAATAAGGGCTGAGTTCTGACTGAAGGCTTTACCACATTCTTCACATTTATAAGGTCTCTCTCCAGTGTGAATTCTGTGATGGTGGATGAGATGTGAACTCTGAATGAAGGCCTTTCCACATTCATTACAAGCAAAGGGCTTCTCTCCAGCATGAATTCTCAGGTGCCTTCGAAGGCTTGAGTTAGTTCCAAATGTTTTTCCACATTCTTTGCATTCAAAGGGTTTCTCTCCACTATGAACTCTCATATGCTGAATAAGATGTGAGTTTTGATTAAAGGCTTTCCCACATTCTTTACATGTATGAGGCTTTTCTCCCAGAGAATTTCTATGTGTTTTATTAGGTCCTAAATTCTCTATGAAGTTTTGGCCAGAAGCAGCAAATGTGCTAACTGCCTCTGCCGTAGTATCTCCCTGGTACGTGATCAGGTTTGAGCTAGGATTGTAGGCTCGCTCACTTTCATTATTTTCATGGTCTTTCTCACTTGAGGGTGATTTCTTAAAGATAATCAACCCTGATGCAAAGTCTCTCTCCTCAGGGGACACCTGCTCCAGAACCTCTTCTGTGGACTCTCTGGAATGCTCCTCCAAAATGTCTTCTTCACATGCTGCTCCAAACTCGTGACCCTGATAAACCACCTTTGGAAGTTTTTCTAATATTGCCCCATGTGGTTCAGATTCTTCAGAAATTTCTTCCTTGGGAATTACCTCCTTGTTCTCAGTCCCCATCTCACAATCTGAAATGAGAGAGGGTAAGTCTGTGAAGTGGCTGTATCACAGCTAAATGAAGCCAATACTAGGGAGTATGGAGCTTGACATGGTTCTGACAGCACCCAAAAGCACTCTCTGTATCTGGTGAGATTACAGGACGCTGTTGAAGAGAAGAGAAAGATTTAGGATTATGGTGGACATGCTACACAAAGAGCAGATGCTGACTGAGAAGAGTGAGGGAAATTATCAGAGGAAAAGATTTAAGGAGAGAATAGGAAATGGATGGTAAGAAGATGCTGATAAAAGTTCCATAATATTAACAGTGAATTGAGGCAGAACCTGAGGTTGGTAATAAAAATATTTAAGGAAAATTGTGGCCATATTAATAGATGGTATATGGAAAAGGTTGGGAAAGGGACAAAAATGACTAATATAACCTTTGGGTTTATAGAGGAAGAAACCAGAAATGAGTAGCAAGAAGAAATATCTTTAGCCCAGTTCTGTGGCGCTCACCAGCTCTAGAGAATAGGGGATTGTATATGTTGTAGGCATTACCTATTCAAAAGGTTAATGTGACTTAGCTATAACAGGGACAGAAGGAACCACCCTTGGCTCCCGTATATTTGGATAAAGTATGGTTCTAGCTTTTTTCTAGATGGTTACTAAATTGTATCAATACCTAATTTTCCCTACTAATTTGAAATGCCTCCTATACCATAGTCTAAAGTTCCATATATATCTGGGTCAATTTCCAGGCTCCATTCAGTTCTATTGATCTATTCCCTCTCTAACACCAAACTGTTCAACCTATTGTAGCTTTAAATTTTTTAATATGTTAGAGAAAGTGCTCACTTGTTAGTCTTCTTTTTCAAATATTCCTGTCTATTTTTCCAAATAAATTTTAGTATAATTTTGTAAAATTTCCAAACTTACCCTGATGTTTTTATATCCATCACGTTCCTGTATGTCTTCTCTTTTAGTGAGTTTTTCTTATATTTTCTGACTGGTTGTTATTATATATATATGTGTGTATGTGTGTGTGTGTGTGTATACATATATATATATACATACATATAGCAATGCTGTTGATTTTTACTTACTAATATTCTAATTGGTCCCTTTATACAATTTTCTTAGCACTTTTTTTTTTTAGTTTTTTAAAAATTTATTTTATTTATTTTTGGCTGCACTGGGACTTCGTTGCTGTGCGTGGGCTTTCTCTAGTTGCGGCGAGCGGGGGCTACTCTTTGCTGCGGTGCGCAGGCTTCTCAATGCAGTGGCTTCTCTTGTTGCAGAGCATGGGCTCTAGGTGTGCGGGCTTCAGTAGTTGTGGCACGTGGGCTCAGTAGTTGTGGCTCGCAGGCTCTAGAGCACAGGCTCAGTAGTTGTGGCGCACGGCTTAGTTGTTCCGCGGCATGTGGGATCTTCCTGGACCAGCGCTCGAACCCGTGTCCCCCTGCATTGGCAGGCGGATTCTTAACCACTGTGCCACCAAGGAAGCCCCTCTTTAACACTTTTATAAATCTTAAAGCCTATACTTTTTTAAAACTTCTAAAAGGCTGTGGCAAGGATTTTTAGTTGTCTATCCCAATCTCCACTCTTCCCCACCTCAGCAGCAACAGAATAATGAATTTATTTTTGTAGCAATGAGGCTGCCTAAAGAAATATATTCTCAGCCTTCTTTACAGCTAGATTTGGCCATGTAACTAGCTTCTGGCCAATGAGACAGTAAAATGCAAATGACAGCACAAGGGACTTCTGGGATATCTCCTTAAAAGTAAGGGGATACATTTCTTCACCTTCTTCTGTGCTGTGCCTGGGGCATGAAGTGATAGCTGAAGTGCCATCCTGGACCATGAGTTCACCAGCATACCTTACAGTGGGACAAGAACAGGAAGGCACCTGGGTCCTTGATGACTCTGTGGAGCTGCCATACTTGCCCTGGAATGCCTGTCTCTGGACTTCTTTTATCTAACAGAGAAATAAGCTTTTTCCTTGCTTAAGCTATTATGGTTTTTTAATTTATGAAGCGAAACTTGCTCCTAATTGGTACAATGGCCCCAGGGATTTAGCTGTCCCCTCACAGAAGATCCAAATGCTGGGGAAATGAGCCCAGCTTCTGTTCAGGTATTAAGCAACCGGGAGCTAATATTGAAGAGGAGAGGCCCTTTGCCTAGAGCAGTGCATCTGTGCACCACAGCAAATCTGAGCAACACAATCCTCCCATCAATAAAAGTGTTAATTGCAGAAGGTGGTTCTCAAGGGGGAATGGGGCAGCTATGGGACTTCATCCTTATTTTGCAGAGTCATGGAATGGTTTTTAAGCCAAGGAATGACACAGTTCATGGTCAGATTAGCATTTCAGGTAGATATACACAAGTGGCCATTTAGTGGCTGAACCAGAAAGCAGCAGACAAGGACATAAAGGAGATCAGTTAGAAGTCTGATGTAGTCATCAAGGCAAAGGGTGATGAGATCTAACTAGGGTAATAGTGGTAGTGTGAATGAAGAGGAAACAGACTAGAGAAGTGCTTGAGAGGACAAATTCTCTAAGACTTGGGGTATGATTGGATATAGGTGTAAGGAAGGTGTAATTAGATGGATAGTGATACCACCAAGGTTGGGAATATTGAGGAGCAGCTAGGTTAGGGGGTAAGATGATAAATGAGCTGTGATTTGGACAAGATGAGTTTCAACACATCCATACAGAAGTACCAAGGAATCAGTCAAAATATATTGGTCTAAAGCTTAGAGCAGTCAGGACTAAAGATACAGACTTGAGAGTACTCAGCATAGACAATAATGAGTATAGTTGTGACAACTGTCAGATACTGAAGACAGAAACCTAGAAAGCCAAGGCCAACATTGAAGAGTACTCCAGTTAACTTCCATGTTCCCCTCCAGATCTTTCAACTTTTCTTCACCTTGCTCTCTGCCCCAGAAGGTAACCTATATAGCACTCATCAAGGGGCCCTCTGGCTTCCAGTTGTGTTTCACCAATGGGGAGCCCTAGCAGGAGGCTGGAAGGAGGGAGGACAGTGAGGTCAGAGTATTTATCCTCCTGGTTCCTTCCTATGAGATCACCTTGGGTTCATGGTGTCCCTCAATTGAAGTTCATTACTCCTCTCAAGGAATCATCCTACCCAGTTGTCTCTGTGGGCTTCAGGCCCTCCCCTACCTCTTGCCTCTTCTGGCCTAGGGCTGGTGACTACTCTGCTATTGCCAATCCCAGCTTTCCTCAGTACCCTGCCTACACCTGCATCTTTTATATTAACTTCTTTGCAAATAAACCCTTCTCAAATTATCCTAATTTGAGCGAAGTACCTGTTTCCTGTTAGGACCCTAATGATAAAGGGGTAGGCAAAGGAAGAGAAGCCTGCCAAGAAGAGAAAGAATGGTTAGTGAAGTAGGAGAAGAACCAGAAAAAGTGTCATATAAGTCACCAAGGCAATGGCAGAGGGAATTACAAAGCGTCACACACAGTTGATAGATCCAGTAGGATAAGAACTGGAAAACGTCTGCTGGGACAATTAGGTGGTCACAGATGACATGTAAAAACAGAGTCAACGGAATGACAG
This sequence comes from Phocoena phocoena, assembly GCF_963924675.1. Classification (NCBI taxonomy): domain Eukaryota; kingdom Metazoa; phylum Chordata; class Mammalia; order Artiodactyla; family Phocoenidae; genus Phocoena; species Phocoena phocoena. Next base: position 50,203,162 of record NC_089237.1, read on the forward strand.
AAGCAGAAGCCAGGTGGCAGTGGACTGATTAATTAATTTGCTGCTTCTTTCAAAAAATCTGGGTGAAAGGAGAGGACCAAGATGGGCAGTAGTGTAAAAGGTCAAAGAAAGTCAAAGAAGAATTTTCTCTGATGGTAGAGATTTGAACAGGTTTATATTAGAAAGGATGGTGCCAGTAGAGAGAAAGGTTAAGAGGGAAGAAAAGATGAGATTACTGAAGAAATGAAGATCCTGAGAGGCAGGAGAGACTGGGGTCAAGTGGTGAGGGAAGGGCTAAGGGGTGATTTTGGGGTGCCCTTTGTACAGCCCCTTTTCTCTGCCCAGCCTCCAGTCATCCACAGGATCATACCCTCTGGCCTCCCTAATCACTCAGGGGTGCAGCTCTGGTAAGCCCTCTTTCCTGACACCTGGAAGGAACCTGATCTCCTACTGAAATCCTGAAGTGTTGGAAGCTCTTTGTGCTACCCCTAAAAATGACCTGGAATCTTCTTCAACTTTCCCCCACTCAGCGCCTTCTCTAATTTTCCCCTGGAATAAGGGCAGGCACACAGAAACTGGATTTCTCCTTTTCACTGAAATTTTTGAAAATTATAGATAATGTGTACCTATGTAACTGTAAGAATCCATTGTAGAGAATTTAGCTATCTTCATCCATCGTACTATTTGAGTTAGAAAGCACTGTCTTAAATAAATTTCTCTCTAATGCTCAGCCAAGAACAAGTTCTACAAGCTGGTATTTCAGTCCCTATCTACTTCTGACCCCCTCGCTGGCCTTTCCTTTTCACCAGCATCTCTCCCATAGTTACTTCTTTTCCAACATCAAGCTCCACACAAAGTCAGCATTCATAAAACCCACATCTGTCCCACACCATATGGAAAATCACGTGTCCACAGTAAAACAAGATGCAAGACATAGAAGTTAGGTATGTATATCTATCCCCAACTTCAACACCTGGTTCAAAATTCTAGTCCAGAAAGTCTTCCCCAACTAAAATTTGCCCCCTCTGACTATTCTTTTACTTTGCATTCCACCAGTGACACGATATTAATGCCAGTTGTTAAATATTGTTTTGTTTAATAGACACCTTCTCATATACAAATCAATGCCATCCTCCTTTTTATTTTCCTTGGATGCACTGTGCGGCATGCAGGATCTTAGTTCCCTGACCAGAGATCAAACCCATGCCCCCTACAGTGGAAGCGCAGAGTTCTAACCACTGGACCACCAGGGAAGTCCCAAAGCCATTCTCCTTTTGGTTGATTTTCCAGAGGCACAGATACACATTAGACCCCGTCCTCATATGGAAACACTCTATTACTCATAGCATAAATTTAAATTTCCAAACATAATTTCTTATGTTTGTCACTTCTTCACTTTTCTAAATTTGAAATTAGTTGTTTCTGGAGAGAGATAAGATGGATGTGCCATCTTAGGAGTAGGATGACCACTCTTGGTCCTCAGTCTGGGGGATGTCAAGCATCTACTGGGTCTCCATAGTTCAGAATAGGGTCTTCAACTCTGCAGATCTGGATTTTTTTTTTTTCAATGCACTCAGAAATCCTCATTCACAAAATACTGATGCATAAACCACCTATTAATTAACCATGAGAAATAAAACTTCAAAAGGACCATACTGTCTACATGAGAAGCCACCACATAAAACCCTAAAAATTGTTTAGTTGGCTTACAATCATAGCAGGAAGTTTTTTTTTTTTTAATGAACGATGCTTAAATAATGATTCTTGGCCTGGAATTAGGTTAGATGAAGAAAAGTCAACTGGAAAATCTCTAAAAATACTAACTTCCAGGTCCCACATCAGACCTCTCAGAGTCAGAATCTCCAGGAGTAGGCAAAGGAATGTGTATTTTTAACAAGTGCCCAGGTGATTCTGATGCCCTATCAGGTTTGGGAACCACTGTGTTTGACAGTCTGAGTGACTGGAGTTATCTAACTCTCAGTCTGGTGCATCCATCTGTACCAAGGTCTGGTCCACCAAGCAGATCAACACGTGTGCAAAGCAGCAGGATTACAGATAACACTGCCAGTTCTTGCTCTGCATTCTTTTTTCCTGCCCTCCAACTTGACCCCTCCCCCAACCCTACCCTAAACTTCTGGGAGCAGACAGGGAATATAATACAACTGACTAGGTCACATTTCCATTACGCTTATCTGACTGACCCTAGTTACCGTGACTGGACCTGAGTTTGCCCAAACTGCCTAAATCAGAGTTTACAGCAATCTCTTGGGATAGCAATATCACTCAATCCTCTAAACTCATCTGCCAAAAACATATTGTGATTTTTAGTAAAAAATCATTGAATAATCTATCAGCTGACAGCCTGATTAGGTCTTTTTAAAATGCTGTTAAAAGCAAAGATTGGAAAAAATTAAAAATTTTTAAAAAAGCAAAGATTGGGACTTGAGTTATAAAAGGTCCAAGAATCATTTACTCCCTCAGTAAATTGTCCCCCTGTGTGGCACTCCAGAGGTTTTTCCACCCCAGAGTGATATGCCATAGTAAAATTAAGGAGGGCATGGGTGAGAGGTATGTCTTTCTTCTGTAAAGGAGGAAAAGAGCAATTGTGAAAAAGGAGGTGGAAAAGAGAAATCTATAGGCCACAGGTCCACTCTCAAGCACACTGGTGGTAGGCAAGGGTACAAACTGAAGTCAAGGATCTAGAGACTGATGTCCATTCAACAATCCATGCACTTACAGATGTTATAGAAAATGTTTGTGGACTCCCTCAATATATGTCATTTGAAGACTACTGCACTTAACAGCATTCTGGGCAGAGCATGGGGTGAGCAAAGCCTCAGAGACTAGGAAGTACAGGAGGAATAAGAAAAGGAACAGAAAGAACATTCTGACCTCAATGTAGCATGTGCAGAGTTGGGGTAAAGAAGGAGAGAAGATAAGTGAGCATGCACTGACCTTCTGGGGAGTAATGAAAGCTCTTACTATGTGCCAAGCAACTTACACACATTCTCCTGTTACACCCCTACCACCTCTTGCTGATACAAGTATGCTGGAGACATCAGTGTAGAGAGGAGCGAAATCAGCCCATCGGAGTGCTTTCCTGACTTTCTCCAGCAACACTTTTGACAGCCCCAGAGCAGGCTGGGAATCTGGGGACACGTGTGGTGGAAGAATGAGAAAGTGAGGGACTTGAAGATGTTAGCCAGGACACAGTTGAGATGACCAAGTGAGACAGGGAGACAAATGAAGTGGGGGAAGGAGGGAAGAGTGGAGGTTACAGACAGGGTGAAGGATGTGGTGAGCACACGGATCCAAGGGCAGGAATCCTGCCAATTGGCATGACGTTTAATTTTGAAATGTCAGAATTTGTAACATCCTTTGCAACTATTCAAATTCATGATGAAAAAATGATGAAATATTTTGGATGTCAACTTACAAACACGTAAGGGGATACACAAAGCTTTTCAAATTATTTTATGGGATATTTGAGCAAAAAAGTTTGCAGTGGCCTCGCACTCTTTGCAGGAGATCTGACCTCACCCAAGAGCTCCAGGAGTGAGCTCCAAATGAGTTAACCCAGTTAAGTTAATACCATTCCCCTGCCAGTAACTGTTCAGAACAGTAGGGATTGTTTCAGGAATGGACATCTGGGTCAATGATACTCTGAGGAAGTTTGCTGGGAACTTCTGGGAATAGTTTCCTGCCGTCCTGAGAGAACCACAGAAGAGACTTCTACATATTGTTGCCTGGAACCGCTGCTGCCATTTCACTACCAGCTGTGGATGAAGGCAGGACGAGCTGAGAAAAACTGAGGGGAAATGGAGCCAGCTGGGCCACTAGATTCAGTCATTCCTGAAACCACTTCACCTCTTGACTTCCAATTATGAGAGCTTATACACTTGTATTTTTTAGGCCAGCTTGAATTGTATCCTGTGACTTATAGACAAAAGCATCTTAATTCATAAAAATACTTTCCCTTAACTTCTGAAAGGTCAGATCCTACTAAATACTCAGTATCCAGTACAAGGATCACCTCCTCCCCAAAGTCTTCACCTACACCTGCAGGAAGGAGGTTATCTCTTGGTCCTCTGAATCAGCATTTCACTCACCTCTTTCTTTGTACTACAGTTATCATGTCGCTTCCTGTTCACTGCTCTCCAATGGCTACAGAATTAAAACTTCTTAACATGGCTCATCATGCCTTCCTGGTCAGGCCCCTGTCTCCCTTCCCATCTCCTGTCCCAGGCTCTCCAATGACAGGTGGGAGCTGCAGTCATGCTCAGGGTGCTGCAGTTCAAACACTTCTTATTCTTTAAAGCTTCTCTGCCTTTGAGAACAGGCTATTCCCACTTCCTGGAATACTACTGCCCACTTTTACACTTAACAAACATCTACAAGACTCAGCTCAGAGACAGAGAGTCCCCTCTGTCTTCTTCTCTGTCCCTAAGACTCCTTCACCTTGTTGCAGCTACCTCATTGTACTGTTACTCTATTTTCATCTCTGCTTCCTTCTTCAGACCATGAACAAGGATGATGTTCTATTCATCTTGATATTCCCAGCGCCAAGCACATTTCGGGTACCTGCTAAATATCTGTTAAATGAATTTGTGTAAATATCTTAGTTACATAACTAATCTGTGACACCCTTGAGGACTAACTGGATAGTTCATTCATTTTGTATCTAAAGAGCCTAGATCGGTGTCTGACACATAGCTGATGTCAATAACTATTTGTAAAAATAAGTTCCTTCTGCCAATCTGGATGACACTTAATTTAAAGCACTGTTATCCTCTTTTCCTCTGTCCTCCTGGTTCCCACAATCAAAAGGCTCTATTAACTCTGCACTGAAATCTGTCTCCTTTCCGTAACTAACCCTCTTAAACCAATATCCGGCCCTGGGCACAGTCTGCCAGGAGGCCTGAAGTTTATGACACTGCCCGCCATTTCGTCCCCGCAGCTCACTTGGGGATGGAATGTCAGAGGAAACCACAGCTCCCATCATCCCCCACGTAAGGACACCCCCGCGGAAGGGGGTGTCCCTGCTGCTCCTGTGCCAGCGGCTGACAGGCAGGGAACCAGGACGGAGACGGGCCCTGGCCGCGTCCAGGGTATGTGCCGGTGGGGACCCGGTGCGGGGTGGGGAGACCATAAAGCCCAAGGTCACAGAGCGAACCCGGGTCAGGCACGGGCCTAAACGTCGGGTTTTCGCGGGGCTGGTGGGCCAGGGGTTCGGGAGCGCAGCACCCTCCACCCCCGGCCGGGACAGAATGAGGTCTCACCTCAGGCAGCCACCGCCCCACACGCGCTCCCCGCGGGCTCCCCGCGCTGCTCCGCCCGCTGCCTCTGAACCCGCAGCTGTTGTCTGGGTTTCACTGGCTATGGGCATCAGCCACTTCCGGTACCCGGGCGGCACTCCAGCCAATCAACGCGCGCCGCACTCCCAGGAGGAACAGGTGGTCGGCAGGCCGGGGTCTCCTCACCCTTTTCAGGCTTGCTTTGCGCCGGTTCTCGCGCTCACCCGAGCCCCATCTCGCCGCTGCCCTGCCACACCAGCTCTCTGAAGTGGCCCTGTGCGCCTGACGATGCCCCACTTCAGCCCCAGGATCACTGACGAGCTAGGTCCTCCGAGTTTCCTAGAAAGGCTCCAGGGATGCACTTCCGCCCTGGGATCGGCCGCTCTGCGCGCTGCTGTCGCTCCCCAAGCATTGATCTGGACTTGAGAAATTGAAAGTTGGCTTCGCTTTCTCACCGGGCAGAGATCACACGCCCCCCTGCATCCCTTATCCCGTCACTCCCTCCCTTGAACTACACGAGTCTGGTAAACACAGACCCCTACATCCTAGGAACAGGCCAGTCATCTGCTGGGGGCGAAGGGAGACCCGCTCTTGAAGTCAAGGAGGGCTTACTGGAGGGAGTGATGTTTGGGCTGAAATCTGAAGGTTGAGCGGGAATTGCCCGGGTCAAGAGTGAAGGGGACAGCGGTTCCGGCAATGGGAACGGCATTCTTCCCTAGCCTCCTTATTTCTTGAACAGCTTGACCCTTCTCAACTCAGCACCTTTGTGCTTGTTACTTCCTCTGCTTCTTGTTATTCAGGTCTCACTTCAAAGGTAACTGCATAGGAGAAGCCTTCCATCCTATCTAATGTTGCCTCAAACTATGATACCCCTCCCAAATATCAGTTACAGGGAAGGACTATGATTGGCCTTGTTTAGGTCTGGTGCTCACCCCTGGACTAATCATTGTATTCAGGGGAAAGGGATAGTAGGTTTAGCCAAATCTGGGTCACTTGTCTGCCCCAATTGTGGGGGCAGGCTTCTGTGTTCGCCTCACCATAATCCTATGGAATAGGGAAGGGAGTGACTACTCACAGAAAGTGATATTATGTATATATCTAGTACACAGCCTATCAGGAAAAAAAAGAAAGAAAGGGGAAAAGAAAGCTTTTGCTTGAGTTCATGGGATTAGGCCCTAGACTATAGGGTCCACCACTTTAGCCATTCTCACACCAATATCCTTAACTCCTTTGCCCTACTGTCTGCAACTGCATTGGAAGTTTGTTAACCCTGGATCAGTTGAAATGTCCATTTTCCTTGCCCAGGCTGCTGACAGCTGGTGGGGAAAATCATACATTTTGGAGAAGAACCCCAAAATAAATTTATGGTCTCCACTTCCCAGAGGTCTTTCACTTCTGCCTAGAAATCATCTTGTTTCCCTAGTCAGCTTGTCTACCATTTTCATGATTGCTGTTTCAACCTTCTTCGTTCTGCTTGAACCTCTGTCCAAGCCATGACCCACCATCACAATCACTGCCACCTGCATTCATCCCAAGGAAAGATGTCCATACTACGAGAGTATCCTGCCACAGACCAAGAGTGGGAGACATTTGGTTCTACTGTATTTATCTAGTACACCTACATTAACAGCCTTCTTCTCAAGAACCTAGATCAGTAATTCTCAATCTTGGCTGCACATTGGAATCACCTGGGGAGCTTTTTTTTAAGTATGTTTTTATTAGTGAGCAGTATTCAATTATTTGAATACACCACATTTTTTTATCTATTCACTTATTAATATTCAGGTGGTTTCTTGTTTATGGCTATTACAAAGTTGCTAAGAACATTCATGTACACTTCTTTATATGCACAGATGCATAAGCTTTTATTTCTCTTGGATAGCTGCCTAGGAGTGGAATGGCTGTATCATATGGTAAGCACATATTTAACTCTTAAAGAATCCAGCAAACCATTTTCTAAAGTGGATGCACATCTTACATTTTCACCAGCAGTGTATGAGTCTTTTTCTTCCACATCCTCGCCAACACTTGATCTGATCAGTTCTTTTTTTCTTTTTCTTTTTAAATTGAGCATTACAATAGAGATCTAGTGGCCTCTTATAGTGGTTTTACTTTGTGTTTCCTTACTGACTAATTCACCTGGGGATCTTTAAAAATATTGATGTCTGGTGCCACCCACATAGATTCTGTTGAAAATGATATGAGATATAGTCTGGGCTTTATTGTTTTATTTCCCAAGCAATTCCAATATGCAGCCAGCAAGGTTGGAAACCAATAGCTTAGGTCAGTGATTCAAAAAACGTGGTGTCTGAATCAGCAGCATCTGGAATGATGGTTAGAAATGCAAATTCTCAGGCCCCACCCACAGATCTCCTGAATGAGAAACTCTGGAATTAGAGCTGAACAATCTGTGTTTTAACAAGCATTTCAGGAGTTCTAATGCACTCGAAAGTTTGGGTATCACTGGTCCAGACATTAACAGTGCTTCATTTGATCAGCCCCTGTACGTGGGTTAAACAGGAAAAAGATAGGCTGTAGCCTCCTGGATATTCCCCTGCTCACCATCTGCTTCATTACACTAGCCAATTTAGGGGCCATCTGGAGTAATGGGGACCTACCAAGGGAAGGAGGCCAAGGCATATGATCCACAAATACCATTCTCATGCCCAGTGTGTATGAGGATGTGTATGACTAGGTAGGGGCTGATGTTTCACTGTCTCCTAACAGGTTCAGGACTTCCATCGAATTGAGTCTTATTACAGATAAGTATGAGAAGTTTTGCTCCTTTTGAAAAAAATGGCAGGTAGGAACGTTGGCCGCCCTCTTGAATTCACACAGAGACAAGTACATGGAAAATAAAAGCCATACTGCTCTTGCTCGACCTCGTCCCTGCTATCCGTGGAAGATGTGGGAAGGAGGGCTACCAGTACTGGCTACTCTCCTATCTTATACGTCAAAACTGTGTCATTTCTCAGATTAGTTTACAGCTCTGATGTGGACCTAAGTGCTGATCATAATTATATTTTCTATTGTCTATGGACCATATTCCAAACTACTACCAAACTATTAGTAACAGCACTCAGTGTCCCCTGAGATTTAAATAACATTGTGAATGTAAGTCATTGTTAGGATTCTGGAAGAAATGACCAAAAGCACCAACCCTGCGAACTTTCAGGTCTTTCAAAACCCTTCTCTCCCAGGTGAATAACCCTGGGCCAGGACACAAGGACACTAGCTTGGGTAGCTTTCTCTTCCTGTAAACTTCTCTTACCAACTCCCCACATCTACTTCTTTTATCACTATCACCTCTCTCCTTGATCCTGCCTTCCTTTCCTTTCAACTGCACCAACTTCATAGTACATCCTACAGACCAAAATCTCACTCAGCATGACACAAATGCACCTAGCCTTATGTGACTTAACCATTTCCTACAAACATACCTTTCCCCCCATATAGACAGAGTGTTCCTTGAGAGCCAGCACTCTGTTACATTTCCCAGAGAGGTGCTGGCCGTGCTGGGCCCATGTTTAGTAGAAACAGGCTGACCTGAAATATTCATATCTCGCCTCCACACACTAAAGCAACTGGCTGAAGCTGAGTCGAGGCTCAGTTAAGTCTTCAGGGAATCCCCTGGCAGTCCAGCAGTTCGGACTCCACGCTTCCACTGCAGGAGGCACAGGTTAGATCCCTGGTGGGGGAACTAAGATCCCTCAAGCTTTGCAGCAAGACAAAAAAAAAAAAAAAAAAAGTCTTAAGTGTTCTCCTTTCACCTCCAGCTATGAAGATGCAAAGAAGTAAAACAAAAAGGCAACTTCCTTTTCTAGAGTTACAATTACCCCAAGGAGCTCAGGGCAACCAATTCTGAGCCTGATCCAGCAAGGTCATGTTATCACTGAGCCAAGATAGCAGATCCTTCTTGGGCAAGTTCTAAACCTAAGAGGTGCCTCCAGGGTCCTTATAAGGGCCATGTCTCTCTCTCAGGTGAAACCATGGCCCCTTTCACATGGTATAAAATGCAGAAACACCTGAAAACCTTACTCTCCCAGTACCTGCTCCATGGTTCAGTGCCAGGTGGAGAGACAGAGAAGAGAAGGCTGCCCTGGCAGAGGGGTCAGTGCTGGGCTTTGAGGAAGGCAAGCCAGAGGTGGTGGGAGGGGATGCACTGGAAATAGACAACAGCAGAATGTACAAGGGAGCAAGTGATCAGAGGACAAACCAGGAGCCCCAGGGTACAAGTTTCCTCCCCAGGGCTCTGGAGTCTTCACAAGGTCAGCAAGATAATGAGCCCACTGCCACCAGGGCTAAGACATGACTGAGCCCTGACAGTGCCCCTGCCCACCGAGCCTGCTTAGAACCTGCTTATCACAACACTTCAGGAAACTGCTGGTAAGTAGTCTGAATTCCCATATGAGTAGAAATTATTTGCCATCCAGGCCAAGGCAGTCCTACATGAATATTTCTGGAGCTCTGTTTTGAGAAACAACATGGGAGGAAAATCAAGTCCAAGTGTCTCCCACCATCACAGGGACATAGAAGTTTCCAATGTGACTAGTGAACCCAAAGGAGGCCAGAATGACTCCTCACTCTGTCTTCATGGTTTTGTTTTCCCAGCTCAAGATACAACCCCTAAAAATCATGGATGATATTCGGAAAAGATGAAGACTCTAACTCGAAAAGATACATGCACCCCAACGTTCATAGCAACACTATTTGCAATAGCCAAGACATGGAAGCGACCTAAATGTCCATCGACAGATGAACGGGTAAAGAAGATGTGGTGTATAAGACACATCGGAATACCACTCAACCATAAAAAAGAACAAAATAATGTCATTTGCAGCAACGTGGATGGACCTCGAGATTATCATTCTAAGTGAAGTAAGTCAGACAGAGAAAGACAAACCTCATATGATACCGCTTATATGTGGAATCTAAAAAATGATATAAATGAACTTATTTACAAAACGGAAAGACTCACAGACACAGAAAACAACTTATGGTTACCAAAGGGGGAAGGTGGGTGGGGAGGGATAAATTAGGAGTTTAGGATTCACAGATACACACTGCTATATATAAAATAAACAAAAAGGACCTACTCTATAGCACAGGGAACTATATTTAATATCTTGTCATAATCTATAATGGAAACAAATTTGAAAGAGAATATATATATATATTTCTCTGAATCACTTTGCTGTACACTGGAAACTAACACAACACTGTAAACCAACTATACTTCAATTTTAACAAAATCTTGGAAGCAATATTCAGTCCTTCAGCAAAATCCCTTCTCTATGATGCAACCTTTCTCTCAGGCTAATGCAATCCATTTGCCATCTCCCATGCTCTGTTTATTTGCTGTTCATAGTGTATTTTCTCTTATGCCACATGCCTGCCCACAATGCTGCCCTTGGGTCCACTGCCACTGAAATCCATAGCTGTGATGACGCCTCAGGGTCTTTCTCAAGCAAAAGGATCCCTCTGTCTCTGAGGCTTAATTCTGCTGCCAACATCCACACGTCTTCTCTCTAGATTTATCTCGGGCTTGTTGCCTTCCTCCCTCGTTCAAACTCTCTCTGCAGTAGTGAGTCATTCAAATGATCCTTAACCTCACTACATTAATGCCATCCATATACGATATCATGGTGTACAGATCTTATTCAAGTGGGCAAAATACAAGCTTTGAGGCATGGTTTAAAAGAACGATAAATCCAAACCTTACAAATACCTAACAGTTTACAAAGCCCTCTCATATAAACTAGCCATGATCAGGGTCTCTGGAAGCTTAGGCTATCTATGGCAACTGTAGAAAAGTCTTTCACAGGTGATGGTGACCCAAAGGATTCAGCGACTTGTCCAGGTTTACTCAGGTCAGAAGAGGGGAGGGGGCTTCCCTGGTGGCACAGTGGTTAAGAATCCGCCTGCCAATGCAGGGGACATGGGTTTGAGCCCTGGTCCAGGAAGATCCCACATGCCACGCAGCAACTAAGCCCGTGTGCCACAACTACTGAGCCTGTGCTCTAGGGCCCGTGAGCCACAACTACTGAGCCCACGTGCCTAGAGCCCATGCTCCGCAACGAGCCCCTACTCCGCAATGAGCAGCCCGTGCGCTGCAATGAAGAGTAGCCCCTGCTGGCCACGCAACTAGAGAAAGCCCACACGCACTCAGCAACAAAGACCCAACGCAGCCAAAATAAAATAAATTAATTAAAAAAAAAAAAGACGAGGGGAGACTAGATTAGCACCCACATCTTCAGACTCTCCTCACTCCAATCTGGCTGCCCTCCTAAAGTCCCACTGAATACACATCTACCTCCATCTCTTCATGGGGCTCGGTTTTGTCCAGGCCTGTTTTGGCACTATTTTGACCAAGAGTCAGCTGCAGAGAGGAAATTTCAAATGTGACATCCAGAAAAATCCACATCTGCCTTACATGTACATAAAGTATCTCCCATCTACTGGAATAAAATCCTGCATGATGAGGGTGTTTGGGTTACTTATCTGGCTTCCCTACTTCAAGACCCAGTTCCAAAAAATCACATCCACAAAAACTTCCCTGATTCCTCTCTTCTCATTTCAGTTGCTCCTCCACTGTCCTCCTGACCCCTGGCATTTGGGCTAATTTGACCTTTTGGATCTTGTATTCTCTTGTAAGACTATTTGTCGTCTCCCCACCTAGTGATAAAAACCCAACCTGCCCTCTGGGATTTTGCCCAGAGCACAGCGCTGACCAGAGACAGTCTGTACATGTTGACTGAGAAATGTTTACCTGGAAAAGTCTTCTGTGATTAAACTGAATTTTAACAATGGCCTCAAGGAGCAGTACCTTAACCCAGAAGAGTAATGGCAGGAATTGGGGGCACAGGATAAAGCTGGTTACAAGAGCAAATATAGCCAGCTGGCTTTGCAAAGCTCCTTATATCCCACTAGATCAGCAGTTATCATGGGATTGGTAACTTTTTCACAGGGTGATAAGGAACATTAGCTGACCCTAGCGTCCACAAGTTCTACCTAATATAGGAGGGTCAGTGAACCAAAATGTAGCAACCAGATGGATCAACCATAAAGCTTGGTTAATTTCATTCTTTAATTTTGGATAGGGCCACCCCTGGATAAGCAACAATCAATCTTATAAAATTATACATTCTAGATAGTCAAACTAGACCTTTCCTTAATCATGATTGAGTATGTAATTTGACCTACCGTGCTGGACCCCAAGGGAGGACACACTGATTCAGGCAGTATCTTTGGTGCCAAGATGTTGAAAGAATCTGGGACTGTTTCCAGCACTAGAGGGCGACTGTTGAAAGTCTCCAGAGCCCAGAGGGAAAAGCAGCAACCCTGGAGGAGATGGACAAACAACCTTAAATTAGGCAAATACGTCACACCTCCCATCATCCTAACAAATACTGCTTAATATGAGATGTGGGTTGTTAGGATGAGAGAAGGAAGGGGCTGAACCTGGAGGAGACTGAGATTCATGGAGAGGGACATAAATGATTATATTAGGTCGCGTCAAAATCGGGGGATTCCCTTCCCTTGACAAGGCCTAAGTGTGAAATTACGTGAGACAATGGACATTTCAACCCCTCAGAGACCAGTCAAAGGACTATCCTGCTCCTTTAGAATAGCGCGCTCAACAACAGTGTGCAATGTCCAGGTATGGCTACATTTGTTTCAGCCCTCAGCTTGTGGGACTAGCCTTCCACCCTAACGCCATCCAACAGATGAATTCTGTTTTATATCCTGAGATATAGAATGTCTACCTTGTGGGGAGGAGAGCCAAAGAGCTTTGCCTAAAGCCAGGCATTTGCTTCAAAGGGGGAGGTGTTCTGACTTCTGAGATCAGCAGCAGAAACCACATCCATGCAAAACTCCATGACCTCCTTTGAAGCAGGTTTAATGAGCAGATCCTTTCCTGTTCTTTGGTAGCAACATTAAACCACAAAATGTCATAATTTTAGGGAATAAAAAAAAAATCCCAGGCTGCTCTGTAGACCAGATATTTCAGAATTTCTGGAGGTGAGGTGGAAACATCAGCAAAGCTCCCTTGGGGGGATTCCAAAGTGCCCCAACTTAAGAATCCCTGGTTAGACTATTGGGGAGCCACCTGGATCTGGGACCAAGTTGGCTTCTCTGGAGTTCAGGTGCTCCAGGCAGGTGTAGATACCTGAATGAAAGTGGCCTCCTGACAGGAAGGAGGAAGAGGGGCAGGCGTGCCCTTTAAAGGGTTAGGTCCCAGCTCCTGCTTTGGAGAGGTGAAAAGAGTGTTGGATTAAGCATCACAAGACCTGGATTCCAGTTCTGGCTCTGCCATTTAGTATTTCTGGGACCTTAATAAGTGACTTAACCTCTTGGCTTCCTTATCTGAAAATGGGCAGACGTGCCACGTCTGCCCATGATATGCCTGATGAGAAAACCACCAAGTACAGAGCTGACAGTTTTAAGCAAGAAATTAGTTTCTGGAGACATCACATAATTTAAGGCAATTTCCCCAAAAGGAATAAAGATAAAGTGAGCTGGTGTCATCACGTAGCTCATAAACCTATAATAAATGAATATGTTTTGCTTTAAGGCTATGTTTATGATGTATACAATTTCACAAGGTACTCTCTCCTAAACGTATAGGATCAAGTGGCATAGCAGCTCTTGAAACTTTTCTACGGAGTTTTATTACATCTCACTTTCATTTTTCAATGCTAACATTAGCACCATTACACAATAAGTACAAGGGTGAGGTTATGGAATGCAAAAACATTTAAAATTATAACAGTACATTTTTGCCACCTTTGTAATTCTTTGTTTTACCTTTTTTTTTTTTTTTTGGCCGTACTGTGTGGCTTGCGGGTATCTTATTTCCCCGACCAAGGATCGAACCCAGGCCCCCACAGTGAAAGCACCAAGTCCTAACCACTGGACCACCAGGAAATTTCCTTGTTTTATTTATTTTAAATAAACTTTTTAAAATATAAATTTATTTATTTAATTTATTTTTGACTGTGTTGGATCTTCGTTGCTGTGTGCGGGCTTTCTCTAGTTGCAACGAGCGGGGGCCACTTTTTGTTGCAGTGTGCAGGCTTCTCATTGCAGTGGCTTCTCTTGTTGTGGAGCACGGTCTCTAGGCGCGCGAGCTTCAGTAGTTGTGGCGCGTGGGCTCAGTAGTTGTGGCACACGGGCTTAGTTGCTCCGCGGCATATGGGATATTCCCGGACCAGGGCTCCAACCGGTGTCCCCTGCATCGGCAGGTGGATTCTTAACCACTGCGCCACCAGGGAAGCCCTTAAATAAACTTTTAACTTTAGAACAGTTTTAGATTTATAGAAAAATTGCAGAGGTATTACAGAGAGTCCCATGTACCCCACACCCAAGTTCCCATATTAACATCTCTTTATGTATTATTTATTTATTCATTTATTTATTTTTGGCTGTGTTGGGTCTTCGTTGCTGCACTGGGCCTTTCTCTAGTTGCGGCGAGCAGGGGCTACTCTTCGTTGCGGTGCTCGGGCTTCTCACTGCTGTGGCTTCTCTTGTTGAGGAGCACAGGCTCTAGGCACGTGGGCTCAGTAGTTGTGGCACACGGGCTTAGTTGCTCCACAGCATGTGGGATCTTCCTGGACCAGGGCTTGAACCCATGTCCCCACATTGGCAGGAAGATTCTTAACCAGTGCGCCACCAGGGAAGTCCTCCCACATTAACATCTTACCTGAGAATGGTACATATGTTACAATTAAGGAACCAGTTGAGCCACTGTTATTAACTAACATCCATATCTTATTCATATTTCCCTAGTTTTTACCTAACGTCCTTTCCCCATGCCAGGATCCCATCCAGAACACCACATTGCTTTTATTTATCATGCCTCTGTAGGCTCCTCTTGGCTGTGCAGTACATTTAAAAATAACAGCTCAATCCACATCACCACAGGAGGCACAGGAGCAAATCAAAACAACTGCCAAGTTCTCATAATACTCACAAAGGAGGCGGTCATTTGTTTACCAGTTCATTAGTGTGAACAGTATCCAATTTCCTTCATGAGCTTTCAAATTGTGAATCCCCAAATTTTGTTTTAATTGGAGGGGATTGGCTTTATTTTGCTCTTTGTGTATTAAATGGATTTTATATCACATGCTTTCAAATTACTCAACATCTCATAAAATGCATCCAATAACACCACACAGATATAAGGCAGTTCCCTTATTGAGCAGAAGACAGATTCCATATTGTGGGGCCCACCTCAGGAGACTGTGCTTTTGAAGGTCTAGGACGGGGTCAGAGCTATCTGTATTTTAATTCCAAGGTGGTTAAGTCTCCACGTTCCCAACGTAGGGGGCTCGGGTTCAATCCCTAGTTAGGGAACTAAGATCGCACATGCCGCATGGACAAAAAAAAAAAAAAAAGAAAAAAAGAAAAAGAAAGTCACCTTAATCCTAAGGAACATCCTTTTGATTTTTTTTTTTTTTTTTGGCTGCATCGCGCGCTTGTGGGATCTTGGTTCCCCGACCAGGGATCAAACCCATGCCAGGGAATTCCCAGCCTTTCAATTTAAATTCAGTATCCGAGTAACACAGCCAGCCTGGACGCTAAAATTCACACTCAAGAGAATGAATGATGAATATTTCAGTGAACATGTGCCAAGACACATAAGTGTACAGGCATCCTTCAGCCTACATGCAGGAGCTGCTCCTAAATTTCACTTTTAGATTAGTTACTGAAACCAGAAATACATTTATTTACCTTCAGAACATTGTTATGACTATTGGATAAGTTTTCCTAACAACCCACAAAAATGTATTTATCCATTAACACAATGATACATTAAAAAGTGCTTTCCAGGGACTTCCCTGGTGGCTCAGTGGATAAGACTCCACACTCCCAGTGCAGGGGGCCTGGGTTCAATTGCTGGTCAGGGAACTAGACCCCACATACCACAACTAAGGAGCCCGCATGCTGCAACGAAGGAGCCCGCGAGCCACAACTAAGGAGCCAGCCTGCTGAAACTAAGACCCAGTGCAACCAAATAAATTAAATAAGTAAATATTAAAAGTGCTTTCCAGGGCTTCCCTGGTGGCGCAGTGGTTGAGAGTCCGCCTGCCGACGCAGGGGACACGGGTCCGTGCCCCGGTCCGGGAGGATTCCACATGCCGCGGAGCGGCTGGGCCCGTAAGCCATGGCCGCTGAGCCTGCGCGTCCGGAGCCTCTGCTCCCCAGCGGGAGAGGCCACAACGGTGAGAGGCCCGCGTACCGCAAAAAAAAAAAAAAGTGCTTTCCAGGGTTGAGAACGACTGGTAAAGCATGGACTTAGAGAGAGCCCTGCACTCTACTTACTGGCTCTGCATACTTGGGAAAATGACTTCAGCTTTGCACCTCAGTGACCTCACCTGTAAAATTGGATAATATTAGTATATAGGGGTCTTGGGAGAATTAAGTGAGATAATGCACAAAAAACACTTAGCATATGCCAGGCACTATGATGTATGCAATGGCAGTTACCAATGCAGCAACTGCTGGTGCAAATAAAGAGAGAGATTTTCGGGGATGAAGGCGCAGTGTCCTCAATGGGCGTCAGGTGGCGCCACAAGCCTAAAAACCAAGTCCAGCCGTGCCTGGGAAAGTAGATGAGTGAAAAAGTTGAATCTCAGAGCACCTGTCAACCTGACATAGCTGCCACTTTGAATAGATGTGGTGTCTTAAGTCAGGTGTTAACATTTTAATGGACCCATAAAATTCAAAATATAGACCGTTCCCCTCATCCAGATTCTTTCTAGTTATTCCTATATCAAGGGACATGTTGAAACATGCATTACTGTATGTATATTACTTAATATAAAAGTAATATCATAACCGGCATCCCAAACAAGACAAGCCATTTCTGTTGGCAAATATGGCATTGAAACAATGGCCCTGGTGGAGAAAGAAAAGAGGAGAATGTAACAAACATTCGTGACAACTGTGGCGGAGATGGGAGGTTGCCTATCCCAATATCACCCACCCCTCCTAGAATCCCGGAGATTTAGTGGGGCGCATAGCTTCTTGCAATAAAGAGTACAATTCCTAGTTCTCCTTGAGCTGGTGTGGACGTGTGGCTAAGCCCTGGCCTGTGGGACGTGAATGGAAAGGGCAGCTTGTAGGAAATTTCCTTGAGAGACAGATGGCAAGTACCTTCCTCCATTCCCTGCCTGCAACATGGTTTTGATGCCAGCAACTCCACCTTGTACCTGAAGGCTGGGGCTGCACCCTACGGATGATCCCAAGAGACTATGAGGGCTCCATAGGAACTCTGAATTGTCTACCTCTGGCCTTTTATGTGAGAGAAAAATAAATTTAAATCACGAGTAAGCCATTTTATTTGGGGTCTTTGGTACTCATAGCCAAACACCATCCAACTGATACTCCATGTAAGAACCCTGGTTTTGTTTTTAAAGAATACTTTCGTATTTTAAAAATATATGGATAAGGGACTTCCCTCGTGGCGCAGTGGTTAAGAATCCGCCTGCCAATATAGGGGACACAGGTTCGATCTCTGGTTTGGGAAGACCCCACATGCCATGGAGCAACTAAGCCCGTGTGCCACAACTGCTGAGCCTGCGCTCTAGAGCCCATGAGTCACAACTACTGAAGCCCGCGCGCCTTAGAGCCCACACTCCACAACAAGAGAAGCCACTGCAAGGAGAAGCCTGCGCATCTCAACGAAGAGTAGCCCCCGCTCACCACAACTAGAGAATAAAGCCTGCATGCAGCAACGAAGACCCAATGCAGCCATAAATAAATAAATAAGCAAACAAAAGATGGGGGAACAACCTAGCATAAAAAAAATATATATATGGATAAAAAGAATGGAAGATGAATGGAGAAGATGGTGACAGAGATGTGAACACAACACTCAAACTTTTAAGACTGAGAAAGAGAAGGGGAAATGTGGACAATAATAAAGCAACAAATATCACTGATTTGAGTCTTCTTTCAGTGCAGTCTGAGAAGGAGGAGGGAAAATCCAGAGTGGGAAGACTAAGTGAAGACCCACAAAGCTCCTGCTGTTGAAACAGCTGGGCTCTCCCACTAGCTGTTTGAATTAGTCACCAAACTAGTAACCAGTGGGGCTTAATCAAGGCCAAAGGTTTCTGAGATGAGAGTAACAAGTGGAGGTGAAGTTTAAGGTACTAATCATTCAATAAATCCTTATTGAGTCACCATGGACAGGCACTTTTCCAACAAGTAGTTGGAAAATATATATTTACAGAGACTTTCTGGGATGGTGGTAAGGACTATTAGATAATACACCGTACTTACATATTTAGTAGTAGTCATTTCCCCTGGGAAAAAGGATGCTTTGAGAGTAAAGACCAGAAGCCCATTAAATGGAGAAGTCACAGATGGGTTCCTCCCAGATAGCCAAAAACAAACAAGGCCCGTTGCCTTGCCTCTAGTCCAGAGACATCTTTTGTTTGATATTTGGTGGAATTCTTCTTGGGCTGCTAGATTTAGCAACATATAGACAACTATAGCTGTTTGTGCTCTTTTTGATTTGCTTTTTTTTTTTTTGGAACCTTTATCTTTGGGTACTTATAATTGGTTTAAAAATAAAGTTCTGTGACTGAGTTGTTTTGTTTTTTTGGCAACGCACCATGCGGGATCTTATTTCCCAGACCAGGGATCGATCCTGCGCCCCCTGCAGTGGAAGCATGGAGTCTTAACCACTGAACCACCGGGGAAGTCCCTGAGAATTTTTTTGAAAAAATAGAAGTCCTTCAAGCTGCCTTGGATCCAAAACAATCTGAAGTCTTCCTGTTCTGCTCTTCCTGGGTTCTCCTACAAGAATATCTATGTTGGGAGTCCCCAAGACCACCTTCAGATTTGATGATTTGCTAGAATGACTCACCAAACTCAGAAAGCTGGTTTATTACAGTGAAAAGATGCAGATTAAAATAGCAAAGAGGAAAAGGGCATAGGGTGGAGTTCAGGAAAGAGCAGACACAAACTTGTTTCTCCTTTTCCTGGGGAATCACATGGACAGTGCTTAATTCTCCCAGCAACAATGTGTGACAACCCATACAAAGTGTTGCCAACCAGGGAAGCTCACCCAAGCACTGGAGTTCAGGATTTCTGTTGGGGGTCAGTCATGTAAGCATGGAAAGCCTATGTGACTGACCTTAGCTGTTCAGTCTCCAGCCCAGATGTGGCCCAAAGCCCCTAGGCATACAAAAACAGGTGTTCACCATGCATCACATTGTTAGCATAAACTATCTGGTATGGCCCAAGGCCTCAGATATACAAAGATACTTTTAGCAGGCAAGATATTCCGGGCTCAAAGGTTATCCCCCCAGGAGCTGGTTAAGGGTCAGTCTTGAAAATCTTGGGAATGTGCAGAGTTTGTGCAGTCCAGATCTGCTGAGTTCTCCCTCTATTTTTACAATAAAGCCATAAAAATTAATAATAATAATAATCTACCTAACATCTTTATAATAAAGAACGATTACATGAGCTAGCTTCTGAAAACCTCCTTGGAAAGAGACCAATCAAAGCATATTTCTAACAGCAATGTGTCTAGCGTGACAACACTCAGTGAGTCAATGAATATAGGGAGGGCCAATACCGGTGCCTCTGGAGATGTGAGATCTGTGTCTTAGAGCTGCCCAGTTTTTCCAGCTGTGGCTCTGTGCCTAAGCCCACTCCTACAGCTCTTTCCCTTGGCTACCTTCCTCCCAAGTGTTTCCTTCATTTTTCCTTCCATCCCTTTCTCTCTCCTCCAGCTGTTCCAAGACCCCCAAGATCCAGATTTCCATTCAGTCCCCACCAACCAACGCATCCAGGCTCTAGGGCTTCCCTCCAGGATCAGGAGTAGGCTGAGACAAGTGAGGCACAAGGCCACAGTATTTAAGGTGGCATCACTCTTAGGGTCATGCAAGAGAGCAAGTGCCTCTGTAAATTCTGTACCCCAGGCATTCACTCTCGTCCTAGCACCACATTTTGTCTTGAAAGAGTCTCTGCACGGGAACCTGTATCCCTCAGTTTTGCGTGGGCAGGTATGAGAAGAAACACAGAAGCCAGGCCCTGGGAAAGAGTCAAGCATTAATTCATATGAGCATGAATGCATCTTCATTTCCTCCTCTTTAATATACACCATCCCAATGGGTAATTCAATCAACATTAAATACCAGAAAATAACTTTAATGCCAGTATCCACTTGTCTCATCTTTACCAGGGCCCCTCTACTCTTCAACAGTTTCAAAGGCATAAGGGCTCTTTTACCACAGCACCCTGGAATCTTTCTTCCCAGTATAAACTACTTGGTAGGAGAAAATTTGCCAGGACCCTTCAATTCAAGGCCTTCTTGCATTTCCCTGATTCCAGGTAGGAAATTACTACAAGAGCTATCAGGAGATTTGACCCTTATTGACAAGGACGTCTGAGCTACTTACATGGCGTGACAAGTCAGAATGTTTCCATTAATTTCCAAGAATTGCAACCAGTGCTTTTCCAACTGATGTGGCACTTCTGATGATATAGAAAGAGGAACTGTAGACAAACTTACTTCCAGGTTTACCATTTGATCCATTATTCGCATAAGAAATACATGAACCAAGGCAGTGCATACAGAAATCAGCTAGCAGCTTTGTGTCACAAAATAAATACACAGAGACATTCCAATTGCTCAAGTTTTTATCATCTCTTTTTTTCACAAAGCAGATTCTCAGGTACAAGTCTAGCTGAGGGTATCCTCACATTCATTACATTCATAGGATTCTTCCCTGAAATGAATTCTTTGATGTTGCTGTAAAGCTTGACCTAGGTCAGAGAACATTTCCACATTTATTACAGCCAGTTTCTCTCCCATATGAATTCTCGGGGTTTCAATTATAACCGAAGACCTTCCAGCACTTATGATGTTATTCACAGGGTTTCTCTCCAGAATGAATTCTTTGATGTTGAATAAGACTCAAGAGCTGATTAAAGGTTTTACCACATTCAATAAATTATAGGGTTTCTCTCATGAGTAGACTCAGTGATGCAGAATAAGATGTGGGCTCTGAGGAACGGCTTTCCTGCAGTCATTACATTTACAAGGTTTCTCTCCTAACATGAAGTCTCTGAACTGGTAAGGCTGAATTATATCTAAATGTTTCCCCACACTCCTTACATTCGTAAGATTTTTTTCCAGTGTGAATTCACTGATGTTCAATGAGACCTAAGCTGTAGCTGAGGGTTCTTCCACACTCAGTGTACTCATAGGGGTTTCTCTCAAATGAATTTTCTGATGATGAACAATGTATGAACTCTTCCAGAAACTTTCCCCACACTCACTACATTCCTATGGCGTATTTCCACTGTGAATTCTCTTGATGTTGAGCAAGTCAAGATAGCCACCTAAAAAAGTTTCCCCACATTCCTTACATTCCTAAGGTTTTTTCCACTATGAATTCAATAATACCTAACGAATTCCATTTTCCCTTTGAAAACTCTGGTATTCATTAGGCTTATATGATTTTTCTCCAGTATGAATTACTCCATATGGAGTATGGTGTACATTTTTCAGCCACTCATGTCACATTTTCACCTAACTCATTGGTAAAGATTAAAAACAAAACCCTCATAAAACTTTGTTGGTGAGGTGGGGTGGGGACATGAGCCCTTGTTCACTGCTGGAAGAATGCCAATTGGTACAAATTCCAGGGAGAGCAAATTTTCCCAAATGAAAAATGCATGCACCTTTGACTGAACAATTCTAAGAATGTGTTCTACAGATAGGCTTTATTGTGTGAAAAATCACAATTGTACAAAGTTATTTAGTGCAACATTGTTCATAATAGCAAATGGTTTGAAACAGTCTAAATGGATCCACAGGGAAGTGGTTAAACAAATTATGATACATACATAAAATGGGATACCTTGTAGCCACGACTAAGAATGAGGAAGCTCTTTATAAACCAATATGAAACTATCTTAAAAATAAAAATAATGTTCAGAATAGTCTTTACTGAACATTACCATTTGTGTAACCAAAAACACAAAAACAAAGGAAGGAGGCTTCCCTGGTGGCACAGTGGTTGAGGGTCCGCCTGCCGATGCAGGGGACGCGGGTTCGTGACCCAGTCCGGGAAGATCCCACATGCCACGGAGCAGCTGGGCCCGTGAGCCATGGCCGCTGAGCCTGCGCGTCTGGAGCCTGTGCTCCGCAACGGGAGAGGCCACAGCAGTGAGAGGCCCGCATACCGCAAAAAAAAACAAAACAAAACAAAAAAAAACAAAGGAAGGAAAACCCCACAAACCTGATTGTATATGCACAGCCTATCTCTAAAAGGATGGAGATCCTTATTCTAGGCAGAAAAACTTCGTTCTGATGCCCTTTTGTTTTGTTTTCTGTACCACACAAATGTACTGGTTATTTTAAAAATTAAATTGAAAAAACCCTGGAATCTAGAAAAGAGACAGATGAAGAGATGTGAATTCAGGCGGGCGATAAGGTTATGATAGAGCAAGGAAGTCAAGAGAGTTCATTATTTAAAACTAATCTGTTGCAGTTTCTAGTTCCACATGTACAAAGCTTGGAAATTGCCACTCCATCCTAACAACAAGTAAAAAGCTAAACAAGCTGAAAAATCAAAAACTCTCCTAAGATCTGTAAGAGAAGTGAGTTCACAGGGCAAACAACTGCCCCCCAAAATTGGAGAGACAGGCAAATACAGAGAATCAAAACATACTGGAGCAGAAACCACCACTGGAACCATTGCTGGGCTAGGGAAGCCACAACTGAAATTGATGAATTACTGGAGGCAATTCTGAGAGTGTGAACAAGTCTTAAGAGTTAAAAACTCTAGGGGTGGGACTTCCCTGATGGCGCAGTGGTTAAGAATCCGCTTGCCAATGCAGGGGACACGGGTTCAAGCTCTGGTCCAGGAAAATCCCACATGCCGCGGAGCACACAACTACTGAGCCTGCACCACAACTACTGAAGCCCACGCGTCTAGAACCCATGCTCTGCAACAAAAGAAGCCACTGCAATGAGAAGCCCATGCACCGCGACAAAGAGTAGCCCCTGCTCATCGCAACTAGAGAAAGCCCGCACGCAGCAACGTAGACCCAACACAGCCAAAAGTAAATAAATAAAATTAATAAATTTTTTAAAAAAAAGAAAGAAAAAATCTCAAGAGAATTTTTAAAATATTTTGAACTGAATGAAAATTAAAACACAACTTATCAAAATTTACAGGATGCAGTGAAAGCAGTGCTTAGGGGGAAATTTATAGCATTGAACGAATATATTAGAAAAGAAGATCTAAAATCAATCATCTAAGCTTCCACCTTAGGAAACTAGAAAAAGAAGAGCAAATTAAATCTAAAGTAAGAGAAGAAACGAGCTAATAAAAATTAGAGCGGAGGGACTTCCTTGGTGGTCCCGTGGTTAAAAATCTGCCTTCCAATGCAGGGGACATGGGTTCAATCCCTGGTCAGGGAACTAAGATCCCACATACCTTGGGGCAACTAAGCCCGCGTGCCACAAACTACAGAGCCCACATGCTCTGGAGCCTGTGCACCACAACTAGACAGAAGCCTGCACACCACAACAAAGAGCCTGCCTGCTGAACGAAGATCCCAAGTGATGCAACTAAGACCTGACGCAGCCATAAATTAATTAATTAATTAAATATTTTTTAAAAAATTAGAGCAGAGGGACTTCCCTGGTGGTGCAGTGTTTAAGAATCCACCTGCCAGTGCAGGGGACATGGGTTCGATCCCTGATCAGGGAAGATCCCACATGCCATGAAGCAACTAAGCCTGTGCACCACAGCTACTGAGCCCACGTGCCTAGAGCCCATGCTCTGCAACAAGAGAAGTCACCACAATGAGAAGCTCACGCACCACAACGAAGAATAGCCCCCGCTGGCCACAACTAGAGAAAGCCCACATGCAACAACAAAGACCCAACACAGTCAAAAAAAAAAAAAAATTAGAGCAGATATCAATAAAATTGAAAACAGGAAATCAATAGAGAAAATCAATGAAACAAAAGCTGATTCTTTTTTTAAATTTAATTAATTAATTAATTAACTTATTTATTTTGGCTGCTTTGCATCTTCATTGCTGCACCCGGGCTTTTCTCTAGTTGTGGCAAACAGGGGCTACTCTTCATTGTGGTGCACAGGCTCTAGGTATGCGGGCTTCAGTAGTTGTGGCACAAGGGCTCAGTAGTTGTGGCTTGCGGGCTCTAGAGCACAGGCCCAGTAGTTGTTGCACATAGGCTTAGTTGATCTGTGGCATGTGGGATCTTCCCGGACCAGGGCTCGAACCCGTGTCCCCTGCATTGGCAGGTGGACTCTTAGCCACTGCACCACCAGGGAAGCCCCTGATTCTTTAAAAAGATCAATAAAGGGAAATCCCTGGTGGTCCAGTGGTTAGGGCTCTGCACTTCCACTGCAGGGGGCATAGGTTCTACCTCTGGTCAGGGTACTATGATTCTGCATGCCACGTGGCACAGCCAAAAGAAATTAAAAATAAAAAACAGTAAAAAGATCAATAAAATTGACAAGGCTCTAGCCAGGCTAAGAAAAAAAGAGTGTTCTGCTAATAACAGAAGTAAAAGAGGGGACATCACTACAAAGCTTATGGACATTAAAAGGATAAGAAAGGAATACTATGTACAACGCTATTCCCACAAATTTGATAACTTAGATAAAATGAATCAATTTCTTGAAAGGCACAATATGCCAAAACTCACCCAAGAAAGAACAGAAATAGGCCTGCTTCTATTAAAGAAATTGAATCAATAATTAATAACCTTCCAAAACAGAAAGTAGTTTGGGTTCATTGGTGAATTCTACCAAATATTTAAGGAAGAACTTACACCAGTTCTCCACAATTTCTTTCAAAAGACAGAAGCAGAGGGAATACTTCCTACCTCATTCTATGAGGCCAGAATCACGTTAATAGCAAAAACAGACAAAGAAAAGAGAACTACAGACCAATTTTTCTCATAAACATAGAGGCAAAAATCCTCAACAAAATATTAGCAAATAGAATCCAACAATGTATAAAAAGAATCATATGCCATGACTAAGTGGGTTTATACCAGTATGCAAATCTGGTTCAACATTTGAAAATCAATTAATATAATCCATCACATAAGCATGCTAAGGAAGAAAAATCACATGATCATATTAATACCAAATTCAGAAAAAGCATTTGACAAAATCCAACATGCATTCATGATTAAAAAAAAAAACCCTCAGCAAACTAGAAATAGAGGGAACTTCCTCTACTTAATAAAGAATACTTGGGGGGCTTCCCTGGTGGCGCGGTGGTTGAGAGTCCGCCTGCCGACGCAGGGGACACGGGTTCGTGCCCCGCTCCGGGAGGATCCCACGTGCCGCGGGGCGGCTGGGCCTGCGCGTCCAGAGCCTGTGCTCTGCAACGGGAGAGGCCACGGCCGTGAGGGACCCGCGTAGCACCAAAAAAAAAAAAAAAAGAATACCTGGGACTTCCCTGGTGGTGCAGTGGTTAAGAATCCAACTGCCAGTGCAGGGGACAGGGGTTCGAGCCCTGGTCTGGGAAGATCCCACATGCCGCAGAGCAACTAAGCCCGTGCGCCACAACTACTGAGCCTGCACTCTAGAGCCCGTGAGCCACAACTACTGAAGCCCACGTGCCACAACTACTGAAGCCTGCACGCCTAGAGCCCACGCTCTGCAACAAGAGAAGCCACCGCAGTGAGAAACCCATGCACCACAACAAAGAATAGTCCCCGTTCACCACAACTAGAGAAAGCCCGTGCACAGTAAGGAAGACCCAGTGCAGCCAAAAATTAAAATTTTATTTAATTAATTAATTTAAAAAATATATATCTAAACAACAACAACAACCCTGCAGCTAACATCATACTTAATGGAGAGAAACTTGAAGCTTTCCCACTAAGATCAGGAACAAGGCAAAGATGTCCTCTCTCACTACTCCTTTTCAACATTGTAATGGAAATCTAATGCAATAAGACAAGAAAAGGAAATAAAACATATACCACTTGGGAAGGAAGAAATAAAACTGTCCTTATTCACAGATGACATGATCGTTTAATGTAGAAAAATCTGAAAGAATTGACAAAAAAAGCTCCTGGAACTAATAAGCTATTATTGCAAGGTTGCAAGACACAAGGTTAACATACAAAAGTCAATCACTTTCCTATATACCAGCAATGAACAAGCGGAATTTGAAATTAAAAGCACAATACCATTTACATTAGCACCTCAAAAAATAAATAAATCTAAAAATATACATACAAGATCTGTATGAGGAAAACTGCATACATACTGTTCAAAGAAATCAAGGAAAAACTAATTAATCAGAGAGGTATTCCATGATCCTGGATAAGAAGACAATATAGTCAAGATGTCAGTTCTTCTCAACTTGATCTATAGATTCAATGCAAACCTGATCAAAATCCCAGCAAGTTATTTTATAAAGATTGACAAGCTGATTCTAAAGAGGCAAAAGGCCCAGAAGAGCCAATAAATATTGAAGGAGAAGAAAAAATTTGGAGGACCGACACCACGTGACTTCAAGGCTTACTATAATGCTAAGTAATCAAGACATTGTGGCAATGATAAATGAATAGACAAATAGATCAATGGAACAGAGTGCCCAGATAGAACCATATAAATATAGTCAACCAATCTTTGACAAAGCAGCAAAGAAATACAATGGAGAAAATATAGTTTTTTTCAAGTGATGCTCAAACAATTGGATATTCACAGGTAAAAAATAATGAATCTAGAATCTACAAACCTTACACTCTTCACAAAAATTAACTCAAAATAGATCACAGACCTAAATATAAAATGCAAAACTATAAAATTTCTAGAAGATAACATAGGAGAAAATCTAGATGACCCTGGCTTTGGTCATGATTTTAAAGATATGACACTGAAGGCATGAGCCATGAAAGAAAGTATTGATTATCTGGAATTTACTAAAATTAAGATCTTCTGCTCTGTGAAAGGTACTGTCAAGAGACTGAAAGAACAAGTGACAGATGTGAGAAAATCAAAAGATATATGTGATAAAGGACTGTTAAAATATACAAAGAACTCTTAAAACTCAAGAATAAGACCTGATTAAAAAATGGGCTAAAGAACTTAGCAGACACCTCACCAAAGAATATACACAAGTGACAAACATATGAAAAAATGCTCCATGTCATATGTCATCAGAGAAATGCAAATTAAAGCAACAATGAGATACCACTAACATACCTATTAGAATGCCCCAAATCCAGAACACTGACAACACCAAATGCTGGCAAGAATGTGGAGCAAAAGGAACTCTCACTCACTGTTGATAGGAATGCAAAATGGTACAGCCACTTTGGAAGACAGTTGGCAGTTGTCAGTTCTTACAAAACTAAACCTACCCTTACCATATGATCCATCAATCATGTTCTCAGTATTTACCCAAAGGAGTTGAAAACTTATGTCCACACAAAAACTTGCACATGGGTGCTTAAAGCAAATTTATCAACAATTGCCAAAACTTGGAAGCAACCAAGGTGTCCTCCAGTAGGTGAATGGATAAACTGTGGCACATCCAGACAATGGAATATTATTTATTGCTAGGAAGAAATGAGCTATCAAGCCATGAAAAGACATGAGGAAAACTTAAATGCATATTATTAAGTGAAAGAAGCCAATCTGAAAAGGCTACATACTGTATGATTCCAACTCTATGACAGGCTGGAAAAGGCAAAACTATGGAGGCAGTAAAAAGATCAGCGGTTGCCAGGGGTTAGGAGGAAGGGCGGGATGAATAAGCAGAGCACAGAGGATTTTTCCGGCAGTGAAAATGCTCTTGTGTGGCTGAACCACACCACACTGACTCCATTCTGTCAGCTCCATCTTAGGACCGCAATTCTATTCCCTCGCCTTTCTGTGTTCACAAAGAATGCGCCCAAGCCAGATAAGTTCCCTATCAACTTTCACCCTTACCTTCATCTGATATGACAGCTGGAAGAATGTCTTTTGCTGGTGCAGATAGTTAATGGTCATGATACCCCTCGGGGGGAGGAAAAACCCAGGTTCCAGTCTGTGCAGCCATGCTTCTCACTTGGTAGTCAGATTCTATTTTTAGCTTTGGCCACTCTACATCCCCTTGTACCCTCTGGATTGTCCATCTGCCCAAGCCTTCCTACGCATATGTAAGTTCTCCACAATAAACTTCATAATTGTACTTCGGAGTTGCCTGCTTCATTTTTCTGTCTCAAAGTTCCTTCTCAGTTTGGAGGATATTATGAAATACCTCCTCCTCCCTGTATCAAGTCGGTATGATACTATGGTGGATACAGGTCATCATACATTTGTCCAAATGCACAGAATATACAACACCAAGAGTGAGCCCTCAGGGCTTCCCTGGTGGCACAGTGGTTGAGGGTCCGCCTGCTGATGCGGGGGACGCGGGTTCGTGCCCCGGTCCGGCAGGATCCCACGTGCCGTGGAGCGTCTGGGCCTGTGGGCCATGGCCGCTGGGCCTGCGTGTCCGGGGCCTGTGCTCCACGGCGGAAGGGGCCGCAGCAGTGAGAGGCCCGCGTACCGCAAAAAAAAAAAAAAAAAAGAGTGAGCCCTCAGGTAAACTAGGGACTTTGGAACATGTTGATGATGTGTCAATGTAGGTTCATCAATTGTAACAAACGTACCAAGCTGATGGGGGATGCTGTTAATGTGGGAGGCTTGGCATGGGATATCTCTGTACCTTCTTCTCAACTTTGCTGTTAACCTATAACTGCTCTAAAAATTTTTTTAATTGTGTACTTCCCTGGTGGCGCAGTGGTTAAGAATCCACCTGCCAATGCAGGGGACAGGGGTTCGAGCCCTGGTCCGTGAAGATCCCACATGCTGCGGAGCAACTAAGCCTGTGCGCCATAACTACCGAGACTGCGTGTCATAACTACTGAGCCTGCGGGCCACAACTACTGAATCCCGTGTGCCTAGAGCCCGTGCTCCGCAACAAGAGAAGCCACCGCAATAAGCCTGTGCACCACAGCAAGGAGCAGCCCCCATTCGCTGCAACTAGAGAAAGCCCACGCGCAGCAACGAAGAACCAATGCAGCCAAAAATAATTTTAAAAAATAAAATTAAAAAAAATAAAAATTGTGATCTTTCCCACAGCTCCCTCATTTTCTTTCTTTGCTTTTTCTCCATAGAATTTGTCACCATCTGACATACTATTTATTTCACTTATTTGCTTTCTTTATTGCTTTTTCCTTCCATGAGAATGTCCATTGAGGGAAAGGCTTTTTTTCTTACTGCTAAATATTTAGAGCCTAGGACAGTGCCTGGCACAGAACAAGTGTTCTATAAATAATTGTTGACTAAAAGTACAGTTAGGACATACCTAATCAGTATGCTTGCTCTTCTGTCTTCAGTAGCAGATCTTGCCTCTACCTCACAATGTGGACCCACAAATCCAGGCTAAGTGCTCCCCCAGGTAATTGTGGGGGTCCCCAAAGGAGGTCTTACATGTACCAATGGACAAGGCTGGTCATCCACAGACTGACACCAGACATTTCATGCACTTCTCCTGCTCAGGACTCCTTCCACTGGGTATCAACTTGTCCTGGCTCCTAGAAACAATGTCAGCTATTATTCCTCTGTTAAATGCTCCAAACCTTTGAAAGCTGTATAGAAACTGCTATTATAGAGTTATAAAAATTTTTTTAAGATTTCTTTTTGATGTGGACCATTTTTAAAGTCTTTATTGAATTTGTTACAATATTGCTTCTATTTTATGTTTTAGTGTTTTGGCCACGAGGAATGTGGGATCTTAGCTCCCCAACCAGGGGTCAAACCCACACCCCCTGCATTGGAAAGTGAAGTCTTAACCACTGGACCGCCAGGGAAGTCCCTAGAGGTATAAAATATTAATGCTGCAAGAGACTTTTGAAATCAGCTAGTCCAAGACTCTCTTTTAGTACTTGCACAAGATGAGACACAAAAAGCAGGAGTTTTGCTCACAGCTCAGTTTGGTGTCCAAGCCAAGCCCAGAATCCAGAGCCAGGACTAGACTCCCTGAGATTCCCAAGCACTCAACAGTTTGCTTAGATATAGTCATAGTTCTGTTATACTTTTTCACTTGGTTCATAGGTTATTTTAATTTTCAAAGCTTGGTTTTCTCCTGTACTAATGGGAGGATAAATCAGCATCATCTGGGAAAGAAACAAGAGCCTTAAATGTGTCCATACCCTTTCACCCAATAATTGTATTTCTGGGAATTTACCCAGAAAAAAAAAAAAAAGACCAGAATTTGAAAACTTTTGCAATGGGCCCTTGCTGTTTTTACCTACCCAGTGTTTCTTTTCCTTTTGTTGGTAACTATATCCTTCTTTCATCTCCCAATTTATGCCAGAAGGGTTTGAGACTCTCCCTGAATTCTAACCAACCAAAAATACTTATAGAATATGTTCTCCTTTGTCTTTCTTTGATACCTATTCAGAGAGAGCACTTTTTCCATATGCTTACTGGTCACTTGTACTTCCCATTTATTTATTGAATAATCCTTCCACTCTCCCCCTTCCCACAATTTTGTAATACGACCTTTGTCATTCTCATACTACTAGGGGATATCTCTGAGGTATGTCTCTTCTATTAACCTCTCTGTGCTTGCAGGCGTGGCATTCTGAGCTGAGCCTGGATGATGAGAATTTCCACGAACAGGAATGGGCAAGGAGAGCAGTCTGTAGGAACAGGGTGGACAGGCTGTGTTGACAAAGGGGCTCACTGTATGACAACATGGTGCTTCCCAACATTTTTATTCTCAATTTTACTACCCGGGAAATCTAAATTGTGGAGTCCAACATATATTTTAGAAAATTTTTCTAATACAAATACTTGTGTTTTAATTTTGTCAATAAAGATATTTGGCAAGGGGAACACTATCAACATCATTTTGTTCAAAAAAAAAGAAAGAAAGAAAAAGAAGAAAACAAGGAAGGAAATAATTTCAGAATGAAGGAAAAGCCTTCCCAACAAAGGTAACCTTCTCATACACATTGCACACACACGGTCCGGGGTACCCAAGCACTTCCTTCGGGTCCAGGGCAAACCCCAGCGTTCAGGTTGTGTTTGGAAACTCCTGCAGTAGTAGAGGAGAAGTAGGGTCTACAACACTCAGAAATGGATCAGGACTTTTCCCCACGGGTTCAAAGGTGCCTGGGCGGGGAGAACACAAGACTGTGGACAGTCAGACTAAGAGCACGGAGCCTGACTCTGATCTGACTGCCCCACGCTCCTTGATGTCTTTCCTTCTTTCTTCTCCCAGTCCTGCCTCCAGACCTGATTTCAGACCTACTGGGGGCCTATGATTCTTTCATGAAAGGCAAAGGGAGAATTGTCCTTTGCCTGACTTAGAGATTTATTTTGCTGTAGGTCTGAGACTTCTCTTTGGTCACTGAAAATCACCATCTAACTTGTGGGGTGCAAGGGGGATATTTTATTAAAAGTGACCAGGGACTTCCCTGGAGGTCCAGTGGTTAAGATTCTGCACTTCCACTGCAGCGGGCACGGGTTTGATACCTGGTTGGGGAAGTTCCGCGTGCCGCGTGGTGCAGCCAAAAAAAAAAAAAAAGTGACCATCGTTTCCTTTAAAATAAACTAAGTTTATTTTAAAAGAATAAGGTGGGGCTTCCCTGGCGGCGCAGCAGTTGAGAGTCCGCCTGCCAATGCAGGGGACACGGGTTCGTGCCCCGGTCCGGGAAGATCCCACAGGCCGCAGAGCGGCTGGGCCTGTGGGCCATGGCTGCTGAGCCTGTGCGTCCGGAGCCTGTGCTCTGCAACGGGAGAGGCCACAGCACTGAGAGGCCCGCGTACCGCAAAATAAATAAATAAATAAAAGAATAAGGTGCAAAAGAAAAAATAAAGCAAGGTGCAAAAGAATACATACGTGCGCACACACACACACACACACACACACACACACACACACAGGTTTACCTCTCTTTATTGTGCTTGCATTTTTTACAAATTGAAGGCTTGCAGCAACCCTGCTTCGAGCAAGTCTATTGACACCATTTTCCAAGAGCATTTGCTTGCTTTGTGTCTCTGAGCCACATTTTGGTAATTCTCCCAATATTTTAAACCTTCCACCAGCAAAAAGATTATGACTCATTGAAAGCTCAGATGATGGTTAGTATTTTTTAGCAATAAAGTATTTTAAAATTAAGATATGTATATTCTTTTTTTAGTCATAATGCTATCGCACATTAAATAAACTACAGTATAGTGTAAACACAACTTTTATATGCACTGGGAAACCGAAAAATTCATGTGACTCGCTTTATTGTGATATTCGCTTTACTGCTGTGTTCTGGAACTGAACCCGCAATATCTCCGAGGTATGCCTTATATATACATATACTCATATATATAAGAAAAAAGGTAAGTGTGTATGTGTATACCTGTATGCGCGTGTGCACAAGCGCACACACAAACACACATTCTGCATTTATAAGAACTGCTGGTGGTTTGGCGATTGTCTCTGGGGAATAAAACTTGATGCCCTACATCAACTATACTTCAATAAAAAAAGATTAAAAAAAAAAAAAAAAACTTGAGGTCCACCATGGGAAGGAGACCTACTTTTCCTTATACATATCCTTTCATATTCACATGAATTTTTTTTTTTTTACCGTGCTGTTTTCAGAGTGATTGTTTTAAAATCTTTATTTCGTCTCAAAAAAGGTAACAGATTATTTTCACTTTGGCGTTCTCTTGCCCAGCCATTCTCTAGCCCATTTTTTGGTATCTATAAAATAAAACTTGAATATCAAGATAAGAAAAACTAGTGACGATGCAAATTATCAGCTATGGACCTTCTAGATTTCTTTTTTGGTCTGCCAGGTTCTCAATGCCTACAACAGAACCTGCTCTCTTCACGTTCCCTGACACGTGAGATAACCCTTCTTTAGGTGGTAACTGTGGGATTCAGCTTTTACCATTGCCCATTTTCTGTCCTTTCATTTCTCACAGCATTTTAGGTGGTCTGTGTGTGTTTTAGTTTTTAAAAATTCATTTGACTTGTTACTATTGAAATTTTCAAACACATACCAGAGTCGAGAGAATAACATAAGGAACCTCCAAGTACTCATCACCCTCATTCAGCAAACATCAGCTCACAGTCAATCTTATTTCATCTATAACCCCATCCTCAGTGGGGACATGTGCCTCCTTAACTACAGTTAGATTTGGAATTTGCTTTTCTTGGGCGACAGGGTAGGGGAAGCTTTTATTTAATAGCTTTATTGAGATATAATTCACATACCGTAAATTTCACTCCTTAAAGTGTACAATTCAGTGGTTTTACAGAGTTGTGCAATCACCATCATAACCTAATTTTGGAACATTTTTTTCATCCCCAAAAGAAACTTTGTATGTACCTATTAGCAGTCACTCTCCATCCTATACCTCGCCCCAGCCCTAGGCATCCACTGGTCTGCTTTGTCTCTAGAAATTTAACTGTTCTGAATAGTTCATAGAAATGGGACCAGAGAATATGTTGGGATTGCTTCTTTATGCCTCTCATAACCTCAGTGACTCAACGATTTAGTCCAACGTCTGAAGCTCAAAGAAGTCTAACCTCTGAACCTCCTGAGGCTGTTAGTCTTCTTCAATCTGGATTCAGCATTCCAACACCGGAACGCTGCTTTTGGGAGTGCCATGTCTCCATGGTTACTGTCCTGAACTCCCTCTCAGAAGCAGGGGCGCACTCAGTGCGTGATGATGGTAAACTGCAGTGTTCTTTTAATGGAAATATAAAACCTGCTCAGGATGCAGTTAAGCTTTCTAAGGTCTCTTCCCCCTTCTCCTTCCGTTCCCCCTTGCATATAGCTATACAGAAGCAGGAACAGGCCCCCTGCCTCGAAGTTCCTCTGATTGTCCAGTCCTCCATGGAAAATCTTATTATTTATTTGTCAGAGCAGAGACAAAACAAATGTCCTTAAAAGGAAACAAGCAACTGCAAAGGAGGACAATGCTCGCCCAGGCAGCCTCCTCCTTTCCCCACTCCAGCCTGTACGGAGCAGGGTACAGGCAGACAAGCTTGGGTCCATGCTGGGGCAGATCCCAAAGAAGGGTGTCTGTAGTCTGTCCCCTCCTTGAAAGAAAGCAGGGCTTGAAAAGGCTCCCTTTCCCTGCAGGCCTCCCCCTGGTGCCAGATGCAGGTACTGTGAAAAGCACCGCTCCAACCCAGGCCTTACAACAGGAAAAGCTTCTGAAACAAGTTATTTGTGGTGGAGGGCAGCAAAACAGGCTGAGGGCCAGCAGGACTTCGCCGTGCTTAACAGCAGAGAATCTCAATCAGAGCAACATGTTTCTTTTCCCTTTCACTCCACTACTTACGTTATCTCACCTCTTCTCCCTGTAGCATCTCAACCTCTTTCATCTGATAATCCAACCTTAGCCGGTGGAATTAAAAAACCTGTAACACCAAATACTTTTGGTGTAGATAGAAGTGCTTAAGAAAGGCAAGCCCTGGGCTAGCCATTAACCTTGGTTCTCCAGAAATATAAGAAATAGGTGAGGAAATATTTACATACTAGGGACCACAAACTGTAAGTTAAATCTTTACTTATTCTGTATCCTGTCCTGCAAAAACTGGGGTTCAGGATCTTTTAGTTTTCTTTTTCTTTTTAACCTTCCCATTTTATTTATTTACTTATTTTTTAAATTGAGGTACAGTTTATTTACAACGTTTCAGGCGTACAGCAAAGTGACTCAGTTATCAGGACTTCCCTGGTAGGCCAGTGATTAAGACTCTGCGCTCCCAATGCAGGGGGCCTGGGTTCGATCCCTGGTCAGGGAACTAGATCCCACATGCATGCTGCAACTAAGGAGCCCGCCTGCCACAACTAAGACCAGGCACAACCTAATTAATTTTTTAAAAAGTGATTCAGATATATATATATATATATATATATATATATATATATATATTCTAGTTCAGATCCTTTTCCCTTACATGTTATTACAAAATACTGAGTATAGTTCCCTGTACTATACAGTAGGTCCTTCCTTTAGTTTTTCTAAAGGGTCGAAGAGCTTCTTCCATCAATATTAGAAGGGTTGTTTTCATGATTCTAAGAATCATTTGTCTGTAGCCTCGAGCCTGTGAATGTTACAGGAATCTTCATTTGTTTGAGTGTTTGGTATAGAAAGCTGTCTTTGTTCACTTAAGATGTAAACTGTGTTAATCATCACAAGACGTTGACTTTGCTCAGGAACCTGGTCACTATTAACCCTCTGGGACATCACTGCTCTATCTCTAATAAATTCCACTAATAGAGAAACCTCTGTGTGTTCTCAGGAACCTATTCAAAGGCACTCCTTCTTGTAAAAACAAAACAAATGCAAATTAACAAATAAATCTATAAGATTAACTGGAAAACACAATGCAGAATCTTACTTTCCCAAACTCACTTGTACACCCAAACCAAGGAATCCATGCAAATATCTAGAACAATGTAAAGCCGTCTGGGAGGATTTTACAACTCACCAGTGGTTCGGTCACAGCAGATTTGGGGATGGGGGAAGAAGTCACTAAGTCAGGGAGGGAAAAATTCAAATTACCTGTTGGTGTTTCCATACTGATGACAGCATTTCCTGCTCTTACACTCTTCGAAGGAGGACTGGACTAATGCTTAACACAGTATTCCAGGCTAAGTGCTCACTGACTCCTTAACACAGCCTCATGAAGTAGGTACTACTATTCCCATCTACTGTCGGGGAAGCTGATGCACAGAAAGCTTAAGTAACTTGCCCAGAGTCACACAGCTTGTGAGTGGCTCAGAGTCCATGCCACTGGCCACGACTCTTTACTGAATAAAAGGGAATCTTTTTCTCAGTCGACAAATATTTGAGCATCTACCATAAATTAGGTAATAAAACAAGGGAGCTCCACAAATATGATCTTTGCTCTCAAGGAGGGGAAAATTAATGGGGGTAATTTAGTAGGAGAAACAAGAGAAGTTCATAAGTAAATAGTGAAGCAGAACAAGATTAAGTTTCCTCAAAGAGGTATATACATTTTTCCATAGGGGTTCAGAGCAAAGAGGAGACACCCTCACGTCATATCTGGTTTGGAAGATGAAGGCTTCACTCAGGAGACGGGATATGAGTTGGATCTTAAAGGAGAGCAGTATCCTGACCAGAAGACAGTTGCAGAAGGACAGAAGTTGTTCTAGGCCAAGGAAAAGATATGACATGTTGGGGAGTCCCATTTGGCCAGTGGGTTCTCATGTGGAACAAAGTATGAACTAGAACCAGGTCTCCTGACACCCCGTCTTGGGCTCCTTCCCCTACTCTTCACCGCCTTGTCAATCAGAGCATTCACCTGTTGATGACTCAGGCTTCTACGTTTGATAGAACCTCCCCAGGACTCAAGGTCTTTAGTTTAGAAGGAAGTGACTCCTTCCCGGGCTACTTCCTTCAGCTGGAGGTGGACCTCTAGCTCTGGCCTACTGCCAAGAAGCCGACAGTGACGTAATGCTACTCTTTTACTGTTCTCATGATATCTGCCACGCCCGCCTTGATATACTCCTTTTATAAGCCTCATGATGGCTTCTCTCTCCTGCCAGTCTTTGCTCAAGGAGAATCTGGGTCTGACTCAAAGATAAACAGGTTCAGTCCCTAACCTCAAAGAGTCCACAGTCAAGGGGAGATGACAAGATTCACAATTGCATCATCACATGGTCCATGTAGTGACAGAGATGTGTCCAGGATAAGCTGGAAAAGAAAAGGATCCCCAACCCAGACTGAGGGAATTGACGTTTCCTGAGATGACAGCAGTTAAGCTGAGACTCCTGGGGGACAGGAGGAAGCCAGTTGAAGGGGGCTGTCAGGGGCGGAGGACCTTCTAGGAGAAACAAAGAGGCAGAAGAGTGTGGGGTCTGTAAAGAACAATTTGGTGGGAGGCAGAGAGCTCTCCAGAAAGAAGGCAGGAGAGGAAGACAGAGATATTTAATATGACTTTTGTGTCATCCAAAACACATAGGAAAATGCGTCCTAAGCAGTAGACCCTCCATAGCTTTTTTTTTTTTTAATAAATACAATAAGATGACAGATTAAATGTTCTCTAAAGTTCCTTGCAGTCCCCCAAAGTCAATGCTGCTGCTCAAGGCCTCTTTGAAATTTGAGTTCCAAAGACTGCGAGTTTCTAATGGGAGATATCAAACCTCATCTATGGGCTTATTTTCCAGAAAGTGTGCTCCACAGAAGTATCTATTTGGGTGAGGGGGAAGGATGTGAAACCTACCTTAAAGGTAAGCTATACTGTTTGCTGGGTTTGCTCTGCCCTTGGGTGAGTTGTCAAAACAAGGCCCTGGACTGGGGACAATCACACGGGAGGGGTAAGAACTGTGACCCTTTAAAACCACCACGTTGAAGCAGAGGTAATAAGCAAGATAAGGATCAGGCTGATTTGGGCTTATCTCCTCTGACCTCTGAGGCCAGTGTTCCTGAGATAGAGGGGAGGGGACGGGGCCGCTGTGCTGCCGGAGCAGAAGGCAAACAGCAGGAAGGTGGCAGCACTCACCTATGATCTCCTTCTTACGCGACTCAGACGTGGGCTAAATCACCAAAATCAGTACGAAGGGTTTACCCCACGCACAATGGTGCACGAATTAAGGGCCTTCACAGTGCCCACCCCAAGGCCAGTCCTCACAAGGCGATGAGGATTTTGTGTCCACCCTTCCCACCCACCCACAATATTAGAATGTTAAATGCTGCTGTGAGGTCTTCACAATAGGAACCCTAACAATTGTCTAGGATCCCAGGTACACTAAGTCCCCTACATACGAACCTTCAAGTCGTGAACTTTCAAAGATGCGAACGTGCGTTCAGGCATGAGTGAAACTGCAGCTCGCCCTCCGTCTCCTGTTGCTGACGATCCTTCAGCTCTACCATCTCCCACCTCCTCTCCCTCCTCCAGTCAGTAACTCTTGTTGCCTGTTCACTCGATGCCAGCCCCTGGATGCCAGCTGTCGTCCTGCACTACTGTCCTTTTCAAGGTACTGTACTGTAAGATTAAAAATGGTTTATTTTTTGGGTTTGTTTTTAATGTATTATTTGTGTGAGAAGTATTATAAACCTATTACAGTACAGTCCTGTATAGCCGATTGTGTGAGTTGGGTACCTAGGCTAACTCTGTTGGACTTACGAATAAATTGGACTTACAAACACACTCTTGGAACAGAACTCGTTTGTATGTAGGGGACTTACTGTACTTTGTGGCTAATACGTAAGGAAATTACAGGAAAGGAAAAGTCAGGGGATGGAGAATCCTTACCACTTGCCCCTCCCAGCCATCTGGACTGGATATTATGAGGGACCACAAGGAACCATCATCTTTCTTGGCTGCAGAATGAAAACAGTGTTAGGTCCCCCTAACTCACTGACTCCCTATCTAAGAAGTGCTATTCAAAAAAAAAAAAAAAAAAAATCTTTCAAACTAGAAAAAAAAGAAAGAAGTGCCATTCCGCCTGGCAGGTAAGAGCCTTAGGGCTGTTTAGGCACCGTGAGGCCGTCCGCCAAGAAGCACAGGGATTCTCCAGGTGAGATGGGCATGTTAGACCCCTGCTCCCCTTGGTCATTCCCCCGCCCCCATCCCCTCCGCAGGGCCACCACTCCTATGCCTTGTCCCCCAGCTTCTACTCTTCTGTGAAAATTCATGGTGAATCCCAGGTTTGAAGCACTTCCCACTGAGACCTATGGTGACCTTCCTTCCATTTACGTCCACCCTCTCACCCGAGACGTGAACAAGTGAAACCAAAGGTGGTTTTCAGTCAGATCCGTGAAACTCTAACTTCCTTAATAAATAATACGCTGTAACCTACCTTCACTGATCAGGCTCACCTTAATTGTTTATACAAAACTTCCACGTCCTCTAAGCTTCACGTAGCCTAAACGATAAGAAGTTTGCCTGAGTTGTCGTCCAGTCAGCTGTATCCAGTTTGAGCTCTAGCCGGTTAAGACTGGTTGAGACCGCGGGCCTTCCATCTGGGCATGCGCAAGTGTCCCCGCGGTGACCTTTTGACGTCAGCGGGCCCCCAACTCCACCCTCAGAACGTGCTAATGGCGCCATTTTCTCAACACCCGGCCCATGAAGAACCCTGTCGCTTAGCTGCACCTGCGCAGAACAGAACGTGGATTACCTCGCCTTTTCTTATTCCCATCACCTTTCCCCACGCTCCCCAGGCCTCAGACGGCCTTGCTTCTTTATTCCATAAACACCCCAACCCCTCTCATTCCTGGAGGCGGATCTGAGATTTGTTCCCCTGTCTCCTCGGCTGCCTTGTGAATAACACTTTGCTGTAAACCTCGGGGTCTCTGCGTTTGCCTCACTGCAGGTGCCCAGTGATATTCTTCCTTAAGGAATATTCCACTTCCTACTTCAAGTATCCATTCCTCCCTGGGCCCCAAACAAGAGGTGCTCTTATAATCCTACAAGCCATGAGCACCCCAGGCACACTTCTTTTTTTTTCTTTCTTTTTTAATTTTTGGCTGCCTCGGGTCTTCGTTGCTACACACGGGCTTTCTCTCTAGTTGCGGCGAGCGGGGCTACTCTTCATTGTGGTGCCTGCGCTTACTGCGGTGACTTATCTTGTCGCGGAGCACAGGCTCTAGGCGCGTGAGCTTCAGTAGTTGCAGCACGTGGGCTCAGTAGTTGTGGCTCACGGGCTTAGTTGCGCCGTGGCATGTGGGATCTTCCCGGACCAGGGATCAAACCCATGTCCCTTGCACTGGCAGGCGGATTCTTAACCACTGCACCACCAGGGAAGTCCCCAGGCACACTTATTTCTGATAATACCTGTTCAAAGCCCACTCCTTGACCCCCATCTTGTGGGTCTTGCCTCTCCTTTAGTCTTTCTAGCATCTGCTTCTCTTCAGTTACAGAGCTTCATTTCTAAGACACAGAGGTTTCTTTAGTCTCAAACTCATTCCCAGAAAAGCATCTGCACTTAGTTATTTTCCTTGCACCGCTCTGCAAGGCCCCTATCACATAGGCGACTTTGTCTATACATTGTCGTGATTCTTCTCATTTTTTCCAGCCATTTAAAAATGTAAAAACTGCCCCTAGCTCTCCGGCCATACAAAAACAGGCAGCGGGGACTTCCCTGGTGGCGCAGTGGTTAAGAATGCACCTGCCAATGCAGGGGACATGGGTTCGATCCCTGGTCCAGGACGATCCCACATGCCGCTGAGCAACAAAGCCCATGCACCTCAACTACTGAGCCTGCGCTCTAGAGCGCGTGAGCCACAACTACTGGGCCCGCATGCCGCAACTACTGAAGCCTGCGTGCCGCAACTACTGAAGCCCGTGTGCCTAGAGCCCGCATTCCGCAACAAGAGAAGCCACCGCAATAAGAAGCCCGCGCACTGCAACGAAGAGTAGCCCCTGCTCACTGCCACTAGGGAAAGCCTGCGCGCAGCAAGGAAGACCCAATGCAGCCAAAAATTAAATTAAATAAAATTTTTTTAAAAAGGTGGTGGGCCAGAGAGACCCCTGAGATGGACAATAAACAAGTGAAGAAGTACAAAGTAGCCTTTCAAAGAGAGAGGAAGGCTATGTGGAAAATAAAACAGGGTGAAATACACTAGAGAGTGTGGGTGTCTCTGGGTAACATGATGGGAAATCAAAGAAGGTTCTCTGAGAAAACACGATTCAGTTGAGACATAAATGACACACAAAGATGGGGAAAGAAAGTGCTTAAGACACTCAGAGATAAAGTGAGAAAGGTGGGTGAAGACCAGATCCTGTGGGCCTCATGAGCCATGGTAAGGAGACTGGCTCTCAACCTAAGTGTCCTGAGAACCACAGATTTGAAAGAGGAGAGAGGCTGTGAGGTTGGGCTCCGGAAGCTTTACTTCTAAGAAGCTTCATATGTGATTCTGATGTACAACCAAATTAAGAACTCTATCGCATCCTAAACATTTCCCCTCAAAGGTCTGACTCTGGATCTTCTGTCTAGAATCTTTTCAAAAGGATATTTCCAAAGGCCTTCTTTCCCCTACCATGTAGTGTGCAGTAAGGGCTTCTAGCTGGGTCCTGGTCTCACAGTCCCACATCCTGCCCATTTCATGACTGAAGAACGATCAAGACGTTCTGAATCATAGAGAAAGCAAGCTGGGTGGTTCCTCCATCATGGGAGTGACAGCCACCTGCCTGGTTCTGCATAAACTTTCACAGGAGCTAATTCAAGTGTGAATGCCCTGCCCTGGAAATTAACAAGGATAAGAATCCATCTGACTTTTTACCATATTTATTAAATGTATTTAGTTACTCTCCAATACAGCTCCTGCTGTCTACTACAAGTTATGATATAGCCAAAAGCTATTCATTATGTTTACAGACTATCTCCTTAGTGAGAATTATCCAATAACTAATTATTATCTGAGAACTCAAGCTTTGATTAAATTTGTAGACTCTTCCCCTCCAGGATGAATTCTCTGAAACTCAATAATGTGAGAAATTCATTTAAAGCCAGAACCACATTTGCCTATTATGATACAACAGAAACAGTACCAGCCTGGAAATCTGAGATCTGGTCCCAGACTTACTAGATTCTAAAAGCAAGTTAGTTAGAATTTCTGGGCCTCATTTTCCTCATGAGTATTAAAATTCTGATAGTGTTTACAATTTTGTATACAATTAACATGCATTATTTTGTGACTTAAAGTCAAATAAAAACCTTACAAGAAAAAAATCAGAGACTTGGGCTAAATAATTTTCCCATATATATTCTCTCATGTCCAATTAAATTCAAATACAGGTTGTAATGCCTTTATCATTTTCACAGCTTCTCTTCTGTGGGTTTTCTTGTGTGTGGGGGGGGGGTTGGTTTTGTTTGTTTTGTTGCTGCTTTGTTTTGTTTTTGTCCCCCCCCCCCCCCCGCCCCTCCCTGCAGGGCTTGCAGAATCTGTTCCCAGATCAGTGGATAGAACGAACCCATGCCCGCAGCAGTTAAAGCACATAGTCCTAACCACTGGACCACCAGGGAATTCCCTCTGTGGGTTTTCTTCTCTGAAATCTTCCTAAGGTGATTGTCTCGCTTTTGCTATAGGAATTTCCCTTTAAGACACTAACATACACTCATTTGCGGATTTCTGAAAATCCTGTTTCCTGGTCATCGTTCTTTTTCCTCTGCAGCCCCACACAACCTAACATGCTACGCACAAAGTTGGTGGGTGTTCAATAAATACTTGTTGAACAAACATTTTAGGGTACATTTATGGGAGACAACAAGAGATCCTTTGTGGTGAGGAAATGTGGATTATTTCCATGTTCTTCCTTCTACTTTTCTGTATTTACCAAATTTCGAACAAAGCAAACCCCAAGCCAAAAGCTCCTCTAGTATGGGGGCATCGTTGCCCCTAAGGTTGGTCCACTTCCCTTGCACCGTCCCTATGTCAGAGGGTGCCCAATGAATGTCCCTTCTCTTTCCTTTCTTTGGAATTCCTGATCATCCATGATGTGGAAGAAAATACTAACTCTGAAGGGAGTCAGGTCGTTCCCTCTGGAAAACGAAGATGATAGCTGGTCTCGGAAGAAGAAATGCCCGCAGAGCTCCAGGCCCTACACTCCACACCCGTGCCGCTCTCCTCGGGCCCCCGAGTCCCCCAGCCTCAACCTTGGGCAGCTCCAAGCACGCGGGAAAGGGAAGCCCAACCTAGCGCCGCGTCACGCCCAGCCTCCTGCGCGTGCACGCCCCCCGGAGACTCAGGAGCGCGCAAGGCCGCGCTCTCTCAAGGCTCTGTGAACGCGCTAGCGAAAGCTACCCGCAAGCGAACGTGCGCCCTTTCTCCCCCTGGCGGACAACAGAGGAACAACAGGGCTTGGGGCGAGGCTTTGGTGGATACGGGGTACCAGGCATCGTGGAGGGTTGAGCTGGAGAACGCCTCTGACATTTTGGGGGACCCGACCTCATTTTGCGACACCTCTCTTCTTTTTCCAGTCTTCATTTCCAGTTCATAACAAGGGAAAAGGGAAGGCACCAACCTTGAGCAGCTCCCAATATGTGCCAGACCCTTTTCCTGTATTATCTCATTAAATCTTCCCATTGATTAGTCCTATTTACAAAGAAGGAAACTGAGGCCCAGAGGGGGTGACTTACCCAGAGTAACACAGCTAACTAGTGATGAGTCTGGAACCCAGGTCTGTGTGCTCCAAAGTTTGACTGCAGCCCTAACCTTCTGGAGATGGGGTCCTGGGCTTAAAGAACAAGACCCTGCTTCTCCTCTCTGGCTGAGAAGTCACTCCGTAAGGACAGCCAGAACCGTTTCCATGGTCATTTTAAAGAAGCTTAGCTCATTAGGCATGAGAACTTTTCAGGCTGGTCCACGTGCCTGGGGCATCAGGCAGGATCCCAGCTGCAGCCTAAGAGCTACGGGAGCTCAGGGCAAGACTTTCCCAGGTTATCGGAACACACAGTCCTTCTCCAGGTTCGGGGGCAGAGGGAGCAGAAGAAAGGACCTGGAGGAGTCGAGATGGAAATCCTCATTGATGAGGCTATTGGGGCACTGCATTGTTTAGGGATGAGAGAAGCAGCTTCTACAACATCCATCTGGTGACCAGATCTTTAGGAGAGACATACTATCCAGATGATGCCACAGTCTCCTCTTGCCTTTCAAGAGAGACAGAAGTGGGTGGGAGGAGTGAGAATGTGTATAATGAGGCAGAGGCTGTTGGCCTGAATTGCCAAGGAAACCAAGGGTAAAACTGAGGGAGCTAGAAAGCTGGCAGGTTGTCTGCCATGACTTTTGTCCACGATCCTGGAGGAGGCTTACAAATAGTGGTTCTCATTTCTTCTCAGGGCAGCTTTGGAAGAGACCAGAAACTAGAGGCAGACTCACGTGAGGAGAAGGCAACGTGGTTTCTAGAAGGAAAGATGATCATCCTAGAGGCATGAGACAGTCTGAGCTTCAGTCCAGTTGACCTGAGCTGGAATCCTAAGTTTGCCTCTTAGGAACTGTATCACATTGGGCAACTCATTAATCTATTCAAACCTCAGTCTCCCCATCTGAAAAATGGAGACAAAAAGAGTCCTTTACAGTTTTAAGGCTGATATGCATAAGGGATGGTAGCATGTGTAGAACAGATAAGAGATTAGTAGGCAATTCTCTGAATAAAATCTAAAATTCATCACATTTTAAAAGACTGAGCTGAGGGCTTCCCTGGTAGCACAGTGGTTAAGAATCCACCTGCCAATGCAGGGGACATGGGTTCGAGTCCTGGTCCGGGAAGATCCCACATGCTGCGGAGCAACTAATCCATGAGCCACAACTACTGAGCTTGCGCTCTAGAGCTCGCAAGCCACAACTACTGAGCCTGCATGCCACAATTACTGAAGCCCGCACACCTAGAGCCCGTGCTCTGCAATAAGAGAAGCCACCGCAATGAGAAGCCCCTGCACCGCAACAAAGAGTAGTCCCCGCTCGCCACAACTAGAGAAAGCCCGTGCGCAGCAACGAAGACCCAACGCAGCCGGAAAAAAAAAAAAAAGATTGAGCTGGAAGAGAGAAATGGATAAAAATGGTAGAAAACATTTATACAAGGTAGTCTTGAGGGGAAAATAGTCCCACTGTATTTTAAATTAGTGGGCTATCTCTCCCATCTCAAATCCTACAAACTGTCTGTGCCACTCAGCTTGCTCTGACGTGCAGA
The DNA here is from genome assembly GCF_963924675.1 of Phocoena phocoena. Lineage (NCBI taxonomy): Eukaryota > Metazoa > Chordata > Mammalia > Artiodactyla > Phocoenidae > Phocoena > Phocoena phocoena. Next base: position 50,248,116 of record NC_089237.1, read on the forward strand.
GAACTTTGTAGTCTATCATTTTCTTGCTCACATTTAGTCTCTTTAACCAGATTATAAACTGCTCAAATAAACACAGTCGACAAACCATCCATTACATTCCAAATCTTGGGTCACTGTCAACGGATCCCTGAAGACCTGGCATTCAAAATTGCCAAAATAAAGGTAGCCAGCATAAGGGTGCAGAAACCAAGAGTAAACAATTGTAGCCTTGCCCAGGGCTGCGGTTTGGCTGCAACTGGGATAATGTCTATGGTTTTGGCTGCTTGCACCTCAAGACTGACATCAGGAAGCTGTGGGCAAGCAGCTCAGATTTTCACATGGGTGGAAGTGTGTTCCTAAGGTTGAAAACATGGGGATTCTGGGGTTTGGCCTGGTGCAGGCAGAGCAGTGTTGCAATTTAACCTGCAAAACATGTACAATACGGCACCGCCATGGACAGGCTCCTCCAAGCTAGAACGTTAAAACAAGCAGGCAGCATCCTCCTTGAAAGCAATCTTAAGACAAAATACTATTTGGAATACTGAATGCACCCTGATAAAGGGCAGGAAACACGAACGGGATGAAATAATCAGGTGGGTGCAGTAAGCTTGATTAACACGTTCATTGTAAAACACGCCCAAGACAGAACAGAACCTGGGGAAGTTGTGGCTGCTTGGGAGAACTTTCAAATAGCTAAGTGATTCAAAGACGCAGAAACCACCCCCCCACCGCCCTGTCCCCCAAATGCCTCTATTTCCTGTTAGGAACAGCCACTTGGGCGTTGCCAGGCTGAGACTCCCTCTTCCTCCCCTCTCATCCCTCCCTCACCTCCCTCCAGGACAATGACAGCAGTTTTGGGGGCAGAGATGGAGACACTGGGTAAGCAAAAATGAAAGGGATATAAGGAATGGGTTACACACTCAAGAGGAGACGTGATGCTGAACATTCCAGAAACCATGATGGAAACATTCTTCTACCTTAACCTGAGTGGTGACCTACGCAAAAATTCACTGAGCCGCACTTGAGATCTGCGCACTTTACTTTTATATAATCTAAACCTCCACTGAAAACCAAAACCAAACGACCACCAGCCACAAGCTCCCTCTGTTTTCCGTCCTTTATTGAAAGGTCCCACATCCTCAGGGACCCCAGGCAAACCAGACGCCAGACAGGCCCCCCAAATATAGCAGGAGGCCTGAAAGGGGAGAGGAATGACTTATGATCCCACCACACCTCCCTGGAAACAGAAACCCACCACAGACGGACAGACAGACAGGGCCAGGAGCGGGGAGACCTTACCCCCCTCTAGGTTCTCTCCCCTTTGCCCCCACTTGAAAAGAAAGTCAAACACCGACTACGCGGCACCCCAGCCCCCCACCCACCCTAGCAGCGTTTGTGGGACCCCCCTCCCCACAAGGGGCAGCCCCGAGGCAGCTTCCCGTCACTCTCCTTCACTTTGGTTCGCTCCTGGCAGCTCCGTGCCCTCTTCCTTCCTCCCTCAGCCTCCGGCCCAGTTACCCCTACATCTTCTATCACCTACTCGGACCTTCTCTCTGGTCTCTAGGGCCTCCTGCCCCAGGGCTTCTGGGGAAGCAGCATCTCCTCCCAGCGAGGGGCTCCGCCAGGACCTCTCTGCCCAAGATGCGGGGCTCACACGGCCGCCCCACTCCCCTGGAGGTCAGGGGCTGAGCGCTGCCGCCTCATCCGCGGGGGCGTGGTGTATGGGGGGTAGCGGGGCCCTGGGGGCCTCTGGGCTGGGTACGGTTGGGGCTGCTGGGGATAATAGTTGTGCTTTTTGGGCTGGAAGTGCTGGGGTTCGGGCTGTGCAGAACCCCCTCCCCGGGACCGGCCCCCTCCGTCCAGGGAATTCCTGCGGGGACGGTGGGACCTGCGGGGACTCGGGGGCCTGCGGGCAGGGGTGGCCAGAGAGGGGGTGAGCTCCTCAGGGGGCTGGGGTGGCGCTGGGGACTCCCCGGCCCCCGCCCCCGGCCAGGACTCGCGGTGCTGGGGGTTGCTCTTGAAGGGGAAGCGCAGTTTGCAGTCGTGAGGGGGCACGAAGCGGGCGGGGGGTCTGCGCAGCCCCCCGCCCCGGCCCCCGGAGCCCTGCAGTCCCTGCAGCCGCAGCTGCTCCTGCTTGAGCCAGCGAAGGCGCCCCCGACGGAAGGCGGGGTCCTCCTCCATCAGCCTCGACACCCGCTCCCAGCTCGACAAGGGCGGCGAGGAGGGCCGCGCAGGAGGTGCTCGGTCACTGGGGGCTTCCTGCTCCGCTGCCTCAGACCCTTGGGGCTGAGCCCACGTGGCCTCACCGGCTTCTTCATTCTCATCCTCGTGATCCTGGGAGGGACAGGGGGTGAGAGAAAAGGGGGCACGTGAGGAGAGTGGAGTCCTGAAGACGTGCAGATTCAGGAGGACAAGCTGGAAGGCCCTGGAGCAGCTGGACGTCCGGGGTCCTGAGAGAGAGAGGCATGGAGATGAGGAAGCTGGAGGGACACTGGTTTAGGAGCCCGGACCCAGAGTCGGGTGGCCGACGCAGTCCAGGTGTGCCACCTCCTAGCTGTGGGTCTGGATCTCCGGCTTGTAGCCTCTGTGCCTCAGTGTCCTCACATGTAAGATGACATCAACAATGACAGTACCTATCACATAGGGCTGTTGTAAGATTACCTGAGAAATTCTACCATGCCTCACCTAGTGGGCACTCAGCAAATACTGCTGAATAAATGATGTGCCCTGGGGATACAGCAGTCAACAAAGAGGGAAGAAAAATACCTGCCATCATTTTAGTGGACGGACACAGTTGATAAATAAATAAGGAAAATATATAGTATGGTACATAAGCTGTACTTCCGTAAAACGTTAAATATATGTATCTAAGTTATTTAATATATATTATTTACATTATATGTAAGTACCATGCAATATATTTTATATATATTTTATATAAATGCATATATGTGTATATATTTTATACACATATAAAAATATATATTCACGTGGAAAACACCAGAGCAAGGAAAAGGACAGGAGGCCAGGGTGGGGGTAGATGCAGTGAAAGGACAGGAAGAGATTCACGGAGAAGTTACCATTTTAGGGAACACCCAAAGGAACTGCGGGACGAGCTCTATGGCTCTGAGAGGGAAGGGCGCTCTGGGCAGAAGGAACAGCAGGTGCAAAGGCCTTGAAGCAGGAATGCACCCAGCAAGTTCAAGGAACAGCAAGGAAGCCCAAGGGTCTGGAGAGGGGAGAGTGAGGAGAGGGGTAAGAGCTGCATTTGGAGCCGTAAGCCTTCAACACCATGACTGCTGCTACAACTGGCTGCCTGTCATCCCCCTTTAGAAGGCAAGCGGGAACGCAGCAGAAATTCTGTCTGTTGTGAGTAACCCCAGTAGCTAGCACGATGCCTGGCACACAGTAAACACTCAACTATTTACTTGTTGAGTGAATACATGGAAAACGGGTAGGTGATAACACTCCCACTCGCGGGGCCACTGTGAAGGTGACACAGGAGAAGCACTCAGCACAGCGGCTACCAGAGCAAAGGAAGGGTCACCCAGGAGAGGGGTGGTTCTACGAGTGGTCACCTATGGGAACACTCATTAAGTGGTAACTTAAGGACTGTACCCTTTATATCAGTGGTTCTCAAACTTCATTGTATTTCAGAACCACCCGGGGTACTTATTATAAATGCAGATGTGTCCCCAAAGACGCTGATTCAGTAGGTCTGGGGCAGAACCCAGGAATCCGCATTTTCAGTGAGTGCCCTGGTAATTGTGAGGCAGGTGATTCACAAACTATGCTGTGTTAAACTTCGGTAAGATTTTTTAAAGGAAGAGGAGGAAGGGGGCTGGACTCTGAGGTGGGAGGTTCAGGTTGCTACAGGAGAGAGATGCAGGCGGGGACAAGCCGGGCCAGGCCCCGTCCTACCTGGGTCAGGGGGATGACCCTCTCCATGCGAAGCATGCGGTCCCTCAGGGCCTGCAGCTCGCGGTCCTTGCTGCTGTTCTGCAGCTTCACCTCCTGCAGGATCCCCGTGAGCTTGTCGATGTGAGCCCGGAGGTCCTCCACCTCTGCACCGCGGGCTCCCTCCTCACTGCCGCCACCTCCACCTCCGCTGCCTTCCTCCTCGCCCACCGTGTCCCAGACATCCCGGGCCACGGCCCTCCAGGCGTCCCCGGGCCCCTCAGGCTTGCCGTAGGTGCGGCACAGCTCCCGCATCTTGAGGGCAGCCAGGGCCTCGATCTCGGCCCGCCCGTGGCGGAAGTCGGCCAGGGCCACCTCGTAGCAGATCTCCTTCACTGCCTGCATCTTCAGGTCGGCCATGGTGGCCCAGCGAGGGTCTTTGCCCTGCAGTCGCCGTCGCTGTGGGATCTGGTACACCCTGCGGGGGGCCCTGCGCTTGCCGCTGCTGGGCAGGCCGCAGCGCTTGACGATAGTCTGGACCGTGGTGGGCGGCAGCTGCTCACGCAAGGACGAGATGAGCCGCCAGCTCTCTTCGCAGGAGCGCTTGTCGGAGTCGTCCCCGCTGTCAGAGTCCGCGTACTGGGGCCACAGAGAGGGAAGACAGACGGGGAGAGGGCTAAGGGCACCCCAGAGCCATGTGTCCCAGCGACATGGAAACACCGTGGTCAGAGCGGCTCGGTGCTGGGTGCACGGCTTAACCTCTGCTCGTCTGCACAGTGGAGGTAATGACGGCACCTCCTCACAGATACGTTTTGAGGATTAATGTGCTCAGAGCATATGGCACAGAGAAAGCGAGTATTAGCTGTAGCCGTACCAAGTATGGGTTTCGTGTGTATATATCGCTCAGGATGCGGTTAAAGATTTAAAAGTAAGTCCATTCAAAGAACAATCCTTTTTTTTTTTTTAATATTTATTTATTGATTTATTTGGTTGGCTGCACCGGGTCTTAGTTGCGGCATGCGGGATCTAGTTCCCTGATCAGGGATCGAACCCAGGCCCCCTGCATTGGGAGCATGGAGTCTTAACCACTGGACCACCAGGGAAGTCCCCAAAGAACAATCTTAAGTAAATAACAACATGGGCGGTACTTGGATTTGGTAAAAATCATAAAGGTGGCACAGGTTCAGCTAGAGTCCAGGAAGCCCCAGTCACCTGGGAGGAACCCTAGTTCCCTGCATGGGTTCCTCCCTGGGTCACATTTCTCTCCTGTCTCCTCCTAGATGCCACCTCCACCCGCTAGCCCCGGGCCCACTCCCCACTCTGGCTCAGGCAGGGTGACCAAACTCAGAGTCAGGCTGAAGCTCTGCCAGGCCGGCTGCTCCAGTGCCCACCCGCCCACCTCCCGCCTCTGCCTGCCCCACCGCACCCCTGGCCAGCCCCTCACCAGCCGCTGCTGCTCCAACAGAAGATCAGCCTCCTCCTTTTCTTTTCGGTACTGGTTCTCCAGATCCTGCAGCCTGGGATTGGGTGAGGAGGGGAGGAAGAGCTCTGAGGTTCTGGAGCCACCTCAACAGGGCGTCTGACAACAGGAGGGCGCTGGGGGCTGGGCACCTGGGAGGGACGGTCAGCAGGGCCCTGGGGCGCAAGCACCCTCCCCACGCACCTCTTCTCCATCTCCAGCTTGATATCAATGCCTTGCTGCTCCAGCAGTTCCTTCTGGGCAAAGTTCCAGTCGACGGGCTCGAAGGGCGGTCCTGGGGGCGGGGGGACCCCTCGCTCCCGCTCTAGCCGCGCCTGCTCCGGGTGATTGAAGCGGAAAACGTGGTTCTTGCCCATCACAATCCTATTCCCTGGAGATAGGAGGATGGAGAAGTGGACTCACTCGCCCACGGCAGCACACCCCTCCACATGCCCGAGGTGCACAGGGCCTTGCCCACAAATCCCAGGATACCCAACACAATCTCTTCCATCACCCCAAATCCAAGAGCGGCTGGAGCTGAGGCTCCCCTAGCTGGCCCCAGGAACCGCCCTGTCCCCGACAGCCAAAGGAAATCAGGAGCTTGGCATCCTCTTCCTGTTGCCCTGAGGCAGCGAGACAAACCAAAACCTGACTCCCTCTCTCTTCCCTTCCCAGTTCCGTCTTCACATTCCCACGCTGTTTCCTATTTGTTTCCGGGTCCTGCCCAGGAGTCACCCAAGAAGCTCCTCCTTGCACAGCCAGGGCCCAGGACCCTCACTGCCCCCTCCTCTACCTGACTTCAGCACCACAGGCTCAGTCACAAGTTTCCCGTTGACGTAGGTCTCGGCTCCTTCGCAAGGCTCCAGGGTGACCACCACTGAGGCAGGGAGAGAGGAGAGGGAGCGATCAGACCCTGGGAGGGGGAGGGGGATGGTCACAGATTCCCACCCTGCATTCCCCCCAAAACACACATACACCCCCAGTCCCACCACCCAGTACCTGTCAGGGGTGCCATGGCCCCTCTGGTGGCAGGCAGCACGGGAAAGGAAGAGCAGAAGGAGGGTTAGAGCCCCAGCTACAATTCCCAGGATCCTCTGAGGGGGCTCCCTTCTCACCCTCTGCCATCCTCCCCAGCAGCGGCTTAGCAAGCCCGGAATCCTCAGAGGGCGTGGCCTCGCAGGTCCAGCTGGCCGGCAGGCCCTGTCATTTCTGCCTTCCAGATGACCACTCCTTCCTTCCCAAACAACACTGCTACTGGCCAGGTCTGAATTCCTCCAGCAGGCTCCTAGCCCCACTTCTGTCTGATGCATCTTGCACACTGCGACCTAACTAATCTTCTTAAGCCACAGTCAACTATCTTCAGTCAAGATCACTATTTTCACAGGAGGAGATAAAGCCAACCCAACCCAAACATCTCTCAAGGTGCTCCTTGTACAAATCACCAAGCCTGCTGCTTGCTGGGACATGAGGATGCCTGAGGCACTTCCCTGTCCTTGAGGACCAGTGCCCCGTTGTCACAGAGGGGCCCCCGTATTCCAAAAACCCAGACTCTATGACTCCTTAGCTGAGGGACATTAAGCAAGTCACCCGATTTCTGTGAGCTATAAAACGGGATAACAAAGTCTTTCTTTACAGAGTGGCTGAAAGGCTCAAATAAAGTGATATGGGAAGAGAGTTCTTATTTACTTTACAAGGAACAAAGAAACCAGAATGAATGGTAACGTAAGGCAAAGACGAGCCTACGGACGCTGTAGGAGTACAAAAATAGCAAAGAGTAACTCGGCTTAGGGGCAGAGGACTGGGAATGATTATGGGAAAGTGGTAACTCCTGAGCTGATGCTCAAAGGGAAACTTGGATGAAGGGGCAGAAACGATGGAGAAGATGTCGGACACAGCTAAAGCATCACCACGTCGGTGACCGGCAATGCAAGAAAGTGGCAGAGAAGAGGACGAGGTGGCTAGAAGGGTACCAGTCTATCCCCGCCCTTATTTCCCACCACGCCCCAAATTCATCCATCCATTCCACAAATATATTGCACCCCTATGATATGCCAGGCACTATTTTAGGTCCTGGAAATACAGAAGAGATAAAAACCAAAATGCCTGGTCTTACCGAGCTAACTTCCACTTGGTAAGAAAGATGATAAACAATTAATTGAGCAAGTAACCTAAAGGCAGGGTTGGGCGGGGATAGTTGTTATGGAGGGAAATGGGGCCAAGGTGAGAACCCACACGAACCCACAGCGATCTGAACCGAGGCTGCCCAGGACTCACAGCACAGGCCCTAGAGTCTGCCATGCTGCGTCCCAATCCAATTCTGCCATCCTCTAGCTGTGCAGTCTCAGGCAAATTCCCTAACCCCTGGGAACCTCAGCTCCCTCACCTGTGAGCTACGTGCGAAAATGCAAAGGCACAAAGTAGATGGTAAGTAATAACTATTTTTCTTTGTTCACACCTCTATCCGTGCTGCCTGCTCTTAGACGTCTTTGGTCAAGTGTTAAATCTTAAAGGCCCAAATGGACTAACCCTTTATACAGCCCCCATCATTTGGGGCACAGAACCATCTGCTGCTTCCACTGTGATGTAACCTATTCGGGCCTGTCACCTCCCCAAACACACCCTGAGCTCCCGAGGGTGGGCTGCCTCCACAGGCCTTGTGTGGTTTTGGTATCACCCCAGTACATGGCTTGGGGGAACCGCAGAACAGGAACTCGGTAATAACTCACTGGGCTGAACGGATTCAATAGCTCGCAGCCCACAGGGCCGGAAGTGTTTGCTGCCGCTAGGGACTTGAACGAGACCAGAACAACTGCATTAATCCACTGACCAGAAAATGGAACTGAAGTCCACCGGGCAGGTCTTCAACCTGAGCTGCAGGCCACACGAGAGCATCTTTTCTTATTTTAAGACACATGCTGACCACGGGTGCCCTGTCTCCTGTCCCCCAGAAGCATCAGACCTGAGGCACATAGCACAGGCTCCAGGTGAGGGAGAGCTCAGGTGTGACACGGCCAACCTCCCTGCCCCACTCACTTCCCAGAGCTTAACTTCACTTGGGCACAACTGAACCCAAATCAGTCCATTAAAAAAAAAAAAATGACCTGGACTTCCCTGGTGGCGCAGTGGTTAAGACTCCACGCTCCCAATGCAGGGGACCCGGGTTCGATCCTTGGTCCAGGAACTAGATCCCACGTGCCGCAACTAAGAGTTTGCATGCCCGGCGAGCCGCAACTAAAGAGCCCATGAGCCACAACTAAGGAGCCGCCTGCTGCAACTAAGGAGCCCACGTGCCACAACTAAGGAGCCGGCGAGCCACAACTAAAGGAACGCTTGAGCCACAACTAAGGAGCCCGCCTGCCGCAACTAAGGAGCCCATGTGCCACAACTAAGAAACCGGTGAGCCACAACTAAGAAGCCTGCCTGCCGCAACTAAGGAGCCCATGTGCCGCAACAAAGAAACCAGCAAGCCGCAACTAAGGCACCTGTGAGCCACAACTAAAGAGCCCACCTGCTGCAACTAAGGAGCCCACGTGCCGCAACTAAGGAGCCCACCTGCTGCAACTAAGGAGCCCACGTGCCGCAACTAAGGAGCCCACCTGCCACAACTAAGACCTGACGCAACCAAATAAATAAATAAACATTAAAAAAAGACCCAACCAGAACAAAACAGTGACCTCAGAATATGTCCTAAGTGGTACTTAACCACGAACATTGTTTTGTTACCTGTCAGACAGACTACTACCTACACCCTGAGGGCTTGTGATTCCTAAAAGCTTTTGCTGCTGTGGCCAAAAACAGCTAAAAACCTCTGAAAGTTTTGGAACCACAGGGAGACATGGGATGACTAACTGCCTGAAACTTTTGTAGTCATGGCTACATAGATAATCAGGTTTTCAGAGATAAATTCAGATATCCCACTGAAAAACCTACAGGGTTTCATAAAAAATGACTAGGGTGCTATTTGAGGCTAAAAAATCAAGGAAGAGGGCAGGATCTCCTCTTCCCAAAACCTCACCCTCTGAAGCCACAGTCTTCTGTTTCTGCCTTGGGGACCCTCACCACTCCCAGCTCATAACAAGAGTCTGCGCCCTGAGGGCAGGTGCAGATAGCAGGGCCCCCACTGCTGACCAGGAGTTCGAAGCCCCCTCTCAGGGCGAGGACACATCCTGTCACGTGGCGGCTGCACTCCCAGGGCCCGAGCCAGGGCTCGGTATTCAGTGAGGGGCCTGTCTCTCTCTGTCTGGTCACTCCAATCTCGCCCCCTTAGCCATTACCTTCTCCGTCTGGCTGAGGGATGCTCCGGAACAGACAGTGTTGCTCCCGAATGAACTGCCCAGTCAGCTTGATGTCCACATCGACCTGGCCGACCCTGGGGAAGCAACGGCCAACAATTTCTGAGCACGTGCCAGTCATACATACACCAAGCCCCTTCTGAACACAAGTTCAACCAACTCAGTAAGCCAATTATTCCCATTTCACAGATGAGGAAGCTGAGGCTCAGAGAGGTAACTTGCCCAAGGTCATGCAGCCCGGCAGTGGTGAAGCTGTGATGTGAGCCCAGATCTGCCTGGCTCCAAAGCCCACATCCTCACTGTTATACAGCAAAGGGGAAAGGGAACCTGGAGTGGGGTAGGTGCCCTCAGCCTTGGTTCCTGCATCCTTCCCATGATGATCACCAAGGACAGCTGAACAGCCTGTGTCAGGAGAGGAAGGAGCACCCTCACCCCTTTAACTCCAGGAGGTGACCTTGGAGGCGCTGAGCCCCAGGGGTTCATTAGTATTAGCCAGTGAAGTTACCTGTCATATGGGCATTGCCCTCAACAGCATGGGGCCAGGGTTATGTTTCCCTTCTCTCTCCCACCCCAAGGGAGGGTCCCACTAAGCGATGCCCAGGCAGTGGCGCTGGGGGCCAAGAACGCAGCGGTCCAAGCTCCCACCCACTCTCTGCTCCAGTAGATCAGGACCTATCCCCGCCAGTGCTGGGCTGGTTTGGTCCCAGGAGGGGTGTCACCCACACCAAAGCGGTGGGTGGAGGCAGGCTCAGCAAGTTCTCAGGAAGCCTGGCGCTAACAGGGCTGCAGAGGAGCCGTCCTGAGATTTGGGGTGTCCCCAGGAGATCATTAGAGAAGGGAGTCGCCAGCGTGGCCCTCCCTCTGCAACCACACCCTAAAAGGAGAGGCTGCCCCACGGGCCCAAGCAAACGCTACCTGGTGACACCATCTTTGATGTGGTAGAGCAGACACTCAGACATCAGGGGGTCTTCATTCAGGTTCACCAGGTGTGGAGTCTGAGGGGGAAGGGGTGGCAGTCAGGGGAGAGCCGCCAGGGGTGCAGCCAAGAGGGAGGGAAGGCGCTTGGCAGACATCCCACAGGCTCCCCGCTGTGCCCCTCCCCCTCACTGGGAGAGCGAGCTCTCCCACCCCCTGCTCCCACTCACCCCAATGCCTTTGGGGCAGCCTGACCCACCCCCTCCCCGCACACAAGATGCCCCCACCCTTCCGGCCCCTCCCCAGGCCCCATTTCTTCAGAGGCACCTGGACACACCAGTCTCCCTGACCCGAAACCTTAGAAGCCACCTGCCCTCTCTCTGCTTTCCCTGTATTCCCTCTGGCCCCAGGGCTCATCACTTCTTCCCTCAAAATATATCTTGCCACTTCGAGAGGGGACTGCTCAGACCTCTCCGGCCCACGCACCGCACGCCTGCCTGACCTGAGTCTGCTTTTTATGCCAGTACTCCTGGGCATCCTCCACGGCAGGGCCCCAGCCCACTTATCCAAGCCCCTTTGCGGGGCCCCCTCTCCCCTTCTGAGCACTTCTCAGTGCTCACCCAGTGGGCTCTGAGCACTCACTCCAAAAAGCCGGGCTCATCCCTGCCCATCCCCTCGCCTGCAACAGCCTCCCTCCAAGGTCTGTCTCAAATGCCACTTCTTCCACAAAGCCTTCCCAGGCCTTCCACCCGAACACAAGATCCCCTGCCTCTGTTCCGCAAGGATATACCGTGGCCTTTCTATGTGCAAGACCCCACTGAGGTGCCAGGCAGGACAGAGATGAGTCACACCCAGAGGCTGCTGCCCCGCTGGTCAGGAAATCAGAGCCAACTTGGGGAGATAAGACTTGTCGTGGAAACACCATTGCAGGTAAGAAACACATGCCTCATAATAGACTTCCTGAACTTTTCACGCCCTCACTTAGCTCATTCATTCATTCATTCATTCATCCCACTGTATCCTGGGAGGGGCTCATACACAAAAATGAATAAAATGAAGACCAGTCGGAGCTCATGGGGGTCAGGGGAGCTTCATGCAAAAGGCAGTATGGGAGCTGGTCTCTGATGATGAGGAGGACGTGGACATGAACAAGGAAGAGTGTTTCAGGTGAAAGAGGAGTCTAAACAAAGGCACGGAGGCAGGGGAGCACAGGGTGTAGGGGAAGACAGCCAGCAGTCAAGGCCCCATCTTTCTCTGGGAGCCCCCTGAACAGGAAGCCCAAGGCTACGTCCACGGTGGATGCGTTGTGTATCTGTGCGTCGGCCCCTCCAACGATGACTCTGCAACACTTCCTCTTCTCCTGAGGGATGACCACGCCCCTCCCGACACTGCAGTGTCAGGCCTGCTTGGGAATGGCAAACACGGATGGGTCCTGGAAGCAGAAAGCGATCTATCCCTCGGGAGAGGGGACATGATTTAGGGCAGTGCTTTTCAATCTTTATTCAGCCCTGGAACCCTTTGTTCACAGGAAACCTTACCTAGAAGCCTAACACGTCAAGCAGATAAGCAGAGAGCTGCTCAAGCCGAGGTGGGGGCAGGGGACCCAGAGTCCAGTCCTGCCCCCCCCCCCCCACCGTCATTCCCTGTGAAGGAAGCTCCGAGCCAGGTTTGAAAATTACTGACTTAGGAAGTCCTTAGGCCTGGTGGAGAGGTCTCAGGAAAGAATGGGCTTTCCCTAAGGCCCTTGGCTCTCTCCAGGACAAACTGGAGCTTCTGCCCCAAGGACCCAATTCTCCACTCGACGTTTCCTAGGTTGGAGTCACCCCCGCCAAACCCGTTTCTCTTGTGAGCCTAACAGCTTTCTCTCTGAAATCCACATGACTTTTAAACTTATGAGAATGTCTCGCCACCTGGAGAAAATGCCGAAGTTACCTCCCCTAAGATGCTTTTTTTTACCAATCAAATGGGCAAAGATCAAGAAGTTGAAGAGGATGAGGGAACATGGGCTGTCTTGTATGATGCTCTTGGGAGTATAAGTGGGCATGGTTAAAATCTCTGGAGGCACGCTGGCAAAAGAGATCAAAGTTTTACCTGGCTACTGGTGGACCCCAAATCTCCACTTCTAGGAATATGTTCTACAGACAGCAGACCATTAGTAAGACTATCTTCTGTAACATTGTTTATAGTATCAAAGAATGGGAAACGACCTAAATGTCCATCAGTAGGAAGCTGGTTAAAAAAAATTATCCTATGTCTATACAATAGAATATTCTGACACTGTGGGGGGAAAAAAAAAAAAACGGACAGAACTGCGATACACTGATATGTGAAAAAGTAACATGTCAAGTATGGAACTAGCACCACAGCAAAGAGGGGCGATGTGTGCAGGCGTACGTGGATGATTATAACACACGCCTGTACGTGCAGAGACTACCTCTAGAAGAACACATCAGGAGCCAGCAACAGGACTCGCCTCTGGGAAGGGAACCCGAGGGTGGGAAGGAAGGAGATTTCCTTTGCACCTCACTGTACGAAGTAAACGTTCCCAGTGGGGCGTGCCACCTTTACAAGAACAACTAAGAACAAAACAGAACAGAAGCCCCTCCTGTTGGTCCCAAGCTCTAGCAGGTGGCACCTTGCACAGTGTGAGCCTCTCCAGGAAAGAAAAACCCATCCATCAGCCTGTCCATCCCTTTCTAACTTTCCCTAGCCCTGCAGCTGTGGCAGAAGCTCCACAGGTACCTGGCACCCCCAGGTGGCTGGCAAGCCATGCTGAGAGCCCCCTGCAGTCCCTCCACCCAGATGTGCGCCTCTGGGGGATCCCAAAGCCCTGGGTGCCCAGCCCTGGACCTGACCCCTCAGCCCTGCCTGCCACCCTCAATCACCCACCGACAGCTCTCTCGCCCCTGGCCGTGCCTCAGGCCAGGCAAAGCCCTCTCCTCTGTCTGGATCCCTGTTCAATGGTCCCTGCTTGCTCAGTCACCCAGACGCCATATCCGTATGAAAATCGGAGGGGTCTCCTTCCAGTAACCCACTGCCCGGAAGAGGTGTATCTCACTTAGAGCCTGATCCTATGATGCTTCAAACCACAGCCCTGACAGGCATGGCTGGCTCCATTCCAGGGCTGGGACTGGAAGTTCCTGCTTTGCCCAAACTGGCCTCTGCATCACCGCTTCACCAGTGTGCACCGCTACAGCTGTGCTGGCCGTCGGAAGCCAGCGTCCACTCTGACTGGTTGGTACCCGTGCTGTGCTGGTTGCTAAAGGTTTTGAATACCATTCCTGCCTCCAACTGAGCCTGATCACTCCTGCCCTGCTTCTTTCCTTCCTTCCTCTCCACAAAGCCTTACTGAGCGCTTACTACACAGCGGGCACGTGACAGGTGCTGGTGCGCCCCACTCGGCCGACAATACCCCACATTTGCTTGGCCCGATGTTCTCTCTGCTCCTCTCTACCACGCCCCCCGTCCATCTTTCAGGCTCCACTTTCCAAACCACCTTCTCCAGGAAACCAGTTTCCATACACCTCCAGGCCTCAGTGATGCTTCCATCTTTAAACCTCTCGCTGCGTTTACAAGCAACATCCTACAGGTTAGTGCTTACTCTTCCATTCCTTTTACAGTCTTGTCTTTCCAAGTTATCCTTTCGAAACGTACTTTTAACGTGTTTTTGCATTTGTTTGCTTGTTTTTGAATAGCTAACACATACACAAGTTACAAAATCCAAATGATACAGAAGTGTACACAGCGGACATGTCGCTATCCCAACCAACCTGCAATCTCCCAGGGTCCTCTCCCTTCCCCCTGGGGTAACCACCGTAACCAGTTTCTTATGAATCCAGAGATACATTCTACGCATGAACTCATACACGCACGTGTGTGGGTGTCTATTTATAAATACCTAGATTCTAAGCAGCTCTTGAAATCCCCCTAAGGGCAGGGACCCTGGCATCCTGTGGTCCCTAGATGGAGGCAGAAGACAGGGACGGCCGGACAACAGAGAGGGGAGGAGCAGGAGTGGGGACAGAGGTGATGGAGGGACAATTCAGAGACCTGAGATCAGAGTTAGAACTCATGACCCTGCCACCCCAACCCTCTTCTTTCAGCATCCAGAGTCTCTGAGGCCTCCTCACTCACCTTCTTTGGAGAGAAGACGCCCACGGTTCCCCCATCTTCCCGGACAGCCACCCCCATCTCAGCCAGCAACGCTTCTCTGTAGGCAAAGGAGAGGCAGATATTGGTCTTGTCATCGGTACCCACGAACCCCTCCCCTGCAGGGCCTGACCTTCCCTCCCCACCTCACTCCTTCCAGGGCTCCACCTGTCGGCCCCACCCTCACACCTCTCCATCCTCAAGGCCTCCGTCTTACGTAGCTTCTCCTCCCAGGTCTCATTCAGCTCAGCTATAATCTTCTCTGTCTCCTGGGGGCACAAGACGGGCAGGGGTCAGGACAGACTGGGAGAAGCACCTCCCAGGGGGTGCTTCCCAGCAGCCCCCAGAGCCCCACCCCTTGCCAGCTCCAGCTTCCCACCTGCAGTCTCTCCATGGCCTCCTCAGGCCCAATCTGGGGCTCGGCACTGGGGGAGAACGATGGCTCCAGCTCCCCGTTGTGTGCTGCGGGGGACGAGGGCGAAGCTGGGGCAGAGGGAGACGATACAGCTGGCAGAGCACCTCCGGGACTCCCCTCATCCACTTTCAGGCCTAGGAGGAAGAAGAAGGTAAAAGAAGGAGGCCAAGGAAAGATGGAACTGATCGGAAACAGAGAAGGTCTCACAGGGGACCAGCTTGGAAGGACTGCAGAAGACCCATGGTCCACCTCCACGAAGTAGGGAGCCCTCCTACTGCAGCCTTGACAAATGGACACCGAGTCTCTGCTTGTTCCCCTCCAGGGATGGAAAGCTCATTACTGAACAAGGTAGCCAGTTCCTTCCATTGCAGGATGACTTGTACCATCAGAAAGTTCTTAGCTGAGAACTTTTCTTAGCTGAAATCTGCCCCATGTTACATGTAGCTCTGTTTCTAGTTCTGCCCTCTAGGATGAAAAAGACTACACTGCTTTTTTCTTTTGCAAGACTACCCTTCAAATGTACAGAGGCGAACATCGTGTCTACCTTCTCTTCCCAAGAACCCTTATTCTCCCCACCATGCCCCTTAGCACCCCAACTCCTCAATGGGATGGACCCCAAGACTGAGTGCACAGTCCACACCGGACACAGCCAACACGGATCATAGATTATCTAATACAGATACCATTTCACAGTAAGGAGGCTGAGCCTTACGTTTCAGAAATTAGTCCACTGTTGACTATTATTAAGCTTATGGTCAATTTAATTCCCAATGTTTCACAAGAACTTCTGTCAAGGCAGGTGCCCAGCAGCCTATTCTTAATGACTTACTGTTCAAACCATAAACGCATGACTTGCCATTTACTCCTGCTCCTGTCGTTTCAGTAGTTCCAGGAGCCTGTCAAGTCCCTCTGAATCCTGCCTGCCTCTCCCCAGGAGGATCAGTCCCTCCCAGCTCTGTAACATCTAAAGGCGTGACCTGTCCCCCCTCCACATCTGCATCTAAGTCAAGGGACACTTGCTGGGCTTTCTGGGCAGTGGTCCCTCCCTGGTCCCAGGCCTGGGCAAAGGCAAATGAGGAGGGATGAGCTGGGCCAAGGAGCCTCCCTGAGCTGACCCTCCCAGAGTCCCACCTCCCAGGGCAGAGGCGGAGAGCCCCTGGGCCATCAGCAGTTCGCGCAGCCGGGCCACCTCCTCCTGCAGCTCGCGGATCAGCCGGGCATTAGGGTCCTCGTTGATGATGGCATTGCAGCGAATCTGCTTGGTGCGGTCGGCGTACCTGGATGAGGAGGGAGGAGTGGGACCGGTGAGGCCTAGACACGGGTGACCTTGGTCTGCTGCCTGATTCCCTCTCCCTCCCAGGTTTCATCATAGTGCAGTAGAGCTGAGGGTCAACCCTATCTCATGGGGAGGGTCCTGAGCTACCAGCCGCTGAGCTCCTGGCACTTTTCATGTCCCACCCCACGCCTACTAGAGCCCCACCTGAGGGTGCTAAGAGTCTCCTCGTAATTGATGTCCGCGGGGCTCAGGGCCGCAATCATTGCTGTGCGTGAATTCCCACCTATGAATGAAAGGAGGGGAAAGCTTGAGCTGGGCAGGGTCCTAAAAAAAGTCAGACTGGGTCACAGGGTCAGGGGGGCCTCATTGCTCAGGCAGGGGTCCAATAGGGTCACTGTCCAAGATAGGGTAAAGCTAAGAGTTGTGGAGCTAATCGTGAAATCTGGTGGTCAGAGAAAGTTGGGGTGAGGTCAGGGAGACATCAGACATCTGTGGGACAATCAGCGATCAGTGGGCGGAGGATGAAGTCAAAGGCAGGTGTGAGGTCAGAGAGCAGTCACGGGGAGCCAAGTCAGTGAGGCCCTTGGCTCGGCAGGGAGCGTGTGGCCTTGATCCCAGCATCAGGACACTTTCAAAGGATGCCCCTGGGGATCAGGGGGAGAGTCAACGGACCACTGGAGGATTTGAGGTTCCAGGGGTGTCAATGGGACTGGTATCAAAAGGGCGTTGGCAGGAATGGTGGCAGGGTCGCCACAGAGAGACAGAGAGGAGAAGCCCCTCACCCAGATTCTCCTTGAGCAGCCAGGTGAGCACAGAGTCCCTGTAAGGGATAAAATCCGACTTCCGCTTCTTTGATTGCTGAGGGACAGAAGGAGGAAGGGGGTTACGGTGAGCCACCCTCTTTGTCCGCTTTCCCAGAGCCCCTTCTCTTCCCACGCCCAGGTCTTACCATATCCGCGAGGGCCGAGATCACCTTCCCTAGAGTGGTCAGGGACTTATTGATGTTGGCGCCTTCCTGGCAAGAGGAACGTGGGGAATGAGGCCTTCTTCTCCCACTCCGATCCCCTTCCCCCGCTCCCCCCACAGCCAGAGTTCCAGGTTATGCTTTGAGACCACTGTACACAGCCCCCAACACTGCCCTGTCTGACCCTCCCAAGCCCCTCACCTTCAGGCGCATGCCCCGGGCCCCTGAGGAGTCAGCCCGCTCACTGCCAGCAAGGTCCACCAAACTGATCTTACTGACCTGGGTCAGAGGAAAGAGACAGGAGGTGACTGGGTCAGTGCGGGGCAGGCATATCAAGGGAACACCCAGCAAGGGGACTAGGCAGTTGGACAAGGCACACAGTGGGCTCCAAGACCTGCCCCAAGGAGCCTAGCTAGAAGAACAAATGCAAAAGGAGACTATCCCACTGATCTGATAGGGGAAGCACGGTGGACTGTGGAAGCTCAGAGGAGGCACTCAACCAAGCCTGGACAGGGAGAGAGGACACAAGGCCCGCTGATCACATCTCTGTCTCTGTTACCAGGTGGGATGGGGTTGCAGCGGGTGGAGGGGGGGGCCTACTTTCTCTGAGTCCAGTCCAGTGAGCTGATCGTGGCAGCGCTGCGTGAAGACAATGGTGAAGACGGCGTGGGAACGGCTGCTGGTCTCATTCATGTTGGTGGCGGCCACAGTCCTGGGGGGGTAGGGAATGGTCAGTGGGTCCGGCCCCTCATCTTCTTAACCCCATCTGCCTTGCCCTCCGCCCCATCAGCCTGCCTCACCGCGCTTTATTTCCACAGTCCATGAGGTCAGCAATGTCTGCGTAAGAGGTCACAGCCAATTTAGACAGGTCCTGCACGTAGGGGCCCAGGATGGGGTGCTCTCGGACCCTCAGAGAGCCCCGACTCTTGGGGTTCAAGAGGTCTCGTACCCTCTCACAGTAGATCTCCATGTAGCTCACCTGAGTGGGAGAAGCAAATAAAAAGTAATAAAGGTGGGCTTCCCTGATGGCGCAGTGGTTAAGAATCCGCCTGCCAACGCAGGGGACACGGGTTCGAGCCCTGGTCCAGGAAGATCCCACATGCCGCAGAGCAACTAAGCCCGTGCGCCACAACTATTGAGCCTGCGCTCTGGAGCCCACGAGCCACAACTACTGAAGCCTGCGTGCCTAGAGCCTGAGCTCCTCAACAAGAGAAGCCACCGCAACGAGAAGCCCGTGCACCGCAACGAAGAATAGCTCCCGCTCGATGCAACTAGAGAAAGCCGCGCGCAGCAACAAAGACCCAATGCAGCCAAAGATAAATAATTAATAAATAAATTTCTTAAAAAAGTAAAAAAGCTAACAACCACACCCAATGGGAAACTTAACCTGGACTCCACTGGATACAATACAGGTAACCTACACTGAGTGTTTACTATGTGTCGCGAAGCATTTTACATGTGCAAGCTCACTGAGCCTTCCAACAACCCTAGAAGGGGACCCCTGATCATTATCATTTCAGATAAACACGCTCTGGAGCTGAGAAAGAAGTCGTTTGCCCAAAGCCACAGTTACTAACTGGTAAAGCCTAGAGCAGATCCCAGGCTGCCTGACTCCTGAGACTGCACTTGGTCTTAATCGCTCTGCTCACCTCCTCCCTACCCAGGGGACACTGTGGCTCCCCTCCCAGCCCCCTCCCAAGACCTGGGCTTACCTCCACAGAATAGGATAGCTGAGCGCTCTGGTTCTTACTAACACGAGAGAAGAGGTCCTCACAGAGCTGGAGGGGGACACAGAGAAGCACAAAGATGCTGCTGTTCATGGCACACCTGTGGCGCCCAGCACCCAGGCCAGGCCAGGTCTCAAGTGACCCTGTTTCACCCTTACCACAGCCCCAAGGGAGGGATGGGATCGTTCCCATTTTACAGATGGAAAGCAACCTCTGAGAGGTTCACACTTGCCCAGGGTCACAGGCTAGTATTCAGTGAGCCAAAATGCAAGCCCGGAGCCTGTATGCTGCAGTCAGAGAGATTATGGTCAACTCTCAGTTATCCACAACTGGCTTTTCCTACAGTAAACACCTTAACTACGGTACACAAGCCTACATGGGAACTACACTCACAAGTAATTACGAGACAAGGTAAGACGGCAGCAAGTGGTAGAAACAAGGTTCAAACCCTGGGCGCTCTGCCGCCAAAGGTGTGGCTGTTCTCACTGAGCTTTCTTGGCCCTGACGTCCAGGTTGGAGCCAACCTCGTTCCCCATCACCTTCCCTATTACTAACAACCTCAGAGAGCCCGGTCTCTGCTCCACAACGCTTAGAACCCAGCCTACTCCCCGAGGGGCAGCTGAAGATGCTTCAGCCCTGGCCGCCCTGCCAGGCCCCGAGTGTACCTGGGGCACGATGCCCTGCTGCCCTGGTTCCTGCCGCCCCATCATGGTGTAGGATTTCCCAGCCCCCGTCTGCCCATAGGCAAAGATGCACACGTTGTAGCCTTCAAAGGCATGGAGCAGCATCTCTTCTCCAATATCCCGATACACCTGTTGCTGAGATGCAAACTGGGGGTCCTCGGCCTAGGTAAAAGGGGGGCAAGAAAGACAGCAGGAACCCTAGATGACTTTGTCCTTGGTATCTAGGTGCCCAAAGGTCTTGTGTGCCCCCACCCCGATCACGGTCCTAATCATCCCTGAGGATCCTATCTAGTTTCCTGCCAGCCCTAAATTATCCCAGGGATTCTGCCTCCCCCTTCCTGGTCCTAGTCACAAGTTCAGGGTCCTACCCACCCCCACCCAAGGGTCCTGGTCCTCCCAACCAATTCCCTGGAGGTCCTATTTCCCAGCAATGCTCCCTCCCCAGGACCTGAATCCCCCGTCCCTCTTTGCTTAGCTCTTCCCCCAACCTAACAACCTCACCGAAGTGTGTGACCAGTAGGAGTAATCGAAAGTGAAGCTTTTGGGGGCATCCTTGCTCTGTCTGGGATTGATGATGGCTGAGAAAGCAAAGGAACGAAGGCCAAGATCAGGTACTCCCGACCGCTGCCCACTCCCCACAAGCCCTCAGAAGCCAGGCATCCCACTCCCCACCTCTATCCTAGTTCATCTCTCCCCTTTAATACTCCCCACCCCCTCCAGCCACCAAAGCTAATTTTGGCTTCCCAGGACCCGCCCCCCTCCCGGCTGCCTCCCTGGATTGGGCAATGGAGGGCTCCAGGCCAACATTCCCCCTCCCAGGGACTGGGAGCACGGAAAGGCCAGCCTGTCCCAGCCTCCTTCCTTACAATTAGCACCTGCTCCCTGCCCAGCAGAGCCCTCCTCCTGGTTCGGCCCGCCAGGACTGGCCCGTACAGTGGGCCCAGGCTGCCCTGCCTGTGCCCAGACGGGCCCCTGGGACTCACTCACAGGTGGTGCTGCCCTGCATGCTGACCACACACTTGGCATCCTGGCTGGTCTCACGGGCGTTGAAGGGCCGAACCCTCACTGCCACTTTCACCGAGGCGCCAGCCATGGCTCCAGATACTCCCACCCTCCTCAGCTGGAGGACAGAGATAGAAGAGGAGGTCAGAGCTGTTGGGAGGCAATGTCTGGGGGACCCATACATTGCCTCCCAACTTCTCCCAGGAACCAGTCTCTCCACACCCCCTTCCCCGGCGACCCAGCCCCTCAAGGACCCAGTTTCTGTTTCCTTGGCCTTCCTCCCCAATGGCAGTCTCCTCAGGGACTCCCAGAGTTGTTCCTGCCTCTCTCCCCAGCCTTTTCCCAGCAGGCAGGGACCTGGGATGTCACCCCAGAGTTACCTGGTGTCCTGGCCCCAGACCAGGGGGGCTGTATCAGTTCTGGCTGCCACCGGCCCTCGTAGGAGGAGCCCCATCCTACACTGGGGGCCTGGCCACGCCAGCTGGGGCTGTAGGGGAAACCCTGGTTGCGGGGGAAGAGTGGTTAGGAGGCACCCGTGGCTCCAGAGGTGTGTCTGGGGTTCCAGGGTTGGAGGACAGGGGTGGGGGGTAATGTTAGGAAAGGTGAGGATGGCTGTTCCTCTGGAGTGATCGAATGCAATGTGAATCCAAGGGCAGGGACGGTGATATTTTTATTCCTCGTCACTCACAAGTGCACTGAACGTTCAGAGAGAGGAGAGAGAAAGAGGCTGGACAGAGAGCAATTCAGAGAGGGACACATGGGCAGAGACACTGAGGGTGCTGGGAAGCGGGGAGAGGAGAGGCAGAAAGTCCCAAACACCAAGAAAATGAGAGAGACAAGAAGACTGAGGTCATGCTACGAAGAAACGTAAGGGGACACACAGAGGACAGCAAACACAGAAATGTTAAACAGGTAGAGGAAAAGCACAAATTGGAAGCCCAGAAGAGAAACAAGATGCAAGAAAATCCCAAACATAAGACCTGCCCTAAAATTCCCCCACAGGGTCAGCCAGGGAGAAGTAGAAACCAGCTCCCACCTAGGGTCCATAACCTCCACACAGAGGGAGAGACTGCTGATGGGCAAAATCCAATGGCTGGAGGTACAGCCCAGAACTGGGATCCACAGGGCCTGCCTATAAGCCCCAAATCCCTTGACCAGCCCCCAGCACTTCCTCCTTAGGATCCAGGACAATGGGCAGGAGAGGGTGGGGTCATCCTGTAACCATCCTACCAACCACCAGGGTCCTCTGTTGGAGGATCCAGAATACCTATGTTTATGGGAAGGGAGGATAGCAGTAGGGTCCCCCTGAAGAGGGAGAGAAGGGAAAGGAAGCAGGCAGGTCCCAGCTCCAGCCTGGGGCCAGTGCTATGGCATCCACTGCCCTGGGGAAAGTGCCAGTCTGGAGCCAGGAATGTGGGTGATCCGGTGCCCACACCCTGGGAGGAGAGGCTGAGCAGCCCACACCCACAGACAACAGGGTGGGAGGGTTGTGAAGAGAGATCAGAGGTGTTGAGCCCCCTTCTGTGGCCCCAAAGGGCCTCAAACCCCTGTCCTGCTGGGCCTCACCTCACCAGTCTTTCTGGCCAGGGCATGGGAGGGGTGAGAGGGCTGGTCTGTCTGAGGACAGGAAGGGAGTAGCTGAAACCAGAGGCTGTCTCAGGAAGAACAGCCCTGACCCCCAGACCCTGATCAGGGGAGGGAAAGGACACTGATGGAGACACGCAATTGTAACGCCGTTGTGGCTAACGGGGCAGGGAATGAGGTGGCACTGCTGGTGGATGGCGGGGTAATGGGCCAGGAGAGAGGTACAGGGGTCGGCTGGTGCAGCGTAATGGGTCAGTGGGGTACAGAGAGTAGCCGCGGCTGGGGTGAGGCCGAGCGACCCGAAAGGGGGTCTAGGGCCACCTGCACCTTGCTCACCCAGAAGTTTTCACACAGGCCCCCGTCCCGGCCTTTCTGGGCGGCCATGCGGACAGTGTCCTCCGGTCCAGCCAACCGACGGCCGCCCCGGGCCTGGCACCTCTCTGCGCCTCCGCGGGACAAATAGCACATGATCCCGGCTCCCGCGGCCAGCCGGCCCCCGCCGGGTGGTGCAAACCGGGACCCCGGCTCCCCGCCCCCCAGCCCGGCACATTCCTCCGCGGGCGTCCCCTCCCTCACCCCCCCTCTCCCACAGCTCTCACCTCGTCGCGGCGGGGCTCCCGGAGCGGCTGGGCAGAGTGCAAAGGGACAAACTTCCCGTGAAGCGTGAGGCGGGAGCGGGGGCAATCCGGGGCCGCTTCGGGGCTGCCCCCGCCCCTCGCCGGGTCCCCGGGCGGCGGGCGGCGGACTCGCGCCCCGGGGGCGGCAGCAGTTGCGGCGCCAGCGGCCGGCGCCCGCCCGGGCAGCACGAGCTGGGGCGGGAGCGAGGGGCGGGGGACCGGCGGGCGCGCGCGCGCGCGCGGGCGCGCGCGCGGTTGGGCGGGCGGGCGCGCGCCGTCCCGAGAAGGACTAGGCAGCGACCCGGACAGCTGTTAAAGGGGCAATGTCCCCAGAACTGCGGGGCCCACCGGGCGGAGACGGGGTAACCGAGCTGCGGACACGGGAGGGCGAGCAGGACGCAGGCACTCGGGAAGGTGACCAGCGCCCAGAAAGCCGGGAAGAGTTGAGGCCGACCCCGCTAGGAGACCCAGGACCCGGACCCGCGCACGTCGCCGCCGTCGGAGGCGCGCTTAGGGGGCGGACCCGCGCGCAGGGCCCCGCCCAGGAGGTGGCTCGGCGCAGGCCCCGCCCCAGGCGCGCGGCGCCGGCCGGCTCCGCCCTCGGCTCCCGACGCTGCCTCGCTCCTCCTCCGGGCCCGGCGTATAGTTCTAGAACTGGCCGCGCAGCTGCCTCAGGTACCGTGGCCAAATGTAGTCGGCGACGGCACGGCCACCCGGTCGCTGGGTCCTTTCCTGGCCCTCACGTTCGACAGACCCCGCAGGCCCGGGTCGTCCCCTCAGACTTGGGTGCCTTCTCAGGCCCAGGCCACCCCTGCCTACCCAGCCTGGCCCCCCGCGGTCCTCAGGCAGTCCTTCAGACGCGGGCGCACCACCTGGGGGGCACATCGACTCCTCAGGCCCCCAATTGTGCCTTCGGGCTTAGCTGTTCCCCACGCCCCAGTCTACCTACCAAGGGTCCCCTGAGCCCACTAAGGCCTGGCCTTCCCTCCAGGCAGGGACCCACCCCCCAAGACCCCCAGGCTCTGGCCAACTCCTCAGACCAGCCGGACCCCTCAGGTTCTCAGCTGCCTCGTCAGGCTCAGGTTGCCCTCACAGCCTTGGCTGCCCCCGGGCCAACTGTCCAGTCCTCTGTCTAGCTTCCTTAGGCCCATTCTCCTCATAGATCTGGGTCGCCCACCTAGACCCAATTACCTGAGGTCTGAATGCCCCTCAGCTTCCACCTGCCCTCTAGTCCAGCTTCCCCTGCTCTGGCCCAAGACATCCAATTTAGACCCCATCTGCCCTTTCAGCCAGATTTTAACTACGGCATTTGCCACCTCAGCTCTAAATACTCCTCTCTCCATTCTTCACTTCGCCTAACTCCTTTCTCAGCCCATCCTTAGTTGCCTTTGGATAAATACTTATTCACCTGCAACAGTTTCCAATTTTCTGACATTTATGCTGCCTACAGTCACTCTTCTAACTCATCTAACATTCTTATCTGCCTTTTCTGCCAACCCCCCACTGGCTGTCAGGTCACCTTTGGCTGTCCCGAATTCTGGCTCTGTATAACTGACCTCTCTGCTCACCTTCTTCACCTGTAGACATTCCCAACTGCCTCCTCCTTCCTTGTCACCAACTGACCACTCTGTCCACACTTAACCTTTTTTTTTTTTTTTTTTTTTGCGGTACGCGGGCCTCTCACTGTTGTGGCCTCTCCCGTTGCGGGGCACAGGCTCCCGACGCGCAGGCTCAGCGGCCATGGCTCACGGGCCCAGACGCGCCGCGGCACGTGGGATCCTCCCGGACTGGGGCACGAACCCGCATCCCCTGCATCGGCAGGCGGACTCTCAACCACTGCGCCATCAGGGAAGCCCCACACTTACCTTTTATTAACCCCTCACACCTGGTTTATTTACCAACCCTGAATTCTCTGACCCCAGCCACCAGTTCTGTACCAACTATCCCCAAATGCCTCTGCCCTATCTAGTCCCCCTGTCACCCTTTTTCATTTCATTATCCCATGTTGCCAGTTAATTCACTCCACTGCCATCTGTAAATTTCACTTACTCTGTATGTTTGGCTTCACAACATTTATTTTTCTCTTTTCTCTTTTACCACATCCACATTTCCTGTGTCTGCCATCTTGAACTTGTATGTTCAGCTAATAGAAATGTTCGGTACTTGAAATACCTTTTCAGCTCTCTTTCTTCTTTTCTGGCCCCATACATCTTCTTTCCAATCTCTAGACCTGCTACAGGTTCATTCCTACAGCCATTACATGAGTGAATGATTCATTTTCCATTATCCCCCCAGCACCAATGAGGAGACTCTGTCCAGCCACCCAGCCCAGTCCAGTCATGCAAGCGCAGGAGGATGGAGAAAACCTTATCCCTTTTGTCAAGTGAGTCCTCCCCACCCAGTGGGGAGGAGGGAAGATTGCATGCCTGGGTTCTTCCCTAAGAGGAGTAGGAAATAAGGAACAAGAAGCTCAGTGCCTGGTCTCAGGAGTAGGAAATAAGGAACAAGAAGCTCAGTGCCTGGTCTCAGGGGATTGGTGATTTATTAATTTATTCGGCAAATTGCTTTTGAACACTACAATGTTCTAGGCACTGTATATTAGGCATTGAGAATTCAGCAATTAGAACATAGGGGTCCTGCTCATAGAGCTTACCTTCTAGGGGGAGGAGATAGAAAGTGCATACAAATAAATATAATTTCAAATAGTAATAAGTACATGAGGAAAATAAAATAGACGTACAACATAATGTAAAACAGACTGTCTTGGAGACACAAGTTTATATAGGGTGATTGTGGAAGAGGAGGAGGAAGTGAGTTTGAATTGAGATCTGAAAAATGAGAAGGAGCCAGTCTGATAAGAACCAGGGAGCAAAAGAAGGAATAGTAGGTTTAAAAAAAAAAAAGCCCAAGAAAGAAATTAGCTTGCTGCCTTCTAGGACCAGGAAGCAGGTTAGCGTAACTGAAATTTAGTGGATTAAGGGAAAAGTGGAGTAAAGTCAGACAGGCAGAGGCCAGATCATATAGGATCTATAGGATCTTATAGGCCATTGAAAAGAGTTTGAATTTTATTCTAAGGACAGTAGAAAGGTTCTAAGTAAGGAAATGACATAAGCAGACCTTTTTTTTTCTTCAACTATTTTATTATGGAAAATTTCAAACAACTGCAGAAGTAGAGAAAATAGTAATCATGAACCTGGAGTATCCTTTTTAGTCAGGTGCAGTAATTATCATTACACAGATAATCTTTTTATTGATACACCCATTCAGCCTCCTGCTACTCAGACTATATGAAGCAAATCTTAAACCATATATCATTTCACATAAGCATTTTTAAAAGATTATTCTTGGGACTTTCCTGGTGCTGCAGTGGGTAAGACTCCGTGCTCCCAATGCAGGGGGCCCGGTTTCGATCCCTGGTGGGGGAACTAGATGCTGCATGCATGCCGCAACTAAAGATCCCACATGCTGCAACTAAGATCTTGTGCAGCCAATATAAATAAAGTTAAAAGATTATTCTGTGCAGAATAGATTATTGAGGGATTCAGATGGAAGCAGGGAATGGAGGAGGAGGCTATCTCTGTAGTCCAGAGAGGGGAAGATAAGCTGGAATATGATGGTGGGAATGGAAATAGTGAGGAGTAGTCAAATTTGAGTGTATTTTATGGGGGAATTCCTGGGCAGTCCAGTGGTTAGGACTCCGTGCTTTCACTGCCAAGGGCCTGGGTTTGATCCCTGGTTGGGGAACTGAGATCCCACAAGCCATGTGGAGCAGCCAAAAGAAAAAATGATTTTTTTCTTTTTTTTTAGTGTATTTTAGATGTAGAGCTCACAGAACTTGCTGATAGACTGGATATCGGAGGTGAGGGAAGTAAGGCATACCAGATTTTTGGCTCTAGCAACTGGGCATTTGGGGTGCTTTTCAGCAAGATGGGAAAGGCTAGGGAGGAGATGTTGAGTGGACAGTTGAACCTGCAAGTCTGGAGTCCAGGGGAGGAGCCAGAGCAAGAAATGTAGATTTGGGAGTCGTCAGCACATTGGTGGTTTAAAATCATGGCCTGAAACAACAAGGTCCTACTGTGTAGCACAGAGAACTATGTTCAATATCCTGTGATAAACCATAATGGAAAAGAATATTTAAAAAGAATGTGTATAACTGAGTCACTTTGCTGTGCAGCACAGATCGGCACAGCATTGTAAAGCAGTTATACTTCAATTAAAAAAGATGATAATAGGGCTTCCCTGGTGGCGCAGTGGTTGAGAGTCCGCCTGCCGATGCAGGGGACACAGGTTCATGCCCCTGTCCGGGAAGATCCCACATGCTGCAGCGCAGCTGGGCCCGTGAGCCATGGCCGCTGAGCCTGCGCGTCCGGAGCCTGTGCTCCACAATGGGAGAGCCCACAACAGTGAGAGGCCCGCGTACCGAAAAAAAAAAAAAAAGATAATAAATAAAGTCATGGCCTGGGTGAGATCACCTAAGGAGGAATGGAGATAAAGAAGATAAAGTGCCGAGGACGAAGCCCTAGGACACTCTTCTAGAGAGCAGGAGAGCAGACATCAGTCAGTCTGGGGGCTTTAGGAGTGATGAGAACTGTTCTCAAACAGCTTTGCACACCCCTCCCTACCTAAAGGATATTAGTATTTCTGAGATGGGGAGATAAAGCAGGGGTGAACAGAGGCCCTGCTCTCCTGGATACTTGCATTGACTAAAAGGAACCTGTCGCATCACTTGAGTAGTCGGGGCCTTCGTCTTTGACAGCCCTGCTTGCTCAATATGATGTTCCCTGGTTGTGAGGTGTACTTATTTGAGATTCAGTGAGATCTGAAGCTCAAACAGTTGCTAATCTCCATGCTCACTCCAGCTCCAATCTCCTTTCAAATCAAAGGCCTCACCACCTTCCTCAGCTAAAATGGATAACGGAGGACAAGGCCTGAGGGAGCCTGGGCAGCTGTATGGTCCCGTAGTAAGATAAAACTCCTAAATTCCTGGAGTGAGTAGATGCTGTAAGGGAAGAGCCAGACCTGAGCCTACCTTGTCCTCACCTCAGGTGTTCCAGGGTGGTCAGCCGATCTCCACCACCCAGCTTGCCTTCCCAGAGCCTCAGACTGACGCCCCAGCGCTATGGAGACACCTTCTGGGAGAACCTTAGTCAAAGGCCCAGGTGGGTAGAAATGGAGAAAATGGGGATTAACTGGAGGTAGGGAGGGGAAGCTCTACAATTTTAAACTACCATAAAGCCTTATGGTAGCAATAAGCTTTAGTCTGGGGATAATTGCCCCACCAGCTGATGGACATTTTAGCTCCTAATGCCAAATAGGTGGTTGGGAGAGGTTGTTAGAGAAACAGTATGGATGGGGGTGTTCTCTCTGTATTTAGCCCCGTTTTTGTGCTTCACAGCCCCACCTGGATGGAGGAACAGTACATCCCACCCCTGCTGGTATGACAAACTTTCTGCCCTTTGACACCTCTCGGTTAAAGTTGCACCCACTGCTATCCTAGCCCCAGCTCTCCTTATTACCCCTTCCCTCTGGTGTCCCCCAGCCAGTGCACTGACCAGGCCTTCCTTCCTATGAATCAGTCTTCAGGTTTTCCAGATCACAGCTATGTTTTTGTGATCTGGGCTTCCCAAGACCCCTGACTCCCTATTTCAGTCCCAGCTCCCCTGAGAGACTCAGTTCTGCCTTCTAGCTCCTTTTCCCCATTCTCTGGCACAGAGAGCCACTGGTTGCTCCCAGCCTGGCCTGTACCCCCCTGAGGGGCTCCCACCCCCTGAGGTGCTCTGCAGAAGAAAGAGAAGGAGGCCATATTTGGCGGGAATGCAGCAGGGATCTGGGGGCATCCCAGCCCGGGTAAGGGCTGTCACTTATCACCTGGAGGATCTAAGGAGGCGACACAGAATCATCAATGAGTAAGGAGAGACATTTGGGCTCTGGGAGCTAAACAGGGTATGGGGACAGGACGGTTTGAACTAAAGAAGAGGTGGAGAGCTTTGAAGGAATGGGAGGTTGTTTGGGAATGTGCCACGGTCTTGGTGAGATCGAAGCAAAATTTCTATAATATGGGAAGGAGGAGGGAACTAAGGGATGGGGGATGAGCCACATGAGACGAAAGGAGTGGAAACCAGGTCACTGAAGACAGGAAAGCACTCCATGCAACTGGAGGATAGTGCAGAGCTAGAGGTCACCTCTTGAGCCCCTGAACTGAAAATACTTCAGTCTGAGGGGAGCAGAAAGTTGGGAGTGGAGAGTTGGAAGTCAGATGACAACACTCCTGGGTCCCAGCAGGAAGTATTTCAGGGCAGGAAGGTGAAGAATGGAGAGACAGGAAGCCTGGCCTCCAGGCACCTCTTTCCTAAGTCTGAAGTCTCCACAGACTGAAGAAGGCCCAGTGGGGCAGCTCTAGGGCTCCGTCTGAGCCCCTGGTGCTTGACGACGACGGCTGTGGACTCCCCAACTCCACCGAACACCCTGGTCTGGAAGAGGAGAGGGCAAACTCTCCACGGGAGGAGGAGCACTTCCTCGCTCCTGGCAGGGCCCAGGTATGGTTGAACAGGAACTTGGTGGGGCGGTGGAGGGTGATGTGGATGCCTGGTCTTGCATGGAGAGACAGCGGGAGCACAAGAGGCGCGTTGGATAGCTGGATTTGAGAGGAACAAAAATAAAGTAGACGAGAGCCAGAGACTTGGGAGTGCCTGGGTTTGGGGACTAGGAAATCTGGAGAGAGACCTATTTTCTGATTCTTCCTTTTTTTCCCTTCAATTTCTCATCCTTACAGCTGCTTTGGTCTCCCTGGAGTCCCCTGGGCCAGGAGGGGTCTTGTCTCTCCGGGCGGCCGAGCTCTCTGGGCTCCTTCAGCACGGCCACAGCCAGTAGGGACCCCCTTTACAATCCCTGGGGGGTGGAGTGGCGGTCTGAGGAGTAAGGAGAAACCGCCCACGCCCAAGATGCTAGCGTGCTCCAGGACCCACGACTAGTTCTGGGCGCTGGAATCTCCAGCATTTCTGACATCAAGGCATTCCCCCTTTCCCTGACCTTTCTCACTTTCCTCTCCCATCCTCTGAACTAGGCACGAACGGGGCTCCCTTGGCCTCCCATCTCTACCCGCCCGTCTCACAGGAGCTCCCCAAGGCCTGTCGTCCCGCAGGCCGGCTCCCTGCCACTGTGTTCTCTTTTTGTTCTGTTATTAAAAAGCAAGCATGTTGAGCCCGGAGTTGTCTTTCTTTCCGCGAAGTAGTGATGGAGAGGCTCATGTGGCGGGAGGGCTCCTTTCACCTTCGTGAGGACCCCGCTAAAATGAAGTCGGGCTGTGTCCCCCAAATTCAAGGAGCTGTGCCCGAAAAAAGTCCTGCCGGCTCCAGAGTCCCCCGCCCAGCGCTGTCGGCCGCCCGCGCCCCACTCCC
Organism: Phocoena phocoena; assembly: GCF_963924675.1. Lineage (NCBI taxonomy): Eukaryota > Metazoa > Chordata > Mammalia > Artiodactyla > Phocoenidae > Phocoena > Phocoena phocoena. The sequence goes on from NC_089237.1 coordinate 50,278,472, forward strand.
CCGGCCGAGGTCACGTCGATCGGCCCAGCTTCCGCCTCCGGGACCCCGCATCCTGCCCCTCAGCGCTGCTGCCCCTTCCGGGACTTCCCGGCAGTCCGTCCCTCCGCCTGGCTCGGGGCCCTGGAAGCCGAGTCCCTCCAGCCAGCGCCCCACCCAGAGCCCCACGTGTGCTGACCCCAGGTTCTCGTCCCGACCCCCATCCCCTTAATTGGGAGGCCCCGCCCCGTGCGCAGTGACGTCGGACGCCGCTGTCAGCCGGCGCTGGGGGGGGTCGGTGTGGGGTAGAATGGCCGCTGCCGCCGTCACCCGCGGGACCCCGGGAGGTAAGAGCCGGGGCCTCTCGCCCGCCTCTCCGCCCCGCGCCAGGGGGCGCAGCTCCACCGGCCCGGACGTTGCGCGCCGCGCCGGGGACCACCGGCCCTCTCCCGGTTCGCCCCCACTCCCCGCTTCCGTCCTCCTTCCCCGCGCCAGGGGGCGCAGCTCGGCGCAGGGCCCCACGGCGGACCTGCCGGGCAGACCCCCGCACCCCCGCACCCGCACTGTCCCTTGCCCGCCACGCGTCCGCGGACTTTGCTCCGCATCTCCTGCAGGACATCCCTCCGTGCGGGAGGGAGGCGGGACCCTCCCACCTCGGAGCGTCTCCGGGGACCACCGCCCCGCGGTGGGGGGGCCGCCCCCGGGCCCGCCTCGCACCCTGGCCGGCTCCCCATCCAGGACTGCGCACCTGCGCCCTAGGGCGGAGTCCTTACCACAACCCAGGCTCCAGTGCTCACAGCCGAGCTGGGACGGGCCTCTTCCTCCTCCCCATCCCCGGACACCTGGTGGAGCCCGCGCTGAGAGCATCCTCCAGCGTCCATCTGTTCCCCCAGGAGGGTGGGGGCTCAGGCTGGAGCCAGAGTGGTAGATGGGCTAGAGTAGGCCTGGAGGCCGAGGGAGGCAGAGGCTTTGGGGAGAGAGGTGCGGCGGGGTGCACAGGGCGGTCAGCCTCAGGATGGAGGATGGGTTGTCCTGAGGGTGGGTAGCTGGGTCCCGGTGTCTAGCCCAGATTCTACCAGGCCCTGACCAATCTGGAGGGAAGGGTGTAGGTTAAGATCAGTTGTCAGATCTGCCCTTCACCTTCGAAAAAATCAAATAGAGAAGTAACTCAGGGTGTGTCTTCTAAGGCCTAGCTCTCCACCCGGACTTAGATCTCCTGCCCTCCCCCCAGCATCCAGGCTCTCATTTGCCAAAACATCCTCCAAGAACCGGATGCTCTGAGTCCCAGCCTCAGGACCTGACCTCACCGTAGCCCCAGACCCGCAAGAGCCCAACGCCAGCCCCGCCGGCCTTCTCCCCTCCCCCACCCTGCCGGTCTCTTCCTGATTACTCTGTTCTGTTGTGTCTCCCCGCTCGTGTTGGTTCCTGGCACCATGTCTGGGTTCGCCCTCTCCTCCATTCCCTGGCTGTACTCTGACATCATAGTCCAGCCCCTTCCTCTCGCTTCCTCATCTTTCTTAGATATCACGACCCAGTTCTGTACCTGGTCTCCTACCTCATCCTCCTCATCCTGGATAGTGTGGAGGCTTCTGCCATGACCTTGTTCTCTCCCTTCCCAGCACAGACTCCCCCTCCCCCCGGCCCCTCAGGCCGGGGGTGACCTTGCCCCCTGGAGCCCTCACCATGAATACCAAGGACACCACTGAGGTTGCTGGTGAGTTCACAATCCAGGTTCCCAGTTTGGGTACAGCCTTTTTTTCTCCCCAAGTGGTGGTGACCTAATTCTTGGATCCCTGCTCTCCTTGTCATCATTTCATCCCACCCTCCCACCCCGCCCCATGCTCTGGATTTGGCCCTTTTCCCCTGGATTATCACAGGGATATCAGGAGCAACACCCTAAGTCCTCCCTTCTCATCCCCTCTAGAGAACAGCCACCACCTGAAGATCTTTCTACCCAAGAAGCTGCTGGAGTGTCTTCCTCGCTGCGCGCTGCTGCCTCCAGAGCGGCTCCGGTGGAATACAAATGAGGTTTTCTAGGGAGCCTGGGGGATTAGGGCATAGCAGGGCCTGGTGGGCTGGAGGAGTGTGAATGGGGGTCTTGCTGTGCCTGTCGACATTCTCTAGGCTCTTTGAGGATCATAGGAGAGGTATAAAGCCCTGCATCTTGTAGTAGCTCGCTCCTCCTTGGCATATCCACCTGTGTAAAGATACTATCTACCACTTACAAAGTACTTCCTACAAACCAAGCACTGTGCTCAGTACTTGTCCTGCATTATCTCATTCAGTCCTCCAAGGACACTGTAGAGCAGACGCTGTTGTTATCCCCGAGGTATAGATGGGAAAGACCAAGAGGCCAGCCTGAGGCTTTGGAAAGGGGACACCCACCTGAGTGCCTCTTCTCCTGCAGGAGATTGCATCCTACTTGATCACCTTCGAGAAGCATGATGAGTGGCTATCCTGTGCACCCAAGACAAGGTGAGAAATTTTGTGAAGGTGGGGAGTGGCAGGGATCCTGGGTTCTGTACACAGAACTCGAGGCCAATCCTTCCCTTCTCAGGCCTCAGAATGGCTCTATTATCCTCTACAACCGCAAGAAGGTGAAATACCGGAAGGATGGTTACCTCTGGAAGAAGCGGAAGGACGGGAAGACCACCCGAGAGGACCACATGAAGCTGAAGGTCCAGGGCATGGAGGTAAGCGAGGCCTCCAGCTCACCTGCCCTGGTCTTCCTTCTCCCCGCTAGCTGGGTTCCAGCCCTGCCAGGGCTTGGTGACATTCTCTGTCTACCACCCTCCCAGTCACTCTTCCCTTCTCACTCACTTTGGATCCGCTAGGTGGTTGCTTAGCCTACTCTCTGCTTCCCATTTCCCTCCATGACCCAATTCTCCAGGACTTAGGCCACACCTCCCTCTGGAGGACACAGATGCCCAGTCCCCTTACTTCTCTCGCATTTCCCACAGGGGTCCGAGTACTGACCCTCTAAGCACAGGTTTCTCTTCCCTCAAATCATTGCTCCTCATCTTGGATGCGTTGTTGCCATGCCCTCTGATTTTTGGATGGTCCCATATGGCAAATCTGGTCCTTGTTGTAAGGCCCTGGCCCCACTGTTCCCTCCTCTCCGTCCTGGGGTGACTTGGGGTACTGGGATTTGAAAGGTGTGGGGAATAGATGGGGGTGGGTGAGGGTGAAAGAGGAACTGGTGGAAAGATTGGGATTCCTGCAAAGGGACTGAACAGAGGAAGAGTTGGGGAGCAGACTAGCCCTCCCCCCACCCCAGCCTGTCTCCTGGCAGTGTCTCTATGGCTGCTACGTTCACTCTTCCATCGTCCCCACATTCCATCGGCGCTGCTACTGGCTGCTCCAGGTGAGGATGGAAGAGCTCAGGGAGACAGAGTCTACCTGGCTCTTTGAGGGAGGTGGGGGCCTGCAAGAATGAAGTGGAAGGATGACTAGGTTCTGAGTGGGAAAAGGAGACTGGGAAGAAGAGAAAGGGGTTTGGGGATGGAGAGAGACAGAACTTGGGGGGTGAGGTTGGGGGTGCCTGGGAAGAAAGTGAGGACTAGGAGGCTGAACCCCTGGGCGGCAGGACGCCCCCCATAGCACTCTGCATGTACCCTTGTGCTCTCAGAACCCTGACATCGTCCTTGTGCACTACCTGAACGTCCCAGCCCTGGAGGATTGTGGAAAGGGCTGCAGCCCCATCTTTTGTTCCATCAGCAGCGACCGTCGAGAGTGGCTCAAGTGGTCCCGGGAGGAGCTGTTGGGACAGCTGAAGCCCATGTGTAAGGCAGCAGGGCTAGGATAGCTCTCAATGGGGAAAGTGGACATAGGGAGCTCCCAAAGGGGCCAGGGTTCTATACTCAGGAGTCTGTAGGGTGACCATTTCCCCCCAAGCCAGGAGGGGTCTTTCCTGGGTGGGTGGGTGGGTACCAGGGTCCCTGGTGTGATCTAAGGTGTTGGAATATGGAGGGCAGCTATGAGCTATGGGAGCTGTCTTGAGGCTGCTGGCCTCTGTTCACCTGGCCAGAAGTCTTAGAGCATCTCAGGTGCTTGGAAGAGCCATCAAGATTCCCTGGTGACTATTTTGTGGGGGTCCCATAGCACTTCCCCCCAACTCTCCTCTAGTTCATGGCATCAAGTGGAGCTGTGGGAACGGGACAGAGGAGTTCTCTGTAGAGCAGCTGGTGCAGCAGATCCTGGACACCCACCCGACCAAGCCTGCACCCCGAACTCACGCCTGTCTCTGCAGTGGAGGCCTTGGTTAGTGACCCCTGACCTTGGAACCCTCCTCCCTCCTAGTGTGCTGCCCTTACTCACACCAGGGGGATAGCTGGGATTTGCATGCTTATTTGCATGTCTTTTGCATGTTCCAGAAAGATGGGCCAGATGAGCAGAGGCCTTCCCATCTGCACACTGCCCAGTTCCTTTTACTTGATTCCTGGCAGCCCAGGCTCTCTATTTGCTTTCTTCATAAAGCAGCTCCTGGCCACCCCAGCACTACCACTTACACACAGGCTTAGCTTTATTCTTAGTTGGTACCCACTTGGTTCTGTTCTTTTGTCCTTTTTCTATGCCTTTACCTATTTCTCTCAGCTATTCCCCCAAGCCCTCAATCCTCTCCTGCAGTGCTCCTCCAGGGGGAGGGAGGGGGAGGAGAAATATTTCTGCCGCCTCCCAGTGGCCAAAATCAGTATGACACCTCTGGTATTTAGTGACATCTCAGGAAATGCATGAAAGCTTTCCAGTAAGGGAAGGCTGGAGAAAGATGTGTCGTATCCCTTCTCTCCCCACCACCCCTTCCACTGCAGGTTCTGGGAGCCTTACCCACAAATGCAGCAGCACGAAACACCGCATCATCTCTCCCAAAGTGGAGCCCCGAGCTTTAACCCTGACCTCTGTCCCCCATCCCCCTGAACCCCCTCCACTGATAGCCCCACTTCCCCCAGAGCTCCCCAAGGCACATACCTCCCCATCTTCTTCTTCCTCTTCCTCCTCTTCCTCCGGCTTTGCGGAACCCCTAGAGATCAGACCTAGCCCTCCCACCTCCCGAGGGGGTTCTTCGACAGGAGGCACCGCTATCCTCCTCCTGACGGGACTGGAGCAGCGAACTGGGGGCTTGACACCCACCAGGCACTTGGCTTCCCAGACCGATCCTAGGCCTTCCATGAGCTTGGCTGTAGTCGTAGGCTCTGAGCCCTCTGCCCCGCCAGCTCCTCCCAGCCCTGCCTTTGACCCAGATCGTTTTCTCAACAGCCCACAGAGGGGCCAGACGTATGGAGGAGGGCAGGGGGTAAGCCCAGACTTCCCTGAGACAGAGGCTGCCCATACCCCCTGTCCTGCCCTAGAGCCTGCTGCTGCCCTGGAGCCCCAGGCAGCTGCTCGGGGTCCCGCTCCACAGCCCAGAGCAGGCGGGAGAAGAGGAAACTGCTTCTTCATTCAAGATGATGACAGTGGGGAGGAGCGCAAGGCCCAGGGGGCTGCCCCACCTGTACCTTCACCCCCTCCTTCACCCACACCCTCACCTGCCCCCTTGGAGCCATCAGGCAGAGTAGGAAGAGGGGAGGCCTTGTTTGGAGGAGCTGGTGGGGCCAGTGGACTGGAGCCCTTCAGTCTTTCATCATTCCCTGAGCTCATGGGAGAACTCATCGGTGACGAAGCTCCGAGTGGCCCTGCCCCAGCCCCCCAGCTCTCTCCTGCTCTTAGCACCATCACAGACTTCTCCCCAGAGTGGTCCTACCCTGAGGTGAGTCTCAGGCTTCTCTCCTCCCTCCTGCATCCCTCTTACCCTGTGGTCTGTGACCTAGTTTCCCTCAGTTCCCACGGCTGCTTAGTTCTCTTCCCAACCTCATAGAGTGTAGCTCGTTTCCTGTTTTCATAGGCCCTCTGACTAACCCTTTCTCCCTCCCTCCTCCTTCTACCTGTGAATTGTGATTGTGTGAGTCCCTCAAGTGCCCCAGGGGACTTCATTCCTTGGTGACTGTTTCATGGGGTGGGATGGGGCCGGGGAGGGACTGGGACAGCTCAGCCTGGAGAAGAGAAAATACAACTGGGATGTGATTGCAGACTTTGGGAAGCTGAAAGACTGTGTTCAGCAGTGGAGAAGTTCTGCTTTTTGCTGCTCCAGGGAGGGAAAGCAGGAACTACAGTGGGGGTCCAGAGGGGGCCTGAGAAAAGGACTTCCTTCCAGTGACAGCTATCTGCAAATGGGTTGGTAGCCTTGGGGAAGGCAATCAGGTCCCCATTTCTGGCAGATTCAGGTAGAGGACAGGAGTGTGGGGAGAAGGGACAGTGGGTTGAGTTCACTCCACTGGGTCTTGTCCAATCCCTACACCCCAGACCCAGGGGTGTACAGGGGACAGTAGATCCTCTCTCAGGGTCTGAATGAATGAATGAGTGACTGAGTGAAGGGATAATCAACAGAGAGAGCTCCAGTCACACTGCTTTCTGACTTCCGTCTGCAGGGTGGGGTCAAGGTGCTCATCACAGGACCTTGGACAGAGGCCGCCGAGCATTACTCCTGCGTCTTCGATCACATCGCAGTGCCAGCCTCACTTGTCCAGCCTGGTGTCTTACGCTGCTACTGTCCCGGTATGGGGACTGGGAATGGTAGGGGAAGGGACTACGATAGGACAGTTAGGACTTCCAGGAAGACCTGGGAACAAATATGTTGGGTTGTTCCTGAGAGTGGAAAGACCTCATCCAGTCCTGGGGCTGAGCCCTGTGGTCCACCAGCAGGCAGATGACTCTGAGCTTAGGTGTCAGAAGGTCTAGTTCTGGTCTAAGAAATCTACTTCTTAGCTGACTGGTGACCTTGGGTAAGTCTGTTCCTTTTTTAGGTCCTTGGCCTCCCCTCCTATAAGGTCAGGCATTTGACCCACGGAGTCTCTAATGTCTGTCCAGGCCCTCTGGCTCCAATCCAGGGAGTTCTTAGGAGAATGAGAAAGGAGAGATGTTGGTCTCCTCCAACCAGTCTTGGGACTGAAGGACATTGGCTTCTAGACCTGTGCTGTCCAATATGGTGGCCATTAGCCACATGTGCCTATTGAAATGAATTAAAATTAAATAAAATTTAAAATCACTTTTTTTTTTTTAATCAATTTTTTTTTCCTTTGGCTGTGTTGGGTCTTCGTTGCTGTGCGCGGGCTTTCTCTAGTTGCGGTGAGAGGGGGCTACTCTTCGTTGTGGTGCGCGGGCTTCTCATTGTCATGGCTTTCTCTTGTTGTGGAGCACGGACTCTAGGTGCGCAGGCTTCAGTAGTTGTGGCACGTGGGCTCAGTAGCTGTGGCTTGCGGGCTCTAGAGCTCAGGCTCGGTAGTTGTGGTGCATGGGCTTAGTTGCTCCGTGGCATGTGGGATGCCCTTCCCGGGCCAGGGCTCGAACCTGTCCCTTGCATTGGTAGGTAGATTTTTAACCACTGTGCCACCAGGGAAGCCCTAAAATTCACTTCTTCCGTCACACTAACCATATTTGAGGTGCTCAGTGGCCACATGTGCTAGTGCCACCCTATTGGACAATGCAGATGCAGAATGTTTCTGTCACCGAGCAAAAGTTCTTTTGGACAGCCCCGGTCTAGATGTCATTGCCAAGGCTCATCTCTGCCCTTTTGCCACCACCTTTGCCCCTTACCCGGCACTCAGCAATGTTGCTGTGGGACCCTAAGGACCACTAGAGTGACAGTTTGACAGCTTTGCTGTCTATGAGTTGTGTCCTCCCCCAGTCTCAACAGCCCTGTTTAATGGTGGATTGCAGGAGAGGGGCTGAGACCAGAGAAGCTAGGAATTGGGAGTCTCAGCTTCTGGTCTTGGGGCCAGGGCCTGGTGGTTTCATTCTCAAGGCTATAGACATTGAGACCCTGGGAAAGAGCTCTTATTAGGCCCTGTTGGTGAGCAGCTAATTCCTTTCCCGTATCTTACTAACAGGGTTGTGACCTCTGGACCTTGATCTTGGGGAATCAAGAGATTTCACCATCATCAAATTGTTTACAAGTATAGGTGTTTCTTGATCCGCTGCTTCTATACCTTGGTGCTGCATGACAACATCCTTAAGTACAGGGTCTAGAAGCCAAGGGGTCTCTGGCCTGTAGTAGGTATTAAGTTCTCAAACGAAGGGAATCCCTCCCCAGTTAGTGCCACGGCCACTGAAGCCGGGAGCCTCTGGGGCCCACAGCAGGGGGAGTAGGGGAGGTAGATGTGAAATGATCACCTGTGACCCTGACACAGGGGGTCAGAGAAAGAGCCCAGGAAAGAGAGCCCCCTCGCTGATCCTTGCCCCCCCCAGCCCATGAGGTTGGGCTGGTGTCTTTGCAGGTGGCAGGGAGGGAGGGACCCCTTTCTGCTTCTGTGCTCTTTGAGTATCGAGCCCGCCGATTCCTGTCACTGCCTAGTACTCAGCTTGACTGGTTGTCACTGGACGGTGAGTACCTAGCCCTCTGACCCCACAACCTTTGAGCATGTCATGCTCCTAGACCCCTCAGGACTCAGGCAGCCACTGCCTTGCCCCTACTTTACTGCTCTTCCCAGCTCCTGCTTCATTGGTCATTTCTGAATGAGGCAGCAAGCTTCCTTCACCTCCTCTTCCCTGTAAATCTTGGAGCCAGCTTTGTCCCAGTGCTTGTCCTGTCCTCTGCATCTCAGAGGATGGGAGGGGCAGCGACAGGGTGTAGAGCAACATACATGGGATACACATGAGTGTATATATGTACCTAAACACGTATTTAAACTTTCTTACCATTTTTCCCTCTAATTATAAAGATAGGCATTTATTATAGGAAATTTTGAAATTACAGAAAAGCACAAAGTAAAAAATGAAAATTGACTATAACATTGCTCAGTAACATACAGCACCTTTAATATATTTTTTTATACAGAGGTGCACATACATACACACGTATGTGTATACGTGTGTGTATTTGTTTAAATTCAGAACTGTGTTTGTCCCTTTTACTGGTTATCCCTCCTGTGGCTTTCAGAATTGTTTCTCTCCACATCTGCTTCTTTCTCAAGGTTTGCTTTTCTCCGTCTCCTCCTGTCCCTATCTAATCTGTGCTTTACCGCTCTCCTGTGGGTCTCCTGCCTCCCTCTTCTTTCCATTTCTCCTAGGACCCTTGTCTTCACTTCCCCTCTTCCTTATCGCCTGTCTGGTATGTCCCCCAGATCTCCTTTGTGCTTTCTCTCCTTTCCTTGTTTATCTCTTCCACACTCTCCTGTCACACCTGAGTCTCTGCTCATGCCTCTCCACCTCCTCCCCACTGTCCCCTCTCTACCTTCATGCCCTTCTGTCCTGGCATCTCAGAACATCCCCAGCCTGCACCGGTTTCTCTGTTTCCCTATGGCTCTGACCCCCTCCTGCCTCCCCTCCTTGTCCTTGTGTGATCTCAGGAGGGAACAGATATAGCTTGGGACGTGTGCATGTGCGTTTGTGCATGGGGTGGGGGAGGAGGAGGAGGAATGGATGTGACCATCCATCTCTGTCGTCTCCCCTCCCCGCCATCCTCTTTGTGGACAGCTGCGGGGGGCCAGGAGGAGGGGGTGGTGCTTTTCAAATCACAGTCTCTGAGCTCTTTGGGGCAGTGGTTAACAGAGAGGAGGGACCCTGGAGGCCTTGAGCCCCAGCCCACTACAGAGGTAGTGTCTGGGGCAAGAAAGGACAGAACCGTCACCTGGGAGAAGGCTGGGAGCGTGTGTGTGTGTGTGTGTGTGTGTGTGTGTGTGTGAGAGAGAGAGAGAGAGAGAGAGAGAGAGAGAGAGAGATCTGGGGCAGCTAGGGCTGGATTCCCTGTGGGGAGTCCTACTGTCTGTGTGTCTTGAAGGACACAGTCTTGGTTCTGGATTCAGGTCCTAGGTCGATGGATAGTATGAAGACCCCTAGTTTGAGGACTGGTCCTGGGGGGCTGTATTCAGAAGGTGGGTGGGTAAAGGGCCGTTGTTTGGAGAGGAGAAAAGGATATGATTGTGTCTTCACCACCCAGACTCTGGAACAGGGTCCAGTTCTGGTGTCCAGGGCATCCCCTAGACTCTGCCCACTGAGCCCCCCACGTCCACTCCCTCTCAGACAACCAGTTCCGGATGTCCATCCTGGAGCGACTGGAGCAGATGGAGAAGCGGATGGCAGAGATTGCAGCAGCTGGCCAGGCCCCCTACCGGGGTCCTGATGCCCCTCCGATTCAGGTACCTCCACGAGGAGGGCACTCGACGGTAGGGAGCAGGGGGAGGGTCTTCCTTAGAAATAGGCTCTAGTGTGTGTCTCCCCTAGCTCTCCGGCCCCAGCCAGCCCTCCTCCCTGTCCCTGACGCCATCCTGCTCCCACCCCCACCCCGTGGCAAGAGTGGCTATTCTGGGCACCCTCTTGGCATGACAGGCTTCAGACTATTTCTGGCCTGAAGGAGGGTGGAGGTGAGGGAGAGGGTGGGGGAGGGGATCCAGGGAGTTGGGGCTCAGTGCTCTGGGGGTCCCAAGTCTCGGAGGGAAGAAGGCTGGGAGAGGACTCTGAGTTCTGAGTGGGGGAAGTCATCTGTGGATATGGCACTGATCTGAGCCAGAGTGAAGGCACAACATGGGCAAGTGGGTGTGAGGTCTGACCTGGAGGAAGCTGCCTGTGGGCCGGGGGGACACCCAGGAACTTGAACTGGGAGGACTGATGGGCCATCAGAGATCCGAGTGGTGGGAACCTAGACTGGGACGTGTGGGGAGAGGGCAGAACTGGAAGCTGAGAGGACAGGCGTGGGGTGGCTAAGGCCATCCCAGGCTGGGGATGCGCACATCTCTACCTAAGGGTGTGTGCACCACAGGATGAAGGCCAGGGACCCGGGTTCGAGGCACGGGTGGTCGTCTTGGTAGAGAGCATGATGCCACGCTCCACCTGGAGGGGTCCTGAACGTCTAGCCCATGGAAGCCCCTTCCGGGGCATGAGCCTGCTGCACCTGGCCGCTGCCCAGGGCTACGCCCGCCTCATCGAGACCCTGAGCCAGTGGCGGTGAGCCGGGGCCAGCGGGTGCAGGGCGGGGGTGCCCAGGGACTGAGGAGGAACTGGAGCCCTGCCATGGGAGCTGGGGTCACTGTGGAAAGGAAGAGGGCCTGGAAGAGGGTTTGCGCTTGGGGGAGTTTTAATGTCCCCTGACTTACAATGCTGACCTCTTGACCTCCTGACATTCATGGATCTCTTTGACTGCTTATCCCACTGACCTTAGTGCTTCCCAGTCCCTTCGATTCTGAAGTTCCTACCGGGCGCCCTCTCTCCCTGACTGGACCCTGTTGTCCCTTTCCCAAACACTCCAGGAGTGTGGAGACCGGAAGCTTGGACTTAGAGCAAGAGGTTGACCCACTCAACGTGGACCATTTCTCTTGCACTCCTCTGGTGAGGATGCTGGGTTCCTGAGTGCACGTGGGCAATGGGAAACGGGAACGGTTCTTCAAAGGGAAGATCCTCTGAGGGATACAGGGGAGGAGTGAGGACGGGCCCCAGGCCTCACCTCCACCTCCACCCTCTTCTTCTCAGATGTGGGCTTGTGCCCTGGGCCACCTGGAGGCTGCCGTGCTCCTTTTCCGTTGGAACAGACAGGCACTGAGCATTCCCGACTCTCTGGGCCGCCTGCCCCTGTCCGTGGCTCATTCCCGGGGTCACGTGCGCCTCGCCCGCTGCCTTGAGGAACTGCAGAGACAGGAAGCTTCAGCTGAGCCCCCGTTTGCCCTGTCGCCGCCCTCCTCCAGCCCAGACACTGGTGAGGGTTTAAGAGGGGACTGCGGGTGGGAGGACACGCCAGGGGAAAGCCAGAGGGTGGGAGACAGAGTGCGAGAGGAGGCAGCGGGGATGGGGAGGTAAGAGCAGCAAGGGGGCAGGTGGCGCCTTCTGCCCTCACCCCCTTCCCTCACCTCGCAGGTCTGAGCAGCGTCTCCTCGCCTTCGGAGCTATCGGATGGCACTTTCTCCGTCACATCAGCCTATTCTAGTGCCCCGGATGGGAGTCCTCCCCCTGCTCCTCTGCCAACCTCTGAGATTACTATGGAGATGGTCCCAGGCCAGCTCTCCTCTGGTGCCCCAGAGGCCCCCCTACTCCTCATGGACTATGAAGCCACCAACCCCAAAGGGCCCCCACCCTCACCGCCTCCTCTCCCACCGGCCCCAGATGGTAGGGCTGCTCCAGCGGAAACTGACAGCCCACCAGCTGTGGATGTGATCCCGGTACCGCTTATGCCAATGGAATTATGAGGGCTCGAAGTAGAGTGGGGCGCGGGGTGGGGTGATGCCGAACATTCCATAAAACACAGTCAGTCTGGCTGCAGTTTGGGAAGAAGGGGCCATTTACTCTCATTTAGGGACAGGCAAGTTTATCCTCTGCTTAGCTCCTGTCAGAGCTTGTGACTCAGAAGTCATGAGGCATCGGGGGTTAAAAATTTTGGGGAATATCTTCAGTTAGAGCCGGGTTGTAGGGGTTACTCGTTGATCCACGAAGGGACAAGGTTCTTGGGGAACGAGAGCAATGGCAGGAAGTTGGGAGGAGTGAGGAGCAGAGAGGTTGGCAAGATGGAAGCATTTGGCAATGACCTGAGGCAAGGGGTCGGGGTCGGGGGAGGCTTGCACAGGGTAAGAGCTAAGAGAGTCTTGTGGAATGAATGAACACATGAGAGAGTGGATCTTCAAGTGCAGCAGCGTTCTCCTCCGCTAGGACTGGGGACATATCTGCTTTAGAGAGGCTAATGGATTAACTGGGTAGCACTGGAGTACAAAAAATGTAGACAGCTCCACAAGGTAGGCTGCTTTACGTGTGGCCAGCAGGAAGTGCTGCAGGCTTCAGGCCTGGAGCAAAGGCAAGGCTGGAGCCATTCAATAAGGTGTCGTGTGATTGGCAGGCTCTGAGCTGATTCTTGGAGAGTGGGATGGGGTGGCGGGCATGGCCAGGTCTGTGGGAGCTGGCATGGGGCAGGCCGGGTGGGACAGTGGGCAGTCAGCCTGGAAGGGTAAGCCCTTCATTTGCCCAGCTCCTGAATCCCCATGTGGTGTATGTCCTTCCTAGCCCATGTTTCCCATGCCTCAACACAGAGGGCTGTACTCCTGAGTGGGACCTCAAGAAGTGTAAATGAATCTGGAACACTGGCGGAGAAAGACAGGGTTAGCAGGGACAGCCGTCCCTCAGGCCTCATCGTCTGGTGCTGAGAGGAGGAACAAGATAGGAAGTGGACTGACGCTACGGCCTTGGCCGGAACAGGCCAGAACAGCTGGTAGTCAGGGCTCCTCAAGGCTCACCCAGCTTCTCCTCCATCCAGGTGGACATGATCTCACTGGCCAAGCAGATCATCGAAGCCACACCAGAGCGGATTAAACGGGAGGACTTTGTCCGGCTGCCTGAGGCTGGAGCCCCAATGCGGGAGCGGACAGGGGCCGTAGGGCTCAGCGAGACCATGTCCTGGTTGGCCAGCTACCTGGAGAATGTGGACCATTTCCCCAGCTCAGCCCCTCCCAGGTGACCAGCTCAGGACAAAGCCTCCAGATCCTTCTTCAGAGGAACATGGGAGGGAGGGAGGAAACTTCCTTATGGCCAGAGCTCCATCCTGGCTCAGGCCCCAGGGCCTTTGAAAAGGGGATTGGCACTGGCTGCTGAGTTCTGAAGTCACTCTGCAGGCTCTGTTGCTGGGGCTGTGCCTTCACAGCAGTCTCCAGGTGGGAGAAGAGGGACTGCAGATGCCCCATGGCCTCCCTTCTCCCTGTCCCTGCAGCGAACTGCCCTTTGAGCGGGGTCGCCTGGCTATCCCTCCGGCACCTTCCTGGGCAGAGTTTCTCTCTGCGTCCGCCAGTGGCAAGATGGAGAGTGATTTTGCCCTGCTGACCCTATCGGATCACGAGCAGCGGGAACTGTATGAGGCAGCCCGAGTCATCCAGACAGCCTTCCGAAAGTACAAGGTCAGGGGGCTGGATGTTTCAGGGGGTGAATTACACAATCTTGAGTGGGGAGATTACAGGTTCCCGGACTTTGGGAGGGACAACAGTCATCCACACAGGCCTGGGATGGGGTGAAGGGTCGGGGACCCCAGGCAAGTCGGAAGGTTAGGTCACATGTCTGTTAGGTGGGCAGCTAAGTGCTGAGACCTCCTTCTCTCCCCTTAGGGCCGGCGGCTGAAGGAGCAGCAGGAGGTAGCAGCAGCTGTGATCCAGCGCTGTTACCGGAAGTACAAGCAGGTGAGACCGTCCTCTCTTGAAAGCATACCCACCAACCCACACCCACACACACCCATTCCAGCCCAGAGCATCCAGAATGCTGCCGGAGCCCTAACTCCCCTTCTCTCTCCACAAGCTGACCTGGATTGCACTTAAGGTATTAGGCGTGAGACCTGGGTGTGAGGTTGTCTGTGATGATTCAGCCTTTCCATGAGTGTGTGGATTAGAGAAATAGACTTGCATCAACTGAACTTGGGGGTGACCCTCAGGGGTTTGGGTCTCTGTCCATTTCAGCCCCTGCCCCTCCTCCCCACTCCTGCAGTTTGCACTCTATAAGAAGATGACCCAGGCGGCCATCCTGATCCAGAGCAAGTTCCGAAGCTACTATGAACAGAAGCGGTTTCAGCAGAGCCGCAGGGCGGCGGTGCTCATCCAGCAGCACTACCGTTCCTACCGCCGCCGGCCCGGGCCTCCCCACCGGCCCACGGGCACCCTGCCTGCCCGCAACAAGTATGGCGTTAGCCCTCTGGCCCTTCGGCCCTCTCTGCCCACCCACTGTGTCCATGCCCACTGTCCGTGGGCTCCCGACTCATCAGCCTGCCCCCCTGCCTTTCCTTGCCAGGATCCCTAAGGGGCGGAGGGCAGAGGATGCCTGAGTGTCCTGTGAGGTCTCATCTTTTCTTTCTTCCACCAGAGGCTCATTTCTCACCAAGAAGCAGGACCAGGCAGCCCGGAAGATCATGAGATTCCTGCGGCGCTGCCGGCACAGGTGCTGTCCTTTCCCTCACCGGATTTGGGCCTGCCACCTCCCCCACCCGACCTCCCCGATCTGCGGGTCTCCTCTGACTCCTTCCTTGTTTCTCCGCAGGATGAGGGAATTGAAGCAGAACCAGGAGCTGGAAGGGCTTCCCCAGCCCGGACTGGCCACCTGACCTCTCCACTGCCTTTCTCATCACCCTGGGGGCCGCTTCTTGCAGTCTTAACAGGGACAGGGCTCTCTGGGGGAGGGGGAGCCCCCTGTCGGCAGCTTTCCCGTCACTTCTCTTGGAGCCCGTCCTCGGTCTCCACCCCCTCCCCCTCCGAAGTGCTGAACTCCCTTTCCCACCCCCGGCTCCTTCTCCTCTTCCCTCCGGGTCGTGCCCCCCCTCTTTTAGTCCCTGGCTCCAGAAGACCCACGCCCCACATACCTGCATCTTCAGCTGTGACCTCCGGAGCCCTGCCTGCCCCTTCTCCACAGCTCCCTCCCTGCCTGTACCCACCTCGGCCCCTTCCTGACTTGCCTTATTTATTTGTTCGACGCGTCTCTGAATGTATCCGCCTCGGTCCCACCTCTGCCTTCGCTACGCGCACGCCCCTCGTGTTTCAGGGCTGACCGTGCCCCCACCCCGACTCCGCATGTCTGCGTCTGTTTCCTCCCTTTCTGGCCCCGTCTTCCCCAGTCACCCCGACCGACTCTGGCCACCAACCTCCGGGCCAAAGGGGGGGTGTATATAGGAACGCGTTGCGGAGTCCCGCCCCGTCCCCGAGGGGAGGGGGCTTGTACATAATGTAACATACAGAGTATAGTGAAGAATCTATTTAAGGCGCCGCAGGGAGGGCTGCACGGCCGGGCTTGTGGCTCCAGGCGTGGCGGGGGCCTCCTGCCGGCTCCACAAGCACTTTCTACTTGTGCATGGGCTTGGTTTCTACGAATTGCCATTAAACATCGCTGCACCAGCCAGCCTCCGGCCTCTGTCTGCGGGGGGCGGGGCCTCGGCCGGCGGGAGGCTGCGGGCGCGCTGGGCAGGGATCTAAGCCGCGCCGGGGTGGGTGCGTGGTTTACCGCCTCCGACGTGTTTCCGGCCTTAAAGGCATTTTGCCCTTCCCTTTAAGACGCGCCGCCCCCCTCTCAGTCACTCCCAAGATGGCGGACCTACTGGGCTCCATCCTGAGCTCCATGGAGAAGCCACCCAGCCTCGGTGACCAGGAGACTCGGCGCAAGGCCCGAGGTGAGGATCCCAAATTCACAACCGGCTTTCTTCGCACGGTTATCAGGACCGCACTCCTACCCCTTTGGACGACCCCGCCTTCTCAACCTTGAAAGACCCCTCACGGGCTCCTTCAGAGACCCCCCGAGTCCCTAAAAGGGGTGCCATCCCGCCCGCTGTTCTTAGCGGATGATGATTGGCTACCTGAAGCCCAGCGCCGGGCCCCTGGCTCTTTCTACCTTGGCCTTCCACAGTCCTTGTTTTCAATTCGCCGATGGGCCCGCCTGTCCGCCGGTGGCGTGCTCTGATTGGTAGGCTGCCTTCAACCCCACCCAACCCCTTGGTTTTCCTCGGCCCGCCTTCGGATCGGAGGGGGGGGCGAGTTCGACCGCTCGGCCCCGCCCACTTCCCGGCGCTCGAGTCCCTGAGCCTCGTCCCCTTCCGATTGGATTCAGGACACGCCCATCCGCAGTCCTTTCTCCCCTATTGGCCACCTCAACTTAAAGGTCTACCTATTAAGTTTTGTTCGACCTTCCTCTTAGCCCACCCTACCCTCAGCACCTCTAACTGGCTGCTGGGTCCTTTCGGCGCTCTTATGCCCCGCCTACTTGGGGCCGCCCTCCAACCTTTCTCTCATCTGTACCCTTAAATTCCCGAGCTCCCCGGGCGGGTCGTGAATGTTGATTGGAGGGATGAGAATGCCCCTACCCGGTCCGATTGGCCATGGTCTCCCCGCCTGTGTTCTCCGAGTAACTTCCCAGCAGGAGGCTCAAGTTGGGCTGCAAGCTTAGGGCGCGGCCCGCCGGGCGGTATAGTCCTCTCTTGCTCGCTTTGCGGAGTGTGAATGAGTCTGGCAGAATGACTGACTACCTTGGGGAGGACACCGGCTCCCCACCCGTCCGAGGGAGGCCAGGGCAGCCTGGGTGCCTTCAGAGGGCTCAAGTGCTGCTTAATATCGAACTAACATCCATATTTACTGAATGGTTGCTAGGGGCCAGGGTACCCTCAAGGAGCCCACAGTCTGGAGTATCGATGAAATGCGCATTGATGAAACGATCACACAGGAGTTTAATAACCAATTTTATAAGTGCTCTGAAAGAAAAATAACTGTTATGAGAGGGGCTACCTAGGGGTCCTAACCTAGTCTGCAGTGAGCTGAGATGTGAAGAATAGGTAAGTCAGTAAGTGAGAGGGGAGCACAGTGCTCCAGGCAGAGATTTGAAAGCTCTGAGGAAGGAGGGAGCATAATGGGACCTGGGAACTGGAATTATTTAACACCGTGACTGACTAGGTGGGTTCACCAGCGGCCGTTGACAGACTAGGAAGCTGAAGTTCAGAGTTTAGTCAGTTGCCTGCCGTTACACTGTTACTAAGTGGTGGGGTTTCAAACCCATGTGTGACTTTTAAGTCTATGTTCTTAACCATAATCTTACGCCACCTCCTCAGATGCAGAGAGATGACTCATAAGCCAGTTCGAGAACAGTCAGTGACCAATATGGGGTGTGCTGATGGTCAGAGTCCTTGAGGTGGGAGAGAGGAGAGCTCCTGAGCTGTCGGGGCCCTGGGGCCACAGAGAGTAACTGGATAGGAGATGAACAGGGTCTGTAGCTTCTGGGAGCTCATAGTGGGGTAGGGAGGACAAAAGTTACACTCTGTTAGCTCTCAGCACATGCCGTAGTGGGTGTCAGAACCGAATGTGCTTGGGCCCCAGAGGAAGAAGTGAGTAACTCTGACTCATGGTGGATCTCAAAGTTTGCAAGAGGAGGAAGAGCATTTCAAGCAGTAGGAACAACATGTGCAAAGACATGAAGTGATTAAGAAAATGGGAAGAGGTTCAGTGCAGCTGAAGGACGTCCAATCCTGTGGAAGAAGTGGGCCTTAAGGATGTAAAGAATTTGAAATGGCGGAAGAGAGAAGAGGGGACAGTGAGACCCAAGGGTAGGGAGTTCCCTTTACAGCTCACCTCAGACACCTACACTCACAAAGGAGAAGAGTGTCAGACTGGCCATTTCAGCTTCATCTTGGCTGTAGAAGTAAAAAGTGGGGGTATGTGAGCCATGGCCGCTGGGCCTGCGCGTCCGGAACCTGTGCTCCGCAGCGGGAGAGGCCACAACAGTGAGAGGCCCGCGAACCGCAAAAAAAAAAAAAAAAAAAAAAAAAGTGGGGGTGTTACACAATATAGGAAGTTAAATAATTTCCCCTTCCCTATGCAGACAATGAGATGATAAGCTCCTTGAGGCCAGGGCTCGGTTTGTTCTCGTTACCACCCCAAGTGCTTTATAGTTCTTGGTGTGTCACAGGCATTAAATAAATGTTTGTTAGTTGGTTTCCCCAGTGGGTTGGGAAATGAGGTTGAGCATGATTATGATCTTTGTTACTCCCACTAAACTGTGAGCTCCTAAAGGGCAAAGTTATGTCTTAATCCTCTTTGTACTCCAGGTCCTAGCACAGTGCCAGGTATAGAGGAACTATCAATAAATGCTTGGCAAATAAACAGTAATCCTACCTTCCTAGCCTGACACGCTCCCAGTGGACATGAGATCTCTTTTGAAGCCTTACAAACTCTCCCCACCCATGCTTCTACCCCGGCCTCATGCTGCCATTTCTCACCCCTAGAGCAGGCAGCCCGCCTGAAGAAACTACAGGAGCAAGAGAAACAGCAGAAAGTGGAGTTTCGTAAAAGGGTGAGAACAACTGGAGAGATCAAAGGCAGCCTCAGAAAGGACTTCCAATAAGTTAGAATTGGAAGGTTGAAGAGTCAGTTTGGAAACTGTCTTGAGAGAGGTGAAACCCAGAAGCCAGTGGCACAGCGGCTGGGAAAGGCGTGGGAGGCCAAGGCCTGTTGGCCCGGCGGGGGAGAGGGATATTTGGGTGGGGCCATCATCTCATACCTTCTTCACTTTTCCCTTTACCAAGATGGAGAAAGAGGTGTCAGATTTCATCCAAGACAGTGGGCAGATCAAGAAAAAGTTTCAGCCGATGAACAAGATAGAGAGGAGCATACTGTGAGTGTCTCTGGGCTGGGGAGGCAAGAAATGGACGACCAAGGAGGCATGAAAGGGCCAGACAGGAGAACCCTCCAGAGGAGGACGCTGGGCCCCCTCGTGGCTCTACATAGTCTTTCCCCTTCGCTCCCCCCTTCCCAGACACGATGTGGTGGAAGTGGCTGGCCTGACATCCTTCTCCTTTGGGGAAGATGACGAATGTCGCTATGTCATGATCTTCAAAAAGGTAAAAGGGGGACCTCCCTGGTGGTCCAGTGGTTAGGACTCTGAGCTTCCACTGCAGGGGGCACGGGTTCGACCCTGGTCGGGGAACTAAGATCCTGCGTGCTGCGCCGCACTGCCCCCCAAAAAAGGTAAAAGGCCTGAGTTCCCCGCTGTCTCCTCTCTCCTTTTCAGCCTGTGCCCCACACTGGGGGAGAGGAATGAGATAAAACATGTATGTGGAACCTTGACCCCATCATCTCCTTCTTTCCCAGGAGTTTGCACCCTCCGATGAAGAGCTGGACTCCTACCGTCGTGGCGAGGAGTGGGACCCCCAGAAGGCTGAGGAGAAACGGAGGCTGAAGGTGAGTTACACCTGGCAGTCCCTGGGGCCCTGCAGCCCCCCAGCTGGGAGGGGTTGGGGTCAGGCCCTGAGCTCTGGTGCCCCACCTTGGCACCCCTAGGAGCTGGCCCAGCGGCAGGAGGAGGAGGCAGCCCGGCAGGGACCTGTGGTGGTGAGCCCTGCCAGCGACTACAAGGACAAGTACAGCCACCTCATTGGGAAGGGGGCAGCCAAGGATGCGGCCCACATGCTGCAGGCCAACAAAACCTACGGCTGTGGTGAGGCTGCAGTGGGGGCTGGGAGGGCAGGGCAGAGGAGCACTGGATGGGGGGAGGGGAGGGAGGCTGAGGCACAGGGCTCCTAGGCCCTCCCACCCTCCCCTCTGCCCCCAGTGCCTGTGGCCAACAAGAGGGACACACGCTCCATTGAAGAGGCCATGAATGAGATCCGGGCCAAGAAGCGTCTGCGGCAGAGCGGGGAAGAGTTGCCACCTACCTCCTAGACACCCCAGCTCCCTGGGGCAGGGCAGAGGGCAGGGAGGGATGAGGCTGCTGCTATTAGAACCCATCCTGGAGCCCCACCTCTGAAGCACCTCCTAACAGCTGTCACTCAGGCTGGGGGAAGCAGGTGTTTGATTTGTCACTGTTGGAGCTTGGATGTGTATGTGTGTGTGTGTGTGTGTGTGTGTGTGTGTGTGTGTGTGTGTGTGAATGTACAGGTGGGTATTTAATCTGTATTATTCTCTGTTCTCCCTGGAATTTTCTTCCCCATGGGGCTGGGGTTACTTTACATTCAGTAAACACTGTTTGACCCAATGTCTTGCTTTGTTTGAACAGAGAAAGGTGGGTTCTAGAGAGGAAGAGAAACAATTATAGATTGAACAGTATAAGATTGTTTTTGTGGGCCAAAGATGGCGAAATATTGGCACTTTTGTAGAAATTTATGAGATAGTATTTTAAGAGCACAGTCACTACAGCCAAATGGCCTAGGTTTGGATCCTGGCTCTGCCACTTACTGTTACCTTGGTTAAAGTATTTTACCTTTTCGTGCCTCAGTTTCCTCACCAGTAAAATGGGGATAGTAATGGTAACTATCTGATAGGACTGTTTCAAAGATTACATAGGCCGGTATATGTCAAATATTTAGAATAGTTTCACATCCTTCAAGCTCCATGGAAATGGTAGCTGCTCTGGTTACACTCTCATCCTCACCAAGCTCTTCGATTTCATAAGGACGAGCACTCAGACTTAACACTGCAGTGCCCTCTGCAGACCGTGCACTTCAACTTATGGGCAGGTCTGATCCAGCTTCCCCCTCATGGTGATGTCAGGCCTTGGCCCCCCACCCTGCTCCCCTTCTCTGGAGCTGGTTCAGTGTTCTGTCAGTTCCTCTTCAGCTTCATTTCACATAATACACCTGCTTCCCCCAGCCTCCTTCCATATTGTGAGCTTTGTGGTTCTAGATCCAGCCCAACTTTCTCTCTGGCCAGTCCCTCACTTCCTCCTTGTCCCAGCAGGTTCCCTGTCCGTTTTCCCTTCCTGCCCCTACTTCTTCACCTCCTGTCTCATCCAGCCCAGAGACCAGCGTCTCCCTCCCTCCCACAAATGAGCAGGCCACACTGCCTTGGTTGGCACCAATGTTTATTTCAGGAGGAAGAGCTTGAAGGCCTATATCTGTCCCGTGGAATCCTGGGGCCTCCAGCTTCTCACTTGGCCTTTGGGTTACGGAACTTGTGTCCAGCAAAAACAGCCTTGTCCCCGAGAGCCTCCTCAATCCTGGAAGACAGACCAAGTCAGGGCTGTGATATTCCCACCCAAGAGCCCTCAGCTCCTTACACCCAGGCCTGCTGCACCCACTGTACCTCATGAGCTGATTGTATTTGGCCAGACGCTCTGAGCGGCAGGGGGCACCAGTCTTGATCTGAAGAGGGAAGAGGAATTCCAGGAGTTGTGTGAGACCAGGGACGAGGGATTGGGCCTGGCCCTGAGGGAGCAGCCTGTGGTGGCATTCAACTCCAGGGCAGGAGGCCAGGGATCCCAAGAAAACTCAGTCGGCAGGAGGGGGGCCACGAGTACCTGTCCTGTGCAGAGCCCAACCACGAGGTCAGCGATAAACGTGTCCTCGGTTTCCCCGGAGCGGTGGCTCACCATCACCCCCCAGCCGTTAGACTGAGCCAGTTTGCAGCTAGGTGGAGAGGACACTCAATAAGGTCCGGTGGGACCTCCTCAGTGGGAAAGCCAGGGGCTAGCTGGGGCTTTTCCCTTCTGTTTTGGGGAGTGGGAGATTTCAGGGGAGGGTGATGACTAAGTTCTTTGGGAAGCAGGAGAGAAGGGGAGATTCTTGATCTTGAATTTGGGCTCCTGAATGCTAGTGGGAAGAAGCAGAATCTGGGAGACAGGGATGGCATAGGGTCAGGGTGGGGATGAGGCATGGCAAGGCAACAATGGCAAAGCTCTTGGGGTGAGGTCAAGAGTTAAAGCCTTGAGGTCGAAAGGGTGGGGTGGGTCAGGAGCCAAGGGATAGTCAGACTTGGAGTTAGTGGGCAGTACTGTAGCTGGACTGGGTATGGGTGGAGGGAGGCCATGAGGGCCAGAGGCACTCACGCCTGGATGGATTCGGTCACTGAGCCGATCTGGTTGACTTTCAGCAGCAGGCAGTTGCAGGCCTTCTTCTCAATGGCCTGGCTAATCCTCTTGGGGTTGGTGACTGTGAGGTCATCCCCCACGATCTGGATGTTGACCCCCGAGAGGAATGAGGTCCAGGTAGCCCAGTCATCCTGGTCAAAAGGGTCCTCGATGGAGACCACTGGTGGGAAAGGGGAGCAGATTCGGGTTAAAGGTCAGAAGGGCCTCACAGGGGAGTGACAGGTCAGAAGAGTTTGGGTGGAGATTGCAGTGGCGCTAAGGATCGGAAAGACTGAGTTGGTGGCAGTGGAGATGCCGAAGCCGGCATGTAGGGCAGCTGCTGGAGACTCAAGCAGGAGCGACGGAACATCCAGGGTCTCACCCGGATAGTTCTTGATGAAGCTCTTATACAGCTCCCCCAGCTTCTCCCCAGTGATGTGCCGTGCGGGGTCATCAGGTGACTTGAAGTCAAGATCATACTTTCCGTGGCGATAGAACTCAGACGCCGCCACATCCATGCCAATCACCACCTTGTCGGGGTAACCAGCCGCCTGGATGGCGGTCTTCAGCAGCTCCAGGGCTGGGGGAGGGAAAGAGAGGACCTGAGGCTCCGGTGCACCCGTCTCCATGGGGACCCAGGGGTTCTGCCCCTCCGAGTGCTCACACTGACCTTCATTGTTCTCCAGGATGTTGGGTGCAAAGCCGCCCTCATCACCCACATTGGTGGCGTCCTTCCCATACTTGGCCTTGATGACCCCCTTGAGGTGGTGGTAGACCTCGGCACCGATGCGCATGGCTTCCCTGAAGGATCTGGCTCCCACGGGCAGGATCATGAACTCCTGCATGGCCAGCTTGTTTCCAGCATGGGAGCCCCCGTTGATCACATTGAAGGCCTGAGATGGGGAGAGGGTGCTTAGACCTGGGCATCGAGGTGGAATCTTGGATCCCCTACTTACTGAATGGTCTAGGATGAATAATTTTACTCCTCAGAGACTCCTTCCTCATTTCCATAACATGGGGACACCACCTGCTTACCTGCAGGATCTTATGTGTTAAATTAGAGCAACTGGATGTTAAGTTCTTAGCCTGTGCCTGGTGTAGCAGCTAACACTGATATGGCATATGGCACTTACTACAGGCCAGGCACTGCTCTAAGTGCTTTACATATATTTTATTGGCTCATTTCATTCTCAAAACTACCCTGTAACTAGGTACAATTTATTATCCCTCACTTTACAGCTAAGGAAACTGAGGCACAGAGAGATTAAATAAACTTGCCTAAAATCACACAACTAGTAAAGGGACAAAACCAGCATTCGAACCCAGCAGCTTGTCTCCAGAGCTCAGGCTCTTATACAATCTAGCCAGTAAGTAACAATAAATGGTAACATTATTATTGCAATGAAATTCAAAGGATTTCCATAAAGAGCAAATTTGGTTTGATAAGTATTAAAGAAGATACAAAAATAAAATGCCAAGATCTTTGCCATGAAGAAGCTCTCGATCTGATTTGGGGTTGGGGCATAGGGCAGAATGAGAAATTGGAGTTACTGAGCCTGGGATTGGAATGTGAAGGAACCCGGTTACATCAAGGGAAAGAGGCAGAGAGAGGTTAAAGGGAAGGTTTGGATTGTGGGAAAGGAGGAGGGCTGGACCGCAGCAGGAGAGGTTCCATTTCAGAAAACCATTTCTTTGGAGCTGGGTCTGAAAGGTGGACTTTCCAGGGGCTGCTTATGCCCTCCCTGCTGGGTGGGGTCACCGTGGGATGCGGCGGGGCAGCTGCACTCACAGGGACCGGGAGGATCAGGTCTGGGTTCCCGGCGAGATCTGCAATGTGTCGGTAGAGTGGGACCCCCTTCTCAGCTGCTCCGGCCTTGCACACGGCCAGGGACACACCCAGGATGGCATTGGCCCCAAATTTGGCTGGAGGAAGCAAGTACAAAGAAAGTGTGAGAGCGCCTCACACAGGGTTTAGGGTCAGCTCCTAGAACATCCCTTCTGGTCACCCCAGAAAGAATCCAGAACTCCAAACCACTGGGCACTGAGTTTGTTAACAGATCTCTCCCCAACAGCCTGAGGTGCTCTGGGAACACCCAGCCCAGGGGAATGTGTCGGCTTCACGGCTGTGTCCACAGCCTGGCCCAAGCCTCGCACAGAGCAGGCATCAGGAAATGCCTGTGCGATGAATACAAATCCAGCCAGTTACGGTGCGCCCCAAAATGCGAGACACAGAAATAATCCTAACCAGACCTCAGTCCGCGGTCTCTCCCCTGCCCCTCCCACAGCCCATTCCGTCCCCTGTCCCTAGCCCTTCACTCACACTTATTCTCTGTCCCATCCAGCTCAATCATAAATTTGTCAACTTTTTCTTGATCCACCACGCTTAGTTTCTGGAAGGGCAGGTTTGAGGAGGGGAGAACAGAGGTTAGATTTCTCAGGAGTCAGGGCATGTGCTGGAGGAAAGAGACGTGCAGGTATTTGGGGCAGATGGGATGGTTGGCCAAGCCTGAGCTGCTTGGGACCAGGTAGCAGGTGAGGGGGAGAGAGGGTCCTCCACTTGCCTTTTCCAGCAGTGCGGGGCCTAGAGTCTTATTGATGTGTTCCACGGCCTTCAGGACCCCTAGAGGCCAAAGCAGGGGGTTCAGATCTTCTATTCAATTAGGTCTCTTCCCGTGGCCCCCAGCTCCTCAAGAGCTTTGGGTTCCCGTCCTCTACCCTGTGCAGACATCGCATACCACGTCCTGAAACCACCCCATTGGTCTTTCCTCACCTTTCCCCAGGTAGCGAGATTTGTCTCCATCTCTTAGTTCCAGAGCTTCATAGATACCTGTGGAAGCTCCACTGGGCACAGCTGCTCGGAATCGGCCTGAGGTGGGAGGAATTGGAAGATCACAGAGAGCCAGTCCCATTCACCCCCCCAAAGGACTGATTGTCTCCTCTCTGAGCCCAGGGGCAGGAGGCTGTGTAGAGAGACTCGTGCTGCTCCCTGCTGGGGAGCAGGCTGGGAGAGGGGATCCCAGAGAAAGGAGTGGATGTGGCATAGAGTTGGGGGGCAAAGGCAGATGGAGTTGGGGGTCTTCCCAGGTAAACCCATTCAATGGGCCTGTGTTACCCTTGGCCGTGTGCAGGTCCACCTCCACTGTGGGGTTGCCCCTGGAGTCCAGGATTTCTCGGGCAAAGATTTTCTGCATGGCCATGGCTGCAGGGCGAGAGGTGTGAGTGCGGACCGTTGACCCCTTAAGGAACCCGAAATCCCTTGCCCTTTAAGAGTCTTCCCGCCCCAAGAAGGCAGGTGCTGGAGCTAAAAATATCCCACAAAAAGGTCACAGACCAAAGTGGCAGGCGCAGCCCCTCCCCCACTCAGAACAGCTCCCATTCCACTCTCCCGTCTTAAGAATCTGGAGGCCTCTCTTAAAACTCCACTACTTGCTCAACCCCACCTCCTGCAAAGCTGCACTTCTGCCTTCTCCCTCCACCCTCTGGCCAAGTACTCTGTTCTCCACGGATTCCTAGCCCTCGGATGCTCTCCTGTTAGTCTACCTCATTTTCCTGCTCCTCAGCCTTCTCCAAATCCTCAGGGGCCCCAGATTCCCCCACCTGGCTCCAACTGTAACCACGCTTCTCCATCGTCTCTGCCTGCCTCTCTTCACAGTCTCGTTTGTTTCCCTGTCCTTGGGCACCCCCATCCTGCTTGCTCCAACCCCTCCAGGCTTCTCAAGCACCCCCAGTCCCAGAAGGAAAAGAATGCTGACATTTCCCCCCCTTCTCCAGGCGGCACCACCCTCACCTTTTACCACCCCTATCCCCCGGGACTGAAAGATTCACCAGACCTGGGATTTCTTCGCTGGGCTCCTGAGTCTAGGTGGCAGCTGGGACAGTGTCAGCTCACCCCCTCTCAGGCTGGGCATTTATCCTCCAGCCACCCTGTACCCCAGCCAGCCCCGCCTCTCACCCTCTCCATCTCCCCCTCCAGCCCAGCTGGCAGCCAAGTGCCCACTATAGCCTAAAACAGAAGCCTTTGGCCCTAGACACCTGCCCCCTTCCCAAAAGATCAATGACTACCCCCTCCTTTCTGTTCCCCAATAAAAGTCCTTATTTTTAATTCCACTCCTGGGGAGAAACAGGGGAGGGGCTCTCCTCTCCCCAGGATTATATTCCTCTTTTGCAAAGGTTAAAGAGGAACTAGTGCCCTTTAGGAAAGGCCAGGGGTAACCTGAGTCCTGCAGGACTGGGGAGGGGGCCTGGAAGAGGGGCTGCAGGAACGACATCCACACGTGCACAGCTCACTTGGAGGGCGGGGGTCTGCCTCTGTCCTCAATGGGGGCAGGAGTAGGGGGTTCTGGGCAAGCTCTGAGCTCTAAAATTGAACTCCCCACTCAGAAGGTGAGAGAGTCTCACCTCTCAGGGTCCCCATTGCGGCCTCCCTCGGCTCCACCCCACCCTACCCTCTCTCGGCCAGCAAGGGCAGTGGGGGAAGGGACAGGCTGACGAATTTAGACAGGCCCTCAGAGTTGGCGCGGCGCCCTACTGATAGCGCTAGGACAGCACTTATCGCCCTGCGTGGAGAGTCAGGAGCCCTTTCCCCACCGACCGCGGGCGCTTCAGGTCGTGATACCAGCCCATCAGTGAATGATGCTGAATCAAAAGTGAAAAAAATGAATGGACGAGAGGAGGGGGTGGCCCTTTCCGAGCGTCTGACCGCCGGGGGCCAGTCGGGTGGTCGGCTAGCAGCGTTGAAGGGAAATGAGTCTCTGCACTCGGTGACTCTCTCCGCCTCGGCGGGCCTGGCGGGAGTGAGGTCTGCCCCGACTTTGGCTGCAGCCCTTGCCGGAAGCTGAGGGCACGCCCGGGCTCCGGCCGTCCGGCCGGCGAACGACGGTCATCGGCTTCCCTGCTCGTCGCCCCCGACTCGGAAGACCTTCCCGCCGGCGCCGCAGCGGCCGGCGCCCAGTGACTCAGCCCCGGGCTCTCTCCCGAGCTCCCCTCCCCGCCCTGCCTGCCCCATGGTGTGTCTCTCAGCCCCCACCTCAGGATCCCTACCCCCGGTCTTCCATCTCGCCCTCCCACCCCTTATCTCTGGCCGCTCCCTCTCCGGAGATTTCCACCCTGGGGAAGGGGGTGCGGCAGGCCAAGGGTCAGGAGACGGCGGGGGGGGGGGGGGAGCGCCGCCACGTGCCCGCATGAAGCCCCGCCCGAGCCGCCCAGTGACTCAGCCCCCGCGGCTGTCGAGGAACACGGGTTCGGGGAGCGTGGATGCCCCTGGGGTTCGGAGTGGCCGCGAGGGCACCACGTCCGCTGGCGAGGACCCGAGAGGAGCGGAGCCCCTTCCCGCCCGGGAGGCGCCCCTCCCCTGAGGGACCGGAAGTGGCCAAGCCCCTCAGCTGCCCGGGCGGCCAGCAAGGGCTAGTTCACCTAAGCAGGCCGCCGGGTCCTGCCCCACCCTCTTCCCGGTGGGCAGTGAGTGAACTAATCGCACACTAGTTCTTACCATAAGTTTTACTGAAAAAGGAGAAAAAACTTAACGGGCCAACGTAGAAGGGACTTTCCCCTTCTTGAAAAAGTTGCAATCTTGAAACCGCTTAGTATTCTTCCGCCTTGAAAAATAAGCCCGCCCGTCTCGCCCCACGGTCGCTCCGTGACCTCTGCAGAGACGGGCCAAGGGGCACGGCCGGTGACCCAAACTGCTGACCGGGGGACGGGCGGAGCTGTGACGTGGGGGTGAGGCCTGAGGCTGGAGTTGATCCAGCGCGAGGGATAATCCCCTGGAGTCGAGGTGGGCTCCAGCCAGTGCCACTTGTGCCGCCCGGGTATATGCTGGGGACAGAAGTGTCCCTGGTGGATGCCTTCAACTCTGAAAACGGCCAGGGTATTTTGCCAAATTTCCCTTTACTCCCTTATTTCTTGAATAAATAAAATCAAGGGGGGGCAGAAGCGGCAATGCGCACGCCTCGCCCCCGCCCCTTCCGCCTGGCGGGAGACACGTCCCCGGCCGGCCTTCCTCCACAGGGGGTCCAAATCCGTCCCGCCCGGTGCGACCGGGCGTGCGCCCGCGAAGCCAGCCGCCAACCCTAACCGCGCCACGCGCTTTCCCTCCCGGCCCGGGCGCAGGCGCGGGCGCAGGCGCCGCCGCCGCCGCCGCCGCCGCCGCCGTCCGCCGTTCCTTTCCCCCAACATCGCCCCCCCGCGGCAGAGGTGGGGGAAGGGGGAGTCATTCCGTTTAACCCTGAGTTACCCGAACCCTCTTTAATTTGCTAAATTTGCAGTTTGCTAATTCTTTCTCTTTTCACTTTCCTTCCTCCCTCTGGCTCACTCCCTTTCCGTACACCGAAGTCTGACTGATATTCTAAGCGAAGTGGAGGGAGCCCTAACCCTAATCCACCCCCGCCCCCCATCCTTTTTGCGTCGCTTTCCATCGAACTCTGCAAATTTTGCAGTAGGGGGAGGGATTTTTAAAATTGCACTTGCAAAGTTCGCTATCTGGGCAGGCGAGGAGAGGGAGGGAGGGAATGGGGAGCAGGCCCCGCCCCCACCGCCCTTTGCAAATAAAAATCTAGGGGGGTGGGGAGGAGCAGGAAGTGGCGGTGCGAGGGCTGATGCACTGCTAGCAGAGCCGCGGTCCGGACAGCAGCGCGTGCCCCAAGCTCTCCGCCTTCCCCCGCCCGCCAGCCCGAAGCAGCCCGAGCCCAGCCCGTGGCCCCAGCAGCAGCCCCGAGAGCACCCCAGTAGCAGCGCCATGGCCGGCTGGAACGCCTATATCGAAAACCTCATGGCGGACGGGGTGTGTCAGGACGCGGCCATCGTGGGCTATAAGGACTCGCCCTCCGTCTGGGCCGCCGTCCCCGGGAAGACCTTCGTCAACATCACGGTACTGCGAGGCCTGCGCGGAGACTGGCCGGGCTTGCACCCTGAGGGAGGGACTTGGGTGGTGGCGGGCGCGGCCTGGGGAGGGCAGCGAAAGGCCGTGACCCGGTCCTTGCCCTGGAGGTGGCGCGAATGGCGGCTGCACGTGAGCGGGTCCCTCCGTGGCCTCCTGAGTCCTACGCCCCGGGCGGCGGCGCCCAGCCAGCCCGCCGCTCCGCTTTCCGCGACGGGGCGTTACATCCGGGACACAGGGCTGGGAGGGGCGCACCGCCCGGTGCGGCGGCCCACTTCCGCCTCCTCTAGGGTGGGTCGGGCACGCACTGCAATTTCCGCTCGGGACTGTGATTGAGAAGGGACTTGGGGACCCCTGGACCCCCTAGCTCTACTTCCGGCCGCCAGCTCGCGCCCCCTCCACCATTGTTCCTCCTTCTGGGGGAGGGAGCCCCAGTCGCATGGCCTGGGTCCCATGCCTGTCCTCCGTGAGCTCCCTGCCCCTCCCAACTCCGTAAGAGAGGGCTAGGCCGCCACACGACCTCCCCCCACCCAAAGTCGGCACGTTGGACTCAACATTCCTGTGAGGCCAGCCCCGGAAGTCCCCTCGCCCTCCTTTCCCGCCATCCGGCGGGGCCTGGAGCAGGGGAACTTTGTGAGAAGTTCTAGGACAGTATATAAGTGAAGGAAGAAGGGACGACTACTGCTGTCCCCATCACCACCTCCTCTGTCCACACTGCCCGGAAGTGGGGAGGGGGAGCGGAAGTTCGAAATGGGGGGGAAGGGGATTTCCGGGCGGGAGGGGACCGGATGTGGGGATTTGGGGTGTTAAGGGGGAGGGGGAGATACGTTCCCTAGGGTATCTAGACCCGAGGGCTGGCTTGCCGGGTCTAGTCCCAGGGCCCCTCCAAAAGTTTTTCAACTTTCCCGGAAAGCCCCCAGGCATCTGCTTCCTCATCTTAGAGCATAAATACCTGGATCTAAACTCTAGGTTACTTGGAGACCCAGGCGTCCGGGCCCCTAACAACTCCTGCAGAACCTTTGACCAAATAAGGGCAAAGTTGCTTCGCCTGCTTTGCCCGCCCCCTCCCTTTCCCTCTTCGCTTCTGCTTTTCCTGAAGGAGTTCTGAGCATCCAAAGGCTCCCCACTCCATTCCACTCCATTCTCTTAACTGCTTTTTGGCCCCCTTTATTTCCTGGGTTTGCTTTCCTTATTAAACGACATCTAAGCCTTCAGAGGAATATGTTGTCCCTTCTTATTACCGTTCTCTAGGTTTGAAGATCATGATCTTTTTGTGTACTAACTTCCAACAGTCCTGAGTCTCTCAAATTTCACGGATGTGTACAAAGCACGTAACATACACATCTCCCCCCTAGGGGGTTTAGCTTCCCGGAGAAATGGAAGGCAGGTGGGTCCTTGGAGAAGAAGAAGGTGGGAACTTTGGTGTACTGACTAACTTGATGGGTGCTTGATTCCCCTTCCAGCCAGCTGAGGTTGGTACCCTGGTTGGCAAAGACCGGTCAAGTTTTTTCGTGAATGGGCTAACGCTTGGGGGCCAGAAATGTTCTGTGATC
Source organism: Phocoena phocoena (assembly GCF_963924675.1). Classification (NCBI taxonomy): domain Eukaryota; kingdom Metazoa; phylum Chordata; class Mammalia; order Artiodactyla; family Phocoenidae; genus Phocoena; species Phocoena phocoena. The sequence continues at coordinate 50,309,162 of NC_089237.1, forward strand.
CGGGACTCACTGATGCAGGAAGGGGAATTTACCATGGATCTTCGTACCAAGAGCACCAGCGGAGCCCCCACCTTCAATATCACTGTCACCCTGACTACCAAGAGTGAGTTTGAGTCTTACCCTTTCCCTAGCTCCAAAATCTCTAATATACTTCCATCTTAATTTTTTTGGTTTTTCTGTGTGGATCACCCAGTATGAAGGGACCAGACCAGGTTTCTACTCCCAGCCTGCTGGATGCTGGGACATTGGATTGTCCCTTCAGTTCTCAGTTCCTCATCTTACAATGTAAAGAAGTTGAACTGTATTACCTCTTAAGTTCCTTCTTGCCTTGAGCCTTTTCACATGAGAAACTTCTTATTTTCTTGGAGGAGGTAGGCTGTTAGTCATAAGCCAGCACTTAGCTCTTGTGTTTTGAGCTCGTTTCTTAAAACTTGGAGGTGGCAGGCTCATCCACAGCCGTTTCTAGCCTGAACTCGAGTCAACACATTGTCCACAAGCCTTTGACCCCTAAGTTTTACTGTGTTCCTTTCCAGCCTTTAAGCTTGATTTTCCTCTTTTGAAAAGCCCTATTGTTTCAGGGTGACTGACAGCCTGCCTGTGTGTGTGGGGGGGGGTTGGGAGAGATGAGGTTGGGTTACAGCCCCCAGGGCTGGACAGCTGCTGAACAGCTGGCCGGGGGTGGGATTGTGACACCTGGGTTCTAGCATCCTTTCTCTTTCCTCCAGCGCTAGTCCTGCTGATGGGCAAAGAAGGTATCCACGGTGGTACGATCAACAAGAAATGTCATGAAATGGCCTCCCACCTGCGGCGTTCCCAGTACTGACCTCGTCTGTCACTCCCCACTGCTTTTGCACCCCTCTCCTTCCCACACACACATACACCATTTTTATTTTTTGGGCCATTACCCCACACCCCTTATTGCTGCCAAAACCACATGGGCTGGGGGCCTGGGCTGGATGGACAGACACCCTTCCCCCAACCCATACCCCTCCTGTGTGTGGTTGGAAAACTTTTTTTTTTTGGTTTTTTGTCCTGAATAAAAAAGATTATACTGAAAAGGTGCTGTGTGGTTTTAGCCTGGGTGTCAGGATGGAGGACAGCCACTGTGATCTGCCTCCATCCTGGCTTGGGGTCAGAAGCAGCAGAAGGGTTGAGGCACTACAAAGTCTAGGGTTTTGAGCTTGCTTTCATTTCCAGGATTAAACACCTGCTTCAGGACTACCTGGCCAGGTAGGCCAGCCCTACCTAGGTCCTCAGTGTGCTAACTGAATTGGTGGGTAATGGAATAGAGCCATCCAGACCAAGAGAATGGGTCCAGGCCTGCGGGCAAGGCAGAGGCCAGTTGTGTCATCCTCACACGTGGGTGGGGCTCCCCTTCTCAGAGTCACAGCAGATGCCTATTGGGGCTGCCCTTAAGACTACAGGTTAGGGCTTCCCTGGTGGCGCAGTGGTTGGGAGTCCGCCTGCTGATGCAGGGGACACGGGTTCGTGCCCTGGTCCGGGAGGGTCCCACATGCCGCGGAGCCTGCGCTCCGCAACGGGAGAGGCCACAACAGCAAGAGGCTGGCGTATGGCAAAAAAAACCCCAAAAAACTACAGGTTAGCCTCCCAGCACTCCCTTGCCCATGTATGGCAGAAAGGGGCAATGCCCCAAAAGGATAAGAAGTTTACCTGTGTGAGAATGATCTCACCCTTAGTCCACAAAAACAATTTTATTAACCCAATAAATGAAAACCCCATCCCTTTGTACCCCCAACCCCTTCAAGAGGATAGAGTTGGGTAAGGGAGAAACCTGGGGTGGAAACGACTCCTATCCCTCGTCTCCTATCCCTCAGCGTAGAAGACAGTAGAGAGGAAGAGGAGCTGTGCAAATAGGTCATCAGAGATGGAGGGGAAAGGGGACTACTAGACCAGGATGGCAGCTGCAGAGGTAGAGGGTGAGGGGTCTGTGGAAGACCCAGGAAGGACTAGGGGAGCTGGGGCTAGAGAACCAAAGGAGGTGGGAGGGGTGGGGGTGCAGCCCAGAAGTGGGGTCCGTTCGGAAGCAGGGTGGTCCCTTGGCTCCCCTTCCTCGTCACCCTCTTGCCCCTGGGTTTCTTCCTCCTGCTCCTCATCCCCAGGACCCCGATGGACAGGCTGCTTGCAGATGGGGCAGGTCTTCCGGGTCTGAGTGAGCCAGGGGTCCACACAGCGGATGTGATAAGCTGCCAAGAGGAATGAGGTGAAGGGCGTGGTGCCTGCTGGTGGGGGGGGGGGGGCACGGGCACAGGAAGTGAGGGCCTCACCATGAGCACAGGGGAGCACCCTCAGCTTGTCCCCATCCTCATATTCATCCAGGCAGATGGCGCACACATCATACTGGTCTCCTGGTGGAAGAAGAAAGGAGTTCTTTTACTGAGCCATCCTGGACCAGGGCCCACAAGAACTCACTCTGAGAGGCCTGTGGTGGAGCTAAACCCTGCAAAAGTTATTTTCTCTGGTTCTACAGAGCCAGTGGAAGAGCTGAGACTGGAGCAGGGTAGAACATGAGGAATCCGGGGTTAGAACAAGTAGAGAGGAACAGAGGTAAGAAGGGAAGTGGTTTTTTGGGGGGAGGTGTGAGGCTGGAGAGAGAGGGGGTGGGAGGAGCAGAAATGGGGCAGCGCTTCTGCCATAGCCTTATATGGGCACTGGAGGCTCCAGTGCCTAAGACCCAGCCCCTCCTTACCTGTGTCTGCCTTCTCTGGCAGAATCTTCCCCACTCCTTCCATTTTTCTGCTTTCTCCACCTTCTCTCTTATGAGCAAGGTCCTCCACCCCCCTCCAACCCCAACTATTACATTTAATCATTTTTGCTTTACATTTCCTGCTCTAATCCTGTCCTGTCCTCATTGTACGTATGCGTAAAAAGAGGAGCAAAGGTGGTATCTCAAGCTGACACCTCCCTGCCATCTCTGCCTCTTTTCTCCTGGGCTCCAACTCCTTCAGAACCAGGGAAATAGTGGGAAAGGCCTGCTCTCCTCCACCCTCCTCACCCTTCTGATAGTCATGTGTAGGAATCTGTTTCAGTTGCTCTTTGGTCAGTCGATTCCTCTGGAGCCGTTTCCTGTGCTGGATACAACGAACTATCTGGTGAAAGGGGGGGTGGATGGATCAGTCTTAGAGAACAAATCTGGACAGTCCCATACAAACCAGCCCTATCTTGCAACCCCAGAGCCAGTCTGGCTTTAAAGGCCTCAGCTCTTCCCGTCTTGGTCCCTGAACTACTCACCATCACTGCTCCCATGGCCAAAACCAGCAGTCCCACGATCCCTGTGAAGGGGATGAGGTAATAGCCCAAGGGGAAGCTATTGTCTGGGACCAGAAGCACCCGAGCCCTGGGAAAAGGAAGACGAATATCAGAGGGGCAGGAAAGGCAAAGGGACAAAGGAAGAGGGACAAAGTAACTGGCTCTGGACAGGGCCCACGGAGGGGGAAGGGGATGGGAAGAAAGTACCAAGAGGCAGAGCATGATGGGCCTGAGGCTGGATGGTTGGGGCACGGGCTTAGACTCCAGGTTGGCATGGAAGTGCTGAAGGAAGAATGGGAAGGAGGGACATGTCCTACCCCTTCTCGTAGACAAAGAGGGCACGCAGGTACTCGGAGCTTCTCTCCCCAATAAACACAGACGGGATCCAGATCTGCTGCTGGATTTCCTCTGCAGGGATTAGGGCATTACACTGGGGACCCAACCTTCCACATGAATCCTTTGGTAACTCTGGCATTTGACTCTCTTGCCCCATTCCACCTAAAGGACTGATTTCTTTTCCCTAAGGCTTCAGCCCTCCCGCCATCTCTCAGTCTAAGCTCTACTGAAAACCCAGCTGTCCAGATCCTCCAACCTTACCACTATTCCACACCATATTCAGAAGTTCATTGGAATTCACATTGTGTACCACAGCTGCACCATACCCAGCCTTCTGAGCATTTAGGACCTAGGGAGACAAGGCAGATAAGGAGCCATCATGGGCCTTGCCACCTTTCATTCCTGGTGCCTTTTTTACCCTCAGCCTCCCAGCTCCCACTCCACATTCAGCAACCTTGAGGTCAAAGTTGCAGTCGAATCTTCGAAGCAGTGCAATAAAGACTGACCCGTTGACCGGGGCTGGGGGTGGTGGGGCAATGGGACTGCAGGCATTGTCTGGGTGAGCCTCCACAAGGAAGCCCTGGAGAAGAGAAGCAAACAACAGCTGGATTTCATCTCCCTAGATGCTGCTCCCCACAGGTCCCACCAAGCACAATGGCCCCCACAGGTCAGTGGGGTCTGAGCTCATTCCTGGGGTCTGAGCATCCCACCAAAGTCAGACATCTACCTCTTCTCTTAGCCTCCTGAAGATGCAATTACATCAAACAACATCCCTTTCCCACACCCTCCATCATCCCTCTCCCTTTCCCAGATGAGCTAATATATACTCCACATTCCTAGCTAATTGTTTTGCCTTCCAGTTTCCCACTGATTGTAATTCAGTTCTCCATTCATCCACGTCACTTTCTCAAGTTGTTTCACATTCCCTGCTCTAATACATACTCTTAGGGAACATATTCCCTTTTTTAAAAAATACACAAGACCAAACCCAAATGGAGTTATTTGTGCCAACTCCCATGTCACCAAACTCAATACTTAATTATAATTTTAGCCTCCCCCAGGAATGGAATCTTAAACCACTCTATCTGGAATTACTTGGGTCAGCACTAGTGAGGTAATCTGCCTGGTAGACCCCTGCAGTCCCCTAAAGAAAGGAGATCTTTGCCACTAGCAAAGAAAATCAAATCTTTGCTAGTATAACTTCCTTGCCCCACCCCCTTCTGGCTATAAGTCTTTCATTCTGTATAGTTCTTCAGAGATCCTTTCTATCTGCTAGGGGGAATGCTGCCTGATTCATGGGTCATTAAATAAAAGCCAGTAAGAGCTTTGAAATTTACTCAGTTGAATTTTTTTAACACCTCCCTTTAATTTTCCAATTACCCATCTCACAAACAACTATACTGATATCTATGGCCCAACTGAGTTCTTGCTATGTGGCAGTCTTTGTGAAAAACTACTACAAAACTGCTTATCTAATTCTCACAATAATACATCTGATAACTTCTATTATTATCCCATTTTACAGTAAAACCAACTAAGGCTCAGGTAATTTGCCCAAGGTCATAAAACCAGTAATTGGCTCTAGAGACCCTACTGATAGGCACCACTCGTCCTGCCTTTTATCTTAGTCCACTTTCAGTCTCCCTTCTAAGGCTCAGAGTTCTAGAAATAGACTTTGTATTCTCCCTCCAGATTCTGGATTCCACCACACTAGATGTGTTCTTGTACTTAGTTCCTAACTTGACTCTCTTCCTACCTCCAGCTTCCCCCAAGAAAGGCTCCTCAACCCCTACCCAGCAGGGAGAATTCAGGGAAACAGGAAAGAGAAAATCACCTGAAGTCCCTCCTGGCTCAAGGCAGCCCCAAAGAGAGCTGGGAGGTCTGCAAAGTCCATGCTGGCATTGTGGTCCGAGATCTGCGGATAAAAGAGTCCATGTTTGTCCTTCAGCCTGCAACCTCTCCCTTCAGCGCCCTTCCCCTAACGTCCCCTCAGACTCACCGCTCGAATGAGCCCCCGGGTGGGGGCCGCTCCCCACAGCACAGTGGCCACAACCACAGGAAGCGGGAAGGCCGCAGGGTGCATGGCAGCGGGAGGGGAGAGGCGGAGGAGGCCGCGTCCCGATAACAGAGGCAGAAACGGAGTTCTGCGCCCTCTCTTGTCCTCCTTCAGGATCCCAGGGGTCCAACCACCCCCAGGTCCCACTTCCCAGCTACATGGGGGCGCGGGGAAGGACCCCCGACTCGGGGAGTGAGACAGCCAACCCGTTTAATGAAGCTGGGAGGGAGACACCAAAAATACCCCTTTCTGGTACAGGAATAATACGGGGAAAGGGAACGGAGGCAAACACAGGTGACAGAAAAACTTCTGGAAGGGTGGGGGAGCTCAAGGAGGTGGGACTTCCGGCCAGGTGGGCCGTCTTTCCAGCCCCTGGAAGAGGATTTCCGGCAAAGAAAGGCCGCTTCCAGCAATGGACGCTCAAGAGGAAGGACTTCCGGTCCTAAAAGGCCGATTAAAAGAAAGGTTAGAGGTGGAGGGAGTGCCTGTGGAGATGAAAGGAGCACCGAGGCCCCAGAAGACGACTTAGTCGCTTCTCCGTGCTAGTGCCCGGGATCCCTCAGCTGCCCGGTTTACAAACCTCCCTTCCTCCCTCTGGCCGTCGCCGCTATACCTTCAAGTCTCGCGAGAGTCCTCACCACAGTCCCTCCCACCTGCTGACAGCTTCCTGTATCTATCGCGAGAGACCGCCTAACTCTGGCTAGTCTAACTCACTCGATCTCGCGAGATCTTCAAATACCCGCCTCTCGATTTTCCCGCGACTCCAATTCGATAAAAATTGCACCTATGCTCTTGCTGCCTAAATAGCCGCACCCCGTCCCCTCACCCATTCTTGAAGCTCCTCCTTCAGCTCCGCCTTACTCCCGGACGCCTTTGCGCTCGCGCCTGCGCCTGCGCCTGCGCCAACTTCCAGCTGGCGCTGGCCCTGAGCGCCGGGGCGTGCGCGCGCGCCCTCGCCCCTGTTGCGCGCGCGGTGTCACCTTGGGCGCGAGCGGGGCCGCGCGCGCACGGGTCCGGGAGCCGAGGGCCATTGAGTGGCGATGGCGGCGACGGCGAGTCCCGGGGCTAGTGGGGTGAACGGGAAGCCCCGTACCTCCCCTAAGTCCGTCAAGTTCCTGTTTGGGGGCCTGGCCGGGTAAGCTCAGGCCCCAGGGATGGGACAGGAGGAGGCAGGGACGGGTGCCAGGAACCGGGCCCTGTTCTTTGGGTGTGTTGCAGTGAACCGAGGTGACACGGGGTCATTGCTGTTCCCATCGTATTACGAGGTCCTTGATGGGCTGCTAGGATCTTTTCACCCATCGTAGGGCCCCTTCTGGGCTGCATACACGGCCCCCACCGGGCCACCAGAGTTTCCCAACCCATTGCTTGGCTCTGCGGGGCTGTTTGGGGTTTCAGGTCATTGCATGGCTCCTGCTGGACTACGTGGAGTCCCAGGTCATGAATGCCCACCTCTCCTCCTTGGGTCGGACTGCATGCAATCTCTCGGTCACTGCTTGACACCCTGGGAGCTGCATGGAACACTTTTATTGCATGGCACCTACTGGACCGCTGGACTTTTCAGACCCATTGCTCTTGGTACACGCAGAGACTCTTGTACACATGCCCACCAGCCTCCTGAACATGTAGTCAATCGCATGGCAGGCCCTGCCCTTTGTGATCTCTTGTTGTCGGGCTCCAGGGGGCTTTGGTAGATCTGGGACACCTAGCTCTTGACTCCACTCCTGTCTTCCCCCAGGATGGGAGCTACAGTTTTTGTGCAGCCCCTGGACCTGGTGAAGAACCGGATGCAGCTGAGTGGGGAAGGAGCCAAGACACGAGAGTACAAAACCAGCTTCCATGCCCTCACCAGCATTCTGAGGGCAGAAGGGCTGAGGGGCATTTACACCGGGTACTGGGGCCAAAGGATGGGGGTAGCGTGTGGGTTGACAGCTCTAGACTTTGGCTTGATGCACTGACTCCTTCGCTCCCCAGGCTGTCAGCTGGCCTGCTGCGCCAGGCCACCTATACCACTACTCGCCTTGGTATCTATACCGTGCTATTTGAGCGCCTGACTGGGGCTGATGGTACACCCCCTGGCTTTCTGCTGAAGGCCCTGATTGGCATGACTGCAGGTGCAACTGGTGCCTTTGTGGGAACACCAGCTGAGGTGGCTCTTATCCGCATGACCGCTGACGGCCGGTGAGTTCCAGGTCTGAGCCTGTCCCCAGCCCCATTCCCTGAAATCTAGAATGAAAGAACTGATTTCTTATTCTAGATCTAGAGCACAGCATTCACCTGTTCACAGCATTCTGGCCTCCATTTCTTTGCTCCTGTGGGAGCAGGGTGGTCTATCCCAAACTTGGCCTCTCCCTACCTTCCCACCAGGCTTCCAGCTGACCAGCGCCGTGGCTACAAAAACGTGTTTAATGCCCTGATTCGAATTGCCCGGGAAGAGGGCGTCCCTACACTATGGAGGGTGAGTGAAGGGGCTGGAGACTGGGGATGTGGGGTCAGGTCTTGGGCATTTCTGACTTCTCCCCCATCTCCCCCACCCCAGGGCTGCATCCCTACCATGGCTCGGGCCGTTGTCGTCAATGCCGCCCAGCTCGCCTCCTACTCCCAGTCCAAGCAGTTTTTACTGGACTCAGGTGAGACACAGAGCTGGGCCCTCAGCTCCCAGCCTAGCCTGGGCCAGCTCTGAGCTGACTGCCACCCCCTGCTCTGCTTCTCCAGGCTACTTCTCTGACAACATCCTGTGTCACTTCTGTGCCAGCATGATCAGCGGCCTGGTCACCACTGCTGCCTCTATGCCTGTGGACATTGTCAAGACCCGGTGAGTATGCAGCCCTGGGCCTGGAGAAGGACGGGAGAGCCCTCTTTATGGCTCTCATGCCCCTGCCTCCTCTCCTTCAGGATCCAGAACATGCGAATGATTGACGGGAAGCCGGAATACAAGAACGGGCTGGTGAGGAAGCAGGGCTAGGGGCTTGGGCTGCCCGATTGGATGCCCTTGGAGTGGGGGTGGGGGATAGCTGGGTAAGAGGAAGAGGGTCCCAGAGGCCAGGTCCCAACCTCAGTGCCGTGCCTGCCTGGCTGTCTAGGATGTGCTGGTGAAGGTCGTCCGCTACGAGGGCTTCTTCAGTCTGTGGAAGGGCTTTACACCATACTATGCCCGCCTGGGTCCCCACACTGTCCTCACTTTCATCTTCTTGGAGCAGATGAACAAGGCCTACAAGCGTCTCTTCCTCAGTGGCTGAGGCGAGCGAGGGGCCTGGAGCCGCTGTGCCGGGGCTCCCACTCGCCCGCTGCTCCTACAGTCAGTGTGCCCCCCGGGGGACCTAGACGCTGCTGCCCTGGGCCCCGCTATTTATTTTCCCTCCACAGTATGGTTCCCTCCTCTGTGATAAGGGACTTGTGGTCTGTCCTGCCCCTGCTCCAGCTCGCCCTCCTTGCCCTGATCATCGTGATCTCTCTGTCCCTGCCTGTGCCCTGCATGGAGGTGGGAAGCTCCCTGCAGATTCCTGGTCTCCTCTTGGGTATTAGTTTCAGGGCACATAGTACAGCAGAAGGCCCCCCCTTCTCAGTGGGGAAACCAAGGCAGAGCTGAGGGGACAGGAGAGAGCCGAAGCTGTCAAGATGATCAAAGGTCTGCAGTGGGAGGACATGGCCCTTCCTTCCTCCACCTCACTGAGGACGTAATCAATAAATTGGATTGATGACACCACCCCCAAATCTGGAGAGCTGTGGGCGCAGGAGGGGGAGGAGACTGGACAAAGAAGCGGATGCCCCTGGAGAACAGGAACTGGAGTTTTTAAAAAAAGTTATTAAAGAAAAAGTACCCGCTGTTTTTATGCAAATGTTATGTAAGTCAGTCATGTTGCAGCAGCTGAAGGGTGAGAAAAACCCAAGCTCCAGTCCCTGTGTGTTGCTTCCTAGCCCCTCGTTCAAGAATACAACAGACGCCCAGGTCATCTCATGTAATCCCCAGGAAAAATCTCTGGGGTCTGGTGACTGTTTCTGCAGCCTGAAGAGGGAGGGAATAGAGTCTGAGAGGGGAAAGCTGACCTGTCGGGGGCAGAGTGGGCATGGAGCCGGGCCCCCAGAGCCTGGAGGCTTGATGTGGGCTGTAAGCTGGGGAGAGTGACTGCCTTCTCCATTTCTTTAGGAGATGTGTGACTCCCAGGTCCTGCCCTCAAGGAGCTTAGGAACCTCTTGGGGCATAAAAGGGCATAGGAAGGTCAATTGGAAGGAGGGCTGGGCGGCACGAGGCCTGAAGGTTTCTCCTGAGCCAGGACGGGACAGGCAGGCCAGGGGACAGGCAGACGGCAGGTGGGAACTGTCACCTTGGCAGAACCTCATCAGTAGAAGAAGTTGAGCTCAGCAGCCTGGCGGTGCAGCCGGGCCCTCCCACTTCTGCCTCTTTTCTTACCCTCTCCATGCACATGCTGGCCTGGGCCACAGGGGCCGCTTTGAGACACTTGAAGCCTGGACCTTGTCCTTAAGGAGTGCCAAGTCCAAACGGGAGGATGACACAGGGAAACTGGGAGTCAGCAACAGACCGCTGCAGGGGGATGTGGGGCACCCGGGCCAGCCTGGGCGAGGGGAGACAGTGCACAGTACCTGACTGGCCAGGGAAGTGGGGCGGGGCAGCACGCCTGGCCCACTGAGAGCAAAGGCTTAGAGGAGAAACGCGGGGGAGCAGGTGATCTCTGCAAAGTTTGTAACAGCTGGAGCACAGGCTGTGAAGTGTCTGCTGTGGGAGGGGAAGCTGCACAGTTAGATGGGTTGGTGCACGGAAATCCTCGATCGCCAAGCTCAGGAGTTGTCCTCTATCGGAAAGAGTTCAGAGCAGGAGAAAGATGCGGTCAGGGTTTCAGGTTAGGATTCTTCCTGCACCATCTGGAGGAAGGGGTCTCCGTGGAGCCAGAAAGGCTCAGCCCTCACTCCCATTCTCTGGGCCCTAAGTGCTGGCTTGGGCTGGAGGCAGGAGAGAAAGCTCTGCCCAGCGTGGTAAGGTGAATGGCAGAATCCATGGCACCAGGGGAGAGAACTGGGCTCCATCTGCCTTCCTCCTGGCTTGACAGCAGGAAACAGAGTAGTTCAGTAAAACCCACCAAGATGGTACTCACTGCCAGGCCCTTCCCTCCCCTGTCCTGCCGCCCTGGGCAAAGCAGGAGAGCTGCGTGTCTGAGGCCACAGGTGCCAGGAGGCACCCACCTGTCCTCCTAGTACTGCAGGTTGCAGGCAGATAGCCTCAGTAGTACCACTGAGCTCCCAGGAAACTTCTGGATCTTGAGCTGGAACTTGCTTGTGGTTGGCCTGGTGGGTGGTTACCCTTGGAGGAGGGAAAAGGCGGCCCAGGCAGGGGAAGTGCAGGCCAAGACTAGAGCTTTTGGGGGTGAGCAGTGCAACTAGGGTGGGGCAGCTGGGGCCTTGGGAATGCTGGTGACGGTGCCCCAGCCTCGTTTCCCTAAATAGGAATAGAACGAACATTCTATTTTAAAATTATTTTTATGATACAAATAATATATGATGGTGGAAAACCAGAAAATGCTAAGCAGAGGAATAGAAAATAAAACCACCTGTATTTATACCACCCAGAGACAATCAGGGCTCACATCGTGACATCTCTTCCCAAGTTTCCTTCAATACACGGATACATGTGAGAACTGTGCTATATTCTGTTTGTTGTTTGCTTTTTCCTAAAACTTCCCCAAAGTGATGGTAATAGCCTAGTGTAGTGGTCTGGGAACCCCGCCGTCCATGCAGCATCAGGAGCTCTCTTTGTTCTGTGACCCACCCAACTTCTCCATCTCACTACCTCTCCAGATACGCTGGGTCTGGGATTGTGTGCCCGGGGTGTGCAGAGGAGGCTCCTGACAAAGAAGCAGCAACGAAGCCCTCCCCTGACCCTGTACTCTGTACCCACCCGCCCCCAGCTAGATCCCAATAGGAAAGCCCATCAGAGTCTCTCTCGAGGTCCCCAAACCACCCCCCCCCCCTCAGAGGCTGTGGCCAGAGTACCTAACAGCCACTGTCCCCAGCAGGTCCTGACCACGACCCATGCTCAGGGCTGAGGGCCGCCGTCCTGCCAGCAGAGGCCCCACACGGCCATTAGGCCGCACCCACAGGAAGAGGCTAGAGCGGAAAGTGGGGAGCGAGCCTTGGAGGAAAAGCAGCCAGGCCCGGGCCACTGTCACTTGCCTTCCCCTCTGCAGCTCTAGATGCGAGGTGTGTGTGACTGTGGCCAGGGCCTGTGGTTTCACGTGCTGGACCCAGAACAGCAGCAGGATGAGGACCACAGAGGCAAACAGGAGCCAGAGGAGACCCAAGATATAGAAGCCCAGGAAGAGGCAGCAAAAGTCAGAGTTGAGAAAAGGGTCGTTTCTGGAACTCTCCATATTCCACTGAGCCACGCCCTGGGCCTTCAGGAGGTTGACAAATTCAGAGATGGTGGCTGTGGTGGATTCTAAGATAGTGGGAAGTGAAGTAGGTTCAGTGGAGGTTAAGGATACGGTGGGTTCTGAGGTCTCGCTTGTGGGCTCTGGGGTGCTCGGGGCTCTGGGCTGTGGGGTGCTCTGGGCCCTGGGCTCTGGGGTGCTCGGGCCTGTGGGCTCTGGGGTGCTCGGGCTTGTGGGCTCTGGGGTGCTCGGGCTTGTGGGCTCTGGGGTTCTCGGGGCTCTGGGCTCTGGGGTGCTCGGGCCTGTGGGCTCTGGGGTGCTCAGGCTTGTGGGCTCTGGGGTGGGTTTTAGAGTTTTGGAGAATGTGATGGGTCCTGTAGAAATTCGGAACGTGGTCTCTTCCTTAGTTGGAGGCAAGGAGGACACTTGGGGGCCTAGCGGAGCAGTCGGCAGTGAGTAAAGCAGGCCCCAGTGGGTGGTGTGGGCACTGGTGTGGGTAGAGAAGCTGCCCGCAGCCCTTGTGGTAGGCACCTTGTCATCCTCTTCATAGACATCGTAGTCTATGCTGTCCCTGTCGCCAGGGGTGTGGCAGCCCTCCCCTGAGTAGGTGTAGACAAACGTGTTGGGCAAATTGACACACCCCACGCTCGTCACGTTGGGGGTCATGGCCTTGGCGTCCACACCCTCCTTCCATATGTACACATTGTTGGCATTGTCCTGCAGCCAGTGGCTGAAATAGAGGATCCCGCAGTCACAGAACCAGGTGTTGTCGTGGAAAAAAGCAAAAGGCAGGAGGAGGTCCCCAAAGAAGCCCTTTGGTATCGTGGGCAGCAAGTTCCGCTGGAGGTAGAGGGTGTCAAGTTCCTCCAACCCATCCAGGAACCCAGGGGGCAGCTCACTCAACCCGTTTTCAGCCAGGTTGAGCTTCTTCAGCTTGGGCGTGGGCTGCAGGAGCCCCGGGGGCAGAGTCTTCAGCTTGTTGCCACGCAAGTAGAGCTCATGGAGGTGGCTCAGGCCATCCAGGGCATCAGGAGACAATGAGGCCAGCTCATTGAAGGAGACGTCCAGGGTATAGAGTGCTGGCAGCGCCCGTCCCAACAAGGGCAGGCTTCTCAGCGTATTGTGGGATATAATCAGGGTCTCCAGCCGGGGCAGCGTCGCGTCAGTCTGCAGGCTGGTCAGCTGGGTCTTCTCCAGGTGCAGTTGAGTGAGGTGAGTCAGATTCACCATGGACGCCATGGAGAAGGTGCCCAGGGGGTTCCCACCCAGGCGGAGGATGTTGGTTTCTGCTTGCAGATCTGAAGGCAGCGCCTTCAGCCCCTTATTTTCACAGTTCATTTCCACCTCGCTGGCCACTTCGCTGATGCCACAGATGGGGTGGGAGTGCGAAGGGCTTGGCAGCAGGAGCAGCAAGAGGAAGAGAGGCATGGGGACCTGTGGGCAAGGGGGGCTTGAGAGTGGGCACCCCTCCGCCCCCCGGCAGTATGCCTCCAGGCCCTAGCCCCCACTGCAACCTCCAGGATCCCTTCCAGAAACTCAGCTCCCACACCTCCCCCCCTCCACTCCCCTCTCCTCCCCTTGCCCCCTGAAGCCTAAACTGCTAGCTCCAGGCCCTTGGCTGGTATCCCTCCCTCAGGCCCCCTCCTCCCTCAGCCCCAGCTTACAGGCCAGCAGAAAGACCTCCGGAGCCACAGAGCTTCTTCCAGGGTGTGACTTGGGCCTTCTCTCTTCCAGCTCCAGGGAGGGCCTGGTCAGCGGCAGGAAGGGGGTGGAGATGGGGAGGAAATGCTAGCCTGATAGGGGCTCCTGGGACGGACACAGGCCTTTATCACCTCCTTCCACAACTTTCCCCAAGCCCTCCTTTTGGTCCTGCTCTTGCCTACTGTCCTCCTACACCAGGAGATTGGGGGTGGACTCCAGCCACCACTCTCTTCCAGCTTTTAAAAAAACCTCTCCAGCTGCCCCTGTCATTTCCGCTTCACAGCTGCATTCTTTTTTCTTCTTTTTTTTCTTTGTTTTGGCCACACCACACGGCATGTGGGATCTTCCCCAAACTCGTGCCCTCTGCATTGGGAGTGCAGTCTTAACCACTGGACTGCCAGGGAAGTCCCACAGCGGCATTCTTCGAACTGCCTAACTTTTACCCTCGCCTCCCCCTCCCTCCTCATCCCACTCTAGGCTGTTTCTCCCCCACCCCCACTCCATGGACTCAGTTCTTACCATGGTCACCATTGACCCCCAAGCCTCTCCATCCACTGGGCACTCCTCCACCTGATCTTGTTTTCCGAAGCCTGAACACCTGTGGCCACTCCCACTTTGGGACTCATGACAGTAACTTTTTCCTTTTTTGGGTTTTTCTTTTTAAATTTATTTTTAAGCTTATTTTTTATTGAAGTATAATTGATTTACAATGTTGTGTTCATTTCTGCTGTTACCGCAAAGTGACTCAGTTATACACATATATACATTCTTTTTCATATTCCTTTCCATTATGGTTTACCCCAGGGTGTTGAATACAGTTCCTTGTGCTACACAGTAGGACCCTGTTGTTTATCTGAGAGTAGGTTTTTCTTGGTTTTCCTCTTGCCTCTCTGGCTGACCCTTCTCAAAGTCCTTTGTGGATTCTTCTTCCCCTGCCCTTCATGAAAAATTAACATGCCCCCAGAATTCCGTCTTTGGCCCTCCCCTCCTCTTATGCTGCACAAACACCGGAGAGTCTCCTCATCCATTCCCTTGCCTTCGACCACCACCTGTCCCCCAGTGACTCTCAAACCTTTGTCTCCAGCCCAGGCCCCTCTCCTGAGACCCGAACACATATGTCCCACTGCCTTTTGGATTTCTTGGCTCTCCCAAAGGCCCTGAAGCAATATGTTCAAAACTGAGCTCATCATCTGTCTCCAAAGAGCTTATGCTCCTGCGTTGTCCAACCTGGTGAGTGGTTCTGTCATCCACTCATTTTACCTATAGCCTTTCAGCCAGAACAAACATCCCCGATAGTCATCTTTAACTCCCCCCCTCCACTCCCACGTGCAACCTGCTACCAGGTCCAGCTGATTTTACCTCCTTTTTTTTTTCAGAATTCTTTTTTTTAAATTAATTATTTATTTGGCTACGCCGGGTCTTATTTGCAGCACACGGGATCTTCGTTGCCTCATGTGGGATCTTCATGGTGGCATGCGGGATCTAGTTCTGTCCAGGGATTGAACCCAGGCCCCCCGCATTGGGAGCGTGGAGTCTTAACCACTGGACCGCCAGGGAAGTCCCTGATTTTACCTCCTAATGCCCCTCAAACCCACCCCTTCCCATCCCCCTGCCACCATTCCTTGTCCAGGGTGCCATGTTCTCTCCACTGCTTCACTGCAGCAGCCTCCCCAATGCTCTCCCAACTTTCTAACTCGCCTCCTTCTCCCCACCCAAGTGGTCGTTCAGAAATGCAGATTTGCTCATATCCTTCCACTGCCTGAAAGTCACCAATGGCTCTTTGTAGCCCTCAGGAGGGAGTCTAACGTCCCTAACATGGCCTACGGGGTCCTGTGTGATCTGACCCTTGCTCACCTGCCCAGCCCCATCTCTTAACACTCCACCCTTCACTCTAGGTTATTCTCTTTCTTGTACCTGGACCCTTCTTCTCACCCCTTGTCCCCTTCTGCCTAACTCTTACTTATCTGGAAAGTTCCAGCCCAGAATTTCTTCCTCTGGAAAGCCTTTTAGGATTTCCCAAGACCAGGTAAGGTGCCTGTTTCAGAAAGTCAGCCATCATATCTATTGGTCCATGGCCCCTTCCAATGATGAAAATGTCCTATCAACTGTCCCTAGAAGGGGCACCATGCAGCCACATGAGCCTGCCCCTATCTGCTGACTGGTGACTGGACAAGGGGTGGACACTTGAGCCAGATGCAGTTAATCCATAGACTTGTCATGTATATAATTTGCTGGCTGCAAAAAGTACTTGAAAACATGGAGGAAATGAGGCACTAAGCAGCAAGAAGTGAGGGGGAGAGCTGCATAGACAGAGGCCCTGACCTGGAGTGAGGCCCCTAAAGGGGTTGGTTTTTTTGCCACTTTGGCACCAATTAGGGTTTTTAGTTGTAAGTAACAGGAAATGTTCCGCCTAATTTAGGCTGAAAAGGAATTTATTAAAAATACATTTTGGACTTCCCTGGCAATCCAGTGGTTAAGACTCCACGCTTCCACTGCAGGGGACAGTGGTCAGGGAACTAAGATCCTGCATGCCGCGTGGTGCGGCCAAAATAAAAATAAAAATATGTTGGCTACTTCACAGACTTCTCAGTGAGGGCTACAGAACCAGACGTGGGACTGTGTAGCTAGGAGCAGTGCCCAGAACCAGGCTGCAGAACCAGTCTGGTGAGCAAATCTGTGCTCCTGCTGCAAGACCAGGTCGCTGAAGCTTGCTCCACTGCAGCTGCTGAGCCAGGAACTCAGTGTTACCACAACCTCCCGGCTGCAGAGAGAGAATCCTGCATCATCCCTACCCCATTGTGATACTCGCTCCTGATTCAGAGTCTGGGTGTGAGTCTGATTGGTCTTGTACCTGTGACCCAGCTGCAAGGGAGTCTGGGAAGGCAAGTATCTGGCATTTTCAGCTTCTGTAATAGGAGGCAGGTTCTGCTTCTCCAAAGATTTCTAAGTTGAAGGATTTTGCAGACATAGAGAGGAGATGCATATACTTTGGCACCGACTGAAATGGTACTAATGTTTTATTTTCTTCACATGTCGACGTCCTGAATTGTTGCTAATTTTACATCTTTGAATGTTTGGGAGTAACCCTACTTGGCCATTATGAATTACTCTTTAAATATAATTATAGGTTGGTTTGCTCACATTTTAGTTAGAACTTTTACATCGAAGTTAGAAAATAGGAGTGGCCCATAGATTTCTTTTGAGGGGACTTTGTCTTATTCTGTTCTTTTGTTTTGTTGTCAGAGTTATACTGGCCTTGTAAAATAAATTGGAAATTTTTAGAGCCTCTGGAAAAGTTAGAGATCATAGGGATTTTCCATGCAGTTTTGGTGGAATTCACCTATGAAACCGTCTGGACCTGATGACATTTGGGGGAAAGCTCCTTGAATACCTTTCCAATTCCTACTCTAATTGTTTGTCTATTGAAGTTTCTACATCTTGAGTCAATTTTGGTAACTGATATTTTTCTAATAAAATATCTAGTTCATGTGGCAGTTCAATTTATTGTTGCAAGTTTGAGCATTTTATACTTTTACCATTTGTTAAAATCTCCATATCTGTAGTTATGACCCCTAATGTTGTTTATTTGTATTTTTGCTCTTTCTCTTTTCTGTCTTCCTCCCTGCCCTTCTTTCTTTATTCACCAGACTTGCCAAAGATTGGTCTATTTTATTGGACTAAAGAACCAGATTTATTATTTTACTAGTCAATTGTTGGGGTTTTTTATTTGATGACAGGTGTCTACTTTTATCTTTAATAATTTCTCATACTTTGAGCTTATTTTCTTTCTTTAACCAATTTATTTTTAAAGAATTGTCTTTTTAAACAATATTTTTGTTTATTTATTTATTTACTTGGCCGTGCCGGGTCTTAGCTGCGGCACACGGGCTCTTCGTTGTGGCATGCGGGAATGTGGGACCTTTTTTTTTAGTTGCAGCATGCAGGCTCTTAGTTGCGGCGTGTGGGATATAGTTCCCCGACCAGGGATAGGACCTGGGCCCCCTGCATTGGGAGCACAGAGTCCTAACCACTGGACTACCAGGGAAGTCCCTAAAATTTATTTTATTGAAGTATAGTTGATTTACAACATTTTGTTAGTTTCTGATGAGCTTATTTTCATGTTCTCTTTCTACCTTCTTGAGTTGAAATCTTCGTTGACTTATTTTCAATCTTTCTTGCTTTTCAGGTAAATTCACTTAATTTATACTTTTCATTTGAGTGCTGCTTTGTGCCATCTCACATTTTTTATTATCTAATACCTAAGATGAATATTTGCAATTTTTATATCCAACATCTATTCCTCTAAAATAAGAGGACCCCCATTTCCTTTTAAGAGATTACACCTCCCCAGATTAGTGCAAACTTGATGGGTGTAGGTATTCTGGCCTCTTGCTTTGGAAACCAAAATGTCCTTGGAAGTTCCTTCCACTAGACCCTTCCAGTTACTACCTGAGTTCAGCCCAGAGATGTGACCTAATCATGGACAACCATACTCCCTCTCCTAGGATTTCAAATGGTGAATGAGGTGACAAAAGAAGAGAAAATAGAACTGGACTTGATTCATTTCAACAGAGTGCTCAGGAAAAGCTGTAGAATAGTTCGTGCTACTAACTCCTCAGCCTGCCTAATCCCTGAGCAGTCCTGGATTTCCAGTGTTCACTTGTACCCCGTGAGCTTCTGCATCTTTACAAGAAGTCTGTGTTGGATTAAGTTAGGTAGAGTTGATTTCTGTTGCATGCATCCCAAGAAATCCAATTCAGGGCTCTGGTTGTGGTTCATTTTTAAAGAGTTTGAGCAGAAGTCGTTAGCTGGAGGTCTATTTGAGACCCATTCAGCTTTTCCTCTTCTTTTTTCTTTTGAGAAATTACTCCTTCCCCATCCTTAGAATTTTTCGTGCGAATGACTCTATCCCAGCTGCATGAGTGAACCTACGTCAGTCACTAGACTTCCTCCCCTTTGACAAGGACCCTGATACAAGCTGGTCAGGGTAGTCCATGATCAGAATGATTGGTCCAAGCACAGACACAGGAAGTAAGTTGGTCCTTTCATAACGAAGCCCAAGACTTCTCTTGGATGCTTGAGGTATGCATACTTTCTCTGGCTGTAGACAAGGAAATATGTAACCCCAGGTGAGCTGTTGGCACACATCTTGTGATCACAAGGGGATCTGGCCTTAGGATGAAGCTAATGTCAGGAGAGGTATAATGAAAAAACAATCTCCTTGGCATCATTGAAATGCTGTATCAAACCAATTTTGAAGTTCAGTGAGCCAAACATCCTCTTATCTATTCCTTAAACTGATTGGTATTGGAATTGTTACTTGCAACATAATGGGCTTAAAGATTGTATTTTCTATTTTTTCTTTTCTTTTTTTAAAAGTAGAATCACTTACAAAGATATTTTTTAAAATTTCAGGTAGACTTTTAAAAATTAAACTTTTTATTTTGAGATAATTATTGATTCACGTGCAGTTGTAAGAAATAAGACAGAGATTCCGTGTACTCGTTACCCAATTTTCCCTAATGGTAATATCTTGCAAAACTGTAGCACAGGGACTTCCCTGGTAGTCCAGTGGCCAATACTCTGTGCTCCCAAGGCAGGGGGCCCCGGTTCGATCCCCCTTCAGGGAACTAGATCCCACGTGCCACAACTAAAGATCCTGCATGCCGCGACTAAGACCCAGCACAGCCAAATAAATAAATATTTTTTAAAAACTGTAGTACATACAATATCACAACCGTGATACTGACATTGTTCTATCAGAACATTTCCGTCACCATAAGGCTTCCTCGTGTTGCTCTTTGATAGCCTCACCCTCTTCCTTTTTACCTCCCCACCCCTCCTTACCCCCTGACAACTACTAATCTGTTCTTCATTGCTATAATCTTGTCGTTTCAAGAATGTTATATAAATGGGATCATACAGTATATAACCTTTTGGAACTTTTTTTTTCCACGCAGCATAATTCTCTGGAGATTCATACAGGCTGTTGTGTGTGTCAGGAGTCCATTTCTTTTTATTTCTGAGTAGTCTTCCCTAGTACGTATGTTCTGAAGTTTATCTGTTTACCCATGGAAGGACGTGTGGACCGATTCCAGCTATTGGCTTATTACAAATAGATCTGCTATAAACATTAATGTGCAGATTTGGGTGTGAACATAAGTCTTCATTTCCCTGGGAAAAATTGCTCAGGAATGCAATTTCTGGGTCATATGGTAGTTGCATGTTTATTTGGGGGGGCTTTATCTTTGGGTTATTCTTTGACTTTATCCTGTTTGGGGTTTGCTCAGCTTCTTACATGTGTAAGTTTATGTCTCTTGCCAAATTTGGGTAGTTTTCAGCTATTATTTCTTTGAGAACTGTTTCAGCCTCATCCTCTTTCTCCTCTGTTTCTGGGGCTCTGTTGACACAATAGTAGATCTTTTGTTATAGTCCCACAGCTCCCATGGGAGACTATGTTTTTTTAGTCTTGTTTCTCTCTGTTATTCAGAATGGGTGATTTCTATTATTCAATCTTTCAGCTCACTGATTCTTTTCTCTGTCCCCTCCATTCTATTGTTGAGCCTGTTCCCTGACCTTTCTTTTCAGTTATTATATTTTTCAGCTCTAAAATTTCCATTTGGTTCTTCTCTAGATCTTCTATTTCTTTGCTGAAGCTTTCTGTTTTTTCATTTGTTTCAAGCATATGCATAATTTCTTGTTAAAGCATTTTATCGTGGCTGCTTTAAAATATTTTTCAGATAGTCCTAACATCTCTGTCCTTTGTGTGGTGGCAGCTACGGATTGGCTTTTTTCATTCAGTTTGAGCTTTTCCCAGTTTTTGGTATGATGACTAAATTTTTTTAAAATCAATTTTTATTTATTATTTTTGGCTGCGTTGGGTCTTCGTTGCTGCATGCAGACCTTCTCTAGTTGCAGCGAGTGGGGACCACTCTTCGTTGCGGTGTGCGTGCTTGTCATCGCGGTGGCTTCTCTTGTTGTGGAGCACGGGCTCTAGGTACTCGGGCTTCAGTAGCTGTGGCGCACGGGCTTAGTTGCTCCGCGGCATGTGGGATCTTCCCGGACCAGGGCTCGAACCCGCGTCCTCTGCATTGGCAGGCGGACTCCTAACCACTGCGCCACCAGGGAAGCCCCATGATGAGTAAGTTTTAATGTAACGTGGACATCTTAAAGTTATTTTATGAGGCGCTGGATCTTATTTAACCCTTCTGTCTAAGCTGGCTTTTTCTGCCGCTGCTCTGGCAGGGAAAAGGGTGTCGCTGCCTTTTTACTTTTACTGCCAGGTGGAGGCAGAAGTTCAAGTTTCCCATTCAGCCTCTGTTGACATCTCATGGATGAGGGTGGGAGTTCTAGTTCCCCATGTGGTCTCCACTGCCCCTTGGGTGAGAATGGCCTCCATACTACAGAAATGAGTGAAAGTTTTCTCTCCAGGAGGGCTCCTCGAACACCACCCCAGCAGGGATGCCTCGCGACTGCCAGTCTGGATGAAGTCCAGGCTCCCACATAGTCTCCATGGACCCTGAGTGTGAGAGGCCTCATTACCAGCGGGCTGGGGTGAAAGTCCCCTCACCCTCCTTGGCCTTCTTAGAAACCACCCTGGCAGAGATGTTGGGGTGCCTCATGGCAAGCCTGGGGAGGGTGGAAATCTATGCTCATCACTTGGTCTTTGCTGGTCTGGGTGTGGGTAGGGCCGAAGTTTTTCTGTAATATTTGGCTGGAATCGAGTGGTTATTTTCGAAGTTTTCTGTCTTATTAGGCTGCCCCTTTCCTGCCCCTTTGGCTAGAGAGAGCAGGCTTTTGTTGGGGCTGTGTCTGTGGTGATTCCAGGTTGCTGATTTCTTTACCTCCAAGTCTGGGACATTCGAGGCAAAAAGAAAACCCAGGGAACTCACCATCTTCGTGCTATTCCGTGGATCCTGAGGTCCCTAGCCTTTCTGCCTTCTTCTCTCGATCTTCGTCTCTTGATGTTTGCTTTATATACAATGTCTAGTTGTACTTAGCAGGCGGAATAGGAAAAAGTAAATCTATTCCATCATCCCAGGAGCAGAAAGCTCTCAGGTGGATTTGGCTAACTTTTTATTGCAAACTTCTAAGTTTATTGCAATTGACAATAAACATCACATGTATATTGTGATGGTTAATTTTATGTATCAACTTGGCTGGGACTCACCATTTGTTAGCATTTTGTCTCGTTCGCTTTATCACTTTTTCTCTCTTACGTGTTTTGTTTGTTTGTTTGTTTGTTTTTACGGTACGCGGGCCTCTCACTGTTGTTGGCCTCTTCCGTTGCGGAACTCAGGCTCCGGACGCGCAGGCTCAGCGGCCATGGCTCATGGGCCCAGCCGCTCCGCGGCATGTGGGATCTTCCCGGACCGGGGCACGAACCCGTGTCCCCTGCATCGGCAGGCAGACTCTCAACCACTGCGCCACCAGGGAAGCCCATCTTACGTGTTTTTTCCTGAACCATTTGAGAGTAAGTTGGAGACATCATGTCCTTTACCACTAATATTTTAACATATTTCCTAAAAACAAGGACATTTGCTTACATAACTGCAGTATAGTTATTAATTTCAAGAAATTTAATATTGATACAATACTGTTATCCAATACATAGTTCATTTTCCCATCTTGCCAGTTGTCTGAAATACATCCTTTATAGCTTTTTACCCCAGTCCAGGATCCAATCCAGGACCATATCTCTTAGTTTCCTTTCGTTCCTTAACCTGTTTTTATTTTTCATGACTTTGGCATTTTTGAAAACTATCATCCAGTACTTACACAGAATATCCCTCAATTATGTAGAGTTTCCCTCAATTTATCTGATGATTCTCACGATTGGATTTGGGTTGTTTTTCTGGCAGGAATATTACAAGAGTGGTGTGTCTTTCTCATTGCATTATTTCAGGAGATATGTTATATCAATTTGACCCATTACTGGTGATGTTAAAACCTTGAGAGCTTGGTGAAGGGGAATCCACCCAGTCTCCATTATCAAGATACTATTTTTCCTTTTGTAACTAAGAAGCACTTTTGTGGGGAGATACTTTGATAGCATGTAAATATTGGGTTCCTAATCAAACTTTAGCCAGGATCACCCATTGCACAAATCAATTATGGCTGTGAAGGTTGAGAAACTTTTTTTAGGTGATTCAACTTCATTCCTTTTCCTTGTAACCAAAAGAACCCAACTAAAACAAAAATTAGAATCAGAAGTGTGGTTTCGGGACTTCCCTGGTGGTCCAGTGGGTAAGACTCTGCACTCTCAATGCACGGGGCCCGGTTCGATCCCTGGTTGGGGAACTAGATCCCGCGTGCATGCTGCAAGTTAAGAGTTTGCATGTTACAACTAAGGAGTCCACATGCTGCAACTAAGAAGTCCACATGCCGCAACGAAGATCCCGTGTGCTGCAACTAAGACCTGGCTCAGCCGAAAGAAAGGAAGGAAGGAAGGAGGGAGGGAGGGAGGGAAGGAAAGAAGGAAGGAAGGAAGGAAGGAAGGAAGAAAGAAAGAAAGAAGTGGGGTTTCTTGAAACTGAACCTGAGTTTCAGCAGATGGAATGGAATATTTCTATCCAGTGTTTGTATGGTAAAGCCACTAGCTGGGCCAGCCCCTGGGGCCTCTCGGACTCTAAGCGTGAGTGCTCCGTCAGGGGGTGCTATGATGGTTTGGTGGCTCTAGCTCTGGATCATTTCTGGGAGGGATGTGTAATTGTTCTTTGAGCTCCCTAGACTGGATTTGTTACTGCATGTAAGTTCCCTACAACCCTGCCAAAGCTATGATGATACTTTGTTTTAATGTCTGTCTACCCCTCTAGACGGCAAGCTTTGGGACAGCAGGCACTCAGAAACATGGCCCGTGCTCTAAGGGGTAGAAACTACTGCATGGATTGAAGGGAATGACCACATTAAATAAGACACCGCCTTGGCTTGTCTCTCTGTGTCTCATACCTCACTTTTATTTGCTTCCTCTAGTGTCTTTTTATTATAGTCTTAGCAACGATCCTGCCAAAATACTACCTGCACATTTTGCTGAAAAGAGGCCGTTTTTGGAGAATGTACTGGCCCTGCTCTGTCACTCAACAATGCCGGTCCAGCCACATTTCTGCAGGGATCATGTTCACTGTTGTGTATTTTGTTCACTGTTGTAGCTCCAGTGCCTGGCATAGTGTTTAATAAATATTTATAGAATAGTGAATGAACGTAAGCAGAGGAGGCAGAAAACAGTGGGTAGGGTCTGTGATGTCCTTTGTTGAACAGAAACTCTCTTCTTATTTATTTATTAAAAAAATTTATTTTATTGAAGTATAGTTGATATAGGATGTTGTGTTAATTTCTGTACAGCAAAGTGATTCAGTTTTGTATCTATATATATGCGTTCTTTTTCATATTTTTTTCCATTATGGTTTATCACAGGATATTGAATATAGTTCCCTGTGCTATACAGTAGGACCTCTTTTATTTATTTATTTATTTATTTAGTGTCGGGTCTTAGTTGCATCATGCAGGATCTTTTGTTGCGGCCAGTGGGCTCTTTGTTGCGGCGTGTGGACTTCTCTCTAGTTGTGGCGCCTGGGCTCCAGATTGCACGGGCTCAGTAGTTGCGGCACATGGACTTAGTTGTCCCGAGGCATGTGGGATCTTAGTTCTTCCACCAGGGATTGAACCTGTGTACCCTGCAGTAGAAGGCAGATTCTTAACAACTGGACCTCCAGGAAAGTCCCCAGTAGGACCTTGTTGTTCATCCATTCTCTATACAACAGTTTGCGTCTGCTAATCCCAAACTCCCAATCCATCAATTCCCCCGACCACCTGCAACCACAAGTCTGTTCTCTATGTCTGTGTGTCTGAACAGAAATTATTTTTTTTTGGAGCAGGGAAAGGTTTATTGCAGGACTAATGCAAGGAGATGAGTGGCTCAGGCCCAAAGAAACCCCAGGCTCCCGAACAGAGATTCTTAATTTTAATGTATTCAAATCCATCCATGTTTCCCTTTATGGTTTGTGGGTTTGGTATTTTGTTTAAGAAGATTCCACCTCAAGGTCACAAAAATACTCTCCTACATTTTCTTCTGTTAGCTTTGTAGTTTTACCGTATGTTTTAAAGTCCTTAATCTCTCTGGAGTTTACTTTTGTATATGGTATGAGGTAGGGATACAGCTTTTTTTTTTTTTTTCTTCGTAGCATGAGGTGGCTACGTACCCTATTGGCTAATCTACCTTGATCCCACTGACATCATCCTACCTTTATTCTATATCAAGCTTCCATAGGCACATGGGCTGTTTCTTCACTCTCTGGTCAGTTTCCTCCTCTTGTCAGTTCCTGAGCAACACCAGCTGTGTGTGTGTGTGTTTGCTGTTGTTTGTTTGTTATGGCTTTCACGATATGTTTTACTCTTTGGCAGGGTGATTCACTCATCTTTTCTCTTCTTTTTCAAAACCAGTGTGGCTATTCATGTACCTCTATACTGTCATATACATTTTGGAATAAGTTTGTCAAGTTCCTGAAAATATAACTTATATATTATTTTAGGGAGAATTAACATCTTTATAATATTGAGTTGACCCATCCAAACAAATAGTTGATCTATTTATACCGAAACTTCATGTCCTTTAACAGTTTCAATTTTTTTCCAAAAACGCTTTATGTAAATGTAAAGGACATTCTTAATTAAGTTCTGAATACTTTATGTATCTTATTACTGTTATGAATGATATTTTGTTTTCTATAATTCCTAGTTGATTAACATTGTAATGGAGAGCTATTAGTATTAAATTTTTCCTGTAGTCACCAAAGTCCCTGACTCTCCTATTGGTTCGAATAGTTTGCTTATTGTTTCTGATAGATTTTCTACATAGGTGATCATATCATCACAGGTAACAACAGGTTTACCTTTACCTTTCCTGTCTCTATACTGCTTATTTCTTTTTCTTATCTTAGCACATGGGTCAGGACCCCCAATGTTGCAGTAGTGGCAATCCCATCTTATACCCAGGTTTACAGGGAGGGAATCATTAAATATGTTAATTATAGGGTTGTTTTGTTTTGTTTGGCCATGCCACAAGGCATGTGGGGGGGGTCTTAGTTCCCCAACCAAGGATTGAACCCATGCCCCCTGCACTGGAAGCGTGGAATTTTAACCACTGGACTACCAGGGAAGTCCCCTATAGGTTTGGTTTTTTAAATTAATTAGTTTATTTTTGGCTGCGTTGGGTCTTTATTGCTGTGCACGGGCTTCCTCTAGTTGCGGAGAGCAGGGGCTACTCTTCGTCGTGGTGCATGGGCATCTCATTGCGGTGGCTTCTCTTGTTGTGGAGCACAGGCACTAGGCGTGTGGGCTTCAGTAGTTGCAGCATGCGGGCTCTGTACTTGTGGCTTGCAGGCTCTAGAGTGCAGGCTCAGTAGTTATGGTGCACGGGCTTAGTTGCTCTGCGGCATATGGAATCTTCCCAGACCAGGGCGCAAACCCGTGTCCCCTGCATTGGCAGGCAGATTATTTTTTTTTAAGTTTATTTATTTTATTCATTTATCTCTGGCTGCTTTGGGTCCTTGCCACTGCACGCGGGCTCCCTCCAGTTGCGACGAGCGGGGGCTACTCTTTGCTGTGGCGCGCAGGCCTCTCATTGCGGTGGCCTCTCCTGTTGCCGAGCACGGCCTCCAGGCGCTCGGGCTTCAGTAGTTACGGCACATGGGCTTCAGTAGTTGTGGCCTGTGGGTTGTAGAGCGCAAACTCGGCAGTTGTGGCGCACAGGCTCGGTTGTTCCGCAGCATGTGGGATCTTCCCGGACCAGGGCTCGAACCCGTGTCTCCTGCATTGGCAGGCAGACCCTCAACCACTGCGCCACCAGGGAAGTCCCCCTACACGTTTTTAATATATGGTCTTTCAACGTAGATAAGTTGTTTCTATTCCTAGTTTTCTGAAGTTTTAAAGATTAAAATTAGGCTTCCCTGGTGGCGCAGTGGTTGGGAGTCCGCCTGCCGATGCAGGGGAAACGGGTTCTTGCCCCGGTCCGGGAAGATCCCATATGCCGCGGCGCAGCTGGGCCCATGAGCCATGGCCGCTGAGCCTGCGCATCCGGAGCCTGTGCTCCGCAACGGGAGAGGCCACAACAGTGAGAGGCCCGCGTACCGAAAAAAAAAAAAAAATTAGGCATTGCACTCTGAGCTTTTCCTATTTCAATTATGCAATCATGTGCTCTTTCTCCTTTATTCCACTAATGTAATTAATAATAGTGGTAGATTTTCTGATGATAAACCATTTGAATCGGTAGAAATGGTCTCAGCTGCGTGTAACAGAATACCAGTAATTGTATCTTAAAACTTAAGGGCAGTAACTTCTTCTAATTTTTAAAAAAATTTTATTTCTTTATTTTGGCCGCTCATTGTGGCTTGAGGGTTCTTAGTTCCCGACCAGGGATTGAACCCGGACCCTTGGCAGTGAAAGTGTGGAGTCCTAACCACTGGACTGCCAGGGAATCCCCAAAGGGCAGTAACTTCTTAACGAGCAGTCTGGAGATGGACCATCTCAGGTTGGTCCAGCAGCTTGATGGTGTCATCCAGTAGAAGGGGTCCATCGTTCTATGTTGCCATCCTCAGCACACTGGCTTTTTGTCCTCATGCTAGTCACCTCATGAGTGCAAGCTGGCTACCACATTCAAAGGCATAAATCTGGTGGTGAAAGGGAAAGAGCAGGAAAAGAAGCACAAAACTGCCTAACCATAAGTGACTCTCCTTTCACCAGAAAGGTTAAAGTTTCACAGACTCCTGCTCCCCCAGCTGACTTGTCCTGGTGTCATTAGTCAGAAACGGATCACGGTGCTTCTGGCTGCAAGAGAGGTTTGCATTCTGAGTGTCTGGCAGGGGAGCAGGGAATGGCTGTGACTAATGGTGACTCAACCCTTGGGTCTGGGGCACACATGCTATTCCCAGCAAGATGGGGTTCTGTCAGGGAGGAAGAATGTGGGGTGGCACATCATCCTGGCATTCCCAGGGCAAACTTGACTTAATCAGTTTGGATAATCTCTTTTCCAATAAACTTTGGATTTGGTTGGCCCGTATTTTATATAGGATTTTCACAATTATGTTCCTAAGTGGGTGAAGCCTATATTTTAATTTTCTTGTCTGTCCTTAGCTGGAGTAAAAATTTCATAAAACTCGTTGGTTTGCCTTCTTTTTCTATTTTCCGGAACAAATTATATAAAATACAGATGATCTGTTCCTTGAAAGTTTGGTAGAACTCATCCATAAAGCTATCTGGGTGTGGGTTCGCTGGGAGAAGAGATCTCTCACCATTTCATCACTAGCTATTCTTTATCACTTCTTCGTTCTGCTTCAGTTTACTGATATTTCCCCCGTTTTGGGGTATATACAGTCAGCCCTCTCTATCCACAGGTTCTGTGTCCATGTATACAGAGGGCTGACTGTATTTAAAATGGCCTTTTAGAATTATAATACCGAGGTCTATGCTCTATAAATGCTCTGTAAGTAGTCCTCTGTTGTGCATTTAAACAATGCCTTACTTTAATTTTTTAAACTAATAACCTTTTTAATTTTTTTTTTTTTTTTTGGCTACACCACGTGGCTTGTGGGATCTTAGTTCCCCAGGCCCTTGGTGGTGAAGGCGCGGAGTCCTAAACACTGGACCGCTAGGGAATTCCCTAATAACCTTTTAAAATTGAGAAATAATTTATATATGCAGAGAAATACACAGATCTGAGGTGTACAGTTTCATGAGTTTTGACAAATGTGTCCATCCGTGTAATCACCACCTCATCAAGATAGACAACATTTTCGGGCTTCCCTGGTGGCGCAGTGGTTGGGAGTCCGCCTGCTGATGCAGGGGACACGGGTTCATGCCTCGGTACGCGAAGATCCCACATGCCGCGGAGTGGCTGCGCCCGTGAGCCATGGCCGCTGAGCCTGCGCGTCTGGAGCCTGTTGCTCCGCAACGGGAGAAGCCACAGCAGTGAGAGGCCCGCGTACCGCAAAAAAAAAAAAAAAAAAAAAAAAAAAAAAAGACAACATTTTCATCTATTCCCTTGTGCCCCTTCCTATTGGTCCTCGCAGCCAAGCAACGCTTGATCTGGTTTGTGTGGAAATCTTTGGCAGACATAAGCTTTTCTCTCTCTCAAATAAAGTCCTAGGAATGGAATTCCTGGGTCAGGTAGGAAATGCATGCTTTTATAAATTTATTTATTTTGGGCAGCGTTGGGTCTTGTTGCTGCGCACAGGCTTTCTCTAGTTGCCGCGAGTTGAGGCTACTCTGTTGTTGTGCACAGGCTTCTCATTGCAGTGGCTTCTCTTGCTGTGGAGCACCGGCTCTAGGCACGTAGGCTCAGCAGTTGTGGCGCACAGGCTTAGTCGCTCCGCGGCACTTGGGATCTTCCCCGACCAAGGCTCGAACCCATGTCCCCTGCATTGGCAGGAGGATTCTTAACCACTGCACCACCAGGGAAGTCCCGCCACTACTTTTAATATTAATAGTATAAGTACTAAGAGTGTTAATAGTGAGAGTTTAGGAGTATGAACCACTGGATCTAACACACTTCATTTATAATTGCCTTTTGCATCCTCTTGGCTTGAGGAGTCCCATTTCATCAGGCTGTCAGGAACTGGGAGTTCTTAGTTGTTTTTCTCTGACTTTGAATCATTTTCTCCTGGGCCTTCAAAATTGGCGGAATCCCGGTCGCACATCTACGCATCTACGGTGGCATCACCTCTGAAGCCAGGCCCGCGAGGTGTAGAAACTTCTCGTGAAGGTGCTCTCGGTTCCTGGCTGATACTGAGACTTTCCTTCCTGATTCATTTTCTTGTCTTCTGTCCTGAAGTGAAAAGTTGATTGGAGGGACTTCCCTGGTCGTGCAGTGGTTAGGAATCCGCCTGCCAATGCAGGGGACACGGGTTCGAGCCCTGGTCTGGGAAGATCCCACAACTACCGAGCCTGTGCTCTAGACCCCATGAGCCACAACTACTGAAGCCCGTGTGCCACAACTACTGAAGCCTGCATGCCTAGAGCCCGTGCTCCACAACAAGAGAAGCCACCGCAATGAGAAGCCCGCGCACCGCAATGAAGAGTCCCCGGCTCAATGCAACTAGAGAAAGCCCGCGCGCAGCAACGAAGACCCAATGCAGCCAAACATTAATTAATTAATTAATTTTTAAAAAGTTGATTGGAGATCTCATTTAACAAGATGACGAGTATGAACTTTCTTTCCTGTACCAAGTCCCACGGACTTTTTTCTTCTTTACCCAAGTCGGTACAGAGAGCGCTGCCCTGGGAGAGCAAACCCTTCACCCGGGGCCTCTGGGCGCCCTGGGTGCGCTCAGCGTCCCCAGCTTCTCAAGGGTCCCCCAAGGGGACAGCTGTGCTGCCTCCCTCCTCTTCCTCTCTTTCTCCCTCTCTTTCCCCTACCCCTTCATTTCCTCCCTCCCTTTTTGAAGGTATTTATTATGACTCTTTACCCTTTTCATCTCTTTCCAATGGAGCCAACCACCCTTCCACTCTGGCTGCCAGTTCCCTCCGACACCAGGACCAACCACCTCCTCTCTCCCCAGGGGTTTCTCACAGTTTTATAGCAGAGCGTCTACATTTGAGGACAGAGCCAACAGCCCAAGTGAGTTCACCATCTTGTCAGCTTTTTAAGGGCTTCTGTGAGCACTTTATTAATAAAGGAGATGTCACTGGTTGCAGGTATTTTCTCCCACTTTGTTATTTGCTTGCCTTTGATTTTTTTGACCCTACAGAAGCTTTCTGCATTTTTTTTTCTTTTTATTTATGGCCTCTGATTTTGGGCTCCAGGGAAGGGAAGAAAGACCTTCTCTCCAGGATGATGAATACATCAATCCTTGTTTCATTCTAGGACTTTCTTGGCTTCAATTTACATTCAAATATCTGATCCACCTGGTGGAAGAGATGAGGGTCTGGTGGCTATTTTGATGATTGGTTCTCCAGTTGTCCCAAGGCATTTATTTGATTAACCTAGTTTTCAAAATAAAATTTTTTTTTGGCCACACTGTGGCATGTGGGATCTTAGTTCCCCAACCAGGGATCAGACCTGCGCCCCCTGCAGTGGACGCATGGAGTCTTAACCACTGGACCTCCAGGAAAATCCCCTAGTTTTCAACATTGGTGTAATATTTTATCTTCATTATATTTCAGATTCTCATATATTAGAATAAATATTATTTTGTTCATTGATATGAATGAGCAGGTTTTTTAAAATATATACATATAGATGGCCAAGATAACTGCTGAAAAAACCCTCAGTTTTCTTAATCAAGACATGTAAATCAAAATAATGAGACAGCAATGTTCACCTGTTGGTTTGGCAAAAAATTTTACGTTTGGTAATAGGCTGTCCTGGGGAGGGTATGAGGAAACAGATATCCTCATGTTGTGTCGGTGCGAATGTAAGTGTGTGCATGCTTTTTGGAGCACAACATGGGAAAAGGCATCAGTAGTTGCTTTTTTCTAATGCATGAACTCTTTGCTCTAGCAATTTCACTGCTAGAAATTTACCCTATGGATAAAGGTCTGCCAAAGATAAATGCATGCATATGGTTGCATAGTATGTGATTGCAAAACCCAAAGTGGTTAGCTTCTTAAGTGTCTATCCACTGGGAACTGCATAAATTATGTACGGTACATGCATGCAGTAGAACACTGCGGCGGTTAAGGAGAACGGGGAAGACGTGTGTGATGATACAAGCCAATCTCTACAATACGCTGAGTGAGAAAAAGCTACAAAATGGTAAACATACTCTGATGCTTCTTGTATATGTGAAATAAATAAGTAAACATGTATGTATGTATATATACATACATGTATTCACACACATATGCTTGACTTTGGTCTTGGAGAATTTGATTTACAGGAAGCTATTAACCTTCGGGAAGAGGAAAGTTTTTGATTTTCACTGCTTCTTTCTGGACTCTTCCATTTTTCTAGCATTGGCATGTATTGTTTTTTTATTGTCAGAGAGGTTTTTCCTGGGCATTTTTGTTTTCTTTTATACCTGTTTTGCTTTCTTCTTTTAATAAATTTTTTAAAATATTTATTTATTTATTTAATTGGCTGCGCTGGGTCTTAGTTGTGGCACACGGGATATTTGTTGCTGCGTGCGGGATCTTTGTTGTGGAATGCAGGGTCTTTTTTTAGTTGTGGCATGCAGAATCTGTAGGCATGTGGAACCTAGTTCCCTGACCAGGGATTGAACCCAGGCCCCCTGCATTGGGAGCGTGGCGTCTTTACCGCTGCACCACCGGGGAAGTCCCTCAGTTTATTTTTCTTAAATCTTGATCTTTTTAAGCCAAGAAAAGGGGGATTTACTGGAAAGATACTGAGGTACCTCATTCAATCAAAGGAATCGTTGGGCAACCAGCCTGCAGGAGGAGACAAGCACACCTGGGCCTCAGGAATTTCTGGAGCCAGGGGCTGGGATGCTGGAGGCCCTTTCTTGTCTCTACTCGTCTTTGAGTATCAGCCACATTCTCTCTGACTCCACGTAAAAGGCAAGGAATGAATGTGGCTGCCTCACGCATCTGAATTTCACATCTTGGATCTCCTACAGCAGGGAGAGACTGACTTCCTGAGTTCCTGTTTAACAAAATTCCCAGGAAGGACTTTCTTTAGTCTGGCTGGGGTCAGGTGTCCTGCCCTGGACCAGGCGGGGGAGGTGTCTCTAAGTACCTGGCAGTTCCTCTGGGGTCACATGGTTTGAGAAGAACACTTCTCAGTAGAAGGGAGGGTGCTGGGAAGATTACACATTCATTTATTCTTACTCATTCATCCAGTAAACGTTTATGGAGCCTGTTATGTCCTGGGCTCTGTGCTATGTGCCGTGAACACAGGAACCCAGCAAAGTCTCAGCGATCCAAGAGCTTAGGTCCCAGTGAGGGAGACGGCCTAGAAATCACTGCCCTGTCCTGGCTCAGCCAGACCCACTCTCCCTGTTCATGAAAGAAAGAGGAGCTCCTCTGTTGCCTGTGGCGGGGCCTCGGCAGGCCAGCTTGGGGACATTTCCCCTGTGAGGTGCTGATGGCTAAGGAACCCAGCCGGCAGGCCTGGCAGCCGGGGGCAGCGCAGCTGTTCCGAGTTACCCGCCAAGAGCCAGGAGGTGAAGGAAGTGACTTCCTGTTGAGCTGAGATCTTTGGCTCCGGCTTGGAAGTCAAGGCGTCCCCAGAGACTGAAGTGCCAGGCAGCCCACTGAGGTTCTGTGGGATTTTCATTATAACGCACAGAACCCGGGCCTAGATCAGGTGCTCGACTCCACCAGTGTCGGCGTCTCAGGCCCTCAGGCAATGGTCACCCTGAGCAAACACGGGAAAGATGCTGGCTCAGCTCTGGGCCCAGCACTGGCAGGAAGGGACAACTGTGGGGTGGGGGAGGGGCGGGGGGGAGGTCAGAGCCCCTCCTGGAGACTCCCCAGGTTTTCTGATGTGCGGACTCTGCAAGGAATGCCCATAGGAGTCACTGGTCTGAGCAAGACCTCCACCCACGAGTTACAGACCTGGACGAGGACTGCAGCAAAGCGCTCTCCTGTAGAGCGTGATAGATGCCTGGGGCCAGTGGCCCAGGCTGCAGTACCTGGGTTTGGGCATCAGCGACGAGGATTTCTACTCACTGTACCTCCACCCCAGACTACTCTGACATGCAGGTTGTTGGTCCAAGCGTGGTTTTCTCCCATTATCGTATCTTATATGATGTGATGTGTGTGTGTGTGTGTGTGTGATGTATCGTTTATACATGATGTAGTGATGGTGATTAAACTGAGGATTTAGCCCGTAGTTTGGGGAATGGACAGAAATCACACCTGGAGGAGACTGTATGTAAATCTGAGGACACTGGACTCGGAGGTTGAGAGCTTTTCTGAAGGGTCCCTGCCACCATCACTTTTGGCAGCAAGATATCACGTATCATTCCTGCCGGGAAGGATATATAGTGCATCTTCGGTTGTGACAGTGAGAATGGAATCATGACAGGGTGTTTTGGGAGCTAAACGTGTAGGAGGCGGGCTGGGTTGGTAAGGGATGGAAGGCACTGGTCGAGTGGCCACATACACCACCCTCGGTAAACGGGCTGTCTTAGGCCCACCCCAGCACCCTTCCATGCCTGCACCCGAAGCCTCGTGGCGTTGGGCAGCAAAGGCTGAATTGGCTGTACCTGAAGAGAAAAGCCGAGGTCAATTTGTGGCCAAGACCTTAGATGAAATGATGCAGAAGCCACGAGAAAGCGGAGACCACACAGTAGAAAGAGGATATACAAAGTAGAGAGAAAAGGCAGGTGTGAGAGGAGCCCAGAGCAGACAGAGCGGAGGCAGGACTGGTGGGTCCCCAGGGCTGCCTTGGCCTCTGACATTGGTCCATGTTGTCCCAGTCCATGTGGAAACCTACAGGAAACCTAGCTGGTGGATCTGGCTCTTGCAATGCAAAGAAGCTAAGTGACATGGGACCCTACCTGCAGCCTCCATGGTTTCTGCTTTTCACCCTGTGAGGTCTCTCCCTCCTCCTTGGGGCCATGGCTTATTCATCTGTTTAATCAGAGCATCTGGCCCTGTGCAGGGAACGTTGTAGGTGCCTATTAATGTTTAAATAAATATCTGTACTTATCACAACAAGCCTTGGCCCAGCCCTCACCGAGAGGCTGTGAAATAAGCAGCAGCACAGATTTTAGATTCAGTACCTGTATCAGCCATGTGCAAGGAGCTGAGCTGGGCCAAGGAGATTCTTTCTGGGCGTCTGAAGTGGAAAACAAGTAATGAAAAGGCAGTTAACAGTGGGAGCCAAGGCTTCAAGGACATGTGGCGAAATGGACAAGCTGTGTGGATATTCAGTGTTCGTGCTTGTAACAGGGGGGTGGTTATGAAGGAGCTCAGAAGTAGAAGAAGGAGATCCCAAAATGGGGGACCTGAAAGTGTTTTGCCACCTGTGAAACAACACAGGTATCCATGATCAGTAAAGCTGATTACAGGGAGCTCTCCGGTGGTCTAGTGGTTAGGATTCCAGGCTTTCACTGCCGTTGGCGAACTGAGATCTCACAAGCCGTGAGGCAAGGCCAGAAAAAGAAAAAAAGAAAGAAAGAAAGAAAAAAAAGCTGATTATAATTCTCATGCATTTTTTTGTTTTTGTTTCTGTTTTTTCAGTGTAAATATCAGGTATAATCTCTATGCTTTCTTTTTTTAAAAATTTTTATCAGAGTATAGTTGATTTACAATGTTGTTAGTTTCAGGTGTACGGCAAAGTGAATCAGTTATACATATACATGTATCCACTCTTTTTAAGATTCTTTTCCCATATAGGTCATTACAGAGTACTGAGTAGAGTTCCCTGCGCTATACAGTAGGGGCTTATTAGTAAGTCTCATGCATTGTTGCCAATCTACTTGTGTGACTGTAATAGGGAGAAGAAACTTTGTATTCTCTTACAAGTTAGTCACTAAAGGAATGTTGCCTATAAGCTTAAATCATACATAATGGTCCATCTCTGGGAACCCTGCCTCCCAGGTAATGAGCATTAAGCTAAAATACCTTTGTTTAAATCATACATAATGGTCCATCTCTGGGAACCCTGCCTCCCAGGTAATGAGCATTAAGCTAAAATACCTTTGTTTAGCTAACAAGGAAACTTCCTGACCAGGCCCACCTGTGAATAGCTGCCGCAAGGAATAAATCCCTCTGGAGTCTGGCCAGAACCAGGACTTTACCCCCTCCTCTTAGTATAAAAGAAGCCTGAATTCTAACTCGGGGAAGATGGTTCAGTGGGACGCTGGTCCACCATCTTCTCAGTCTGCCGGCTTTCTGAATAAAGTCACGATTCCCTGCCCCAGCAACTTGTCACTCGGTCTGTTGGCCTGTCGTTTGGCAAGCAGTATAAGCCAGCCAGGGCTCTTGCTGCCCGTGGCCAGCCAGCTCTGCTTGGGGAATTTTGGGGTAAGGCCCTAGCAGCTGCTGGGACCGCTTGTCCTGAGGATGTTCCTTTTAAAGTTCCCTGAAGCTGCACTGGCTGTCCCAGCTCTTGGCAGTTGGAACAAAGGAATCAACATCTGGGAGCTGATGGGCTCCATACTGTAGGGTAAGTCACTCCAGTGTGTAAAGCTGGAAACTTAATTTCCTCTCTGTTTGGGGATTTTTTTCTCTAGAATAAGCTAATTTGTTTTGTATTTGAGTGGGGTACCATGTAGGAAAGAGGATAAGAGGAAATAGTTGGTGGACTTTTACCCGATTTGTGAACTGGTTCGTTTCTTTGGATGTGCTGGTTTGTGTGTGCTGGGTGTTTTTGTTTTTTGGGGTTTCTGTTGTTGTTGTTTTTGGCTGCGCTGGATCTTAGTTGCCCCATGCAGGTTCCCCGACCAGGGATTGAACCCAGGCCCCCTGCACTGGGAGCGCAGAGTCTTAACCACTGGACCACCAGGGAAGTCCCTGCGCTGTTTTGTCTTGTATTTATGTCTTTAAAAAATGGGGGGCTTCCCTGGTGGCGCAGTGGTTGAGGGTCTGCCTGCCGATGCAGGGGACACGGGTTTGTGCCCCGGTCTGGGAAGATCCCACATGCCGCGGAGCGGCTGGGCCCGTGAGCCATGGCCGCTGATCCTGCGCGTCCGGAGCCTGTGCTCTGCAACGAGAGGCTGCGATAGTGAGAGGCCCGCGCACCGCGATGAAGAGTGGCCCCCGCTCGCCACAACTAGAGAAAGCCCACGCACAGCAACGAAGTCCCAACACAGTCAAAAATAAATAAATGAGTTCCTTTAAATAAAAATTTAAAAAAGCAATTGGGTCATTTCTGGATGACAGTGGTGCTGCTTTAATCCGAGTGTGATGATAAATCCATGGCTTTACCCCAGCTAACTTTACAGACAAGTGTGTGGTAAGTAATACTATGTGTGGTCCTATTCACCTTGCAGTCAGCTGAAGTTCAGGCCCTGGTCCTCTCCAGGTTTTAAGGAAGACTCGGTCCCAGGTCAGAATGGATGTAAGGCTACGTTAGTTGGGTAGGCAGACCTGCTGGAGGCAAACTCATGAACAGAGGTTAGTATAGTGCCCAAAGTTTTAATATAATTGGCAATTGCTGGGTCTTTTAGAGCATTTGCAGATTCTCCTGTCTGGGAAGACACCTTGAATGGCTTACTGTACAGCATTTCAAAGGGGCTTAATTTAAGCCTCTGGGAGCCACTCTGATCCCAGAGTTGCAGGGCAACTGGCAAGGCCTTATCCCGAGTTAAATTAGTCTCTCGACATATTTTAGCAATGCTCCTTTTTAATGTATCGTTCATTTCCTTGGTTTTTCCTATCAGTTGTGGTCTCCAGGATAAATATATTTTCCAATTAATTTGCAACGCCTTAATCCAAGTTGGGGGATTATTTCCTTAAGGAGGGCTTTAAACACTCCTGAGGCTTTTTCTGTCCAGGTGGGCTATGCTTCCACCCATCGTGACAAAGTGTCCACTCATACTAGCAGGTTATCTGAAATTTCCTGCAGCTCGAGGATTTGAGGTTCGTCTGTGCTGAGTCCCCATCTGGGGAGGTCTGAAACCCCACTCTTTGGCCCTTCTTTGTCCTTTTCTACACAGGAGATCTTGCCCCAAAAGATGGACTGGATACTCCGGCATCTATAAGAAACGATTTCAGGGTAAGGTTCCCAGTTGGCATTCTAAAGGTTGTAAGAATGAGTAATTTTGTGCCCCTCCAAGGACTCCTGTGACTGGGATGGATTGAGATGTTTTCTGTGCCACCTTGGTGTTTACCAGAGTATGTTGCACCTGTAACAGAAAGTTAATCAGCTTATTCCCCACTGTCAATTTTACCTGGGGCTCCTGTGGGGAAATCGGAATTGGGCACCTCAAGTCCAAGGGAGCCCCCCCCGGGCCTCTTTGTTTATCAGGGTGTTCCTCTCTTTCTACCATCTGAGAGGCTCCTGACTTTTATTGGTTTCCTTCCTATTTAGCCTATGGCAACCTTTTTTTCCAGTACCTTTCCTCCTTACAATAAGTGCATTTGTCCCTTTCCCAATGGTGGCTGACCTCTCTTTGGGTCACTCACCTTCTGGCGAGTGCCACTGACAGAAAAATGGCGTTGTCTTTTGCATCTTCTTCTTCTGTTGTTGTTCTCTGTTGTTGAACCCTTTAAAAGCAAGATCTACCAACGGAGAAGGGTTCGTTCCAAATTTACCATCTAACTTTCGTAATTTTGTTACGTCTGGGGCGCTTTGCCCAGTGAAGATCAAATTTACCATTCCAGTATTTTCAGGGGCCTCAGGATCTGCATCAGGGTAACATCTGTAGGCCTGATAAATCTTCATTTGGTTTTTGCTGAATTTCGTTCAAAATCTTGCTTGGATTCCCCTTTTCAAAGCCTTGCCAAGATGCACTCATGGTAGTGCTCTGATAAGGGCATTCCTCTCTCGTCAGGGTCCAGTGGGCTTCAGGTGTACCATGTGGGTCTGTTAGGCGGAGTTGCTTCCCTGGCCTGATTAATGACCATTCTCCTTTCATACAGAGGATCCTCCCTATGAACAAGTCTGAGGGGGAGAAAGGACTCTGCATCTGTAGAAGCCCAGTCTGCTGGCCGTTTGCATTCAGGCCCCTATGGGATAACCGCATAAGGGAAATTGCCCTGCCCCAGGAGTGCCTCCTGGCCCCAATAGGGTCGCATCTTAGATCGTGATACCACACCAGGTGCCTGTGCCCCAGGAACTAACACAGGATTTTTTTTAATATATAAATTTATTTATTTATTTATTTTTGGCTGCGTTGGGTCTTCGTTGCTGCGTGCAGGCTTTCTCTAGTCGCAGACAGCGGGGGCAACTCTTCTTTGCGGTGTGCGGGCTTGTCATTGTGGTGGCTTCTCTTGTTGTGAAGCACG
Source organism: Phocoena phocoena (assembly GCF_963924675.1). Classification (NCBI taxonomy): domain Eukaryota; kingdom Metazoa; phylum Chordata; class Mammalia; order Artiodactyla; family Phocoenidae; genus Phocoena; species Phocoena phocoena. Next base: position 50,347,751 of record NC_089237.1, read on the forward strand.
GGCTTCAGTAGTTGTGGTGCTCGGGTTTAGTTGCTCTGCAGCATGTGGGATCTTCCCGGACCAGGGCTCAAACCCGTGTACCCTGCATTGGCAGGCGGATTCTCAACCACTGCGCTACCAAGGAAGCCCATGACCCAATTTCTGAGACGCCTAGAGAGTAATGGGTTTGTGAACCCTTAGATGACTTAAGGTTGCTCTTTATAATCTTAATACTTAAAAAAATTTCATCGTAGCTGAAGAAGGGTCAACCTATTTGTTTAATTTTGTCCAAATAAATAGCACAGGAATTTAGTGTAATTCTGGCACCAAGTTAATAAGTATTGGGAACTGGAACCAATACCCCAAATTAAACTGCAAATTAGACAACAAAGGGCTAAGGGGTTTCATCAGGTTCCAACAGTTGTAGATAAAAAAGGAAAGGGGATTGTACAACTGACGAAAGATTTTAAGGAGTCCCTGTCCAAGGCTGATCAGTTCCATCCCATAATCACCTCTTTGTCACCCGTGTTCAGCAGGTAGTAGAGCGGCCTTTGTCCTTTTTCCCACAGGATTGGGGAATGGATCATTGACAGAGGGGAATTGTAATAGGGAAGAACCTTTGTGTTCTATTACATTAATTACTAACGGAATGTTGCCTATAAGCTTAAATCATATATAATGGCTCATCTCTGGGAACCCTGCCTCCCAGGTAATGAGCATTAAGCTAAAATACCTTTGTTTAGCTCACGGGAAACATCCTGACAGGGTCCACCTATAAGTGGCTGCAGGAAGGAAGAAATTTTTTGTCTTCTTGGCTGTGTGTTGGGTCTTCGTTGCTGCACACAGGCTTTCCCCAGTTGCAGCGAGTGGGGGCTACTCTTCGTTGCGGTGCACGGGCCTCTCACCGCGGTGGCTTCTCTTGTTGCGGAGCACGGGCTCCAGGTGCGCGGGCTTCAGCAGTTGTGACGCACGGGCTTAGCTGCTCCACTGCATGTTGGATCTTCCCCGACCAGAGCTTGAACCCGTGTGCCCTGCATTGGCAGGTGGACTCCCAACCACTGCGCCACCAGGGAAGTCCAGGAAGGGGGAAATTAACATATCCCCTCCAGAGTCTGGCAGGAACCAGGACTACCTCCTCACCTTTTAGCATAAAAGAAGCCTGAATTCTGACTCAGGGAAGATAGTTCATTGAGACACTAGTCCACCATCTTCTTGGTCTATTGGCTTTCCAAATAAAGTTGCTATTCCTTGCCCCAACAATTTGTCGCTTGATTTATTGGCCTGTCATGAGATGAGCAGGAGGTGCTTGGACTCAGTAACGTGACCTTGGACCTGACCTGGAGTCCTCTTTCATACATTCTGGACGATGGTAACTGCTTTGCTGGATCAGTGTGAGGAAGCAGTGTGTAAGGCAGAAAAAGTGCTTCCTACCCCGTAAGGAAACATGGGGAGTTTCTAAATAAAGCAGATTCCTGGCACCCCATCTCTGCCATCTTCCTAAATTGGGATTCTTTGGGGATGGAGCCTAGGAAACTGAATTTTAAATAAGCATTTCCAGTGACTGACTAGGGTGGTCCAAGGAGACTTAGGAAAGACTGAAAGGGGTGTGTGTGTGTGTGTGTGTGTGTGTGTGTGTGTGTGTGTGTGTGTGTGTGTTTGTGTTTGGAGTGGGGAAGACAGTACTTTCATATGTGGCCACAAAGTGGCAGCAGAGAGATGAGAAACTGGTGTCTCCGGTGAGTGCTCCGCCCCGCTGCCCCCGACCGGCTGAGAGTGGGCAGACATGGGGTGGGTTGCAGGAGAAGGTGGGCCCTGTACTGTGGCACCCTCTCCTTTGCCAGGTGGAGTTTGTTACTGCAGACTAACCCCCTGTGACCACCTGTCTCATTACCAGATTTTATGGACGCTCTGCTTTTGCCAAACTCTGACGGCAGAAACTGCATTAGCGTGACCTTGGCTGGGCTGTGGGTGGTGGTGAGTATGGGCGGCAAGCGATGTCACCTGCACAGGGCAGCTGACTCAAAGGACACCAGTGCATTACTGGAAAGCAGGGCCCTCCACACCCACTGCCAGGCTTGTGGTTCCAGGTGTTTCTTAAAAGACCTGTCCACCTGCATCAGGCCTGTTTCAGTCATGAGGGGATTGGGTCTGTGGCTGGGGAGCTGGCCGAAGTCCAGGCAAAGGCTGCTGGGATGGGGTGAGGGCAGGGAACTCAGGATGGGGCAGCTGCCTCTGGAAGAAGCCAGGATGTCCCTGGCTGCCGCTGTAGGGGTAGTAAGAGGATTAGGTGTCAGTCCCTAACCCAGCCCGGAACTAACACCCTCCTCCACTAACAGCCCCCTCCCCCACACTCACAGCACCCTGGCCTGCCCCCGTCGGAGCCTGCCCAACTCAGAATAACCCCGGGGACCAGACCGTGGGATGGCAGGGACACTGCTCAGCGCCCTGCTCCTCTTGCAGCTGCTCGGTATGGACCAGGGTCGGGGGAAGTGGTCGGACACACACACAGGATACTGACATAAAGGGACAGGACAAAGACAGACTGAGATGTAGAAGGAGACACGATATTTGGTCCCCAGGCACATCACTGGTTTGGGAGACAGTCACGGAAAAATACACAGCCTCAGAGACAGACATAAGCAGAGCCATGCATATTCCAGAGGCAGAGAGGAGAGGCTCCTTAGCCTCTCCGTTTCCAGTGAGCCCACTGCTTGGCCCCACCCCCAGGCAGAGGTAAAGGGAAGAACGAGGAGCTGCGTCTTTACCACCACCTCCTCGACAACTATGACCCAGGACGCCGACCAGTGCAGAAGCCTGAGGACACTGTCACCGTCACCCTCAAAGTCACTCTGACCAACCTCATCTCACTGGTAAGATACCCCCGTCACCCCAAGCGCCATCTCTGAGCCTAAAGTCCCACTTCTGGTCCCAACCGCTGAGCTCTATCCTAAAGCTGGCTTCCATCATCCTAATCTCCCATCTGCAGAATGAGAAAGAGGAAACCCTCACCACCAGCGTCTGGATTGGAATCGTGAGTGGAGTCTGGGGAACAGAGTGAGGTCTTGTCCAGGGGACCCTTTTCTCCCAAACTCCTCTTGGGCACCAAGGCACACGTCCTTCCGTCCCCCTCCCCTTCCCCCACCCTTAGGACTGGCATGATTACCGACTCAACTACAGCAAGGGCGATTTTGGGGGCATAGAAACCCTGCGGGTCCCCTCAGAACTCGTTTGGCTGCCAGAGATTGTGCTGGAAAACAAGTGAGGACGGGGCCAGACTGGAGGGAAGCCGAGGCCTGGGGGGCTGGGCTGGACCTGGTTGGGGCAGGGTGCTTGGAGGGAGAGGGGGCCACAGATCTGCGCAAACCCTTGGTTTCCCGGAGCCCACAGTATCGACGGCCAGTTCGGTGTGGCCTATGAAGCCAACGTGCTGGTCTCGGAGGGCGGCTACGTGAGCTGGCTGCCCCCGGCCATCTACCGAAGTATCTGCGCCGTGGAGGTCACCTACTTCCCTTTCGACTGGCAGAACTGCTCTCTTGTTTTCCGGTGGGAAGCGGCCCGGACCTTTGTGGAATTACGGGGGCAGGGGGTGGGGCCAGGTGTGTGTGTGGCGGGGGGACTTCTAATCCGGGGCGGGGCTTTGTGCTGGAGGTGGAGCTAGACATTCGAATGGGGTAAGGCCGCCCTAGCGGGTTAGAAGTAGGTGTAGAAACCCAGGTGTGGGGTCGAGGCCTGGGTTGCCGGGTGGAGCTTAATTCCCCTGCCAGATCCTTGCTTCTAGGGCGGGGCCTGAGGCTGAGGCCCGAGTCCCAGCCTCTATGGTGGGGGGTCCGGGCCCCGGCTCCGCAGCTCGCAGACGTACAATGCAGAAGAGGTGGAGCTCGTCTTTGCCTTGGACGACGACGGCGACACCATCAGCAACATAGATATCGACACTGAGGCCTATACTGGTGAGGCCCCCTCCTGCTCCAAAAAACTCGCTTCTCGACGGGTCCAGAGAGGGGACTTGCAGAGTGGGGCTGCCCCAAACCATCGATGCTGGGATTGACTTGGCAACCCTGCTTTAACTTGACCCTTTCCTGAAATCATTCTTGATCGTCGGTCTAGTCCAGCTTTCTCGCTTGTGGTAGTTCCCTAACCTCTCTGGGAATGCCCCTTTCTGACCAGCCCGAGCAATCCAGACCACCTGCCCCACCCACCCTTGTCCAGACGGTTTGCATCCTCTCCTCGCCTGGAGTTGCAGGCCCCCCGCGGTCAGATGAGGGGACGGAGAGAAGAGCAGCGCGCCCCACCTCTGAGAGCCAGCTGACCGCCCCTCCCGTCCCGCAGAGAACGGGGAGTGGGCCATCGACTTCTGCCCCGGGGTGATCCGCCGCCACGACGGTGGCTCTAATGATGGTCCAGGGGACACTGAAGTCATCTACACGCTCATCATTCGCCGGAAGCCGCTCTTCTACGTTATTAACATCATCGTGCCTTGCGTGCTCATCTCGGGCCTAGTACTGCTCGCCTATTTCCTGCCGGCACAGGGTATGGAGTCGCCCAGACCCCAAACCCGGGCTCCCTCCTGGGGGGCGGGGCCTGCTCTCACCAGGTACTCCCTCCAGCCGGCGGCCAGAAATGCACCGTCTCCATCAACGTCCTGCTCGCCCAGACCGTCTTCTTGTTCCTAATTGCCCAGAAAATCCCAGAGACATCTCTGAGCGTGCCGCTGCTGGGCAGGTGGGGGCAGAGTGGATCCCAGCGGTGCCTACGTGGGGCGTGGCTAGTGTGAAGGGCGGAGCCAGACGAGCATGGGGTGGAGCCAAGGGGCTCGTTGGGAGGGCCCAAACCTAATGACTCTGGGAGAAGCCTCAGCTGCCTCATCCCCGCCTGGGCTTTATTTAGATGCGGGGTGGGGCTGGGATGGTGGTGGCTTTTCCGGTCCCCCGTCCTCCGTAACGCTGCTGGACGCCACCTGGAGGTCTCCGGAGTATCTCTGTTGGGGGCGGGCCGGCTTAGTGCCCACCCAGCCCCGCCGCCCCTGGCCCCCACCTCTCCCCTCATCTTGAACTCACCGGTTCCCCGGGGGTGCCGAGGCCCAGCTGGCGTCGCCACTGTTGCAGGAATGAGGCGGATCCCTGCAGACCTCGTCCACACAGGCATAGCCGCGCCCCCTGGAGCAGAAGCCGGGCGCTCGCGCCTGCCGCAGACCCCGCTTGCCGAGCCCCCTGCCCCGCGGCCTGGGCTACCCGGGCCAGGGCTCTACCCGGATCCCCGGCGTCTAGTCGCCGCACCTCCTGCTGCACCCACAGGGCTGAGATCTGCAGCGGGGGTGCAGGAGTTGGCGGGGGTGCAGAGGTCCCTGCTCCTGCCGCTCGATCCCCCTTCCCCGCCCCTCCTCAGCAACCCCGGCACCCCATCTCTAACGAGGTGGTCCCGAAGTTCACTACGCTGGCCGCGGATTCTCTTAGCACCAGCCCCAGGGTGGGCTTCGGGGCAGGCGGCTTCTCCGGCTCTCGCGGCTCCAGGGACTTCGGCTCTCTGAACTGCTGCTCCAGATATTCATGGGCCGCGGCCACAAGTTCCCGGGGAGAGAGAAGTGGGGACTGGAGGGCCGCCTGGAAAAGCACAGGGACTGTGGGGTCATCGGGTCATAGGTCAGAGGTAATGGGGGGACGCTGGAAACCTTCCTAGAGCGTTTCAAGGTGCCACCCTTGGGGGTGGAGGGTGGGTATCGGCATAGGCGCACCTCCGTGGAGCTGTGGAAGTGGCAGACCCACAGCAGGGTTTCCAGGGAGCTGGGGGTCCCCTTCCTGGTTGCCGCCGGCGGTGCGAGGGGGGAGAAGGGCGGGGTGGACGCGTCTGGCCCCGCAGAGGAGCAGCACCTCAGGGGCGTGACTCCACCCCTTGCGGAGAGGTGCGTTTGTGAGGTTAGAGGACTAGTGGCCCCCTGTGGCTCAGGGGAAGTGGGGAGGCTGCGCCGTCACGAACTCCGGGTTCCTCAGGTACCTCATTTTCGTCATGGTGGTTGCCACGCTCATTGTCATGAATTGCGTCATCGTGCTCAACGTGTCTTGTCGGACGCCCACCACTCACGCCATGTCCCCGCGGCTGCGCCACGTAAGCGCCGGGTGGAGGGGGCTCCGGGCGGGAGGGAGGGCTTCGAGCTAACCTCCCGGCCGCACCCCCCCACCCCAGGTCTTACTGGAGCTGCTGCCCCAACTCCTGGGCTCGGGCGCACCTTCCGAGGTCTCCCGGGCCGCCTCGCCCCCAAGGCGGGCGTCGTCCTTGGGCCTACTGCTCCGCGCGGAGGAGCTTATACTGAAAAAGCCGCGGAGTGAGCTCATGTTTGAGGGGCAGAGGTACCGGCACAGGACCTGGACTGGTAAGCAGTGGTCCGAGTGGGCCAATGAGGGCACCTGCAGCGGGAGAGGCTCCTAATCACCCCCCACCCCCCGGGGTCGCTCCCACCAGCTGCCCTCTGCCAGAGCCTGGGCGCCGCCGCCCCCGAGATCCGCTGCTGTGTGGATGCCGTGAACTTCGTGGCCGAGAGCACGCGAGACCAGGAGGCCACCGGCGAGGTGGGGCAGGAGCTGGAGAGGCTGGGTGGGGAGCTGCTGGGGGCCTCCGCTCTTCCTGACTTGTGCACCAGGCTCCTGCTGCTTTTAGGGACTCAGCTTTGCCCGCCCCTTCCCCAGGAGGTGTCCGACTGGGTGCGCATGGGGAAGGCCCTCGACAACATCTGCTTCTGGGCCGCTCTGGTGCTCTTCCTTGTTGGCTCCAGCCTCATCTTCCTCGGGGCCTACTTCAATCAAGTGCCCGAACTGCCCTACCCGCCCTGTATGTAGCTGTGAGCCTGCAGCCACGGTGACGAACGTTCCCACCCATCTCCAGGAGGCAATCTGAAAAACAAGTTGCTCCCACTGCTTTATTACGATCCTTTCGCACTGTTAATGATAAATCTGTATTCAGCCTCGCAAGAGTCGTACGTGCGCACGTGTGGAGGTCTGGCCCCCGGGCAGACAGCAGCCGGAGTTGGCAGATGGTTCAGGAAGGCTCTTGCATGTCAACCCTCCAGAAGGCAAGAACCATCCTCAATTCATTCTTCCCGACCTCCCAGTTTTTCTTGGGTCCCGGCTCCATGTGACCCTCTAGCCCTGTGAGCCTCTAAGAGATCTTTATCCATTTGTTGCCAAACAGGAGCGACCCCGCCCCATGCAGGACTTGCATATAGAGAGGCTCAAGCCAGGCGCCTATCATGGCCCGGCCAGGCTGGAGTGGGTGAAAACCAAATGGCCCCTGTGCAGGGCCCCACAGGGTTAAGCCTGAGGATGCCCTCGCCCTCCCTCAGTTGTTTCCTCTAGGTTTTCTTGGCCCAGCAGTGCCCATCCACCCCCTCTCCACCAAGGCTCACTGACTGCAGATTCCACACCACCATGCCCCCTTCATCCCAGCAATGCTGGTGGGCCCTGGCTAGTACCTGGGATGCCGAGAGCAAACAGAATAACGTAAGGCCTGAAATGGTGGGAGCTGGTTGAATGGTCTTTATTAACAAACGGAGATCTCCAAGGCCACTACATTGGGGAGTGGTGGGGGCAGGGAGGGGCCGGGGCTACTTGCTGCTCACACTATATACAGATGCAAGCAAGGGGGTATGGAGGGTGAGAGCTCCCTGCTCCCTCCCTCCACCAGGGAAGGGCAGAGGCTACAAGAGACAGGGGTTGGAAAGGGGTAAATGTTTTGGCTGGCGGGGTCCCCCCTCCATTCCCTGGGGTTTGGGGGGAGGGGAATCATTAAAGTGCTTTCAGAAAATGAGGAAATGGTCCCTGCCCCTGGAGTGGCTGGTGACCCCCCTAAAACCTAGGGCCCAGTGACCCCCCCCAGGGTCTGGTACATTCAAGGGGGGAGCCGGCTCCCCTGACGTGCAAATAAAGGGGCCCAGGGCCCTGCCGAGTCAGCAGCAGTGGGGTATGGGGTCCAAGCCCCAAGCACTCTCCTCTTAAGTGGAGAAGGGGGGGTGGGGCTAGGCCCACTCAATTCCTGGTAAGGGGAAGCTGTGCCTCTCCCCAGAAGTTGGGACAGGCACAGTTTTGGGGAGAGAACATGTTGGGGAAGAGGATGGTCACGTGATCACAAAAGCATCAGGGGTCAGAGGTCACGTTCCCAGCAGGCTCCAGTGAATCAAACCAGTAAAAGCAAAGCCCAGGGAGGGAAAAGAAGGGCGGCCCGGGAAGTCTGGGTGTGGCGGGGGGAGGGCTGGTCCACGCGGGACAGCCCCGTCCAGGGCCCCATCACCAGTTCATGATGCAGTTACGGTTCAGGGTCATGAAGTAAACTTGGCTGCTGCCCCCGGAGCGGACTGAGGCAAAAAACACCTGGGTGGAGTAGGAACAGAAGTCACCAGGGATGCCGGAGGTGGGGGCGCGGGGAGCGTCTCAGTTAACCAGGAGCAGGGGAGAGAGAGACTGCAGAGTGGAGTCCCTCAGAGTGCCCCCCCCCCAGCCCCTCCGAAAGCCGGGGACACTCGGGGAAGTGGGCAGCAGGCCGACCTCCCGGATGAAGGAATCTGGAGAGTTCTCAGAGAGGGAAGACGAGGGAAGGGCAAGCTGTGACCACACAGTGCGCTCCCTGGAGGCCTCCTTCCAGGAAGACCCAGAACCACCCCTCCCCCAGCTCTGCCCAGGGGCCCAGGTCCTGGGGGCCCACCCAGTGCAGGAGCCCGGGCCCCTTGTCATTCCCACCTTGTCATTCCGCTCACACAGGAACTTGAGCCTCTGGGCTCGTTTGTGCATGAAGACCCCGTCTAGGTGGCCCGTCTCCACGGAGCGGATCTCAATGGCTTTCTCACCCCAGCCCATGATCTGGTTGGAGCAGATATAGGCTGGAGGGGGAAGGGAGTGGAGGGGCAGTGAGTGGGCTGCAGCCCAGCTCGGTCGGGGACACAGGCTTGGAGGGCGGGCACCTCACTCACCCACAGAGGTGGGCATCTCTCCCCACTGGAGCACCACGTCCTTAATGATCCGCCCATACGTGTTGACATAGACGCCCTCATCCTCATAGCACAGCAGCATCTCCATGCCATCCGTGTTGGGGAGGAAGATGATGGCGTGGGGCGTGATCTGGCTCTGGATCTGGGAGGAGAAGGTGGGCTGGAGGCCCCAAGTCTGGGGCACAGACTGGTGGCCCCAGTCTGTCCACAGCCCTGCCAAGCTTACGTGCACAGGGATGTAGATGTCATAGCTGTTCCCCGAGTCGACATCCACAGCATGGAAGCCGGCGCTGGAGCCATAGATGACCTTGAGCCTCTGTCCCTCCTCTACCGTCAGGTCCACCAGCAAAGGGCGGTGTGGGAGGTCAGCAAAGGACTGTGGAAGACAGAAGAGCTTAGGGGACGTGGGTGGAGGAGCCAGACCTTGAAACAGTGTTGGGGGCTGAGGCTGGGGTTACCTTGAAAGCCATGAATTTGTGGTAAGGTTTGGGGGCCCAAGCATACACCTCCACAGAGTTCTTCAGGGCAATGACCAGGAATTTGATGCGTTCATATTTCACTGGGGGCAGGAAAGAAGAGGGATGCAGGAACTTCCCTTCTTGGGCTGCAGCCCCTCCCACAGGTCTGTCTGTACCCCCAACTGTGTGCCCCCCACCTCTGGCTACAAGGCTTTCTTAGCCAAGGCCCCTGTTTCTTTCTATTCTCATAAACAAAGGTGCCCCGGCCACTGTGTCGTGACCTCCTCACCAACACGGTAGTGCCCGCAGCCCTCCATGTCCCCCACAGTGGTCCAGCCCTGCTTCTTCTCCACTTCTGGGTCATTGTGCAGGATCTTGTTCCGGAGCCAGGACAAATAATATACCCGCAGTTTGTTCCTTTTCCCTGAGGGACAGACACACACACCCCTCTCATCGGAGGTCCAGCTTCTGCCTCCCCGCCATCCTTTGGGTGCGAACCACGAGGGGTGAGAAAGTGCGGCCCCACCTTCCAGCTCCTGGACCAAGGCTGCCCTCCTCCCAGACTGAAGGTGGTGACGGAGGGCCCAGGGGCTGAGCCCTCCTCCCGGCCCTGCCCTCCACACACACCTGAGATGGTGATGAGCAAGTTGAGTCCCTCCAGCACATCCATTTGCTGGAAGCGTCGCCGCCCGATGAGTCCATACACCTTGCCCTGCCCACTTCGGTCCAGCAACATCAGCCCGTTCTCTGTGCCCACCAGCAGGTTGACCCCTGCAATAGGAGCCCTTGGGCAGATCAGAGGCAGAGCCAGGCCCTCGCCTGACCAGGAGCATGGGGGCACACCAGGCCCCTCCTTTCCTTCCCAGTCCTGGCTTACCCCAAAGGGCCGCACAGAGGATCTCGGAATTGAACCGCTTCTTGTACTTCCGAATCTCGGGGGTTTCGCTGTGGGCCCGGGTGTTGGTGGGGTTCACGTTGACCACAGAGCCTTTCCTCACGTCATACTGCAGCTGATCGAGCCGACTGCCCTCTCCACCCACCAGGGCTGCCAGAAGGATAAGAGGAACGGGCAGTAGGCTGCAGCCCTCTCACCCCGTCTCTCTTTACTCCACACCCCAGGATACTCAGAATGAAAGGGAAAGACTGGAGAACGGAGGAGGCACCTGGAGGAGTTTAAACAGGGCCAGAAGGACTCGCAAAGGCCTCGTTCTGTCATGCGAGTCCCTGAGCCACCATTGGGCATTTTTTCTCTTGGGTCAAGGGGGCCCCTTGGTGCCAGGGCAGGTTCAGGCCACAGGGGAGGCCGTGACCGCTTTGTGAAGCCCAGTCATCAGAGGCCCACCCATGGCCATCTCCAGATCTCTCATCTCACCTGTGATGGGGATGGTGTCCCCACTGCCTCCAGGCTGGTAGATCCCCAGGTCCACAAACATCGTGAACGAGCTCTTGCCAGGGGCCTTTACCAGCCCACGAGACTGGTACTGTGGGGTAGGGGCGGCCGTGAGGCAGACACACCAGACCCCAGCCCTTGCCCTCCCCCTCCCGTTGTAACCTGGCCAACCAGCTCCCCAGGGCTCCACCCTGCTGACCACAGCGCCCCCAGCACCCCTGGGTCTCCTGCCCACGGCCAGTGATCTCTTCTCGCCCTGTGGAGCCACATTCACTGACTTACATCACTGCCTCCATCCTTCAAGGGGGGGCTTTGACCTTTGCTGCTCTCGGTGGGCGAGTGGCTGGGTTGGACCACATCTGGCAGGTTTGTGTAACCGTTGCTATCAGCATGCAGCAGGCTTCGCTCCTCTTCAGGGGTCTAAAGGAACAGAGAGAAGGGGGCCAGTGCTGGGGCCAAGGAGGTGCACGGCAGGCTGGGGAAGAACGGGGGGGGGGCCCACTCACGCGCTGGACCACCATGGTGCCACCCCCATAGGGGGTCTGGGTCCCGGCTATCTCCTCCACGTCATGGACCACCATGGTGCTGACGCTGTCTGTGTCTCCATCGCTGCTGTGGGAGAGAGGAAGGTCAGGAGGCCCTCCAGGCCCTGCCTGCCACCCAAGTGCCACCCGAATGCCACAGGGAGCAGACGAGAGCCGGAGGGCTGGCGCCTTCAGTGTCTGTTGGAACACGACGCACTCAGCCCTCACCCAGCAGCCCTTGCCCCCTGCCCAGCACTCGGGGAGGGCTGGCCGCACAGAGGCACCTAAAGAGGCCCCCTGACTGACAGGACAGTGAGAGAGAGCTGGGGACACCAGCCCCCAGTCCTGTACTCCATTCTCTAGGGAAGGGGAGGAAGAACTGACCAGCAGTGATAGCCGGGGACCCTCCTCTGGGAAAAGGGAGCCACCTTCCCTCAAGCTGGCTGCAACTCCCCCGCCCCCAGGATGCCCCATACCGGCCCCCAGGGGTATCTCTGCTCCCCTCCGACGGTTCGCCGTTGCTCTCCTCCTCGTCGTCCTCGCTGCTCTCCACCTCCTCGCTGGACGACGAGTAGTCCATGGCCTTCTTGGGAGGCCGGGGGGCCTCGTCCAGGGTCCGCTCTTTCAGCAACACAAAATCCTGCAGGGGAGGAGCTGCGTGAGGGGAAAGGCGGTGGTACGAAGGAGGCCAGAGAAGGGCAGGGTAACAGGAGGGGCTCCCGCCGGCAGGCCCCTGCTCACTAACCTCACCAATGGCTCGCTTATAGCTCTGGGAGGGGCCGTGGGGGAAGAAGGGCAGCCAGGAAGAGGCAGGAGAGAGGTTAAGAAAGGTTAGTGACTGAGACGCGCCCCTGTTAGCCCACAGACCCTCCAGTCACAGATTAATGAAGGCCCTGACCCTGGAACCCAGCTCCTGGGGCTCAAGAGGCTCCACGTCGGCCCCAAAGCCCCAAACCGGGAGAAAGCAGGGCCGGAGGTGCCACCCGATGACTTACTGCGGGCCGGCCTGGCCGCGAGCGGTGGTCATCGGGCTTGGCTTTGCTCCCAGGGGAGAGCACGGGGGAGCTGTCCAGTTTGGAGGCTAGAGGTGGCGGGGTGGGGGAAGGGAGGTCACTGACACCTGCACAGGGGGTGGCCTCAAGCCCAGCCCGCTCCCCACCCCACCCCCATCCAGTCGGGAGCAGCCGAAGGCAGGGTCCACCCTGATGGAGGCTGCCCGTGAGGCCCGTGCACGTACCTCCCACCCGGTTCCGCTCCAGTGAGCCAGCCTGGGGGAGGTGCCCGTGAGAGGCGGGGAGGACGCTGTCCGAGCGCTCCCAGCCAGGGTCGCTCCTCCTGAGGTCAGGGTTACTGTGGGAGGGCAGAGGCAGGGTCAGGGAGACGGGGTGTCTCCGCCTGGGGAGGCTGAGCGGCACTGCAGAGGGAGCCATCACCAGGAGGAAGCAGGTGGCAGAAGTTGGGGGTGGGAGTGAGTAGTGGGGGGACAACTCCATTACCTACAAGCGTTGGGCGGGCCAGGGGGCTGAGCAGGGGGCCCTGGAGGCTTGGGGTTGCCCCGCTCTGCCCGCCTTTGCAGATAGATTTGCCAGGCGGAGTTGCTGCGAGGTCTGTGGAGGGAGCACAGGGGTGCCGGGGGCGGGGGCAGGGAGGGGGCTGAGGTGACTGGGTCGGGGCTTGCCCACCCCTAGGCGGGTAACCTGGCAAACTCCCCTCTGCCCCCCACGCCGCTCCCTGGGCTGCCGCCTGCCCGCACCCAGGGGTTACCTGGCACGGACAGCCTGGGCTGGCCGGGACCCTCCAGCCCCACTGGTGTTAAGGGCAGTGGCGATAGATGAGGTCCTCTGAGGCACCTGAGGAGAGAAGAAAGGAGTCAGTGCTCTGTGCTGGGCGCCTGGCGGACACTTGTCCTCACGGAGACGCTGGAAGGGGCCCTCCTCACCTTTACGGAGAAGCAGACAGGTCGGGGAAGCTAATGAATTTGTCTAAGGTCACGAAGCTGAGAAACAGCAGAGCTGGGATCTGACCCAGAAAGTCTGGCCGCTGGCGCTCCCCAGACACCCTGGGCACTCTTCCACTCCCATATGCACCACGGAATCACCGGGACACACTCGGGTGGCGGCCCGCCCACCAGACGTCAGGGTAACGCCTGCGGGACGCGCCGTGCTAGACGCCTCGCCCTTCTGTTCCCTTCCAACCCCGAACCCACGTCTACCTCGCCTGCCGCCCGGTCGCCCTCCGTTCCCCTCCCGTACTATTTCTCTGCCCTTTTGTGGCTCAGCAGGGCTGTCCTTACCTTGGGAGGGGCCTCATTATCAGGCCGGACCCAGGCTGGGGGGTTCGGGCTGGGGCCAGGCCCTTCGGAAGTGGGGTCTGAGTTCTGGCGGACGACGCCTCCTCGGGCACTAGGCGTGGCAGTGGGTGCGGGCACGGCGGGGTCGGGGTCGTGTGAGGCTGGGAAGGCAGCCAGGTTTCGGGTGGGCTGGTCCTGCAGGGACTGGGATCGGGGTACAGGCGCTGCATATGGCTTCAGTGGGACCCGGTGTGCCACCAGGCTCTGCGGGGAGAGACCAGGGAGGGTGGGCTGCCTGCTCTGTGGCACGTCCCCACCTGGCAGCTGGGGCTTGGGCTGGGAGGAAGGGGCAAATCAAGCCTCTGGCTTCCAATTATCCATTGAAAGAGGCTCCTAGAGCCCAAGAACAGGTAAGACACAGAAACAGATGTGTGCAGCCGCCTGTCTCTGCCCACGGATCCTGAGGTCTGTGGTCCCTGGCTAAGGGCGTGTGCGTGTGTGTACACGAGATGTAGCTGTGCTGCGTGAGGCCCCCTGCATCTGCGTGTTAAGACAGGAACAGGGAGAGACTCACCTTGTGTGGTCCCTCCTGGGGCTCCACCGGCCTCTGCATAGGAGGAGTTTGGGAAAGGGGTCCTGGGGGCCCAGGGGAGGCGTGGGGGACGGGGGGCTCAGGCCCTGTGCTGCCTGGCCTGGTCTTGGCCAAGGGAGAGTTCTGCTGCTTGTTCATCCTCGTTCTCTCTTCTACCTGTGATGCAAGAGGATGCCAAGCAAGACAACTTTTGTCCTGTGCTCAAAACCGAGGTCCAGACCTCTCCAGCCCTCCACCTGCGCTGCGTGCCCCTTTCCCCTTCCCAGCGCCCGGCTGTGCGGAAGGACCATGCTTGCAGCTATCAGGCCCCAGGCGGATGGAGTCTCAGGCGGCAAAGGAGGCGAGCAGTACCTCTCGGGCCCAGGCCGGTTTGTCGGCGGGGTTGATGCCCCGGCCGTAGTGGTACAGGGGCTTCCGGTCCCCGGGCAGGACCTGCTGCTGCTGCTGCTGCAGGGACTTGAGGTAGGCGTGCTCCTGCTGCAGCTGCCTCTGCAGGCGCTCCGACTGCCGCTGCTCCTCCAGCTGCTTCCTCTTGTATTCCTGGGCCCAAGGGTAGGGAGAGAGGGCTCAGCAGGGTGTGGCCCCGGAAGCTAGAGCACGCAGGCCCTTCCTTTTCTCCAACTGCCTAGAGAGGCGATGTCTTCCCTCGATGCTAGGGTGAATCCCTTCCCCTGAAGGGTTCCCATCCCATTCCAGCAGAGACACTGAATACGCATCTTCCCGGAGGAAGCTGGGGACCCCGTTACCAGCAGTAGGGCCTGTTCCTGGAGCAGCTGTTGCTGAAGGATCTCGAGCTGTCGCTGCTCCTCCTCTAGCCTGTGACGGATATACTCCTGGGGGGGCGGGGTGGGGGGCAAAGGGCAGGGAAAGAGGGAGAGGCAGAGGGGGGCGGCGGCGGCAGCGGAGGAGTGGGCGGACAGGGTCAGTGGGGTGAGGATGAGGAGGCGGTAGAGTAATAGAGAGGCCGGGTTGGGGGTGGGATGAGCCCCGCAGAGAGCAGGGAATGAGGAAGAAGCCGGGGTGCAGGCCCCACGAGGGAAGGTGCAGGGGGCAGGGGGCAGGGGTGGGGCAAAGAGATGGGAATGAAGGCACAGAGACAGGAGGAGGGCAGGGAGCCAGGGTGGGGGGTTGAAGGGTGGGAGAGAACAGAGAGAAAGAGTGAAGCTGGAAAAGATAGGAGGAATCTCGGGGTAGGGGGAGAAGGGGAAGGGGGCTGGGGAGCAGGGGAGGCAGGCAGCGGGAGCGGGGGTGGGGGTGGGGGTGGGGGTGTCCGGTGTGCGCTGGGGGCGTGCGCTGGGGGCGCTGTACCTGCTCCCGCTCGGCCTGCCGCCTCTCCTCCTCCCGCCGCAGGGCCTGCATGTCCTCGCGCCGCCGCTGCTGCTCCTTCTCCTGCAGCTTCCGCTGCTCCCGCTCCCGCCGCTGTTGCTGTGGGGGTAGAGCCGTGTGACCTTAAGGGCTGCACCAGACACGGGGACAGCACAGCCCCAGAAGGCGGACCCACCTTGGCCCACTTCTGGAAAGCGGATCCCTACTGGACAGTGCGGGCTGGTCTCCATCTCACTGGGGATGGAGGTGAGAGAGGGTGGCTTCAACTTGTTTCTACAAACCTACCTACCCTCACGTAAGCGCCCACGGGGGGCTTGGCTTGCGAGAAACTTCTAAGGTGGCTGTGGGCTTCAGGCTACAGCCGCTGAGAGGTTGACTACTGCCCTTGGGCGGGCCGAACTGCATAAAACTGTCTGCTATCCACTCCTCCACCAAACAAACAGAACCTAAAGTCAACAACAACCTCCCCGCCCCCCAGCCCCACTCCTGGCCTCTCAAATCTCGGCCCAAAAGCCCAAAGGGAGTGGGCCGTAGTGCTAGCCCTCAGCCACCAGAGGGCACCAGGGGCCCATGCACAGAGAAGCAACTTCGGGACCTGGCCGGCAACCTTAAGTGAATGTGACCTGGGCTGCATCACTACTAGCCCAGGTCACATTCACTTAATAACTTTCACAATCTTTCTGCTTAAAAAAAAAAAAAAAAAAAAAGAAAGGGAAGGGAAAGAAAAGAAAGAAAGCACAAGCCCTAAGGATCCAGCAGGCCTGCTTCAGGAAACACCTTGGTAGACACAATTTTTGGTTACTCTGCTACCTGAATACAGTATTTATTAAGAAGAATTTTTACTAGGTTTTCCTGCAAATCATTCTTTTGTTCAACAAAGATAGGAGCCCACTTTGGGGAGTAGTACATGGGCAATGTGGATGCTTCCATCTATCTCCTATTGCTTAGATAACTTTTAAATTAAGTTCAGCACTCCATGAACTTTGGAATCATGTAGTTGTTTCAACAAAAAACCCATCATTTAAGGCAAAATTTTAACCAATCTGTACACCTCTTCTTCCCCCACCATGACCCCTCCAAAATAAATACATTTAAGTATATATGCATACAGATACAAAGTATTTTTTAAGTTGGTGATTTAAAATACTGCCCCTATTTAAAAATGAGATTCTCAAAAATAAATAAATAAGATTCCCTATAAATTAAAATGAATTTCTCCCACCCACCTCCAATTAGTGCGATTGACAAGCCTGTACAAAGCAAATTTAAGCCCAAACAACCAAAAGTAAAAGGAGGGTCTTTAGAAGGATCTTCTTCATGTTCAAAGGGAGCAGCTGCTGGAGAGACCGATGCCCAGGGCACTGAAGTGTTAGTACACAGACCCCCAGCTCCCCGGGACTGAAGGTAAAGGAGCAGACAAACCCGGACCGGAGGTTTACGTGCAGAAACAAGGAGGGGGGACAGTGTGGCTATTCAGAAAAATCTCTGCTCTGAAGGGACGTGGATGGCACAACCACCCACGTAGGGCTGGCGGGTACGCCTAACAGAGGACAGAGCCCTCCTATACAAATCTGAGAGCAAGAGGCTGGGAAGGCCCCACTCACTCCCTCTTTTCCCCCCCGCTGTCCTAGGGGGACCAGGGGTAGGACCAGTAACCTGGTCAGGAGGCCCTTCCGGGAGGACCCCGCCCCCTCAACACCCTCCGCCCCTCAGGTGCCCCGCCCCCTCAACAACCTCCGCCCCTCAGGTGCCCCGCCCCCTCAACACCCTCCGCCCCTCGGGTGCCCCGCCCCCTCAACACCCTCCGCCCCTCGGGTGCCCCGCCCCCTCAACACCCTCCGCCCCTCAGGTGCCCCGCCCCCTCAACACCCTCCGCCCCTCAAGTGCCCGCCCCCTCAACACCCTCCGCCCCTCAAGTGCCCCGCCCCCTCAACGCCCACCTCCTCCACCCGCCGCCGCTCTTCCTTCTGCTCCTCTATGCGCCGCTGCCGCTGGTGCAGCAGGTGCTTGATGTGCGCCTCTGGGTCTCGCTGTTGCTGCTGCTGCAGCTGCTGCTGCTGCTTTAAAGCCTCAGAGTTGCTCTTGTTCTCCTGCTGGAGCCGGAGGAATTCCCGGCGGAGGGTCGACTCCCCCGGCACATTCATGATGGAGCTGGGTCAGGACCGCACACGGAAGATCGGGGTCAGAAGCCACCCTCATCCCTGGGAGCCCTAAATGGGCGCTTCACCCGACCAGGCCAGACGGTCTGCCTCTGGTCACTCCCGGGTGACCTGCCCTCCCTCTGCCCCCTTTCAGGCCCTGATTCCTTTAACATCCCAGCCTGCAGCCCTGAATCCCCCTCGCACACCTCTTGCTCATTCGTTCGTTCCATTCCATCTAGTACCCAGGGATTCCATCTTATGGGTCTACCTGTCTGTGCCCACCACCCCCAGACTGAGTCCCCAAGCCAAGGACCACTGTTGCCCCGCAGACGGTAAGCGATGGTCCCCAACCTCCGCCTGCCAAGCCCACCTTGGCTCTCCTTCCTCTCCATGGCTGTCGTCTTCCTCTTCGCTGCCACTGTACTCGTATTCTGTCTCCTCTGCAGGGGGGAGATCACTGCTGTTTCTTCACCCAGTGCCCCAGACCCCACCCTGGGCTAGGGAAACCTTAGATGGGGATAACCAATAAGGTCTGTCTGGATGGCCACGCTCCTGGGTCCCCACCCGCCTCCTTGGAGCAACGGGGTGATGCTGGGTCGCAGGTTTGGGCCTGGACGCAGATGCGGGATTAGACCCCACGGTGGGCAGGATGTGGTGGGAGGTGTACATGCACTCACACATGCACGTGCTCAGCATGAGCCCTCAAGTGGAAGGCAGACTTAAATCAGGCGGTGACAGAGGAAAAAGCCCTCTGGGGTTGGAAGTTTGGGAAAGGAGATCTCTTTGGACAGGGAGAGCTGGGGCTGGAAGGGGGCCTGAAGGGGAGCCAGGAGGAGCCAGGGCTGGTGAAGAGGAGCAGGGGCTGTGTGTGTCCCAGACCCGCCACCTCCCTCTGCCCACTGACCTTTCTCGCCTCGTTTCTTCCGGGATCGGTCAATGTGGTCCTTGAGCTGGATGCGGACCTGCCGCTCGGTGGGCTGGTCACGGATGAACGGGAACTTGAGCAGCTGCTCCGTCGGTGGGCGGCTCAGGTAAGTCTTGATGAGACACGTGTCAATGAAGTCGATGAACTTCTTAGACCTGGAAACGATGGTGGCTCACACTGGGAGGGCCCCCTCGGAAGGGGGGAATCCACCCTGACTTCCCTCCTGTCTCCCCTGTATCCCAACACCAGGCTCCTGGCTCCCCAGCTGCAGTGCCGCCCCCGCCCGCCCGCCCCCTCTTCTCTGGTGCAGACCCAAGCCTGGATGCAGGGGTGAGGTGGAGGCCTTGTCCGAGGGCCTCCTTCCTAGACGCCAACCCCGCAGAGACCTACCATTTCTTGGACTTGAGCCTGGGTGGCGGGTTCCGGGGGATGAGGAAGAGGGCTCGCATGGGGTGCATGTCACACAGAGCTGGCGCACGGAAGAGACGCAATCAGCCCCTCCCGCCCGGCCAAGAGCCTGCAGTCCTTCTTGCCACAGGCCTCCCGCGACCCACCTCCTCCCTATAGCTCTTTCTGGGCCCTCCCTTCTCTCCCAGCCTCTGCACTTACGGGGGGCTCCCTCTGCCATCTCGATGGCTGTGATTCCTAAAGACCAAATGTCACTCTGTGGAGGCAAGAGAAGAGGGACAGGTGAACGTTCCCGACCACTCTTCCTGGTCCACGCCCTTCCTGAGGCCCCTGTGCTCCAACCTGCGCTGTCCTCCAACTCCCCCAACCTTCCCATCTGTACTTTCCTGACCACAAAACGTTCCTCAACCTCTCACTGCTAACATGACCCTAGGTCGTCATTCTGCTCCCCAACCTGCTCAAGCTCCCCCTATTTTTCAATCCACCCACTGCCCCCACACCTCCTTCCTGCCCTTGGCTGCCTCCACGCGCCTACTCTCTGCTCCGTACCCTGTAATCGTAGGTGGCATCAGGGTTCTCATCGCAAGCAATGACCTCGGGGGCCATCCAGTAGGGGGTCCCGATGAAAGTGTTCCGCCTGCCCACAGTGCGGTCCAGCTGCGCGCTCACCCCGAAATCCACTGGGAGGACAGAAGGAGAGGCTGTGATGGAGCACCACGTCTGCTCCCTCGTCTGTGCTGGCGTCCGCGAGTCCTACCTGGCCACTCCCGGCCATCTCTTCACCCCATCAACATCCCAAAGACCCTGACTTAGTCTTCCTGCGTCTGGGGGAAAAACCAAGGTGAAAGGACCAAGGGACAGCATTCCAGGCGGAAGGAGCCAAACAATCCCATCTCCCCAGAGGGGCCTGCACAGCACCTGGGACCTAACAGGGAGCAGGAAAAACAAGTTCTCGGGTGATTTTCAGCAGAAGGAGAGGAGCAAACCTCCCAGCCCATGGGTAGTTGGACTTGAGCCACCGGAGGGAAGGAATAATGGGGCCCATTCCGTGCTGGAGGTCAGAGGGCGTCGGCATACCTAGCTTGACCTCGGCGTTCTCTGTCAGCAGCACATTCTGCCCCTTGATGTCTCGGTGGATCACCTTGTGGGCGTGGAGATGGGCCAGACCCTGGGGCAGTAGAGGGGGAAGAAGCCTTGGTGTTAGAGGACAAGGATGTGAGCCGAGGGGAGGGGGAGGCATCAGTCTGGGCTGGGCTGGGCTGAGGGAGCTGCCCCTCTCCACCCAGGGGCCCAAGTACAGGATGAACTTTGCGGGGAGCTTCCTCAGAGTGGTGGCCCTGGGGAATCCAGCTGCCGGGTTGCAGGTGGAGAAGGGGCGGTGCTGGGAAACAGGGGCCCATTTCCTTTGAGTGTTCTCCAAGGTTGGCCCTCAGCCTCCACCCGCACCGGCATCAGGCCCTCTGCCCCTCCAAGAGGGCACAGTTCCATCTCCTTCCCCGTGTGTGCAGGGAGGGTCCACGTCCAGGGAGACGCTCCACAGGGGCTGGCCCAGGAGGAGGAGGCGGGGAGGGCCCTGGCACTCACCCGGAGAATCTCCCTGCAGATGTAGGCGATACAGTCCTCCTTCAGGGCGTTCCCTTTCGTGTTCTTCACCAGGTCTGTCACAGAACCAGCACCACAGAACTCCATCACCAGCTATGGTCCCAGGGAGGCACCGGAAGGAAAAGCATCTGTCAGGCAAGGCCTCCTTCCCCTGCCAGGCCCCTGGAGGAGGACTGGAGTCCTTGGGGCCAGAACTGGTATGAGCTGGAGAGCAGGGGCCGTGAGACCCCTCATAAAGGCTACAGAACTTGCTGAGATTAGGGAAGAAAGGGGAAGGGGACACATCTGGGAAAGACAAGGTAGGTGGGCTGAGGGAGATGGTCTGGGTCCTGAGTAGTAGCCCAAGGAATCCCTAAAATTGTAGACAAAATGATGTGGGTTTGTGCATTTTCCTTGGGGAAGGGTCCGAAGCTTTCATCAGATCCTCCTGGGATCCATAAACCCCAAACGGTTAAGAACCACTCCTCTGGAGCAGGGGTCGGCAGTCTATGGCCAGGAAGCTAAGCGTGGTTTTTACATTTTTAAATGGTTGGAATAAAAAAAAAAATCAAAGAAAGGGGACTTCCCTGGTGGTCCAGTGGTTAACATTCCATGCTTCTACTGCAGGAGGCGTGAGTCTGATCCCTGGTCAGGGAACTAAGATCCCACATGCCATGGCCAAAAAAATTTTTTTAATTTTTAAAAATATCAAAGGAAGAATCAGATGAAATTCAAACCTTAGTGTCTTACATAAAGATCTCTGGGAATCCAGTGACACTCCTATTCCCATGCATGCATTATCTATGGCTGAGGTGAACAGTTGTGGGAAACTTTATGACCCACAGAGCCCCAGATATTTACTAGCTGGCCCTTCACAGAAAAAGTTGGCCAATCCCCGACCAAGAGAGAAGAAAGACGCTAAGAGTCAGAAGTCCCCAGGTCTGCTAGAGACAAAACAGTGCATGGGGCTACCAAAGAACTGCAGGAGGGAACCTGGGAGACTTCGGCAGAAACTCCGCAAACAGGCAGGGCCGAGGCAGGGAGATGAGAAGAGCTCCCGGCTGGTCTCCTCTAGGGACCCAGAGGCAGCGGCCAAAAAGTCCCAGGGGATCAGTATGCCTGTCCAAATGTTTTCACTGTATATTTTCTAAAAGCCGCATCTAATGCAAAAAAAAAAATGTTGGCTGGGATACATACATTTGTGTGCACACTAGAGGTAATTTGCATACGGCCCGCATCTGGGGCCTCCAACTCCCACAGCAGAGCACAGGGGGAGGAGGGGAGGATGGTGTCCATCAGGTCCACAGCGGGGCACCTGGTCACTAGCGCTCAGCTTCTAGCCCTCAATGATCACCCACTACACACTACCTGACGTGTTACTCACCTTTCTGTGTGTGTGTGTGTGTCTGTCTCCCCAAAAAAAAGACTAAGTGCCTTGGAGGCAGGGACCACGACTCATGACTATCTGTGCAGGGTACATAGAGGGTGCTCAATAAGTACTTGTCTGGCAACTGCTGGGAGGGGGGACCTGGCATGAGCTCCAGCCCCCCAGCCATGGCTGTGCTCCCTTCTGCCCTCTCCTCTGTGCTGGGCTGAGCACCAGAAAGGGTGAGGCTGGGGAATCAGCTGGCACCAGTGCCCAGGCTAGGGAGGGCGACAACTCTTAGGAATGTTCTTGGCCAGGAGAGAATTTGGGGGAGGCCCAAAAGAGCTACAGCAAGCTGTGGCTGAGTAATCGTCCACAAAGTCTTGTGCACTGCCAGGAGGGGTTCGGGTCTTGCCAACACCCACAAATATTTTGATGTGTTGCTTTCCCAGGAGCTGTGCACAAAGGCGGGAGAATGGACGGACTAACTGGGGGAGGGGCAGGTGGGCAGGCCAGGGACGCGTCTCACCCAGAGCTGGTCGTCGTTCCCAGGGGGGCTCTTCTTGATGAAGGCCCCGTAGTAGGTGGCGATGTTGCGGTGGTGAGAGTATTTTTTCAACATGTTGATCTCCTGCTTGATCTCTTCCTCCTCATCCTAGGTGAATCCGGGGAGGTGAGCCCTGAGAGTCCCTCCCAGCCCCCTTCTCAATGCTCTGACCCTCCCTCTGCCCCACACAGCTCCCTACCTCCGTGACATCCATGACCTTGATGGCAGCCAGCTGCCCGGTCTTGACATGCCGACCCTGCAGGACAGAGAGCCAGGCATGGAGGGATCAGGGTCTATGCTCAGGAAGGGCTTAATATGGGAGAGGCGACAACTTTTGGCTGTCTTCTGTCTTACAAAGTGCCCCTCACGGTGGCTAGACACCTCAGTTTATGGGTTGGTCATAGACAGAGGGCTACAGGAAAACCACCGAGGCTGGATTCCAAGTGCTACGCTGGATAAAGATGCAGGGTCTCCTCCCCTGAAATGCTCAAGAGGGATGAGTGAGAGACCCTTGTGCTCTGCTCCAGGCACTCTGGCTTAGACGTCCCAGTTTGAAAGTTAGAATGGGGAGTAAAAGATACCTCTCCATCCTCAGACGGAGCTGGAGGGAGCTGGGGGACGAGGCTGGGAGGGCTTTGCCTCTCCAGCATCTTCTATGCAAGACAAACTGCCTGGGTGCTTTCCTGATCCATCCCCTCTGGTCAGGAGGCCTTTCCCAGAATCACCACCCCCACAAGGCTTTTTATTATTGTCCACAGGAAAGAATAGAGCTGAGATTTTAGGGAACTCGGAGAAACACAGAAGGGCTGACTGACATGTCAATGCCATCACCAGTGCTAATGGGAAGAGACTTCTTCTAGAGTGTGTCCCTGCCATCCCCCCCGCCGCCCCCCATCCTTCCGAAATTCCTAGCAGGAGCCATCTCAGGCTTGGGTATGAAAGTCCAAGGCTTCCTGGGAAAGAGTGGGGTGGGGGTATTGCCAGCCATGGATTATTTTTATCCTCAGCAGTCTTTCACGACCCCAAGCCCAGAGAAGCAGTAGAACACAGAGCTGCTATTTCCATGGCAACAACTAGGCAAGAGACAGGGGGATGGGGGGGCACCTGCTTCCCAAAGCTTACAGGGAAGAAGGGTAAGAGACAGGCAGGTGGTCCCAGTGACCCAGGAAACGCAGGCCCCTGAGACGCAGAGGAGACTCGTGAAAAGACCGAGCATTGTATCTGGAGACAAGGCAGCCAGGTACGTGCTCTGGGGCAGCACCTGCCCTGAACATCTCTCTGCTGCAACTGCCTCCCCCAGTCAAGTGTGACCAGTGGTCAGACCACGTGAAAGGGCTGGGCTGGCCAGGCTAAAAGCCACAATCAGTGGTCAAGGAAATGCCACTTCTGTGGGGGGAGAGGCGGCCTCAAAAGCAGAGGGCCTGAGCTCGGGCTCCAGCCCCGCAGCAGGCCACTCAGGGGAGCTCAAGAAAGCTGTTTCCCCTCTGCAGGTTACCCACTAGGTCCCACCAACCCAGGAGAAGCCAAAACTGCACCTCTGAGCGACACACACGTCCCCAGACCCCTCCCCCCGCTCCGTGTCCCTGTCCATACCCCACCCAGCTCCAGACTTCCTGCCACACCCAGGACTAGTTCTAAACTCAGACAGAGCCCAGCCAAAACACCCCACTTCTTGCTGCTTCCTTCCCTCGTGACGTTTATCCCTCTCCTCTCCCTCCCTCCCTGGCCTTCCCCCGCCCTTTGCCAGGGCCCCCCGCCCCCCTCAAATCTCCAAGCTGGGGCCCACTCCAGAGGAGGCCCATGGGGGTGGGCCCCGCTGCTGCACACAGAGCCTCACCTTGTACACCTGCCCGTAGGTTCCATTGCCGACCACCTCCACCAGCTCAAAGATTCCAGCAGGGTCCTGGGGGGGGAGGGGAGGGAGGAAGAGTAAGGCGCCAGCACCTCAGAACAGGGCCATGTAGCGAGAAACACGGAAGAGCTATTCAACCCGGAGACGAGGGTGAACACGACTACGTGGGGCTGCAGGGGGGCCTGGCGGCCAGGTGCCCTCTTCCTGGGCTGGGCCAGAGTTCATGTTCTAGGGGAAAAGTCAGAAGGAGGGGAGAGAAAACGGAAGTCAGAGCCCCTCTGGCTATCCAGACATGCTGCTGCTTCCACACTCGGTGACAAACTGAGAGCCTGTGGCCTTGTCTGCACCACAGGGATACCTGAGTACCCACCTCTGGGCTGGGGTCAACTTCAAACGAGGCGATGCCCATAAAATGCTTAAGACGGTGCCTGGCACAAGCTATTTCATTTTAGTTTTTATTATTTAGTTAGTTAGTTAGTTTTGGCTGCGTTGGGTCTTCCTTGCTGCACGTGGGCTTTCTCTAGTGCGGTGAGCAGAGGCTACTCTTCCTTGTGGTGCACGGGCTTCTCAGTGTTGTGGCTTCTCTTGTTGTGGAGTACAGGCTCTAGGCACCCGGGCTCAGCAGTTGTGGCTTGTGGGCTCTAGAGCGCAGGCTCAGTAGTTGTGGCGCACGGGCTTAGTTGCTCCGCGGCATGTGGGATCTTCCCGGACCAGGGCTCGAACCCGTGTCCCCTGCATTGGCAGGTGGATTCTTAACCACTGCGCCACCAGGGAGGACCCTCTGCTTCTTAATAGCAGCACAATCTTCACCAAAGTCCACCTCTGCAGCCTCTTCTTCTCCCTCCCTTCCTTCTCCACCTCACACTCACCCTGTCCTTTCTCCCTTCAAGATGCCCGTTTGTCTCCTCCTCTCCACTCCTGAAGGTGCCACCCCAGACCCATCCCTTCACTCCTCCTCTCCGGAGCGCCCGCCTCACCATCCTGCCTTCTGCTGCTGCTGCCAGAACCAGCACTTTCCTGATCTTACTCCTCTGCCCAGAACGGGCATGGCCCCCCGCTGCTCACGGAAGGGAATCCCAGCACCTAAGCCGGGTATTTGAAGTTGCCCCATCATTAACCAACCGATAAATATTGCCTGAGTGTCTATATCGGCCCTGCACTGGGCTGGGCCCTAATCAGGGGAGACTTGTCAGGTGACTTTACCTTCTTTCATTTACCCACTAAATATTTATTGTGCCCTGACTGCATCACAAGTCCTCAATTAGGCACAATGGGGGTCTCAATGGTATATGAGAACCATGGATGGTCCCTCAAGGGCCTTATGATTTTACAGACAGGCCAAGCACCCCAACATGGACATGTTGCGGTTTATGATTACACGCCATGAGAGAAATCGACGGCACTCAAGTCTGGAGTAGAGGCAAGAGCGCTGGAGAGTGACTTTCTAGCGGGAACGGAGCTGTGTGTCTCCGAGCAAGGATTTAACTGTCTGGGGCCTCATCTTCCTCACACAACTGAGAGGAAGCTGGACTGGATAAGAAGTCTGCTCTACAGTTTCTGGGGACAGAATTAAATTCAGAGTGGGAAATCTCAGGCAGGCTCCCTGGAAGAGGTGGTATCTGAGTGGTGACAAGAACTGAAGAGTGGGGAAGGCCAGGCCCTGCTAAGGGACAGTAGTTTGGGTTTGGATGTTGAGTGTGAGATGTTAGGGGATGCACAGAAGTAAATGTCTAACAGGCAGCTAGAAACAAGGGTCTGGAGATAAAGATTTAGAGGACGTTCGTGAGTGTGAGACATGGTATCCAGGGTGAGTGCACAGGGAAAGAGGACTAGAAGGGCCAAGGCCAGCCTCTGAGGAAGGGCCACGTGCTGCACATTGGCGAACAGAACAGACACCGGAGGGGAGGCGGTCAAAGAGGACTGAGAGAAGTGCCACTGGCCTTAGCACTGGGGGAGCCACTGGGCATCCCTGTGGAAACTGCAGCTGTGAGAGCAGAAGGCAGACAGCGGGGGCTGGGGAGGCAGGGTGATGAGGAAGTGAAGGCTCTGGGTGCAGCACCCTCTCTGGAGAAGTCTTACTTTGAGAGGAAGGGGGAAAAGCAGAGGAGGCAGCAGGTCAGACACCAGGGTTTGCAAAATAGGGAAGATCTCTCACGCTTATGGAAGGGAAGAAGCCAAAAGGAGGAGACTGATGATGCCTGACGAACTGATTTTTTAAATGATGTACACGTGTGCATATGTATGTGTTAGTATGTAAACTGTATCTTCCACTGGATTACAGCAATGATGAAATACAACAGTGCCTATTTCTCCCTGACGCACATACCCAAGGATTCAGAATGCCCAGAAATGAGTAATACCACAGTTCAAATACGATTTATGCCATTGATCTGGCTTTAAATGTGGGCCCTTCCAATATCTGCCTGTCCTTGTGCCTGGCCACCCTCTTCGATGATGATCTAGAAGAGGCACCCCCAGAGGGAGGTGCTCTGCTCCTGGGAAGCCACCAGGCGGTCCTGGTCGCCTCTGCACACAGGCACAGCTCTGTAGCGATGTCACTGTGGGCCTTCTCCAGCTCTTTCCCTTGGCGCTCAGACTCTGTTCTCAGGACCCTGCTTCCTGTCCAGCCAGCTGCTGGGAGGTGGAAAGGGATGGGGACAAGGGTGCGGGTAACTAACGAAGGAGGGAGAGAGAAGGACAGGAAGAGAGGAGACGTGAAGGGACACTGGTCCCTGCCTGAGATTCCCACTCTGAATTTAATTCTGTCCCCTGAAACTGCAGAGCAGACTTTTTATCCAGTCCAGCTTCCTCTCAGTTGTGTGAGGAAAATGAGGCCCCAGACAGTTAAGGACAGGAAGAGATGAGACGTGAAGGGACACTGGTCTGTTGAGGTCAAAGAGGAAGGAAGATGGGGGAACTCCGTGAAGACCCAATGACCTTGACTTAAATGATTATGTCGGAGGGAAGATCTTCTGCTAAGTAGGAGTGTGGGACTTGAGGAATGAGGTGGAAAAGCTTGGAACAGATGCTACACAGGGCCCTTTAGGATATCTAAGAATCCTAGGATCCTACTCCAGAGATTCTGAGTTAGCACCGTAGGTCTGGCGTGAGAAGCAGGAATTTGTATGTTTAACAGATCCCCTGGGTGATTCCAAGGCAGAGGGTCAATGGACCCATTCAGAGAGACCGAGCTGCTTTAGGGAGTTAATAACAGGTGAATGGAAGGTACAGGACTGTCGGTGAGCAGCAGAGATCTGAGTGGAGTCACAGTGCTGGAGTGCTACAGCTCTCCTACAACAGCTCTGTGGCAGCTCCGTCTGCACTGACTCAACTCATGCCCCTTTTTCCCCTATGTTCATGTGGCCGACCCTCCCTAAAAATGACCTCTCCTGTCAGCCAAGCCAAATCCCAAGGTCTTTGTTTGTTTTTTGGTTTTTTTTTCAAGAAATCTTCTCTAGCCACTCTAGCCCACCACAAGCTATCCAACCCATGAATTTCAACCTCAATTTCACATATTAATCCCATCCATTAGACTGATCAACGAGTTCAGCAAGGTTGCAGGATGCGAGAACAACATATGAAAACCAATTCTATATCTATATACTACAATGAATGAACTTCCAAAAAGGAAATTAAGAAAACAATTCCAGTTATTTACAATAGCGTCAGAAAGAATAAATCGAACCAAAGAAGTATGAAACATGTACACTGAAAACTATAAAACACTGTTCAAAGAAATTAAAGAAGCCCTAAGTAAATGGAAAGCTATCCCGTATTTATGGATCAGAAGACTTAGTACTGTTAAGACCTACACATTCAGGGCACTTCTATCAAAATCCCAGCTGTTTTTTTTTTTTTTTTCGCAGAAATTGACAAGCTTATCCTAAAAATCATATGGAAACGCAAGGGATCCAAAAGAGACAAGAAATCTTGAAAAGGAAGAATGAAGTTAAAGGACTCACACTTCTCAACTTAAAAACTTACTATAAAGCTACAGAAATCGGCCTTCCCTGGTGGAACAGTGGATAAGACTCCAAGGTCCCAATGCAGCCCTGGGTTCGATCCCTGGTCAGGGAACTAGATCCCACATGTATGCTGCAACTAAGAATTTGCATGCCACAACTAAGGAACCCGCCTGCCGCAACTAAGACCTGGAGCAACCAGATAAATAAATAAATATTAAAAAAGAAAGATATCTTTGGGCTTCCCTGGTGGCGCAGTGGT
The DNA here is from genome assembly GCF_963924675.1 of Phocoena phocoena. Lineage (NCBI taxonomy): Eukaryota > Metazoa > Chordata > Mammalia > Artiodactyla > Phocoenidae > Phocoena > Phocoena phocoena. The sequence goes on from NC_089237.1 coordinate 50,376,322, forward strand.
TGAGAGTCCGCCTGCTAATGCAGGCGACACGGGTTCGTGCCCCGGTCCGGGAAGATCCCACATGCCGTGGAGCGGCTGGGCCTGTGAGCCATGGCCGCTGAGCCTGTGCTCCACAACGGGAGAGGCCACAACAGTGAGAGGCCCGCGTACCGTAAAAAAAAAAAAAAAAAAAAAAAAAAAAAGCTACAGAAATCAAGACAACATAAAAAAAAAAAGAGAGACAGTGATACTGGCATAATGACAGACATATAGATCAATGGACTGGAATTGAGAATCCAAAAATAAACTCTTAAATTTGTGGTCAATTGACTTTCAACAAGAGTACCAAGACCGGGACTTCCCTAGTGGCGCACTGGTTAAGGATCCGCCTGCCAGTGCAGGGGACACGGGTTTGAGTCCTGGTCCAGGAAGATCCCACATGCCGCAAAGCAGCTAAGCCCGTGCGCCACAACTACTGAGCCTGCGCTCTAGAGCCCACGAGCCTCAACTACTGAGCCCGTGTGCCTAGAGCCCATGCTCCACAACAAGAGAAGCCACCGCAATGAGAAGCCTTTGCACTGCAACGAAGAGTAGCCCATGCCTGCCGCAACTAGAGAAAGCCCGCACACAGCAACGAAGACCCAACGCAACCAAAAATAAATAAATTTATTAAACAAACAAAAAAAAGAGTACCAAGACCATTCAATAGTCTTTTCAACAAATGGTGCTGGGACAACTGGATATCCATATTTAAAAGAATGAATTTGGACCCGTATCTCATACCATACACAAAAAATTAACCCAAAATGGATCACCTAAAAAGGTAAGAGCTAAAACAACAAAAAAGTCAAAAGAAAACACAGGAGTAAATCTTCGTAATCTTGGATCAGGGAATGGTTTCTTACATATGACACCAAAAGCACAAGTAACAACAACAAAAAAAAGGTGAATTGGACTTCATCAAAATCTAAAACCTTTGTGTTTCAAAGAATAGCATCAAGAAAGTGAAAAGACAACCCACAGAATAGGAGAAAACATTTGCAAATCATGTATCAGCGATAAGGGACTTGTGTCTAGATAAAAGTCATATCTGATAAGGGACTTATATCCAGAATACTAAAAGAAACTCAAGAATAAAATAACTCAACAATAAAAAAGAGAAATAACCCAACTTAAAAATGGGCAAAGGATCTGAATAGACATTTCTCCAAGAAGATATACAGTGGCCAATAAGCACATGAAAAGATGTTCTACGTGAGTCACTGAGGAAATGGGAACCAAAACCACAAGACACCACTTCACACCCACAAAGGTAGCTATAATCAAAATGATGGATAATAACAAGCACTGACGAGGATCTGGAGAACTTGGAACCCTCATACATTGCTGGTGGGAATGTAAAATTGTGTAGTTACTTTGTAAAACAGTTTAGCAGTTCCTCAAGATGTAAAACAGAGCGTTATCACATGACCCAGCAATGCTACTCCTAGGTAGATACCCAAGATAATTGAAAACATATGACCACACCAAAATCTGCACATAATATGTTCACAGCAGCTTTATTCATAACAGCCCAAAAGTAGAAACAATCCAATGTCCATCAGCTGATGAATGGATGTGATGTATCCACTTATGGATATTCCAGTAACATGATATTCCAATAATGGAATATTATTAGGCAATAAAAAGGTATGAAATAATGATACCTGCTATGGTATGGCATGGATGAACCTTGAAAACATTATGCTAAATGAAAGGAGACAGTTAAAAAAAAAACAACCCACATATTGTAAGGCTCCATTTATGTGAAATGTCTATAATAGGCAAATCCATAGAGTCAGAAAGTAGATTGATTAGTGGTTTCCAGGGGCTAGGAGGAGGGAGGAATTGTAGTGACTGCTAATGGGCACTGGGTTTTATTTGGGGCTGAAATGAAATGAAAATGTTCTGAAATTAGATAGTGGTGATAGCAAGTCTGTGAATACACTAAAAACCACTTTAAAATACTTTAAAAGGGTGAATTTTGTGCTATGTGAATTATATATCCACAGCGCTGTTATTAAAAATAATAATCCCAAAGCCCCTCTCATAACGCTCAATAAATTATTGTTGATTAGTGACAATTTCCATTCTAAGAAAGCTACCCTACTAACATGAAAGGGAGCCCCGCAAAGTGCTTCTGGTCTAATAACACATGTGAAAAAGTCCTGAGACAAACACAGACAATGATAAAATATAACCATGTATATGATATAGAATTAGGCAACCTGGTTTCTATTCTTGGCTTTGCTGCTAACAGGCTGTGTGTCTGGGGGCAAGTCACTTAACCTCTCTGGGTTCCCTTTCAACAAGAAAACTTTCCAGTTCTAACTCTATGATTCTAAATGCTCAAGTCCACACTCCACAAAGCTGCCAACCGGATGACTATGTATTACTTCCTTACTGTGTGCCAGGAGTTGTGTTAGGCTCTGGAATACAGCAATGAGTGAAATGGGGCAGTCCCTGCCGTAAGGGTGTTTCCCTTCTGGTGGGGGAGGCAGACACTAAAAAAGTCTACAATCCTTTAATTATAACTGTGGTACCGCTCATGTGCCACGGAGAAGCACAGGGTGCTAAGAGAACAAACTTGACCAAGTCTGGGGAATCAGGGGAAGTCTCTACTAAGGACGACATATTTAAGCTGGGGTCTAAAAGCCTTCCCAGGACCCTCTGAGCAATGAATGCTATTACCTGTCCCATCCCTGTGGCCCTTATCTTGACTACCTCATGAGATCTCCCACATTTTCTGTCTCACAGATGTCTTTCATTGCCCACCCTCCCCATATCCCTCTAATAATTAAACAGCTAACACTTTTTGAGCATTTTCTTTGGTCCTGGTACTGCTGAGCACTTTAGAAGTATAATCTCATAGCAAACTCTAACATAGGTGCTATTGGCATATTTATTTCACAGGGAAGGAAGTTTAGAGCAATTAAATGACGTGCCCAGGATTACACACAACCAGGAAGTGATGGAGCCAAGGTCTGACCTCAAAATTTGACTCCCAGGCCTGCTTTGCCCTGATCAAAGCTCCTGTTGCCTAAGGGACCATGTTTTCAATCATTTGATCCCTTTCTTGCCCTAGTCATAGCTCATGAGTCCAAGAGATGGGCTCCTGGTCCAAAGGTAGCCAGTCCAAGACCAAGAGAAGAGACGAACGAGGGCAAATTTCCCTCTCAGCCATTCCAACTAAAACCCAGAGGGAAGATGCCAGATAGGTACCCGGAGAGTCAGGGCTGCAGAGACCATTCTTATCTCAGTAAAGGAAATCAGAGGCTGTTTGTGAGCAGAATGGAGGGAGAGGGAAGTGACGGGGAGACTGACTGGTTCTCCCCGTGCCCTGGTGCTACGACGACCCAGCTCCACCCTACATTTCCATCTCCAAGGAACTGGCCATGCATGCTGCATGCAGTTCATGTGCTCGGACTGCGGTGAGATTCTGGACCTTGAGGTAAATAAAAATCAGCAGTGATAGCCAGTGCTGTTCTAAGAGCTTTACACATACCACTGAATTTAACCCCACAGAACTCCACGACATTGATACTATTATGATTCTCATTTTACACATGAGTGAACTGAGGCTCAGCGAATGTAAGTAACTTTCCCAACAGCTAATTAAGTGGCAGAGCCAGGATGTGAATGCGTGTAGCCTGGCTCCAGAGTCTCTGCTCTAACTATCCCTTTTTTCAACCTCACTCAAGCAGGTTCCCTGCGACCGAACAAGCCCGATCACACCATCACCATTTAGCTTTTCTCATGATTATGTCTCATCTCCCCAAGTAGAAGAGAAGCTCCTCCAGGGCAGGAACCACGCTCAGGTGATACCTGGGTACCATCTGGTACGAGAGCTCTGCAGACTTGTGCTGATATGGGTGCCCAGATGTTTTATCATATTACCCGGGCAGCTTGGAACCTGTATCATACGCAAAATCACTTTTGTTGCATTGTGAGCACGTGGAGTGACAGGCTGTGGCTACTTTCTTTCACTCACTAGGGTTTATGTTACTAAGCATTTCTTATCCTCCATATATTTGATACATTAGAACTCTATAAAGCCTTCAGTTGGTGGAGAGGTTGTGGAAGGCAGCATAGAAGTGTTGGAATCCATTACTGAAGAGTGGGGCTCTGAGCCACCTGACAGACGCCCTCATCCAGGGCAAAAACTGCCAGAGATGTTACACGGCACCGGGCCTGATGTCGTATGATGTCATTTACGATTCATAATTGTACGTGTTCAGGTATGAAGAGACAGCAGTGACGTAACCTGCAATAACTCTCCGGGTAGATGTGCCTCCAGGTGCAACACAAAGGACCGCGTTCCGCACGCACATTTCATCCCGACACGCACGTGCACACGTGCAGTGACATGCAGCTCATGCAGGATGCTGCCCTCGCACGACTCTCGAATCGCCTGGTGCCTATTCCTGTTTTCCTTACAGCACGAGGTGGGTTTCTAAGTACCCGGGAGGTGCTCAGATGCTTGTTGATTTAACCTTTAAATGCCAGCAGAACAAGGTAGAGGTGGGTTTGGTCAAGGAAAGCGTTCTGTAAGAAGTGGAGGATAAAGAAAAGAGCTGGGGGCTTCCCTGGTGGCGCAGTGGTTGAGAATCCGCCTGCCAATGCAGGGGACATGGGTTCGAGCCCTGGTCCGGGAAGATCCCACATGCCGCGGGGCAACTGGGCCCATGAGCCACAACTACTGAGCCTGCGCGTCTGGAACCTGCACTCCACAACGAGAGGCCGCGACAGTGAGAGGCCCGCACACCGCGATGAAGAGTGGGCCCTGCTCGCCGCAACTAGCGAAAGCCCTCGCATAGAAACGAAGACCCAACACAGCCAAAAATAAATAAATAAATAAATTTAAGAAAAAGAAAAGAGCTGGAGGGGCTGGAGGGAGAGAAGAGGTGCCCAGCTGGGTGGGTAAAGAGGAGACACGCAGCGGGAGGCGGGGCAAGGGGGCAGACGGAATGGGTTGTCCCTTCAGACTCTTCTCCTCCAAGTCCCCCTTCAATGATTTCGAGTGAGTTAAGTCTCCCCAGCTGTAGCCCGAAGACTTCCTGAAAGGCACTGCCTTACGCTTCAGAATCTCCCCAGCATCTGACATGCTATGTGCTCGATAAAAGTCAGCTAAACAAGAGGACTGGGCACGGAGCCTTGATCCCTCCCAAGGCGCCGACCTGCACCTTCGTCGTGGGCTCTGCTCACCAGGACTAACCAGGAGAGAACTGGGAACAAACTGGCCTTGGGCTCTTTCTTCCTTGCTCTGCAGACCCTCAAGGGGCTCCCTGGATCCCCCCCCGCAGCTCGTATCTGGAGACAGCACAAGGGGAAGATGGCGAACACAGCTCTGACAGACAACAAAGCAGTTACTCTGACCCTGGCCAGCACCAACTGGCATTCTCCTTTTCCTTCTCTGGAAACCAAGGAATCATTTTAATGCAGGAGTAGGACTAACTGAGATTAGGTGAAAAATGAACGCTGTGACTATTTCCCAAGAGAAAAACGTGAAAGAGTTTATGCATCGATGTTTGAGGACTGGCTGGGATGGGGTGGCAGCGGGGATAATAGCTGAAGCTCAAGGACAGGGAGCCGTGAGCCACGGCTGCAGGACACGGGAAGGAGAAAAGGAGAAAACCCCAACTGCTCCCTCACAATTAGTGTGTGGGTACCTAGAAATGTACAGGTGCGGTCTGGGGTCACGGTGGAATCAGATGAAGGGGTGGACAGAAGGGGCAAAAGGAGGCCAGCCTCTCAGGTTTGGGGTCATTTCTTTCATTCATTCATTCATTCATTTATGGCTGCATTGGGCCTTCGTTTGGGGTCACATTTCTATCTATCTGTCTACCTACCTATCTATCTGTTCATTTATTTATGGCTGCGTTGGGTCTTCGTTGCTGGGTGCGGGCTTTCTCTAGTTGCGGCGAGCAGGGGCTACTCTTCGTTGCAGTGCGTGGGCTTCTCATTGCGGTGGCTTCTCCTGCTGCGGAGCACAGGCTCCAGGCGTGCGGGCTCTAGGTGCGCGGGCTTCAGTAGTTACGGTGTGTGGGCTCAGCAGTTGTGGCACGCAGGCTCAGTAGTTGTGGCTCGCGGACTCTAGAGCGCAGGTTCAGTAGTTGTGGTGCACAGGCTTAGTTGCTCCGCGGCGTGTGGGATCTTCCCGGACCAGGGTTTGAACCGGTGTCCCCTGTATTGTCAGGTGGATTCTTAACCACTGCACCACCAGGGAAGTCCCAGGGTCACATTTCTTGAAGTGGCCCAGAGCTGGCAGATCAAACCCTCAGCCCCAGGGCTGTTCCACCGATAACACCTCTTCCAACACATGCGTCCCCCTGTGCTGCTTCAGATCGTCCACCTCCAAGTGGGGAGAGACATGTGTGCTGTCTGCTCTGCACATAGATGAAATCCCCTGAGGGGTACAGGGGTTTTTGAAGTATTTAACAAATGCAAACTGTTATTATCAACATTTGCAGCATCTTTTTAAACTGCCTGCCAAAGACTGCCTTCTTAAACCTTGGGTTTACCTTCTAGGAGCTTATAAATCAGACACTAACACAGAGAATTAACATGTGGAGAAGAGTTACATATGCTAAAACATGAGGGGTAAGATTGCTCGTGAGACAACTGCAGGAGAAGCAGGTCGGATAGGAAAATCTGTCCCCCGCTTTTTTTGCTGACCCATGAGTCTTAAAGTTACAAGATTTCTGAGCTGGAAGGGCCCATCCATTAAGAATTCCAGGAGATTCTAGGAAGCTGCAGGAATGGTAGAAAGAACTACAAAGACCTAGAACTCTAAAGCTTGGGAAGGGCTGAGAATCCTTGGGAAAGAGACAAGGGAAAGTCTGGTCTCTCCTGTGCTTCAGGCCCGGCAGTGATTATTCACTGGGATATGCCCTGGCAGGTCCTCCTGCTGAATCCAGTGTGGTTCCCTAACCCGGGCAAGTTGCCATCCTACCCCAAATGGGGGAACACTGCCAGGAGGCGGGTGCCCGTGCCAGGGTCGGGGGGATAGGAGGACAAGTGCTGGGGAGGGGGGCCACAGCCCCACCTCCTCCTATTGCCAAGCACACCAGGACTCCACAGAGGACCACAGACTCAGAGAAACCTGGGATACAGATGAGGGACGGGAAAAAGAACCGCGGGGCCACTAGGGAGAGAGAATGGGAACTTGCGGTCCACAGAGGGAACCAACGAGAGCCGGCAGGATGGAGTCCGGAGCCACACCACCCTCTTGCCTGGAAGAGCGGGGCTGCCAGAGCCCGTGGAGCCTCTATTTATCTAGTACTGAGACTAGGCTGGGTGGAGAGGCCCTCTCGCCCTCCCTCCCTCAGGAAAACAATAGGCCCGTTTTCCTGAGCTCTTCCTGTGACCCAGCAGGCCCACACAAAGAGGAAGAGGTGGGGGCAAAGGCAGGGCTGGTACCAAGGCACAGCCTGGGGGAGGGGGACCTTCAATCTGCTAGAAGCTCATCAGCGGCCTCAAAACCACCCGCCCCCCAAACACCAACCATCTAAGCACTCAAACACTGACTGCCGCACAAATGCAGCTTTAAACCCCATCCCTTAGTCCCACTACCAACCAGATCACTAACCCTAAAGCCCTTCTATCGGGGCCGCCACCAGAAAGAGGCAGACAGGTTTCCCCAGCAGCTCGAATCCCACAGAGATGCAGGCACACTTAGTGCTGGCAGAGGCTGCGGGGGGAGTGTGGCGGCAGAAGGCGGGTGTTCTGGTGGAGGGTGGACACTGGATGTCCTTCAGTTAGCTGGGAGCAGCTATATAGAGGATGTGCGTGTATGTATGCATAGGAGCAGAAATATGGGAGGGTGTGTGCTTGGGAGAAAGAACGTGGGTTAAGAGGAGGCAAATGGGAATGAATGTGTGGGCTGGGGGTAGGGGAGGGGCAGGAAAAGTTTCATCAGGTCACCTCTTCCTTCATCCCCAAGCAGAGAAAGCAGACACAGCCCCAAGGACCCAAGGGGTCCAGACGCCTGCCTCTGTCAACAGAAGGTGGCCCTCCGAGGCCTGAGTCAGCCTCCATCTACCCTCTGCCAACCCTGCCAACCCAGGGAGCGTGTCCTGTTACGCCCATTCCTACCCCAAGGGCTCAGTATGGAAAGCGGGCCCAAGGCCAAAGCATAAAGACAAATACTCCCGTGGGAAAAAGGAAGCCGGCAGAAGGATCGTCATGGCACCTCCTCACTGAGCCAACAAACTGGACGAGAGTGCTCGAAAGGAAGGTTAAAACCTCCTCAATTCCCCATTGTCTGCAACATCCAGTAATAAACTGGACGGCCTTCAAAAAACTCCTTTTCCAGCTTTCATTACTCTCTAAAACTGACGCTCCACTCTGCTCTGGATAAACCTACCCCTCACACTGCGGAACTGAATTGCATCCTTTTATTCTGGTTCCACACTGTGAAGTACTAGTCCTCTGTTTATCGGCATATTTGAAGTATTTTTACGGGAAAGGAGTGCAGGAGGGGAGGAAATCAAGTATGCCCTGGGAGTAGAGGGGCGGGAAAGAAACCAGGAGAGATATTTATGTGCTGGCAGAAGGGTAGTTTTTAAGTCACTCCTTCTGGGTCTCTATGCCAGAAGGACATATACACGAACATGAACGAACATACACACGCGCGCGCACACACACGCACATGCACACACAGATACATGCAGAGGCAGAAGCAAGTCCAGACCCAACACACGCACAGACACAAATACCATGCTGATCAGAAACCAGTCAGAGCAGACAGGAGCCCTGCCTGAGCCGGGCTGGGAGCAGTTCCCCTCCACACCTCAATGCCCAGGTTCCCCACAGACACGACTGCCCCAGACACAGGCCCTGGGCTGGGGGCTTTATCCAGACCAGAGGTCTTCATGGATGGAGAGGCCCACAGGAGGCGGGTAGCAGGGAGCTAGATGAAGGAGCAGAGGAGAGAGGTCAGGCGGTAGAGGAGAGAGGGGAGGAGAAGAGGGGCCTAGAATTCAAGCAGCCTTGTGCTGGTTCTAAAATGGCCGCAAGCAAGGCAGGGGACAGATGGTCTCTTTCTGACGCTGAGCTGGAGAAGTGGGGAAAGGGAAAGGGAAAAAATTACCATTGCAGTCAGAAATTTAAAAATAAACCAAAAAACCTAAAAGATAAACAGCCTGCTTCTGAGGTTTCGCCTGCCTCCAGAACCTAAGGGAAAACAGAGAACTGCAGGCCTGGGGGGACAACCCCCAGCCTCAGGTCTGAAGACTGCTGGAGGTCATTCTAGCCATCCCCCTGCCCAGAACCGGAAGATCTTGCGAAGTCTTCTAGGCAGCCGAGGTGGCATCTTCCCTTTACCTCTCTAATACTCACTTCTCAAGTCTCAACTTTTTAAGGCCTTTGCGTTTAAAATGTTACAAGCTATCAGAGTTTGACCTTGGCTCTGCCACCACAATCAGTCTCTGTAACCAGGAGAATCAAGTTCACCAACTGCTGCCATCAGCCAATCACCTAGCTCTCCACAATCTACAGGTGCTTTCACAGTCATTATCTCATTTGCGCCTCTGACCTGTAGGGAAGCCAGGCAGGAATTAATACCCCCATTTCACAGATGAGAAAACCAAGGCTCCAAGACGTTAAGTGTTTTCAAAGTGGAACCTGTTTAGTCTTCTGATGGCACACACCATCAGAGCTTTGTCCACTGGATTCCATTTGCCTTCTGTGGGCCAAAGAGGTTCTTCCTTAAGCTCCGATCTGACTGCCTTACAGCTGATGATCCCAGGGATGGTTAATCTGGAGCCCTGCCCGTTCCCATCCTGAGGTCATTTGTTTCTTGCTGGTGTGGGGAGGAGGCAGAGAAGCAGGAATGCACTCTACTGGATTTCTCTCGGTTCTTCTAATACCCCTTGCCCCTTCTCACCTCTGGGTCTTTGCACGGTGCTGTCCACACTTCCAAGGGCATCTCTCCCCTCCCCTTTACCTGCATGCCCCATGCCCATCCTTCCAGACCTCAACACAGACATCACCTCCTCCAGGAAGTTTCCCTGGCTATCCTGCTCCCACAGTACTCTGTACGGCCCCTTTCATGGCACCAATTACATTTTTGTGATTGATTCTTTAATTGTCCCTCTTCTGCAGGACTAAGCCTTAGAGGTCAAGGCCACATTCAATACCCTTCTGTTGAATGAATAAATATAGAAACAAAAGGAATTTGGTGTTATCCGGAAGAACCATCCCCTTTCCCTCCTGCAATGGTTTCTAACACTAGGTTTTGGGTTTATCTCCATTTTTCCAAAATAATCCATAAATATTCACTTAAAAGCAATGTACTAGGGCAGCTACTAAAAGTGAATCCTCTTTTGTTATGTGAGTCAGCGCCCCTAATTTATACGCTTGGTAAACATGTATTACTAGAAAGTGGACTTTCTTAAGGCACAAACTCCTATATAGCTGGCTAAACCCAAATGAAAACATTAATAAGGACCCAAAGACCGCAGGAGGCAACAGGACAAGAAGAGGTAAAGGGGAAGGTTCCTGAAGGAGAAAAGAGCGAAGCATTTTGGGAAGGAGAAAGGAATAGGCAGAGGCTGGGTTAGGTGAAGGGCAGAAGAAAGATGCATCTTAGACAACTTAAAAGAAGGTTCAAAAGTATAAGAGGATAACTCGGGGAAATATTTTCTTAGCTGAAGCAGAAAGGTAGCCAGGAGTCTAGTAATATAGAATGACAGGGAATGGTTACTGTTTGTATCTCACTAAGAATCAGAAGGCCTGGGCACTGGTTCTGATTCTTTCATGTAATGGAGGCAAATCAGCAAATCACTTAAGCTCCCAGAGCCTCTTTTCCTTACCTACCCAACCCCATCCCACAAGAGTTCATGGATGTAAAAACATTTTGATATCCACAAAGTGCTACAAATTTGCACAGTCATTATGAAGAGACTTGCCTCCCATAGAGCAAGAAAAACACTGTCAAAAGGTGATTTACCAAGACTGCTGGTGTTACTGGGATTTAGAGTGAAAAGTGGCAGCTCGGGAGAAAAGAAACAAGATGAAAAAGTAGAATTATGAGGAGGGCAGGTGAGAGAGAAGGGAGAAAAAAAAGAACGGTGGCCTTGGAGGTAGGGCTGAAAGGGGTGGGGGGAGGGGTGGTCCCTGGGAAGCAGATGCTCGGGTGAGAAAGGGCAGAGCACAGAAGCAGGAGGAGGCTGGAAGGGGGAGATGTCAAGCCCATTCAGGCTGGCAGACACCAAGCTCACGGAGGAGGACAACAATAATCACGGGCTGGATAATAATAAGGCTTTCTCACTGCTGGTTTTCCACTGCAGCACAAACAAACCATTATACCTCATCGCCAACAGCCTCCTGCGGGAGCCAGGTGTCCCCAAACGCGAGGCAGGAGGCTGGAGAGGCTTCATGACCGAGAAAGCCTGTGACTTGTCTAACCCCTGTGTGGCTTCTATCTAATTCCAGATGGGGGACCAACCAGATTCCCATGAGAGAGTACTTAGGAAGGAAGGCTCTGACAGGGGACTATGAAAAGACACCTTGGAAGGAAGGGTAGAGGGAGCAAAGCTGAGTCAGTGGGGAGAAGAGCAGGTGGAGGGTGGGGCCCAGGGGAAGGAGCAGGAAGGACTAGTCATTTGCATCACAGACTTAGAAACGGTTACTCTCCAAAGGGTGGGGGCCAGCCACTCTCCGGCCCCACCAAGGACCAACTCAGAATAAATTACAGCCCAAAGGATATAGGTGAGACAGAAGGAGGAATTTCCTGACCAGCAGGATGGAGCAAACATGCTCACGCAACTTTTCACCAGGCCCGTCTCGCCTCTTTTTTTCTAAGAAACCTTCCCTGGCTGCATTCATGCCAACTTTAGGGCCCTGTGACCAGTTCATGCATTCACTCAACAAACGTCAAGTGCCTGACAGATACTAGAATGTGGCAATGAACAAAACAGAAATGGACCCCTCCTTCGTGAAGCTTACAGGAAGCAGACATTAAAGATGCAATTACACAACTACATAAACTCAACTGTGATAGGCTATAAGAAAAAGTACAGGGCACTATTAGAAAGATTAAAGGGAGGTCATGATAGGGGTTGGGGTGTCGGGGGGCAGTAAAGGGCTGCTGGGGAAGTGATATTTATTCCGAGACCAAAAAGACAAGTCGGAGTTAACCGAGCAAAGGTCAGGGGTGGGGAAGGCCCAAGGCCCAGAAGCAGAAAGAGCCTTTAGTCTCCAGGCAAGGCCAATGAGGATCCTCGTGGCTAGGCGCCCCACCCGAATCTGTGCCTTTCCATAAAGCACTTTACACATTTTTGTGCGAAAGTCCTGTCTCTCACATCTGAGCAAAGCCATGTATCCCCAGAAGAATGTCCTGAAGGATGAGGTGCAGGTTTCCCTACTCTGGCTGACTGCTTCCTCTGGGTGGGCCCAGAGCTTTTACACAAAAGGGCATGCAGGGCCAGAGGCACTGCTCAGCCACTGCCGGAATTCCTGACTCAGGGGGCAGGACAAACAGGAGTTTCAAGTTCAGATATTAGATTTTGAAGTTGCTCTTTCTTCCAATGAAGCTGGAAGATGGTAGAAAACTCTAGGGTAGGGAAGGGGAAGCCAGGCCCACACCTGGGGACTTAGTGACTCACCCACCCACAGCCGTTAAGATTGCACTCAATACACTGGGTGGTTTTCTCTTTCCCAAATGAAATGTGAGGGAGGAGAGGAATGTTACCAGAACCTTTCTGGTAACTTTCATAAGAGACACCCTTTCTGGGCACTTTCACAAGAGAAACCATGTGGCTACCACCTATCTAACGAGCAGTTACCAAACTAAGCACTTTACTTACACTTTTATTTAACCCGGAAACAGCCCCGTTAGGTGGGTCTTGTTACCCTCATTTGACGAATGGCGAAAATGAGGCATGGGGGTAGTTATGACCTTGCCAGGGGTCACACAGTAGGTGACAGATCTGGGATTAGGATTCACATCTGTCTCCAGCATCTATGCTTTTGGGGGTGAGTGGTGACGGGGAAGGCCTCACTATACCAGGTCCCTCCCTATCTTCAAAGACCAAGTAAAAATGCCCTCTTTCCAGGTCAGTCCTCACTTGGTCTGCCTGCTCTTCCCGCGGCACTAACACTCAGGAAAGTCTAAGGAGTGCACGCACATATACTGAAGTTCATCCTTCAAACGGTCCTTCAGACCTTCTTCTGAACCTTCCCTTTATTTTGTGTTCTTCCCGGATGCCCAGTCCCACGTCCACACCCCAACTTCGCCCCACCCTGAGCTCTCTCCACAGTAGGTGCTTGTGTTTCCCAGACCAGCTGGGAGACACCACGCTCAGTTATCCCACCCTGACCGACCCCTCCCCCAGTATTGTTTCTCTCAACTCCCCCTTTGCCCAACTTCACACATATAAGCGCACCTTTCCCTACATATACTACACTGCAAAGCACACCTCTGACCCATTCATGTGTTTAAGTCAAGAGAGAACAAACAGGCCACCCCACACAGTAGGCACGCAAAGATATTTAGGAAGGAAGAGAGGAAAGAAAGGAGGAGGGGACTCTTGGATCTGGGGGAGCGTAAGGATTATGTGGTCCAGTAGTTCTCAAAGGCTATCTGCATCAGATCACCTGGGAAAACACACATACCAGGGCCCCACCCTGGACAGACTAAATCACCTCCGGAGGGCAGGGCCTGGGTTAAAAAAAGGCTACCCAGGTGATTCTGACTGAGCCTCTGACTAAGAGCCACTGTTCTCATCCCCTTGTTTTGCAAGTAAGGAAACCAAGTCCCAGAGAGATAACACGCATCCTGTAAACTAGAGGGAACTGAAACAGGAACCACGTGTCCCAACTCCTAATTCCACACTGGCTCTACGCATCACGTTGCCTCAACTCCAACAGCCCCTGTGTCAGCAGGCCTCCGTCAGGGAGATCTCTGGAGACGTCAGTATCACCCTATCTGAGCAGGTTACAAGGCCAGGGCAGGGGATCTGGGCAGCAGCGGGGGCATTAATCACTGGCTTGTGAAACACACCTCATCTGCACAGAATGCACCTTGGACTCCAGGCTGACCAAACACACACGAGCCGTTCGTTTCTGGTGGGGCCTCGACACTGCCGCAGAGCAGTCAGATCTAACTAGCTCTGGGACCCTGGCCTGCTGCTGGCACCTTTAGAAATCTAAGATGGTCTATGGATGCTCTGCTTTAAACACAGGCACTTAAACCACTTTTTGCTTTTATTTATGGTGGTGATGATAACCATGCCCACAGGCAGGCACGATGCCAGACTGCGGGATAACAACTGGGGAAGGCTGTGCTTCCATGAGTCAGGGAGTGGGACGTTCCTTCATTCACGCTTTGAGTACCAGGGGTGGGTGAACCAGGCTCAGCCCAAGAAAAACAATCAACCCCAATTCATACCTGGCTCAATCTAAGAAAGAAATAGGCTTTAGTGAGAGGGACTGAGGTGAGAAGGGCCACTGGGCACACCCTGGAAGGTGATGCTGAATACATGTAGCTTCCTGTAAGCTTGTACACAGAAAACAGAGAAAAGACTATGAGTCCTCAGAACCTGGGATCCGACTCGAGGACAGGTGATCTAGGGAAACAGCCCTGAACAAGGGACCCTAAGTTGCCACCGCCAACCTACTGGCTAGAGGCCCCTGTGGCCTGGATCTTGACCTGTTAGGCCTCTCTATGACACAGGGCTCTCCGGCCCTCCTCTCTTCCTGGGTGACTCGAGTGCCAAGCGTGTCTCTCCTTCCTTCCTTCCCCGTGAAGTCTGATGAGAAACTATAAATCGTGTGGACAAAGTGAGGAGGCCGGGCAGGCCACTGAATTGGTCACCTCTATTCTAAGAAATCCAACTCAATTCTAGGTCATGCTTTGGGTCTGTCCAGGGGTGCGGACACCACAGAGGGATACAGCCTGACCCGGCTCCAAACTGTGCAGGCCTGGAGGCCCAGGAGGGTGACATCAAAGGGTCCTCAAAGGCTGCCCATGATCTCCCCAAGACATCTTTAGCAGCTAACCACCCCTTCCTCCTGTAAGAATCTAGGCCTTTTCTGTGGCCCATCATTCCACAGGAAAGAACTCCTGGGTTCATACTGCCTGATATTAAAAACCTACCCTCCCTTTACTTGATGTCACCCACGTATGAGCTTTCAGTTACTACTGATACATGGATACGTGATGCTGAATTAAGCCTCCAGCCAAAGTTGCACCGCTGGCCACCCTCGGGAAAGGTGGAGCACAGGCAGGACAGAGATACCCTACCGGGTCCAAGGTACTCATCTAAGGATGGTTTTCTTCTACTACCAGGAAGACGCCCAGGTAACACACGAACCCCTCACACACAAACACATAAATGTTGTTACCTTTTATTATCTTCATGCCCTACATGATCTTCTTTCCACCTTCCTATAGCAGCTACCCACCAGACCCCCAGCGTGAGAAGTAAGAGCTGAGAACAAGCAAGATGATGAATATAAGTACAAGAGAACCAGAAAGCAAATGACAGCTGGGAGACGGCAAAAGGAGCTGAGTATGGAAGAGAAACCCTCAACTTCTCTTTCTGCTGCCTAATTCTTTTGTGATTCCATGTAGCCATTTCATCTACAATCCCTCTCAGAGGTGACCGCCTTGCACTGGAGCCAGGAGGGAGGGGGGTGTCCTGAGTTGGCTGATGACACATGGACTTCTGAAACAGGCCACCTCACCTGACTCAACAAACAGTAAGCATCTGCTATGTCAGCCCTCTGCTCAGCTCTGCACACACAGAAAGGGAGGAGACACAGAAAGGGAGGAGACACAGAACGGTGGTTGCCAGGGGCTGGGGGAGGGGAATGGAGAGTTCATGTTTAATGGGAACAGAGCTTCAGTTGGGGAAGATGAAAAAGTTCTGGAGAGGGACAGCGGTGATGGTTGCACAACAACGCGGATGTACTTAATGCCACCGAACTGTACACTTAAAACTGGCTAAAACGGGGGCTTCCCTGGTGGCGCAGTGGTTAAGAATCCACCTGCCAACGCAGCGGACACAGGTTCGAGCCCTGGTCCGGGAAGATCCCACGTACCGCGGAGCAACTAAGCCCATGCGCCCCAACTACTGAAGCCCACGTGCCTAGAGCCCGTGCTCTGCAACAAGGGAAGCCACCACAATGAGAAGCCTGCGCACCGCAACAGAGTAGCCCCTGCTCACCGCAACTAGAGAAAGCCCGCCCACAGCAACCAAGACCCAACGCAGCCAAAAAGAAAAAAGGCTAAAATGGTAAATTTTATGTTATGTATATTTAACTACAATTTAAATCAATTTTTTTAAGGTGGGAGGGATGAGATCGTCTTCCTCTCCTCCCTCTGAAGAACAGGCCTTCGGAATCATTAACTCATTCCTCCAGAATAAATCTAAACTCTTGTGCGTGCTTTCCCCTCCTACCATCAGAGTACTGTGCCCGGCAGCCTGACATCTAGAAATCTCTACCAGTTCTGGGCACAGGCCCCATGGAGCTTTGTGCTCCCAGCAGGTGCCCACCAACGCCAACCCACCAGCAGTTCACAAAGGCTCAGGCTAAAGTCATTTACTTAAAAAAAAAAAAAAATTTTTTTTTAAAGTCACTTAATCCATCAATCAAGTCACTCCCTCTTCTCAAAAAATGCGCCCATGTGATTAAAACCTGTCCTCTACCAAGACGCAGATCTAGACCGTGTGCTCTTGCAGGTGGTGACCGCTTCTCACACAGGCTGCCTCCAATCCATGAAACAGGCCATGTTCCTAAGTCTCCTCATACTTCACCACAGGAACTTTACGGACAGTGTTATGTCATCCCAAGTGAGCCCACAAAGCCTGTTTCCCACAGGCCACACATTCATGATTAAAGCCAGTTGAAAACAATACTGCTCCAGGTACATAGTCCAGAATGTCAGCTGCAGGGTGCCCTCGCCTCAACACACACCCACAGACACAGACACCTGCCACCTGGGCGCAGGCCTCCACCAGCACAGGGGCGCACAGGCTCAGGTTCTGGGTTGAGTCTGAACCCGAGTCTTTTTTTTTTTTTTTTTTTTTTTACTTTTTTTGGGCATGCCACTCTGTATGTGGGATCTTAGTTCCCCGACCAGGGATCAAACCCATGCCCCTGCATTGGAAGCGTGGAGTCTTAACCACTGGACCACCTGGGAAGTCCCTGAACCCGAGTCTGAATCTGAAATCCGCCACTTACTGGCTGCCCAACCTTAGGCACGTTATTTAACTTCCAAGTTCTGTAAGCCTTGGTCTCGTCACCTTGAAAATGAATAAAATATCCCACTTCAAAGGGTTATTGTGAGGGATAATGAGATTATATAAGGAGGGAACATACTGCATAGTAAGTATTCATTATTATTCCTATTCCACCCCAGAACCCCTTTCTGAAATGAATCCACATTAAAATACAAATGACTTGTATCAGAACAATTTTTGTTCTGAACCGAAGAGAGAGAGAGAAAGAGGGCTTCCTAGAGGTCTGGAGGGATAAAGGAACCGGCAAACTTCTGAACCACAGGCTGCCTGTCCCCCCCCAACCCTGCTTTGTGGGGGGTGAAGGTAGTTTCCACGGTGAAGAAGGACCTTGTGAAGGTTAGAGGGACCTTCTCCAACTTCACCAAACCTTAGCTAGGTTAGAGGGACCTTCTCCAACTTCACCAAACCTTAGCTAGGTTAGAGGGACCTTCTCCAACTTCACCAAACCTTAGCTAGGTTAGAGGGACCTTCTCCAACTTCACCAAACCTTAGCTAGGTTAGAGGGACCTTCTCCAACTTCACCAAACCTTAGCTAGGTTAGAGGGACCTTCTCCAACTTCACCAAACCTTAGCTAGACTAGACCAAGAGCCCACCCAGCCCTGCCCTCCTCAGTTGGATTCAGATGAAGTGATGGTGGCTGTGCTGCATGGTGGCATCAGTGCATCCCCACCAGCCACTCTACTCCCAGCCACTCACCCACCCCCAAAGCTCTGTTCTTCTCCAAAGGATACTAGGCAAGTGGTCTTCCCTCTAGTTATTCCCTGCAATCTGAGCAACGACACTCACTCAGCACACCTCTGTCTTCAAGGGGCCAACCGTAGGATGCAAAGAGACGCGAGAGAAGAGACAGGTATGCCAGCCTCCTCTCTCACACTGTGACCACACACCTACCTCCGCCTCCCCTCCCGCTGCTCAGGCTTTTGGGTGCCCCTGCCCAATTGTTTTGTTTTGTTTTAATTGAAGCATAGTTGATTTACAACATTGTATCAATTTCTGGTGTTCGGTAGAGTGATTCAATTATATACATATATATTTTTCAGATTATTTTCTGTTATGGGTTATTACAAGAAATTGAATCTGTCTGAATCTTTTCTTGAAGACTCTCTGGTGAACGTGCAGAACTGAAGACCAAGTACGACATGCTTTCAACCACTTTCTTACAAATGTGCCTTGAAAGAGAGAGTGGGTAGGTGGTGAAGAGAGAACATGAAAATCTTCTTCCTTGCAGTCTGGCTCTGGAGCCTGCCCAGTTTACCTCCAGAGGTGTTCGGGCAGGTAAATAAAAGCTGTGAGAAGAGCTAGGCGCCATGCACACAAGTAATTTACAGCCTACATTCCTCTCTCCACCCAGCAAGAAGGAAAGGAGGGGACTTAGGACCTACTTCCGACTTCACGGAAGAAAACATGTCTAGTCCTTCACCTGACCTTTCCCACGTCCATAACAAGTTCACAAGAGGCATATTGGCAATTTGGGTGGAAAAACAATTCTTCAATGTGCTGTCCGGTCATGGCAGGGTGGTTAACATCCGTGATCCCCACATACTAAATGCTGTTAGTGCTTCCCAGACAAAGTGACAATGAAACCTCCCTCCCCAACATTTCCAAACACCCCCAGGAGGGCAGTGCCACCCTAGCTGAGAAGCACTGAGTAAGGACCTGTACTGTCTTGTGTCACACGGTGCCCAGCACGTACAAGGCACTCCCGTGGGAAAGTCACAAGAATACTTAGCTCCAGGGACTTCCCTGGCGGTGCAGTGGTTAAGACTCCATGCTTCCACTGCAGGAATCTTAACCCTGGTCAGGGAAGGGGTTTGATCCCTGGTCAGGGAACTAAGATCCCGCATGCTGCACAGTGTGGCCAAAAAATTAAAACAAAAAAAAAAAACACAAAAAAACTTAATTCCATATCTCCACCCAGCGAGTAATTACTGAACCCCTACTGTGCGCACAGCATTTTTGTAGGCACTGTGAGCATCAACAGGAAGTATGGATCATGGCTCCTATACGTAAGGAAGTGACAGGGAACACATGACCATGAAATATTCAATATGGGTGACATACACTCAAATGCTACATTACATGGTCCATGAAAAGGTGGAGAAGGTGACCAGGGAGGGCTGGCTCGGTCAGGGGAGGCTTCGTGGGAAAAGGGGAAGTTGGGGTGGCTTGAAGGAGGTGGAATTTTCTTCACACAGCCCTGCTGATCCTCAATCTGTCCCTGCAAGGACCGCTGTTCAGAGAAAAGCCCTCCAAGCCTGTGGTTCCAGGAGCAATTCAGCCAGCCCAGCCCTTCAGATCCTGTCCTCGGATGATTTCTGGTGGAAGAGGGTGTGAGACATCTCCCCTTCTCTCTCAGAAGACCTGCTGCTGCCAGGCCTGCTTTCAGGAGGCCCTTCTCATCCTAAAGGCAGAGCGGAGGCGCAGTCACTGCCACACACACTGACTGAGTCAACAGACTGAGTGGTTGGGATGCTTCACTCGTCACCCAGCCAGCAGCGGAAGCCTCTCCTGCCCTGGGGACACGCACTTGCCTCCTCGGTCAAAGGACTTCTTGCCTGCTCCCTTACCAACCTTCAACCTTCCTCTCAGATGAAGAGTCTCCACGTCCTCCACTCATCCCCCTCTCCACGGGGTGTGCCACCAAACGCTTCCCACAGCCCACCCCGCCCTCCTGACATTTCACCTGCTCCTGGAGGCTGGCTCCTCCAAGAAGCCCACGACTGTGGTTCTCCAGCCCTGTTTCATTTCAAACGTGCAAAATCAGCAACACTCCCCCTACACACCTCACTCATCCTTGACTTGTACAACAATGTTAAACTGAGAGTTGCATACACACACACACACACATATGTGTGTGTGTGTATATATATATATACAGTATCTACCTAATGTTACGGAGAATCCCACAACCACAAAAGCTAAGCCAAGGACGGGCCTACCTGTGCTCATTCCTGTGAGACTTACCGACCTTCCAACCCTGGACACTCGGGCTAGTAACATCGATTCAAACACACATACACACACACACGTGAGGAGATGACAATGTTGAGTAGCTTGACGGTAGTTATCATTTCACTATGTCTGTGTCTATCAAAACGTGGTACACCTTAAATACACACAATTTTTATTAAAAATACAGCATGAAACATCTAGCGTATACCCTTCTCCCTCATACACCCGCTTTGGCCAATCGGCACACCCACGCACCCTCTGCAGAGCGACATGCGAGTCCACACAGACCCAGTACTCAGAGACGCTCCTCCCAATAAATAAAAATGACAGTTATATGCCCTTTCCATATAATACCCTTACCCTTTGAAACAAACTTTTTTTTTTTTCCCTCCCATAGGAAGGTTCAGAAGAAATCCTTTTGGAAATTAAGCCTGGAGTTTCTACTGCATCCTCAGACCCCTGGCCCTTGGTTGCTGACCAAATGCTCCACCCTAAGAATGGCCCTGATCCAAGGCCTCCCAGTTCTGGCCGTCGCCAAATTTCACCTGCTGGTTCACCTCTATCTACTCTTTCTGTGGCAATGCTAGCTTGGTTTTTCAACGTGTGATTTGTCTCTCTCTCAATCTACCAACCAAATATTTGTCTTGCAAAAAGTAAAAACAATTCTTTTATGGGCTCTCACGGCATGCCAAAGTTTTCTGCCACAGTCCTTATCATGACTTGCAATCTTATGTATATGTAAATATATATAATGATTTTATTAACGTCTCTCCCCACAACTAGACTGTAGGAAAACCATGTCTATCTTGTGTGTCACTGTATCCTCTGTGCCTAGTTCTAGCTCTTTCCTCAAGCAGAACAGGAAATCCTACCCACCATTAGCAAGCACATCCTCGGCTGTCTGGCCACTGGGCAATATCTCTAGGGGCTCCTTGGATCACCACAATTCCATCCCTTTCTTCTCTCCTCCCTCTGCCATTCCCTACCCTGATTAAGAACAAAAAGCCTCAAACACCTTTTCAATTACCCTCTGGAGGAGCTTCCCGTAGATGGAAGAATCCCAGACTCAAGTCAAGAACTGGTTGGTTAGGAGAAGAGCAGGAAGAACAGGAGAGACGAGAGAATGAATATGCGCTTCTACCAAGTCATGTTCTTGTATCTTCCTAGATCCTGTGGGCATTCAAGAAATGCTTTGAGAGTTGACTTGTTAACCTGATCACTTTTTGTTCGATTTCTTCAACCTACTAAAGAAAAAACTGAGGGAGCTGTGGTTGTAAAGTGAGTGCTGGGGGAGGGGAAAAGACTGCATATCAGATTTCAAGATGACTGACCACACAGGACAACAGAAAATGAGTATAATTCACAGCAACCAGATTTAACAAAAACTTCCTGACCCTGAGGGTTCTAAGATAATGAGGAAGGCAATAATAGTTTAAAAAAAAGGGGGGGGGGACTTCCCTGGTGGCGCTGTGGTTAAGACTCTGCACTCCCAATGCCGAGGCCCGGGGTTCGATCCCTGGTCAGGGAACTAGATCCCACATGCATGCCGCAACCAAGAGTTCGCATGCCACAACTAAAGGAGCCCACTAGCCGCAAATGAGCCCGCCTGCTGCAACTGAGACCTGGCGCAACCAAATAAATAAATATTTAAAAAAAAAAAAAAAAAAAAAAAAAGCGGGGGGGAGCCTCAGCTTGCAAAGGGATTGCTTAGAGGGGTGCTTCCAGAGGTCTGATTAAATAGCTCAGAATAGTATGAACACACTATTACATACTTCCCGTAGTATCTAGAACCTGATTCTCAATAAAACAGACCAACAATGCTTGGTGACTGACTGATGCAGGAAAGGATATTAGTCATAGCTTTCTCTGGTACAACTTTGGAGACAGAAAGATTCGTCTGGCAGACTCTCAGATGTCTTCTGGAGATGCTCTGCAGCCCCAGAACTGTTTTATGTTCCTGGATTGAGAGGTCACTGCATTCCTTATTTATAAACCAATGCCAAAGTATAAGCTTGTAAAGACTGTTTGCACACTTCCTGCTATCTTGACAAGCAAGGACACTCAACATACCCAAACTGTGTGAGTTACCCCCTTTTAAGCACACAGTTCGGAGTAGAAAGGAATGGAGGCCATATCTGAAATCAGGATTCTACACAGCATAGTCTTAAGTGAGCTCCTGGGATAAGCGTGAGGGGGTGGGCCAGCCTGCTCTCTTGCTGACCTTCTTACTGTTCTCTTAACTGTGAAAACCTCACTTCTTCAAAGACCCTCCCCTCCGTGTGTTACGAAGGGCCATGGCTCTGTCCTATCCTGCAGCACAAAGGGTGGCGACGCCTCTTCCCTCGTTTGGGGGATGGCTGAACACCCAGTTCCAGCAAAGTTCTCCGCAACCTTCCTTCCATCCTCTTGCCAAAGCAGCTTTTCACTTCACTCCAAGTGCCACTAGCTCCCCAAACAGCCCCACTCCCATCTGCGGTTCTCTAGGAAAAAAGTCCCCAGTCAATGCCATTGCTTCTGCTGCAGGAGGTCAGTCTCCCCATGCCCTGCCTGAGGCATCTGTCGTCAACATTTGGACAGCACGCACATCGGAGTGCAGCAGTTGCTCGGCAGCCTAGAAGTACATGCCCAGAACTGCCAGCTTTCCGAGTGGAGCTGGCTCCACAGCCTCGTGAAGGAAAAAGGAAGGGGAAGCGACTCCTCCAAAGAACAGACACAACAACATAAGATCATTGGAGAAAGAACATCTCTGTCAGCACTACTACCCGGCAACAAGTCCCTCCTGACTGCACGTCATGGTATTATTTCAATACAGCCACACTGCGCACAGCTCCATGGTTCCAAGGACACCGCAGTCTAAAACCTCCAGCTGGCTGGACAGTAAAGAGAGGCTGCCTGGTTTATGAAGTGGGTCAACCAAAAAGAGCAATGCAAAAGGAGAGAGGTCAGCCCGGGGTCTGCTCCCTCCTTGTCCCGTCCTCTTCCACTGATACGTATCCTTTGTGAGAAGCCAAGGGTTCCAAGTCAGAAGATTCTCCTGGAATGTAACCAAGCCTGGACACAGAGAAGGTTTGACAAAAGAGGCCCGCTTTTTCTCTTGGAAGGTCCTAACTTTACTTCAAGGACGTCGCTCCGATGGAGGCTTCCAGAACTCTTGTTTACCACAAGGTCTGATTCCAAAAACAACCCAGAAAAGATATATTCTTAATTATGTGTATATAGATGGCAAGAGAAAGCCTAACAAGCATGACACTTACTGAATGCTTTCTCTAAGCAAGACTGTGCTAAGACCTTTCACTTGTTATGATACGCGTTTATTCAACAAACAGCTGAGCCCCCACTATGTTCAAAACACTGTTACAGGCACTGGGGATGCAAAAATGAACAGAACAGTCAAAATCCTAACTTGCACTGAACTTATATTTTAGTCGGGGTTGATATATATAAATATATGTCAGTTGGCGATAAATACTATGAAATAAAACAAAGCGGGCTAAGGGATGCTATATAAAAATTTATATGAAAACGAAGCAGGGGAGGAAGTGCTATTTTAGATACACTTGCGCTGGAAGCCTTCTCTGATTGTCATCTGATAACAATTAACAGTAAGGGCGAGGGCTTCCCTGGTGGCGCAGTGGTTAAGAATCCACCTGCCAATGCAGGGGACACGGGTTCGAGCCCTGGTCTAGGAAGATCCCACATGCCGCGGAGCCACTAAGCCCGTGCGCCACAACTACTGAGGCTGCGTGCCACAACTACTTAAGTCCATGTGCCTAGAGCCTGTGCTCCACAACAAAGAGAAGCCACCGCAATGAGAAGCCCGTGCACTGCAAAGAGCAGCCCCCGCTCGTCACAACTAGAGAAAGCCCGCGCACAGCAACAAAGACCCCATGCAGCCAAAAAACCAAAAAGCAAAACAACAACAAAAAAAACAACAAGGGCGATCATATAGTCACAATGTGCCAGGAACTGAACTAAGTACTTAATATGCAGTATTTCATTTAATCCTCAGCAACTCTGAGTTCAGTACCATCACCACTATATACAGATGGGCAAATGAAGCCTTAGAGAGGTAAGGCTCTTTGCAGACTCTGCAGCACACTAGGGAAGAAGGGGGAGAAAGGCCAAGGTTACACAGTAAGTGAGAAAGCAGGGACTTGAACTCAGGAACACAACCCCATGCTACTGGGCTGGTGGATAAACAGAGCCTCAAAGAGGTCAAGCGTGCCTGTGGTCACAGTGAGGTAGGTCCACCCGCCTCTCCACACACGGCTAAGAGATAGTGCAATTCAATCTTCCCTAATATCAGACTATTACTCTCATCACCAGCTGGAAGCCAAGCCCTATCTTGAAATAAGAGGTGAAAGACAACTTGGGCTCTTTGACGCCGCCTAATAAATGCTGAATATGTTCCTCTCCCATCCCCTCCCCAGGCCCCCAACACGAGATGATGTAGTACAGGGAAACACGCTTTTCTACTAATTCTCCAGGTTGCCATTTCTCACTGGAAAACAGACCGAAACAGAACAAGAGATGACTGAGAGAGCTCCCCAACAGTGCCACAGGGGCTCTCCGAGGTGGGGTGGAGGGGACAGGCTCTGAGCAAAGGCCAGCAGCAAGGAGAAAGCAGGCCTTCTGCAGCCCCATTTCAAAGAAAGCACTCCCTCCAGCCCTGGAGTACTGGGGTGGTAGTGGGGGAAGGGCAATGCTTTCTTAAGCGTCATGAGGCAGGAAAGACATACACACTGAGAGCAGGTCACAGGGCTCTCTTGAAGAAGGGAGAGGAGAATAAAGCAGGAGGCGATTGAGGAAAGAGGCTAACATTGCTTCAAGTAGAGAAGTCCAGAAGGGAAATACCAAATCCAAGGTCAGATGGTGTTTGCAGAATTGCTGGAAATCCCAGGTTGAGGGTCCAGGCCAAACTACCAGAAGAGGCTAAAGGGAAAGAGAAGCCCAAGGAGAGTCCCACAAGGTTTAAACCAAAGGTCATGGTTTGGACCCACCTTCTCTTTTATTCTATTTAAGTCACCACAGCACAGGAACCTATAGCCAGAGTTAATCAACAACCAAGGTGGGAAGGGAAGATGGGGGCTCATCCTAAAGACAAGCTCATTAAGGGGAGCCTGGCTTTCCACCTTATATCCCAGCTGGCTTCACTTGAGAATCGCAGTTTAAACTGATCTTAAGAATCTCCCTCCTGGGCTTCCCTGATGGCTCAGTGGTTAAGAATCCACCTGCCAATGCAGAGGACACGGGTTCGAGCCCTGGTCCAGGAAGATCCCACATGCTGCGGAGCAACTAAGTCCGTGCGCCACAACTACTGAGCCTGCGCTCTAGAGCCCGTGAGCCACAACTACTAAGCCCGCGTGCCACAACTACTGAAGCCCACACGCCTAGAGCCCGTGCTCTGCAACAAGAGAATGAGAAGCATGTACACCAAAACGAAGAGTAGCCCCTGCTCGCCGCAACTAAGAGAAAGCCCACCAATCTCCCTCCTCAAGTCTTCAGACCCTCTTGCCACCAACACACACACACAGAGTGAGAGAGAGAGAGAGAGAAATCAATGTTCCGTCTCCCTCCTCAGCAACTTATCATCTTATCTCCGGCAAGTCAGGTCTCCTAGCCCAACACTGCACCAAACAAATTATGACCTGAATGGCAAGAAAAACTGTGTCACCTAGAGAAACCCAATTAACGACATGACTCTGCTCTCTTAATTCGCCTCTCCCCTCCAGTCATATCCGGGGCACCTGTGTGGCTGACCGCCTTTTCCCACTACTGGCCATGTTCCCTGGCTAACTCAAAAGCCAGAAGCCGATTTCAACAGGGGCCTCCAGAGCAGCTAACCCAGAGATGGGAAATCTTGCTCTCCCCAACACCTTGGCCTGTTGAGAAAGCCGGAAGGACACAGGACAAAAACACCCCCTGGGGGACAGGCGGGAGTCTTCACCTTGAAATCACTCAGTTGCCCCTTAAGCCAGGGCTCCCTGCTGAAGAAAAACATATAAATGCTGCTGAAAGCCCCCAAATGAGGGCATGCAAGAGCCCCAGGAGGGAAAACGAATATTTCGAAGAAATTCCTGCTGCAGTTGTTTCCTCTGATCCCTTTTCTAATGAACCCCTCCCTGGAGAAATCTCCATCGCCTCCCCCTTCCTCCAGCGAAACCAAGAATACCCAGGCTTTTCCAAACCACATGCTGCATGTGTTTGTGTGTGTACAGACATATAAACATCCTCTTCCCAGCCCAGGCCAGAGTTCCTGAAGACAAGAAACGCGTCCCCTCCTCCCCCAGTGCACTTGTCTTTCCTCCCAGCCCCACGCTGCTGCAGAGTTGGTAATGTAATATGTGGGGACCCTGAGACCGGAAATGCCTGGTTCTGGACTGCTGCACTTGAAACGCCAAGGCACGGGGAGAGCTGAGCAGGGGATGAGGGCGGCGGTAGGAGGTGTGCGGCGGAGAGGGGAGCCTGAAGTGCCTGCCGACCGGGAAGAGATGCAATTCAGGGCTGGGCGAGGAGGAGAAAGGGTGATGAGGGGGAGGCTGGCAAGGCTGTGGCAAAGTCAAAATTCGAGGAACCGAAAAAGAGGAGGGGGAGGAAGAAGAGCTAAGTAAGAGCAAGGGGGGAAAGAGGCCTCAAAGCATGTCAGGGGCCAGGGAGGGGCATCACGGTAAAGATTCTGCAAGCTCAGGAGAACCAGAGGGTGACCCTCAAACACCTGGGAGGAAGGGGATCCGGAACCTGAGTAAAGGTAGAGGAGGAGGGAAGAATGGGGGCGGGGCACCCCAGGGCGGGGACCGAACTGGCTCCCAGAATCTGCAGCGCGTGGAGAGCGTAGGGGAGCGGAGGGCGGAGGCCTGGCAGCAGCGGGCGCCCGGAAGGGGGCGGGGGTCGCCGCGGGGCGAGGCTGGGGGGCAGCGCGCTCACCCGCAGGGCGGACAGGTCGATGTCGTCCAAGCTGCGGGCGGGGGCTGGGTCGCCCATGGCCTCCGCCGGGAACGGGGCCCCGGGGCCGCTCACGCTCCGGCTCGGTTATTCCGCTGCCGCCGTCGCCGCTTCTCCCCCATCGGGGGATCCCGGGGGCGGACTCCACCGCGCCTCCCGCGGAGAACCGGGAGGGGGAAGGCCGGCGGGAAGACCGACCCACCGACTGACAGGCGATATCGCCCCAGAGCCTGCAACCCGAGCCTCCCGACTCTCCCGCGCAGGCGCAGAATGGCCGAGCACCGGGGAGGGTGGAAGAGGGAACGTGACGCGAGCGCGCCGGGTTCCCCCTCCCCCTCGACGCCGACACCTGCGCGCAGGCGCAGGAGAGAGAGCGAAAGGCGCGCGCGAGGACTGAGCGACCGCGCGAGCCTAGCGTGAAAGAAGCGGGCGGTGGCCGGGGCCGCCGGGGAGCGCGCCCACCAGCTGGTGCGCGTGCGCACACGCGTTTCCTTCCCTCCCCGTATTTTTTGCCCTTTCTCTCCCCCGTTTCCTTCTGATCTCTCCTTTGACGCCTTTCCTTCCCTTTCCCTCCTCTTTCGTGTGCCCAGCTGCCAATCAAGCCACCCACCGCTCTATTTGCGGGGGGAGGGGGGCGGGACCCAACACCCTCTATTACTAGGGGGGTTGTTATGGTAACTCCCCACGCGAGGGCTGGGTGGCCTCTAGATAGGATGGGCTGTCCACCCACCTAATTGCCATGGCAACAGTGGAGCCGCTGAGGGAGGGGCCTCTTCGTGAGAACTTGGCTGGAGAAACCACCTGGGGGATGGGGAGTGGAGAAGAGGACTGGCTGCCTCAGGAATGCCCCTGACCCCCTTCCCCGGCTGCAGTGGGGAGGGTTGAGAAGGGGATCTCAGATCTCAGGATAGGGAATCCTACCGCAGACCTTTGTCTCTGCACCTCTTGTTCTGTACATAGGAACTGTTTCAACAATTATTCATTGACTGATCCCTGGAGCTGTGCGAGGGGGAGGGGGTGGCAAAGGGAGGTGGAAGGGAGGAGAAGGGATCTGTGTCCAGCCCCTTCAAATCTTGCTTGGGTCACCTCAGGTCTAGTCATGTTGGCGTAGCACCCCCAGCCATTAGCCTCACTGGAGGCTGGGTAATGCTATATAAAGAACAAGGAGTCATGTTCTGCCACTGACATGCTGTGTGACCTTGACAAGTTGCTTCGCTTCTCTGGGCCTTTCTTTCATTGTGAATTTGAAAGAAAGAGAAGGCCGTTTGATCTTTGAGATCACTTCCAGCAATGATGGTATCTCCAAAAGACCCCACTGTCAGCCTTAATGTAAACATCACTTAGAAGAGTTTGAACGAAAAGTCCTTGGAAAGAGGCAGACATCCTCCTTTCTGGACCCTTCTCCTTTGCACATTCCGATGCACATCCAGTCTTGCTCCTCTCCCGCCCCGCCCCCACCACGCCCAGTTTACCTTGCTGTTGTCCTTGTCCAAGCTATAATCATCACCTACCTCCAATACTCTTATTAGCCTCCTACTTGGTCTTCTTGACTGACCTCCTTAGGTCAATTCTCTATACTCAGAGTGCATGATTTTTCTAAAACTCAAATCTGATGTCACTCTTCTGTTTAAGATCTTTCACTAGCTCCCCACTGTCTTTGGAGCCTCAAGTGTGGCAACCATGATCCTTCAAGATTCTGCCTGCTTCTCCTGCCCTGTTTTTCAGTACTCCACCGTTCAACCTCACGTATTCTAGCCATATGGAAATCCTCTACACGCAGTTCCCAGAACTCAAAAGACCCTCCTCAACCATTTCTTCTCCCCCAGAATATTCTGACCATGCCCATTCTCACTGACTTTTGCTTTGTCCTTTATGTCTAAATCACCTCCTCCATGAAGACTTCCTGAGACTGAGTTTGGCTCTTCTGTTTTAGCTACCTGGCTTCAACCCATAGTAACATTTAACACTTTGAATTGTAAATGTTGAATCTCCTTAAAGGCAAGAATTATGTCAGCCTTGTTCAACACAGGGCCTGGCACCCACTAGAGGTTCAGTAACATGCAAGTGAATGAAGGCCTCTGTGTCTGGGTAGGCACTGTGAAATATAGTAACTCCAGGACAAGAGCATGGGATAGTAGGAAAAAACACAGTGCTTTGTGCAAATCATTAATCTCTCAGGTTCAATTCTATCATCTGTAAAACAGAGATAATAACAGGAAGGTTAGGATAAAATAAAATTAGGTATGTGAAGCACTTGGTATATTCAAGGTCCTCAGTAAATTTACCAATGCCTGACTCAGGCAGTGTTTAATAAAGACATACTGAATCAAAGAATGAGCAAATTAAGATCACAGAGGTAGGACAGATGGCCACCCAAACCTCAAGCGGCAGTCTAACCTGGGGGGTGGGGAGGATAGAGAAACAAGATTGGCCCTGTGCTGATAATTATTGAAGCTGCAGTACTGATGTGTGGGTACCTGAGGTTTCATCAGTCTATTCTCTACTTTTATGTATATATGAAATTGTCCATAATAACTTTAAAAGAGACAATGTGGTAGAGGAAGCCCTGGATCAGGCATTAAGGAAAGTTAAACTATTAAAAATAAGACAAATTTTAGGGCTTCCCTGGTGGCGCAGTGGTTGGGAATCCGCCTGCCAGTTCAGGGGACACGGGTTCCTGCGCTCTGGGGCCCGTGCTCCGCAACGGGAGAGGCCGCCGTGATGGGAAACCTGCGTACCGCAGCTGGAGGAGGCCCGCGCACAGCGGGGAAGACCCAACGCAGCCAAAAAAAAAATAAATAGATAAAAATAAGACAAATTTTGGATCCCTGGGGGTTGGACATTTTGCACAGACCCAATCACCCTCAGGGCCTCCCACCCACCTTGGGAGGCTGGATTCATTCTCTTCACCCTGGGTCTAGAGGCAACTCTTCTGATTGCAGGCCCACTGCTTTTTTTCCCTACACTGTGCGGGCCTCCATTCAAGAAACTCCAGGACCAATGAGTGGGGAGCAGATAGACCAGCAGACAGTATGAAGCAGAAGCCCACCTCCCCCTGGCCCAGCCCTGGGGCAGCTGCTGCCTCCACTCCGCTGGCAGTTAATGAGGTACTGGTCCCCTAGGGAAAGAGGCCCTGAGTGCTGACAATGAGGCTAATTAGCAGAATGCCAATTAGTACCTGGGGACTGGCTCTACATGGGAGGGGGAATTTATTGTGTGGAAGTGGCTTCTTCAGAGGAACGGAGGGCTGGACTCAAAGGAGAGGATGGGAGCAAGGCCACAGTATCCCCTCTCTCCACACCATCATCCACAAGCACACTCCTCCTCCAGGAAGTCCTCCTAAACTGCTCACTCTATTCCCCTCTGTCTCTTCCTGCTCCTGTGGTCAATTCTGAGATTGGGGAGTGAGGCTGGGGGAACAAAGGGCAAGGACTGCGCTAAACTTTTTTCTAATTGCAAAATATTTCAGATATGCAAAAAGATATGGAAAAAAATATATAAAGTTCATATCCCACCACCCAGCTTAAGAAATAAAAGTCACCAATTCACTCAAAGAGCTCTGTCTGTATACCCCTGTTATCTTATCCTTTTCTCTACACCTGCCGTGGGAGGTAACCCTCCTCAGTCCAGTGTGAACTACATTCTCTTGTAGACTACACCATCTATTTTCTCTCTTCCCTCTGGAGCAGTGCCAACCAATTGAACTCTGTGCAATGACGGAAATGGTCTGTACCTGCACCGTCCAATATGCTAGACACGAGTAGCTCCTGAGCACTTGAAACATGGCTGCTGCGAGTGAGGAACTAAATCTTTACCTATTTCTAATTGTAATTAATTTAAATGTAAATAGCCAAATGTGGCTGGTGGCTACTGTACTGGACACTGAAGCTCCAGGACATACGTGCCTGTCCCACGAGGGTGGGGACTTTGTTGTACTCACTGCTGTGAGTTTAGAATGGTGTCTGGCAAAGAGCAGGTACTCAATAAATATCTAAGTCAATGACTGAATCTTTACAGCAAGCCAGTTATTAAGTATTATTCCCATTTCCCAGTTGGGATCACTGAGGCCCAGAGAAGTGATGTGACTTGAGAAGGTCACCAAGGTAGTAAGTGACAAGTCCAGGATTTGGGCCCAGTTCTTCCTGACCTCAAGCTTTATACCCTTATCTACTCCCAGGGGCTTCGCTAAGCCTCTCCCCTTGCAGTCACTTGAGGAACAAGAGGCAGCCCCTCTGGGCCCTTCTTTGGGTGCCTCCCTCACCTGAAGCTGCACCATCAGCTCCACTGTCCTCCAGGAGTCCTGGTTTGACCCCACCCTTCTTTTACCCAGGCATCCCTGTGTGAACACACCTGGTCTTCCCAGCACCTACTGACGGAGCTCCCGAAGCCACAGACGAGCGGAGCGGAGCTGAAGTCACAGAAAGAAGAAACCAGTGGCGTGGAGAGAGGATGAAGGGGCCTGTGCTGCTGTGTGTAGGCCTGGGGGGGCAGCTGAGACAAGCACTCAGTTCAGCCAAGGAAGCCGCAAGGACCTTTTCTAGGCTTTTATTTATGAAACGCTTATTGAACTGATACAGAGTTAGTGCCTGTCATCAGCTGGTCGGGGGGGTTAGTGTGCATCCCCGCACCCCCCGTCCCCTCCCCACCACGGGCACTGAAGCCGGGAGTGGCTCCATCCTTCCCTCCACCTTGGCAGTAATGAACCGGGAAAGGCCCTGGGGCAGGGAGGGCGTTCAAGGGCAGGAAGATGAAGGGAGAGATGGGAAGGCCTAGGGCAGAATCTGGTCCTCCTGGAGTAGGAGGCTGGCCCCAGGCATCCTGGCAGGTGTTTTGCTTCTCCTTTGTAGCAGTGGTTTGAACTGGGCAGCGAGGAGGATGAACTTCTCTGGACCCTCTCCTGCCTCCCCAGCCCGGGCTTGAGAGTGTCCTCTTGGGCTACTTCTCAAGAAAGTGTCCTCTGTGACTTCTCTAGTTCCCTCCGGGGATGCCTGCCTCCCCCAGGTCTCAAAGGCACTGCCCTCGGTCCTCAGGGTGAGGGGGCAGGGAGCCAGATGAGGTAGAGCCCAGCGGCTGGTGACCTCTCCCGGGCTGGAGCCGCAGCTATGTCCACACTTCTAGGGGCATCACGCCCTCCTTGCTCCCCAGGGGGGGCAGCAAAGACTCATCCTCCAGGAACTTGAGGGGGAAGTGGACCAGGTAGCCCTGGACCTGGGTGAGTTCAGACCGGGCCAAGGGAGGGCTGACCGTGGCCAGCGGCTCCACGGCCACATACTCCCGGAGTGCCCGCAGGGAGCGAATGGCGTTGGACGGCAGGCAGCGGAAGATCTGTGGGCGAGAGGCATGGAAGCCAATAAGGCCTGGGGAGACTGCCCAAGAGTCCAAGCCCAACTAGGCTAGATGCCCTCATGCCCACCATATCCCTCTACACTGACCCTGAGCCACTGAATCCCATTATGTCCCCAGACCCTCATCCTCTTATGAGGACGGCTGTGCGGGGGCTCCTCTCTATCCCACCCTAGACAGGATAATCCATGAACTTCCCCCTGCCAGCACCCCTGCCCACCCCCCTTGCCCACCTGCTCATAGATATTGGCATTGCTCTCAGCTGTGTCTTGCCACGACTGGAAGAAGTCATCACAGACAGGGTCTCGGAGATCCAGGTCCGGCCGGGCATCTGCCCCGAGAATCACGCTGCGGGAGAAAGGGGTCCCAGCAGGGCCAGATTAAGATCCTTTGAAAGCCTGAATACCAGAAAATTATAATGTGCCTACCCAGGTATTTCAAAATAGAAGCAATGTTAAACAGTACAATAAGTGTAAACGAGTCCAACAGAGCTTTAATTTGTCTCTACTTTGGTGACTACTTTAATGCTTTAAAAGATACACCAAATTACTTTTGAAATATTTGTTTCTCATGTTTTCGGTATCCCTGCTTTGCCGGTACCTTAAACTGGATGAGTCTGCCTCTTGGGAAATCCAGTACTACCTCTAAGCAATCCTCACACTTGCTCAAAAGGCAGACCCTCCCCCTTTCCACCTCTCCCACTACGCTGTAGCACCCCACCCCGGCTCTACCTGAAGCAGTGTTTCCGCAAACTCAAGGCAAACCTGCCCGCCTCATATTCCACACCATTCATGAGGGATGCCTCCATCTCCGTGTCCTCGATCAGCACAGCCAGCTCACTGTCCCGCTTCCCCAGTAAACTCCGATCATTGATGTTTGCGGAGCCTGGTGGGTGGTGCGGGACACACTGCGTCCTCCTGAGCCCAGGAGACCCCATCACCTCTACCCAAGAACCAGCCTGGGGGCAACACGCCTTCTTTGGCCTCCATCCCCAGTTGGGCCTCAGCTGCAATCTCCATCACCCACCTCCATCCCGTTGCCCCTGGCTGGGCCCTGCTCCACTTCTCCCCACCCTCCTCTCATTGCCGGGGGCCGAGATCCAGCACTGACCAATGATGACTGTCCGGTCATCTGCAATGAGCATCTTGCTGTGGATGTAGATGAGCTCTGAGACCGGGTGCCTACCCAGCTCTCCGTGTGTGCGAAGCCCACAGATGGAAATATAGTCCCGCCACGCTGTCCCCACTGTGAGTAAGAGATGGGGGGAAGGGGAGTGAGGTGAGAGGTACTCTCCATGTGCAGACAGAGCCCTGTCCCATCTACCTCCTCACTTCAGAAGCCCTGGTCTATATACTTCTCTCTGCAGTGTAAGGCCACCTGCGGGCTCAGGCAGTAGCCCCAGAAGCATGCAGGAGTGATAGCCTCCTTCCCTCCATCCCTGGGGCTCCAGTCCCTCAATTGCCCCCTCCCCGGGGGTCCAGGGCTTGAAACCCCAGCTCCCAGCACTCACTGGCTGCTTTGAGGCGATGTAGAATTGAATATTCCCCACGACACAGCGTCCTGAGGGAAGAGAATGGGTGAGGAAGGTGGAGACTGGGGAGGAGATGGGGGATGTCAGGAGAGAGGTGGACCTCAAAAGTCCAGCAAGAAGGGATCAGGACGGAGTCAGGATGGAGGCATAGGTAGGATGGGGCCATGGAGAGGCAGAGTCTGGCTGAGGGGGGCGCCGGGGGTCACCTGTAAGTGAAGTGCAGAATGGCCTGGATGGAGTTACCACCACCTGTGGAGATGTCGCCCTCGAACCCCGGGAGCAGGGGCAAAAGCATGTAGACTCGGAAGCACTGCCCCTGTCTGGGGAGGGGTGGAGTCAGAGGTGTGACCTCTCCCCCAAGGCCCACCCATCCAGTTGGGCTTAAACCACGCCCACAATCCTCACACTCTGGCTGGTCTATCTTACTTGTGGGCCTTCAGGATTCTGTCCACAATCTCATCGCCCACCTTGTTCAGCACCGTCCGTCCATCTGAGCAGCTAATGAAGAATTGATTCTGGGGCAGGGACCAATGAGAGACATCAGCAGTCCGGCCCCAGCCCCTGCCCTCAGCTCCCCGCTGCCATCCCCACCCCCAGGCTCCAGGTCCCGGCCCCAGGCTTCTGCATTTCTCCAGGCCCAGTATGTCAGTCCTCAACGATTGATGCCACTGACATCCTAAGTCTCTCCCCTGGGATGTCCCCTCCGTTCTCTGCCCCACCCTCACCCCGATCAGACCTCAATGTAGAGGAAGTGCTGGCTCTCCCTGATGGTGTGCAGGTAGGCATTGAGGATGGAGTTCTCCAAGGTCCCCGCTGACCAGCGGTCCACTGACCGCAAGACCTGGGGGGGACGGCAAATATGATGTGGCTCCTGAGCCCGGGAGAGGAGGGGTCTGGCGGGGGCTCTCAGGTCAGGGAGAGTGGGCCGGGGCATTGGGCTGAAGGGAGGGAGGCGAGGGCAGGCTGAAGTCGGAGACTCACCTGCACGGTGGCGCACTGCACTCCCGGGAGCATGAAAGGGAGCTGGTTTGCGGTGCTGGTGGACTTGGGCAGCAGGTAGGGGTACCTGGGTATCTTGTACTTGGCCTTGGTGGTCTGAGGAAGAGGGATGGCAGCGTCAGAGGGAGGTGATGAGCTGCCCCAGGCTCCCTCCCGCCCTCCAGCCTCACAGGAGGGATCGAGCACCTTGGTGAAATTCCAGCGCTGGATGAAGTGCCGGGCAAGGTCCCTGGCGGGTAAGCCATGGACCACCACCCCGACATCCCGCCATGGCATCCGGGGTGTGGTCTCCCTGTCAATGAAATCTGGGGGTCCCAGGAGAGTCAGGGGAGAGGTCAGGGATGGTCTCTTGGAGACACTTGGGGCAGAGAGGAGGAGGGTGCATTACCCTTGACCCAGTTCATCCCATCCTCAGTCCCAGCCCTGCCTTCTACCCCTGCTCCCTGCTCTCACGGGCTTTGGAGGAAGGGGACCCCTACCCTCAAAAGGCCGATCCAGCTGGACCCAGTCCTTAGTGATAAGATTGCTGTAGTCCTTGCCCAGCCAGAAGAGTTGGTTGTGAGAGAGGTCTGGTGTAGCCGGAGGGTCTGAGCATGAGGTGGGAGGCTGTAAGGGGAACACACCCAAGCCAGGGGCAAGGAGAGGTCATGGGGCTGTACAGAGCCAGGCCAAAGAGAAGAAAGGAGCACTGGGAGACTGGGAGACAGAGAGAGACACAGAGTAAGAATGAAGCAGAGAGAGTTTGATTCCCCGATCCTCCCCTTCAGATGCATTTGAAATCCCTAGAGGAATGGGGGGAGGGGTGGGTAACAGACATGGGGAGGGGACTGGGTCATAGTATATTCAAAGCAAGTTCTTGGGGTCCCAGAAAGGCCAAGGAACCCTGAGTGTGGGCTTGGAATGACTGGAGGGGAAGGCTGGAGCCGGGAAGGGGTGTGGATTTAGGTTAGCTGAGTTTGGGGGAGCTCAGGAAGGCCTTGGGGGGTTACCTGGGGGGCAGCTGACTCAGAGGAGTCCCGAAGGTCAGTCAGTCTGTAGTGCAGGTCATCCCAGCGGCCATAGGCAAGGTCCAGCCCCCCCAAGAAGGCCACTACTTGGTCCACCACCAGGAGCTTCTCGTGATGGGCCCACAGAGTCACCTGGTTTGGGTGGCGCATCACCTGGAGCAGGTATGGGGGAGTTCAGGAGAGTGAGCTTAGGTGGGAGAAGAAAGAGGAGGCGTTGGGGGAGAGAATGGAAAGATGGAAGGATGAGACGTTCAAGAAAAGGGAGGGTTGAGGGGATGGGAAAGTGTGGTGAGGAGGGCTGCAGGGAAGGGGTCTCTGAGGCCTGAGAGTCACCTTTATGTTGGGATGCAGTAGCATTAGAACCTTCTTGCTATAGCCACTGTTGATGGCCAAGGCCAACTCCACTTCCTTAAACAGCAGTACGGACACCCGGACACCCTCCTCCTGGCGGTCAGTGAGGGAATCAGATCCTAATGCCTCTCTCGGAATGACCCCTTCCCACCCTCCCAAACCCTTCCCCATGCTCAGGATTCCTGTATATTCCTCCTCCCTGCGTGGAGATCCTCAAAGCTCTGCCACTTACACCCTGATTTGATGCTTACAGCAAACCTAGATTGAATATCATCTATCTGCTCACCCATCCACACATCTACCCACCTACCCAGCATTATCTATCCACCCCTTTTCCCCAAAATTTCCTCATCCCCTTATCTACCATCTATCATTCATCCATCTACCTACCCACTCTCCTACTGATCCACCTTCCGAACCTCATATCCTTCTATCTATCTCTCTTTCCATCATCTACCCATCCATTCGCCCACCCACTCTCCATCATCCACATATCTTTCCTCCCACCCATCAACATCTATGGATGCTCCCAACATAGCAGACACTATGCCTTGTATTGGGACTAGTGATATTAATCAGCCCAGGGAGAGAGACAGACATGTCCACCCTGCAGTAACACAACAGAGTGTAATGGATACTGGGAGGAAAGTCTATACCAGGTAGAGGAAGGGCAAGAACAGGGAGGTGTCAGTTCTCCTTAGGGAAGGGGAGGCGGTGATGTTTGCCAGACACTGAGCCAGGATGGGCATATTTCCTCCTCCTCAAGTTTCAGATTCCCTGCCTTCCCCCATGCTACAGTACCTTCTAACCAATCTCCACCCACAGGCCACCCCGCCACCATGCTTCCCCTCCAGCCCAACCACTCTCCTCACCGCCTTCTTCTTGAGCATAATGTCCAGTCTCCAGTCATCTGAATGGGCCGGACGCTTCAGGTAAATCTCAGGACTCAACCTGGGATTCAGGGCAGCGGGTAAGGGCAAGCTAAGCTCCCGACAACAGTCACTCCTCCCCTTCCACTCCTTTTCTGACCCATAAGCTGATGTGTTGCAGGCCCTATCCTACCGCTTCCTGCTCAGGCTTTTTCCCCACTTACCACCAGTCTGTGATGAAAATCTCCTCTTGAGCTCGCAGGATGGCATCAGCTGCAGCAGCAAAGTAACCTGCCCCATTCACAAACCTGGGGGGAGGCCAAGCCAAGGAGGTCAGGGGAGTCAGAAGCCAGAAAGCTCTGGAGAGTGAAGACCGGAGGACAGTCATGGGTCAGAGGTGACAGCAGGGTCAAAGACCAAGAGTGCTCAGAGAGGTCAGACAGTAGCAGATATATCAAAGTGGGATAAATTTGCCAGTACGAGCTAAATAAAATTACAAACTACAAAAGACACAACAAACCAAAGAAAATGACTAAAGATTGGGAAGATTAATACATCACATATAAAGAGTTCCAACATATCAATAACAAAAAGACATATAGGGGGCTTCCCTGGTGGCACAGTGGTTGAGGGTCGGCCTGCTGATGCAGGGGACACGGGTTCGTGCCCTGGTCTGGGAGGAGCCCACATGCCGCAGAGTGGCTGGGCCTGTGGGCCATGGCCGCTGAGCCTGAGCGTCCGGAGCCTGTGCTCCACAGCAGGAGAGGCCACAACAGTGAGAGGCCCGCATACCGCAAAAAAAAAAAGACATATAGGCCAACTGAACAAAGAAAAGTGCTTTCACTGCGGAGGGCACGGGTTTGGTCCCTGGTTGGGGAACAGGGTCCCACAAGCCGCACGGCACGGCCAGAAAAAAAAAAAAAAGAGAACTGATAGTTCACAGGGGGAAAATGGCCAATCATAGATGAAAAGATGTTCAACTTCATCACTAAACAAGGAAATTGATATTAAAATGAATAACACTTTTTAAATTCACTAGATTGGCAAAAAATAAAATTGCAGGTTACATTCAATATTAGCATATGGGGAAGTGAGTATTCTCATAGTTTGTGAGAATATACATTGGTTTTATAGCTTTTTTAGAGGACAGTTTGGTATTACCTATCAGAATATTAAATCCACATACCCCCGATACCATTAAATGCACTTCATAATTCTATATCTAGGAAGACATCCTATTAAGTGCTTAACCAAAGATTATGTTCATTGTAGTATCGTTTATAAGACTGAAAGTGGGAAATAATGTAAATGCCTAATCTCTAACACGTGTTAAGTGAAAAAAATAAAACAGAGAGTGCGTGATCTCATTTACATTAAAACAAAAAGTAACATATATGCTAAGCACATGAAAATATGCAGGAAAACATCTGGGAGAATAAATATCAAACTATCACCAGGATTACTTCTGGGGAGAAAAATGGGATTTGGGGGAGGGGGTGTAGAGAAGAACTAAGGGCCAGGGGGTAAAGGCTTGTGCAGTGAACTTTAATTTTTTTACTTAATATGTTTCCGCATTGTTAGACTTTTAATAACTAACAGTCCTGTTTGATGGTGAAGAGCAGGGTCTTGACCCAGACTAGCTGGATTTGAATCCTGGTTCCACTGTTTACAAGGTGTGTGACATTGACAAGTTACTTAACTTCTCCTTGCCTCAGTTTTCTCACCTGTAAAGTGGATATAACAACTGTACCTGCTTCACGGGGCTGTTGTAAGTTCATAAACATAAAACACTCAGAATGGTTTCTGGCACACACTAAGTGCTACAAAAGTATTAGCTATGATCAGTTGTTATGTTAAAAAGTAAATCTCAGGCTTCCCTGGTGGCGCAGTGGCTGGGAATCCTCCTGCCTATTCAGGGGACACGGGTTCGAGCCCTGGTCCGGGAAGATCCCACATGCCGCAGAGCAACTAAGCCCGTGCGCCACAACTACTGAGCCTGTGCTCTAGAGCCCGCGAGCCACAACTACTGAGCCCGTGTGCCACAACTACTGAAGCCTGTGCGCCTAGAGCCCGTGCTCCGCAACAAGAGAAGCCACCGCAATGAGAAGCCCGCGCACCGCAACGAAGAGTAGCCCCTGCTTGCTGCGACTAGAGAAAGTGCTAGCGCAGCAACGAAGACCCAACACAGCCAAAAATAAATAAATAAGTTTTTTAAATAAATAAATAAATCTCTATCCCACCCCTCTAGGTCGTCACAAAGCATTGAGCTGATCTCCCTGTAGGGAGGGTGGGAGGGAGGCTCAACAGGGAGGGGATATGGGGCTATATGTATACATATAGCTGATTCACTTTGTTGTACAGCAGAAACTAACACAACATTGTAAAGCAATTATACTCCAATTAAAAAAATCTCAACACCACCTCCAAGAAAAATTCTTTCCATGACTCCTCTCTGCCTATGATAAAGGTTAACCCCCTCAGCTTAGTGGGAGTGGCACTAATCAGACCCTGCGACCCCCAGACTCTTTACTGACCACTGCTCCTCACGCTGCAACAATAGTCAGTCTTTGTGGTTCCCAAACACGCTGGGCTATTTCTAGCTTCTCTGCACGGACTGCCCTTCTCCATTTTCTTTATCTTGCTGAGGTTAACCTCAGGGTTACTGCCTTCTAGAAGCCAGTCCTGACATCCTATGCTGGGGCAGATGTCCCTCCTCTGTGCTTGGTACCCTATACCTACCACCAGCGTGGCAAACTCCCATTGTTTCGGGACTGAATCACCTACTGAGTCTTATCCCTGCCACTGGACCTGGCACATAGTGGGTGCTCGGAAAATGTTTATTAAATGGACGAATAAATCAGAGACATTTGAGATCACTGAGAACAGAGAGGGTCAGTGTGGTGAAAGGAGGTTAAAAAGGTCACAGGAGGTCGGAGAGGTCGGGGTCAGAGATTACCCAGTTTGGGGTTCAGAAAGATCAGAGGGGAATCAGATGGATCAGCATGATTAAACAGGTCAGGGGGTCAGGGAAATCTGAGAAGTCAAAGGGGGAGGTTATTGAGGTCAGAAGGGGTCAGAGGAGATAAAGAGGATCAAGGACTCAGAGAAACCAAGGAGGTCGAAAAGGCCACTGACGATTTCAGAAAGGATGTCAGTGTCTCACCACCGGGCCAGGGTCCCAGGCCGAGGTGGAGCGTAGCTTTCGTGCCGGTGCAGCTGTACAAAGTCTCTGCCCGGGCCATGGGCCAGCTCAGTGATCTCCTGGGCCCACCACCGTGCCTGCCGGTAGCTGCTGCACTTGAGAATCAAGGACCTGGACGGGAACAACGGGTGGACCACAATCCTCACCCTCCACACCTCTGGCCTGGCCCAGAAACCTCCCCTTTAGCTATCACCTCTTTCCTACCTCTTCCCTTAGTCCCTACTTGACTTCACAGGGACAGGGAGTGTATCTGCCTTATTCACAGTTGGGTCCATGGCACCTAGTATTGTGCCAGCCACTTAAGTTTGTTTTTTTGTCTTTTTGGGGTTTTTTTTGGCCATGCTGCACTGCATGTGGGATCTTAGTTCCATGACCAGGGATCAAACCTGCTCCCCTTGCAGTGGAAGCATGGCATCTTAACCACTGGACCACCAGGGAAGTCCCTTAAGTTTGTTGAATGAATAAATGGATGAATGCAGTGCCCTATCTTTTTTTTTTTTTTTTTTTAGTGCCCTATCTTTTGCACCAAAAGTCCTTCCCCCAGGCTTATACTCAACTCTCTTTCTCTGCACCCAGCCTCTAAGAGCAGCCCCAAGCATCTGACTAGGACAGTTCTCTGGTTCCAAATCATGGCCGGCTCCAGGGAGGTGGGAACGCCTTCCTTTCTTCCATGGTCTCTTCCACTTAACTCCCCTTAGGGCCCCAGGCTGGCTCTTCACTCACCAGGTGTTTGTCCACACCAGGGAGGCCTTACCTGTGGGAGGTGTCGATCCGGACCCCATACCGTGCGTCTGTGCTCCTTTTCCCCACCTGTACCTCGAAGCCAGGGTCGAAGAGCTGAACAAATGTGATGGTGCCGGTCTCGAGGCACATGTACAGCAGGAAGGAGTCCTTCACCACCAGCCACCTGGAGTGGAAGGGCTCTGACCATTCCTCCACGCCCCTGGCATCTCCTCCCTCACCCCCACCCACTGCCCAGCGGCTCTGCTCAGGCCTCACCGCTTGGACCAGCGATAACAAACTTGGTCTCGGCCACAGCAGGTGAGGCCAGGAACACGGTGGCCACCTGAGCGCTTCCGGATCACCCCCTCCCTGTGGGGAAAACCAGGAAGAGATGTTGGATGAGGCTGGATGAGGGATCCAGACCTCCAGCCCACTGTGCACTGCTCTTTCCCTATTCTCAGCCAGGGAGAGATCCAGATATTGGCAGATGGCGGGTGAGGGGTGTCAGACACTCACAGTCCTTTGGATCCAAGGTCTGGGATAAAGGACAGCTGACTGACTTCCAGAAACTCTGTCTGCAGAGGAAGAAAAAGGCTCAGAGGAGAGACTCTTATTTTCAGCCCCTCAGACTCTACCGACCCTGGTCCTCTGCCCCCTGCTCCATCTCAAGAGACCTGGCACCAGCCTCTTGACCTTACCATGGCATGGTAGTTGCGGTAGAAAGACATGGTCAGGAGGCGGTTGAGGTAATTCTCCAGATATTTCTGAAGTAGGGATGGGAAAGAGGGAGAGACAGATGGGACCAGAACCATTTGCACCCAAACACCTTCCCAGAGGACCTGGTGTCCGGTCCCACCTGTTTGCTGGATGCATGTCTGGCGGAGCCCTCAGGACCTGCTCGGGGTAGAGAGGGCATCTGTCTGCTGTTTGCCTCTTGGGCTGGAGAATAAGCAACGGCAAAGCTGTGGAAGTGATGGGGGAGGGTCAATAGGAGGACTGGAGGATGGGTGCCTAGGTTCCTGAAGCACTAGAGGTGGGGTCTTGGAGGAGGCGAGGGGCTGGCAGAAGGAATGCCCCTTACCCTGAGGATGGAGACAGAAAAAGGTGGGAGGCTGCCAAGGGTACTTTGGGCATCCAGCCCTGCTGAGATACTGGCCCAGAACCATGGACAGGGAGAGCTGAGCAGGGAAGGTTTCCTGGTAACCGGGGTCAGAGGAGCAGGCCCAGTGGCCAGAGTTGGGGGAGGAAAGCAGCTGGGGGAGGAAAGGCTGTGGTCTGGGGATGAGACAGACGGAAAGCAGCAATGGGGGCTGGGGCAGTGACATCCCATGCTGCCCCGCGGTGAGGGGGCACCTGCCCTTCACAGGAGGCAGTCTTGTCCCCCTCACCGAGCCAGAGGGAGCAGACTCATCAAGACTTTGTGTCTCAGGAGGTCCCGATGCAATTCCTGGAAATGACGGAACTTCTTCTTGGTTGTCCAGGTAAAGTCACCGTGAGTCAAGCGGACAGAATACAGAGTGCAGGTGCCCACCTGGGGGAGTGAGGAACTGACTGAATGGATGTTCCCTGGTTGGGTGGCAGCCCCCACTCTGGCCAGCCCTCCCCTTAGCCCCCTCCCTGGTGCCAGCCCAGCCACCTTGGATCCACTGGTGTATCTTTCAGTGCCCACCACCTGGGCTATGACGGGAACCCCAGGGGCAAACACCAAGGGGTGAATTTTCAGAGGCTGGAGGTTGTAGATGGCCAGAAAGGGGTGCATCCGGTCAGCTGACAGGAGAGAAAGTGGAAGAATGTGGACTCCAGGAGGTCTCAGCCCCCTCCTCCTCCTCTCCCTGAGGGCATCCTCCCTGTGTACCTGAGTCCTCTCCCTCCTTCAGAGTGTCCACCTCATCGGGCTCCATCTGTAACTGTCTGGAGTCCAGGTCACCCCCAGAGGGGAAGAGGCTCTCGGAGGTCGCCGCCATCCTAGGAATATGGGGAGGCCTCAGGAAGGTGACCTGCTTTGCAGAACCCTGCTCCCCCATCGCACCCCATGGTCTTCCATCTCCCACAGGTCCCCCGCTACCCCCCACCTGGCTCCCGCTGACTCCCCGTCTCTCTGATTATGACTCATCGGTCTGCAACGTCCTGCCAACCTGCCTCTAATCTCCATCCCCTATCTCGATCCTTCCTGCATCCAGAATGCCTGAGTCCCGCCTCCCGTCCCGTAACCAGGGTGCCGAGGAACACCCGGCCAGGCCCGGATGGCCCCGAAGTGGGACAGAGCAGAAGCCAGGGGAGGGGCCCCGGGGGTTGCCAGGGGTCCCGAGCCACCGGGGCTCCAGCCAGGCCAAGCCAGCTGGAAGAAGGGGTCCAGGCGGGAATGAGGAAGTTACGCGTTCCCCGCCCGG
This sequence comes from Phocoena phocoena, assembly GCF_963924675.1. Taxonomy (NCBI): domain Eukaryota; kingdom Metazoa; phylum Chordata; class Mammalia; order Artiodactyla; family Phocoenidae; genus Phocoena; species Phocoena phocoena. The sequence continues at coordinate 50,419,899 of NC_089237.1, forward strand.
GAGGGAAACCCCGAAATCTGAGCATGAGGCTGAGTCAGGAGGACCCGCAGCCCAAGCTCATTCCCGTCCCCGCCCGATTTCCTGGGCCCGGCACCCCCGCGGCGCCTCCTCCCCGGCCCTCTCACCCGGGCAGCCGAGCCGGCGGCAGCGCAGCAGAGTCAGAGCGGGAGCCCACAACCCAGAGGGCCAGGGCGGGGCGGGCGCTCAGGGCCTGCCCTTGGGGGCGGGACGGCCCCCGGCCTCACCTCCTCCGGATTCTCGTCGGTCCTGTCCCGCCCCCGCCGCCCTCGGCCTGTCCTTGCAGTCCTGCGTGCGGCCTGGGCGCTGGGGCCGCCCTCGGCTCTGCGGGACGGCGCTACCCTCCCCGTGCATAGGTGCGGCGCCGTCTGCCGGGCTGTCAGTCTGTCCCGCGCCGTCGGTCCGTGCAGGCCCGCTCCTCCCTGTGGGCCCTCGGCCCTGCGCACCCTCCTCCGCTCGGGCGCCGGCCCCCCCCGGGGCCTCTCCGGCCACCGATCCCGCCAGGGCCCCTGGCGGGACGCGCCTCCGCGGCAGGGACCTCGCTGTGTCCCCTTCCCGGGCCGGCTGAGAACCGCATTGGCATTTGTAGATGGAAGGAATGACGAAAGGCCCGAGGGCTGGTGGCCGCAAATTCATCAACGTACGCAAGCTTGCATTCTTTCATTCATTCACTTACTGCGTACTTGCTCCGCGGCAGACTCTGAGCATACAATAGTGAACAAACTATCACGGGACTTGCTCTTCTGAAACTAACAGTCTAAGGGGAAACAGGAAAAATTTCAGGTTCTAATAGACAAAATATTTCATTTTTTTTTTAAGTAGATTTCTTTATCTCTTCTAGATGGAAGAGTGGGTTGATGGATATTTCTTCATGGACATTTGGGTTGTTTCTAGTTTTTGCCTGCTGCGAATAAAGCTCCTATAAACATTCCTGGGTAAGTCTTTGTGTGGCAATATGTTTTCGTTTCTCTTGGGTAAATAGCTAGGAGTGGAGTTGCTCCATCATTTTAACTTTTTAAGAAACTAGCCAAACTTGTTTGATCTCTAATTGCACACATTTATATAGAGGCAGGGTGAAGAAAGTGACAAATTAAAGGCTATTTTTAAATGGTCATTAAAAAGCACTTTTTAAACAATAGATCTTCATTGGAGTCTAATTGCTTCACAATACTGTTAGTTTCTGTTGCACAACAAAGTGAATCAGCCACATGCGTACACATGTCCCCACATCCCCTCCCTCTTGAGCCTCCCTCCCATCTTCCCTATCCCACCCCTCTAGGTCATGGCAAAGCACTGAGCCGATCTCCCTGTGCTCTGCTGCTTCCCACCAGCCAACTATTTTACATTCGGTAATGTATATATGTCGATTCTACTCTCACTTCGCCCCAGCTTCACCCTCCCACCCCAAGTCCTCAAGTCCATTCTCTATGTCTACCTCTTTATTCCTGCCCTGCAACTAGGTTCATCAGTGCCATTTTTTTTTAAGATTCCATAGATATGCATTAGCATATGGTATTTGTTTTTCTCTTTCTGACTTACTTCACTCTGTATGACAGACGCTAGGTCCATCCACCTCACTACAAATAACTCAATTTCGTTCCTTTTTTGGCTGAGTAATATTCCATTGTATATATGTGCCACATCTTCTTTATCCATTCATCTGTCAGTGGACATTTAGGTTGGTTCCATGCCCTGGCTATTGTAAATAGTGCTGCAATGAACATTGTGGTACATGTGGTCTCTTTTTGAATTACGGTTTTCTCAGGGTATATGCCCAGTAGTGGGATTGCTGGGTCATATAGTAGTTTTATTTTCAGTTTTTTAAGGAACCTCCATACTGTTTTCCATAGTGGTTGTATCAATTTACATTCCCACCAACAGTGCAGGAAGGTTTCCTTTTTACCACACCCTTTGCAGCATTTATTGTTTCTAGATTTTTTGATAATGACCATTCTGACCGGTGTGAGGTGATACCTCATTGTAGTTTTGATTTACATTTCTCTAATAATTAGTGATGTTGAGCATCTTTTCATGTGCCTCTTGGCCACCTGTATGTCTTCTTTGGTGAAATGTCTATTTAGGTCTTCTGCCCATTTTTTAACTGGATTATTTGTTTTTTTGATATTGAGTCACATGAGCTGCTTGTATATTTTGGAGATTAATCCTTTGTCTGTTGTTTCATTTGCAAATATTTTCTCCCATTCTGAGGGTCATCTTTTTGTCTTGTTTATGGTTTCCTTTGCCGTGCAAAAGCTTTGAAATTGAATTAAGTCCCCTTTGTTTATTTTTGTTTTTATTTCCGTTACTCTAGGAGGTGGGTCAAAAAAGATCTTGCTGTGGTTTATGTCAAAGAGGGTTTTTCCTATGTTTTCCTCTAAGAGTTTTATAGTATCTGGTCTTACATTTAAGTCTTTAATCCATTTGCAGTTTATTTTTGTGTATGGTGTTAGGTAGTGTTCTAATTTCATTCTTTTACATGTAGCTGTCCAGTTTTCCCAGAACCACTTATTGAAGAGGCTGTCTTTTGTCCATGGTATGTTCTTGCCTCCTTTGTCGTAAATTAGGTGGCCATATGTGTGTGGGTTTATCTCTGGGCACTCTATCCTGTATCATTGGTCTATATTTCTGTTTTTGTGCCAGTACCATACTGTCTTGATTACTGTAGCTTTGTGGTATAGTTTGAAGTCAGGGAGCCTGATTCCTCCAACTCTGAAAAAGCACTTTTTAAATAAGTGAAATATTTTAAGATAGGGGGTAAAAGGAACTGCCAAACTGTTTTCCAAAATGGTTGTTGTGTTTTACATTTCCAAAATCTATGTATGATAATTCCATTTGTTCTGCAGCATGGCCAACGTTTGATATTGTCTATCTTTTTAGTGTTAGCCATGCTAATAAGTGTAAAATAGTACATCATCATAGTTTTATTTGCATTTCTCTGATGACTAATGATGTTGACCATGTTTCATGTGCTTATTGACCATTTTTATATCTCAAGTGTTCAATTCTTTCACTAATTTTTTTAAAAACCATGTTATTTGTCTTATTATTGATTTGTAAGAGTTCTTTATATATTTTGGATACAAATCCTTCATCAGATATATGTATTGCAAATATTTTCACCCAGAATGTGCCTTGTTTTTTTAAAATAATGGTGCCTTTTGGGAATTCCCTGTTGGTCCAGTAGGACTTGGCTCTTTCACTGCTGGGGCCCAGCCACTGAGCATGGCCAAAATAAATAAATAAATAAAATAACGGTGCCTTTTGAAAAGCAGAGGTTTTTTATGTTGATTATTTTGTGGCCTGTAGACTATTACTCAGCAATAAAAATGAATAAAGGGTAAAATGGTACAGCCACCTCGGAAACAGTTTCAAAATGTTAAGCGTAGAGTTACCGTGTGGCCCAGCAATTCCACTCCTAAGTATATGCCAAAAAGAACTGAAAATGTATGCCCTCACAAAAACTTGTACATGAATGTCCTCAGTAGTATTATTCAAATAGCGAAAAAGTAGACACAAACTAAAATGTCCATCAAGTAATGAATAGATAAACAAAATGTGGTGTATCCCTACCATGGAATATTATTCAGCCATTAAAAGGAATGATGTACTGATACATGCTACAACAGGGATGGACCTTGAAACATTATGCTAAGCGAAAGAAGCCAGACACAAAGGACCACATATTACATGATTCCATTGCTATGAAATGTCCAGAATAAGTAAATTCAAAGAGACCATAGCTGGGACAGTAGCTGGGGAGAAGGACAGGGGAGTGACTGCTAATGGGTACAGGGTTTCTCTTGAGGGTGATGAGAAGGTTATAACATTAGTTGTGATGGTTGCACACCTCTGTGAATATAGTAAAAAACCACTGAATTGTAGACTTTAAAGGGTGAATTTTATGGTGCATGAATTATTTCTCAATAAAGTTGTTATTACAAAAAATACAAACTGTTAATACATACAACACGGGTGAATTTCAAAACCATTATGCTGAAAGAAGCGTACACAAAAGAGTAGTACTATATGATTCCATCAATATAAAGTTCTGGAACAGAAAAACCAATCTATAGTGATGGAAATCAGATCAGTAGTTGCCTGTGGCAGGGAGTGGGGAAAAAGAGGGAGAGTAAAGGCCACACAGGGAACTTGGTGATGGAGATGTCCTATATCTTGATTCGGGTGGTGATTACATGGGTGTATGCACTTGTCAAAACTCATAGAACTGTACACTAAGATGTGTGCATTAACTTGTATGTAAAATTTTACTTCCATAAAGTTAATTTAAAAAACAGATTTTCCAATATAAAATAAAAATTAAATTTAAAAAGAAATAAAATAACAGATTTCAGTCAGGCAGCATAGTCAGCAGTGCTTTCCAACCTTTCCCACATCATGATACCCTTAGGGAATGATAATATAGCTCTTGGAGGGCATTTAGAGTCCTTGGTTAGCATACTGTGGACCTGAGGCTCCCAGCCCGGGCTCTGGCTGCCTTAAACCTGGCTGAGGGCAATACCTGTCAGGAACATGCTTGGGAAGCTCAGTGTGGCAGTTAACAGAGTGGACTCTGGGGTCAGACTGAAGAGGGTGAGGGAAAGTACTGCTCTTCTGATAACTGCCTGCGTGACCTTGGGCAAGCTACCTAATCTCCCAGTGCCTCTGATTCCTCATCTCTGAGATCAGCATAATAATAACACTTACTTTAAAAGATCACTGACGTTAAAAAGAAAAAGGGACTTCCCTGGTGGTCCAGTGGTTCAGACTCCCAATGCAGGGGGCATGGATTCAGTCCCTGGTCCGGGAACTAATACCCCACATGCTGCACGGCGTGGCCACACACACACACACACACACACACACACAAATCACTGACAGGATCAAGTGAGATACATGTAAAATCCCTAGAATCTACCTGGCACAGCATAATTAATCAATTACAACTATTTTCATAAAAGGGGTCGAGAGCTACTGGACCATTTGAGAACATAACATTTCCCTAACTAGTAAAGTTTCTTGTTCTAAAAAAATAAACTATTCTTTAAATTTTTTACATCTTGGGCATTCTAAATACAAATGAATCTCATTCTAAAATATAAATGAGGGACTTCCCTGGTGGCCCAGTGGCTAAGACTCTGCGCTCCCAATGCAGAGGGCCCGGGTTCAATCCCTGGTCAGAGAACTAGATCCCACAGGCCGCAACTAAAAGATCCCGCACGCGGAAACGAAGATCCCACATGGCGCAACTAAGACCCGGCACAGACAAATAAATAAATAAATAAATATTAACAAAAAATAAAATACAAATGAATCCCCAGCAGGGTCCAGCCTGGCACCCTTGTCGTCTGGCATTGCTACGATGAATTTTCACTGCCGGCACTTGTGTGTCTGTCTCTACCATGCCTCCCCTCCTAGTCTCCTCCTGCTTCTCCATGGGGGTCAGAGACGACCCCAAAATTAAGGGGGTACAAAAGGATAGGCGTTTGAGTGGGGGATTCCCCATCCCTTCCCTCCTCCCTCTTCTCCCCCTTCCATCTCCTGGCGCCTGTAATCACCAGGCGGTCTGAGGCTAAGTGGTAGTTTTGCCCACAGTGGAGGGGCTTGGAAACCACACCCCTCCTAGGGCGCTCCTGGCCATTGTCAGCATCCCACTCTCGTCCATTATTGAGATGGATCTGAAGGGGGCATGGTGTTTCCCATGGTGTGGGTGCCGGAGACAGCGGGGGACTGAAAGAGGAGCAGGTACGGGGGAGATAGAGGAAAAGGTGGGCTGCCAGGCAGACAGACAAACTGCACTGGGGAGAAAGGTAAATGCTCAAATCAGGGAAGGGAAAAGGATAATCTGCCCCCTGGGCGGGAGGTGGATTTATCACTTCGCCAAAGGATTGGCTAAACACTTTGCAGGGCCCAGTGCGAAACGGAGAAGTGGGACCCCCTTATTAAAAAAATTATTAAGAATTTCAAGACAGTGACAGCAGAGCATTACACCAAGCATGGGGGCCCTTCTGAGTGTGGCCCCGTGTCCAGTGCATAGGTCACAGGCCAGGGAAGCCAGCCCTGCTGCCAACGTCCCCTCTCCTCTCCCTGCTGATGCTAGCGACACTCACCCCCTAGGTTCCCTGGTCTCTTTCCTCCTCCTGACACACAACTCCTTTCTTCCCCCTCCAATCTCTCTTTTAGGCCTGGATCCAGCTGCTCCCCCAGATCCAGATCCCAGCCCAGCTGTAGCCTCCATCGTGGCTGAGGGAGGGTCCCTTGGGTCTGGCGCCTACTTCAGCAGGAAAGCCCGTCTCTCCTTCCGCCACCAGCTGCATGACATAGCATCGGCCAACGACTCCACCATTTGAAGGGGACAACCAAGGGCTGAACTTCCAGGAGGCCTTGGCAACCTTCCTTCCCCCGCCTTCTCAGTCATCCCAGTGTCCAGCTCCCTCAGATCCCTCATGACCTTCTTATTAAATACACTGAGAATTGCCAAGTGCTGTGTGTATGTGCATGTTTTGGAGAGGAGATGGGACCACGACACCAGGGCTGTTATGGGGCTGACGTGGGAAGTGCAGCATGAGGTGGGAGTGAGGACGCAGGATTGGGGAACAGGAGGCAGCTGATCTCATGCGGCGCCCAGCTGTGCCTAGCAGGAAGTAGGTTTGCTGAAATCAAGCTTCAGAGTTGAGTGTGGTGAGAGCAGTTTGGAGCAGGTGCGGGGTAGGCAGGACAGCAGATGGGGCTAGGGAGCGTATTCGTTCAATGACTATCAAATGTCCACTCCCTGCCAGGCATTGAAAATATATCAGTGAATCAAGCACAAGGAATTCTCTCTTCTCACTGAATCTGCTTTCTGGTAGGGGAGGCAGACAATAAATAAATAAGCATGGTAATAGGAGACAGCGGTAAGTACTGCTACGAAGAAAATTAAACAGGTAATGTGAGAGCAGGGTGGAGGAGGGTGGTGTTTCTTAAAATTCAAGTGGCCAGGAAAGGGCTTTCTGTTGAGGGATGTAGAGTTCTCAGGATTTTGGAGTACAAGGGAAAGAGGAATCAAAGATGCCTTGAGACAGGGAGGACCGGGAGAACAGGTTTTGCAGAAAATCAAAAGTTCCGCATTGGTTCGAGATACACATTTGGGGTGAGAGATCCTTCTTCACTTAATTCAGGACCTCACCAACTCCTTAGGAAGCCTCCTCTGTACCCCCCGAAATCCTCCAGGGTAGGATTATATTCTAGAACCAGGCTTTCAAATGTGGCTTCCACCGTTCCTTTATCCATAGACTGGAGAAATGTAGATTAGGGCAAGACTGTCGGTCACTGTCAATGAGCACTTGGCTGGAGTGGGGACCGTCTTGCAGGGGCCAGAGCCGGCTCTCAGTTTCTCATCCGTGGGGCTGAAAGGTAACTTCCCATCACCTCCCCATGGGAATGGTGGCTTCTGGAGCCAACCCACAGCACTCCCAGTGGCCGCCCTCTCCCACTCAAGGTCAAACTTAAACTCCATGTGCACCAAGGTCCAACTTCCTCCCAAAAGCCAAAGAAGTCACACTGCTGCTTCTGACAAGATGAGGTGACAGAGGTGACTGTGAAGAGAGGGGACTGTGAACCTGGGTCGGACATGTGGAGTCCTTCTGACTTTAGGGCCAGTAGCCTCCCAGGAGGCAGGAGGCAGGAGGCAGGAGGCAGGCTGAGGGGAGATGACTCCAGTCTCTCTCAGAATTCTGAGTTCCCCCTTAGGCTTAAACAGGGAGGGGAGTGGGTCATTTGCTGGGAGCCCCTACACCAACCACACTAGTGTCACAAAGACCTGGATATGGTAACGAAAGTGTGGGGCATGATGGCCTGGAGAAGGGTCCTCTCCAGCTCCCTCAGGGCAGTGGTTTATACAAACAGAAATGGGCCAGAGAAGTTCAGGCTTGAGGTTAAGAAAAGAACCCCAAAGCACACAGGTTCTCACTGACAAACTATTTATTGAATTTTGTCATCAGTATGGGATGTCTCTTGTTGTATCTTAGAATCCTAGGATTCAGGGAGGTGGTAAAGTGGCAATGGTGAATTTGGGAATCTGGTCTCCCAAAAGTACCTGCCGCTCTACCCCTGATTCCGCAATGGCTGCCAGGCGGATCACTCCTCCGCTGGAGCCATCCCGCTCCATGGCCAAAGCGAGAGCTGTGGAGAAAAGAAGAAAGTTGGGATTGGAGTCAGGTGCTGGGATCGTGGCAAGGAAAGAGGAATGCTGACCTGGCTTGAGTATGGGGATTTATGCTCACAGACCCAGAAGCCGCAGTTCTCACCATTGGCAGTGAATTGCAGACATTCTTCCTTGGTCATGCCCTCCCGGTAGGTAGCATCGACATAGCCATAGATATAGGAACTCCCGGAGCCCCCGATGGCAAAGGACTGTCTTACCATCATACCCCCCATGGGTACCGAATACACCTGCCAGACGGAGGGAGGAGAAGAGTGTCACCATTTGTACCCTCCCCACAACACACATATGTTCGCCTGTCCACTGCGGAACTGGTATGTGAAAAGTTAATAGTAAGTGATGTAGAGACTGGAAAGAGAACTAGAAAATGCCTGCGGTGGGGAGAGAATGAAAGGCATGGCTCCAATGTTCTTGGGGTGGTGGTATCTGACCTGCCCCCCTTCTTGGGGGTCCCAGCCCGCAATGATGATTCCTGCCATCAGGTCTTCTCGGTATCGGTAACACATCTCCTTAAAGAGGCTGGCTGCCGTGTGTACCAGCGGAGGCTCATTCAGCTCGATGCTAGAGGGTGAAGGGAGTCATAGGGAAGGCAGTGTCAGGACCTGGAAGTCAGACTATTCCGTTCCTCAGGTCCCAACTCCTTTCAGATACTTGCTCCCCCACTGCCCACAAGTACCTGTGGAAACCAAGCTGATAAGTGACTGCGTCAGCTACTGCCTGGGTATCAGCGGCTGAGCCTGAGCGGCAGCAAAAAATACGGTCGTGAATAGGGGTCAGCTTGTCAGTCACTCGATTGGCGATGTACGACCTGCAGGATAGCAGAATAGTGAGGGAAGGACCCCACCTGTCTCCCACTTTCATCTTTTACCATCCACTCCCTCAACAGGAATTCCAGTATTTCCTGTTAGTTCTCATCTAAACTGAAGCAGGCTGGAGAACAGACTTTTGCAAGAAGTTCACCAAAAGGTGAAGAGAACTACGAAGCAGTAGAAGCTGGTACAAATCCTAATCTCCCGGGAGGGGCGAAACCTCCCTTCCCACAGTAGTCTATGGAGGGTAAGGATGGGCTGGCAGGCAAGGAAGGAAGGGAAAGACGGGAAGAAGACCTTTCACGTATCTGTCCTGAGCTCACCCAGTGGTTGTTCTGGAGTCGGCTCCTAGAACCACGCCCCCTTCAAATTGCACGGCCATGATAGTGGTCTGGAGAAAGAGGAGAAAGGGGTGAGTCTGGGCCTCTCCATATTCTCCAGCATACACAAACCTTAATGATCCGTCTATCCAGTCCCTAGAATATAAGAAAAGTCGTGCGCCACCAACACATCGTCAAATCTCATGGGGTTCTCAATAACCCGCAGAATTCCAGAAATTCAATCTTCAAGTTCCCAAAGGCCCACCGTGACCTTAAGCTTTCGTCCTGCAAGATTCCAGAATGCCACGCTTCAGCCTACCTTCCACCTCCTCCCACACCACTCCTGCGTCCTTAGGATACCCCGCATCACACAGACCACCTCTCTTCCCCGCCCCTCCAGTTCTCCCAACCCACTCCAGCCTTATCTTTCCATCGCTTCAATCCTTGTGCATCTCTCGTGAACCCCGAGTCCTTCCTTACCCCTGTTGAAACTTCTCGGTTTTCCCAGTCGGGGGTAATGGCCTCAGGCCCCCAGGCTGGTGCTGGCCGCGCTCCCCGAGCAGCTACTAAGGTGGCCGCCATCTTCCTCCTCCGCTACGGCCACAAAGCAACTGTCGTAAAGTGCTCCATCACCCTCTTTTGTCGTGCTCTGAGGCCTTCTGGGGGCGAAGCTGCGCCACGGTTGACGGCAGAAAGGAAAAGAAATGTGTAGTGAACCTTCTTTGCGACCGTGAGAGCTTGATGGCAGCGTGGGTGGCAAACAAAGAAACAAGAAACAAACAAACAAAAAACCCAAACAACAAACAGATCCAAACCGTCTGGAAAAACTACGTTCCTATCGGTATACGCGGGACTGATCGGAGTTGCGATTCAAAGAGTCTTCAGGATAGACTTGAGCGTCTCCGATTTAGAATGACCGCACTATGTTTTCATTTCTCTTAGGTATATAGTTAGGCGTATATACTAGGAGTGAAATTGTTAGGTCATTTAGTAAATTTTTGTTTAACATTTTAAGGAACTGACAGCTTTTCCACAGCAGCTGCCTCGTTTTACATTCTCACCAGCCATGAATGAGGATTCTGATTTCTCCACTTCCTAATTCTTGTGGTGCATTTTTAATTTTACCCATCCTAGTGGGTGTGAAGTGATATCTTGTGGGGTTGTTGTTGTTGTTGTTGTTGTTTTTGCTTTTCCCTGTGATGAGTGACATTGAACATATTTTCATGCGCTGATTGACCATTTGTATATCTTCTTTTGAAAAATACCTATTTAAGTCCTTTGCCTGTTTTAAAATTGGGTTATCTTTTTATTGTTGAGTTATGCGGGTTTTTTTTTTTCCCTTCACGAGCAAAGCATCAAACTTTTTCTTTTCTTTTTTTTTCTTTTGCCGCATCGCGCGGCTTGTGGGATCCTAGTTCCCCCACCAGGGACTAAACCCCGGGCCCCTGCAGTGAAAGCCCAGAATCCTAACCACTCGGTCACTAGGGAACTCCCAACATCAAACTTTTTAAAAAATTGAAGTATAGTTGATTTACAATATTGTGTTAGTTTCAGGTGTATAGCAAAGTGATTAAGATATATATATTTCCATTATAGGCTATTACAAGATATATGAGTATAGCTCCCTGTGCTATACAGTAAATCATTGTTGTTTATCTATTTTATGTATGTAGTTTGCATCTGTTAATCCCATAATCCTAATTGTTCTTTTTATATTCTACATACTACACCTTTATCAGACATACAATTTGCAAATATTTTCTCCCATTCCATGGACTGTCTTCTCACTTTCTTTTCTTTTTTTAAAAATTTATTTATTTTCGGCTGCATTGGGTTTTCATTGCTGCATATGGGCTTTTTTTTAGTTGCAGCTTAGTTGCTCCACGACATGTGGGATCTTCCCAGACCTAGGGCTCAAACGTGTGTCCCCTGCATTGGCAGGCAGATTCTTAATCACTGCACCACCAGGGCAGTCCCAGATTTTGTATTTATTCTTGAGTCAGGTTTGGTAGTGTGTGTCTTTTTAGGAATTTGTCCATTTCATTTAGGTTATCTACTTTATTGGCCTACAGGTGTTTACAGTATTTCCTTATAATACTTTTTATTTCTGTAAGATCGTTAGTAATGTTTCCTCTTTTTTTTTTTGCAGGATCTCAGTTCCTGACCAGGGATTGAACCCGGGCCACAGAAGTGAAAGCCTGGAATCCTAACCACTAGGCCATCAGGGAACACCCCCTCTTTCTTCTTTTTTTTTTTAAATTAATTTATTTATTGGCTGTGTTGGGTCTTTGTTGCTGTGCGCGGGCTTTCTCTAGTTGTGGCGAGCAGGGGCTACTCTTCGTTGTGGTGTGCAGGCTTCTCATTGCAGCGGCTTTTGTTTGTTGCGGAGCACAGGCTCTAGACATGCAGGCTGCAGTAGTCGTGACATGCGGGCTCAGTAGTTGTGGCTTGCAGGCTCTGTAGCGCAGGCTCAGTAGTTGTGGCACTCAGGCCTAGTTGATCTGTGGCATGTGGGATCTTCCTGGACCAGGGCTCGAACCTGTGTCCCCTGCATTGGCTGGCGGATTCTTAACCACTGTGCTACCAGAGAAGTCCCTCATTTTTTTTTTTAATACTCTTTTGTATTTTCTTCTATAAACTCTTTTTTTTTTTTTGGCTGCATTGGGTCTTCATTGCTGCGTGCGTGCTTTCTCTAGTTGTGGCAAGCGGGGGCTACTCTTCGTTGTGGTGTGCGGGCTTCTCATTGCGATGTCTTCTCTTGTTGTGGAGCACAGGCTCTAGGCACACAGGCTTCAGTAGCGGCAGCACACAGGCTCAGTAGTTGTGGCTCACAGGCTATAGAGTGCGCAGGCTCAGTGGTTGTGGTGCATGGGCTTAGTTGCTCCACAGCATCCCCTCTTTCATTTTTGATTTTAGTAATTTGAGTCTTCTCTCTCTTTTTCTTGGTCAGTCTAGCTAAAGGTTCGTCAATCTTAGTGGTCTTTTCAAAGAGCCAACTTTTGTTTTAGTTGATTCTATTGTTTTTCTGTTTTCTATTTCATTTGTTTACACCCTAATCTTTATTATTTCCTTCCTTCTGCTTTCTTTAGATTTAGTTTGCTCTCCTTTTTCTTTTCTTTTCTTTTATCTTTTCAGCTGTGACACGTGGCTTGCAGGATCTTAGTTCCCCAAGCAAGGACTGAACCCAGGCCCCATGCAGTGGAAGCGGGAAGTCCTAACCACTGGACTGCCAGGGAATTCCCTGCTTTTCTTTTTCTAGTTTATTAAGGTAGAAGGTCAAGCTGTTGATTTGAGATCTTTCTTCATTTTTAATATAGGCATTCATAGCTACACATTTCCTTCTGAGCACTGCTTATGCTGTATCCCAAGTTTTGGTATGTTTTGTTTTCATTTTCACTAACCTCAAAATATTTTCCCTGTGATTTCTTCTTTGACCCAGTGGTTGGTTAGGAAAATTCACATACTTGTGAATTTTCTAAATTCCCTTTTGCTATTGATTTCTAATTTCACTCCAGTTTAGTTGGAGAATATTTTGTGACTTCAACCTTTTTAAATTAATTGAGACTTTTTTGTGGCCTACCCTATGGTCCATCCTGGAGAATGTTGCATGTGTGCTTGAGAAGAATGTGTATTTTGCTGTTTCTGTGTGGAGTAGTCCTCCTATGAACCTGCCATACTATTTCTACATACTGCAGCTGGAGCTGCTGTTTTTTTTTTTTTAAAGTATTTATTTATTTGCCACATAGGGTCTTAGTTGTGTCACGCAGGATCTTTCGTTGTGGTGCGTGGTCTTCTCTCTATTTGTGGTGTGCAGGCTCCAGAATGCACGGATTCCAGAGCACAGGGGCTCATTAGTTGTGGCGGGTGGGCTCTGTAGTTGCAGCACGTGGGTTTAGTTGCCCCGCAGCATGTGGGATCTTAGTTCGCTGACCAAGGATTGAACCAGCGTCCCCTGCATTGCAAGATGGATTCTTAACCACTGGACCACCAGAGAATCCCTGGAGCTGGTGTTTTGAATTGAAAATATGATCCAGACAATCCCCCACTTAAAATTAACTCTCAAGATAAAGTCCTGTCTCTATAACATAGTTTATAAGGCCCTTCATGTACTCACTCCTGCCCACCTGTCTGGAATCACATCTCTTATTTACTTCTAAATTTTTTATTGTAATAAAATATAAATAACATAAAATTTAGCGTTTTAACCATTTTTGGTGTACAATTCAGTAGCATGAAGTACATTTACTTTGTTGTGCAATCCCCTCTTTTCTTTTTGACACTCTTGTCTCCAGCCATCTGAACTATTTTTAGTGCTCATACATTCATTCAACAAAAGCTGTTGAATGTCTACTGGGTGCCAGGCACAGTTTGAGGCACTGGAAGTACATCAGGGAACAAAGTAGACAGAAATTCCTAGCCCCATGGAACTTACATGTATTAAGGGAGACAAAAAAGTAAGTGCAATATACAGCATGTTAAATAATGAATCATATTAAGAAGGAAAAGCAAAGAAGGGAGATAGGAAGATGTGTGTGTGTGTGTGTGTGTTGAAATTTTAGAAAGAATAATCAGGGAAGGTCTCACTGGAGAGACATTTAAATAAAGACCAGAAGGAAGGAGGGAAGTTATTTGTATATTTTGGGGAAAAGCATTCTGGACAGAGGGAAGATCAAGTGCAAAGTCATGAGGCAGGATCATGCCTGACATATTCAATGAATATTGACGAGGTCAGTTTAGCTAGTGCAATCAGATCACATAGGGCCTTTGAGAAGCTTTTCATCATTCTCAACTGAAAATATGATCCAGAAAATTTCCTGCAATAGGAAGCCATTGGAAAGTTTTGAGCAGGGAAGTGACATGATATGCTTTATATTTTAAAGATCACTTTGGCTGCTCTATTGAAAATACACTGTAGGGACGCAAAGTATGGAAGAGAGAAACAATTAGGAGGCTATTGCAATAATCCAGGTGATAGATGAAGTTGACTTGACAAGGTTGGTAGCAGTGGAGATAGTGAGAAATAGATTCTGACTGCTTGGAGGTGGGTACGATGAAAGAGAAACCAGAGAGTCAGGATGACTGCAAGGATTTTGGCTTAAGGACCTGGAAGAATGGAATTGTCATTTGCTGAGCTAGCGAGGACTGTGGAGTATTTTGGGAAGAGAGAATATTGGAAGCTCAGTTTTGGACTTGTTAAGTTTGCTATCTCTAGTTGAAATGCAAGTGGAGATGTGGAATAAGGAAGTGATATATAGTATTCTGGAGTCCAGGGGAAAGTGGGTTGGAGTTATAATTTGGGAGTTATCAGTGTGTAACTTTACTATTGTGGGAGTGGAGTCGTTTAATAAACATACATTACTGAGCTGAGCACCTGCTTGGTGTGAGGTAAGACGCACAGGTTTTAGCCTTGGGTAGTTGACAGGAAAGGGTGTCATTTATTGAGATAGGAAACACAAGAGGAGGTGCAGTTCTGGGAGGAGGTGACTGGATTCGTGTTGGATGTGTTGCATTTGTGGTGTCTGTGGAGGTGTCCAGGAAAGAGTTCACTTTATGGGGGCTGCAGCTCAGGGGACAGGTCTGGTCTGGAGACTTGGCACGTAGTTGGCAACTGAAGCTGTAGGAGTGGGTGACATAGGCCAGGAGTAGCGTGAGTCTCTCGGCGGCTGGAAACAGGGATGACACATCTTCCCACATCTATTTTTTCCTGTTTCCCTTAAGCGCCTGCTGTCATCACACAAAACGCCCTAAATCGATGGCTACCAAAGAATACTTTTTTTAAAATAAATTTATTTATTTATTTTAGGGTGCGTTGGGTCTTCGTTGCTGTGCACGGGCTTTTCTCTACTTGCGGCAAGCAGGGGCTACTCTTCCTTGCCGTGCAGGCTTCTCACTGCGGTGGCTTCTCTTGTTGCCGAGCAAGGGCTCTAGGCCTGTGGGCTCAGTAGTTGTGGTTCCCTGCTCTAGAGCACAGGCTCAGTAGTTGTGGCTCACGGGCTTAGTTGCTCCTCTGCATGTGGGATCTTCCGGACCAGGGCTCAAACCCGGGTCCCCTGCATTGGCAGGCGGATTCTCAACCACTGCCACCAAGGAAGTCCCAAAGAATAATTTTTATTCCCCACAGCTCCTCCCTTCTCCCGGAGATTGCGGATAGAGGCAGGGTCTAAAAAACCCACCCCTGTCGAGGTGAGCCTCCAGGGGTGGTGACGTCACCAAGGAAGCGGGGTATATGGCGACCACGCCCCCGCCACCGGGAGGCGGGGCCAAGGGCTCAACCTGGAGCTGCGCCGACCCCTCCCCAGGGCGCTTCCTTCCTCCGGCCAGTAGGCGTCAGGCCAGCTCGAGCAGGCCGCCGTCGGCCAACAAGCCCTGAGTACGGTTGTAGACGTCCTCTAGGGTGCCCGCAGCCCGGACCAGCGCGTTCCGCGCCTCCGCCTCTTTGGAACCCGGACACGCCAGCTCGAGCAAGCGGCCGCGACCCGGGAAGGCGAGGAATGCGAGGTGAGCGGCCTGACGGACGAACCAGGGGTGGTGCGGAGCCAGGGCCGTGCCGTAGGCGTCGCTGCACTGAGCGCCAGCGTCCGGGCCTCCGAGCATCCCGGTAGCCACCCGGTGGAGGCAGAGCTGGGACCAGCGTAGCGCACGGTGCAGCAAGAGCATCGTCATTGAGCCCGGGCACCCGGCCGAGAGTCGTGGGGCGATCCCGGGCCGCTCCCACGCGACCATGGTCGCCAGCGACGTGTAGTGCGCGGCCTCTGGGCCGTGCACCAGAGCCTCGAGGGCTGTCACTTTGGCGGAGGCCTCGCTTGTGGCGAAGGCGAAGATGGAGCCGAGGGGAGTTAGGAACCTGTGTGTGATGGTGGGAAGGGTAGGAAGGTTTGAGAGAGGGCGATGGAGCCACAAAGAGGCGGGGACTGGATGGGGTTGGGGGAGAGACCACTCACCGGACTAGCTCCCTCCATCCTGCCAGGTACTGCGACAACTCCACATCCCTTTCCGGGTTCAGACTGGCGCGGAACGGCCTCATCATGCGGCCCAGCATCCCCTGAGGGCCCAGACACTGAGGCTCTTCCCGTTCCGGGGCCTCCAAGGGTCCCGACTGTTGCCGGTCCTGGGGGTGAGATAGGAGGGGAAAGGAGTGGGAGCAGAAGCCCTAGCTTGCTGGGTTCGCCAAGCAGCCCAGTTGGGCTCTGAAGAAATTATTCCTAAAATCTAGATGGTGTCCCTCTTGCTGTATTCTCAGCTTCTGACGGGAGAAGGGAGAGGAGGAGGAGGGCCTGCCCTTCATCGGATCCTCAGCCTGGTGCACTTCCCCCTGCTCAGGGTCCTACCTGGAGCTCCCAGTCCCAGCCCTTCCGGGAGCATACCTGGAAAGGAGGCGGTTCCCTGGCAATGCAGGACTGGGCCCCAGATCTGCAGCCTGAGAGGGCACCTGAGGGAAGTGAAACAGAACAACGAGGGCTTGAGGAGAGACCTTAGGTCTCAAGGGCCTGGATTCCCCGGTTCCTCCCAGAGCAGGTGAGGGAAGGGGTACTCACGGAGGCTCCGAGCCCAGAGATAAACAAGCAGTAGTGTGAAGACAGCAAGAGGAATCGCACTGCGCAACCAGCGCCGAGGGACCGGCTGAGGCAGTGCGACCCGCATGGCTGCTGCAGGGACCACCGCCCCCTCACCAGCCCCTCGCCAGGCCTTGTCCCTTCGCCTCCAGGAGGGGAGAGAAGCCGCAGTGCCTGAGGCGCAAAGGATTAATAATTAACCTACTAAGTCCCCCTCTCCTGTGCCCTTTGCCCCAGAGGGCAGCATCTGAGGAGAGAGGGACTCAATGAAGAGGATTTGGGGGATTCGGTAGCAGTGACACGTCGCTACATTTCCCTTCCCTGTAAGGCCAGGTTGTAGTAAGAGGAAGGCTGGGTATTGTGAGGAGAGGCTGAGGTCAGAACCAGTTCCCCCACTGAGCAATGGTGGACCCTAAGTTGACTCTGGGCCTGAGTTCCCTCCACTGTACATTGAGGATAATATGTTCTTTTGCAGGCTTCATGTGAGGATTAACTGATATCGTATGTGCAAACACTGTAAGTGGAAAAGCTTGCTACAGTTGCTCCATAAATCTTACCTTTTAAGTTCAAGCATGGGGCACCTGGGATTCAGAGAACACCCTCTTCTAAATTCTCTGTCCTGTCCCCAGGGGACCTTATCTTATTATTTTTTTTATTTTATAAATTTATTTATTTTTTGGCTGCGTTGGGTCTTCGTTGCTGCGCGCGGGCTTTCTCTCATTGCGGTGAGCCGGTGCTACTCTTTGTTGCGGTGCGCGGGCTTCTCATTGTGGTGGCTTCTATTGTTGTGGAGCATGGGCTCTAGGCGCGCGGGCTACAGTAGTTGTGGCACGAGGGCTCAGTAGTTGTGGCTCGCGGGCTCTAGAGCGCAGGCTCAGTAGTTGTGGCGCACGGGCTTAGTTGCTCTGCGGCATGTGGGATCTTCCCGGACCAGGGCTCGAACCCGTGTCCCCTGCATTGGCAGGCGGATTCTCAACCACTGTGCCACCAGAGAAGCCCAGGGGACCTTATCTTAATCTGGGTGCCTGAGGTCTCATTATATAGTTTAGGCTGTCACCTTCTACATTTCTGTAGTTTACTTTTTTTTTTTTTTTTTTTGTGGTACGTGGGCCTCTCACTGTTGTGGTCTCTCCCGTTGCAGAGCACAGGCTCCGGACGCGCAGGCCCAGCGGCCATGGCTCACAGGCCCAGCTGCGCCGCGGCATGTGGGATCCTCCCAGACCGGGGCACGAACCCGCGTCCCCTGCATCGGCAGGCGGACCCCCAACCACTGCGCCACCAGGGAAGCCCTGTAGTTTACTTTTTTTAATCTCCAAATTGATTCCTCAATCATTCATCAAACCAACCTTTATTAACTACCTCCACATGCCAGGCCCTGTACTAGGCCCCATGAAGACAAATGTTCCTTCACAGAGCTCAGGGTCCATTGGAGAATTTATCATCTGTCTCCCCCACTGGAATGTGAGCTCTGATGAAGATAGGGGCCTTTTCTTGGTGGCTGCTCTATTTAGCATTTAGAATATTGCCTGGGCCCAAACACATTATTTCTAAATAAGTAATACTGAATAGACAAAGGAATGTGTATGAAGGGCAGGCAAATCAGGGGTGGTACTCCCCACAACAATTTTTTGTTTTTAATTAGGAGTCCCCCTGGTGGTCACAGGGGGAAAAACATTGAGGGAAAGGCTACTGGAAGCGATGAAAGAAATAGCGTCGTCTCCTGTTCTGTTCCCTGTCCATAAACTTTTAAAAACTGTTCCTGTCTCTGTGTACATTTTCTTTTGAGGGGAAGGGATGTCCCAGATTCTCAAGTAGTCGGGGCCCCAATCACTCACAAGATGCTTCCCAGCTCCCACAGTTCATGGATTCTTGCCCTGTCTCACTCCGATGCTCCCTCACATCCTGGAGGTCCCTGGGGTCCCTGTCCAGTGGGATTCTGGAACCATCACTTCCATCCCTAGCCGTGGGTTCCCCATTTCCTAGTGCTGGAATGTCCCCTGGCTTGCTGACTGTGCCCTTAGGCAAGTCGCTTGCAATTTCGCAGCCCTAGTTCCCTCACTGGCAGAATAGGAATGGTAATTCTCACCTCCTAAAACTGTTGTGTGGATTAAATAAAACATGCCAGCAAAACGCTAACCACGATTCGTGGCCTATAGTCTGTAAACGTTCGGTAGGTTGGTGGTTATTTAAACCTTCCTCCTCTGGCGCTGGGAGCGTCAGTCTCCCAGAGCTGAGAAACAAGTTTGTAGGCTTCCGGAACGGATTAGTTTTGAGTGTCACTTAATCCAGGTGGCCCTTCCGCAGTCGGAGCCCTCTTAGGGCAAAGGTGGTATACACCTGCACAAAGGGCCTGGGCTCACAGAGGCTGCGGGATGGAGCGGGGCGCGGGAGCCAAGCTGCTTCTGCTGCTGTGGGCGACGAGCTTCGGGCGTGCAAGAGCAGATGCGTCGAGCGGCTACACATTGGTCATCGAGGTGACCAACGGGGGGCCCTGGGGCGACTGGGCCTGGCCAGAGATGTGTCCTGACGGATTCTTCGCCAGCGGGTTCTCGCTCAAGGTAGGGGCTCAGGCCTAGGTCTCGGTGGGGACCCCAAGCAGAGGATGGCAGTCTTCTGACTCGTCCTCCGCCGCCCAGGCGGAGCCCCCCCCAAGGCATTCCTGGCGACGACACGGCTCTGAACGGAATCCGGCTGCACTGCGCGCGCGGGAATGCGGAGCTCAACACGCACGTGGTGGAGTCCCAGTCTGGAAGGTGGGGGGCAGGGGCCGAGGATCCCCTAGGGTCGGGATATGCCCCTTACTCTCCATTACACGCATCCCCTACCGATAGGCAGGTTCCTCCAGCGCTGTGGGGAGGTTTAGACCTGGCAAGCGGGTGGGAGACTCCCAGCTCCGCACCTCGGTGGAGGTCAGGTGACTGGAGCACCTGACTGGGAAGCCCCGAGGCCTGGGTCCGGCTGGAGGTGGGTGGGGGAGACCGCGCGTCTCCGCTTTCCTCGCAGGTGGGGCGCGTGGAGTGAGCCGCTGTGGTGTCCCGGCGGCGGCTTCCTGGTGGCTTTCTCGCTTCGCGTGGAGGCACCCGTGACCCCCGGGGACAACACGGCTGCGAACAACGTGCGCTTCCGCTGCTCCGACAGCACGGAGCTGCAGGGGCCCGGTCTGTCCTGGGGAGACTTTGGAAACTGGAGTGAGCCTTGCCCTAAAGGAGTGTGCGGCTTGCAGACCAAGATCGAGCGGCCTAGAGGCCTCCGCGATGACACCGCTGTTAACGACGCGCGCTTTTTCTGCTGCCGCAGTTGACACCATCGCCGCCCTCTCCCAGCCCAAGCCTAGTCCCACCTCCGCTATTAAAGCTTCTCTGTCTTGGCTTTGGTCTCTCTTGTTTTAGGGGTGGGAAACTGCGTAGCCCCATCTTCCTCCTAACCTAGCATTGGGCCAGGCCCAATTAGGATTTGGTTTCAGGAGTCCATGGCAAGCTACTGAAAGTTACCGACCCATAGTTCAGAAAAGACACATTTAAACACAATTTTGCATACAAGTTAAGGAAGTCCCTGCCTTTCTGTGAGCCTCTGCAGACACATCGTCCCCATTAAGAGACCAGGTTTTTTCCTTTCTGAACCACCAGTGACCCCAGATCAAGAAATTTCTACCAAATTAGGAGGTGACAATGCTATATCATCTTAAGGTTTCATTTTCTAGAACTTACGAGGCTAAGATGTCTTTTCCATAGTTTTCCTTCCCCACTGTGCCAAAACTCAAACAGTGGCTTTTCTGTATACTGAGTCCCATTGAGGGTCTTCGTCCTTGCTGCCCTCTCTGCCTGGAATCCCCCAACTGTCCAGATGGTTAGCCCATCCACCAGATTTCAGCTCCAATTTCTCTTTCTTGGACTTTATCTTATTAAAAAAGTCCATCCATCAGTCAATTTCTATCCCACTACCTCCGTGTTTTTAAAAAGTGCTTATCACCAATTAATCTATTGCCTCTTTTAAAAATTGCCCATCTTCTACCCCTGGAATGTTAAATTCTTTAAGAGCACAGAACTTGCCTGTCTTGTTTACACAGTATTTCCAGTGCACTAATAGTTCAATAACTATTTATTAAGGAAATAACAAGCGGGGTGCGAGGGTCCCAAACACGAGAGCCCCAAGCCACGGTGTATATGGAGACCTTCGGACACTCCTTGTAAAGGGCACAATCTGAGACGCGGAAGAGAGCTCTAAATAGTTTATTCCAGGGCGGGGGCGGGCCAGGCGGGTGTCCAGGAGCGACGGACCAGGTCCGTGGAGCCTCAGTGAGGGGCGTCCTGCGGAAAAAAAGTGAGGACTTAGTCAGGGAGCAAATAGATTTCCTCGACAGCTCCATCCCACACAGTCCCACCTCCTTCTTCCGACAATCGCCGCAGAAGACACCAATGGACGCGTTCACCAGCTGCACCCCACACAGCAAAATCTCCAGGCACGAGGCGGCCACCAGCAGCGAGAAGAGTGTCACGTTCCAGGAGACCACATGAGGCGGCTGCACGCACGAGCTCCACTGAGTGCGGTTGAGCAGGTAGGAGCCTCTGCGGGGCGGTGCAGGGTCACGTGAGAGAAGGAGGTCACGCGGAGCGCGCCCCCCTCGGGGCTCCCCGCCCCGCGCAGGCGCCGAGGGGGATATGCAAAGGACTCGTTCGGCCCACGTGGAGGAAGCTGTCTCGAAGCCGAATCCCACCTAGGTTTCTCGGTCCACGTGGGAAAGGCAGGTGGGCAGTAGCAGAGAATGGGGGCGGGGGCGCGAATACAGGCTGAGCCTTACGCGGTGTGTTGGAAGTGGTAGTCCCAGGAGCCGTGCATTAAGCATCGTGGTCCAATTCGGAGCCCGGCTCCTGATACCGAGAGGCAGTAGATGGCACCAAGCATCCCGAACGCCGAGCAGAAGACCGATCGCAGCATCTGGATACGGAGTGCGAGGAGAGATGAGTTGGGCCGTCCCCGCCCCACTCGTGGGCAAAGCGCGCCTAGCTCCCCCCCACCCCCCGCTTTGTTACCGAGCTCTGGCCAGTCTCGCTAAAAATACATTTCCCGTCAAACTCCAGGGCTTGGAGTTCGGCTAATTCTAAGAGCCACTGGCCGCGAAGGTTCATGGGGATTGTAGTTCCCTCCGGTCAGGCCCACTGAAGCCTAAGATTTGCGGGTGCGAGGGAGCGGTAAGATGGAGCCTAGGACTTTGCAGAGGAGCTCGTGAAGCTGGGAATTCTGTGGAGGGGTTTAGGTGTGATTCTTCGAAGACAGATTCAAAGACCTATGCTGAGTGCCGTCTTAATTTGCATCTTACCCTGCAGCGATTCCCACAGCAGCCTGCACCACAACAGCCTTTGCCCCCTGCCCGGACGGCGGAAATTCCTGGACACAGTACCTGTGGGATCAGAGTCGATGTGATAGCGAGTCATGCAGGTCCCCAACTTGGATCAGCACTTACCCCGTATTGTGATGAGGTAAGCTTCCTGTGATGCCTTCAGCCATTTGGACTATAGGGAGACCTTATCTCTACTTCTCCTGGAGCACTGTGGGGCTCTGCTTTAAATTTATCTATATTTATGTGCCTACTTATCTCTGTCCAGATTGTAGCCTCCAGGAGGATAGGGCGCAATATCATTATATCCCCCATAAATCTCAGCATGCAGTAGGTGCCCAACTGAATGGCAGTCAGGAGGCCTGGGTTTAATGCCAACCTTGTGCTCACTTCACACTCCGTGAATTGATTCATCTCTCTGGGTCTCAGTTTTGTCCTCTGTGAAATGGGCTGTTCTCAGGATTTAATGAAATAACAGGTTGCCTTGATGTCAAGACTTGCTCAGAGTAAATGGTCAATAACTATAGAGTCCCTCAGCAGCAGGAAGGAATAGTGGTGTTGGAATGCCTGGTGAACTGGGATTATGGTGGAGGGTGGAGGAGCATGTAAGACTGATGGGAAGAGTAGGAATCCCCAAGATACAGCCTTGATCCTCTTTGTCTTTCTTTCTCCCATGGCCCTCCTCAGAGAGCCCATCCCCTTCCAGGGCATCAGCTGCTTCCTCTAACAATTGTTGTCTCCTAAACTGATGCCTCCAAATTCAAATCTAACTGCCTGAAGGGTATGTTCGTTTGAATGTCTTGGTTTTAGCTTAAGTTCATCCAGCCTCATACTAATCTCACAATTTGTTCCCCCCAATTCATCTCCCTTTGGCTTTCTTGTCTCCATCAGTGGAAATATCCTGCAGGTCACCCCAGCCTAAAAACTTGAATCCTTCACACCTAGCCAGACCTCAAGTCTTTGGGACTTTTCCTTCAATGGCTCTTGAATCTGTCAGTCCTTTTTTCTTCCCTACGGTCAATCCCCAATCACCTCCCACGAGAAGGATGTGCTCAGCCTCCCTACTAGATTTTTGTATCTCTTGCCCTGTGCCAACTCACATTCCATACTACATTGCTACCGCCAGATTAAACTTAGCTTTCAACTGGTCTTTTCCCGATCCAATCCTTTAGGGTCTCCTCAAAGAGTAGCCCATCAAGACTGAACTCCAGGAAGGCATTCGAGGCGTCTCACTTTTGGCTCCAGCCTTAACTTTGTTGCACCAGACCAGGTTCTTTGCCTGTCTTCACATCTCTGGAATTCCACAGCTCTCTGGATCTGTGCCTCCCTGTCTTCCTTGTCTGGCACACACCAACAAGGCGGCATTTTGATCTTCTCCAAAGGAGGGGCTGAGAGTTTTAGTTCCATTATATCATCCACAGCAACCTTACAGAAACACCTGCAGAGTTGAATGAACTTTCCACCAGACACTCTTCCCTCTTCCATGTCTCATGGCAGGTCTAGGGCCAATGCTGGCCCCCTTGCTTAGCCTTTCTGTTTACATCACTTACTCAGAAGCTCCTGGATCCAAAGACACCTGGAATTTGGATTTACCAATTTCAAACGACCTCTCTGTTTGTGTTTTTTTTAATATAAATTTATTTATTTATTTTTGGCTGTGTTGGGTCTTTGTTCCTGCGCACAGGGTTTCTCTAGTTGCCACGAGTGGGGGCAACTCTTTGTTGAGGTGTGCGGGCTTCTTACTGCGGTGGCTTCTCTTGTTGTGGAGCACGGGCTCTAGGCACGTGGGCTTCAGTACTTGCAGCACGCGGGCTCAGTAGTTGTGGCTCACGGGCTCTAGAGCACAGGCTCAGTAGTTGTAGCGCACAGGGCTTAGTTGTTCTGCAGCATGTGGGATCTTTCTGGACCAGGGATCGAACCCTGTATTGTGTCCCCTGCATTGGCAGGCGGATTCTTAACCACTGTGCTACCAGCGAATCCCTGTTTGTGATTTTTAAAAAAATATTTACTTATTTATTTGGCTGCACCAGATCTTAGTTGCAGCACGCGGGATCTTTAGTTGCGGCATGTGGGATCTTAGTTCCCCGACCAGGGATGGAACCCGGGCCCCCTGCATTGGGAGCACGGAGTCCTAGCCACTGGACCACCAGGGAAGTCCCTGATTTTTACTTTTCTAGCCAAAGTGTTTCCTTTTGTTGTCTGAACTCGTCTGTCTTGCTCTCTGCTATCTCGTCTCATTGAAAAGAGAAGGGTAATTGAAAAGGCAGGAGGAAGCACTGAGTTTATAGCTCGAGTCTGTTTAATTTTCTCCATCTCCGTGGCCACTGGCCTCATCTAAGCCACTCTCATCTCCCCTGGACAACTGTAGTGACCTCAGTCTGGTCTTTCTGCACACAGTGCTGACCTCCTACTGTTTACTCACCACCCAGCAGCCAGCCATATCCAGCGGGATATAGAGCAACTAGAACTCTCATCCTTTGCTGGTGGGAATACAATTGGCATAAGTACTTCAGACAACTCTTTGGTAATATCTGTTAGCACTGAACATTTGTGTACCTTAAGAATCAGCAGTTTTACTCCTAGGTATCTATCCAACAGAAATGCAAACGTACATTCACCTAAAGACATTTACAGGAATGTTTATAGAGCATTATTTAGAATAAACCCGAGTTGGGAACTATCCAAATGTCCATCAACAGTAGAATGTTTAAATAAATTGTAGTAATACTTACACAATGGAAATAATTGTGTAAATATTAGAAATAGTAAACTACAGCACTGTGTAACAATATGGATGAAACTTACAAACATAATGTTGACCTCGATAAACCAGAACAAAAGTGTCCACTCTGTATGATTCCATTTATATAAAGTGCTAACCAGACAAAACTAACCTCTGGGATAGAAGTCAGGTTAGTGGGGCCCTTGTTGGTGTGGGGTAGGGCCTGGTGGGAGGCATGTCTGGGGTTCTTGTAATGACCCACATCTTGATCTGAGTGCCCAGAACATGGGTGTGTTCCCTTTATAAAAATTCACTGAGCTATATATTAAGGATCTGGGCATTTGTCTGTATGACTTTCTAAAAAGGTAAAAAGTCCTTCAATAGTCTTCTGTGCACTTATAATAAAATTCAAATTCCTCACTGTGCCTTTCAAGGGTGTAGGTGCTCTGGCCTCTGCCCTCCTCCGATTGGTGGCCTCTCCAGCCCTGAGATGCGAAGGCCTATTCCTGCCTTACACTTTGTACTCACCTGTCTGTCATGCTGATTCCTTCTTTTTGTCTTTCCGGTCTCAGTTCAGAAGTCACCTCATCAAGGCCTTCCTTGAAAATGCTATAAAAAGTGCCCCCCCCACCCCCCCACCTTGCCTCAGGAGCTCTTTACACAGCATCCTGCTTTGTTTTCTTGATGGTCCCTACTTTTATCTGAGATCATCTCACCCGTCTGTTTACTTTGTTCATTCGCTATTAATCCAGTGCCTGTTAATCCAGGCCTAGGCGTCTGGCACACAGCAGCCAATGAAACAGGCAGCCCTTCCTCCTGTGGGGCGTACATTTTTGCTTCCTTGATACTGTGTGTCTCTCCAGCAGAAACACCTGCTTCAGGGAGTGCAGGGCCCTCGCCTGTGTCCCTGTGGTGTAGCAGTAACTGTGAATACACTTGAGAACCTTCTCCAGGGTGGCTGAGAGCATGGAGGCCGGAGGGAAGCTGGGGATGAGCATGTTGGGGGGGCATCCTTGGGGGTCTCCCCAGAAACAGGCAAGTAAGATCGTGGGGAGGTGGTGGTGGTTTGGGCTGGAGGAGGGGTGTGATGTGACAGCGGCGGAGAGGGTGGGGTTGGGAGGAGTGTGACGTCTCAGAGAGGATTGAGGTCAGAGGTATGGCACGGAGTCCAACAGCCATAAATCCATGGGTGGGGGGAGTAGGAGGAAAGACCTGGATGGGTAAGAGGGCATTGTTGGGTAAAGGAGAAGAGGTGTCCCCATTAGCTAACAGACTTGTGGCCAGTGAAAGAGACAAAGGTGAGGCATCCCCCTGAGAATTTCATCAGTCAGCCATCCTGAGAAGTGGGGAACCGTGCCGGGTAGATCTTTTATCTTCATGCCATAAAGATGTTAAATTCGCTTGACCTTCCAAAAAGTTCCCCTAGGGACTTCCCTGGCGGTCCAGAGGTTAAGCCAGTGGGCACGGTTTCAGTCCCTTGTGGGGGAACCAAGAACTTGCATGCCACGCGGTGCACAAACAAACAAAACAACAAAAAAGTTCCCTGAGTGGGGAGGGGGGTGGCGAATGGGGGTTAGAAAGTCCAGGAAGTCTGTGTCTCCCCTTCCCCAACTTCTCCTGACAGATCCTAGTCTCCAGGAAGCCACGGGACCCCTTCTCCACCATACTGACCCGAGTTCTGAGTTTATCCTTAGTGCCCAGCGCACAGTGGGCATCCAGGAACCTGGGTGGAGAGTGAAGGGACATGGAAATAGGGGAAGTGACACTGAGTTGATAGGTAGAAAGACTGATCTGCGACATCGCTCCCTGGCTCCAGATACTGTCACTGTAAACCACACCCGCACCAAGCCCCATTATTGTCTTAACCTGATAACCACCCATGGAACCAGCTGTTCCTTCTGCCTCAACCCCTGTAATGAGGTGTTTCCAGCATCTGCTCAGCAGTGAGGATGGCGAGGGGCTGGTAGGACATACTCCCTACCCAAGAGGGAAGAGTTTCGAGCAGTAAGGCTCCTTCCTTCTCATCCCCCTCAGACATTCAGCTCAGGACCCTGGGGCTGAGAACCTCCCCTACAGAGTGCTCAGTGTTTGGGGGCAGCCTGGGTAGGCTCCGGTACCCCCCCAAGCTACCGCCATCCCTTCCCGGGCAGCCATCCTTTTCCCTCACTCCCTCTCCCTCCTGTTCAGGACCCCGGAGAGTAGCACCCAGCCCCCTGGCCCGTGTGCCCTGGCCAGCCCTCTCACCATCAGGCCCCCGCCGATGAAGCCAGCCATGAGCCAGACTTGCAAGCTGAGGTGG
Source organism: Phocoena phocoena (assembly GCF_963924675.1). Classification (NCBI taxonomy): domain Eukaryota; kingdom Metazoa; phylum Chordata; class Mammalia; order Artiodactyla; family Phocoenidae; genus Phocoena; species Phocoena phocoena. Next base: position 50,447,152 of record NC_089237.1, read on the forward strand.
TCCTTGATCCAGGTGGTCTGACCGTTGGGCACTAGCAGGAGGGCGTTGGCCACAATGCAGATCAGGGAGAGGGGGATGAGGGAGAGCCCCACAAAGCGGGCGCACTTTCCCGTGCACATGCTGAGGCTCTTGGAAAGGACAGGCAGCAAGTGAAAGTGAGCCCGAGGTTCCCCGGTCCAGAGGGAAAAACAAGCCCGGAGCAAAGGTCGAGGAGGAGGTGTGGTGAAGCTGGCAGTAGCTGATGATAAGGGACAGAGGCAGGAGACATGGGGCTGCAGCAGAGACACGGAGACACGGGGCTGAAGCAGAGACGCGGGCAAATGGGGAGGATGTGGTGGAGGAGGTGGGGGAGCTTGACACACAGAGGACATTGCCTGGGTTCAGTGTGTTTCCTCTTTTTCTGCACACACCTCTCCACAGAACCTCAGTCTACTCCTTACCTGCTTCGTGACTTAGCCAAGCCCCTTAATGTCTCTGTCTCAGTTGCCTCATCTCTACAAAGGGTATACAGCCAAGGTATGCCCTTGGCTCACGGGCAGGTGGTGAGGATTAAATGGGTTAGGGAGTTCCCTGGCGGTCCAGTGATTAGGACTCAGCACCCTCACTGCCTGCGGCCTGGGTTCGATCCCTGGTTGGGGAACTAAGATCCTGCAAGCCGCGTGGGGTGGCCAAAAAAAAAAAAAAAAAAAAGAGTCAAGGTGAGGGTGAGAAACATTTTGTAACCGAGGACACACTAAGCCAGTGTATGGTGCCCTATTAGTCCCATAGGGAGAGTTCCTCCTGGAAAGAAACTAAAGATGGTGGTAGAGGTTCATTATCCTTTTGTTTCTTCTTGTTAATGTCTGTTTATTGAACCATCTTCCTGTTGAGACCACCACTGAGGTCTCATTGATTAAAGCATCCATCCCCCTGGCCTCCATGTGTGATTCAGCAGTGGCCACGTGGTCCCAGCCAGTCCCATGGGAACCAACTTCTGGTTCTTGTTGGCAATCTGAGGTCAAAGAATTCCTGTTTTTGTTGCCCTGCTGCAGTTGCTGGTGGCATATCGTCACCTGCCTGCTGGAGAGTGAAGAAAATCCAGAGGAAAAACCAGTCAAGAGATGGAGAGAGACTAAGTCCCCCCCCCGCGCCCCTCCCCCCACTTTTGGGATCTTAGTTCCCTGACCAGGAATTGAAGCTGGGCCCTGGGCAGTGGAAGCACAGAATCCTAACACTGGACTGCTAAGGGATTCACAAGACTAAGTCTTGACGACATCATTTGAACGTGTAGACCCAGCTCTGCCTGAAGCCTTATCCTTGGAAACTTTTGATTATGTGAACCAGTTTGAGTTGTGTTTCTGTCAACTGCCGGGTAAAGAGTCTTCTTTTGTTGTTTTTTTTTAAACCTCCCTCTGTTTCGAGCTGCACACAACAGCATTTTTTTTCCACATCTTTATTGGAGTATAAATGCTTTACAATGTTGTGTTCGTTTCTGCTGTACAACAAAGTGGATCAGCTATATGTATACATATATCCCCATTATCCCCATATCCCCTCCCTCCCACCCTTCCTATCCCACCCCTCTAGGTCATCACAAAGCATGGAGCTGATCTCCTTATGCTTCCCACTAGCCATCTATTTTACATTTGGTAGTGTATATATGTCAATGCTACTCTCACTTCATCCCAGCCTCCCCTTCCCCCACCCTGTGCCCTCAAGTCCGTTCTCTACATCTGCATCTTTTTTCCTGCCCTGCCACTAGGTCCATCAGTACCACTTTGTAAAATTCCATATATATGCATTAGCATACGGTATTTGTTTTTCTCTTTCTGACTTACTTCACTCTGTATGACAGACTCTAGGTCCATCCACCTCACTGCAAATAACTCGATTTTGTTCCTTTTTATGGCTGAGTAATATTCCATTGTATATATGTGCCACATCTTCTTTATCCATTCATCTGTTAATGGACACTTAGGCTGCTTCCATGTCCTGGCTGTTGTGAATAGAGCTGCAATGAACATTGTGGTACATGTAGCTTTTTGAATTATGGTTTTCTCAGGGGATATGCCCAGTAGTGGGATTGCTGGGTCATATGGTAGTTCTATTTTTAGTTTTTTAAGGAACCTCCATACTGTTCTCCATAGTGGCTGTATCAATTTACATTCCCACCAACAGTGCAGGAGGGTTCCCTTTTCTCCACACCCTTTCCAGCATTTATTGTTTCTAGATTTTTTGATGATGGCCATTCTGACCAGTGTGAGGTGATACCTCATTGTGGTTTTGATTTGCATTTCTCTAATGATTAGTGATGTTGACCATCTTTTCATGTATTTGTTGCCCATATGTATGTCTTCTTTGGAGAAATGTCAATTTAGGGCTTCTGCCCATTTTTGGATTGGGTTGTTTGTTTTTGTGATATAGAGCTGCGTGAGCTGCTTGTATATTTTGGAGATTAATCCTTTGTCAGTTGCTTCATTTGAAAATATTTTCTCCCATTCTGAGGGTTCTCTTTTCGTCTTGTTTATGATTTCCTTTGCTGTGCAGAAGCTTTTAAGTTTCATTAGGTCCCATTTGTTTATTTTTGTTTTTGTTTCCCTTACTCTAGGAGGTGGGTCAAAAAGGATCTTGCTGTGATTTATGTCATAGAGTCTTCTGCCTATGTTTTCGTCTAAGAGTTTTATAGTGTCTGCCCTGACATTTAGGTCTTTAATCCATTTTGAGTTTATTTTTGTGTATGGTGTTAGGGTGTGTTCTAATTTCATCCTTTTACACGTATCTGTCCATTTTTCCCAGCACCACCTATTGAAGAGGCTGTCTTTTCTCCATTGTATATTCTGGCCTCCCTTGTCAAAGATAAGGTGACCAGATGTGTGTGGGTTTATCTCTGGGCTTTCTATCCTGTTCCATTGATCTATATTTCTGTTTTTGTGCCAGTACCATTGGTTTCACTCAACCAATGTTGAGTGAAACCAATGTATGAGTGAAATAAATGCTGATATTTGTAGGCCACTAAGACTTCGTGGGATTTTTTTTTTGTTCCACAGCAATAGCTGACTGACACAGACTCCATTATCTAAGCCACAGCTGATTGATCCAAGAAGGAGTAGCCAACCCAAAAGGAGACATGAAACCAGAGACCTGTGTGGTTGCTTGAGGTAAGAACTCTGCCCAACAGAGAGAGGTACCCTTACTGAATGATGACTGAACAATGACTTGGATCTTCATTCTTGGGAAAGTTACTGAAGACAACCTGAGAGTCATCAGAGGGAACTGAGAGAAGTATGAAAGCAGGGAGTGAGCAAAAGCCACAAGGCAACTGAATCCATAAATAAGCAGAAGCCATAGGAAGAGAATTGTGTACAGAACAGGTATTCAGAAACAGTGCAGGAGAAAGAAGCACAAGCCCTGGGGAGTAGAGGTGGGGAACCTGGGTCCGAGGTGAGGCAGAGGACGTGTGGTTCTGCTGAGTCGTCAGAAGTGACGTTGAACCACTAGAGCGGCTGTGACGCCCATGTCGCAGGTCTTCCCGCTTAAGCCTGGAGCGGGGATTCAGCCACTGTCCGGATGGACAGGGAGTAGGGCCAAGAGAAGCTACATATTCACTACAAGTTCATCAGTCATGAGTCTGAGAGATGGTTCTGCTTTTCAGGATAAATAAAGAGAAAAAAAGAAAAGTTGTATGTGGGGGGTGGTGTGTATTCATTTCTATTACATTTTGTACAACTCCGTATGCACGGAATAATAATGTTAAAAGCATTATAAGGGGCTTCCCTGGTGGCGCAGTGGTTGAGAGTCCGCCTGCCGATGCAGGGGACACGGGTTCGTGCCCCGGTCCGGGAAGATCCCACATGCCGCGGAGCGGCTGGGCCCGTGAGCCATGGCCGCTGAGCCTGTGCATCCGGAGCCTGTGCTCTGCAACGGGAGAGGCCACAACAGTGAGAGGCCCGCGTACCGTAAAAAAAAAAAAAAAAAAAAAATTATAGGGATTCTGGAAAACTTTATCAAAACAAGGGAAAGGGCACATCTCCTGAAGACTGAAAGAAAGAAACAGAACTCTTGAGAAATATTTACTGTAGGATTTGGAAGGAATTTTCAGGAAGGGTTTCACTAGAAAGAGGAGTAGAGTTCTTTAAGGAACGAAAGACTGAGATGAAAAGGCACCAGTGCGTGTTTGGGGAAGAAGGAGAATTGCATGGAAACTCAAAAAATGCACAAAGAGAGCTAAAGTCCACGTGTGAATCACTAAAGAACAGAACTGAAAGTGGGGCAAAGCGGGAGAGGGAAACAGAGGACAAACTTGAACAAGATGCACAGGAAAAGGACCAAAAGATTAGAAAAAAAGGACCAGCAATTAAAACAGCACAAGGGAAGATAAGGAAACCAGCTGCTCCCAAAGATAAGAACAGAGCTGGTGGGAGTGACGTCACAGGTGACAAATCTGTACTGGGAGAAGCCTTCCCCAGGGCGCGGCTCCACTTGAGTTAGTGGGCTGGAGGGCATACTGTAACCCAGGTGAAGTATTAAAAATGAACTGAACCCAGATCCATCCTGACTAAATATGTGAGTTAAAGAATACAGCTCAGCAAAGTTAAAAGGCTTCCTAGAAAGGAACAAAAGTCGGTCTTGAGACATCTCTGTAACACTAAACGCCCAGAAGACAAAGGAGCAACGTCTGTAGTCATGACACAAGCTATGAGTCAGTTATTGTAAGTGTATGCAAGTTTCCTCTTGCGTGTGAAGGGCAAGAGAACTGCATTTCTGAGAATGTTTGGGTTTGGAAATACCACTATGTCTCCTTCTTCTCCTTTTTTTTTTTTTTTTAAGATATTTTAACTCACCAAGAGATGAAGTGAAATAAAAACTCCCCAAATGGGGAAATCTTGGCATGACTGTAAATAATTTTTGTTTTGTTTTGTTTTTTTGGTACGCGGGCCTCTCACTGTTGTGGCCTCTCCCGTTGCGGAGCACAGGCTCCGGACGCGCAGGCTTAGCGGCCATGGCTCACGGGCCCAGCTGCTCCGCGGCGTGTGGTATCCTCCCGGACCGGGGCAGGAACCCGTGTCCCCTGCATCGGCAGGCGGACTCTCAACCACTGCGCCACCAGGGAAGCCCCTGTAAATAATTTTTATAAACCCAGTTATGACACTGAATATGTTTCAAAAAATCCTTTTAAAGAGAAAATATATAGTGTAAATTCTAAAAATTATATTAACAAAAGTAAAGATGTCAATCATTTATTGCTGGCCGTGACTAGAGTCCATTTTAAGGAAACATATCAGGTCACAGAAACTCAACTCTACTGAAACAAAAAGAGCCTTTATTGGTTCAGGTAATTAAAATGTCCAAAGGCAGAACCAACTTCTGTGCGTGATCCATGAAAGAAATAATTGATAAGCTGGACTTCATTGATTTTAATTAAATAATTTTTACTAATTGTAATTTTTATTTTTTTTTTTTTTTTTTTTTTTTTTTTTTTTTTTTTTTTTTTTTTTTTTTGCGGTATGCGGGCCTCTCACTGTTGTGGCCTCTCCCGTTGCGGAGCACAGGCTCCAGACGCGGAGGCTCAGCAGCCGTGGCTCACGAGCCCAGCCGCTCCGCGGCATGTGGGATCCTCCCGGACCGGGGCACGAACCCGTGTCCCCTGCATTGGCAGGCGGACTCTCAACCACTGCGCCACCAGGGAAGCCCTGTAATTTTTATTTTTTGACCACACCGCATGGCATGTGGGATCCTAGTTCCTTGACCAGGGATCGAACCCATGCCCCCTGCAGTAGAAGCATGAAGTCTTAACCACTGGGCCTCCAGGGAAGTCCTGGAGTTCATTGAAATTAAAAACTTCTGCTCTGTGAAAGACACTGTCAAGAGAATAAGAAGACACGTTGCAGATTGGGAGAAAATATTTGTAAAAGACATATCTGATAAAGGATTGTTATTCAAAACATAAAAAGAACTCTTAAAACTGAACAAGACGAAAAAAGAGCCACCTGATGTAAAAATTGGGCAAAAGACTTGAACAGACACCTCACCAAAGAAGATATATAAATGGTAAATAAACACATGAAAAGATGCTCAACATCATATGTCATTTCCCTACAATAATGAGATACCACAACACACCTATCAGAATGGCCAAAATTCAAAACACTGACAACATCAAATGCTGATGAAGACGTGGAGCAACAGGAATTCTCATTCGTTGCTAGTGGGGATGCAAAATGATACAGGCACTTTGGAAGAAAGTTCGGCAGTGTCATAAAACTAAACATACTTTTACCATAAGACCTAGAACTCATGCTTCTAGGTGTTTACCCAAATGATTTGAAAAACTTATGTCCCCACAGAAATCTGCACATGGATGTTTATAGCAGCTTTATTCGTGATTGCCAAAACTTGGAAGCAACCAAGATGTCCTTCAGTAGGTGAATGGCTAAATAAACTGTGGTACATCCAGACAATAGAATATTGTTCAACATTAAAAGAAATAAGCTCTCAAGTCATGAAAAACATAGAGGAAACTTAAATGCATATTTCTAAGTGAAAGGACCAATCTGAAAAGGCTACACACTATGTGACTCCAACTATATGACATTCTGGAAAAGGCAAAACTCTGGAGACAGTAAAAAGGTCAGTGGTTGCCAAGGGTTGGGGGATGGGGAGAGATGAGTAGGCAGAGCTCAGAGGGTTTTTAGGACTGTGAAATTATCCTATATGATACTATAATGGTGGATCCATATCATTATACATTTGTCAAAACCCATAGAATGTACAACACCAAGAGTGAACCCTATATAAACAATGTTGTTTTTTAAAAATTAATTAATTTATTTAAACTATGGACTTTGGGTGGTAATGATATGTCAATGTAGCTTCATTGATTGTTACCAGTGTACCACTTTGATGGGGGATGTTGATAGTGGGGGAGACTCTGCACATGTGGGGGCAGTAGGTATGTGGAACGCTCTGTACTTTCGGTTCACTTTTGCTGTGACCCTAAACTACTCTAAAAAAATATAGTCTATTTTTTTAAAAAGTGTCCAAGCTAAGAGAGTAGATCTTGTTTTAGAAATTTTATTGAAGTATAATTGATTTACAGTATTGTGTTGGGACTTCCCTGGTGACGCAGTGGTTAGGAGTCTGCCTGCCAATGCAGGGGACACGGGTTCGAGCCCTGGTCTGGGAAGATCCCACATGCCGCAGAGCACCTAAGCCTGTGCTCCACAACTACAGAGCCTGCGCTCTAGAGCCCGCGAGCCACAACTACTGAGCCCGCGTGCCACAACTACCAAAGCCCGCGCTCCTAGAGCCTGTGCTCTGCAACAAAGAGAAGCCACAGCAATGAGAAGCCCGCGCACCGCAACGAAGCATAGCCCCCGCTCGACAATACTAGAGAAAGCCTGTGTGCAGCAGCGAGGACCCAACGCAACCAAAAATAAGAAAATAAATTTAAAAAAATGTTACAATGTTGTGTTAATTTGTTCTGTACAGCAAAGTGACTCAGTGACACATACATATATATGTATATACATGTATGTGTACAAATCATTACATTGTACACTTAAAATATATACAATGTTATATGTCAATTATATTTCAATTTTGAAAAGTCTCCAAAAAGATTACATTGTGTTTGAAAATTGAGACAAAAAAACTAATGATAGGGCTTCCCTGGTGGCGCAGTGGTTGAGAGTCCGCCTGCCGATGCAGGGGACACGGGTTCGTGCCCCGGTCCGGGAAGATCCCACATGCTGCGGAGCGGCTGGGCCCGTGAGCCATGGCCGCTGAGCCTGCGCGTCCGGAGCCTGTGCTCCACAATGGGAGAGGCCACAACAGTGAGAGGCCTGCATACTGCAAAAAAAAAAAAAAAAAAAACTAATGATAGGGACTTCCCTGGTGGTACAGTGGTTAAGACTCTGCGCTTCCACTGCAAGGGGCACGGTTCGATCCCTGGCTGGGGAACTAAGATTCTGCATGCCATGAGATGCAGACAAAAGATAAATAAATAAATTAATTTTAAAAACCCTAATGATATATTAAGAAAGTCATGGAAACAAAGGAGTGGGGCAAAAATTGGACGTGAGTGAAGGTGTTGATTTACCACATGATTTACCATGAGGTAAAACAGGAAAGCACCAGCAGTTTGGGAGAAAATCTCAGTGACAGTAGGGGATCAGTCTTGAGAAATGCTGCATCACCAGTGCCCTTAATGGCACAGAGGTCAGTCAGAAAATGAATCAGAAGAGTCGGACTCGGAAGAAACTTTGTGAATATTTTAACCAATTTATTTTACTTACAATTTTCTTTTCGTGTATGCACCAGGATGATTTTTTTTTGAAGGGCCTAAAATAACTTTTAATTAGCATACAATACCTATTTTAAGTGCTTAGAAAGCATTGTGCTATCATTTACCAGGCAGCATTTTTTTCTTAGTGGTACATAAAATAATAGTGTGTATTACAATTGAAGATGTCTTAGAGTCAGTGGAATTCTCTGTGTAGGCCCAGTTCTGGACCCAGTGAATCCAGCACTAAACATTTGACAGATAAGGTCCCTCCCTGTAGCTTATATTACACTTTGGGAAACAGGCAGTAAACTAGAAATTAGAGACTCTACTAAGTTTTGTGAAGGAAATCAACAATGTGATGTGATGGGGAGTGACTTGGGCCAGTGGCTACTCTAGCTCTTGTGGTTAGGGAACCAGAACCACACTGAGACCTGGGCAAGAGGGGCCCCTACCTAGCTCTCTGCTTAACTTTATGCAGATCTCCAGGGGATCTTGTTAAAATGCAGATTTTGACTCAGCAGGGCTGGGAGGGGACCAGAGAGTCTGCATTTCTAACACGCCCCGGGTGATGCCGAGGCTTCTGTTCCCGAGGACTGCACTTCGGTGGCAAGGCTGCAGGGCGCCCGGTGTATCACAAATACTGAAACACGAGGCCCCTTTCCCTCCCTTTCGGCCTTTGAGAAGGGTTTTGCCAGTGCGGTAAGCAACTGAGCAAATGGGAATTACGAGAGAGCAGTGGGCCAGCTGGAGTGGATGGGAGGTTGAGAGTCTGCTGTTGTGTGTGTGTGTTGGTGGGTCTCGGTCAACCATGTGGGCATCTGGGCCCAGGGCAGCTCTGCTCACTCTGCCCACCCATTCTGAGCTAACCCTCAGGCTTGCAGGCAGCAGCCCTGGTCTGGGAAGAATTTGGTTCCTTTAGCCTCTGGATCATGAGGAGGTGAGCAGGCCGATGGGGTGAATATGGGCCTGGCCTTGAGCATAGCTTGATTTATACAATAAACTATTTATTTTTTTGGTTTTATTTGTTTTTGTTTTTTTGGGGCCGCGCGGCATGGGGGGTCTTAGTTCTCCAGCCAGGGTTTGAACTCATGCCCCCTGCATTGGAAGCGCAGAGTCTTAACCACAGGACCGCCGGGGAAGTCCCACATACAATAAAATATTTAGACTTACAGTACGTGTGCCTTCATTTGTGCTGCTGTCCTGGGCCTTACAAATGTTAGCAGTGGGCCTGCAGGATATAATAATAATAACAGCTGACATCATAATACTGTCTCACCTGTATGCCAGTCTAAGTGTTTAACATGTATTAACTCCTGTAATTCTCATAACAAACCTACGAGGAAGTGGAATGGTTTTCCTCATGCCTGTTTTGCAGATCAGGAAACTGGAAGAGCCTGCATTGGAATCCTGGCAGTTTGGCTCCAGGGTCTGTGCTCCTGACCATAATGCTCTGTTGCTTCCGCTCAGAGAGGGGAGCTTCTCGGAGGAGGCCTGAAGGACGGGAGGAGACAGCCATGTGGTGAGCTGGAGGCAAAGCACATTCTGGTTGAGGGAAGAGGCAAAGGCTCTGGGGGAGAAGAGTCGTATTAAGGAACCAGAAAGAGATCAGTGATTAGGATGGGGCAGAGGGGTCCGAGAGGAGGAGACAGACAAGATGAGAGAGGTAGGCAGGGGCTAGATCATGTAGGGCCTTCTGAGGAGTCTAGAAGGCATTGGAGGGTTTTAAGCAAGGGAGTGACATGATCTTATTTAATGTTTAAAAGATTATTTTGGTGATGCCTGGCAAATGGATTGTATTGGCGGAGGCGGGGGGAAAGAGTGGAAGCAGGGGGACCAATGTGAGGAGGCTATCACAGTAGCCCAGGTGAGAAATGACGTATGTGTGGACCAGGGGGATGCATAGGGAGAGAACTGGATTGCGGATGAGTTGAATGTGGAGGTGATGGAAAAAAAGAAGGAAACCAAAGATGGTTTCTAAATTCGGGGTTTGGACAACTGAATGGGTAATGTTTTTTCTTCCCTGAGGTGGGGAAGTCAAAACCATGGGAGTGAGAGGTATGGAGGGAGACCCAGGCATAAGAGTGATGCTGCTCAGAGGACCCTATGAATGTCGGCTGAGGATGTTTCGTAATGTAACCTGGGTAGGGTGGAGGGTGAATGCTCTCTTAGCTTGGCGAAGCCAGTGTTATCAGCCAGGTGAGGACCAGATGGAGTCTTCAGAAGGGAAATATTCATCAGATGGGGTGGAGTGTTTGAATTCAGGGTGTAGACACCCTGCAGATACAACCCTTCAGCATTTCTCTTCTCTTCCCTCTCCCAGCTGAGACCCCTGGAGACTGAGCTCGCTGCACCCACACACCCACAGTCGCCCTCCACTGTATGTTTGTGGTGAGTAGGCACTCAGATACCAGGAAAAATGCATTTGGCTATAATGTTTACAAGGCCCAAGAAGGTTTGGGGAATAGATTCTTTCCATAGGAAGGAAGGGGTGGTGTTTCCTGAGAAAAGGGCATCAACTCAGCAGGGACTGGGAGAGAATCGTGGAAAGAGGTGGAGCGTTGGAAATGAGTTATCTGCCAGTGAGACACAATCTCGGATGTGGGGCAAGGGACAAGGTCACTAGAGCAGGAGTTCCATGCCTGGTGTCTCTCTCCTCGTTCCCTCCAGGGGAAGATATCTAAATGTTGCAGTAAATATTGTTTACCTCCTTATAATGGGAAGCTAGCAAGGCAGAATCCTGAGCAGGGGAGGGTCACTTCCTGGTCAATGTCATCCAGGAGGCATCAGTCACTGCATCCTCATCAGGGACCACTGAGTGTTAAGGAAGAGATGCCCACAGAGGGCAGGGCAGCCGGGAATACATCGTGCTCCATCCCCCTCTATAGGTTTCTCTCTAGAGGGTCGTTAGAGACACTGTGTGGAACCATGAGAGGGGGCTTGCCCATGATCCCCTTTTTCCTTGAGTTATTTTGGGTGATGTATTCGTTTGCTAAGGCTGCCATAACAAAGTACCAGGGACTGGGTGACTTAAAGAGCAGACATTTATTTCTCACAGTTTCAGGAGGTCAGAAGTCTGAGATCAAGGCATTAGTAGGATTGGTTTCTTCTGCGGCCCCTTTGTTTGGCTTGTAGATGGCGGCCATCTCCCTGTGTCTTCACATGATCTTTCTTCTTTACACGTTGGTGTCCAGATTTCCTCTTTTTATAAGGACATCCGTCATATTGGATTAGCACCCACTGTAATGATCTCTTTTTGACTTTATTGCCTCTTTAAAGACCCTGTCTCCAAATACAGTCACATTCTGAGGTACTGGGGATTAATACTTCAACATATGAATTTTGGGGAGATACAATTGAACCCTTAACAGGTGGGTAAGTCTCCCTTACAACCACAGAGCAAGATTAGAACAATAATAACAATCTCTATGTGTAACTCCCAGTTTATCAACATTATCTGAGGAGGAGGAAACAGATATGCTTAACTTCTTGATTTAACTGGGGAGACTCATAGCATGTTATTTTACTCCTTTTTTTTTTGGCCATGCCACATGGCATACGGTATCTTAGTTCCCCAACCGGGGATCGAACCCCGTGCGCCTTTCAGTGGAAGCACGGAGTCCTAACCACTGGACCGCCAGGGAATTCCCATGTTATTTTATTCTTGACTACAAGTTAAGAATACTTTTGGAAATGTTAAAGGAAAACATTAGAGAAATAAAAAATGAGATATATGCCTCCAAACCTCCAGAGAAGATAAAAGCAAAGAAAATGTAATCCATATAACAGAATATAAAGCATTCAAGGAAGCATAAGAAAGAGAAAACATAAAATAAGATCACTAATTATACCAAATACATGGATCAAAACAATTCATGTAACTATTTTAAACTCCTCTATGAAAAAAAATAATGTTTCCAAATTAGGCTAGTCAGCAAAATTCTGTTAACAGTAGTTGCCTCAGGGTAGGGAAACAGGGCAATGGGAGACCAGAGGGAAAGGGAAATTACTTTTCACTTTTATGAAAAGGTACTATTGCACATTTTGAATTTTATTATTATGTTTTGCTTATTCCAAATAATAAATGCATAATAAAATTAAACCATATGGTATAGATGTTTTGTTAAGTGTTAATTTTATATTGATATAGGGTATATTTACAATGATTATATAACAGCCATAAACCTTTAGGCACGAAATCATATTGTATTGAAATATATAAAGTCCAAATATTTAGAAATACCCTGGGAAACTATATATATATCTATATAGCTATATAGACTAGAAAAGATAATAGTGGTGAGAAACTGTGACATAACACAGCAGTCTTTGGCAGATGAAGTAAGAAAAAATAAACAAAGGTACAAAGGTATTGAGAATCTAAATGATAATAGGTGATTGATTAATTAGCCACTCATTCAGCAAATATTTATTGAATGTGTCTGATGTGCACCATGCCCTTTGCGGGATACCAGGAATACAGCAATAGATAAAGTCTCCATCCTGGAGCTTGCCTTCAAATGATATTTCTTTTTTTTTTTTTTTTTTTAAAACATCTTTATTGGGGTATAATTGCTTTACAATGGTGTGTTAGTTTCTGCTTTATAACAAAGTGAATCAGGTATACATATACATATGTTCCCGTATGTCTTCCCTCTTGCGTCTCCCTCCCTCCCACTCTCCCCATCCCACCCCTCCAGGCTGTCACAAAGCCCCCAGCTAATATCCCTGTGCCTTGCGTCTGCTTCCCCCTAGCTATCTACCTTACTACGTTTGTTAGTGTGTATATGTCCATGACTGACTCTCGCCCTGTCAAAACTCACCCTTCCCCCTCCCCATATCCTCAAGTCCGTTCTCCAGTAGGTCTGCGTCTTTATTCCTGTCTTACCCCTAGGTTCTTCATGACATTTTTTTCCCCTTAAATTCCATATATATGTGCTAGCATACGGTATTTGTCTTTTTCTTTCTGACTTACTTCACTCTGTATGACAGACTCTAGGTCTACCCATCTCATTACAAGCTCAATTTCATTTCTTTTTAAGGCTGAGTAATATTCCATTGTGTATATGTGCCACCAAATGATATTTCTTGAATCTTGTATCTCATAAATGGAGAACACACATTTTTCAATGTCAGTGAAACATTTATAAATATTGATAAAATATGAAGTTTTGAAGGAAATACCAGATAACCCCAAACTTGAAATTGTATTGGCCACCTTCTCCAACCACAATGCAATAAACCAGAAATTTACAAATGTTTAAGTAAAAAAGTCCAACCGTTAAAAAACCCCCAAATAGGGCTTCCCTGGTGGCGCAGTGGTTGAGAGTCCACCTGCCGATGCAGGGGACACGGGTTCGTGCCCCGGTCCGGGAAGATCCCACATGCTGCAGAGCGGCTGGGCCCGTGAGCCATGGCCGCTGAGCCTGCGCGTCCGGAGCCTGTGCTCCGCAACGGGAGAGGCCACAACAGTGAGAGGCCCACGTACCGCAAAAAAAAAATAAAAAGAAAAAAAAGAAAACACCCCCAAACAGTCCTGGGACTTCCTCGGTGGTCCAGTGGTTGACTCCACGCTTCCGGGCTTCCCTGGTGGCGCAGCGGTTAAGAATCTGCCTGCCAGTGCAGGGGACACAGGTTCAATTCCTGGTCTGGGAGGATCCCACATGCCTCGGAGCAACTAAGCCCGTGCGCCCCAACTACTGAGCCTGTGCTCTAGAGCCCGTGAGCGACAACTACTGAGCCTGCGTGCAACAGCTACTGAAGCCCGCGGGCCTAGAGCCTGTGGTCCGCAGCAAGAGAAGCCACCGCAATGAGAAGCCCGAACGCAGCAAGGAAGACCCAACCCAGCCAAAAAAAAAAAGACTCCACGCTTCCACTGCAGGGCGCACGGGTTCAATCCTTGGTCGGGGAACTAAGATCCCACATGCTGTGTGGCATGGCCCAAAACAAAACAAAACAAAACAACAAAAACCCCACCAAAACAGTCCTAAATAATTCTTTGATCACTGAGAAAATCTGAATTGCAAACACAGATGATTATAAACAGATGAGAATGTATCATGGCAAAACTTGAAGAATGGGTGTAAATGACACCAGATTACTGAGTACTTATGATTAGCACTTATGATTGGTATCAGAGATATTTCATAAATTATCTTATATAATCCTCACAACAGATATGGTGTAATGCCTCTATTGTAAATAGGCACTCATAAAAATTTGCCAAAGCAGGGTATGTGGCTCAGAGAGATTAAGTAACTTGCTTAAAACCACACAGCTGACACCAGTCAAACTGGGACTTGTACTCATGCCTGGCAGACTCCTGTGCTTGTAATTGCTGTGCCACCATCAACATGATTGATGGAATATGCAGAGGGGAGGAGCCGGTGATTTAAGCTGGCTTTAACCGAAACCTGTTTCTCAGGCTTTTTGCTTACCTGTTCTTTGTCTCTTTCTTCCCTCTCCTTTTCTTTCTTTCATATGACAAAGGTTTATTGGGTACTTACTGTGTACCGGATATTGTTCAATATGCTGGGGATTCAATTGGGGAGAGGCAAACAAGTCAGCAATACATATACAACTTTAGGGAGAAATACGTGTTGTGAAGAAAAAGGAAACAAGATAAGGAGGTAGACTGACAGGCTATTTTAGTTAGCGAGGTCAGGGAAGGTCTCTCTGAGGCAGTGACCTTCAGGAAGGGAGTGGGATTTGGGAGGAAGAGTGTTCCAGCGAAGGCAACAGTAAGGGCAAAGGCCCTGGGAAAACGGGCTTGGCCTGCAAAGAATGGGCACAGCAGGCACTTCCCTGGTGGTCCAGTGTTTAAGACTCTGCACTTCCACTGCAGGGGGCATGGGTTCGATCCCTGGTCGGGGAACTAAAATCCCGCGTGCTGCATGGCGTGGCCAAAAATAAATACTTAAAAAAAAAAAAAGGGACCTCCCTGGTGGTCCAGTGGCTAAGACTCCATGTTCCCAATGCAGGGGGCCCAGGTTCAATCCCTGGTCAGGGAACTAGATCCCACATGCCGCAACTAAGAGTTTGTATGCCGCAACTAAAGATCCCGTATGCCGCAACTAAGACCGGGCGCAGCCAAATAAATAAATATATACACATTTTATAAATAAATATTAAAAACAAAATAAACATGAGGAAGCACGGGGAAGACAGGTGCGGAGGGCAAGGGAGAAAGGAGAGTAGAGGACAGACAGAGAGGCAGGAGGAGGAGGAACCAGCACAAGGATACCCTAGCAAAGGGGGAGGAAAACCAGGAGAGTGTGCTGTCCCGGAGGCCAACACAGTGCTTCAAAGAGTGAGTGCATTTAACAACTCTGTTAAATGCTGCTAAGAGAGTGAATACTGACCGTTGGGCTTGGCATTATCTCAACAAGGGTACTCTTCATCGGAGTGGTTGGGATGTGAATGGAGAAGAAAGGATGACCAGACATTTGAGGAATGCATTTAACATGAATGACCAAAAAAACAAACAGAAAAACGGAAATTGCAGGGAATAGATATCATAAGAAGCACTGGTGGAAAGATGAGGAAGTTCTGAGGATAGGGCCGTGCAGTGTTGCCATCTGAGGCAAGAAGGGGAATTTCAGAGAGCAGAAGAGAGTATGGAGTAGAGAAATCATAGGATGGTTGGGTGTGCTAAGAGCCCACTTGTGATTTGTTGTTACACATTCAAAGTGAGATTTGTCAGCCCACTTGTTTATCCCCAGCCGTGCTCAGTTGCTCAGGGAAAGTCTCACTGTTGGTGGAGTTTGGTTTGATCCTTCTTGCAGTTTTGCAAGGAAAATGGTGGGACAAGAGCATTAAGAGTGTGTGCGAAGGAATCATTATAGTCATGGACCTAGACTGGGTGAAGTGGGATGTGAAGATGTGAAGAGGGTGACGGGCAGTGAAAATGTGGACTAAAGAACCTGAAAGGTTAACGGATTGTTGAACTGAGGATATCAGAGAGGGGACTAGAAGGATGGATAGTAGTGGGGTGCTGGGAATCAGAAGGTTGGAAGAGGTGCAGTTACTGCTAATGACAGGGCTCTGGGGTTTGGCCATTGGAGCGTGTGGCTGAGGAGGGGTGGAAGAGAAGAGGGCAAGGAGCTGAGAGGTTGGGCTGTTGGATGGATTATCTCAGTGGATGTCTCAGTTACACAAATGAAGACATGATTAAAGATGGAGAAGTAAACATAAGCCAAATGCTCAAGCCCTTGATGAAGCCGGTAGATGTCACAGGATGGTTGCCCCAGGAAGGGTAATGGCTGGTCTAGTCTCCTGGCATGTGCTTCAAAGAGGCTGGGGTTTTGGAGGGAGGAGAAATTTTTTGGAAGCAAAAACATACGGTAAGAAAGACAACTGCCTCATCTCAGAATTTGTGGAATGTGGGAGAAAAAAATATTTCTTCAAAGGGTTGCAAGGGGGTAGTGGCTTTGGAGGAGCACCAAGTTTCTGAGAGCAAGAAGGCAAAGGGAAAACCAAGAGAAGAGGTGGATGATTTGGGGCATCTTGTTGACCTTAAATCTCAGAGGGTCCAATGAGAGGATCTGGAGCAGGAAAGGGAGGAGGTAGGAGATTGAACCCAAGAGGGGATGAACAGAGTCATGTGGGGATAAGTCAAGGTGACAATGGGTATGTTGGCAAGTGTGGACTCCTGGCGTGTTGACAGTGAAAGCGTTATGACTTTGCTTCCTGGGCTCTAGGTGCTGTGCTGTTCTCTTCATGCCCCTTGGCTTTACAGCAGCTCTTTGGCTTCTGTCTGTGGTTCCTGTCTTCTAGGCCTCAGATCTGTGTCCACGAGGCTGGGCTGGGACTAGCACCCCACACAGGCCCATGTTGTCTTCCTCATCCTACGCTTCTACCTCGGTCCCTGCAAACTGCCTTCCTCCTTCCTTGGCCGGAAACTCCATGCGAAGTGTCTCAGGCATATCAACTCCCCGCCCACCAGGGAGGCCCAGACAGTCTTGGGTCCTGCTTCGGTTCCCAGCTGGGACACTTTCTACTTCCTCTTTCCTTTATAATAGAGAAAAATTAGGAACTGCCTAAATGTCCCACTAGGCCATGTCACATTCATAAAGTAAACTAATATACAGCCATCTGTATAGACAGATGAGACAAAGAGACTGTCTAATGACATAAAAAGCTGTTCATAAACATATTATACATACATTTATTTATTTATTTATTATTTTTGGCTGCGTTGTGTCTTCGTTGCTGCTCGCAGGCTTTCTCTAGTTGCAGCGAGCGGGGGCTACTCTTTGTTGCGGTGCGCAGGCTTCTCGTTGCGGTGGCTTCTCTTGTTGCAGAGCATGGGCTCTAGGCACGCGGGCTTCAGTAGTTGTGGCGTGAGGGCTCAGTAGTTGTGGCTCGTGGGCTCCAGAGCGCAGGCTCAGTAGTTGTGGCGCACGGGCTTAGTTGCTCTGCGGCATGTGGGATCTTCCCGGACCAGGGCTCGAACCCGTGCCCCCTGCATTGGCAGGCGGATTCTTAACCACTGCGCCACCAGGGAAGTCCCCAAAAGCTGTTCATAACATATTGTTTTATTAAAAGAGCAAGCTAGTTAGCATGATGTACAGTAAGATTAAAGTTTGTAAAAATATGTACATTTTGATAAAAGAGACTGTAAGGACACCAAAATGGCGATGGTGGTTATCTCTGGGTGTTGGGATTGAGGGCCATTTGAATTTTCTTTTTAGGGTCTTCTGTATTCTCTAAGTTGCCCAATTGTTGCCTCCAATTCGCCTCCCTCTCACTCTCCACCCTCTCAAGGCTGCCACCACCACTCTGTTGAATACTCTCTTGTCTTTGCTGTGAAGTACAGGGGACATTTCTTCACTTTGATCTGACCTGGCCTAAGCAGTGTCTGGCACAGCTGAGCACCCTTTCTTTGTTTCTGAACCCTCCTGGTTTTCCAGTGCTCTCAGCACTTCTCCCTCCCCTAGTTGCCTCCTCTTCCTCTGACCATCCTTACCTCCACCAGGATTCCGTTTTGAAGGCCCCTTCTTTCTAGGGTCCTCATCCACTCGCCTAGTTGTGTGAATTCCATCTCACATGTCAATTGCCTACCAGAATCTCTACCGCGAGGTCCCATGAGCATTTCAAACTTAACAAGTCCCACCCTGAGTTCATTACCTTTCTCTCCCAACCCTTCCAACCGCTCTAACTCCATCCCTTCTCTTCCTGTGTCCCCACTGTGAGCACACGGCACTTCCTTCAATCTGGTTGTCCTGGCTGGGAACGTTCAGCTCCTTCTCTGCCCTCCCTTTGTTCCAATAGAATTGCTCACCATCTGTTATTTCTACCTCCTCATTAGCCCTAGGATTTAACCTGTTTCTCTCCAGCATCAAGGCACCATCAGCTCTTGCCTGTATTGCTACCAAAAACTCCTAGCTGATCCGTCTCAAGTCTTGCCCTCTCACGGTCCATTTTTCCTCCAGTATAGCAGGAATAGGTTTCTAAAAGTCCTTTAGGGAATTCCCTGGCTGTCCAGTGGTTAGGACTCGGTGCTTTCATTGCCGTGGGCTGGGGTTCAATCTCTGGTCAGGGAACTAAGATCCCTCAAGCTGCGCAGCCGGAAAAAAAAAAAAAAAATTCCTTTAGTAAATGCCGAGTGGCTATTACATCCCAGGCACTGTGCTGGGGCATAGTTACAATCAGACAAGGTCTCCCCTTTCATGGAATTCACTTTTTAGTGTGTATTAGAGGAGGAGGGGTAATAAACATAAATAAATGAATGACATAGTAAAATAACTGTGATACGTGCTCAAAGAAAATAAAAGAGTAATGTGATAGAGAGTGATGGGGGTAAGGGATCCTTGTAAATTTCATGGAAGCAGGGACCATTCTCTTGTTTTTTTTCCCCCACTGCATCTCTAACACAAAGCCGTGTGTGCATTCAATCAGTATTTAGTAAGTGAATTATTAAGGTGGGCAAATTTGTAAATTAAATGTTTTTATTACAGAAGTACTGTGTGTTCACGAAAGAAAAATGAGCAGGACAGCAAAACAAAATGAATAAACAAATCCTTAGTAATCCTGCTGCTCGGAGATAACAATATGCTTTCATGTAGGAGATGGCAGGAATTTAGGGAGAGGTTATTTTTCTGGCCAAGGGAGTGGGGAAAAGTTCTCTTTCCCCTCAATCCACCAGGGACCTAGGCTGCCCTTTTATGGCTGTAGGGGATTTACAAGGTATTATCAGGGGGTGTCTCCCCTCATCTGGGGTCAAGGAAGGCCTCCCTTCCTAAGGAAGTGAGCTTTAGGCTGAGAAGGAATTAATTGTGCAAGAAAACAGGGAAGTTCCACACTGAGAGAGTGTGGTGTCTTCATTTAGAGCCCCTGGCTCGAGGGTAGGGAGGGGGCAGGAAGCAGGATGAGATCAGCCTGTGGAGGTTGGCGGCAGCCACATTAAAAGGGCCTTGTTTGTCATCTAGATCTAACTGCCAGATTATAGAACTAAAGAATATAGATGAACAGATTAAAAAAACACCCAGAGGAAATAATCAGCCAGATCCAGAATGAGGAACATTCTACAGCACAAGTGATTTAGTTTCTCATTGAATCAGTGGACTGAAAGTAAAAAAGGGAAGGAGGTCTGTTATAGAAAAACAACAAAAAAACTTAAGAGAGATAACAACCAAAAGCCATGTGTAGATCTTATTCATTTCTTGATTGTAACAAACCAACTGTAAAAGCCATTTCTGAGATAATTCAAGAAATATGAGGGCTTTCCTGGTGGCACAGTGGTTGAGAGTCCGCCTGCCGATGCAGCGGACACGGGTTCGTGCCCCGGTCCGGGAGGATCCCACATGCCGCGGAGCGGCTGGGCCCGTGAGCCATGGCCGCTGAGCCTGCGTGTCCAGAGCCTGTGCTCCACAACGGGAGAGGCCACAACAGTGAGAGGCCCGCGTACCACAAAAAAAAAAAAGAAAAGAAACTTGAATATGAACTGGGTATTGTGATAAGATATTAAAGAATAATTGTTAATTTTATTGGGTATGATAATGGCATGGTGGTTACATTTTTTAAAAGCCTTCATTAGTTATAGATGCATATAAGTGAGCTAACTGATGTCTGGGGTGTGCCATAAAACACTCTGGGAAACAGCTGGGGGCGTGTGATATTGTGATGTAAGAAATACATATTTTGGTCTTCATCCCAGATTCTTGGCTCAAAAGTGTGGAAAACCCTTGGAATTTCCTGAGTGATAAGAGGTGAGAGGAGTGTCTTTTGTTATACATAACAGGCCCCTTTGTTTATGTTAATGAGGTGACTTTTGGTGGGTCCTGGATAGCTTTAGGATTATTCCTCAGGAATAATCTCCTGTGTGTCTGGTTGGCATACAGCCATCTATGATTGTTTAATAGTGAACTGTGGGTCCTGTATGAACCCGAACATGCTGTTGTATCCTGAGCACTTATAAACAAAGATACTGCCCCTCAATTAGTCACTCTCACAATCCATTTTAGTAAAGGTCCTTCAGGAAGCTGATGATACCAATCTACAAAATGAAGCAACTCCTTCACAACTATATTCCTGGTTTCAGTAGATCCGTGGTTTTTGCCTTCCCCCCATGCTGACTACCTTCTTGGTGAGCAGAGGCCTTAGAGGTACTTTCTGTTGTCCCAGCCTAATTATTTACTGGATAGCTTTGAGGCTGGTGGCCGAAACTCAGACTGACTCAAACCCAAGCTTAGTCTAGCACCAAAGTCCAAACCAGAACTCTTTTCAAATTTCATTTTAGCTATTACAAATAATTACCAGGGGATTGTATATTTCACTTTTTTTCTTATTGGTTTGCATTTCCTTATGCATCTAGTGAAACAACTTCCTGGGAGTTGAATCCAATTTTAAATTCCATTTGTTACTTTTACCTTTAGTAACTGAGTACAGCACAGCTGCTGCTCCATGCCATGGGTGACCACGTGGCCACCCAGGAATCAAAGGTTCTGCATCTCCCATCTTTTTATCCTTTCTCCTCTCAAACCACATATTTCTGTGAGCTAGGGCCAGTCTAGCTAATCTCACTTCTGACACCAACTATTAGCTGTTTTTACTAATAGCACTTTTGACACCAAATAGGTGTTTTGTTTTTGTTTGTTCTCTCACACCAACCAATTCTCCAACTACCCTGACACCAGCTGGGTGTCCTACAATTCAATCAATTCTTTTTTATTTTTTAAATAGGGTATGTATGTATGTATTTATTTATTTTGGCTGCGTTGGGTCTTCGTTGCTGCACACAGGCTTTCTCTAGTTGTGGTGAGCAGGGGCTACTCTTCGTTGCAGTGCATGGGCTTCTCACTGCAGTGGCTTCTCTTTTTGCGTACCACGGGCTCTAGGCATGTGGGCTTCAATAGTTGCAGCACACGGGCTCAGTTGTTGCAGCACGTGGGCTCTAGAGCGCAGGCTCTGTAGTTGTGGTGCACAGGCTTAGTTGCTCAACGGCATGTGGGATCTTCCCAGACCAGGGATTGAACCTGTGTCCCCTGCGTTGGCAGGCAGATTCTTTACCACTGCGCCACCAGGGAAGTCCCAATTCAATCACTCCAGACACGGAATTTTTCCCTTTCTATACTTGGTGATAAGAGTCATTAAGCCCGGCCCAGAGTGAGCACAGACTGCCACAGGTTAAGGGCTCAGTCCTAAAAGACTGCCCCCACTTCAGATGCTAATTGCAAGCCCTGGGCCCTCCGACCAACTGACTATAAACTGAGGCTTCCTGGGATCTCCTTCTCAGGTTCAATAATTTGCTAAAATGGCTCACAGAACTCAGGAAAAGAGTTTACTAATTATTACTGGTTTGTTGTAAAGGAACTGCAAAATGGAAAAGAGGTATAGGGCAAGGTGTGGTGAGGGAAGAGGGGGTAGCCTGGAGCTTCCATGTTCTCTCCAGGTGTGCCAGCCTCAGTACCTCAGTGTGTTCATTAACCCAGAAGCTCTCTGAACCCCATCGTTTAGGGATTTTTATGCAGGTTGCTTGGTGATTAACTTAATCTCCAGCCTCGCTCCTCTCCACTGGAGAGTAAGGGGTGGCGCTGAACGTTTCAGCCCTCTCTAATCATGCCGTTGGTTCCTCTAGTATCTAACTTCCATCCTGAAGTTAAATAAGGGCCCACCTAGTTACCTTATTAAACTCAGGTGTGGTTGAAAGCGGCTTATTATGAGTAACAAAAGATGCTCCTCTCACCTCTGTCACTCAGATTATAGAAGCTCTTGTGCCAGAAATGGGGCACGCAGACCAAATATATATTTCTTATATTATCACATTATCACAGGGAGTAATAATAAAATTTGAAAAATGTTGATAATTGTTGAAGCTGGGTGATGGGCACATAGAGATTCATTATGTTGAATCTTCTGGGCTTTTGTGTATATTTGGAAACTTTGATAATAAGATAGTTATAATAAAAGAGGATGACAGAAAGAGAAGCAACTTACAAGCCATACTAAAGAGTCTGAAATTTTAAACTTTTTTTTTGAAATAATTTTAGATTTATAGGTGGGGTGCAAAGACAGTAGAGTGTTCCCAAATACTCCTCACACATCTTCCTTATTACTTCTTCTATAACCACAGCGTGTTTATCAAAACTAAGAAATTAGCATTGATACAATACCATTAGCTAAACTGAAAACTTTATTTGAATTTCTCCAGTTTTTCCATTAATTTTTATTTTCTGTTCCAGGGTCCAAACCAGGATACTGCATCGTATTTAGTTGTCATGTCTCCTTAGTCTCTTCCAATCTGTCACCGTTTCTTGGTCTTTCTTTGCTTTTCGTGACTTTGATGCTTTTGAAGAACAGCAGTCAGGGGTTTTGTAGACTGTCCCACAGATTGGTTTTGTCTGGTGTGTTCTCATGATTAGTCTAAAGTTATGGATTTGGGGGAAGAATACTACAGAGGGGATGTGGCCTTATTGCATCATGTCAGGGAGCATGACGTCAGCATGACTTCTTATTTCTTATAAACCTAGTCACTTGGTGCAGGTGGTGTCTGCCAGGTTTCCCCACTATTTTTCCCTTTCTATACTTTGTGATAAGAGTCATTAAGCCCGGCCCACACTCACGGGGATTTTAAAAGTAGAGGAAAGTTCATTGAAGGGATTTAAGCAGGGAGTAATGTTTCGAATGTCTGTTTTGGAAGGAACACGAGATATGGTGGCATTTGCAGTGGGACTGGACATAAACTTCTGGATGTTGAGTGACCAGCAGCCTGACTCAGCTGGAGCTGGTTCTTTATGGGCCGTGAAGGATGAGAGAAGGTGGAGTCAGGGATGGCCATGAAGTTTCTAACTTGGACAGTTGGGTGGCTGGGGTCTTTCACTGACTCTAAACCAAGGTTGTGAGTGCCCCTAGGAGGTTGCATGCCTCCCCTGCCCCCGCCCCCGTCCCCTCTCCCCCCCCCCAGAGAGAAGCCACTTTCTGTTTCTTGGTCTTGCTTGACTCGGATCCGGTCCCTGCCTGTTACTGGGGCCGGAAAATGCCTTGTCAACACACACATTGGAAGAAGTTTGGGATTACCCAGGAGGGCAGAATCCCAGAGGGGACAGCTTTCGAGGAACTGAAGAAAGATGGAAGAAAATGTCATCCGTAAATCCTTTAATCCTCTTTCCATTTAAGGACCCAGTTATGAGCGTTTGACTCGGTGGTTTCAAACAAGTAAGTTTAATTACCTTTCGTGTTCCGCCACCTGGCCTCCCCCTCGGCCTCGCCTGTTTCGTGTTCCTTTCTGAGGCGTGTTAGGGGAGGGGGTGGACTTCTACCTCTCCGCCCTCACCTCCGCCGGCGGGCCCCCCGCCCAGGTTTCTTTTCTCCTCGGCGCCTACGGGCGGGGGCGGGAGGAGCGGCAGGAGTTGGGGCGGGAGGCGCGGGCCCTGGCGCCGGGCGGGCCCAGCTCCCTTGCGGAGGCTTGTAGACCAGGTGGAAGATGAAGGCGTTGCAGTACCTGAGGGGGGCGTGGCGCCGTCAGGGGCGGTGCCAAGAGGCCGGGATTTTCCCAAGGGGCGGAGTTTGTGGGCTCCGAGTTTCATGGGGTGGGGCTAAACTTAGGGCTCTGCCAGCCCGAGCGTAACCTGGTTTTTTTTTGCTGAGGGGTTGGGGCCGGGGTGGGGGTGGGGGTGGTGCGGGGCTGGGAGACGAGGAGTTGGAGAGATTTTTGTGAGCTGGATCTAAAGAGGGGTGTGTGGGCGTTGTCGAGACCCTCCAGCGGGGGTGGTGGGAGTACGGGCGGCGAAAGCAGGGTGTAGGGCTGGGCCAGGAGGGTCCCAGGACCGCAGAGACGAGGGTAGCGGTGGGCCTTTCAGGATGCGTGGCCAGAGAGTAAGAAGGCCTTACCAGGGCATACAGTTGTCCGCCGCTCTGAGGCGAAAGGGGGAGCGGAAAGGGTTGGGCTGTGGAGGGCTGGTGCCCCCTCCCGTGGCCACCGCCATGGTCTGGTCGTCCATCACACAGCCGTACTCGCTGCTCTCGGTGAAGAAGGCCGGCACTCGGAGGGACTGAGGTGGGGGCGGGGCCTCAGACACTCTCAGAAAGGATCCCAACCACATGTTCCTCCCGAGGACCCAGGCGGACCGGGATGGGGAGAGGCACGAGGCAGGCACAGAGGGGGGCAGGAGGACCCGTTGGCACACCCCAGGTCTGTAGAGCAGATGATGGAGAAGAAGAAACTTTCAGAAAAGGAGGAGGGACCGGGCAGGAGGTGAGAGAAGGTCCCTTTTGTCCCATGCCCCACCTGTAACCGGGGCAGCGAGCTCAGCCAAGTGTCCTTTAGACCAAAGCCAGAGTTAAATCCTGCGGAGGAAAGGAGAGCAGGGAGAAGCTGGCTCCCAGGGCCTCCTCCCACCTCCCCCTCCCCCATGCTCCTACCCCAGGCGCTTACCGATAACCAAGTCAGGCTTGGGCCCCTGGAGCAGGTGGTAGGGCCGTGCAGACACCTTGATCTGCAGGTCCCTGCGGCCCCCCTTCTCCTTAGTCCCAGAGCTTAGCCGTGCTGATACCCCAGAACCAGGACGGACAGATACTTCGAGGTCATCCTGGGGAGTTTGGAGTGGGGTGGAGAAGCCAGTGGAAGTTTTGGTACTGGGAGATGCATCAGGTAAGACGGGGAGAGGAGGCAGGGATCGGAAGGGCAGAGCCCAGCTGGGAGGACAGCAGGAGGGTTAGGGCTAAAGAGCAGGGCACCCCCCTCAGCCCTCACCCTCTGCAGGGTAAAATTCTGCTGGTCACTCTCAGGGGGCAGGCTGTCACCCACAAACTGCAGCTCCAGGGCCACGTGGGGGAGTAAGACCAAGAGCTCCTGAAGGGCAAAGAGGACAGATCTGGGTCCCACCCTGCGTCCACCTCCACACCCAAATGCTCAACCCTCAGGCCTGGAGGGACTTACCCAAAACACCATGATGAGGTCAAACTCCTTCCCAGCCTCCATCACGTGGATTTTCAGTGACTGTTTGTTCTGGATGTTGAGCTCAGGGACTGGGTGATAAGCTAGTCATTTAAGAATACGGTCTCCTCCTCCCCTCCCTCCTGTCCCCTTCCTCCCCCCCACCCCCCCCCCCGCCCCCCGCCCTCCTGCTCCACTCACTCCTCCCCCTGCCTCTGCCCTCCTTACAGGACTGGGGCACCAGATGGGTGATGACGTAGTACACAGTCAGCGGGTAGGTGAGAAGCACAGCCATGGGGGAGTCCAAGCTGAGCCCCCGCCATGTGTAGTAATCCTGCCACGAGCCTGGGGAGAGTGGGTTACTGGGGACCTTGCCCCAGGCCTGGACCCCCACCTCTCCTGTCCAATAGCCCCTTTTCTCGGCCACCGAGTCTGCTGGCCCTCCAGTCCCCGTCCCTACCCCTAGCTCCCTCAGGGCCCCTCCAGCTCACCAAAGAGGCCCCTGGGTGGATCTGGGGGCACAGGAGGCATCAGAGCAGGCCCATCCCCCTGAAGAAGCTGGTAGGGATCTCCTGAGAGGATGAAAGAAGAGGAGCCTGGTGTCAGGGAGGTCTCCACCTGGCCTCTTCCTTCTTCCAAAGGAGCTGTGTTCCCTGAGAGAGGGCCTGGAGCTGCAGCAGGAGGAATGGGGAGCTGCCTAGGGATGGGGCTTCTGGATGGGCTGGGCAGGGGTGACTTTTCTGAGGGTTGAGGAGAGGCATGAAATGCCCTGGTGGTGGTGGTGAGGTTTGGTGTGTATGTGGAGGGGTTATCTAGGACCCGGACAACTTTTTGCTCTCCCGTCCTTCCCTCTAGTCTGAGGGACTTATGCCTGGAGAGAGGCCCCACACACCATTGAGAAGAACGCTGAGGGATGGCGTGCTGCCCCTTGGGTGCCCGGGGGTGCCAGGGCCTGGAATCAGCATGCTGAGCTGGGTCCAGTAGCCGCGAGTGAGGCCTCGTGAGGCCAGGAAGGCCTCCTTGTTAAAGGTTTCACTGGTCACCTCTGGAGAAGGATGAGGGGAGGGGTTGAGGGCCTGGTGGCCAGGATTCCAGACTTTGGCTCTCCTCAGTCTCTCCCCAGGACCCTGAGTCTGAGTCTGGTTCTAGTCAGGCAGAGAACTATTAACATTTCTGAGTGTCTACAGCGTAGCCCAGAGAACCCATATAACAATTCCATGGGATTTAACATTTGTTAGTCTGCCCATTTCACAGTTGAGGAAATAGCTCTAAGAAGTAAAGCGATTTGTTTCAGGTCACCAGTTAGTGGTGAAGCTGAGAAGCAAGTATTTGAATCCCTACTCCCGAATCCCATAAGTTCTCTCAGGGACCAGGGCGCTCAGTTCTCAGCTCCAGAGATGCTGTGTCCAGCCCCAGGGGTCTAGCCCCCAGCCCCAAATACCCAGCACCCAGCTCTTATTCCAGGGATCTAGATTCCAGCCCCAGGCACTTAGCCTTCAAGCCCAGGACCCTGTTCCCAGGCACCTGGGGCCCCAGTTCCAAAGACCGGGTCCCACTTTCCCCCACCCATCCTGACCTTCTTAGGGTACCTGCAGTGTAGGTAAAAGGCAGAGTTGCCAGTTCTCCGGCCCGCTCCATGAAGGCTGCAAGCCTTGGGCACCAAAATCGATGGCTTACATCATCTGGGGATCGCTTCCAGTCAGCCTGGAGACAAGCCTCTCCGCAGTACAAGACAGCGCCACACTGGGGGCTGGGGTCACGGGGGGTGGGGGGGGGTGGGCACTCAGTGTTGGTGTCTGTAGGTCCCCTGTCTGCTGTCCATCTGTCCTGCGGCTGCCCGTACGCACTCAGTCTGTTTGTACTCTCTCTGCCTATAACAGCTTTTTTGTGTGTGTGTCATCTTCTTGTTTCCCTGTCCCTCACTCTGTCTGTCTGCAGGCCCCCCCGCCCAGCCTGCTTCCTCTCTGTTTGCCTGACTGTTGGGGTCTTCCTTCCGCTCCCTCCATCTCTGCAGGCTGCTCACCAGGGGGTTAGCTTCACTTCAAAGCTATGCCTGTGGCAAACATGGCAGTTTCGAGCCCGAAGGGAGGCAAAGGTGAAGCCGGGCCGGGGACCCCATGTCCGCATCGGGGTCTTGGCTAGCTTCACTTTCAGCCTTGGGACCAGATTCTCCAGCTCCCTGAATGGGGGTGGAGACGGCATCAGGCGGGGGGCTCAGGAGCCCAGGGCCCCAGGCTTTCCCACCCTCTACCAGGTTTCTGTACCGATGCAGCTGGGCGTCTCCCACAGTAAGCTTTCGGGGCTTTCGGGGGTCTCCGGAGCCCATGGGACAGGCCATGCTGTGGCAGAGGAGAGCATAGGCCCGAGGAGCCAGGTTCTGTGTCCCTGAGCCCCTGCCTGCACTCCCCTGCCCTCCATCCATCAGCAGGTCAATGCCCAAGATGGTGCCATGTTCATCCGTCACCAGTAGGAGGCAGGAAAGGTGCAGGGGGGCCGCCTCTGGGGAAAAAGGGAAAAGTCGGGGGCAAAGACTGTCAGGGTCAGGGATACCAAATCAAATGCCCACGGGGACTAGGAGACTGAGCGAAGGGGACTAGGGAGAGAGGGCACGCCTCATCGGAAGAGGACTGCGGCTACACAGAACCAGCATTTGCCGCTGGGTGGAAATGTGGGCCTGCTGTGGGAACTTTACATTTTTCTTAAGGGGTGTAACTCCAGAATTCTGGAAGTTTTTTCTTTTAATGTTTAAATGTTGGCTCAAATTTTAAAAAACAAAGAACATTGTGGATCAATGAAGACACCTTTTTAGGCCAGATTGGCCTGAGGGCCACCCATTTGTGACTCCTAACTGGATTCTGAGGGGCAGAGGAGGGCTTTGAAGGGGAGTATGCCTGGGCGGGGGCAAGGCAGGGCCAGCCCTGGGTTCTTACCACTTCTCTGTCCCTTTCTCCTCTCAGGCCCTGGTTCGTCCTCCGCTCTGTCCTCTTGGCAGCCGACCTCGCCACCTCCTGCCTCCTGCTGGGCCCCGTCTGCCTCCCCTGGGGGGTTTGCTTCCCGTGGGGACTCCCTGCTGGTAGGGGCTGGCTTCCCATCCGCCTCTGTTTCTACTTTCTCGGTGCCTGCGCCCTCCTCCTCTCCCCCTTCCTCCAGGCTGACAAAGCTGACATAGGGGCTTAGGTCCCGCAGGTGGAGTGGGGGCTCGTCTCCCAGGAGCCGGGCAGCCCCCAGGCCTGGTGCAGGGCCTGGCTCTGCCCCTTGCCCCAGGCTGATGCCCACACTACGGTTGGGCAAGACGTGGAGCACCCAAAGGGCTCGGTCCTGGGGCAGCCTTCTGATCTGAGCCTCCAGCTGCCACCAGCAACCCTCCGGGCTGGTTCTCACGGTCCCGCGCTCCGCCACGAACTTGTGGAACCAGCCAAAGAGGAGGGCAACGAAATCAAGGAACTCATCCCGGTATCCAGACACAAACTCCATGTCTTCAGGGAAACAAACAAGGCCTGGGCCCAGACTGAGCAGAGGGAGGGATGTATGGTGAGAGAGAGGTACTCGGGAGAGTTTGGGGCTGGGTCATAAAATGGGGGAGATTGTGGGTTTGAGGGTCACTTAGGGTGGAATCTATGTATGAGTGTTAGTAGTGAGGAAGGAGTTTTCAGGGCGGAGGATGGGAATTCAGGGTAAGAATGGGGTCCAGACTTGAAAGTGGGTGATAGGGTTCAGGATGAGTAGTCGGGAGGGAGGTGGTATTTGGGGCTCAAAATTTGAGGCTCAAACCCTCAAAGGTAGGGTTTGAGTTGAGGATAGAAGTGGGAGAGGGCTAATCCTATGGGCAAGGGTTTGGTGAGGAGGGAAGAGTTTTGGATCCGTCTGTGGGGTGTGGGAGGAGGGGGACAGGAGCTAGGGCATCTTCGGCTTGGATAGGTTTGGCGGTGAGCCCCGGCACACCTAGCCCCTCCCGTCCGGTCCGCTACTCCGGTACCTGCAGCCGCCACCACTTTTCGAAGGTAAATACCTCGGGGTGGGGCGTGACGTCAGGCTGCCCGAGCCCTCCGCCGGCTCCTTGGGTTGCCACGCCCCCTGTGTCTTGCGCGACGCAGAGGCGCTCAGGGCAGTCAGTGTGCTGCTGGGCGCGCGGACTCGTCTGCCGCGGTCACTCCAGCCATGTGACTGGATCCGTGACTGGATCCCGGTGCGCCGGACCCGAGCCCGAAAAGTGAAAGCCTCTCGAAGGAGGAGGTCCAGCGGACTGACCTGCGGAGGGCGGGCGGGGCTGACATCCCCGGGCCGAACCGGATCAGCCTAGTGGGCAGTGCCCGCCCGCCGCGCCTGGCCCTGCAGCCTGGACTTTCTTCCGCTTTCTTTCGCCTTCTTCAAACATTCCTGGCTGCCTCCTCGACGGGGCACTGGGCTGGGTGCGGGAGCGCGGGCAGAGGCGCTCCGCCTCCCGGAGTTTCCCCGCCGCCCCAGACTGGCGATCACGCGGCTACAACGGTACTGACCGCACTTACTGGTTCGAGACGGTGAGGGCGCCTAGAGGGAGGCGCCGCCACCTCGCGCCTCGCCTCGGCCCGGCCTTGGTGCCGACGGCCGACGTCTCCCATAGAATCTCAGGCGTAGCGGGAGAAGGAAGCGAAAGCAATTGAGAAACCGGCTGGACGTCAGGCTCCGGAGCACGTCTGGGAGTCAGACAGGGCGAGGCGGGCCCGAGATGATGCTGAGCTGGGAACTCCAGATCCTCTTGCTCCTACTCTTTCTATTGTGCCACACTCCTCCAGGTTCGTCAGGGGCCCGGCTGGTGCCCAGATACCGAATCCGGGGAAGGGGATGGGGGGCACGAGGGCCGCGGGGTTGAGTTGAATAAGTGGGGAGCCAGGGTCCCCAAGGCAGCCCGGGCAGGGGGAGGGCCAGCTGCCTGGGGTTGGGGACGGGCTGGGGAACACCAGGGCCCAGGTGTGATTATGGACGTGTTTGGGGAGTGTGATGTGTGAGTTGAGCCCTGGGGGTGGGAGGGGCTCAGATCCCCGGGTCTAGAGGAGAGGCTGCAGTGGGGCTGTGGGTTGGAGGCTAAGTTTACCGCTGCGTGAGCCCCTGAACCTGGGAACCTGTGCTGACCACCTCGGTCCCGCTCAGGCGATGGCAATGAAGGTAGCATCGCTGGCAGTTGTCCCTGTGATACAAGAATTTCTTCCCACTCCCCTCCTAACGATCAATACATGGGACGTCTCCGAAAATACCTGAAAGTCTATCAACGTTGCTCTTCCTACGTCAGGTAATCTCACCCACCCCTGGGAGCGCAGAGCCTCCGGGTGCCTCCAGGACCCTCTCTGGTCAAACTTGAACTCCTTCTGGGAGGACCCCTAGTCCCTTCTATAGTCCGCATAACATTAGGTTATGTGTGCCCTAATTCTCCACACCTTAGTTTCCCTGTCCCGCCTGGAATTTCCCAGTCCCGGCAGAAACTGCTGAATCTTGGCAGTGACCTCACTTCTTTGGAACGAGGAAAGAGCTGAGAAAGTGGGGGGAAGGAAGGGGGGGCGGAGATTGGAGACACAGCTGAGACCACGTCCTTCCTTACAGGTTCCAGCTACCCTTGGGAAGTGTGTGTGGAGGCAGCAGTGACCGGTGGGTCCACGAACTGATGCGCTGCTTTGATCGTGAAGGTGAGTGCATTCTCCCTCCTCCCCAGGCTCTGTCTCCAGGGCTCGGCCGCCTCCACCTTACACTTTTCTTTGCCTCAGCCCTTTCCCCTTTGACACCTCACATTCCTATTCTGAGTACTTTCACTTAAGTCCCTGTTTACCAGAAATCACTCACCGTCACTTGCAGGATTTTTGCCAATTCATCCTATCACCTGTGCACTTACTTAATGTTTCCCTTGAAATCAAGGCACTATTTTTATGTTCCAGTAATTTATTATGGAAATTTAAAGACATACATAAAAGTTGAAAGATTTGTACAGTGAACATCCATATACCCACCACCTAGATTCTATAATATTTGATTTTTATATTTTATGTGTGTACGTAATAAAGCAAATATATTTTATATTTTACAATATCGAGTCTGCAGCATTTTAACTATATTTGCTCTATTGTGCGCCCATCTGTCTATCCATCCCTCTATCCCTCATCAACCTGCCTAATATTTTTTGGTGCACTTGCAAGTAAGTTGCAGGGTTGACTATACTTTATCCCCAGACATTTCATCATGTATATTATTAAGGAGGGTTTTCTATTTTATTGTACCTTTTTTTTTTCTTTTAAGGTAAAATTGAACCTTAACAATGAAACGAATAAATCTTAAATGTACACAGCCACTTCTGAAAAACTTAATGGCAACTAGTCCTAAGCAGGAACATCTGTGAAGTCACAAATTTGATATGCTGGTTGTATTTTTCTCCTAAAATAAATACACAACCACTAAGACACAGAGTGTTCTTCCAGGTCCCAGCTAAAGCTGTCTTCTGTAGTATTGGTGGTACCCATACTGCCCTTTGGCTACGTAGACCTACCTTATTCATTTACTCTTCCTGGCTACTCTGGCCTTTAGTACTAAAATTATCCCTGCTTTACAGCTGAAAGAAATGAATCCCAGAGAGGTTAAGAGACAAGGGGCAAGGTCACAGCTACTTTGTAGCAGAGCCCGGGTTCCAACCCAGGTCTCGCCCCAGTGGTTCCATGTTGTGGTTTGCTCACTTCCATCTCCCCATGTTTCCCCTCTGCCCCTGCCTTTCTTTCCTGGCATTTAGCTGTTCCCTTGATGTTCTCCTTGACCCACTACCCTTCCATCTAGTTCTTCAGCTTATCCCCTCATAGCCCTGATTCCTCACTTCTTGCTTCTTCAGAATGTGGACGTGCTCATGCCAGGAGTGTGGCCCACCAGGGACATGTACCTCCCCGCAGCACCCAGGTTCCTGAGCCCACAGAAAACACACCTTCAGCCACGGGCACCCCCGCACAGAAGTACCTGCCATCCACCCTGCAGCCTACCCAGCAGCCCACCCCTCCAGAAGGAGCACCTTCATTGGACCAAAAGCTCATCCACACCAATGAGACTACCACTTACACTTCGGGCCACCGTCTGGGGGCAAGGCCTGGGGCCAGGGGGAACCAGAGGCAGCTGGGAGAGAATGTGGGTCCTGCAGCTGGGACATCAGCCATGGTGCCAGTGCTGTCCCTCTTAGGCATCGTTTTCCTCCTCACTGGAGCCCTGCTCTACATGCTGTGCGAGAAGAGGAGGAAGCAGTCACTGCAGTGTCCTACAGGTAAACTGGGCCTCTGAACCCCTCCTCCAGGGATCCAGAGGCTCCTTGGTAGGGATCCTGCCCGCAGTAGCTCTCAGGCCGGCAAATGTGGAGGCTGCCTGCACCACGGACAACAGGCAATGAGGGGAGAGTCAGCCAGACTACAGAATGGGGAGGGAGGGAAGCCACCATAGGCCCAGGGACCAGTGCATGGCCTTCAAAGCCAGGCAGTGCTTGAGCAACATCAAGATGGCAGCTAGAGCAGACGAGTGGGAGATGAAGCGATGGAGGAAGGTGGGAGCTATTCGTTCAGTTCACACATCTTTATTGAGCACCTACTGTGTACCTGATCTGTAGTCAATGTTTTGGAATCTGATTCCCCAGTTCAAGCTATCACCCCTTGCCCCCCACTCCCCCCGCCCAACTTCCCTTGATCTCAGAACTCATCTCTCAATTTCTTTATCTTTTCCAGATTTGCACCTTCATTATGTGCGTGTGACAGCAGACGCCAATGCTTAAAGAATGGAAGCTTGTGAGGGCAGATTACGATTTATTCAGTATCAAATGCACTTAATATACTAGAGCAATCCCTGGCACATGGCAGGCACTCTCTACATATTTGTCGATGTTTAATATACAACTAACCAGCCACTGGCCTCTCTTAGACGTTCCCTCCGTTTTTTTTTTTCTATGCTGTAATGTAAAATCACCTCTTATACTAGATATCTTGTACAAATTCTATATGTGGATTTTTTAACTACTAAAGCTTATTTTTATAATTATTGACTCTTCTTTCTGCAGACATTGGTCTCATGCCCTTGCCCCTTACCATGATTCCTGGCTTCAGCTTCTCTGCTGATGGCCACCTGACACCTTCCCCCTCAGCGCATCCCCCAATCCCTGCCAACCTCCTTGTCCCAAGTCCCTTGTGTCTTGTCCTTGTCTCTTCACACCACAGCAGTGTTCCTCCCCAACTTCAGCCTTCTCCCACTTTCCCACCCTCCCTCCTCAGCAGCTGCCATACAGCCTGGTTTTACTTCCTCAACCCCTTACATCACCCATATATGCCCCAATGAGAGTCTGAGCTCCTTGTTTTTAGTGTTACTGTTTTTATTATCAAAACCCTTAGTTCTCACTTTATCTTTTCCAGTGAACAAAAATGTGTCTTCATTGGTCCAAGTCTACCAGAAGCCTGGGGCAGGGACCTGAGGAAGTGGATTGGGTGTCTTGAGTCTCTGTCTCCTGTCCTGAGTTTGTCAGCGCTCGGCGAAGTGCATGGCAAGAGGAGCCAGGGCACAGCCAGGCATGGGCTTGGTCTTTAAGGTTCTCCATTCCCGCCTTTTGTGCCTTCGTCCTCATGGCTTCTGACCAGCAGCACATGTACGGGGCAGCCCATGCTCTCCAGGTTCTGTCCTGGGGTGCAGGTGGAGCTCTCCTTCCAAGCTTTTCACCTGCTTGGCCTAGTTTTCCAGCATCTGCTCACAAGTTCGAGCCACCTCACTGAGCTTGAGACGAGCATAGTCCACTCGCTTCAGGGCCATCTGACAGTCCTTCCTCGAAGAGTAGCTGGAGCCCTCATGGGGCTGCCCTGTGGCCACCTACAGGACATTTAGATTGATCAAAGAAGCACCCCTCCCCTTTCCCATCTCCCCAGCCAGGCATCAGGTCTCTTGCCTCATTTCTTCCCTGAGTCTGAATTTGCTATGCCACTTGGTTAGCTGGATTACCTAGGGCCTATCACTGAATTTCTGTTAACCTCATCTGTAAAATGGGGATGACAGTAACTAACTACTTTCTGGAGTTGTTATAGGATTAGATAATGCAGAGTAGCACACTGTAAAAGTTTAGTAAATGGTAGTTGCTGTTATAATGACCTCAGAACACTTCCAATCCTGTTCCTTTCCTCAGGAGGTAGCCATCTGGGGCTCCATACCCTTGAGGTCTGGTCAAGTTTCTAAGAGCATATCCTGTGGCTTTCGTATTGTTTACACACCCTCTCCCAGGACCTCCCCATCCAGTGGCTCATGTGATGCAACTCAGTGACAAAGGAAACCTACCCTGGAAGGGAGGGGTCCTGCCAGGGTCAACAGGCCTGCTGGGTAGGGCTGGTCTTGCTTAGCTCCCGAGACCAAAGCTCTGCCCGGGACTCCTGAAGGCTAAGGCTAAGGCAGTGAGCTGGGCGTGTTGCACGGTCCAAAACACACACACACACACGCGTAGGACGTTCCAACACACACACACACCTGAGTGAGATAGCGGATCTGAGCCGACAGCTCCGCCTCCACGTGCTGCACCGACGCGGTGAAGGCGGCTGCCTGTCGGTCTAGGAGCCGTTCATTGGTTTTTTCCTTGGAAAGTTCCAAGATCACTGTACCTGCCGGGATGGAGAGTGGGCGGGGCTCTCCGGAGACTGCCAG
This sequence comes from Phocoena phocoena, assembly GCF_963924675.1. NCBI lineage: Eukaryota > Metazoa > Chordata > Mammalia > Artiodactyla > Phocoenidae > Phocoena > Phocoena phocoena. Next base: position 50,482,443 of record NC_089237.1, read on the forward strand.
TATAGCCGCGCCCCAGAGCCAGCCCCACCCACCCCTGCACCCACTTAGGATCCCTCCCTACCCCACTCTCAGTCACCGGTCGGCGCATGTGCGCACGGTCGGTCTAGCTCGCGCTCTCGCTGCCGCTCCTCCTCTGGTCGTCGTATCCCGAACCTGCATTCTGAAGAATGGCTCCAATTTCCCGTTCGATGTCTTCCAGGGCGCGTAATCGCTCGTTCGCCAAGCTGTAGGTAGCCATCGTTACTCCGGGATTCTCTCCTTTTGCGAAATGCTGCGGAAAAGTGCCCGGAAATGGCTGTCGGTTTGCGCCCGCGCAGAGCGCGCCCCTTAGCTAACACTACAGTTCCCGGGATGCTCAGCACCGTCTCGCCTTCTCGGTTCACCTGGTGAACTACAACTCCCAGGGTTTCCTGCGCATGCCCAGGTCTGCGCCACCACCGCGTGACCACCTGTGGTAAGAGGCAATATCGAAATATTCACGCCTTTCAACCTGTCCACCTTTACGACACTGTCTTGTGGTCTGTGTTTAATTTCTTCTACAAGAATTTAGTGAGCGTCTGCTGGGTGCTAGGTGATGATGGTGGGAGCGCTGGGGTATTACAGACTGGACAGCCATGGACCCTGTGTTTGCCTATCCCACTCCGCCACCTATCGGAGCCTGGGGAAAGCCGGACTTGGTGAGTGTGACCTTATTCGCCCTAGCGATTCCCCCTGAGTGGGAGCCCTGAAACACGGACTGTCAGTATATTCTGAGAAGCTGGCTCCTATCAGCCTTTTCCCTCTCTGATCGTCTATTTACGTGGTTGGCTCTGGGGATACAAAGGTGAGTGAGGTGGACTCTCACGTGATAGTGGGGTAAATGTTTCGTTAGGGCTACGCCCAGGGTGTGTCTCTGGGAACACAGAGAAAGGATTCTGGGAGGAAATCCTGCTTGAACTGAATCTGAAGGTTTAACCAGGTGGATGAGAGCTTGGAGTGGAAAAGGGGAAGGCACAGGCAAGCGCGTGGTGGTGTGAAGGGGCTTACACATTGGAAGTCCAGCAAGGAGTTCAGTTTGACTGGAGTGAACGCAGTGTGGTGGTGGATAGGTGTGACTGGGGAGACTGGAGTGGGGAACCAGATCAGGAAATGGCTTGCAAGCTAAGGAATTTGGACTTTATTTTGAAAGCATTTGGGAGCCTTTGAAGGATTTTCAAGAAGTGTATTCTGACCAGCTGTACCTTTTAGGGAAGATCAATATTTACAGTTTTTGGAAGATTGAGAATGAAGCCAGTTTGCACAGAGTTAGCAAACGAGTGGAGACTTTCAGTTAAACTTGAGAGATCTAGCGTTTAACTTCACTCCTTTACTAAATCCTAGGAAGATAGCAATAAAGGGATTTTAGAAAGGAGTCAAGGAGAGAGAGGAGTTAATAGCAAAACTTTAAATAGAAACTGCAAGACAGAAGAGTGTGTGGTAACTGATTTAGCAGTGAAGTAATTAAGCCAGCAGTGAAGAAAGCTTAGAAGCAACTCTTTTTAAAAATTTAATTTAATTTTTTTTTGAAATATAGTTGATTGGCTTAGAAGCAAGTTGATTTACCCTTAAATCAGTGGCATCACAGTACAGCTGGGCTGTAGGTAGTACTAAAATTAGGAGGATTATTTGAAGTAGTTAGACCCCCCTATCTCCTCCTTTATATTCTCATATATCTTGGCAGCTACTCACCCCCAATTCATCAGATTGCTGGAGGTTTCTTGGTTGGAGATGGAAACCAGAGAGTCTTTGGCATGGAGGGCACCTGGGCATGACTGTATTTAAAACAGAGATTGAGTGAAAGTTTATTTACTGAATGGTGGTTTCTAGAACTCGGGCAACCAGGCTTTTACCTTCCAGGTCAGAGACTGGAAGACTCTCATCTGGGGAATTTGACTATTCAGAGGAAAGATCTAAGAGTATTAACATCAGGGGTTCTCCAGCAAAGCAGTTAGCCGGATCACCCCATAGTGAAACCCACAGTTGATAAGTCCCAACTGTGTCCACAGATCTTCTAGTCAACTTCTTAGCATGTCACCCTTAAAATGAGCAGACAAAAGATTTCTAGATGTTTGCAGAAACTTTCTAACATGGAAGGCAGAGACCAAAATAAACAGAAAAAAAACCCCAAACAAACCAAAAAAACCCCACCTTCGATGACATAGAGTAAAACTTAAGGAAAAAAAAATATTGACATGCTTAGGTCAGAGATACTATAATAAAGGATTGAATCCAAGAAAACACACTTGAAAAATAAAACCATGAGGGAAAGAATGAAAAATCGAGCAAAAGGGTTGAAAGAGAAATTGAAGCACTCTCCCAGCAAGTAAAGCAAAAGAAAGAAGATGGCATATAGGAAAGATGATGTGAGAAAATTAGAGAATCAGTCCAGGGGGCTTAAATTCTCTGAGAACAGGGAAAACAAAGGGAAGAAAGGACTTGTGTTTCTAGATGAAAAGGACCCATCAAGTGCCCAGCATCAAGGCACATCGTGAAATACCAGAACACTAGTCTCACAGAAAAGGGTCTTGCAGAAGCTTCCAGAGAGAAAATAGACCAGCAATCAGAATGGCCTTGATCCTCTGAATACTAACACTCCACACCAGTGGAGCAGCGCCTTCAACGTTTTTGGGGAAAGTGATTTCCAATGTGGAGTTCTGTACTCCAGCTGTAGTAGGGTGAAGGCTAAAAATGCAGTGGCTCAACCAAATAGAACTTAACTTTTTCTCAGAAAACAGTTTGGTGTGGGTAGTTCAGTGTGCTCCACAAATCAGACCGAGACCAAGGCTAGCAAGCAGTGCAGCTCTGCCATCCTTTAGGCTCTTATGCTCAAAAGTATGGTCTTCAGGCCACGGCATTGGCATTACCTAGATGCTTTTTAGAAATGCAGGATCTCAGGCCCCACCACAGACCCACTGCATCAGTATCTGTGTTTGAAGGTCCCAGGGGATCTGTATACACAGTATACTTTGAGAAACGCTGCTTTTCCCTTCCAGGTGATCTGTATGCACAGTAAACTTTGAGAAATGCTGCTTTGCTCTGGGACATCGCTGTGTGCAATGTCAAAACTGGGTTGCTGCCCTCCGTGGGTTGCAGCTGGCAGGAAGGCAGAAGAGTAAATATGGAGGAGGCACACCTGTCTCAGAGGTCTGGCTAGGGAGTGGCACATATAATTTCTACTCACATTCCTTTGAAGAAAACCCAGTCATGTGGTCTTACCAGCTCCGGGGTTCTGGGAAATCCCGTCCTTACCTAGCTATTGTTCTAGCACCGAGGCAGAATAGGTTTTAGGGGATATCTAGACTCTCACAACAGCCCAACTATCAATAACGAAAATAGAATAAGGACATTTTGATATGTACAAGGTCTCAAGTTTCTCTTCCAAGTACCCTTCTCAGGAGGTGACTAGAATTAGACCCTAGTCAGAAGCCTCCTGGAGAGAGATTTTTCAAGGAGATGGAAGAGATAACATTTTTTTGTTTTGAATGAATTGAGAGGATACCCAGATTTTTGGAGGAGAGTATAGAGCAGAATTAGTGATAAATGAGAGAATAAGCAAATTTTAAAAATGATAGCTATTCAGGGAAAACAGTTGTGCAAGAAGAGAAAGGTAATCATAATAGACCACATGACGCAGCTATGGATAACATTTGCAATAAATCCTGGATGTTGATCTAACCCCAATTGATAGAATTCCCTTGGGAGAGCTTCCCATGTCAGGGCAGGGGGGCGAAAGGGCACTCAGGCTTCACCTTACATGGCAGGAAGCCCATAGACAACGCTTAAAACAAAAATCAAGAAGTAGCAAAACAAGCATGTTGTTTAGAGATGGAGGTAAATGCCAAAAGATACATCGAACGGAGGTGAAAGTAATTACCTCTGAGGAGAAGGAAATTGCAGGGGGAAGGAATTTACTTTTTCTTGTAATAGCCCTTGTAGTCGTATCTGACTCCTTCAACTATGTGGATATACAGCTTTGAAAATAAAAATTAAATAAACATGAAAAGCAAGAGAGGAGATAGACTTGACTGTGAAAGAGCCCTGAGTGTGGAGGAGTGTGTTTTCTTTGGTTTCCTGCCTTTATCCCTCCCTTTTTCCCTCCTTCCCTCCCTGCCTTCCTTCCTCTCTCCCTTTCTTCCTTTAACGGAAGAGACTTGCACGGGTCTATTTACCATGGAGGAAGAACCAGTAGAGAGAGGCAGAGTTTGAAGAGATGGGGGCGGTTTGATGAATCAAGGTCTCAGAGGAGGTGGGAGGGGGAGCGATCTGAGCACAGGTGGAGGGATTAGCTTCGACCTGGAGGCGGCACCTCAGCCTTGGTTGTGTAGGAGAAACGGTGTCGATGTCGGTGCTTGCTTGTCCGTAGGAGGTGGGAATTAAAAATCATTCATCCCTCAGAGCCTAATCTCTGTGAAGAGCGGGAGAAGTCACTCTGAATGTGAGGAAGGTTTAGAAAATTAGTGAGTTGGATGGGAGCAGGAATAGGAGGTGACCAGGGACGTGGAGGGGGATAGCGGGTTATCAGGTGTTGAGGGCCCAGCTGAGGTTAAAAGCCATAGGTTTGTAGTGGCCCAAACCCATACCCAGCGCCTAGCATGGTGTTGGCACCTAGGATGCGTTAAAAATATTTGTTGGATGAATGAGTAAATACGTGGTTATGTGATTTTTCTCTGGCAGTGCCTCAGCAGCCCCGTGTTGGAGGGGACAAGGGCGGGGTGGTGGTTAGAGCCAATAGTGGGGTTTGAGAGCAGGTTTTGTGAAAGGAGGAACAGTTGAAGGTGCTGATGGGATAGTGGTTGATGTGATGATCCTGAAGTTTAGTCTGGGAAGAAAAGCAAGTGTTAAATTGCGAGAAAACAGAAGGGCCAAGAGCTTGGTGACAAAAAACCAAGAAGTCATTAAAAAAAGTGATTATAATTGACTACATATTAAATATAAAAATTATGAATTATTAAAAATACCAGAAGCAAAATACTTTGAAGCTAGAAGTGATGGTTGCACAACATTTTGCATGAACTAAGTGCCACCGAATTTTACACTTTAGAATGGTTAACTTGGGACTTTCCTGGTGGCACAGTGCTTAAGAATCCGCCTGCCAATGCAGGGGACACTGGTCCAGGAAGATCCCACGTGCCACGGAGCAACTAAGCACGTGAGCCACAACTATGGAGCCTGTGCTCTAGAGCCCATAAACCACAACTACTGAGCCCACGTGCTGCAAGTACTGAGCCCTTGTGCCACAACTACTGAAGCCCGTGCACCTAGAGCCTGTGCTCCGCAACAAGAGAAGCCACCACGAGAAGCCCGCGCACCGCAACGAAGAGTAGCCCCCCGCTCACCGCCACGAGAGAAAGCCCGCGCATAGCAACGAAGACCCAACGCGGCAAAAATAAATAAAATAAATAAAATGGTTAACTTTGTGTTATGTGAATTTTACCTCAGTAAAAAGAAAAGAAAAAAAAGCTAGGAACAAATTCAGAAGACAACGTGGGACGAATATGAGCAAAATAAATGACAAAGGGTTAATTGCTTTACTATATAAAGAGTTCTTAGGGTACTTTTAGAAAAACAACATCAACCCAGTAAATCGGGTTCATCCTCACTCATGACCAAAGAGATGCAAATTAAAACTAGGGTGATACCATGTCATCTGCTTGATTGGCAGTAATGAAAAAGGCGCTCACCCTTTTTTTTCTCATTTTTTAAAAAAGCTTTTATTGAAGTATAGTCGATTTATAATGTGTTAGTTTTAGGTGTACAGCAAAGTGATTCAGTTATATGTATACTTATATATATATATATATATATATATATACTTTTTACATATATACTTTTTTTTTTTTTTGGCCACACTCTGTGGGATCTTAGTTCCCCAACCAGCGATCGAACCCGTGTCCCCTGCAGTGGAAGCGTGGAGTCTTAACCGCTGGACCACCAGGGAAGTCCCTGTATACTTTTATATTTATATGTTGGGTTGGCCAAAAAGGTCGTCCGGGTTTTTCTGTAAGATGTTACATAAGATGTTCTGTAACATCTTGTGGAAAAACCTGAACGACCTCTGTAACATCTTACAGAAAAACCCAAACGACCTTTCTGGCCAGCCGGATACTTTTATATATATATACTTTTTCAGATTCTTTTCCACTATAGGTTATTACAAGATGTTGAGTGTAGTTCCCTGTGCTACACAGTAGGTCCTGTTGGTTATCTATTTTATATACAATAGTGATGCTTACCCTCTTTGACCCACCAATTCTACTTTTTTTTTGACCACGTGGTGGTTTGTGGGATCTTAGTTCCCTGACCAGGGATTGAACCCGGGGCCTTGGCAGTGAAAACAGGGAGTCCTAACCACTGGACTGCCAGGGAATTCCTCCACCAATTGTACTTTTAAGAGTTTGTCCTACAGACGCACTTTGCATGTGCAAAAAGACATATCTTCAAGGATAATTATTGTAATACTGTTTGAATTAGCAAGAGTGGACATCCTTCATGTCCATCAATAGAAAATTGGTAAAAGTAAATGACATCTAGGCAATGGAAAGCTAGGCAACTCGTTTTTAAAAATATATTTTATTTATTTATTTATTTTTGGCTGCATTGAGTCTTCGTTGCTGCGTGCAGGCTTCCTCTAGTTGCGGCGAGCGGGGGCTACTCTTCATTGCGGTGTGCGGGCTTCTCATTGTGGTGGCTTCTCTTGTTGCGGAGCACAGGCTCTAGGTGCGCGGGCTTCAGTAGTTGTGGCACACGGGCTCAGTAGTTGTGGCTCACGGGCTCTAGAGCGCAGGCTCAGTAGTTGTGGTGCACGGGCTTAGCTGCTCCGCGGCATGTGGGATCTAACCGGACCAGGGCTCGAACCCGTGACCCCTGCATTGGCAGGTGGATTCTTAACCACTGCGCTACCAGGGAAGCCCCTAGGCAACTCTTTAAAAGAATGAGGTAGATCTATGTGGATTGTCAAAGGAATGTTCTCCTAGCTGCATTATTAAGGGAAAAAAGCAAAGCGGAGAAGGGTGTGCATAGTGTGCTACTATCTGTATTTAAAATAAGGGGGAAATATGTTCCTATGTATATGACTGTGTCTGAAGAACGTCTTTGGAAGAGTAATCAAGGAACTGCTAATAATGATCGCCTCTGGGAGTGAGAAATGGGAGGCTGGGGATCAGGGGCAGGAGGGAGCCTTCTGTTCACTCTTTACTGTTTAGATTTTTTTTTTTTTAAGCCATGTGCTTGTTTTACTTAAAAACATTAAAAACGTGAAAAGCTAAAAGAAAAAAGGCATTGTTTCTCAAAGCGTGTGCTAATTCAAAATCCCGATTCATGGATTCTTCCTGGGATCGACTGAATCAGAATTGGGGAAGGTAGAAGCCTGGGACTCTGTGTGTTTATCATGTACCCCAGAGGATTCTGATTCACCTGAAAAAGTTTGAGATCCACGGGCCAAGAGCTCAGAGGTCAAGGAGCAGGTTCGTGGTTGTCAGAGGGATGATGCCGGTTCCTTCACATGAAGAAGACCAGGGCGTGCAGGGTAGGCTGCTACTGTGGAGAGGTTAGCAAGGTCATTGGCATTTTGGCAGCACTTAAAGCCTGTGGGTAAATCATGATTTAATTAGATGTCATGAGCCGTAACATAGACTAAAGGCCTGTATGAGTGGCTCCATTTGCCTCACCAGCCTCATCTGGAACTACTGTGCCACTGGCTGTCTCTGTCCCAGTCCCTCTGGCCTCTTTCAGTCTCTGAAATGTGCTCTGTTCCCTTCTGCCTTCACACGTGGTGTTACTTTTTTTTTTTTTTTTTTTTTATGGTACGCGGGCCTCTCACTGTTGTGGCCTCTCCCGTTGCGGAGCACAGGCCCTGGACGCGCAGGCTCAGCGGCCATGGTTCACAGGGCCCAGCCGCTCCGCGGCATGTGGGATCTTCCCGGACCGGGGCACGAACCTGTGTCCCCTGCATCGGCAGGCGGACTCTCAACCACTGCGCCACCAGGGAAGCCCCTGGTGTTACTTTTGCCTGGGATACTGGAACTCCTCCTTGTCTTCCAATACTCTGCTCAAAGGTCACTACCTCCAGTGACATCTTCTTCCAGCCCTAGCCTAGATCAGAACTCCCTAGCTCCTGCATTTCTCCTTTGGAGCACAGATACTGCAATGATTTAATGTTTGCTTCGGTCACTGCCAACCCTATACTATGCCTGGCACATAATAGGGGTTTAAATCAAGATTGTTCGTGGAATGAATGAATGAGCCTTAAGAGAAAAAGGAGAAACGTTGGGCTACAGGAATGGGAGTGGGTGGGGGGGTGAGGGATGTCAGTGGAGTACTGCTAACTCCCTCCAGCCTAGCCTGGGGCTTCGGCCAAGCCTCTGGGAGTCCCTGATGGATGTCAGAGGAGCAGCAGTAGGATGTAGCTTCTTGGACTTGTCCACAGCAGCATGACTCCCTTTGGCTGCCCAAAGCCTCGGTGTCTGTGTTACAGTGTAAGGACCAGGCTCCACAGAGATGTGTGTCGTATGGCTTCTGCCTGCAGCCGTGGTGCCACTGAGCCCCAGGAGTGGACAGCTTGAGCAACCATAAAGAGCAGTGGAAATGAACACACTTGGTCACGACAGGTCACCATGCAGTCGTGTGTGTCAGCTGCAACAGGGAATGGCCTGCCCCGCGCACCTCCCAAGAACATCTAGTCTGCAGGGAAGGGAGTTATTATTCCCTCTGTAAATGAGTGAGTTTACTTTGTGGCTTTACCAAACTGTACCTTTGAGTTGGGACTGACCAAATCAAGTTTCCACGTTTACCTTGGAGCTCAGGTACAGCTCAACCATTCAGTAAACGTTTACTGACAGCCTGTGGTGCCACGTGGGTGCAGAGAAGAGACTGCGTCCTCACTCACAGCTAACAGTCATGGGTACGCACACTATGTGCTCCTTAAACGCTGCACAGAAAACACACACGCTCATGCCTATTAAAAGGTTTATTTTCTTCTTTATGCTCAGAAGCAAAGAACTGGCCTTGCCCCCCAAAGGGTCTCATCCTGAAGGAATGGGAGGCAGAGATAGTGACAGGAGGGGGTGTTGGTGTGAGGTTGAATGTGGGAGCTCTTCCCCCCGCCCTTTCCCTACTGTCCTCTTCAGTGTCCCCCTCCAAAACATTTAGGTACAAACCCAGCTTGCCACCCACTGGGGGCTGGGGAAGCACAGCCGTAGTCAAAAAATTAATGCCCACGATCCATAAGAGATGGGTCCAGTGTGTATCTGGTGGGGGATAGGGGAGGGAGGCAGGGGAGGGGTTGGTTGAGGAAGCCGCTGGGTGGAGGGGAAAGGAAGAGAGGCTGGGATCCCCCCCGGTGACAGTGGGGGTCTTGGTCCTGCCCCTACGTCTCCCAGCACCATCTACGCCATTCTTCCAGCCCCGTTTCCTAGCAGAACTGGTCGTCGTAGTCCTCGTCCTTCATCCCCTTCAGCCGAAGCCGGGCAAAGTCCTCAAACACGATGTCGTCATCTGTGGCATAGCTTGGTGGTGGAGAGGAGGGGTGAGGCGAGGGCTCTGGCCCTCCTTCTCCACCTCCCACACCCGTCCCGGAGACAGAGGTGCTGGGGCAGCCGCGGGGCTGGAGGTATTTGCAAGAAGGGACAGAGAAGGGGAGGTAATGGCAGCTCACATGGCTAAGTCCTCTCGATTGGATGCTTCAACCATCCCTCCCCCAAGAGAAAAACAATGAGGGGCAGAGGGTAGGTTTGAACATTACAGGAATCTCTATCCAAAGAGAGTCAAAGCTAGGAAGGTAGGGGGTGAGTCTCTTACTTGGTATCAAATTCAATGAGGTTGGTGTCCACAGGGGCATCTGTTTCAGGAGCAGCTGAGGGGAGGAGGAGAGTAGGGGGGTGGGGGGTTGCTGAAAGGACCGGCTTTTTCCTCCACTGGCCTTGCTTCAGGCCTTCCCTTGCGGGGCTTGGGCGGGTGGCAAGCTCACCTGACTGGGGTCTGGGGAGGGTGATGTGGTCATGGGGTTTGGGGTGCATAAGAACAAAAGGCAGTTCCACGGAGACATCCCTGGGGAGAGAGAGAGGCACGGTGATGAGATGACACTGCAGCGCCAGAGGAAAGCCCTGCGCCACTGCCCCACCCCAGCACTCACCCGCCTCGAGACACCACCAGCTTCACCTTGACCCTGTAGGACACCAGGATTCCCAGCACCTCCTTGTTGGCACCCTCCTTAACGCTGCAAGTGGGAGGAGGAGTTGGACCAGAGCGCATTGCCCTGCGCCCTAGGCTGGTCTTGTGTAAGGTACCCGGCTGCATCCTTCCTCTCATCTTCTCAGTTCTCTCCAGTAAAAGCCCAAGTCCTTGTGACCCAGCAGCCCTGCACTGTCTTGCTCTCCATTAGCCCTCTGACCTCACTTCCTGCTCCCACGCTGGCCTCAAGGCCTGCTGTGTGTGGTCGTGTACAGAGGTGCCAGTGTGGGTGAAATCCAGCCCACCCTTGGCGGAGCTGTTCCGAGAGGCACGGGGCCCGCAGAAGCCAGCAGTGGCTCTGCGGCCCCTCCTGCTGCCTCAGACACACGGGGCCGTCTGCCTCCGCGTCTTTGTGCCTGTAGTACCCTCTGCCCGGAGCACTCTTCCCCTGCGCATCCACAGTACCTACTTCCTTTATATCTTTCCTCAGAATTCACCTCTGGATTACGTGCCCGCCCCCCCGCGCCCCGACCGCGGCTTTATATCTCCTTTCTCTGCCTTGCTTTTTCTCCTCAACACCTATGACTAAACATGCCTTATATTTTGCCATTTATCTGATCTGTCTGGCCTCCGTCTCCGAGAACGTAAGAGATGTTTGGGGTCTGTTCTGTTCATCGATAGAGCCTGGCACACACCTGGCGTGGAACGAGTGTCTGTCTCCTGTGCTGCAGGACTCCCCTCCCCCAGCCCCCCCTCACATGGTGCTGGATGCCAGGTTGGTGTCCTCGTGCTTGAGCTTCCCGTCCAGGGCGAGACCGCGCTTCTCCCGGTTGTTGCTGAGCAGGGGGGTTATGGTGTACACCTTACAGAACGTGGAACTGGGCGACACCTGGTCACTGGGGGATGGGGACAAGAGAGCGAGACTCTGGGGGCGCAGATGGGGTGAGGGGGCAGCTCCCACCCCCAGCAGCTTCTCCCTGGTCACTAGCCCCTGCCCTCTTTGGGCACACGTCACAGGGAGGAGGTTTTGGCTCGACCTGCTCAATAAAATGAGCAGCTCGGAGCCACTCAGCTGGAGGGAATGCCCTTGTAAGTGGAGACAGTTCGGGAAGAATTGCCCCCCAACCTCACGTTCCCTGGGCCTACTCTTCTCCCCTGAGGTTGGGACCCAGGGCTGTTGTGCTACTCACTCTTGTTCGATCTGAGCCACAGGACACTTGTACTGGGCGGTGCTGAAGAGGCAGATGTCGGCGTACTGTCTCACTGTGGGGTGGGGTAGGGCCAAGCAGCTCCACATGGAGTGCCTGCAGCCCCCGCCCCCCAACTCCAGACCCAGGCAAGGGCCCTGGCCCCAGCGCATCACCGCCCCTGCCCCTCTGATGACCCGCACCCTCCCCCTAGCAGTAAACCCCACCCCCATCTCATCCTGGGACAGACAGCCTGAGTCCTTTGAGCCCCTCGGGTCTCCCCACTGGGCTATGTCCTGGGGCTGAGCTGATGCCTGAGGCCACATTTGCAGCAACTCCCTCCCCTAAGACACTTTTCCAACCCCCATGTCCTACCAGAGACTTTGATCTTCTTGACAGTCTTGGTGGAGTTGTTGGTGACGTGGACATTGACATTGAGGGGCTCCCCATGGTAGTACAGCTTTTGAGTGGGGGGGTCAGGTTAATCGGATCTTTTTTCACCGGTCCCATTATTAGTGTGCCCCCTGACACACACACACACACACACACACACACACACACACACGTTGCTAGGCCTCCTCCCTCTAAACCCAAGCCCACCCCCAGCTAAGGTGGCCTCCTTTAAAAACACCATCCTGACATGTGGCTTCACCCCTCCCCCCCGGGTCTGCAGCAGCTGGGTCCCCACCCCACCTCCTTGTCCAGGGAAGCCTCAAGGTGGAGGGACCGGTCAGACATGAGGAAGTGGCGTGTGGTTTCAGCCGAAGGCTGGGGGCCGGGTTTCTCTGGGGCAAACTGCACCTTTCGGATCACCAGACGCACGGAGTTCCTGGGGGCAGAGATGAGGGGTGAGAGGGTCAGTCCTCAGATGCCCAGACACTGGCTCTCGCCTCCCACAGGGGCCTGGGGCTCCTGGGACCCAGAGGGAATGGTCAGACCTGAGGGGAGGTTGCTTCTCTCACCTTTTGTGGCTTTTCTCTTCTAGTGATTTGGCACAGAAGGCTCGAATCTCAAAGTCTACCCCACAGGCCTTGGGAGTGGGAGAAAAGGTCACATCTTACACAAGGCCTCTGCCACTGCCGCCACTCCCTTCCTTCCCACTTCCCTGTCTTGGCCATGGACTCTTGCCCATCATGGTCTGAGGAGCGTAGGGCCTGGGTCTTCCGCCTCTGCCTCCCCGAGGCCCGGCCCGGCAGAGGCTCGGTCCTCGCTGCACAAGGTGAGCCCCTCTACTCAGGGCCGTGCAGGTCAAAAGCAGGAGGTGTCGCAACTGAACAGTGACCATTCCATACACCCACTGCCATCGGGGACATTTCCCTATCCTTAGTCCCACCCTGACGCCTCCTCCCGCCCCCCGGTGTGTCCCCTGGCTCTTGCTGGACCCTGTTCCTCCCGTACCTTCCCTGTGTCCTCTGGGCCTGGTTGCAGGGTGACGGAGCAGGGCAGGTTCTGGGGTATCTGTGGCAGAAGAAAAGAGTTCAGTTCTTCCAGAAAGCCCCAGAATCTTCCTCCCAATCTCAACTTAAGAGGTTGGAGGACTCCTGGAGAAGAGAAAGGAAAAAGGAAGGGGCCCCGGGGGGAGGCAAAGAGGCAAGGGCTTCCTGAGTGCAGGGTGACCCTGAAGCGGGGGTTCTAGGGTCCCTCCTCACTGTTTCTCCCAGACCTGCCCTTAACAGGTGCCTCACCCCCCCCACACCACCCTCAACACAGTCCCAGACGCTTTGCTCTGCAGAGGGTGGGGGTGTCCTCACTGTGAAAAAAAAGGGGTGGGCATGCTTGCCCAGCTTCCTCAGCAGCCGGTCCTGCAGGCGGGTGGGGGGCCGGGGCGGGTTGGGCGTTGGGGGGAAGGCCTGGTAGTTGGCGATGAACAGGTCCTTGCGGAAGGACAGGCCCAGCACATCCAGGTCTTCGCGGCCATAGCGGAAGGCACAGGTGAGGGTCACAAACACTGGCAAAGGTGGGCAAGGTAGGGTGGTCAGGAGCCCCCCTCCCACAGTCCCCTCACCTCCTAGCAGCAGCTGCTCCTTCCTCAGCAGCATAAAACCTGCCTGAATCCTACTCCTGGCTTCCGCCTCGGCCCTCCATCTCCCCAGGGCCCCTCTCAATGCCAGCCCATTTCATTTCCCCACCTCCCTCTTTCCCTCCCTCCCCTGGGGCCCCTGGACTCAGGGCCAGTACCTTTGCGGTCCTTCAAGTAGTCAGGGTCCACTAGCACCACGCCATCTGGGAGGGGACACATGAGCTCAGTTCCTGTCAGGGCCTTTCCTCCATTCCTGGGCCCAGGAACTTCCTCCCCTCTTGGGGCATACGATGCCACTTTCTGGGCACACTTACCTACAGGATCCACTTTGTCCAGGTGATCTACAAAGTCCCGCTTGCCCAGGTACACGGTGAGCTGAGGATGCAGAAGGGTTACAGGGAAGATTGGGTAGGCGGGTGGCAGGGCTTCAGAGCCCTCAGAAGTGGCTGCCCTGACCCTGGTCTTCCCAGGCTGGGGTATCTGAAGGAGTTTCTCCTGGTTTCCTCCCAGTGGGGTTGGAAGAGGAGAGTGGTGGGCTTTGCCGGACTAGCCAATCTTGAGGCTTTTTAACTGCTCCTTAATATCTTTTCGCACTTCTGAACACCAGTCGGGTATATGTGTGTGCGTGGGTCCAGGAGGACCTGGCGCTCGCAGGCAGTTAGAGAGCCTCACTGCATGTCCTCAAGGACTTCTGGGATAAACAGGCCATAGCCTGGGGGGATGTTATCTGTTCCCAGCCCCAGGCACCCGTGGGTTGGCTCCTAAGTGAGCTTCCGGCCCCTCCCCCTTGGTCTCACTTAGGGACCCAAACTGAACTGAGCCTGTCCCCACCCAGCCCTGTTGCTGGCTCAGGCCTTTGCGGCAAGGGGCTTCAGGAGGGAAGGAAGTTGGCTCTTAGCTGTCACAGGAAGTGGGGAGCTTGGGGTTGAGGACTGTCTAGGGTCAGGCTGGGCCTTGTGAGGGCCCAGGTAGGGTTGGGAGAAGCACTGTGGGAGACTCACCTTGCAGTTGGGACTCGACTTCTTGAAGACCCTAACAAAACAGAAAGGGAAACCTCACTGCCTCCCTCAGACTCAGCAGGGACCCCAGTGCCAGGACCTTGTCCCTCCCAGCCTGAGAAGCAGAGGTCACCCGAGATTCCTGCCTGGAGGCTTTGGGGCCTTACCTAGCCCTACCTGTTCCCACTTCTTCCCAGAAGGAAAGGTAACCAGAGGTCCTTAATACTCCCAGCATGGCAGCCCCTCAAAGCTGGTTGCCATGTCAACGCCCCCCCCACCCCCCCGTAGTTCCCCTCCTCCCATGGCAGTGGCCACTGGTTGCCAGAGGAACCACTCAGGCTCTTCCCAGAGGACCTCCCCCAGGGGAACCTGAATGGACAGGTTGCAGTAGTGTCTGTGTAAGGCCTAACTCTCTTTCCATCTCTGGTCTCCACCTCCCACAAGAGCTGGAGTACTTGAAAGAGCAATGGCTCTAAAATGGTTTCTATTATGGGCAGTACCTAAGTGTGACCCTACTCTCCATTAACCTCCAACTGTCCCCGTCTCTGATCTCAGCAGCTTAAAAGCGTATTTGTCTTTCAAGGCCCAGCTCAGATATCACCTCCTTTAGAAAGCAGATCCAGCCCAGACTCTGGTCACTCCCTTTTTTGGGATTCCTGTCACACGTTGTTTATGCTTTACCTATGGTGTGATAGCGTGCAAGGGCAGTTAGCTGTGTATCATCTATCTCACCAGATAGACCGTGAACAGCAGAGGCCTTATTAATTTGGGTGTCCCCAGCACAGCACCAGCCATGAGACAAACACGGTGATGCTGGCTAACGTTTATTGGATGAATGGTCTATGCTCAGTACTGTTGCAAGTATTTCACGTGTGTTATCTCATTTAACACTCTTAGCAACCCAATGATGGGAGATCCTAATGTTCCTATTTTACAGGTGAGGAGACTGAGGCACAGGAGAGGTCAAATATTTTACCTAAGGTCACAGAGAGTAAATGGTGGAATTTGGGTGCAAACAGGTATTCTGGCTCTTCATCACTAAACTATTGTACTATCCTGCCTCTGTTATTGGCATTAGGTTTGTTGGAGTGAAGGAGATTCACTTTCCAGTTGCTGAAACAATCGAAGCCTGGACTCCACCCATTGCTGGGAGGGTAGGGAGGTGTCTGGCAGCCCCTGTGTCCTGGCCACTGTGGGCCTATTCTTTGCCGCACCATCCTGCTCCTCCCAATCCACTCTGCCTCCGTAGTGATATCTGTGAAGGGTCCCCAGGTAGCAGAAATTGAAATCCTGCCAAGTGGCCCATCCCTCCCCTAACTCCACCACCCCAGTTTTTGCTATAACAACTTCACATGCCCCTTCTTCCCAGAAGGCCAAGCTATCCAAAGACTATAAGGCATAGGGTATGGAGGCCCCCAGGTATCCCCATCTGATAAAGAAGAGCAAACATTGGTAAGGTGGCAGCTAGGATAACCACCCTATCTCCTGTCCCCACTTGGGGGCTGACTGCTGTGGCATCCTCCAGCTCTCCCTCCCCTTTGCTTCTGGTTTTCCTCTTTGTCCTAGTGTTTCTTCCTATTAGGAGTACTGGCAGAGGGTTGGGACAGCCACAATCCGTTGGACAACTGGAGTGTGGCTCTGGGGTAATTGCCCTGAAGTAGCTGCAGGGCACCTGCCCTTTAGATTCTAACCCAGCCAGCCTCCTGCGGGCTAGGGAGGAGCAGTGTGTATACTGAGGTTGGCATGACCAGAGAGGTACCCAGTGAGGGGGCAGGGGGCAGCAGAAGCAGATGCCCCTTCACACTTCCTGCTATTCTCTCCATTTCCTGTGGCCCAGAATTTGATGGGGGTGGGAGGAATTGTGCCAAGTCAGCAGTCCCCCTTTGGTCCATCCGTCCCCCTCCCTGAACCACATAACGGAAATCTGGGGCCTCCCTCAAGTCAGCAACTTCCCCTTTCTCTGTGTTTAACCCCTAATCCAGGACACCAATCCTCCCTCCGATCATCTCTCCAATATCAGTTGACTTGGTGCTCACAAACCTATGCTTTCCTACTCTACGGGTCGGGGGGTGGTAGGGCTGGTAAAATTTTTTTGCGGAACAAGTGACAAACCAGAACCAGGCCCCCATTCCTGATCCTCTCCGGAGAGAAGCAAATAGCCCCAGTTTTTTTCCTCTTTTGCTCCTGCTCTCCAGGGATTCAGGCGTTCACCCACTGCCCCCTTGGGGGTGTTGGGTCACAACAGGAAGTGGATTTTGCTAGAGACCAAAAAACAGAACTCGGGGTGTCAGTGGAAGGAAGGAGCCTCGATTGCACAGAAAACATCCGGGGAGTGGATGGCGTGCCCAGGGCAGATACAGCTTCCCCTCACCCCCGGGAAGAGGGGTAAGGCCCAGAATCGGGGAGGGTCGCCAAGCACTCTGCTCCACCAAGATGAAGCTGTTGCTCCTAGCAACCCGGGGGAAGGCAGAAGTTTGGAAGCGGAGCCACCCGGCCCTTGGGACAGGTTGGGGCAGCCCGACTGCCTGTGGGTTACTGGACAGGAGGCTTTCCAGTGGCTCGGAACGAGTCTAGGCGGGGGATCCCGTCCTGGCATCCAGCCTGCCCATACCCGTCCCCTCGGGGCCGGCCACCTGCTCCGCCCTCCTCCGCCCCTGCATCGTAGCCTGTACTGGAGTCGTCCGGCCCCCACATGTCTGCGAGAACCCAGATGCAGGTTTCCTGATCCCCTTCAGCCCTCGCTTTCTGCATGGGCTGTGGCATGCGTTCCCCTCATCATCCCCGATGACCTAGGCGTGCGGCCCCGGATGGCTGTCCCCTAGGGACCCAGGAGTCCGACCCCCGGATTCTCTCCCCCGGGTTCCTGTCTGGGGACCGTCCCGGCACCCGCCCCGAGCCGCCGCCCACGTCCCGCTGCGTGGCCCCACCTCTCTTACCTGGTCCCGGGTTTCTCCCCCATGGTGCGCGCGCCCGCCGCCCGCCCGGTTCGCGGCTAGCTCGCAGCCTCCTAGCCCGCTGCCAGGTCCCTGCTCCTCCCCGCGCCACTGCGCACGCGCGCCCCCGCTCTTTCTCCACTCCCCCCTCCCCTCCTTTCCCCCCCGCCTCGGATCCTGGGGAACTGGGGCCAGATGCGTCAGCCCGGATCGCGCGCGCCACGGCGCTGCCCGCCCTCTCTTCACAGACACGCGCGGTGATTGGCTCCACCCGCTCCCTCAGCACTCCAGCCCCACCCTTCCCGAAGGATCCCTAGCTGGCGCGCGCTGTCCCTACACCCTGCTCTTCCCGCCCATCTCTCCGCCCCTCCGCACCCGCTTAGGAACTGATTTGGCCTCCTCAAACGAAGGCGCCCGCCTTCCAAGAGATTAAAGCCCTCTGATTGGTTCCCTGCATCCAGGACCTTGCAGGGGTCCCCTCCCCTTTGTTTGCTTTCTCAGTGGCGGTGGAGGAGAAGGCGGTGGTGGGGGCGGTGCAGGAGCTCAAGCACAGTCTAGGAAGGAGGATGAGGGGAGGCACACGTGGGTGAACGGTTCCAGTTGCGTGATGCTCGCCTATGGCGCGCCTCTCACCCTCTCACCCCAGAGCTTGTAGCCGTCTTTGGCCCGCCCTCCCGCTTCTTTATTGTGGTGTGTCAGCTCCCCCTGGTGTCTGTCTTTGATCTTTGCAGGGTTACTTTTCCTAATTTCTCTTAACCACCCTTCTCCATCCGTTCATCAAAGCTAACATCCATTCATGCACGCCTGCATCCATCCATGCCTATTTTGTGCTAATCACTATGCTAGGAGATGGGGACCCAGACATGAAGTTACATGGCCCCTGCCTTCCTCGTATGGTTGAGGAGACATATAAAGAGGTATTATGATTCTAGGAATGCTATAATAGAGGTATGACTCAGAAGACAAAGTGACTCCCAGCGCTTGACTGGGGGAGGGATGGAGGCAGTGCAGGCTGTCCAGAGGAGGGGACATTTGAGGACAATCTTTCTGAAGGGTGGGCAGAAGTTGAGAAAGGGTTTTCCAAAGAGAGAGAAAGGCAAGGGGCACATCCTGTTCTGAGGTGTCTGTGGGGTTAGAGGGCAGGAGAGATAAGGCTGAGGAGGATGGCTGGAACAGGAGTGTGAAGGATATTGTATAGCAGGTAAAGGAGTGAGACAGGGGCCTCTCGTGGAGGAGGACACATGGATCCAGTAGTGGTTTTTTTTAAGCCAAGGGGTGGCTTAAAATCTTCCTAAAGGATGAGATTTCTCCTTTAGGAAGATAATTCTGGGCAGTGTGGAGGGTGGAGGGTGGAGGGAGTGGGGCACGGCTGTTGTAGATGAAAACTAGTCAAGGAGAGATGATGAACAATAGAGTGGAAGGGAGAAAGGGGGCCAGGCTGAAGAGTCATTTTTAGGGCAAAATTGAGCGGACTGGGGGAGGATGATGGATGATGGACATTCCTAGACTTAAGGAGCTAACGTATTCTCTTTCTTCCATCTCTTTCCCCATACTCCCCTGTCTCCCCCAAATGAACTAACTTCACCCTTCTCCCTCCACTTTTCTGTGCAACAAAAAGTAATGTGCACAACAAGTTTCTGAAATCATCTTTAAGGTTCAAATACAGGCTTACTAACCAGCTGCTACTTCCCCACCCCCAGTTCTCCCACCACCTTCTAAGCTCACTCTTCACACCTTTCGAGCTTTAGCTCATGCATTTCTTTTTTTTTTTTTTTTTTTGCGGTACGCAGGCCTCCCACCGCTGTGGCCTCTCCTGCTGCAGAGCACAGGCTCCGGACGCGCAGGCCCAGCGGCCATGGCTTACGGGCCCAGCCGCTCCACGGCATGTGGGATCCTCCCGGACCGGGGCACAAACCCGCGTCCCCTGCACCGGCAGGCAGACTCTCAACCACTGCGCCACCAGGGAAGCCCCATGCATTTCTTTTAAACTCATGAATCACTTTTGTCAAAGGGTCATGACCAGTAGGTAATGAGATCTATATTGCTACATATCTAAAGTGATTTTGGAGCTGAAAGGTAGTGGTCTGCATGGCATTAAAGCTACTGTATTTAAAAAAAATACTAATATAAAGACAACTTTAGAATATTAAAGAAGGCTGGAAAGAATGAAAGAGATACACCATATAATCATAGTGGGAAAAACCATCATTATAAAGACATCATTTCTCATATTGCCTATACATTTAATGCTGTATCAAAATAATAATGAGACTTTATTGAGGGGGGAACCGGATTCTAAACATTATCAAAAGAATCAACTTTCACATATAGTCAGGAAAATTCTGAAAAATTGGAGTGAAGCAGGCATTTGTCTTACCAGATAATTTGTTATGTTATGATAATTAAAATAGTGTTATTGGGGCAATCATACTAAATGTGGCGATGAAACAGAATAGGGTGTCCAGATACACACCCACATGGTAGTATTTCAAGTCCATGGAGAAATAATGGCAGATCCACTGGATAGGGTTGGGACAATTGGCTATCCATTTGGGGAAAAAAGTTGTATCTCTCACACCTTAAACAAAATGAATTCTAAATGGTTTAAGATCTAAATGCACAGAATAAAACTATAAAACGATTAGGAGAAAATACATGAGAATATTTTTATAACCTTGGAGGTTAGGGAAAGCCTCACAAGATATCAGACCCCAGGGCTTGAAATAATAACAGCTTACACTTTATGTACGGTATCTACCATGTGCCAAACATTGTTCCAAGCATTTTACAAATACCAACTCATTTAATCCTCACAAGCCTATGAGTGAATGTTCTACAATATCCCCACTTCATAGATAAAGAAGGGGAGGCACAGTTAAGTAACTTGCAGACTCACACAACTTGCAAGAAGCAAAGCTGGTGTTTAAACCCTGCAGTCTAGCTCCAGAGTCTGTGCCCTTAATCATAACACCTTACTTGAAAAAGGCTAAGAAGTTTAAAAATAACAAAATAAAAAGGCAAATTGGAAAAAATCCCTTGCAACCTTGCAACACAGATAACAGTCAAGAATACGTTCCCTCATCTACAAAGAGTCCCTACAAATTAATAAGATAAACAACCCAATAGAAAAAGGGGTAAAAGTTATGGAAAGATAATTAATAAAGAAGGAACACAAGTGTCTACTAAACATATGAAGTTACTCCATTTCACTAATGAAACAAAAGAAATTGAAAGAAGGAGATATTCTTCTTTATTATTGAGTAGACAAAATTTAAAAATAAACCTAGTTTTGGGATGATGTATAAACTAGAGAACACTGTTCTACATGGTTGGCAGGGGCGTTAATCGATGCAAACTTTCTAGAGGGCATTTTGCTTAGTTCTTGCCAAAATTAAAAAAGGCATTTTCTTACATCCAAAACTCATTCATTTATTCACTCAACAAATATTTACTGAGCACTTTTTATGTGCCAGGTACTACTGTTCTAGGGGATGAGGATAAAATAGTGAAGATGACAAGACCCTTCTCATGGGGTCTGTATTTTAGACAGAAGAAACAGTCAGTGAGGACTTCCCTGGAGGTGCAGTGGTTAAGAATCCGCCTGCCAATGCAGGGGACATGGGTTCGAGCCCTGGTCTGGGAAGATCCCACATGCCACGGAGCAACTAGGCCCGTGCACCACAACTTCTGAGCCTGCGCTCTAGAGCCCGCGAGCCAAAACTACTGAAGCCTGTGTGCCTAGAGCCCGTGCTCTGCAACAAGAGAAGCCACCGCAGTGAGAAGCACACGCACCGCAACGAAGAGTAGGCCCCGCTCACCGCAATTAGAGAAAGCCCACGCGCAGCAATGAAGACCCAAAGCAGCCAAAAAAACAAAAAAACACAACAGTCAGTGAATAAGTAAGAAAATAAATTTTGGATAGTGCGATGAGCTGTAAAAAAAATTAAATAGGGTAATGTGATAGAGGGTGATCGGGGTGAGAGTGGGAACTTCTTGAAAAGGAGCCCTTTCTGAGGATGGCCAGATGGCGTCAGTCATACAGAGTCAAAGGAACGTTTCTCCAGGCATGTGCCAAGGCACTGAGGTGGGAATGGGCTTGCCAGAGGACAGAAAGTAGGCTAGTGTGGCTCAAGGATAGGGAAAGAGAGGGAGAGTGACTTATGTGGTATGTGTTGAGGTCACAGGTGGGTATGGGTCGGATCGTGGGGATTCTAGTAGGCCAAGGTGAAAAGATGGGATTTCATTCACATGATATTTGGAAGCCACTGAAGGGCTTTAAGGAGGGAGTGACAAGGACTGACTTCCATCTGAAAAGACAACTCTGGTTGCTGCGTGGAGAAGGGAGTACAAAGGGCCAAAAGGGGAGCAGGGAGAGCAATGAAGAGGCCACTGCAGGAGGCTAGCATAAGAGGCCAGGTGAGAGAGAATGGTTACTTGGCCCAGAGTGTCACTGGAGATGGAGAAATAGAGAAAAATGAACCCTACTGGGTAGTATATTTTGGAGGCAGAATGCCAGGACTTGAAGAAGGATTAGATAAAGTGCAATAAAAGAGGAAAAAAGATCACCCTTGCATTTGAATCTGGGATTTGAATTTTATTAGATTCAAATTATGAAGATTTTGTGTACAAAAAAATGCACAGAAGTATCAGGATGTTCATTAAAGTGTTTATATTAAAAAGAAAGTGTATTAGTGAAAAAACTGGAGCAGTTGGAAGTACTCAGCAAAAGAATTGTGAACTCGTGGTGCGCCCATTTCATTGTACCGCGCCGCTTAAAAAACGGCGTAAAGTTGCCCACAATATATATCGAGTGACAAAAGCCAAGTACAGGGCTTCCCTGGTGGCGCAGTGGTTGGGCGTCCGCCTGCCGATGTGGGGTAGGCAGGTTCTTACCCCGGTCCGGGAGGATCCCACGTGCCACGGAGCGGCTGGGCCCGTGGGCCGTGGCCGCTGAGCCTGGGTGTCCGGAGCCTGTGCTCCGCGGCGGGAGAGGCCACAGCAGTGAGAGGCCCACGTACCGCAAAAAAAAAAAGCCAAGTACAGACCCCGCTCTTGTAAAATATACTCTGTATTTATGTGTTTGTGCATAGACTAATATTAGGAAAGTATACACATTACTGGGGGAAGGACTTGGGGGGAAGGGAAGTTTCTCTTTTTATTTTATGCCCTCTTTATTGTTTGAATTTGTATTTGCAAGGCACGTGTATCATTTCTGTCGTTGTAAATGTAGTTAACAATATCTATGATTTCAGACAACGAGGCCAGGCCGGTGATGCCTAGATCGAAAGTGTCCTGAGATTACGCTACGTTAAAGGCTAGCTTTTGGACTACGGCGCCTGTAGTCCTGACCACGTGTTCTTTAACCGCCACTGGTCCGGCCTCCCGCCCTCGACCCAGCCCACCGACCAGGCCTTGACACCCTGGGAACTAAACACCCACAGCTGGGTCGCCCCGGCCCTTCCACGCCGCGCATGCTCCCTCCCAGCCGGCGAGCGGACTGCAAAGCGCAGGACCAAGGCCCCCTCCTCACGCCCCTCCCCTCGAGGCGTCCGTCGCGGGGTATTTGCGTCATCGCGCCACGCCACCTCTAGAGCCCGGGGGAAGATGGCGGCAGCTGTTCTTAGCGGGCCGTCTGCGGGCTCCGCGGCTGGGGTTCCCGGCGGGACCGGGGGTCTCTCGGCGGTGAACTCGGGCCCGCGTCTCCGCCTGCTTCTGCTGGAGAGCGTGTCGGGGTTGCTACAGCCGCGAGCTGGGTCCACCGTTTCTCCTGTGCACCACCCAACCCGCTCGGTCCCACATTTGCCGGGGCTCATGTGCCTATTGCGGCTACATGGGACGGTGGGCGGGGCCCAGGTGAGTCTGTAGCCCGCAGGCCCGCGGCCCTGTTGGAAGGTTGGCGCAGCTTTTGTGCACCGGGGTCTTGATGCACTGCAGCTGCGGTGGAGAGGTGGAGGGAAGGAAAGCTGGGGGCAGAAAGCGGATCCAGGTATCATTCTGGACGAGACTCACGCATTTCTCCTTTATCAGCCGTGAATCGAAGAAACTCGGAAGAGAAAGGGCCTCCTTTTCTCTACTGCTAGGCTATCGGTAGACACGCATGAATGGGTTCGATCCCAGGCCTCGTCATTCACTAGATGTATGATCTTTAGCTTCTTTTTCATCTGGAAGTATCTGTTTTGGGGATTGTTTCGACTGAGTGAATGGATGTATTCAACAAATATTTACTGAACTCTTACTGAGGGCTAAATGCTGGGCGCTCCAGTTATAGATGCGATGGCGATGAACAAAATGTTACAAGACACTACGAGAATTGTATAGTAGGGATCTCTAACCTAATCTGGAAAATTGCAGAAATTTTCTTGAAGTACTGGAGTTTAAGTTGAGATCCCCAAAGATAATCATAGGAGTTGGGTAGGGGAAGAAAATAGGAGGGGCGGTTCAGTCAGCGAAAAGCTCATGTGGGAAGGTCCTCTGGTAGGAACTGAAAAGAAGGGCATTGTGCTTGAGGTTCAGAGATGGAGGGGAAGAGCGTGGGCGCTATGAGGTGAGTAGGCAGTGAACAGATCATGCAGCGCTTTGTAGACTGGTTTAGAAGAGTCCTTTGGATTATACACAGAATAGAATCTAACTTCCATTCAGTCCTACAAGCTAGAAACCCAGATGTCATTCTGAACACTTTCTTTTTGCTCACACACCTCCATATACACTCTGTTAAGTCCTTTTGATTTTATTCTCTAAGTAGCTTTCAGATCTGTCCACTTCTTTCCATATCTTTCCCATTGCCCCCATCCTGGCTTTAACCCCCATCATCTTACCCAGATTCTAAGAAGACATAACTGTCTAACCTACAGTAGGTTCACCTTTAATATTATCTCCCGTGCTCCATCTTCTCCCGCTAACCCTCCCCCAAATTCTATTCATCCTTCAAGACCCGTGTACATGAGTTCTTCCTTGTCCAACATTTGTTACCGGGATCTTCCTAGCTCTATGCTTCCTTCCAGGAAGAGGGTTATCACAACCTGCTGGGTGGTTCAGTAATCTTAGCCTCAAATTTATTAGAGATGACCTCATTTATTTATTAGTCCTCATTCAGGGTGACAAAACTGTGCCTCTGATATCTCAGCCCAGTTCCCCTCCTGTGATTCATGTGGTTCCTAAGTATTTCTGAAATATTATCTATTCTGTTTATAAATGTGTGATTTCCGTCATCATCTCTTTCAAGTCTTCCCCTCCTCCCTCAAGGCGAGCTACATGAACTTAATGTCTTGCTTAATTTCTCTTAAGTGTCTAAAAGCATTTTTTTAAAATTGAAGTATAATTGATTTACAGTGTTGTGTTAATTTCTGCTGTACAGCAAAGCGACTCAGTTATACACATATATACATTCTTTTTTATATTCTTTTCCATTATAGTTTATCCCAGGATATTCAGTGCAGTTCCCTGTGCTATACAGTAGGACCTTGTTTATCCATTCTATATGTTTTGATATAGTTTATATCTACTAACCCCAAACTCCCAGTTCATCCCTTGCCCACCCTCCCTTCCCTTAGAAGAATTTTGAGTAAAGAATCTAAGGGTGATGTGGGAAACACCTTTAAATTGCCTGTACTATATTTTTTGGGTATATCTTGCCTTGAGTTTTTTTCTACTTGCCTGTGTTGTATTGAGTTCTCAGAACGTGGACCTGTGTGGTGGGTTTCCTTCACTTCCTTGTAGATTTTCATTCAACAAAGATTTTTTGAGTATCTCTTATGTGTTACCTACTATTCCTCATCTCTAGGTAGATAAGTAAGACATCATCCTTTTCCTCGGAGAATTTCTAGCTTAGCTGAGTTGAGAAATGAAGGTAAGTAAATAGGCCTGGAGCTTGAGAGAAAAAGAGATCCATTGATTGGCCCATCCATCTACGCTTAATCACCAACTTTGTTTTCCCACAGGTACTGCAAACTCAGTAGTTCCAAAATGGAACTACCTGAGCACAGTTCACAGTTTCTGGCTTGCATTATGGCAGCTGGTCTCCTTGCTGTCAGTCTTGCTCTTTTTAATTCATTTCCCACATAACAGCTGATCCTGTTTGTAAAATCCTTAACCTGTTTGCTGCCTTTTAAAATCCTTAAGCACCTGAACTTTCCTGCCTCAGGGCCTTTGCACTTGTGCTTGGAATCTCTCCCTGTGCCGCCTCTCCATACCTGCCCCCCCCACTCCCCCCCCCCACAATCCCCCAAATCTTTTCAACTCAATGTTTGTCTGTCACTGCCTTTGGGAAACCTTTCCAAACCACCTATGATTAGCTGTTCTTTATTACACCATATGGAAATTATTTATTCATTGTACATATACACTCAACCTCCTTCCCCCATACCCACACAACTGGGCTTTGATTTGTTTTCGTGTGTAGTTAAAAAAAAAAAAAAAAAAACTTCTGGAAAATTTCAGATGACACAAAAGTAGAGAAAATAGTATTTTGAACCACCCCCACCCCGGCCCGTGCTGTCTCTATCACCCAGATTTAACAGTGAACATTTTACCAGTCTTGTTTCATTCCCACTTTCCCAACTTTGCCTCCAACCTCCCCTGCCCCCAGAGCACTTTATTTTTCTTTATTTATTTATGGCTGCATCGGGTCATAGTTGCGGCGCAGGGGATCTTTCGTTGTGGTACGCAGGCTTCTCTCTAGTTGTGGCACGTGGGCTCTCTGTTTGTGGCACGCGGGTTCCAGAGCGCATGGGCTCTGTAGTTGTGGCATGCGGGCTTAATTGCCCCGCGGCGTGTGGGATCTTAGTTCCCCTACCAGGGATCGAATCTGCGTCCCCTGCATTGGAAGGTGGATTCTTAACCACTTGAACCAGGGAAGTCCCTCCCACCCCGGAGCATTTTAAAACAAATCCTGTATCTCATTTCCCTTATAATTGCACATACTTTGAAGGACAGAGTGTCTTGTTCTGCCTTGTGTCCCTAGGGCTTTGTACTGTCCCATTCTCTAGCCAGTACCCAGTGATCTTCTTAAAAATATCAGTAAGATTATAGCATTGTCCTGCTTAAAACCGTACACTAACTTATTGCACCAGGCCTTACATAGTGCGGCCTATGCTGGCCTCTTGACCTCCCCTCACACAACTCCTGGCCTGTCTTCACTGTGCTCCAGCCACCCAGGCTGATCTCATTTCTGCAGCAGCTGAGGCCACTGCTCATCAGTTCTTTCACTCTTTGCTGGGAAACTCCTGGGGAGGTGAGCTGCTTGTTTAGATCCCAGCTTCCATGCCACCATTTCAGAGGAGCCTTTCCTGAGCACGCTGTTTTAAAATACAGTGGTCCTTCCCATTTCAGTCATTTTCTGTCAGATTATTCTGTTTTGGTTCTTTCCTAGCATTTATTTGAAATAAATTAACTTATTTATTATCTGTCATGTTCTCTCTTCTCACCTTGTTTAAATTCCATTATAATCACTTCCTCACCCTTCTGCCTTCATTGTACTTGCCCAGCAGCACCCCGTCTGTGCTAAATCCAACTCTGTTTATTTGGTGCCTGTACCTGTTACAGCTCAGTATGGCTGGAGATACATGTATCCTGGCTGGCTGGTCTCACTTTAAATTCATGACTGTCATCTTCTCAAGTGGACTCTTAGTGTTGCCTAGCAATCCTGTTACATTTCCACTTTCCTAGACAACCTCTGATTCTCTCCATCCTCACTCTTAACTGATGACGTCACTTCCCATTTCAGTGAGAAAATAGAAACTGGGGGATGGGAATTCCCATAGGCTGCCGTCACCACATCTGCCAGCTCACCTGTGTCTGTGCACGTATGCTCTGCCTTCCCTCCCGTTACTAGGGGTGAGCTGGTCCATGCCCATACTAAGGCCAGACCTCTGCTTGTACATGACGTCTGTCCCCTCTGCATGTACACAAGTCCTTTGCTTCTCCACTTGTTCATCATCAGCTTTTCCCGCTTTGTTAGGTCATTTTCATCAGCATATAGCTCAAAACCACTTTTAAAAAAGTCCCCCTTCCAGCTCCTGCCCCATTTCTGTGCTTCTCTTTATGGCAAAACTCCTCAAAAGAGTTGTTTGCACTTTCTCCCGTTCTTCTTTTTAAAAAAATAATATTACTTTGAAATGATTTACAATTTATAGAAAATTTGAAAGAATATACCCTTCACCCAGATTCCCTGAATGTCAACATTTTAAATGCATATTTGTTTGATCATTCTCTGTGCATATTTTTTCTGGGTCCGTGAAGGAGGAAGTTGCAGACATGATGCCCTTTTGTCTGTAAATTCTTCAGCGTGCATTTCCTTAAAAACGACATTCTCTTACATAACTGCATTCCATCATCAAACTCAAAATCAATATCAGTACCATAAGTGATTTAATCTATAGATCTTATTCCAATTTTGTCAGTTGTGCTAAAAGTGTCCTTGATGGCAAAAGAAAGATTTCTTACGATCTTGACATTTTTGAAGAGTGCAGGATAGTTATTTTATAGGATGTCCCTGAGCTTGGTTTGTCTGCCGTTTTCTGATGATTAGGTTCAGGATGTGCAGTTTTGGCAGGAACACTGCAGAAATGATGTGCGATGTTCTTGTCGCATTGTATCAGGGGGCACATAATGTCTCTTTGTCCCATTACTGGTGATGTTAACTTTGATCATGGGTTAAAGTGATGTCTGCCGGTTTTCTTCATTATAAAGTTTTGGTTTTTTCCTGTGGGGAGATTATGTAATTTTGTGTCTTGTTACCCTTTCACCCGTTTTTTTTAGTGTCCATTAAAGATTCTTCCCTGAACGAATCATTACCCTGATGGTTGTCCCTTAGAACTCATCCCATTTAGGCTTTTAGCCTAACTACTTCACCAAAATACTGCTTTACCAGGTGACTTGGTAAGTCTTGAGGATCAGCAATGACCACTGAAGATATCAAGTTCAAAGGTCAAATTTTGGTCCGCCTATTACTTGTCTGTAGTATTTGTTACAGCTGATGACGCCTTTCTTGCAAAATTTTCTTCACTTGGCTTCTTGGATACCACTCTCTCTTGATTCTCCTCTTACCATACTGGTCACTCCTTCGCAGCCTTCTTTACTGGCTCCTCCTCTCTAACCTCTCAGTGTTTGAGTGCCCAAGAACCCAGTCCTTGTACTGCTTTCTTCCTCTATTTACACTCACTGCCACGGTGAGCTGATCCAGTCTGATGACTGACAACTTCCCAAATCCATACTCTGACCAGGATTTCTCCTAACTCTGGACTTAGCTACCCAGTGCCTATTTGGCATTAAATAGACATCCCAGACTTAACACCTGAAACTGAACTCCTGATTCTCACCCCCAAACCTGCTCCTCCTGCGGTATTCTGCTGCCTAGTAAGTGACAACTCCATCTTTCTAGTTGCTTAGGCAAAAAACTTTGGAATTAGCTTTGCCTCTTTTCTTTATCTCCCACCCATATCCAGTGTGTTATCAAATCCTGTGGGCTCTACCTTCAGAGTATAACCACAGCTTGAGGCTTGAATCCCCACTCTTACCATGCTCTTTACACTGCCTCGTCTCTCTCCTGGATCCTTAAAATAGCCTCCTACTTGCGTCTGCTTCTGCCTTCTGGACAAGGCAACTCAGGTGTTTTGGATGTGTTTTAAAAAATAAATTATGTCAAGTAATATCCCTTCTCTGCCTAATTCTCCTCTACCCAATGGCTTTTATCTTATTCAGAGTGAAAGTCAGCGGTTGCCTATATGACTCCAAAAGGTCCCACCCTGCTCCCGGGGCCTCGTCTCTCCCACTCAGTCTCCTCTAGTGACAGTTCACCTCCTTGCTGCTCCTCAGATACGCCTAGTGTGCTGTCATCTCACAACCTTTGCTCTTGTTCTCTGCTTTGCCTGGAACAACAAAAAGTTACCAGCATGCCTTTTTTTTTTAAACAGTTTTATTGAGATGTAATTCACATACTTACAATTCACCCATTTAAAGTGTACAATTCCATGGTTTTTAGTATTTGCAGAGCTGTGCAACCATCACCATGATCAATTTTAGAGCATTTTCATCACTCCCAAAGGAAACCCTATACCCATTGGTAGTCACTCCCCATTTCCCCCCTACCCCTCTCTGCTCTTCAGCCTGAGGCAACCACTAAGCTACTTTTTGTCTCCATAGGTTTGCCTGCTCTGACGATTTCATAGAAGTGAATCATACAATATGTGGCTTTTGGGGTCTGTCTTCCTTCCCTTAGCATAATGTTTTCAAGGTTCATCCATGTCTCAGAACTTCATTCCTTTTTATGGCCAAGTAATATTCCATTGTATAGATATACTACGTTTTGTTTATCCATTCATGGTTGATGGACATCTGGGTTGTTTCCAGTTTCTGGCTGTTATGAGTAATGCTGCTATGAATGTTCGTATACGATTTCTTACGAGAACGTGTGTTCTCATTTTTCTTGGGCATATACTTAGGAGTGGTGTTGCTAGGTCCTATGGTTAACTCTAACCTTTTGAGGAACTGCTGGGCTGTTTTCCCAAGTGGCTGCACCGTTTTATATCCACAGTGCGTGTGAGCGTATCAGGACGCCTCGCTCTCACTTTCCTCTGCTCGACTAGCTTCTTAGAGAGGGCCCTGTGTCCACTCCACATAGAGTGCTGTCTCCCTTCCCTACTCCAGCCTCTCCTTTCCTTCCTCAGTTTATTTTTCCCCTTAGCACCTAGCACCCTCCAACATGCTATTTCTTATTTGGTCATTTGTTTATTTTCTGTCTCCTCTAACTAGAATGTAAGCTCCCTAGCACCTCAAACAATGTCTCACGTAAAGTAGGTAAATAAATGTTTATTAGGTGAATCAGCATTTCCCTTCATGAGGACAGGGACCTTATTTATTTTATTCAGCTCTGTATTCCTTCATCTGACTCAGTGCCTAAGATGTGTTTGTTGAAAGAATGAATGATGAGTACAGTTTGGGAGATATGGGGGCCACCAGAGGACTCTGGCCATTTAAGCATGGAGAGTTTACTCGTGGGAGGGCTGAGGAGGAGACCTCTTTCAGGGCTGCCAGAATGTTCAGGAAGGAAGCTCTGGTTGACTTGGTTTATGTTGGCATTAGCAGCTCGAAGGGAGCCAGGAACAGGAGGAGGGGGATTTGGGGTGAAGGAAGAAGGGGTCAGATGAGTTTAGTGTCCAGTCAGCAAGCATTTAGGGATGTCCCTCTGCGCTAGGTGCTGTCTAGGGAAACGGAAGGAGCCTGTCTTTGAAGTCTGGTAGCTGGGATGAGTCGGGCGGTCTAGCCTTCTGGGTAACACTAGTTCGTTGGGTGGGAAGTTGGGGAGGGGACAGGTGGGATGTAACTTGAGGAAAGCCTACGGGACAGGACAGGCTGCTGTGTGTGTCACCTACTGAAAATAGGGAAAAGGTTGTCGGCCTCTAGAGGAACGGCCTTTTGGCCTCAAAGGAGGTGTTACTTCAGAAAAGGCTTCGGAAACACTGGGGCAGGGAAGCGCTTGGAGAAATCCTGTGTGTTTAGCATCCTATTCCCAACTCACTTCCTTGTCTTCTTTCCTCCAGAACCTTTCAGCTGTTGGCGCGTTGGTGGGTCTCAGTAATGCACGTCTTGGTTCTATCAAAACTCGGTAAGTCTTTAACCCTGTTTTTTCTCCAGGGGGATGTTTCTTTAGGAAGAGGGCTGTATATCTGTCCATCCACTGTCACCACCCCACGGATTCCTGAGATTTCTCCATTCCCCAAGAAGGCGGAGAGTTTGATTCTTTTCATGAGTTCACTTGGCTTTGAACCCCACCTATTCCAGCTTCCAGGTTTCTGTGCCCCACCGTCTGTTCCCTTCTTTCCTTGTTGCCCGCACCTCACTCCAAGTCCTCCAAGGATTTCAGGAGTTAGAAGCCGCCGTGGATCTGGAGGCGATGTGTTTCTCCAGCTAGTGAGCGTTAAAGGGCGATGAATTGCTTTCTCTGCAGTCCAGCCACCACCCACTTGTCACTCACCTTTCTTACAAGGTTTGAGGGCCTGTGTCTGCTGTCCCTGCTAGTGGGGGAGAGCCCCACAGAGATGTTCCAGCAGCACTGTGTGTCCTGGCTTCGGAGCATTCAGCAGGTCTTGCAGGTAAGGATTCAGCCGCCGCCCTGCCTCCCTCCCTCCCTCCCTCAGCCATGCCGTATTCTCCATTCTGGATGTGGTACATCTTTGTGGCTTAGACATTTAGTTCTGAGGACAGAATAAGTAGAAGCAGTTTTTTTCTAGTAGGGAGGATGAGCTTCAAATAGAAACATCCTTTTAAACGTTTTGAATTTTTTTTTTTTTTTTTTTTTTTTGTGGTACGCGGGCCTCTCACTGTTGTGGCCTTTCCCGTTGCGGAGCACAGGCTCCGGACACGCAGGCTCAGCGGCCATGGCTCACGGGCCTAGCCACTCCGCGGAATGTGGGATCCTCCCGGACCGGGGCACGAACCCGTGTTCCCTGCATCGGCAGGTGGACTCTCAACCACTGTGCCACCAGGGAAGCCCACATTTTGATATTTTTATCTACTGGGTTATTTTAATTCATCTGACCTTTCATACTCTGTAACAGCTGTTTCACATCCTTATTAGCTTTTCTAATGAGTGACATCTCTAAAGCTGCTTATCCTAGATGTTTGAGTTTTTTAAATAATTAGTTTACTAATTTTTTTTTTTTTTTTGTCTGCATTGAGTCTTTGTTGCTGTGTGTGGGCTTTTCTCTAGTTGAGGCGAGTGGGGGCTACTCTTAGTTGCGGTGCACGTGCCTCTCACTGTGGTGGCTTCTCTTGTTGCGGAGCATGGGCCCCAGGGCCATGGGCATCAGTAGTTGCAGCATGCGGGCTCAGTAGTTGTGGCTCTCAGGCTCAGTAGTTGTGGTGCACGGGCCTAGTCGCTCCATGACATGTGGGATCTTTCCAGGCCAGGGTTTGAACCCGTGTCCCCTGCATTGGCAGGCGGATTCTTAACCACTCTGTGTCACCAGGGAAGTCCCCCCAAATTTTTTTTTAATTTTTTTTTTTTTGGCCACGCCGTGTGGCTTGTGGGATCTTAGTTCCCCAACCGGGGATTGAACTCGTGCCTTCAGCAGTGAAAGCGCAGGATACTAACCACTGGACTGCCAGGGAATTTCCCCAGGTGTTTTTTTTTTCCCTACTTCTCTCTTCCTCTTTTAACATTTAAATTTTTTTCTGCTTTTACATCCTTTGATGACATCCCCACTTAGTTCTTCCACAAGCATGTTCTGGGCACACATGGCAGGTTGTGTGCTAAGCTCTGGTGGAGAGATGTACTTGGACCCTGCTTTCAGGTGTTTAGAGTCTCTTGCAGGGGTTGGGAAACTTTCTTGGTGTCTATAGATAGTAAAATGTTTTAGGTTTTACGAACCCCATATGGTTTCTGTTTTTTATTGGCTGTGCCTCACACGCATGGGATCTTAGTTCCCCAACCAGGGATCAAACTCGTGCCCCCTGCAGTGGAAGTGTGGAGTCCTAACCACTGGACCACCAGGGAATTCCCATGGTTTCTATTGCGTAGTGTTTCTTTGTTGGTTTGTTTTCCAACCCTTTAAAAATTTAAAAACCATTCTTAGCTTGTGGGCTGTGCAAAAACAGGCACCAACAGACCATGCTTTGCTGATCTGTGTTCTAGTGGAAGAGAATAATATTTATTTTTTAAGTGCTTTTTATTTTATTTTAAAAATCTATTCATTTACTTTATTTATTTGGTTGCGCCTGGTCTTAGTTGCAGCTCGCCAGCTCCTTAGTTGTGGCACATGGGCTCCTTAGTCGCGGCATGTGAACTCTTCGTTGCGGCGTGCCCGTGGGATCTAGTTCCCTGACCAGGGATTGGACCCGGGCCCCCTTCATTGGGAGTGCAGAGTCTTAACCAAGGAAGTCCTGAAAGAGAATAATTATACAATGAGTGTGAAAAGATAAACTTCAGTAGGTGCTCTGGAGGTAAAGAATGTAGTTCTCTGAGAGCATGTAACGAGAGAACCTGACCCAGACTGGGGTGGTGATCAGGGTCAGTGGTTCAGGGAGGGCTGTTCTGATGAGTAGGAGTGAACTGGGCTGAGAGTTTTCTAAGTGTTCTAAGCCTGCAAAGGTCCTGAGAGAAAAGGAGTTTGACTCATTTGTGAAGAATTATAAGCAGGCTGGTGTGGCTGAGGTTAATGAGATGCGACCGGGGAGGTAGGTGCATGGGGACCAGGCTGTGTGTGGTGTTGTAGGCATATTAGGGAGTTTGGTTTTTATTCTCAGAACAGTGGGAATTCATGGAAGGTTTTGAGTAGGGGGAAGGAGGTGGTGGTAGTGGTGACGTGATCAAACTTTCTTTTGGAAATACCACTCTGGCTGCTGTGTGGAGACAGGATTAGAAAGGAGCCAGAATGGCAGCAGAAGGACCACGAGGAAGGTACTAAGGGTAACCTAGGAGAGCATTCATGGTAGCCTGGACTAGGGCGGCAGCTGGAGACATGATGAGAAGTAGGTGAGAGATTTGGAGGCAAAGAGGGATTTCAAGAGAGATTTAGAGGCAAAATAGACAACAGGTCCTGATGATGGAATAGTGTCAGGGAAAGGATGTGTCCAGGATGACTCCCGGGTATCAGAACATTGGAAGACAGCCAGGTTCCAAGGGGAGTGGTGAAAATAACATGAGTATGGTCTTGGGCATTCAGTAGAGGCCCCCAGGAAGCATACCCTTGACCTAGTGTGCGTGGAAGTGACCAGATATCTCAGAGGGTAACCCTGAGGGTTCAGTGGTGGGGGCTTCAGTCAATATGTTTTACAAAGAGGAAGAGTCCTCAGCATTTAGATTGCAGCTGAGGATGAGGCTCAGATGATCAAGCTGAATACTTCTACAGACTGGATCTTGAGGCGCTCCACAGTCAGTGGTCAGGTAGAGGAGGATGAGCTTACAAAGCAGACAAGACAGGGCTTCCCTGGTGGCGCAGTGGTTGAGAGTCCGCCTGCCGATGCAGGGGACATGGGTTCGTGCCCTGGTCCGTGAAGATCACACATGCCGCGGAGCGGCTGGGCCCGTGAGCCTTGGCCGCTGAGCCTGCACGTCCGGAGCCTGTGCTCCGCAATGGGAGAGGCCACAACAATGAGAGGCCCGTGAACCGCAAAAAAAAAAAAAGCAGACAAGACAGAGCAGCAGAAAGGAGATAACCAGGATGGTGGGTTGAATGGAATCCAAATACTTCAGGGAAGACAGAGGAGTCATTTCTCTTTATGCCCTTCTGAGCTGGAATAAGACAAGGACTGAAAATTTTTTATCAGATTTAGCAACTCAAGGGTAATGAGACTGTGAAAGTGTTTTTGGTGGAGCAGTGGACACGGAAGCCAAGTTGCCCTGGGATGAGCAGTGAGTGGGAGAAGGAGTGGAAGTGGAGAAGGTAGGCAGTCCTGTCAAGATGTCTGGCTCTGCTGGTAAGAGGGAGAAACTGGGCAACAGCTGAGATTGGGCAAGTGGAGTATGGGCTCAGGAGAAGGACTTTTAGGATGGGAGAGACTGGAGCATGCACAAATGTCAGTAGAAAGAATCCTTTTGAAAGGGATTGGAGAGAGGGGGCCAGTTAACAGGGTTAGGTTCTGAGAAGAAGGGAGGGGGGACTATCTAAAGCACCGAGGAGGGATTGTCCTCGGATGGGAGGAGCATCTCCTCTAGTGGGACAGGAGGAAGGAGAGTGGGGATGAGGATGGAGATGGAGTTTTCAGTTTGGTGGTGGGAAGCTGAGGGAGTGCCCATCTTTGGGCTTCAGCTTTCTCTGAAGTTGCAGGTTAGGTTATTCGGAGGTGACAGGTGACGGTGGTGGGAGAGGGGCTGAGTAGCAGAGGGAGTTAACGAGCGAGAGGTGCAGGAGGATTGCTAGACAGTGTTGAGGCCTGCTTGTGGTTGGTAGGCCCACTGAGTTGGACTTCCTAACAATCATTCTTGTTTGTTTCATTGACACGTGGCGTCTGGTCTGGCAGGGGGTAATGTGCTGAAGGCTTTTCCCTTAGATACATGTTAATTTTCTAGAGAAGTCCTTCTTTATAAATTTAAGCCATTTTTCCTCCGTGAATTCCACAGTAGGTCTGAGACAGCCAGAAGCAAGCTTGGCGAGATGGGGCGGTTTTGTTTTGGCTGAGACTTTTCTTGTGGTCTGAGAAGTGCTCCTCTCCATTCCTAACAGGGAAATGTAGTATGGGAGCAGCAAGAAACTCTTGAGATGGTCTAGTCAGGCAGATCTTTAAAGTATGGCTTTGTTACCTTTTTTTTCCCCAAATTCCTCGGACCCCCAGACGCGCATAGTACTAAAGTGTGAACACACGTCCTGTCTGTAGATGAATGTGTTACTTCGGATGCTCCATATCTCTAATACACTCTGTCCCTAGTGGATTTTTTTTTTAATCTATTTATCTTTGGCTGCATTGGATCTTTGTTGCTGTGCACTGGCTTTCTCTAGTTGCGGCGAGCAGGGGCTGCTCTTCGTCGCAGTGCGCGGGCTTCTCACTGCGGTGGCTTCTCTTGCTGTGGAGCACTGGCTCTAGGTGCACGGGCTTCAGTAGTTGTGGTGCGCGGGCTCTAGAGCGCAGTCCTAGTAGTTGTGGCGCACAGGCTTAGTTGCTCCGTGGCATGTGGGATCATCCCGGACCAGGGCTTGAACCCACGTCCCCTGCATTGGCAGGCGGATTCTTAACCACTGCGCCACCAGGGAAGCCCCTGTCCCTAGTAGATTTGATGGTAATGTTGACGTTAACTGTGGTGTTTGTCGAAAGCCCCATGTTGTCATACCTCTCATTCCTCCTTTCGGTGACCGTGAAGGTGAGGTTGGGAGCATGGGGTGTTGTTGCTCTTTAGTCCCAGGACCCGCCCCCCACGATGGAGCTGGCCGTGGCTGTGCTGGGGGACCTGCTCCGCTACGCGGCCCAGCTCCCCACACTCTTCCGGGACATCTCCATGAACCACCTTCCTGGCCTTCTCACCTCCCTGCTGGGCCTCAGACCGGAGGTGAGACGCCTGCCCGGGTCCCCCTCCCCTGGGCCCCTTGCATTGCTTGCCCTCACTGATACCCATTGGGTTAAAGAATGTGATGGGAAGTGATTGGGGAATAGGACTGAAGAAGTGAGAAGGGGTCTGGGCCAAGAAAAAGTATAAGGAGAAGGGACCCTGAGGGGCGCGTGGTGGGGTGGAGACAGGGTCTGGGGCGTTGGGCCCTCGGCCTCTTCCTTACTTTCTGTTTCCCCACAGAGTGAGCTCTCAGCACTGGAAGGAATGAAGGCTTGTATGACCTATTTTCCTCGGGCGTGTGGGTCTCTCAAAGTAAGTGTTCATGGGAACTCCTCTTCCCACAAACATACACCTTGATAGCCGTCTTACCTCAGATTCCCGTGCTGAGATTTCTAAGCTCCTGTCTCCACAGCTCTAATTGTGCCACCTCGTAGCTTTAAATGCATTCTCATTTAATCCTCACAGATAAAGAAATCGAAATTAAGTAACTTGCCTAAGAACTGATGCCAAAGCTCAGGCTCTTACCCCTGGACTCTTTCCTCTCTCTGCCCTGCTTTCTCTGTACCTCTAGAATGCCCTGCCCATTTTTCTACCATCTCGTTTTACTTTGTTCCTAAAGCTCTTATGATTTCCTCTGGGAAGCCTTCCTGACTTACTGCTTCTCTATATCAGCTTCCCCAGCGCTTCTCTCTCCTTATTTTCCTGACTCATCTCTCACCCTGTCCCCCGAACTGTCATGGCTGTACAAAGGTGGCTGCACAGCAGAGCCTTATTAGGGCAAACAGGCAGGGTGGACGTGGATCAGGTGAGGGAGGAAGGAGGTCAGTGGAAGAATTCGTTTTATTTTCAAGGAGATAAAATAACAAATATGAACGGTTATCAAATTCTGCCAAAGCAGTAACAGTTAAAGGGCCTTTGGAATTGGTACATTGGTTGTTTGCAGAATAATTCAATGCCAAGAAGTACCTAAGAACAAACAGGTGTTCTCCTGTCGATTAAATGTTCTCTCTCGTTTTGATACACTCATCATTGCTTGACAAACTGTTGGGCACCCCTTCTCAGATGGAAGCACAAACCTATGGAGAACTGGAATTAGCAGCAAATTAATATTTTTTTTTGTATAACTCATGTGGTTAATCACAGTAATTGGTAATACTATACTCAGTATTACCAATTAAGGGGGAGTTTGCCATACAAGTTATCTTGAAAGTAAGCTCACATGGTTCTATGACCAAGTTAAGAAAGTAAAAGGGAAAGGGAACTGGTACTTAGTAGAACTGCTACTCACTATGTGCCAGGCACTCCGCTGTGTGTCTTCTCAGTTCACAGTAGTTCTGTAGAGCTGGTGTCACCGAATTAAACAGGAGGAAGCAGGTCCAGAAGGGTTTGACTAACACAAGCCTGTGTATCTGGTAGTTGTAGAACCAGGGTGAGAGTGAGAACGATTTGTCCTTCATGCCCATGTTTTTTCCACCAAACCAAACTCCCCAGCACTTTTAAGAACGTGGACAGGATTGACAGACAGGCTTCCGCACTGATGCCGGCTCTGATCAGTTGTTAGTGGCTTGGGAAGGATCGTGAGCCGGACGCGGAGCTCTGGGGGCACGTGCGCTGTGGTCTGGGAGTGGTACTTACGGAGACTTTGGTAACTGGTTACGTGCAGTATTTGAAAAGCCCTGGAGCAGGTGATATTTCTCAGTGAACGTGGGTCCCGTCCTTGCTGATGCTTTGCTTTCATATGACTGCCACTAATGGCAGGTAGTAGAATCTTTGGGTAGCAGGGCAGGACTTTGTCAAGAAGGCATTTGGAGTAACTTGGGGATTTTATTAAAGTTTTTTTTTTTTTTAACTAAAGTTTACTAAGTTTAGTTTATTAAGCTAAACTTTCTTCTAGAATGCTCTGTAAGTTAACTTCTCAGATTGCACAGGCTAGACCTTTGTCTCTGACCCCTCATTGGTCAAAGTATGTGAGGTTTTACTGCATACGCCTGCTTTGATTCAGCTTGGTTTGGGGTTATCTATACCTACCTGCATCCTCCCAGGAAAGTGCAGGGAGAATTGAGCGTTATCTATGGGGGTCAAGATTTGAGTAGTCAGACTAGCCTGCCCGTGAGTCCTCTGCTAGTGCTCCTTAATTTTCGTTGTGAGTGGTGGTCGGGAGAATTCATCTTTAACTCACAGCCTTTTGTCAGACGTGTAGTTTTTGAAGTTACGGCCTGCATTTTAAGTACCCTCTCCAAACCAAACAACAAAACTCTGATATGTTGTTACGGGGTGCATACGCCTTTATCTCTCTATGAATACAGTGTCATCTGGAGAACTTCCCTCTGTTGAGGAGTCTGGCTTTGTCTCTTGCCTACATGGCAGATAAGACTGTCTTGTGTGGAGGCCCCCGGGGGCAGTTTGTACTTGAAATGTCTTGCAGACCAGTACTTATGAACTGATCATTGGAGTGTTTATCTGTTCTCTATTCCATCCCCCAGAAGTTCCCAGGGCAATTGCAGTCTCCAAGCTCAAGATCACCCCTCCCAAATGAGGTATCTCAAGCATTCTGGGTCCATGACGTCAGTCCTGTCGAGGCTTTGCCTTTCCTCCTCGACAGATTATTTGTTCCCTGGAATGAGTGGGAAGACTCACCCCACTCGTAAGAGACACCCAGGACGTACTGTGTGTGCACGCGTGCTTGCGTTTCCAGTGAAATGCTCCAAGTGAGCCATTACTTTGGTTGGCTTTGCAGGTCACTTGGGGTAGACCTGTGGTCGGAGCCATGTCCCTGTACTTTGCTTGACTGCAGTCACGTAAGCAGACTTTTGGTGGCCTCAGCGTCTCAGGGAAAGCATGAGCAGTAAGTTGGCCAAAAGGGCTGAGTGCCGCTATAGATAAGGCTTTGGTGACTCTCTGTCATCCTTGGAGAAGCCGGTGTCAGGAGACCTGTGGGCAGTTGCTGGTTTTGGTTTGAAGTGTGCAGAACCCTAGCACACCGGACCTGAAAGTGCTTTCCTAGTCCCAAGGGAAACGGTTCTAGGCCTTCTGTAACAGTGCTTGTCTCATGGTGAGAATCCTGCAGTGGAACGTGGGAAACCAGATGTGGTTCCTGCCACAGGGCGATGGCAGGGAGCCCTTGGAGGGCTGCTTTCTGAACCACACGCTGCTAGACCTCCGTGCCTGCTTCCTCCCATAAGTCCCCTGCTGCGTGCCTGGTGCCACTGTTGATTTGTCTTGTCTTCTGGAAGTTTACCTTTGTGCATGTGATGCCCCCATCCCCTGATGAAGTCCATACACACTAGCCTAGGATTTAAGGCCCGGCCTGCTTCTCCGTGGGCCTCTTGTGAGCCTGGAGCTCTCCTCATGGTGTCCCTCCCTCTGTCTCCTTATCCGGGTCCTCCCTTTTCTCCCAAACCCAGCTCAGTCCTGCCTCTCAGCATCAGTCCCTCCTGACCCTCCCTCTTTGTTTTCCACGCATTTGTCTTCCGGACTGTTACACCCACTGAAGGTGGAAATCCTGTTAATACTTCAGTGTTCTCACCCTTTTTGTGCCATAGACCTCTTCGAATGTTTTTAAATCCATAAAGTACATGGAGTTGCAAGGGACACTGATTCTGTTGAAATGTATACTTTAAAAAATTGTGATAGAGTAGGATGTGCTTCTTTACTAATGTGTCAAATAACAGGATCCAGCAGCAGGTCTGGTAACTACCTGAGTTTCAAATTAGTGATGCACGTGAATGATAATTCAAGATCACTGTTTACAACTGTGTAACGTGAAAGGAAAGTGAGTGATTTCTGATGGTGACAGGGGCACTGCTGATACCACTGTGGCTTTTTGTCTACATCTGCAGTAAAAAAATTATACTTCATTTACAGGTTAGTGAAAATGATTTAAAAATTTCCCTTCCATGTTCACAGGCCCCTTTGATTCTACCTCCAGCTAAATGGGGCCCCAGTTAAACACTCCCGTGCCGGCGCCTTCACATAGCAGGCGGAGTGCTGTTGTTGGCTAACTGACAGGTCGCTGCTCTGAGATGTGCTACCTCAGTCCTGCTGGGCAGCCTTTCCTTCTCTCTCCACCTTGTCCTGCCCTCGCACCTCTGGTTAGTGCCGCAGCTCCCAGCTTGGACCCTTGCTTCTTGTCTGAGCTGGCAGGGAGTTGGGGCGTGGAGGTAGCTGCTTTTCAGTGCTGTGTCTTTGGCTTGAGGGAGATGACTGTCATTTTGCAAAGATTGGCAGGAGGGGGCCCAGTCGTCTGTGGGACACAGGCCTCAAACAGGGAGGCTAAGGACAAGAGGCGACATTCAGGGTGTCTTTCTACCACGAGAGCATGTCTGCACCCAGGCATGATAACCCGTTAGAGTGTGGTGCTTCCTTGTCTGCAGGAAAGAAAAAGGCCTTAGATCCTGGGCCTCGATTCTGCTGCTGGGAATGGGCGGGGTCTACGTCTCTGGCCCTTGGAGCTGACTCACCAGCCTCTCCCTTTCTTTCCCTCTAATCCAGGGCAAGCTGGCCTCATTTTTCCTGTCTCGGGTGGATGCCTTGAGCCCTCAGCTCCAGCAGGTAAAGGGAAAGGAGGGAGATGGAGAGCCTGGGGTCTGAGCTGGAGCTTCTTTTCTCTATTTTTCTTTCTGTTACTGCTTTTCGACCACAGTCTCACTCCCCTCCCTGGGAACATACGCAGTAAATGCAAGTCGTGACTTCTGCCTCCATCTGTCTCCATCTGTGTCTTTCTGCCCCGTAGTCCCTTCCGTTTTCCCTCAGAGCTCTCTTTGATCTCCGTCTTCCTGGGCATTGGTGGGGTTGGGATTCCGTGGCTGGGCTGGATTCCCATCTGACCAGGGTTCCAACCTGTCTTCTGCAGTTGGCCTGTGAGTGTTACTCCCGGCTGCCCTCTCTAGGGGCTGGCTTCTCCCAGGGCCTGAAGCACACGGACAGCTGGGAGCAGGAGCTGCACAGCCTGCTGGCCTCTCTGCACAGCCTGCTTGGGGCCCTGTATGCGGGGGCAGACACGGGTAGGGACTGTGGCTGCTGTGGTCGGTGGCACGGTGGTGAGGGGAGCAGGGGGCTGGTCTGGAGAGGCGGGGCCTTTGAGTTCTAGGCAAAAGGGAGTAGAATATGGGTGGGTCCTCCACCAGAATGGAGGAGGAGGGGATGGAAGACAGACCTGGCGTGTGAAGGTGGTTGTGTTTCTGTCCAGCTCCTATGCAGTACGAAGGCCCTGGTGTGGAGACGCTGCTCTCCCCCTCAGAAGACGGCGATGCCCATGTCCTTCTCCGGCTTTGGCAGAGGTTTTCCGGGCTGGCCCGCTGCCTGGGGCTCATG
The DNA here is from genome assembly GCF_963924675.1 of Phocoena phocoena. NCBI lineage: Eukaryota > Metazoa > Chordata > Mammalia > Artiodactyla > Phocoenidae > Phocoena > Phocoena phocoena. The sequence continues at coordinate 50,524,055 of NC_089237.1, forward strand.
CTCAGGTGTGTGAGTGTCGGAGGGAACGAGGGCCTGGAGCAGGAGGGGCCAAGATGGGTGTCGTCTTCATCATGAGGAGGGAGGTTGAGGGTGGGTGTGGAGTCGCCCTGGGCCCCCGCGCTGAGGATCTCCCTGCTCTGATTCTCGTTAGCTCCGAGTTCGGGGCTCCCGTGTCCGTCCCTGTGCAGGAAATCCTGGATCTTATCTGCCGGACCCTCAGCGTCAGTGCCAAGAACATCGTAAGTGGAGTTTGTGCCCTGTTCACAGCGCTTGCCCAGGATGCAGGGCAGCCGGGCAAGCAGTGTGGGCTGTGGCTCCCGAAGTGATGTCGCCTGAGGGTGCCCCGGCCAGCTCCTTACCTCTCCAGATGCCGTTATTCCCGTGCTCCCGGCACACGCACATCAGTGCCGATTCGCTCCCGTGTTGCCGGGAGCACTTGTAGCAGATGCTTCCTCAGGGGAGGGTGAGCTGGGGGCCAGCTGCGTCACTGCCACGAGGTTCCGCCGTCCCTCCCTCGTCCTCCTTCCAGGGTCTGCTGAGGAGGATGGCAGTTTGATCTTGTTGGGGGAGTTGGGGTCGGGTGTGGGTTCCTTACCTGCGTGCACACGTGTATTCAGTCACATGCATGTACCCTGCCCTCCATTTCTCTTTCTTTGCCTCACTTTCTTCCCCCACTCTTTACTCTGCTAATTTTTTCTGCAGAGTTTGCTTGGGGACGGTCCCCTGCGGTTGCTGCTGCTGCCCTCCCTCCACCTGGAAGCCTTGGACCTGCTCTCTGCACTCATCCTCGCGTGAGTGGGGTCGGGAGGATGCGGTGCAGGGGCTGGGATGTGCTGGGAGCGGGGGTCACTGTTCTGTCTTCACCCCCAGGTGTAGAGGCCGGCTCTTGCGCTTTGGGGCCCTGATCAGCCGCCTGCTTCCCCAGGTTCTCAATGCCTGGAGCATTGGGAGGGACAGCCTCTCTCCAGGCCAGGAGAGGCCTTACAGGTGACCATCTAGGAATAGAATAAAGAGGAGAGGGTGGGTGAGGGGGTGTCGGTAGACCGGGGGTGCCGGCGGCTGGGACATCGACCCCCTTTCACAAGCTGCCCTCTGCTCCTCCCACAGCACTATGCGGACCAAGGTGTACGCTGTCCTGGAGCTGTGGGTGCAGGTGTGTGGGGCCTCGGCAGGAGTGCTTCAGGGGGGAGCCTCGGGTGAGGCCCTGCTCACCCACCTGCTCAGTGACATCTCCCCACCGGCTGATGCCCTCAAAGTGAGTGAGGCCTCTGCCCCTGTCCCGGGACCCCATCCTGCACCCCTTGTCCTCACCAGCCTCGTCACCAGACACTGCCTTCTGACTGTCCTGCCTTCCTGTTGGCCGGTGTGTGTGATTTATGTTCCCCTCCCCCTCCAGCTGCGCAGTCCCCGGGGTAGCCCTGATGGGGGTTTGCAGACCGGGAAGCCCAGCGCCCCCAAGAAGCTAAAGCTGGATATGGGGGAGGCTCTGGCTCCGCCCAGCCACCGGAAAGGGGACAGCAATGCCAACAGTGACGTGTGTGCAGCTGCGCTGAGAGGTGGGTGAGGCCTGTGCCCTGCACCTCGGCACACTGGGATGGCCTGGGGTGATAGCCCCAAACCAGTCGTTGAGGTGGAGGGTGTAGAAAAAATGCAGACCCAGCTAAGAGCCTGTGGAGAAGCTATGCCACCCCCAGGGCTGCAGGTGGAATCTTGGGTCCTGCTGTTAGATGGAGTGCTGGTGTTGACACCGCCCCTCCAGGGTCTCAGCTATCTTTGTGTGTGCATCCCGTGTACGTGCCAAGTGCTGTTCTAGTACGAGAGGGTGGGGCCAGGAAGAGGACGAAATCCCTGGGCTGTGGAGCTCACACTCCCCAGGTGGGCTGCTCAGTGGGGCTTCCTGCTCAGTGGGGCTTCCTGCTTCTGACACAGTTGCTAATCTGGACGCAGAAGTGACTTTCTTTTGGGTCCCGTGTATTTCACTGCCCTCCGACCCCCCTCCCCCCCCCCCCCGTGTGAAGGGAAGTGCCAGCTCTCCCCAAATATGTAAATGCACATTTATAATGTTGTACCTCCATCATCTATCTCATTTACATAATGTTGTCAACAGCCTTAGGTAGTAGGGATACGTTTAGGATCCCCATTTTATAGTTGAGAAAACAAACTTAAAGGAGTTACGTGACTTGCCTGAGGTGGGCCGCGGCAGAGTGGGGTGCTCAGCTGGGGCCATGTGCTTCAGAAGCCCTGGCTCATCATCGTGTTAGCTGCCCGCCTCTGACATACTGGTCTCCTTGCCCAGGCCTCAGCCGGACTGTCCTCATGTGCGGGCCTCTCATCAAGGAGGAGACTCACAGGGTGAGTGGAGCCTGGTCCCCACGGAGGTGGGGAGGAGCCACTGCTCTGTACCTGTCGGGGGCTCATTCACACCAGGGAGTAGGCCCCGGAGAAGGGTTGGCTCATCGTGGTGTCATCTCAAGGTGTGCTCTCTGTCCTTTTCAGAGACTGCATGATCTGGTCCTCCCACTGGTCATGGGCGTCCAGCAGGGCGAGGTCCTAGGCAGCTCCCCGTATACCAGCTCGCGCTGCCGCCGGGAACTCTACCGCCTGCTGCTGGCTCTGCTGCTGGCGCCTTCTCCTCGCTGCCCGCCTCCTCTCGCCTGTGCCCTGCAGGCCTTCTCCCTGGGCCAGAGAGAAGACAGCCTTGAGGTAACTGCGGAGTGTGGCCAAATCTACCTCGTGGGTTCCTGGATTCTCTTGTTTCTGATGCTGGTTGGCATTCCCTCCCTGGTTTCGTGAAGGCCCATATCCCCGATGCTCTCACCCTTTTTTCCTTCCTCAGGTCTCCGCTTTCTGCTCAGAAGCACTGGTGACCTGTGCAGCTCTGACCCATCCCCGGGTTCCTCCCCTGCAGACCATGGGCCCTGCCTGCCCCACCCCTGCCCCAGTTCCCCCTCCTGAGGCTCCATCTCCGTTCAGGGCTCCAGCTTTTCATCCCCCAGGCCCCATGCCCTCTGTGGGTCCCATGCCCTCGGTGGGCCCCATGCCCTCAGCAGGCCCCATGCCTTCCCCAGGCCCTGTACCCCCAGCGGGCCCCATGCCCTCAGTGGGCCCCATACCCCCGGCACGCCCTGGACCTCCAGCCACAGCCAACCACTTAGGCCTCTCCGTCCCAGGCCTGGTGTCTGTATCCCCCCGGCTCCTTCCTGGCCCTGAGAACCACCGGGCAGGCTCAAATGAGGATGCTGTCCTTGCCCCTAGTGGCACTCCTCCACCTACTATACCCCCAGATGAGACTTTTGGGGGAAGGGTGCCCAGACCAGCCTTTGTCCACTATGATAAGGAGGAGGCGTCCGATGTGGAGATTTCCTTAGAAAGCGACTCTGATGACAGTGTGGTGATCGTGCCTGAGGGGCTGCCACCCTTGCCGCCCCCACCCCCCTCGGGTACCACACCCCCGCCTGCAGCCCCGGTCGGGCCCCCAACAGCCTCCCCTCCTGTGCCAGCCAAGGAGGAGCCAGAAGAGCTGCCTGCGGCCCCGGGGCCTCTCCCTCCGCCGCCTCCCCCTCCTGTTCCTGGCCCTGTGGCACTCCCACCACCCCAGCTGGTCCCTGAAGGGACTCCTAGTGGCGGAGGACCCCCAGCCCTGGAAGAAGATTTGACAGTTATTAACATCAACAGCAGTGAGGAGGAGGAGGAGGATGACGAGGAAGACGAGGACGAGGAGGATTTTGAGGAGGAGGAGGAGGAGGAGGAAGAGGAGGAGTATTTTGAGGAGGAGGAAGAAGAGGAAGAAGAGTTTGAGGAGGAGTTTGAGGAAGAGGAAGGTGAGTTAGAGGAGGAAGAAGAGGACGAGGACGAGGAGGAAGAGGTGGAAGAGGTGGAGTTCGGCCCGGCGGGCGGGGAGGTGGAAGAAGGAGGGCCTGCACCCCCAAGCCTGCCTCCAGCTCTGCCCCCCGCCGCATCCCCCAAGGTGCAGCCGCAGCCAGAACCGGAACCCGGGCTGCTGCTGGAAGTGGAGGAGCCGGGGGCTGAGGAGGGGCCTGGGGCCGAGACAGCCCCCACACTGGCCCCTGAGGTGCTCCCCTCCCAGGGGGAGGTGGAGAGGGAAGGGGGGAGCCCCCCTGCAGTGCCACCTCCTCAGGAGCTTGTTGAAGAGGAGCCCTCTGTGCCCCTAACCCTGCTGGAAGAGGGGGCTGAGTGTGGGGGTGACAAGGTACCACCCCCACCAGAGGCATCGGCAGCAGAAGAGATGGAGGCAGAGGCGGCAGCTCTCCAGGAAAAGGTGAGCGGGCTGGGCGGGGAGAAGTGGTGCTGGCTGCTTGTGCAGCCTGACCCACTCTTCAGTGTGTGTGTGTGTGTGTGTGTGTGTGTGTGACTGTTTTGGATTTGATGTCTTTGTCCCTCAAAGGAGCAGGATGACACAGCTGCCATGCTGGCTGACTTCATTGATTGCCCCCCTGATGATGAGAAGCCACCACCTGCCACAGAGCCTGATTCCTAGCCCTCTCCCACACCTCTCACTCTACGTTTCCAATAAAGTTACGTCCTTGGATAGCGACTGCTGCTTCTGCCTTTTGCCACCACAGTGTCCCCAGCCAGAAGCCCAAATGTCTGCTGGGCTTGTCCTGTACCCATAGTGTTTCCCAAACGTGTCCATGGCTGTCCTGTTAGCTCCACCGTCCAGAAGAGGAGCCATTGACTTACAGGGGTAACAGCCTGTCCTGTTGCTCAGCAAGTCAGTGTCAAAAGTGTTGGATTTTTGCCTGGTGCTCCTGCTGATGATAAGTGTGTGCTGGGTTGCCTGGAGAAGGAGAAGGAGAAGGAAGTAGCCCTGCTTCTGTGAGTAATCCAGGTGTGGGAGTATGTGGGAAATTTATGGGATTAAGTGTCCTAGTGAGTGAACCTGTGTATACACACAGCCCCTTGGTCTCAAAGAGCAGGCTAAGTGACTGTGATGGAACTTTAGAAAATTACGATAAAGTACAGAGGAGTTTAATCATTGACTTCTCTGAACTGGGAACTTGGGTGTCCTAAATTATAGGGGCATCCATCGTGGATATGGGGGATGAGCTCTATTCTGGGACTGGTCCTTCCAGTGACAACATCCCCACCCAGCACCTCCCTGGCAGGAATTTGACAAACTCACCTCCAGCCTTCCTACTCACTCTTGAGATTTGGACATTTCCCAGCCAGTGTCTGATCCCTTTAAGCATTTATAGACTATATATATTCTAGGACTTGTTAGGATGCACATGTGAGCATCACCCAGAGTTGCGTATGTGAGAGGGTATTGAGGTTTATGGGCTTGAGGTAGATGCCTCATGGTTTTTTTCAGTCTGTGAACATGAGTAAAGTGCCTTGGAAATGCAGAAAGGGTGGTGACTTCCCAACTGCCTGTATCCTGAAGGGCCTCTTTGAGAAGTGACATTTGTGCCAATTTTTGCAAGATTAGTAGGCATTTAAAAAAATTTTCCACCCCCTTGGAAGGAGGAGACAAGATGGCGGAGTAGGAACTTGAGTTCACCCCCTCACAGGAAAACACCAAAATCACAACTAACAGCTATGAATAATCATCGACAAAAAAGACTGGAACCTACCAAAAAAGATAATCTACATCCAAAGACAAAGAAGAAGCCACAACAAGACGGTAGGAGGGGTGCTTTCGTGATACCAAATCCCATACCCACCAGGTGGGCAACCTACAAGCTGGAAAGTAATTATATCGAAGAGGTTCTCTCACAGGAGTGAGCGTTCTGAGCCCCATGTCAAGCTCCCCAGCCTGGGGGTCTGGCCTCGGGAGGAGGAGCCATTAGAGCATTTGGCTTTGAAGGCCAGTGGGCCTTGAGTGCAGGAGCTACACAGGACTGGGAGAAACAGAGACTCCATTCTTGGAGGGCACACACAGGGTTTCGCCTGCACTGGTACCCAGGGCAAGGCAGTGACCTCCTTAGGAGCCTGGGCCAGACCTACCTGTGGGTCTTGGAGGGTCTCCTGGGGAGGTGGGGGTTGGCTGTGGCTCACTGTGTGGGCAAGGACACTGGTGGCAGAGGCCCCAGGGAATATTCATTGATGTGAGCTCTCCCAGAAGTCGCCATTTTGGCATGGAGACCTGGCCCCACTCAACAGCCTGCAGGCTCCCAGGCCAAAGAACCAACAGTGTCGGAAGCCAGCCCCAGCCATCAGCAGACAGGCTGCCTAAAGACGTCCTGAGCACACAGCTGCCTCTAAACACACCCCTTGAAATGGCCCTGTCCACCAGAGGGCCAAGATCCACCTCCACCCACTAGTGGGCAGGCACCAGTCCCTCCCACCAGGAAGCCTACACAAGCCCCTGGACCAACCTCACCCATCAGGGGCAGACACCAGAAGGATGAGGAACTACAAGTCTGCAGCCTGAAATGGAGACCACAAACACAGAAAGTCAGACAAAATGAGACAGCAGAGAAATATGTTCCAGATGAAGGAACAAGGTAAAAACCCAGAAGAACACCTAAGTGAAGTGGAGATAGGCAATCTGCCTGAAAAATAATTCAGAGAATGAGAGTAAACATGATGCAAGATCTCAGAAAAAGAATGGAAGCACAGAACAAGAAGATACAAGAAATGTTTAACAAGGAGCTAGAAGATTGAAAGAACAGATGAACAATACAATAACTGAAATGAAAAATACACTAGAGGGAATCAATAGTAGAATAAATGAGGCAGAACAGATATGTGAGTTGGAAGACATTGGTGGAAATCACTGCTGCAGAACAGAATAAAGAAAAAAGAATGAAAAGAAACGAGGACAGTCTAAGAGGCCTCTGGGATAACATTAAACGCACCAACATTTACATTATAGGGGTGCCAGAAGGAGAAGAGAGGAAGGGCCTGAGAAAATATTTGAAGAGATAGCTGAAAACTTCCCTAACGTGGGAAAGGAAACACTCACGTCCAGGAAGCGCAGAGTCCCATACAGAATAAACCTAAGGAGGAACGTGCCAAGACACATATTAATCAAACTGACGAAAACTAAAGACAGAGAAAATATTAAAAGCAATAAAGAAAAAGCAGCAAATAACATACAAGGGAATCCCCATATGGTTATCAGCTGAATTTTCAGCACAAACCCTGCAGGCCATAAGGAAACAGCACAATATATTTAGCGATGAAAGGGAAAAACCTACAACCAGGAATACTTGACCCAGCAGGGCTCTCATTCAGATTCAACAGAGAAATCAAAAGCTTTACAGACAAGCAAACACTAAGAGAATTCAGCACCACCAAACCAGCTTTACAACAAATGCTAAAGGAACTTCTCTAGGTGGAGAAGGAAAGGTCATAATCAGAAACAAGAAAATTACAAATCGTAAAGTCAAGAGTATAGTAAGGGTAGGAAATCATCCACACACAAATATGATATCAAAACCAGCAATTCTGAGAAGAGGAGAGCACAAATGCAGGATACTGGATATGCATTTGAAATTAAGAGACCGGTAACTTCAAACAATCCTGTATCTATACAGACTTCTGTATCAAAACCTCATAGTAACTGCAAATAAAAAGTCTACAATAGATAACACACAAAAAAAAGAAAAAGCAATCCAAACACAACTCTAAAGATAGTCATCAAATCCCAAGAGAAGAGAATGAAAGAGGAAGGGAAGAAAAAAGACTTAGAAACCAAATCCTAACAATTAACAAAATGGCAATAAGAACATACATATCGATAATTACCTCAAATGTAAATGGATTAAATGCTCCAACCAAAGGACATAGGCTGGCTGAATGGATTAAGAAAAACAAGACCCATATATGCTGTCTACAAGAGACCTACTTCAGATCTAGGGACACATACAGACTGAAAGTGAGGGGATGGAAAAAGATATTTCATGCAAATGGAAATTGAAAGCTGGAGCAGCAATACTCATATGAGACAAAATAGACTTTAAAATAAAGACTGTTACAAGAGACAAAGAAGGACACTACATAATGATCAAGGGATCAATCCAAGAAGAAGATATAACAATCATATATGCACCCAGTATAGCAGAACCTCAATATATAAGGCAAATGCTAACATCCATAAAAGGAGAAATTGACAGTAACAGTAATAGTGGGGGACTTTAACACCCCACTTACATCAATGGACAGACCATCCAGACAAAAAATCAATAAGGAAACACAGGTCTTAAATGACACATTAGACCAGATGGACTTAGTTGATATTTATAGAACATTCCATCTGAAAGCAGCAGAATACGTATTCTTCTCAACTGCACATGGAACATTCTCCAGGATTGATCACATGCTGGCCACAGGGCAAACTGCAGTACATTTAAGAAAATTGAAATAGGACTTCCCTGGTGGCGTAGTGGTTAAGAATCCGCCTGCCAATGCAGGGGACACAGGTTTGAGCCCTAGTTGGGGAAGATCCCACATGCCACGGAGCAACTAAGCCCGTGCACCACAACTACTGAGCCTGCACTCTGGAGCCTGCAAGCCACAACTACTGAGCCCGCGTGCCACAACTACTGAAGCCCACATGCCTAGAGCCTGTGCTCTGCAACAAGAGAAACCACCGCAGTGAGAAGCCTGTGCACCACAACGAAGAGTAGCCCCCACTCGCTGCAACTAGAGAAAGCCTGCATGCAGCAACGAAGACCCAGTGCAGCCAAAAATAAATAAATAAACTTATAAAAGAAAATTGAAATTATATCAGGCATCTTTTCTGACCACAACGCTATGAGATTAGAAATCAACTATAAGAAAAAAACTGCAAAAAAACACAAACACGTGGAGGCTGAACAATATGTTATTAAACAACCACTGGATCACCACAGAAGTCAAAGAGGAAATAAAAAAATACCTAGAGACAAATGAAAACGAAAATGCAATGATCCAAAACCTTTGGGATGTAGCAAAAGCAGTTCAAATAAACAACCTAACCTTACCCCTAAAGCAACTAGAGGAAGAAGAACAAACAAAACCCAAAATTAGTAGAAGGAAAGAAATCATAAAAATCAGAGAAGAAATAAATGAAATAGAGATGAAGAAAACAATAGAAAAGATCAATGGAACTAAAAAATGTTCTTTGAAAAGATATACAGAATTGATAAACCTTCACCCAGACTCATCAAGAAAAAAAGGGAAAGGGCTCAAATCGGTAAAATTAGAAATGAAAAAGAAATTACAACTGACACCACAGAAATACAAAGGATCACAAGAGACTACTACAAGCAACTATATGGCAATAAAATGGACAACCTAGAAGAAATGGACAATTCTTAGAAAGGTACAATCTTCCAAGACTGAACCAAGAAGAAATAGAAAATATGAACAGACCAATCACAAGTACTGAAATTGAAACTGTGATTTTAAAACTTCCAACAAGCAAAAGTCCAGGACCAAATGACTTCACAGGCGAATTCTATCAAACATTTAGAGAAGAGTTAACACCTATCCTTCTGAAACTATTCCAAGAAGTTGCAGAGGAACACTCCCAAACTCATTTTCTGAGGCCACCATCACCCTGATACCAAAACCAAAGATAACCACAAAAAAAGAAAATTACAGGCCAATAACACTGATGAACATAGACGCAAAAATTCTCAACAAAATACTGGCAAACCGAATCCAACAATACATTAAAAGGATCATACACCACAATCAAGTGGCATTTATCCCAGGGATGCAATGATTTTTCAATATCCACACATCAATCAGTGTGATACACCACATTAACAAATTGAAGAATAAAAACCATACGAACATCTCAGTAGATGCAGAAAGAGCTTTTGACAAAATTCAGCACCCATTTATGATTTAAAAAAAAAAAAACCTCTCCAGAAAGTGGACATAGAGGGAACCTACCTCAACATAATAAAGGCCATATATGACAAACTCACAGCTAACATCATACTCAATGGTGAAAAGCTGAAAGCATTTCCTCTAAGATCAGGAACAAGACAAGGATGTCCACTCTTGCCACTTTTATTCAGCATAGTTTTGGAAGTCTTAGCCATGGCAATCAGGGAGAAATAAAGGATAAAAGGAATCCAAATTGGAAAAAAAGAGGTAAGACTGTCACTGTCTGCAGATGACATGGTACTATCCATAGAAAATCCTAAAGATGCTACCAGAAAACTATTAGAGCTCATCAATGAATTTGGTAAGGTTACAGGATACAAAATTAATACACAGAAATCTGTTGCATTTCTATATACTAACAATGAAAGATCAGAAAGAGAAATTAAGGAAACAATCCCATTTACTATCACACCCAAAAGAATAAAATACCTAGGAATAAACCTACCTAAGGAGGCAAAATACCTGTACTCTGAAAACTATAAGATGCTGATGAAAGAAATCGAAGATGACACAAACAGATGGAAGGATATACGATGTTCCTGGATTGGAAGAATCAATATTATCAAAATGACTATACCACCCAAGGCAATCTACAGAGTCAATGCAATCCCTATCAAATTACCAATGGCATTTTCCACAGAACTAGAATAAAAATTTTTTAATTTGTATGGAAACACAAAAGACCTTGAATAGCCAAAGCAATTCTGAGAAAGAAAAACGGAGCTGGAGAAATCAGGCTCCCTGACTTCAAACTATACTACAAAACTACAGTAATCAAGACAGTATGATGCTGGCACAAAAACAGAAATATAGATCAATGGAACAGGGTAGAGAGCCCAGAAATAAACCCACACACCTATGGTCAATTAATCTATGACAAAGGAGGAAAGAATATACAATGGAGAAAAGATGGTCTCTTCAGTAAATGGTGCTGGGAAAACTGGACAAGTACATGTAAAAGAATGAAATTAGAACATTCTCTAACACCATACACAAAAATAAACTCAAAATGGATTAAAGACCTAAATGTAACACGAGATACTGTAAAACCCTTAGAGGAAAACAGAGGCAGAACACTCTTTGACATGAATCACAGCAAGATTTTTTTGGATCTGCCTCATAGAGTAATGAAAATAAAAACAAAAATGAACAAATGGGACCTAATGAAACTTAAAAGCTTTTGCTCAGCAAAGGAAACCATAAACAAAATGAAAAGACAACCCACAGAATGGGAGAAAATATTTGCAAACAAAGCAACCAACAAAGGATTAATCTCCACAATATTCAAACAGCTCATGCAGCTCAATATCAGAAAAAATAAAAAAAGAACAACAACAAAAACAACAAAACAAACAACCCAATCAAAAAATGGGCAGAGGGGGCTTCCCTGGTGGCGCAGTGGTTGAGAGTACGCCTGCCGATGCAGGGGACATGGGTTCATGCCCCTGTCTGGGAAGATCCCACATGCCGCAGAGCGGCTAGGCCCGTGAGCCATGGCCGCTGAGCCTGTGCGTCCGGAGCCTGTGCTCCGCAACGGGAGAGGCCACAAAAGTGAGAGGCCCGCGTACCGCAAAAAAAAAAAAAAAAAAAAAAAAAAAGGGCAGAGGATCTAAATAGACATTTTTCCAAAGAAGACACAGATGGCCAAGAGGCACATGAAAAGATGCTCAACATCACTAATTATTAGAGAAATGCAAATCAAAACTACAGTGAGGTATCACCTCACACCAGTCAGAATGGCCATCATCAAAATATCTACAAACAGGTATTTCCCTGGTGGTCCAGTGGTTAAGAGTCCATGCTCCCAATGCAGGGGGCTTGGGTTTTGGGAACTAGATCCCACGTGATGCAACTAAGAGCCCGCATGCCACAACTAAGAGATCCCACATGCCACTACTAAAGATCTCACATGTCACAACTAAAAAGATCCCACATGCCGCAATGAAGATCCTGCATGCTGCAACTAAGACCTGGTGCAGCCAAATAAATAAATAAATTTTTAAAAATCTACAAACAATAAATGCTGGAGAGGGTACAGAGAAAAGGGAACCCTCCTACACTATTGGTGGGAATGTAAATTGGTACAACTACTATGGAGAACAGTATGGAGGGGTTCCTTAAAAAACTAAAAATAGAACTACAATATTATCCAGCATTCCCACTCTTGGGCATGTATCTGGAGAAAACTATAATTCAAAAAGATACATGTGGGACTTCCCTGGTGGTGCAGTGGCTAAGGATCCGCCTAACAATTCAGGAGACATGGGTTCAATCCCTGGTCTGGGAAGATCCCACATGCCGTGGAGCAACTAAACCCGTGCGCCACAACCACTGAGCCTGCACTCTAGAGACTGCAAGCCACAACTTCTAAGCCTGCATGCCACAACTACTGTAGCCCATGCACCTGGAGCCCATGCTCCACAAGAAGAGAAGCCACCACAATGAGAAGCCCGCACACCACAACGAAGAGTAGCCCCAGCTCGCTACACCCAGAGAAACTCCACGCACAAAAACGAAGACCCAATGCTGCCAAAAAATTGAAGAAAAAAAAAAGATGCATGCACTCCAATGTTCACTGCAGCACTATATACAATAGCCAGACATGGGAGCAACCTAAGTGTCCATTGACAGAGGAATGGATAAAGAAGATGTAGTACATATATACAATGGAATATTACTCAGCCATAAAAAGAAATGAAATGCCATTTGCAGCAACATGGATGGACCTAGAGATTATCATTCTAAGTGAAGTCAGACCGAGAAAGACAAATATCATATATCACTTACATGTGGAATTTAGGAAGATGATACAAATGAACTTATTTACAAAAGAGAAACAGACTCACAGACTTCGAAACCAAGATTTTGGTTACCAAAGGGGAAAGGTGGTGGCTGGGGGAAGAATAAATTAGGATGTTGGGATTAACAAACACACACTACTATATATAAAATAGATAACCAACAAGGACCTACTGTATAGCACAGAGAACTCTACTCAATATTCTGTAATAACCTATATGGGAACAGAATCTGAAAAAGAATGGATATATATATAACTGAACCACTGCTGTACACCTGAAACTAACACAACATTGTAAATCAACTACACCTCAGTATAAAATAAAAATTAAATTAAAAGAGATAATTATTATGGATGGTTATACCATTTATGCAAAGATAAAGTACAAATTTAAATTGTCAAAAAATTTTCCCCTCAACTTGTTATTTTGAAAAATTTTAAACCTGCAGAAAAGTTGAAAGAACAGTACAGTATGTAACCCTTCCATGAATTGACCAATTAACCTTTGCCATGTGAGTTTTTATCTCTAACTACGTCTGTATCTACGTGTAGACGTGTGTTTACACATGCACGTATGTCTCTATAATCAATACATTTATATCTATACACACTTTTTTGTTGTTGGGTCACATAAAAGTTGCAGACAGCATGGCCCCTCACCTCTAAACTCTTCAGCATTATCTCCTAAGATGAAGGACATTTTCTACATAATCACAATACCACTAACAGACCTAAGAAAAGTAACAGTAATTGAATAGTACCGATTATATACAGTTGACCCTTGGACAACGTGGGGGGTTAGGGATGCCAACCCTCTAAGCAGTCAAAACAGAGTTGGCCCTCTGCCTCCGAGGTTCTGCATCTGAGGATTCAACCAACCTCAGATCACGTATTACTGTAGTACTTAGAACTGGAAAAAAAAGGTGTATAAGTGGACCCATGCAGTTGAAATCCTCATTGTTCAAGGGTCAGCTGCAGTGTGGTATTCAAATTTCTTTTTTAAAAAATGTCTTTTATAGCTGTTTGGTTTTTAGGTGGAGGGGGCTTAAGGATCACAAGGACAAAGGTGCATAGGTGTGAAAACTCCTGCTATAGTGATTTTTCAAAAATGCAAAGAACCTGAATCCTGTAGATAGGTAAAGTTGACATTGATCCTGAGGAAGATGCCAGAACAGAAAATTTTCTAATTTAAATTGTATTCTGAATGGATAATACATTCACTTGGTTCAAAACTCAAGAGGTACAAAAGGTTTGTTGAAAAGTCTTCTTGCCCCTGTTCTCTAGTCACCCAGACTTTTTTACCTGAGCAGCAAGTATTAGCAGTTTTATATTTTCTTCCAGAGATAATGTATGCATACACAAGCAAATATGAAAATCCTTCCCTTTTTCACACACGTAGTAGTGTTTTATCACTTAATATAAATCATATAATTTCACTAAGTCATGGGGTTGATTCATTTGACAAATACTGAATACCAATTATGTACTAGGTACTGCTCTCTCATTAGTACATATATTTTGAAATAACTATAGATTCACAGGAGGTTGCAAAGTCTAGAGGGGAGAGGAGTGACGAAGCCCCCTTCCCCGTTTTTCCCAGCCTTACATGTTTATAGTACAATATTAAAACCAGGAATTTAATGTTGGTATAGCAATAGGCACCTGTTTTACAAACTGGAGATGGAGCAGTGAACAGCCCTTAAGCAGGGTGGGGTAGATAAATACATAAAATGTATGTCAGGTGGTGGTGACATGTCCAGTGGGAAAACAAGGAAAGAGGAATAGGTTTGTGTGGGTGTTTTTCAACATTTTATTATGAAAATTTTCAGACATTAAGAAAAGGTGAAAGAATTATACTGAGAATACCCATATATCTACATGTTACCGCGTGTGTGTATGTGTGTGTGCGCGCGCGCGGGCACATGCGGATTTTAAGTACGGTGGTCAAGGGAGGTCTTGCTGAGAATGTGATAGTGAAATAAAGACCCAGAGGAGTCCAGTGGTTAGGACTTGGCACTTTCACTGCTGAGGGCATGGGTTTGATCCCTGGTTGGGGAACTAAGATCCCTCAAGTCTTGTGGCCAAAAACAGAAAAGAAAAACAAAAGACCCAAAGGAGTTGATGGGGGGAGAAAGACCATGGGGTTCTGGGGGAAGAGTTTTCCAGGCCAAGGGCACAGCAATTAGAAGGTCCTGAAGTGGGAGCATTCTTGGGGTGTTGAAGGAAAGCAGGGAGGCCAGGGGGCCTGAAGAAGAGGAGATGAGGTCAGAGGTAATAGGGTGTCTTTTGACTGCTTATAGTGGTTTTTGCCAAGTTGAACATTTTTATTTTTATTAATTGCATTTATCAATAAGTCTTTTAAAGCTCCTAGGTTTTTGAGTTAGACTTTTAAAAAGCCCTCACCATTCTGAGATTGTTAGAAGATTCTCACTTCTTTTTCTAGTATTTTTAAGATCCCATCCTTTTATAATATTAATTCTTTTATGATTTTAGTTTTTATATTTAAATCTTTCATCCATTTGGAATTTATCATAGTGTAAGTCATGAGGTACAGATCTGGCTTTACTGTATTGTCCAAATGTCATTTATTAAACAACCCACCTTTCCCTGATTTGAAATGCCACCTTTGCTACATTCTAAATTCCTGTACGTGTGTGTTTGGGTCTATTTCTTGACCTTGTGTTCTACTCCATTGATCTGCCTGTGCACACTTGATTGTGGCTTTATGATACGTTCCAGTATCTGGTAGGAAGAGTAGGTTACTAAAGTGTGTTCGAGCTGGATCAAAATAACTGGTAGGAACCAGAATGGGTTCACAATTCAGAACAGGGCCTATCAGACTAGCCCTTCTGGGTTTCTGGATCGATAGCCCAGGAAATGGGGGGAGTGCTTGACTCCAGCAAGTTCTTCATCAGTCTCCCAATATGCTTGTGGCCAGTGTAGAGAATGGTGGCCACATATTAGGAGAGTTAAATTATTCAAGCAGTTAATAATCACGCCCAAAGGACAATCGATCAGGGTCATCCTGGAGATTTCTTGGGCTGTGTTCCAGACCTTGCTCAAAATTCCTCTAAGTAACGTGGATGGAGAGCTGGGTACTAAATTTTCATGGGACACAAAGTCGGAAGGCTAGCATGTATTTGGAATTGTCTGACAAGGAGTTTTTAAAAAGTTGCATGGTAGAATTTCATAGGGGTCGGAATATCGTTCTGTCTTTGGGGTTCTCAAGCAATTGCATAGTATAGGAAGTTGCGGCTTAGCAGAAAGAGGGGGATTCAGAGATGGGTGCAGGCTTAGGAGAGCCTGGAGCAGGTGATAAAAGGGGGCGTGGGGATGTGGGTGGATGGATTAGTGGGGGGCCTTGAAAGCTCTGCCCAGGAGTTTGGGCTTTTCTCTAGGTGGCAGGGATTCCTTTAACGTTTAACCTGGAGGAGGGAAGCGACAAGTTCTATTTTCCATCAGCTTTGGCAGCCCGTGGAGGAGAGCAGGAGCCTGAGGGGTCAGAGAGGAAATGAACACTGGTGTAGGTGGAGGATGTTGAAGCGTGACTTCGGGCAGTGGCCATGGGCAGGGATGCGCAGGTCGGGCTGTCCGGCTGTCTAAGAGTGCCCTTTGGCCTGCTCTCTGGTATCCGTGAATGCTTCAGTTCTGGGGACTCTTGACAAAGGCTGGCTGGGCCTTGCCTGGGGACAGTCTCGAAGTCTTTCCACTTTTTCCCAGGAAGATTAGTCTTCTGCCATCTCCCAGTACCATGTGTCAGTGTCATTGCTCACAATCCCCCAGAGATGGGGCTTTGAGAGGATAGCTAGCTAGAAACTATAGATAATCCCCCAAATGGCAGGGCCTATGGCCAAGACTGAAGTAATTTTGGGTTTCTTGAGTGCTTATGGGGTACAAGCAGGGTAGCAGGCATTGCAGAAATAAATAATACATTATTTGAGATCCTTCTCTAAAGGGATTCACAACCTGGCAATAATTAGAACACTTTGAGCAGTTCCTCTAGGATAGCAAGCAGCTGGATAGGTGGGGTTTGGAGCTCAGGAGAGGGATCGGGGCTGCAGAGAGATTTGGGAGGGGGTAAGTCACCCCAGGAATATGATTTGAGTGAAAAAACTAGGCTGTGTATGGAACTCAGAAAGCACTAACATTTTAAGGGCAAGAGGAGCCTTTAAATAGGAGGGAAGGGAACTTGGAGAGGGTGATGTCCCAGAAAACGAGAGAAGAGCTTCAAACGGGAGGGGGAAAGCATCAGTGCTGCTGAGAAATGTCCATGGGATTTGTCAGTGATCAGTGGGTTTGGGCAGAGCAGTCTCAGAAGGGTGGTGGGGGCGGAACTCAGTGGGGGAGTTGGAAGGCGAGAAAAGGGGGAGAGCAAGATTCTGCACAGGAAGGAGAGGGGAGAAGATGGGTAGTGAGGGCATTGGCCACGGGCAGCCTCTGCTCCTGGCACGTTCTCTGCGCGCTTTCTGTCTGCTGCGGAGGGCCAGCTGCTCAGCCTTGCATATGGTTCCTGTCACAGCCTCCAGGGGTAGGCAGAGCTCCCCAGGCAGGTCTCAGGCTCTGGTCACCACTAACAGAAGCAGAGAGCTGACGTTTTCACAGGGACTTTGGACATCCCATCTAAAATCACCTCTCCTGGGACTTCTCTGGCGGTCCAGTGGGTACGACTATGCACTTCCACTTCCGGGGGCATGGGTTTGATCTGTGGTTGGGGAACTAAGATCCCACATGCTGCGTGGCACGGCCAAAAACTTAAAGGTAAAATAAAATCACCCCCTCCTGTCCCCACCTGCCATCATCAAGCCCTTCCCCTGCTTCCCCCCACGCTCCACTTTGCGGCACTTAGCACCACCTGACATATGCGATTTAGTATGAGTTTATTTGGAGCTGTCGCCTCCCAGCAGAATGTAAAGCATCATCAGAGCAGAGACCCTTTGGTTGTGGTCTGTCCACTGCAGTATTGCCAAGTCCCAAATTCCTGGTTTGAGGCAGGGGCTCAGTCACCACCAGGTGAATGAACAAGTGAATGAGTCACTGAGGAGGAATCCCTGCAGGGACCTGGGAGGTGTCACAAGCACAGATAACTGAGGTTCCCCTCAGTCCCTTCCGGAGCTGAAAGTGCGAAACAAGCAAGCCTCACCCACAACCTGATACGCTTTGCAGGAGCCAGCTCTCCAGCTGACGGGCGGGCGTGTTTGTAGAAGGTTCAGCAGAGTTTATCCTGTCAGGCTGAGGTCACCCAGCGTCCTTCTCACACAGCGCCTGTCCCAGCCCTCACCCTCTGAAAAGGCTGAAGGCAACAACAAAGCACAGGCTGGGGCTGTAGGGCCTCTGGGGCTGTGCTGCCCCTGCCCCCTGCAAGCCAAGGAGACCCTTCCAGGGGCGGCTCTCGGGGCACAGATCCTGTGGCACCCACGGGGGCCACCTCCCGGGCCTCTGTCTCCCCAGGGTCACACTGATCTCCAGTCCACGTGCCTGGTTCACTCACCCCGTTTCGGGTCTCTACCTGCCCCGGGCCCAGGTGGAGAGCTGTTTTCAGATGCCAAGGATGCTGCAACCTGCCCAGGGGACTTCCCTAAACACTCTCTCATCTGTAGCACCTCCTGCATAGGGCTCGGGTGCTATGTATTCTTTTCTCCCTGTGATTCCTGGCAAGCGCTGGGCCTGGAGGAGTCATTAGTAAACGGTAAGTAAACGGACCGTGTGTGTGATCCAGAGTTCAAGAGGAAGCTTCCCGCCTTCAGTCCTGTGTGATTATACTTGGTCTCCCTAATCTCATGCTGCTCTGATGTTTCCCAATTTGATAACTCAGTCTTGCCCCAGATTTCTTCACCTCTCTGACCCCTCTCAGTCCACCCTCTTCATTGTTTCTCCAGCTCCCTGACCAGGGATCGAACCTGCGCCCCCTGCAGTGGAAGCACAGTCTTAACCACTGGACCCCCAGGGAAGTCCCTTAGGCCGCATTTTTGAGTCTTAAACACCAAGAATCTGCACCCATTTACATGTTGATCATTTCAGTCCCTGTCAACCAGCCTGGAGGTTACTTGCCTTCATTTGTCACAACTCCACGAACCATCTCTGTTTCTCTCTGCTTCCAGCGAGCCATTCACTCACTCACTACTTCCACAACATGCCCTACACCTGTAATGTACTTCCTGTAGGCCATGCATGATGCCGAATGCTAGAAGGAACACAAAGGAGAACTACCCAGCCACTGTCACCAAGGACATCTCAGGCTCCTGGGGAAGAGGAAGCTAAATAGAAGAATGCCATGAAGTGAACTTGTTCTGTGATTATAGAGCACAGTGAGAGCCCTGGAGGAGAGCTGTTGGGTCCATGAGGGGGTAGGGATAGTGGGGAGATATAAGGGCATAAGGGCTTTCGAGAGCAGTGTCTGTTGTCTGGGGAACAGACATTCTGGATAAAAGGTTGGGAAACTCCACCAACCCCAAGTGACTGGGGCCAAGAAGAAGGACATTTCACATTAAAAAATTTTTTCATATCCATAGAAAAGTTAACAGAATAGCAGTACAACAGACACCCATGTACTTTTCACTTAATCAAATATTGGTATTTTGTCACAGATGCTTCTTCTATACCTTGAACCATTTGGGAGTAAGTTGTATCGTCATGATACTTTACACTTCAATACTCCCACATGCCTAAGTATTTATATGGTATTTCCTAAGATTAAGGACGTTCTCTTACACAGTCACTGATATGATTATCAGTCAAGAAATTTAACAATTGAGAGGCTACTATTACCTAATACGTTGCCCATATTTGCAATTCCTCAATTGTCCCACTAGTTTCCATTACAGCTGTTTGTGAATTTCACCTTTTTATGTCACTACGTCATGGTACCTTTGACCCATCTGTGACCTGAACTCTATCCCTTGTCCCATTCCTGAGTCTCCTCCCTTCCCTGACCTACCTCCATATACATATAAGTCACCTATATCCATTCACGGCCCTTAGTTGGATCTCTGCAGCATGGGCCACCTCTGCTAACTCCTGCTTTGTTGTTAAAGCATTAGATTCTAGAATTCGTATTTACTTCTTCCTTTCTCTTTGATCAAAAGCAAAAATAATCCCAACTAACAAGAGGTTCATAACATTTTACTAAAAAGATACCTGTCAAACAACAATGCCATATATTTCAGACAAAGATAAGGTCCAGGTTGTGGGGAGGGCTGATAGACTATCAAGCTTCCACCAAGCATCTCTCTCTTCTCATCTGGTCCCACAGTCATGAAGGGTGGGGCCCTTGACCACTGGAATGAGACACACACACAAACACCTAACCTAGATTCATCACTTGCGTCCCTTCTTCAGTTTTCCCAGAACACTGAGGTTGGCACTCAAAAAGACCTCTGAACTTATGGGTCAGGCTGATTAGGTGACACAACTGCTCTTGTAACAACACAGTAGGCATTCACATTTTTGTGGAATGAATGAAACATATAAAGGAATGGTTGGAGAAGCCAGGAATCGACCGGACAGCAGGCAGTGGGAAAAGAAAGTTTGGGATTGGTTTGAGCCATTCGATTATTTTTTTCCTTCCAGTTTTATTGAGATAAAACTGACAGAACTGGATAAATTTAAGGGAGATAGCATAATGATTTGACTCACATACATCATGAAATGATTAACACAATAAGTTTAGTGAACATGCATCGTCTTGTATAGATACAAAATTAAAGAAATAAGAAGTATTTTTCCTCGTGATGAGAACTCAGGATTTACTTTCTTAACTTTCATATATAACTTACAGCAGTGTTATTTCTCATGTCGTACATCACATCCCTAGTACTTATCTTACAAATGGAAGTTTGAGCCCTTTGACTGCCTTCATCCAATTCCCACCTGCCCCAGTAACCACACATCTGGTCTCTTCTTCTGTGAGTGAGTTTCTTTTTGAGGTGGTTGACCTACAACAATGCTGTGCTAGGTCCTGTTACACAACAACATACTTATTCGATATTTCTACACATTGCAAGATGATCACCATGGTAAGACTAGTTACGGTATCTCACCATACAAAGATATTACCTAGATACCGGGACTTCCCTCGTGGCACACTGGTTAAGAATCTGCCTGCCAGTGCAGGGGACATGGGTTCGAGCCCTGGCCCGGGAAGATCTCACATATGCCACAGAGCAACTAAGCCCAGTGCGCCACAACTGCTGAGCCCGCGCTCTAGAGCCCACAAGCCTTAATTACCGAAGCCCACACGCCTAGAGCCCGTGCTTCGCAGCAAGAGGAGCCACGGCAATGAGAAGCCAGTGCACCGCAACAAAGAGTAGCCCCCGCTCGCCTGCACGCAGCAACAAAGACCCAACGCAGCCATTAAATAAATAAAAACAAGACCAAAACAAAACAACAAAAAAAGAAGGCAGTGGGCATTCCAAGAAGACTGCCCAGATTGTCTACATTGCTAGACATGCCCAGCCCTAACCAACATATGGATGGAACATTAACTCAAGGGTGACCAGAAGGGACCATAAACGAAGCCCAGCTTCTTTCCCCCCCCGTGTAGACCCTCTCTTGGTCTCACCCGCTGCTCCCTTGCAGTGTATCCAATAAATCTCGCTTTCTACCCTCGTTTCTGACTCAATACATTCTTTTACCACCCTCGTTGCCGGCCCCTTCACTGCACTCTGTGGCATCTTGGTGGCCCCTATGGGGAGCGCCTCTCTCTCCTCTCTGTGCCTTTTCTGATCATCTTCCAACACGTAGTGATCGGCCTACTGGGCCTACTGAATTGGGGCAACTGAAGGTCCCCGGCAGGGGCTACTCCTCAGCGAGACCGGAAGCCCTCCGGGTCGGGACTCTGACTTGCTGTCACCCTAAGGGGTACGGTCTCTTCTTCTCTTCAACACCGCGGATGGTCTGAGGTCCCTGGAGACCCGGGATGGCACACCCTGGCCAAGGAGACTGTTCGGACGTAAAACCTGGCCCCATACGGATCAACAGTCCCTGCCCGATCAGGTGGCAGTGCCCTTTGGCCCTAGCCTTGGGACTGCTCGCTTCCGACGCCTGGTGCAGTTGGCAGTGGCAGCTCGTCTGGGGCGAATCCAGGCAGGCTGTGAGATCCCCTTTTCCTTTCCATTCTCCCTTGAGGACCACCCATTCTGATCCACCAACATCTCCAGGTACTTCAAACGAGTCGAGTCACCACAAAACCAGTGAGTTTCCCTTCCTGGCTGGCCCGAGACCACTTTCCACTCCCTCCTCTTGGGCTGTTCACCCAAGGCCCGACACCTGTTGGCTGGGTGTCAGGAGGCCTCTGTCAGACAGAGCACGCCTTCAGAGGTCCTCTATTCTGCGGGGGTGGGGGGGGCGCCCCAGTCTAGAGCACAACCTCAGGTCCCCTGCGGACACTACAGAGGCCCATCTCCCTCTAGGGACACCTTTTGGGCAGACGCTGTGCCTGGTTAAGATCCGATGTGGGTCTAACATCCTTTATTCCTGCTGAGACACCTTCGGGATGTATTCTTAAAAACTGGACTAAATTTGATCCCCAAACTCTCAAAAAGAAACGGCTAATATTCATTGCTGGATCAGGAGGTCTGGCCCCTCAATTGATCCCTAAACTATAACACCATCCTGCAGCTCTATCTCTTTTGTCGTAAACTTGGGAAGGACTCTGAGGTCCCCTACATTCAGGCCTTCGTGGCCCTGTCACAAAACCCCAAAATACGACAAAGTGGGCGCATGCGTCTCTCCAAATTCTGCTCTCTTAGGCCTGACACCGATATTGTCCACGGTCCCTCCTTCAATCCCTCCTGCACTCCTCTCACCGGCTCCCCTCCCACCACTGCTCGTCCCTAGCCCGACATCCCCTCACTTCCCCACACCCATTCGGGACCATGTAAGCCCAGAGGGACTAGCTATACTGGCCATGCACTTTATCAGCCAGGCTTCACCTGATATCAGACAAAAACTCCAAAACCTTGAACGGGGACCCCAAACTCCCTTTGCTGTCTTATTGGATACGGCCTTTAAGGTCTTTAATAACCGGGAGGAGGCCTTGAGAGCCCAGAGGGCTAAACAGGAAGATGAAAGATAAAGATCAATACAGTTGACTACTCTTGAACAGGCCTCCCAAAATTTCTACTCACACACAATCCCATAGCCCCATGGCCAGTCAGCAAAGTCAACCGGGATCCCAAGTCGCCCCTTCTCAGCATGAAGTAGCCCGAGATGATGTCGTCGCCCAGATGTCAATGATTTGACTTTGCTGATCTGTCAGGGGGGAAATGTGGAGCTTAACAATAGAACAGTCATCTTGGGCAGGGGAGGTCACTTCAGGATAAGGCAATTACATCCTCCCCCAGTGGAAAATTACCAGCAGCCACAAGCAGTGGGCATTCCAGGATGACTGAGTTAGGACACACCCAGCCCTAATCACCATATGGGTGGAACATTAACCCAAGGTTGACCAGAAGGGACCATAAAAGAAGCCCAGTTTCTCTCCCCCGCCCCATGCAGACCCTCTCTTGATCTTGCCTGCTGCTCCCTTGCAGTGTATCCAATAAATCTTGCTTCCTATCCTCATTCTTTTTTTAAATTTTATTTATTTATTTATTTTTGGCTGTGTTGGGTCTTCGTTGCTGTGCGCGGGCTTTCTCCAGTTGCGGCGAGCGGGGGGCTACTCTTTGCTGTGGTGCGCAGGCTTCTCATTGCGGTGGCTTCTCTTGTTGCAGAGCACGGGCTCTAGGCGCACGGGCTTCAGTAGTTGTGGCGCGTGGCCTCAAGGGCTCTAGAGCACAGCCTCAGTAGTTGTGGCGCATGGGCTTAGTTGCTCCGCGGCATGTGGGATCTTCCTGGACCAGGGATCAAACCCATGTCCCCTGCATTGGCAGGCAGATTCTTAACCACTCTGAGACCAGGGAAGTCCAACCCTCGCTTTTTTTTTTTTTTGCGGTACGCGGGCCTCTCACTGTCGTGGCCTCTCCCGTTGCGGAGCACAGGCTCCGGACGCGCAGGCTCAGTGGCCATGGCTCATGGGCCCAGCATGTGGGATCTTCCCGGACTGGGGCACGAACCCGTGTCCCCTACATCGGCAGGTGGACTCTCAACCACTGCGCCACCAGGGAAGCCCCAACCCTCGCTTCTTTTACCACCCGTGTTGCTGGCCCCGTCACTGCACTCCATGGCGACGTCTTCAGCATTCATCTACTGCACATATATATTAAAATTCAACAGTGACTTCTGGTAAGCACAAAACAGCTTATCTTTCCCACTGATTACAACTAAGAACTCTGAATAAAATATAAGATGCAACTAACTACCTGAGTCTGTAAAGTGAAGGCTGGTATGCAGATTGGGAGGAGAGCCAAAACTTGAAGAATCACATGTAACTGGGGTGAGTTACCCTGTTTCTTTTATTCTTTTATCTCCTTACTTTGACCTGAGAGTGACCTCAGTGGGGGACTGCACAGCAGGGAGCAGCAGTGAAAACACAGACAGAAACCCTGTCTTTCTGGCCAGAGAACTAAGAGAAGGGGCTCCTACAGCTTGGGAGTCTGGTGGTGACTCCCTCTTTTTCTGGCTCAAGGGTGGCCCAAGTCACAGAGTGTACAGCAGTGGGGGCAGCATATAAAACTGAGCAAAAACTCACCTTTATGGCCAGAGGAACCAGAAAAAGGAGACCCTGTGGTCTAAGACTGTAGGGGTGAATCTCCATTATTTTTTCCTCTTTTTCTCTCACCACTTTGCACTGGGGGTAGCCCCAGCCATGAGGAACTGTGTGGCAGCACTGGTGACAAAAACTTGAAGAGAAACGCCTTCTTTCAAGCAGGAGGACTGGAAAAAATAGATCCCTGGAGGTCCGAGAGAGAAGGGAAAGTACTGGAGAGGCTATAGAAAGCAAATCCTAATTCTGTGTATGAATTTACACAAATTCTGGGTTAATCTCGGAGCTGTGCAGGCATGGAACAGACCTAAAGGAGCACAGCCAAGGCTGAGAACTGAGTTATGATGTAAACTACCACCCAAGTCCCAGACTAAGACACATTCATGTGTGGGACAGACCCAAGGTACCACAGCAAAGGTTTGGAAAACACTTAACACTGAAACCACAGCTCACAGAAGGTGAGACAGAGCTTGATGTCTGAATCTAACCAGGTCAATTATCGGCTAAATCAGAACAAACAAACATCAACATTTTCCAAAGGATTTTGACAGGACTTAGAGTCTCACAACATAAAATTAAAAATGTCCAGGATTCAGTCCGAACTTGCTGGACATAAAAAGAATCTGGCAAATAGGACCAATTCTCAAGTGAAAGACAATCAACAGAAGCCAGTTCTAAGATGACTCAGATACTAGAATTATCAGACAAAGACTTGAGAGCAGCTGTTACGACCATGCTTTATGAGGTAAAGGTGCTGAATGGAGAGGTTCTCAGAAGAATAGAGATATAAATAAATAAATATTTCCATTTAGTTCGTTTATTTATTTATTTATTGCGGCACTGCATGGCATGCAGGGTCTTAGTTCCCCGACCAGGGATCGAACCCATGCCTCCTGTAGTGGAAGCACAGTCTTAATCACTGGACTGCCAGGGAAGTCCCCAAATGGAAATTTTGGAATGGAAAGATACAATATCTGAAATAAAAAATTCACTGGAGGAGTTCAACAGTGGAACGGAGGTGGCAGAAAAGAGTCAATGAACAGTCACACATTTTCCAATCTGATGAACATAAAGGAAAAAAGATTTAAAAGAAAACCCAATGAAGAGAGCCTTAGTGAACTGTGGGACAATAGCAGCAGTTCTAACGTTCATATCATTGAAGTCCCAGAGAGAGAGGAGAAAACATTTGATGCATAAAATATATTTCAAGAAATAATGGATGAAAACTCTCCAAATTTAGTGAAAGACATAAATTTATAGATTCAAAGAGTTCAGCAAACCCCAAATAGAATGAACTCAATAAAACCATGCCCAGGCAACAAATTACTGAAAATCAAAGATTAAAAACCAAACCTTCTCTAAAGTAACCAGAGAACAAGGGCTCATTACATATAGAAGAGGAACAATATGCATGATTGTGAATTTCTTACTAGAAGCAAAGAAGCTAGAAGACAGCTGAATGATATCTTTTTTTTTTCTTTCGGTACGCGGGCCTCTCACTGTTGTGGCCTCTCCCGTTGCGGAGCACAGGCTCCGGACGCACAGGCTCAGCGCCCATGACTCACAGGCCCAGCCACTCCGCAGCATGTGGGATCTTCCCGGACCGGGGCACGAACCCGTGTCCCCTGCATCGGCAGGCGGACTCTCAACCACTGTGCCACCAGGGAAGCCCTGAATGACATCTTTAAAGTGTTTAAAGAACTGTCTACCCAGAATTCTATTTCCAGTGAAAACATACGTCAGGAATGATGACAAAGTGAAGACATTTAGATGGAGGAAAACTATGAGAATTTGTTGCCATCAGACCTGTTCTATAAGAAATGGTAAAGGAAGTTTTAGGCTGAAGGAAAATGATACCAGAGGGAAACCTGTAACTTCAGGAATAAAGGAAGAGCAACAGAAATTGTATATATCTGGGTAATATATTTTTCTCCTCTTAAGTTACTTAAAATACGTATTAACTGTTTATTTATTTTTAAATTTTCATTTATTTATTTTATTTATTTTGGCTGTGCCAGGTCTTAGTTGAGGCACATGGGATCTTTTTGTTGCAGCATGTGGGATCTTTTAGTTGTGGTACATGGACTTCGTAGTTGTAGCATGCATGTGGGATCTAGTTCCCTGACTAGGGGAGCATGGAGCCTTACCCACTGGACCAACAGGGAAGACCCTGTATTAACTGTATAAAGCAAAAATTAGTACATTGTCTACTGGGGTGTTCCATGTATGTAGATGTAATGTATATGAAAAGTATAACATAAAAGTGGATGAAGGGACCTAACCTATATGGTTGTAAGGCTTCTATATTTTACTTCAGGTGGTAACAATATTAACTCTGAGTCTACTGTGAGAGGTTAAGTATGTATATCATAATTCCCAGAGCACCTCCTGAAAAACAAAGTCATATAGCCCCAAAGCCAATAGGTAAATTAAGATGCAATAATAAATACTCAAATAACCCAAAAGTAAACAGAAAAGGGAGAAGAAAACATAAAACACAGAAAATAAAATGGTAGACTTGAATTCAACCATATTAATAATTATATCAGATGTAAATGGTTAGGGAATTCCCTGGCAGTCCAGTGGTTGAGACTTCAAGCTCTCACTGTGGAGGGCCTGGGTTCGATCCCTGGTCAGGGAGCTAAGATCCCACAAGCTGTGTGGTGGAAAAAAAAAAAGTAAATGGTTAAACACTCCAATTAAAGATGGATGATCAGATTGGATGAATAAAGGTCCAAGTATATTCTGCTTATAACAAATCCACTTTAAATGTAATGATATAAATAGGTTAAAGATAAGAGTTGAAAAACATATGCAATGAAAATACTAGTAGAAGAAAGACTAGCAAAAGAAAAAAAACCAACACACACACACACACACACACACACACACACACACACATACCCAAAAAACTCAATCAAAAAGCGGGCTGAAAACCTAAGCAGACACCTCTCCAAAGAAGAGATACAGATGGCCAACAGGCACATGAAAAGATGCTCAATATCACTAATGATTAGAGAAATGCAAATAAAAACCACAATGAGGTATTACCTCATACTGGTCAGAATGGCCATCATCAAAAAGTCTACAAATACTAAATGCTGGAGAGGATGTGGAGAAAAGGGAACCCTCCTACACGGTTGGTGGGAATGTAAATTGGTGCACCCACTATGGAGAACACTATGGAGGTTCCTTAAACTAAAAATAGAGCCACCATATGATCCAGCAATCCCATTCCTGGGTATATATCCAAAAAAGACAAAAACTCTTAATTTGAAAAGATACATGCACCTCAATGTTCACAGCAGCACTATTTACAATAGCCAAGACATGGACACAACCCAGGTGCCCAGATGATTGGCTTAAGAAGATGTGGTACATATACATACAATGGAATATTAGTCAGCCACAAAAAATGAATGAGATATTGCCATTAGCAGCAAAATGGATAGACCTAGAGAATGTTATACTTAGTGAAGTCAGACAGAGAAAGACAAATATTATATGATATCACTTATATGTGGAACCTAAAAATAATACAAATGAATCTATATACAAAACAAACAGACTCACAACATAGAAAACAAACTTACGGCTACCAAAGGGTAAAGGGAGGTGGGGAGGGATAAGTTAGGAGTATGGGATTAACAGATCCAAACTACTATCCATAAAATAGATAAGCAACAAGGATTTACTGTA
Source organism: Phocoena phocoena (assembly GCF_963924675.1). Taxonomy (NCBI): domain Eukaryota; kingdom Metazoa; phylum Chordata; class Mammalia; order Artiodactyla; family Phocoenidae; genus Phocoena; species Phocoena phocoena. The sequence continues at coordinate 50,552,041 of NC_089237.1, forward strand.
TAGCACAGGGAATTATATTCAATATCTTGTAATACCCTATAATGGAAAATAATCTGAAAAAAAACCTGAATCACTTTGTTGTACACCTGAAACTAACACAATACCGTAAATCAACTATACTTCAATTGAAAAAAGAATGGAATGGGTATATTAACATTAGACAATCTAGACTTCACATCAAGCAGTGTTATCAGGAATAAAAGAGAGACATTACAGAATGAAAAAAAAAGGTCATCCCAACAAGAATTCGTAACAATCCTAAATGTATATGCACCTAAGAACAAGGATGCAAAATACAGTGAAGAGAAAACTGATACAACTGAAAGGATAAATGGACAAATCGACAATTATACTTGGAGAGGGGAGTAGGTGACATTTCCATCATCAACAGAACACGCAAATCAGTAGAACACAGAAAGTCAGCAAGGATACAGAAGACCTGCACGACACCATTAACCAACTTGACCTAATTGACATTTCTAGAACACGCCACCCAAACAGCATCAGAACAACGCTTTCCATGTACACAGTGAAAATTCACCAAGACGGATTATATTTTGGGCCATGCAAGAAACCTTAAATTTAAAATAATTGAAAATCATACAAAGCCTGTCTCTGACCATAATGAAATTAAACTAGAAATCTGCAACAGAAAGATATCTGAAAAATCCCCCAAATATTTGGAAATTAAAACACACTTGTACATTGTTCCTGAGTCGGGAAAACTATCTCAATGGAAATTAGAAAATAAAAGAAACAAAAATACAACATATCAAAACCTCTGTGAGGCATTAGAGCAGTGCTTAGCGCCATTGGTTGCTAGTAATTGTTTAATAATAGGTTCTCTGGAAGGGGGAAGACTAGCCCTAGTGCATAGTATTTCTAACTTCTGTGGTGCAAATACTCCCACTCCAGCTGATTTCAAGGTGACATCACTGAACACAAGGTTGGGAAGAGGTGGGCACAATTGATTCTCACGGCTCCAGGTCACAAGTGCCTGAAGGGAAATTGTAGCATTAAATACTTATATTAGAAAAGATGAAAGCTCTCAAATTAAAAAAAATCTAGCTTTGCATTTAGAAAATGAAAAAGAGCAAATTAAACCCAAACCAAGCAAAAGGAAGGAAATAAAGAGCAGAAATCAGTGAAATCAAAAATAGAAAAAAAAAAATCAGTGAAACCAAGAGCTGGTTCTTTGCAAAGATCAATAAATCAACAAACCTCTAGTCATGACCAAGAAAAAGAGACAAGTGACAAACTGCCAATATCAGAAATGGAAATGGAGAGATCACTATAGACTCTACTCACATTAAAAGGATAATAAAGGAATATTATGAACAATTATACCATGTATTTGACAACTCAGATGAAATGGACTAACTGCTTGAAAGACTCGAACTACCAAAACTCAAGAAGAAATAGATAACTTGAATAGTTCTATATTAAAGAGGGTTCTGGACCCAATTCCAGCATGGGGGTGGGAGAGTTTTTCCATATCAACAATTCTCCGACACTAGCTGGGTGTCCTAAAATTCAATACAATTCTGACACTATCTACCTGGAGATAGCATCAATCCCACATGTTAAGAGTTCAGTCTTGGGCTTCCCTGGTGGCGCAATGTTTGGGAGTCCGCCTGCCGATGCAGGGGACACGGGTTCGTGTCCCAGTCCGGGAGGATCCCACATGCCGCGGAGCGGCTGGGCCCATGAGCCGTGGCCGCTGAGCCTACGCGTCCGGAGCCTGTGCTCCACAACGGGAGAGGCCACAGCAGTGAGAGGCCCGCGTACCGCAAAAAAAAAAAAAAAAAAAAAAAGAGTTCAGTCTTTTTTTTTTTTTTTGGCCACACTTGTGGGATCTTAGTTCCCTGACCAGGGATCAAACCCAGGCCTATGGCAGTGAAAGTGTGGAGTCCTAACCACTGGACCACTAGGGAAGTCCCGAAAGTTCAGTCTTACAAGACTGCCTCTCCCCACGTACCCCCCTGCCCCCATGCACCCCACCCCCACCCCCATGCACACACGTGTGCACACACCTACCCACATACACACACTTCAGATGCCAGTTGCAAGTCCAGGTTATCAATTGTGCTTCTAACCAACTATACTATAGTTGGCTATACGTGGGAGGTTCCAACGACCCCCTCCTTGGATTAAATTAACTTGCTAGAGAGGCTCATAGAACTCAGAGAAACATTTTACTTGCTAGACCACTGGTTTATCGTAAAAGGACATTACTCAGGAACAGCCAGCTAGAAGAGATGCATAGGGGAAGGTATGGGGAAAGTGCTCAGAGCTTCCAGGCTTTCTCTGAATGTACCACTCTCCCCAAATCTTTATGTGTTCACTAACCCAGAAGCTCTCTCGATCCTTTTCGTTTTTTTTTTTGTGGTACGCGGGCCTCTCACTGCTGCGGCCTCTCCCGTTGCGGAGCACAGGCTCTGGACGCGCAGGCCCAGCGGCCATGGCTCACGGGCCCAGCCACTCCGCGGCACGCGGGATCCTCCCGACCGGGGCACGAACCCGCGTCCTCTGCACCGGCAAGCGGACTCTCAACCACTGCGCCACCAGGGAAGCCCCCTTTTGGGTTTTTATGGAGGCTTCATTACATAGTCATGAAACTGAGTCCCCCTAAAACCAAGTTCCTCTGCCAAGTTTATGATTAACCTCTCTATCCAAAACTTTATTCCTTTTCTTGTCCCACACATGTTCTCCCTCAAGACTGAGGAGGATCAAAGAAAAGGGGGGACTGTGACTGAGCAGGACCCTATGAGGCCTTCCCTTGAAAGATCCACCCCCCATGCCCTCCACCTGCCTCTTGTTTGTAGCAAATCTGTAGCTGCCTAGCCTTCCCTGAGTTCCAAAGAACAAATTTAATCAGAAGTGAGAAAATGCAGAGACAGAGGAAAACAGTTAAGCAAGACAAAATAATAATAGTTTAGCCATTAAACAAAGTCAAGGACCTTCAGTACCTCCTCAAGGGCTAGACAGTGTTCTGAGCCATATCCTTGAGCCGTTTTGCAGAGACTGAAACCCCCACCAGGTGGAAGAAGTTAACTGCACGCTGACCACAAGCACACAGACCTCAGATAGGTTGGAACCAGAAGCTTAATGACGTTGACTTCCAATTACCTCACCACCAACCAGTCAGAAGAGTGTCCACGAGTTGGTCATGCATCTCACAACCTTCTCCTTTACCCTATCTTTAGAAGTCCTTCCCTGGGCTTCCCTGGTGGCGCAGAGGTTGAGAGTCCGCCTGCCGATGTAGGAGACACGGGATCGTGCCCCGGTCCGAGAAGATCCCACATTCCGCGGAGCGGCCATGGCCACTGAGCCTGCGCGTCCGGAGCCTGTGCTCCGCACCGGGGGAGGCCGCAGCAGTGAGGGGCCCGCGTACCGCAAAAAAACAAACAAACAAAAAAAACCCTTCCCTGAAATCCAACAGGGAGTTTGGGTCTTTTGAGCATTAGTGGCCTGGACCCCGTTTGGCCTTAACAATAAACGCTGCACTTTCCTTCACCACAACCTGGTGTCAGTGGACTGGCTTTACCGCACACAGGGGAGCAAAGTTTGGCTTGGTAACAGCCACAGTCTATTAAATCATTAGCCTTTGGTGATTGATGCAACCTCCAGCTCCTCTCCCCTCCCCAGAGGTCAGGTGGGTTGGATGGAAATTCCAACACTCTAATTACATAGTCAGCTTCTCCAGCGACCAGCTCCCATCCTTGGGAGCTTTCCAAAGAAGTCACCTATTAACATAACAAAAACCACCTTACTGCTCTCATCACTTAGGAAATCCCAAGCGTTCTAGAAGCTCTGTGCCAGAAATGGGGATGAAGACCAAATACATATTTCTTTTTTTTTTCTTTTTCTTGTTTTGCAGTACGCGGGCCTCTCACTGCTGTGGCCTCTCCCGCTGCGGAGCACAGTCTCCGGACGCGCAGGCTCAGCGGCCATGGCTCACGGGCCGGCCGCTCCGCGGAATGTGGGATCCTCCCAGACCGGGACACGAACCCGTGTCCCCTGCATCGGCAGGCGGACTCTCAACCACTGCACCACCAGGGAAGCCCCAAATACATATTTCTTATTAAAAATCACAATATTACATATATCAAAGAAATTGAATTTATAGTTAAAAACCTTCCAACAACAAAAACTCCAGGTACAGACACTTTTGCTACCAAACATTTTGGGGGAGAAATAATACCAGTTCTACACAATATCTGTGGAAAACAGAAGAGGGGAGAATACTTCCCATTTCATTTATGAGGCCAGCCTTACCGTATTACTGAAGCCAGGTAAAGATGTTGAACCAGGTTCGTTCTCCGACGCACAGCAAGCCAAACACTGAGATGCCGAGGTTTGCAGCAGAGGAAGGACTTATTCACAGAGCAGCCAAACGAAGAGAACAAATCTCAAACCTACCTCCCTGAATGCAAGAGGCTCAGGGTATTTATAGGATAAAGCTGGTGGGCGGGGAGCACAGGGAGCACGGAGAAAGGTGATTGGAGGTAAGAAAAAGGCGAAACAATTGTTGTTCTGCGCAGGTGCAATGAACCTACATGCTTCTTCATGGGACGCGTGTCCAGAAAGTGGCAGCGACAGCATGTTCTCAGGGTGGAGTTCCTGGCCCTCTGACTTCAAAAGGTTACTGGACACTCGCACATGCCCAGGTAGGGGATCGGTAGTTCCAATCAGTCTTAACTAGCTCAAGCTAGTCATCACAGCTGACTCCAAGTTTCTGAAAAAAACTACTTGGGCAAACACCTTATTGTTTAGGCTACGTGATGCTTGGAGGACATGCAGATTTTTGCAAAAACAAAGTGAGCCTGAGCAGTGAAGGCAGTTTACAAGTTTAATGGATCTAACTGATGATTGCCCTCAGTTTCAAAGACATAACGAGAAAGAAAAACTGCAAACCAATGTCCCCCATGAACACAGAGGGGAAAATCTATAACAACACATTATCAAGTCGAATTAAGCAGCATGTAAAAAATGTAATAATCACACACAAGAGGAGTTCATCTTGGGAATGCAAGGCTGGTAATATACGGTTGAAAATCAATCAATGAAATTTACCATCTTAACAGAGTAAAGAAAAAAATTCGTGTGATCATCTCAATACGTGAAGAAAAGGCATGTGACGATATCCATTCATGATAACTGTCAGCAGAATATGAACAGAAGGGAACTTCCTCAACCCGATGAAGTTGAAAACCTATGATTCACATCATATTTAGTCATGAAATACTGAATGCTTTTCCCCAACGTCAGGCACAAGGGAAAGTTGTCCGTTCTCACGGCAACTATTCAACATCATTGGAAGTTTTAGCCAGTGCAGTAATGCAAGAAAATAAATAAAAGATACACTGATTGGAAAGGAAGAAATAAAATTGTCCTCATTTCCATTTGATATGATTATCTACATAGAAAATTCAAAGAATCTACAAAACAGCGCCCGCAACTAATAAGTATGCTTTTCAAGACTGCACAATGCATGGTCAATATACAAAAAGTTAATCGTATTTCTATATAGTAGCAATGAACAACTGGAATGTGAAATAAGAAAGAACAATTTGCAACTACACCAGAAAAAAGAAATACTTAGTAGGTATAAATCTAACAAAACATGTACATGCTCTCTATGCTGGAATCTATAGAATACTAATGAAAGAAATCAAAACAGACCAAATAAATGGAGAGATATACTTTGTTCATGGATTGGAAGACTCAATAATGTTAAATATCATTTCTCCTCAATATATCTACAGGTTCATGCAATCCCCATTAAAAACAACAGCAGACATTTTTGTTAGTAGTTTTTGTCAGTATCAATAAGCAGATTCTAAAATGTATAGCAAAAGGCAAAAGGAAATAGAATAGCTAAAACAGTTTTGGGAATGAAGAACAAAGTCTCAAGACTCAGGCTACTTGATTTCAAGACTTTCTATTAAGCTGCAGTAATCAAGTCAGTGTGGTGTTGGCTGAAAGATAAGATCATAGAATAAAGTAGGTTGTCCAAAAATAGACACAAATATGGTTAGCTGAGTTTTGGCAAAGATGCAAAGGCAATCCAATTGAGAAAAAAGTACTTTTCAAGAAGAGGTGCTGGAACACCATTTCCATATGCAATCCACAGGCAAAAAAAAAAAATCAACCTTGGTTCATTCCTCCACTTTGTACAAAAATTAACTTGGAATAGATCACAGACCTAAATATAAAATGTGAAAAAATGGGAATTCCCTGGTGGTCCAGTGGTTAGGACTTGGCACTTTCACTGCCATGGGCCCAGATTCAATCCCTGGTCAGGGAACTAAGATCCTGCAAGACACGCCTGCTCCATGGCATTTGGGATCTTCCTGGACCAGGGATCGAACCTGTGTCCCCTGCACTGGCAGGCAGATTCTTAACCACTGTGTCACCAGGGAAGTCCCTCAAGTATTTTATTTATTTATTTATTTATGGCTGCGTTGGGTCTTCAGGCTTTCTCTAGTTGCGGTGAGTGGGAGCTACTCTTCATTGTGGTGCGTGGGCTTCTCATTGCAGTGGCTTCTCTTGCTGTGGAGCACGGACTCTAGGCATGCGGCTTCAGTAGTTATGGCTCGTGGGCTCTAGAGCACAGGCTCAGCAGTTATGGTACACAGGCTTAGGTGTACTGTGGCATGTGGGATCTTCCCAGACCAGGGCTCGAACCTGTGTGCCCTGCATTGGCAAGCGGATTCTTAACCACTGTGCCACCAGGGCAGTCCCATAGAGTTTCTTAATTGTCCTCATGACATAACAGCTGACTTCTCCCAGAAAAGCAGCTGAAGAGACACAGAGAGAAGGAGAGAAGGGGAGAGAGAAAGAGAGATGTCTTTTAGCTTCAGAAGTCATATACCATCGCTTCTGCCATAGTCTATTGGTTACAAAGACCAACCCTGATACAGTTTGGGAGGAGACTACGCAAGGGCATGAATACCATGAGCTGTGGGTCCCTGGGGACTGTTCTGGAGACTGGCTACCACTGTATGCCCTCTGGACCCCAACAATTCATATTTCTTCCACATGCCAAATACACTCATCCCCTGTCAAGGCACCACAAAGTCTAATCCCGTTATAGCATCAGCCTGAAGTCCAGAATTTCATCATCTAAATCAGGCCTAGGTATAGATAAGGTTTCTCAAGTATATATTCTTTTTTATTTTTAATAAATTTATGTATTTATTTTTTAAATTTTTGGCTGCATTGGGTCTTCATTGCTGCGTACGGGCTTTCTCTAGCTGTGGCAAGTGGGGGCTACTCTTCATTGTGGTGCATGGGTTTCTCATTTCTGGGGCTGCTCTTGTTGCAGAGCACAGGCTCTAGGCACGGGGGCTTCAATATTTGTGGCATGCAGGCTCAGTAGTTGTGGCACACAGGCTGTAGAGCACAGGCTCAGGAGTTGTGGTGCACAGGCTTAGTTGCTCCATGGCATTTGGGATCTTCCTGGACCAGGGATCGAACCTGTGTCCCCTGCACTGGCAGGCAGATTCTTAACCACTGTGTCACCAGGGAAGTCCCTCAAGTATATATTCTTAAGTACAGTTTCTCCAGTGAAATTCCTCACCTTCTGAAGACCTGTGAACTAAAGAGAAAGTCATCAAAAAAAAAAAAAAAAAAAAGAGAAAGTCATCTGCCTCCCTCCCCCACCATACAGTGGTGGACTAGGCATAGGATAACATAGTCATTCCTATTCAAAAAGCGGGGAGAGGGCAGACAGCAGAAGCAAGAAGAACTACAATCCTGCAGCCTGTGGAACAGAAACCACATTCACAGAAAGATAGACAAGATGAAAAGGCAGAGGGCTATGTACCAGATGAAGGAACAAGATAAAACCCCAGAAAAACAACTAAATGAAGTGGAGATAGGCCACCTTCCAGAAAATAAATTCAGAATAATGATAGTGAAGATGATCCAGGACCTCAGAAAAAGAATGGAGGCAAAGATCAAGAAGATTCATGAAGTGTTTAACAAAGACCTAGAAGAATTAAAGAATAAACAAATAGAGATGAACAATACAATAGCTGAAATGAAAAATACACTAGAAGGAGTCAATAGCAGAATAACTGAGGCAGAAGAATGGATAAGTGACCTGGAAGACAGAATGGTGGAATTCACTGTTGCAGAAGAGAATAAAGAAAAAAGAATGAAAAGAAATGAAGACAGCCTAAGAGACCTCTGGGACAACATTAAACGCAACAACATTCGCATTATAGGGGTCCCAGAAGGAGAAGAAAGAGAGAAAGGACCCGAGAAAATATCTGAAGAGATCAGTTTTCTCTGAAGAGAAAACTTCCCTAACATGGGAAAGGAAATAGCCACCCAAGTCCAGAAAGTGCAGAGAGTCCCATACGGGATAAACTCAAGGAGAAACACACCAAGACACATAGTAATCAAATTGGCAAAAATTAAAGACAAAGAAAAATTATTGAAAGCAGCAAGGGAAAAACAACAAATAACATACAGGGGACTCCCCTAAGGTTAACAGCTGATTTCTCAGCAGAAACTCTACAAGCCAGAAGGGAGTGGCATGACATATTTAAAGTGATGAAAGGGAAGAACCTGCAACCAAGCTTACTCTACCCAGCAAGGATCTCATTCAGATTCGATGGAGAAATCAAAAGCTTTACAGACGAGCAAAAGCTAAAAGAATTCACAACCACCAAACCAGCTCTACAACAAATGCTAAAGGAACTTCTCTAAGTGGGAAACACAAGAGAAGAAAAGGACCTACACAAACAAACCCAAAACAATTAAGAAAATGGTAATAGGAACATACATATCGATAATTACCTTAAACATGAATGGATTAAGTACTCCAACCAAAAGACACAGGCTTGCTGAATGGATACAAAAACAAGACCCATATATATGCTGTCTACAGGAGACCCACTTCAGACCTAGAGACACATACGACTGAAAGTGAGGGGATGGAAAAAGATATTCCATGCAAATGGAAATGAAAAGAAAGCTGGAGTAGCAGTACTCATATTAGATAAAATAGACTTTAAAATAAAGAATGTTACAAGAGACAAGGAAGGACACTACATAATGATCAAGGGATCAATCCAAGAAGATATAACAATTATAAATACATATGCACCCAACATAGGAGCACCTCAATACATAATGCAACTTGCTAACAGCTATAAAAGAGGAAATCCACAGTAACACAATAATAGTGGGGGACTTTAATACCTCACTTACACCAATGGACAGATCATCCAAACAGAAAATTAATAAGGAATCCCAAGCTTTAAAAGACACAATAGGGCTTCCCTGGTGGCGCAGTGGTTGGGAGTCTGCCTGCCAATGCAGGGGACGCGGGTTCTTGCCCCAGTCCGGGAGGATCCCACATGCCGCGGAGCGGCTGTGCCCGTGAGCCATGGCCGCTGAGCCTGTGCGTCCGGAGCCTATGCTGTGCAGCGGGAGAGGCCACAACAGTGAGAGCCCCGCGTATCCCCCCAAAAAAAAAAAAAAAAAAAAAGACACAATAGACCAGATAGATTTAATTGATATTTATAGGACATTCCATCCAAAAACAGCAGATTACACTTTCTTCTCAAGTGCGCATGGAACATTCTCCAGGATAGATCACATCTTGGGTCACAAATCAAGCCTCAGTAAATTTAAGACAATTGAAATCATATCAGGCATCTTTTCTGACCACAACACTATGAGATTAGAAATCAATTACAGGCAAAAATCTGTAAAAAACAGAAACACATGGAGGCTAAACAATATGTTACTAAATAACCAAGAGATCACTGAAGAAATCAAAGAGGAAATCAAAAAATACCTAGAGAAAAATGACAATGAAAACACGATGATCCAAAATCTATGGGATGCAGCAAAAGCAGTTCTACGAGGGAATTTTATAGCAATACAAGCCTACCTCAAGAAACAAGAAATATCTCAAATAAACAATCTAACCTTACACCTAAAGGAACTAGAGAAAGAAGAACAAACAAAACCCAAAGTTAGCAGAAGGAAAGAAATCATGAAGATCAGAGCATAAATAAATGAAGTAGAAACAAGAAAAACAATAGCAAAGATCAATAAAACTAAAGGCTGGTTCTTTGAGAAGATAAACAAAATTGATAAACCATTAGCCAGACTCATCAAGAAAAAGAGGGAGAGGACTCAAATCAATAAAATTAGAAATGAAAAAGGAGAAGTTACAACAGACACCACAGAAATACAAAGCATCCTAAGAGACTACTACAAGCAACACTATGCCAATAAAATGGACAACCTGGAAGAAATGGACAAATTATCAGAAAGGTATAACCTTCCAAGACTGAACCAGGAAGAAATAGAAAATATGAACAGACCAATAACAAGTCATGAAATAGAAACTGTGATTAAAAATCTTCCAACAAACAAAAGTCCAGGACCAGATGGCTTCACAGGTAAATTCTATCAAACATCTAGAGAAGAGCTAACATGCATCCTTCTCAAACTCTTCCAAAAAATTGAAGAGGAAGAAACACTCCCAAACTCATTTTACGAGGCCACCATCACCCTGATACCAAAACCAGACAAAGATACCACAAAAAAAGAAAATTACAGACCAATATCACTGATGAATATAGATGCAAAAATCCTCAACAAAATACTAGCAAACCGAATCCAACAACATATTAAAAGGATCATACACCGTGATTAAGTGGGATTTATCCCAGAGATGCAAGGGTTCTTCAGTATATGCAAATCAATCAATGTGACACACCATATTAACAACTTGAAGAATAAAAACCAGATGATCATCTCAATAGATGCAGAAAAAGCTTTTGACAAAGTTCAACACCCATTTATGATAAAAACTCTCCAGAAAGTGGGCATAGAGAGAACCTACCACAACATAATATACAACAAACCACAGCAAACATCATTCTCAATGGTGAAAAACTGAAAGCATTTCCTCTAAGATCAGGAACGAGACAAGGATGTCCACTCTCACCACTATTATTCAACATAGTTTTGGAAGTCCTAGCCACGGCAATTAGAGAAGAAAAAGAAATAAAAGGAATCCAAGTTGGAAAAGAAGAAGTAAAACTGTCACTGTTTGCAGATGACATGATACTATACATAGAGAATCCTAAAGATGCTACCATAAGACTACTAGAGCTAATCAATGAATTTGGTAAAGTTGCAGGATACAAAATTAGTGCACAGAAATCTCCTGCACTCCTATACACTAATGATGAAAAATCTGAAAGAGAAATTAACGAAACACTCCCATTTACCACTGCAACAAAAAGAATAAAATACCTAGGAATAAACCTACCTAGGGAGACAGAAGACCTGTGTGCAGAAAACTATAAGACACTGATGAAAGTAATTAAAGATGATACAAACAGATGGAGAGATATATACCATGTTCTTGGACTGGAAGAATCAATATTGTGAAAATGACTATACTACCCAAAGCAACCTATAGATTCAATGCAATCCCTATCAAATTACCAATGGCATTTTTTACAGAACTAGAACAAAAAAATCTTAAAATTTGTGTGGAGACACAAGAACCCCAAATAGCCAAAGTGGTCTTGAGGGAAAAAAACAGAGCTGGAGGAATCAGACTTCCTGACTTCAGACTATACTACAAAGCTACAGTAATCAAGACAATATGGTACTGGCACAAAAACAGAAATATATATCAATGGAACAGGATAGAAAGCCCAGAGATAAACCCATGCACCTGTGGTCAACTAATCTATGACAAAGGAGGCAAGGATATACAATGAAGAAAAGACAATCTCTTCAATAAGTGGTGCTGGGAAAACTGGACAGCTACATGTAAAAGAATGAAATTAGAACACTCCATAACACCATACACAAAAATAAACTCAAAATGGATTAGAGACCTAAATGTAAGACTGGATACTATAAAACTCTTAGAGGAAAACATAGGAAGAACACTCTTTGACATAAATCACAGCAAGATCTTTCTTTTTTGCAGTACGCAGGCCTCTCACTGTTGTGGCCTCTCCCGTTGCGGAGCACAGGCTCCGGACGCGCAGGCTCAGTGGCCATGGCTCACGGGCCTAGCCGCTCCACAGCATGTGGGATCTTCCCGGACTGGGGCACGAACCTGTGTCCCCTGCATTGGCAGGCGGATCCTCAACCACTGTGCCACCAGGGAAGCCCACAAGATCTTTTTTGATCCACCTCCTGGAGTAATGGAAATAAGAACAAAAATAAACAAATGGGACCTAATGAAACTTAAAAGTTTTTGCACAGCAAAGGAAACCATAAACAAGATGAAAAGACAACCCTCAGAATTGGAGAAAGTATTTGCAAACGAATCAACGGACAAAGGATTAATCTCCAAAATATATAAACAGCTCATGCAGCTCAATATTAAAAAAGCAAACAACCCAATCCAAAAATGGGCAGAAGACCTAAATAGACATTTCTCCAAAGACATACAGATGGCCAAGAAGCACATGAAAAGCTGCTCAACATCACTAATTATTAGAGAAATGCAAATCAAAACTACAATGAGGTATCACCTCACACCAGTTAGAATGGGCATCATCAGAAAATCTACAAACAACAAATGCTGGAGAGGGTGTGGAGAGAAGGGAACCCTCTTGCACTGTTGGTGGGAATGTAAATTGATACAGCCACTACGGAGAACAGTATGGAGGTTCCTTACAAAACTAAAAATCGAATTACCATATGAGCCAGCAATCCCAGTACTGGGCATATACCCAGAGAAAACCATAGTCCACTCTTTCAGCTATTTTTCTATGATTATTGTGGACACAGTTTATGCTCATTGTTGATAGAGTTTTTAAAGTTTGAGGATAACTTTTGTCCATGGAGACAATACTCCAAAAATATTGGTATTTTATTTAATACTCGATTTTAAAAACATTTATCTATAAACAGAACTTTAAAAAATAAATTTTAATATTTAAACATTGCTTGCATACTTCATTAAATTTCCTTAAATAATCTAAACTGCAATTACAAATTTAATATGATGATTCTTTTGAATACAATTTAAACAGTACACAAAAGGAACACAAATACAATGATTACAAGACTTACTGTCATTATACGTAAATCTGTTTTAACACACCAACACCATGGATTTAGTTACTTTGTTGGTTTCTACTTGTTCTGGTCTTTCTCTAGGAATAAGATATTTTCTCAAGGTTGCTAAAATACTTCTTTTGATGTTTTCTTGGTGTTACCAAAATCTTGCCAGATTCCCTCATATCCCACAAAGAATATTGTCTCCGATCCTTGAATGCACTGAGGCTACAGAATAGGGCTTCTCAGCAGACTGATTCACACTTGGGGCTCTGAAGCTTGTTGTTTCTTCCAAGGAGCTATCTTTGCTCCAGTAAAACTTCTCCTGTTACCCCAAATAGTCTTTTAATGTTTGCATCTTCTACATAAGTTTTTAATTTCTGCAACCTCTTTCTCCTCTGAAATGATGGATTCCTTTAGTTTCACTTGGCTAGAGTTATGGAACTCCTGGTTTTGTCATTATGATAATTGACTTGCTTTGTTAGTATTATTTACAAATTATGCGTGCATTCCTAATGTCTTATGGTTAAGGTGGCGTCTAGTGGGTTTTGCTCCTCTTTAGGACATTTGGCTAATTCAGCATCTCAGGACTCCCTTTCTCCTTGGTCACAGAGTGTGAGTACCAGCGTTGGTTAACTGGTTGGATCTCCTTTCTACCTGGTTATCATGTGCAGCCACATGGCGCTGATCAGTCCTTCCTGTTCTTGGAACAGTTATTTTTTCCTGGGACTACTTGGCTCCCAAATGCTGCTGGGTCCCGTCTCCTTGCCGTCTTCATCCTCCCTTGCAGCCTTGAGCACGACCCTTGGCAGTGGTGAACCAACTTGTGAGGCGCGTGCGCGCGCTTAGATGGAGGGGGCCTCCAGCCACTCCCACCATCTGTCATCCGGGCCAGGCGTCGATTCCTTCTTCCTGCATGTTTTCTGCCCAAATCCGCATCTGCTTCCCCCTACCATCGTCCTCCCACCTCTGCGCCCTCTACCCTCCCCCGGGGGGCCCCGCCTTCTTGGAGTCAGGGCTGAGCTCTGGGCAGCGCGGAGCTGAGGACCCCAGAGCGCGGACAGGCGGGGTTGGTTGGAGACCTGTCACCCACATCCCGAACTCCGCCAGGCTTCGGAGGGGAGTGGTCCCGGGCCCAGTTATTTAGCGCATCCACTCTTCTTCCCGCTCAGAAGGGGCGAAACTTCTCTGGGCAAGATGGGTCTCTACCGCGTCCGCGTGTCCAGCGGGTCCTCGCTCTGCGCGGGCTCCAACAACAAGGTGCAGCTGTGGCTGGTCGGCCAGCACGGGGAGGTGGCGCTCGGGTGGCGCCTGCGGCCGATGAGGGGCAAGGTGAGCTGGCCGGAGCCGAACGGGGTGGGCTGCGCCCCTGGCGCCAAGGCCCACAAGTCCCCTGGAAGAGACGCGCCGCAGCCGGCCTCCAGCTCCTCCCGGCGGCTACGGGCGCACGCCCCACGCGCGGAGAGGGCTAGGAGACCGCGAGAGTAAAGCGCGTTAGGGCGGGACGCGGCACACGGTAACTGCTCAATAAATGTTCCCGCCGCCCACCCTCCTTGGAATTGGGATAGTCTTGCGCGCCCGTCGTTCCACAGAAGTCTGTTTTTGGAAACTCAGGGGTCCTTACAGCGGCCGTCCGTCTCCTGTCTCCTCTTTTAAAAGCTACTATTTCAGATCTTCACAGATCTTCTCCGACCTTGCGGGCTTTATCTCTGGGATGTGGCGGGGATGGGGAAGCAGGAAGAGGGGGAAGAAGAAGCCAAGTGATGAGAGCACTCGATTTCCCCACCCACCCCCTCTCCCATCACATCTACCTGGTATTCGCTCCTGGCTCCTGTTACATTTTGCCTCCGCCGACCCTCAGATTCCCATCTCCCACCCAGCTCTCTCCAAGATCCCCAGATCTGATGTCTGGCCCATGGACGCTTCAAAGGACCATGCTCAAGTGAGGTCCTCCCCTCTCCCCACGTCCCAGACCGCTCCCCTTGTATCCCCCAGGTGCACTCCCACCTCCGCCTCTCTTCGCCTCCGTCTAACCAAGAATCGATCGCTGTCCAGTCCATCTCTTAGACATCTCCGGCATCCATACCCTGATGTCCATCCCACTCTGACCACTAATGTCCCCTCGAACCTACGCCACCTTCATTCTCTTCACCCGCCTCACCGCTTGCGCCCCTGCCCTTCCAAGCCCTTCTGCAGTCAGAGCAATTTCTTCCCAATACATTCCCATCCTTAAAACATTCCCCCGACTGAAAACATGTGAATGGCTTCCGCTTACTCTCAGCACCAAGCCAAAGCTCTTGGCTTAACCTTCCAGACTTTACGATCTGGTCCTGCTCATCTGCCCACACCTCGCGCTCAGCGCTCCAGCTCCGCGACGCCGCTCGCCCGGCCTTGGCCTCTGCTCTCCCCGCTTCCCCTCCCTGGCCTGCCTTTCCCCCACCTTTTCCTCTTTCTCATTCTCCCCGGCTAAGCCCTTTGCACCTGTGCGTCTCCGCTTTGACGGGATGTCCTCGGGGAAGCTTGCTCCGGGCTGGGTGGGGCCTCTGTGGGCGCTCGGCCTTGGTGACGGGGTCGAGGGGACAATGTCTGTACACTGGTCACCAGTGCGCTCGCGGGTGCCCAGTGCGCAGCCCAACGCTCGGCGCAATCAGTGACTGCAGGGAGGAGTGCCCCTCTCCACCTTCCGCCTCCCGCCTCACCCGGGGCTGAGGAACTCACGACCGAGAATGGGGTCGTGGAGCTGCCTTCTTGGTGCGCGCCCCCTTCCTCTCTGGCTCCTTTCGCGCCGCTTTCCCAGAGGCCCAGAGGGAAGGGCGTCCAGAGCTCAGTCCGAGGATTCCTTCCAGAGAGCCCCTCTTGTTGACCCTCTTTTGTCGCGGGCAGGAGGCGGAATTCGAGGTGGACGTGTCAGAGTACCTGGGGCCGCTGCTGTTCGTGAAACTGAGCAAATGGCACCTCCTTCAGGATGACGTGTGGCTCTGCAACTGGATCTCTGTGCAGGGCCCCGGGGCCAGTGCGGACCAGTTCAGGTTCCCATGCTACCCGCTGGCTGGAGGGCAAAGGCATTCTGAGCCTACCCGAGGGCACTGGTGAGCAGCGGGGGGGGGCTTGGGGGTGTGAGAGGCCTCCGGGGGCACGAGAGAAGTTGGGGGTGGGGGAGCGAAGAAGGGGGCGTGGTCTTTGGGGGTCACGGAAGAGGCGGGATGCTGGAGCTGGCACAGAGCAGCATAGAGACTGGGGGTGTGCAGTGATGCTGAAGGGTCAGGGGCCAGCCGCAAGGGCGGGCTGAGGGACCCTTGGCAGGGACAGGCGAGAGGCTCTCAGGAGGAGCCTCATGGCCCATGCCCTCCTCCCCGCTTCTAGGTCGCACAGTGGTCGACGACCCTCAAGGCCTGTTCAAGAAGCACAGGGAGGAGGAACCGGAAGAGAGAAGGAAGCTGTACTAGTCTGACCCACTCCCACTTCCTGACCCCCCAGGGAGCCACTGACCCTTCCCCAGTACCAATGCCTGGTTTCATTTCCACCGCAGGTGGGGTAACTGGAAGGATAAGTTAATCCTGAATATGGCCGGGGCCACAATATGTGACCTCCCCACAGATGAGAGATTTCTGGAGGACAAAAGAATTGACTTTGAGGCTTCGCTGGTCAAGGGGTAAGAACAAGGCATGCTGGGTGACAGGGGGCTGTCCTGGTCCAGTGGAGGCCAGTGGGTTTATGGACTTCACAGGGCTGGACCAGCCCAAGGTGGATGCGTGGGGTTGTAATGTTTAATTTTGAGAATAACAAACTCTTCTCCCATCCTTCCCTGAAGGCTGGCAGACCTAGCCATCAAAGACTCTTCAAATATTCTGACTAGCTGGAACAGTCTGGATGACTTCAACAGGATTTTCTGGTGTGGCCAGAGCAAGTTGGCTGGATAGTGCCCCTACCCCAGTATTTCTCTCGGGACCCTTACCTCCAGATCCTACCCAGTCTAGGGAACCATGGTTGGGAGACCAGAGGCCTGGGCCCCTCCAATAGGCTGGAGTCAAGTGGGGATGCTTTGGTGGGGGTTGGAAAGACCAGGAGCTCAGATCCCACAGAAAACTGCACAAATGCCATCCCCAGAGCGGGTGCGGGACTCCTGGAAGGAGGATGCCTTATTTGGGTACCAGTTTCTCAATGGCTCCAACCCCATGTTGCTGAGATGCTCCAATCACCTTCCTGCCCGCCTAGAGTTTCCTCCAGGGATGGAGGAGCTGCAGGCCCAGCTGGAGAAGGAGCTCCAGGTATGGACATAAGAGCCCTAAGGAGACCACACAGTGAAATGCGGGTGGGGTGTTTGCGCTGCTGCAGGGTCTACCGTGGGCCCAGCTTGCTGCCAAATGGCGAGATGGGATTCTACAGCAGAAATCTTTTTTTTTTTAATATTTATGTATGTATGTAAGTATTTATTTAGCTGTGCCGGCTCTTAGTTGTGGCATGTGGGATCTTCGTTGCAGCACGTGGGATCTTTAGTTGTGGCATGCGGGCTCCTTTAGTTGCAGCATACGGGATCTAGTTCCCTGACCAGGGATTGAACCTGGGCCCCCTTCATTGGGAGCGCAGAGTCTTAACCACTGGACCACCAGGGAAGTCCCTACAGCAGAAATCTTGAGTGATCCTGGAGGGGTGCCCCTCCATGGCTTTCCTCTCCTAAGGAGAATAGCATGCTGTGGAGGAAGAGTATGTGATGGGTGACAGAGACAGAGTCAAAATGAAGAGCTGTAACTGGGTGCTAGGGACTTAGGGAGAGTGTGGAGTAAGAGAATCAGGGTCAGGGCTGGGGCTGTTGATGGGGAGTCAGCATGGAACTAATAAGAGAAAACGCATGGGATTTAGGGTGAGACAGACTTGAGCTTGAATCCTGGCTCTGCTGTTTATAAGCTGTGTGACTTCAGGCAAGATATCTATCCTCTCTGATCATCTGTTTCCTCTTTTATAGAACTGGGGCTAATTCAAGTGCATCTAAGAATTATATGAGGCAATAAGCACATGATCCATCACCTGGTAGGAAGTAGGTGATGGAGACAAATTAGTTTCCTTCTTCCTTCGGGGAATCAGAGTGGGAAGAAGATGTCTTATGCTGATAGCAGCCCTTGCTCTCTGCCCCCATCCAGGGAGGCACACTATTTGAAGCTGACGTCTCCTTGCTGGATGGGATCAAGGCCAACGTCATCCTGTGTAGCCAGCAGTACCTGGCTGCTCCTCTGGTTATGCTGAAACTGCAGCCTGATGGGAAACTCTTACCCATGGTCATCAGGTGAGAGGACCCAGGCTGTAAGGGAGCGGCAGCCGTCAGATGGAGAATGCTACGCAACTTTGGAGGAAGAGGAAGAGCTTAAGCACGCAGGGAAGGGGAGTCTGTTGTGCACTGGCCCTCACCCCTCCCAAATCCCACTTCTGTCCCTCTTCCAGCTCCAACTGCCATGCAAGGGGTCTCTCCCACCACTGCTTTTCCTGCCCATGGATCCCCCGATGGCCTGGCTCCTGGCCAAATGCTGGGCCCGCAGCTCTGACTTCCAGCTTCACGAGCTGCAGTCTCATCTCCTAAGGGGACACTTGGTGGCTGAGGTCATTGCTGTGGCCACCGTGAGGTGCCTTCCATCGATACATCCTATGTTCAAGGTAACACTTTATCCCCCCCTCCTCCCCTGCTCTCTGCCCCACAGAGTGGTCCCACCTCTGGAAGCACCTTCTCTGTGGAATCTCAGCTTTTGGGAAGAAGCAACCAATAAAAGACACATGAACAATGGCACGAGAGCATGGCTTGCTCTGCATTTCTAACAGGGTGATATCACTTCCCAGAGGAGGTGAAAATGATTCATTGATGGGGTGGAGAGTGGTGGGAGGGTGAGGGAGTGGGGGGCAGGAAGTCTTACTCTTTTTATGTATAAAGCACAGATACACATGCAGTATATAAACAGAACACACAAATGACTGAGGACTCCACCCAGGGAGAGGGGACCATGCAAATAATATAAAAGATTTTTCCAGCCAGTTTTGAAGGGTTCCCAGGTAGTAACACATAGGCCAGTTAGAGGGGCTCAGGTCAGCGACAGTAGCTGACAGAACAGAGTGTTCGTCCATGAACGTTTTTCTTGGGTGTCTCCAATGGGGCAAATAACCATCCTAGATGCCGGTGCTAGGCAAGACAGCCAAGGTCCTAGCTCTGGGGATTTTCCTATCCATTAAGCGCTAACAGACGGTGAAGACTGTATTGTAATAGATCAGCTGTGGTGAGTACACTGCAGAGAATCAGAGCAGGGTGATGTGATCGTGAGTTTAGACTGGGTGGTCGGGATAGGCTCCTTTCAGGAGGTGACAGAGAGAATGAAATTACACAGAGCCAGCCATGAGCAGAGCACGGGGCACATGGCTCTAGGCAGAGGGAACAGCTTAGTGCTGAGGTCCTGACTCAGGAACAAGCTTGGAGTGTTTGAAGGACAGAAAGAAGGTGAGTATAATGGACAAAGCGGAGGGTAGGAGATGAAGTTCTGGAGGTAGCAGATTAGACCATGTTCTGGAGGGCAAAAAATTATTTTTATGTATAAAGCACATATATATTTACAGGAGGTAACAGATATATAGTATATCTGTAGCACTAAAAGTTCATGGGGCAGGTAAGAGTACAAAAAATATCAAAAAAGCCTCCTTGGAGAAGTGATAATGAAAACAAAGGTGGAGAAACACTGAGAAGACCATGAAGAGAAAAGGAGAACGATTTCTTTCAATGATCAAAGAGCATTAAGTCAGTGGTGTTGAGGGGCCGCTGTACTTCAGTCCCTGCTTTTCCCGAAGACCTGGTACCTTTCCTGCTTTTCAGCCCCTATTTCCTGCAGGGATGGGCCACAGCTGTCTTCTGACCCTGCCCTTCCCTGTTCCTCTCCATCCAGCTTCTCATTCTGCACATTCGATACACCACGGAAATTAACCTCAGGGCCAGGACTGGGCTGGTCGCTGATTTGGGAATTTTCGACCAGGTATGAGGAGAGAAAGGGGGCGGTTCTGGAGTTCACGCTCCCTCCGGCTCTGGCCGCGCGGGGCAGGTGGACTGGCCTGACCCTGCCTGTCCTTGCTCCTCAGGTGGTGAGCACGGGTGGGGGTGGCCACGTGGACCTGTTCAAGAGAGCAGGAGCCTTTCTAACCTATAGCTCCTTCTGCCCCCTGATGACCTGGCTGAGCGGGGGCTCTTGGGAGTCAAGTCTCCTTTCTATGTGCAAGATGCCCTTCGGCTCTGGGAAATCATCTCTCAGTGAGATGGCAGGGGGCGGTGAGGCCGGGGAGGAAGCTGGGGAAACAGGAGGTCTGTGGCCCATCTGGCGGGCTGCGCGGGCAAGGAGCAGAGGGCCTGGGGGCTCCCTGTCGTCAGCCTCAGCTCCCCCGCCCTGACCCCTCCACTGGCAGCTACGTGGAGGGCATTGTGAGTCTCCACTATAAGACGGACAAGTCTGTGAAAGAGGATCTTGAGCTGCAGGCCTGGTGTTGAGAGATCACTGAGATTGGACTGCTAGGGGCCCAGGACCGAGGTAGGATGAGCCTCGAGACCCCAGCACATGATTTCTCCCTAGAACTTCCCCAGAATCCTCTCTACTTCTATGGAACCTTCCAGAAGCATTCCCAACCCCTATGAAAACACCCAAAGCTTTCCCAGATTCCTTTTCCTCTCAGCTAGAAGCAGGTCTCCATCCTGTGCACTGAGAGCCCCTCTAGGTCCCAGATGCAGTGGGACCAGAGGTTGCTCATAAATGTTTAACAACTGGCTCCCTGGGGAAAAAAAAATGCCCCGATTTGTAGCATTTGCCCATTTCCATGGTGTAAATATTGCACTATGGCTACCAAGGTGATGTCAACCAGCTTGCTAAATACTTGAACATTTGACATCATTGACTCTTGTGAGCCACACCAGCACCCCACTGAGTGGGACCCTCCCAAAAGACCTCCCTGCTCCCGCCACCCCAACCCACGCTCGTCTCGCTTCCCACAGTAGTTACTGAGAGTCCTTGGTCCTCTTCTTACCTCTCTTGTTCTCCTCCTCAGTCCCTCTGAACTCTGCCTCTATCCTTGGCCTCACAGCTTCTAACTCTCCTTACCCCTTGCAGGGTTTCCCATTGCCCTACAGTCCAAGGACCAGCTTTGCCACTTTGGACCACGGGCATCTTCACCTGCACTGGCCAGTACAGCTCCAACCACCTGGACCAGGTACTTATCATAGGGGGGGCAGCTGGGCATTTGTGCCTGGAGGGGGAAAGGGGCTGTGTGCAGGTGGTCTTAGGGGTTTTCATGTTTAGTAGACATTGACTGCCCCTCCTTAGCTCGACTGGTATGCTTGGGTCCCTAACGCACCCTGCACGATGCGGCTGCCCCTGCCAACCACCAAGGATGTGACATTGGAGACAGCGATGGCAACACTGCCCAACTTTCATCAGGCTTCTCTCCAGATGTCCATCACTTGGCAACTGGGCAGACGCCAGTCCATCACGGTGAGAGCCAGGTGCCTGGGTCCCCGAGTAAGGGGGCAGGTACTGGGAGCTGCGGCACTCCAGACTGAGCGTCAGTGAAGCTCTCAGCTGCCTTTCTCCCCTCTGTCCAGGTGGCTCTGGACCAACATGAGGAGGAGTATTTTTCGGGCCCTGAGCCCAAGGCTGCGCTGAAGAAGTTCAGGGAGGAGCTGGCTGCCCTGGAAAAGGGCATTGAGATCTGGAATGCTAAGCTGGACTTGCCCTACGAATACCTGTGGCCCAGCCTGGTGGAAAACAGTGTGGCCATATGAGTGCCCCAAGCCTTGGGTTGTTTCGACCCCCTTCCACCCAAGCCACACCCATCCCCTAGTGCTCTCAGTCTTGCCCTCCCCAAACCCCATCCTCTTCCCAACTCCCATCGTCCCCAAAGTCACCTTTTCATTGTCTGCGCCCACTGGGAACAAATTTTACTCCAGATGCAGGACCTAGGGACCTTGCCCCTATTTCTTCTGCCTCACCCCCCACCCCCACCCCTTCTTCCTTGATCTTTCAGATCACCCATAGGGCAGGTTAACAGCCACATTTTTTTTTTTTTTGCGATATGCAGGCCTCTCACTGTTGTGGCCTCTCCCGTTGCAGAGCACAGGCTCCAGATGCGCAGGCTCAGCGGCCATGGCTCACGGGCCCAGCCGCTCCGCGGCATGTGGGATCTTCCCAGACAGGGGCACGAACCCGTGTTCCCTGCATCGGCAGGCGGACTCTCAACCACTGCGCCACCAGGGAAGCCCCAACAGCCACATTTATACAAACAGTTCAAAGAATAGAGTAGGGTGATAATGAATGAATGAACCTTTTATGAATCAAATATGATTCTGAACCTGAATTCAGTTAATGACAGGAAAAAGATATTTTAGACTAATGAAAGAAAAGAATTTAGTCCAAACTATGCTAAATCAAATATTGGCAAAAGAGTGTACAGCACATCTTTCTAACTGGATGGGATTCACTGCTTGTCCTGAGACCAGTCACAACACAAAGCAAACCATTAACACAGCAATTCTCAAGATTTTCATTTCATGGCTCACTTAGAAAGTGATAAATGGAAGTTAACTGGTTAAACTGCAGAAGCTGCTCTCAGCTGGAGGTATTTGGCCTCAGGGTTTTGCCCAAGGGATCCATATCAATAATCCATTTGCACTTCATCAGTTGGAAAGCTCCAAGTAAAAATGATTAACTGGAAAAGTACTATAAATCTCATTATTTTAACGGGGGGGGGGGGGGGACAACAAAGGAGTCAATAAAATCCAACTTCTGTATCTGATTAAAAGTTTGGAAAAACAAACTTGGAAGTTTGATTTCTTAATATGATCATCTGTGGATATGGTAAAACAGAAACTAACAGTAAACACAAACCAGAACTGTTTCCTTTACAGTACGATCAAAGTTGCTTCCTGCCTCTGATTCTATTTAATTTGGCAGAAGACATATGGGTGATGCTTGGTCTGATTCTTGAAGGAAGAATAGGAAATACAGAGTTGAGAGGTTGGGGTAGAGTTTAATGCTGGGATCCAGAAGAACCCACAAGGAGGTAAGAGAGAGCATGGCGCAGCTTCACACCAGAAATAATGCAGTCTAGCGAGTGAGAGAAGCGGTGGGAAGGGGTGGTCTCATGAAGAACATGTTTCACGCCAGGAAATTAGGCTTGACCTTTAGGAAACAGCCATTGAAGGATTATAAGTAAGGGTATGACAGGGTCCTGGAAGTCACACTCACAGAGGCACCCCCTTCCCCTTGGAGGCCATACCCCTGTCTCCTTGGAGGCCACACCCCCTTCTCCTTGGAGGTCACAAGAATGCACAGTGGCCAAGTGAACAAGGGCTGAATCTTGGGCAGACAGGCCCTGGGCAGGAGTACGCAGCAGTTTGTTTCCCAGTGAGAGGGCCTGGGCTCTGGCGACTCCACACCGTAGCTTAGCGCTAGGTGTGGGGCAGACAAACCCAGGAGAAGTCTGTCACAGCGGCAGTCCAGATCTCAGGCAGCAGTACAGTTACCTCAATTCCTGCAGCCACAACACCCTTGACCCCCCAAGCCCCAGCCCACTCCACACCACAGACTTGTACTAGATCAGGGAGGAACACAACAGAGAAAGGGGTGCGACCCTGGGCTGCTTCTGAGTGGAACCACGGATGCCGACACAGGTGGCGCAGAGCTTCTCTGTGACTACACGGGCCTCACTTGCTTCAACAACCACCTCCTGGGAGAGAGAGCCTGACTGAACCTGACTCTCAGGACCTCTACTCCAGAAGCTGGGGAGCAGACCCCACCCTGACAGGATGGAGACAGCCATGGAGCAAAGAGGAAGCCCCGCCCAATATCCAGAACAGGGTCTGGACACCACAACACCAACCACATCCCCTATACCAAGGGGTTAGCTGCCAGCATGCTCTGAGGAAAGACATGGATGGCATCCATACCAAAACCAGCCCTCGGGACTTTCCTGGCAGTCCAGTGGTTAGGACTCCATGCTTTCACTGCCATGGCCTGGGTTCAATCCCTGGTCAGGGAACTAAGATCCTGCAAGCCACGCAGCACGGCAAAACAACAACAACAACAAAAGCCAGCCCTCGCACCAAAAATAATGGATCCACACGGTCTACACAGGGATACTCTCACATAAAAACAACCTGCAAGACCACAGTAGATAACTGTTTCTCCTGAATGCCTAGAGACAGAAAAAGTTAAGTAAAATGAAAAAGCAGAGGAACTATTCCCAATTAAAAGAACAAAAGAAATCCCCTGAAAGAACAAATAATGAAACAGACCTCACCAGTCCACCAGACCCCGAGTTAAAAAAGGAGGCAATAAAAATGCTAAAGGAGTAGAGCAGAGATTGGCAAAACATTGTAAATCAACTATACTTCAATAAAAAAATGTTTAAAAACGCTAAGGGAATTAAGAAATTATCAACAGAAATGCAGATCACTGTAACAAGGAAATAGAAACTATAAAGATGAGCCAAAGTTAGACAATTCAATTGCTTAGACCAATCTAGAAGCAAGGAATAGCAGACTAAATGACACAGAAGAACGAATAAGTGATCTAGAAGATAGAATAATGGAAATTACCCAAACAGAATGACAGGAAGACAAATAAAAAAAAAAGAAAACAATAATGAGATCTATGGGGTAATATAAAGCGTGCCAACCTACGCATAATAGGGGTTCCAGAAGGAGATGAGAGAGAGAGAAGGGGATGGAAAATGTATTTGAATAACATCCAGTCATGATAAAAACTCTCACCAAAGTGTGGGCATAGAGGGAACATATCTCAATGTAATAAAAGCCACTTATGACAAACCCACAGCTGACACAATATTCAACAGTGAAAAGCTGAAAGTCTTCCCTCTAAATTCAGAAACAAGACAAGGATGCCCACTCTTACCACTTCTATTCCTTTTTTTTTTTTTTTTGGCCACACTGCACAGTTTGTGGGATCTTAGTTCACCGACCAGGGACTGAACCTGGGCCACAGCAGTGAAAGCACCGAGTCCTAGCCACTGGACTGCCAGGGAACTCCCTCACCACTTCTATTCAACATAGTATTGGAAGTCCTAGCCACAGCAATCAGACAAGAAAAAGAAATAAAAGGTACACAAATTGGAAGGGAAGAGGTAAAACTGTCACTATTTGCAGATGACATGATACTCTATATAGAGGACCCTGAAATCTCCACACAAAAACTATTAGAATTAATAAATGAATTTAGCAAGGTAGCAGGATAAAAGATAATATACATAAATCTGTTGCATTTCCTTACACTAATAATGAAATATCATAAAGAGCAAGCAAAAAACAATCTCATTTAAAATCATGTCAGAAAAATAAAATACCTAGGAATTAACTTAACCAAGGAGGTGAAACACCTATATGCTGAAAACTATAAAACATTGATAAAGGAAACTGAATATGATTCAAAGAAATGGAAAGATATCCCATTGAATATTCTCTTGAATTGAAAGAATTAATATTGTTAAAATGGCCATACTACCCAAATCAATCTACAGATTTAATGTAATCCCTATCAAAATATAAATGACATTTTTCACAGAACTACAACAAATAATCCTAAAATGTACATGGAACCACAAAAGGCCCAGAATTTTCAAAGCAATCCTGAGGAAAAAGAACAAAGCTGGAGACATAACCCTTCCAGACCTCAGACTATACTACAAAGCTTTAGTAATCAAAACAGCGTGGTTTTGGCAGAAAAACAGACATATAGGTCAATGGAACAGAGTAGAGAGCACAGAAATAAACCCACACACCTATGGTTAATTAATCTATGACAAAGTAAGCAAGCCTATACAATGGAGAAAATATAGTCTCTTCAACAAGTGGTGCTGGGAAAGCTGGATAGTTTTAGGTAAATCAATGAAATTCGAACACTTCCTCACCCCATATATAAAAATAAACTAAAAATTGTTTAAAGACCTAAATATAAGACATGACACTTTAAAACTCCCCAAAGAGAGCATAGGTAAAACATTCTTAGACATAAATCACAGCAATATTTCCTTAGATCAGTTTCCCAAGGCAAAATAAATAAAACAAAAAATAAACACATGGGACCTAATCAAACTTCAAAGCTTTTGCACAGCAAAGAAAACTATCAACAAAATGAAAAGACAACATACGGAATGGGAGAAAATATATGCAAACAATGTGGCCAACAAGGGGTTAATATCCAAAATATAAAAACAGCTCATACAACTCAATATCTAAAAAGCAAACAAACCAATTTAAAAATGGACCAAAGGGACTTCCCTGGAGGTCCAGTGGTTAAGACTTCACCTTCCAGTGCAGGGGGTGTGGGTTTGATCCCTAGTCAGAGAGCTAGGATCTCACATGCTTCACAGCCAAAAAACCAAAACATAAAATAGAAGCAATATTGTAACAAGTTCAATAAAGACTTTAGAAAACAATGGACTGAAGACCTAAATAAATATTTCTCCAAAGAAAACACACAAATGACCAACAGGCACATGAAAAGATGCTCAACATTGCTAATTATTCAAGAAATGAAAATCAAAATCACAATGAGGTATGACATCACACCAGTCAGAATGGACGTCATCGAAAAGTCTACAAATAATAGGGCTTCTCTGGTGGCGCAGTGGTTGAGAGTCCGCCTGCCGATGCAGGGGACACGGGTTCGTGCCCCGGTCTGGGAAGATCCCACATGCCGCGGAGAGGCTGGGCCCGTGAGCCATGGCCGCTGAGCCTGCACGTCTGGAGCCTGTGCTCCACAACGGGAGAGGCCACAACAGTGAGAGGCCCGCGTACCGGAAAAAAAAAAAAAAGTCTACAAATAATAAATGCTGGAGAGGGTGTGGAGAAAAGGGAACCCTCTTGCACTGTTGGTGGGAATGTAAATTGGTGCAGCCACTATGGAGAACAGTATGGAGGGTCCTTAAACAACTAACAATAGAGCTCCCATACAGTGCAGCAATTCCACTCCTGGGTATACACCTGGAAAAAATGAAAGCTCTAATTCAAAAGGATACATGCACCCCAATGTTCATAGCAGCACTATTTATAATAGCCAAGACAGGAAACAACCCAAGCGCTGAACAGCAGACGATTGGCTTAAGACATACACACACATACAGTGGAATATTACTCAGCCAGAGGCAGCTGCGGAGGGACAAATTAGGAGTATGGGATTAAAAGGCAGAAAATACTATACATAAAATAGATAAGCAACAAGGATTTACTGTATAGCACAGGGAATTATACTAAATATCTTGTAATAACTTATAATGGAATATAATCGGCAAAAAAAAAAGAACCTGAATCACTATGCTGTACACCTGAAACTAACACAATATTGTAAATCAACCATACTTCAATTAAAAAAAAACACACAGTATGTCTGCCAAAGGTGGCAGTCCCCCAAAGATTGGTACTATATGTACTCCAAGGATAACAAAGAAAAATAATTTCCTTCAGAAAGCATCTTTGAATCAGAGATATTATAAAGGTCATGAAATCTTCCAAATTAAACAGTTTCTATTTTGTTTAATTATAAGAAATTAGTAAGTGCTTTGTAAAAACCTAAGATAAGAAAGTGCAAAGACTAGCTGGGCCGGGGCTAGGTAGAGATAATACCAAAATTGATGGTGCTTTAGATACGACAGTCTTTAGGAAAGATTCTCTTTAGGCTGGAAGAAAAGGAAATAATTGTCAGAAGAAAATGACATCTTAAAACTTCACAGTCTTTGAAAAGAGAACCAAGTCATTAATTATACTTATTACCTTCCACAAATATATTACATCTGTAATTAAATTGGCCTCAAAGGGACAGAGTCTTATTATGGTTTTCACGTTTAAAAGGGTATTTTTAAGTAAAAAAATATATTACTCAATTAAGTTATAGAAATTTAGTTAAAAGATAAATATTACATACTGGACGTTCCTCAAAAAACTAAAAATGGAACTACCATATGATCCAGTAAGTCCACTCCTGGGTATATATCCAAAGAAAATGAAAACACTAATTCAAAAAGATACATGCACCCCAATGTTCACAGCAGCATTATTTACAATAACCAAGATATGGAAGCAACCTAAGTGCCCATCAACAAACAGATAAAGAAGATGTGGTATATATACACGATGGAATATTACTCAGCCATAAAAAAAGAATGAAATTTTGCCATTTGCAACAACATGGATGGGCCTGGAGGGTATTAGGCTTAGTGAAATGTCAGGGAAACACAAATATATCACATATATGTTGAATCTAAAAAATAAAGCAAACTAATGAATATAACAAAAAAGAAACAGATTCACAGATATAGAGAACAAACAGTGGCTATCAATAGGGAGAAGGAAGGTGGGAGGGGCAAGATAGGGGTAGGGATTTAAGAGGTACAAACTACTATGTATAAAATAAATGAGCTACAAGGATATATTGTACAGCACAGGGAATAAAGCCAATATTTTATAGTAACTATAAATGGAATTATAATCTATAAACATTTTGAATTACTATGTTGTATATATACCGGAAACTAATATAATATTGTAAATCAACTATACCTCAATTTAAGAAGATAAATATTATATACGGATGAGAAAAATAAAACCCATATAAGTTAACCGTGCAAAACAACTGTTATTAATAAAAAATTTACTCAGTATTCTTTTTTTTTTTTTTGGCTGCGTTGGGTCTTCATTGCTGTGCGTGCGGGCTTTCTCTAGCTGCAGCGAGTGGGGGCTACTCTTTGTTACGATGTGCGGGCTTCTCATTGCGGTGGCTTCTCTTGTTGCAGAGCATGGGCTCTAGGTGCACGGGCTTCAGTAGTTGTAGCACGTGGGCTCAGTAGCTGTGGCGCACGGGTTTAGCTGCTCCATGGCATGTGGGATCTTCCCGGACCAGGGATTGAACCTGTGTCCCCTGCATTGGCAGACGGGCTCTCAACCACTGCGCCACCAGGGAAGCCCTAAATTAGTATGATTTAAATAAAAAATCTTTATAAACTAGTTCTTACAAGTCAGATAAAATTGAAAACTTTGTGTAGCTATCAGTTATTCCACCATACTATCTGGGTAGAAAGTTTTAAGATGGCACATTTTTCTGACAAATGCTTATTTTCAATGATGATTATGTTTCATGGTATCAGTTTAAATGTATTTTCTAAAATTCTTAATTGCTTATGATACCTTAATCTAAATCAAAGTTGAGGTAATTGAGTACTTTTACTTTATATGGAGGCTACTATTGAAATTAAAAATCACAGAGCAGAGTAAATAAAGCACATGGTCATTGTACAGCCTCCAGATGTCTTCTTGAGTAACATATTTTTGTTTTTTAGGAGAGCCAGTAAAACTCCTTTAAAAGAACTAGCGCTTCCCATACTGATGTGTTTCTCAATTTCAGGGAGGGGAGAAAATTTGGGGTCCTATAAAGGGACATGGCGTGTGAACGAAGGGGATATATATATATAATGGAACTAACTCAGCATTGTTATGTCTCCAGGTCTTAGTTTCTTCCTGTGCAAAATGCCAAGGGCTTTAGGGCATCTAAGCCTCCTTTATATCATCCAGAACTGTATCTGGCAGTTTGCTGCCCAACGTAGCTGCTAGAATCACACCCAGATGTGCCAAAAAACACCCCGAACTCAGAATCTCTGTGAAATCCATCTAGATCGACAATTTCAGCCTGGTGTAAAATAATACTCCTCTTCCCTTGGCTGGTGGTCCTCAAAATCCACTCCCCAGAAAAGTCCTTGGATTTGTATTGACATTAACAAACAAAATATCTCTAATCTTCTTAATATGCAAACTTTCTCTTTCAGAATCTGCTGTCACATGTACATGTGTTTTACATTTACATGTCGCTGAATGCTGGGATCCCATTCTGATTACTGGCTCTTGTTGAGGAGTAGGTCCTGAGGGGAGTTATTGTTTGCCTTCTTGCATGGGGTCTTCCTCTAGTGAGGCGGTTACATTGTGTCTAAGCCAGGGAAGAGCAGCTTCTTCAGGAAAGGAGGGAAAGGGAGGTTCATCTCTATTGGGACGGATACCAGGCGCGTGACTCCCTTGGATATCCACTGAACTACGGAATTTCACCTAATGGGGAGAGTCAGAAGATAAAGTTCCTCTGAACTTTCTTTCCAGGCAACAACCCAACTGTCTAAATAACTTATGATACATGCAATGATACATAACTGTTTTTGATACAAATAAACATTCTCTTACGTAACAGTCTTTGAAACAAAGCATTTGGAGCTTGGCTTAGCAGCTTTTTAAATGCACTATTAGGCAGTAGTCAACTCTAACTCTAAAGAAGCAGAATGACAGTAGTGACTCTCCACATTCAGTGAGACTCCCTGATTCCTAGCCTATCATGTGATGGGGAGTGGGTCTGAGGGACAATTATTATCTTTTTGCATATGGGGTCTTCTCTAGTGAGGGGGTAACACCATGTCTAAGCCAGGGAGAGGGAGCTTCTTCAGGAAAAGGGGTGCAAGGGAGGTTTACCTCTAATGAGATGGATGCCAGGAGCATGACTCCCTTTCTCGGATGCCCACTTAACTGTGAAATTTCACCTAATGGAGATAATCAGAAGTGAAGGTACTCAGTGAGATGTTCAGTGAGACCCACCTGTAGAGTCTACTCAGTAAGTTCACTACTGAATGCCTTTGCTAACATTCCACTGGTCACTTCATTGTCAAAAACAATAAATCTCTATATTTCTATCATTTGGTAAATATTTATCCTCCCTCCCTTCCTTCCTCCCTCCCTCTCTCCCTTCCTTTCTTTCTTCTGCTAGTCCCATTATACATGCACAGTATTGACAGGCTGTATGATTCTTTAAGTACACATGACGTTTCATCAATAAGTTTTGTGTATACCATGCTCCAATTTTCTCACTTGTTTATTGACATGAAAGGAAAGAGAGATTGCGAGAGAAACAAATATTTTCCTTTTCCTTAGTTCTTAGTCATTCTTAGTTCTCTAATAAAATGAGTGGATTTTTTTGCGTTTCATTAGAACTTCTTTTGTTGTTCCTAAGATTAAGGTTTATTCTATATAATTTAAAATGTGTTCCCCTCCTCCCTTATTATTAGGACTGTAAGCTTCTGATCATTGGGACCTTTAATCACAAAGATGTCCTTTAGAGATGAAAATACTTAATCCTTTCAGCATCTTCATTCAATCTGCCTCAGGAACACAACTGATGCTGGTTTTGGAAATGAAAATGTCTTGGTCTGTTCAGGCTGCTATAACAAATAACACCAGTAGTATTAGCTGACACCTCCACCACGTCACGCCGTTATCATTTCTTTTACGTGGTAAGAACATTTAAGACCTGCTCATTTAGCAGCTTTCACGTATATACATAGTACAGTATGATTGTCTATAATCACAGTGCTGTGCATTACGTCCCCAGAACGTATTCATCTTCTAACTAGAAGTTTGTACATTTGACCAACATCTCCCCATCCCCCCCCACCCTTGGTAACCACCATTTTACTCTTTGTTTCTACAAGTTCAGCTTTTTTAGATTTCACATATAAATGAAATCATACAGCATTTGTCTTTCTCTGACTCATTTCACTTAGCATAACACCCTCTAGGACCATCCATGTTGTCACAAATGGCAGAATTTCATTCCTTCTCATGGCTGAATAATATTCCTGTGTGTGTGTGTGTGTGTGTGTGTGTGTGTACTCTTCTTATATTTTTGTGTTCCTATTTGTAACCATTCCTTACTGCTTAAAAAACTCCTTTTAGTATTTGTTTTTGAGCAGATATGACAGTGATGAATTCTGTTTTTTGTTTGTCTAAAAATATCTTTACTTTGTATTTTTGAAGAATATTTTGAAAGTTATTTTCTCCTAGCACTTTAAAAATATCATTCTGGGGGGCTTCCCTGGTGGCGCAGTGGTTGAGAGTCTGCCTGCCAATGCAGGGGACATGGGTTCGAGCCTTGGTCTGGGAAGATCCCACATGCCGCGGAGCAACTAGGCCCGTGAGCCACAATTACTGAGCCTGCGCATCCGGAGCCTGTGCTCCGCAGCAAGAAAGGCCACGACAGTGAGAGCACACTGCGATGAAGAGTGGCCCCTGCTTGCCACAGCTGGAGAAAGCCCTCGCACAGAAACGAAGACCCAACACAGCCATAAATACATAAATAAATAAATTTTTAAAATATAGCATTCTGTTGTCTTCTGGTTCCCTCATTTTTGTTGGGAAATGGAGATGACACCTCAGCTATTGTTCCTTTAGTTATCTTTTTTCCCCCTCTGGCTGCATTTATAGTTTTCTATTTTTTGTTTGTTTTAGCACTTTTGCTATTATAAGCCTGGAAGTAGTTTTCTTTGTACTTATTCTGCGTGGGGGCTTGGGGTTCACAGAGATTCTTGAATCTCTGGGTTGATATCTTTACTCAGTTTTGAGAAATTTTTGGCCATTAT
The DNA here is from genome assembly GCF_963924675.1 of Phocoena phocoena. NCBI lineage: Eukaryota > Metazoa > Chordata > Mammalia > Artiodactyla > Phocoenidae > Phocoena > Phocoena phocoena. The sequence goes on from NC_089237.1 coordinate 50,584,570, forward strand.
CTCTTCAAATTGCTTTTGCCTAATTCTCTTTTCTTCTAGAATTCCACATGTTAGAACATGTGTTCTAATTGTGTTCAACATACCTATGCTCTTTATTTTCTATTTTTCCTTCTTTCTCTACTATGTTATTTTCTATTGACCTGTTTTCTGGTTTATTAATCCAATTTTTAAAAACATCTTTATTGGAGTATAATTGCTTTACATATTAATCCAATTTTATGCTCGGTTTATTTGCTATAAATCTACCTAATTGAAATCGTTATCTCAGCTGTTGCATCATTCAGCTCTAGAGTTGCCATTTGATTCATTTTTATTGATTACAGTTCTCTGGTGAAATTTTTTTTTTTTTTTCTGGTGAAATTTTTTATCATTTCACCTATTTTCTTCAACACATGAATCCATTATTTTACAGTCTTTGTTTTGCTAACTCTCATGTCTGCGATTCTCTTTCTTTGACTTTTTTCCTCTTGTACTTTTGAATCTAGTCCCGTCTCTTGGCTTGACTAGTACTTTAAAAAAAAAAAAAGATTTAATTTTGGCTGCATTGGGTCTTCGTTGCTGTGCGCGGGCTTTCTCTAGTTGCGCGTCGAGCGGGGTCTACTCTTTGTTGCGGTGTGTGGGCTTCTCATCGCGGTGGCTTCCCTTGTTGCGGAGCATGGGCTCTAGGCGTGCGGGCTTCAGGAGTTGTGGCACGCGGGCTCAGTAGTTGTGACGCACGGGTTTAGTTGCTCCACGGCATGTGGGATCTTCCCAGACCAGGGATCGAATCCGTGCCCCCTGCATTGGCAGGTGGATTCTTTTTTTTTTTTTTTTTTTTTTTTTTTTTTGCGGTACGCGGGCCTCTCACTGCTGTGGCCCCTCCCGCTGCGGAGCACAGGCTCCGGACGCGCAGGCTCAGCGGCCATGGCTCATGAGACCAGCCGCTCCACGGCATGTGGGATCCTCCCGGACCGGGGCACGAACCCGCGTCCCCTGCATCGGCAGGCGGACTCCCAACCACTGCGCCACCAGGGAAGCCCTGGCAGGTGGATTCTTAACCACTGCACCACCAGGGAGGTCCCACCCTGGGAGTCCTATCTGTTGCTCTGACAAGCATTTGGTCGACCCTGGATGTTGAATTGTCACCTGTTTGCTATAACTTAGATATTTAAATTTTAGTGCTTTATAGTTTGTGTGTTTCTGTTAATAAAGCAATTCTTTGTTTAAAAAAAAAACAAAAACAAAACCCAAGCCTCCTACCTTTTAACCTAAGGAGGAATACGATCTAAAATTATAAGTGTTTCTTTTAAGAATGTTGCAAAACTTGTATCTTGCTTCCTGGCAAGATTACATATTAAAGGAAAAAAATTAATTTCAAAGCAAATATATTTCTCGGTTCCTCGGTATGAAAAGCATTTATTTTCTTTTAGGAAGAGAATACTTTTTCTAATATCAGAATAATATTAAAAAAGTAATAGTTTACTCTTTTCTTCATGGACATTAAGGAGCCTCTGTTAGTTGTTTCAGATTAATGACATTTAAAGATGTGTATCAATTAATGTAAAAACACCCGACAGTAAGCTTATTCAGCTTTTCTTAATGGGGCTTTGTTTGTTTTCAAATCTCATAACAGCCCAGTTTGTCTTGAAGGTTTAAGATGAACAATTTAAGATTCAGCTTCCTCTTTCAGTAGAAATAAAAAGTGATTCTGATGGTGTTGAAAATATTAAATACAGTGCATAAGCTTGTTTGCTTAGTTGTTAACTCTGCACAGATATCCCTCCACCCTTTTCCCTTTCCCAGTCCCAGTGTATCCTTAGGGTTTTCCCTTCAGGCTGGGAGTGGAGCTCCCTGGGCAGTGCTCAGCCCCTCAGTGCTTCCCTGGCACTGGGCAGGCTTCGCTTACGCTAGCATCAGGGACTGCTAAAGGCAACGCCTGGGGGAATTGGCGCAATGGCTATAGCACACCTGGATCAGTGCACTTGGGTTCCCTGGCTATACTTCAATCCACTTCCTCTTGGCAATTCAGAGGAGGAGGCGGAGGGTCACTCAAAATTCGCAGCACTCACTGGGGAAGCACGCTGCTTAGAGATAAAGCTGGACCATTCTGAAGCACCAGTGCTTCCATGAGGGTGAGAATTAGTCCAGGCTGGTGGGAAACATTCAGACACTCCTTCTTCCATCCAGGATCTGACCTCCTGACCTAAACTGTTAGAACCTATGTCAAAGAACCAAGCCAAGATACTCATGACGCTGGCCGTGGTGGTCCAATTCCAGCTGTGGCCCCAGAATAGATGCTGGTGCTCTGGGCACCCAGCTTGGCTCTGGTAGGCATGATCTCCTGGTAACAGTGGTAGAAACACAGCTCTCTGGGGACGACACTCAGAGCAAAGCCAAGAAGCGGAGGCTGGGAGCCAGAGAAATATGGCGCTGCTCCAGAGCCAGGATCTGAGAAGGAGGGAGGAAGCCATTGGACATCGCTGATCAGAGACGCGTCATCCAAGTGTACAATGCTGGTCTCTTCAGAGGCAGATCCACCCTTAACTAGGGAGCTGAAGAGAGGCATTTGTGACTGGGGAGGAATAATAAAGGCAAGAAAAAGGGCAAAGACCTCTCTACCCAATCTATCCTGCTCACCCTGACCTTGGGCCATAGACACACACACTCCTGATGCCTGAATTTCCACCATTATCTGGACTTGAGCTGCTTTCTTCTCAGTTAAGAAACAATTCCTCCGAGACCGACGGACATTGTGCCTCATCCGTGAGGAGTGAATCGCTTGAGTAGGGCACTTAACCATCCTGGAATTATTTGCCCTGTATCATCCCATCCCCACCTCCCACCCTCCAGCAAACATTCTCACACTTCTTTCTCTTTGTACTTGCTGTTCCCTCCGTCCCTGGGAACAGAACCAGGTTGTGGGTCTCCTCCATGTGCAACACTCCCCGGATGTGACAAACAGAAGCAACCTGAGTATCCCATACCTCGAGCCCTCCTATGTCAGTACCTGAGGTTGACTTTTCCCCACACGTGACAGTTCAGAAGGCATGTCTTAATTCACTTTTTTTGCTCCCTCCCCATTCCTCCACCTCCATCATGTAAGGCTTAGAGAAGGGCCAGGCATGTGATTGGTACTCAGTAAATTAAAAAAATATATTTATTTGGCTGCGCTGAGCCTGAGTTGCAGCATACGGGATCTTCATTGCCCTGTGCAGGACCTTTAGTTGAGGCATGCATGTGGGATCTAGTTCCCTGACCAGAGATCAAACCCAGGCCCCCTGCCTTGGGAGTACGAAGTCTTAACCGCTGGGCCACCACGGGAGTCCCGGTACTCAGTGAATAGTAAACGAGTAAGGCAAGGAAGGAAAAGATGTCTTTCTCTCCGTGCATCTGGATGATCTCCAGCCGGCCCCTTAACTCTGCTCCCCAGCTCTCTGGGCAGGCATCTGTAGGTTGTAGGTTGCAGCCCACACACAGGGAAAGGCCCCTCTGAGTCTAGGCTCTCTAGGGAGCAAAGGGCCTGGCAAACTCTGGGCAGAACGTGAGAGGAAGGGAGGGATGCCAGGTGTCACTGGGAGCTTCTCACCCGGGCTGTGGTCACTGCCCTAGCAGGGTTCATTTATAACCCAGCTGCTGGCCCTGCCCTCCAAACAGTCCTGCTCCTGGCTGCACCCTTCCTCTTTCCCTCCTCCCCCCCCCCCACCCCTCTGAGTCCACCCTCTATGCTGCTTGCCCACCCAGGGTGGCTGTCAGCACTTAGAATGGACAGAAGGAGAGTGCTGGCTACAGGGGCACAGGCATTTAGGGCTCAATGGGGCTTTAGTAGAGCACCCTCTCTGGGTGTATTCTGGCCTTGGACACTGGAGGCCACCCTAAAGGCACCCTCTTCATCCCCCTGCAGCCTTGGGATGGGCTCTGGGGTCAGCAGTCCTGACACTGGGGCAAGGCTTGCCTCAGCCTAACCTATTTACATAGTAGCAATTTTTTCATCAGCTCAAAAGTATTTGTACTCCAAGATTCCAACTCAATGGCCTGGTTATATTTACACGGACTGACCCTCTGTACCTAGCAATGGGGGTTGGGGAAAGGGAAGGAGATGGAGTGGGGGACGAGTAGGAATGGAACCGACCTCTTCTTGGTTATTTGTTCTCTATCTTCATAAGATAACTAGCAAATCCAGGAAGGGTCTTTAGCCTACTTTGAGCTTTGAGCGCCACCTGCTGGCTACCAAGCAGTACTAGATGGGGGAGCCTCCCGGTACTCATAAAGCCAAGAGAAACAGGCAAGCTGTGGAAACCTCAGAGCTGGCGGAAGAACTCTGGAACACTTTGACTGCCTGTGAATAAAACGAGAGTGTCCAAAAGGGCCTGTATTTTCATTCTGCTGGTTACAGATGGGCTGCACATGGTGTCTTACGTATGATGAGAGGTCCATGAATACCTAATTTCTCTTTTTCCCAGATCCAGCCTCCCAGCCCCAGCTCCCAGACCCCATGACTGTTCCTGCCCTCAGATCCTCCACTTGCCTGGCTCCTGGCAAAGCCCTGGGTCCAAAATTCAGATTTCCAACTGCACCAGCTCCAATGTCATCTGCCGAACACCCATCTGCTGGCTGAGGTCACCACTGAGGCCACCATGAGGTGCTTCCCGGGGCTGCATCCTGTCTTCAAGGTACAACCTCTACCCTCCACATCCCCCTTCACTCAGACCCCAGAGAAAGGAAACAGCCCAACAGTTGTTTAGGATTTTAAAAGCCTAAGCCATCTGGCTGGAACGATGTAAACAAAGATGCTTCAAATTCAACAAGCATTCGTACGTTATTGTAGCAAAGAATCTTTACAGCAATTTGTGAATGGAGGAGAGGAAGTGTGACGGATGATTGTGTCAAAATCTTGAGGCTTGCGTTTTTATTTTCAATGTTAAACTCTTTTTATGTTGAGCTAATTACAGGTTCACATGCAGCTTTAAGAAATAAGACAGAGAGGTCCCATCTGTCCTATTAAGTCAAGTTACTTAGCATTTATTCAGTACATGTTGCAGGGCAGCTCTCCAGAATTCTCTAGCCATCAGTATGAAGTAGAGTAGGAATATAATCTGTTAAACAAAAGTGTTGGTTCTGCTTTTGGAGAGTTACCATTTTGCTGGGAAGAAATGTGGTACATATGGCGGGGGGGGGGCGGAGAAAACAACCAACAACAGCAACCAGAGAACAATATCTGGAAATAGAGTTGAAATCAAGAGAGATCACCATAGACACTGTAGGATCGCTGGAGAATGTTCCACAACAACTGAGAAATCTTTAATAAAGTAGATCAAAGGGCAAAGAGAACAGCCCAGATTATTCGTGTCTGCCCAAGGAGAGAGGTGGCTAAAGTCCTGCATGAGGGTGACAGGAGTGGAAGAGAGAAATCAGAAGTCTGGTGATGGAGGAAAATCACTGCAGCATGCCTGAGTGCAAGAATGAGAAAGCTAGAACAGAGGTCTAAGCTTCTGCAACATACAGGAGCACACAGGAATGGGTACTGTTGTACTGACATAGAAACGCTAACATTTTATAAAAGTGAGTCCAGTATGTATTGCTAGGTGGAAGGCAGCAAAATAAAACTTACTCTTGCCTAGAAAATATCCTCAAAATCTTGAGACTTTAGATATGGAAGAGAAGGGGGAGAAAAGGATACAAGCGGATGAACCGGAGCAACTGTCAGCAACAGTAACGTCAGAAGAAGCCAGTTTGGGAACAAAGGTGAGGTGCTCAGTTTTAGATACAAGGAGTTTAAAGTGTTGGTAGGATGTGCACGTTAGTGTTCGGCAGGCAGAACAACTGAGTTGTATTTCTTTTGCCGGTCCCCACCTCCACTCCCGAACCTGGCCATGAGTAGCAGTGGCCCCGCTGGGGCCATAGTTCCATAGTTCCTACATGGTTGCAAAACGTTCCATAGTACCTCAGAGTTCCAAGATTCATTCCGTGTCGACAAACATTCAAATACCCGCCATGAACGAGCCACATAATCCAAAGGCCAGGACCCCCAGGACTCCATTCCCTCTGCGTTTATACACATTTCTGGTCTTTCTATCCCTTTTACTGTCTAACCTCTGGTCTCTCAGCCTCTAAGTCTTCTGATTTCCCCATATCCTTAGAGGGCCCTAGCTCAGCCATGTTGCCTCCACGTACATCTTGATATGCACTAGTCAGTGTGTTTCTGCCAACCTGGGCCAGGTAACCTGTAATGGGGCATCCCTCGGAACACAGAATAGGAGGATCAAATGCAAAGGTCAGCAGCCTGAATCCCTAAGTGGGTGCAGCTAGACTAGCACTCCTGGAACCCACGTACCATGTGGAAGCTCCCATTTTTCTCCAAGAACACAACAAAAAGGGACATTGTAGATTCACTGCTGTTTCCACCAGGCCCATGTGTTTAAAGGGTTAAAAAAAAAAAAAGCATAACATATAACCAAATCTAACAAGATCAAGGGCCAGTTGAGAGGAAGAATCAAAGCTAGGATTAAGAGCATATGAGCAAAACAGTGTATAAAAAGATAACTCTTAAAATGTAGAGACCAAAGGCCCAACCTGGAAATTATTGGTGTCATCTCAATGTGAGGAGCCTGCCCTGGCCTGGGGTAAGGGCTGTGGGATGGCAAGGGCATGACAGACACAGAGTCTGAGTCCTTGAAACACCTTACACATTCAGTTTATCTACGCCCCACAGCTTTCCACAAATATTTGAGGAAATTTAAATAAGGTTGACATAATACAGTTAATAAGGCAGAAACAGACACGTATGATCCATTAAAAGTCACCTCCTGCCGCCAACGTTTCAGCAACCCACTCACTACCTCACCAAGCAAGAGGTGGAGTTTTAGCTTAGAACTTGCCTTCTCAGATGGGTAATAAAAGATAGTCTCAAGAAATCATAAACTCTCAGGATTTTTGCATTGGCCACTTCAAAGTTTTTCTGGAGAAACTTTGTGAGGTACAGACTGAAACAACCTGAAGACTGACTGAGTTTCAGAAGAGGAGTGAATGAGGGAGATTAAAAGACTGAGTCTGAGGTTATGATATTAGCATGATTGGGCTAGAAAGAAGAAAAATTGTTTAAGCTAGAGTAACAGTGGGACACTTATGGGAAGCAATTAAGCAGACAATTGAAAAAGGGGTCACTGACATCCAAATTAAACTATCAAGACTGAATGTGGGGGACTTCCCTGGTGGCATAGTGGTTAAGAATCTGCCCGCCAATGCAGGTAACACGGATTCCAGCCCTGGTTCGGGAAGATCCCACATGTTGGAGGAACTAAGCCCGTGCACCACAACTACTGAGCCTGTGTTCTAGAGCCCGTGAGCCACAACTACTGAGCCTGTGCTCTAGAACCTGTGCTCAGTAATAAGAGAAGCCCCCGCGATGAGAAGACCACACACCACAACGAAGAGTAGCCCCTGCTCACCACAACTAGAGAAAGCCCGCACACAGCAACGAAGACCCAATGCAGCCAAAAATAATAAATAAATAATAAAATTTTTAAAAAAAAGACTGAATGTGGGTGGGCCAAGGACTCACTCCAGTCTTCAAATCATTCCACCATAATAAACAACAAGGTCCCACTGTATACCACAGAGAACTATATTCAGTATCCTATTATAAACCATAATGAAAAAGAATATATTAAAAAAAGAATATATATATGTATAACTGAAGCACTTTGCTGTACAGTGGAAATTAACACAACATTATAAATCAACTATACTTCAATAAAAAAAATTCCACCCTAATCTACCAGGAGAGTCTTGTGCAACGAGTCTTCTTTTACTTGGACAATCTGCCCAGGAATCACTGCATGTAAGAGGCTTACTATTGCCTCTAAATCTTTGTTAATGGTGATTCCCATTTGGACTACACCCCCCTAATTTTCCCATCAATCCTCTCTCTCCCTTCTTTTTACACCAGGCTCAAAATACCTTTGGGGGGCTTCCCTGGTGGCGCAGTGGTTGAGGGTCCGCCTGCCGATGCAGGGGACACGGGTTCGTGCCCCGGTCCGGGAGGATTCCACATGCCACGGAGCGGCTGGGCCCGTGGGCCATAGCCGCTGGGCCTGCGCGTCCGGAGCCTGTGCTCCGCGACGGGAGGGGCCACAGCGGTGAGAGGCCCGCGTACCGCAAAAAAGAAAAAACACCTTTGGGAATCTTGGTCGCATTCCTTTGATCTGATTTTGATCACTTCTTACCCTCACTCCATCTGTACTCTTGTGGGGCTGCACAGCTCCAGGTGGGCGCTCACGTTGGATCCTCTGTGAATGGTTTCCACAGCAGTGTGTGACATGGTGGCCGTCTGTAAACAGTAAGAGAAAGGATCAAGAGTTCTAATGCCAAGTCTTCTCTTTTACCTAGAAGCTCTGGTCTAGAGGTCACCATTTTGTCTCTCCCTCTTCTCCACAATATCCAAACAGCAGCTCCTGTCATTCCACTGCTGCCCCCTAGAGGGCTCTCTATTTAAACCATGAGGAATAAACTGAGGAATTAAAATGTGTGGTTTTAGTGTCTCATCTTCAGACCAGGTGGGTTATATTTTCTACTTTGTGGACTAGCTGAAATCAAAGCAACAATAAGTACTTAAAAAGAGGACCGTTGACACTTTTAACTGAATAAAATGTTACGGCATGGAGAATTCCCCAGTGGTCCAGTGTTTAGGATTTGGCACTTTCACTGCAGGGGCCTGGGTTTGATCCCTGGTCAGGGAACTAAGATCCCGCAAGCCACGGCATGGCCAAGAAAACCAAAACAAAACAAACAAACAAAAGAAACAAACAAAAAAAACCCCTAGATGTGTCAGGTAATGATGAGGTTCAAACAACAGGCTTTGTAAATTACCAGGGACTCCTAGAGCACTCCCTCCTGTCTATCCCTGCTGCAGAGTTACTACTTTTTTTTTTTTAAGCCTATACTGTATAAGTAGTGTTTCTTTCATTCCTTCTCATGGTTTATTCCTACTTTCTCACTATGTGAAAAAATTAAGCTCGCTTGAGATTTGCTTATTTTACTGGTTTATTTTTTAAATGTTTTATGTGTATTCTTGTTTCTCCACTTCCTACATTATCAATTTGTGTTATTTGCTTCCTCTCACTCTCTTCACGTTTAAAGCATTATACTAACGTAAGATGTTAACAATAGAGGAAACTAGGTGTGGAGTATATGAAAACTCTCAGTACAACCTTCAATTTTGTACAATTTTTCTGTAAATCTCAGTACAATTTTTCTGTGAATCTAGAACCAATCTTAAAAATAAAGTTTATTTTAAAGATGAAAACATTGGCAAGGGTATACAACAAGTTTTTTAAAGCAGAAGTCATGATTTTAATAATCGACAAGGTGGAATTCGAGCCAAGACAGCAAGGTTACTTTATAAAGCTAAAGGGTACAACTGGCGAAAATCAATTACAGGAAAAAAACTGTAACAAACACAAATACATGGAGGCTAAACAGTGTGTTACTAAATAACCAAGAGATCACTGAAGAAATCAAAGAAGAAATCAAAATATACATAGAAACAAATGACAATGAAAACACAATGACCCAAAACCTATGGGAAGCAGCAAAAGCAGTTCTAAACAAAAAATCTTAAAATCTGTATGGAGACACAAAAGACCCCGAATAGTCAAAGCAGTCTTGAGGGAAAAAAGTGGAGCTGGAGGAATCAGACTCCCTGACTTCAGACTATACTACAAAGCTACAGTAATCAAGACAATATGGTACTGGCACAAAAACAGAAATATAGATCAATGGAACAGGATAGAAAGCCCAGAGGTAAACCCACGCACCTATGGTCAACTAATCTATGACAAAGGAGGCAAGGATATACAATGGAGAAAAGACAGTCTCTTCAATAAGTGGTGCTGGGAAAACTGGACAGCTACATGTAAAAGAATGAAATTAGAACACTCCATAACACCATACACAAAAATAAACTCAAAATGGATTAAAGACCTAAATGTAAGACTGGACACTATAAAACTCTTAGAGGAAAACATAGGAAGAACACTCTTAGACATAAATCACAGCAAGATTTTTTTTTTTTTTTTTTTTTTTTTTTGCGGTATGTGGGCCTCTCACCGTTGTGGCCTCTCCCGCTGCAGAGCACAGGCTCTGGACGCACAGGCTCAGCGGCCATTGCCCAAGGGCCCAGCCGCTCCGCGGCATGCGGGACCCCCCAAGACCGGGGCACGAACCCATGTCCCCTGCATCGGCAGGTGGACTCTCAACCACTGAGTCACCAGGGAAGCCCCAGCAAGATCTTTTTTGATCCACCTCCTAGAGTAATGGAAATAAAAACAAAAATAAACAAATGGGACCTAATGAAACTTAAAAGCTTTTGCACAGCAAAGGAAACTACAAACAAGACAAAAAGACAACCCTCAGAACAGGAGAAAATATTTGCAAACGAATCAACGGACAAAGGATTAATCTCCAAAATATATAAACAGCTCATGCAGCTCAATATTAAAAAAACAAACAACCCAATCAAAAACTGGGCAGAAGACCTAAATAGACATTTCTCCAAAGAAGACATACAGATGGCCAAGAAGCACATGAAAAGCGCTCAACATCACTAATTATTAGAGAAATGCAAATCAAAACTACAGTGAGGTATCACCGCACACTTGTCAGAATGGGCATCATCAGAAAATCTACAAACAACACATGCTGGAGAGCGTGTAGAGGAAAGGAAACCCTCTTGCAGTGTTGGTGGGAATGTAAATTGATACAGCCACTATGCAGAACAGTATAGAAGTTCCTTAAAAAACTAAAAATCGGGGCTTCCCTGGTGGCGCAGTGGTTGAGAGTCCGCCTGCCGATGCAGGGGACATGGGTTCGTGCCCCGGTCCGGGAAGATCCCACATGCTGCGGAGCGGCTGGGCCCGTGAGCCATGGCTGCTCAGCCTGCGCGTCTGGAGCCTGTGCTCCGCAACGGGAGAGGCCACAACAGTGAGAGGACCGTGTACCGCAAAAAAAAAAAACCTAAAAATCGAATTACCAGGGCTTCCCTGGTGGTGCAATGGTTGAGAATCTGCCTGCTAATGCAGGAGACACGGGTTCGAGCCCTGGTCTGGGAGGATCCCACATGCTGCGGAGCAACTAGGCCCGTGAGCCACAACTACTGAGACTGCGTGTCTGGAGCCTGTGCTCCGCAACAAGAGAGGCCACGATAGTGAGAGGCCCGTGCACCACAATGAAGAGTGGCCCCCCGCTCGCCGCAACTAGAGAAAGCCCTCACACAGAAACAAAGACCCAACACAGCAAAAAAAAAGTAAAATTAAGTTAAATTTTAAAAAAGATCTTAAAAAAAAAAAAATCGAATTACCATATGACCCAGCAATCCCACTGCTGGGCATATACCCAGAGAAAACCATAATTCAAAAAGACACATGCACCCCAATGTTCACTGCAGCACTATTTACAATAGCCAGGTCATGGAAGCAACCTAAATGTCCATCGACAGACGAATGGATAAAGAAGATGTGGCACATATATACAATGGAATATTACTCGGCCATAAAAAGGAATGAAATTGGGTCATTTGTAGAGACGTGGATGGACCTAGAGACTGTCATACAGAGTGAAGTAAGTCAGAAAGAGAAAAACAAATACCATATGCTAATGCATATATATGGAATAAAAATGGTACTGATGAACCTAGTGTCAGGGCAGGAATAAAGACGCAGACATGGAGAATGGACTTGAGGACACGGCAGGGAGGGGAAAGCTGGGGCAAAGTGAGAGTGGCATGGACATATATACACTACCAAATAAAATAGTTAGCTAGTGGGAAGCAGCAGCATAGCACAGGGAGATCAGCTCGGTGCTTTGTGATGACCTAGAGGGGTAGGATAGGGAGGGTGGGAGGGAGGCTCAAGAAGGAGGGGATATGGGGATATATGTATGCATATGGCTGAATCACTTTGTTATACAACAGAAACTAACACAGTAATGTGAAGCAATTATACTCCAATAAAGATCTATTAAAAAAAAGGGTACAATTGGCAATGAAAATGTAACGATTATGATTATCAATGTACCAAACAACATAAAAGTAACCTTCACAAAGCAGAAATTACAAAATAAGCAAGAAGAAGGAAACAGAAACGTGCTAATAAAAAAGAGGCTTTAATTTACTTGCTTCATCCAATCAAAAACAAATAATAATTTTTTTAAAAACTAAAAATAGGGAAGTTCCCTGGCGGTCTAGTGGTTAGGACTCGGCGCTTTCACTGCTGGGGCCCAGGTTCAACCCCTGGTTGGGTAACTAAGATCCTGCAAGCTGTGCAGTGAGGCCACAAAAAAAAACACAGTTAAAATAAAAACCCTAAGAATAGAGTTGACCTAAACAATATAATTAACAAAGCAGACCTTACTGATATATATCAAACTCTGCATCCTGAAAGTAGAGGATACTTCATCCTTTCAATTGTCCAATAATATTTATTAAAATTAATCATATTTAAGTCTTTAAGAAATATTTCAAACACCCCCAAAACAGAAATAATGCAGAAAATATCCTATAATCATATTGCAACAAATGAATTTAATAAGAAAATCAAAGAGTCCTCTCTGTCCTGGAAGTTAAAAATAAAGCCCTCTTTCATATAATTGGGCCAAAATGGAAACATAACCCAAAACAAAAGAATTAATGGAAATAATAAAAATAATAATGTAAAGAATATATACCAGAATCTATGAAATGTGGCTCAAGTAGTACTCAGAGGAATACTTAATCACCTTAAATACATATTTCAAAACAAAATGGAGAAATAAGCATCTTTTTTAAAAGATAGAAAATAATAACAAAATAAACCAAAGGAAAGCTGCAGAAAGGAACAAACGAAGAAAACCAAATTATAATAAATTAGAAAACAAGAAAAACAGAACTACTATATAAATCTAAAATACTTTTTTAAAGGTAAATAACTCATTAGCCCAATCGAAAATGAGGAAGTGAGAAAGTGCAAATATACAAAAGAACAAATAATGGAAGGAAATAAAGTGGTACTAGCATGTGGATTGAGGAGTAAGACCAGAGTGCAAACTGGCAGTGAGTTTACTATTTTTTTTTCCCTTCCAGTAGCCCCTAAACTGACTTCAAGGCAGCCTAAAAACTGGAAGTGTAAATCAGCATGGACAGAGAGAGCTTCAGGGGAAGCTCTCAGGTCCGGCTTAGATCGTGGGAAAGGGATCACCTGGGAATGACAACGGTAGCAGCAAGGACCTATAGGTACTCTTAACTCTGGAGAAGTGGAACTTTCCTCTCCAATTAGAAGAGGTGTGGTCCCAAGAGGATGGGAAAAACCCCACGGACTTTTTTTCCTCTCTGTCCTCTTGCTGCTTGAACCCAGACGAGGGCACAATTGTAATAAATGTACAGTAAAGTGGGGTAAATTAAGCCCTAATTTTCTGGCTGGAGGACCGAAAAGGGAAACCCCAGGGAACTTGAAAGCACTGGGGTTACCACAGAGAGGGAAGATCTTAGGAAAGAAACCCCAAAATGTTGTATATGAACTCCTGGGCTCACTCCTGAACTGCACAAGGATCAGATCACAAACAGACAGGAGAACTGAACAAAGTCAACAGACTTTGAGAACTGAATTAAATGACAGGCTACCACTGGCCACTGGGTGGCACAAACGTGGGACAGATCCAAATAGCATTGCAAAGGCCTGGAAAATAGAACTGGCATTGAAACCACAACCACAGAACACTAATTGAATCCAACCAGCTCAACTGCCTGAGAAAACAAAAATACCAGCATGCTCTTTAGGACTTAAACAAGATTGAGTCTCATAACATAATATTCAGTATATCCAGGTTACACTCCAAAATTACTCGTACCAGGAATATCTCAACTCACATGAGAAGAGACAATAGATATCAATGTGAAGATATTGGGACAGATGTTGGGATTATTTGACAAAGACTTTGAAGGAATGATTATAAAATACTCCAACAAGTAAGGGCGAACACTGTTGAAATGAATGAAGAGATGGAAAATCTCAGGAAAATAAATAGAAAATATAAAGAAGAACCAAATGAATATTCTAGAACTGAAAATTACAATAAGTAAAATTTTTTTAAAAATTCATCAAATGAACTCAATGACAGAAAGGAACTGATGAAAGAAAGATTCAGTGAACTTGAATACAGATAATAGGGACTTCCCTGGTGATCCAGCGGCTGAGAATCTGCCTTCCAATGCAGGGAACGTGGGTTTGATTCCTGATCGGGGAACTAAGATCCCACATGCTGCAGGGCAACTAGGCTGAGCCTGTGCGCCACAACTAAAGAGCTTGAGTGCCACAACTACTGAGCCCACATGCTCGCACAACTACTGAGCCTGCATGCCACAACTAGAGAACCTGCACACCACAACTAGAGAGAAGCCCACACACTGCAACTAAGACCTGATGTAGCCAAAAATAAATAAATAAAATAAAAAGTATACATATCTTTATAGAAACTATGCAATTTGAATAACATAGAGGAAAAGAGATTGAAAAAAGTAAAGAGTGCCTCAAGGACATGTAGGACAAAACCAAAAGGTCTAACATTCATGTCATCAGAGTCAAAGAAGCACAGGAAAGAGAGTGTGGTATAGGAAAAAACTTCTTAAAAAGAAATAATGGCTTAACAAAGCTTCTCAAATTTTATAAAAGACATAGACCTATAGATTCCAAAAGCTCACCAAATTACCAACAGGATAAAAAACCAACCAAACAAAAAATCATCACCCAGGCATATCACAAGCAAACCACTGAAAACCAAAAACAAAGAAAAAATCTTGAAAGCAGACAGAGAAAAGAAACACACTTCTATAGAGAAACAATGATCCAAATGAGTGTGGAGTTCTCATTAGAAACAATGGAGGCCAGAATAAAGTAGAATAATATTTTTTAAGTGCTGAGAGGAAAAAAAACCTGTTAACTCAGAATTCTATATCCAGCAAAAATATCCTGGAGAAATGATGATGAAATAAAGACATTCTCAGATGAAGAAAAACTAAGAGAATCCATTGCCAGCAGACCTGCTCCAAAAGAATTGCTAAAAGAAGTTATTCAAACAGAAATGATATGAGCAGGAAACTTGGGTCACTGGGAATAAAGGAAGAACAACAGAAATTTCAAATATCCTCTCCTAATGAATTATTAAATATGTTTGATGGTGGACAGCAAGTATTCTAACATTACTAATGGGTTTTAATATATGTAGACGGTGATCTAACTGGATGACCTCTGATTCCATCTGCTTCTCACTCTGAAAACAACTGCTGCTTCTCCCTCTGCTCAGCATGTCTTTTTTCTGCCATGTGGCGTCTACTTTTTTTGTAACTTCTGTTTCCTATGGCCAGCTTGGCCTCTCTGGCTTCTCTCCATCTTTGATACTATGGCTAACTGCCCGATTCTCTCTGGTTTCCCATACCACCACCATCACCACCACCACACACAGAGACATACTCACATCACAGTGAGCAGAATGGCCCTGCTCCTTCTGGTTTTGACAGTGGCTCTGCTCAAGTATACCTCTTAGGCTGCTAGACAGCGTATGATTTGTCTCTTTTGGGGTGAGTGGCCACCTGTGGCTGAACAGCAGTTTCATTTCGTGTAAAGCAAGAACACTCAGAGCTTTCCTTCAGCAAGGGATGTGGATGTGGAATATTTCCTTATAAGGGGATGGCAGGCATGATGATTGCCATGTGGAGTACAGCTGCACTAAACTCTGTTAGTCTGAGAACCATGTCAGACACTTTCACCCTTCTAGGCCTTTATTTGGTCTGTTCCTTCCTTCTGGAATGTCTTTTCCTCTTCTCTGCCTAGAAAACTGTAAAACCCAGCACAAGGACTGAGGAAGTCACTCCCTCTCCCCCGAGTCCTTATTGCCCTTACATCCAACTTCTATTCAAGAGTTAATATGCTGTTTGACACTGTTTGTGCATGCATTTGTCTCCCCAACCAGACAGTAAGTTCCGAAGGGAGGGATTCTGGAGCTATTCATTGCTGTATTCTCATTACCAAACATGTCCGTTCACACATTCAGTTATTCATTCAACAAATATTAATTAAATGTCCACTGTGTATCAGTCACTGTACCAGGCACTGGGATGCAAATGTGAACAAGGCAGATAGAGTCCCCTTGGAGATTAGTGTGTGTTGCAGTGTGGCACATAGTAAATGTTCAAGAACTTATTTTGAATTGGATTGCACTTGCTTATAGTCACTCTACCAAGGATTCTTTTGACCTTTCTCAGACATCAAAGCTTTACATATGCAAAGCAGTGGACAGTGAAGTGGGCCATGAGGTACTCTTCTACAACTCCAAGAGGTGCTTCAAACTTGATTTGCCAAAAGCCAAGTTTATTGTATTTCCCAATCCTTCCACTCCTTATGTGTCCCGCATCTCAGTAAATGATACCATCATACACCTACTTGCCTCAGCCAGGAACCAGAAAGTCTTACGGGATCAGCCTCTCTTGCCTTCTCTCCCCCTTTTCCACACTCTCTCTCACATCCTTCTCTCCATTCTCTTCCATCACCAGTGGAATAAGTCTTGACAATTCCACTTCCTTAGCATCTCTTTCACCCTCCCCTACCTCTATTCCTGCTAACCCCGCCTTGTTGCTGGCCCTTATCATCTCTCACCAGCACCCCAAAGAACTCTTCTCATGAGTCTCCTGTTTCCTTTCCAACCACATCACTTATCTCTTCCTGATCCCAACCTCATGAATTTCCCTGAAATTTCACCAGCTCCCTGGAACTCTTGCTGCCTATTTGCCCAGAGTGCCTCCCCTCTCCCCAACTCTCCTCTGTTCCCACCAACCTGGCAGATGCCTACTCAGATTTCAAGGCTCAGTTCAAGTTGCTCCCCTGAGAAGTCTTTTCTGTCTCCCCAAGGTAAACTGACCCATCCCTGCTTTGTGCTCCACACCCTATATAGAATTCATTCTTATAGTAACCTACGGTTGCATTTTTTAAAATAATTTTGTTTCCCCCACCAGACTAGGAACTCCTTGAGGACAAAAATCTCTGTATTCTTGGTGCCTGGTATATAATAGGTGCTCAACAAACATTTTGCGAATGAATCCAGTAAACAAAATACTTTCCTATCTTTACCCTTCCTTTTCTGTGAAACAAGCAACCAGGCCTTCTAGAAGGTGCTTCTTTGAGTCTCTGTAAGAGTTAAATTAAATAATTCATTGGCTGCCTGCCACAGTAGAGCTGAGAGAGCCAACTCCACCTAATTCTCCCTAGCCCGAGGCCCGTCGCACAACCGCCTCATGACCACATCTTGATAGGGCCTCTATTCCTGGGCCCTACCAAAGACAGGTGGGAGCGTGATCTTCACTCAATCTCATGTTTATATCCTTCATTCCCAAACACCCATTTCTGCCCCTCCTTCGACCTTTTCTCTTTGTCCTCTGCCACAATTTTATTCCTCAACTCTTCCCATAATATCTCTCTTCTTTATCCCCCAAACTTTATCTCCTTTGTCTCCACACCATCGACATTCTATCCCCAAGCATAATCATTTCATAAAAGCTACTGAACATCTGTGATGCCCAGGCCCTGTGCCAGGCACTGAAGGTAAACAGAGGAATGAAGTATAGTCGCTATACATGGGAAACTCAAAAGAGGCCAAACAAGTATTTAACGAGATAATATAGAAAGACCAATCTAGTCTCTCAATAATCAGTGTCCTTAGGTTCTGGAAGGGACAGTACCACCGATAGTGGCGATGGTCAGAAAATTCTTCTTGGAGGAGACAAGACTTGACTTGGTTTTGAACTAGGGTTCTTGGACAAGTTCAGAAAAATGGAATCAGAATTTAAGCTGAGTTAGCAGTTTGAACAAAGATCCAGGAGTCAACAGGTAAAAGGCGTTTTCAGAGAACAGTGATTAAATTATTTGGGCTGGAATGGAAAGGAGGTATAGAAGAGTCATGGTGATGAGATTAGAAAGATAATTTGGTGCTAGACTGTGAGAGGTATCATCGCCAGGTTGAGGAATTGGGACAGTGGCAGCTAAGCAAGAAGGTGAGGAATTCTATGTTGAGGAGGAATAGAAGATTAAGATGTAAATAGTGTTTTATAGGTTGGTGTGACAGCTATGAGGACATGGATAAGGGCAGGGAGGGATCTGTGGCAGGATGACTGTCATGGTGTAGGTGGTGAAAAGAGGGAATGAAAAGATGATATGGGGACTTCCCTGGTGGCACAGTGGTTAAGAATCCGCCTGCCAATGCAGGGGACATGGGTTCGAGCCCTGGTCTGGGAAGATCCCACATGCTGCGGAGCAACTAAGCCCGTGTGCCACAACTACTGAGCCTGCTCTCCAGAGCCCGCGAGTCACAACCACTGAAGCCCGTGTGCCACAACTACTGAAGCCTGTGCGCCTAGAGCCCGTGCTCTGCAACAAGAGAAGCCACCGCAATGAGAAGCCCTCAGCAACTAGAGAAAGCCCGTGCACAGCGACGGAAAACCCAACACAGCCAATAAATAAATAAATTTTAAAAATCTATTTTTTTAAAAAAAAGATGATATGAGGAGAAAGATATTGAGAGAAGAAACAATTGGACCAAAGCCAGGGTTCTGAGCACATGAATTTAAGGGAATATAAATGACAAAAACAGGAAATCTGGAAGAGGAGCCCTTTTGAGACAAATGGCTGACCTTGGTTGTAGACAAGGTCCAAGTGAGAGGGGTGGGTAAGAGATCAAGGAAGAGATGTCCAGCAGGTTGTAGGAGATACAGACTCAAAACTCTTGAGGTAAGTCAGGTATTGAAGAGGAAACTGGGGAAGTCATCTGCTTGGAAGTGATCTTCAAGAGCAAAGAATGTAGAGGGAAGAGCGGGAAGCCAAGGACTGAGACTTGAGGTTCATTTCCTGTTAGGGGTGAGGAAGAAAAAGCAAGAAAGCTAATGTGGGGGTTAGGAAGAGAATTAGCACAGGGCCTAAGAAGGCAATGGTAGAGAAGGATTCTAGGTTTAGGGAGGTAACTGTTGTTTGCTGTGAATTTAAGTTTGTACTATATGTGTGATGTATGCATTGGGAAAAGTGTGAAAGGACATACACCAAATTATTAGGATCAGTCACCTCTCCAAAGTGAAAAAGAGTTGAGGGCTTTCCCTTCTGTTATGCATGAATTTCTACAATTAGTTGACATTACTTTTATAATTACCATTCACTCCCACTCTAGCCAAAGAATAGTGAGAAAACCACTTTTCTCTCCCACATCTTTCTGTCTCTCTTTCCAGCCATCCCTCTTAGCTTCTTCTCAGCCAGTGTCCTCACCTCTCCCCCAGCACACCCCTAAAATCCCCACTCCAGCCTTTAAACTCTCCGCTCTGATTTCCTCAAAGTGTTGATCACCTATTCTTTGCAGGGGGAGGGTAAACTGTCCCAGGTGGTAACATAAAAAGAGAGCTTGTTTCTGCCTCTGAAGTTTTGTTTATGGTGGTTCCCATGACAGTTCCTTCCCACCTAGCTGTTGTTTCTATCTTTAATGACACCTTCTACAGGAAGCACTCCAAGATTACAACTATCTGGCTTTGACTGAAGCTTTACTCTGATCTTCCACATCTTGATACTTACTAGGCAAAACAGTAATAATCATACAGTGATATCTTACCTGTGGATGATGTAAGTGATTTACAAAGCACTCTCACTTGCATTATTTCATTTGAGCCTCACCTGGGAGGTAAGCATGACATGTTTTTCCCATGGAACAAACAAAGAAACTAAGGCTCAGATGACTACAGGCTACAGAGCCTGTAAATGATAGAATGGGAACTAAACTGCAGAATTTCTGACTCACAGTTTAGTGCTTTTTATATAACATCTCATTGTTTATATAGTGTGACTTCTTTAATATTGTCATGTCTTCTTTGGATACGCACCTTCATCTTCTTACTCAAGTTGCAAAAAATAATAATAATAAGTGACATTACCTCAGGATGAGGACATCTTCTCATTTGACTGAAGTTTTATTTTCAGACTGAAGCAATACCATTTTTATTATAACTTTAGGTCATCTTCAATGTCTTGCTATTTTTACATACCACACCCCCATGTGTAATGACCAGATTCTAACACTTGTTCCTATTACAGTATCTCTTAAATTCACTCTTCCATCCTCACTACTAAACCCACCTCTTCTTTCTTTGAAAGAAGGGTTTATTCAAAGGTGGGTTTATTATATTTCTAAGAGGATAATTATTTTCTCAGATTTGTATAATAGAAAGAATCACAAAGAAAATAACATGTAAAAAGCTGAAAACTTGGTAACTACTATGGGACTTGCCCTCCTGACATTAAAAAAAAACCCGGAATTTATGCAAAAACAAACATTTTCAAACACAGAAAAACAGGTAGTACGGGACTGTGAAGGGAAACTAATGAGATGAAAGCTACAATTGCCCAGGCTTTCTGCCTGCAGGAAGTTTCTGGACTGCAACATAGGAGGGGAATCTCAAAAGAGCTTCACTGAACTGAGGAAACAGAGATCAGAGTTCAGGGAGGTTGAGGGGGCAGAACGCCAGAGAGGAGGAATATACACAGAGAAAGAGCTTCAGAAGTCTGCACGGGGGTCTCCTTGAGTGTTGGGCTCAAAACCAATCTGACCAAGGGTGCAGTTCCATGAGGCTAGGCAAACAATTGCCAGAAAGAGAACAATTACTTGCAGATTTGTAAGTCAAAATTTCTACCCAAAATGGAGTTGCTTATGCTAAGTTCCACGTCAAACCGAGACTTGATCATAGTTTCGGCTTCCTCAGAAATGGAATTAAAGCAGTCAATCTAGGATCACTTGATCAGCATTAGTTAGATAACCTGCCTGATAGACCCCTGCCATCCCTTAAAGGAAAGTAACTGCAATAACCAACCCGATTTTTCGCCTAGTCTAGTTTCCTTGTTCCCACTCCTTTCTGCCTACAAACGTCCTTCATTTTGTACAGCTCCTCAGAGTGCCTTTCTTTCTGCTAGATTGGATGCTACCTGATTTGAATAGATTTTTGCCCAAATAAACTTTAAAAAATTTAATATGTAACAGTTTATCTTTTAACACAACAAAATCAAGCATCCAACAGCATAAAATTCACAATATCTGGAATCCAGTCAAAAATTACTAGCAATGCATGGGACTTCCCTGGTGGTCCAGTGGGTAAGACTCTGTGCTACCAATGTAGGGGACCCGGGTTTGATCCCTGGTCAGGGAACTAGGTCCTGCATGCTGCAACTAAGAAACCACATGCTGCAACTAAGAAGTCCGCATGCCGCAACAAAGTTCCTGCGTGCCACAACTAAGACCTGGCGCAGCCTAAATAAATAAATAAGTAAATATTTAAAGAAAAAAAGTAAGAAACAACCTAATAATAACTAGGCAAAACACTTGGACAGGCAATTCACAAAAGAAGAGATCCAGGGACTTCCCTGGTGGCACAGTGGTTAAGAATCCGCCTACCAATGCGGGGGACACGGGTTCGATCCCTAGTCTAGGAAGATCCCATGTGCCGTAGAGCAACTAAGCCCGTGCACCACAACTACTGAGCCTGCACTCTAGAGACTGTGAGCCACAACTACTGAGCCTGTGCATCACAACTACTGAAACCCGTGTGTCCTAGAGCCCACACACCACAACTACTGAGCCCACATGCTCTAGGGCCCGTGTGCTGCAACAAGAGTAGCCACCGAAAAGACAAGCCCGTGCACTGCAACAAAGAGTAGCCCCCGCTCGCTACAACTAGAGAAAGCTCACATGCAGCAACGAAGACCCAACGCAGCCAAAAATAAATAATAATAAAAAAGAAGAGGGGCTTCCCTGGTGGCACAGTGGTTGAGAGTCTGCCTGCCGATGCAGGGGACACAGGTTCGTGCCCTGGTCCAGGAAGATCCCACATGCCACGGAGCGGCTGGGCCCGTGAGCCATGGCTGCTGAGCCTGTGCGTCCGGAGCCTGTGCTCGGCAACAAGAGAGGCCACCACAGTGAGAGGCCCACGTACCACCAAAAAAAAAAAAAAAAAAAAAAAAAAAAAAAAAGAAGAGATCCAAATAGTAATAAGTATATTTTTAAATTCCCAACCTCATTAATAATCAGAAAAATACAACTTAAAACTTCAATGAGATACAACTACATGCTTCTGGAATAGCTAAAATAAAAACACTCATAACACCACCGATTACTGAGGATGTGGAACAATTCCCATTCACTGCTCATGAGAACTTAAATTCCTAGAGCCACTTTGGAAAATCACTGGCATTTTCTAAATAAAGTTGAATTTGCTCATATCCTACAAACTAGCAATTCCAATTCTAGGTACACACCCATGAGAAACTCTTGCCCATACACACCACATACATGAAAAAGATGACATTATTATTTCTTTTCTTTTAAATTAATTTATTATTTATTTATTTATTGAATTATATTTTATTGAATTAATATTACAAATACTGAGCTAAGAAAGCAAGATAAAAATAATTTAGTATGATTCCATTTATATAAAGTTCAAAAACAGTCAGAACTAAATAATGCATATCTACATGGAAAAGCTGTAAAGATAGGCAAGGAAATGGTTATCACAAGATTAGAAGAGTGGTTATTTCTGGGAGAGGATTTCTTTGGGGGGAGGGTGGTATAGATAATAGGATACTGGCAATATTATAATTCTTGAACTGGGTTATGGTGACCTGGTGCTTTTTTTAAAATTCATTTATTTATTTTTGGCTGCGTTGGGTCTTCGTTGCTGTGCACGGACTTTCTCTAGTTGCAGTGAGCAGGGACTACTCTTCGTTGCTGTGCGCAGACTTCTCATCATGGTGGCTTCTCTCGTTGAGGAGCACGGGCTCTAGGTGCGCAGGCTTCAGTAGTTGTGGCACGCAGGCTCAGTAGTTGTGGCTTGCGGGCTCTAGAGCACAGGCTCAGTAGTTGTGGCCCACGGGCTTTGTTGCTCTGCAGCATGTGGGATCTTCCCGGACCAGGGCTCAAACCCGTGTCCCCTGTATTGGCAGGCAGATTCCCAACCACTGCGCCACCAGGGAAGTCCCCCCCTGGTGCTTTTTAATTGCTTTAATTTTCTTCTTTAAATTTCACATGTGCTCTTTTGGATTTTTTAAAAATATTTATTTATTTTGGCTGCACGGGTCTTAGTTGCGGCACACAAGATCTTTCTTGCGGCATGCGGGCTTCTTAGTTGCAGCATGCATGTGGGACCTAGTTCCCTGACCAGGGATCAAACTGGGCCCCCTGCATTGGGAGCATAGAGTCTTACCCACTGGACCACCAGGGAAGTCCCTCTTTTGGATGTTTATACAGTCCATACTAAAATAGTTTAAGAAAAGAAAAAGTCATGACATATTTAAGGATCACCAACATAAGTTAAATCATTGAGGAACTTAAAGCTCACAAGAAAGATTTAAAAGAATACCCAGAAATTGGTTGTCCAACCAGAAAAAAGTGTAATCAAAAAGAACAAAAGTGGGCTTCCCTGGTGGCGCAGTGGTTGAGAGTCTGCCTGCCGATGCAGGGGACACAGGTTCGTGCCCCGGTCAGGGAAGATCCCACATGCCGCGGAGCGGCTAGGCCCGTGAGCCATGGCCGCTGAGCCTGTGCGTCCGGAGCCTGTGCTCTGCAACGGGAGAGGCCACAACAGTGAGAGGCCCGCGTAACGCAAAAAAAAAGAAAAAAAAAAATAAAGAACAAAAGTAAGAGAGAGACACACACAGAATGGTAGGAAATGTTAAGGCCTTGGCAAAATCAATTCATACTCTACTGGTTAGAAATACAAACAAGGAACCGTGTGTATCAAGTTAGATCAAGGTCAGAGACAGGACAGACCAGTGGCTCTTAGCCTTTTAGGGACACCCATTTCTGAAGAATCTGATGAAAGTTAAGAACTCTTTCTCCAGAAAAATCACATTTACGGAAATTTATTTGCAATTTCAAGGGATTCACAGACACACTAAAACTCAACCATGAACAGAGGGTGTTTGGACCCCAGGTTAAAAACCTTTGCTGTAAAGGATTAATCTCCAAAATTTACAAGCACCTCATGCAGCTCAATA
Organism: Phocoena phocoena; assembly: GCF_963924675.1. Lineage (NCBI taxonomy): Eukaryota > Metazoa > Chordata > Mammalia > Artiodactyla > Phocoenidae > Phocoena > Phocoena phocoena. The sequence continues at coordinate 50,608,641 of NC_089237.1, forward strand.
TCAAAAAAACAAAAAACCCAATCCAAAAATGGGTAGAAGACCTAAACAGACATTTCTCGAAAGAAGATATACAGATTGCAAACAAACACATGAAAGAATGCTCAACATCATTAATCATTAGAGAAATGCAAATCAAAATTACAATGAGATATCACCTCACACCGGTCAGAATGGCCATCAAAAAATCTACAAACAATAAATGCTGGAGAGGGTGTGGAGAAAAGGGAACACTCTTGCACTGCTGGTGGGAATGTAAATTGATACAGCCACTATGGAGAACAGTATGGAGGTGCCTTAAAAAACTAAAAATAGAACTATCATATGACCCAGCAACCCCACTACTGGGCATATACCCTGAGAAAACCATAATTCAAAAAGAGTCTACCAAAATGTTCATTGCAGCTCCATTTACAATAGCCAGGACATGGAAGCAACCTAAGTGTCCATCAACAGATGAATGGATAAAGAAGATGTGGCACATATATACAATAGAATATTACTCAGCCATAAAAAGAAATGAAATTAAGTTATTTGTAGTGAGGTGGATGGACCTAGAGTCTGTCATACAGAGTAAAGTAAGTCAGAAAAAGAAAAACAAATACCGTATGCTAACACATATATATGGAATCTAAAAAAAATGGTCATGAAGAGCCTAGGGGCAAGAAGGGAATAAAGACACAGACCTACTAGAGAACGGACTTGAGGACATGGGGACGGGGAAGGGTAAGCTGTGACAAAGTGAGAGAGAGGCATGGACATACATTCACTACCAAATGTAAAATAGATAGCTAGTGGGAAGCAGCCACATAGCACAGGGAGATCAGCTCGGTGCTTTGTGACCACCTAGAGAGGTGGGATAGGGAGGGTGGGAGGGAGGGAGATGCAAGAGGGAAGAGATATGGGGACATATGTATATGTATAACTGATTCACTTTGTTATAAAGCAGAAACTAACACACCATTGTAAAGCAATTATACTCCAATAAAGATGTTTAAAAAATAAATTAAATAAATAAATAAATAAAATGATATCATGGAGATAAGTTTAAAAAAAAAAAAAACCTTTGCTGTAGAATCTAAGTTTAAAGTCCCCATTCTAAGGGAAGACTTCACAGGAACATGGGCCTGGAAACCAACAGTTTCTCTCAGGCCCACAGTGGTAATATAGCAGCCTCCTGGGCCACAGGAGGGCCCTCCGTGAGGGACAGTCACCCAAAACCAGTCTTCTGAAACCAGAAATAGGATAGAAAAGACTAGGGACTACCTCAGAAACCTTCCTGTAAGTGATGGACTGACAGGTACTCACACACCATTTTCGGGAAACTTGGTAGTAAAGAAATTCTGCTTGTGAATCTGGAAAGAATGAAATCCTTTGGTCAGACCCTGAGGATGGCTGTCAAGCCATTCAGTAACTCATCAGTGAAATCCAAGGGGCTGTCAAGCCCTGCTGATTTCGAAGGGCACCGATTGTGTCACTTTGGTTTGCACTGTCCTTAAAGAGAAGAAGTGATGGTGAGCTCAGTGTGAACAGTTCCTAAGTCATGCTTTAAGGATGCCAAAAGTAATATGGACATTTTTTAGAGATACTGTATTGAAAACAACAGCAACTGTGGTGTGGAAATGGCAGAGTAAAAGATACAGGTATATAAAACCTGTAATTTACAGCCTTATGATTTAAAGCAAAATATATCACTCATGGACTTTTGATGGATACTAATTTACACTTGGTTATAGGCTACTGGCTTATTGGTTATATTGAACTTATTACCACAAGTTCATTGGAACAGGAGCCCAACTACCGTGAAGCCCTAGAACTTCGTGAGCTCTTAAGAATTTCTGTTCAAAAAACAGATTCCTACTTTCCACTCAATGTGGAAATCTACAGATTTAATGCAATCCCTATCAAACTACCCATGACATTTTTCACAGAACTAGAACAAATAATTCTAACATTTATGTGGAACCACAAAAGGCCCAGAATTGCCAAAGCAAATCCTGAGAGAAAAGAACAAAGCTGGAAGCATAGCCTTTCAGACTTCAGACAAAACTACAAAGCTACACTAATAAAAACAGTGTGCTGGGCTTCCCTGGTAGCGCAGTGGTTGAGAGTCCGCCTGCCGATGCAGGGGACGCGGGTTCGTGCCCCAGTCCGGGAAGATCCCACATGCCGCAGAGCGGCTGGGCCCGTGAGCCATGGCTGCTGAGCCTGCGCATCCGGAGCCTGTGCTCCGCAACGGGAGAGGCCACAGCAGTGAGAGGCCTGTGTACCGCAAAAAAAACAACCAAAAAAAACCAGTGTGCTATTGGCACAAACACAGACATATAGGTCAATGGAACAGAATAGAGAACCCAGAAATAAACTCAAACACCTATGGTCAATTAATCTCTGACAAAGAAGTTAAGAATATACAATGGAGAAAAGACGGTTTCTTCAACAAGTGGTGTTGGGAAAGCTGGAGAGCCACGTGTAAATCAATGAAATTAGAGCACTTCCTCACACCATATACAAAAATAAACTCAAAATGGTTTATTTTGACCTAAATATAAGACATGACACCACAAAACTTCTAAAAGAGAACACAAACAAAACATTCTTGGATAAAACTCATAGCAATATTTTCTTAGATCAGTCTCCTAAGGCAGAAGAAGTAAAACCAAAAATGAACAAATGGGATTGAAGCAAACTTTAAAGCTTTTGCACAGCAAAGGAAGTCATCAACAAAATGAAAAGACAACGTACAGAATGGGAGAAAATATTTTCAAATCATGTGACCAACAAGGGGTTAATATCCAAAATATACAAACAGCTCATATAACTCAATACCAAAAAAATGAATAACCCAATCAGAAAGTGGGCAGAGGACCTAAACAGACATTTTTCCAAGGAAGAACTACAGATGGCCAACAGGCACATGAAAAGATGCTCAACATTGCTAATTATTAGAGGAATACAAATCAAAACCACAATGAGGTATCGCCTCACACCGGTCAGAATGGCTATCTTTAAAAAGTCTACAAATAATAAATGCTGGAGAAGGTGTGGACAAAAGGAACCCTCCTACACTGTTGGTGGGAATGCAAATTGGTGTAGCCACTATGGAAAAAGGTATAGAAGTTCCTTAAAAAACTAAAAATAGAGCTACCATATGATCCAGCAATCCTACTCCTGGGTATATACCCAGAAAAAACAAAATCTCTAATTCAAAAATATAGATGTGGGCTTCCCTAGCGGCGCAGTGGTTGAGAATCCACCTCCCAGTGCAGGGGACACGGGTTTGAGCCCTGGTCCGAGAAGATCCCACATGCTGCAGAGAAACTAAGCCCATGTGCCACGACTACTGAGCCCAAGAGCCACAACTACTGAGCCCACAAGCTACAACTGCTGAAGCCCGCGCACCTAGAGCCCGTGCTCCACAACAAGAGAAGCCATCGCAATGAGAGGCCCGCGCACCGCAACGAGCAGTAGCCCCCGCTCGAGGGAACTAGAGAAAGTCCGCAGGCAGCAACGAAGACCCAACGCAGCCAAAAATACATAAATAAATATATAAAACTTCTAAAAAAACCCCAAACAAACAAAAATATAGATGCAACCCAATGTTCATAGCAGCACTATTTACAATAGCCAAGACATGGAAACAACCCAAGTGCCCAACGACAGATGATGGGCTTACGAAGATGCAGTATTTACATACAATGCAATACTATTCAGCCACAGAAAGGAGTGAAATATTGCCATTTGCAGGAACACGGATGGACCTAGAGAATATTTTACTTAGTGAAATAAGTCAGAAAGACAAACACTATATGATATCACTCATATGTGGAATCTAAAAAATAATACAAATGAATCCCTATACACAACAGAAACAGACCTATGGATATAGAAAACAAACTGATGGTTACCAAAGGGGAGAGGGAGGCAAGGAGGGACAAATTAGGAGCATGGGATTAACAGATACAAACTATTATACATAAAATAGATAAGCAACAGGGATTTACTGTATAGCATAGGGAATTATATTCAATATTTTGTAATATTCTGTAATGGAATAGAACCCTTAAAAATAGATATAGATATATCTGAGTCACTTTGCTGTACACCTAAAACTAACACAATATTGTAAGTCAACTATACTTCAATTTTAAAAAAAAGTTGAACTCATAGAAACAAAGAATAGAATGGGGTTTGCTAGGGGCTGGGGGTTGCAACAAAAGGGGAGAGGTTAGTAAAAGGGTGCACACTTTCAGTTATACGGTGAATAAGGTCTGAAGATCTAAAGTGTAACATGGTGACTATAGTTGATAACGCTGCACTGTGTAACTGAAATTTACTGAGAGAGAACAGAACTTAAGTATTTGCACCAAAATAAATAAATAAATGGTAAATATGTGAGACGATGGAAGTGTTAACTCAATTGTGGGAATCACTTCACAATGTACATGCATAGTCAAATCATCACAGTGTACACTTTAAATCTATTACAACTTTATTTATCAATTATACTTCAATAAAGCTGAAAAAAATATTTGGGAGCCAAAGTACTCTTATGGAGGTTAGCCACTTCCATATCCTCTGATATATCTTATTGAGCACAACATCCTCTCATTTGTTTACTAAATATGGCATGCTAGATTTTTTTCTTCATGCCAAAAACAATCCATGTCTGTTGCAAGAAACATAAGTAATGTGGATAAACAAAAAAGAAGAAAAATAATATGAAAATCTCCCAAAATTCTACCACCCAGAGATGTTACCTTTTTGTACATTTCCTTCCTATGTAACCAGGGAGGAGAGCTACAGTGCGTACTCCTCCTTCTAAAGGAATTTCCCCTCTTATAGCCCCTGTTGCTAATGCTGCCTTAGTTTATACCATAGGTCACTGGGATTAGACACCCTGCTCGTATTAGTCAGGGTTTAGTCAGGAAAGCAGAGGCCAGCCTGGGTTTTTCAAACCAAATAAAGGAAATTGGTTCCACAGGAAATGGAAAAGCTGAGAAGCCAAACACAGGATGGTAAGGCAACTGGAGGTTAGCAACAGCCAGAAGTTAAGTGCTGCCCTAGGGCTGAAGGGATGGCAGGACAAGGAGGTTTTATCAGAGCACAGAGGTTGGGGCCAGTCCGAAGGAGCCAGAACCTAGGAGGGGGATTTCCAGGGAGCTGGAACCACAGAGGCAGGGTCTGTTTGGGGTGGGGGGGAACAAGAGACTTCATAGGAAAGAAGGAAAAGAGAAAGAGGGAAATATCCCAGCCTTTCCACTTCTCCTATTCTCCAATCATCTGTCACTGTCTCCCCTTGGCCAAACTTACACAGAAGGTTCTAGGCTAAGGAGACTGGGGAATGATGGGGGACAGGATAAGAGAAGGGGGATGGGAGTGAGCACAAATAGGCAACTGGCCAGCAATTGTCTAAGAGCAACCAATCAACTAGCTAGCCACACTACATCACCTATGTAGTATTCTCACCAAAAAGGTTTAAGCTGAATCTGATCATGAGGAAATAATCAGGCAAATCCAAACTGAAAGACATTGTGCAAAACAACTGGCCTAGACTCTCCAAAAATTCAATGTCATAAAGATGAAATACAGGGACTTCCCTGGTGGTCCAGTGGGTAAGAATCCATGCTCCCAATGCAGGAGGCCAGGGTTCGATCCCTAGTTGGGGAACTAGATCTCGCATGCCGCAACTAAGAGTTCCCATGCCACAACTAAGAGTCTGCATACTGCAACTAAAAGATCCCGTGTGCTGCAACGAAGAGCCGGTGCAGGAAAATAAATAAATAAATATTTTTTTTAAATCTATGAAAAACAGCCAGAGAACTTGTCTAAATTAAAGGGCACTAGGGAGACATGACAACAAATTTCTACATGTGATCATAATTTGAATATTGGATCCAAAAAAGTCATATATAAAGGACGATATTGGGGCAATTGTGGAAATATTAATATGGACAGTACATTAGATTATAGCTGTATATAATTGTTCAATTTCTTGAGAATGCTCATTTGATTGTGGTTATGTAAGAGAATGCCCTTGTTCTCAGAAGATATATACCAAAGTATTTAAAGACAAAATGCTATGATGTCTTAAACTAACTGCATACGTTCATGCATAGAGAAAGTGTGATCCAGCAAATGTGGCAAATGTTAAAATTGGTGACTCTAAGTGAAGGGTATATAGGCATTCAGTGTATTAGTCATGCAACTATTCTGAAACAATGTTTTCAAACTAAAAACTTGAGAAAAAAAATAGGCTTGGACCAGTGGCATGAGGTGAAAAGATGAACTGAACCAAACAGTTCTCATGAATTTGAACTTAAAAACACAAAACGAGTCTGCTAGTTGGCAATAAAGTTGTAGGTGACAGAAAAACATGGGTGGAGTTAAGGCAACAACAAACTAAAATTATATGCAAATCAAAATTATGTGGTGGGAGGAAAATTTTGTTTGCAAAAATAGCTGCCAAGTATTCTTCCCACCTCTGTAAGCATGCCACGTCCCCCATCAGGAGGTGAAGTCTATTTCTCCTCCCCATGATATGAACTTTCTTTGACCAACAAAATGTAACAGAAATGACGTGGTGCCAGTTCTGGACCTGGTGCTTAAGGGGCCTGACAGCTTCTGCTTTACTTCTTCTGGAGCCTTAAGTCACCATGTAAAGAAGCCCTGCTGGAGAGATTGGTCCAGCCAGCCCCTCGCTGTTCTGGACACCTTAGCTGAGAAGCCACACATGTGAGTGAAGCCATCAGCACCCTCCAGCCCCAGTCAAGCTGACCCGGCCAACACTTGATGGAGCAGGGATGAGCTGTTCCTGCCAATCCCTTCCCAAATCACAGCATCATGGGCCAATAAATAAATGGTGATCGTTGTTTTAAGCCAAAGAATTCAGGGGAGGTTTACTATATAGCCAATAGAGAGCAGAGCAGACAGACAGGGACACAGAGATGCCTGTAGAGAGAGTGAAAAACGACCTGAGTTTTATCATTCCAGTTCATTCCACACGTAGACTCAAAACAACCCCAACTCCTTTCTTGAGTTAAATTAAGCAGGGGTGGGGGAGAGATGGATTGGGAGTTTGGGATTAGCAGATGCAAACTGTTATAATGGTCCTACTGTATAGCACAGGGAACTATATTCAATATCCTGTGATAAACCATAATGAAAAAGAATGTATATATACATATAACTGAATCATTTTGCTGTACAGCAGAAATTAACACAACAATATAAATCAACTGTACTTCAATAAGATAAATTTTTTAAAAAATGAATAAATTAAGCAGGTCTCTGTTCCCTGTAACAGAAAGAGCCAGACACAAGCGTCCCTTCCTGCTTTTTCTCTTTGCAGGTGTTTTCATTTTTCGAAGATTCTGGAAGAACATTTCTTAGTTCTGCTTGTCTGCATTCATTTCCTTATTTATTGAGTAACAGCACCTCATTTTTTTCAATGGTTTGCTGTGAAATGCATCATACAAACAAGGGGAATAAAATCATTTGTGCAACTTAAATGTAATAATAGGGTAAACAGTCATCCACTGTACCATTTTTCTAGATTCCACATATATGTGTTAATATACAATATTTGTTTTTCTCTTTCTGACTTAACTTCACTCTGTACAGATGAACCGGTTTGCAAGGCAGAAACAGAGACATAGATGTAGAGAACAAATGTTGGACACCAAGGTGGGGAGGGGGGGTGGGATGAACTGGGAGATTGGGATTGACATACATACGCTAATATATACAAAATAGATAACTAATAAGAACCTGCTGTATAAAAAAATAATACAATAAAATTCAAAAACAAAAAAAGCAATCATCCACTAATTTTGAGATATGAAACACAGCCAGTCCTTCCAAGGCCTCTGTTTACACCTCAGTTGCAGTCTTTTCTCTACCTCCCCCCAGCGCTAACCACTGTGATGACTTTCGTGTTGATTTTCACTTTTCACTGTTGACTTTCACTTTTCCTTTTTAGTTTTCCACCTAGATATGCCTCCCTAAATATTACTGAGTTTTGAAAATCTGAGGAGTAAGCACCAAACAAGGAGGGTAAGGGAAGGGTGACGCTGGCACTGTAGAAGGAGAAGATAAGCTGAACTGTCTCTGGGTGGGTCACTGCCCGGCTTCAGCTTCCCTGAGCATTTATAAGAGCCTTTTATGGGAAAATGACTGAGTAACATGATGAGTAACACTGGGCACCGGGCTCAGCACAGCTGAGACATGCGGCAGCACCACAGCATGGGCCAGCTTTTAGGTGTTTGGCCAGGATACGGTCAGAGGGAGAGGCTGTTCTGTGTTTTCTGTTCACCAGGACTTGCCCTCCAGCTCCTAGAAGAGGTCTAAGCGGAGCATCTCGAGACACTATCCACAGCAGATCAGGCAGCAGGTCATCCAGGAGCGAGGAGCATGTTGACAAACTTCAGAGGAAAACGTGGGTCAGACTCTCTGGACATTTTATCCTTGATTTAAAAGTCTGCATGATGGTGGTGGGGCGAATGGTGGTGTCAGCCCTCAATTCATCTCTCTCTCGGGTCGCACTGCTTCAGTCTGAATTTGTTTCCTTCTGCATCCAGTGCACAGCTGTCATCCTGGAATCTCCCATTACCCTCGCCCTGAGGATTCCCTTCACCTTTCTCCTGTGTCAGATTCCTATTTATTGTATGTCATGCCTTCCTCTTGGTTTATTCTCTTGTTCAGAAAGCACAGTAAGGGGCTTCCCTGGTGGCGCAGTGGTTAAGAATCCACCTGCCAATGTAGGAGACACAGGTTCGAGCCCTGGTCCGGGAAGATCCCACAAGCCGCGGAGCAACTAAGCCTGTGTACCACAGCTACGGAGCCTGCGCTCTAGAGCCCGTGAGCCACAACTACTGAGCCCACGCACCACAACTACTGAAGCCCGTGCACCTAGAGCCCATGCTCCGCAACAAGGGAAGCCACCGCAATGAGAAGCCCATGCACCGCAACAAAGAGTAGCCCCCGCTCGCCGCAACTAGAGAAAGCCCGTGTGCAGCAACAAAGACCCAATGCAGCCAAAAATAAATTAATTTTTTTAAAAAAAGGTACAGTAAGGACTTCCCTGGTGGTGCAGTGGTTAAGAATCCACCTGCCAATGCAGAGGACACAGGTTTGATCCTTGGTCCGGGAAGATCCCACGTGCCGCAGAGCAACTAAGCCCGTGAGCCACAACTACTGAGCCTGCGCTCTAGAGCCCACGAGCCACAACTACTGAAGCCCACACGTCTAGAGACCGTGCTCCACAACAAGAAAAGCCACAGCAATGAGAAGCCCACGCACCGCAATAAAAAGTAGACCCCGCTCACCACAACTAGAGGAAACCCACGGGCAGCAACGAAGACCCAACGTAGCCAAAAATTAATTTTAAAAAAAAGCACAGCCTTCAGTAGCTTCTTCAGAAAGGATGCATAGGAGGGAAATGCTTTGAAATGTTGCATACTTGAAAATGCCTTTATTTACCCTCAGAGTTGATTGATAATTCAGCTGGGTGGAGAATTCTAGGTTGGAAATCATTCTGCTTCAGAATTTTGAGGGCATTGCTCTGTTGTCTTCTTGCTTCCAGTGTTATTCACTGAAGAATGAAAAGTCAAATCTGACTCCTAATCTCCATCTCTCTTTTTCTCTCTCAAAGATTTTTTAAATCTCTTTGCCCCCATGTTCTGAAATTTCATGATGATGTGTCTCGGTGGGTCTCTTTTCATCCTTTTTTCTGGGCATTTGAAGGACCCCTCAATCTGGAAACTCATGTCCTCGAGCTTGGTAAATTTTTCTGTATTGTTTTACTGATGACTGCTTCCCCTAAATCTTCTCTGTTCTCTCTGTCTGGAACTCTATTATTCAGATATTGAACCTCTCAGACTTATTGTTTTAATCTTCTCATCTTTTCTCTCCTATTTTCCATCTCTTCATCTTCTTCAGGATTTCCTCAAGTTTACCTTCCAACTCTTCTATTACATTTTGGGCCACTATCCTGCTTTAACTTTTAAGGGCTTTCTTTTTTCTCTTAATATTTATAATTATATCATCCTGTTCTTATAACACGAGTGCAATATATTCTCTTACCTTTATGAGTATATTAGTGATAGATTTTTGAAGTCTTCACATCCCTGTATCCTGAGTGGTTGTTTCTTTTGTTTCGTTTTGTTTTTCTTTTGTTTTGGGCTCTATCTTCAATGTCAGAAGCAGCATCTGATTCTTTTGGGAGGAAATGCCTCCACCCATATTTTCAGTCCATGCAGGTGGACTCACCATTTGCTAATTCTTTTGTCATGCATAATATACGTAACCTGCCTGGGCTTTAGTTTCTTCATCAGTTAAATGAGGATGATGATAGAATCCATTTTATTGGAGTTGTCAAGAGGATTAAGTGAAATAACACAGAGGACACTGATTTTGAGTCCTTTTCAGGCTTGGGGAGGCTAAATTGCCCAAGGTTACACATCTAATCACAGAAAATTTAGACTCAGATTCATGATTTACACATAATTAGTACTCAATAAATTTTAGCTATCTAAACCACTATTAAGGTGGCACTCACACCACCTCTCAGCTGAAGAAGAGGAGTACGTGACCGAAGCCTGGCCAAAGAGATTCAGCATTGGGATTTTTGCAGGAATGATTTGAAAGGAAAGACTCTATTTTTGTTAGACTTTCGCATTGGTAAAACATAATCCCAGAGCTGCTACTAGCCCTCTGTGATGGTTAATTTTACATGTCAACTTGACTTGGCCCACAGGATGCCCAGATAGCTGGTTGACCCTTATTTCTGGGTAGTCTGTGAAAGTGTTTCCAGAAGAGACTAGCATTTGAATCAGTGGGCTGAGTAAAGCAGATGGCCCTCCCCACTGTGGGTGGGCCTTATCCAATCCGTTGAGGCTGAATAGAGCAAAAAGGTACAAAGAGGTTGAATTTGCTCTCTGCCTATTTAAAGTCCTGTCCTCAAGCACTCCTACTTCTCAAGCCTTCAGACTCAGACTAGAATCTATGCCACCTGCTCTCCAGCTCTCAGGCCTCTGATACACCATCAGTTCTCTTTGGTCTCCAGCTTACAGATGGCAGATCATGGGACTTCTCAGCCTCAATAATCATAGGCGCCAATACCTTATAATAAATTTCTTTTTAGTATTTATATTCATATATAATTTATAACAATATATAACTTAAGGTTTCCTAATTTACACAGACAGAGATCTGGGGAACGTGGAGGAATGGACACTAAGGGTGTGGGATAATGGTGGAAGGAACATAAAATTGGATCAGGCCAAATTTACTGATACGGGCTCGCTAGGCAGAGATTCTGCATTTAGTTTGCAGCTTGGGAAGTTAGAACAGTTTGGTTGGTTGGTTGGCTGAAACATGGGCCAAAAGGCGGCCCACAGTGAGTGAACTGGAAATGATGAACCTGCCTTGGTTTAATGTCGAGGAAAGGATTCAAAGGATTAGGGAGATTGGAATGTTACAGGGCATTTGTCATTTAAGGCCTACTCACCCACTCTGGGAGGGTCTGGAAGACAGTGAGAAGGAAGTTTGTGAGGGGAGCCCCAGCAGCCTGGAGGAGCTCTGAGATTGCTCTTCTCTGTAGGCCAGACCTCCCAGTGGGAACTGCAGCCACTGAATTGGGAACCCTAAATGTGATGGGAGTAACTGGATCCCAGGATGGAGGCCAAGTGGTAGCACTCAACCACCCAAAGGCGAGATGGGCCTGGCTACCATAATGGATAGCAGAGTCAAAGTATTAATAGAAGAGTCTGACTCTCATAGACCTAGGTGGCTAGTTGATGGTGGTGTTCCAGAAGTGAAATAGATAGGAAGCCTACTAAATGCTTACTTGATCCATATGAGCAAAAAAATTCCAGGTCTGGTGAACAAAAGTCTAACTGGAATAATGGTCCCACAGTCAATTCCCAGACTTGAGCCAGTTTACAGACCCAGAACCCATTGAATGAAGGGGAGGCCAGTCCCCTTGAGGAAGGACCCTCGTATGCTGCCAAAAATTTATGCTGTTGATCTTTCTCTCAGCCTTCCCCCAAAGGGACCTTCAGCCTTTGCCAGAGTAATTGCGCATTGGTGGAAAGGAAATAATCAGACCTTTCAGGGACTTCTGGACACTGGCTTTGAACTGAAATTAATGCCAGGAGACCCAAAATGTCACTGTGATCCACCAGTCAGAGGAGAGCCTGATGTAAGTCAGGAGATCAATGGAGTTTTAGCTCAGGTCTGTCTCATAGAGGGCCCAGTGGGTCCTTGAACCCACCTTGTAGCTATTTCCTCAGTTCCAGAATGTGTAATTGGAATAAATATACTCAGCAGCTAGCAGGATCCCCCCATTAGTTCCCTGACTTGTGCAGTGAGAGCTATTAGGGTGGGAAAGGCCAAGTGGAAGGCACTAGAGCTGCCTCTACATAGGAAAACAATAGTAAACCAAAAGCAGTACTGCATTCCTGGAGGTATCACAGAGATTAGCGCCACCATCAAGGACATAAAGGATAAAGGGGTGTTAATTCCCACCATATTGCCATGCAACTTGCCTTTCTGGTCTGTGCAGACGATAGATGGGTCTTAAAGAATAATAATGGATTATCACAAGCTTAACCAGGTGCTGTTTCCACTAGCAGTTACTGTACCAGATGTGGTTTCATCGCTTGAGCAACGTACTGTGTTGGCCAAAAAGTTCCTTCGGTTTTAAAGTAAGAATAAGACATTTTTCATTTTCACCAAGAGCTGTATTGAACAATGTATTCACCATTTTGTTCCACTACCTTCTGCCATTTTTCAGGCAACTTTATAATTCCCTCTTCCTAAAACTTTTTATTTCTTTGAGCAAAGAACTGTCCAGGTGCCTTTTATAGTCTTCCAGGGAATTGAAATTTTTTCCATGAAGAGAATTTTGTAAAGACCAAAATAAATGGAAATCCGAAGGTGCAATGTCTGGTGAATACGGCGGATGAATCAGAACTTACCAGCTAAGCTGTATCAGTTTTTGTCTGGTTATCAAAGAAACATGTGGTCTTGCGTTATCCTGATGGAAGATTACGCGTTTTCTGTTGACTAATTCCGGACGCTTTTCATCAAGTGCTGCTTTCAGTCTAGTTGGGAGCAGTACTTGTTGGAATTAATCGTTTCGTTTTCTGGAAAGAGCTCATGATAGAGGACTCCCTTCCGACCCCACCCCATACACAACATCACCTTCTTTGGATGAAGACCAGCCTTTGGTGTGGTTAGTGGTGGTTCATTTCGCTTGCGCCACGATCTCTTCCATTCCACATTATTGTACAGTAACCACTTTTCATCACCCATCACAATTTGTTTTCATTATGTGCAAGGAGAGAATCACATGCAGAAATACGGTCAAGGAGGTTTTTTTCGCTTAACTTATGTGGAACCCAAACATCAAAGCAATGAACATAACCAAGCTGGTGCAAGTGATTTTCAGCGCTTGATTTGAATATTTTGAGTATGTCAGCTATCTTCCGTGTGGTATAACGTTGATTACTCTCAATTAATGTCTCAATTTGATTGCTAGCAACTTCAACTGGTCTACCCAACCATGGAGCATTGCCCAGCGAGAAATCTCCAGCACGAAACTTCGCAAACCACTTTTGACACGTTTGATCAGTCACAGCACCCTCCCCATACACTGCACAAATCTTTTTTTGCATTTCAGTTGCGTTTTTACCTTCCTTGAAACAATAAAGCATAATATGCTGAAAATGTTGCTTTTTCTCTTCCTTCTTCAATATTAAAATGGCTATATAAAAATTCACCAATTTTAATAAGTTTTTTTAAAAAAATGCATGCTGATATGATAGCTTTCATAATACAATCTAACAACATTGTTTCCAATGAAGTTAAAGACAAATAAGTGCTACTACAGCCATCTTACGGAAAAGACCGAACGAACCTTTTGGCCAACCCAACAACACATCTCCTGGCACCTCGCATGCAGCTACTGATCTGGCAAACGCCTTTTTCTCCACCCTGTCAAGCAGTCTGCTTTCAGCTGTCAAAGCCAACAACAGACCTTTCCGATGCTACCTCAGGGATACACCAACTCTCCAGCCCGAAGTCATAATTTAGTTCTCAGGAATCTTGATCACCTTTCTCTCCCACAAAGCTATCACTATGGTCCACTGCACTGATGACATTAATCTAATCAGACCTAGTGGGCAAGAAGTAGCAACTACTCTAGATTTAGTAAGACATTTGCATGCCAGAAGGTGGGAAATAAATCCAACAAAAATTCAGGGACCTTCCACCTCAGTGAAATTTCGAGGGGTCCAGGGGTAAGGGGCATGTCAAGATATTCCTTCTTGACATGCGATGCTGTTTGGAGCATTTGACAGCCGCCTATAGGTGAACTGCAGTGCAGACCCTTAGGATTTTGGAGCAAAGCCCTGCCATCCCCTCCAGATAACTACTCTCCTTTTGAGAAACAGCTCTTGGCCTGCTACTGGGCCTTAGCAGAGACTGAACGCTTGACCAAGGACTCCCAAGTTACCACATGACCTGAACTGCCCACCATGAACTGGGCGTTACCTGACCCACCAAGGCACATAGCGCACGGCAGCGCTCCATCATCAAATGGAAGTGACATATACATGATGAGGCCTGAGCAGGCCCTGAAAGCACAAGTAAATTACATGAAGATGTGGCCCAAAGGTCCATGGTCCCCACTCCTGCTGCCCCTTCTCTCTCCCATCCTGCACCTATGGCCTCATGGGGAGTTCTCCATGGCAGCTGACAGAGAAAGAGAAGACTCTGGTCTGGTTTACAGATGGTTCTAGAAGCACAATATGCAGGCACCACCCAAAACTGGACAGCTATAGCACCATAGGCCCTTTGGGGACATCCCTGAAGGACAGTGGTGTGGGCAGAACTTCAGTGCACCTTGCTGTTCACTTTGCTTGGAAGGAGAAATGGCCAGACACGTGATTATATACTGATTTATGTGTCCAATGGTTTGGCTGGATGGTTAGGGACTCAGAAGGTACATGATTGGAAAATTGGTGATGAGGAAATGTGGTGAAGAGATATATGGGCAAAAAACCATGAAGGTATTTGTGTCCCATGTGAATGCTCACCGAAGGGTAAGCTCAGCAGAGGAAGATTTTAATAATGAAGCAGAAAGGATGACCCATCCTGTGGATGCCAGTCTCTTTCCACAGCCAGGCCAGTCATCACCCACTTGGCTCGTGAATGAAGCAGCCATGGTGGCAGGGGTGAAGGCAATGCACAGGCTCAGCAACACGCACTTCCACTCCCCAAGGCCAACCTGGCTGTGGCCACTGCTGAGTGCCCAACCTGCCAGCAGCAGAGACCAACACCTAGTCGTCGATACAGCACCATCCCCGAGGTGATCTGCTAGCTACTTTCCAGCCAGTTGACTACACTGGACAACTTCCATCACGGAAGGAGTACCATTTTGTTCTTCCTAGAACAGACACTTACTCTGGATACAGATTTGCCTTCCCTGCACACAGTGCTTCTGCAAGAACTACCATCAGTGGACTTGCAGAATACCTTATCCACTCCCATGGTATTCCACACTGAAATGCTTGACCAAGAACTCACTTCACACACTAAAAAAAAAAAAAAAAAAGAACTTCACAGCAAAAGAAGTTCAACAATGAGCCCACACTCATGGAATGTACTAGTCTTAACATGCTCCCCACCATCCTGAGGCAGCTGGTTGGATAGAACAGTGGAACGGCCCTGTGAAGACTCAGTTACGGTGCCAGCTAGGTGGCAACACCTCTCAGGGCTGCGGCCAGGTTCTCCAGGAGGCTGTATATGCTCTGAGTCAGTGTCCAATACACAGTGCTGTTTCTCCCATAGCCAGGATTCACGGATCCAGGAATTGGGGTGGAAATGGGAGTGGTACCACTCACTGTAACCCCTAATGACCCACTAGCAAAGTTTTAGCTTCCTGTTCCTGTGACCTTATGCTCTGCTGGCCTACAGGTCTTAGTTCCAGAAGGAGGAATGCTTCCACTAAGAGATATAACAATGATTCCAATGAGCTGGAAGTTAAGAGAGCCACCTGGCCACTTTGGGCATCTCATGACTGAATCAACAGGCAAAGAAGGGAGTTACTATGCTAGCTGGAGTGATTGATCCTGGCTGCCAAGAGGAAATTGGACTATCCACAATGGAGGTAAGGAAGAATATGTGTGGAATACAGGAGATCCCTTAGACATCTCTTAGTATTACTGTGTCCTATGATTAAGGTCAATAGAAAAGTACAATCCAACCCAGGCATGACTACTAATGGTGCAGACCCTTCAGAAATGAAGGTTTGGTCATCCTACAAGTAAAGAATGATGATGACCACCTCAGGTGCTTGTTGAAGGCAAAGGGAATACAGAATGGGTAGCGGGAGAAAGTAGTTATAAATACCAGCCACATGGCCAGTTAGAAAAATGAGGATTGTAACTGTCATGGAGGATTTCCTCCTTATTTTGTTATGATTGTGTGGGAGTATCTTTGTCTTCTTTCCTCTCTTATTTCCTTATCATGCAACATAAGATGTATTGACTTTAAATCATAATATTTAAGTATTGTTAATTCTACATCATACTGTTTAAGTTAGAGGGTTAACAAGGAGAGGAAACATCACTCAAGGACTTTACCTCCCTTCTGAGGAAGGGGCTAGTGCATTTTCAGTTGTATGGACAGTTGTGTTGTGTCAGGTGGAATTAAGCCTTTGTGGTTTTTTTGGTTTTTTTGCGGTACGCGGGCCTCTCACTGCTGTGGCCTCTCCCGTTGCGGAGCACGGGCTCCGGACGCGCAGGCTCAGCGGCCATGGCTCACGGGCCCAGCCTCTCCGCGGCATGTGGGATCTTCCCGGACCGGGGCACGAACCCGCGTCCCCTGCAGCGGCAGGCGGACTCTCAACCACTGCGCCACCAGGGAAGCCCAACCTTTGTTATTCTTTACTTGGAGATTAGTATGGTTTAAGGAGATTTGTATGAGTGTCAACTTGACAGGGGGTGGACTTGTGATGGTTAATTTTATGTGTCAACTTGACTGGGCAACAGGGGTGCCCAGATAACTGGCTAAAAATTATCTCTGGGTGTGCCTGTAGGTGTTCCAAGAAGAGATTAGCATTTGAATTAGTGGACTGAGTAAAGAAGACAGCCCTCCCCAGCGTGGGTGGACCTATCAAATCCATTGAGAGCTGAATAGAACAAAAAGGTGGAGGAAGGCTGAGTCCACTCTCTACCTGACAACTTGAGTTTGGACATCAATCTTTTACTCTCAGCACTCCTGGTTCTCAGGCCTCAGACTCAGCCTAGAATCTACACCATCAGCTTCCGGGTCCCCTTGGCTCTGTTTCTCTGGAAGACACTGACTAATACACCCTCTTTAACAGCTCTCATGGAGAGTCTATGTGAAAGTAAAACCAACACAAAATACAAATTAAGAGATGGAAATAGATTTCTCGTGATGATCCATGAGTGCCTGGACCCAACTTGCCTGAGGTATTACACGCCCTGACTTTCTAGTACTATGAATCAGTACAATCCTTTTCTTTCTCTTCAGCCACTTTTAGTTCAGTTTTCATCACTTGCACAGACAAATTGCAATACAATGAGAACATACCATTCTGAACCTATGTATTTCACTTAATGTATCGTTATCATATTTTCATATTATTAAAACTATTTTCCAACATTATTTTGTTTGGTATTATAGTTTATTTTTATCAAGCCCATAGTGGTGAACAGATACATTGTTATTCATTTTTCAATATTATAGATAACATTGATATTAATATCCTCATAGCTAAATGTTTGTGCCTATCATGATTGTTTCCTGAAAATAAATTTTTAAAATTTATTTTGGCCCTGGAACTTCTGGGCCAAAAGTTATGGAGGATATTAAGACTTTGTTACATATAGTAAAAGTGACCCCTTGAAAGGTGATGCCAATTTATTCTCACACCAGAAACATATGGGAATGCCTATTTCCTCCATCCACTGCCTACAGTGGGTAGGATCTTTCTTAAAATCTCTGCTAAGTTAATCACATACACACAAAAGTGATATCTCATTTTACTCTGCATTTCTTTACTGAGTTGCCTGCCTTGTATAGACTTTTCAATATTGTGCTAGATTCAGTTTGTTAACATTTAGGAATCCTGCATCTATATTCTGAAATTGGTTCTTCTGGTATTCTATTTTCTCAGGCTTATCAGGCTTTTTTCTAGCTTTATAAAATAAGAAATACAGAGGTTTGAAGACGGACAAACCTGAGATGGAGTCTAAATTCCATGATTAGATGTATAACTTTGGGCAATTTAATCTTCCTAACCCTGAATAGGGGTGCCCACTGGGAAAGGAGCCAATTAAACCTCACAGAACTGGAAAGGCTCAGCCCTTGGAGATTCTAGGTACCACAAAAAGAGCAGGTGAGACATGAGGCTAAAATGAGGAGGTGCTTGGACATGTGTTACTGAGGGATCAGACCACTACCTTCCCTCATGTTCCATATTTGCAGGCTGGCACCTTCTGTACAAGAGAGGGGAAGTTTACCTTATGAAGAAATGAGATGCTCCAGATTTGGGGAGACCAGGTAGAGTAGAGGAAGTGGGGTGAGGGATGGGACTGAACATAGGGAGATTAAGTGAAACTTAACACTGAACGGTGGGGACCCCAGTCCTTCCCCAACCAGCTCCTCGAATTGTGAGCAGCTCATAACAAAGCAGGAGACGGGGCAGTTCTTTTCTGCAGAAGGAAACTGCTCCAGGGGAAAGCCCTCCCTGCTCTAACACTTAAGGGTATTCCCAATAACAGAGCCCTTTCACTTACCAGTTTCCCTGTGTGAGGTCCGTGCGTCCACAACCCTGCCCACGTACTCAGAGCTTCCAGTCAGAGTTATAATGCTGCACACCTGTGTGAAGAGATAGCCAAGAAACATAAGACATTTGAAGAGAAAACAAATACGAGAATTTTTACTTTTTATTATAACATTTTTATTATAACATCTTAATTATATATATTGTATATAATTATACAACATAAATGTATTACAACTCATTCTTTTAACTTTACTATAATTTATATTACGACACTATAACAAAAAGAAATAGTCAACTGAAATAATTTAGGGGGAGAGGAGATGCAGAATAAACCCTTTAAAACACCCCTCTTTATTTTTTAAATTAATTAATTAATTTTATTTATTTTTAGCTGCGTTGGGTCTTCGTTGCTGCGCGCGGGCTTTCTCTAGTTGCGGCAAGCGGGGGCCACTCTTCATCGCGGTGCGTGGGCCTCGCACTATCGCGGCCTCTCTTGTTGCAGAGCACAGGCTCCAGACGCGCAGGCTCAGTAGTTGTGGCGCACGGGCTTAGTTGCTCTGCGGCATGTGGGATCTTCCCAGACCAGGGCTCGAACCCGTGTCCCCTGCATTGACAGGCAGATTCTCAACCACTGCGCCACCAGGGAAGCCCCTAAAACACCCTTCTTGACAGAGGTGAACACTTGTCCCCTTCTCCTGATATTTCTTTGATGAGGAAGAAAGTTAATCCATGCAAAAATGACATATCTCATTGGTAATTATGGGAAGATTAAAAGGGAACCCTTGACTCAGCTCCACCATTTTTTTCTTCTTGGGAGCCAGTGGGCCTACAGGGACCATGAGTTCTCCATCACTGCCCTCCAAACTTTTAGTTGTACAGAGAAGGGTGGAAGACTCAGTTTAGGACTGTGTTCTGATTAC
Source organism: Phocoena phocoena (assembly GCF_963924675.1). Taxonomy (NCBI): domain Eukaryota; kingdom Metazoa; phylum Chordata; class Mammalia; order Artiodactyla; family Phocoenidae; genus Phocoena; species Phocoena phocoena. Next base: position 50,628,375 of record NC_089237.1, read on the forward strand.
TATTGCTTTATAACAAGTTAACCCAAGGGAACTATACTCAGTTTTGTTTTGTTTTTTTTTGGCCACACCACGTGGCTTGTGAGATCTTTGACCAGGGATAGAACCTGGGTCCTTGGCAGTGAGAGCACAGGGTCCTAAACACTGGACCGCCAGGGAGTTCCCTATACTCAATATCTTATAATAACTTACAATGAAAAAGAACCTGAAAAAATATATATATATATAACTGAATCACTTTGCTGTATACTTGAAACTAACACAGAATTGTAAATTTACTATACTTCAATAAAAATAAATAAATCGAATAAATATGAATATAAAGATGTGTATATGTATGTATGTATATATATAACAAGTTAACCCAAAACGTAAAGGCTTAAAACAAACATTTTCTTTTGCTCCCAGATTCTGTGGGTCAGAGATCCAGACGGGGCCAGCAGAAAAGGCCCGTTTCCGCTGCATGACCCCTGGGGCCTCAGCTGGGAAGGCTCCAGGGCTGGAAGGCCTGACTGCTGGAGGCTGGATTCACATGGAGGCGCCTTTACTTCCATGTCTGGTGTATAAGGCTGACTGTCTGCTGAGACCTCCGCTTGGAGCTATTGATCGTAGCACCTACACGTAACCTCTCACTATGGCCTGGGCTCAGACTTCTTACCTTACAGCTCAGGGCTCCAAAACCAAGTGTTTGGCAAACAAGGTAGAAGCTGCAAGCATTTATTCTTGGCCTCAGGATTCACACATTCGTCATTTCCATCACACTCTATTGATTACAAGGGAGTTACAAACCCGCCGAGGTTTGGGGCGAGGGAAAGACATAGACCCGCACCTTTCAAAGGATAGTCTCACAGAATTTCTGGGTATCTTCTAAAACTGCCTCAGGGCATAATCTTAAAGACCGTAACATCTGATGCAAGGGACAAAAACATTAAAGAAATAAATGAGGAGGGGCTTCCCTGGTGGCGCAGTGGTTAAGAATCGCCTACCAATACAGGGGACACGGGTTCGAGCCCTGGTCTGGGAAGATCCCACTTGCCGTGGAGCAACTAAGCCCATGCACCACAACTACTGAGCCTGCGCTCTAGAGCCCAAGAGCCACAACTACTGAGCCCGCGTGCCACAACTACTGAAGCCCGTGCGCCTACAGCCCGTGCTCCGCAACAAGAGAAACCACCGCAATGAAAAGCCCGCGCACCGCAACAAAGACCCAATGCAGCCAAAAATAAGTAAATAAATATTTTTAAAAAAGAAAGAGGGCTTCCCTGGTGACGCAGTGGTTGAGAGTCCGCCTGCCGATGCAGGGGACACGGGTTCGTGCCCCGGTCTGGGAAGATCCCACATGCCGTGGAGTGGCTGGGCCCATGAGCCATGGCCACTGAGCCTGCACGTCTGGAGCCTGTGCTCCGCAACGGGAGAGGCCACAGCAGTGAGAGGCCCGTGTACCGCAAAAAAAAAAAAAAAAAAGGACTTACTCCTTTATAAAATAAATCACTGAATATACATATAGTGTTGATGCTGTGGCCTGAGCAGGAGTTGTGACATTTTTGGAACATGAATCAGTGAAACCTTCATGATGTTACTGGCTTTACATGCCACTTTTTGATGTTGGGTGGAGACCACAAAACTGCTCATAGATTAGTGCTTTAGAGTGGATTTGTGTAAGAGAGATTTAGAAAACCGCACTCAAAATACACCTCCCAAAACATACTGGTTAACTATTGTCACTGCCCACAAAAATGTTTCCAGATGCCAGGAACTATGGGAAAGATAACAAATATTACTATGAAATTAACATAAACTAGTTGGCCAGTGGACAGGTGCTCTCTACCTAGTGATGAAAAGATTTGGAATATTATCTGTGAACAAATACAATTGGAATGGGAGAGGCCACATCCCAAAAAAGGAGACCTACTCTTTTTTTTATTGAAGTATGGTTGATTTACAATGTTGTGTTAATTTCTGCTGTACAGCAGTGATTCAGTTAAACATACATATATTCTTTTCCATTACGGTTTAATTACAGGATATTGAATATAGTTCCCTGTGCTATGCAGTAGGGCCTTGTTGTTTATCCATCCTATATATACTAGTTTGCATCTGTTAACCCCAAACTCCTAATCCTTCTCTCCCCCACGCCCCCTCCCCCTTGGCAACCACAAGTCTGTTCTCTATGTCTGTAGTCTATTTCTGTTTCATAGATATGTTCATTTGTAAGAAGACCTACTTTAAAGTAGTTCCTCTAGGACAGCTGGTGGACAGAACTGCCTTGCCACCCCTCCTAAGCTTAGCAGGCAGGCACCAGGGCAAAACCTCACCACCGCCACGCCCCCTCCAAAACCAAAAAACAAACAAACAAAAAACCCACCACAGTTGTCCAGAAAAAAAAAAAAAAAAAAAACAGAAAATTTCTACTTCCAGTTATATATAAGGGGGAAAAAAGAAATATTAAATAGTGAGCCAAAGTGAAAATATAAGGCCAGTCACTGGGCAGTCTTCCCATACCCAAATGCAGTGGCTTTTAAACTAACAGACTCACCCAGAGAGGTTCCAGAAATAGGGAAAAAGCCAGGAGATGCCAGGCTCCCGCCCCTGAGAGGAGAAGGTCCCAGCAATTAAGAAAAGAGTACCATCTGGAAAAGGACCCTAGGAAGATAGTGAGAAATCCACATCCAGACTCACACAGATCCTGGGCTGCCTGGAGAGAACACCGCTCACAGGCTGGCACATTGTTTTAAGTCACTATCTCTTAGACCCAGATCACAGGCGCCCAGGTGCTCCAGCCTACAGACTGTGTCACTGTCTTACCCCTTGCATTTTCCAGGATTCTTTATATTCATGTAACAGAAAGTCAGTTCAAAGTGGTTTTTAAAAAAGAAAAATCTCTTTGTGACTTCCCTGGTGGCACAGTGGTTAAGAATCCGCCTGCCAGTGCAGGGGACACAGGTTCAAGCCCTGGTCCGAGAAGATCCCACATGCCACGGAGCAACTAAGCCCATGCGCCACAACTACTGAAGCCCACGCCCTAGAGCCCATGCACCACAACAAAGAGTAGCCAGCCCCCAGTTGCCACAAGTAGAGAAAGCCCGCGTGCAGCAACAAAGACCCAATGCAGACAAAAAAAAGGAAATGACAGGACTTCCCTGGCGGTCCAGTGTTTAGGACTCCATGCTTCCACTGCAGGGGGCATGGGTTTGATCCATGGTCGGGGAACTAAGATCCCGCATGCTGCGTGGTGCGGCCAAAAAGATAAAAAAGGAAAAGACATTGATGACATTGATTCGTTCCTGTAATTTGAAAAGTCAGGAGCAGTCATGTGGCTGGATCAAGGGGTTCAAACAGTATCATCAGGTCTCAGTCTCTCTCTCTCCCTCCACGACCCAGCTTTGCTTTCCTCTATGTTGGCTTTATTCTCTGTTAGGGTTTCTCTAAGTGGAGCGCACTGCAGTCAACAGGCCTATAGTCTACAAGCTTGGGAGCCACGGTGGAAACACAGAGGCTTCATTCTCTGTATTTCCATCCAAGTCCCAGAAGTAAGCATCTTTGGCTCTGATTGGCCCAGCTTGGGCCATGTGTCCACCTCTTAACCAATCACTGTCCAAGAGGATATGATACTCTCCTTGACTGGTGTTCAATGGGTCACTTATCAGTAGACAAGGATCAAAATCATTAGGCAACCTGAGATTCACCAGCAATCCATAGTTGATTAAGGGCAACAACAGTCAACACACACACACACACACACACACACACACACACACACACAAACACACACCCAGGAATCTCTGGCAGACTGAGCAGACTTTCAGATTTTGCTCTCCTCAAGATAATAATGACAAGTACTAACCCATTACACTTAAAAAGCTTCCCTGAGGAGTCTGGAGTTATTATGAGCTAATATATGTTAAAAAGCACTTAGAAGAATGACTGGCCCAAAGTAAATACTACAGAACTGTTAACTGTCATCGTGGAAGAAGGATCCTGGAGACGGAAAAACATCCTAATAGTCAGGGTGGAGGTAAATAATAGTTTAATCTAAATATTGAAAGGAGGGACTTCCGTGGTGGTCCAGTGGTTGAGACTCCACACTTCCACCACAGGGGGCACAGGTTCGATCCCTGGTCTGGGAATAGGATTCCCTGGTCCGGGAATAGGATCCTGCATGCCATGCAGTGGTGTGGCCAAAAAAAAAAAAAAAAAAAAAATTGAAAAGGGTGTAACCTAATTTTGTAACAAACTGGTAAAACAGGATATATTGGTTAAACTACTTTTTGCTTCTTTGATCAGAGTTTAAGAATCACAAGACTGTTTTAAAATACCTTTTTGGTCATCGCTACTGGGGGATTTGGTAGAGAATAAATACACAATACTGATTACAAGATGATGAACTGATAGATGCTGGAGTCCACCCTCCTACAGCAAACTTAACCCATAATGGAAATGAATCTGAAAAATACACACACACACCCCTGAATCACTTTGCTGTATACCTGAAACTAACACAACATTGTAAATCAACTATAGTCCAATTTTTTTAAATAAAGAATAAATAAAATAATGGATGATTAAGAAAAAATATCAAATGGCTCCAGGGTGTGCATGGGGCAATCAGCACAGATCCCCAGAAAGGCTCAGAAATTAGAGTACCAATGACCCCTGAAGACAGGGGTGTAGGTAAGACTGAACACAGTAAGACTGATTGAAAATCTGTATGAGAAGCAAGCAAACGGCCCCCATTAATCCTGGGTTGGGTATGAGGGTACTGGGGGTCAAGTTAGCCAGAGAGCAATTTCTGGTGGCAGAAACAATTGCAAAAATTTTCAGCAGACTTCCCTGTTGGCGCAATGGTTAAGAGTCCACCTGCCAATGCAGGGGACATGGGTTCGAGCCCTGGTCCGGGAAGATCCCACATGCCATGGAGCAACTAAGCCCGTGTGCCACAACTACTGAGCCTGCGCTCTAGAGCCCGTGAACCGCAACTACTGAAGCCCACGCCTAGAGCCTGTGCTCTGCAACAAGAGAAACCACCGCAATGAGAAGGCTGTGCACCGCAACAAAGAGTAGCCCCCGCTCGCCGCAACTAGAGAAAGCTGGTGCTCAGCAACAAAGACCCATCGCAGCCAAAAATAATAAATAAATTTATTAAAAAAATTTTTTCAGAATATATGTAGATGCCTAATATTAAGTCTTACAACTGATCCTGTCTTTTTTAATATTTTGTTGATTGTGGATTTTTTGCATTAATTTTTATTTTTTCAAATATTTCATTAAAATACTATTTACCTTGATTACCGGGTTTTGGAGTGCACCTTAAATGCTGCACCCAAGGTACGTGCCTCACTCACCTCACCCTAGTCCCTGCCCTGGCTACTGCCTTTTCAAACCCTCAGTACAAATCTGTTACATGGAACAGCTTTGGGTTAGTGATCACTTTATTTATTTGTGTGTTTATGTATTTGGCTGCGCCGTGTCTTAATTGCGGCATGCAGGATCTTTTAGTTAGGGCACGTGGGATCTATTCCCTGACCAGGTATGGTACCCAGGCCCCCTGCACTGGGAGCGCAGAGTCTTAAGCACTGGACCACCGGGGAAGTCCCTAGTGATCGCTTTTTTTTTTTTTTTTTTTTTTTTTGCGGTACGCGGGCCTCTCACTGTTGTGGCCTCTCCCGTTGCGGTGCGGAGCACAGGCTCCGGACGCGTAGGCTCAGCGGCCATGGCTCACGGGCCCAGCTGTTCCGCAGCATGTGGGATCTTCCCGGACCGGGGCACAAACCCGTGTCCCCTGCATCGGCAGGCGGACTCTCAACCACTGCACCACCAGGGAAGCCCGTGATTGCTTTTAAATATGGTTCAACACAGGGTAGAGCAAAGAGCTTCATCAGCAGTAGATAAGACATGAAAATTATCTGGAAATCAGTGTGATTAAGAGATCTGAATACTACAGGATTATAAGGTAAACGTTAGAACAAAGAGTTTAGGCTGGTTTAGGGATGTTGGCAGGGATCCCACAGAAGGAGTAGAATTTGTGTATCCTTGTACCCTCTGATGAACCCCACAACTCATTTGTCCCTTAACCTTTGTTTCTCTAAGATGGAGTGAGAAGTCCGAGACTCCATGGGTCTGGCCTTGCAGTTCAGTCCTGAAAAGAGAGGCCAGGGGTTGGAGATTGGATCCCTGAGAAACAGAGATTAGCAGTGGGGTCTGCAGGAAGGCCCAGGATTAACCTCTCAACCTCTTTACAGAAATGCTGAGAAGAGCCAGCTTCAGAACAAGTAAATCCAAGTAGTTTCAAGATGTCAATCTCATGGAAAGGGAATCTAGGAGGCCTTTCTTAACACCATGTTTACGTAATATGCTAACTGGTAACATACAAGTGTGGGTCCATACCTGTTCTACCACTGATGTTGGGGAGATAAGAACGAGGGAGGGGCTCACGTCAGCCTCTGCCAGACGGAGCCTCAGAATAATGTTCTGGATGATTCCAACCTTTGATTTGTCTTGTATCAGCAACCAAGCAGAGTACTGCTAGGGAAATCACACCCCAAGTCATGTCTCTCTACCTTTTTTTCTATGATTGCCCCTTTACAAAGCCTTTAAGACACCTTTATTTCCTGATTGCTTTCTGCCCCTACTACATGAGATTTTAATACCTTGGTGTATCTGTTTGTGTATGTGGCCCTTCGAAGGGCCACACACCATTGTAATGTCTACAGTGTTGTGGCCCCACCCCCTGTGAGCATCCATGATCTGCAGCCAGTTCCTCCCCACGTTTTCTGGATTTTATTTCTTCCCTCGGGGTCTTCCCCTCAACACTTAACAATCCCATTCTCCGGCATCTCAACTTCTACCTCTCATGGTGCCTACTGGTCACCCATCTCCAGCCATGGCCCCCTCTCTGTTCCCTTCCCAGCCTTATTTCTCGAAGGGCATACCACACTCTGATCTGCATTCTGCCTCTGTCTCTCTACCGAACCTGTTCTCCATAATATCATAAATGAACTCTGCGCCCCTCCCACACACATACTCTTCCACCCAGCAATCCCATGTAAAAGAAATCTTACCAGCACCTGCCTAGGAAATACCAAAACTGAATGCTGTGTTTCACCACAACTCTTTCTAACCAGCCGAAGATTTTAAATGGTTATGAATATTGAGTAACACTGCTATGCCCAATCCTTAGTGAACCTAACTTAAGACTCTCTTGGAATGATGGGACTTGTCTTCACCAACCGTGTACAAACCTGTGGACTCTCTCCGGTCTCTCCAGGGTACAAGCTTGCAACTTTTAATCAGCATAAACATTATCAACAGCCCCTTTCTAGCAGTTAGAAATCCCTGACTTATGCCCCTCCATGAAAGAGTCAGTCAGTGTCTCCCCTGGTGGGTTCTTCTGCCTGACAAGAAAAGACACTCGGCTCTGTGGACTGCTTTTATCTATTCGTTTTATTTTGTTGTTTTTGTTTTTTTTTATTTGGTGGTGTTTTATCCTTTGTACCTTTTCTTGGACTCAAACCCATAGAAATAAAACCACCAAGTACATAAGGATATAAATACAAACATGAGGGCTTCCCTGGTGGCGCAGTTGTTGAGAGTCCACCTGCCGATGCAGGGGACACGGGTTTGTGCCCCGGTCCGGGAAGATCCCACATGCCGCGGAGGGGCTAGGCCCGTGAGCCATGGCCGCTGAGCCTGTGCGTCCAGAGCCTGTGCTCCGCAACAGGAGAGCCACAACAGTGAGAGGCCCGCGTACCGCAAAAAAAAAAAAAAAAAAAAAAAAAAAAAAATACAAACATGCCCTCTGTAGCATGTATCATATGTCAGAAAAAGTGGAAACTGAAAGGTCATCAGCAGAGGAGTGGTTAAAACCACTGTGGAGCACCATGCAGCTGTTAAAAGAACGAGTCCAAGGAATTCCCTCCCTGGGGGTCCAGTAGTTAGGACTCCGAGCTTCCACTGCAGCGTCACAGGTTTGATCCCTGGTCGGGGAACTAAGATCCCACGTGCTGCAGAGCACAGCAAAAAAAAAAAAAAAAGAAAAAAAACAGAATGAGTCCAAGGTATAACTACTGAACTATAGAAATGTCCATGAAACAGATCTCTTAAGTGAGAAATGCAAGCTGCAGGGCAAAGTGTACAGTATGGCACAGATTTTTTAAACAACCAGAGCCAGCCACTCCTAGAAGTGTATTCATGATTGAAGATGATTCCATGAACCCACAGAAACCTGAGAAGACTCTTTGGGCTTGACTTGGGATCGGGGTGGCAGAGGTGGGAGGAAGAGTGGGACAGGCAGCAAGGGGGCAAGGATCTGCCAGTTTTCTTCTCTCTGTAGGTACATAGCTCCCTGGGAGCAAACTTTCTTTGACTCTCCTCTGAGCCTTAAGTGTCCCCTCTCCAGCACCCTTTGAGGTCCCACAAAGGCTCTCTCCTTCCCATCACACCCTCCCCATCTCCCACCCCTACCCCAATACTCCCTTGGTCGGCAGAGCTGGTGGATGAGGAGGACGGGGCAAATGGACCTCAAGGGCCCAAGACACTACCTGGTAGGAAAGAGAGTGAGACTGGAATTCTTTTTCACACTGTTTAATATTAAGTAAGTTATCTCTGAGAGACTGAGAAGGTTCTAACAGAGATCCAACAGGAGGAAAGAACCCTAAAGTTCCCGAAAGGGAAGCCTCTGTGAGCAAAGTCATCTGGTCAAATGGTCAGGCTCAATACCAGTGCCTAAAGGTTTAAGGGGCTGAGGCTGGACATGGCCCTGACCCAGGCCCTTGGCACCATAGTCACACTGGAGGACCCTGCCCAAACCTGTGTGAACTAAGACACGGGTCCCCAACTCCCGGGCCACGGACCGGTACCTGTCCGTGGCCTGTTAGGAACCAGGCCGCACAGCAGGAGGTGAGTGGTGGCTGGGCAAGCGAGTAAAGCTTCATCTCTACTTACAGCCACTCCCCATCGCTCGCATTATCGGCTGAGCTCCGTCTCCTGTCAGATCAGCAGCGGCGTTAGATTCTCATAGGAGAGCAAACCCTACTGTGAACTGTGCATGCGAGGGATCTAGGTTGTGTGCTCCTTATGAGAATGTAATGCCTGATGACTGACGTGGAGCTGAGGCGGTGATGCTGGCGCTGGGGAGCAGCTGCAAATACAGATTACCCTTAGCAGAGAGGTCTGACTGCACAGAGACCATAATAAATCAATTGCTTGCAGACTCACTTCAAAACCCTATCAGTAGGGACTTCCCTGGTGGCGCAGATGGTTAAGAATCCGCCTGCCAATGCAGGGGACACGGGTTCGAGCCCTGGTCTGGGAAGATCCCACATGCCGCAGAGCAACTAAGCCTGTGCGCCACAACTACTGAGCCTGCGCTCTAGAGCCCGTGAGCCACAACTACTGAAGCCCGCCTGCCACAACTACTGAGCCTGCGCTCTGGAGCCTGCAAGCCACAACTACTGAAGCCCACACACTGCAACGAAGGGTAGACCCCGCTCGCCGCAACTAGAGAAAGCCCGTGTGCAGCAACGAAGACCCAACGCAGCCAAAAATAAATAAATTTTAAGAAAACAAAAAAAACCCTATCAGTGAGTAGCAAGTGAAAACAAGCTCAGGGCTCCCACTGATTCTGCATTATGGTGAGTTGTATAATGATTTCATTACATATTACAATGTAATAATAATAGAAATAAAATGCACAATAAACGTAACGTGCTTGAATCATCCCGAAACCATCTCCCCACCCCGCCACCCCGGTCCGTGGAAAAACTGTCTTCCAGGCTTCCCTGGTGGCGCAGTGGTTAAGAGTCCGCCTTCCAATTCAGGGGACACGGGTTCGTGCCCCGGTCCGGGAAGATCCCACGTGCCGCGGAGCGGCTGGGCCCGTGAGCCATGGCCGCTGAGCCTGCGCATCCGGAGCCTGTGCTCCGCAACGGGAGAGGCCACAACAGTGAGAGGCCTGCGTACCACAAAAAAAAATGAAAAAAGAAAAACTGTCTTCCACAAAACCGGTCCCTGGTGCCAAAAAGCTTGGGGACCGCTGAACTAAGAGTTGGGAAGCCCGAGTGTGCATCACTGTTGTGGCCTAGGCAGTGGTCCCCGTGGCACTAGAAAATGACCCATCAGATTGTGTAGGAACAATGTTTCCCTAGTTCAACCAGTGAACAAGAACAGAAGCAAGTTACAGCACTCAGAGCGGGGTCGGGGTGGGGAGTGCTGGGCTTCCTGCACATAGGGGCAGGGGGTACTCAAATTACTAAGTGGAAAAACATGTGATATGTCTACCCTGAAATCAGAGCCTATGTTTAGTTTAAAGTTACACAGTTTATAAAGCCGTGTTTGTATGTCCAATTTGTCCTCAAGGAACAAACACAAATTTCTCTAGCCCCGTGCCAAATATGGGCTCCAAACACTCATATAGCGGGGACAGTGGAGTTATCCTCCAGCCGACCTAAGTCTGAGCCACACTGGCACAGGAGAAAGGAAGGGGGTGAAATCATTCTTGTGTTTAGAACACTTTAACAAGACTTTTCGGCTATGAAATGCAAGGTCCATCCCCCTCACCCACAGACCCTGGGGTATAACCTAGTGAGATAAGCTTTTTTTTTTTTTTTTTTGCGGTACACGGGCCTCTCACTGTTGTGGCCTCTCCCGTTGCGGAGCACAGGCTCCAGACGTGCTCAGCGGCCATGGCTCACAGGCCTAGCCGCTCCACGGCATGTGGGATCTTCCCAGACCGGGGCACGAACCTGTGTCCCCTGTATCGGCAGGCAGACTCTCAACCACTGCACCACCAGGGAAGCCCAACCTAGTGAGAGAAACTTTGATCAAGAAGTTGAATCTGGGGCTTCCCTGGTGGTCCAGTGGTTAAGACTCCATGCTTCCACTGTAGGGGGCACAGGTTCAATCCCTGGTTGGGGAACTAAGATCCTGCATACTGCAGGGCACGGCCAGAAAAAAAAAAAAAAAAAGCTATTAAATTATTCTGCAAAGAGAGGTCATGGGAATGTGGGATGAAAAACAGGGCCCTGGAAGTATAGAAGAAGAGGAGAGTCTAGCTTTGGGGTGTACACGTGGGCTTCCCTACTGCGAAGGGCCCAGCAAAACCCCACCCCTGGTCCTTCCTGTGGTAAACAGAAGAACAAAATGGTAATTGTACAGACCAATAAACATTTTAAAATAAGAGGCTTAATTCTCCCTGTTGAAAATAAGAGACTTCTCCCTCCACCCCTTTCTTAGAGCACTAACTTTGGAAAACTTGTAAGCTCTTTCTCTGCCTCTTTGAAATGTCTGTTAAGTCTTTTTAGAAGCTAAATCAGCCTCGTGCAGCTTTAGGATCCAGGGATGTCTCTCCCAAGGCCCTGGGAGCCATCTCTTCGAAATGGAAATATTAGGAGAGAGAGCACCCCTATCTCCCAGTTCCTATGGGAGTGTAGGATCCTAACTGAGGTGGGCTCCTTGCTCCAAGTTGCAAAACTACCTCCTGTCATAAAGATACTTTGTTTTTCCTGCAATTAAGCCTATTAATAACACAAAGGATCACCAATTACCGTAAAGTTAGGATGAACGTGTGTGACAAATGGTGCTCTCAAGCCTCTTACTTGAGGACTAGTTACTGTTTATCTTGAGAACATGCGTGTAATGGCTGTATCTGTTTGGCTCTATAACAGGGTGGGATACTTTATCTCTACAATCTCTTAGCAGATGGCCTGTGATGCACATCACCTTCTGGTAATGCTTATTCAAATATAAAACTGTTTTCTTTCCTCCACTACCTTTGTGGAGAGGTTTTCCTGGGTTGGGAAATTTTGTTTTTAATTATATTCCCCAACATAATGCATGTGCTTAAAAAGGAAAAATAAAAGTGGGAAGGTCTTGAGATGTAAGACCCCTAAATGGGACGGACATGGAAAACCAGTGGGGAGAGACAGAGGAATTTCTAAGCGTGATGCTGACATTCAACTGAAAATTGTTTCCAAAATGTAAATAATAGCATAATAGCAGCATATACATACAGAGACTACTGTCAGGCATCGTTCTAAGTGTTTTACACATTAACTTAATTAGCTATGTAGTAGTTTGGATTACTGTTCTTAATTATTCACCCCCCACCCTGCCTCTGAGAACTCTCCAGTGGGCAGAAAAGGTATCACAGAACAGCAGAGAAGCAGGCTGAAGTTTGGACTGGTTTTGGAAGTAGGTATGACGCAAACTCTCTTTTCTAGCTAAAAGTGACCCTTGAAGGGCGTGTGTGGAAAGGCCAGATTCAGCTACTCCATAAGATGGGAATGTGAGCCACTCTATTTGGATATTACAGGATATCCCAAAATGGAGGACATTGGGGGCCAGCATATGGCAGACACCAGCCCTGAACACTGAGGATGTAGTAAGCAGGAGTGGGCCCAGAAGATAAGAAGGGGAAGGGCACTCAGTAAGGATCAGACACTTCCGTAAGGTTTGCAGGCTGGGAGGCAGGACTGGAATCCCTCATTCCCACCAATGATCAACATGTCAAGTCATTTTTGAGGGTCTGGCTCAAGAAAGCAGAATTACCTTGCCCTGGCCTAGCCCAGCTGCCAAACACATCCACTGTGAGCCAGATGCTTAGAATGACTTGGGTCAAGAAGACCTGGAGAGGGACCTGCAAGAGGCTTCCTGGGTGGGTGGTAAAGCCTGAGCCCTGAATCATCCTTCTGACATTTACAAAGTCCTTAACCAGCACTGGCCCCACCGCTGCTCCCTGGTTTCCTGCCCTGAGTGCCACAAAGGACCAGGAAATAGTGGGGGGGAGGGGGGGGCAGTGAGCAGTACAAAGACAAGAGGGAAGACGAAAGAAGTAGAACTTCATGACTAATAAAATCTTTACACCTAATTTTTTTAGAAGGAAATTGAATTCTGGTGGGGAAAGCAGGCACCACGGTCAGTGAGGCCGGAATAAAAATTTACCTGGAACCTACAGAAGGGAAAGAGGCTGCATTCATTTGGAAGGGACAAAGTCCATGGTAACTGCCCACAGATGCTGGGTCCCCTAAGTGACTCCATACTGCAGCCTAACACCTGGTCCCTAACATTCTCAGCAGCCACTATGAAGGCTGGACAAAAGGAGGCTTTCACTGCCCTGCCTCAGTTGGGCCTCCCTCAGTATCTGGTGTGCCCAGGGTCCTAATCCAGCCATGTTTGATATGAGGTTGGGGGTGGAGGTGAGGGGGCAAGTCTTTCAGCTGTTACTTTTCCAGGTTTTAGGCAGCCTGGGGCACCTCTGGTCATTTAATGAAGGACTGGGCTCAAATGAGGTATAAATCAGGAACTGAAGACTTACTGGGCTGCACTGGGTCCAGAGCAGGACATTCCGCATGGGCCCAGCACAGCCTAGCAGGCCAGCCTTCCAGGGCTCAGCCCATGGTCTTTCCCGGGTCCCAGCCCAGAAAAGCGGAGGCTTTCTCCTGCGTTTGGAAGACTGACTCACCCCCTCTTCCTCCTAGCTCTCCTAAAGGCCGGGAGACCTCAGGAAGTGTCCTCATCCTGCTGCCTTCAACCCCGAGGCGCCTGGCCCCAGGCCTCCCCCGGAGGTCCAGAGAAACCCCGAGCGCCTCCATGCTCTCGGCCTCACCCAGGCGGAGGCCCCTTCATCGCCCCACAGCTCCACTCGGCCCGGGAGGGACGGCCCTTCCCCGCAACCGGCTCAGCGGCTCGCAGGTTCGGGCTAGTCTGGGGCGGGGACTGGGAGCGTCTGAAAGTGGTGAGGAGGGCGGGGACACGGGCCCCTCTTTAAAGGCCCGGGACCTGAGGCGCCTCGATACCGGCCGGCGACCCCGAGAAGCGCGCTCCATCCGGCTCCCTTCGCCTAAGCCGCCGGGGCTGCCATGGGCCGCTACCGCATCCGCGTGGCCACCGGGGCCGCACTCTTAGCCGGGTCGCACAACCGCGTGCAGCTGTGGCTGGTCGGGGCGCGCGGGGAGACGGAGCTGGAGCTGCAGCTGTTGCCGGCGCGGGGCCAGGTCAGCGGGCGGAGCGGGGACAGACCCCGGCCGGGACGCGGGAGGCCGGCGAGGGGCGGGATCCGAGGGCGAAACGACTGCGGAACCGTGCCTGCTGGGACTTCCAGGTGTTGGGACGCCCGGGCGGCTGGGCCAGGAGAGGATCGGGAACCAGGACCCGGGCTGAGCGCATACCCCTTCTCCCTTCCCGCCGGCCCTGATCCTCGCAGCCTCCAACTCCTCCAAATCACCCCAGGCCAGTGTCAATATAGGATCAGAAGTCAAGTGGGACGCTCCTAGGAATGAGGGGGCGGGGAGAGCTCAGTTAAAGGACCGATGAAGGTGCTGATACTCAGACATCAATTCAAGACACTGCGGGCCACGCGCCACGCTCCCTCTTCCTACGGGTGCGATGGGGCGTCGGACACACCGCGCAGATGTCCGGAGGAGGGAACGAGGGAGGCTGTCTTTGGAGGCCTTGTCAACGGAGGCTCCACAAAGGTCCCTCCAATCCTGTCCCCACCGCACCTCTGACCCCCAACCCCACCCCCGGCAGGCAAAACGGCCTCTCCTGGGACCCTGCTACTAAGTCTCCAGGTTCTGGTCCCACAGGAGGAGGAGTTTGAGCATGACATTCCCGAGGACTTGGGACCACTGCAGTTCGTGAAGCTGCGCAAACACCACTCCCTGGTGGACAACGCATGGTTCTGCGACCACATCACGGTGCAGGGCCCTGAAGCCTTCCAGGAGGCCACCTTCCCGTGCTACAGCTGGGTGCAGGCCGACAGCGTGCTGTGCCTGCCCGAGGGCACCGGTGAGGGACAGTGTCGGGAGAGGGGATGCAGGGCCTGGGGAACTGCTGGGGAAGGGGTGGGGGAGGGCTGCGGAGGGTCAGAGGGCCTTGATGAAAGTGAGTGTTCAGCAGGTTAAGTGTGGAGAAGACAGGACATTGGACAAAAGTTATAAAGTACCAAATTTATACACAGAATAAAAAAGGCTGCAAGTGGGGCTGGACAGGGACATAAGTGATGTGCAGATCCCACCCTCCAAGAAGATGAGGACACGGGATGGGAGCCGCCGCAATGATGGGAAACAGGAACAAGTTAGGGCAGGGACAAGTTAGGGCAGGGCAGGTAAGGGTAGCACATGGAGTAGGGGATGGGGGTGACCCCTAAGAGGAGGCAGCTAAGGGAAACAATAAGCAATATGGAGAGCTGATTTGGTTGGGAAAACATGGAAGAAAACCACGAGGGAGAGGGTGCACACTGACAGGTGGGTAGGAATGAATGAGGACAGCAAATACATAATTTGTTACCGTGGGAAATACGTAAGAAAGATGATTACAGAGGCAAATGAGGGCAAGGGCAATTAAGGATGGAAACACGAAATACATCACTTTGAGACAGGTGAGTATAAATGCGGATAAGAACAGGAACAAGTTGATAATATAGACTCTGATGGTAAATCTCAGAAGAGTGAAGTCAGGGAAAGAAAGCAAACAGCTGTTCCTACAGCCTTTTGAGGACAGTTGAGGTGTGGTAGGTGAGGGTCAGGAGATGAGAAATTAACCAAAGCAATATATAGTAGAAAATAGGTATGGGCATATGAGTGATTGAGATTTTATCACTTTTTTTTTTTGGCCATGCCGCATGGCTCGTGGGATCTTAGTTCCCTGACCAGGGATTGAACCTGTGCCCCCCCCCCGCCCCCCCGCCCCCCCGCCCCCCCCCCGGCACAGTGGAAGCACAGAGTCTTAACCACTGGACCACCAGGGAATTCCCAAGATTTTATCACCTTACTTAAGGTGATTTTTTCCAACCATAGATACTGATGAAATAGGATCAGGTGGGGAAAGACGAGTTAAGGGACAAGAAAGGGTGTCAAACATGAGACTGTTGTCTCAAGACAAGAGACGAGGGTTGAGATTAGCAAAACCCAGAGTGCAAAGTTGGCAATGATAAGATAAATGTGTCTCAGGAATCGATGGAGTGAGGCAAGGCCAGAGATAAAAGCAACAGAGCTTGACTGAACACATGGCCTATGATGGCGGAAAGGAAGATGAGGACGAGCAGAGGAGAGCACAGGACCACACAAACCGTGGCCAATTGTCTTAATGTCTCCCCAGCCCGCCTGGCAGGAGACGACGCATTGGACGTGTTCCAGAAACATCGAGAGAAGGAACTGAAAGAAAGACGTCAGATATACTGGTGACCACCCACCTACAGGGCCTCTCAGTGGTACCCCCCGTCACTGACCTGGACACCCTCCCTGAAGCCTTGTCCCCATCTCCTAGCTGGGCCACACAGAAGGAAGGGTTACCCCTGACAATAGCTGCGGGCTGTGAGGACGATCTACCTGCCAATATGAGATTCCACGAGGAAAAGAGGCTGGACTTTGAGTGGACACTGAAGGCAGGGTGAGAACGGGCCTGGAGCTCAGAGTGGGGAAAGGGCTGGGAGATCCAAAAACGGTGGTCAATGGTGAGCGGCTGAGGGACTGGCAAATGGGTTCATGGCTCGATTCCTGTCCTAGGGCTCTGGAGATGGTCCTCAAACATGTTTACACCCTCCTGAGCTCCTGGAACCGCTTTGAGGATTTTGATCACATCTTCTGGGGCCAGAAGAATACCCTGGCTGGTCAGTGGTTCCCCAGGTCTCTATAACCCCTTGATGGCCCCTTTTGATGACCCGACCTTCACACTCCACAGCCCCTCACGAGACCTCCCAGATGAGAATATATTGTGCTGGGTCATTTCTCAGAGGCCCCAGATGAAAAGGCAGGGGCTGGATGTGGGATGGTCACGTGCCTGGATCACTGGGGTAGGGCCTGGAGGAGGGACATCCCGGCTGTGTAAACATCCTCCTCCTACACTCCACCCCGACCCCACAGAGAAGGTTCGCCAGCGTTGGCAGGACGATGAATTGTTTGGCTACCAGTTCCTCAATGGCACCAATCCCATGCTGTTGAGACGCTGCACCTCTCTGCCCTCCCGGCTAGTGCTGCCCTCGGGGATGGAGGAGCTACGGACCCAGCTGGAGAAAGAACTCCAGGTACCCCTCCCACCCTGTGTTGTTCTCTCCTTGGCGGTGTGGCCAGAAGTAGTGAAGGGCAGGGACCAAAGATGAGTCAAGGAAGGGAGGCTGTGGTAACCTACAGACCCTTGGTCCAGACTCCAGTGCTAGAAAAACCTAGAGGTGATAAAGTATGTAGGGAAAATTATGAGAGGCTCCCGGTGTAGAGGGGAAACAGGGTAGATTCCCAGGGTGCAGATGGGGCCAGAGGTGTCAGCAGGGACAATGACATTCCCTGGCTGACGTCAGTGCTCTGGACAGCAGTGTTCATGGGCAGGGAGAAGGGTAGAAAATGTGCCATCAGATGGGGAGAACTGCGGGGGTTACTTGGGTTTGGAAGAGGTGAGCTACATGTGAGGAGGACGAGCGAGGCAGGATGTGAGCATGCCGTGTGCATGTGTGCACGTGTGCACGTGTGCGCTGGACTCTGCAGCAGGGCTGGGCAGGGGAGCCTCTGTGGATTACTTGGCAGAGAAGGTGAGTTTTAGGGAGTGAAAGAGCATTTGCTGAGCTGGTGACAGCTAAACACAAGGTGTTCAGATCATCGAGGGATAGTGGGGAAGAGACCTGGCCATCTCGACAAGGGGACAGCTTGCACACGGGACTGAGCAGGCCTGGTTCTAAAATCAGATCTGCCACCGCACATCCCTGGGCAAGATGTCTACCCTCACTAGGCTGTTTCTTCACTTAAGATGAGAGGAATCGGGCCAGATGCTCTGGTTCTGCCGATAGGACTCTGCAACCGACATAGGATGATGGCAAGAATTCAGATAAAGGTCTTGAATGTCTTCCCCCTTTGCCCTGGCCCTCTCGGGTTAGACTTCGAACTCTAACGATGGAGACATTCCTCCTTTTCCCAGAACAGTTCCCTGTTTGAGGCTGATTTCATTCTCCTGGATGGAATTCCAGCCAATGTGATCCGAGGAGAGAAGCAGTACCTGGCTGCCCCCCTCGTCATGCTGAAGATGGACACCAGTGGGAAGCTGCTACCCATGGTCATCCAGGTGGGGCGCCCTCAGCATCCGCCTCCCAACACTGCTTTCTGTTCACCTCCGCCTCTGCTCCCAAGGAACCAGCCCCCTGGCTCTTGACTCCCAAACTCCATCCTCACACAGTGAGACATGTTCTCGTGTCACTCCGCTTAAAGCCTGGTTTCTCCTGACTCACCCAACTGGCAGGACTTGTTCAAGAGTCATAATGGCCTTTTGGAGTTCTCGTCCTATACCCGATGGTTCTCTAACTTTAGTGTGTATCAGAATCACCTAGACAGCTTGTTAAAACACAGCTTGCTGGGTCCCAGCATGAGACTTTCCAATTCAGTAGGTCTGGGATGGGGACTGAGAATTTGCAGTTCTAACAAGTTCCAAAGCGATGCGGATGCCGCTAGCTTGGGAACATACTCTGAGAATCGCTATTTAATCTCTCAGTCCCCTCTCTTTTCTCCCACTGGTCTCAATAGTTAGTTAACAAATACTGTCAATTATCTCCCACACCCAGCTTCCCCTTCCATCCCCCACCATAACTCAGACCCCCATCACGTTTCTCCCAGACCACTGCCAGGATCTCCTCCCTGGACTCCCTGCTTCAGACTCCCCTGCATTCAACCCGACGACCATGGTGCTCGCACAGTGCCACAGCTAGTGAGAGGCAGGGTGGGAGAGGCCTCATTCCTCCTCCTAGATTATACCTCCTGGACGCGATAATCGTACTTACTCATCTGTTTCCCCAAGACTGCTGGCCATAATGTCACACATAAAGTGGGAGTTCAATGAGGGTTTAATTTCTCTTTTTCTCCCAGATCCAGCCTCCCAGCCCCAGCTCTCCGACCCCACCACTGTTCCTGCCCTCAGATCCGCCACTTGCCTGGCTCCTGGCAAAGTGCTGGGTCCGAAATTCAGATTTCCAACTGCACCAGCTCCAATATCATCTGCTGAACACCCACCTGCTGGCTGAGGTCATTGCTGTGGCCACCATGAGGTGCCTCCCGGGGCTGCACCCGGTCTTCAAGGTACAACCTCTACCCTCCATGTCCCCCTTCACTCAGACCCCAGAGGAAGGAAACAGCCCAGTATCAAGTGATACTGCAGCAGCAAAACAGAATTTTTATCACTCTGTGAAAGAAAGAGGTGAGAACAGAAGGAAGACTGCATCAATATTTTGAGACTTGTGGTTTAATTAAGTCAAGTCACTTAAGGTTTCTTCAGGACATATTACTAAGGAAACCCTCTGAAATTCTCAGAGATCTGACAATCTAGCAATGGGCCTAGAGTACAGCTGGAATATTGCTAGTAAAACAAAAGCCTTGATCCTGCCTTAGGAGATTTACGATTTAGCCAGAATGACAAGTGGTGCCCATAAGAACTACCCAGAGAACAACAGCTGGATCTAGAATCTGAAACCACAAGAGACAGCGATAAACACTAGAGTACTGATGGAGTATGTTCCACCCCAACTGAGTGTGCTAAGTAGGAGCAGGTCAAGAGGCAAGGAGAGCGGCACAGCAGAATCAGAATTGGGGAAGGGAGGGAATAGTAGCTGCGGCAAGCCTGGATATCAGACCGGAGACAGAAAGGTCAGAGGTCTAAGCGCCTGCAACACCCAGAAGCCCAAGGGTGGGTATTGCAGACTGACCTAGAAATCCTGTCATTTTATGAAAGAGTGAGCTCAGCATCTATTGCTCGGCAGAAGGCAGTGACATAAGGCTTGTGCTTGAGTAAAAATGTCCTCAAAATCTTGATGACACTTTAGATATAGGGAACGAGACAGAGAAGGGATGAACCTGATACAAGCTTATGAACCAGAGCAATTGTCAGAAACAGGGAAGCCAGGAGAGAAGCCAGTTGGGAAGCAAAAATGAGGTTCAGTTTGAGGTACAGGGAGTCATAAATGTTGGTAGGACATGCAGGTGAGCACCTGGCAAGGAGAACGACTGAACTGTGTTTCAGCCGGGGGCCCCGCCTGACCCCCAAGCCTGGCCAACAGTAGCTGTGGCCTCTCCGAGTCTGGGGTGACACAGACAAGATGGAGACCCCTGTGATGAGCAGCATCTTGGATTTTACTGATCTCACGGTGCTCCTGCACCTCCGTCTCCTGCTCACCCTGAAGAGGCTAAGCCTCTAGGCACACTGAAAACCCCCCTTTACGAGTTCAGCCCTCTGCCCAACTATCTCCATTCCCACAGCGGCGTCACGGCAAACAGCTGCATCGTTATCAGTACACTCAGGAGAGCCAGGCCAGCAATGTCCCAGAGGTGACCTGCACAGGCTCTGGATTCGGACTGCCGGGGTCTGAAGCCTGAATCCTGACCTCTGTGCTTCCCAGACGTGAGCTCAGTGTCCTCAGGTCTAAATGGGGATGACAGGAGGCCCATCGTGGGGTTGCTGAAGGCTGAAACGACCTAATAGTGTGACACAGGCTAAAAGCTAGAAAAAATTAGTTCTTGCAATGATTTGTTAAGAGTTTGTCCCAAGGTATCTCTGCTCCTCATGTGGACTTTGGGCTTTCCATGACACACTCAGCACCTTTCATGAACTTTGTGAAAAGTTTCAGTCCAATGTGAGCTGCTTTGACCTCCTGGCACCAGAGTTATCTCTGCCTCACATCCTGTGTCCAGCAACAGCTCAGATAAATACCAATGCTACGTGAAACCTGTACATAAACTGGGTGTAAATGAAGACAAAATAGTCCGAGATAAAAAGAAATACATGTGAGGATGAGATGGCCATTTTTAATAGCTAAGGAAAAGCCATTTCTTGAAAAGCTATAAAGTATAGACGGGACCTCACTGCCTAATTGGGGGTGGGGGGAGATTTGACGACAGCCGCTCTGCTCCTTACATACGTGGCTCAGTATGGCTCCTCTACCTCCCTAAGGGAACCCACCCCCCAAAAAACCAACAGTGAAGCGACCAGGGGGTGGAGGTGTGGCTTTGGTAACGAGTAGAGAGGCTAATTTAAGCTGTGAGGTTGTAAGTGACAGAGTATAAAAGCAAATTAAAAGGGGCTGATTCTCAAAGGCCACCTACACCCCAGGTGGAAATCATAAAGATAAGCGATAACAGCTAGTATCTAAGGGCTTCTGTGTGGACTAAAAACTCTTCATACATCACTCCCATAAGCATCACCGCAGCCTCCTGAGACAAAAGACCCTATTATCACCCGCTGTTGACAGACGAGGGGCTAGACAGGAGATAGACAGGTCAGCACTTAGAAGGTCTGGTACCTTGGATGAGTATCAAAGTGAGCGCTGAAGTGTAGAGTGAAACCCAGGTCAGTCTGGCTCCAGAGCCTGACTCACAGGAGCGAAAAGATCACGAGAGTGAGTGATCACAGAAGCAGGAAGAGAGGAGCCTGTCAAGGGAGGAAAGCATCAAGAGTAGGCACCATGCTGCCTACAAGGAAGGACCCAAGCATGTCCTCCATAAACCCCCCCCTCTAATCTCCCCCATCCCAGCTCCTGATCCCACACATCCGCTACACGATGGAAATCAACACCCGGGCACGGACCCAACTCCTCTCAGACGGAGGTGTATTTGATAAGGTAAGGAGGGGATGGGGCACGGGGCTGCCTCACCGTCTGACTCTCTACGATTTCCTGCCACTTTCAAGATCCCAGACCAACCTGGGTGAATGTCCTGACCCTTAAACCCATGAGCCTGTCCCTTTATATCTATGTCTCTAAATGTGAAAATGCCACACCTGAACCCCTTATATACTGCGTGCTGGCTTCCTCCTCAAGGCCTCGCATCTCTCTTGTCCCAGGCAGTGAGCACCGGTGGAGGGGGCCACGTGCACTTGCTCCGCCGGGCCCTGGCTCAGCTGACCTACTGCTCCCTCTGTCCTCCCAACAATCTGGCTGACCGCGGCCTGCTGGGAACCCCGGGTGCTCTCTATGCCTGCGATGCTTTACGGCTCTGGGAGATCACT
Source organism: Phocoena phocoena (assembly GCF_963924675.1). Lineage (NCBI taxonomy): Eukaryota > Metazoa > Chordata > Mammalia > Artiodactyla > Phocoenidae > Phocoena > Phocoena phocoena. Next base: position 50,650,335 of record NC_089237.1, read on the forward strand.
GCCCGGTGGGTGAGACGGGGAGCCGAGAAATGCGGCAGGGGAGAGGGCGAGTGGGGCTCTGGCCTGAGGTCAGCATGGGGCAAAAGGAACCTGAAAACAAGAAGGTCCAGACAAGAGGAGCAAAGGACTGGATCCTGGGGAGAGATGAGGAAGCGTGAGTCAGTGCGTACGGCCTGAGAAGGAGAAGGCTGGGGACAGAGAACCTACGTTGGGAAAGCTGTGGACTGGGAGGCGAAGGGATCTGGAAAAATCAGGGGTTTTGTCAGGGAGAATGGCTGTCAACCATGTATAGGGATTCCTAGAACTAATGACCCACGTGTCCTTCCTCTCTAGTTTGTAGAAAGAGTTGGGAATGACCCAAAAGGCAGGTCTTGAAGAATCTATACTCAGACATATTGAGAGTCAGCTGGGCAGAGACCATGGAAAAGTGCAGGGTCAAAGGCCGAAGCTTTCTCCTCTCAAGGAACTCACCTCCCTTCTCCCCTGGGCAGCTACGTGGAGGGGATCATCCACCTTTTCTACCACGGGGATGACATCGTGAGAGGGGACCCTGAGCTGCAGGCCTGGTGTCGGGAGATCACTGAGGTGGGGCTGTGCCAGGCCCAGAACCGAGGTGAGAGCCCTCCCCAGGGACAGGAGCTCCTTGGACACTCTGCCCAAGCAGAGTCTGGGTTCAGGACCCCAACCCCTCATGCCACCCCCTCTCCCTCCACACGTCAAACATCTGAATCCCATTCCCACCTCCTAAGACTCAGGACAATTCTAGATACCCCGGGATCATCCTCTGCAGAGACCCTGGCCATCAACCTTTACTTCCACCCCATCCCCTAACCTGCCACATCATGTGACGCCACAGGGCCAGAACCTGAGCCAGCAAGGGTTCTGCCCAGGCCCTGCTGGGGCTCACGTTCTCTCCTCATGCTTGTCTATTCCTACTTGAGGATATAAATGGGAAGATTCTTCCACCAAAGCCCGTAATGACCCCTCCTGTTCTCCCTCTTCTCCTCCTGCTTGCTACTGTCCAGCACACGCATAGAAAGTCCAGGCCTACTGCACACTGACCACAGTGCAAGGTCATTTCTAGATGCAAACACAGTGCTCTGCGCGTTTTGGCTCAACCCTGAACTCGGTGCCCTGCCCCTTGGGGCTCACATTTCTTTGGCCAATCCAGCCACCGTCTTTAGCACCCCAACTGCATTCTAACCTCTGGGGAAGAAACAGCCTTTCTTGAGCTCTTCCTAGATTCCTCCTCCTCTTTCTCTCACACGTGGGCCAGCCTGGACTCTGCTCCAAATTGTCCTTGCGTCCCCGCCCCTCATACTTTGCACCAACATCTCTGCCTCTGTGGGACAACTACAAACATTTGCTGGGGAGCCACTATGGCCGGCCTCTGAGGGTGCCGTGAGCAGTAACACAACACCCGCCCTCTGGAGGGAGCGTCTCCCTAGGGAATCTGTGTCTGCACCACCCCCCTTCCAGGACCAAACTTTCTCTAGTACATCTCGGTATGTCCCTTGGGCTTCATGTGCTACCAGGAGACCCCTCCTCTCCCTGGCCATCTTTTCCCCAACCAGTATCTACCTTTGGAAGATGAAAATAAACATCCACATGTGAACTTTAACCTCCACTAAGTGCCTCTCATTCTCTCTTCCTCCACTGTCCTTCAGTTCTCATAGCTCACCTTCGCCTCACTTTCCCAACAGACTCTTTGGAGAAAGTGTGCTAAAAACGGCCTGAGATTAGCAGTCAGGAACCCGAGTTCAAGATCAGCCTCTGCCTTCTCCCAATTATGCAGTCCTGACAAGCAGTTTAATCTCTCTGGTCTTTGGTTTTTCTTTTTTTTTTTAATCTACAAAAGGGAAGTGATTATATTTGTTCCACTTACCTGACAGGATTTCTGGGTCTCTGAACCCCCCACCTCCACTGTGAATTGAATGGCCTGACATACTCTTTGCGGAAAGCCTCTCTTGGCTATGACCCTATAAATCTATGACTTCGCTTATCCTTCACATTATAATTCAGACACTTGTAATTCCCTACCTGGGAATAGGAGGAACCATCCCTAAATTCTCAACCACTTTTTGAGGCAGAGGATTTTTGATCACTCAGAACTTTTCAGCCCCCAACCCTTCCAAAATAACAATACTTATTATTTATTGAGAACTTGTTCCACACCAGGTGATTATCTCATTTATGAAATAGGTATCATCTACACTTTACAGGTCAAGAGGTTGAGGCTCAGAGAGATTAAGTAATTGGCCTAAGGTAACCCAACTATATTACTTGAATCTGAATTGAAATCCATGTCTGATGCAAATATATTTGAATAAATGAACTAAACAAACAACAATCAATTCCAAAATGTAGACATCCCAAGTCTTCGGCTTTTATTTCTCTCTTCTCAGACTGTAGCCTTTAAATCCTGTTTCTTTCCTGCCCAGGTTTCCCCATCTCCTTCCAGTCCCAGAATCAACTCTGCCATTTCCTTACCATGTGTGTCTTCACATGCACTGCTCAGCATGGGGCCATCAACCAGGGCCAGGTATGGAGAGCTGAAAGCCCAGGTCCTTGAAGACAAGTGTCTGGACCTTGGGATGCCCAAGGGAGAGATGGGGGTTCAAACCCTAAGTACCAGGATCTTAGGGTTGCAGTTTCTTCCCCCAGCTGGACTGGTATGCCTGGGTCCCTAATGCCCCATGCACAATGCGGATGCCCCCACCTACCACCAAGGAAGATGTGACAATGGCCACGGTGATGGGCTCACTACCTGATGTCCGACAGGCCTGTCTTCAAATGGTCGTCACATGGCATCTGGCGCGCCGCCAGCCAGACATGGTAAGAGAGGACCCTGGGGAAAGGGAGAAATGACAGTTGGAAGGGAAATAGAAGAGTGAAGGGCTAGGCTCTAGGTGTGTCTGACTCAAAACTGACTGATCCTTTGTTCTTTCTTAGGTGCCTCTGGGGCATCACAAAGAAAAGTATTTCTCAGACCCCAAGGCCAAGTCTATACTAAACCAATTCCAAACAGATCTGGAAAACTTGGAAAGGGAGATTACAGCCCGGAATGAGCAACTTGACCTGCCCTATGAATACCTAAAGCCCAGCCTCATCGAGAACAGCATCACTATCTGAGCTCTGGGACACCCCCACCGGGCAGACTGCAGATCAGCTCTGGGACTGACAGTTCCATATTGAGTTTCATGGTTTCCTAGTCTCTGCTGCAGAGGCTCTATTTCCTCCCCCAATTAAACCCCCTGCATCTGCATCCCATGAGCCCAAGGGCCTTTACTTTACTTTTCTGTAAAGGGCCTGATAATATGTTAGGCTTTGTAGGCCACACAGTCTGTCACAGTAACTCAACTCTCCTATTGTAGCATGGAAGCAGCCACAGGCACCGTGTAAATGAATGCTGTGTTCCAATAAAACTTTATTTACAGAGAGTGAAATATGAACTTCCTGTGTCATAAAACATCCTCCTTTTGGTCTAGTCAACCATTTTAAAATGCAAAAACACACAACAAAACCCTGTGCTTCGCTACAGGGATGTGCACAGGCTGCAGGCTGGATTTGGCCCTGGATTTGGGGCAGTACCTGCACAACGGTACCCTGCCGTAGCCTGAGGCACTGACCTTACTTGCAAAACATCCAGAGAATGGCGGGGTGGGTGGAGAGGGTGAGGAAGATTTCTTGGAGAAATCGACTACCTCAACTAATTCTCCTTTCCCAGGAGCTTGGCTTCATGCCTGGCCAACTTAAAAATTCCTGACTCTTCTTTGGCAACTTTCTCTCCACCCCTGTGTCTCCTATTCACACACCTACCCCAAAAGTCCCTGAATGAGAATGGTGCCCCTAAGGCAAAATAAAAACTTTCACCCCCAAATGGCTTCCTTCCAAACAGTCTCAAACAAAAGAGACACGAGGGCTTCCCTGGAGGCGCAGTGGTTGAGAGTCCGCCTGCCGATGTAGGGGACGCGGGCTCGTGCCCCGGTCCGGGAAGATCCCACATGCCGCGGAGCGGCTGGGCCCGTGAGCCATGATGGCCGCTGAGCCTGCGCGTCCGGAGCCTGTGCTCCGCAACGGGAGAGGCCGCAACAGTGAGAGGCCCGCGTGCCGCAAAAAAAAAAAAAAGGGACACGAGATAATGTCTCAAGGCCACTATCCCAGGCTCTTCAGTACTCTGGGGTCTCTAAGTGTTTCCCAGGTTCCAAGTTCTCTTTCACGACCCTTTTAAGTACAATCTGCACAAAATAAATGGAAAAATACCACAAAGCTATGCTAACCACTGACAGTATTTGTCTGGTTCTGGGGTCTTGGGATCAAAGTGACCCCTCTCAATTACGCCATGACCACTGTCCTCACTAGAATGGGTACAACATACTCAGTGCAAAACTGTGTTCTTCAAACACCACTATTTCCCTGAATAATTATTACAAATCTGTTTTTCACCAGTGAGGTATACAAACTTTTTTTTTGGACGGTATGATCCATTCATATTTTTAAAATCTTGTACTCTACCTTGTTCAAAGGACCTATGATCAGTTTCCTTGGTTTACGGTAGGGAAGAAGACTGACATTTGTGTGTACTTATTCCTTTCTCCAGCACATTTGGCAGGGCCACTCACCTTAACAGCTTGTTCATTGAATCTGCTTTCCTTGGACTTTCCCTAACGCCCATATTTTTCCTGGATTTGGCAACCACAACTCTTCACAACTCTTCGTGTTTGGTAACAAAACGTTACTTAAGTATATCCAATGCCAAGAACCCTCAGCAATTTTAAAGCGTTCTAGCCAGAACAGCACGCTTGGGCTCGGGAAGGGGCTCTATGTCTTCTTTTACTGTGTCAGAGTGTCTATTTTAAAGGGTAGGGATGAGTAGAGAGGAGATAGAGGCGTTCTCTCTCGGTGTAAATCTCTATGTCTCACTTACCACGTCTCCATCACAGGATACCACCCGAGACTAAGGTATCTGAGAGAAAAATGACATAATTTCAATCCTCGGCTGCTGAGAGCGCATCGCCAAGGTTACCAGGAGCTCCGCCAGAGATAAAAGCTTTCCTGAGGCCGGGCTACCAGTTCTTCCTCGTCACGTGACTTGCCAGACTTGGTCACATGATATACTGGCTCCTCCCATTCCAAACTGGAGAGGGGGTAAATCCAAGAAACCGGAGAACTTTGCTCCTGCAATATTCGCACCCCAGCTATATATGGGTCAATAAGGGATTCCCGAGGGGCCGCTACGATTTCAGAAACACCGCCCTTTCCCGCCGAAGTCCGAGAGGACCCGGAGGCGCCAGCGTTCGCCTGGCGCCCGCCAGCCCGATGGTTGGGCCCGGAAGCCACGCCCCCTCAGTCGCTCTCCCTGCTCTCGGTCCTCCGCGAGCCCCCAAGTCCAGCTCTCTTCCTTCCCCCCCCGCTCATCGGGGCTTCCTCTCACCGCCTTCCTATCTGGCCCACATCTAGGCGATCCCCGACTCCCTTCTTCATGGCGTCGCTTCTGTGCTGTGGGCCCAAGCTGGCCGCCTGCGGCATCGTCCTCAGCGCCTGGGGAGTGATCATGTTGGTGAGGGGACTGCCCTGCGACAACCGGAGAGGAGAGGGCCTGAGGGGCCCGGGTGTTGGAGGGCTGGAAGGCTAGGAGACACCAGGCGTTTGAAAGCAGCAGACAGGCCGGAGGGGGTGGTTGATTAGCCGCTGGAGAACGAGACAGAACTGAATTGAGAAATGGGGAATTGGAAGGGAGAGGGGGAGCTGAAGCTTGGAATGGGCCCCGGGGCTGGTCAATTTGGAGTACCCTCAAGGTAAGAGGAAGAAGAGCTACGTTCTTGAGAGATCCTTGAGCTGAATGGAGGGCAGTGGGGAAAGGGAGAACTTGTTCCCGAAATGGATAGCTGGGCCTTGTTTCCCGAGGACTCTACCCGACCCACTTCAGGAAGAAGTAATATGGAGAAGTGCCGATTCCCTTTGACCCCCTCCTCCCTGTCCCGTGATAATGACGCCTCCGGAGAGGATGATAATCTGGTTCCTGGTTGCTCATTATTCCTAACCCTTGCCCCAGCCAAGTCTTCTCTATGTCACCATTCATGCCCTGTTCCGGATGACTGGAGTCCAAATCCGGCAACAGCCATCCCTAATCCCAGCTCATTCTGGTAATTCCCATACCCAGATGTTGTGGCAACATTCGAAGTGGGAGGAGTTCAGGCAGTGACCAGGTCAGGTGCCTGAGTTCAACAACCTACCCTTTCCCTTTTTGCAGATAATGCTCGGAATCTTTTTCAATGTCCATTCCGCTGTGCTAATTGAAGACGTTCCCTTAACGGAGAAAGATTTTGAGTAAGTGGAGAGGCGGGGGAAGTGGTCAGAATCATGGGCGGGGAATTGCAGGAGGCTGGATGCTTGGGGCCCAGAGGCTAGGGAACTGGCTGCTCTGTTTAGCGCACACGAGCAGTCTTGGGAGTCAGACCTCAGCGGCCATCCTAAACCCACCGCTTTAGGTGTGGCTTCTTTAGATACTTTCCTTGATTTCTCTGTGCCTCCTCCACCTATGCAAAGTGTATGCGATAACAGAACTCACCCCATAGGGTTATGAAGATTAAGATAATACACGTAAAAGCGTTTAGAACGGTTACCCGGCACACAGTAAGTGCTCTGTAAATGTTGGCTGCTGTTAATAATGTTTCCGATATTTCTCTGCCTAATCCCCACCCCTAGGAATGGCCCCCAGAACATATACAACCTTTACGAGCAAGTCAGCTACAACTGTTTCATCGCCGCGGGCCTTTACCTCCTCCTCGGAGGCTTCTCTTTCTGCCAAGTTCGGCTCAATAAGCGCAAGGAATACATGGTGCGCTAGAGCACCGTCGCGTTCCCCCTCTCCAGCCCCCTCCTCTATTTAAAGACTCTCCCCACCCAGTCACACCCGCCCCACCCCCAGTCTGGCGCCCTCTGCGGACTGGGTTTCCCTGGCGATAGACTGAATCCCTTGTTCTTCAACCTCTGGCGCCCGGCTCCAGTGGCGGGAGGTCGGGGCTGGCCGTTCCCTGTCCCTCCGGCCCCCTCGCCTTGTCTCGTTACACAATAAAGAGAAACTGCTCGCTCAAGCCTCGTGTGTGTGCATGCGTTGAGGGGCAGGCAACCGGGCTGGAGATCGGACTCCAAATAGGGAGTCCCGACCCCTCGACGGAAGTGGAGTGAAGCCGGGCCGGAAGCGAGGCGGTGTCTTCCACTCTCCTTCCCGCGCGCCGAGGCGGTGAGGCGGTGAGCGGCCGAGCTGGAGCCAATCAGCTGCGGGAAGGGGCGGGACTTCCTGCGCGGGGGCCGGAGCCGTTCGATCGCCCTGCTCTCCGTGGTCCCGGCTCCGAGGTAGCGGCGGCGGCAACGTCTCCGTGAGGAGGCGCGCGGGGCCATGACGTCAGCGTCTACAAAGGTTCGACCTCCCTCGCGGACAGCGCTCCCTGGCGGCCACGGGAGGGCGGGGCCCCCAAGTTGGCTCCCGGCTCTTCCATCCCGGGCGAGGGGCGGGCGGGAGTCCAGCCTGGGGTGGGGCTAGGGGCTCCGGGCGGTCCGGCGCGGCACTGTGCGCCGGCCCCCCGTAATGCTGCCCCGCCCCCCAGGTCGGAGAGATCTTCTCCGCGGCGGGCGCCGCCTTCACGAAGCTCGGGGAGCTGACCATGCAGCTGCATCCCGTGGCCGACTCTTCCCCCGCGGGGTACGTGAGCCCGGGCTGGGAGATGGACGCTGAGAGCGGACGCTGGGTCTCGATCACAGACAACGACACTCTCTAGGGCGGGGACAGATGTTAGTTTCCCTTTGTGCCTGGCACAGCGCAGAGTAGGTGTTAATAAATGATTGTTGAATGAATGAATGACAGATAAACCACAGACCGAGGCTCATAATCCGGACTCATTTCACAGCTCTACCCTGCTGCGAACTGGTAGACCATAGACCGCCACCACTACCCACACCACCCCACCCCCCAAATCATGTGGAATTCTGTCAGACTGCAGCAGACTGTGTTTAGAGGCTGTGTCTGTAAGACCCCCACTTGTTGGATGGGTTTCAGTGGGCTGTTTACATAAGCAGCTGTTTCACGTTGATGGGGGAGAAGTTTTCTTCTAAGGTGGCGGTTGTTACAATATCGTGTGGTTGGGGGTCCGCAGGGTTCCCACGGCGCCTTAACAATTTTTTTTTTTTGCTTTTGTTTTTGTTTTTTTAAGGAGGACCTCTTTATGCAAGGGGCCCCAGGCATCGCGGGGAGGAGGCTGGTTGCTGTGGAATGCGTAGCCTGTGGGCTGGCTCCACACCCCTCTTCCTCCCACTTTCGCTATTCCCTTCTCCCCTTCTGACAGTGCCAAGTGGACGGAGACGGAGATAGAGATGCTGAGGGCTGCTGTGAAGCGATTTGGGGACGATCTTAATCACATCAGCTGTGTCATCAAGGAACGGACAGTGTGAGGGAGGGTTGGCTGGCAGAGAAAGGGCGGGTGGGCAGCTTTCTTCCTCCATACCCATTGTTCCATCTTCCTCAAACTCCCTTCCAGCTCAACATCTTTCCTACTTTGTTGCTAGTTTTGTTAGCAACAAAGTCCCTGGAGAACTGAAAGAATAAAAGAATTGTCACAATTGGTCAGAAGTCACTAAAATGCTGTGGTAATCAGGACCTTACAAGAATTTGATTTTAGGTTTCCAGAGACACCCAATACTTGAATTTGGTAATAGGAAGTCCCTGGTTATTTATACAGATCTTTTGAGACTCTACTGTGGTGTTTCCAGGGATATTATGATTCTGAGCTAGTGGATCAGGATCTATTAATAAGTCTCAATCTCCCGGTAGGTCACCCAGGCTTACCTGGTAGCCTTCCACATTCATACATCTCTCCCAGAAGAGAATTAGAAGACGGGCCTTTCCCACTCTCAGTTGGACTCCACTCTTCAGGCTCCATTTGCCCTAAGTGGCTGCAAGGCTTCAGGAAAACGAGGACCCTAGCAAAGAGTCGGGGCCCTCACCTGGATTCTTATGAAGCGGCTCCCCAGTGTTCTTTCGGAGTGGCCCATTGCCCCTGTCCTCACCTCCCTGCTTCCCCTAGCCTCTCTGATGACTCCCTTCCTAGCTTGCTCTCTCTTCTCTTCAGGGCTCAGATAAAGGCCACTGTGAAACGCAAGGTATATGAAGACTCCGGCATCCCCCTTCCAGCTGATTCACCCAAGAAAGGGCCCAAGAAGGTGGCATCTGGTGTTTTGTCACCTCCTCCAGCTGCCCCTCCACCAAGCAGCTCCAGTGCCCCTGAGGCCGGCGGTCCCCCCATAAAGAAACAGAAGGCTGGTAAGGGCTGTGGAGTTTCTGCCTGGGGATTAAAGGTCCCATCTGAGGTTCAGTGAGAGAGTTGGGCTTGGGTCAAAGGACAGATCTCTTTTCCTCTCACAGTGAAGGTTCCCAGAGGGTGGCTGGGGTAGGGGAGGGAGGGAGGGAGGGAGGGAGAGCGGGAGAGCTTGAAACTTGGGGAAGTGGGCGGGTGGGGGGGGGACCATCAGGGAACCTAGAACCTAGGTTGTGCCCCTCTCCCAGATGTGACACTCAGTGCTCTGAACGACTCGGACGCCAACAGTGACCTGGTGGATATCGAAGGGCTAGGAGAAACTCCTCCAGCCAAGAAACTCAACTTCGACCAGGGTAGGAGTCCTCCTCCTCCCACAACGGCTGAAGGGGTGGGGGAGGGTCTCAGCAGGATCCCCCTCCCAGGGGCTGTGGAAGAGAAGGTTCCCTCCTGTGCATGCAGGGGATTGGGTCTGCAAAGAGCTGGTGCTCTAGGGAGGTGGGAGTCATACTTGGGGCTCGCCCCATCTCGGCCCATTTTACTTCCTGTTCCAGACAGCCTGACCCTGGATTCTGGCCTTCTCTTGACCTCCGCTGATCCTCCTCTGCTCTCTTGCTGAGCCTTCCACCTCTCACCCCTCTCACTGTTCACCCTGGACCTGTGGACCGGTTGGGACTCTGAGCAAGACCTGCATGAGAGAGGGTGGAAAGGCTGCCGGGTGGCCCACCTTGCTGTTGCTGTATGAGCATCTTCCTTCAACCCCTATGACCCCCAACCTGATGGACATTTTTATACGGAAAACAGTAAAGATCTCCCTCTCAGCTTGGTGCCTTCAGCCTGACATTACTGGAATGCAAGGGACACCTCCCTCTCTCCTTAGACCCCGGGGCTCAGCCCCTCCTCAGCGGCTCTCACCACCCTGCCTGGAGCAGCACAGCCAATATTGGCAGGCTTTCTTCCCAGTGCCAATATTTCTGTGCTGCTAGAGCCAGGGGAGCTGGGTGTGGGCAACAAAGGCTCCACTTTGCTCTCTGAAGGCAGCACTTACTCCGGGGTCTCTGGCAGGCAGTACTCCTGAGACTACCCTGGGGATTTCAGAAGGGTAGCTTCCAATGATTTCACACCTCCATTTCCACCCTCATCCCCCACCCCCGCCACCTCACCAGAAGGCCCCAGATGTTTTTTGTGTCGCTTCTCCAGGGTGGCCTCCCCGGCCAAGCCTCAGCGGTGCCTCCCCCACCCTCGCTCTAACACCACAGTGTGGTTTGGACGTGGCCACAGTGCCGTACAAACCACAGTGTGCTGCTGGGGCGGGAGCAGGACTGGGGTGGGTTGAGAAGAAGGGAGCACGAGGCAGTGCTGTGAAGACCCCTACCACCAAGGGTGGGAAGGCTTAAAAGGCAAACATGGCCCCAAGAAGCGTTGGGGAAAACAAGAAACCAGAGCTAGAAGCTGAGCAGGCAACTGGAGGGAGAGGGGCCTAAGGGGTGAGCTCGCAGTGTAATAAGACTGGAACCATCTTCCTTGTAGGAACTCTGCTCAGGGGATCCCTAGGGTGGGGTCAGAGGCAGAGGAAGCAGGGAATGACTGGGGGGGACCAACAGACTGCCTCTCGACTCAGCAAGGGCAAGGACCCAAGGCTTCCTGTGTCCGTTCCTCCCCTCCCTGGGTCAGAACCCAAGAGAAAGCAAGGAGAGACAGAAGGCCAAGGACAGCAGGGTTGGGAGTTGGCAGTCCAGAGGTGGTGGGGCCGGAACATGGTCGGGAGAGGGGGGCCGGAAGTCGCCCTGGGCCCTGGGCCTGCCACAAGATGGAGGCCAAAGGCAGGAAATGGAGGCCAGGGGGAAAGGGGAGCAGCAGGGCACAGGAAGAGGGCCATCTGGACCTGGGGGCCAGGTAGTCCACCCCCAGCACTGTCCCCACTCCCCGCGGACCCCCAGGACCCAAGTCCCACCCCCCGCAACAACCCCCCCCAGCCCCTTCACCAGGCCCAGGAAGGCAGGCCCACCCCAGAAAGCCACGTTTAAGCTGAGACAAACATGCCTCTCCCCACCCCCACCCTAGGCCTTCCCTCAGCCTTTTTCTCCTGTCCAGGACTTGATTTTTAAAAAACACCCACCAGAAAGCAAAATCCAAGGGCTAAGATCCCTTCCACAAATCAAAATAATATCCCCTAAAACCCAAAAGTTATCCTCCTACCTCCCATCCCACCCTTTACCACCCCCACCTTCCGACACACCCCCCAAAACTCTTAGCAATCAAAAAGATCTAAGATGGTGGTGTAAACAGAGTTTTCAGGCCCCGGGGGTGCCGGACCCCTCGGTCGAGACCCCTATCTGTCCAGCATCAAATCCTGCCAAGGCCTTCTGCTCCTCACGCCACCCCCCGTAACCCCCAAACCGAACAGCTGCCCCCAACTCCCATCCTCGGCAGAGCCTTTGTGGGGATGAAACAGAAATCAAACACTATACTAACGGCTGGGGATGTTGGGGGGCCCTCTGGCCTGTCTTTGGTTTCCATCTGGGGGACTCCAGTTTCGGGGTGTAAGAGAAAGCCTCTCCAATCATCCCCCCAGTTTCAAGGCTGACAAAGCCCGACCCCACCCCAGCACGCACCTCCAAACCTCCCCCCCAACCGCCACGTCTCTCCTGAAAACAGGGGACACTTTCCTCCCCACTTACCTCAGCTACTCTCCCCTGAGATCCTGGTCCCCTATTTTGAAGGGAACAAAATTTGGGGTGCATCCCTCACATTTGGGGTGCAGGAGAAAGGAGCCGCCCCAGTCGCATCGCTGGCCTCCTTCCTCTCGGCTGGCTCAGGGAGTGGGGAGTGCCCTAGGGAGGGGGGACCCCCACAAGAGAGCACATGAGGGGGCTCCTCCACTCCCAGTCAGAATTGGGGACACCCCCCCCAAACCCGTCCCAGCCCATCCGTCTCCAACTCGGCGGGAGAGGCAGCTGCAATGCCCCAGTCAGATTCCCCCAACACTACATTCCTCACCCCATCTAGAGGGGTCCCGGGGGCCCCAAAAAATCCCAAAAAAATCTAGGATGTTGGCTGGACGGTTCTGGACTAGCTCCCCAAATTTGGGGTCCTCAGATCCCCCCGTTTTTTCAGGAAAATTCCGTCTTTCACCTGCCTCCCGCCAGCCCTGCTCTGTCCCGATGCCAATTTTGGAAGTCACTCCCTCCTTCCTCCTCCCCGTCTCTCCAGGCCCCCCCCCAACCCCCCCGCTCGGGGGCTAGGGTCCAGGACACCTGGCTTCCAGGCCGGGGGAGGGGGGCACTCCTCGAAGGGCTAGGGGCCAGGAGGTCAAGCTCATAGCCCCAGTCTTAGGGAAGCAGGAAAGCCCGATCCTCCCTTCCCCTCCCCCCTGGCTGGTCTCCGTGGTGGTTTAGGAAAGCCTGGAGGATTGGAATCTGCCATTGCTGTTGCACAGGCAGTTTTTTTCCTTGGGTTGGGGGGGTGGGCGGTGGGAGGGAGAGAGGGGAGGAGAGCCAAAGAGAGCAGGGACCGGGGTGTGCAGAGCTGGCCTGGATTACCCCCCAGCCCCTGCTGCCGTGGGGAACCCCCCCCCCGCATCTCACCCACACTCCCAGTCCTCTGTCTGCTTTCTGTTTGGGGCTCTTATCCTAGAAAATCAGGGTACAAGATTCCCCTCCTTGTACCTCACTACCACCTCTCCTTGCACAGTTCCAACAGACTGCCCTAGTCAGGGGTGTCCACTTTACCACAACACACTCCATTTCCCCCCCATCTGTCCCCAAACCAAGGTATGCGCCCTTAAGAAATTGGGGTTCAGAGTTCGAAACCACCTTTTCTCCCTCAGATCTATCCAGGCCCCATAGAAATAAGGGGAGATACACTCCCTTTCCAAATTTCATCCTTCAAATCCTGGGAATATTTGGAGGTTCACTAAAGAAAGAGACTTCTAGAATCTGGGGTGAGCGGGAGCTATAAGCAAAGGAGTCCCACAGCAGCATCGTGCTCCAAATTAAGTGAACCCTAAAATCAGTCTCACCTCACGATCCATCACTCAGTTACACCAAATGCACCCAAAGAGTGGCAAAACACCCCAAAATAAGGACACCCCAAAACTTCAGTCTCCTACCCTGGGCCCTCATCTTGTTTCTCCCCCTGGAAAAAGCCTCCTGGCTCTCAGTGCATACACAGAAATATCCCCCTCCTCAAAGTAAGTTTGCACAACATTCAAATATAAAGCTTTGCTCCCCGGCAAGGACCCACAACCACAGAAGGCCTTCAAACTTGCTCCCAGGTTCCTATTACGTTCCACCTCAAGCTAATAAAAACCCCAAATTGAATTTCATGTCCCCCCAAATATAATCTGAACCTCAAAACTTATCTGGCACCCCAAAACAGACTGCACCCCCAAACCAGCACAATTACTCCACTTGAAATCAGATTGTCCACATACACTGATGACTATGAATCCCCAGAACAAAACCCTCATCCACCTCTGAAAAACACCTAGCGGGTTCCCCTGATATTCCAAGATGACAAACTCCAAATTGTGGGTGTCAGAACCCCTAGAACTAACGTCGCTTCGAAATCAGCTCCATACCTCAGACTTACTACTGGCCCTCAACCCTGAATGCAGGCTTCAGGGCCCAGAACAAACTAACTCAACACCCCACAGTAAACATGCACCCCACAATTGACAAATTGACCAGACAACACAAAAGTAACTCCATCCTGATACCAAAGGGAGCCCCCAGTCTAACTCCCACCTCCAACTGGGCAGAGACCAAAGCAACCCTCATTTGCAAAAGCCACCTCACCACCGTGAATCCCCAGTGGTTCCCCATTCCCAGTTTCTCAGCAGTTCTTTCCTGCACCCAAATAAAGACACCCTCACATCTGAAGGGGAGGGCCCCAGGCCTCGATATGCAGCTCCACGGATAATGGTCAGTCATTACTGGGCAACGGTAGACTCTCCTGAGCCCAAATGCAAGTCCCGCTTTGCAGCTGAACTCAGCTCTTGCCCCACTTCTCCAAATGAACCTTGCCCCACCAACTCTCCCCAAACAAAATACGAGGGTGTGACTCGTGCTTATCTTCCAGATCAGGGACTTAAATTGGGGTTATCAGCCCCTCCTGCCCTCTCTCCCTTCTTTTACCCTGAGACCCTCCCTGTTTCCCCTCTGTCTGTTCACTGCACCCAACTTTCATATTAATGTTCACTAAAAAGTCACCTCTAAAGACGGATGATAGTATCTAGCTTAAAAGAATAGAAACCCTGGGCTCCCAGGACTCAGATCCCGCTCCTTGTCCCACTCATTTCCCTTGTTCCCAAAGCCCGCGGATTTCTCACCCGAGATAGGAAACCCATCCTCGGAGGAAAGTCCCCTCTGTCGCCTAACTCTCCCTCCCTCCGCCCAACCCTAGTCCCCTGGACAAAATAAACCAGAGCAAAGAAGGGGAGAACGAAGGTTTCAGCCGCTCAGACCTAATCGATCCTGCGCCCCCGTTTGAGTGGACCCCCAGCCGGGTGGAGAAGACGGGCGAGGCGAGGCTAGTGCTCGTCCGCCCCCTCGTGGAAGGAGCCAAACATTGCCGAGCTTTGCCTACTTGCCGCGCTGGACCCCGGCGTCCCGCCAGCCTCCAAGCGTAGCCGACGGGCGGATGCCCGAGGCCCTAAAGATCTGGGACTGGGGGAGGGCGAAAGGGCTTTGGGCGGGAGTCTGTCTCGCTGGATCCCTAAAAGGATTCAAAAGAGAGTTGGGAGCGAAAGACCGGACCCTAGGTCTCCTGAGCGTCGTCTCTCGGCCCCCACCAGGGGCTTTCCCCACCTCCTCGAGGGGAAGCAGCTGGCGGAGCCGTCCGGTCGCAGGACAATGGAAGGAAACGAACTAGAAATCATATCCGCCCCCTCCCTACCGCGCCCGGCCAGAGCCCCTCTTTTGCAGGCCCCGCTAGAGGAGCCTGTTGAATGACCACACCCTCCCTCTGTCTGAGACCCCACGGGAGCCCACTATCACCTCCCCAAACCTAGTTCCTATTTGGGCTCCCCTTTATCTCCCTTAATACCGTACACTGGAAGGGGGAGTTTTGCTGTATTCACTCTCCTGTAACAGGTTCCTTCCTAAAGCCAACACACCAATTGTCGCTGTCCCAGGCCCCCCGACGACCCAGGTCACCCATATTTCCAATCTCAATATCCCCAACCTCCTCCCCAATTCCAATGTCCCATCAGTTCCACTTTCAGTGGCCCAAGACCCCTTACGTTACGACCACCTAGTGTTTCTGAGGTCCCGCCCTGGAGCCGGAGACCCCGCCCCGGGTTCGCCATCTGGAGAGCGAGGGAGGAAGGAAGGATACAGACCCAGGCGTTCACCCCACCTCCACCCCCGCCCCCGACATCCCGGCCAGATAAAGGAGCCGAGGCCGAGAGGGGAGAGAGACCCCGCCCCCCTTGAGAAGAAAGCTGAAGCCCCTGCAGGACGGGGGTAAGAACCAGAGACTGAGGGAGCCAGACTCCTGGGTCCCGCTAAGAGGGTTGGGGCTTGTTGATGGTAAGAAGACAGAGGCCCAGAAATTGAGCTAAACTAGGGATCCGGGACTAGAGAATGGACTTTCGTGATTCGGGGAAGGGAGCTTCGATTGGGATTTGGAGGGGTGTGGACCACGGGTCATCTGGGGTCTCCAGGCAGGATCGGACTCCTGAGACCAGGCGCGCGGTGGGGCAGAGGGTAAATGGGGGTGCTGGAAGGGCACTGGGAGTCTAAGTAAGGGCGCTGCGGGCCGGATTCCTCACACTTGCCATCGACGCCGCGGTGTGGGAACCTTCAACTCGCTCCAAGCGCTGTGGAATCTAGAGGAGGAAAGCGAGCGATGCTGTGGTTGAGGGTAGAAAGAACAAGATGAATTAAGTGGGGCTGCGTGAGCCGGGGCCGGGGGCTTGGCTCTAGCTGCACCTCAGCAGGAAGAGGCAAACTGCGGAAGGGCAGGCGTCTTAGGACGGCCTGGATCCCTGAGCCCTCTCCTTGGCACCCGCAGGCCTGCGTCGCCATGGGCTCCACCGCTGCCCCGGAGGGAACGCTGGGCTACGTCCGCGAGTTCACTCGCCACTCCTCCGACGTGCTCGGCAACCTGAATGAGCTGCGCCTGCGCGGGATCCTCACTGACGTCACGCTGCTGGTTGGCGGGCAACCCCTTCGAGCTCACAAGGCAGTTCTTATCGCCTGCAGGTTCGAGGGGTGGCTCAGGGGTGGGGTGGGACCAAATGGAAAAGGGGCGGAGCCCGAAGGTCTTTGGGAGGGAACCCGAAGCCAAACCTTCCAGAAGCAGGAGGCGGGGCGTCCGCGAATTGGGGGCGGAGTGAGAGTGGGGGGCGGGGTGAGAGTGGGGGAGGCGGGGCTTTGTACAGGGGCGCGTGTCTCCCTTGGTTCCCCAGCCCCTAACATGACCTATCTTTCCTCTCTCCAGTGGCTTCTTCTATTCAATTTTCCGAGGCCGTGCAGGAGTGGGGGTAGACGTGCTCTCCCTGCCCGGGGGCCCCGAAGCCGGAGGCTTCGCTCCTCTTCTGGACTTCATGTACACTTCACGCCTACGCCTCTCTCCGGCCACTGCACCAGCCGTCCTTGCAGCCGCCACCTACTTGCAGATGGAACACGTGGTCCAGGCATGCCACCGCTTCATCCAGGCCAGGTGAGGGAGCCCCAACTCGGTGTTCCTCATGGGTGAAGTGGCATCCTAGGTGTCAAGGGCAAAGACCAAGATTAGGAAATAGCACTAATGTCCATCGCACTTTTCTCAGCTATGAACCTCTGGGCATCTCCCTGCGGCCCCTGGAGGCAGAACCCCCCACGCCCCCAACGGCCCCTCCGCCAGGCAGTCCCAGGCGCTCCGAAGGGCACCCAGACCCACCTACTGAGTCTCGCAGCTGCAGTCAAGGGCCCCCCAGTCCAGGCAGCCCAGACCCCAAGGCCTGCAACTGGAAAAAGTACAAGTTCATCGTGCTAAACTCTCAGGCCTCCCAAGCAGGGAGCCTGGCAGGGGAGAGGAGTTCTGGTCAACTTTGCTCCCAGGCCCGGCTCCCCAGTGGAGATGAGGCTTCCAGCAGCAGCAGCAGTGAAGAAGGACCCATTTCCGGTCCACAGAGCAGGTACAGAAACTGGAACCCCCCACAATTTGTAGAGGCAGCCTCAGCTCAGAGGCACAGCCATTGGGCCTTGGGTGGTCAGGAGCAGGGAGTGAAGGAGTGGGCTTCAGAGACAACAGCTCACCTTAGGGAGCTGGCCAGAGGTCAGGCTTACTCTGTAGGGTGGGACTTGAGCAGTGAAATTGGATATGGCACATTGGTCCATAGTGGCTCACCTCCAGAGGGTAGGCCTATGGCAACAAGTCTTCCAGGGGAGAACCCCACCACCGCTGCCGCCATATAATCTCTCCTAACCCTTTTCTCTGGGCCTTGACATCTGCCTAGGCTCTCTCCAACTGCTGCCACTGTACAGTTCAAATGTGGGGCTCCAGTCAATACCCCCCATCTCCTCACACCCCGGGCTCCAGAGACCACTGGGTCACACTCTGGGCGGGCTCATCCACCACCAGGTAAGAGCCCCTCCTTTTACCCCCTTCTTGGATTTTCTCCCATGGCTGCTCAAGGCCAGTTTAAAGGCCCAGTCCATTTCCTGCTGATTAGAATCACCTAGGGAGCTTTTAAAATTCCTATTGCCCAGGTCACACCCCGTAGATCAGAAAGTCTGCAAGTGGGAGCCTGGCATCAGTACTTTTTAAAGCTTCCAGTGAACAGCACTGTTTGGGAACTTCTGGCCTATTTCCATCCAGGCCTGAGTGGTCAGCCCAGGGCTTGGCAAGGCCTCTCTGGCAAACTGTCATCCAGAGTGGTGCAAGAGAGGAGAGAGAAACAGAAACTTCCACCCACGAGTAGGGGCCCCCACCTACCACCACCGCTATTGGAGTGATTAGCAGAGTACTCTGGAATCAGACAGACATGGAGTCAGATCTTGGCTTGTCCTCTCAATAACCATGTGACCCCAAGCAAGTCAAATGAGCCCCAGAAGCCTTAACAGTAAATTGGGAAAAAGAAAACCCGCTACCGTGTGGTTTGAGGATTCACTGGTATTGTCATTACCCACCACCCTTCCCAGGAAGTGAATTTTTCAGCTGCCAGAGCTGTGAGGCTGTGGCTGGGTGCTCATCGGGGCTGGACCCCTTGGCTCCTGGGGATGAGGATAAGCCCTACAAGTGTCAGCTCTGCCGGTCTGCCTTCCGCTATAAGGGCAACCTGGCCAGTCACCGCACGGTGCACACAGGTAGGGGAGGAGCAGGGAGAGGGCCCTGGCCTTGGTGCCCACAGCCGTCCCCTGGTAGAGTCCCTGACCTCCCTTCCTCCCTGCCTCCAGGGGAAAAGCCCTACCACTGCTCCGTCTGCGGAGCCCGCTTTAACCGGCCGGCTAACCTGAAAACGCATAGCCGCATCCATTCGGGAGAGAAGCCCTACAAGTGTGAGACGTGCGGCTCGCGCTTTGTACAGGTACGGCGCCAGTTTCAGAGACGGCTCGCAGGCAAATTTCCGAGAGGGCGAGGTGGGCCGAATGGGGAGGGTTCTGTCCCTCCCATTGGCGCTGTCTGAGGTCCCCTCCTCTCCCAGGTAGCGCATCTGCGCGCGCACGTGCTGATCCACACCGGGGAGAAGCCCTATCCTTGCCCCACCTGCGGGACTCGCTTCCGCCACCTACAGACCCTCAAGAGCCACGTTCGCATCCACACGGGAGAGAAGCCTTACCACGTGAGTAGCCGACCTGGCTTGACCCAAAGCCTTGGAATTACCTTCCGTTTACCGAGGGGCGGAGCTCTGAAAGGAGCCGGCCCAGCGGTTCTAGACCTCATCGAGGTGGGCGGTGTCCTTGTGAGTAAGGGGCGGGGGCCGAGGGTAGGCGTGGCAGGTATAGAAGTTAGGCTCCTGGACGGGGCGCTACCCTCCTGGAGAGGAGCTGACGGATGGAGAAAGATTTGCTGAAGAGGGCGGGGCGTAGCTCCTAGGCCTTCCCCTGAGGACTTGGGAGCAGGTAGGGACTAAAAAGCTTCTCTAAGATAGAGTGCTGGGCGGTTCTCCTTTGCTCAACACCTAAAAGGTGGTCGTGGTTGGGGAGGGACCTGACTCAGCTGTCCTTCGACAGTGCGACCCCTGCAGTCTGCATTTCCGGCACAAGAGTCAACTTCGGCTGCATCTGCGCCAGAAACACGGAGCTGCTACCAACACCAAAGTGCACTACCACATTCTGGGGGGGCCCTAGCTGAGCGCCTGCCCAGGCCCCACTCCCTTCCTGGAAGACAGGAAAGCTGCGGCTCACGCCTGGGTTCGCTGTCAGGCTTGGGCATAGGGGTGTGCAAGGCCCCTCGATGTCAGCGACTTGCCACCACCTTAATTTCTCACTGGGGAGAGCAGGGGTGGCAGATCCCAGCTTGATCTGCCTTTGTTTTGCTGGTCAAAACCTCTTCCCCACGATCACAATTGTTTCTGAGGAGAGAACAAGCTAGGAGCTGTAGGAGGGGAGAGACTGGAGGCCTGGTTTCCACCTGCAGCCCCCATCTCATTCGGTTTATCTGTAAATATAATTTATTGAGGCCTTTGGGTGGCACCAGGGCCTTCATTCTATTGCATTTCTCATGTCCCTCTTCCACAAGTGTGATCAAAAGTGACCTGAAACACAGAATGTGAGGTCATGGCTCTGCCGGCAGAGATTAGCACTGGCTGCCTCCTTTGGCGTGAGTGTTTTATATTATTATTGTCATAACTTTTATCTTTAGAGTTGTTCTTTTCCTATTTGCTTGTTGGTTTGTTTCAAATGGAGAAAGGGGTTCTCCGTGTCCTACCCCTCCAATTCTAGGTCTGGAAACGTTATTTGTTCTAGGGCAGCTCTGGGAACATGTGGGTTTATGGAATTGGGTCAGGAACCCTCTCTGGTATTCTGAACGTTGTAGGTTTTCTAGCAGGCCAGCACTGGATTAGACTTTTTCTGTTCTTCAAGGGTTACAGGAACCTATGGTGAGCCTGAAGTGGAGGTAGTAAGTACCTCCTAGAGGCAGTGGGTGTGGGGCCTTTGTCAGTCTTGGAACTGGGGGGATGATTACAGAGGCTTTCTCTTACGTTCCTAACTGCCCCATTCGTCTGATCACCTAGGTCTGGCTCCACTGTGTCTGTTTGACAGAACTCACCCAGGAGCTTGAGTTGGGCCTACAATCCTCCCACTAGGACCCATTCTTAGCACTGAGTTGATCCCTCCATGCAGGAGAGATCTGAAATTCCTCACCAGAGATGATGCAGTCTTTTCTGATTCTGCCCAGTCTCTAAGAATGTTATGACCTAGGGGAGAATTATGAAACCCTTTATCTTGACTAAACAGTAAAGAGTATGACTCATCCTTTACTGCAGAGGTGTCTGGGTTTGAATGTTCCTTGGGGTTCTACCTGAGATGAACCTCTTCTTCCTTTAGTAGGTTTTCGGACATCTTCTGGCAAGTGTCCAGATTCCAGAAACTTCTTTGCCTCTAGAAGTCACAGCTGCTTGGTAACTTTCTTACCTTAGAAAAGCTGGGTCTGTGACCTGGTCTTCCTGTCACTGCATTCCTGTCCGGAACCAGTGAAAGCACTAGAACCTTCCACAGGGAGAGAAAAGGGGTTGAGTTCCACTATGGATTTTCTGTAGTTTGGGATTATGATCGGAATTACTGTTGGGATTAGAGATTTAGAAGATTTAAAAGACTGACTGATGGACCCTCTAGTTGACCAAGTATCCAGGTAGGATTAAGAGGTTGGTTGAGGGGCAAAGTCTCTGGTGTAGGCCAAGTAGGTAGAAGGTTAGGAATGGGTTGCTTCTTAACTGTGTGGAATGTCTGGAATGTTAGATGATACTCTGAAGCCTTGATTTACAGTCCTGCCCCTGTTGCCCTGGGGGATTAGGGACATGGGGTGGAAGGTAAAAAGCACTTTGAATTTGCAGGGTGGAGGTTCCTCAAGACAGGTCAGTACTAGTGGCTGTCACTTGGGGACTGGTGAGAGAGCTACTCTTCTCCCTCTTTGCCTCTTACTCCCCACTGCAGAATTGAAGGAGGTAGGGAAAGCAGAGGAGAGAGCTGAGAAGGAACCATGATTTTTTTTTTTTTTTTTTTTTTTTTTACCAGATTGGATGGGCAGGTGGAGAGTGCCAAGGGGTGGAGATGTTAGATCTTGCAAGATCAGAATCATGGAATAAAGAAGCCTCTCTGTGCTGCCTGTTGTGTCCTGGGTTCTTGCCTGTGGGGATCTGGGGACTGAGGGTTCTGAAGCTGGGGAAAGAAGGTATCCTATCCTTCCTGGATACCATCTTGGATTCTGTGCCCATCCCACTGTCCCATCCCACCAGACATTTTAAGCGGCCCTTGTTCTCCCCTTCCCTGCCCTTGCCTTCCGGATCATTGTGTAGGAACCAGTGACTTCATGAAGTTTCTCCGGAGCCACCTGCATCCTACTGCTCTGAAGTCACTTCCTGCCTGAGGTGTGGAGGCAGCAGGGAGAAACCAGGAAGCCACTAATAATACCAACATGTTGGGGGATGCATCTGTGCAGGGGAACTTAATGCCTGGACACCCTCTACCACCACCACCACCACAGAAAATGGATAGGACTTGGGTGCCATAAGGATAATAGGAGCTGGAGGTGGCAGTGAGAAGGCTGTGTGGTTAGAGCCAGCGTGCCAGCTCTACCCCTCCCCCAGCAGCGGAATCCATCCAGTGCCTAGTACACACTTCTCTCCCACCCTTTCCCCTGTCCTGTGTGTGTCATGGGTGCACAGCCTTGTTCTACCCAGAGGTTAAGGGGTCACTAATTCTGATAAGTGGACTTAAATTTTGGACTTAAATTCCTTTTGGACTTAAATTCCTCATCCATGAAATAAGTCCATTAGCATGGAAGGAATAAGTTCCTTCCAACGTTTACAGTTTGTGGTTGTGCTTCTTAATCTTTTAAAACCCATGACCTGGGTTAGATTTTTTTTTTAAGCACAAAACAAAGAAACTAAACTAAAACCTTCCTTCCCCTCCCACTGCAGCTTATCCCCTGTTTAAAATAAGACCAGCTTAAAATAAAATAAGACCAGCTAATATTACTTAACTCCTACTACATGTCAGGCCCTAAACTAAACATTTTAGTGTATAGATTTTCTAATTCAACTCCCCTGACAACCCTAAAAGTAGGTACTATTATTAGCCCCAGTTTACAAGTGGGGAAACCAGCTGAGAGGTTCAATGTCTTGGCCAAGTTAAGAAGTGATGAAACCAGGATTGGAACTATGATTTGATTCTAAAGACTGCGCTCTTAACCACTCTGTTATACAGCCACACCAATTTCTACATCTTTGGTACAGTCCCCACCGGCCAAAGTTCTAACTCCACTTAAAAAAAAAAAAAAAGCTTCTTGGGTATGATTACTTTTATTTCCCACATATAAAAGTATACGGCTCAATATGCTTTTTTAAATTACACAGCCTCCCTCCCCACCCCAGCCCCACTTGTCTGGGTATGACCCCTTGAGTTCAAATTTCAAGGTCAGTGTCCTAAGGATATTGAAGCCAAGTCATTATAGTGCTCTATAAGGCTGGAGGAACTGAGTACTGGTTGGGTAGGAGGGGCTGATTGCGCCAGTGGTCATGGCTTGTCTCTAGTCTATCCCATCATGAGATCAAAAGCTGTGATTAGGAAGTGGTTGTTACTAGAGGGCAGAGGAAAATGTTCCAGCCCCACTGAAGACGAGGGCTGGTGGGGCTCTGAGTGAGCTCAGAGTTGCACTTCCTCTCCCCAGTTATTTTTGGTCTCTGTGACCCGTACGTTTCCTGTTAGTGGGAACAGAAGGGACAGGAACGAGTTCCCAATACAGAAATCAACGCCAAGAGTTCAAGAGCCCAGTCCCCTCTCTCTTTCCTTGGCCTTTGAACCCACTCAGGAATCCAGGCATCTAGATTCTAGTGGCCTCAGGCGCTTGGCCAGGTATTTTACCTTATCTCATAATCCCTCCGCACCACCCACCCCACCCCACCCCCGCCCAGCTTTTCAGCTCCCGGGCCCCTCATCAAGCAAGTATGTGTTTTCCTCTCCTGAACCAGTTTACCAACTACTAACGCCCAGGGACTCCTTACGTGCGCATCTCCGTGCTGAAATCTGGTCGAATTGGCCCGCTAGTTGGACAGGAGACCGAAGCTACCTCCTGGTTGGTTCCTGGGTCACCTAGGGGCCCGTCTATTTAGCCTGCTAAAGTCCCCTCCTCACGCCTGCGCCCCACTCACTGCCCCAGAACAGGTTCTAAAGCCCGCCCTGCCCTTATGGCTCCGCCCCCTTCTGAGGAGTCCCGCGTTCTCATTGGTGAGCTACAGACAGGGATGTTGGCCGGGCTGGCCAGGTGCAGACACTTCCAGTGATAAGATAGATAATCCACCCTGAGACCTCAGGGATGGGGCCCAAACTCAGTGCTGCCCCCTGGCTCCTAGACCGAAAGTCAGCCCTCTCCTCCGTCTGTCCCGCCCAGGCCTCGACTCTCGACTCACGGCCGGCGGAGCCACGCCCCCGGCGCTGAGCGCAGGGCTAAGCGCCAGCCTGGTCTCCCTACCTATATCGCCCCCGCTAGGGGAAAGGCGCAGGCGCCTCACGCAGCCTCTCTGCAGCTTTCAAGCCCTCGTTGGTACTTTCCTCTCTACCATCCTCTCTTCCCTGCTCGGCTGCGAGTGGTCCGGCTGGGTGGGTGGGCAGAGGTGGAACGTCCTGAGCCCTGCTCCGGAAGGGGCTTAAGGCGGCAGCCCTGTTACCTCCCAGATGGCACTTAGGGCCGAGCCCCCCGACGGGGGCTGGGGGTGGATGGTGGTGCTCTCAGCGTTCTTCCAGTCGGCGCTGGTGTTCGGAGTGCTCCGCTCCTTCGGCGTCTTCTTTGTGGAGTTTGTGGCTGCGTTTGAGGAGCCGGCAGCGCGAGTCTCCTGGATCGCCTCCATAGGAATCGCGGTGCAGCAGTTCGGGAGTGAGTGCTGCGCCTGGGTACAGAGTCCTGTGACCCTCGACCCTCGGAAGGGAGAGGAGATGCGGGGACGGTAAAGGAGATGGTGGGGGTGGGGTCAGTGCTGGAGAAGGACGCCTGAGATCTTCTCTCAGAACCCTTCCTCTTCTCCAGGCCCAGTGGGCAGTGCGCTGAGCACCAAGTTCGGGCCCAGGCCTGTGGTGATGGCTGGGGGCATCTTGGCTGCGTTGGGGATGCTGCTCGCCGCCTTTGCTACCTCCTTAACCCACCTGTACCTGAGTATTGGGCTGCTCTCAGGTGAGACCCTGGGCAAGGGCGGGTCAAAAGCCTGGGTCTTTTTGGCCTCTGGACTTTTACCTTCTTCCTGCTCCTTCCAAAGGGCTTAGGGAGACGCTGAGAGAAAGTTTTGGCTAGCACCTGTGCCCAGAAGGCAATTTTGTTTTTAATTGCATCGGTTTATTTATGGCTGCGTTGGGTCTTCGTTGCTGCGCGTGGGCTTTCTCTAGTTGCATCGAGTGGGGGCTACTCTTCGTTGCGGTGCGACGGGCTTCTCTTGGCGGTGACTTCTCTTGTTGCGGAGCACAGGCTCTAGGCGTGCGGGCTTCAGTGTTTGTGGCATGTGGGATTTATAGTTGTGGCTCGCGGGCTGTAGAGCGCAGGCTCAGTAGTTGGGGTGCACAGGCTCAGTTGCTCCGTGGCCCTTGCTCCTTCCCAGACCAAAAGCTCGAACCCGTGTCCCCTGCATTGGCAGGCGGATTCTTAACCACTGCGCCACCAGCGACGTCCCCCAGAAGGGAATTCTTAAGAGAGGTGACTAAAATGATAAACAGGTTAGGGGAAATCAGGAAATTCAAAGACACAAGCCCAGGGCTAGTGGGACTGGAGTGTAAAAGGAAGAATTACTGTAAAATTGTGTCAGATGTGAAAGCTGTGAAATAGATATCATTATCCTATTTACAGATGAGGAAAGGCTTTAAGCTTATGCAACTTGGCAAGTGAAGTTCACACAGCCAGAAATGGTAGAGCCCAGGTCTAACTCCAGAGTTCTATGGTAGTTAACTTTGCAAACATTCCAGAGTCCCATAAAGTATATTACCCCCATTTTGCAGATAAGTTTGAGGCTAGGAGATTAAGTAAATAGACAAGGTCATACAGCTAGAAAGTATCAAGCTAGGGTTGTAATTTACACCTGTGCTACATTCCGCTGCTGGGCAGTGTTGGGATGATTGTGTGCCCTGAGCTCCTTATGGGTCCCTCAACCCCCATTTCTTCCTTTTTGACAGGATCTGGCTGGGCCTTGACCTTCACTCCCACCCTGGCCTGCCTGTCCCGTTACTTCTCTCGTCGGCGATCCCTGGCCACCGGGCTAGCACTGACGGGCGTGGGCCTCTCCTCCTTTGCTTTTGCTCCACTCTTCCAATGGCTGCTCAGCCAGTACGCCTGGCGGGGGGCCCTGCTGCTGGTGTCTGCCCTCTCCCTCCACTTGGTGGCCTGTGGTGCTCTTCTCCGCCCACTCTCCCTGGCCGAGGACCCTGTCGTGGGTGGCCCTGGGGCCCAACTTGCCAACCTTCTCCATCATGGCCCCTTCCTCCGTTACACCGTTGCCCTCACCCTGATCAACACTGGCTACTTCATTCCCTACGTGCACCTGGTGGCCCATCTTCGGGACCTAGATTGGGACCCACTGCCTGCTGCCTTCCTACTCTCAGTGGCGGCTATTTCTGACCCTGTGGGGCGTGTGGCTTCTGGGTGGCTAGGGGATGCAGTCCCAGGGCCTGTGGCAAGACTCCTGATGCTCTGGACCACCCTGACTGGGGTGATACTGGCCCTGTACCCTGGGGCTCAGGCTCCCACAGCCCTGGTGGCTCTGACTGTGGCCTATGGCTTCACATCAGGGGCCCTGACCCCAGTGGCCTTCTCCGTGCTGCCTGAACTGGTGGGAACTGGAAAGATATACTGTGGCCTGGGACTGGTGCAGATGGTAGAAAGCATCGGGGGGCTGCTGGGGGCTCCTCTATCAGGTAAGGGGACTGGGATTTCCAGGTGGGTGCGGGCTGCCACGTCATACCATTCAGGGAGGTAATTGACATTATAGTGTATGTGAATACTGCCCTCTGGTATGGAACATACACAGCCTGCATGGACAATCACAGCAGCCCTGAAATGGGTCCAAGGTGGCAGGGTACCTACAGTTGGGGTTTTCAGAGGACCTGGTCAGACCCGGCCAGACATAACATGCCAGTGTCTGCCTTTTCCCTTGGCCCGCTGGGCCCCAGGCCAGGGGTCTGAGCCATCTGGTCAAACTTCTCCAGGCTCCTGAGGCCAGAACCTTCAGACCCTTAACATTTTCCTCTTAACTATTAACTGAAGGCATGGAAGGGAAGGCCACAGCTACTGGAAAGAAAGGCACAAGTGTGCCTGACTCCATCCGGATCCCCAAATCCCCACTGGCTGGTTCAGAGATCCTTTCTGAAAGCAGGAAGGTGGTTGAAATGGCCTTTTGAGGCCCCTAGGGAAGCCTGAGTTCTCGAGCTCCTCCAGTCCTACCTTGAGAGTTCTAATTCTTCCAAGATGATGGGTTAAGGATTATTTTCTTCCCTCCACCCCAAAATGTGTCTGAGTCCCAGGAAACAGATCACCCATGTGTATTTTCTCTCTTGAATCTAGGCTACCTCCGGGATGTGACAGGCACCTACACAGCTTCTTTTGTGGTGGCTGGGGCCTTCCTTCTTGCAGGGAGTGGAGTTCTCATCACTCTGCCCCACTTCTTCTGCTTGTCAGCTCCTACCTCCAAGCCCCAGGACCCTGTAACAGAGGCACTGGATACCAAAGTCCCCCTGCCCAGGGAGGGGCTGGGAGAGGACTGAACTACAGGAAGGGGGAGTCAGACCCAGAAACCCAGGGGTTGTTGGCTCCAGGTCTTCTGCCCCATCTTGGCACCCACAGAACCACAGTGCCTTAAGCATCGTTATCTGCCTCCTCCCCCCCAGAGCAGACCTGGGGCTCCTGCGATGTGTGTGCCAACCCTTTGTATTTTGTCTTATCTCTTCTTTGCTCGCACAACGTTTTCTGAAGGATCCAGGAGTTCAGCCTGCTCCACTGAGCTGTGAATCGACTGTGGAAACTCAAAGGCCAAGAGACTTATCATGTTTTACATGTGATCTCTAGTGTTGCCTCCCACATTTCTTCCCTGAAGACAGATCTTTGGGAAAGAGGGATGCCCCTTTGAGATAAAACTGAATAAGAAAACCGGACAATAATCAGAACCTCAAAAAGAATTGGGGCCCATATGCCTGGGTTGGCTGAATGGGGTCACGCTGGGGACTGGAGGGGAGGTATCCAGGAGCTCTGGTGACCCAGAGCATTTAACCCTGGACTCTGCTCTCTGGATCACAGTTCCTCCTACTTGCCCACTGACCTCCCTCTTTCCCACTATCCCCTGTAACTTAGGAAAGAAATTAAGAAAATGGTGAGGGACATGTGGGGGGTGCTAGCTGGGGAGGGGGAGATAAAGCTAAGAGAGCTGAAGTCTGGGTCTGGGATTCTTATGTTTTCATCAGGCCAGTAGAAGGAGACTGAAATGCAGGAGAGAGTTATCTGGGAAATGAGGATGGGGCAGCTAGCACCCATGAGCATCCCCCTCCTCCAACAAACTGAAGATGATAGGCAGACAGTTTCTCAAAGATTTCCTGTTATAATGGCAAGAACTTGGGCAAAGAGAAATGGACTGACTAGACAAACACCCTTCCTGCCTCGCACAGCTTAGGGGGATCCTGTTCCTATCAACCAGCCTTTTTGGATATTTTAAGTAGAATGTTTGCAGCATCCTAGATTGCCTAACAATTGGAGCTTGCAGGAAAAGCCGATAGAAAGTCTTTATTGGGGGCGAGGCTCAAACAAGAAAAGGGTCAACAAGTGCTGTGCAGAGTGGAGTGAGGGCCTCCTGGGGGGAGCAGGGCAACCTGAGGGTTGGGGAGCAGCTCCCCCCTCTCAGGGGGTGGGGTGCCTGGACGTGAGGCTGGACGGCAGGAGGGCAGCGCACTGGGCAGCCCCATGTAGATGAAGCTGCCAGAGAGGATGAAGGAGCTGCACACGAGGAAGGAGGCGGTGAAATCTCCTGTCTCATCCCTTAGGAAGCCTGAGAGGAGGGGGAAAGGAACTCAGAGGCCTCCGTGCCCAGGTGCAGAGGAGGGGTGCGAGCGGATCTGCTGGCTCATGCCCTTACCTGACAGGGGAGGGCCCAGAAGCCCCCCCAGGCTCATCAGCATCATCACCAGCCCGGTGGCCTGCACCACACCGCCGACGCCCACCAGCCCCGGGAGCACGCCGAAAACCAACGGGGCGTAACTTCCGGCGCTCAGCCCGTAGGCCCCAGCCGCGGCCAGCAGGGGGCCCCCCCAGCTCTCCTCGTTCCCCACCACCGGCACCAGACCCACCGCCAGCAGCCCTAACCCTGTCAGGGCCCCGAACATCGCCAGCAACCGCGGGAGGGGCACCCAACCCTGGTCCGCCAGCCAGCCGCAGAGCAGCCGGGCGCCCGCGTCCCCCACGGCAGCCACCGCCACCACCAGCACCGCCCCATACCCCCCCAGGCCCCGATCTAAAGCGTGAGGGGCCAGGTGCACGTAGGGGACGAAGTACCCGCCCCCCACCAAGGCCGTGCCTAGAGCAAAAACTAAGAAGGCCCGGCGTGTGAAGAGACCTAGGCCGAGGGCAGCTAGCGGGCTTCGGGGTGGGCCCAGGGGGTCTCCAGGGAGCGCCAGGGGTCGCAGCAGGGCGCCACAGGGGGTGAGGTGGAGGGTAATGGCGCCAAGGAGGAGCAGGGCGCCCCGCCAGCCGAAATTATCGAGGAGGAGCTGCAAGGCGGGCGCCAGAAGCAGCGAGGAGGCCCCGTTGCCCGTGAGTGCCAGCCCCACGGCCAAGACTCGACGGCGGGAGAAGTAACGGGAGAGGGTCCCGAGGGCAGGGGCGAACACCAGGGCCCAGCCGGAGCCTGCGAATGGATAGGACCGGGTGAGGACAGGAGCTGGGGATGCCTGCCCCCACCATCCCAGCTCGGCTGCTCGCAGGAGGCCCTCGCGCCCTCGGCCTCCAGCTCCCGACACGCTCTATCTCCACCATCACCCCTGAAGAACCCGGGAATCCCTCTCTCCTCACCAGCAAGGACGCCCAGGCCAAGGTAGAGGTGCAGCAGACTGCGGGCGAAAGCCGAGAAGACGAAGCCGAGCGAGGTGAGGACGCCCCCAACCATCACCACGGGGCGCGCCCCCCAGCGGGTGCTCAGGGCGCTGCCCACTGGGCCTGGAAGGAGGCGGAGTCAACGGAAGACACGCTCCTGGACCCCCAAACTCGCTCCAACACTTCTCATTAGCTGTTTGCCTGGCGTAAACTTCTCCCCCTGCCTAACAGCCCCTCCGCCTTGACCTCAAGACCCACTATATTCTAGAACTTAGGTACACTGGTCGACCTTTCTTACGTTGTCTGGTAATCAACCAGGTGTGTCCCCCACCACTGCACTCATGGCCCCTCCACCCCGGTTCCCGCCTCCCACCTCGGGGCCCCCCCTCACTGGCTGCCTGCTGCACGGCCAGGGCCAGGGCGCTGACCCACGCAGTGTCCTGAGCGCTTCGGTCAAAATGCTCCGCGAGGTCAGGGAGGGCGAGGCCCAGGGAGCGTAACAGTCCGTAGGAGAGCCCATTCACCGCGAAGGCTGCGGCCGCCACCACCCATCCCCAGCCCCCGTCCGGGGGGCCGGCTGGCTTGTGGGTCATCACCGCCTGGAGGAGGGGGACCACCTGTGAGAGAAGTCTCCAGGTCAGTGCCTCCTTTAGGGACCCGGGCATCCCTGAGATCCAGCTTCTGGCTCTTTGCCCAGGGTGGGCACGTCACCCTGAGCACGACAGGACGGAGACGGAGGAGCCTAGGGACAGAACTCCCGGGTTCGCGCGATCCCGGGACGGGATGACAGCCGGATCCCCCAGGCCTGAGACTCCCCCTCCCACACCCCAGTCTCCCTTACCCGACCTCTCCGGGCGGTGCGGGGAGAGGAAGGGCTCGGCCCGCTTTTCTCCCTGCTTCCGGGGCGGGCGGGGCCCCAGAGGGAGCAAATATAGAGATGGAGCCCAACTTGGACGGGCTCTCAAGGTAAACAGAGAGCTCCACAGGGGGGCTGAGCCACCTGGGACGGGGGGAGGGGTACGGAGGGCGGGGGCGAGCTGAGACAGCCAATCCGCCGAGCCGCGGGTGAGGCCAGACGCCGAGTCCTACGGGGATTGAATTATCCACTTACACCCCCAACCCCGGGGAAGGGAGGGGTGAGGAATGAATGCCGCCACGCCCACGCCCACGCCCACGCACCTGCCGCCGGCTGTGCACCCGGGAGACGCGTGGATTGCAATCTCCAGCCTGCCCAACGTCGGTAGGCAACGCACGGAAATAGGGGTAGTCCTCCCAAAGCCTGAGTGGATGAGTACTTTCG
Source organism: Phocoena phocoena (assembly GCF_963924675.1). Classification (NCBI taxonomy): domain Eukaryota; kingdom Metazoa; phylum Chordata; class Mammalia; order Artiodactyla; family Phocoenidae; genus Phocoena; species Phocoena phocoena. The sequence continues at coordinate 50,681,145 of NC_089237.1, forward strand.
TTCTCAGGGAACGTTGCTGGAGAACCTGGTAAAAGCTCTCGGATGTTAAATCACCTCCACGGAGTGTATGTTGCGTGCTTAACAATAATATGCCCTCAAGGACGGAGGAGAAGGAAGAGGACTTCCTTATGATGGGCCAGGGACATGTACACATGTCATCTTTCATCTTCACAATCACCCTGTGAAAAAGGTGTTCTTCCCATTTTACAGATGAGGTAACTGAAACTTAGGGAGGTTAGGTGACTTGCCCAAACCACTCAGCTTAAAAAAAAAAAAAATGGTGGAAATATTTGAATTTGGGTCTGTCCAACTGCGGAACCATACAAGAACAGACCTAGGACTGAAATAGAATCCGCCACCATGGAGGGAAATGGCCTGGAGACAGTTTGATGCCAAACTGACCTGGAAATGGTAGAGCCTTTGCAGAGCCAGAGAGTTTATGATTCTGAGATAGGGGTTACTGGGAATACAAAGGATTCTTGAGGTCAGAATCGCTGAAGATTTAGATTAGAATTTTAAAAACAAAGTTAAGAAATCCGATAATTGAACCCAGGTATTGGTTTCATTGGTTTTTTTTTTTTTAATAAATTTATTTACTTATTTATTTATTTATCTTTGGCTGCATTGGGTATTCATTGCTGAGTGTGGGCTTTCTCTAGTTGTGGCGAGCAGGGGCTACTCTTCCTTGTGGTGTGTGGACTTCTCATTGCGGTGGCTTCTTTCATTGTGGAGCACAGGCTCTAGGCGCGCAGGCTTCAGTAGTTGTGGCATGTGGGCTCAGTAGTTGTGGCTCACGGGCTCTAGAGCGCAGGCTCAGTAGCCGTGGTGCACGGGCTTAGTTGCTCCGCAGCATGTGGGATCCTCCCGGACCAGGGCTCAAACCCGTGTCCCCTGCACTGGAAGACGGATTCCTCAACCACTGTGCCACCAGGGAAGTCCAGGTATTGGTTTCTTGAAAAAATTTTCCTTTTTACATTGGGATTAAGTTTACCATTAATTTACTTCAGCTGTTTGATCAAGGGATGTGTTCTTTGATTTAATTTTCCAACAGTGTCAGAGAAATTGGCAGTTTACAGTTTGGCGTATGCAACATCCGAAAGCCACATGGTGGCAGTGTCTCCTAATGGTTGAGAACGTTTCTACAAATAAAGAAAAGAAAAACAGCTTCTTAATCAGTGAAACTGTAAACCTAACAACATGATCTTCGAGGGCTCTCCACTGCCTATAGGAGGTAAAAAAAAAAAAAAAAACAAAATTCTCTACTTTGGGCATAAGGCCTTTCACAATCAAAGGTAGACTATCTGTCCATCCCATCTCCTCCCCTCTCTCCTACACCCTTCCATCAGCCGCCTGTATGGACATTCCTAGCTTTTTCTCACTCCTCAAGTTTTGAATATGTCATGCCCTTTGCTTGAGATGGCCTGGATGGGGTACAGGAGCCCTGACACACACACCCTAGGAAGGTGGTCTCACCAGCTTCCCTAGCTGGGTGTGCTGTTGCGAAAGGCACCTGGGAGACAGAGGCAGCATATCCTCAGCCAAGGGGAAGGCACGGAGCCCACTTCCCGACACGGCCGGTGAGGACTCTGCTCCAAGCTCAATGAGGCCAAGTGAAACAAATCACTCCCTCTCCATGGTGAAGCAGAAATGCAGGGCAGTCAGAGAGGAGACTGGGTCCTCAGGGTCTGGGAGTGGCACTGAGCACCTTTACTGGATACTTATGAACCAACAGGGCATCCCAGAGCCTGGGGCTAGGGTGATTGGCTGCGAAAGGGCACATTCATCTTCTACCTCATGTTCCCTGTATTCTTAGCCAAACTTACTATCACTGAACACATCTTCTGCTCATGCAGCTGTGAAGGAAAAATATTGCCTGCCATAGAGTAAACAAAGGATATTGCAGCCATCAAGCCATCACATTACAGCCACCCCAACAGTGAGCCCTGAGGGAACTCACGATGGAAACAGGATGCCCCCAATCAAACCATCAGACACTGCAGCCCTCCACCCCCAACAGTGCACCCTGAGGAGACTGGGGATGAGAAAGCCCAGGATACTGGCCCCAGATGGCTGAGGTGCGTATCAAAGGAATGATTTCAGTGAGCCCAGACCCTTGCATCTTCCCATACATGGAAAAGTGCTGAATTCCTTAAGATATCTGGTTTTCTTTAATTGACATTAATCTTTTGATGTTCCGACTACCTGGTCTTTGTTGCAAAAACTCCTGGATATCCTGGCTCCGCCCCTTGCCTCTTCGGAGCAATCTCTGAGTTATCTGCCATACTGTGTCCCGGGCTTAAGTCCTCAGTTTCGTCTGCTGAATAAAACATAACTCTCAACTTTTAGGTTGTGCGTTTTTCTCAGTCAACGAGCAAATATAGCAGTGAGGTTGGGAGAATGAATTCCCAAGCTAGACTTCGTGGGTTTGAAGCCCATCTTTGCCACTTATTAGCTGTATTACTGTAAGCAAGTTATTCAACCTCTCTGTGCCTCGATTTCTTCATCTCTAAAATGGGGATAATAATAGTAGCTACCTGATAGGATTGCTATGGGAATAAAATGAGACACTGTGTATACATGTATGAATAAGGGACTTAGAACAGTGCCTGGAACATGATATATGTCAGCCCCTCTTGCACCCCTGCCCCTTCCCCACTGGCTACACCTACTGATGCCGCAAGGTTAAAGAACCACATTGGTCTGGTGAGTTCTCAGTAGAACTACACAGCTTTATAAGACGTGAATGGCTACAAAGAGAGGTTAAATGGTGAGTGGTTTTCTTAGCATTTTCCAAAGTTTAGGAGAAAATGCTGGTCTCCCTATCTCAACTCTAAAAACAAATGAGAAGAAAAGGAGTAAAAATAAGTTTTGTTCATTCACTTCCTCATACAAAATATTTATAGACACCTACCATGCCAGATGCTCTGCTTAGGGCTAGGGATACAACTATGAATGCTACAGTCTCTCCCCTCCAAGCCCCCACAATCAAATTAAGAGAAAAAGTGAAATAAAGCCATCTCAACACAATGAAAGGGACGCAGACACCATAGAGTGGTGCATGGGAGGAATTGACTCATTCTGCTTGGGCCTGCTGGGAAGGCTTCACAGAAGAGGAGCTCTTTGAGCTGGGTCTTGAAGGATGAGTAGGAGTTTGCCAGATGGCTGTGTGGGCAGGGGCATTCCAGGCAAAGGGAACTGCCTGTGGAAAATCACAAAGGCATGAACCAGCTTGGCACATTGTTTATTGTTTGGGGAGCTGTAAATAGCTGCTGTGTGGAGAACAGGGAGTGTGTAGGAGAATAATGTAGGACGAAGCTGCTGGGGCAGAGGGTCCCATCATGAAAGGCCAGGCCAAGGAATTTAGATGTTTTCCCGGGGACTGATTCTTCTCAAAGTTACCCCTGATGCAGCAGTCACTAATATCCACTAATACTGGAAGCTGATCACAGAGGGGAGAGGACTCATACCAGAATCAGAAGGGTCAGGAGAGTCTGGGGTGTAGACCTTTTGTGCAGGGGACGTTTCTTTGAACTATCTTGTTTTACGTTGAAAATTTTGCATCCTTCTTCATAATCATTGATGCATATCTTCATAGGAAAGTTATGCTTTAAATGACTAGATAAATTATTTAAGTTTTTCTTCCCAAGTCCTCCTCTGGGCAGAAGCCACCTCTGGGAAGTCATCCCGACCACTGATCTGCGTTAGGTGCCTCCCCCTCTGCCTACTCACCCCATCTGAGCACTTTTCAGCCTGCAGTGACATCATCCTTTTTGCCCTCCACCCCTACATTGCCCCTACACCCTGAGGCCCAGGAGGTGGGACCTTGCATTATTGATCTCTGGATCTTTAACACCCAAAGGTACCAAGGTGAATACAACTCACTGCATGAGAGAAACACTGAACACGGGACCCACTGAATGTGTAGACTCAGGGCCTCGTGCTCCATCAGATGTGGCGAGATCACAAGTGGCTGCTGATGGGCCAAACTGGCAATGTCCACCCACGTAGAGAAAGCTCCAGAAGCAGACGCTGATCCAGGTTGGGTCTCGGGAGATCAGACAAGAGGGGCAAGGTCTGTCCATAATTTGCTTTGGGGACCACGAGATCAGGGAGTGTGTCTGTGTCTGTGAACTCTAAAACTGCTCTGGGACTTTCTCCTGGGAGCCCCTGTGAGAGGTTCTTAGGTCCTCTGGGGCCTGCAACCTCTGGGTATCCCTGAGCTGAGCCCAGCCATTGCCTAAGGACACCCACTGGTGGCTCCCTCTGCAGAATATGGATGGGAAGGCAGGGGCGGACAAGGATGCAGGGCATCACCCATAGGAAACATGGCTCTATTTGAGGTACACAAAAATATGAGGCTTTCCCGTGTTTGGCCCAGCTGATCTTGGGCTTCTAAGTGCCTAATACAGCTGCCTCTCACCCCTCGCCTCCCAGAATCTTCTCCTATCCCAGCTCACCCAAGACCAAGCCATGGGAAGTCAGCATAGACCTCAAAGTAGAAGAAGACCATGACCCAGGAAGGGGCCAAGGACACAAAGGTCAGGGCTTGTGGTTCAGGCCAGGGGAGCACATCTGCTGAGACACTCTGTAATGGGGGTGGGTCATGAAACAGGAAGATGAAAGCGCCCACTCAGAGGGGCTTAGGATGTGCAGAGAACAAATTTGCTCGGATGACCACGCCTGAATGGGGAACTGAACCAGGTCCCCTGAACCTTCTGCTTGGGCTGGGGCTGGGTAAGTGGTTGCTGAGTCTGAGGCCAGGGGAGGCTGGTAGTGGGCTTGAAGTTGGCACAGATGAGACAGAGCTGAGGCTGGAGCTAGGTTGGGGCCAAGACCTAGGATGGGACGGGAGTTCCAACCCCACGTTACTCCTCTCTGAGCCCCTCTACCAAGTTTGTCTCTGGTGCTTCTTCAATCCAGTCCCCAATCCCTTCCCTCTGTCACCCTCCCGCCCCCCACCTCCCCAGCCCCACCACCTGCTGAAGATCTGGAGCGTCTGGCTTTTGCATCTCTCTGGACAGCCCAGCCTCCAGGACAGGAGATCAGGATGGCGGAGGAGCACCTAGCTAAAGTCTTTGCGCCTGGTCTGTTTAAAGATCCAAATATGTCTTATTCCAGCATTTTCTGCTTCTGGGACTTTGCCCAACATGTGTGTCAAAGTCCTTAGTTGTAAGCCACAGGCACCAACTCTGACTTACCTAAGGAGAGAAACGATTGATTACAGGATAGTGGGTAACACTCAGAATTACCAAGAAGACTACAGAACTAGGTTTGGCAGGAACACAGACCGGCCACACGTCTAAACGAGGGGCCAAGGCCACTGCTGTCGCCATCGGACACTAGATGTCGCTGCCGGTCTTTTGCAGCCACTGGACCTAGAAACCGCTGCTGCTGCTCAGAAACATCCTGTTTGTTTGTTTGTTTGTTTTGAGAATTATCTTTTATTTTGGTGGATAAACTGAGGACTTAAGTCCAGGAGACAGCCCCTCAGATCGCTCTGAGGGACTGTTCCAAAGAGGTAAGGGAGGAACCAGGATACCCAGGAGTTTTTGCAACAAAAACCAGGTGATCAGTACTTCAAAAATTACTGCTAACTAAAGAAAAAAAAGACATCTCAAGTCAATGAGTTTAGCACTTTTCTGTGTATGGGAAGATGCAAGAGTCTGGGCTCACTGAAATCATTCTTTTGATATGCTCCTTAACTTTCTAGGACTGGTATTCTGTTTTCTTCCATCCTGTATCCCCTGAGGGTGCACAGTCCAGGCAGCTGTCGTGGCTGATGGCTTGATGGCCTTACTTGATGGTCAACAGTTGAAAATATCTTCTCTGCCTCATTCACCTCTAGCTCCAAACTCAAGTCCAGGGTCGTGCTTCTGACCACCTGAGCCTCGGTCATGTGCTCTTATCACAGCTGGAAGGGACACCAGGAGAGTGAGTACCTGGTGTTTTCAGTGTTGACAGGTACATGGGTTCTGCTTCCCATCCAAAATAATAAGGTGGAACATGTCAATCATACCTCAGTAAAGCGGAATCATCATCATCATCACAGGAATTTCTCGAACAAAGGAAGGGTTTTAGATGCGAGACAGCCCAAAATGTCCACTAAAAACTGGTCATCAGGATGGGAATGGGATTCAGATTGAGGCAGCAGGGTGTGTGCATCCTGCAAAAACAACTTGGACACGGTGAATTGTGAAAAACATGGTTCTTGATTCCCAAATCCAACGTTTTCTAGGTATCTATTAAAAGGTGGTAATACTTCAAAGCATTGTTGGCGAGACTTCAAAGAAATAAAGCTTGGAAGGGACCAGCACAACCGCAGGCAGGCACATGGTAGGCATTATACAAATGCAGGTTCCCATCCATTTCATTTCCTCCCATTTTCTGGCCACAGACAGTCACCCCTTCACCTCTACTCTCGTCTAATCTCTATTCTAGTTCCCTGTGCTCCCATGTCTTGATCTGAGAGGGGGAGTCACACCAGAAGGGGCCAGTGATGACATATGTCTTTTCCCCTCTGTGGTACTATATATATATACCTGTACATCTGTACACATACATATGTGTGTTTCAGGATCCCCACCACAAGTCTAATTACCATCCATCACCATACAGTTGACCCCCTGCACCCACCCCCTAACCCCCTTTTCCTCTGATAACTGCTAATCTTGTTCTCTGTATCTATGAACTTGTTTCTCTTTTTTCATTTAGTTTATTCATTTGCTTTGCTTTACTTTTATTTCTACTTATGGCTGCGTTGGGTCTTCTTTGCTGCATGTGGCGTTCTCTACTTGTGGAGAGCAGGGGCTACTCTTCATTATGGTGCACAGGCTTCTCATTGCAGTGGCTTCTGTTGTTGCGGAGCACGGGCTCTAGGCACGCGGTCTTCAGTAGTTGTGGCTTGCGGGCTCTAGAGTGCAGCCTCAGTAGTTGTGGCGCACGGGCTTAGTTGCTCTGCAGCATGTGGGATCTTCCCCGACCAGGGATGGAACCCGTGTCCCCTGCATTGGCAGGCGGATTCTTAAGCACTGCCACCAGGGGAGTCATGCTTTGCTTTTTTAGATTACACATATGATATCATATGGTATTTGTCTTTCTCAGTCTTATTTCACTTCCATGTTGTCCCAAATGGCAAGATATCATTCTTTTTTTATGGCTGAGTAATATTCTGTTGTGCGTATACCACATGTTCTTTATGCATTCATCCATCGATGGACACAGGTTGTTTCCACATCTTGGCCATTGTAAATAACGCTACAGTGAACATAGGGGTGCATATATCTTTTTGAATTAGTGTTTTCGTGTTCTTCAGATAAATACCAGAAGTGGAATAGCTGGATCATATGGTAGTTCTATACTTAATTTTTTGAGGAATCTCCATACTATTTTCTATAGTAGTTGCACCAATTTACAGTCCCACCAATAATGTATGAGGGTTCCCTTTTCTCCATATCCTCGCCAACACTTATTTTTTCTTGTCTTTTTGATAACAGCCATTCTAACAGTGTGAGGTGATGTCTCACTGTGGTTCTGATTTGCATTTCCCTAATAATTAGTGATGTTGAACATCTTTTCATGTGACTGTTGGCCATCTGCATGTCTATTCAGATCCTCTGCCCATTTTTTAATTGGGTTGTTTGTTTTGTTGTTGAGTGTATGAGTTATTTATATATTTGGGGTATTAACCCTTTATTGGATATATGATTTGCAAATACTTTTTCCCATTCAGTAGGTTGCCTTTTCATTTTGATGATGGTTTCCTTTGCTGGGCAGGAACTTTTTAGTTTGATGTAGTCCCATTTGCTTATTTTTGCTATTGTTTCCCTTGCCTTTGGAGTCAGATCCCCAAAAACACTGCTAAGACTGATGTCAGTAGGTTACTGCCTATGTGTTCTTCTAGGAATTTTATGGTTTCATGTTTTACATTCAAGTCTTTAATCCATTTTGAGTTAATTTTTGTGCATGGTGTAAGATAGTAGTCTAGTTTTATTCTTTTGCATGTGGCTATCCAGTTTTCCTAATGCCATTTATTGTCCTGTCCTTTCTCCGTTGTATGATCTTTGTTCCTTCGAGGGTTTGTGAACTAAAGAGGCTGTGACTGGCTCCTGTTACCACAGACCTCTTCTTGTCTGTGCACAGGGTGGGTCTTTTGCCTTTCAGTTCCCTTGCTTTTGAACAGAGTTCTGCTTGTCTGCCTTGAATCTCCTTTGCCCCTGCCTGCACTTCAATGTCATTTCCTCTGCAAAGCCTTCTCCCCTACTTTCAAAGCATTTTAAATCATGCTTAAAGGCTACATGCTAGGTAGCCTTTCTTCCTAAGGGTTCCTTTCCTCTAACTCATTCAGACAAATAGCTTTACCCAGCTTTACCCACCTTTGTCTCAAACTCTGATCATATCTCTTTCTTGATTCACAACCAGGAGTCTCTCACAGTGGGACTGATCCTGGTTTAAAGCAAGTCTGTGAGTCTGATGCCTACTGTGTAGTTTGAAGAGTGTGGTGGCAGGGTCTGGCCTGGAGGGAAGTCACATCTGAGTAGGCCTAAAGAAAGGTGAGGGCAGCTGGTTGACCAGCTGCCTTGCAGGAGCATCTTTTTTTCTTTTTTTTTTTGTGGTACGCGGGCCTCTCACTGTTGTGGCCTCTCCCGTTGCGGAGCACAGGCTCCGGACGCACAGGCTCAGTGGCCATGGCTCACGGGCCCAGCCGCTCCGCAGCATGTGGGATCTTCCCAGACCGGGGCACGAACCCATGTCCCCTGCATCGGCAGGCGGACTCTCAACCCCTGCGCCACCAGGGAAGCCTGAGGAGTGTCTTTTTAAAAATTTATTTTATTTATTAATTTATTTTTGGCTGCGTTGGGTCTTTGTTACTGAGCGCAGGCTTTCTCTAGTTGCAGCGAGCGGGGGCTACTCTGTTGCGGTGCGCGGGCTTCTCATTGCAGGGGCTTCTCTTGCGGGGCATGGGCTCTAGGCACGTGGGCTTCAGTAGTTGTGGCTCGCGGGCTCTAGAGCACAGGCTCAGTAGTTGTGGCGCACGGGCTTAGTTGCTCCGCGGCATGTGGGATCTTCCCCCACCAGGGCTCGAACCCGTGTCTCCTGCATTGGCAGGCAGATTCTTAACCACTGCGCCACCGGAGAGGCCCTGCAGGAGAGCTTTTGATCCCTGAGGGTTTGCTTAAGTCTTTAGGAAAGTTCCATGCCAGTTCACCCGGGCTGGTGAACCAAAGGAGAGTGTTGTGTGCAGCCTTAGGCCACAACAATGAGAGGAACCACGTACACCTGGGCTTTCAGGATGGAGGCAGAGCTAAAAGAGCCCCAAGGAGAAGGGAAAACTTGGACCAGAGAATTGCTGCCTAGTTTTAGTGCTTCTCCTACCTGGGCTAATCCATGGAGTTTCGAACTTGGTTTTATTAAGGAAGCTGTCTTCCTAGTCCCTCCCGAAGCTAATTATCCATTCGGGCACTGACTTGCTGGACCCTTGAGCAGCCTGTGCCTCCGCTGACCATCCCTACCCTACACAATACATACACCTCCTTGACACTCTGTTACCCCTCCAGTCTCTGATGGTCTCTCTCACTTTCACCTTCGGCTTTGTCTCCAGTTAGGGGTCCAACTCCCATAATGCCATTTGGTATTGGGGATGCTGATGAGAAGTGGCAGTGCCAAGAAAGCTCAGTGGATAGCAGTTCCTGGTAGTACTGTAACGGAGAAGAGCTAAATCGGATTCCATGTTGGATCTGTTTCTTTGACTTTAACCTTTGCTTCCCGTTGCTTTTGTTATTATAATCATACATAACCGCCTGCCTCAGGGAACCCTGCCCACCTGCGAATATGGCTGCAAGAAAAAAAGAAACTAACACATACACTCACCGAGGCTGGTCATTCTAGGAGATGTTTTGCAAGACTGATGGCCCTTTTACTTTACTTCTTCACCGCCTCTCCCTCTCTGATTCTATAAAAGAAACTGGCATGCAGACCCCGGTAAGACGGTTTTTCAGAGACACTAGTCTGCCGTCTTCTCGGTCTGCAGGCTTTCCGAATAAAGTCGTCTTCCTTGCCTCAACACTTGTCTCTGATTCATTGGCCTGTCATGCGGCGAGCAGAGTGAGCTTGGGCTTGCTAACAGTACCAGCCCCAGAGGGAAGGGAAGATCATTGCTGGCTGCGCGTCATAAGCCCTTCTGGAGAGCATATGCAGTGTGCTCACCGGCAGCACAAACCATCTCTGTTAGTTATGTTTCTGGCCACAAGTAACAAGAGTTCAACTCAACTTGGCTTGAATAATAACGAAGTATATTATCTCATGTATCAATAAAACTAGAGGTAGGAATACCCAAAGCTAGCTAATCATCATCGAGGAATCAGATTCTTCCTATGTTTTCAGTCTGTCACCTTCAGGGTTTTAGTTTTTTCCTCTTAAGGTTGCAACATGGCTTCACCAGTTTTAGATATGGCATCCAGCCATGACCATATTGCAGAGAAAAATGAGCACAACTCTTCCAGTGTGTCCCCCTTAGTAGTAAAGAAATCTTTCCCTACAGCCCCCAGCAGATAGCCCCTCATCTGTGGCCAGATTTGTATCCCATGCCCATGATTAAACCAGCCATTGGCAAGGGGGATAGGACCACCACAACTGACTTATTCTCATCCTGGAGCTGGATTCACCTGAAGCACATGACTGTATGCTGTAGGGTGGATTCCCAAACACCATTTAGGGTCAGTGAGGAAGGAGAAAAAAGAATCATTGTTGCATAAGAAACCAAGAGTGTTGGCTAAACCATCTATGAACTCCCTGTTGGTGCCTGACGGGACTTGGGGAGGCTGGAAAGCCAAAGATTACTCTGGAGGGGCTATTCTGGAGGAGTAATTCCTATTACTATTCCTGGGACTCTAATGGGGATTTTTTGTTTGTTATTATTAATGTGATTTGTTCCCTCTGATGATTACCACAAACTCCTCCCTCCACCACACATATACACAAGGAGCAGGAAGAAACACCTATACTCTGTGTAAAGGATCTAACATAACGTCTGTCATGAAGTGGGCATCGTCTCGCCTCCCCCAGTCTCAATGATGGAACCCACATCCTAACTGGTCTTCCAGCCACCAACAATTCATTCTCTTCACTGCAGCAGTGATTTTTTTTCAAAATTCAAATCTGATCTACCCACAAAGGCTCCTACTGCCCTCAGGACAAACTCAAGACTCCTTAGCCAAGAGCACAAGGGCCATTATCATTTGAATCCAGCCTGAAAATCATATCTTCAGAGCTCTCGCGCTCTCTCTCTCTCTCTCTCTCTCTCTCTCTTTCTCTCTTTGTATCCTCAGCTTCAGCCTGCTAGAGGGGTGAATGAGTGAAGCGTGAATAGGCACCGCACGGTTACAAATTGGATGTAGCATCACACCAATAAATTCTAAAAAGACATTGGATGTGCTTCAGCAGCCATTTTCTTGTCTTTCTAAACTCTAAGTAAAATAGAAATATAAGGAAACTTCTTAAATTTAATAAAGTCCATTTCTCCAAAAAAAAAGCAGTTATTCTAAAGAGAAAATCGTTAAATCTATTTCATTAAAAAGCATTATCACCATTATTACCCAACGGTGTATAAAGGTTTTAGCAGGCACACACAAAAAAGTAAATACTGATAAGACTGAGTACCTAGAAGGCACAACAGGCTCTAGCATAAAACATTTTCAGAATTAATAAGAAAATTTGGCAAGGTGGCTGGATACAAGATGTATAAATGGAAACAGTAGCTTTAAGTTCTTTTTTTAGCAATAGGGCAGCTAAACTCCTACTACAGAATACCTAAAAGTGCTAGATAAAAAAATCTTTTAATTCCTTTTAAATTAGTGCCTTAGCTAGAAAGAAAATAAGAGAGATTCTTACAGCTGAGCGTAATAAATCCAGAGATGTAAGCAAGGTTTAAGCAGATAACCCTAAAGCTGAATGTAACGTGGAGTTTCAAACTGAACACCTGTGTGAGTGGCAAGTGTCGAAGACTTGGGCCCACGTGAGCTGGGGAGTCAGATCATAATAGCAGCCTCAGGAAGGACCACAGAAAAGATGTGAGTGAAAAATATCGCCTGCCATTTCAGTAAACAAAGGATGTTGCAGCCCTCAAGCCATCACTTTACAGTTGCCCCCTGCAGTGAGCGCTGAGGGCACTCAGGATGGAAACAGGATGCCCGCCATCAAGCCATTGGCCACTGCAGCCCCCCTCTAACGGTGCACCCTGAGGAGTCTCAGGATGGGAAAACACAGGATACTGGCCCCAGACAGCTGAGGTACATATCAAAGGAATGATTTCAATGAGCCCAGACTTTTCCATCTTCTCATACATAGACAAGCGCTAAATTCAATAACTTGAGATGTCTGGTTTTCTTTCATTAACAGTAATCTTCTGATATTCTGACTACCTGGGTTTTGTTATGAAACGTCTGTATATCCTGGCTCCTCCCTTACCTCTTCAGAGTAGCCCCTCAGCGCTATCTTAGAGGCTGTCTCCCAGGCATGAAGTCCTCAGAAAGCCTGCCAAATAAAACATAATTCTCAACTTTAGGTTGTGCTGATTTTTTTTTTTTTTGGCCACACCACCCCGTTGGTGAGATCTTAGTTCCCCAACCAGCGATTGAACCAGCACCCTCAGCAGTGAAAGTGCAGAGTCCTAACCACGGGACCACCAGGGGAATTCCCCAGGTTGTGCTTTTTTTTTTTTTTTTTTTCCAGTTGACAAAGACAAGAAGAAAGCTGGTCTTCCAGAGAATGAAAGAAGACTCTCATAAAAATTCATAACCACAAGCTTGTCCTCAAGCAGGATCAGGGCACAAATACACACGGCATTTGAGTTTCAAGAAACATCCAGCTGAGTGATTTATTTAAAGTAGTCTCAGCTTGGAAGGACTTTAGGCACCTGGCAGAAGCAAACAGAAATCCTCTCTGGAGGAATATACCACCAGACCAGACCCGAAAGAATCTTGAGAGACAAAGTCTCAAAAACTAAGAGCTTATAGTGTAAAAAACAAAACAAAACACAAAAGAAAAAATAGGGCATCACGAATGACAGTCAGTGGAAATATCAAACAGCAGACTACAACTTTATCTTTAGATGTTGGAATATTGAAAAAATACAAAATGAATATATCTAATATGTTTAAATACGTAGAAGAGAGTTTGAAAATATGAATATGAAAAAAATTATGAAGAAAAAATGATCAAATGACTAGAGAGACTTCCAGTGGCAAGTAGCTCACAGCTGCTACTGCCATTTCAGGCACAACAGTGAGGCCGAGACACCAGCTGGTCCACTGTGGTGTCGATGCTGGGGCTGGTGGGGATGCACACGGCTACTGAGTCTCAGCACGTGGGTGCAGAGATGGCCAAGGTAGGCGACTTCCACTTGGAAGAGCCGAGTAACTGAGCTGAGTCATCTCAGATTCCAAACAGAAGATCAGAAGTTTGATTCATTGCCTACTTTACTGGAATTCTACAAAATGTACTATTTAGACACTACAACATCGATAAAACCAGTTCCCAAGGCCAGGCAGGGAAGTGGAGCGATTCTCAGGCAGGAAGAGCCAGAGGATGTGTTACCCAACCTCTCTTTGACTTTAAGAAAAGAGACATCCTGAAAATCCAAGAAAAGTCTGAAGAGCAGTGGTGGAATGAGGACAGCAAAGGCAAGAGGGAGTTAATTCCAGTCCCTTATGTTGAGAAGTATAGACCTGCCTCCACCTCAGGATTGGCTGTGATTGGTGGTCAGTGAACTGGTAAAGGTCTCAGGATTAATGTGAGTGGTCAGGGGAGTATAATGCAAAGGACTTCACTTCCCATTCAGTCCTGTCCATCTGCTGCTTCAATAGAACCCGATGAGGACCTCAGCAGAGTAGAGCTCAACAGTTTTGCTGACAGAAGGGAACAATATTTTTCAGTTATTTGCAACTGCTGTCCATATAATTTCTTACAGAGGTCTAAGGCAGTTTAGTTTTTTTTTTTTTTTTGCGGTACGCGGGCCTCTCACTGTTGTGGCCTCTCCCGTTGCGGAGCACAGGCTCCGGACACGCAGGCTCAGCGGCTATGGCTCACAGGCCTAGCCGCCCCGCGGCATGTGAAATCTTCACGGACCGGGGCACGAACCCGTGTCCCCTGCATCGGCAGGCGGACTCTCAACCACTGCGCCACCAGGGAAGCCCCTGGCAGTTTGGTTTACATAAGCCTTCTGTTCCTTATGACCTTCTGGGACAGAATTACTCCATTCCTAGTCACAGTTCACCACAGTCAAGATATGAAACTGGAGAGTTTATGTGTTAACTTCTGATTGGCTAATTTTAGGAGGCAGTGGCTATGCCTCTGTGTACAGCAGGGAGAGGTGTCTGCCCCTTATTCTCAGGTAAGGAGCATCGTGCACTGCTTATCCTGATTTACTTAATGGTTTTCTTTTCTCATTCTGAAACCATTCTACTAAAGGGCAATAGACTGTTCCCATCCACCTCCATGAAGTAATCATGCACCATGTGAATAATACACAATGGGATTGCTTTTTCATTTACAAAACATGACCAGTTATGACTCATTCTGACATTTCAAATCCTAACAATTCTGGGAGTACAACTAGAGGCATTTATCTTCCTTTCCATCCAATGAGTCATACATTTTCTTCAGATTCTGTTCAGATTCTTGTCCTTTTCCCCCAAACCTACAAGTAGGTTAACTCTAAGAGAAGTATACGTTTTCATTCCAGATGAGAAGCAGGACGTGGAGAGCACCTTACTCAGTGCACAACATTTAGCCAGTATTAGATCCACTCATCACCCAGCTCTCTGCCTTCCCCCAAGGAGTCACTGTAGGTTCACGCTGCTCCGGCAGTTAAGTAACTCCTTACTCCTGACCTTCCCTTCATAGTCATGTGACTGCTGCCACCGCTCCAAACATCATGTCCTCAACAAGGAACCATCCACAGCAGGAAGGCAACAAGCAGGGGTCCTCCCTAGACAGCTTGCTTGCTTTCTTTTTTTTTTTTTTTTAACCAGGGAAGAAAATCTTTCACAGAAGCCCCAGAAGGTTTCCAGATCCTCAAGTGTCATTGGCCAAAACTGAGTCACATGTCTATCCCTAAACCAATCACAGACAAAAGAGTGGGCATGCCCTAATAAGCTTAAACCAGTCATAACTCAGTCCTTAGTAGTGAAGAAGGGAGGGGCTACCCCGGACTGGTTTCTGCCCCACACCTGTATACCTGAACAAAGGAAGAAGCAAGAAATGATCACGGGAAGTGTTGGCTAAAGAACAGAGAATTCTAGTCTGCAGTGAGAAAGAGGACTGAAGTGGATGGTGGAAAGGAAAGAGTCTCTCGGGGTTCCAGGTCCCCTTTCCAGTCTATCTCAGGGCTTTAGCCACTTCCCTGCCCTAGAGTCACCTGTTGGTTTCCTAGGTATGGCTGGCTGCCTTAACAGAGTGCTGCTGAAAAAACAACAGAAATGCATTGTCTCACAGTTCTGGAGGCTAGAAGTCTGAAATGAAGGTGCCAGCAAGGTTATGCTCCCTCTGAAACCTTTAGGGGATGACTCTTCCTTGCACCTGCCTAACTTCTCCTGGTTTGCCTCAATCCTTGACCTTCCCTGGCTTGCAGTTGCCACCCTTTAATCGGCTTCCGTGATCACATGGTTTTCTCCCATGTGTCTCTTCTCTCCTTATAAGGACACTCATCATACTGAAGTAAAGACCCGCCTTACTCTAATATGACCTCATTTCAACTAATTACGTCTGCAACCATCTTATTTCTGAATAAGGTCACAGTCACAGGTACTGGGGGTTAGGACTTCAACTCATCTTTTTGGAGGACACAATTCAACCCATAACAGGCTGTGTGAGACACCCTTGGGTAATGAATGGTCTTTTGGCATTACCTAAACCCAGAGATATTCTGTAGTTTATAACCAGAGTCCTTTCAATATAGGACTCCAATAGGGATTCAAACAAGTCCAGACAAACACATGTCATACAAGCCCTTCCTCAGTCTCCTCCTCTGCTTACTTAAGACTCTGTTTCCAGAATCAACATAGAAAAGCTTACATGATCACCCAAGAGCACTTTTATCTCCTTTGGACCAAAGTCCTTTTTCAGAAGAGGGTCTTGTATAACTTTGAATAACAGAGGGTTTGTTTGCATAATTAGAGAGCCAGCCTGGGAAGTTTCCTAAAATTAGGGAACAGTCTTCTTTTAAAATATATTCATGCCAGACAGAAGAAAATTCAGGTTGTTATTGTTGTTGTTTTAATTTGTGAAAATGTAGCTTTTATATAACACTTTTTGTTCAATTTGCAATGCGTCAGCTATGCCAGATTCATTGTGCTTCCTTCCAGTCCCTGCACCCTTTCTGGATATTGATATATATATTTTTTTAAAATAAACTTATTTATTATTTTTTGGCTGCGTTGGGTATTCGTTGGCGTGCGGGCTTTCTCTAGTTGCAGCGAGCAGGAGCTACTCTTCCTTATGGTGCACGGACTTATTGCGGTGGCTTCTCTTGTTGCAGAGCATGGGCTCTAGGCACGTGGGCTCAATAGTTGTGGCTCGCAAGCTCTAGAGCACAGGCTCGTAGTTGTGGCACATGGGCTTAGATGCTCCACAGCATGTGGGATCTTCCCGGAGCAGGGCTCGAACCCGTGTCCCCTGCATTGGCAGGTGGATTCCTAACCATTGTACCACCAGGGAAGTCCCTGGATATTGATATTCTTAATATTCAGAACCTGTCACAAATTGCCCACCCTCATCTAAGTCAACCCCACTCCAAGCATTCTGACTTTTCAGAGCTGGGAGAGTCTCTCCTTTGTGGCACCTGTGACACCATCACACCCCAGTCCTCTCCCAACCAGGCTGGAATTGTTTGATTTTGTCTTTGCTGTGGGGGTGACCATTACCATGTGACCTTGACTCACTTATTCCAAACTCGGAGAGCTTGTGCAAGTTGGGAGAATTTCTTTCTCTTTTTTTTAGGTTATAATGTGCTTTATTAATTAACACAGATCACGACTTCCTTTGTTAATCATTAAATATGCATTCATGGCATGATTTTCATTCCCAACCCAAAATGTTAATCCACCCTCCATTGCTGCCTTTTGTTTGTTTTCAAACAAATCTGTGTTGTAAATAACTTTATGCTCCAGATCTTTGGAAATTTCTAATTAGATATTTTTCAGTGTCATTTATTTGTCGAATTTTTTTTAATAAAAAAAAAAACCCTGGGGCTTCCCTAGTGGCGCAGTGGTTGAGAGTCCACCTGCCGATGCAGGGGACATGGGTTCGTGCCCCGGTCCGGGAGGATCCCACATGCCGCAGAGTGGCTGGGCCCGTGAGCCATGGCCGCTGAGCCTGCACGTCCGGAGCCTGTGCTCTGCAATGGGAGAGGCCACAACAGAGAGAGGCCTGCGTACCGCAAAAAAAAACAAAAACAAAAAACAAAAAAACTCCAAGCAGTGCAGAATGATTAAGTGAAAAGCATGCAATAATCACATTTGGAGCAGTAGATGAGGCTCCTTTGTTCCCCGTGCCAAATCTGTGTCACCACTGTTCTGCCAACCACTCAGGCAGCAGTGACAGCTCTCTGCGGTCTCTGCCCTGAGTTGGGCCAGGTATACACAGAAACCAGGACACAAGAGTCAACTGGATTTCTGAATGGATTTTCAAACTCATGACAGAAGCAACATTCTGAAAGCCACAGTGATTTGCAAGAGCCAGGCTGTGGAGAAGAGAAAAGATTTTTCAGGGACTTCCCTGATGGCACAGTGGTTAAGAATCCACCTGCTCATGCAGGGGACATGGGCTCGAGCCCTGGTCTGAGAAAATCCCACATGCCATGGAGCAACTAAGCCTGTGCGCCACAACTACAAAGCCTGCGCTCTAGAGCTCTCAAGCCACAACTACTGAGCCCATGTGCCACGGCTACTGAAGCCCGCGTGCCTAGAGCCTGTGCTCCGCAACAAGAGAAGCCACCGCAATAAGAAGCCCACGCCCCACAACGAAGAGCAGCCCCGTCCCCCCGCTCACCACAACTAGAGAAAGCTCACGCGCAGCAACGAAGACCCAAAGCAGCCAAAAACATAAATAAATTTATTTTAAAAAAAGGTCTTAAAAAAGATTTTTCAGATTCCAAAAGTTTTGCTTTCAATATCAACAGCAATATGACTGCATAAAACTGAATCCAGAGATGAGACAGTGGCGGGGGTGGGGGGCGGGCGGTGTGTGTGAATGAGGGGGAGGGGCGGCCTCCCTGCCCTTGCCAGGAGAGATTCGGTTCCACTGGGGCAGGAGGGGAACTAGAAAAAAAGAGGAGCACACCATATGCAAAAATGAACTCAAAATGGTATAAAAACCTAAATATAAGACATGACACCATAAAACTCCTAGAAGAGAACATAGGCAAAACATTCTTGGAGGGCTTCCCTGGTGGCACAGTGGTTAAGAGTCCGCCTGCCGATGCAGGGGACGCGGGTTCGTGCCCCAGTCCGGGAGGATCCCACGTGCCGCGGAGCGGCTGGGCCCGTGAGCCATGGCCGCTGAGCCTTCGCGTCTGGAGCCTGTGCTCCACAACGGGAGAGGCCGCAGCAGTGAGAGGCCCGCGTACCGCAAAAAAAAAAAAAAAAAAAAGAAGCATTCTTGGACATAAATGGTAGCACTGTTTTCTTATATCAGTCTCCCAAGGCAAAAGAAATAAAAGCAAAAATAAACAAATGGAACCTAATCAAACTTAAAAGCTTTTGCACAACAAAGGAAACCATCAACAAATGAAAAGACAGCTTATAGAATGGGAGAAAATATTTGCAAACAATGCAATCAACAAGGGGTTAATATCCAAAATACACAAACAGCTCATACAACTCAATACTGAAAAAACAAACAACCCAAACAAAAAATGGGCAGAGGATCTAAATAGACATTTTTCCAAACAAGACATACAGATGGCCAATAGGCACATGAAAAGGTGCTTTACATTGCTAATTATTAGAGAAATGCAAATCAAAACCACAATAAGGTATCACTTCACACCAGTCAGAATGGCCATCATCAAAGGGTACAAATAATAAATGCTGGAGAGGGTGTGGAGAAAAGGGAACCTACTTATGCTGTTGGTGGGAATGTAAATTGGTGCAGCCACTATGGAAAACAGCATGAAGGTTCCTCAGAAAACTAAAAATAGAGCTACCATATGATCGAGCAATCCCACCCTCGGGTATATGTCTGGAAAAGATGAAAACTCTAATCTGAAAAGATACATGCACCCCAATGTTCATAGCAGCACTATTTATAATAGCCAAGACATGGAAACAACCAAAGTGCCCATCAATAGACGACTGGCCTAGAAGATGTGTGTGTGTGTGTGTGTGTGTGTGTGTGTGTGTGTGTGTGTGTGTATGTATATATAATGGAATATTACTCAGCCATAAAAAGAATGAACTATTGCCATTTGCAGCAACATGGATGGACCTAGAGATTATCATCTAAGTGAAGTAAGTCAGACAGAGAAAGACAAACACCATATGATATCACTTATATATAGAATCTAAAAAATAATACAAATGAATCTATATACAAAACAGAAACAGACTCACAGACATAGAAAACAAATGTATGGTTACTAAAGGGGAAAGCGAGGTGGGTAGGGATAAATAGGAATATAGGATCAACAGATACAAACTACTGTACGTGAAATAATTAAGCAATAAGGATTTACTGTATAGTACAGGGAATTAGACTCAATATCTTATAATAACCTACAATAGAAAATAATCCAAAAAATATATATATATAACTGAATCACTTTGCTACACACCTGAAACTAACACAATATTGTAAATCAACTATAATTCAACTGAAAAAAAAAAAGAGCGAGTGAGTCCTTGGTTTGGTTCCTATAAAAGGGATTGGCTCTTGGACTACTGGTGGGGTCAGATTTCTGGGGACAAGGAAGATTGAACGTACAGTGGGCTGGGTTCAACAGAGCAGAGAAGATCTGTGCTTTGCTTCTCAGATGAAGGGCTGGCAAAAGACCTCAGGGCGAAGCCCTCACACCAGTAGGCCCACTGACAGGAAGTAGAAATGACACCTGTGAGGAAAACGTGACGCCCTGCTCCATCAAGAATGATCATCCCGGGACTTCCCTGGTGGCGCAGTAGCTGAGAATCCGCCTGCCAAAGCAGGGGACATGGGTTCGATCCCTGGTCCAGGAAGATCCCACATGCCGCGGAGCAACCAAGCCCGTTCACCACAACTACTGAGCGTTTGCTCTAGAGGCCACAAGCCACAACTACTGAGCCCGAGTGGCCACAACTACTGAAGCCGGTGCGCCTAGAGCCCGTGCTCCGCAACAAGAGAAGTCACTGCAATGAGAAGCCCACGCACCACAATGAAGAGCAGCCCCACAATGAAGAGCAGCCCCCGCTCGCCGCAACTAGAGAAAGCCCGCGCGCAGCAACGAAGACCCAACGCAGCCAAAAATAAATAAATAAATTTATAAAAAAAGAAAAAAAGTATTATCATCCCCAGGACGAATAGGGGAAGAGGGAAGGGAGAGGATCCAGAATTGACCTGAGCCTGAAAAGGACAGAAAATCCAGAAGTGAGTAGATTCTTCCGAATTGACAAGGTGATTTTCTGCCATTAGCGATAACGCGTGCTCCAGAGCAATGCCAGGAACGGTTATACAGAACTAAGTAAAATTCCATTTCAGATGTCTGATTCCTGTGACTGTGAAATACTGTGTCTGCTCCTTGGGAAAGCTCCTTCCTCCACCTTCCACCCCATCCCAGGAGCTGAGACTATGCCAGGGAAGGGGCAGGTGTGGCTCTCCCTCCTAGGGCTCCATCCTTGAGGCTGGACAGACATTTGAACTAGTAGTTGCAAGTGACTGACAGCCCAAAGCAGGAAACCCGGAGTTAGAGAGGGATTTATAGCTCGGGAGGATTCTTTATTCTACAGAGGACAGGGGAACCTATCCTGAAGATGTGTCTAACCCAATCCTGAGGTCAGTGGAGAGACAGAGTCTCAATCTCCTCCAATTAATAATTCAATCTGTGATCCAAACTCCCATTTATTTCCAAGAAAACCACAAAGTCACCCTCCCCCATCTTCCCTCCTACTCTCCCTGCCTCCTCAGTCCTGTTATCTGCAGAAAGTTGGAGAATGTGATTCCTGGTTTCCTCAGGCAGCCCAGGTACCAGGGTCTGGAAATTCTGAATGAAGGGCCATAAAGTGGAGAGATTCCACATGAGTGATTGAATCCTTCCTGACTGTGTGTGAAGGGCCCAGCATTCTGTACCCTGAGATCCCCTAGCTCCTGACTGTGGGCCATAAATAAGAAACAGGTTGGAATACAGGCAAAGGGTTTATTTAGGTAGCAGTGGGGGATGAACCCCACCTGGCACCCTTTTCTCAGGGAGCGTTTCTCCTTTCCCCTTCTTTCCAGCTCCCTGACTTCCTCACTTGGGAGGGGGTGCTAGCAGGACAGGAAGGAGCCAGGGGTGCGGTTTATTGTTTCTCCCCTGCCTCATCTTATTTCACTTCCTGCCTCTAAATTCCCCAGAACTGCTGATGTCTCCAGATATCATGGACTCTGGTCTAGAGGAACCCATTTCTCTTCTCTTGCCCAATTCAGACCTGGCCTGCTAGAATCTGAACCCCTGACCCAGCTTCATCAGGCTTGCCCAGCTCTGGGCTTCCCTGCACTCAGAAGTAGAAGTCAACCAAGGATTCAAGACCATGGGGGGAAGGAGGAGAGAGGGTGATGGAGAATAGGATTTCCTGACTGGAACAGGAGGGGAGGAGCGGGGGACAGTAGCAAATTTTTACTGAGCGTCAAATCTGTGATGGAGATTGTGTCAGACCACCTCACCCCTACCCCCAGCAACCATCAATCTGTTCTCTGTATCTGTGAGTTCAGGTTTTTTCAGATTCCACATATATGTGAGGTAAGACTGTATTTGTTTTCTCTGTCTGATTTATTTCAAGTAGCCTAATGCCCTCAAGGCCCATCTGTTACCACTAAAGGCAGGATCCCTTTCTTTCTCATGGCTGAATAATATTCCATTATAGATAGATAGATAGATCGACAGATAGATCTTCTTTATCCATTCATCCATCAATGGAAACTTAGGTTGTTTTCATGTCTTGGCTATTGTAAATAATGTTGCAATGAACATTGAGGTGCGGAAATTTCTTCAATATAGTGATTTTGTTTCTGCTAGATAAATACCTAAAAGTAGAATTGCTGGATCTTATGGTAGTTCTACTTTTAATTTTTTGAGGAAGCTCCATACTCTTTTCCATAGTGACTGCACTAATTTACATTCCCATCAACAGAGCATAAGGTTTCCCTTTTCTCCACATCCTCACCAACACTTGCTATTTCTTGTCTTTTAGATAATAGCCATTCTAATAGGTGTAAGGCAATATCTCATTGTGGTTTTTATTTGCGTTTCCCTGATTATTAGTGACGTTGAACACATTTTTATGTACCTGTTGGCCATTTGTATGTCTCCTTTGGGAAAATGTCTATTCAGATCCTTTGCTCATATTTAAATTGTATTGTTTGTTGTTGTTGTTTCTATTTAGTTGTATGAGTTCTTCATATATTTTGGATACTAATCCCTCATAGAATATAGAATTTGCAAATATCTTCTCTCCATTTAGTAGGTTGCCTTCTCATTTTGATGGCTTCCTTCACTGTGCAGAAGCTGTTCAGTTTGTTGTAGCCCCATTTATTTATTTTTGCTTTTGTTTACCTGGACTTTGGAGTCAGATCCACAAAAACATTGCTAAGACCAATGTCAATGACATTACTCCCTATGTTTTTTTCTAGGATTTTTAAGGTTTCAGGTCTTACACTCAAGTCTTTAATCCATATTGAATTAATTTTTGTGTATGGTGTAAGATAGTAGTCCGGTTTCATTCTTTTGCATGTGGCTGTTCAGTTTTCCCAACATCATATATTGAAGGAGCTGTCCTTTCCCCATTGTATATTACTGGCTTCTCTGTCATAAATTAATTGACTATATATGTGTGGGTTTATTTCTGGGCTCTCTGTTCCATTGACCTCTGTGTCTGTTTTTATGCCAATACCCTCTGTTTTGATTACTACAGCTTTGTAATATAGTTTGAAATCAGGAAGTATGATGCCTCCAGCTTTGTTCTTCTTTTTCAAGATTGCTTTGGCTATTTGGGGTCTTTTGTGGTTCCCAAGTCTTTTTTTTTTTTTTTTTTTTTTTTTTTGTGGTACGCAGGCCTCTCACTGTTGTGGCCTCTCCCGTTACAGAGCACAGGCTCCAGACGTGCAGGCTCAGCAGCCATGGCTCACGGGCCCAGCCGCTCCGCAGCCTGTGGGATCCTCCCAGACCGGGGCATGAACCTGTGTCCCCTGCATCGGCAGACGGACTCTCAACCACTGCGCCACCAGGGAAGCCCCCAAGTCTTTTAATATTATGAATTTCTCCAGGGATGTGGTATTGCTCTGGTCTAATATCTTGGTACTACCAATGGCTTGCACTTGGCTCTTTCTCCCACGATGTGAAGCAGACTTAACCAAGCTATCATTTCAGCTGCTGTGCTGGGTGCGCATTATTGTCAAAGCATATTTGTAAGCTCTCAGGTACATGGTATATGGCTATTGAATTGACTAATGAATTCTTTTCCATTCCAATTAGAAAACAGATCAAAAAAATAGTTCATAATATTACTCAGCCATTAAAAAGAATGAAATAATAGCATTTTCAGCAACATAGATGGGCCTGGAGATTATCATACTAAGTGAAGTAAGTCAGAGAAAGACAAATATCATATGATATCACTTAGCAGAATCTTTAAAAAATGATACAAACGAACGTATTTACAAAACAGAAACAGATTCACAGACTTAGAGAACCAACTTATGGTTACCCAGGGGAAGGGTGTGGGGGAGGGACAGATTGGGAGTTAGGGACTGACGTGTACACACTGCTATATTTAAAATAGATAACCAAAGAATCCGCCTGCCAATGCAGGGGACACAGGCTTCATCTCTGGGCCGGGAAGATCCCACATGCCACGGAGGAACTAAGCCCATGTACCACAGCTACTGAGCCTGCACTCTACAGCCCACGAGCCACAACTACTGAGCCTGTGTGCCACAACTACTGAGGCCCACACACCTAGAGCCCCTGCTTCGCAACAAGAGAAGCCACCAAAACGAGAAGCCTGTGCACCACAACAAAGAGTAGCCCCCTCTCGCCACAACTAAAGAAAGCCCACACGCAGCAACAAGGACCCAGTGTGGCCATAAATAAATAAATAAATAGATTTATTTTTTAAAATAAATAGATAACCAACAAGGACCTACTGTATAGCACAGGAAATTCTGCTCAATACTCTGTAATAACCTAAATGGGAAAAGACTTTGAAAAAGAATAGATACACGTATATGTATAACTGAACCACTCTGCTGTACACTTGCAACTAACATGACATTGTTAATCAACTATACTCCAATATAAAATTTAAAAATTTTTTAAAGTTCATATTCACATGGGACAGACAATATTCACCTACAGTTTTGCCTCAGGGCTATTTAACTCTCTCATCCTCTATCTTAATCTAGTCCTGAAAGATCTGGATATCTGGACATCCCACAGATGTCACACTGATCCGCTACATTGATGACATCATGCTGACTGGACAGGAAGAGCAAGAGGTAGCTAGTACACTGGAGGCCTTGGTAGGGCACATACACTCTATAGGATGTAGGGAGATAAACTCTATAAAAATTCAGGGATAAGCCACTTCAATAAAGCTGTTACAGTTTTTTTTTTTTAACATCTTTGTTGGAGTATAATTGCTTCAGGGTTCTTGTGGTTAGGGGATTTCTAGGATATCCCCTCCAAAGTAAAAGATAAATTGTTGCTGTTTGCATTCCCCACCACCACCACAAAGAAGAAAGCACAGTGCCCGGTGGGCTTCTTTGGGTTCTGAAGGCAGCACATTCCACATCTAGAAATACTCCTCTGGTCCATATACCAGGTGATGCAGAAGGCTGCCAGTTTTGAATGGGATCCAGTGCAGGAACAGGCACTACAGCAGATTAAGTCTGCAATGCAACCAACCTTGCTATTTGGGCCATATGACCCACAGACTTTAAGTTTTGGAGGTGTTAGTGCAGAATGGAGCTTATGGAAAGCTCCAGTAGAAGAATCACAACACAAGCCTCTGAGATTCTGGAATAAAACCATGAGATCTGCAGCAGAGAATTAGATGCACTTTGAGAAATAGCTTTTGACATGTTACTGGACCCTGGAAGAGATGGAATGTTTAACCATAGGATACAATGTAACCAGGTACCTGAAACTTCTCATTATGAACTGGGTTTTGTCAGACCTACCAAATCATAAGGTCAGACATATACAGCAACAGTTCATGGTCAGATGGAAATTGAATCAAGCCTAAGCAGGACCAGATCAAAGGGCCCAAGTGAGCTACATGAGCAAGTAACACCCCTTGCCCCTCTCACCCACCACATTTGCATCAGTTCTCTTCCCTGGTTTTCATTTGAAGGGGGAGAAAAAGCCCAAGCTTGGTTTATGTATGGATCAGTTGAGAACATGGGCACAAGCTGAAAATGGACAGTGGCTGTGTTACAGCCACATTAAGAAATGATTCTGTGTATCTCAACATAATAAAAGCTATTTATGACAAACCCATGGCCAACAAAATACTCAATGATGAAACACTGAAAACCTTCCTACTAAAATCTGGAACAAGACAGGGATGTCTCTCACCACTTCCATTCAACATAGCATTGGAAGTCCTAGCCACAGCAATTAGACAAGAAAAAGAAATAAAGCGTATCCAAATTGGAAGGGAAGAGGTAAAATTGTCATTATATGCAGATGACATGATACTATATATTGAAAACCATAAAAACTCCACACAAAAACTACTAGAACTGATAAACAAAATCAGCAAGGTAGCAGGATACAAAATTAACACACAGAAATCTGTTGCATTTCTTTACATTAACAGTGAAATGTCAGAAAGGGCAAGTAAAAAGACAATCCTATTTAAAATTGCATCACAAAAAAATACTTAGGAATAAACCCGACCAAGGAGGTGAAAGACTTACATGCTGAGAACTATAAAACATTGATAAAGGAAATTGAAGATGATTCAAAGAAATGGAAAGATACCCTATGCTCTTGGATTGGAAGAATTGTTAAAATGGCCATACTACCCAAAGTAATCTACAGATTTAATGTGATCTCTGTCAAATTATCCATGACATTTTTCACAGAACTAGAACAAATAATTCTAAAATTTATATGGGACCATAAAAGACCCAGAATTGCTAAAGCAATCCTGAGGAAAAAGAACAAAGCTGGAAGCATAACCCTTCAAGACTTCAGATAATACTACAAAGCTACAGTAATCAAAATAGCATGGTATTGACACAAAAAAAGGACATATGGATCAATGGAACAGAATAGAGAGCCCAGAAATAAACCAACACACCTACGGTCAATCTATGACAAAGGAGGCAAGAATATACAATGGGGAAAAGACAGTCTCTTCAACAAGTGGTGTTGGGAAAGCTGGACAGCTACATGTAAATCAGTGAAATTAGAACACTCCCCTACACCATATACAAAAATAAACTCAAAATGGTTTAAAAACCTAAATATAAGACATGACACCATAAAACTCCTAGAATAGAACATAGGAAAAACATTCTCATACATAAATCATAGCACTATTCTCTTAGGTCAGTCTCCCAAGGCAGAAGAAATAAAAGCAGAAATAAACAAATGGGACCTAATCAAACTTAAAAGATTTTGCACAGCAAAGGAAACCATCAACAAAACAAAAAGACAACTTACGGAATGGGAGAAAAATATTTGCAAATCATGTGATCAACAAGGGGTTAATATCCAAAATATACAAACTGCTCATACAACTCAATATCAAAAAAACAACCGAATCAAAAAATGGGCAGAAGACGTAAATAGACATTTCTCTAAAGAAGACATACAGATGGCCAAAAAGCACATGAAAAGACACTCAACACCACTAATTATTAGAGAACTGCAAATCAAAACCACAATGAGGTATTACCTCATACTGGTCAGAATGGCTATCACTGAAAATTCTGCAAATAACAAATGTTGGAGAGGGTATGGAGAAAAGGGAACCCTTGTACACTGTTGGTGGGAATGTAAATTGGTGTAGCCACTGTGGAAAACAGCAAGGACATTCCTTAAAAAACTAAAAATAGAGCTACCATATGATCAAGCAATCCCACTCTTAGGTGTATATCTGGAAAAGACGAAAACTCTAATTTTAAAAGATACATGCAGTATTACTTACAATAGCCAAGATATGGAAACAACCCAAGTGCCCCTCAACAGACAATTGGCTTAAGAAGATGTAGTATATACCCAATGGAATAGAAAAGGAATGAAATACTGCCATTTGCAGGAACATGGATGGAGCTAGAGAATATCATACTATAAGTGAAGTGTCAGAGAAAGACAAATATTATATGATATCACTTATATGTGGGATCTAAAAAATAATACAAATGAATCTACATACAAAACAGAAACAGACTAACAGGCATAGAAAACAAATCTATGCTTGCCAAAAGGGAAAGGGAGTGGGGTAAGGATAAATTAGGAGTATGGGATCAAGAGATACAAACTACTATACATAAAATGGATAAGCAACAAAGATTTACTGTATAGTGCAGTGAACTATATTCAATATCTTATAACAACCTTTAATGGAAAATAATCTGAAAATATATATATATATATAACGGAATGACTTTGCTATATACCTGAAACTAACACAATATTGTAAATCAACCATAGTTCAATTTTAAAAAAAAGATTTGTGTACCTCTGCTGTGATGCAAACTCACTGCATCTGCAGCATTCACTGGGGTCCCTCTGAGTCACTCCCTTGGGCTTGGAAGACAAGGGAACTGAAACAAACATGAGGCTCGTGCTGTTTGCTGTATTGTGAATAATAAAATCTTTTCTCTCTGACCAAGTGGTGTCAGATCTTCTGCTCATACATATAAAGTGATGGCAGACTAGCTCATTAGCTTACAAGAAGGACAAAAATACAGACACTTCAAGGAAATCTCACACTCTTCATATTTCTTGACTTGGGTTATGTTAAAACAATCATTTTGCCACTTTAAAAAGTGTAAAAGGAATGCGTGTGGCTATAGGGAGTTGTAGTTATGTGATCATGAGTCTTGTTGGATTTTTAGACCCTGGTATATAACAAACAGTTCTCAATCACCTGCCTCCCAGCTTTGTCTGAAATTTATTACCTTGACAGTTATAACTAATCAAAGTGGTGGAGATTATCTGAAACAATGATAGCAAAGAAATAGGACTGTGTATGCAAAAAAAATGTGATTTTTTTTAATCAAGGAAAAAAGAGAGTAGTTTTTTCCCTAAAGTGTTTAGTTGTTCTAGAATGTGTAAATGATAATGAAGGGTAAAACCTGGGTGGATAAAAAGTTGTAGAAGGTTTGTGAAATGAAATTTATTTTCCTTGGACTTTATACAATACCTATAAATAATGGCACTAAAAAGAAGGAATGGAATGTATTAAAACTGACAAGATTGGTTTTATTTTGATGAGTTTATTATAACATTTTTAAAGTATGAGAATATTTTCCTGCCAAATATTATATTAATGCAAGGCTAAAAATTATTTTTCCCTATTAAAATAACAAATTGTTCTGCTCTAAACAAGAAACAGTAAAAGCCATCGTCATCTATTTGGTCTGTTGAGAGAGCAGAGATTATGTATCTCATCACAATAACTTTTTGTGCTTTATACTGAATTTATTACATCCTTGCTTATTAAAACCAGCAAACAAAAGTTCCTCAATGCTGAATGTGTTAAGGTTTCTTACAATTGTGTTACTTTCTGCTATTTTTATTTTTTAAATATTTCAGTCACCCTTGTAGAAATCTCAACCATTCTTTATTCCAGCATTCATGCTACAACCCTGATCAAGTAATCAACTTACCTGATAACTTTTATTTATTTATTTTTATTTTATTTTTTTGGCTGCATTGGGTCTTCATTGCTGCGTGCAGGCTTTTCTCTAGTTGCAGCAAGCAGGGGGCACTACTCTTCGTTGTAGCGCACAGGCTTCTCATTGCAGTGGCTTCTCTTGCTGCAGAGCACGGGCTCTAGGCGCGCAGGCTCCAGTAGTTGCAGCACGCGGGCCCAGTAGTTGCAGCACGTGGGCCCAATAGTTATGGCACACGGGCCCTAGAGCATGCAGGCTTCAGTAGCTGTGGCATGTGGGCAGAGTAGTGTGGCACGCAGGCTCTAGGGTACACAGGCTCAGTAGTTGTGGTGCATGGGCTTAGTTGCTCTGCAGCATGTGGGGTCTTCCCCGACCAGGGATGGAACCCCTGTCCCCTGCGTTGCCAGGCGGACTCTTAACCACTGCGCCAACAGGGAAGTCCCAACTTATCTGAAAAATTTTAATTTTGCCTTCTCAAGATCAGACCTTAAATTCAGAAAAATAAAATTCTGGGGCTTCCCTGGTGGTGTAGCAGTTAAGAATCTGCCTGCCAACGCAGGGGACATGGGTTCGAGCCCTGGTCCTGGAAGACCCCACGTGCCGCAGCGCAACTAAGCCCGTGCGCCACAACTACTGAGCCTGCGCGCTACAGCCCCCGAGCCACAACTACTGAGTCCCATGTGCCACAACTACTGAAGCCCGTGCACCTAGAGCCTGTGCTCTGCAACAAGAGAAGCCACTGCAATGAGAAGCCCACGCACTGCAACGAAGAGTAGCCCCCGTACACAGCAATGAAGACCCAACACAGCCAAAAATAAATAATAAATAATTAAATACATAAATTCTTTAAAAAATACATAAATAAATTAAAATAAAATAAAATTCTTAAGGTGTCTTTTACCCTAAACGATTTTGGGGATTCCCCAGAAGGTCACTGGATCACTACAAAGATTTTTTTCTTTTCCTTTAGAGAAAGAGAGATGGTAACAAACAAACAAAAAAAGTTCATTTCGTGTGCACCATATTCTTAACTATCTCACCACTATTTTTTTTTTTTTTTTTTCGGTACTTGGGCCTCTCGCTGTTGTGGCCTCTCCCATTGTGGAGCACAGGCTCCGGACGCGCAGGCTTAGCGGCCATGGCTCACGGGCCCAGCCGCTCCGCGGCATGCGGGATCCTCCCGGACCGGGGCACAAACCTGTGTCCCCTGCATCGGCAGGCGGACTCCCAACCACTGCGCCACCAGGGAAGCCCTCACCACTATTTTAAGAGCTATATGGGAAGAGCTGTTCAATCAAAAGGGAATTCAGCCATCCCTAGGTTAATATGTGCTGGCAAAATGTTAATGGTAATATAAGTGTTTCAGAGATTGTACACTCTACAGATTGGAAGGTGTTGGAGATTTGTCAGTGCCCTCATTGACCACAAAATGTTCTTCCTCTTTGGGAAACATACATCAAATCCTCATAAAATAGTTCTGTATTACATTCAATAGATAACATTATTCTCCATTATGATATTGGTGGTTATTATAATAAATTAACTGTAGCCATTCAACCTTATCAATCTGTAAGTTTTCTGTTTCCTTCTGCTCTTGCCTGAAGACCCTGTTTGTAGCTATGTGGTTTAGAAAAATGTCTTCAACAAAGAAGGGTAGTCTGAAAACCTCAGGAAAGGCATGGTACCAAGTATTCTTAAATACTATTATTTCAAGGGACACACTCAGGAGTATGGGCTTCTGAGCAGATGTTGCTTAGATAACTGTCAGTTCCA
This sequence comes from Phocoena phocoena, assembly GCF_963924675.1. Taxonomy (NCBI): domain Eukaryota; kingdom Metazoa; phylum Chordata; class Mammalia; order Artiodactyla; family Phocoenidae; genus Phocoena; species Phocoena phocoena. Next base: position 50,711,985 of record NC_089237.1, read on the forward strand.
TCATTAGACTGAGTCAGGATTTCCAGGACTATTCTAGTCTAGACACAGAGAACTTCATGAGACTTGAATGCTGACCCAACATCCAGCAGAAGAAGAATTAATTAAGTAGGACTGCATAAAGTGATGAGGGAAATGACCTGGAAGTTATTGGTTTGGAGTATTGGCTACACTGGGTTCCAGCATTTTGTGGCCACAGAACTCACTGGGTACTGCTGCCCCTTATGGAATCTCTTGCATATTGGGCAGTGTCTTCTGGACCCATCAGTTCCAGGTCCCCTCAGAGCACTTTCCATCAAGACCTCTCTCTGCTCCATCCTGATGATTTTCATGTGATGCTGGTGGGCAGGGTAAAGTGAAAGGGTGCTGCTTCCTGGGAGCTAAATTTTGTTTTTCCCATACCTTCCCTCTGACATCACCCTCTTTAATTTTAATTAACATTAATTGAGACACTCCTATATGCCAGGCAGTTTTCTTGGTACCAGTACAGTAATGAATGGGTCCTGTCCTCTCTTTTTTTTTTAAATTTTTTTTTTATTTATTTGCGGTACGCGGGCCTCTCACTGCTGTGGCCTCTCCCGTTGCAGAGCACAGGCTCCGGACGCACAGGCTCAGCGGCCATGGCTCACGGGCCCAGCCGCTCCGCGGCATGTGGGATCTTCCCGGACCGGGGCACGAACCCGCGTCCCCTGCATCGGCAGGCGGACTCTCAATCACTGCGCCACCAGGGAAGCCCCTGTCCTCTCTTAATGGGAACCTTTAGCTTTGAGCTGTTTCTCCATGATTGACATGCTTCCCCTGGTATGCTAGATTGTTAGAAAATTAGCAATTTCCATCCCTCCCTATACACATTCTCTCCACAATATGGCTTTGTAGTTCCTCCCATCAAAAGGTGGAGTCTATTTCCCAACTCTCTGAATCTGGGCTGCCTTGTGATCTACTTTGGCCAATAGGATGCAGCAGAAGTGATGCTTCAGTTCCAAACCTAAGGCTCTAGAGTCCCTGCAACTCTTCAGATTACTCTCTTGGAACCCTGCCCAAACACTATGCAAACAAGCCCAGGCTAGCCTAACATGGTCCATTACCCCAGCCCATTACCCCAGCCCATAGCCAGCCAAATGTCAGACACAGCAGAGAGGCTGTCCTAGACCAGCCAACCCACCACAAATGCATGAACCAGTCCAGCTAAGATGAGCCATGCCTAGCCAGACCAAAAAACCACCCAGCTGATCTACAGACCTGTGAGGTATAATAAATGCTTGTTGTTTTAAGCCACTGAGCATTGGGGTGGCTTGTTACATAGCAATAGGTAGCCAATACACCTGGGATCTTATCTACTTTTCCCAACAATTCTGGGATCTTCAAAGAAATGAAAGAATTACCTTTCCTTATTACCCTAAGTTTACCTGACTTTTAAGTGACAGAAAAAGAATTGAACTCAAATCTATATGAAAGGAAAATGCTCTTTTCACAATAACATAGGACTTTCCAAGACCTCACCTAGCTTCTCTTCTGCCATTTTAAGGTTGTTAAAAATCAGGTGACATGAAATACATCAGAGTTCACAAAAGAGTATATACTGTGTGATTTCATTCTTAAGAAATTCTAGAGTAGGCAAAACCAATTAGCTGTGAAAGAAAGCAGATCATTAGCTGCCTGGGGACAAATAAGTGGGTTAGACCGCAAAGGGGTATAAGGGAACTTTGGGGGGTGATGGAAAATGTTCTATCTTGATCGGAGTGGTAGTTACCTAGGTATTCATATTTGTCAAGAGTCATCTCTACTCTTTAAGTGGGTGCATTTTATTGGGTAAGAATTACACCTCAATAAAGCTGATTTTTAAGGTTAAAAAGAAACAGAAGCTGGTGAGGATGTAGAGAAAAAAAGAAACCCTTAGGCACTGTTGGTGGGACTGTAAACTGGTGCAGCCAGTATGGAAAGCAATATGGAAGTTCCTCAAAGAATCAAAAATAGAAGTACCATATGATCCAGCAATTCCACTTCTGGGTTTACATCCAAAGGAAATGAAAACAGGATATCAAAGAGATATCTGCAGTCCCATGTTCATTGGAGCATTATTCACAATAGTCAAGATATGGAAACAACCTAAGTGTCTATCAGTGGATGAATGGATAAAGAATAATATAACATTCTACCATATATCCATTATATATATGTACATATAAAATGATGGAATATTACTCAGCCATGATAAAGAAGGAAATCCTGCCATTTGCAACAGTATGGTTGGAACTTGAGGGCATTTATACCAAGTAATATAAGCCAGACAGAGAAAGACAATACTGTATGGTATCACTTACATGTAGACTCTTTAAAAAAAAAAAAAGTCACGTTCACAGATAGAAAGTAGAAGGGTAGTTGCCAAGGGCCGGGAGTTGGGGGGAACAGGAAAGGGTTGGTAAAAGGGTAGAAACTTTCAGCTATAAGAGGAATAAGTTCTGAGAACCTAATGTAAAACACGGTGACCATGTGACCAACAAGGGATTAATTTCTGAAATTTACAAACAGCTCATGCAGGTCAATATCAAAAAAAAAACAAACAACCCAATCAAAAAACTGGGCAGAAGACCTAAATAGACATTTCTCTAAAGAAGACATACAGATGGCCAAGAGGCACATGAAAAGATACTCAACATCACTAATAATTAGAGAAATGCAAATCAAAACTACAGTGAAATACCACCTCACACCAGTCAGAATGGCCATCATCAGAAAGTCTGTAAACAATAAGTGCTGGAGAGGGTGTGGAGAAAAGGGAACCCTCCTACACTGTTGGTGGGAATGTAAATTGGTACAGCCACTACCGAGAACAGTATGGAGGTTCCTTAAAAAACTAAAAATAGGGAATTCCCTGGTGGTCCAGTGGTTAGGACTCCACACTGTCACTGCCAAGGGCCCAGGTTCAATCCCTGGTCGGGGAACTAAGATCCCACAAGCTGCGTGGCATGGCAAAAAAAAAGAGAGAGAGAGAAAGAAACTAAAAATAGAGCTACGACAAGGTCCAGCAATCCCACACCTGGGCATATATCTGGAGAAGAACATTGTTCAAAAGGATACATGCACCCCAATGTTCATTGCAGCGCTGTTTACAATAGCCAAGACATGGAAGCAACCTAAATGTCCATCGACAGATGAATGGATAAAGAAGAAGTAGTACATATATACAATGGGTATTACTTAGCCATTAAAAAGAATGCAATAATGCCATTCACAGCAATATGGATGGGTCTAGAGATTATCATACTAAGTGAAGTAAGTCAAATGAAGACAAATATCATATGATATTGCTTACGTACAGAATCTTTAAAAAATGATAGACATGAACCTATTTACAAAACAGAAACAGACTCACAAACTTAGAGAACGAACTTATGGTACCAGGAGGGAAGGGTTGGGGGGAGGGATAGATTGGGAGTTTGGGATTGACGTGTACACACTTCTGTATTTAAAATAGACAAATAATAATAATAAAATAAAATAGATAACCAACAAGGACCTACTGTATAGCACAGGGAACTCTGCTCAATACTCTGTAGTAACTTAAATGGGAAAAGAATTTGAAAAAGAATAGATACCTGTATATGTATAACTGAATTGCTTTGCTGTATACCTGAAACCAACACATTGTTAATCAACTATACTCCAATATAAAATTTTTTTAAATAAAATAATTATAAAAACCACAGTGGCCATAGTTGATAACACTGTATTGTATAATTGAAATTTGCTAAGAGAGTAGAACTTAAGTGTTCTCACCTTAAAAAATAGATAAATATCTGAGGTCATGGATATGTTCATTAACTAGATGGGGGAATCTTTTCACAATGCATACTTGTATCAAATCACGATGTACACTTTAAATATCTTACAATTTTGTACGTCAGTTATACCTCAATAAAGCAGAACTTTTTAAAAAAAAATACCTTAGGAACTCTAGATAATCTTTTAAAAGTTAAGGGGGAAAAAAAAAAACCAACTCCAAACAATGGCAGTGTTCCAATCTCCCAGGGCTTACTCCTCTCCCACAAGGAGAAGGTCCCCCTCCCCCAGCCCCGCCATTCCCTTGGCCAGGTGGTCCGCTCCCCTAGCTGCCCTTGCTCAGCCCGGCCTCGCAGATCCAGTGGTAGGGTCTCTGGCACGCGTCGTCATTCCACTTGCCATCGGGGTGGAAGTGGGCACAGTCCTCGCCCCCACCCAGCCCGTGCCCTTGCCAGTCGTCTGGCTGGCCTGGCTTCCAGTTCCTGAGGGGAGAGGACAACAGGCAGCTAGGGAGGCACAGAATCCAGGTCAGGGAGAAGGGGCTGAGGGTCAGACCCTGGAGGAGCCGAGCTGAACGAGGAAGAAACCCGGGGCACTCACTTGAAGTTGGTCTCATAGTCCGTCCCATCCGCCCATTTCCAGACTCCATCCAGATCACTGAGGCCCATCCAGGTGTAGGAGGAGCCTATATGGGCCTGGACAAAATCCTGGGACAACAGAAGGGCAGTGGTGACTTCTCCCCACCCTGCCAACTCCTTGGACTAGCAGTTCTGAACTTCACGTGTTCATTAAACCCGTCATGGAGATTCGGGGTGTTAATCCCAACGCCCGGGGCCAATTAAACCTCTGAGGGTCTGGCTCAGATGTCAGTCGTTGTTAAAAGCTCCCCAGGTCGGGCTTCCCTGGTGGCGCACTGGTAGAGAGTCCGCCTGCCGATGCAGGAGACACGGGCTCGTGTCCCGGTCCGGAAAGATCCCACATGCCGCGGAGCGGCTGGGCCCGCGAGTCATGGCCGCTGCGCCTGCGCGTCCGGAGCCTGTGCTCCGCAACGGGAGAGGCCACAGCAGTGAGGCCCGCGTATCGCAAAAAAAAAAAAAAGCTCCCCAGGTGATGCCAATATGTAGCCAAGGCGGAGAACCATTCTCTTCAATGGGACGTGTCTTGGACCTGCGCTCTAGGGGCCTCACCTGCTCCTCTCTGGAGTTGATGACCACCAGGTAGGCATCCTCCAGCTGGCAGTACTTCTCAGCCTCGGGCCAGGGCTTCCCCGAGTAAGAGAACCAGTAGCAGCTGCCTTCATGCTCCAGCCAACTGGTAGGACAGCAGTTGTTTTGCGAGCCTAAGGGGCCGGGGCAGGGGAGGGTCTGAGATGCTGTCCGGGGGACGTGGGCAGACACTGGGGCCGGCCCACCCCATGCAGCCCTCACCATTGCTCTTGAGAGCAGCCATCTTGCAGGTCAGGGAGTTCAGGTTCTTGACCAGCTGTTGGACTCGCAAGAGCATTTCGGAATAACCTGGGACGCACACGGATGGGCAGTGGGGACAGTGCCCTGGGTGTGGCTTCTGCTCCTTGAGTCTCTGGAGACCAGAGGTCTACGCCCTGGGCCCCAGCCTAAGAACCCCCTTGCCCTCCCACACGCCTCATGCCCAGGTGGAGGGGAGCAGGGGCCTGACCTGCTTTGAGTTCCTGCAGCTGGTTCTCCAGGCTGCTCTCCAGAGAAAGCACCTTGTCATTCAAGCTACGGGCTGGAAGGGAGGGCACTCAGCACCACGTGACTGCTCCCATTTCTCCCCCGCCCTGAGTGCCTGGCACTCACCCCTCCACACACTCTCCCGAAGGGTCTCTCACCTGCTTGCAGTTCCTGCTTGTGACTTTCCACCTCAGCTTTCAGAGATGTTATCATTTCTTGCAAACTTCCACCTGGAGAACACAGGGACTCAGGGCTCAGGAGTCAGTTCCTCCCCCACTCCCACCGCACCCCACCCCAGTCCTTCCATACCAGGCTCACCCTGGGATTTCAGTGCCTGGACCTCAGCCGTAGTGTTTGAAGTGAAGTTGCTGAAAGTTGTTCTCAGGGTTGCCAGGTCCCTCTGAAACTTGGAATCTGATCAGGCGGATGAGACAATCAGTGCTAAGGGTTATCAGGTCCTCTGTGCCAGCACTGGGCAGGGCACTTGACGTGCATTGTGTCATTGGGTCCCTACAGCGTGACCTCACCCAAAGGGATGGGCACTATTGTTATACAATATTGCAGGTGAGGAAACTAAGGCTTAGAGAGGGGACATAATTTGACCTCATTTCCCAACTGATAAGTGACAGGGCCAGCAGTCATCCTCATTTATCACTCTCGCCACCAGTGCCCCCACCACTGCACCCCATTATTTCTCTCTTCCCTGCCCACCCCGTGCCCCTCACTTTGGGATCCGATCACACAGATGCCGACCAGCAGGAGGAGGCTGAGGCCCAGGGAGAGCAGGAAGGAGCGGGTGCTGGAGAGGAGCCGCTGCAGGAAGGTCTCGAGGGCAGGCAGCCCTGCAAGAGGAGAGGGTGTCAGGACGAGGAGGGTCCAGGACGTGAGAGACGGGGAGGAGGATAGGGCCATGGGGACCTGCAGGGAGGAGGCTGCTGCAGCTGATGCTGGGGGGAGGCTGGACAAGGAGAGTTGTGGGTGGGGGGACGTCCAGGCCACTGACCCCTCATGGACCAGCACAAGTGCTCAGTCACACGGGCCCCTCACACCCCTGGGGACACATGTACACAAAGACACACAGACAGGGGATGATGGCGATGTATAAGGTCCTATCATCAGAGCTGGGGCGCCAGGCAGGAGGACCCAGGGAGAGAGACGGCGACTACCTTAGCAGGCTCACACTCACCAGTGAAAACAAGTTAGAAAATGGGTTTACTAATATGGGGCACATTGCACTTGCCCATAAGGAACACACACTGCTGACCTCTGGATTAATAAGCAGAAGTACAAGTAGGGCACATCTATAGGAGAGAAGAGATTTACTATTGGCCATTAAGGTAAAGGCTCTACGGAGAAGTTATTCCTCAAGACTTTGGAAATAAGGGCTTCCCTGGTGGCGCAGTGGTTAAGAATCCGGCTGCCAATGCATGGGACACGGGTTCGAGCCCTGCTCCGGGAAGATCCCACATGCCGCAGAGCAACTAAGCCTGTGAGCCACAACTACTGAGCCCACATGCCACAACTACTGAAGCCCACGTGCCTAGAGCCTGTGTTCTGCAACAAGAGAAGCCACCGCAACGAGAAGCCTGCGCACCACAACGAAGAGTAGCCCGTGTGCAGCAACGAAGACCCAATGCAGCCAAAAATAAATAAATTAATTGATTAATTAAAAAAAAGACTTTGGAAATAAAAGAAGGAAAAATAAAATTCTGGAAAATGTACACTAGGTGCTTTTAACATGCCCAAGCTGGGAGGCAACAATCATTATGGCTGCAATGGTTTTAAGAGACAATATTAGCAATTTCCTTCAGTGTAATTAATCTGGGTCTATGTTTTGTTATTCCTGGATGTGTCCATAATAATAATAGCTACAATAAATAGCCAGTAAATCTTTTAAGTGGCAAAATTAAAAAAAAAAAAAGAGAGAGAGAAAGAAAATGGGTTTACTCTCATGCCCTTCCCCAGAGCACAGGAAGCCAGGACTGCTGTGGACCTTGAATCGTGTTTTTATTGGGGTCCCCAGAGGCTGGGGCCTCCCCTTCAGAGTGAGAGACCCCACCAGTACATATGGTAGAGGTGCAGACATGACACAACAGCAGAAATCCTTCTAAACATATTCAGAGGAGATTTTAGGAAAGACCGTTTCCCCATTCATCTTACCATCTGTAAACCCCTGGCTTTTCTTCTCACTCTCCAAGTACTGGAGGTCTTCATACTTCACTGACATGTTTGGACCAACACGGCCTCTGAGGCTGTCAGAGCTGAAGTAGAGGCAGGGCCAGCAGCCAGGCTGGGGAAGGAGCTGGGATAAAGATGGAGGCTGGGACCAGGTAAGACCCGCGTGCAAGGCTGGAGATAAGGGAAGAGATGAGGGTTGAGAAGAAGCCCAGGGTCAAGGCTAGCAACGGGGATGGGCTTGGCTTTACAGCTGAGGTCAGAAGTGGGGTCAGGATTGGGCTTTGAGGTAGGGTCAGGTTGAGTTTGGGGTTGACAGTGCAGGTAAAGTTGGAGCTAAATGTATTGCTAGGACTGGGTCTAACACTGGGAGCTGGAATCGAGGTTGTGTCTCCTGCTAGGATTGGGGTCAGTACTCATGTTGAAGCCATGGATGGAGCTGGACCTAAGCTTGGTGCTGAAGTTGGAAACAGGAGAGAGTTGAGGTTCAAGCTTGGGTGGGGGCTGGTGTTAAGATTCAAGCTGACTTGGGACTTCCCTGGCGGTCCAGTTGTTGGGACTCCCCGCTTCCACTGCAGGGGGCACAGGTTCAATTCCTAGTTGGGGAACTAGGATCCCGTGTGCCACACTGCACGGCCAAAAAACCCACAAAGGTTCAAGCTGACTCTGGGGGTGAAGATGCCATTGGGGTTAAAGGAGGAACTGGGGTTGGTACGGGGTTTGGCTGGAGTGGGGGCTGAAGACAGGGCTGGAACTGGGCTAGAGAAGGGGTTGAGTGTGAGTCTCAGTTTGTGACTGAGGTTGTGGCTGCCACAATTCAATCTGCATCCAGTGAAGGGAAGAGAGTCTAAAATCTCTGCTCGGTCATTAAATCCCCAAGCTGCCCCCTTACATATCTTCCCATTCAGTCTCACCTAAGACCCACAGTCCCCTCTCCCTGCTTTCTCTGACATCCTCCCTGCCCCCTTAGTCTCACCTGCATCCCCAACCTGGTTACCTGTGAAAAGTCCAGAGGCTATGATTCTTGAGTTCTTTGTGCAGCGGTGACCAGAGCGGAAAAAACTAAATCCTGCAGAGTTGGGATGGAGGTGACTGAAGGAGGAGCCACCTAAGTGACTGGAGACCTGCTGGTCTTTGTGTCTGAAAGACCAGGAGTCTATAATCTGGGAATCTCCCGTTTCCCTGATTGGGGCAGTAAATAACAGGATGGAATTGAAATCAAAACGCAGGCAGACGTGGTGTGCACAGGGCAGCTGGATACGGGGCCAGCTCTGCTTTCCTCTTGTAGGGAGTGTCTACTCCCTTTCCGCTTCTTTTGAGTTCCCATGACTTCCTCAATTTTATCAATTGGGAGAGAAGCATTGGACCAGAAGGAAACAGAGGTGCAATCTGCCCCACACCTCCTTTCACTTCCTGCATCTGAAGACCTCAGAATCGTTGGTGTCTCCATCACTGCAAACCCGGGTCCAGAGGAGCCCATTGCTCTGCTCTCGCTCAATCCTGACCCGGGGTCCCTGGCATCTGAGCTTCCTCTGGGGCCTCAGCCATCATGCTCCCCTAGCTCTGGCCAGCTCTCTTCACTCGGCTCGGAAGGAGGGAAGCGGGTGGTGGAGAGTAGGATTTCCTGGCCGGAATGGGAGGGGAGAAGCCAGGGGAAAGAACAGAATTTATTGAGCACGCAAATCTGATGAGGATTGTGCCAGACACTTGCATTAACCATTCAATTTCCACAAGAACCTTGGGAGGAATTTTGGATGATGGACTTAGGCTCGGAGCCATCGTGTGACTTGCCCAAGATCTCACCCCTGGTAAGCAAAAGAGCCAGATTTCCAGCCCAGTGCTGCCGGACACACTAGCCTGGGCTCTCTCCACATACACTGTCCTCACGAAACGGATTCAATTTAATCCTGTCAACTCTGTAAATCCCTCTAAGGGGGCTGCTCTGAATTCACACACACGATCTTTTCACAGTAAGAAAGATTCTTAGTGTCTTAAAAGGGGAGGAAGGAATACACACTAACAAACGTAGTAAGGTATATAGCTAGTGGGAAGCAGCCGCATGGCACAGGGATATTGGCTCGGTGCTTTGTGACAGCCTGGAGGGGTGGGATAGGGAGGGCGGGAGGGAGGGAGACGCAAGAGGGAAGACACATGGGAACATATGTATATGTATAACTGATTCACTTTGTTATAAAGCAGAAACTAACACACCATTGTAAAGCAATTATACCCCAATAAAGATGTTAAAAAAAAAAAGGGGGGGCGGAGAAAGGAAAGCAAATACATTTCAGGTTCTATTTTCTAATTAAATGGGATTGTGTTCTGCTACTTGCTTTTTAAAATTCATTTAACAATGTATCAGGAACATTTTACCATATCAGTTCATAAAATGTCCTTTATTCATTTTTCATCTTCATCTCATTTCATAATCTGTGCCATAATTTATTGACTAAGCTTTTCCCTATTGATAAACATTTAGGTTGTTTCCAGTTTCGTTTTGTTTTCTTGCTTTGCTTGTATTTGGTATTTTAATTAGTATTCGTTACAGGTTGGGTTTTTGGAAGCCAATTTGGGGTGCAGTCTATTTATTAGGGATCCACATCTGTGAAAGGATGGGGAAAGAAGAGGAGGGGGCAGAGGAAGAAGTTAAACAGATGCAAAGACCCCACAAAGCTTTAGCCAAGCCAACTGCACCGCCTGTCAGAGCTGCCCATCACTGGGCTGAACCAGGGCCTTTATTACCTGATGCTGCCACCGCAGCAGGGGTGAGACCTCAGGGGAGGTGGCTGTGTGCACAAGTTACACTCCCCACAACTGGGCAGCAAGTCCTTCCTGGGAGCGGGGTCTGGGTCTCTCATCTCTGTGTCGACCCCAGTACTGTATTAGTTTCACACCTTAATTGGGGATAATCAACATTTTTGCTTATTATTGATTATTATTGAATTAAAGATTATTGAATCTTTCCCACAAAGAACATGGTATGTTTCTCCATTCACTCATCCAAGCATTTACCCATCCATTCAACAAGTATTTACTGGGTGTTGATAAAAGAAATTTTCACATATTGAGGTATGGGGAAGTCATTCTGGCTTTTTCATGAGCTAACTTGAATTTTATGCTAACTAAAACAGCCTGTTTGTGGCCTATCAAATATACATTGTGGGCTTCCCTGGTGGCACAGTGGTTAAGAATCTGCCTGCCAATGCAGGGGACACGGGTTCAAGCCCTGGTCCGGGAAGATCCCACATGCTGCGGAGCAACTAAGCCTGTGCACCACAACTACTGAGCCTGCGCTGTAGAGCCCAAGAGCCACAACTACTGAGCCTGCATGCCACAACTACTGAAGCCCGCGTGCCTAGAGCCTGTGCTCCACAACAAGAGAAGCCCCCGCTCGCCACAACTAGAGAAAGCCTGCGCACAGCAACGAAGACCCAATGCAGCCAAAATTAAAGTAAAAATAAATAAACAAATGGCCCTTAAACACACACACACACACACACACACACACACACACACACACACACACACAGAGTACATCTGCTTTAATTAGTAAAGGAAAGCATACACCGACCAGAAGTAAAGAATGTCCATGTTAAAATAAAGATTAAATGCTCCTCGTCTTGGGATGCCAATGCTGGTCCTCCTTTGATGATAAGACTCCCTTTCCAGGTGCCAAGGCCATACTGACTTGCTGTGTACCTTCTAGTCTGGCTTTTTTGAAACCTTGAAGAAACGTATCCTTCAGAAGTAAACAAAGAGGTAAAAAAGGCCCTGGTCACAGAGCTTATATTCTACTGGGTGACAGATAAACAGAATAAATGAGCAAAATATAGGGACATCCCTGGTGGCACAGTGGTTAAGAATCCCACCTGTCAGTGCAGGGGACATGGGTTCGATCCCAGGTCTGGGAAGATCCCACATGCCACAGAGCAACTAAGCCCGTGCACCACAACTACTGAGCCTGTGCTCTAGAGCCCGCGAGCCATGACTACTGAGCCTGCGTGCCACAAGTACTGAGCCTGCGTGCCACAATTACTGAACCCACAAGCCTAGAGCCCACACTCCGCAACAAGAGAAGCCACCACAATGAGAAGCCCTCACACTGCAATGAAGAGTAGCCCCTGCTCGCTGCAACTAGAGAAAGCCTGCACACAGCAATGAAGACCCAAAGCAGCCAAAAGTAAATAAATAAAAATTAATAATAATAAAAATATATTGAGTAAAATATATATAATGTCACACGGTGATAAGCGCTGTGGAAGAAAATATAGCAAGGAAGTGGGTAAAATAAGGTCAATTTTTAACAGGCCGTCAAGACTAGGATGTCAAGAACAGCCTAGACTGGGAAGATGATTATCTGAGCAAAAGTCTGAAAGAGGTGAGGGAGAAGTAGATGAATCATAGCGGGAAAACCTGGAGCTCCAATTCTTCAGGGCCTGTAGGCTATTGTCACGGATTTGTTTTTACCCGTAAGAGGGGCAGGCTTTGGAGAAGGGGTCAGAGCAGAGGACTGATTTACATTTAAACTGTAACAATGTGACTACTGTGTTGTGAATTTCATGAACCCGGACCAGAGTGGCAACCCAGAGTGGGGGAGAGGGACAAATTCGGAGGTTGGGATGAACAAACACACACTGCTATATATAAAATGGATAACCAACAAGGACCTGCTGTATGGCACAGGGAACTCTACTCAACATTCTCTAATAACCCATATGGGTAAAGAATCTGAAAGAGAATGAATATATATATATACGTATAACTGAATCACTTTGCTGTACACCTGAAACTAACACAACATTGTAAATCAACTATACTCCAAGAAAATTTTTTTAAATAATAATAAGAGCCATTGTAATAGCTGGGTGAGAGAGGATGGTGGTTTGTGCTTGGTGGTGGTGAGAAATGTTTTGATTTTGAAACACTGTGAAGGTAGAATTGACAGGATTTTTGCTGATAAATTGCATGTGGATTTTACATACACACACAAAACAGTTCTCCTTCTAGTCCCAAAAATAAATGAAACTTTGAGCATATCCCATAAATTGCTGACTCCCTAGGAAAAACAACTTTCTCCCTGCCTTTGTAATGCTGATGCCTTAAGATCTCTCATGACCTTTTGTGCACAGGCTAATCATGTGAGAGAAGTTCTGTTTTGCCATCAGGAGCAGACTGATGAAAACTTGTTAAAACTGGTCATTGTGCAGTATTTTCCTTTGAATACCTGGTGTGGTTTTCTTTGGTAAGCCTGTCCTCCCAAAGTCTGATTCCCTTACAACTGTTTTTTTTTTAGTTTCAGCTAGGCAGTTTAATTTATATCCCTGGTACTCATTCCTTGTCAATATATTTATTATCCATATTGTTATTCAATCTTAAAAATTGTAACACACAGGCTCATATTGTTTACATGATCACTCATGATATGTACATGTTAAACAGGTCTGAAACAGACATTTATCTTCCTAGGAACCCACGCACAAAAGAGCACAACAAATGAGAATTTAGTTAAATATACATTCAGCAATGATTCCAGAGAAAGTTCTTTCTTTGATCTGAAGTGGGATTTAAATTTTTATAGTAAGAAAAGATTAAATATAAAAATTAATGATTAGTCATGCCCTTACAACTTCTTTGCAAGTAACCTTTTTTTTTTTCCTTTTGTCTCTGAGACTTCTTTCATGGTTGACAATCATAGCTTCCTTCTTCCACTACCTTTTCCATGATCCCTTACCCTCTCCCAGCACCTCAGCTGGTCAGGATTCTTTTACCGAGTGGGGTGACCCCAAACTTCATTTCTGCAGCATCCAAGTCCGTATGGTCCCATCTATCTTGGGTCACCACAATGCACCACTGACCATTATATTATTGGACATGTGAGTGCTATCTAGCACCCCAGAGTCTCATGAATTCCAGGCTCAGTCTTCTTTTTCCCCATCGTGAAGCAACAGACCTATTTCCCTTCTTAATAAGAATCAGTCACCCCCAAAAGTACAATTTCCCATATCCCCTACCTAGTGGTATAATGAGGAGCCCAAATCAGCCAGGATTCAATCTCATCTTCAAACTGAAACAGAACCAAAGGTGTCTTCCCTGGTGGGTGGGTTCTTTCCTTGGGCACTAGAACTTCCAAAATCCAATGATCCCAGATTGCGCAGATGAAAAGGAAAAAGTCCTTAGGTGGATTATTAGGTGCCAGGTAAGAGACACTACGCTTCTCTGTCTCTTAGTCGCGTACATGGCTGTGGGGGAGAGGGCACCGTGTTGGTCACTGATTTAAGGTGTATCCTCACCTATAGCTCAGGCATGATAGGTCAGGGAAAGGTAGTAAAATAAGAAATTTATCCAATTTCCAGCCCCCGAGCCCAGAAATAGAAATTTGATGTGTCTTTTCAGATATATTTATATACCTATAAGAATACACGCACATAAGTAGAGAAGTTTTTTTTTTTAAACACAGAATTTTCTCTGTAACATGCTTCTGCCTAAAAATGGGTCTTGAGGATTTTCTCATGTGGCTGCCCACCTCCAGTTTAACGGCTGCATGGTGTTCCAGAGTACAGATTTCCAGACTTTGTTTAATGATTCCCTTGGTGATGCATTTTGAGATGCTTGTATCTTTGGCTTTTATAAATAATGTTGACGTGAATAGGCTTATATATACTTGTTTGTGCTAAGAAGCAGATATTTCTCTTGGTTAAATATCTAGAAGTAGAATTGCTGAGTAGACACAACTATCTTAAATTTTTTAATTGTACAGATACTGTCAAACTGCTCTGAAAAGACATCACCAATTTATTTTCTCCCCGACCATGTATAAGGATTTTCATTTATTCCCACCTTCACCAACAAACCTTTAAATGGTGGCAGGCTGTCTTAGGGGAATCCGCTCCTCCTGGGGAACCTTCCCTCCACTCCTCTGGACCTCAACCTGAAGCCAAAGGCAGGGGCAATCCTAGGGCCTTTTGGATTTATTCCTACCATATAATCTCATGTTTTCAATCTACCATATTATGTTGTCTTTTTTCCTTCCTGACTTTGACAGATTTATTATTTCTTCTTACAGTTTCTTTCTTCTAATTGTTTAGAAATTATGCACCTTGTTTCTATTCTTTCAGTGATTACCTTCTAAAGTTCTTATCTGGAAAGCTTTTATTATCTTATTGTTCTACATGATACTCTGAAATTCATAGTAATGGGACTAGGTATGGGCCTTTTTTGACCCACTGTGCAGAGAATTTGAGATCCATTTCCATTTGAGATCTATGTCATTCAGCTCTGGGGGAGGTTCTGTTATTTCTTTTTTAATTGTTTTATATTATCAAAGTATATACACATAAGTACACTAGGGGAAAGTAAAAAATATTATAATCTAATTGAATGACTTAGTAGAAGACCTGGAAGAAAAAAGTTGAGGAAATTTCCCAGAAGTAGAGCAAAAAGAAGCATTTCTTTAGAGCTAGATAAAGGATGCTCAGTCTCCCCAGTTCTTTGTGAGATTGTCCCAGACAGTGAAGAAAGAGAAGACAAATCAAACACATAAGGACTGAAAGAAAGCTGTCATAACTGGTAAATGATATGATTATCTACTTTTAAAATCCCAGAGAATCAGCACACAAATGATTAAATCTTAAAGATGCTAAATTTATATCTTTCGTTTTGAGATCTCCAGTTTGCAAAGTTGATGTCAGATGTTTGAAAACTTCTCACGTTTGGATATTGCTGGAGTAACTTTGGTCGTTTGTAAAGGTGGTAAATGGTGGTAACTTTGCTCATTTTGTCGAATATTAGAAAAGATAGATTGTGGAATTGTGCCTCATTTCACCTTATTGTCCAGGACGTCTCAGTGGGATATTAAAAGCATAATGCCTTTTGGCATGCTGTTTCCCCCCCCCCCCCCCCCCCCCGCCGATTCTTATGTAATCAAAAAGGACTGCCATTTCTTTTATGGCTTCTGGATTTCTAGCCTTGTTTAGAAAGAGCTCCCTATCCCAATTTTATACATTTTCCAAATTTTCTTTCTAATATTTGTAATGATTAATGTTTGCATTTAAATAATTGATCCATCCAGGGTTTATTATTCCTGTATAGGGCTTGAGACAACAGTCTGGCTTTGTTTTATTCCAAATGAATAACTGATTTATAAACTATATTATATTTTATATTTTCCCCCAATGAATTAAAATGAGACTTTTGTCACATATTAAATTCCTAACTATATTTGTATATATTTCTGGACTTGTAGTCTGTTCCGCTGATTTAATTTCTTTTCTTGTGCTAATAGCACACTGATTTGATTTTAGCAGATTAAAGTGACCTCTCACAATTTCTTAACCATAAATCTTATATATACTTAGGCTTTTGTTCTTCTATATGAACATCAAAGTTATTTTGTCCTGTTCCAAAAAAAAGTTTACTGGCATTCAGATCAAAATTGCATTATGGGGGCTTCCCTGGTGGCGCAGTGGTTGAGAGTCCGCCTGCCGATGCAGGGGACACGGGTTTATGCCCCGGTCCGGGAAGACCCCACATGCCGCGGAGCAGCTGGGCCCGTGAGCCATGGCCGCTGAGCCTGCGCGTCTGGAGCCTGTGCTCCGCAACGGGAGAGGCCAACAACAGTGAGAGGCCCGCGTACCGCAAAAAAAAAAAAAAAAAATTGCATTATGTTTACATATAATTTTTGGAAGGACTGATATATTTGTAGTATTATACCTTGCTATCCAGAAACACAACGCAGCTTATCATGTTATCAGGTCTAGCTGGTGTTTCCAAATGTCTGACGGATATTAATCTTTAGGATTCAGGAGCAAGAAATCAGAATTCTAGGAAATTCTCAGGAATTACTGAAATCACGTTATTCCAAAATTTTAACAATGCTATATTTACATTATTGAAGTGATAATGAGTTACTCTGCTAATACTTGGAGAATCTTCTTTATCAATAGGGCAATACTAAACATTTCAGAAATTTATAAAACAACACATACATAATAACAGATGCATGGTTTGTTATTATTACGAGCCAATATATTGCGACAGGATTATATATTTCAAAAACATGTAAATATGCCCTCCAAACACCACTGTTGAAAATAAAAGACAAGTAAAAGATCTTAAAAGCATCCCCCTACAGGGGAAGAAGGATTCTGATGACAGCTGAAACTAGTTTCATTAGAAATTGAGGCCAGAAGGAAATGGCACATTTTTCAAATGGTGAAAGGAAAGAACTATCAACCAGAATACTATGTCCAGTGAAAATATCCTTCAGATATTAAGGTAAAGACATTCTCAGTTGAAAGAAAACTAAGAAAATTTAATGTTAGCAGATCTACTGTAAAAGAATGATTAAAGGAAGCTATTCAGACTGGAAGGAAATGACACCAGAAGAAAACACGGATGAAGAGTAACAGAAATGGTAAATGTCTTGGTAAAATAATAGATTCTTGATCTCTTCTTGAGACATTTAAATATGCTTGCACAACACTGTAAATCAACTATATTTCAATAAAATTTTAAAAAATAAAATAAAATATGCTTGATGGTTAAAAACAAAGAAAAAAAGTAACATTGCCTACTGGGGTTTTCAAGGTATGTAGATTTAAAATATAAGACAACTGTAGCATAAAGAGGGTGTTTTAGTTTTCTAGGGCTACCATAACAAACTACTACAGATTGAGTACCTTAAACAATAGAAATTAATTTTCTCACAGTTCTGGAGGCTAGAAGTTCATGATCAAGGTGTCATTAGGTTTGGTTCCATCTGAGGTCTCCCTCTTTGGCTTACAGATAGCCATCTTCTCACTGTGTCCTCATATGATCTTTCTTCTGTGCATGCACATCCCTGGTGCCTCTTTTTGTATGCCCAATTTTCTTCTTTTTATAAGGACACCAGTCGGATTGGATTAGGGCCCACCCAAACAGCCTAATTTTAACTTAATCACCTCCTTAAAGACCCTATCCCCCTAAACAGTCACATTCTAAGGTACTGGGGATTAGGGCTTCAACGTATGAATTTTAGGGGAGACACAATTCAGCCTATAACAGAGAAGGAAAAAAGGATATTTACAGTGGTAAAGTTTCTGTATTCCATTAAAATAATAAAGCATTGATTCTAGGTAGGCTGTAAAAAGTTAATTATGTATTTTGTAATTCCTAGAGCAACCAATTTTTTTACACTACACAAAGAGATACGGTCAAGGACTTCCCTGGTAGGGCAGAGGTTAAGAATCCACCTGCCAACGCAGGGGACACAGCTTTGAGCACTGGTCCAGGAAGATCCCACATACTGTGGAGCAACTAAGCCTGTGCGCCACAACTATGGAGCCCACGTGCCACAACTATTGAAGCCCACGCACCTAGAGCCCGTGCTCTGCAACAAGAGAAGCCACTGCAATGAGAAGCCCGTGCACCACAACAAGGAGTAGCCCCCGCTCGCCACAACTAGAGAAAGCCCGCGTGCAGCAACAAAGACCCAACATAGCCAAAAATAAAATTAATTAATTAATTTTTAAAAGAGATATAGTCAAAATCACAATAGAAAAATTAAAATGGAGAATTAAAAATGTTTAAATAACCCAAAAGTACGCAGGAAATTGGAAACAGAGAAATTTAAAACAGAGGGAAGAAACAGAAAACAAATCATGGTAGATCTAAATGCAAAAATATCAATAATGACATTAAATGTAAATGTTCTAAACACATCATTGAAAAGGTAGGGAATGGATTTTTAAATGACCCAACTATATGCTGTCTACAAGAAACTCACTTCAAATATGATATAAATTGGTTAAAATTAAAATATGGGTAAAGATAACTAGGCAGGGCTTCCCTGGTGGCTCAGTGGTTGAGAGTCCACCTGCTGATGCAGGGGACACGGGTTCGTGCCCCGGTCTGGGAGCATCCCACATGCTGCGGAGCGGCTAGGCCCGTGAGCCATGGCCGCTGAGCCTGCGTGTCCGGAGCCTGTGCTCCGCAATGGGAGAGGCCACAGTGGTGAGAGGTCGGCGTACCGTAAAAAAAAAAAAAAAAAAAAAAGATAACTAGGCAAACCCTAATCAAAAGAAAGCTGGAAAAAAAAAAAAAAAAAAAAAAAGAAAGCTGGAGTGGCTATATTAATACCAAAGTAAAAGTCAGAGCAAATCCAATTACTAGGGATGAAGATGAACATTACGAGATAAAAGGGTTAATTCACCAATAAGGCATAACAATCCTAAATGTATATACACTTAACAACAGTATTTCAAAATACATGATACAAAAACTGAAGGAAATGAAGAGAAAGAGACACATCCACCATTACGGTTGAAAACTTCAGCACTCTTTTCTGAGTAATAAAACATGTAGACATAAAAATATAGAACTTAACACCATCAACAAACTAGACCTAATTGACAGTTATAGACCACTCCACCCAACAATAGTGAAAACACATTATTTTCAAGTTCACATGGCACTTTCACCAAGATACACCATATCATGGATCATAAAACAAACTTTAACAAATTGGTACAAGTTAAAATTTTATAACATAAGGCCTCAGATAAAAATGGAATTAAACTAGAAATCAATAACAAAAAGATAATTTAAAAATCTCCAAATCCCCAAAATTAAACCACACATTTCTAAATAATCCATGGATCAAAGAGAAAGTCTCAAGAGAAATTACTACAATTAAAATATAAACATATCAAAATTTGTGGGATGCAGCTAAAAAAATACTTAGAAATTTACAACATTAAATGCTTATCCTAAATAGAAGAAAGATCTTAAGTCAACAACCTAAGTTCCCATTTTAAGAAATTAGAAAAAGAACAAAACAAACCCAAAGCAAGCAGAAGAAAGGAAATAATAAAGCTAAGAACAGAAATCAATAAAATTGAAAACAGAAAAACAAAGAGAAAAATCAGTGAAACCAAAAGCTAATTCTTTGAAAAGATCAATACAATTGATAAACCTTTAGCAAGACTGACCAAAAAAAAAAAGGAACAAATTAATTTTATATTAATTTACTAATATCAGGAATAAAAGAAGGGATATTACTATACACTCAGAAGAGATTAAAAGGATAATAAAGGAACATTATGAATAATTCTATGCATAAAATTTTAACAACTTAAATGAAATTATTCAATTCTCCAAAACCCACAAACTACCACAACTTACCTAAGATGAAATAAATTAACTGAAGTGTTCCATAACGGTTAAAGAAATTGAATTCATAGTTTAAAACTTTCCAAAAAAGAAATCTCCAGGCCTAAATGGTGTAAATAGAGAATTCTACCAAACACTTAAAGAAGAACTAACACCAATTCTATGTAATCCTTTCCAGAAAAATAGAAAAGGAGGGAACCCTTCCCAACTCATTTTATTAAGCTAGCATTTTCCCTGCTACTAAGTGAGACAAAGATAATACAAGAGAAGAAAACTACAGACCAACATCTCTCATGACCATGGATATAAAAATCCTCAACAAAACACTAGCAGTTTGAATCTCGCAATAAACAAAACGTATAACACACTATGACCAAATGAGGTTTGTTGCAGGACTGCAAGGTTGGCTCAATATTCAAAAATCAATGTAGTCCACTATATTAACAATATAAGAAGAAAATCCATATAATCATATCAATCATTCAGAATAGCATTAGATGAAATTCAATACCCATCCATGATTTTTTTAATATTTATTTATTTGGTTGCCCCTGGTCTTAGTTGCAGCAGGCAGACTCCTTAGTTGCAGCATGCATGTGGGATCTAGTTCCCTGACCAGGGATCCAACCCAGGCCCCCTGCATTGGGAGCACGGAGTCTTATCCACTGCGCCACCAAGGAAGTCCCCAACCATGATTTTTTTAAAAACTCTCAGCAATGGGGCTTTGCAGGGCGCTGGGCCATGCCGCCATATAATGGGGAGCGTCCACACGTACGCACCCCGCGCTTCTGGATAGTGGAGCGGCCACCTTTGGTTTCCTGTGCAGATGGGCTCCGTGGTCTAGTGGCCCGGTCCCCACCGTCCGCGATTGCTCACCGAGGCCCGCGAGGGGTTGCCGCCAAGGTTTCCACCAGCCCACAAGCAAGAGCATGTCAGTCATCCCCTCCAGTGTCTCTCTGGTGGCCATCCACGACTAATACCAGCGTCACCTGGGTTCCAGTTCCAGTAACAGCTCCTGCGGAAGTGCCAAGTACCCTGGGGAAGCCATCTCTCACCACCCCAGTCTCCCCAGAGCCGATCCGGGACACTGGTGGGCTAGCTTCTTTTTCGGGAAGTCCACTCTCCCATTCATGGCCACAGAGCACTTGGAATCTGCCCAGGCCTCCACAGGTATGCTCAGCTGTGACCTGGCTCGGGAAGCCATGTGGAAGCAGCAGCCTGGTGGCCAGCCTGGCAAAACCAACTGCTGCCCCCCTCGTCCTGAGTGGCCACCACCAGCTGCCAGGCTTTCTTCCAAGGCACTAGGCTCATCAGAGCTAACCCCACCCCCACCCCCTTCCCCTCCCCGAGCTAAGCAGGCTGCAGCCAGTGGAAGCAGTTGGGTTTTTAATATCAAAACAGCAAAACACTAAAAAAGGAAGCTGAGAGAATCCCACTCTTTACTATCCAAGACACATGAGAGCCTTCCTGATACCCCACAACCCTGTGCCTTGCACCAAGTGGAAAATAAACTACAAGCAGCCATCAATCAGTCAATCAAATAAATAAATAAAGTAGAAAACTAGAAATAAAAGGGAAATTCCTCAACCTGATTAAGGGCATCATATACTGTCATTCCACCGTTACTAAATAGACTTTCTCGGATTTTTTCTTTCCTATATATTCAGCTATAAGATCAGTCTTAATTTCAGGTCTCTAAAGTGCAGTCTAAAATAAAACTAAGCTTTAAACTTGCATCCAGAGCTTCCCTGGTGGCACAGTGGTTGACAGTCCGCCTGCCAATGCAGGGGACATGGGTTCGTGCCCCGGTCCGGGAAGATCCCACATGCCGCGGAGCAGCTGGGCCCATGAGCCACGGCCACTGAGCCTGCGCGTCCGGAGCCTGTGCTCCGCAACGGGAGAGGCCACAACACTGAGAGGCCCATGTACCGAAAAAAACAAAACAAAACGAAACAAAAAAAACTTGCATCCAATTAAAGCTTTATACAGCACCAACTCAGGATCTGCAGTGGCCTGGCTGTAGCAGACACCATCCGGATTTTGCTCAGATTCCTTCACTCTTTTCAAGCACACTTGTTTCCAATGTGACTTTATTCTTTTTTTTTTTTTTACATCTTTATTGGAGTATAATTGCTTTACAATGGTGTTAGTTTCTGCTTTATAACAAAGTGAATCAGTTATACATATACATATGTTCCCATATCTCTTCCCTCTTGCGTCTCCCTCCCTCCCACCCTCCCTATCGCACCCTTCCAGGCGGTCACAAAGCACCAAGCTGATCTCCCTGTGCTATGTGGCTGCTTCCCACTAGCTATCTACCTTACATTTGGTAGTGTATATATGTCCATGCCTCTCTCTCGCTTTGTCACAGCTTATCCTTCCCCCTCCCCATAACCTCAAGTCCATTCTCTAGTAGGTCTGTGTCTATTCCTGTCTTACCCCTAGGTTCTTCATGACATTTTTTTTTCTTAAATTCCATACATATGTGTTAGCATACAGTATTTGTCTTTCTCTTTCTAACTTACTTCACTCTGTATGACAGACTCTAGGTCTATCCACCTCATTACAAATAGCTCAATTTCATTTTTTATGGCTGAGTAATATTCCATTGTATATATGTGCCACATCTTCTTTATCCATTCATCCAATGATGGACACTTGTTTCCATCTCCAGGCTATTGTAAATAGAGCTGCAATGAACATTTTGGTACATGACTCTTTTTGAATTATGGTTTTCTCAGGGTATATGCCCAGTAGTGGGATTGCTGGGTCATATGGTTGCTCTATTTGTAGTTTTTTAAGGAACCTCCATACTGTTCTCTATAGTGGCTGTACCAATTCACATTCCCACCAGCAGTGCAAGAGTGTTCCCTTTTCTCCACATCCTCTCCAGCATTTATTGTTTCTAGATTTTTTTTAGAAGATGTTGAGGGTAGGAGTTTATTAATTAATTTATTTTTGCTGTGCTGGGTCTTCGTTTCTGTGCGAGGGCTTTCTCTAATTGCAGCAAGCGGAGGCCACTCTTCATCGCGGTGCGCGGGCCTCTCACTATCGCGGCCTCTCTTGTTGCAGAGCACAGGCTCCAGACACGCAGGCTCAGTAGTTGTGGCTCACGGGCCTAGCTGCTCCGCGGCATGTGGGATCCTCCCAGACCAGGGCTCGAACCCATGTCCCCTGCATTAGCAGGCAGATTCTCAACCACTGTGCCACCAGGGAAGCCCCGTTTCTAGATTTTTTGCTGATGGCCATTCTGACTGGTGTGAGATGATATCTCATTGTAGTTTTGATTTGCATTTCTCTAATGATTAATGACCTTGAGCATTCTTTCATGTGTTTGTTGACAGTCTGTATATCTTCTTTGGAGAAATGTCTATTCAGGTCTTTTGCCCATTTTTGGATTGGGTTGTTTGGTTTTTTGTCATTGAGCTGCATGAGCTGCTTATAACTTTTGGAGATTAATCCTTTGTCAGTTGCTTCATTTGCAAATGACTTTATTCTTAACAAGCAGCACCTGTGTCTCTTTGTCAGTGGACTGCCCTCAAGCTGCTACAGCATGCTCCATCTGGGCACAAAGAAAGCAGGAGATATCCTGGAATTTACATTCTCACCAACCATAGGCCACCCTTAACCAATGACTGTGGATGCAAGAGTTCAAATACTCCAGATCCCTTGTTTCTGACTGAGACAACTCTGAGATGTGACTGGCGTTTTCCCGATTCTTCCCCTGTGGGACTCAGCCTGTTACACCACCACCACAGGAGTTTGCTTAATATTGCCTAAAGCCACTTCCTCATGAATCACTTTTACAAGAACCCTCATCTTACGGTCAACTTCTATTATACTCCTGCTAGAAGTCCTTCTCTTCCTCATCCTGTTCCCCCATATCCTTAATTTTCCTAAAAACACTTTCTAATGAATTACTTTCATAGGGATCCTCATTTCAGATCTGCTTCTGGAGAACCTAGGACAGGAGTCATGGACTGTTTGGTTCCTCCTTTCTTTCTTTCCTCTTCTCTTCATTGATCCTTGAGGGTTGGGGCAAGGGAGAGGAGAATTCAAGGAAAAGAGCTCTGTGATCTGGTGCTATTGTGGCGGTCAAATTGCTCTTCATGGCAGGCCTCCAACACTGGCCTTACTTGTGTGGTGCTTCAGAGAGCCCTATGGGACCCTCTGCACCATAGCAGCTCTTCACAAGGATGATGAGCTCTCTCGCTGCCCTCTGTGATGGTCACCATTAGTTCCTGCCCCAGATTGCAGCTGTATACCCACATCCTCTTTCAGCCTTACTGCCATGCAGTCCTCTTGGGCAGGGTCCTCTCTAGGTGGTTCAAGCTTGATATCCATAGGGTCCAGTCGGCTCACAGGTTCCCTGACAGACAACCAAGTAACCCAATCAACTGATGAATGGGGCAGCTCCAGCCCAGGTTTATGTCTTCAGACTTCTGTCAAGGACGAGTCTATTTCTCCATGGTTACTCCGAAACTCCTCAGCACACATCCACAGCCTCCCTGCAAACTCTTCTTGCTCTTCTCAAATAGCAGTCCAGAGTGTGCAGCTTAACTACTATCTGGCCTGGTACTGACAGGCCTGTCTTACCCCCTTGAAGACAACTCCAGTCTCTACATTGGTTCCCTTTGGACTCCATCATCTGGCCAATGGGGCATGGAGAAGCGTTCCTCTCCCTGATATGGAGAGAAAAAAAGTGTTGAATCTCTCACTACATCTAAGAATTCCCTTGAAATAATCTTCACTTACAGAGGCTGGGAAGAAGAATGGTTTTTTTTTTTTGCTGTACGCGGGCCTCTCACTGTTGTGGCCTCTCCCGTTGCGGAGCACAGGCTCCGGACACACAGGCTCAGCGGCCATGGCTCACGGGCCCAGCCGCTCCGCAGCATGTGGGATCTTCCCAGACAGGGGCACGAACCAGTGTCCCCTGCATCGGCAGGCGGACTCTCAACCACTGCGCCACCAGGGAAGCCCAAGAATGGTTTCTTTTTTATCATCTCTTAGTAAGTTGTGACTAGTTACGTTCAGCACCTCTCTGGGTTTCTTTTCCAGTTTGTTTTTTAATAAATTTATTTATTTATTTATATTTTCGGCTGTGTTGGGTCTTTGTCGCTGCGTGCGGGCTTTCTCTAGTTGCAGCGAGTGGGGGCTACTTCGTTGTGCACGGGCTTCTCACTGCGGTGGCTTCTCTTGCTGCAGAGCACAGGCTGTAGGCGTGTGGGCTTCAGTAGTTGTGACATGTGGGCTCAGTAGTTGTGGCTCACAGGCTCTAGAGCATAGGCTCAGTAGCTGTGGCACACGGGCTTAGTTGCTCCACGGCATGCGGGATTTACCTGGACAAGGGCTCGAACCTGTGTCCCCTGCATTGGCAGGCAGATTCTTAACTACTTCGCCACCAGGGAAGTCCTTCTTTTCCAGCTTTATTGAGATATAATTGACACATAACACTGTGTAAGTTTAAGGTATACAATGTGTTGATTGGATACATTTATAAATTGCAAAATGATTATCACCATAGTATTAGCTACCACTTCCAACCCACCTCATATTTACCATTTCTTTTTTGTGGTGAGAACATCTCAGATCTGCTCTCTTAGCAACATTCAAGTATACGATACAGTATTGTTAGCTATAATCACCATGCTGTACCTTAGATTCCCAAACTTGTTAATCTTATAACTGGAAATCTGTGCCCTTTGACCTATATCTCCCCATTTCCCCCAACCCCCAGTTCTTCTCTGCTTTAAATGTATAAGCACTTACCAACAATCATTCTCAGTTTGGGAATTCAGCCAAATTTCTATAAAAACAGGAAAAGTGTCATTTAACCTCCTATCTCAAGCAGTCATGTCACTTTTCTCAGTTCCTTAATTGGGCTTGCCAACATTTTATTTATCACAGTCTGTTTAGAAATGTTTTTGTTAAAAGGAGAGACAAACTACAGATTTGGATAAAATGTTTGCAAACCACATCTCCAACCAAAGGCTAGTATCTAGAATATATAAAGAATTCTCAAAACTCAACAGTAAAAAATGAAAAAGAAAATCCAATTAGAAAATGGGCAAAAAATATAAAGAGACATTGTGTCAAAGAGGATATATGGATGGAAAATAAGCACACAAAAAGACGCACAACATTAGCCATCAGGGAAATGCAAATTAAAACCACCGTAATATATCACCACACCTATTCGAATGGCCCTAAAGATGAAGAAAAAGAAAATAGTGACAGCAACCAAATGCAGGTGAGGATGTGGACAAACCTCTCCAGAGGTTTTCCACATGAACCCGAGGGACACTGGGCAGGGAGGAACGCAGCGTGGGACACCAGCAGCAGAATTCAAGCAAGTAGCACCAGAATCCTCTTGATGGCCCCAAAGACCAACCACTGGGCTCCCAACCACTGGGCCCCAACCACATCTGTTACACCGTCTCCTTCCCGCTCTCCCAGATGAAAGAAGCCTGTGAGAGCCCGGTATAGTGACTGCGAGGCCCGCACCAAAGGCACGTCAGTGGTGATTTTCAGACCTCAGGGTTAAAGGGAACATCCTAAAGAGGGGGAAGGTTCCCATCCAAAGGATCAGGCCTAGAATAGGGTCGGCTCTCTCCACAGCACATAGCAAATGGAAAACACGGGGTGAGGCATATGAAATGGTGAAGGGAGATCATTTTCAACCTAGAATTCCATATTTCCACAAATGATCAATCAAGCTATCCAAAAAAGTTCCTTCCTTTTCCAGGAAGCTACTGGAGGGGGTGCTTCAATAAAAAGGGGATAAACCAAGAAAGAACACACAGATCCAGGGAAGAGAGGATCCAGCCCAGGAGAAAGAGGCGGTCCAGGGGTTTCCCAGGACTATCGGGAAGTCCCAAGAAAACTGCTGGCAGGGGGAGGTGTGGGGGGGGGGGGAGAATGGGGGAGGGGAAGGTACAAAAGTGGATCAACAGGAAGCCTAAGGGCGCTTGAGCTCGAGGCCCGATTGTGGGCCCCTTACATGGTACCCGAGGCCATGATCAGAAGTTTTTGTCAATTATAAAAACAAATAACTGACTATAACCAGTTAAGATGACCACATCACTTTTAACTCCGACTTCTCCTTCACATTTCCCTCTGTGTCAGGTGGCCTTTTTTTAATCCAACTAAGAAGTTGGGGTGGAAATACAGGTTTGGCTTGAGTGGAGAGGGACCCTGCTATGTGCTCTGCAGTCACATCATTCATCCTAGGGTTGGCTCACCTGCCCAGGCATGGCTTTCACGGGCACTGTTGGCATCCACTGTGTAGACTCACTTGGGGGTGACATGAAGGTGGGCCATGAGCTTCCCTGAAGCACTGACATCAGTAGTAAAGAAGAAACATGCTAGAGGAAACCCTCAGTTATCCTTCTCTTCTCTCTGTGGAAAATCACCTTACAACACCTTTGTCACATGCAGAAGTAAACAATAAGTATGCAGCCAAAAAGCGTGGGGAAAATGGATTTCACAGGTGTGTTGGAAGATTATTAAAAATATTATATCAGTTTTCTGTATTTTGTGATGTTTATG
Source organism: Phocoena phocoena (assembly GCF_963924675.1). NCBI lineage: Eukaryota > Metazoa > Chordata > Mammalia > Artiodactyla > Phocoenidae > Phocoena > Phocoena phocoena. The sequence continues at coordinate 50,739,323 of NC_089237.1, forward strand.
GTAGCTTTCAGCTTGTTTTTTTCCTAACTTAATAGCAATTTTATGCTTAATTTTGTATTCATAATTTTGTATTTTTTCCTAAGGAGGCCTCTCCAAAATTGTGTACATTTCAGCCCCCATAAAACTTGGATTCACCCTGGTGGCTCTAGGAAAAAACTACAACTGAAGTGTTGGCTATGTGACCAGTTTGCACGTGCAGAAAATTATGTTGTCAGCCTTTCTCCAGTTAAGGAAGACTTTGCAATTGTTTCAAAGAATATGAAGCAAATTTGTCAACTATTAACTTCAGAAGAAACAAAAGTTGTGCAAGAAAGGAAATGTAATCAGATTATACTACTTGGTTCAGCAGTTAACAATACTGACACAGCCATAACTGACACAGATTCTGAATTAGGATTTAAGCAAAAATTGCTATAGACTAAATTGGAAAATTGTACCCACCTACGTGATGAAAAGTGACTAAATAATGTCTACAACTGATAAATAAAGAGATATCAGTTTGTGTGTATTATTTAGAAGTACAAATGTCAACACTACGGGAAACAGCTAAAACACTAAAAATGGTTTCTCTAAGCAGCAGGAGTGGCTGAAGGAAACAGTTCCTGTAACTGCTTCCAGCCCTATAAGACTTTAAATTGTATGTATTATTTCTGTCCTAATTTTTTAATTTAATGCCAATTACATACATTTTGAAGGAAAAGTCCTAGAAAAATTTGCAGCTGAAAATTGGGAAGTCTTGACCCAGCACAAGCTTAGAAACAAAAATTGCTTGAAACATTATATGTGAAAACAAACAAAAATAGCAACTACTCACCCACCACAGAGAATGATTAAATAATATATGGCACATCCATACTTTGGAATTCTCTACCCCTGCTAAATTCAGTGAAGTAAAACCTCTCAGGAAATAGCATAGATTGGATCAATGAGACACTGGAGAGTGAAAAAACAAGCTACTAATGACATGTAGTATCACATATATGCACATACACAGGAAACATCCTGACAGGAACCCTGTAATGGTTCATTTTTATGTGTCAACTTGACTGGGGCGCAAGGTGCCCAGATATTTGGTCCAACATTATTCTGAGTGTGTCTGTGAGAGTGTTTTGGATGAGATGAACATTTGAATTGGGAAAGCAGATTGCCCTCCCTAATGCAGGTGGGCCTCACCCAATCAGTTGAAGCCAAGAAGGCTGGCTAGCCCTCTCATGAGTAAGGGAAAGGTCTTCCTGCCTGACCCTCTCCAAACTGGCACATGGAAACATTGGCTTTTCCTGGGTGTTGAGGCTTCAGACTCAGATGGGAACCTTGTGGCTCTTCGGCTCACCTGCAGAACTCAGGAGTTGTCAGCCTCCATAATCACATGAGCCAATATATCTCCTATTGGTACATATACATCCTATTGGTTCTGTTTCTTTGGAGACCCTTGACTAATACAATATCCATGAAAATTGTTAACTCTGCGGAGAAGTGGGAGGGTGAGAGGAGGAGACTCCCAGTGTGCCTGTGTGTGTGTGTTTGAAACATTTTTAACTACTAGTATATATTACTTTTGTAATAAAAATAAAACCAAAAAATCTAATTGATTACAGACTCTTTTAAGGTCAGTTTCAGAATGATCTTGGAAGGTGCAGTTTACCCACTGTGGAGACTGTTGGAGACACCATGTGCTGGAGACACGTCTAGGTCTATCTGGGGTCATACCAATCCTCCTTCTCTTAGCACACCTTTGTCACTGACCTTTGCCAGCCCAGTTTACAGTTCCCAGGCTGACAGTGGAGCAGGGGTGTTCCCTGGAACCTCTTCTGGAGGGGATGCCAACAGCAGGAAACCCCTCAGGGTGTGGGCAGACCCTCCAGCCCCAGCCCAGCCAGCTCCCCGCCCCCACCAGTGCCTTCCACGGGGCCTTCCTCTGTTTCAATCCTCTTCCCTCCCCTCCCTGACCCATGTCTTCAAGATTAGGTGTCAAGGACAGCCGTCTAGCACTTAAGCTTTCTCTCTTCCAGAACCTCTCCCTCCCTCTTCTTTGTACCCTACAGCTCCCAGTTCCAAATAACAAATCCACGCAGAGTTTCAAGTATCTGTCCTTTTCCTAATCCATTGAGGAGGCCAAAAATTATAATAGTAATTACAGTGACTTTCAGAAGGAGGCGGGATCTCAGTCTCCCCAAGGTCTGAGCTTCTTCAACCACCCCCTTCTATCTCTCCTCAACCCCTCCCCACGCCTCTGAGGACTCTCTTCTTCCTTTCCTCAAAATGCCCAGTGGAGGACTTGGAGGCAGGCAGGGTGCAGGTCAGAGGTCTGCTGGAGGTCAGAGGTCTGCTGGAGGTCAGAGGTCTGCTGGAGGTCAGGACACCTAGATGGTGATGTTCCGCTTTATCTCACACACCCAGCGTTTCACTTGCTGGCAGAAATCGTCGTTCCAGCGGCCGTCCCCCCGGATCTCAGCACAGTCCTCGCTGCCCCCCAGCTCGTGCCCCTGCCAGTCATCTGGCTGAGTGGCAGCCCAGTTCCTAGGAAAGCGGGACAGAGCTCAGCTCTGGATGCCCCCTCATCCCAGTAACCCTCATCCCCACCTCAGAAACGCATGGCCTTGGGCGGTTGAGGGAGCAGCAGCTGCAGCCTTGGAGTCTGGGAGTCTGGGGGGAAGATGGCTGGAGAATTTGGTCCCTGAGGGACGAGTGGGAGTGTTCTGGGGGAAGAGACCAGATGGCCATCCCCAGGCCAAACTAACAGGGAGAGAGGAGGAGAAGCCACTTACTTATAGTTGTGCCTATAGTCTGTACCATCCACCCATCTCCAGGAGCCATCACTGTCAGTGAGGCCTATCCAGGTTTGAAAGGGGTTCGTGTGTTGTGCAATGAATTTCTGGAAAACAGGCAGGAGGGAAGTTTCTAGTCCCTTGTACTTCCATGCAGGCATCAGTTATGGTTCCCTCAGCCCTTCCCAGCCTGGTCTGCTGCCACCTTGAAGCAGCAGCTCCCAACACTAGTTCCTTGCTTTTTCTTCTGCAACCATAGCTAGCATTTAGTGAATATTTACTGGGCTAAACCTTGCACTAAGTGCCTTACAAGGATTATTTAATTTAAATCTCATAAAGCCCTCTAAATTGGGCACCCTAATGATTCACACTTTACATGTGAGGTCAAGGAACTCACAGTAATCGTGGAACCCAGAGCATCAATCCAGTGCCTGAGCTCATGACCGCTGCCCCCTGACCTGGCCTCCCGTTTTATTCCTAACGCACGGCTGCTAGACTCAGATTCTAGGCTTCTCCTTGTCTTCTGCTCACAGCCTCAAACTCTTGGATCCTGACCGCGGCCCCTGCCGCCCCCATGGGCCCCACTTACCCATTAAGGATCTCAGTTTCACCCACCTCTCACATACACTTATCTGCTCCTGCTTCTGTGTATAGCTGTCATTTCTGTTGTTTTCCAGGCCCCAGAGCTTCCAAGCTTGGACCCACTGCCCAGAGCCCTGTTATGACTTGGCTACATGGAGTCTGGCAGTCTGGATGAAAATAGGAAGATGCCCTATGTGCGAGGGGCAGCCCAGCCATCCAGCTGGCAAGGGCTGGGACACAAGTTGTCTTTGAGATAGCTTGCCAGGGTTCATTCACACCTCCTAGGACAACAGACATCCGAGAAGCTTTCTCTTATAGATATGGCCCTTTCTGGGAAGTTAAGTCCCCTGGTTTGGGAGGGCAGCAGAGGGAGGGTGTGATCACCTTGTTTTATGAAGGAAACAGGAAGATGGGTGACCAACATGCACGTGTAGCAGTTCTCTTTGACAGCATATGAAAGGTCTCCAACTGCATTTGGAGGAAAATTTCCTAATTCCACTCTCATGTCCTAGAGACCCAACTAAGATTGCAGTTAGTCACCTCATCTAAAGGCAGATACAGTAGCACCTTTGAATTCTAGAATCCTGCAAATAGGTCAACATCCTGCGTGTGAAGGGACAGCCCTCAGAGGCTGGTAGGGGTGCTCCCCAAAATCAAGGGAGTCAACTGAGCTGGAGGGAAAGTGACTGGAGACAAGATATTCTATTCGCTGCTGCCACCTGCCTCAGTGCCCTCTTCCCACCATCACAGGAAGCTGAATAACTGAACAAAGAATACAAATCATCAGTATCCAGCCCTCTGTGTTGAAGACTGAGGGGAAGAATGAAATACTGCCAAATGGTTGAAGAAGATAGTCCAGAAGAATGCATCTGCCCTGTTCACAAGTAAATAACAGGCAAGAAAGAATTCAGCCCATTCAAAGAAGTAGCACAGGGGAGTATCATCATGGAACTTGTGCAAAAATAAAGAGGATGGAAAGGAAGAGGAGGAAGAAAAAAGCACTGTGATATCAAAAGAGAGGTGAAAAATATGCTTTGTAAAGAAGGCATGTTTCAAAACATAAGAGGATACTGGAGAACAACTTACATCCTCAAAAAACATTGAAGAGGAGATGAACGACATAAAAATATGAAACAATATATCGAAGAAGAAAGATAACAATGAAAAGTAAAGGGAAGAAATTGAAGAGAAAATTTTGAAGTACATTAAAAACAAAAAACCCCAGCAATTCAGCAAAAAAAAAAGCCTGAAATACAAAAGATAGGCTTGAGAAAAGAACCCAGAATACAGAGGAAAAGAGAGAAAGATGGAAGTAAATAGCAATAAGATGATGGCTATGGGGGCAGACAATGGAGATCATTTTGGAAGATGTGCTCCAGAGGAAAAGAGAACAAATGGTCAAGAAAAAATTTTCAAACACAGGGCTTAAGAAAATCTTCCAAAATGTTAGAAAACCTAACTTTATGTGTTAAAAGGACTCTCCTGGCCTCAGAGTAAAAATACAGAGAGAATGAGCAACACTGAGATATATCTGGACGAGGTTAATGAAATTCAAAGACAGAAAAGACTCCAACTATTCGTGCAAACATTTAAGGAATGTGGGAGAGAAACGAACAAGGCATTATAAGCCTCAAAGTTGCTAAGAGACTAGTTCTTGATTGTTCTCAACAAAAAAAGAAATGAAAATTATGTGACATGATAAAGGTGAGAGCTAACACTACTGTATTAATCATATTGCAATATGTAAATGTATCAAACCAGCACGCTGTACACCTCAAGCTTACACAGTGTTAAATGTCAATGATATCTCAATTTTAAAAAAGAGAAAAGAGTGAGGCATGTGAAGGTGTGCTGGTTTCCTCATCTTTCATATGGAAAGTTATATAACCTCTTTTATTTTTTGAAGCCAATAAGTTTCAGCCCATCATTTAAAGTTATGACAGTAGGGCTTCCCTGGTGGCGCAGTGGTTGAGAGTCTGCCTGCTGATGCAGGGGACGCAGGTTCGTGCCCCAGTCCAGGAAGATCCCGCGTGCCGCGGAGCAGCTGGGCCCGTGGGCCATGGCCGCTGGGCCTGCGCGTCCGGAGCCTGTGCTCCACGATGGGAGAGGCAGCAGCAGTGAGAGGCCCGCGTACCACAAAAATAAATAAATAAATAAAATAAAAAAATAAAGTTATGACAGTAATTACTAGTATAATGAAATACAGGCTACATCTAGTCCAAAATAACACAGAGGAGAAAACAAAAATAATAAATCTCTGATAGCAAATGGCAGAAAACAAAAGCAGCATACAAAACAGAAAAAAAAAAAGACTGAATTAAAGATACGTATTTTAAAATAAATGTAAGTGAGACAGCCCAGAGATAAACCCACACACCTACAGCCAATTAATCTACAACAAAGGAGGCAAGAAGATACAATGTAGAAAAGACAGTCACTTCAACAATTGGTGCTGGGAAAACTGGACAGCTACATGTAAATCAATGAAATTAGAACACTCCCCCACACCATATACAAAAATAAACTCAAAATGGTTTAAAAACCTATATATATTGGGACTTCCCTGGTGGTACAGTGGTTAAGAATCCTCCTGCCAATGCAGGGGACACGGGTTTGAGCCCTGGTCTGGGAAGACCCCACATGCCTCAGAGCAACTAAGCCCGTGCGCCACATCTACTGAGCCTGTGCTCTGGAGCCCGTGAGCCACAACTACTGAAGCCGGAGTGCCTAGAGCCCATGCTCTGCAACAAGAGAAGCCACTGCAATGAGAAGCCCACGCACTGCAACGAAGAGCAGCCCCCGCTTGCGGCAGCTAGAGAAAGCCCGTGCATGGCAACAGAGACCCAACACAGTCAAAAATAAATAAATAAATAAACTTATAAAAAAAAAACCTATATATGACATGTCACCATAAAACTCCTAGAAGAGAACATAGACAAAATATTCTTGGACATAAATTATAGCAATATTTTCTTAGATCAGTCTCTCAAGGCAAAAGAAATAAAAGCAAAAATAAATGGGATCTAATCAAACAAAAGCTTTTGCACAGCAAAAGAAACCCTTAACAAAAAAGACAGTCTATGGAAAGGGAGAAAATATTAGCAAATGATGCAGCTGACAAGGGGTTAATGTCCCCAATATAAAAACAGCTCATACAGCTCAATATCGAAAAAGCAAACAACTCAATAAAAAAAATGGGCAGAAAACCTAAATAGACATTTCTCCAAAGAAGACATACAGATGGCCAACAGGCACATGAAAAGATGCTCAGTATGGCTAATTATTAGAGGAATGCAAAACAAAACCGCAATATGGTATTACTTCACACTGGTCAGAATGGCCATCATCAAAAAGTCTACAAACAATAAGTGCTGGAGAAGGTGTGGAGAAAAGGGAACCCTCGTACCGTTGGTGGGAATGTAAGTTGGTGCAGCCATACGGAAAACACTATGGAGGTTCCTTAAGAAACTAAAAATAGAGCTACCATATGATCAAGCAATCCCACCCGTGGGTATATCCCGTGGGTATATATCTGGAAAAGACAAAAGTTCTAATTCGAAAAGATACCTGCACCCCAATGTTCATAGCAGCACTATTTACAATAGCCAAGACATGGAAGCGACCTAAGTGTCCACTGACAAATGACTGGCTTAAGAAGATGTGGTGTATGTATGTATGTATATATATATATATATATATATATATATATATATATATATATTACTCAGCCATAAAAAAAATTAAATATGCCATTTGCAGCAACATGGATGGACCTAGAGATTATCATACTAAGTCAGACAAAGACAAATATTATATATCACTTATGTGTGAATATAAAAAATAATACAAAGGAATCTATATACAAAACAGAAATAGACTCACAAACAGAAGACATAGAAAACAAACCTATAGTTACCAAAGGGGAAAGGGAGGCAGGGAGGGATAAATTAGGAGTATGGGGTTAACAGATACACACTACTATCCATAAAATAGATAAGCAATAGGATTTACTGTATAGCACAGGGAACTATATTCAATATCTTATAATAACCTAAAATACAACTATACACAACCTGTAGGAGAAATACCTTGAGCTTAGCTGAACAGTAGAGGAGCATCACACGGGTGGGGTCGGGGGGAGACCTTAAAAAATCTCAGTGCCCAGGATGAATCCAAAATTAACTAAATCAGAATCTTTGAGTGTAAGACCAGGTGTCAAGATGTTTTAAATTCCTCAAGAGATTACAATATACTGCGAAGGCTGAGAATGACTCATCTATGAGACTCAGAAAGGTTGGAAATAAAAGGATGGGCAAAGATACATGAAGCAAATGCGAACGAAATCAAGGACCAGTCTACTCATATCACATGAAGACAAATTCAAGGCAAAAAGCATTAAACAGGACACTGACATTCACTTCAAAATGATGAAGGTGGGGACTTCCTTGGTGGCACAGTGGATAGGACTCTGCGCTCCCAATGCCGGGAGCCCGGGTGTGACCCCTGGTCAGGGATCCCACATGCATGCCGCAACTAGGAGCCCGCCTGCTGCAACTAAGGAGCCCGAGAGCCACAACTAAGAACTGGTGCAACCAACCAAATAAATAAATAATTTTTTTTTTTTTAATGATGAAGGTACAAACCCATCCACCATGAAGTTGTAGCCGGCATGCATGAAATTTTGTGGACCAAATCACAGACTGCTGAAATCTTAGGTTGACCCACATGAAATTGATATTTTATAGGCCAATACTAATAGAATGTTGGCAATTTCAACCTGATTGGTAAAGCAAGATATGTTTGGAATCATTCTACCAAGCAGAATGTGTAGCAAGTTACTTAACCTCTCTGCTCTTTAGTTCCCTCATCTCTATGCCCCTCAAAGTGGGGATAACAAGAATGCTTACCCCATAGGGTTGTGAGGATTAAAGTAGATATATAAAAGTGCCTGGCCCATAGTAAGGACTCAGTAAATATTACCATTTACTTTTCCCAAAAATGCCCCACCCGTTCTAATGGGTTGGTTCTTCCCTGTGAACTTGCCATTTGGGGCTGTGGTCTGGTGATAGCATCAGGAAGGGAGCCCTGGGGTGCTGTGGAGGAACCCAGTAACCCACAGCGGTGAGTCTCTGGGAATCCCGCCCACTCTGTTCCATTCACCCAAGGGACCATCACATGCCAAGGCCAGCACACAGCAAGCAGGGACTCTCAGTGGCTCCACTGTGTTCTCCACCCAAGTCCCGGCCCTTTAGTTCATCCTGCAACATATTCTGTCTCCTGACGTGCTCCTCATCACCTGGTCACCTGGCTCCTGTCCTTTGCCCCAGCTCCGGGCTGTAATCTCCCACCTCTTGGAATCAATGGCTTAGATTCCATCATGGATCTCCCAGATCTGGGCCAGACTTCTGCTTCTGGATTCTTCCTCAGGTTAGAAAAAATAACAAAACAAGCCTGACCCAGCCTCCCAGAGTTTGCATTCCCAAGGTTTCCTCCTGCCTTTGGGAAAGGTACGGTTTCACCTGTTCCTCTCTGGAGTTGATGACCACCAGGTGGGCGTCCTCCAGCTGGCAGTACTTCTCAGCCTCAGGCCAGGGCTTCCCCGAGCGAGAGAACCAGTAGCAGCTGCCTTCATAGTCCACCCAGTTCACAGGGCAGCACACTGTGCCTGAAGGCATTGGGGGGCAGAGGGAGATGAGATTCAGCTGGATGGGACCGGCAGGAAGGACTGGAGACCCCCCCACACCCCGCCCCGTCCCTACCGTTGCTCTGGAGGAACGCCAGCTGACAAGCCAGCGTGCGCATATCCACCGGGAAGTGCTTCAGATGAAGCAGCAAAGTGGCATGATCTAGGGGCCAAAGTGATGACAATGGTGGGGGCAGTATGTGTGCCCACCTACCAGGACTCCAGCATTTGGCTGGGGAAACACAACACACACACACACACACACACACACACTCAAGGGAGAGTCTCTGACCTGCTTTCAGGTCTTGCTGCTGTTTTTCCAGCTTGGCTTCCAGAGATGTCACCTTGTCACTGGCGCTGCCTCCTGAAAAAGAGGAAAGCTAAACTGTTTTCCCTCCGTTCCGCACCCCCAACATCCCTCTATCCTCACACCACTGGGCCACCTTTACCTTGACGTGGGTCGTTGCGTGCCCCGCCCACTGGTCTCCCCGACTCCGCCCACTCTTCCCGATGCTGCGCAGTGATTTTCTGAAGCGTAAACTGCGCAGGCCTGTCCACTGCTAAATCCTTCCGATGGATTCCCACTTTCTCAAAATAAAGTCTCACGAGTTAGCATGGCTTGCCTGCATGGCCCGGCCCCTACCCACCTCTCTGGCCCACACCTCCTGCCACACTGGACGCGTTCAGAGTCCCAGAATGTGCAGTGGTCTTCCTCATGCCCCCGTCATCACAGACTCTGCTCTCTACCTGGCTCTAACCTCCATCCTCCACTCTAACACCTACTCATCCTTCAGGGACCCTCGGCTCAGGAATCAGCATCCTTAGAAGCCTTGCCCAGCTTCTCCGGTTGGGTTATCTGCCCGCATCTGTGCACACCCTGCCCCCAGCACCCCGCAAACACTCCCCTATTGCAGATCCAGCACTGGGCACCCAGCACGGAGTCCAGCAAACCCATGCTGAAAAACCAGCTCCTTGACCATCCAGCCCATCCCAGTCCCTCCCCTAGGGGCACGCCCACTCACCATGGGAGCTTAGAGCCAGGATCTCCATCAAGGTGCTCGAGGAGAAGTTGCTGAAAGTTTCCTTTAGAGTCTGCAGCTCCACTTGCAGCTGTGCTCCTTGTCAGACAGAACAGGATGAAGTGGGCTGCACTGTGTTACATATCACTATCCATCTGACTGTCCCCTTCCCCACCCCAGCACTGCCCCCATCTCTTCCCCTATCGTGGCTCTCATTGCCCCCAGCACTGCCTGTATCGCCTCCCCCACTGCTGCCCCACCCCTGTGACCCTTACTTTGGGACCCCATCACACAGACGGCCACCAGCAGCAGGATGTTGAAGCCCAGGACAAGCAGACTGAGGCGGAGCTGGGAGCAGAGACGCTGCAGGACAAAGGGCTGGGGAGGAGGCGTCCCTGCAAGAGAAGGGGTGTCAGGACGAGGGGCATCGGAGGCAGGGGAGCTGGAAAGCCAGTGTCATTGAGCATCAGGGGAACAGAGCCTGAGGACGTACAGCCTTGGGGTGGGAGGGGGCGAGAGGAAGGTAGATGGGGGTGCTATTGGGGGAGTCAATGGGCTTTACCCCAGCGTTCATGCAGCGTGCACACACACACACATTTGTACACTCGCACCCACAGGAACTCATGCAAACATGCACACATGCACGTGATATTCACATCATCTGTGTGCACAGCCTTGATCTTGGACCTGGGGGTCCTAGAGGCTAGACCCCGTCTTAAAATTTGTCTGGGCCCCTCAGACAAATCCAAAGCTGGGACAACTGCCCCCAATTCCACTGGGATCCTTAAGTCAGGGTCATTCCACCATGGACCACTCCCCAGGGGCCGCCCCCCAAGCCCAGCGTCCCATCTCCCACCACTCAGGACCTCCTTGCCCTCTTCCCTCCGCCCTTGCCCCCCAGAAACCTCTGTTCCACCATAAACCTTCTGCCCTTAGCGCTCAATCATCTCACAGAAACCTCTCCGTCCCCCTGACCAAGCTGAGCCCTGACCCCACACACACACACAAACACACACGCACTTTTCATTTCACTCATGCGTGCACACACTCTCCTTAGCACATTCTCACACACGCACTAAGATGCCCGTCCTCTCACACACTCTCGCACATACTGCAGCACACGTAACACACACACATTCTCACACACTCACACGCTCTCACACTCGTGCACCCACATCTTCACACACGCAGAGCTGGCCCCTCCCCTCCTGCCAACTCTGCAGGCTTGGCAGTGGCTGTCCTTCCAGCCGTGGGCTCCTGCTTTTGTGTCTTCCTCCTGCAAACAGAACACTTCCTCTTCCCTGCCTTGGACCCTGAGCCCCCCCCTCCACAACCAGGCACCCCCTCATCCACCCAGAACTCTTGACCCCTCACACCAAGGACTGTCACCTTCCTCCACGTCAGCCACACCCAGCCTTCCTCTTGACCCAGACAGGCATGTCTCTGACACCCCACTGCCCACTCCCCCTTCTCAGCATATCCTCCCCTTTTCCTCTCACCCCCAACAAGCCTTCCTCAATCCCCTGGGAGAGAAGCTCTCCCAGACCACAGTCTTCCCCACCCAGAGGGGACCCCATGGCTGAGCCCTGACTGTTCTCTCCAGCACCATCCACTCAGCGGGCCCCTGTCCTGCTTCCCAACCTGACCTATGACCTATAAACCCCTGACTCTGGGTCAGCTCAGCATTTATCTCTGCACCTCTACCATGAAACCAGACCCTCCACAGCTGATAAGCTGTGCCACCAACTGGCTCTGAGGTCACAGACAAGTCATTGAACCTCTGGGCGCCTCGGTTTTCTCATGTCCACTTAAATGAGGAATCTAAAAGAGTCAAACTCAGGAACTGAGGGTACAATGGTGGTTGCCAGGGGCTGGGGAAATGAGGAATTGCTGTTCAAGGGGTATAAAATTTGTCATGCAAGTTGAATAAGTTCCAGAGATCTGCCGTACAACATGGTGCCCGAGCTCACAATGGGCTGCTGGGCACTTAAAAATGTGTCAAGTGGGTACATCTCATATTAGGTGTTCTTACTGCGATTTTTAAAAATTGGGGTAAGAACAGTAGCTACCTGAATGGATTATTCTGAGAATGAAATTAAACATAGAAAGTGCTGCACAGGCAAGTTTGAAAGTAAAAAAAACGGGTCTAAACATGGACCCAGAGGGGCTCGATTTACCCTCCTCCCAGAAACAACCACAACAAAAGACAGATAGCTGTAAGACACAATATTTTTTGAGACACTGGGATTCAGGAAACAAAGGGCAATGATCCCTGTGGAGACAGGAAACAAACAAGGTGAGCCCTCTGATTGCCCCAGCCTCCTGCTGGGAAAAAGTTTTCAGGCCACAGGGCTGGGAGGGGAAATCCAATCAGAGCCCAGATGGAGCTGGAAGTCTGTGGAGACCAAAGGGGTCAGAATTCACAGGACAGAGGATCAGGGAAGAGAGCTGCAGAGAGAATCCCAGAGATCTGGGGAAGGTTTCCCTCAAGCAAGCAGCTGAGTACTGATCAACACATGCGTGTAAGGAAAACTACCCAAGGCCAGGAGAAAAACAATCCAAAAGCTTTAGGGAACAGTGCCTGGCAGGAATAGGGCCAAGAATAGTGCCTATTCCCACAAGCCAGACTGGAAATCTCAAAACCCACAGGGCACTCGGTAGAGTACCCAAGAAGTTCCCAACCCACCTAACAAATTATAAAAGCAAACCCAAAAGGATCAAATTGACTCCAAGTTACTTAACCACATCCCAGAACAAAGCTCATGAATATTTAGAGGAATACAAATATATCCAGCACACAACGACGTAAAATTCACAATGTCTGGCATCCAATCAAAGATTACCAGGCATACAAAGAAGCCAGAAAACACAACTCATAATGAGGAGGTTAATAAATCTACCAAAACCGATCCAGAACTGACACAGATGTTAAAATTAACAGACAACGACATTAAAAGTTATTGTAAAGTATTCAAAAATTAAGTTGGCTATCAAAGAAGATATTTAAAAGTCCCAAGTTGAACTTCTAGACATGAAAACTACAATGTCTGGAATGAAAAATACACTGGATAGAATTAGTGGTAGACGTGCATAAGGAAAGATCAGTGAACTTAGAGACATAGCAATAATAACTATATAAAAAGAAACACCAAGAGAAAAAAGATTCCCACCCCTCCTTCCAAACTAGAAAGACCACCAGTGAGCTGTGGGATCACTAATATATGTGTAATTGGAGTCTTGATGGAAAGGGGAGATGGGGATGCAGAAAAATTTTTGGAGGAAATAATGGCCAATGTATTTCTAAATCTTCTGAAAACTATAGGCATATAAAAGGCTGGGGAAGAATGGAATGTGGTCCCTGGTAAGCAGGCGGCAGATGTCAGCTGTTGACTTAAAAAAAATGTTCTGAGTTCAGTTTTATTTGGGGCAAAATGAGGACTGCAGCCCGGGAGACAGATAACTCTGAGAAACTGCCCCGAGGAGGTGAGGGGAGGAGCCAGGATATATAGAGGTTTTGCAACAAAGGGCTGGTAGTTGGGAACATCAAAAGATTATCGTTAATTAAAGAAAACCAGATATCTCAAGTTAAGAGCTTTTCTATGTATGGGAAGATGCAAGGGTCTGGGCTCACTGAAATCATTCCTTTGATATGCACTTCAGCCATCTGGGGCCAGTATCATGTATTTTCACATCCTGAGTTTCCTCAGGGCTCACCGCAGGGAGTGGCTGCAGTCTGATGGCTGCTAGATGGCAGGTATTCTTTTCAGCCCCGAGTTCCCTCAGGGCTCACCAGCTCCCATTGGAGGGTTGCAATGTTGATGACTGTGACATCCTTTGTTTATTGATATGGCAGGAAATATTCCATTTATAAATATTCCATTTATCACAGCCCACATGAAGGCAGCAGAGGCTGCTGGAGAGAAAAGTACTGATGGTTGCAGCCGCTCGGTCTCACCCTGCAATGCTGTCCACCAGGTCTTTTTTGGGTGAGCCCCCTCTCCCACGAAATCCAAAACCTCTAGACTCTCTCCAAGCCTCCTGTTTAAACAATGAATCCTCTTGTCTTCAGAAGATTCAACAATATCCAAAATCATTTTTGAGTGTTCACTACATATCAGGCAACACGTGGGCCCCGGGGGTGCAGAGGGGAGTAGACAGATATGGCCTCTCCCCATGCAGCCTACTGCCTGGTGGAAAGGTCTGCCAGCCCGCTACCCCAGGAAAGGAGAAGTGTGGTGGGAATACCTGTCCTTCCTGCTGTTCCTGCCCTGCCCAGCTCCCACCCTCACCTGCAAGAGCACCTGCCCTCCCTTGGTCTGCCAGCCTCAGGACTGAGAGGTCCCTCCTCCCAGCCCAGGCTAACCAATCCTCCTCCCTGAGCTTCGAGTCCCAACCCCTCCTGGTCTCCACAGAGCTTCACTCCATCACCAGCACGAACACCTGACACCCCTCCCCCACCCCAGCTCCAGCCCTTCAGCCTAGAATTGCTCAGATCCTTCTCACCTGAAAACCTTCTCTCAGACACTTGGAGCATTCGGTCAAGATTTGCTAGAGAAGGATCCAGGCAGGGGGCTTGGGGTAAGTGGGAATCTTCCAGAATCTCTGTGCTCTTTCCCTCCAACACACACCTACCCACCCCCCCACACACACACAGACACACACACGGCACACGCTACCTAGGTTGGAAGGAAGAGGGGGTCCTTTCTTGGGGTCCTGGGGGTGGGGAAGGAGGTGACGTCAGGGGACAGTCCCTGGTCACAGAGTGAATGTGACAGAGACCTCGGAGGGACAGAGGGCGACCAGGAGCTAGACCAAGGTGGAGCGAAGCCCCAGACACCAGACACTTGCCTTTCCAGAATGGATCTTCTCTCCTGGGACTGCACCCGCGAGTGCCTGGGCCCTCATCTCTGCAAAACTGGTGGTCGTTCTCCTCAGAGCCCAGATGCTGGATGTCCTGAAAGTCCCTCGCCATGCTGGGTCCTGGGCTGTGGCTGGACCCGGGCTGGGGCTGGGGCTGAGCTCGGGCTTGATGCTGTGCTAAGATGCTAATTCAGGCGGAGGCTGACAGTAGGTCGAGGCAACTGTTTGGGTTGGATCTGAGGTTGGCGGGAAGTGTGGGGCTGAAATACAGCTGGGTCCCATCCTTCCTCAGGAGATGCTTGGGCCTTGACATGGCCGGGAGCCTCCCCTCCATACGTTCCAAATCACCCCACATCTTCCCATCAGCCCCCCACTCTCTCTGAACCAGGGTCTCTTTAATCCCAGACACCCCGGTCCCGCCTGCCTCCCAACCTCGGTTACCTGCTACAGGTTTGGAGGGCTGACTCTCCAGTCTCCCAGGCAGCCCAGGCCCCAGGGTGAAGGAGGGGCTTGAGCCAGAAGTGGAGCAGGTGGTGCTCACAGAGGAAAGGAGGGAAGGGGAGGGGGCCTGTCCAGGCCAGGGCCCTGAACCCGTGTGTCTGAGTGTCCAAGTGCTTCTAACCTGGCATCTCCTGCCCCTGGGACTTTGGACGGTAAACAGAAGTGGCTGGAACTCAGGCAAAGCGTGATGGGGGCGGGGGGCAGGACTGTCTCTGTCCCTCACAGAAAAGGGGTCTCTTTGGTCCGCTTTCCCCCCACAAGCAAGTCACCTCACTCCTCATGGCACATTTGGGAGGGGGCCAGGCCAGGAGGGGCCGGGGTGCAGTTGGCTCTTCCCCCTCTGCCCCTCCGCCCTTTCACTTCCCGCCTCTGAATTTCCCAGAATTGTTGGGCAGATATCCCTGACCAGGATCAGAGGGGTCGCTTCTGTGCTCTTGCCCAATCCGGCATCTGAGCCTAGGCGCACCCCGCCGCGTCCCGCTGCATCAGCCACCAGGCTCCCTGGCTCTGGGCCAGATGGCCTCACCCTCCAGGAGGGGGGTAAAGCCCCTCAGGGACCCAAAGTTCGAGGGAAGGAGGGAAGACCATCCCTTCAGAAGGCAGTGGGCAGGAGGGGTTCAACTTCATAAATAAACCCCTTCTGTGGCCCTGGCAACACAAACCTCGGTCCTCACACCCAGCCATGGGGCTGAATGATCCACAGACCTTTTCTCAGGTAACTCTCACTCCAGAAGGTGGGTCTTCTGCTGCTCCCACTTCACGGAGGAGGAAATAAAGCCTTGGGGAGATTAAGTGACTTGACCCGGGTGGAGGTGGGTAGGGAAATTGGGAGGCAAAACCGGATAAAGAAGAAAAAAGGCATACCATCCGAGGTGGTCTTCACAGTCCTGTGACGAAGACGTGCCTCCATGAACTGAGAAGCGTGATTAACTCGCCGTCTACTCTCGCGCGAGCTTGCCATCTACTCTCGCGCGACCCCGCCGTCTACTCTCGCGCGAACAATAGCTTGGGAAAGAAAACCCGGTTTTCGTCCCTGATTTTCTGACCCTCACCAAACTTAGCTGCAGGCTACGGGCAGAGTTCCTTTTATAAAGCTGCCTGTGTTTCCCCTTGTGCTGAAAAGGGTTTGGGACAGAGGTCTGTGCTTTTCTTGGGGTAACTTTCTGACACACAGGAAGTAGCCACACACTCCAATAGCCTGGCATTCCTGCGAAGCCACAGAACCAGTGGTGGCTGCTTTGCTTTTTGACTGTAACTCGCAGTAAGAGATACGTTTTACAGTGTGATCCAGAGCACACACGCATATTTGTAGGTTTTACTTTCTCCTGAATCCCCAGTGCCTGGCACATAGTAGGTTCTCAATGAGTATTTACTGAATGAATGAATGAATTTGTAGATATTAAGATGAATGTTTCATAAAACAATGCTTACCTTACTACTTGCATTCAAATTCATTACCAACTAAATTGAGTTTCCCAACTTGGGGTCACAACTCAAAGTTTGAAAAACACGACCATGAAGTCCCAGTCTTGGCAGGGATGTGGTTTTAGTTCCAAGATGCAGGCACAAGCTTAACAAATGGCTTATTCTACTGAGTATCAAGGTTTACCAACTGCCATCCAGGGATGGGGGCATTCTCACCGGCCACGGACGTTTACTGAACTGATTCCAAGTTTCAGGGTACAACTCCCCACCCTGGCACTGGTGAGAGAGGACAGAGAAGACGTTTCTCTGCATCCTTCTCTTTCTCCCTATTTGAAAGTCAGCATTTCAATCTACCAAAAATTGACATATGCCTGGGCTGTTTCTGAGGTTTCCATATTGTCTCATTACTTTTTGTTGGTTTTCTGATTTTGGTTATGGAATCCTGTTTTATTTGGTTGATTTAGATTTTTTGTTTGTTTCGTTTCTGTACCTCAGGTGCAGGAAGTTAGGTTAGTGGTATTCCTGAATTCATGACACCCAGTCCTCCTGGAAGTCTGAGCAAGACCTTTCTCTTATTTTATTGCTTTTCCTCCTGCATCCTGTTTCCCCACACCAATTCCTCGACTCTTCAGAGGCAGCCAAAAGCATGCGTTTGCAACTTGTTACAGTCTCCAAAGATGGCGGCCATCAAGTTCTCCCCCCACTGTCCATGCAGGTCACACCACCCATCCAGAGGTCGAGTCCATTTCCCCTCCCCTTGAATCTGGGCTGCCCGTGTGACTTGCCTCGACCAATAGAAAGTGCTCGAATTGACAATCTGTCAGTTCTGGACCCAGCCTTCAAGAGACCTGGAAGCTTCATTTTTCACTCTTGGAAGCCGGCCACCAGGCTGTAAGGAAGTCCAGCTATCCTGCTGGAGAGAGAGACCTAGTGGAGAGACCCGGGGGGTAAGACACAATATGGAGAGAGAGAGAACATGAAGGCGCACCAAGGCCCTCCACATGTGAACAAAGCCTTCTGGGAGCTTCCAGCCCAGCCCAGCCAACAGCTGAATGCATCCAAGTGTGTAACCCTAGCCAATGCCACATGGTCCATGTGGCCTAGGCCTGCTCAGATTTCTGACCCAGAGAATCCTGAGAAACAATAAATATACAATTGACCCTTGAATGATGCAGGGGTTAGGGGCACCGACCCTCCCCTGCAGTTGAAAATTCAAGTATAACTTCACCCCCTGTATCCCCGGTTCAGCATCTGCAAATGGTGTAACACATTTTTAGTGAAAAAAATCTGCATATAAGTGGAACCACGCAGTCCAAACCCATCTTGTTCAAGGGTCAACTGTAGTTGTTTGTTTTAAGCCACTGAAGCTTTGGGTTGGTCTGTTATGTATCAATAGATAACTGAAATAATATATATTCTTAAATATGTATCCTTATCGAATATGTGGTATAGTTCGTGTGCCTATCTGTTTTTTAAAGTAGATACATGGAACTTTTATACATCTCATTTGTTCCTGATCTTTTTCACCCAAGAATAAATGTTTAAGATCTAACCATGTTGCTATTTGTACATCTGGTGTGTTGCTATGAACCACTGCACAATATTCAGTGGAGTGTACCCATCATAGTACATTTACCCGGTCCCCTAATGATGAACCCTAGATCGTCACCAACACCCAACTACCACAGTGAACACATCATGTCCCCACGTGGACCTAGGTGAGACTGCCTCTAGGGACTATAACCAAGAATGAAATTGCCAGGTCACAGAATATTCTCACACTTAATTTCATGCACACACGCACACATTATTTTTTTTTGCATCAATGAGATCCTAACCGCAATACCCTTTTTCAGTACAGTTTTTCTTCCTTTTCTTTCCTCGATTGCCTTATGCTTCTCTACTCAGTCCCCTCACTGCATCCTCCAGCCTTGCCTCTCCTGTGATAATATTAATCACCTAGAAATGGTCTTACTGTTTTATCTCTGCTATTAATGCTTAGTCAAGTTCCCATGTGGACCTAGGTGAGAATTTCCCTGTGAAATATACCCAGGAGTGAAAGTGGGAGGTCACAAAGGATTCTCTTGCTTAATTTCACTGAGTCCTGGCAGGCTCTACATTTTCCAGAATTGTTGTGCCCATTGACACTCCCACCACCAGGACATGAGGACTCCCTTTTTTGACTCATCCTTCTCAACACTTGATATCCAGCTTCTCAGTAGCTGCCAGCCTGATGCCATCTCACTGTTCTGGGTTGCATTTAGGGTTAATAGTGGGTCTGAACATTTCTTCATCCATTTTCTAGTCTTTCGGATTTCCCCTTGCACAGACTGCTTTTTTACATCCTTTATCCATTTTTCTATTGGGTTTCCTGAATTCACTTTGCTGATTTGCAGAATTTCTTGTATAGTCTTGATGCTCTTTCGGAAAACAAGAAAGGTCTTTTGAAAATAAAAAATATTATTGTTAAAGCCAAAAAAGTTAACAGAAGTTTTGGAAGATAAAAATTAGGAAATCTTTCAAAAAAAAAAAAAAGAACAAAAGGACAAAGTTTAATTTTTAATGAGAAAACAGCTAAGTTGGGGTATTTTTTTCCCCTGGCATCATGTTTCCATGTACATTTCCCAGTAAGGAAACTCTCTGGGCCTCCCTCCACACGTCCCTGCCCTCACTCACTCTCCTCAGGGGAGGAAGCCTGACGTACTGCCAGGACACTTAAGCCTGCCCCTGCAGAGAAAGCCTGCTTTGCCCAGCTCTGCCTGTGACTAGGTAAATATGTCTGCCTAATTCCTGGATGAAATATTAACAAGTCCTTTTTTTTTTTTTTTTTTTTTTTTTTTTGGCGGTACGCAGGCCTCTCACTGTTGTGGCCTCTCCCGTTGCGGAGCACAGGCTCTGGATGCGCAGGCTCAGCGGCCATGGCTCACGGGCCCAGCCGCTCCACAGCATGTGGGATCTTCCCAGACCGGGGCACGAACCCGCGTCCCTGGCATTGGCAGGCGGGCTCGCAACCACTGCGCCACCAGGGAAGCCCAACAAGTCCTTTTGATTTAAGGTTCTGAGCCAAATCCACCTTCACTGCTTATCAACAATAAAGCTATTATTGTATATTTATTATATAACAATAATAATAAAGAATTAGAATGGATTCCGCCTTTCAGCTGTTACATTCAACATTGGGAGACAGGATGATGCCTTCAGACTTCCAAGGGAAATTTTTTTCAACCTGGAATTGTAGGTGCAAATGATCATTGGCATGAGAAAGTAGAATAAAGAGCTTTCAGATGTGCCATGGCTCAGAATATTTATTTCCTATTTCTACTATGTTTGGAAGTACCATAGAAAGTGAGGAAATAATCCAAAAACAAGACACGTAAAAGAATATCTCAATATGGGACTTTTTGTTATTATTAAATAAAATCTTATTCAACTCTTTCTGTATTTCTGCCTACAGGTTGGCTATTTTTCGTATAATGCTAACTAATGAAATTCGAGAGGCTGGCCTTAAAAATGCAAGTCATTTTATAATAAACTTAAGAGATACAAGGAAGAGATGGAGACTCATTTTTCTTTCTTTTTTTTTTTTTTTTTTTTGAATACATTGAGTCTTCATTGCAGCCCGCCAGCTTTCTCTAGTTGTGGCGAGCCAGAGCTACTCTTCATTGTGGTGCACGGGCTTCTCATTGCAGTGGCTTCTCTTGTTGCGGAGCACAGTCTCTAGGCACACGGGCTTCGGTAGTTGCAGCATGCGGGCTCAGTAGTTGTGGCTCACCGGCTCTAGAGTGCAGGCTCAGTAGTTGTGGCACGGGCTTAGTTGCTCCGCGGCATATGGGATCTTCCCAGACCAGGGCTCCAAACCCATATCCCCTGCATTGGCAGGCGGATTCTTAACCACTGCACCACCAGGGAAGTCCTCTCATTTGATAGGCTGTACAGTGAGAATGATCACAAGCCTACCCATCTTGTTATCTTGTGAACTATGGAGACCAAGGTGGACTTTCATAATTCTTGTGGATGTATTCTATTCTCTGCAACATTAACTCTCTCTTTGGAAGGCTTAGGATTCCCAAAACTTTCCAAGAAATTGTTGCCATCACTGGTAAAAATAATTTCCCCAAAATGCCTGTGGTTCTGACTGGTTGTCTTTCTTGGTCACTTGTTGTACTGGGAATTTCTAAGCAAGGATATAATTCTTATTTCAAATCAGAAATAGTGGCTCAGTGGCCCTTTCCTCTTTTCTCATGGGCATGATGGAAAAACTAAGAGCTAGGACTCTGCTAGACTGATACTTAGCGAATAATTTGAATTAACACTCAAGACAGTGGCTAAGAAGACTATAAAGAAGTCCTCCTGAGAAAAGTGAATTCGATTTTATGGAGTTTTAATTTTAAGAAATAGAAAATTATTATAAGGAAAACATTGCAAGATATCTCCAGTAAAAGCAAAAGAAACTGTACAAGAAAGAAAATGTTATAATAGTAGAGTAATAGGTCCTAGAGGACATAATATTTACATAGACATATAATGTGAGTGCTTTCTTTTTATTTTTTTGAACACTTTATTTTTAAACTAAAGATGCCACTATTACTATATTTGGAAGATAGCAGTGGCATAAGAGAGCTAATTCTCATCTCTCATAGAAAATAAATGGTCTAACATTTATAAATCCCCTCCTCTACTTTGTCCAGCGGGCACATTGCAGGGGTGGGGGAGGGTGCAATAGAATGAGTTGGAGGAAACCTGACAAGTAATTGTCCTTTTGCTTTATGAAAAGGTTGGCCCTGGGCCTTGACATGACTTGTGCCCTGGTAGGAAACCATTTGGAGAACACAGTATCTTAATACATTGTGGACCCAGGCCTCTACTTCCTGTATCTTAAAGGATGTTAGCTAGAACTCTAGGAATCACCTAGAATTTTAACCAGTGGACGTGGGGAGCACATGAGAGCCAGGCTCCTGGCTGAGACAAGCATGTGACTAGTGGTGCCACCCATCAGTCGAGGAGCACATGGGGAGATCTGGTATGGCAGCAGGGGCAAGGAGGCTGAGTTTCACTGGGGACATGGGTTTATGTCCCATCTGGTGGCCCATTCAGATGGAACTATCTAGAGGGCAGTTGGACACAGATGAATCTAAAGCTCAGTGGAGGGACTTCCCCGGTGGTGCAGTGGTTAAGAATCCACCTGCCAATGCAGGGGACACGGGTTCGAGCCCTGGTCCGGGAAGATCCCACATGCCGTGGAGCAGCTAAGCCCGTGTGCCACAACTACTGAAGCCTGAGCTCCTAGAGCCCGTGCTCCACAACAAGAGAAGCCACCGCAATGAGAAGACAGAACACCACAACAAAGAGTAGCTCCCGCTCGCCGCAACTAGAGAAAGCCTGCGCACAGCAACAAAGACCCAACGCAGCCAAAAATAAATTAAGACAAAATGAAAATAAATTAATTAAAAGAAAAAAAGAAGGAAATTCTCACACATAATCCAACATGGATGAACCTGGAGGACATTATGCTAAGTGAAATAAGACAGCCACAAAAAGACTAATACTGTATGATTTAGAGTGGCCAAATTCATAGAGAAAGAAAGTAGAATAGTAGTTGCCAGGGGTTGGAGGAGGTGCTTATGGGGAGTTATTATTTACTGGGTACAAAGTTTCAGGTTCTCAAGATGAAAAAGTTCTGGAGATGGATGGTAGTGATGATTGCACCACAATATGTACTTAATGACATTAAACTCTACACAAAAATGACTAGAATAGTAAATTTACTGTTATCTATATGTTACCACAACAAAAAAGGGGAGAAAAATGGAGAAACGAAAAGAGATTTAAATTGCTATATCTCATCAAATATAAGATGCCATCAATTGTAAGATACTTCATTATTTATGTGCCACATAATTTTTTTTTTTTTTTTTTTGGTCATGCCATGAGGCTTGTGGGATCTTAATTCCCTGACCAGGGATTGGACCCAGGCCCTCAGCAGTGAAATCAGAGTCCTAACCACTGGACCACCAGGGAGTTCCCACCACATAATTTCTTATCACTTAGAATTTCTACGGTATACTAACTACACGAGCTTTTTTAGACTTATTTGGACATGTATTTTATCCTATATCACTCCTGTGCATACCTAAATATAAGTAAAGTAAAACAGTTTAAACATTCCTTAAACTTCTTCATTTTCAGAATACAATTCTTTTGAATCGTTTTTGACTCAGAATTGTCAGTGCCCGCGTTTTCCCACACAGTGTCGTCCTCTGTGCCATCAAGAGTGTTACTGATGCAGGTTTTCTTACAAGAGTGCTCCAGGGCTTCCCACTGGTGGTGCAGTGGTCGAGAGTCCGCCTGCCGATGCAGGGGACACGGGTTTGTGCCCCGGTCCGGGAAGATCCCACGTGCCGCGGAGCGGCTGGGCCTGTGAGCCATGGCCGCTGAGCCTGCGCGTCCGGAGCCTGTGCTCCGCAAGGGGAGAGGCCACAACAGTGAGAGGCCCGCGTACCGCAAAAAAAAAAAAAAAAAAAAAAAAAAAAAAAAGAGTGCTCCATTGTTATCTCCAGGATTTTCTTCCAAACAGCTGATCTCCACTCTACAAGCTTTCTTTATTGTTCCAGAATACGTCAATGGAAGGTTCTCAGACAAGATTCAGAACTCATATTCTCTCCACAAATGATGCTTAATTGGTTAGCTGTCTGAAACACAGAGGCACTGCAATGACTGATCAAGCCTTCGGGAACAACAATCACATTTGTACATGCACAGGTAATGACATTTATGTCACAACTATCACCTGGATGGAAGCAATTGTGAGATGTCATCAACTATAACATATCCCAATTTCAGAGATGCTAATGTGAAAAAATGTACATGATAACAACTGTAAAGTGTAGTATAAGTAAAATTATGAGGCAGTAAGGTAGAACCACTATATCCAAAATACATGTAAGAACTGTAGTAAACAATGGAGAAGAAATAACCTAAGAAATAAGAGAAAACACTTCCTCAAGCTGTATAAAGCCTTCATCTATTGCTCCAATGGATTCATCTAGAAATTGATCCCTAGTGTCTGAAGCAAATGCAACCCCATTCATTTATTAATTTGCTTGTGTATTCAGTTAACAAATACTAGGAACTTGCTGTGCTTCAACACTTGCACTCCATACCTTATCAGTGCCTCAAAAAAAAGCCAGTATATTTCTTTCTCTCTGATAATAAATACTATGTAACCGTGTCTCCCTTTTCACTTTAGTTTCCAGGAGTCTCAGAGTGAAACCAGAGACTAAACATTAACTACTTTACAAAGTAGTAGTCCTGGTAGCCTGTATTACTTCTGTTTATCTTTTTCTCTTTTTCTTGACTTTCTACTTTTATTTTCAGTTTCCCCGATCCATATTCTTTATTTTCAGATATATTTTGCCGTCTCTCTACTATGTATTTTTATTGTAAATCCTTCAAATACTTTCAGAACTTATGTATCCCCTACCACCAGCAGCCAACCTGCTTCACCATAGGCTCTCCATGGAAAGCCCCAGAACCAGCCTTGACCCTTCTCTCTCCTGTCACACTGGTGAATTACACATCCTGCCCATCCAACCTTCTAAACATTTCTACAAGCCTTATTACAGCAGCCCCAGCTCAAGGTCCAAAAATGTCACTTTACTTTTCCATAATTGAATTTGAATAGTATATCAAGCCTTCTTTCTGCTTCATAGCAGAAATTTTATTAGAACAGGATAAGGGATGTAGTGTTTACTTCTAACAATAACTTGAGACATGGTGAAAGAAATCTGTTCACTTTCTTTTTGTGCCACTTACATCCCACCACACACACGCACGTGCGCACACACACACACACACACGCACACACACACACACGAAAAGAGACAATTATAAGCTGCCAGTTTCAACAAAGGTCAAGTGTAAACATAAACAAGTGGGTTTTGTGAACCAGAAGAAGTGGATGTTCTTTTTTATAACAAGAGGATGAGATTTTTAAACAAATACAAAGAGTGGGCTGGAAGGAAGAGGGGATGAGATTTGGAGAAGGGAGTTTCTGCAGGTAAGGGGTGCCTTATTCCCCCACCCTGGAGGCAAGAAGCCTGCATGCCTCCCAGGATGTATGGGCTTCCAGAGCTCTCTCAGAAGCTTAGCGATAGTTTCACAAATAGGGCAGTAGGGATGATGCTTCTGAGGGCCAGGGACCAGAGAATTAATTTACTCAAGCTAAGCCTGAAAGAACCATCCCTAGCAAGGTGAGGGAAGTACCCTCTCAGCAACCCCACAGCTCTTGGAAGACTAGACTTTTAAGAGTTCCTGTAACCCCGCAAGGTGAAGGCAAAGCATGGGTGATCCTGGGGGAAGTGTCACAGAAGTCATCTGGCTGGGCCAAAGGAACCTGCCAGAAGGGGACAGAGTATGGACCACCATGGGGGCTAAAATGGAATGTTCCCCTATGGGGTCAGCACATGGCAAGTCAATCAGACATCACATAGAGGCCCAGTAGAGTTGGATCCTGCCCAGCTTGAACAAATGGTAAAGAATTCTATATTCACCCCAGCAGTAAAGTGAAGGAAGGCATTGCAACCTTAGTGGTTGTGTATCGTTCCATCTATTCAATCTGACCAAAGTTATGGAATAGATTCAATGGAACCCAGGGGATGTGAGTCGAGAGTTCAATCCCATCTTAGCAACTAGAAAAGGGCTTAGAAATTCTCCCTGTGGCTCCAGGAGAATCATTCAAATCACAGGCAGCCCCAGGTCCCATATCCCAGCCTCAGAACTCTGACCAGAGAGAAGCCTCAGCCCCAGGTGACATGGGATGGTAACGCTTTTCCTCTAGGGAAGTATATTCTAAACCCAGGAAGGTTTGAAACTGAATACATAAATGACAAAGTAAATCAAATACATGGTATTAGTACTTTTGAGTTAAATTTAAGAGCAATCTAATATATTGGGTATTGAGATGTGTAAGGAGATATAGTATACTAAAGAATTTGAAGTTAGCCTTGGGATATCAAGTTCAAATATAAAATCAAGTACTTGATTTTAGACTTGTGGTTTCAGTTGGAAAGTATAAAATAATTTAATGATGTCTGTAAACAGTACGGAATGTTTAAGAAGCCTTGAGATTCATTATGAATATTAATTTATAATAAATTAATAATAAACAAGCTTAGTTTTTGCTTGTTAGGTTAGGCTTTTTTTTTTGGCCATACCACACAACTTGTGGGACCTTAGTTCCCCAACCAGGGATTGAACGCGGGCCCTCAGCAGTTGAAAGTGCAGAGTCCTAACCACTGGACCGCCAGGGAATTCCCAGGTCAGACATTTCTAAATATGTAAAATAAAATACATTGAATGTGTAAATTCAGTTTAAAATGTTTCCAGGCATTTAACTGCACTGTGAATGGGACAGATTATTTTAGAGAGTTTTGTGTCTTCAACTTACGTCATTCTACAATAATTAATGAGAAGATGAAGTTGGTGGCTCTGATTTTGCTCAATTTATAAAGAGAATAATCACACTTAGAAGCTGAACTTATAAGAAGATTAAAGAAAATGAGTTTTTAAATCTATTTGCACAAATTGATTATTAATTTTTTTAAACCAAATAACAGTAAATAGTCCTTTCTGTAAACAAATACCACCACAAAAATCAAAAATTTACCTTGACATTAGGGTCCATGTGCCAAGGGGCTGGGGTCCAGGGCAAGCTGTCTAGAAGGCACCCACCATGCCAAGAACATCCACAGTAGAGCCCATTCTGACTCCCCTCTGGCCAAGCAAATAGACTGAGCAGAACATCCACTGAGCTCCACCATCACCAGCCTCAGAAGCCAAGAAGGTGGACATCCCACTCTGGCCACCATCTTCCCACATCAGGAGGCTCTGTGTGCATCACCACCAACCCTCCCCTTCCCTCTTCCCTACTCTCTTTTTCTGCATAGCACTTGTCACCATTTAATATATTACGCATTGGGGGTATATAGATTATCACATTTCTGCACGTACTGGAACACAGACACCATGAGAAGAGGGACTTGGCCTCATTCAGTCCTAAACCCCCAGGCCTAGAATGGTACCTGCCCGTGGTCTGCTCCCAAAATACTAATATGGCGTGTGAGTGAATGGATAGCTTTTGTTTCTTACTGTCTGTTTACACATCTCCCTCCCTGTCTGGACTCCAGCTCCTGGAGTTCAGGAGCTACCTTATTACCACTCAATATTCATGCCAAATATTCTGGCACCATGCCCAGAAAAAAAGCATGGGCCCAACATATGTAAACGTGGCCCTTGTCTGAAGGCAGTGTGGAGAAGACCAAGGCCTTTGGAGTCAAAAACACCACACGTTTGAGTTCTGGTTCCGATACTTACCAGCCAGAAATGAGCCCTGGACAAGTTACTTACAATCTCTGAACTTCAGCTTCCTCAGATGGAAATGGATATTATAATAATACCTACCTCTTGCTGTTCTTGGGAGAATTAAATGGGTTCATGGCAGGGAAAATATCTAACACTGAGCCTTTACACAAAGTTCCTTTCACAGGAGATGCTCAATAAAAATCCATCCACTTACTCTTTTTCACCTCCTCCAGTTGCTACAGAGCAAGTCTCCTCCCCGACCACGCCGCACCCTGCCCCCAGCTTCAGGTGCTCGATCTGCATTTACTCTCTGGGGTAGTGACAGGTATTGGAGAGACTGGCAGCCTCTGAGCCCCAGAGGGAGGCCACTGCTGCCTGTGACTCAGGCAGGTGGATGGGAGCAGAAGAATAGGTCCCTGGTTGGGGATTTGGAGACACCAGTAATTTGGGGAACTTCAAGGGCAGGAAGTGAAAGAAGTGCGGTGCAGAGGGGACCGAGCAACCCACATCCCTGTGCCTTCTAGACACACGCACGCATGCACTCCTGAGACACAAGAATGAGGAACCCAGGAGAGCAGACAGGAAGGGTCAGGGGGTGAAGACTTGGCCTGGAGGAGGAGAGTCAAGATGGCCCCACCCCCATTCCAACCCCAGGCCCAGCCCCTGGCCTGATCCAAACCTCTATCCTAGCCCTGATCTCAGGCCCATCTCCAAAGACACGAAGAGCTGGGAGCGCCGTAGGAACTGAGTGTCCCCAAATCATGATAGGATTTCCCCGGTCTCTGCCGTCTGCGTTCCTCCTCCTCCTGGTCTCTGTCTTCCTCCATATCTGCCTTCGCCTCTCTCTCCGCCACCGGCTCCCCTTCTGCCCCCTGGCTTGTTCGCTCATGTATTTCACAGCCGATATTTGTTAAGCATCCATTTGGGAGGAGGTCTGGAACCCCTGTTAGAGTCCTCTGGGGAGAGACAAGAGATGTGAGTCATAGAATCCTACAGTATCCCAGCTGGCGGGGCCCTTAGGCCAGCCCCAGGCTGCCTGCCTCCATCCAAGGAGAGGAAATTGATTCCCCAAGAGAAGACTGTGTATCCAGGGACCCACAGCCCATCTAGGACAATGATCCTGGATAGATGAGATCCTGAGGATGAACGTGTGTATTCATTAGCTAGGCCTCTCATAACAATACCACAGACAGGCTTAAACAACAGAAATTTACCTTCTCACAGCCTGGGGGCTAGACGTCCAAGATCAAGATGTCAGCAGGCTTGGTATCTCCTGAAGTCTCTCTCCTCAGTTTGCAGATGGCCACCTTCTTGCTGTGCCCTCACATGGCCTTTCCTCTCTGTGTGTCTGTGTCCTAATCTCCTCTTTTTTTTTTTTTTTTTTGCGGTGCGCGGGCCTCTCACTGTTGTGGCCTCTCCCGTTGCGGAGCACAGGCTTCGGACGCGCAGGCTCAGCGGCCATGGCTCACGTGCCCAGCCGCTCCGCGGCACGTGGGATCTTCCCGGACCGGGGCACGAACCCGTGTCCCCTACATCGGCAGGCGGACTCTCAACCACTACGCCACCAGGGAAGCCCCTAATCTCCTCTTAAGGACACCAGTCGTATTACCTCTTTAAAGACCCTATCTTCAAATACTGTCACATTCCAAGGAACTGGGGGCTTCAGGCTTCAACGTATGAATTTGGGGGAAACACAATTCAGCTCATAACAGCATGGAACAGAGAAATCTTTTCTGGGAGTGTATGTGTTTTCACAGGTGTGTGTCACATGCATTGAGGAAGGAGGGGTCAGAGGAGAGTTACTCTCCCCAAATCCAGCTCAGCCCCAGGCCCCAGAGGAAAGGGCTAGGACAGCCCTCCCATCCATGCAATTACTTTATTCAAAAGTATTTCCTGGAATTCCCTGGCGGTCCAGTTAGGTTAGGACTCGGCACCGCTTTCACTGCCAAGGGCTCAGGTTCAATCCCTGGTTGGAGAACTAAGATCCCGCAAGCCTTGCAGCACAGCCAAAAAAACAAATATTTCCTTAGTGCCTTCTCTCTGCCAGACAGTGCTGTAGGCAGCTCTGCCCTTAGCCCTAGGCTATCGAGCCCACACTTGAGAAGACCCCTCTGTGACCCTCCTTAAGCCACTCCCCGACTAAGGAATCCATCAGGTCAGGAGACAAGCCCGCCTGCACCTTCTAGACCAGCTTCAGGACACAGGGACACCCTGCCCACATTCAGGGCCTCACAGCTCTCTTTGCCGGGGGTGGGGTGGGGGTCCTCCCGAGGGCAGAATTCCCCTCTGGGAACATAGCCCTCGGCCTGGGGTGGCCGGGGGCCTCTGTTTTCAGTGGACCCAGAGGCGGTGTGGCAGGGCAGGCTGCACTGGCTACACCTTTGTGTGTGAGGTTCCTCTGTGAGGACGAACCAGGGGTGAGAAGGGAAGGGAGGGCTGGGCCCGGGGCCTCCATGTGGACCCTTGGCCTGGGCTGCAAGTTACTGTGGACCTGGATTTAGTGTGGGAACAGTGACAAACAAAACAGACATGGCTCCTGTCCCTTGCAAACTTCCTCTCTAAAAGGGAGACAAATAATAGACAAGCATGAAATGGAAAATAAACTAATTTCAGGGAGTGAGCCCAGTGCTTGAAGAAAACAGGAGTGATGGCAGGGGGGATCTCTGGAGGAAACAATGCATGCAAAGGCCCTGAGGCAACAAAGAGCTGGGTGTGGTAAAGAAACAGCCAGGAGGTTGATGTGTGAAAGAAGGCGGGTTGGAGGAGCAGAAGTTGGAGAAAAAGTCAGGGGCTAGATCATGTGGGGATCTCAGGGAAGTGGAAGGAGTTTGGTTTATCTTCCTCTGTGAAATGGGGAGCCACTGATGAGTGACTTGGTCTGATGTCCATTTTCAAAGGCTGCCGTTTGAGGATGGACCTTTAGGGGCAAGGGTGGAAGCTGGGGGCCGGGGTTGGTCCAAAAGTCCAAGGAGAGAGATGGTGGTGGTTGAGACTAGGAGATGGCAGTGACGACAGCAAGAAGAGGCCAGATTAAAAGTAGATCTTGGAGGAAGAACCATCATCTCAGCACTGGTTGGGGAGCAACCGTGCGCGGGCAGGGATAGTAAGGCTTCACGAATGATCCCTCAGATGTGGCTGAGAAAGCGGGCAGATTTAAGTGAGTTGGGAAGATGGGGAGAGGGGGTGTGGATTTGCAAGTAGAGTGGAAACAGGAATTTTAAAAAGCCTGATTTGGGACATAGTCAGTGTGAGCTACTTGTTGGACCCGGAGATGTAGATATCAGAGGGAAATCGAATATATAATCTGGGCAGGGTCACACACACACACACACTCACCCCCATTCCAGGAGCCCCTTTGTCCTCCTCCTGCCAGGCTGGTCCCTGGCCACTGGCTATGCTGGCCTCTGGTCTGTGTCTCCTCCCAAGCCAGGATCCCTGGGGGGCTGTGTGTGAGAAGCCCCTGTCCTTGGATCTCCCATGGAAGAGGACTGAGAAAGGGAGTGTGGGGACAGGAAACCCCATTAAAAACACCAAAATCAGACACAGGGACACCCTGCCCACATTCAGGGCCTCACAGGTCCATTGAGGGACCTGTGCTGGAGGGCTAGCAGGGCTACAAACTCCGTGCTCTTCCTTCTTTTTCTGTAAAGCAGGGCTCTATCACTCCCCGAAAGCCCCTGCGGAAGTCATGCCGCCCTCAGTCACCGTCGACGCACTTACCCATATCTGCCCGGCTGTGGCCCTATTGATGGAGGCCTCGTTCTCCTTTCCTGGTTTACAAAATCCATGTCACCAGGGACTTTTTGTGGACACACATGTCACAAGGGCACTGGGAGGCTGGAATGATTGAGGATATTAGAGATGTGAAACGTAAAAGAGGACGTGAGAAACGCAACCTTCGGGAACCTTCCTCAGATTCCTTGAGCCACAGTCCTTTCTGCCTTCTCGACGTGATCACAAGATCCTATGAGGCCAAACACAAGCAGAGGGGCCTGGTAATGGCAGAAGACGCCCACTGTGTGTAGCTCAGGGCTTACGCCAGGGGTACAGGTATAACCGGGGAGCCTGCCCTCAAGAAGACCGCAAATGAGAAGGAAACAGATCCATAGACAGCACAAGCTCGGAATCAAGAAAGAAATCCAGAAGGGACTTCCCTGGTGGTGCAGTGGGTAAGACTCCATGCTCCCAATGCAGGGGACCTGGGTTCGATCCCTGGTCAGGGAACTAGATCCCACATACATGCCACAATGAAGGAGCCTGCCTGCGGCAACCTGGAACAACCAAATAAATAAAATAAAATAAATATATATTAAAAGAAAAAAGAAAGGAGGGCTTTCTAGAGAAGATGGTGGCTCAGCTGCCCTCAAGGGAACCTCAGCCTCCAGACTTTTCCACCTACGGTCCCCTAATGTCAGAGGAGAGTAAACTTTGAGAGATCCACTTGCCAAACCACTTTTTAATATAAAAATAATTTTAAATTAAATATCACTGGGACTTCCCTAGTGGTCCAGTGGCTAAGGCTCTGTGATCCCAGCACAGAGGGCATGGGTTCAATCCCTGGTCAGGGACCTAGATCCCACATGCATGCCTCAACTAAGAGTTCACGTGCCACAACTAAAGATCTGCATGCCACAACTGAGACCCAGAACAGCCAAATAAATAAATAAATAAATAAATTTTTAAATAAATATTACAGAGTCAGGAATTCCCTGGCAGTCCAGTAGTTAGGACTCCGCCTTTTCACTGCTGATGGCATGGGTTCAATCCCTGGTCAGGAAACTAAGATTCCACAAGCTGCGTGGCAGAGCCAAAAAAAATAGAAAAGAATTCAAAACAAATTTTTTTTTTAATATTAATGAGTCAAAATAGACTCTCCAGGGGGGAAAATGCACCTGACACATTACCAAGTAATAATCTAATAATACTAGGTTGACATTTATTGAGAGCTTATTAAGTGCCAGGCTTTGTACGACGTGCTCTACATCCACCATCTCAGTTAAGCCCAATGACAGCCTATGGCAAAGGTACTGCTATGATCCCCATTTTACAGATGAGCAAAATAAGGCTTAGAGAAATTAAATAACATCCCTGACGTCTGTCACAAACAAGTGGCTGAGCCAGGAGGCACACCCAGGTCCGTCTGACTCCAGAGCCAATGCTCTTGCTATCATGCACCCCTGGGTGCATCCCTTGCGTCACAGACTTGCATCGGTTTGAGAAGCACAAGTTAAGAAAGGTCCAAGCTCCTTGCCCCCACCCTCACACATGCTCATCTCCAGTCTCCCACACACTGAACTCTTAGAAGCTGCAGGAAACTACTTGGAGCCACCAGAACATGACAAGCTGTTCTGTCTCTTTGTTCCTTTTTTTTTTTTTTTTTTGTGGTACGCAGGCCTCTCACTGCTGTGGCCTCTCCCGTTGTGGAGCACAGGCTCCGGACGCGCAGGCCCAGCGGCCATGGCTCACGGGCCCAGCCACTCCGCAGCATGTGGGATCTTCCCAGACTGGGGCACGAACCCGTGTCCCCTGCATTGGCAGGCGGACTCTCAGCCACTGCGCCACCAGGGGAGCCCTCTTTGTTCCATTTCACAGGCTTCTCGCTTTCCTAGAATCCCAGCCCAGGCATCCACCTGGTGATCTCCCATTCATCCTCCAGGATGTGACTTAAGAGTGCTCTCTTCCAGGACGCCCTCCCTGATTCACGGAACGGAGCTCACCACGCCCTCCTCAGCTCCACCTCCACACTGGGCAGATTCCCCTGTTGTGGCTCTGGAGCACCGTCTGTCTCTCCTGCTGCACCCTGACACCCTCCAGGCAGGAAGCCTGGCTTTTCCACCTCCATGTCCCTAACACCCTGCACAGAACCTGGCACACAGCTCGCCTGGATTCCCCTCCTCCATTTTGCTGTTTAAGATAGAGGAAGGCTAGCATTTTAGTACCAACATTGGGAGAGACTGAGGAAAGAGTTTATCAAAAATTATGGGAACAGGGGACTTCCCTAGTGGTCCAGTGGGTAAGACTCCATGCTCCCAATGTGGGGGACGCGAGTTTGATCCCTGATTGGGGAACTAGATCCCGCATGCATGCCACAACTAAGAGTCCGCATACCACAACTAAGAAGTCTGCATGCCGCAGCTAAGATCCCTCATGCCACAACTAAGACTCAGTGCAGCCAAAATAAAAATAAATAAATAAAATTTTTTTAAGATGTAGGGGAACAATGGGATTTTGTCTACCAGCTTTACAATCATTTGCATCTTATAACTCACTGGGCCCTGCTGGTACTAAGTAGACGTTGCTGGTGGAGAAGAGGAGGCAGAATTTCAGCCAGAGACCCCCAAGATCCTCACCTCCCCTGCCTCTCTCTTGCCCTCAGCATCTGCCAAATACGTTCTCTTTATTGGATGACCCCGTAGGGTCCTTGAGATCCCAGGCTACAGACAAGTCAAACCTTTGACAACCTTGCTCAGTGCTCTGTCCCCACCACTTAGAAGAGCACTTGGCACATAGCTGGCACTCAAGAAATGTTGATTTAATGACTTTCTAATCGGGTTATCATTAATATAGAATATTATATTCGTTTCAGGTGTACAACTTAGTGATTCGTTTTTGTTTTTGTTTTTGCGGTACGCGGGCCTCTCACTGTTGTGGCCTCTCCCGTTGTGGAGCACAGGCTCCGGACGCGCAGGCTCAGCGGCCATGGCTCAAGGGCCCAGCCGCTCCGCGGCATGTGCGATCTTCCCGGACCGGGGCATGAACCCACATCCCCTGCATCGGCAGGCGGACTCTCAACCACTGTGCCACCAGGGAAGCCCTAACGACGTTTTTTTTTTGACGAAATAACATTTTAAAATTATTGTGGTAGGAAAAATGTTGATGAGGACGTGGAGCAACTGGAACTCACATACACCACTGGTGGGAGGTTAAAATGATGTGATCGCTTTGGAAATCTGTTTGGCAGCATGTACTAAATCTGGACACATGACCCAGGAATGCCAGTCTTAGGGGTATACCCAACAGATGTACACCCATATTTCACTACACAGCCCCAAGACTGTGCCACAATCCAGATGAATCTCACAATTAATAAGTGAAAGAAGTCAGACCCAAAAGAGTGCGTAGGGCCTGGTTCCATTTACTTAAGTACAAAAACAAGCATAACTAACCTGTGCTATTAGAAGTCAGAGAGGGAGCCAGGACTGGAAGGGGACACAGGGGCTCTGGGGCACTGATAATGTTCTTTCGAAATCTGGTTTCTGGTAGCACATGTGTGTTCAATTTGTGAAATCTGACCTATGCGTGTTTCTGGAAAACTTATTTAAATTACTGTAACAGGCGTTCAAAGTCATTCCATGTTTTGGGGGGTTTACTCTTTCACCATTTAAGAAGCTGGGTTTTTCTTTCCTTTTTCGCTTACCTTCCCAACATCCAGGATGGTAGCGCCACCGCGTGGTCACACCTGCATGATGCTCCAGTCTGCGAGGACCTAGGCTCTCCCGCTCATCCGCCCCCTAACATTTTAACTTCTTGCCTCTCTCCAAATAGCTGAAGCGAAACATTAAATAGCAAAGGAATCATTCTGATAGCTAAAAGTTTTCCACAAATCAACTCCTGGGGGCAATTTGGCAACTTTTTCCTCTGATCATTTCTCTTTTATTAACTTTTATTACCTTATTCCAGCTTAAATCCTATACACTTACTGGTTACTCTGACTTCTTAGAGTCGGTAAAGTCTTGCAAAGACCCTGAAGGTGTCACGGTGGCACCAGAAGGTGGTAGTGTCTCTGTGTAATGCCCAGGTTTTAAGTTCAGAAACCAGGATGATTGAGTTTATAAGCCCCAGGTTTATAAGAGCTGGGGCGGGGCGGGGAGGGGGGAGGGCCTCTTGAATTTTACTTTCCACGAAAGTGCTTAACTGATAGCAAGTGCACACTCTCCTATCAGATCTTTGCTTCCCTTCTCTCTCTTAGTCAACTTGGGAAACGGGGGTAGGGGGATCTACACAGAGCAATGCCACTCTCACCCTATCTGGTTCTTCCCCCAAGAAGGAGAGAGCGTCCCCTTGGCTCCCCCGGAAGAAAGACAGCCCCTCCCGCCACCAACCAACCCCCCACCCCCACCCCCACCCCGCCTCCACTGCCAAAGCGCCTCCGCCAGCATCACCCTGCCGATGTCTCGGCAGCCCGCCTGCTTGACAACCGGCCTTAACGAACCCTCAAATTCTTGCCTTCAAGGTTAGATGCAAGCATATCTTAACCGATCATGCTTCTAGCATCCCCGTTCAGCAAGTTTCTGACACGGAAGTTCCAGCTGGTTTTGCGGTTTGCAAATGGGCCTGAGAGCGCCGGGGAGCCGAGGCCGGGGAGGCCCCAGAGCTGGGAGGCCAGCGGGACCCAGCGGCCTCCGCACACGTCGGGCTCTCTGGCCCTTTCCCAGAGCCTGTGCTAGGCCGGGAGACGCCCTTCTCGCCAGCTCCGCCCGGAAAGTGTGATGAAGGGCATCTGCCAGGCCGCCGGGGGACCTGCGGCCCACTCCCTCCCCCACTGCCCTCGGCCTCCGCCGGGGACCCTCTGTCACCCCCACCCCCGAGTAAGCCCCGCCCTCTCCAGACTCAGGCTCAATCCTGGACCTCCGGTCAGGCCCGAGTGAGTCTTCCTCCTGGGCCGGTTCTGAAGGTAATCCGCACTCTGGGTCTTAAACTGTTCGGTCTGCCGTTGACAGCAGGTGAGTTCTACCTCCTCACACCACACATACCTCTGGTCTCCAACTCCTGACACCCCCAGGCCAGCCTCCTGCCTCCGGCCTGGCTCAGGGCCACCTAGCTGCCTGTGATCCATCCAGGCAATAGCTTTCTTCTAATTAACTTTTAATGATGAAACACCGGTGCCTGGTTAAAGGAACATAAGCTTCTTTTGTTTTCCCACGCTGACAGGTAAAACTTGCTAACAAATTCTCTGTCTGCAAGTGACTTTGCAAGAGAGGATTGCTCTGCTAGAAGCCCTGCAGCCTCTCCTCGGCTGTTTAAGTCGGGAGCCCAGCTGCCCACAGTGGGGGGGGACACAGGTCCTGTCCCCTGGCTTGGACAAGACTGCTCTTCTTCATAGGTCTTGGTGGGAACTTTTCACAGGGACCAGAGAACTTCCCATTTCACTCATTCCTACTTATACCCCACCTCTGGCAACCACCATTCTGTTCTCTGTATTTATGATTTTGGTTTTTTGTTTGGGGAATTTTTCTTTTTTCTTCTTTTGGTAAGATTCCACATATAAGTGAGATCATACAATATTTGTCTTTCTCTGTCTTATTTCACTCAGCAAAATGCCCTCCATGTTGTCAAAAATGGCAAGATCGGGCTTCCCTGGTGGTGCATTGGTTAAGAATCCACCTGACAACGCAGGAGACACGGGTTGAGCCCTGGTCTGGGAAGATCCCACATGCCGGGGAGCAACTAAGCCCGTGCACCACAACTACCGAGCCTGCGCTCTAGAGCCCACGTGCCCCAACTACTAAAGCCCGCGCGCGTAGAGCCCGTGTTCCGCAACAAGAGAAGCCACCGCAATGAGAAGCCCGTGCATCGCAGCGAAGAGTAGCCCCTGCTCGCGGCAACCAGAGAAAGCCTGCGCGCAACAAAGACCCAAACGCAGCCAAAAATAAATTAATTTTTTTTTAAAAATAGAGAGGTTTAGTAAAAAAAAAAAAAAAAAAAAAGAGGCAACATCAAAAGTCTTGCTTTATTTGAGGAAATGACTTTTTTTCTTAAACACACAGCTAAATTACTGAACAAAAACAAATTTCTGCATTGGAAACCACGGGTAGATTTGTTTTTAATGTCTGTTTGTGTAGGTTGTACCTCCAGTGTGGAATTCATGTTTTATGTGTTTCTAACTGGTTAACTTATTTTTTAAACGGGTTCCCCACATCCCCAAACCCAGAAAGGGCTGATAACAAAAGAGTTCATTTGTTCCTAAAACAAACCCAAGTTTTTATTTCCCCAGTAGGCACATGACCCTCTGTTTTTGGAGGTCCTTAAATGTTTGCAATAAAAATACAATTTGTCAGGGTACCTAAATGACACGTTCCTTTAAGGACTGAGCCCCTCCCTTGAACCACAAACCTTATTGTTTGAGAACCCTCCTCTTGTTAAGGGAGGTTGGAATATCTATTATGTTTCTAAACAGTATCCAAGACAAAGAACAACAGTTGGACTGTTGTTGAACTGTAGTTGTTAGATCAAAAAATGTTATTATACGTTGGATTGAACTTGAAAGAACTAATTTTGTATTTTAGGTTTGTGAGTTGTTCTCTTTTCCTCCCTAAGAGCAGAAAACACAGCCCTGCTGTGGGAGCTGGTGGGAGGGCAGAATGTTCTCCCTAGGCGATAAAGCCGCCAACCTCCGGGGAGGGGCGGGGGACAAGGA
Organism: Phocoena phocoena; assembly: GCF_963924675.1. Lineage (NCBI taxonomy): Eukaryota > Metazoa > Chordata > Mammalia > Artiodactyla > Phocoenidae > Phocoena > Phocoena phocoena. The sequence goes on from NC_089237.1 coordinate 50,776,934, forward strand.
GCTGGGAGAGAAGAACTACAAAATCCAAACCAAATTTAAAAGCTTCCTGTTGAACTTTTGCTCCTTTCACCCCAGGAATGTCTCCACAGCAAAACAAACTACTAAAACTACAAGGCAGGCTTGTTTGATAGCAAAGCCCCTCCTCTGCCTTCTGCATGATGGAATGCAGGTCGCTAGGATGATGGGGGTTTAGATTGGAGGAAAGAAGGCATTTCCTCTGCTGTGTGGCCTAGAAACTGCAGGGGTGGCCAGAGGGGGCCCTAAAAGGACACAGGGGGCCAACCTCATTGTCAACGCTCCCAGCGGGTATCTCTGTTCAAAGCAGTGCTATCCTTTTACACCGGCCTTCCTTGCCCACACTGACATCATGCAAAGGAGGAATTTGGGGATTCCAAAACAGGAATTCAATACAAATCTTGCTGGATGCCTTCCTCGCTTGTAGGGTTTAATTTCTTAATAATCCTAACTGCCCTGGAGAGAGATTTTTATTGGTGGATTTGGCTCTTTTGTAGCATCACAGATTTTCAGAGGTGGCTCTTTTACATGCATCCACGTAGGAAGGGAGCTGTCTTCGTTTGCTAGGGCTGCTGGGACAAAGTACTGCAGACTGGAGGGCTTAAACAACAGAAATTCATTTTCTTGTAGTACTGGAGTTTGGAAGTCGGAGATCAAGGTGTGGGCAGGTTTGGTTCCTTCTGAGGGTCGTGAGGGAAGGATCTGTTCAGGGCCTCTCTCCCTGGTTTGTAGACGGCCGTCTTCTCCTTGTGTCTTCACTATATGTGTCTGTATCCAAATTTCCCCTTCCCAGTCATATGGATTAGCGCCCACTCTAATTACCTCTCTTTAACTTAATTATCTATTTAAAGTCCCTGTCTCCCAATACAGTCACATTGTGAGGTACCAGAGGTTAGGACTTCAACGTATGAATATTGGGGGGACACAGTGCAGCCCTTAACAAGAGTATAATGCAAAGTTTATGCACCTAGGCTCTGGTGGCCAACTTGAAGATATGCTTTTTGGACAAAGCCTGCATTTGGGGACTGCTTCTGTATTTGTACACAGGTATAGGCTGCCCTCTCTGAATATATGTCCTTTCTGTGGCTTTACCGCCCCCCCCCCACCAAAAAAGCAGTTGCACTCTCACTGATTGTTGTAACATTGGCATTTGGTCTCGGGTTCAGGGAAGCCAGTCCTAATGTCTCTGGTCGTAAATGTCCAGAGTGAGACAGGAGAACTCTGCAGTCCACATCTCTCCCTGAGAGATGCATGCCTGCCTTTCCGCTACCCGTCCAGGTCTCTCTTGGTATCCATGCTCTACTCCTCCCACTGTGGAAGTCTGCCTGTGACCACCTTGAGGCACCCTGGGGTGGCCCACAGCCAATGCAGGTCTGACTAGGAAGTAGGACCTGCTCTGATCAAGCTTGAGCTACCATGGTCATGATCTGGCTAGGCTGACCTTGGCAATGCACTTGAGACGTTAACCATTGCTCATTTTGAGCCGTAGGATTAAAGAGACAGGTCTGTGTGACACCTAGTTATTTTATTGATAGGAATGCACTTCCGAGAGATTCTGGATTCACTGAGTTAGTCAAAGGAGCTGAGAGCAGCTCTAACAATTTGGTTGATCGATTGAAATCTGCTCTGTACTGGTAGAGATTGAGATGATACCAAAGTGTCCCTGGTATCATGCAGATGAAAGAATACAAAAGCTGGACCTCATGATGGGGGCGGGGGAGGGGAGGTTGGAGACCAGCCAGTCACCCACCTAGTAGCACTTTACTGGTTAATGGTATTGGACGTCATGGAGGTGGCAGCATATATATCTAGTCATTATTCAGCCTATAGATTTGCCTTCACTGCCTGCAGTGCTTCTGCCAGCACCACCACTCATGCCTGGACTTTCAGAAAGCCTTACTCACAGCTGTGGTATACACAACGTACTCCTGAGCCTGCAACTCATTTTACAACAAAGGAAGTACAGCACTGGGCTCAAGCCCATGGGATTCACTGGTCCTTCCTTGTACCTCGTCACCCAGAAGCAGCTTATCTGACTTCTGGTGGGATGATTTAGTCAACACTGCCTAACTGTGCCAGCTGGGCAACAACACCCTGTGAGACTGGGGTGCTGTCCTACAGGATGCTCTATAGACTTTGAATGGTTCCTCCCATAGCCTGGATTCACAGGTCCAGAAATCAAAGGGTTCTTCTCCCTATTCCACTTAATAACTAACTCATATTTAGCTTCTGTTCTACCAACTTTAGAGTCATTAATTCCCAAAGGTGAAATGCTTCCATGAGGAAACATGATTGGTTGCACTGAACTGGAAATGGTATTGTCCCCATGACTGTTTTGGGCCCCTCCTGCCACTGAACCACAGAGAGGTTACTATACTGTCTGGAATGATCGATCATGGTTATCAAGATGGAATGGGGTTGCTCCTACACAACAGGGGCAGGGAGGAGTATATCTAGAATTCGGGGCTTCCCTGGTGGTGCAGTGGTTGAGAGTCCGCCTGCCGATTCAGGGGACACGGGTTCGTGCCCCGGTCTGGGAAGATCCCACGTGCCGTGGAGCGGCTGGGCCCGTGAGCCATGGCCGCTGAGCCTGTGCGTCCGGAGACTGTGCTCCGCAACGGGAGAGGCCGCGACAGTGAGAGGCCCGCGTACCGGAAAAAAAAAAACAAACCTAGAATTCGGAGGATTCACGGGCAGCCCTTGGTCCACCCATGCCTTATAGTAAAACTTAATGGAAGACTACAACAACCTAATAAAGGCAGAAAAACCAGCGACTCTCCAGGAATGAAGGTTTGTGTTTCCCACCAGGAAAAGGCACCCTGTCTGCCTACTTTAGTGCATGTTGAGGGCAGAGGGAACAGGGGATGGGTAGTGGAAGAATGACATCATAAAGATGAACTACAGCTCTGTACCCATAACAGAAAGAAGGACTGTAGCAAATATGTATTTCTTCTTCCTTGCTTGTTACAGATTTGAATCCATTAACCAGTTATTTCCTTTTTCCCCTTTTCCTTTCTCCTCCCATATCATATAAAGAGTGGTGGTGGTGGTTAACTTTAAATTTTATTTTTCAGGTCACATAATATCCAGGAGTGGTTGTGACAGAGCTAGAGGAGAAATTAACATCACCCAGAGATGGATAAGGGGAATGATAGGACTTTCTGTCTCCCCTTTTTTGGGTGTCTTTACTGGAATGAAAAACAGTTGCCCCATGTTGGGTAGAAGTGTGATATTGTTATTATTATATGAAAATTAAGCATGGGTAGAAGGGTGATAATATTGAACCATCCTTGCATTTCCTAAATAAAGTCCATTCTGTCATAATGGTACCAATTCTTTTTTTAAATTGAAGTATAGCTAATTTACAATGTCATGTTAGTTTCAGGTATACTGCAAAGTGATTCAGTTATATATATATTCTTTTTTAGGTTCTTTTCCATTATAAGTTACTACAAAATAATGAATATAGTTCCCTGTGCTATACAGTAGATCCTTGTAGTTTATCTATTTTGTATATAGATATTGGGTCCCAATTCTTTTAATGTGTTGCTGGATTACATTTGCTAATATATTATTTAGTATTTTTGTATCAATATTTATAACTAAAATAGGTAAATAATATTTGTGTAATTTTTATTAAGCTTTGGAATTAATGATGTATTGCCTTAATTAAAATAATTTGGAGATTTCTTTCCCTCTTTTTCTGTGCCCTGGAACAGTATCCACATAATCCCTAAAGGTTTGTTAGAATTTTTTGCAAAACCATCTGAGTCTGATCCTTTAGGGGAAGCTATTGGCTCTTTGAAAACTACTTCTTTTATTAGAAATGTCTGTTTATATTTTCTCTCTTCTGGGATTTTTTTTTTTTTTTTTTTTTTTGCGGTACGCGGGCCTCTCACCACTGCGGCCTCTCCCGCCGCAGAGCACAGGCTCCGGACATGCTGGCCCAGCGGCCACGCGCGGCACACGGGACCCTCCCGGACCGGGGCATGAACCCGTGTCCCCTGCATTGGCAGGTGGACTCTCAACCACTGTGCCACCAGGGAAGCCCCCGCTTATGGGATATTTTTGATGAATAATATTTTTTTAGAAAATGATGCAGCTTTTCAAATTTGTTTTTTATGAACAACAAATGAATTAACGTGTATTTTCATCTTCCCTCCTTCCTTCTCTCAACTCTACCACTGAATTTTTGTTTTAGTCTTATTTCTACACTAAATATATTCAACATTCACGACCTTCCTCTCACTAAAATTTACTCAGTTATCCCTTGGTTAACTCAAGTTCTTCCTCTAGTAATTTCTTTAAGAAGAGCTCGGGCTTCCCTGGTGGTGCAGTGGTTGAGAGTCCGCCTGCCGATGCAGGGGATACGGGTTCGTGCCCCAGTCCAGGAAGATCCCACATGCCGTGGAGCGGCTGGGCCCGTGAGCCATGGCCGCTGAGCCTGCGCATCCGCAGCCTGTGCTCCGCAATGGGAGAGGCCACAGCAGTGAGAGGCCCGCACACACACAAAAGAGCTCGTGAGAACAATATTTCCTGAGATCATACATGTTCAAAACTGTCTATGGTTTAGAGAATAAAAAGACAAGCCACAGTCTGGGAAAAAAAATATTTGCAAAACATATATCTGATAAAGGACTTGTGTCCAAAATTTACAAAGAACTCTTAAAACTCAACAATAAGGGACTTCCCTGGCAGTCCAGTGTTTAAGACTCTGTGATTCCACTGCAGGTCGAGGAACTGAGATTCCACATGCCACACGGTGTGGCAAAAAAAAACAACAACAACACCTTAACAATAAGAAAACAAACAACCCAATTGAAAAATGGAGAAAAGATTTGAACAGCCACCTCACCAAAGAAGACACATGGATGGCAAAGAAGTATCTGAAAAGATGCTCAACATTATCTGTCATTAGGGAATTTTACATTAAAACAACAGTGGGTACCACTACACACTTATTAGATGGCTAAAATCCAAAACACTGGCAACAAATGCTGGCAAAAACGTGGAGCAACAGGAACTCTCATCATTGCTGGCGAGAATACAAAATAGCACAGCTACTTTGGAAGACAACTTGGCAGTTTCTTACAAAGCTAAACATAGGCTTACCTTACAATCCAGGTGAGGTAAGCATTACCTTACAATGCACCCAGGTGTTTACCTAAATCAAGAGAAAACCTAGGTCCACACAAAAACCTGTACACGAAAGCCCACAGTAGCTTTACTCATAATTGCCAAAACTTGGAAGCAACCATAATGTCCTTCAATAGGTGAATGGATAAGCAAATGGATAAGCAAACTGTGCTTATCAGTGCTATTATTTAGCACTTATTCAGTGCTAAAAAGAAGTGAGCGATCAAGCCAAACAGGAAATTTGAACGCACGTTACTAGGTGAAAGAAGCCCGTCTAAAAAGGCTACGTAGTATATGATTCCAACTCTGTCAAATTCCGGGGAAAGAGAAACTATTGAGACACTAAAAAGATGCCAGAAGGAGTTGGGGGTGGAGGAGAGAAAACTGTCAGTGACCTTTCTATAAAATCCTAACCCATGTTTTCTTTCCCTATCTTGTACCATCTCTTCTGGCATTCGATATGGGTCTGCAGACATCCAAGGCTAGCCTGATTTTTATCCCCTTTTAAGTGACTTGACTTTTTTCCTGGCTGTTCAAAAAATTCTGTATTTTTAAAAATTCAATAACTTGATCAGTTTTCCCTGGCATAGAGCTTTTTCTTTCCCTGTATAGAGTCAAGTCTCTTTTATCTCAGAAAAACTGTCTTGAAGTCATATATTTAAATGTGTGTTCCCCCAATTTCATTTTCATTTCTCTAATGTTTGTGATGTTTTCCTTCCATTGCTTCTTGAAATTCAGCCAGCTCTCATTCCATCTGCCCCTGTTGTCCCATAATCTCTTTTCTGAGCTCTTGCACCTCTGCCTTTGTATCTTCCTTCATCAGGATGATTGCTTAATTAATTTTTTTTAATCCCTAGGAAAATGTTCAATCGGTGTTTTCAGCTGCTCCCTGGCAAAATTTTTTCTGGTGGGTACTCTTCCTCTACTTGTGAATTTTATGGCTGTCTCCCACATTTTTTTTCCCTTTGGTATATCTTCTCCGTGCTGTGCTAGTTACTGTCTTGGACTCGTCATTGAATGAGCTGGATTTTCCTAGGTCAATATTTGCACAGTGTCCTTCCCAGCATCACAGCCCAAAGGCTCTCTCCTCAGCTGCTTCCTCTAAATAAGGCCCAACTGTGGGAGTCTTTGTGGAGCCCCAACTCCTCTGCTTCACTGAACAAACAGTGAACAGAATAACCTCACTCCCTCCAGTTCCTGCTTCTTGCTCTACCCCGAGGATACACCAGAATGGTCTTCTCACCTTCCGGAACCATATTTTTGCTCAGACTTTCAGAAAGCTGCAGCCCCTCCATCCTCTTGCCGTGTTCCCACCTTCCCTTTCTCCTAATCACAATCTCTGCCTACTCACAGCTGGAATTTTGCTGTCTGTGGATAGGTCTATTTTCTCGTTTTATTGAAAATGGAATTTTCCATTCTCTTTATTGCTTTTATGTAATTTTCAAGCAAAGCATTTAAAGTTGACTTTTCTGCAGACGTGTTTGAATTGGAAGTCCCTTTTGGAGATTTGAGGATGTTAGAACGGCTAGCAGCAGTGGTTATGGCCTCATGGAGAAGCAGATCTGGGAGAAACATGCCAACGTGCAGAAAAAGACAGAGCATCCTAACAGCATTTGGGTTCCTTCCAGGAGCCTCAAAGATCAGCTCCACCCCTGTCCTTCACAAGGTTTGGTTTTATGAGTCAATAAATTCTTCTTTTGGTTTCTACCACTTCCAAAAAGGGAGTTCTGACTAATACGGGATGTAGCCACACTCCCCGGTAATCTTTTCCTTGTTTGCTTGGTTTCTCCAGGTCCCACTGCTCCAGTCTGACACATAACACAAGGTGACTGTTGTCCCCCAGGAGGAGCATAAAATAGGTCACCACCATAAACCAGCATCACACGTGCCAGGATGCAAGAAACGGTCAACCATTGGAAGCCTTACATCCTTTTACCTCGTCCAGCGGCATACCAAGTCCATCCTCCATGCCACGTTCCCTTTTTCCTCACCATGTTGTCTCTGCCCTGCGTTCCTGTTCCACCTTGGACATCGTTTCCAGGCTTGACTGCTGATCCCAAGGCTGCATCCAAGCTCTCAGAGGGATGTATTGGCTAGTGGTCCTGGACCCACAGAAAAGGCATTTCAGAGATAGAGGGCTTACTATAAAATGATAAAAGATTCAAAGATTCTTTAAAGATATAACAACTAGAATTCTAGGAACTTAAATGAAATAACCTCAACAAATATAAAGGGAAAACTTGATAGAACTACAGAGAGAAACTACCAAATCCACCATCATGGTGGGAGATTTCAACATGCTTCTTGCAATTACTAATCGATCAATGCCCCCCCTCCCAAAATAGCAAAGATATGGAAGATCTGAAAAACCCAATTTTAAATCTTGATTTAATGACACATATAAAACCCTGCTCCAAAGAATTAAAAATTACGCAGTCTACTCAAGCACACCTGGAATCTATACTGAATTGGCTGAGTAACAGGATGGAGGCAAGTCTCAACAAGTCTCAAGGAAGGAATATCATATAGATCTCTCATCAAACCTCAGTGAGTAAGAAGCCATTAACAAGTAGAGAAATTGAAACATTCTTGTACAGTTGGAAATTTAAAAACCCACTTCGAATGTCTTATAAATCAAAAAAAACACCAACAAATTTTAAATATTTAGAATTGAGCAATATTACACGTCAAAACTTGTAGGATGCAGCAAAAGCAGAACATAGGAGAAAATTTATATTCTCACGTCTTTTTATTAGAAAGCACAGACTGGACTTCCCTGGTGGTCCAGTGGCTAAGACTCCATGCTCCCAATGCAGGGGGCCCGGGTTCGATCCCTGGTCAGGGAACAGCTCCAGCCTCACTCCCTCCAGTTCCTGCTCCTTGCTCTACCCTGAGGATACACCAGAATGGTCCACTCACCTTCCGGAACCATATTTTTGCATGCCGCAACTAAAACCCGGCGCAGCCAAAATAAATAAATAAGAAAAGTATAGACTAAATAGCCTTCTTTAGAAGTTAGGAGTGGGGGCTTCCCTCGTGGCGTAGTGGTTAAGAATCCACCTGCCAATGCAGGGGGCACAGGTTCGAGCCCTGGTCCAGGAAGATCGCACATGCTGCAGAGCAACTAAGCCCATGCGCCAAAACTACCGAGCCTGCGCTCTAGAGCCCGTGAGCCACAACTACTGAGCCCGCGTATGGCAACTACTGAAGCCCGCGTGCCTGGAGCCTGTGCTCCACAACAAGAAAAGCCACCGCAACAAAGAGTAGCCCCTGCTCGCCGCAACTAGAGAAAGCCCACGCACAGCAATGCAAGACCCAACGCAGCCAAAAATAAATTAAAATAAAATAAAATAAATAAATTTAGGAAAGTTAGGAAAAGAACAGAATAACTCAAAGAAAGCTGAGAGCCAAGATTAATTAAATAGGAAACAGAGACTCACCAGAGATTATCAGCAAAGCCAAAGGTTGTTTCTTTGAAATTGATTGAGAACACCAATCACGAAAAAAATGCAATTCAAAAGGAAATATAACTTCAGATATAGCAGAGATTGAAAAGAAATAGAATACTATAAACAATATTGGGACATTTGAAAATAAAAATAGAATGGACAAATTACTAGAACAAGTATAACTTTCCAAAAGTTACTCAAGAAGAAATAGAAATCTGAAAATTTTGTTATAGCAAAGTCTTGAAAACAACCCAACTGAGCATCAGAAGGAAAATTAAAATTATGGGAGAGAGGGAGATTGTAGTAGTCAAAAAATGGAACCCTTTTGCGGTTTTATATGGACATAAAAATATTTCTACATACATTGACATGGATACATCTCACAAACAAAATGTTGGGTGAATAAAAGCAACTTGTAGAATGATTTATAAGTAGGATATTACGTATGTAAAGTCTAGAAACACACAAAATAATGCTAGCCTTTGGTAATGGGCACATACTACGTAAACAAATTAAAACACAAAAACTCATTAACTTCAGGGCGGTTTGTTTACCTAGGAAGAGAAAGGGACAGGATGGGCTTGGAAACAGATACGCTGGTGGCTTTAAATGAGTAGGTATCACTTTTAAAATATATCAGCAATACAGGCAGCCAAATATTAAGACCTATGAAAGCTAGATGCTGGGTATATGGATTATTTTTCTTCTGTTTTTCTGTAGGTTTGAAATATCTCTTAATATTAATTTTTTTTTATTAAAAAGAGACTAGGAGGTGAAGACAACGAAAAAGCAACTCAAAGAGTTTCGCTCTAAAGAGAAGCAAAGAAGCTGAGAATTTGCTGAAGTGGTCCGTGTTCCAGAGAGCGGGCGTCTGAGGCGGGAGTGGGGAGAGCTTGTTTGTAACTTGTGGGAATGGCTCAGCAGGGAGAGAAAACTCATGGGTGCAGAGGGGAGGGAAGCCCTGGAATCAGTGAGGAGGTGTGGGCTCCAGGGTCTCTGATAGGAGCAGAGAGGCTCCACCGCCATTAACAAAAGGGAAGGAGAGGTGTGTGGGTGGAGATGCAGGCATGGGAGTTGGTACCTGGAGGTGGGAAAGTGAGTGTCTCCTTAGCTGCTGTAACACCCATCTCGGTGGTTTAGCATCACAAAGCGTGTTTCTCACTCACATCACTGTACACAGGAGGACAGGTTTCCTCAGTGGGGCGGCTTAGGGGTCCAGGCCCCTGCCAGCCTCGGCTCTGCTGTCCGTTAGGGCCTCCTTAGGATCCCTTCCATCTGGCCAGCTGAGAAGTAAAGAGACAGAATGAGAAGGACCAAGTAGGACGCATTATGGCCAGGCCCGGACACACACTACAGAAGCCAGTCACACTGACGCAACCTACCTCCAAGGGAGGCTGGGGTGTGAATTCCCCCACCATCGGTGAGAGGAGATGAGATCAGTGCCGAACCAGGTGGTCTCCACCACGGAGTATGGGTCGGTGGGGTGGGGTTGGGGGGGGGCTTCTCATCAGACCAGACATTTTCTCAGTGAAGCAAGAAGCAAGGTCATTGACTGAAAGTGAGGAAGGATCAAGAGAGGAAAAATTATAAAACAACGATCTTGGAGAAATGGAGAGCAGATCAATGTATAGAACCTGCAGGAATGTCGGGCAGTGATGAAGAGTCACTTGAAGTTGGTCACAATTTTAAAGTCAGACAGGTTATGCGGTACACGGGCCTCTCACTGTTGTGGCCTCTCTCGTTGCGGAGCACAGGCTCCGGACGCGCAGGCTCAGCAGCCATGGCTCACGGGCCCAGCCGCTCCGTGGCATGTGGGATGTTCCCGGACCAGGGCACAAACCCGTGTCCCCTGCATCGGCAGGCGGACTCTCAACCACTGCGCCACCAGGGAAGCCCTGTGCTGGTGTTTTTGTTGTTATTGGAACTGCTTCATACAGCCACATCCACCTGCCTGGGTGCAGGACCAGAGCAAGAGGAAAAGAATTTAACTGGGGTTGGAGTTTTGCCTGGCGAGAAAGACAGAGGGAAAGAGGAGCAAGGGAATTCAGGGTACGAAAGGATTATAATTTTAATTATAGTTGCTTCAAGCCCGCCGAGAAGGGCAGTAAGCACGACAAGGGAAAGATAATTTGAAGGGGCCACAAGGAGCCCCTGCAGTGTCCTCAGGAGACAAGCTTGCCTACATGGCTGTGTCCAGGCAAGGAAACTCTGAGGAAGGTTTTGAACCACTGGACCTTGCATGATTTGCTTAAGAGCAGTCATGTCTGGGTAGGAGTCTGGGCCCCGTGCAGAAAAGGCTAGTGTGACCACCCCACTGTTGATGGGAGGCATCCCTGGATGGCACATGGGGTTCATTTTCCAAGAGGTTGGAAAGTTGGCTGCAACATCTGTGAGAGGTAGATTCTCTCTTCTCCTTCAGTTTGCAAACCATGCTGGGTGCATCAAAGTGTACTGGCAGCTTACTTGAATAAGTAGTTTTCATGTTTTCAATACGCAGTTTTGAAAAATGAAGATTCTCCTACATTTTTTTTAGATTTACAACTAGGAAACCTTCCTCATATTAACAATCCATTTATATGTATTTTCCTTAAAGTATTCTAAGGCCTGTTTTCCAAGCACAGTTCTGTCCTGATTGGCTTTTTTTTTTTTTTTTTTTTTTTTTGCGGTACGCAGGCCTCTCACCGCTGTGGCCTCCCCCGTTGCAGAGCACAGGCTCCGGAGGCGCAGGCTCAGCGGCCATGGCTCACGGGCCCAGCCGCTCCACGGCATGTGGGATCTTCCCGGACCGGGGCACGAACCCGCGTCCCCCGCATCGGCAGGCGGACTCTCAACCACTGCGCCACCAGGGAAGCCCCTGATTGGCTTTTTATTGAGAGGTTATGCAACATTTGCTTCATGATAGAACTTCGAGGTCAGTTCCTATTAAATGAGTCCTTCTGCAGATAGCACATTCAGTAGCCTTATCCTTTCGATGGAATACTGTACCATATGCTCAACTCTGAAAACCTTGAACACGCCAAAATCCATAAAGATTATAAAAGCAAACTAAGCTGTGAACCTATAGTACATGTAGGCATTTAGTTAAGGATAGCAATTCAAACTGACCGGCGTCCATTCAAAACAAGTTCCTCCTTCAACCTTATTTTCTCATTTGAAATCTGCTAGAAGAAACAGCAAACTGAAACTTGTTTTATGCACAAGTTAATACCACTGGCTCAGCAAATACAAGTTAGTTTGCTTTGGGCAGGAGACTTTTTTTGTAATGGAAAAAATGCTCTACCAATAAGAGGACAGATTTTTGCTTAGAGCAGGAGGCCCTCTATTATTGCTGCAGAAAACAAAAGCCTGGCTGCATTGATGTTTGACACTCACCGTTACTGAAATCTACATGACGCTTCTTGCTGGGCTTTTGTACTTTTGTACATGTGAATATTGTCAAGCTGTGAAAGAAAATGGCTTTGTGTGAAAGGTGAGCAAGAAAGTATTTGTACTTTCTAAAAAAAAAAAAAGTTTACTGGCATCGAGTAGAGAAGGATATGAAGAAAGCCCAGAAATTGCTGAAGATCCCTAAGAGCAACCAGATACCTATTGACCTCAAAAGCAAAACCAAGAAGATGGCATCATTTGTGAGGAAGAATGTTCCAGTGACAGGGGTACTTTTCGGAGGCTTTTGGCTTGGTATGGCATCCTTAGGAGGACGATTCCACTTCCATCGTCCCTGGATGGTTTTTTTTCCCCTTCCATCGTTCATCAAAATGTGTCAGTTGTGTTTCCCAACCAGCAGACTCTACACTCCATCAAGAGACACTGAGTAGGAAATGGGGGAGAGGACGTATAAAAAAAGAGAGAGAGAGAGAGAGACACTGTCTCCTCCTCTTCTTCTCCCGGGTCCTCCTCCCTGCCGTTGCAAATCCGAATGGCTTTCTACAGACATCTGTTGGTACAGGCTAACTAATATGGCCCTAACATGAACTTGATGACCATGGAAGAGACCCTTCTCCAGCACATGCCTCACTTGGCTAATCTCTAGGTCAGCAAGAATGTTTCTTCTCCCCCACACCTTGGATACTTACCAGAATTGTTCCAAGATGTGTCACCTTGGAGGTTGAGTGGATCCTCAAATCCTGCTCCAAACTGTTGATCTGGAAAAGAAGTAGCAAGTGCATAGACCTCGTTATTATGTGCTGCGTGGAAATTAACTTAAAGCATTTGCCTTTAAGTATGAAATATTTTGGCATCTAGGTTTCTACTTTCCTTTTTAGTTGGTTTTAGATTACAGAAACAGAACTGTTGGTACCTGCTATTATAATCCTGACAAAAATGGCAACATAAGCACTATAATTGAAAAATCTGAATATGGGCGAATTTATGCTAAATGTATGTGCTGAAGGTATGGTGTTTGGTGGAAGGTCCTTAGGGAAATCAGTTGATTTCCAGACGGTGAATCATTTAGGGGCATTAAGATATTATCCATGGGAGGACTTCCCTGGTGGCACAGTGGTTAAGAATCCGCCTACCAATGCAGGGGACACAGGTTCGAGCCCTGGTCCGGGAAGATCCCACTTGCCACGGAGCAACTAAGCCCGTGCGCCACAGCTACTGAGCCTGCGTGCCACAACTACTGAAGCCCGCGTGCCTAGAGCCCGTGCTCCTCAACAAAAGAAGCCACCGCAATGAGAAGCCCGCGCACCACAACAAAGAGTATCCCCTGCTCACTGCAACTAGAGAAAGACTGCACGCAGCAACGAAGACCCAACACAGCCATAAATAAATAAATGAAAAGATATTATCCACAGGAAGTTTTCCACCATACAGGTGGAATGCATTCCATGGCTATTTCAAAAGAGTTTATTTTTGGCAAAACATGTGACTTCAGGGGGGAAGAAGTTCTTGGAGTTTTATTTCATAGAAAGGGTTTTAAGCTTTGAAATTTGAAGTTTTCTTCACCTCTTATTAAAACTATGGGGTAACCATAACTTTTCCGTACCAATTTTACTATTCCTGGTCTGTCAGCATAAAATGTAATATTTGAACTGGCATTTTTGAGAAGTAGCATTCCAGGCATTCAGAATTGAGAAAGATGGCACATAAGAAATGAATTATACCATCGCCCAATATTTTTTAAGTGATGAGGTCAATGAATTGGATAAGTGTCCCACCAGAATTTGCATCTTTTCATTTCCGATTTGAAATGTCTCCTTAATTATTAAAGGAGAACTCTGGTTTCCTCTATTCACAACAATTCTGACATCAAACGTGGGGGATTTTCACACACGAGTCAATTCTCAAACTCTGCATATGCCAGCAGGGTGTCCTACAATTCAATTATGACACCAGCTACCTGGAGTTAGCACAGACCCACAGGTTAAGCACTTGGTCCTACAAGACTGTCCCCACTTCAGATACCATCACAAGTCCTGATTGTCATCTGTTCTTCTGACCAACCAGCCCTCATCAGGTTCAATAATCTGCTATGAGGGCTCACAAAACTCGGGGAAACACATTTGCTGATTTATTATACAGGATATGATAAAGGATATAGATGAACAGGCAGATGAAGGGTTTCATAAGGCAAAGTCCAGAGGGTCCTGAGCGCAAGAGCTTCTGTCCCTGTGGAGTTGAGAGGGCCCCACTCTCCTGATACTTGAATGTGTTTCCCAACCTACAAGCTCTCCAAACCCTGAAGTTTAGGGGGTTTATGAAGGCTTCACCACATAGGCATGATCAATTATTTTTGATCAGTTATCAACTCAGTCTCCAGCCTCTCTCCTCTCCATGGAGGATGGAGGGTGGGACTGAAAGTTCCAAGTTTTTCATCATGGTTTGATCTTTCTGGTGACCAGCCCCCATCCTGAAGCCATCCAGGAAGGACTCCACCAAGAGGAGCCTCATTAGAACAAAAGATGCTCTTATCACCAAGGAAATTCCAAGGGATTTAGGAGCTCTGTGTCAGGAACTGGGGACAGATACCAAATATATATTTCTTATTACATCACAGCTATCTACTAAATTCCTATATGTACTTGGATATAATAGATATCTATTGTTTGGCTTGCACATCCCTGCCTCCATCCCCCAATCACCACATTTCTGTAAACCCTCCCCCTCCTTTCCATGTGGTCACTACAGCAGATGCCATGACATGACCCTACCCTTGGCTCCAGTTTATTGGCACAGAGTTAGCTGACCCAGAGAGAGACAATCAGTGTCTTCCCTGGGAATTTGGGGAGAAGGAGATGGGGTGGCGGGAGGAGAGAGGGAGAGAGAGAATATGTAGGCTATAAAACCCAGGAGTACTGTAAGCATGTGAACTGAAGAGCAGAGAAGCCATCCTGCAATAAGAGAGAAGAATGAGGAAGATGCTCTGAAAAAACACAGCTGATACACAGAAAGAACTTCCTGGGTCCTCTATAGAGCTCCAGTCCCCCTTTTGAATCATGAGCCCCAGCTGCACCCCTGCCCCGAGATCCCATGAGACACCCCACAATCCTTCTGATAAACTCCTTCTTTGCTTACGCTGGTTCCCACTGGATTTCTGTCACTTACAAACAAAACAGCCCCTACTAAGTCCCCGGATCCGTTTCTGGAGTCCATTCCATGTCACTGATTCATCTGTCCATCCCCATGCCAGTGCCAAGTGTGGTTTAATTACTTACCTTCTATTTTAATATCTGATAGGACAAGTTCCCTGATTGTTGGGTTTTCTCCTGCAGGTTATTCTCACACATTTATTCATGTTGTCAAATTCCTAAAAGAAATTGCATAGGAATTTTGATTTGAATAACCTTGCCTTTATACATTAATCTAGGGGAAATTAAAACCATTGCCCTATTGAGACTCCCTAGCCAAGGATAAGCTGGCTGCACTCAAGTATTCCTATGACCTCCATTAGAGTTTTACAGCTGTTTTCGTACACATCTTACACATTTCCTAAGTTCATTCTCAGGGGTCTTATGTATTGGTTGCTATTGAGCATCCTCTTGTTTCTTTCTGCAGTCTGGGGATAGGGCCTGCGGTAGACACCTCTGATACCCTACATCACATCCCCTTGACTGCTTCCTATTGCAGCCACAGCAGAGGGGGTAGTGCCACGTGAGCTCGGGCAGGTCCTCCTGCTGACAGCATCCCACCTCCAGCATGAGCCAGCACCGCTAGGAGCTGCCTGGTCAGCCAAGTACAGCCCAGACCTGCCGAGGAGTGAACCCACAGGGAACAGGAGCTGCGGGGAAATGCTCCAGCCACCCCTCCTTTAGGTTGGTAGCTCAGGAGATGCTGGGGAGTCCCATAGCCCAAAGCTCCTGAAGCATGCAACAACCCCGGCGATGCATCCCTACTGGTCTCTGGTTCCTGCCCCACTCCCCCTGTCTTCCCTCCTTCTTTCTAGAACCAGTTCCCAAGAAAACTCCCTCCCTCAAGCCTTTCTCTCAGGGAGAGACCCTTCTGGAAGAGACTCAAACCAAGACAGGCCTCCTGGGGGATTCTAACTCATGTGAGACAATGGAGTTTTACAGGAGAATCACTCGAGCTGGTTGGTTTCCCTGCTGCCAAGAAACATCACAGCACCTTCACGCAGCATTGAACAGAGCTGGGAGTAGGCTGCCCTGTGTCTCTTCAGGTGAGAGTGATCCCGAGGGATAGTCCTCTCAGGGGACACAACGAGGGGCAGGAAAGGCTAACTTGGACATGGTTTCCTCTCCTCTGACTCTCCTTCCCAGCATGCACATGTGCGCGCGCACACACACACACACACACACACACACACACAGAGACAAACATAAACAGACATGCGCACATACATACATGCAGAGACACACATTACATACACATGCACACAGACACACAGACACATACATAAACATATACACAAACATACATACACACAGAGAGACACACAGACACAAACATAAATACCTACACACAGACACACACACACAAACACACACGTCAATCTGTAACCCCAATATTCCTGAGTTTTCTAGCCTTTGGTGCCTTACCAGTCTCTTTAATACCTCTGACAAGCCTTGTAACTCCACAACCCTGGAACCCTCCCCGGTCTGCCTCCCCCAAATCGAGGCCACAGCCCCTCTCTTTATTCCCCAAAGCAAGGTTAGCTTGAGGCAATAAAGAGGAAGGTAAGACAATGGCTGGAGAGGGACCAGGTCAGGTGGGGAATTTTTGATGAGAAAGTCTTTGAACATGGAGAGAATCCATGGAGGGGGAGAGGATGAAAATACAGGAGAAAAGCGACAATCACTGGAGTGATTTAAGGAAATATAGAGCAATGGCAGGGCTTTTTATTGGGGAGGATATTACATAGATGGGATTATATTGTATACATTATTTTGCAGCCTGGATTCTTTTACTTAATTTCCTAAAGACCTTAAGCATGAACTCCCACTTCCAACTATCCCCACAAATTTGCATCATACATTCCAGACTCAACATTCTGCGGGACTTCCCTGGTGGCACAGTGGTTTAGACGTCGTGCTCCCAGTGCAGGGGGCCTGGGTTCGATCCCTGGTCAAGGAACTAGATCCCACATGCATGCCACAACTAAGACTTCATATGCCACAACTAAGGAGCTCACGAGCCACAACTAAGGAGCCCACGTGATGCAACTAAGAGCCGGCGCAACCAAATAAATGAATTAAATTTAAAACAAAAAAACATCCTGGGAGAGAGGGTCCAGTGGGCAAAGTCTAAAGTACAAGCCCACCCCAGGTACACCAGGGAGGCGAGAGGGAGAATATGTCCCCCTTGGGCTACTTATGGCCTCAAGTATGCACATAATGGGGGATTCCCTAAAACAGATGACAAATGTTTACTACAATATCCTGCTTCTCTGTTGGGTTGCTTCTTTTTCTTGTTATTGTAGGAGTTCTTTATACTCTGGATATTAATTGCTTGTTATAAATGTCGCAAATATTTCATCCAAGTCTATTGCTTGTTTCTAATTTTAGTGAAGTCAAATCTGCCCATCTTTTCTGGAGAAGCAAAATATCTTTTCCCCCATATTGCACTTGTAAAAAATCTATTATGGCCCATATTTTCATTAAATCATATCTGCAGACCTGCATTTTCTAATTCAGCTGAGGTGAATAAAATATGTACAAAAGCTGAGAGAATAGTATGATGAACACCCACGTACCATCACTCGCTTCAACAATTATCAACATATGACCGGTTTTGTTTCTTCTACACCCATCCCAACCTGTC
This sequence comes from Phocoena phocoena, assembly GCF_963924675.1. Lineage (NCBI taxonomy): Eukaryota > Metazoa > Chordata > Mammalia > Artiodactyla > Phocoenidae > Phocoena > Phocoena phocoena. Next base: position 50,794,750 of record NC_089237.1, read on the forward strand.
CCCCTGACCCTGCTGAATTATTTCAGAGCACATCCCAGACATGTAATTTCACCTGTAAATATTTCAGCATGCATCTCTAAAATACAGAATCTTCTGTTTTTAACTTAACCATAATACATACTATATACCAGAAATAATTGACAATAATGCCTTATCCAGGTAATATTCAGAATTACCTGATATTCACATAATGTCTTTTTACAATTGGTCTGTTCAAATCAGGAGCCAATGTCCCCATGTTGCACATACAGGATATGCCTCTTAAGGCTCTTTTAATCTATAACAATCCCCCCTCCCTCTTTTTTTTCCCCTTGTCATTTATTTGTTGAAGAAACTGGAAATTGGCTCTGTAAAATCTTCCCCCTTTTGGATTTGACAGAATGCACACCTGCGTGCGTGCTCCCCTCCCCACTAAATTTCCTGTAAACTAGTAGTTAGCGCGAGAAGCTTAATTAGATTCAAGTTCAAGGTTCTCTGAGAAAAGTCTTTCTCAGGTGATGCTGTGTAGTCCCTATTGCATCAAAATGGGAGCTACATAATGTCTGCAATGTTTTTAAATTGACCTTCTCCTGTCTAACCATTTTATTCTTATTTCTCGCTCTGGATCAACCTCCAGAAGTAGTCCAGGCGATGATTCACCTCCTTTTCTGGGTCCTATTTCTCATCTCTCCCCATTAAGAATCCCAGCAGAGTGGAGGTTGAGATGTGCATGAACGTTTTTCCTTCCGTACCAAAGATAAGGTGTGAGCTTCTCTCACTCACAGTTCTCAGCTTCGGGCTATTCAAGGTCCTCTCAGTGATGCCCCCTTTCACCCTGCTCACGTCCTAGTCTCCTCCCTTCCTTAAAGCAACCGCTTGAATGGGGTAGACGTGTCCTTGAAAATGTATGGATCCTTGAAATGTACGTAGTGCTACTGTGTGTGTAGACTATTGATTTTTTTTTTTTTTTTTTTTTTTTGCGGTACGCGGGCCTCTCACTGCCGTGGCCTCTCCCGTTGCGCAACACAGGCTCCGGACGTGCAGGCTCAGCGGCCACGGCTCACGGGCCCAGCCGCTCCGTGGCATGTGGGATCTTCCCAGACCGGGGCACGAACCCGTGTCCCCTGCATCGGCAGGCGGACTCTCAACCACTGCACCACCAGGGAAGCCCTAGGCTATTGATTTTTATCAGTGTTCTTGAGTTCTAGGCAGTATTCTATTTTTTAGTTTTTTCATTCAATGCTGATTTTAGGTGTCTCTTATTATTGTATGGACATGTAGTCACTGGGGTTTTTTTCTGTGCAATACGCTTTAAACTTTTTTTCCCCAGCTTTGTTGAAGTACGATTGACAAATAAAAATTGTATGTTTTTAGATTGTACAATGTGATTTTTTTAAGGTATACAACATGGTGATTTGATCATATACATTGTAAAATGGTTCCCATGATCAAGTAAATTAACATATCCATCACCTCACATGGTTACCAATTTTTTGGTGTGAGAACAATTAAGATTTACTCTCTTCGCAAATTTCAAGTATACAATATGTTACGGCTAACTATAGTCACCACACTGTACATTAGATCCCCAGCACTTATTCATCTTATGACTGAAACGTTGTATCCCTTGACCAACATCTCAGCATTTCTGCCACCTCCACCCCCAGCCCCTGGCAACCACTATTCTACTCTCTGGTTCTATGAGTTTGACTTTTTTAGATTCCACATATAAGTGAGATCATACAGGTTTTGTCTTTCTGGGACTGGCTTATTTCACTTAGCATAAACAATGTCCTCATGGTTCATCCATGTGGTCACAAATGGCAGGATTATTATATATATATATATATATATATATAATTTTCTTCATCCATTCATCCATCAACAGACACTTGGATTGTTTCCGTATCTTGGCTATTATAAATAATGTTGCAAGGAACATGAGGATGCAGGTATCTCTTCAAGATACTGATTTCACTTCCTTTGGTTATATACCCAAAAGTGGGATTGCTGGATCATATGGTAGTTCTAGTTCTAATTTTTTGAGGAGCCGCCATGCTCTTTTCCATAGTAGCTGCGCCATAATTGCTGTCCCTAAATGCTGGACCGTAGCCCTTCAGGCACAAGCACCACATACTATCAGTGGGCACCTAGGTCACCTCTAGTTCTTGCTACCCAAACTGCACTGCCATGAACATCTCCACAGTGTCCCAGAGTGGACCAGTGAGAGAATTTCTCTGGTATGTATACCCAGAAGTAGGACTGCAGGAATCGTGGTATACATGCACTTTTAATTCCACGAAATGCCTTGCGGAATGGCTATTCCAATTTATGCTCCCATCAGCGTGCATATAAGTTTCCCATTTCCCCCACATCCTTGCCAGCACTTGACTTTTCCTCTCTCATTTTTGTCAACTGAATGGGTGTAAAGGGATGGTTCACTGATGTTTGTTTCAAGTTGCATTTCTCTCCCTACTAGTGATTATAAGCATATCTTCATATGCACATTGGACCCCTGGGGTTCCTCTTCTGTGAACTGCTGTTTATATCCTTGGCTACTTCCCTAGTAGATTTCCTATCTATTTCTTCATCTCTGGGCTCCTTTGGTGCTGAATGTCTTCTGTTTGTCCCTCTGCATCCACTGTCTACCCTTCTCCATGTCATTCTGTGGCCTCAGAGGCTGAGCTGTATGGCTGCATCAAAGTGTTCCCTTGCCATCTGGCTTCAAGCCCTGGAAGGAGATCAGAGGGAGGAAGAGGAGGGAAATGAAGATACTGACTCTCCAGCTCCCTCCCTGCTGGGTAGCTGTGGGCTAACTGCCTTCTGCAACCACAAGTCACAGACTGAAAAAGTCACGGCTTGGCTCCCGGAGGCCCTCTCCATGCAGCTTTCTCTTTCTCTGGGCTCCTGAAGGTGCCACCAGCTCCCCACTGTTGGGATACCTGGGTCCCTGCCCTATTTCTCGTGGCTTCCTTAATCCTGCTTACAGGATTTTGTAAATCATCTCTTTATTAAAACACCTTCCAATTACCCATTTCATATATGCCATCTGTTTCTTGCTGGGAGCCTAACTGATACATTGTCACTGAGCTGAAATTTTTAATTTGCACACTGTCAATTTCACTGATTTTGTGTGTGTGTGTGTGTGTGTGTGTGTGTGTGTGTGTGTTATGGTATGTGCTTTGGGGTTCTTATTTTGAAGCCCTTCTGTACTCATAGGTAAAAGATTCTCCTTCCCTTTTTCCCATTATTTTTGTAATTTTACCTTTTATATTAAGTCTTGAATCTATCCAGCATCCACCTTTGAATGTGTTGTTGGGTATCAATTTTTTTTTCTTAATATGGAGAGCCACTTTTCCCAATAATGTCTTTCCTCCACCAACTTGAGATGCCTCCCTTATTATATATTAAGTTCCCATTTATGCATAGTTCTGTCTCCAAGCCCCCTGTTCCATACCATTGGTCTATTTGTCTGTTCTGTAAAATTACCATACTGTCTTTATGAATATGGCTTTGCAATATATTCTAATGCCTGGTAAATCTGGTTTCCCTTTCTTTCAATTTTTACTCTTCTTTTTCTCAAATTGACTTTTATCATTTTTTAAAGATTGCTGAGTTGCTTTTAAAAATCCAGCTGAAACTTGTATTTTTATCACATTGAATTCCTATATGAATTTGGCAAGGATTTTAATTTTGTTCTTGTATATTCTTTATATGTCACTGTGATGATAGGTAACAGATACACCTCCTAAATCCTCTTATTAGGTCTAATTGTTTATTGATATTGATTTTCCATGTGAACGATCATATTGTTTTATCTCTTCCCTTCATGGATATAGTTTTCTCTCTTTCTCTTCTCACCTTCCTCTTGCCCAGAATGTGTCACAGCTGGAGTGGGGCAGTCATCTTGGAACAGGTGATAGAATTCATATGCTGAGAACAGTAGAGCAACAATACAGAAGCAGCCAAGGTCCTAAAAGATTTTATCATAAATAGGTGTGGAGCTTTTGCCAAGTGCTTTTTCTGCATCATGTAATCTTTTCTTTTGTACTCCATTAATGTAGTCTTCTGTACTCTCTGTGTCTATCTTATGAATAGATTTTTCTGTTGTTAAAGCATTTTTGAGTTCTTACTCAAGGCATAGCTGTTACTTGAATATGTTATCTCTCTTAATACACCATTTAATTGGGCTAGTTAATATTTTATATAGGAATCTTACATTTTTTTGTCATTATAGCGAAAATACTCTATTTGAAATTTGTTAAAACTTGCCTTATGGGGGCTTCCCTGGTGGTGCAGTGGTTAAGAATCCGCCTGCCAATGCAGGGGACACGGGTTCGAGCCCTGGTCCAGGAAGATCCCACATGCCGCGTAGCAACTAAGCCCATGCGCCACAACTACTGAGCCTGTGCTCTAGAGCCTGCGAGCCACAACTACTGAGCCTGCGTGCCGCAACTACTGAAGCCCACAAGCCTAGAGCCCGCGCTCTTCAACAAGAGAAGCCACCGCGATGAGAAGCCCACGCACCGCAATGAAGAGTAGCCCCCGCTGACCGCAACTAGAGAAAGCCCGCGTGCAGCAACGAAGACCCAACACAGCCAAAAATAAAAATAAATAAATTTATTTTTTAAAAAACCTACCTTATGGCCCAGTATTTGCTCAATTTTTAAAAAAATGTACCAGTATACTTGAAAAGAATGAGTATTCTGTAGCTGATGAGTGCGCTATACTAAATGTGTCCATTGGATCATTATACTTCAACCTGGCATTCAAAACGTCTGTATACTTAGTGATTTTTCAGTCTGCTTGATACATCAATTACCGACAGAGGTGCATTACAATCTCCTACTATGAATATAGATTTGTCTTTTTGTACTTCCAGATTTTTTATTTCATGTATTTTGTGGCCATGTTATTCTGTGCACATATATTTAACACTGGTGTATCTTCCTGTTGAACTAAACCTTTTTTTTTTTTTTTTTTTTTTTTTTTTGCGATACTCGGGCCTCTCACTGCTGTGGCCTCTCCCACCGCGGAGCACAGGCTCCGGACGCGCAGGCCCAGCGGCCATGGCTCACGGGCCCAGCCGCTGCCGCGGCATGTGGGATCTTCCCGGACCGGGGCACGAACCCATGTCCCCCGCATCGGCAGGCGGACTCCCAACCACTGCGCCACCAGGGAAGCCCTGAACTAAACCTTTTATCATGAGGAAGTGACCCTCTTTATCTCGAATAATAATTTTTTTATAAAGTGTACTTTATAAGAAAATTATTGGGGACTTCTTTGGTGGTCCGGTGGTTAAGACTCCACGCTCCCAATGTAGGAGTCCTGGGTTCGATCCCTGGTCAAGGAACTAGATCCCACATGCATGCCACAACTAAGACCTGGCACAACCAAATAAATTAATTTTTAAAAATAAGATAATTATTTGGTTAGAATTTTCCTAACATATCTTTCTCATACTTTCGCTTTCAACTTCTCTCTTTAGATGTGTCTCTTGGGCATGTGGTTGGACTTTACCTTTTATTCTGTCTGTAAGTTCATGTCTTTTAAAAACATAATTTAGGGAGTTCCCTGGCAGTCCAGTGGTTAGGACTTGGTGCTTTCACTGTAGTGACCCGAGGTTCAATCCCTGGTCAGGGAACTAAGATTCCCGCAAGCCGCACAGTGCAGCCAAAATAAATAAAGAGGTAGATAGACAGATGACAGATTATTTAGTCTTTTGTATTTAATATAATCATCAACATATTTGGATTCATAACTCTTTATTTTGATTTTTCTTATCTACCTGTTCTGTTTTTCTCACCTCTCCTGCCACCCTTTAGATTGTTTTTTCTTCATTTTTTCCCCTTTATAAATTTGGAAGTTAAAAGCTCTGTTTCTAAGGGATTAACCTAAAAATTACAACAATGGTAGGAGAAACTGTCTGTACTCTGCTGTTTCAAATCAGAGAGTGTTACATAATTATATCCTCTATATCTGTTCTTCTGTAACCTTTTTCCTTTCTAAAATCATGTACCTGTATTTCCTTTATTCTCCTTCATATTTGTTTGTTATTTACCTTTTCCAAGAATCAGATTTTGTTTCTACTGATGATATCTACATTTTTATTTTCTAGTGCATTAAGTTTTGCTTTTTTCAAGTGTCTTAAGTTAAAAATAAGCTTATTTCCTTTCAGCCTTTCCTATTTTTTTTAATAAATGTGCTTAAGGCTATATACTTTTCCTCTGGGGAACTGCTTTATACCATCGCACAATCTCAGTCTGTAGTGTTCTCCTTGTTCACTTCTAAACCACTTGACTGTTTCATTTTTATTTTTTTTTAAACTCAAGTTATCTAGAAAGATGGTGAGTCATGTATATGTTGATAGATCTTTTTTAGCTATACTTTTGTGTTTATTTCTAACTTTATTTTATTGTGGTCAGAGCATTGCTCCTTTTTAGAATTAGTGGAGGTCTTATCTGTGGGTTAATTTGTCCATTTCGGTTGATAAACCCATAAGTGTCCATAAAGTCTTCATCTGTTTGTCCTGTTAACTCCCATCTGGGTTGTGGATTCTATTTGCTGTGGTTTTCTCTTCCATGGTATTGGTTTTCCTCCCATGTTGGTGATTCTGGGTTGTGGGTTCACCTTTGCATTTGTTGTATTTGTTACCTAACTGTGGATGCTGCTTCTATTCACACTGGGGTGGTTCTATTCCTGGGGGCATTGCTGGAGGCAGGATGATCCCAGTGAAACCAAGCAGGACCCTGCGGGGACCTCCCAGGTACAAAAGCCCCTCCATGTCCCCTGTCTCTTGATTATAAAAAAAAAATAATAAAATGCTGTACTCTCCCAAGCCTCCCCTGAGTCACAAAAAAACAAGCTTAAGAAGTTAATGATTAGGACAATAGAATCACAGAATCTTTAGTTCCTCCCTGAAGGACATAGACATAGTGTCTGAGGCACACTCCTGAGTTGTTTTGCAGATACTAAAACCACCACCAAATGGAAAAACGTAACTGCACAATGACCAGACTGTAGTCATGACACAAGCTGCTCCATCTTGCACAATTCAAGGACTGGTCTCAAGGAAATGGGAACAAACCGACCCTGGAACTGAAGATTAACTATACTTGAAACAATCAAGATGATGCTGACCAGACCTCCGCATGACCAATTTCAAGGTGATTATCAGAGCCAACTGTGCTGTTCTGCATGTAGCCCCCTGCCCTGCCTATGTACCCATGAAACTCCCCTTTAAAAGCCCGTGCGCCCTGATCAGCAAGGGGAAGTTGGTTCTTTGACACATGAGTCCACCTCCTCCCCAGGACTGCCAGCTTCCTCAGTAAAGCTATATTTCCTTTTACCCAGCACTTGTCTCTCGGTATTGGATCCTTGAGAGACGAGCAGCCCAAACTGAGTTCAGTAACATCAGTACCAAATGCCGCTTTACAGCTGAGACTCAGGGAGCAGAATAACTTGCCCTAACTCACATACCTGTAAATAACAAATCCAGGCCACCTGGCCCAAAGCCCAGACAGTTCTCAGGATGACCCGCTGCCTGCCCAAGGCTATCTAGTGCCAACCAGCCCAATCCCAATTCCTAATCCCCAACAACAAGACAACTCAGAATATTTCATATATTTCTCTTCTTTTTACTCTAAAAAACAAGTTGACAAGAATAACCTGCAAACCACAGAAAGTGGCATGGGTTTCAATCTCTTCGCCCCTCCAAACATCAGTCTACATTCCTCAGACACTACCCTTCCCTCTAAATCTTAGATGAAAATCCAGAAGCCCCCAGATAGGAGGGTCCCCAAACCAGGAGCCCTATGGCAGGTAAAGGCATTGAGGAAATAAATTAGGGGGAGAGGAGGCTGCTAGTTTTCGCTGTCCCTGTCCCGCTGTGTCTCGCAGACCCACCGGTAGGGCCTCTGACAGACGTCATCGTTCCAGCGGCCGTCGTCCGTGAAGTGGGCACAGTCCTCACCTCCTCCGAGCCCGTGCCCATACCAGTCGTCCGGCTGCTCTGGTCTCCAGTTCCTAAAGAGACCAGATGGATGCAGGCCCGAGGGGCCCAGACCCTCAGCCAAGCCGAGCAGCCCCTGGCGCCCTGGGACCCGCCAGGCTGGGGCACAGGCGGAGGGCAGAGCTGTGGGGCGCACACACTCACTTGAAACCCGACTCATAGTCTGTCCCGTCCACCCATTTCCAGGGCCCGTTTTGGTCAGTGAGGCCCATCCAGGTGTTCACAGGGCCCATGTGGTGCTGGATAAATTTCTGGGGAGAGAGGAGGAGCTGGTGATCTCTCCCTAGACCTGCCAGCCTCCCAGCCGTGCCCCGCCTGGCCCTCACCTGCTCCTCCCAGGAGCCCACCACCACCAGGTGGGCGTCCTCCAGCTGGCAGTACTTCTCAGCCTCGGGCCAGGGCTTCCCCGAGCGAGAGAACCAGTAGCATTTGCCTTCAAAGTCCACCCAGTTCACCGGGCAGCAGGTCCTTTCAGAGCCTGGTGGGGGTGGGGGGTGGGGGCGGGGGCAGGCAGAGGGAGGGTGAGGGGCTGAGGGGAAGTGGGCAGGAAAGCGGGGCTGGGCAGCACCCACCCCCTCACCATTGCCCTGGAGGACGGCCATCTGACAGCTCAGGCTTCGCAGGTCAGACACAAACTGCTTCACGTGGAGCAGCAAGCTGGAGTGATCTGGGGAGACAGAGGGCAGAGCGGGAGGGGAGTGAGTGGGGGAGGGGACTGGGAAGGCTCTGTCGTCTGCGTGCTGGGGCGTGAAGATGGATCACAGATGTTCCTGCCGTAAGGCCCCTTGGTTTGGCCTGAGAGACCCCTGTATCCTGCATGCGGAAGCGCGCGCACGCACGCTCCCTTGCTGACCTTCACTCAGGTCCTGCTGCTGTTTCTCCAGTTGGGACTCCAGGGACTTCATCTTTCTGCCCACATTTCCTCCTAGAGGAGAGACTTGCTCAGTGTCCCAATGTCCCTACGTTCCCAGCCCCCCCAGCCCCAGCCCTCCTCACCCTGGACGCTCAGGGCCTTGACCTTGGCCTCCGTGCTCACTGTGAGGTTGCTGAACGTTTCTCTCAGGGCCCGCAGCTCCTCCTGCAGCTTGGAGTCTGGGCAGAAGAGGGTGTGGATAGGACAAAATTAGGAGGTTGTGTCAACCATCACAGCAGCCAGCACGTCCCCTACCCACCCACCCTCAACATTGCTCCCTTCCCAGCCCACCCCCAGGGAACCCACTCTGGGATCCGATCACACAGACAACCACCAGCAGCAGGAGGCTAAGGCCGATGGAGATCAGGATGAGGCTGGGTCCGGAGCAGAGACGCCGAAAGAGTGAGTGGGGAGGAGGCGGCCCTGCAAGAGGAGAGGGCATCAGGAGCCTGGGGCAGCTCTGGGGTCCTAGAAGGAGGGTAGTCTGAGCCTCCTCTAGCCGACTAGGAGGAACGTTACACACGAAGAAGTTTGGGCGGTGGGCGGCCCGGAGAAGCCAGAGGCAACCGGAGGTGGGGAGGGGCGCGAAGCTTTGACCCGCCGGAGCCCTACCCAGGCCCTGGGCCTTTGCTGACACCTGCTGGCCTGGCTGAGTCACTGCAGTCTCAGAACTCAGCCTGGAGGATGGACGGAGTTTGCGAGCTGGAGGAGACTGGGGGCGGGGGGGGGGGGGGGCGGGCGGGGGGGGGCGCCTTGCAGGTGAGGCAAGAGCAGTGGATTTCTTGGTCACCCCTCGAATCCCACTCCTCTTTGGCTGCGCACAGGGAAAGAGGCGGAGTAGCCAGACTTCAGGTCCCTCAAGTTGCTCCCACCCGGGAGCCCTGTCCCAGTGAGCTGGAATATGGGGGCTTCCCCTCCATTTTTGCCGGCAGTCCCTTCCCTCATCGAAGGTCGCTGCCCACTCCCATCCACCAAGAATTTCATCCTGGCTCAGCCGAAGCAACAACCCTGCTCGCAGGAGAAAGAAAGGGGGCTTGTTTTTTTTTCTTTTTTTTTTTTTGCGGTACGCGGGCCTCTCACTGTTGTGGCCTCTCCCGTTGCGGAGCACAGGCTCCGGACACGCAGGCTCAGCGGCTATGGCTCACGGGCCCAGCCACTCCGCGGCACGTGGGATCTTCCCGGACCGGGGTACGAACCCGCGTCCCCTGCATCGGCAGGCGGACTCTCAACCACTGCGCCACCATGGAAGCCCGGGGCTTGCTTTTTGATGTAAGAGAGCCTCATCCTCCCCCAATCAGAGATCCCTCAGAGCCGTCCCAGAAATCTTCCCCTTGACCAAACTGATCCCTGACACCCATGCACTCACACACATTCACACACACTCACACAGTTGGCCAAGGCTCACAGGGTGTTGAAAGAGGAAAGAAGAAGGAGGCCTAACTTCTTCCAGTTAGTCCCACGGCCCTGGGCGCCCCCCTCCCCAGGGTCCTGAGAAGTCGGTGACAAGGTGAGGGACAGGAGGGTCATGCAGAAGCCTGGGGGCAGCCGTCACCAAGAAAGGAAATCCAGCCCTACACCCTGCACCTCCCCTAAGAGGGGAGGCTCAGACGCTGTGTCCCTGTGAGTGGGGCAGACCCAGGGAGCGTCGGGGTTACAGAAAGAAGCAGGAGCTGAGTGGAGAGAGCGAGAGCCACCTAATGCTCGCCTTTCAGAAATGGGGGGCGGCCTCCCCTCACTTTTTCTGTGCTGATGGTCATTCTCCTCGTTGTCCAGATGCTGAAGATCTTGATACTCCTTTGTCATGGTAGGGCTGGCTGGACCTGGGACCAGGTCAGGGCTGGAGTTAGGGCTGAGGCTACGGCTGAACAGAGTTGGGGTGTGTGGTCCAGTCCCTTTCTAGGTGATCAGCAGGAGACCCTTCTTCTTGCTCCCATTCCCTCCCAGGCCTGACATCCAAACTCTGTCTTCTACAGTTTTCCCACTCCATCCCCAGCCCTCCTGACATGGGTCCCCTCCATCCCCTCCCCCACCCCACCCCCCAGTTAGTCACCCCCCACAGCCGTTCTTCCCCTTTTACTTGCTGAAGGTCTCAAGGTTGACTCCTGGGTCCCTCGATGCTGCACAGATCCCAGGCTAAGAAACGGGCTGAAGCCTGGAGGATTAGGGTGTGCAGACAGCCCTGGGTGGTGGGAGAGGAGGGGGCAGGGTCCATATGAGGGCCCTGAGCCCTGTGCGTCTGCCTGTCTGTGCGTCTGCGTGTCTATGTGTCCAAACACACCAAACCTGGCATCTCCAGTGCCCGGGACTTTGGACGTAAACAGAGGTAGAACTGGATTTGTAACTCTGGGGGTGTGGGGCTGGGAGCAGGGGATGGGTTGCCTCTTCTTTTCTTCCCAGGGGTGGGGAGTCTCCCCGGTCTGTCCCCATTCCTTGTATGCAGTCACCTCACTCATGGCACCGTTTGGGAGGGGGCCAGGCCAGGAGGGGCCAGGGTGTAGTTTGCCGTTTCCCTTCTGCCCCTCCCCCCTTTCACTTCCTGCCTCTGAATTTCCCAGAATTGGTGGTGTCTCCAAATATCCCTGACCGGGATCAGAGGGGCCGATCTCTGCTCTTGCCCAATCCAGGCCTGTGACCCTGGCATCTGAGCCTGGGCCCGGCTTCACTGGGGCTCAGCCGCCAGACTCCCCAGCCCGCGGCTGAATGGCTTTCCTCTCCGGGGGGAGTAAAGTCCTCGCAGCTGCGTAGGGGGCAGTGCGGGGAGAGGCAGGAGGACAGGCTTTTCCCACTCAGCCGGGATTGGTGCCAACAAACCTCCAGTGATTCCTGTGTGCTTTTCCTTCATTACTTCCTCTCATTAGCCTCCCCCCAGCACATCCCTATTCGATTCGCAGATGAGAAAACCGAGACCCTGAATGGTAAGACCTTACCCAGGCTCACACTGCAAGGAGGGCTGGGATGTGGGCAGCCAGACTCCAGGACCTGTGTGCTGCCCCCAGAACCAGGGTCCCGTCCCGTCACCATAGCTGGGCCCCGGGGTCCCAGAAATGCTAAAAGTGGTCCCTCACAGCCCCAGGGAGAGTTCAGGGAGTGTTATGTTCAGAGGAGTGTCTGGATTGGAATTATGCTAAATTAGAAATTGGGCAATGTTAAAGACGTTAATAAGTCTCACTATAGGACCAAGTGTGAAGTCACGGGGATCCTAGGTTACAGTTATTTCAGTGAGAAAACTAGACCCGAGTTAGGAGAGTTTACATTACATGAGATATTCAGGAACACGTCCCTTGCATAAAATAAGAAGCCCTGGCTACATCTCCTTTGTCCGTGTCTTGAAAAGCCCCACGTTGTTTGCATGCACTGGGACTGTGGCCAGTAATTTTGGTGACTGTTGGGCTGTTAATTTGGCCTTCTCTGATATTATCGCTTACGATCCGGTTTATTCAGGCAAACAAACCTACGATGTTTCGGTCAGAATAATGGTCACCCTTACAGGAGTGGTGATTGGAAGGGAGCTTCTGGGCGATGGAAATGTTCTACTTCTTGAACTGGATGCCAGTTGCAAGGCTGTGTTCAGTTTGTAAAACTGCTGAAAGCTGTACACTTAAGATCTGTGCATTCTTCTGTTTGCATCTTATACAGGAATAAGATGTTCCTGCAAGCTGGTTCTACCCTATAACCATATTCCCAAACCCATTGCTTAGGGAGCAGTACTTGGACCAGTGCCAAAAAAATACGCCAAAGCCAACAGGTTTAGGGTAAGAGTCAGAGGTGATAAAACACTGAAGAAAGCCAGACAAACAACACGGTACACCCCGTGGCTGACTTACAAGCCACCTGTACGATACCAGAGATAATCCTGAGAAACTAAAAAGTAGCTAAAAACAAAACAACAACACATGGCGGTAGATATATGCACCCTGAGAACTCTTTACATTTATCCCTTTAAGAATATATACCTTGGGATTTCCCTGGCGGTCCAGTGGTTAGGACTCCGCACTTCCACAGCAGGGGTCCTGGGTTCGATCCCTGGTCAGGGAACCCACAAGCTGCGCAGCGAGGCCAAAAAACAAAAAAGAATGTATACCTTGAATTATGCCAGGTCTTCAGGGACACAGCCTCGCGTATTCATTTTCTATTGCAGAGGAACAATGCACCCCAAACCTAGTGGCTTGAAATGACACCCATTTATTAGCTCATAGCTCCGTAGGGCAGAAGTCCAAGCTGGCTTCTCTGCTCAGGGTCTGACAAAGCTGAGATTAAGGTGCTGGCAGGACTGTATTCATTTTTGGAGGCAAAGGAGAAGAATCTGCTCCCAAGCTCCTTCAGGTTGCTGACAGAATCCAGTTCCTTGCAGCCGTAGGATTGAGGTCCCCATCTCCTTGCTGGCTGTCGTCTGGGGGCCACCCTCTGTTCCTCGAGGCCACCTGCCTTCCTCATCGCATGGCCCCTCCATCTGCAAAGTCAGCAACAGCGCCTGGAATCTTCCTCAAGGTGCAGATCTCTCTGACTCCCCCTGTGCTTTCAAAGGGGCTCCTGGGATTAGATTAGGCCCACCTGGAGAATCTTCCTGTCCTAAGGTCAGCTGTGTACATGACATACACAACAACTTAAGAACAGGAGTCAGAAGTGATGAGACACTATGAAGAAAGCCAGACAAACAATACGATACACCGGGTGCTGATTTACAAGCCAGCCCCCTGTACAATGTGTACGGCCATAGGTAAGGGTCACTCCCTATAACATGACAATTGTGAGAGAGATATCCCAGCATGTCCTCAGGTGCTGGGGAGGACAGTATGGAATCTTGGGGGGCCACTTTTAGAACTCTGCCTCTTCATGCAAAGCGACGCTGTCCCCTCTGAGTACACTTCACCTTGGGATATGGAGCACATGCAGAGAGCAATTCAGAGAGGCCGGGCTCCAAACCTGGGAATCCCACCACCAGGCTCCCTAGGGGAGGTCTGTGACGCTGCCCTGAAAGAACAGGAAGGATTTTTATCAGCTGTAATAAGCAAGTGACCCTGGAAAGAGTGGGAGAAATGTCCAGAGTTGTAGCTTGGGCCACCCTGAGGAGGGCCTTCAATCTCAGGGTGAGGCATCTTGAATGTCATTCAGAAGCACAGAGGTCTCCAAACTGGGGGGACATGTGCCCCAGGGGTATCACAAGATCATGCATTAAGAAGGTGGCAAGAGGCGGACTCGAGGGCTCACGCCAAGGAATGCTTCCCAGAACTTCTGCTGCCAGTGTCCTTGTCCCCACGGTGAGCCACGGCCATCCCCCCTCTGCAGGAAACCCTCCAACACTAGCAGGTCTCAAGATTCTGCCCTCCAAGAAAATCTTGCCATGATTGGATAGGACCCCCAGATAAATATTCCAGCCTTCAACCTGTTCACTTTTACATCCCTGAAAATGAATCACCATTGGAACAAAAGTTAAGAGATAAGACAAGAAACACAAGAACGGAACCAACAGTTCTGGGCAAACCAGAATTTGACTTTTCTAAAGGCTTTGAGATGGGCCACTTAGGAAATCCACATCCAGACTTCTCCAGAGCACTGAGAGCTGTGTCCTATCCAAGGAAAAACAAAAAGACGAAGAAAGGGAGTTCTGATAGCTGTCTTCTTTTAGGAAAAAGAAGAATTTATTGACTCAAGACTAAAAGCCAAAGGCCTGGAACTGAGAGCTGAATCAGGTCAAAAAGCAACATTGAATGCAGAAGAAACGTGTGACTTTTTTTTTTTTTTTTTTTTTGCGGTACGCGGGCCTCTCACTGCTGTGGCCTCTCCCGTTGCGGAGCACAGGCTCCGGATGCGCGGGCTCAGCGGCCATGGCTCACGGGCCCAGCCGCTCCGCGGTATGTGGGATCCTCCTGGACCGGGACACGAACTCGTGTCCCCCGCACCGGCAGGCGGACTCCCAACCACTGCGCCACCAGGGAAGCCCGAAATGGCTGACTTTTACAAGGAATTTTTAAGTAAACATTTTCGGAAGCACATGTATTATAACAGGGACTGGTACAAGCGTAATTTTGCCATCACCTTCTTCATGGGAAAAGTGGCCCTGGAGAGGATTTGGAACAAGCTTAGACTGAAATAAAAGAAGACCAGCAATGAGGAGCCCACCCTGACCCGCCCACCCTGAACCACCCACCGGTGTCGGAGTTTCCACGAGAAGCAGCTGCTTATAGGAGCTCATTTTACGAGGGCTCTAAAACCTGTGAGTGCAGGGCAGGCTGGGAGGACGCGGGTCCTGGTGCGCTGTGGCCCATGTGGCTCCATCCTGACTGTGGATTCCAAGCTGGCTCTTGGTCACGGAAGTGATGTTAAATAAAACCCAAGCACTGTGGGGGAAAAAAAAAAAAGAGGGTGTGGCAAGAAAACATTAGAACTTTATTTAGGGAATCCCCTGGAGGTCCAGTGGTTAGGACTCTGGGCTTTCACTGCTGAGGGCCCGGGTTCAATCCCTGGTGGGGAGCTAAAGTCCCTCAAGCTGTGTGGCGTGGCAAAAAAAAAAACCAAACCAAACCCTTTATATGTATTTTTATCCCTTTTCTTTAGATTTCTACTTGGGGATGTGTTTTATCGTGTGCCTAATAGACTTGTACAGTGGTAAATGCGTGTTAGTGATCTATTGCTGTAAAATGATCACTCCAAAACTGAGCAATTTAAAGCGAGGAATAGTTGTCATCTCACTCAGTTTCTGAGGGTCAGGAATCTGGGTGCTGCTTAGCGGGTTAGTTCTGGCTCCGAGTCTCTCACGAGAGTGCAGTCAGGAGGCATATCCATGCTACAGTCATTTGAAGACTTGACTGAGACTGGAGGATCAGCTTCCAAGGTGACTCACTCACAAGACTGGCAAGTTAGTGCTGGCTGTTGGCAGGAGGTCTCAGCTCCTCACCACACGGGCCCCTCCACAGGGCTGCTTGAGTGTCCTTGCAACATGGCAGCTGGCTTCCCCCGGAGCAAATGATCAGAGAGCACAAGGTGGAGGCTGCAATTTCTTTTATGACCTAGCCTCAGAAGTGACACTCCATCATCTCCACAGCATTCTAGTGGCTTCCCGGTGTGGAAAGGAACCACGCGAGAGAGTGTGAATACCAGGGGGTGAGAATAATCAGGGGCCATCTTGAAGGCTGGCTGCCACAAGATGTATAGAATTATTAGATGAGTGAATGTGCACTGGGGACACACAACCAAAACCACTGTACTGATGTTGGCACCTGAACAGCCAAGTTAAAGACTGACTACAGGGGCCCGTGAAGAGTTGCAGGCAGGGCAGTGGTGAGGTCAGAGCTGTAAGCTGAACAATGGCCTGGCCTCGGGGTGGGTGCTGGGTCAAAGGTGGGTCCCTGAGAGGCAGGGGGCTCTGTCAGGAGGCTGCTGAGTTGGTCTTGGTAAGAAAGTGTGAGGCTTGAGGCCAGAGAGGGAAGGTCCCAGGGGCAGAACGTTGCAGAAGAATGGAGCTGACCTGGTGGTTGCTGAACACAGAGCGAAGGGGGGATGGGGGCAAGGACAGCAGTGCACCTGGCCAGGGCCCACAAGGCTCCTGGAGACCACAGAGACTTCTGGTTACACTGAAGGCAGGGTCTTGGGTGCTGCCTTGTGATGAGGCCACAGTGGAAAGAAAGCAGACCAGGACGGAGTCCCCCACTGTGGGGGAAGCAGAAGAAAGAGCCCCAGGAAGTGGGGGTGACCTTCAGGGCCAGCTCTGGGGACCCCAAGTGCCAGATTAAAGATGATCAAGGAGAAAGGGGTCTGGGCCTCCTATCGGAGTGAGTCAGGAAGAGGGAAGTGCTTTTCTGGCAGGTGGAGGTGGGGCCTGGGCAGTTGGGGGACAGAGAAGGGGCTGGTGGGGAGTGGGACGCTGAGAAGGAAGGATGCCGACGGCCAGAGGTCCCCAAGAAGGATGTTAAGGGGGTGGAAAGAGAAGCAGAAAGAACCTAAAGGCTGCTATCAGCCAGATCTGAGTTCACCTTATCTAGGAAGTGGGTTTAATGCCCATCTCAGAGTTACGTCAAGGTTAAATAAGATAATGAGTGGAAAGCCCTTAGAACAGTGCCTGGCAGGTACCAAGTGCTCTGTGCGTGCTACCTATTTTTATTCTTATCACTAGCAGCACAGCCAAGAGTTGAGTTACCTCCAGGGCCTCTGCATGAGGGGAAAGGGGGAAGGCTGGGTCAGGATAGCAGAGGAGGTCTCTCCCCAAATCCCAGAGGGTGGTGAGCAACTTCCCCAGGGCAGAACTGGGGCCCTGGGGTGTTGTCTGAGTTAAGACAGCCCCCTCCCCTTCTATGGAGGAGACCTGCATCCTGAGCCCACACCTGCTCACACTTCTCTCTCAGAGCGCTTTTGACCTCGTGTTTGGAGTAGGCCCCAGACCCAGAGGGTTGGGATTCCACCTCGTGCCTCTCAGCACCCTGTGGGTTGCAGAGTCGTGTACCCAGCAGACCCAGCAGAAGAGGTGACAACAAATGGGCAGAGGGGCACAGAGAAGGCTCTGTGCTGACTTTCCAAAGAGGGTGACCAGTGGTTCCCCAAATCTAGCCGAGGCTGACTTGGGCTTGAGTGGAGATGAGACAGGGGAGGTTAGGGGGCTGCACTAGGGCTGGAGGGCTCAGCTCCAGAAGCAGCGGCAGAGAGGGGGCTCTGAGCAGGAAGCGGGGGAGCCACTGCACACAAGTTTCAGATGTGAACTGATAAACCCACCCAGGGGTTTCAACATCCCCTCCCTGGTGCTGGGCGAGAACTCGCCTGTGTGGAGGGGCCGCAGCGCCCCGTCTCCCATAGGCACGCCCCATCCTGGCTCTGTCCTCCCCAACCCCACTGTCTTTTGTGCTGGGACAGCCATGATCCTGTGACCCAGGACCCTCTCTCCTCTTTCCTACTTTTAGAGGGTGAAAATTTTAGAAAACTGTAAAACTCCAAAAGTTTCCACGTTTTATTTAACTTTCAAGTTTACCCAGTAACAGAGAACAGATCAAGAGGCCAAGAGCAATAACCATTACCAGATTCTAACGTGTGCCAGGCAGTGTGCCAATGGCTTTACGCGTTTTTTCCCTTTATTCCTCACAAGAATCCAACAAAGTAGTTACTATTCCCATTTAACAGCCAGGGAAACAGGGTCAGAGGAGTTAAGCCCTTTGGCCAGTTGCAGTGACACCACGCCTCTCATCTTGACCTACGACCACCTCCTCCCTGGCTCTCTACTGCCCCTGACCATACCTCCTTCACCAGGACCCACGGCAGCCAGCCGCTGCCCTCTTACAGCCCTCCCGCAGGACTTCTCCTGGTATTTATAAAATCCGCGTGAAGGCCTCAGGCCTTGCTGACTCCTCTGACCCATATCCTACTTCTCTCCCTCCCCTGACCCTGCTCCACTCTGTGACCTCTTTCTGTCCACCAACATTACAAACTTCTTCCTACCTTGCATCCTCTCTCTACCTGACGCACTCCCCCACCCCATGCTTCATCACAGTTCAGGTCTCAACTCAAATGTCGCTCCAAGAAGAAGCCACCCTGACCACCCTGTGTAGACTAGCAAGGACACACACCCAGTGGTCACTTTCTTTCCTCAATAGCACCACCAATATCTTAAATTCCCTGCATTCCTTTACTTGCTACTCTCTGTCCCCACTGGGTAGACCCCCCCACTGTGTTCCCAGCATTTCAAACACTGCCTGGCACCAAGGAAGATCCAAATTAGTATTTGTTGAAAAAAATAGAGGGGGGTGAAGAGGAGCCAGGCTTTTTAAAAATAATAATAAATTTAAAAATAAATAAAAGCGGGGAAAAAAAAAAAAAAAAAGAGGATCAGGCTTTGAACTCCAGTCTGTGTGGGAACCCAGCGCGCCTACCACTCAAGCACATGTGGTCTCCCTAAAGGGACAGGAAAGAGCTCTTTATAGATTTGGAAGAATACATCCCAAACTGCTAACATGCTTCCCTCTGAGGAGTATGTGGAATGAGATGGGGAAGGAACTTTCTTTTAACCACGCGTATTTCTATATTTATTTGCAGTTTTGTAAGGTATGTGTATTAGTGTTGTAACCTAAAACATAACGCATGCACAACTAGGGGATTTTACCCCTTCTCAGTGAACTCTCCTTAACCCCTTAGATGCAGACGGGTTACCTGCACACACCTTCCTCAGCTCACAGCTTTCTCCCTTCAGCCAGTGGCAGAGAATGTGAGCACAGCCTCAAACCATTTGCTCCTACGCAGAATCAAGCTAAAAGAAGGGTTATTGGAAAAGGCGGTGCTTCTCCATCCAGCAAGACATCAGAATCACCTGCGACGTTTCCTGAAAGGCAGACACCACCCCCCCCCACCACTTCCACCCCCAGGACTGGCCTCTGCTGGATTGAGTGCTGCTCAAAAACCAGCAGGGCAATCCAGAGAGGACCCCTGCTTTAAGGGCCACACCTCTGGGGATCTCCACCTCTAGCCTTGGATCTGGTCAGGCCAGGGCAGCACCCCCCAACACTGCCCCCCAACGCTGCCCCTGGGGGTTGGTCTTTTCCATCCAACTCTCAAATCTGGCAGGGGTGGCTACAAAATTGCCCTTTTGCACAGTTCAGGACTTAACCACCCCACCTCAGCCTTCCTCCCTGGGGTCCCTGAATGAGAGAGAGAAAGAGGTAGGTGGGATCCCCCAGCTGGTGTCAGCAATGGCTCATCTATGCTGCAGTTGAGGCTGGTGTGAGGGGAGCCTCTCAAGCATATGAACAGTGGCAGACGGGAAGCTGAGAACGAGTATCTACAGAGCAGCATCTGAGAAACTTCAGTTAGGATTTAGGGCCCAGGAAAACCTGACTCCCTAAAAGAGCCAGACGTTTTTCTCCTTCATAACATACACAACATACATGTATATGTATGTATGTATGTATGTAATGGACCATTTCCCTTTTTGCCCTGTCTACCAGGAAGCTCAGAAATCATATTTACCCTCATAGCTAATACATCTGTTTCTCCTATTTTTACCTTTGGTATCACATTCTATTTTCCTACCCTTATTATTTGCAAAACTGCTTCAAATATTTCCTATAGAGATGGGGCAGACATAAAGAAATCCAATGAATATTCACACAGCATTTCTTATCAGCAAACCTCTCTGAAGGTCACTGCCAGAGCCCAGCTCTGTCCACGGCTCCAAACAAGAACGAAATGTCCTCACTATTTTCTTTAGAGACCATTGTGCTGCCCGACAGGACTGAGACAGCCCAGGGGAGTGGTCAGGGCTGGGCTACATTTGCAAGTCCTCTTTCTGGGTCTGTCAGTGACCTTGGACCGAGCTCCAGCCCTGCCCCACCCCACCCCCAGGCCCATTCTTCATTAACGACTCTGAAGCCTTGATTTGCAGGTTCCTCCAAGGCCCGGTTCAGGCCATTCTATCCTGTGGGGTGGGGAGTGCAGAGGGGGGGGAAGAAGGATCTGACCTTACCAGACCCATCCCTATGCTCCCACCCGGTCTCCCCCCTCACCCGGGGCCCAAATAACCAGGCCACACACCAGGTTTCAAGTATCTGTCTCTTCCTTTCACTCTCTCAAAAGAAAAAATAAATAAATTGCAGAAGGCGGCAGCATTTCCAGTCTTCCCCTGGCTCCCAGACACCCTACCCCCAACCCTGCCCCCCCCCACATTCCCGCTCCCTAGACCCATCCCTCCCCATTCCCCCAAAAAAATCCCAGAAAAAAAAAAAAAAAAAAGCCACAGTTAGACCTTCCACTCATGCAAACCGGCAAAGAAAAAAGGTGGGGGGCATGTAGAAAGCAGGGGGCTCACAGTGGAGTCCCCCTACTTATCCCCCCAAAAACCACCTTTGAGAAGAAAAAAAATGGAAAAAAATAAATGAGAAATCAAGGGACAGGGGGAGTTATGATGGGGGCAGGGATGACCCCAGACCCTGCCTCGGGAGAGCGCGGAGGCCTGTAGCCCTGCATCCCTGCAGCGGGGTGCTCCTTGAGGGGGGCCCTGACTTCCGCAATGTGTGTGGGAGAAGATGGGGGAAGGCAGGTGGCCCCTGGTGGGTCTGTGTGTGCGTTGGGGGCGGGCAGGGGCGAGGGGTCCTAAGGAGCTAGGGCTCGGGATCAGGAGCCCAGGGCTCCCCCCCAGACCCCAGGTTCCTGGGGTTCAGGAGTCCAGTTCTGGGGTGCGGGGATACATGCAGAGGAGTGTCCCCCCTCCAATGGGCTGGATCCAGTTAGAAAGGAAATAAATAAGAAGGGGTGGGAGGGAGGCTGGAGGTGCGAAGGGCGTGGGCAATTCAGTCCAGACCAAGGGCCTGGGCGATGGAGGCGGGGCGAGTCCAGGCCAAGCCAGGGCAGGAATCAGAGTCTCTCTCGGGCTGGGACCCAGATGTAGGGGCCTGAGAGGTCCTCGATGACGCGCTTCACCTTGTGGTAGATCTCCTCAAAGCTGTCTCCCTCCACGATGGCTGGGGGTAGGGGGCGAGCAGGGAGTCAGGCCCAGAGGGGCACCTTTTTCTAATTCTCCTATCCACGTGCCGCGGGGCTGCACCCACCCAAAGGGGACACCCCTCTCTAAACCACCCACCCAGTGGGGGCCCCCTCTTTGAATCTGAACCAAAGGTGCCTTGTGTGCACCTCACCTGAGAAGCACTCTGTGAATTCCTGCTCCAGCTTGGTGGCTCTGTCGAAGGCTTTGCGGGCTTGCTCCTCTGTGATCCGCTTATTAATCTCTCTGTGGACAGTGAGAGACACACAGACCTGAGGGTGGGTCCTGCCCCACCTTTTATCTCCTTTATAGAGCTGTGAGGTCGCAACCAGTATTTTCTCATCTGGAGCACGAAACAAAAAATACAATTCCTGGGCTTCCCTGGTGGCGCAGTGGTTGAGAGTCCGCCTGCCGATGCAGGCGACACGGGTTCGTGCCCCGGTCCGGGAAGATCCCAAATGACGCGGAGCAGCTAGGCCCGTGAGCCATGGCCGCTGAGCCTGCGCATCCGCAACGGGAGAGGCCACAACAGTGAGAGGCCGGCGTACCGCAAAAAAAAAAAAAAAAAAAAAAAAACAATTCCCAATATCCTCTGGGGCCACAGACGGGCCCCCTCCCCATGACCCACCCCAGCCAGGTGTGGCCACTCCAGGGACCTCTCCAGAGCCTCATCCTTCCAGCCGGCAGCCCCAGTGAAGGGATTAAGACCCTAACTCCCGACAGCCCCGAAGCTCTGGCTCGGCCTAGAAGGTGTGTACCCCCAGGGGTTGCTGGGAGTTGTAGTCCTGCCTAGCCCGGGGCAGGAGAAAAGGAAAGAGGCCTGGGAGTCCCGGTATCCTCTGGGTTCCAGCTCTAGGTGCAGATTTCCCTCAAGGGCTGCCGGAGCTGCTGTCTAGGGTTCTGAGGGGACAGTTCAACACAGAGGCCTTCAGAGGCCCAGAGCCACAGGTGTGGGCGAGCAGAGGGGAAGCCCCCCGGGACCATACTCACAGCACATTCTCCAGGGAGCGGGGGCGGATGAAGATGGCGATAGGGTGCAGGTGGGCCGCCTGCAGCCGCCGCACGGCATTGGCCGAGACATCGAGGATGCAGTGCTTCCCCTGGGGGTGGGCGGGGGGGTAGGGGGGTGGTGGAGGCAGACCACCAGGTGGCAGGAAAGGACACAGGTGCCAGGACAGGACACAGTTCATGGAAAGGTAGGGAACGGGGGATTGGCCGAAAGGGAAAAGACATGGATGTCGAAAGACACGTGGACAAAGAGAGTTGAGGCAGGAAAGGTATGGATAGACAGAATGAAAGACAGAGAGAAAAAGGCGAGGGGCAGACAGAGGGCAAGGGAGGGGTCAGCACAGGAGGGAGGGAGTGGGGGGAAGGAGGGAGGTGTGAGGAACCAAAAGATGGGACAGAGCAAGGCGGGGCGGGGGTCGCGAGAAGCAAAGAAAAAGGAGAAAGGAAGTAGGATAGAGGGAGGAGGGAGGGGAGGAAGTAGGATAGAGGGAGGAGGGAGGGGAGGACGGACAGAGGACAGACAGATGGAAGGAACAAGGAGAGACAGATGGGAGGGAGGAGAGGCAGATGGAGAAAGGAGCCATGGAGGGAGAGGGCAGGGTGGGGGCACCAGGGAGAAGGTGGGGGCAGAGGAGTGGGAGGGGAGAGGGGAGAGGGCCAAAGGGGAGCCGGCAGAAGGGAGGGACCGAGTGGGGGGAGGCCGAGCCACCAAGGGCAAGGCCGCAGTAAGAGAGGTGAAATGGGGCAAGGAGGAGGGCAGGGGAAGAGAGGGGACAGATGGCAGAGCAGAGTTTGGGGTCAGGGACCAAGGGAGGGAGGGAGGCAGGGAGAGCGGGGCACCAGAGAGCAGGCAGGCAGAGTTGCCCAAGAGGAGCAGGAGGTGGAGAAACGGAGTGGAGACCCAGCAGGGAAGAGACAGAGAGAGAGCGCGTTAGAGAGCTAAAGGAAGGCCACGGGGCAGGGGCTGGGGGGGGGGGGGGGGGGGCGGGGCGCGGGCAGGAGGACGGCGCCGCGGCTCCTACCTGCTCGGCCACCTCGCGCACGGACTGGACGCTGGTTCCATACAGGTGGCTGTTGTACTGGCCGGCCTCAATGAACTTGTGCGCCTGGATGTCCTTCTCCATTTTCTCCCGGGATGACACGAAGTGGTAATCCCGGCCATCTATCTCATACTCCCGCTTGGGCCGTGTCGTATCTGCCAGGAAGTCACCCCACCACCCAAAGATCTAACCACCATCCCTGTAGCTTAAACCCTGCCTACAGCGACCACCCCCCCCAACCAGAGTGCCCAGCCAGTCCTTCAGGAAAGGAGGCAGCTGGGGAGACTTCCTCAGCAACCCCGGGTCCTCCAAGTCCCCAGCCTGGAAAGGGCACCATGGAACATGAGGGTGGCTGAGAAGCACCCTTCTCTGAGAACCCGTGTGTCCGGCTGCATCCCAATGCCCGGAAGCGGCTCTGCCTGTGTGACCGCTTGGGCCCCCCCGCCCCATTCCAAGGCCCCGGCACTCACGCGGAACACAGGATCCGAACTTGTCGGGGAACTCGGAGAGGAGATCGTCATTGGCACGGTCCTTGGTGGGCCCGAGGATGATGATGGGGCGAGCGTAGTGCACTGAGGAGAGAGTGCGGGTCAGGTCGGGAGCAGAGCAGGGAGCGGGGGTGGCTGGGCCAGGTCGCACGGCCAGACCTCACCTTCCATCTGTGTCACCGTCTCGTAGCTCAGGACCGAGTCTTCTCGACCTAGTGGGAGGCAGGGCGTCGGCAAGGGGGCTCTGATGCAGGGGCCCTGGGGCCCTGTGCTGCCGCCCTGAGGACTCAAGCGAGGCTCAGGGCCCCTCTCACCTCAGGTCTTCCCAAACTGACCCTACGTACCCTGTGATCCAGAGCTGGAGCCCCAATCCTAGGAAGAAAGAGCAGGCCATGCGATCGGTCAAGAGTCCAGGCCCACGAGCCCCCCACTCTTCCACCCAAGCTCACGGCCTCCTCTACCTACCTTGGCCTTTAACCTTGACCACTCCCGTCGCTCAACCCTGTGGGATACATGGAGGGATGGTGGGGGGGCATGTAGGGAAATGCCCATGAGGAGCCCGATGGCCTCACCCCGGGCCAGCTGAGAACCCCATCTCTCAGCAGCCCCTGGGCCCCGTGCTCCTAAATGAGGCGTTTGCCAGAAGTGCTCTCGTGAGTCATGGTGCTGCTGGGAAGGCCCATTAGACGGATTCCCAAGGAGTCAGTAGGCAGACCCATGTCCTCCCTACTGGCTGCCCAGCCTGGGGACCTTGGGAGCGCCAGTGTCTGGGGCAGGAAGGCTCACCGCCGTTTGCTGGGGATAAAGCCGATGTCATCAGTCTCGCTGTCAGAGTGGACCCGCCGCGCCTGCCACCACTCCTCGTCACTGGCGTCGATGACATGCAGCACATCCCCAAAGCGGAAGCTCAGAGCCTGGCTCAGGAAGCCACAGTCCTTGGTCTTGTCATAGTCAAACAGGGCCCTGGAGGGCAGGCGGCCTTTGGTCAGAGCCTGGTGAGGACTCCGTCCCCCAGGACCCAACCTGGAGGTTCTACCCCGGGGTCTAGAGACGAGCACAGGTGCCGTGGATTCTGAGAAACCCTAGAACTGTGTGGGGACCAAAAGCTCTACCGAAACTCATGATCACCATAACTATGAACTGTCATTCAGTCCACACTGTGTCAGGGATCGGACAGGCTATGGATCCAGTGCAATTTCTAGAGTAAGATCTAGAACAGCACCCTCCCAAGAAAGCAGTTGCAGTATGCACACACGTCACAGTCACAGGGGTAACGTGGACCCGAACTCGTAAGGGAAAGAAAAAAAGATCACTCTCTGCAAACTCTGGTTACCGGCAGCAGTATGAAACGCCTGTAAGTCATAACCCCTGAGGTCAGGACAAGGGAAGGAATGACCGCAGAGATAGCAGAGATGCTGAGCAGATCACTGGGGCTAGAAAGGAGGGAAGGGACCCCAGGATTGCCCGGCATCACCTGGGAGTCAGAACTGACCAGCCCTGGGAGCCAGCTGAAGCCTGCAGGGAGGAAAGGGCCAGACGAGGCTCCGGTTTGAGCCGGGTATCTGGGCGGATGGAGGTGCCATTCAGGGAGAGAGAACACTGGGTGGGACAGACAGCACGAGCGCACGGGAGAAAGAGGTGAGCTCACAGTTTGGGACATGTTGCGTGTGAATGCCTGTGGGACATCCCCATGGACGTGTCCAGAAAGCAGATGGCCAGAACTGCAGGTCTAGACCTCGAGGAAGAGGTCAGGCCAGAGCTGACAGCTCTGAGAGACATCTGCAGAGCGAGTGGCAGGTGAGGCCATGGGAGTGGACGGGCCCCCAAAGGGAGAGAAGGGAAAAAGCATCAGACACAGCGCCTAGGCCTGCGGAGAACGAGAAAGAGGAGCCAATGGGAGAAGGAGCCCCAAGAAGGTAGCAAAACGCCACCGGAGAGATGGGGACAGACTGGAGAGCGCGGTGGTCCACCTCCCCTAGACTGCGTTATCCCACGGGGCTGGGCAGCCTGCAGCAATACATTCCAAAAGCCGAGGGGCCCCCTGCTCTGCCAGGCACTACCCTTTGAGTTACCAGATTGTGGGACAGCTGGGGGTACCAGGGGAGGTGCCAGGGTGACCGGGGCTAGGGGCAGTAGGGATCGTAGGGACTACTTCACAATGCTAACCTGTGCGGGAATGCCAGCTGAGCGTCGCCAGCTGAGTGTCGGCCGGCAGGGGTCGGGGGGAGGGGGGGCCAGCAGGGTTGAGGGGGAAAGCTGGCTGGGGGACGAGGGGCACAGGAGGACTTGGAGCCCAGCCCGGGAAGCGTCCGACCTGATGTAGAAACCCCTTTTGGGATTGCTTCGCAGGGAGGCAGTCCCTGAGCCCAGGCTGCTGTTCATGAGCTGTTCCCGAAGGTCGTGGATCTTGGCCTCGAACCGGCTGTACTCTGAGGAAGGACAAGAAGGTTCCTGAGCTCGGGCCCCATACTACCGCCACCCTCCCTCGCCCCCTGCTGAAGCCAGGAGCCGAGGAGACAGAGAGCTGAGCCCACGAGAAGGCGCGCTTCAGGCCCGATACCTTCCGGTTTATACTGAGCGATGATCGTGACTGTCTGGCCCGCGTTCTTCAGGGCAATGGCAGCCTGCTCATGGCTGGCGTTGCGGAGGTCAACACCATTGACCTAGAGAGAGCAGGAGAGGCTGAGTCACTGGAGATGCAGGCCAGGCTCCAGCCTACAGGGCTCTGCCCTCAGGGAAGGGGGTGGTCCGGGCAAAGGCTGGCCTTCCCTCACCGAGAGGATCTGGTCCCCCTTCCGCAGCTCCCCACTGAGGTCCGCAGGGCCCCCGGCCAGGATGAAGGAGATGAAGATGCCTTCACCGTCCTCGCCACCCACGATGTTGAAGCCCAGGCCCGTGGATCCCCGGTGGATCACGATCCGCCTCGGTTCTCGGGGGATGTCTTCCTCCCCGAGCAGGTCCTTGGCCACTGGGGAGTAGCGCCGAGGGGAGGTGGGGGTCATGGCTGTGGGGTAGTCAGTGCCCAGGTAGCTGCTATGACTGATCTCGTTGTCCAGGTGCTGGGAATAGGCTGGGGGAAGACGTGGGCGAAAGGATGAGATGGAAGTACATGGAAGAAGACAGCGCCCACCACCCCACCTCCTCCCTAGGGAATCAGCAGAGCCAGACTCAGGGAAAGGGGAAGTCACTGTGCCAGAGGAACAAGGCTGGGGTGGCAAAGGGGGCGTCAGGTCACAGCAATGTCAGGGGCAGGAATTCACAGGTGATGTAGCGGTTGGTGCTCCTAGGGGACAGTGGATCTTAAGGGTACGTGACCTCGGTATGGCAGGGATCACGGAGCCAAGGAGAATATTAATACCGGGCTTTGGGGTTTTTCGTTTGGTTGTAGCATCTCTCAAATCCCTTCATCTATGAAATTCCTCTCCCTTTCCCCGCCCCCCCCTTGGCCATTCATTTGTTGAAAAAACTAGGGCATTGTCTAGCAGAATTTCCCACATTCTACTAGGGAAATTCTAATAGGTAAATCACTGCTTGCATCCCTGTCCCGGTGGTGTTAACCTGCGCCTCTGCCCTGTATTTCCTGTACACTGGTCATCCGAAAAGAGACTCAAGTTCACTTTTTGGCAAGAATATTTCATAGGTGGTGCTGCGTACTTTCTGCATTATGACAGGATGCAATGTCCGGTTGCCTTTTCTTTTTTTTTTGTTTTTTTTTTTTTGTTTGTTTGTTTTTTGCCTTTTCTTAGGTAAGACAAATCTGTAGGTTCAGGTATTGTCAACCTGATCCATACATTATAAAGCTCCCCATCAGGCTTTCACCTAAGAGTTTTAGCAGCCACTGATGATCGCTGCCTGGTCCTCACAGTTCACTGGGGACAGCAAAATAGCGCTGATATTCTATGTTTGTTTGTGTTTTTTTTTTGAGGGAGGAACATTTATTAGTGAGAATTCGTCTGTAAAAGAGAACGTTCCTGGGCTTCCCTGGTGGCGCAGTGGTTAAGAATCCGCCTGCCAATGCAGGGGACACAGGTTTGAGCCCTGGTCCGGGAACATCCCACATGCCATGGAGCAACTAAGCCTGTGCGCCACAACTACTGAACCTGCGCTCTAAAGCCCGCGAGCCACAACTACGGAGCCTGCATGCCACAACTACTGAAGCCCGTGTGCCTAGAGCCTGTGCTCTGCAACAAAGAGAAGCCACCACAACGAGAAGCCCGCACACCGCAAAGAGTAGCCCCCGCTCGTTGCAACTAGAGAAAGCCCGCGCGCAGCAACGAAGACCCAATGCAGCCCAAAAATAAATAAATAAATAGATTTAAAAAAAGAACGTTCCCATATCAACCATTTGGTTACTCTAAGGTGCAGTTTGTACAGGAAGGGAGAATAAATGCTTGACTCTTTCCCTTTATTTGCCAGTTTTCAGAATGGATGAGTTCCCTAGCATCCTCTAAAGGTACCCAGTTGTTTTGAAGTATCATTATAATCCTGTAGATTTTAACATTTCTAATGAGTTTTGGTTGAATGGCCAGTTTCAACTTCTGTGTCTTTGACACGACCCTTTCATATCTTCCTTGCTTTCTAGTATGAAAGATGTTACAAGTTCATCTTGCACATTTCTTGCTCAAGATTTGGAATTGAAAAAAAAAAAAAAGATTTGGAATTGGCCCTTTCTCCAAGGAGCCAAGGTTCCTTTTGGTAGGTTATGGTGTTTAGAAACAAGACCATGTGATTTTAATATGGTCTTACAGTATGGTTTCAGATTTGGACGGAGCAGTCACATCTCGTTATTCTTTTCCAAAAATTTCTTAGCTATTCTCCCAAATGTATTTTTCCAGCTGGGGGTAGGGGGGACATTAAAATTCTGATGAGGACTGCATAAAATGTAGAGATTAACTTGGAGAAGATTGAGATATTTAGCATATTATGTTTTTTGCGTCAGGAAGCACGAGTGACTCTCCAGTTCTTCAGTCTTCTTTTATGTCCTTCAGTAAAGTTTCATCATTTTCTTCATGTAAATCTTACACACTTCTTGTCAAGCTTATTTTTCTACGAATTTTATAGAGCTTTTCTCCTATGGCAAAAGGGATCTTTTTACCAATTACATTTTATGGCCACTTTCTTAACCCTACATATTATTTCTAAGTTCTTGGGTTAATTCACTTAGATTTTAATCTAGATGGACAAAAGTATAATTTACAAATAAGGATAAGTTTGTTTCTCCCCTTTCAAATGTAAGTAACATCTATCTATTCATTCTTTTTCTCTTGCTACACTGCCTGAAGGCTCTAAAGCAGTGATTCTCATGCAGGGGAATTTCGCCTCCCAGGGGACATTGGCAGCATCTCAAGACATTCTTGGTTGCTCTCACTGGTGGGGAGGGAACCATTTCATCTGACAGACAGAGGCCAGGGCTGCTGTTAAACATCCTACAGGGCACAGGACAACCCCCTACCACAAAGAATGTCAACAGTCCCAACACTGAGAAACTCCGCTCTAAAGCAATGTGGAATAACAGTAGCAGGAAGAGGCATCCTTGCCTAGTTCCTAACTTAATGTACACACTGCTAGGATTTTATCATTAGAATGTGTTCATTGTTAGTTTTTGATAGCTATTCTTCAATCACGTTAAGGAAAATGCTTCTGTTCCTAGTATACTAAGTTTCCCTCCAAAAATAGGATGATGGATTGCATCAAATGCCTTTTCCGTATCTATTTGAAATGAACTTACGCTTTTTCTCCCTTAACTTTTTAATACAATAAATCATACTGAGAGGTTTCATAATATGAACCACCTTTAATTCCCTGAAACAAACCCTACTTTGTGACAATGTTATTCCCTTAATATACTGCTGCGTTTGTTGTGCAACTGTGTTGTTAGATACTTTTACATCTCTGTTCAGAAGCAAAATTGGCCTATACTTTCCTTCTTCTTCCTCCTTTTTTTTTTTTTTTTTTTTTGCCACACCTCACGGCTTGCAGGATCTTAGTTCTGCCAACCAGGGATTGAAGCCAGGCCACGGCAGTGAAAGCCCAGAATCCTAACCATTAGGTCACCAGGGAACTCCCTACTTCCTTCTTTTACATAATCTTTGTGACCATTTTCAAATGCCCTCATAAAATGAAATGTGAGACATTTTATCTTTTCTTATATTCAAAAAGAGCATAAGAATTATCTACTCCATGAGGATTTGATAAAATTAGCCATAAAACCATCTGGGCCTTGTGCCCTCTGCGGGAAGAACTATTGACAATCTTTTCTAGTTCTTTGATGGTGACCGATTTTCCATCTATTCTCCAACCACAGGAAGTGACAGAGGTTGTGGCCAGTTCAGGGGAAATATCTGAAGAGGAATGGTCACCAGGGATGTCATGGGGTGACTGAGATGGGGCATGGGCAGCTCTGGGGTTTGGAGGGCTCTCACAGGTTGTGATGTCTGGGGGAGCATAGCTGTCACTCAGGTAGGCATTGCTGGGCTTGGCCACCTTTAGGTAGACAACATCATATGTGTTCTTCAGGGCTGCCACGGCATCCTCATGCATGACGTCCTCCAGCCCCACACTGTTGACCTAGGGTCAAGGGAAGCAGAGCTCAGACAGAATCAGAAACATCCTCAAGACGGATGCACTGAGGGTGAGCCGATAAGGAAGCCTGGGCCTGCTCAGGACCAGTAGGCAAGACCTAAGTGTGGGCTAGAAAAGTGATGAGGGTCCTCACCGCCAGGATCTTGTCTCCAATCTGCAACCTCCCATCCTTGTGGGCAGCACCCCCTTCGATAATCTTGGTTACATAGATGCTATTATCTCCGGGGATGTGCTGGTTCCCTACACCTCCAGCAATGCTGAAGCCAAGACCTAGACAGAGGGGAAGGCAGAGGTGGGCGCCCAGGTACCTGGGGAGCAGGCCTTGGGGCAGTGGACAGTGGGATGGGGGTGGAGACATAACAGGTTACTACCTTTAGGCCCCTTGATGAGCTTGATCTCCATGAGCTTCTCAGCCGGGGGCTTCCGGCGCATGACGTAGAGGCGGACGATGGAGCCTGCCTCTTTGAGGGCCTCCACCGCGGCTGAGTGGGTCACCTCCCGCACGTCCACTTCATTTACAAACAAGATGCTATCGTTGACCCTGAGGGCAGCAAAGTGGGCCTGAGCCAGGAGCTTCCTGCTGCCCTGGCCCTCCCTTTCAAGGGAATCAGCATCCTAACCCCTGTCTCTTCTCCCCACCTGAGACGGCCATCCTGGGCAGCAGCCCCACCAGGAATGATCTTGGTGATGAAAATGGATGGGTCGTCACCGATGTGTGGGTTATCAGTGCCACCTGCGATGCTGAAGCCCAGACCTGAGTTACCCTGGGCAGAAGGAGGGGAAGAGGGTCAGCTCCCCTCACCACCCACTCTAGACAGGGCAAGGAGGTAAGGGAGTGGGTCGGGGAGTTGTGACCAGAGTAGGAAGGGACAGGGTTAAGAGGCTGGCCACAGAGAAAAAACGGGCACAGAGAGAAGCACAGACAGGGAGCGAGGAGGGAGGACCTTGGAGGGAGGAGCCTGCTCACCCTTTCCAGTGTGATCTCCTCGTATTCCATTTCCCCCTCTGTCCCGTTCACCTGCAACTCCAGCACGGGCCAGAAACACAAGAGCAGTGAGACAGACTTCCTACCTGAGAACCTGGCCCTACCCTGGCTGCTGGGACCCAGGCCCTCCCTGTCTCCCTCCTCTCTTCTGTAATGGCCACAAAATCTAAACAACTCACATATCCCGGGGCTTCTAGGGTATCTGTGTTGACAATCACAGGGGGAGAATTGGCCTGTGAGGGGAAAAAGGAGACGAAAAGCTGCCTGAACCTTGGCTCACGAGGGAGCCGGTAACCAAGAGTCCCACCGGCCTGGCTACCTTCTCAGTCTCTTAACCCAGCCCGCTCTGCTACCCTTGACTCCCTGAAGGACCCAGCCTCAGCCCGTGTTACATACACACACACATACACATGCTGGACCCAATTCTGCCCAGCCCAGGCCCCCTACATGTGGAAGGAGGTGTCTGAGAAGGAGGAAGGGAGAGACAGCCAGATAGGGGAGCAGCAGATGGTAAAAGGTTGGGTGGAGGGGCGCCTTGCGGGGGGGGGGAAAGCGTCTCACCGGATGTAACACCACAGAGTGTTGCATGCCTTATGTGCTACACACAGACACCACAGGACTTATGTCCACTGGGTCCTGCTCCTCCTTCCTGCCCCCATCCCTGTCCCTATCCGCCCACATACACCCAGATACCTTCATAACCCTCCCTCAGATTTGCCTCTCATTTTCACACACATTTGCCCTAAACCCTGGGCCCCGGGAATCCGGGGTTCCCCCAGATGCAGGCCCCACCCTCCCTCTCGCCCACCCACCATTAAATCTGCTCCTTCCTCTAGGGACCCTGTTGCCTAGCAACGGTATCTAAGCCCAGCCAAGGCCTGGGGAGACCCACCTCCTGGAGGCCCCGTCGCCAGGACAACAGGAGGGGGCGATGGGGCGTGGCCTAAGGGCAACCAGATTCCCAAAGGCAGAAGGGATCCTCTAGCCCCGCCTTTCCTGACCTGGGCCCCGCCCCCCTCCCCCCCACCGCCGCGTTAGCCCGGCAGAAATAAGTCCAGGCTGAGGAGGATTGAGGGCGCAGCGCACCCTGAATAACTTCCTTTCCTCCCTCCCGTACGCCCCTCACCCTATGCAGTGCAAAGAACATCAGGAAAGGGGAGTGGTGAAAGACATCCGGGTCCTATCCTCTCATCTATTCTCCGCCCGCCCACCACTTCATCCGGGAAAGGGTTAAAGTGGGGTGTGCCCAGGTCCCTGACGTCAGTCGCCTCGACGCAGCAGGGTCTCTAGATTCCAGGGCGGAGCCCGCTTTAGGCCGGTCCTAGGGGCTTCCCCAATTGCCTGGGCAACCGAAGCCACGTTTCCATGGCAATGGGGGAAGGCGGCCAAAAGCCTCCTTCCGGGGTCCCCAACCTATCTCCTCCTTAAACAAGTATTTATTTGGAGCCTACCAAGCGCGAGGCACTCATCACGGATTCCCCAGACTCCTCGCTCTCTCCTTCCAAAGGGGTCCCTCCTCTCTCCTACTGCTATTTGTCCATACTACACATTTTCAAGCTCTATAGTTGATTTCATATCCATAAATCTATTAACACCATCCTCCGACCCTTCAAATCTCAGCAGATGCTAACTGTCCAACCAATAGCCACTGACTGCCCAACTCTCATCCGCGCGTCCATCCTCTATCCCACAGCCTATCCTCAACCGCCATCCCCATCCTTCTCCTAGAATTTCCTTTCCCAGGCCCCATCTTGTATCCGCAACTACCTTCATCTGTGTCCCCTCCCTCTCTCTACCCCACCCGATAACCTCCATCTACATCTCTGCCCCACCCTTCAATTCGCGTCTTCCATTCTCCATCCGCTTCCCTGTCCACTTCCCTGTCCGCATCCTCCCATCCGGGCCCATCCCTTATCAGTCTCCTGCTCTTATCCTCCACCTTAATTTCTGATTCCCCAGAGAGATCAGCACCACCCTCCCTTAGTTCATCCTCAAACCCTCAAGATTCTATGACCAAATCACAATCCTTAATTCTCAACCCATTCCCCCTCTCCTCTGAAAATTGAGGCTTCTCCTTGTCCCCCAGCTCAGGCCTTGTCGTGGGACCTCCCTCCCACACTCATGGCCTCCAGCACTCTCTCCTTCCACTTCCCTCTGCTTCCTGGGCTCAGATTCCAAATCTCCCTAGTTCTGTACTAACTACCACCTTCTCTCCTCTTCTCCTTCCCCAGGGACTTAATGGCCCCATCTTGGGGGGAAAAAAGCATCTCTAGTCTTCTTCACTCCTTGCAGCCCCCAGAGTTTCACAGGAATCCTCTGCACCATCTCCTCATCTCCAGAGCCTTCTTTTCCTTCCTCTCAATCAGCTCGACCCTGCTGCCCTGATTTCACAGTCTCATCCTTGTCTGTCTCCTGGCCCAGGACCTCTTACCCTTCTGTTGCCTCTCCACTTTGCTACCTGCCTGAGAACAGTCTTTTTCTCCCTCTCCAATTCCTCTCCTACCACATCCTTCTCACCCCAGAACCTACTGCTGCCCCCTCTCTGCCTCCTCATCTCTAGGCTCAGAAACCTCCTCACCATCTTCTTGGTGAAATGTCAACAACCCCCCCTTCCAGGGCATCCCACAAGATCCTAGAATCTCACCCCTGACCCCACAGTGTTCCCCTGAATCTCCCTGCTAGCCTGGTACACTCCATCCTCCCCAGCCTGTGCCCCCAGAAGAGGAGATTGAGGGGGAAGAAGTTGGGAGCCGGCTACCGAGGCAGAAGGCTGATCAGGCCGCAGAGGGCCTGAGCTGGGGATCAGGGAGAGGGAGAAAGAGAGTGCGTGGGAGGAAGAGAGAGACAGCATCTAGAACCAGCCCGCCAGCCAACAGGGAGGGAAAGGCAGCGAGGGGGGTGGCGCACAGGAGAGGTGCAAAGGCCGGGGCAGGGGATGGAGGCAGAAAGGCCCGGGCGACTAGTCTCAGGCCAGACAGATGGAAAGGGCTGGAGAGCCAGGCCCAGAGGCCGGAAGTGGGGGGGAGGAGGCAGCGAAGGGACAAGAGCAAATGAGGGCAGCGCTCTGGCCGCAGAAAATGGAAATGGAGATGGAGGGTGTGAAGGAATGAAGAGGGCTGGGGCGCGAGAGCATCCTGGGGGATGCACACATCTCAACACACGTGCGCACAGACACGCAGACACACACACACACACTCCTGGCTGTAAGCCCTACACCCACTCCCAATTGCCTGGCCTCTCTTTCTCCTCTTTGGTAATCAGGTGTTTCCAACGCCCCAAATGCCCCCTCCCTCCCCCGGCCCCAGGAGCCCAAGCCCAGCTCCCCAGCCCCAGCCTCCCCCCACCTACGGCTCACGCCCTACCGGGCCTTGGGGGATGTTGTAGTTCCGAGGCTCCGAGGGCCGCACTGGGGAGGGGGCCGCCTGAGTCTCCTACCTTGAGGGGGGAGAAGTGGGCGTGGCCCACGACCCCTTGGACGGCCTCGAGGTGGGACAAGTTCCTCTCCGCCACGTGCACCAGCTCGGGGGCGTTTACCTGGTTGGGGAGGTGGGCCGGGCTGTGCTCCAGGGGGGGCGTGTCTTCATCT
Source organism: Phocoena phocoena (assembly GCF_963924675.1). Lineage (NCBI taxonomy): Eukaryota > Metazoa > Chordata > Mammalia > Artiodactyla > Phocoenidae > Phocoena > Phocoena phocoena. The sequence goes on from NC_089237.1 coordinate 50,829,793, forward strand.
TGGTAGCGGTATTTCTGGGGACGGGGACGGAGGCGTCACAGGGGCCGGCCCAGCGCCTCGGGCTCCAGGCTGCCCGCCCCGGCGCGCCTCCTCTTCCCCCCCCCCCCGCCCCCCCCCCCCCCCCGCCCCCGTGCAGTGCGGAAGGCCCTGGGGCCTGGCCAGCTCCTCCCCCTCCCTGTCCTCCAGCCCATTGGCTCCCCTCTCTCCACCTCCCCACATCCCCCTCTCCCGCCAGGGCCTCGGCACCTCTCCTCTCTTCCCAAAGCCCTGCCCCATCCCCCAACTCCTTCAACTCCCAGCCTAGGACCCCCGCCTTCTACCCAGCACACTCCCTCCTCTGGCTTCCGTTTCCTCACCCCTCTCCCAGAGCTCCAGCCCCTCTGACACGTGCACCCCCGTTCTCTACATCCATCCCCAGCGTCCTTGCTTTCCTCATCAGCTTCCCCCCATTTCCTCTTTACCTCAATCCCACTGCCTCCTTCCAGTTGCTTCTCCCACTCTGTACCCCACCCCACCCTCCTTGCCTCAGTCTCCCCACTGCAGCCTCTACCCCTGGAGTGAGTGGCTCTCCAGCACCTTGTAGGTCCCAGGCAGGGACCACAGTCAAGCCCTTCGACTAGCCGGTACTTGGCGTCAGCCCCCCTGGCAGGACACAGCTAAACCCGGCCAGCTGGCCTCGCTGGTTCCCAGGTCATCGGCAAAGGGGCCCCAGGAGTCTACCCCGCCTCTACAAACGCCTACAGCCCAGGCAGCTAATCGGATATACTAGAAGGAGAAGGGGGAGAAAGGGGGAGGAACAGAGACAGTAGGGCTCAGAAAGGGGGCAGGAATGGGTGTCACCTTCCAGGTTTGCTGACTGCGGGAGCGGGTAGAGCCTCAGAATGAATTCCTGGTCTCCCTCTGGCCTCTTGGAGTGAGAGACCCAACCTGACCCCTGACTCCCTTCCTAACTAACCACGTGCCATCTCAAGGGCCTCCCATACTACCTTAATAGGGACATCAGTAAATGAGATTAACTGGGGACCAGAGAGAGGAAAAGGGCAGCTGGAGATAGTGAAGAGCAGTGCCCCTGCCTGGGTCCTCCCACATCTGCCTCTGCTCTCACAGCAAATCCTCCCCAAAACCAGGCTCCATGGCGGAGCGGGAGGCTGCCATATGCAGGGCTCCCTCAGAGACTGGAGAAGACAGAATACACTCCCCAGTACACGTGGGTGAAAAGAGAAGGCAAGATTTCCCTCTCAAAAAAAGTATCTGAGAAACTGAGAGGACCCCAACATTTGGGGACCAACAGTTACAAGGTCAAACTGGAGGAAACTTATCAAGGTCAATGCCTGATGCTACAGTATGACTGAAAATTCTGAGGATGAGGAACCAAGGCTGAGGATGTAATCCAACTTTGGCCGTGGTTAAGGATGAAGTGAGAATAGGAAAAAGAAGATGGTACATGGAGATTCTCAAACCCAGGACACACCTTGATACATTTGAAGAGCCTTAAAGAAGGAAAACATGGGGCTCATCAAGGTACACTCTGTTTTCTGGCCTTGGAGAGAGACTTGACTTGGAGACAGTCTAGGAGAGAGAATCCCAAGCTCCCTCCAGGTTTCCATATCATGAACACCAAAAGTGGAGAAGGGAAGCTAGGGGAAGTATAAGCTAAATAATCCTCCTCAAAGCTGGGCCCTCCTGGATAACAGAATTCGATGAAATGAAAGAGGTTGTCATTCCACACCCTGAAAAGGTGGTCTTCAGCCTGGACAGTGCGAGATCTGAGGGACAGAGCCCCAGAACTGGAGGGGCCAGGGAGAAAGGGAGGAGGCAGCTGTACCCCCACTTCACAAGGCCCCCAATTCCCTGCATGATACATGAGGCAGGGCCAAGGGTTGCAGCTTCAAGTTTTGGAGTCAGGGGAAGGGTTTGAGCCCAATGCCCCTCCATCTTTATTTACCCCACCTCACACAGAAGATTCCTGAATCTCGATGAAGAACTATCAGGGTGCACATAACGAAAATGGAAGTTTGCAAAGGGACATTTCATTGTTTATTCTAGATAGGAGATGAAAGTAAATTTGTAGCACAGTGAGACTGCAGACACCTCTCCCTGCCTCATCCCCATGGGGGGTGGGGGTGTCTAGGACTGAGGAAAAGGCTTCTCCTGATTGGGAGACAAGGTGAGAGAGATAGGGAACAAGGAAAGGGTACCAAAGTTCCCAGAATGTGGCTGGAGGAGGTTAGGGCCTGTGCTCAGTCCCTGGTCATTTTCTAAGTAAATGTAGTAAGGAAAAACCTCTGGAGAGGTGGGGCTGGGAGAGAGTCATTCAGAAACTGCAAACTGGTAGGTGGGGGTTGGGGTCAGCACCTCTCATCCCAGATGACAGGACAACTAAAGCAGGACAGGCAAGAAAGGAGGATCCCCTCTTTTACCCTACAGGGACTCAGGGCCGCCGCGGGGCGACAGCTCCAGTGCTATTGGGATCAAGTCTGAACCCCCAATATATTAAGGCATAGGATAAATCAAAAGGCTGGGGGGTGCTGTTATTCTTTCCCCCTTGGTTCCCTCCTCACCGGAGCCCCAGTTACAAGAATGACCTGGAATCCAGCCTTGTATCCCCAGAATAGAGGGGTGTGAGTGAAAGTGGATGATCATAGGAGGGGCGACCCACTGTGCCTGTCCGCGAGACACTGCAACCCAGAGACCCCGCCAAGCAGAAGGAAGAGCGACAGCACTTGAAGCTTGCACCCTGAGATTTGGGGGGTCCGGGAAGAGGGGAGCGGGGCCGGAGCCCGTACCGCGGCACGTACCACGCAGAGACACATGGAGGCGAATCTGTTCCGAGCCGACATGGAGAAGGGGAGGGGGACTGAGGGGAAGGGGTGGGTGGGAGAGCAAGGGTCCCAGGGTTGGGGGAGGGGGAGGGGCAGAGGGGCGGGGGCTGCGGCGGCCGCGGCAACTGGAGGCTGCAGCCTGGCGGGGGGGGGGGGGTGAAACGGCGCCTGCGCAGTGCGGGAGAGCGTCACGATGGGAGAGAAGGGGTGAGGGGAGACCCTCTTAGCCATCAACTTCCCTGGTTCCAGCTGTTTCTCTGTGCACTTCACCTTCCACAGTATATTCCTATTCCTTTACAAATAGACTCACTCCTAAAATTTACCAATTTATCGCTCTGGTTCTCTGGGACACCTTATTCTATCTAATCTCCCACCCCTAAAATCACCAGGCCCTAACTATTACAAAACCTCACTGGACTCTCAGGGTGCAGGGAAGGAAGCAGCTCTTCTCCCTCACTTCAGAAGGACCCCCAAGGGATCTAAACTGCCTCCCACAATCCCCTCCCCCCAACCTCCCCAAAGATTGTTAATGTAGACAACATCCCCACAGATGCCAAGACACCTCCTATTCTAACCAGCGGGAAAGCCCCACATGATAGCCAGACAACACTTTCCAAGAGTTGAAGAACCACAGATCCTGTTGTGCCCTCAAATTCATCTACCCTTTAAATCATCCCTATTAAAATTATATCTATTCCCCCAATCCACTGACAGAGACCTTGAAATTAGTGCAACTATTACCCTTGCTCTAATGTAAACACCCAAATAAGCAGTCCTCAAATTTGTTTGGGGTCCCCTGTCCAAATCCTTGAACCTAATGAGATACTCATGAGTTTCTAATATACCGTTCCCCAATACCACCAAATCCCATTTCAGGGGATACGTAATGTAATTTAAAGCTGACCTTCTAAATTCAATTGAAACCTCTTCAATTTATTACCAAACCTTTAAATTAAGAGATGTTTCCCTATTCCTTTTCTTTCGCCCTTAAATGCATACATTACTCCCTTTTCTGGCTGCCCTCCCCTACATCTCAACATTCCCCCCACCATGATTCTGAATTTTAACTTTGTTGGAAGATTACTCCCAAATATATCTATCTCCCCCACACCCAAGTCTCAAAAAATTTTTACCAAAATAAGATCTGGCCTGCAACTTGCAGTGACCCACAAATCTCCCATAACACCCCAAAATGACTGCCTCAGATGTCTTGCATTTTGTCCCAAACTGAACCTGAAAGCATCTCTTCCAAATATTCTCCCATTGAACGCCCACCTTTCCAACTCTTAAAGCCCAGTGAGCAGTCCCCTAAATCTGCTTCTCTTGGCTTTTCTAAAATGCCTACATACGGTAGAGAGGACGGACTTCCCTAGAACCTGACCCATGCCCCCTCTCTCCCCGTTGGTTGGAATCTGTTAGATGCGCCCCTGAGATGACCCCCAAGGTCCTAGTTTCATATCCGGATAGAATGCTTGGATCCGGGAGCCAGTGCGAAAAGGGCTGAACTCGAAATTCCTTCTAGAAAAGAAAATGCACAAGCCCTAGTTCTCCACCAGTGGGCGCTGTGGCCCATTAAGACCCTCCCCCATCCCCCATTTCCTTTTTCCCTCCATTTTCCGTTTCCCCGTTGCCTGGCAACGCAGCAATCCAGGACTTTGCTGTCGCCTAGCAACCGTCTCCCTGGAACATAGAGCTGAGGTAGGAGGTTTTGCTCTGATGGAATCCGAACAGGTCTCCATCTTAGGAAAACTGAGACGTCAGATCGCCCAACCCCCGGATTCTCCTTTCCAAAGACCCCCGCGCCCCGCAGTTTCTTAGACAACAAGCCCCTCAAACCCTGTCTCCTTTCGGCACATGGGACCACGTCACGCCCCTGCCGGGTCAGCCCCGCCCTCATTTCGGGCCGGTTACCCAGCCTAAGGCCCCGCCCCTTTCGTTGCCCGCCACCCTTGGTAGAGTAAGCCAGACCCCGCCCACCTGCCTCCAGGAGACCGCGCCTCCGTCCACTTCCCGCCCATTCGCTCCCCCGGCCTCGCCCACACTGCCCCTCCGCCACGCCCCAGTCGGCCAATGAATGAGGCCGTTGGCCACACTGCCCCGCCCCCGGCATCTTAGCTTTGCCCAATAAGGACCACCCGGAGGGTTTAACCGCTTCGCCTCCGGGACTCTGGCCAAATACCCCTGGTCTTTCCCCACTTTCCCCCCCTCCCCCACTTGTTCTGCTCCGCCCCCCGCCCCCCTCGCCCGGCCCTCAAGTCCGCCACGCAACTTCAGTCGTCGCCGGTTACCATGGCAACGGCGGCAGCAGCGCGGGGAGAAGGGGGAGGGACGGGGGCGGAGTGGGAGAAAGAGATGCTCAGAGACAAGAGACACAGGCAGAGAGCTAGGCACAGAGTAAGACTAAGTGACAGCTATAAAGGCAGAGTTAGCACAAAGCACAGGACCTGGCACATTGTAGGTATTCAATAAATGATCCTTAAATTACTGCGGCAGAAGTCTAAATATAGGCAATGAAAGATGGAGGACTCAGACGGAGCTGGGAAGCTCAACGACCGCAAAGCATGAGCACCGTCTACCCCACCCAGCATTTTGGGGGGGGACAAGTGCCATGTGCCCCCTGCTGGCTCCTCCGAAGCTAACCCTCCGCTGCCCTGGATAGAGATGAACCACAACTCCCAACAGCCCCACGGGCAGCAACTCGCCAACACCGACGGATCTTGCGCCTCAAGGCCTTATGGGACTTCGAGTCCCCGCCATCCCGAGACTGACAAGTTTTCCGGCCAAGGAACGTGGCAAGCCTGGGTCTCCACACCTCTGTAAAACCACAAAATACATGATCCTCTCTGCGCAAGACTCCTTCCTTCGGGGATGCTCAACCCTGGGCTCCATCGAAGAAGCAGGATTCTTGAAGGGAAATGAATAAACCCATCCTCCCAGAATAGCTGCCACTGCAGGCAAACCCCTCACCCTTGCTCGTGTATGTGTGTTCACATGTTGGAAGCAGAGCCCACACATTCCAACTGGCTTTCTGTGTACACCTGCACATAAGGGACCATAGCCAGGGAGCCTAAGGCTAAGAGGCAGGCTAAGGGCAGGAGACAGGAGGAACTGAGAATCAGACAGACATTAAAGGAGAGCAGGCCAGAGAAACTGAGGCACAAAAATCCACTGAAACTACAGGGATGGGAGGAAGAAGCAGTACAGGAGAAAGCCCAAAGCCCACAAAATGGGGGATAAGCAAGTAGCCCTGGAGAGGCGGTGGGGGCTTGGACTTAAAGGTCCCCAGCCCCCAGTCTCCTCCATCCATGCTCACACATGCATGACGCATGTGTAGATGCATGTGTATATACATATATGAGTTTGTGGCAAAGAACATGTGTGTCCTCAGCTCCCTCCCCTGAGAATCTGCAGTTCCCACTAAATATAACCCCCTCCCCAGCCTGTGACTCACCCAGACCCCGCCTCCCGGCCCCCACTTCCTGTCCCACCCCCCAACCCCCAGCTGCCTGCCACCCGCCCAAGCCTCCCTCCACACACCAGGCATCCAGCTTTCCAGTCCCAGAGTCTTACAGCCAAGACCTAGGTATTCTGCATCCCACCAGAAGCTTGCTAGTGCTCCCCATCCAAGACCTCCTGCACTTGCCAGGCTCCAACCACAGGGACACCCTTGTACAGATCTTCACTGCTGGCAGCCCGTCCTTTCCCCTACACCTTCTCACCCCAGTAACCTTAGATCCAGGTGTCTTCCCCCACCTTGATCCCAAGTGTCAGGGGTAACAGGAATATTCCCCTCCATCTGCTCTTCTCCCTCCTTCTCAACCAGGGGTAGATTCGGTGTGGGAGGAAACGGGGATGTTGGGCACCTTCCTGGGCCACCCCCAAATTTTGCACCATGCACCTGGTGCCCCTCCTCAAATCCCCTCTCCCCAAACCTCTCATCCTCCTCCTCAGGAGCTGGCAACCTCAGCTGCTGCAACCTTCTACCTCCCAAGGGAATACCCCAAATCCTAACCTCACCTGGTCCCTTCCCTCAGGTGATCCTATGTCAGGCCCCAGCTCTCTGACAACTCCCAAGTATCCCCATTCCACATGATCGAACCCTAAATTGACAGTTCCCTCAAATTGAGAGCGCCCCCAAATGTATCAGCCATGAGACGCTTCTTTTATAGCCTGAAGGCCCACCCCTTCCCTGCCAGCTGACACCCCCAGACCAGTCAGGTACTCACAACCAGTAACCTTCTACCCTCAAGCCAGGAGCCCTGTGAAATTGGGCAAGGCACCTGGAAGCCAGCTTGTCCTCCAAGAGGGAAGAGGTCCCCCCCGCCATGCAGTCCACCTTCTAACATACAGCAAGCAGGACTCCCATGTGAGCCAGGCTTCTCCTTAAATAAGTCTCCCTCAAACATCATTGGTGAACCTCAAAATCCACCAGATCCCCCAAGTCACAGAATACCCCCAATTTTCCATTTCCCTCAAAGGGCTCACTCCAGGGGGCACCTGTGGCCAAACCCAGCATTTTCTCAGATGTGAACCCCCAAACTAAATTATGACCCCCGCAGATACATCTTCTGATGCTCTCACCCCAGGGCCCCCAGCCGCGGATTAGGCCTGACTAACCCCTCCCCACGAACTCATACCCTCCCCCCAGTTTATAGGTCCCCCCTCATGCTTACCTTGGTTGTCACTATACAGAGACAGTCCATGTTGGGGGGCCTGGCCGCGGCGGCGGGTAAGGGGCTCTGACTTCATCGGAGTTTCGTTCCTCCCCTCCGTGGGTTCTCACCCCTCCCCCCTCCGCACCCCACTTTTGCAGGGGGGGCCAGGATGGGGGGAGGGGTGAGAGGGGAAAGAGGGGGTTGGAGAAGGGAAGGGGAGGGGAGCGTGGGAGGGAGGGGAAGGGGGCCCTAAAAAGGGGTCCCCAATGGAGGGGAGGGGGCTTAGGGAGCACACCCCGATTCTCAGGAGGGGCGGGGGCACCGGGGGCTGGCAGCCCCGGAGTTCGGGGGCTGGGGCATGAGCTGAGGTGGGGGAGGGGAACTGGATTTCGGGGAGCCCCGGGGTAAGGGGGGGTCTTGCCTAACGGCCAGGGGCTAGGGGCCGTGGCGGGGGAGTGGGGTGGGGGGGGTCGGAGGCGGCAGCGGCCGAGGGAGCCGTGGAGCCGAGGAGGGAAGGGGAGAGAGGAGGAGAGAGGAAGCAGGGGGAGGGAGGGAGGGAGGGAGCGAGGAGCGAGAAGGGGGGGGGGTGCCTTGGCAGAGTTAACTGCTTCCGCGCTGGCAGGAACCCGGATAATGGGAAAGGAGAAGGAAGCAGGAGCCCAGAGGCCCTGAGGCAAACATGGAGTCTCGGCCAGCCACCAGCGATGACAGCAGAGGCAGTGAGGAGGGAGTTCATTTCTCAGACGAGGAGGCACACACAGATGGGCTGGGAGCACCCGGGGTTGTTGAGATACTGGAGAAAGGCCATGGTAGGGGGTAGGGAGTGAGGGAGGGGCTGGCAGGAGGGAATCCCTGGGGGCCTAGTGCTCCCTCAGGATTCACAGGAGGAAGCCTGAAAAGTGACTGCGTCCTAGACTCTTTAGTGCCTGAAACTGGGGCAGGTAAAGAAGAGTGGGAAGCAAGAGGGCGAAGGGGCTACAGGACGGGAAAGAGTGCATTCTCCTTGCCCCTGACTCAGGATGTTGTCCCCAGGGCCCCCAAGTCTCAGGTTCATGTTCGCAGTACTTTGGTCCCCCTCCAGCCCTGCCTGCTCCCTCGGGAAGTCAGGCCCCCACCCTCACCCCTTTACCTGACTCTCTGAGATGGAAGCCTCGTAATAGTCCAGGATGTCTGTCACAGGAACAGAGCTGAGTTAGCTCTCCCCCCACCCCCCCACCCCATCCCCCCGCCTCCCTGGCTGCCCCTGCCATCACCTCTCCTCCACCTGCCTGGTAAGGACAGAGGAACTCCTTTAGCCAAGGCTGGTGGACTGGATGCTGACGGATGACCCCTGCCCGGGGCTCCTGTTTGTACCAAATGATCTCCAGGCTCCGAACCAGCCCCCAAGTTCAGTAATTGCCCTCACAGGCACAGGCCAGCCCTTTCCTCCACCGCCCCCCAGAAAACTGGGGCGACTCACCCAGCAAGGCCTGGAAGAGGTCACTGTGCAGCACCGTGAGGAGAGGGGGTGCCCATCGCAATAGTGGGGGGGCCAGGAGCCAGAGGGCTGACCTGGGAGCTGGTGAAATGCAAGTGAGGGGGGATTGGGACAAGGACGAGATTGAGGGACCAACACACTCACCTCCTCTTTCCCAGCCTTTGCCCTCTCACCCGACTCTCTGGAAAGGTCCAGGGAGAAGGATCCCTGGGTCCCAGCCCCCCACCAGCCCCCAGGCCTCTCCTTCACAAGGACTCCTGTTTTTCACCTCTTGGTCCTGGTCCCTCAGACATCTCTCTCTTCTCTCACTTTAATCTCTCTAATCCACCGGATCAGAGCTGAGCTGTCTTCTCCCCACCCAGCCTGAGCTGTCAGGTAAAGTTGGCAGGCTTGAGCCGCCCACCATTCCATTCTTCCCAGGTCCCCAGGCACCACCGCCACCACCACCACCACCTTCCCCCTCACACACTGGCCCCTCTCCCCAAAGCCAGGCATGACCGCAACATTTTCCTGAGGACTGGGGAAGAGGGCCACCCCCAAGGGGCTCTGCTCTTACAGCTCAAAAGGAGGGGAAGCTGTCACTCTCTCCTCCTGGGGCCTGTCCCCAGTGAGAATGGCAAAAAGAGGGGCATAAATTACCTGGGACTTCTTGACCCAGAGTAGATGTACGTGTGTGTGTGTGTGTGTGTGTCTGTGTCTGTGTGTGAAGGGGACGGGACATGAGAATTCCTACAGTTCCTCTCAGGACTGGGAAGAATCCATCTGCCCAGAGGTCCAGAGGGCTGCCCTGAGCACATGGTCTCAGGAAAGAACAAGAGAGGGTGCAGAGAGATGTTCAGGAAGGTTTCAGAGGCCCTAAGGGGGAGGCAGCAAACCTCGGGGTCCTTCCTACTGTGAAAATTTTGGTGTTTCCAGAGTTAGTGACAACTCTGTCGTCTCAGGATAATATGCCTGAGCCATTCACACCCACCTTGAGTCACCCACCCCACTATTTTTTTAAATTAAATTAAATTTATTTATTTTTTTATACAACAGGTTCTTACTAGTTATCTATTTTATAAACATCAGTGTATACATGTCAATCCCAATCTCCCAATTCATCCCGCCACCAACACCCCCACCCCCCACCCCTTTCCCCCCTTGGCGTCCATACGTTTGTTCTCTACATCTGTGTCTCTATTTCTGCATTGCAAACGGTTCATCTGTACCATTTTTCTAGATTCCACATATATGTGTTAATTTACGATATTTGTTTTTCTCTTTCTGACTTACTTCACTCTGTAAACAGTCTCTAGATCCACATGTCTCTACAAGTGACCCAATTTTGTTCCTTTTTATGGCTGAGTAATATTCCATTGTATATATGTACCATATCTTCTTTATCCATTTGTCTGTTGACGGGCATTTAGGTTGTTCCCATGACCTGGCTATTGTAAATAGTGCTGCAATGAACATGGGGGTGCATGTGTCTTTTTCAATTATAGTTTTCTCAGGGTATATGCCCAGTAATGGGATTGCTGGGTCATAGGGTAGTTCTATTTTTAGTTTTTTAAGGAAACTTCATACTGTTCTCCATAGTGGCTGTATCAATTTACATTCCCACCAATAGTGCAAGAGGGTTCCCTTTTCTCCACACCCTCTCCAGCATTTGTTGTTTGTAGATTTTCTGATGATGCCCATTCTAACCGCACCCCACTATTTCCCTCTGTTTTGTGTTGGTGGAGACGGATTTCACGAGGAACCCCAAAGAGTCCTCTTTCCATGCCTCTGCCTCTGGCATCTATGTTACGTTTATGTCTTCCCACCTCTCCCTTCTAATTCCACCTGGGAAGTCCTCCCTTCAGTCTACCCTCCATCCCTCTGGATGCAACCGCCTAAGTTCCTCAGTCTTCCGTCTCAGCCTATCTCATCACCCCTTCTGAGGGCTACACTCCAGTTCGGACAGGCGAGATGAAGGAGTTTGGGGGAGACAAGGGACGTTTGGAAATGACCCTAGGTCAACCAGAATGCAGGGGTTCGGTGGCGCTCCGGAACTACAGCCCCCAGCATGCCCCAGCGGCCGGAAACCCCGCCCACCGCCTCCCGGTGCATTGTGGAGGATGAGGCAAGGCTGGAGGACCAGACTTTGGCTAACCCGGCGAGAGCGCTAAGTCAACGCTCAGGGTAGCAGCGGTTGGAGCGGTTCAGTGATGCAGGCGGCGAGGATAGCGCCGAGCATGGGGCGGCAGCTACTAAGGTTGGGGAGCGGGAGGTGTGTGTATGACAGGGGGTAAGGGGGCAGTGGGCCCGGACACCGGGCCAGGACTGAACCCCTACTCCCCACAGCTCGCGGTCCAGTGCGCTCCTTGGGCAGCCCCGGCCCGGCCTCGCCTGGCGACCTTATGCCAGTGGGGCCGCCCAGGTAAGTGACGGCCACCTTCGAGAGTATGAGAGCGGGAAGCCGCCTCGGATCCCACCTCCCCGCCGCCGGCAGGGGTCTCCCTCTTGGTCCCAGTCACCTGCCGATCGCCCTGGCGCCGAAAGTAGGGGAAAGGGCAGCCCAGGGTGCCCTGAAGATGAAACTAGGGGAAAGGTGGCGGATGCGCCCTCCCCTGGCACCCAGCTCTTCCCCTCTGCTTTCCTTGGTACTTTGGAATCCCCTTCCCCGGCCTCACTAACCATCCCTTTCCCCAGGCGGCTGTGGAGAAGTCCGATTCTCTCTCTTCTGAGGCTTCGACCAGGGAAAAACGGGCCAAGCCGGTATGTGGCTCGAGCCCGGGAGGAGCTAAGACAGGGACAGGCCCACCCCACACTGCTCCCTGAAACTCCCTTCTCCCTGTGCAGGAATCTAAGTCCTTTGCTGTGGGGATGTTCAAAGGCCAGCTCACCACTGATCAGGTGTTCCCATACCCCTCTGGTAAGGAAACGGATAGGCGGAGCTGGATAGGGATGGGGCGTCTTCCCCTGACCGCCTCGCCTGGCCTGACCTGCCCGTCCTTCTTGCCACTCCAATCCCTGCAGTGCTCAACGAGGACCAGACACAGTTTCTTAAAGAGCTGGTGGGGCCTGTGTCCCGATTCTTTGAGGTGAGCAATGCCAGCCTGAGGAATAGAGCTTGGTCCCTGATGGGGTGGGAAAGAGGATAAGGAGCTTAACAGGAGCCTGGATATGAGATCCTGTGCCTTCCCCAGGAGGTGAACGATCCTGCCAAGAATGACATGCTGGAGCAAGTGGAGGAGACCACTATGCAGGGTCTCAAGGAGCTGGGGGCCTTTGGTCTGCAAGTGCCCAGCGAACTGGGTGGTGTGGGTCTCTGCAACACCCAGGTGAGGGAGCTCCCTCGGTCACCTCCAGTGTCCCAGTCTACACCTCACCCCTGGAGCTAAGGTCTCTGCCAAGAGCTGCCCTGGGGGCCTGTGGGATGTTGACTCTTACCACCAAACTACTTGCAGTTCCCAAGGGCCACGGACCTCAACCAGGGTCCCAAGTCCTAATGAATCGCTAAGGTGGGGACTGCCTGAGGATAGTGTAGGGAACAAACCTCCCACCGAGACCTGGAATAGACCTGCCAGTGTCCTTCTGCGGTGGCCCCACTTGCTCTGCCCACTCTCTCTGCAGGGATGCCCAGGTCGGGCTCTGCCCTGCTGCCCACGCTTTCCTGCTAAGGGCAGGTCCCCACGTGGCCAGTTACAGCCCCAGATGCCTGTTTCCCCTCCAGTATGCCCGCTTGGTGGAGATCGTGGGCATGCATGACCTCGGCCTGGCCATCGTCCTGGGGGCCCATCAGAGCATCGGTTTCAAAGGCATCCTGCTCTTCGGCACAAAGGCCCAGAAAGAAAAATACCTCCCCAAACTGGCATCTGGTGAGGCAGCCCTAGGAGACCCAGAGATCGGGAGTGTCCTGGGCCTGGCACAAATTAGGCCGCGTGGTACTTGGATCACCACACAGCTGGGCGTGTTGGCTGGGCGAGATGCTGGGTAGACATTGCAGTGTGCTGGTGGGGAGATACGAAGACGCTGAATATCGCCAGAAGCGTTAAGGGGGAATGCCTGTGTGTGTGGGTGGGCACTAAAGGGCCTTTCCTGCCCATCAGAACCCAGTGTAAAGGAGCTCTCTCTCCAACAGGGGAGACTATTGCCGCTTTCTGTCTAACTGAGCCCTCAAGTGGATCAGATGCAGCCTCTATCCGAACCTCAGCTGTGCCTAGCCCCTGTGGAAGATACTACACCCTCAGTGGAAGCAAGATTTGGATCAGGCACTCTTCTCCCACTTTTCCCTCCTCTCCACCTCTGCCCACGTCCAGGCCTCACTGCTCCATCCTGACTGCCTCTCACTTTTCCACAGTAATGGAGGCCTAGCGGATATCTTCACGGTCTTTGCCAAGACACCAGTTAAAGACACAGCCACGGGGGCCATGAAGGAGAAGATAACAGCTTTTGTGGTGGAGAGGAGCTTTGGAGGTGTCACCAAGTGAGTGGGCTGGGGAGAAAGAGGTAGAGCCAGGGAGGGGGCAGTACTGAGTTCCAGGGCAGATGGCTGTCACAGGTCACTCTGGGGATGGGTGCAAAAGCCAGAGCATTTGGACGGCATGTTCCTTTTAGGCCTAGTATGCATGCAACTGACCTAAAGTTTGGCTTCAGCAACCACTGAGCCCATCACACGACAGCAGGATAGAGCCGGGCCTCCTCAGCCCTCTGGGCATGCCAGGGACTGCTGCCTGCTCCTCTTACAGGCTGGCTCATAATGAATGGCTCACCCACACACACCCAGTGGCAACTTCTCCACCCTGTCTGTCACAGCGGGCCCCCTGAGAAGAAGATGGGCATCAAGGCCTCAAACACGGCAGAGGTGCACTTTGATGGAGTACAGGTGCCGTCAGAGAACGTACTGGGTGAGGTGGGGGGCGGCTTCAAGGTCGCCATGCACATTCTCAACAACGGAAGGTTTGGCATGGCCGCAGCCATGGCAGGCACCATGAAGGGCATCATTGCTAAGGCGGTGAGTACCCTGCCTGAGTCCCTAGCTAGCCTGAATCTAAGCCTCAGACACACTGTCTCCCTTTCCATGTGTCCCTGGTCTCTTGCAAGCCCTCCCTCCACCAGAGGCCCCTCCCCTGCCAACAGCTCCAGACTTGATAGCTTAGGTCTCCACCCAGCCTGGACTGAACTCTTGGCTGTGGCCAAAGCCCACCCATCCCAGCACAGCCCAGCCTCTCTCCCGGAAAGAGGAGACTAGAGAACCACAAGTGGGACACACGTGCCCTCTTCCAGGTGGATCACGCTGCTAATCGTACCCAGTTTGGGGAAAAAATTCACAACTTTGGGATGATCCAGGAGAAGCTGGCCCGGATGGCTATGCTGCAATATGTCACTGAGGTGAGGGCCACCCCCCTCCCCAGAGCCCTGAGGCCTTCTTCCCGGTTGGGTCAGACTACAACCCCCAGCAGCACCTGGGGCAGTGGGTCTCCAGCTTTACACCAATGCCCTAGGGGATGCGGGGAGGCATAGTCAGCTCAGCTTCTGCAGTATGGAGAGAGCCATGCTGTTCTGCCGAGGTGCTTCCAGAGGTCCCTGAAATTTGGTCTACCCCACCCCACCCTTATTCCTTCTTCACCCCTTTCAAGAAGTCAAATGCCTGCAAGCCCCTGACGAACTGACCAGGGAACCAAATATTTGGACATGCCTGACACATGGCATTGGAAGGTGAAGGCAAGGGCCACAGGGCGCCAGGGCAGACCCAGTCTTGTAGATGTGGGTGATCAGGTCGAGTCTGATGCAGCCCTTTTCCATTTCCCTTCCCGTGTCCCAACCTCAGTCCATGGCGTACATGGTGAGTGCCAACATGGACCAGGGATCCACAGACTTCCAGATAGAGGCTGCCATCAGCAAGATCTTTGGCTCGGTGAGGTCCCAGGCCTGTGGGGAGGGAGAGCCCGGTTTGGGAGCTTGGCTCCAAACCCAATTTTGGGTGTTTTCTTTGTCCCTAGGAGGCAGCCTGGAAGGTGACAGATGACTGCATCCAAATCATGGGGGGCATGGGCTTCATGAAGGTACAGAACACTTCTCTGCCCAGGCCGGCTGCAGCGGGCCAGGAGGAGGAGGCGGCACGTCCAGCAGGGGTGTATGATCTGTCTTCCCCTGTGGCAGGAGCCTGGGGTAGAGCGTGTGCTCCGAGATCTTCGCATCTTCCGGATCTTTGAAGGGACGAATGACATTCTCCGGCTGTTCGTGGCTCTGCAGGGCTGTATGGTAAGAGGGAGGAGAAATGGGGGGAGGAGCTGGGCAGGACAGCGGAGTCCTGACTATTGGACCCTCCTCCCCCCACAGGACAAAGGAAAGGAACTCTCGGGGCTTGGCAATGCTCTAAAGAATCCTTTTGGGAATGCTAGCCTCCTGCTGGGAGAGGCAAGCAAACAGCTGAGGCGGTAAGCTTAGGGGCCAGGGCCAGGGCAGGGCAGGGCAGGGCAGGGCAGGGCTGGGCGGGGTAGGGCAGGGTATGGCAACTAACCAGTCACCCTTCCCCTTTCTCTAAGGCGGGCAGGGCTGGGCAGTGGCCTGAGTCTCAGCGGCACCATCCACCAGGAACTGAGTCGGAGCGGTGAGCTGGTGAGTAAGTGGTCAAGGTGGGGGGACAGTCTGCGTCGAAGACTGACAGGGCTGGGCCCCACTCTGAGCCCCGGGCACCTTCCCCATCTCTTTAGGCAGTGCAGGCTCTGGAGCAGTTTGCTGCAGTGGTGGAGACCAAGCTGATAAAACACAAGAAGGAGATTGTCAGTGAGTGAGCTCTACCCCGTTCCCGCCCCCCACTTTCCTTTCCCTCCGACTAACCACCCCCCAACCGCATCCCATCTACCTGACAGACGAACAGTTTCTGCTGCAGCGTCTGGCAGACAGTGCCATTGACCTCTATGCCATGGTGGTGGTTCTGTCCAGGTGAGGAGGCAGTGGGGGAGGCCTGAGCTGCAGTGGGGGCACTGGGGGTCCTGGGCCAGGCTCACAGCCCAGATTGGTTTCCTCCTACTTCCCCCCAGGGCCTCAAGGGCCCTGAGTGAGGGCCACCCCACAGCCCAGCATGAGAAAATGCTCTGTGACAGCTGGTGTACTGAGGTGAGATCCAGGGCTACCAAGTATGGGGGGCGGCAGGGTGGCCCTCGAGGCACGGGCCTGACCCCTCCTTCCCCCTCCCCAGGCTGCCGCCCGGATTCGGGAGAACATGGCTGCTCTGCAGTCTGACCCCCAGCAGCAGGAACTCTTCCGTAACTTCAAAAGCATCTCCAAGGCCTTGGTGGAGCGGGGGGGCGTGGTCACCAGCAACCCCCTTGGCTTCTGAATACTCCCAGCTAGGGCCTGGCCCAGAAGATGCCTTCTCCCAAGCCCAAGCCCAGGCCCCTTCTGTGCTGATCCTGGTTCTGCCTTGAAGGGGGTGTCGGCCCAGGACGGTGCCTACTCTCAGAGGGAGTGCTTACCACCTCACAAATGAAGTCTCTAACAAGTCGTGCCCTGCTGCCGCACCTCTGTCCTTTCCCTTGCTGCCTGCCTCCCTCCCAAAGAAAGGAGCCAGAGGCACGGGGAGTTTGCCCCTATTGCTTTATTTGGTGTTTTATACAAGTGACTAAAATAAATAGAGTAACAAAAGCAGCTACACAGCCCCCAAATACCAAATACCCCAGCTTTCTTTGACTGCTGTCTAGGGGAACCAACCCCCTTCCGCTTCCCAGGGTACCACCGACTGACCACCCTCCCACCCTGCGCAGGACAGAGCTGACTGGGCAAATGGAGTAGGACATCACATTTTGGGGTTAGAAGAAGGGGCCCAGGAGACAGGGATTCTTCATACAAAAGAGAAAACGTCTAGTAAAAAAATAGTCCCAAAAATGTAAAAAAGTCTATTTTAACCCCCCAAAAGGCTTATAAAAAACAATAAAGCTAAAAATAACCAAAGGTCCCTTGTTGACCCCTGAGGGAAGGGGGAGGAACCAGGCACTGCTGGAAAGAGTCACAGTGGCAACAACCTCACAGCAGGCAGCAGCCCCCAGGACAGGCTGAGTCCAGGCACCAGAGGAGTAATGAGCATGTGACTGACAAGACACCCAATCACAGGACAGGAGCACCAAGCACTGACAGGCCAAGGCTGGAGATCCAACATGGCCCCACCACGCGCTCTACATAACATCCACAAAGAACTCACTGGGGTTGCCCATGGCCATGTGGAAGCTTTGGCGGCTGGCCGTCAGCTCTGGGGGCACGGAGCCCAGGTCTCTGACTGGAGGGGCCCCCGGAGGCTGCACTGCAGGAGGGACAGGGGGTGGGGGAGGGGGCATCATGACCACCATCATGGGGTTATACGGGAGGGCCATGCCAGGAGGTGGGCCATAGGGATGGAGCCCTGGGTGGGCTCGGAGATTAGGAGCACCTCCTGATGAGCCCCTGGATGGGGGAGGGCCCCCATCACCAGTCCCACCAGGTTCCCCGCCCCGCCGAAGGCTGCCGCCCCGGCTGGAAGGCTCAGACTCACTGCCGCTGCCAGACTTGGACTCAGGGGCCCGCTCCTCAGGCCTCCCTGTGCGCCCCACCCCCCCATCGCTTCGTGTCGACCCACTGCTCCGGCTCCCTGTGGGGGGAGAGGGGATGGGAGCAACTGAGCCCCAGCCCAGGGTCCCTTGGCCTCCCCAGTCCCCGCTCCAGCCTCTGCTCCCTGGCTTCACCTTGGTGCCCATGTCCAGGCCCCAGCTGTATGGGGATCTGGCGGTGACTTACCCTCACTGTGCTGGCTGCTGGCACTGCCTCCGCCGTAGGTGTAGGACGAGAGCTCGTGGTAGGGTGGGGGCTGGGGACTGTATGGATGCGGGGCTGGGTACTGGTAGGAGAAGGTGGGCAGCAGGGGCCAGGGCGTGGCCCCGGGCAAAGGAGCCAAGGTGTCCTGGTCCGAAGCGCCACTGGAGCCATCGTCATTCAGAGACAGGTTGACTAGGTCTGGAAGGCAAGAGAAAGACCCAGAATCACTGCTTTAAGAAGCCAGCACCCCAAGACATCGAATGAAAAGGAACTGGGAACCGTTTCCCCACAACCATCCACGATGGGGGTTAAAACGAAGGCCTCGGACGGGAAATGTCCCACCAGCCACAGCCATCAGGGCAGGAACTCGGCCAGGGCCACCACTAGTCCCACGTGCTTCTATGTGACTCAGGAAAAGCCGCCCTCCCCACCAGCAGACAACCCTGCACGTGGCGCACAGCTCCTCCGGCAGAACACAGGGGGACGTCAGCCCCCACACGTGTCACCAGCCAGCACAGGGCCCAGCGCAGGACGCACGCTGCTCGGCGTCCACGGTGGCCCTTAGGCCTGGGGTTGGAGAGGCAGGATGAGGCAGCCAGATCCGCTCTCCCTGGGCTGGGACAGGGGCACTCACAACTCTCACAGCCGCCACTGAGGTCTCCAAAGACATAATAGCACTGCTCAGAGAAGGTGATCTTGTTCACAGTGTGCCGGATAAGGCCTGCCTTGAGCAGCCCGCTGGCATACTTTCGGGCCTCCCGCCGCTCAGGAAAGCCCTCCACGTGATGGTAGAGCCAGTCAACCACGTCCGAGCCTGGATCGCCCAGGGCAAAGAAAGGCCTCAGGTTCTCCTCCCCAGCTCCTGCCTCACCCCTGCCTGGACCACTCCCAGCTGTGGCCTCCTCCTCTCCACACCACCTGCCCAGAGCCCAGCCGTACCCAGAAAGGCGTTAGGGATGGTGATCTTGAGCCACATGCGGTCCCGAACTTCCAGTCCAGACTCTGGAGCTGCCATGGCCTTGGTCACAGATGCCATGTCGGTATGGATGGAGAGGCCCCGGCCCTCACAGCCTGACAAAGGAGAAACAGAGGAGCGGTGGATTCACACCACACTGGGTGGTCTTCCAGGGAGGCTGGATGAGGTGGGCCTGGGGCTCACCATCCGGAAGAGAGGACCCAGAGGTGATGGTGCTCATGGACGAAGAGCCTGGATAGGCTGGGAAGGTGCCAGTCAGCGCGGCAGAGTGTGAGACCCAGGCAGCAGGGTCAATCGGCTGGATGGGCTCATCTGGGAGAGCGAAGGCCACCAAGATGGTCACTTCCCAGTCCCAGAGAGCCAGCCCTGTCCCTCCCCGAATCAGACTCCTGTCCCAGCCCCACCTTGACCCTCACCCACCCACCCCCTGTAGCCTGGAGGCCAAGGGTATCCACACCCGCCCTGTCCTCCCAGCTACAGGTCCCTGAGTATCACTCACTTCGGGGGAGAGTGAAATAGGCCTGGGGAGAGGGATCCCAGCACTTGGCTACAGTCAGCACGATGGGGCTGTGAGGAAGAGGAGGCCAGTCAGGCTGGGGTGAGGGGAGAGGCCTGAGGAGTGGGGAAGCCTGGAATGAGAATAGGTGAGGGACAAAAAAAGGAAAAGAAAAAAGGAGCACAGACATGGCTGGGCCAGAGAAGGTAATGGTGGAAGGCTCCACAATGCGGGTGACTCACCAACACGGGTAACTCTTAAAAACACACTGCTGAGTAATTCAAGTGAGTATACGCTGCATGGTTCCATTCAGAGCAAGTCCGAAAACAGGTAAAACTAAACTGTGTTGTTCAAAAACACATGTATGGCCGGTGAAACAACGACCAAGCAAACCATCGTGGTGATGACCAAAGCATCAGCAGAGTGGTTACCTTGGGGAGTGAGGAGGGAGGGAGTGGGAAGGGACACTGTGAGGGGCTCTCCCCGGGTCAGAAACCTTCTAGGTCATGATCTAGGCGGTGGCGACGCAAACACCCACTCACTCCAGACTCACTTGTTACGCGTTCTTGCTCTATGTATTTTTTGGGGGCAGCGCCGTGCGGTATGCGGGATCTTAGTTCCCCGACCAAGGACCGAACCCTCGCCCCCTGCAGTGGAAGCGCGGAGTCCCAACCACTGGACCGCCAGGGAAGTCCCATATTACGTACTTTCTGATGAGCATTATGTTTTACCACTTTTTAAAGTAATAAAACGAAAGGTGAAAAGGCAAAGAAAGAGAACCAAGGACCTGAGACCAGCTCGAAGGCTCACCCCGGCTTGTGCACGATGTCCCTCAGCACCCGCACCGCATCATCGTTGCTCATGTTCTCAAAGTTCATGTCGTTCACCTGGCAGGAGGGGCGGTGGGTCAAAGGTGGGGGAGAGGGGCTGAGGGCCCCGGCCTGGGTCAGCGGGTGGCCCCGCCCCAGCTCACCTGCAAAAGCATGTCCCCGGGCTCAATGCGCCCATCAGCCGCCACAGCCCCACCCTTCATGATGGAGCCGATGTAGATGCCTCCATCTCCCCGCTCGTTGCTCTGACCCACGATGGAGATGCCCAGGAAGTTGTACTTCTCTGTGGAGGGAGGCCAGGTGACGAGAGGAAGGCCCAGCCTCATGCCTCCCAGGGACCCTGGAGACCAGGTCCTCCCAGCCCCCAGGGCCCAGGCGCCCTCCATACCCATGTTGAGCGTGACTGTGATGATGTTGAGAGACATGGTGGAATCGGTGACGCTGCTGAAGGATGAGGCCTGTGGTGGGTAAAGGGGAAGGAGCCGGACTGCCTCCAACAAGCCGGGACAAGCCCCAGGATTCTCCCTGTCTGGTCCTTGTACCCCCGAAACCAAGGCCCGCGCCCCCAGCTCCCCCGAGGTCCAGCTGCCCCACAAGAAGCCCCTCACCCTCTCCAGGCGGGGTGGCCGCTGTTTCCTCCGCCGCCGGTGGCGCTTGAGGAGGCGGGAGGCGCTGCTCTGCTCCGTGGAGCTGCTGAACCTGCCGGGAGGTCGGGCGGGGAGCTGGCCGGGCGGTGGTCGCGGGGCCAAAGGAGAGGACGGGGTGGCGGTGGGGGGGCACCCCGGGGAGGCCTACGGAGCCCCACCTGCTCATGGTGTCCTCCTCATCCGAGTCCCCCAGGCTGGTGCTCTCCAGCTCACTGGTCATGAGGGTGGAGGAGCTCTCGTACCCTGCCAGGTGGCGCTCCAGCCTCGAGGGGCCGCTGGGACGGTGGCCCCCCGCTGAGGGAGAACAGGAACCTCAGGAACCAGGACTCGGGCTCCTCACCCTTGTCAGGGCTTTGGGTCGGAGCCGACCCCTCCCAAACTCCCAGTCTAGCCGGCCTCCAGGCCTGGCCCCCCTCACCGCCGCGCTCACTGCTGTCTCGCCTGCGAGGTCGCTCCCGCCTCAGAGACACCACTGACTCTGTTTCTGTCTCGGGCTCCAGATTTTCCCGGCTGCTAGACACGTTAGGGCTAGATGGGCAGAGAGGGTTTCCCACCTGCGTCAGTGGGACAAGGCTCCTAATCGTCGGCTTCCCCTCCCAAGGGGCTTGGATTCCCTCCTCACCTCCCTCCCCTGGACTCAAGAATCCCAAGGACTCACTGGAAGGATGGAGGCCTGGAGTCTCCAATGCCACTGGTCCTCTCCGGTGGCAGAGGGGGTACAGGTGGCGGTGGAGGCACCGGGTCTGTCCGAGGCTCGTGGGCTGGGGGGGCCATCTCAGGTTGGGGGTTTTCTGATGACACTAACTAGAAGGATGCAAGTGATTTGAAAAGAACAACAACAAAAGAAAACGGCTCAATGAGGAATATGAGAGGCACGTGAGATGAGAGTAAGAGGAAAGAGTAGAAAAGGGGACGGCGCCTGAGAGAGCCCGGAGAAAAGCACAAAAAAAGCAGCAGCAAGCATTAGAGGCTCCAGAAGGAGAAGGCTGAGGAGCTCCAGCTGGCTGGCTCTCCAAACAGGTAAGGAGGATGGGAGTTCCCTGGCAGTACAGCGGTTAGGCGCTATCACCGGCAGGCCCAGGTTCAATCCCTGTCGGGAAGGCCGCACAGGGCACGGCCAAAAACAAACAAATAAACAAACAGGTAAGGAGGCAAAGAGCCAGAGCTTCCGGCAACTGAGAGGGGGCGGGCACAGGCTGAGGCTTGGAGGAGCTTGGCAATGCCAGAGGGACTCTCCGGCAGGGCCCCTTACCCAGGATACCACCCTTCCGTTGAAGCAGGGAAGGCGAGCATTGTCATCTGAAATCTCTTCCTTCACCACCCTGCCAAGAGACAAGATAAAGGTCAGTGAGACTGGACTGGCTTCCCCCATTCCCACCCGCATTCGAAGTTTCTCCCAATCTTCATCCAGCTCAAGGATGCTGCTTTTCTCCAACCTTGTCCAAGTCCCCTTCTCTGACGCTATAACACGCACACCTAAGAAATCACCGAACTCAATTCCCTTTCCTTATTTCTCCTTCTCTCCCCAGCTCATCCTCAGGGGCTCAGAGCTGTTCCAGAGATTTCCTAGAGTCTGATTCAAACCTCTCAGTCCAATTTCAAAGGCTTCCCGTAAGGTTGCCCCAGCTGCCCCAAATATCTAACCTTAGGAGCCTTGCAGGCAGCCTCCCTCCAACTTTCACCGTATTCCTCACACAACTTCCCCCAAAGGCTTTGGTCCTCATCTACATCTCTACTTTTATGCTTTCCTTAGTTTTCTCTAACTCACTTTCAGAGAGATGTCCAAATGTGCTGTCTTCCCCTAGATGAAAATACCCATTAGACCAAAGAATAGTACCTCCTCACTAGACTGAGCTCCCAAGCAGAGGTGAAGCCCAGATCCCCATTCTCCTGTGCCTCACCTGGCACAAACTCTGCACTAAGCAATCTGCTCCTCCTGACAGACCCTAAAGCCCAGTCCTGGGGGTCACCTCTCCCATGGGTTCCTTCAACGGACCTTCTTTTCAATCACCAAGTGAAATCATCAATGCCTGTTTTGTTCAACACCATGTCCCCGGCCACAAACCAAAGTACCTGACACTTCGTAAGCATTAACAAATACCTGCTGGCTAAACTAATAAACGTATAAACTATGACACACTCTGCCCTGAACAGACTCTCACCCCCAAATTGGGATATCTGGTCGGATTAACCCTTTAGCCTAATATGGTTCTAAGAATGTGGACATATGTCAACTCAATCCCACCTATTATCAATGTGACAACACAACCCAGGCACTACCAATCTGTCTCAGCATAACGTTGTATTCTTCACAATATAATCCAGTCTCAGCACAGTCCAGCCTTCCAAGTGATCCTATCCTGTATTATCATAACCTAGTTTAAGAATTAGACTCGGGCTTCCCTGGTGGCGCAGTGGTTGAGAGTCCGCCTGCTGATGCAGAGGACGCGGGTTCGTACCCCGGTCCGGGAAGATTCCACATGCCGCGGAGCGGCTGGGCCCGTGAGCCATGGCCAGTGAGCCTGCGCGTCCGGAGCCTATGCTCCGCAACGGGAGAGGCCACAACAGTGAGAGGCCCGCGTACCGCAAAAAAAAAAAAAAAAAAAAAAAAAGAATTAGACTCAATGCTAATAAGGGCAATGACCACACACCAAGAACGTACCATGCACCTGTACTAAGCATTTTCCTCTGGTTAACTCCATTTCACAGATGAAATCAAGGCACAAAAGTTGAATAAACTACCCCAGATTGTAGTGCTGACAAATAGAACATTGAAATCCAAGGTAACCCCCAAGACAGTACCACCTTCCCAACGTCCAACAGTGTTTCTAGGTAGAGCCCAGTCTGTTCAGCTTTCCTATAACCCAGGCTATCCCAGCCTGATCCAGCCTCCCTTCAAGAGCTGAGACTGAGGACCAAGAGAGCACAGTCCCAAAGGCTATAAACACAAAAGGGCCTACTCTGCATTATTTAAAGTCCCGGTCTTGCCCAGACTGTTCCAAATTACCCCAGGGTAGCCCAATCTATTCTACCACGTGCAGCTGTCTACACCCATATAGACTAGAATATCCCAATACAGCTGACTGTACCAGCTGTACTGGTACAGACCCTGTCAGCCCCGTCTGCCCTTGTATTGAGTGTCCCAATAAAAACTAGGCCCCCAGAGAAACTAAGATCAATCAATAGAACCCGCTGGAGACCAGAATGGCATCCCAACAGAACACTCTGCGTTAGTACGGACTAGACTGTCCCCAAACTATCCTGTCTGCCTTAGTATAGGACAGAACATCCCAAGCCTGCCCAGTAAAGCACAATCTACATCAGCAGAGTCCACAATATCCCTACATAGCCTGTGTGCTACAGGACTACTCACAATGTAGTTACCAGCGGAGAGATCAATCTACCTCAGCACAGACCAGAACACCCAAAAATAAACCAGTGTGCCCCACTCTATTCCAGTATAGCCTAATCTTCTATAATCTGGCTTACTATATCCCAGTCTGTCCTCCTACAGTTCCGCACGCCTCAATCTGTCTAAACATAACCTTGTCCGTCCTGGGATAGCCAATCTACACGAGCATAGTAAAGATGTGCTCCACTATAGCCCAGAAAATCCCAGCATGTCCCAAAGTAGACCAGTGACCCTCAAAATTACCCAACCCACAAAAGCACAGCCCCCGTCGTTCCTAGTCTAGGCCTCGCGCTCACCCGAAATCCTGATCCATAGACTTGAAAAAGTACTTAGCGCCCGCGGGCCGCTGCAAGACGCTCTTGAAATCGCCGAGGGTGATGCGCTCGGCGGGGACGGGGATCTTCACCAGGTAGGGAGTCTCTTCTTCATCCAGGTGGTAAATCACCTTCGTCTCCCCGACACCACCGCCCCCAGCGCCGCTGCCCGCCATGGTCTCGCCCGCGCGCTCCCGGGCTCCGCCGCCCACCCAGCGGGGCTGATCGCCCCCGCCGCGCCTGCGCACTCCCACGAACCGACGCGCAAGCAACGCGACCGACCCAGCGTAAGAAAGGTGCAAAAGGGAAAAAGACAAGGCTCAGCGGGTTGACGGCGTGTGGGGGGGGGCGGTGGGGACGGGCCGTGTGGCGCGACCCAAAGCCGCGGGCTCCGTCGCCGCAGCTGCCGCAGACGTCGCGAGGGCTCTCCAGCGCCCCGCCCACCTCTCCCCACGTCACGTGACTAGAAATAGCCCACCCCCGCTCTGCCCGTAACGCCCCACCACGTGACCCTCGCTGGTCACGTGACTCTCAGCTCTGCCTAGCGCCCTCGTCACATTATTGACACTTTCAGCAACGGTCTCCCAACCCTCTACGGCTCCGCCCCCAAGTGTGTCCCCACCCGCCTCCTCCAACTACCCCGGTTCGGCTGGCCTCTGCCCTCAGGGGGCACCCCGCTTTACCCACTGAGGGAAAGAGCTTCAAGCAACTATGATCCGCTGGAGCGTGCAAGTGGGAGGTGAGGGTGGGAATTGCGGGGGGGGGGTCCTTGACTGGGGGGTGAGGTGGGGCAAAGCCAATGGAGGTCCTAGGGTTGGTGGAAAAGGCGCAGCGCCAGGCCATTTTCAGCTTGGACTTTTAAGAGAGGTGAGTTTCAGCCCCACCTCCAGCCAGCTTTTCCAAAGCCTCCCTCCCAAGCAGGACAGTCAGTGAGGGCTATAAACACAAAAGAGCCCACTCTACTTTATTTACAACACGAAGGCTGTCTGTACAAACAGCTGGCCTATATTATTAAAAACAAAAGAGGTGAGTGAGAACATCGTCACCTTTCTGTTTTCCTTCCTCACTCGGCCAAGCTCTGGTTGGTACTCCATCTCTGAGCTGCCATACTCAAAAGGTGAAGTCCAAAATTAAAAATACAACCGGTGTAGAATAAATGGGGAGTGAGATAAAGAAAAAAATGAGGGAGGGGAGTGCTATATTTACACTAGAGTTTTATAGACAACCGTCCCACTCCATCCCAATTCCAACCCTGGCCCAGGAAGTGAGCGGTGGCAGGTCCAAGGGACAGAGCTTAAGTGTCTAGGAACCCAGACAGCTTCCCACCCCCAACTGCAATAGGTCCGAGTTCAAGTCCACAAGATGGGAAGGAAGGGTAGGATAGGAACATCACTCATTTCCAAACCAGCCTCCCTTGGGAATTTCTGCCTTGAAGTGGGATAACATCCCAGCTCCGGGGGACAGGCTGATGACCCTGAGGCTCAGTTCCCAAGTCACGTTGCCATTCGAAGTTCCAGCCTAGAGATGGCATATGTCAGGGCTCTCCAGATTTCGGAGGCCCCGCTAACCGTCGGGCCTCTGGCCGCAGTTCCTTGCATTTCTGGCAATAAAAGAAATCAGGGACATTGGTCTTCTTAATCTTAGCACAGGAGAGGTGGATCCACGTTCCACACAGGCTGCACTCAATCATGGGCCGGCCTGCAAAGGGCTTTCGGCAGTAACACGTGATCAGATCCCATGAGTCATCACCTGGGGAAAAGAAGGTTTGTTTGGTGTTCTGCTGGAGCTCTTAGATCCACAATACCCCCAAACCCATCAACCCAGCTACCCCTGGGCAGCCCCAAACTTCTCACCTGATTCTACCATGATGTCCTCATCCATGACCCGCATCTCGCCTTCACTGGAGCTGGCATCTCCATCTTGGCTTGTTTCAGTGCTGCCCACGTCCTTGCTTTCACTGTCGGTGGGAGGGACTCCTTCAGGGTGCACTGTGGCAGGGGGCCTAGGAGCCTCAGGAGGTGTTGGCAGCACAGGGGCTGGGGCTTCCCCTCCTACCACTGCTGCCATCTCTTCCTCCTCCTCTTCTTCCTCTTCTTCCTCCTCCTCCTCTTCAGAGTCTGTATCGCTGGGGGGTGCCCGGGGAGGCCCAGGAGGTGGGAGTCTATCCCCCCGCTCTGCCTTTTTCAACTTCCGCTTCTTGCTCTTCTTGATTCGAGACCTCTTTTCCCCATCCCCAGGGGCTGGCCGAGGCCTCCGAAGCACCCCAAAGCCTGTCCCCCCTCCTGGCCCCAACTTGCGGTTCTTTCGGTCCTTCTTTCGAGGAGGCTGGGAGAGATCCCCCTGGGAAAGGGGCACTGGGGTGAGAGCAGCAGGGGGCCGGGAGGCATGTGTCAGGGATGTGGGGGACAGTGGAGATGCCATTTTGGGCCCATCTAGATCAAAGAGAGAGTCCTTGAGTTTCATCTTCTCAAGCAGGGTGGCACTATCAGGGGCCTGCAGACGAGGGAAAGTGGACCTTGGGGGTCCTGGCTGGGTGGGACCTGCTTGAGCTGCCCTTCTCTTGGATGACTTTGCTTTCTTAACAAAGGTCTGGATGGTTCTGAGATCTGAGGGGGCTGAGTCCCAGCCATCGCTGTCTGCCGCACTCTCACCTCGCAATGGAGAGCTGGAGCCGGAGGCTGGCCAGTCATTTTCCTTAAAGGGGAGAAGAGACCAGGATCAGCAAGGGGCCCAGGGTCATCTCAGCCCCTATACACATCCAACTTAAAAGACCAAAATATCTGGCCAAAACCACTAAATCTTACTGTATTCAGAAAACTTATCCCCACCCCAATTCCCATCAGCATCTCCTCTTGAACACTTCCATGTTACCCCTGACCTCAAATTCTAACCATTTCCCCAATGCCCACTGCCTTCACAACACAGCATCCCCCAGACCAGAGCCATTTTTCTCTAGCTCTTTCTGAACAGCCTCATTTGTTACCATTTTCAGTTCCTAAAGTTTTTATCCAAAAGCACTTTCCATTTAGAGCACCCCAAAACCATTATTGCACTCAAACCACCTATCTATTAGTCCCACCCCCACTCCAGATACTAGTTTTCCCACCAAAATTTCCATTTCCCTAGTCTTACATATAATTTCTAGGCTTTGCCTACAACGTAACACAGTCTCATAAGCTCAAGAGCCCCTCTACAACCCTAGGACACCACCCTCCAGTCAGTTGTCCTCCTGTCCCTACCTCCTTGCTAGGGGGGATGTAACCAGCATAGGCCAAAACAAAACTGCAGAATTTGTTGAAATCCTCAATTGTTCTCCGTCGTTTCTCTGGTGGCTGAAAGGAAAAAAGTATGTAGCACACAGTTTGCGAGGGACATTCCCAAAAGCATAGTCCCTGGAGTGAGAAATCTGGAAAAAGTGGGAGAGGGAGAGAAGGAGCAGGAGATCCTGCAGTAATACTGGGCTGCAAAAGAATGGGAAACCTCACCTGAGTCTCTGGCTTAAGGGTCGGAGGTGGATCTGTGAAAGCAATAAAAGCTGAGTCAAGGCACTAGGAAAGAGTCGGTGTAAGACCCCACCTCTCAACCTCCGAGGTCCCAAGTGAACCCCCTCCTCTCCCAGGTCCCTCAGCCAGGCGAGCAGGCCCCCAGCGGTGCTGGACCCGCCGCTGCTCCCCCTTCCGCCCCGCGAGGGGCGGAGCCTGGGCGCGGCGCCCTCTCAGGCCTCGCTATAGCGCTCCCCTTCCCCCCACCGGAGACTTGGCGCTCCGCCCCCCCCCCCCCCCCCAACTCACGGTTTCTCTAGACTCCGGGTTCCTCGGCTCTCTCGGCGCCCCACCCGCCATACCGCTCCCCGGACCGAGCCCGGGCTGCCGCCTGCCCCTGTCCTTCACACGCGCCCAGTGCCCGGAGTTCCCACCCCGCCGCGCTCTACCGCCCCGGGCCCTCCGCGACCGCACACGCCGCCCGCCGGCCCCCAGGGTCTAGGATGACCACGCCGAACCGCTCCCCGCCCTCCGGCCCCTTCTACTCGAGCACGAGGCCCGGCGCGCCCCTCACCCCCACCAAACACACACGGGCTCACACATCCAACGCCACTTCGCGGCCGGGACAGACCTGAGAGCTCTCACCCGGACGCGGCCCCACCTGCCCCCCCTTACCGCGCTCCCCACAATTTCGCCGTCCCCCCGCCCCCATCCGGGGCTTTGGCCCCTCCCCGTCTCGAGCTCTTCGGGCTCCCCGCCGGGCCCCGGGCCCAGTTCCGAGCTCTCTCCGGCCGCCGCCTCCCCCCTCCCTGCCCCCGGACTGGCCAGCAAGTCACTAGGATACGGACCCCTAAACTCGAGCCCCCCCCAACCAGCCTCTCTCTTCCTCCCCAGCAACCCCCGCTGCTGCCGCCGCTGCCCGCCTCACCCTCCGCAACTCCCAGGCTCTAACCCTCGCCGACCGACCAACCCCCCCCTCCCCCCGGCGCAACTCGCCGGCCTTAAACCCCCACCCCGCCCCACCGCCCCCAAAACTAGCCAGCTCTCGTCGCTTCCCGGCTCCCTCTCCCCACAACCACCCCCCGCATAGGTCTCTCTATCGCAGACAATACCCAGACCCTCTCTTCTCCCCACAACTATCTGCCCACCCCTCCAACAATCACCGGGCTAGCTCCGGCGGCAACTACCGGGAGCTCCGGCACCACCGCCACAAACTCCCCCACCTCGGCGAACTACCGAGCTCCTCACTCAATCCTTTTCTACATCCTTCCTCCCCAACAACTCTCCGGCCCCCAAATTCCCCCGACCTCCCAGTTCTAGGGCCCCAACCTGCCGGAGGCCCTTTCGGCCCCTAACCCCCGAAGCTGTGGGTTTCCAGCTCCCGCTCCCCCATCCCACCCCACCCGCCCTACACACACACAGCGCCTGATCTCCAACTACCCCTAGCCCAGTCTCCCACTCCTCTTTCTCCAAGGTCTCTCAACTCGTCACTCTCCCACCTCCAGGGGCAGGCCCCCGACCCCTTCCCCGCCCTCCCCCGCTGGGCTCCGGGGCTCGACCTCCAAGTTTGCCAATAGATTCCTCGCCCGCCCCCCGCCGACTAAGCGCTCTGTACCGGTCGAGAGCTCACCTTCGGGACTGGGCTCCGCCATGGCTTCCAGCATCGCCCCCTCCCCTCCTCCCGGTCCGGCGCCCCCCTCCCCTGAGCCGGGGATCCCGGTGCCGCCTCCGGTGCTCGGTGCTCCTACTGCCTCGCTCCACGGAGGTGTCTGCTTCGACTCGGTTGTGACTCGAGTCCGCTAGCCGCTGCCGCCACCTCCCTCTACCACTGCCTCCCGCACTCCCGGACCGGGCCCCCTCCCCCCGCGCCGCCGGCCGCCTGCTCCCTCCTCCTTCTCTCCTCCCTCCCTCCTCCTCTCTCCCCCCTCCCTTCGCGGGCGCTAACGCGCAATGCATCAAGGGGATTATAGTCCGTCCGGGGGCAGCAAAAAGGACACTGCATAACCCTCTGGAACTTCAGTTCCCAGCAAGCCACGGATTGGCGCAGGCGCACTAAGCCGCTCTCCGCCCCCGGGGAGTGGCGGGGAGATTGGGAGCAGAGGGGAGAGGGGAAGAGTGCGCTCAGGCTCCTGGGAAATGTAGGCTGGGCGGGGCTAAGAAAGAACGGGATGAAGGGAAAGAAGGGATTAGAACTTTCGGCCACCATACTGCCTCATTCTGCGGCTTCTTTCTACCCACGGGGGACCGCCCCACTTCCGGCCAGACAGAGAAAAGGCTGCTGGGAGATGAAGTTCTCCCGGTGATAATGGCTCCCTCCTCCCCGTGTTCTCCCTCTCCTGGATTACACTCCACTGGATCCCTCACGCCGGCACAAAGTCTGTCTAAGCGACATGCATCTGAGGACAGAGTCCTTTTACTAGCTCCCACACTCGAAAATCTCCTTCACCCAAAAGATTATGACAAACTTGGATGGTTTATGTAAAGCAGGTGCTTTCAAACTTCCACAGAAACCCACAGTAAAAAAAAAAATTTTTTTTATAACCTCAGGACCCAATCCATACACACGTATATAAAACTGAACTTTCATGAAATGATATTCAGTATTCCATCCATCACAATAAAAGCACACTTTTTATGCACAAGGAAAAGCCCAACATAAAAACAAACCAAAATATACTTCTATCCCTCCAACCTCCTCTTTCCCCACCACTGACGAGGGAGAACAAAAGGGGGAGGGGAGCAACACAAAGAAAAATCCAGTTCAGTTTGGTGGTTTTCTCTTTATTGATGTGCCTCCTACCTTCCCCCCACAATTTCAGTCCCTTCCATCTACCCCCAAAAAAGAAGGTAGTGAAAAGAAGGGATTGTTGGGGTTCTGAGCCCCTTGGGCAGTTAGGGAAAAGAAACCAAAACAATCACCAGATGTGACACAGATTGACAGTCAAGAAGTCTAAAGCAGAATGGGAAAGGTGGTAAAGGGGAAGAATGGAGAAAGAGTGGGTACTAGAGGCCATCTCCCACATTAACTCTTGTGTTTAAAGGGGCTGGAAGAGAGTCTCAAACATTAGGAAGTGCAGGTCCTGAAAAAGGGAGGTGGTGTTTGACCCTCAAGGAGGAGCAGGTCAAGGAAGGGGGGCCACCTCTCTCTTTGTAGAATGGGACCCCCCACCTTAGGGACAGCAGCTTCACACACCATAGACACTTTCGTCACTGTAGGCAATGTATAGAAAGAAGTCTTCTTCATGGTGTTCCTGGGGTGAAAGCAGAAAGTAACAGTGTTCAGGCAACTGGGCCTTAGTTACTTGAACCACCCACCACCGGGACAGATTCTTCCAAAACCATTCTTTTTGACTCTCCCTCTCACTTGCTCCAGGCCCTAGACGCTGAACAGTATTATTCTAGCCAACAGTCTTGGGCAAAAAGACCTCACACTGTTCTCTGCTGCCTTGGAACAGGAAGGGGCCTGAGGAGAGTCTGGATCACAACAGTTGCTCCAGATCACTATTCTCTCTTCTTTCTACTCCCACAGCCCTGTCCAAATCCCCAACCCAGGACTATGTGGAAATTTTAAGAGCAAATATAAAATTGAGAGCTAAGTAAGCCAGTTTGGTCCAAGAATTGCTGACTTAAAACTTTTTGCCTCTCAAGCGCTTCCAACTCCTCTCCAAAGCCTCCACTTCTTCCCAGGCACCATACCTGGTATAGCTGACCCATCGTGGCACTGGTGGGTGGAATGACATTGTTGACAAAGAAAAACAAGGCATCCTCAGCTCGGAGATGAATTCGCTTCCGGATCAAGAAGTAGAACTGACCAACTGCCAAAGATACAAGGCCTGATAAAGTCAGAGATCACAAATGCCCTCAAAAGAACACCTTCTATGTGGAGCCTCCTCCCACAGAGACTGCGCTCCCACCCCCCAGGACGCAAACCCGGGTATTGGGTCAGATTCCCACCTGTAAGATCAGAAGGCACCAGATATTTCTTTTTGTCCAGGTCTCCTATCCGAGCTTTGGGAGCCTTTTCTACTATCACCTGTTAAAGCGAAGGTTAAAATTAGGAGACATTAGGTATATAGCCCGACAGCTCCACCTGTCAAGAACTCAAACAACAACATTCCTAGCACCCACACCTACCCCAGACTCATTTCTCTTTGTCTCTGAACACGCGGCGCAGCCCTGAGTAGGGATTCTGACCCCACTGACTCAAATTCACCTAAACATCCAGGATCCCTAAACAGGGCGTCATAACAAACCGTTATTTTAATCATAAGCGGATGACCTGTCTGGGCCGACTACAGCTTCAATTTCAAAAACCCCATGTGAAGCTCAGACTGTCAAACGCCCCACAGCTTCCCACATGAATCTCAAGGTCTGTCTCTCGCGTCTACATCCTCTCACCCCCAGCTCTACCGCTACCCCACTCCTTTCACCTCCGGTCCCAGGGACAGCAGTTTCGGGCTCGTTCCCAACCCCGCCACAGCCGGCAGCCTGAGGCCCGCGCTGCGGGTCCCGGACTCAAGCCCGGGCTGTGGCGTCAGCGCCAGCGCCCCGCACCCTCGGCCCTGGCTACTGTCCTCACCGGGACCCGGTCCGGGTATTTCTTTCGGATCTTCTCGCCCTCAGAGCGGCGCTTCTCGAACGGATGCTCCTCTTTATACACGAACTTCATCCTCCCGGGAACCGGGCTGGACCGGGCTGGGCTGAGGGAACCCGGGGGGGGGGCCGGGACGGGGGGCGGTGGCGACGGCGGCGACGCGCGGGCGGATTCGGCGGAGCGATCCCGGGACTTGGGCCACTTCCCTATTCACCAACCCCGCCCCCGACCAGCAGGAGCCTCCCCGCCTGCTATGTTACGCCGCTAGCGCAACGGCCCTAACGCCACTAGCGTAGCACCACCTACCGACCGCCACCCCCACGCCGTCAGTGCAATAGCTCTGGAATCAACTTGGAGGCTACGCACGCGGCGTAGGAAAGACTGTTGGCTTTTGCTATCGTCGAAAGTAATTGAAAACCCATTTTCCGAGTTTCCCCCAGGAAGGTAACGATGAAAATGGCTGGAAGATGGTAACCGTAATTTGAGACTTGGCTCTCCAAAAGTTCTTTTCGGAAATAACGTACAGGAAAAAGAGCAGGTAATTATAAGGAGAGCTATTCACGAAACGTGTTGGTACGTTGAAGGCGGCCGTTGACACCAAAACAAAGTAGTACCCAAGCGGAGGCAGTGGTCTCCGGAAATAGAGGGCAAAAACGAAACGTATGTTTGGAGAGACGCACGGAACGCTTAGGTTCCAGGGGTGAGTGGACCAATAGGGACTAGAGAGGAGGTCCGAAAAGTAAGGACTACGTCAGCGCGGAAGAATACTGCACTGTGTGCACCCGAGAATCATGTGATCTCGGAGAAGGGCGGGGCGTCACGTGGCGGGTGCGAGGAAGTAGAGCCGGCTTAGGCTTCGGGGAGGAAAGCGCTGGGGCGGTGTAGCCCCGGTGCTCGGCCGGCCCGCCGGTGGCGTGGAGCAACCCGCCCCCCCCTCCTCCTGCCCCACCCCGCTCAGGGGCAGCGTCTGCTTAGCTTGTTCACGTCAACCCCCTAGACGAAATGCTGGCTTTGCCGGCGCCCAGGTCTCTCCTTTCATTTCTCCGTCCTACCGCACTGAAGCTCCCGTTCCCTCAGGACACACAGTTGTCCTTTCACTCCCCGACAGGGCGCCCATCCTGTCACTAAGTCCCTTCCCACCAGGGAAAGCTAACATTACACCATTCCCCCTACCCCTCGGGTCTACAGCAGCCTCTTTTCCTTCTGCCTAGGGGACAGGGTGGGTGTGAACAAAGACCCCTCCCTTCATTTCCCAAAACCCCAGAGAAGGACCTAGGGCAGCCTTGGTTTTAAAGTTATAATGCATGGTTTAAAAGAGAGAAAAGAAAAAAAAAGAGAGAAAGCTGGTTACAGGTCTGAGGGAATCTAGGAAGAAGGGAAAATAGAAAGTAAGGGAGGGGACAAGTTTGGGGAAAATCCAGTGGCCCAAAATCCCAGTTTCCCACCCACAACCCAGCCCTTGGAGTGAAGAATTAGATCAGTTTTGTACAAGAGTTTTTAAAAAAACAAATCACAACAAAGCTGGCTTGGCTTCTCTTTGAGCCTCCCGGATTACCGAATGTCTGTCTCCCACTCTGGCCAGTCCTGTCTCTCCACCAGACACTGTTGCGGCTCTCCTAGGCCTCCGCTTATGTCCCAGTCTGGGGTTTCCAGGGAGTGCGAACACGAAGTTAGAGTGAGGCTGCTTGAGAATCTGGCCCTTGTGTCCATCCAGACTCCATATGGAGTGCAGGGCTCCCAGGGCAGAGAGGGGTAGGAGGGGCAGACCCTGCCCAGGCAGTCCTCACCAGTGGACAGGGCACCAGACGGCATCCCGAGGGCTCACCCTCCCTTTCCCCCCCACCCCAACTCAGGTGGAGGGGGAGCAGCTGTCACCAGAGCCTATGTTGGTGAAGGTTTCGGCTCAGCACAGAACGAACATCAGCGGTGAACCTGGGACAACAATAACTTGCATTGGTAGAGTCCTTATGTTGATATCCTCACACTAGTGTAAGGCAGCCTCACGGAAGACGTGGGGTGGAAAGGATCACCGTTTTCACATGAGACAGGTTCAGTTTGCCCAAAACCCAAAGGCTAAAAGTGATGAGTTTTAAAAAGACCTTGTTCAAAAGTAATATTCTTAAGGGAAAAGAGATAAGTAAAACAGGACAAACTTTTATTCCTTCTTGGGATCCCCCACCCGCTTCTCTCCTCAGAAATCTAAGTGTCTAGCTTCCCTTAC
Organism: Phocoena phocoena; assembly: GCF_963924675.1. Lineage (NCBI taxonomy): Eukaryota > Metazoa > Chordata > Mammalia > Artiodactyla > Phocoenidae > Phocoena > Phocoena phocoena. The sequence continues at coordinate 50,864,473 of NC_089237.1, forward strand.
CTGAGGGCATCCAGCATCGGAAGCAGGTTGAGAAGGGCGGTATCGCTGGGGTCACTGAACCAGGATTTGATGGGGATGGCATTGTCTAGAGTGGGTGAAAAGGCACATGAGAAGAAACAAAGGATTCAAGAGAGACAGGGTGTTTTTCCTTTTATTTGGGGGTGGGTTTCATTACTTTAAAATACATACGCCCCCAAACTGAATGACCTAAGTAAAACCTCGATTTATTCTTCAAAATAAAATTTTAATCACCGTATTTCATACTAGGGCGAGGCTTCTAGTCAAACTTACTGCCTTGTGTGTTACCTGAAGCAATTTGATATGAGAAATCTGATTTATGAAATGGATATGGCGGGGCGGGGAACATCTCATTTAAAAGAGAAACAACTTGCATCCTGACCTACTGTAAACCAGGGAATCCCAGCTCCATGCATTCAAAATACCTACTCAGAACCACTTCCTAGTCCTGCCAGACTCACCACCGTCCCCTGTACCTGGATGGCTCCTGTAAGCCCCTGGGGAGTTATCCAGGATCACAATGCTGGAGAGGTCACTGTGGACCACAGAAAGGTCCTTGATGTAGCTGCCCAATTCCAAAGTGCAGTGCTGGAAGGCAGGGTGAGCTGGTCATCAAAAGGAGACTCGCCCTCTGTGATTGCTCCCCCAATCCCAACAGTGCCCACAGGCAGCCAGTTCTCACAAAAGGGATTATACAGTATGCCTCCCCCACACCCTCAGAAGGTTCCATTCCAGGGCAGTTGCCTCAAACTCAGGCCCCTCCCTGATGGCCTGCCTCCCAAGCCTCACTCTTAGGCCTGGACGCTAGCCCCTTACCTGTCTGTAGTATCTCCTCTTGAGAATGCTCCTGCTGTTATCCAGTTTATCTGCCACAGCAGAGCCGTAAATTTCCATGCTTGCTGTGAACACCACCAGCTCGTACCACTGGCTCACCTGAAAGAGATTGGAGAAGAGGAAGGTGTCAGAAAAGATGATCATTCAGACGTATAGATCCCTTTTACTAAGACTCTAGCAGAGTCCTTCAGGACTTCCAACAACACTGAATGTCTCTGAGGACACAAAATTCTGAAACTGTCCTCAAACTCAGGAGTCTTAGGCACCATACACCCTTAAGATTCACAGATGCAAGAACAAAAGAGTGGGAAGGGGCTTCCCTGGTGGCACAGTGGTTGAGAGTCCGCCTGCTGATGCAGGGGACGCGGGTTCGTGCCCCGGTCCGGGAGGATCCCACATATCGCGGAGCGGCTAGGCCTGTGGGCCATGGCCGCTGGGCCTGTGCTCCGCAACAAGAGAGGCCGCAGCAAAGGCCCGCGTACCGCAAAAAAAAAAAAAAAAAAAAAAAAGAGCGGGAAGGCTGTGGAAGAATAGAATTGCATCAGCAAAACAAATGAACCCAAACTATCGAAAGCCATTCTCTGAGCATCCTACAACCTCCCCTCTCGAAAACTGCCCTTACCCATTTCTCCTGATCCCTTACTTCCTCCAAATCCTCTAAATTCCCAGAGCCCTAAAACCACTGCTTCATCACAGAGCTGCCTTCAGCTTCTGCAAACTCACCACTTCCAAGAAGAAATCCACATGAGGCCTCTTATGTACAAAAAACCGGACGGGATGTTTGTCTATTACCACCTGTAGAGGAACACAGCAGGGCTGGGAGAAGTCCTGAGCACCACAACATAGGCCTAAAGGACACCCCCCACCCTCCCACTGCCTGCTTCCCTCCTTCAGGCTGCCAGAGGACACAGCCAGGGATGAGATGCTCTGGGACTGGCAAAGAATTGAGCAGAATAACAGACGTAACCATTCCATTACTTCCCAGCCCCACACACCTTAAGAATGAAGTCAGGAGGCGTTCCAGGCCGGACTGTAGGCCTCAGGACCCCATCATGATGGGAGTGAATAAGTGTCTCATCCAGATCCAGCACCAGGATCTTCCTCTTCACCTGGCCTGAACCACAACGGGAAGGGGTAACACCAACCAACCTCCAGCCAAGACCTTGAACCCTACCTCAGCTAGGGTTCCTCCCAGTCAGCATACTCACTTAGCCGATTCCGGGACACAGGAGATAAGGGAAGGATGTCATATCGAACAGTTTGGTACTGAATTACCTAGGAATAGCAAGAGAGAGGTTTAGAACTCTTGACAAGGAAATCTTCCCCACTAGTAATAGAAAGCACGTGTTGAACATTTACCATACACTGGGCATAGTGTAATTTAGGGTTGTTTCTTTAATCCTCAGAACAACCCTAATAATAACAATATCATCTACGTCTTAAGGACGAAGAAACCAAGGCTTGGAGAAGTTAAATACTTTGCCTAAGACCCCACAGCTAGGAATTGTCTTATTTAGCAGTTTGCCCCTCCAGTTAGAATGAAAGCAAGGATTTTGTCTCAATCGTGGCTGTATTCCTAGAACACTATAGCAGGGGTGGTCACTTACATTAGAATCAATGAAATGGTGGAGGCAGGATTGTACCTGTGCAGTCTGATCCAAGAACGTGCCCTCTTAACCATGATGTTATCCTGCTACATGGAACAAAGAAATGCGTGGCCCTCCCCACCTCCACCTCAAGAATTCTCTGTGACACCTCTCATCACCTCCTGTTGGGAGCTGAGGGCCTCAGATTCCTTAGTGGACAGGGCGTAGGAGTCAGGAGGGGAGGTCCTTGGGTCACTAAGGGGAACAGAGAATGAGGGAATCCAGGGGTTGTCAGGTCAGCTAAGTTCCTCTGGCTGGGGGCCACCAGGCCTATTTTAACCAGCCACCTGTCCATTTCTGTCTCTACTAGCCAAGTCACAAGTTGTAGAGAACCTCAGCCCTCTGAACAGCCTCCTTATCCTGGTACCCAGGGCAAGGCAGAGAACACTGGAAAGCCCCACTCACCAGGCAGACCGATAGAGTATCAAGAAGGCCAGAGTGAAGTAAGGGCTGTGAGTGGGAGGTGAGGAAGGGACAAGGACGTCACCATCTCGGCCTTCCAGCTTCTCCAAGCCTTCTCTAGAGGCTCCTGTTTCCAGCACTCAAATCTCTCCCATGCAAAGCTTGGCAATTCCCTCCTCTGCTCTTTTCTTCTAAGCACAGTCCGTCCCTAGGCCCCAAGCCTCACGAACCAGGCTCTCCAAGTGCAAACCAAAGGGCTCTCTCCCCCTAATCCCAAGGCATGTGCCCTTCTTTTCTCTCGGGGCTGCGATGAGGGCTGCAACAGCTCGGGTGTCCTGCCCTGCTATCTCGGGTTGCACATGCTGGGCATGTAGGGAATGCTCTAAGCATCTGCCAGAAAGGGGGTGGGGGGAGAAACCAGATTGGAAAGGAAGGAAGGGAAGACAAAAGGCTGTGGGGTCAGTGCTGCCCAGAGGAGAGCAATTTTGCAAGGAACCAGTCTCTTCATGGGCTGGAGCCCATCCCTGCACCCAGAACAGAAAACTGCTATGTTAGGGGAAGAAGGGGAGATGCTCGGAGCAAGGCCAGGAAGAGAGGACAGCAGCTAACACGTAAGGAAAATCCCAGGAGCTAGTCCCCCACACATCTCCGTATCTCTGACCCGATTCTTCTTGGCTCCTAACCCTTATCTCAGGGAAACAGCCCTGCCTACAACCATGACCACCCTGAAACCATCCTCACCCTAAACCCTAAATCAGGAAGTGGAAGGAGTGGAGTAGTAAAGGAGACACTGAATCCAAGGCCATTCCCCAAATTAGTAAGTCAACCACCACTACCACTCAGGGCTTTCTGGAAGTTCCTTGACCTAGGCAGCCCCTACCCGGTTTTATTCCTTCATGTTTTATTGAGGTATGCCAGAGTACAGACTGGAGACCCTCTGCACCCCAGCTCACTGAATCCTCCCCAGACTCCTTCAGAGGATTCTCCCCCGTGATGGTGAGAACACAGAGCACATTAAATGATGTTAGCCTAAGGAGGTTTGACCTTGGAGAAAAGCTATGGGGGAGGAAACCCAGAGATACACTCCCCACAGTATCCCTCACAATGCTGGGGTCTCCTGGAGAAACAATCTGAGAAGCGTGCCCTCAGAGTCAAACCTTAAACTGACAAGCACCGCCTTCTGATAGGGACACCAAAACTTTAATGTGCTCCCTTCCACAACTAAAGATGCCAATGATAAATGCATCTTTTTTAGTCTCAAAGTCTTAATAAACCCAAATATTCACACTCACACTATGAAATGAGTTTTCAGGACCTTTTTGGAAGAGTTCCCTTAATTTGAACTGCAGGGGTTTCTCCTTCACACCCAGGGCTTTTCCCACGTTCCCATCCTTGTTGGTGACATACGCCCCCCCACCCACCCCCACCCTTGGCACATGAGCCTGTCTCTCCCTTGTTATGAGACCAAACACACACGGAGGTTCCAAATAATAGGAGGGTCTTTCACAAACCCACATCTACAGACCTGCTGCCATCAAACAGGTGTTCCCCGCCCCTCGGCTTCTTTAGCAACAACTCTAGCTTTCTTAAAGAGCACCCCACCCATCACCCTAGCCCCCAAGAGTTGCCAAATCCTTTTCCCATCTAGCCCCCCTCCACCATCTCGGTTCTACTACAAGGGTCTTCCTCTTCCCCGTCCCACCCCATGCCCAGCGACGGGTACTCTAATTCTCTAGCGATAAAAGCTGCCGCCGGGGCTCAGTCTCTAGGCCCAAAGAGCGGCCCGAGACTTTCCAAAAACCCTCGAGCACCGCTGACAGAGGTCCCCACCACCACCAGCGCCCACCCAGGCTCACCGTGCGGATCTGCCTCCGCAAAAGGTAAATGAAGAAGCTCCAGAGCTTGGCGGCGAAGGCCACGAACGTGCGCAGCCCCAGCAGACACTGCGTCCGCATCATCCCGATGACCCCGGCACCGCCGGCCCCGGGGCCCCCGCGGCCCAGCTCCGCCAGCCCCCCGGGGGCAGCCCCCCGCCACCGGGAGGGGGAACGGGGGCCCCGAGTGGCAGGAGAGGCTGCAGAGAGGGGCACGGAGCGGGCGGCTCAGAAAGCCACCCACGACGAGGGGAAAGCCCAGCGGAACGGGGAGCTGGGGGACAGGCGTGGGCAGCCCGCGGGGGCCCACATGGGCGGGGAGTGGCACGGACGAATTCGCGGAGGTTGCGGGCCGAGACAGGTCGGGCTACGATGGGGTCCTCCGAGACCAGGAGGGAAGGGGATGGAGAATTGGGGGAGGGGGCTGTGGGGGAGGGGGCTAGGGAGAAGGGAGGGAGGGAGAAGGAAGGGGGAGGGGAAGGGGGAAGCGGAGGGTGGCCCGCTGCGCAGGCGCGCTAGGGGGCTGCCCGCGGGAAAGGGGCGGGCGGGGGCAGCGGCGGGCGCAGGGCCGCAGTGGCGGCGAACGGACCGGCTGAGCCAAGGAGTCGGGAAGGAGGGGAGGGGGAGCCGAAGGGCGCGGATGGCTGGACTGGAGCGGCCTCCCCCTCCCCGAGGTCGGGGGTGCTTCAGCCGCTAGGAAGCGGGGTTGCAGCCTCTGCAGCTGGATTTCCCACTCTGACAGGCGCCATTTTACCGCCCAAAGGCCTCCCTCCTTCTTTCTTCCCCCCTCCTCTTCCCCTCTGACACTACTTCCGGTGGTGACGTGTATTCGCTTCACCGGGGCTGAAGTTCCCCCTACTCTGTCTTCAGGGGTGGGGATAAGGAAAGTGGAGCGTGCTCCGAACAAGGCCCCAGTATCGCGCATGCGCGGAGGGTGGTGCTGGGGCGGGGCCTAGGGCAAAGCAGGCCCGCCTCGAATTGCATGGGCGGGGCGGAGTGACGTCACGTGCGCCAGAGGCTCCGACGGTCGGGCGGGCTTGCGCGGCCACTTGCCCCTCCCACAGACAACTGCCCCAACGGCTCTTCCCGCCCTAGTCACGGTAAAAATGTAGAGAGGGGCGTCGTCCCTGCATCTGTGCACCAGGGCTCAGGAGGGGTCGATCCCCGTGAGCCTTCCTGGGATAGTAAACCTAAGCACCACTCACGCCAGGTTACGCCAGGTCTTAGTGGTGGGAGAGATCGTGGATGCCCCGCCCCTTCCATGTGGAGGGGCGTGGCAACGGGTAGTGACGCCATCAGAGGGCGTCCGAAGAGGGACGCGACGCATTTTGGAGATGCTGGAGTCGCTCTTGGCTGTTGGTGGCCTGGTGCTGCTGCGGGGTGAGGGTCACAGACACAGGAGCAGGGCCCAAGGGGCGGAAGTGGAGAGGAAGGGCCGTGGGTAAGAGGCCAGGGGTGGAGGTCGTTACCGGTTCGCGAATGCAAAAACCTCAGTGTTCTCAGGCTGTTTTTCCGTTCCTCGCTCTCCCCAGACTCCGTGGAGTGGGAGGGGCGCAGCCTCTTGAAGGCGCTTATCAAGAAATCTGCACTGTGGTGAGTATCCCGCAGTGTCTCGCTGTCCTACCCGAGAAGGGAGCCTGGGCCCCACTCTTTGACACTCCCCCTCATCTCTGCCTCAGTGGGGAGCAAGTCCACATCCTGGGCTGTGAAGTGAGCGAAGAAGAGTTTCGTGAAGGTTTTGACTCCAATATCAACAGCCGGTAAGTACAAATTGGAAGAGATTTCATTGAATTTGGGACCTCTGTTGCTGAGGAACTCCACTTCCAGCAACAGGGGCAAACCTGATGTGTAGTAGCAGCTACTTATTCATCGAATGGATATGGGTTTTTCAAGAGGTAGGAATTAGTAAGAGGAATGATGAAGAGTGGTATCTGGAGAATCCAAAGCAGGGACCATAGAAGATGAGAGGAACAGAGTAATAAAAGGCCGACAGTACAGGTTAGCACTAGAGGCTGGACTGGAGGACAAGAATAAACGTGTTCTGCCTTTTGAGTTATTAAGAATCTGGTGATCAACATGCATCAGCACTAACTGCAGGGTACGTAGGGACTTGTCCTACAGGCAGAAGGAACAGTTTATGCAAAATTAGAGAGGTATGGAAGGCATACCTGTTCATGGGAGATGGAAGAGCTTCCTGAGGTCAGACAGAGAGAGGTACCTGGTAGTAAAAGGTTTTACAGAGCACAAAAAGGAATATTTGGGAGGAGAGTGATAACATCATACTTGTTAGAAATACTCGTCCAGTGACCACAGTGTGGAGAATGGGTTAGGAGGGGGCAGCCAGGAGATAGGGATACCAGGTGGGAAGGCTGTTGCAGTAATGCAGGTTCACTCAGATGTATAAGTACCGGTTAAGAACTAGTTGTGAACCAGGAGCTGAGCTAGGCTAGAGTAGCGAATGAAGCCGACATGATTCCTGTTCCAGTGAATCTTAGAGAATAGTGGTAGGAGGCGACAGAGGCCTGGCTAAAGACAGTGGCAGTAGGGATGGAGAGTTTAGGACAAATGTAAAAGGGCTTTAGCAGGTAGAATTTCCAGGGCTTAACAGACTGATGTGGGGTAGAGGAAAGCAGCCAGATCAGGAGGTGCCTGAATCCACCTATGTTGGGTGGTTAAGAAAGATTACTTCCTGGTCTGGTTAGCTAAGTGGATAATAAGTTTACACCTGTCTGTTGAGCCCTAATTTTGTATCAGCTGTTATAGTAGCGGTGATGCTGTAAAGATGGCATTCACAAGAGAAGCAGAAGATAGAAAGGAGATGTCTGGGAACAAGTTCTACCACTGTGAAGCTTTCCCAGAATTTCTAGTCCATGCCAGTCTTTTCCTGAATCGCTATGTAATCTGTAGTTAGTACCTCAGGACTTGATTCTTGACCTTCTCTAAGCTGTCCTACAGGCAGGAACCATGTCTCAGGTCCTCTCTTTTCTCTTTATCCATTCGAGAATGATACACTTTAGGCATCACTTAGTGCTGTGCTGTCAGGAGGTTGGTATTCCTATTTTATAAATGAAGAAACCGAGTCTTACAGAGGTGAAGTAACGTATCAGTTAGGTGACCTTGGACAGGTAGAACCAAGCTTGCAGCTCAGGGCTGTCTGATGCCAAAGTCTGTGCTCTCAATTACCGTATTCTACTTCTCAGTAAAAACTTTTCACTAATGTTTAGGATATTAGTGAAAATTGAGAAACAGCCACAAAGATCAGAAGCTGAATTTGGAGATTAGGGGGAGGGGCAGTAGGATCATGCCTTTCCGTTTCCCTTTGCAGGCTGGTTTACCATGACCTCTTTAGAGACCCTCTCAACTGGTCAGAGACTGGGGAAACCCTTCCTGGGGGTCCCCTGGAAGCCTTGAGGGCCCTGTGCAGGAGGACACATCCTGGCCCTGTCACCATTGCTCTCGATTCCCTCAGCTGGCTGCTGCTTCACCTTCCCTGCACCACACTCTGCCAGACTCTGCACACTCTGAGCCATCAGGACTCCTGCCGTGGTGAGACTCCTCCTTCATTTCTTCCCACCATAAATTCCCCCTGCCAAGGGATGTGCCCCTTTCCACCGTAACAGGAAACATATCAGGGATCTCCAATTGGACTTTCTTCCATCTCTTTAGCCTTTATTCTAGTTCTTGGTTTCTTCATAATGCTATCTAATTACTCTTTTTTTTCTTTTCCAAGTTTTTTTTCCCCTCATTCATTCATTCAACAAACATACGCATACATACACTGTATCAGGCACAGTTCTAGATAATGGAAAAATAAAGGCTAACTGTAGTCAGGTCCTTGCCTTCCAGGAGCTCAAAATTCCGTAAAAGTATAGACAAGTAAACCAGCAATTACTAGACAGTCTGATAAGGACCATGATGATAAAGGAACGTGCACAGAGTACCTTAAGGAAGGAATGTCTTGAAGAGCAAGGGCCATTTTGTCCAGCTGGGGGCATTGGGACTAGCCCTAAAGTACAGTGGGTACTAGAATGGGCTTTAGAGTCAGATACCCAGCTCGGTATGCAGGTGCTTGGTCTCACAGTGCTTCTGTTTCCTCAGTAAAAGCCAAGGAAGGAGGGAGTTTATAGTATGAAGATGAACCACTTGGAATTGCTTTTTTTGTAGTCAGATATGATCAAATGTCAGCAATTTCATACAGTCCAACCTAAAAATGCAAGTATTTAGTGCGGTGCCTGATGCTTTGTAAATGCTGCTAAAAAGGGAGGGAAGGAAAGAGGGGATCTAAGGCACTGACTGGGATCTTGGCAAGTTCCTGACACTGCAGATGGTTCAGCGTGTAAGAGATGAGGCTGGAAAACAAGCGAAGAACAGATGCTGAAAGTGTGGATTCCATCCTGAAGGCCTTGAAGCGCTCCTGTGGATTGAGGTCAGAGCAGTGCCTTGATTCAATGTGCATTGGAATAAGAAAGTGTTTTAAAGGTGAGGGCTGAAAGAGGTCAGAGCAGGGCAGTGACACTGGCCGAGGTCAGTCAGGATCCTGGCAGAGCTCTGAGGGAACGTGGCCCTCTCCTTCCTTTTTTCCTCTTCACTATTTGATCCCAGGCCTCCCCTGAATGCTCCCTACTGCCCTTCGTGCACCACCTTCCTTGTCCCTCTCCAGGTGACAGCTCCCCAGGAGAGCAGGTGCATGTGCTGAGCCTGCTTCATGAAGAGCTTCACGGCCCAGGCCCCTTGGGAGTGCTGAGCAGCCTTGCTCAGACCGAGGTGACCCTGAGCGGTGCGCTGGGCCAGGCCTCAGCCCACATCCTCTATCGGAGGCCCCAACAGCGCCCGACCCACCAGGTCAGAAGCACAGGAGAACTGGAGGTTGGGGTCAGAGCAATAAAACGGCTGATGTGATGGAGCACTTCCCTAGGCTCTCGTGGTTTGAGCATTGCCCTCGTTGTATCTCCACAGCTGCCCTGTGAGGTAGATTGTTTTATTATCCCCATTCTGTAGCCTGGAAAGCTTGGATCCTGTGAGCTTAACCAATGAAAGACACTGCCTTCCAGGAGATGAAAAAGGAGAACAAGAGCTAGAAGCAGCCAGTTACATAAGTGGCTGGGAGCTGGGGCGGCAGGTCCTGGTTTTCTGGTTTGCTCAGTAAGATGAAAAAAACCTTCTTAATACTCTTCTTTCTTCTCCCCAGACTCAGTGGTTCTCCATCCTTCCTGACTTCAGCCTGGAGCTCCAAGGGGGGCCGCCCCTAGAGCCCCAGCCTTACCCAGATCCTCGTGTTCCCTCGGTATCTAAGAGAGCCAGGGCCAGAACAAGGGGATGCAGCTTGGAGTCTGGAAAAAGGAGAGAGGGGGATAAAGACTGCAGAGGTTGGGGGTGGGGTCGGGGACTTCAGTGATGGGGCAGAGTGGCAGCATCCTTTGTCTCTACAGATGGACCCCACGACTCATTTGACTTTTAACCTTCGCCTGTCCAAGAAAGAGAGAGAAGCCAAAGATAGCCTGACCCTGCCCTTCCAGTTCAGCTCAGAAAAGTAAGGTTGGGGCCTCACTGCCCGGGTCCCTGAGCTGAGCCCAGCATCTGGGCCGAAGAGGTGGGGCAACAGCAGGTTGTTGATTAACCTCTTAGACTTTATAGGGGCTGAAGTCCACTTCCAGAGGCACATCTGGGGAGGAGTTCTCTACCCACCCAAACCCCAGCAATGGCAAAGGTCCTTTATGTCTTTTTTGTCTCCGTTAGAGCCTTGGGTCCCAGCTCCACAGATACCCCTAGAGTAATCTGGGCCTGGGTTGAGCCAGACCAGACCCTGGGGAAGCGGCCCTGTCTCCAGGCAGTGGTGCTAAGAGGATAGGAAGCTAGATGGGTATGGTAGAGGCAGGTTAATAAAGGCTTAGTAGATGCCTGTTGTCCTGTGCCCAGTGGCAGGTGAAGCAAGACTTCGGCAGGATCCTTGCCCTCAAGCTGCTAAGAACTTAGGCTATTACGAGAGCGGTATAGGAGTGTCTACCCTGTACCAGGTGGTGCTTCCGTGCTAACTAAACGAGGTCACACAAAGGGACTTAGACCAAGAAAACATGGAGGCCAAAGAGGGAGTCACTGCCACAAGGAAAGAGGGTATCCAGACATGACCCATTACCCACCCTCACCAGCACCAATCTCCCTTTATGTCTTCTCAGACAGCAGGCGCTACTGTGCCGTGGGCTGGGCCAGGCTACCAGCCACATTTTCTATGAGCCAGATGCTTACGATGACCTGGACCAAGAAGACCCAGATGATGACCTAGATGTTTAACTGGCCAGGAGATGTGACTAGACTGTAATTGGAGGAAGAGGGAGACCTTGGGCCCATAACCATCCTTCCATTGTTTGCACTGGCCTTAGCCTGTCTCTGCCCCATCTTTGTTCCCTGTATCTGTGGAGGCCGTGCCCTGTGACCCATGAGCCAGGGAGCAGCTTCCAGTGAGGAGAGAAAGTGGAATGGGGGCATAAGGGAAGGTGACACCCCCCCCAAGCCTAATAAAATCTTAATTTTTAAATTAAAAACAAAAGCTATTTGGTTGCTATTTAAGCAAGAGTTGCGAGTGGATAGGATTGGAGGCTGGGAGGGGATGAGGGAAGCCAAGAACATGAGTTGTTTAGAGTCAATAGTCAAAAGTGTTGGGGACTGCATGACTGAAATGGTGGAGCTGGGACACCCTTGCACACCATTGGTGCTCAATAAATGTTTCTTTAACTGAAGTAAGTACACTTTAGGTTCTGCAAGGATCTGGGCTGCAAGAAAGCAGATGCCCCAAGGGAAAAAAGTCTACTTTCCAAAACATATTTTTATTACTGTACAAAAAGCACACCCTCCCCCTTTTTGTCTCCCTGCCACCCAACACCCCAGGGAACTGTACATGGTGTGCTGGGCTAGAGTGACCGCAGGCTTCTGCTCGGCACCCTGCCCACGGGTTGAGCTGTCTGCCCCCGGTCCTTTCAGATGTCTGGGGGCACCTCTAGGCTGCCAGGCTGGGGTAAGGGCATTCCCAGCTTACACGTACTCCTTGGCAGAGTTGGGCTTAGGGTAGGAGCGGGGTGCACGGTACCCAACTTTGCTCTCACTCCCAGGACAGGAGCAAGAGAGCAGTGCACCTCCCAGGAGGACCAGAGCGGACCCTGCCCAACCAATGAAGATGGCAGGACCAAACTCATACCTGTGGAGAGAGAATTGGGGTCAGAAACCCTGGCCTGCCTCTTCCGACCCCAGACCCCTTAGGAGGCAGGGCTCCCTTACTTACTTAACATTCATGGGGACCAACGGGTTGTAAAAGTCTGTGACAATCTGGTGGCCATACCAGGAGCAAGCTATCAAGGCAGCAAGACCTGGAGAAAGAATGAGGATTGAGATATTGTGAGCTCCCTGCAAACCAGCACCGTGCCCACCCTTACCCCTCCAGGATGGGCAAGAAGAGAGTACTTGGGCCCACCTTGGACTTGTTGCTCACCTGCCAAGATGAAAATGATGCCTCCGGCCATGGCTGTACGGGCCTTCTTCACTTTGTCGTCCCCCCCACAGTTTGTACACTTCATGCCCATCGTGGCCACGAACGTGGCCAGGAAGCCCAGCACCAGGGAGACCACCATTAGGGCTCGGGTGGCCTGCAAGGCCGCTGCAGGAAAGGGGGAAGGATGCTGTCCTTGATGGAAATGCCAGCGGCCCTCGGATGGCTCCCGCCTCTGAGTCGCCGGCTGCACCCACTCGCCGCAGGCCTGGGGCCCCCTCGACGCCCAAGTCCCGGGCCAGAGCGGGTGGATCCCGCCCCCTCCCGACTCCGCGGGCCTTCCCACTCCGCCCCGCCCTCTCGGCTCTAGGATCCGCCCGGGGCGCCAGGGTTTCGACGAAACTGCCTCGGGGAGGGGAAAGGGTACATCGAAGAGGAACCGAGGTGGTAGCCTGAGCCCCGGAAGCGGTGGTCGGAGCCCCGACGCCGCCCGCAGATCCCAGCCCTCGTCCCAGCTCTGACCCCACTATCGAGGCCACGGTTTGTGGCTTCGGCTAATCTGCCGATAAGATTAGAAGCCGCAGGCGGCGCCCCAGGATTGACGGTGCACGACTCCTCGGCCCTCGGTCCGACCCCGCGGGCCCCAACCCAACTCCGAGGCCTCCAGCCCGCGCCGCCTTTTGTCAGAGAAAAGAGCGGGAGATGGCGGAGGCCGTGGCCTCCTCGGGGTGGGGGGAGGGGAAGGCCCCGCCCCGGCCCCAGGACTCGGCTTCCCGGGAGGTGCTTGGGCCGCCGGCCGCCAAGCCCGAAGACTAGGCCGGTCCGCAGGCGAAGAGGGGCGCAGCCGGCCCCGGAGGCGCGCACGTGCAGCCCCAGAATCTCGGCCCGCGGCGTCCCCAGCCCGACCGCTTCCGCTTCCTCCTCTCCGCCCGCCCTCGCTGGCAACCCAGGGCGTCGGGCCGTGTGGCCTGGGGCCGGGGCCCGCGCCCACCACGCGACCTCGGCCCTGGACGCGTCCGCCCCGTCAGTCCCGCGGCCTTACCAGGCAGGGCGAGCACCGAGTCGTACATTTTGCAGCTCATCATGCCCGTGCTCTGCGTGACGCAGTCCATCCACAGCCCCTTGTACATGGCCTGGGCGGTGATGATGTTGTCGCCGGCGTACGAGCTCACCTGCCACTGCGGGATGGCGGTGCACGCCACCAGGCCCACCCAGCCCAGTAGAGCCATGGAAAAGCCCAGCAGCTGCAGGCCCGAATTGGCCATTTCCTCCCTCAGAAAAGACGGGAGGCGCCTGGCTGGCGAGTTTTGTCACCCAAAGAGGCTAAAAAGTTTTTGGCCGAGTGCTTGCAAATCTTGTCACCGAAGTAAACACAAATCTACCCCTCCGGCGGGGCGAGGATCTCACAGCAGAGGGAACAGGACTGGTGGCCGACAAAAGCAATCCGCGAAGACCCGGCAGTTCCCTTCGGCGCTCGGCGACCCTTCCCAAACAAAAGGTGGAGGGGCCGTGTGGGCGCGGTCCCGGGTGCTGGAAGTCCCCAGAGTATCCTGGGCTGTCGGCCCAAGGCTGCTGTGCGATGAGAGGTCGCTCAGCGGTGAGCGGGCAGGTGCGGGCGGACAGGTGAGGCGCACCTGAGTATATGTAGGTCGTCGGGGGCGCGCCCCCGCGGGCACCGGGAGCGCGAGGCGGGGAGGGACCGGAGGGGCGGCCGAGGATGACCTGACGTCACCGAAGGGACACTCACCTGAGCCGGAAGTTCTGGCCCCCACCCCTCCTGGCCCAGGTGAGGAGGAAGAAACTTGAGCACCAGGGTCACGCCCCTTCACTTGCCGGGCTCGGACCGCCGGAGGGGAGGAGGCGGAGTCTTCTCGGGAGTCCCAAGCTCCGAGTAAGCCCCTCTGGACCGGAGGTCCCTCGGGCACCAGGATGTCCCTTCCCCTCTCCCCGACAGGTGCTCTAAGAGCGCGGCGGAGCCGGAGCTGGGGGGATGCCCCAGGCCTGCCTTGGCTCCACCTTTCCCCCACGCAGGGACTCTCGGGTTCTACTCTGGGCGCTCTTTGTCCCGCCCTACTTTCGCCCCAACCCTCTGCTCTTTTTCTCTTTTCCTAGCCGATCCCACCTTCAAGGGCTCTGGCTCCAATCCCGCAGAACTCCCCACTTCAGCAGCCTTATTGGAGTCTCCACCGCCAAAGCCACCTACCTCCTAGCACCCACCCACCCCTTGCCGCTGTCGCCCTCCAACAGACACCCGGCTTCCAGGCATGGCGCCCCAACACCCCCCATCTCCTTGGCCCCCTATTCCGATCCCTGCTTGACATGACTTAATGGCGGGGCCGTTGGCACCCCACCTCCCAGCGTTCACTATCCCATCCCGCCTCAAGGGTCCTTGTAGCAGAAGGAAGAAACCGCTGAGGCCAGAAGCCAGCAGAGGGTGGGAGCAAGGTAAAGCCAGGGTCAGAGTCTTGGCCACACCCATCATTCCCCTCCCTTGGAGTCTTTCCAACTTGTCCTCCACCTTTCCTTCTTCCTCCTCCCCCAGCCCTGCACACATTTCTCTCCCTCATTCTGAGCCTGGACCTGACCCTTTATGTGCCCTCTCCCACCCTCTCACCATTCTGTCCTCCAGAACACCTGGCTCTAATGTAGCCTTTGATTCAGCCCTCAGATTGCCACCTCACCCTCAGGTTTCTTCTCTCACTCTCCCCGAGCTATGTATGGCCCCATCCTTTCTCCACACATCTCCTCCAAGCACCCCCCATTTATTCATTCTTCCCTCATCTGTTATCATCTCCCCTTCCTGTCTTTTCCGCTTCCTATTTTACTTCCTACTCTTTTGGTCTACCTTTTTGCCCTATCTCCAGCCCCCTTGGAGCCCAGCATCACCAAGTAGCCTTTCTTTGCATCTTCCTGAGTGCACATCGCTGCCATCCCCTTGTCCAGTTTCCTCCCAATCTTCCTCTCCTCCAACCTCCTGACACCGCTCAGGCTCACACACCTTTCTTACTCTGTCTCTCTCATTGAATTTTTCTCTCTCCTTTTTTCACCTCAACTCTCTCACATTTCCCATCTTTGCTCCTCCCTCTCAAACATTTCTCTGTAAGTCTTTCCTTCTTTTATTCAATAAAAATATTAAAGCGTCCTTCATGCTCAGCTAATTAACCTGCTTTTCTATAAAATGCAGACTTTAATGAACTCTTTTTTTTTTTTTTGCAGTACGCGGGCCTCTCACTGCCGTGGCCTCTCCCGTTGCAGAGCACAGGCTCCGGACACGCAGGCTCAGCGGCCATGGCCCACGGACCCAGCCGCTCCACGGCATGTGGGATCTTTCCGGACCGGGGCACGAACCCGTGTCCCCTGCATCGGCAGGCGGACTCTCAACCACTGCGCCACCAGGGAAGCCCTAATGAACTCTTTATTATTCATTTTAATTTTTCTACCTTTTGATTAATGGTGAGGTTCTTTTTTTTTTTTTTCAGGTGCTTTCCAGCTCAGAAATTCCATGTTTCTCATTACGTAAGTATATCCAGTTCCCCTCCAAGTTAAGAGCATCTCAGGCCAAGCCACCATCACCTCTTGCCTGGACACTGCAACTGCCTCCAAACTAATCTCCCTGCTTCCCTCCTGGTCCTTCTAAAATCTGTTCTCCGGAAGTGACTTTTTTTCCCCCAAATAAACTTAAATCTTGTCACTTCCTGTTTAAAATCCTTAAAACTTCCAATGGCACACTTTTGCTCCTATTGCTGCACTGGATTTGGCAAATAAATGCCACACTGTGGCTTACCAGACTGTGCGTCAGCCACACTTCCTGAACTGTGCTATGTGCCTTCCCACAACAGTGCCTTTGCACTCTGTTCTCTATGCCTGGGTGCTCGTCTCCATCTACCCCACCCAACCTCCCTCTACCTTGCTAACCGACTCATCCTTCAGCTCTCAGCTCAAATATTACTTCTCCTGGGAAGCCTGGCTTGACTACCCCATCCCAGGCTGAGTCAGATCACCTGCTGAATGCTCTCAGCGCTACACGTACTTTACTTTCAAAGCTCTTATCATGGTTAGAAACTATTTACCTTGTGTGATTATTTACTCAGTGTCAGTCTCCCCACTGTTAGGTTCCAAGAGGGCAGAGATGTGTCTGAATTTTATCACCAATAAATAGTTGATGAATGAATGATTAAATTGCAAATTAACAAGATTTTCGTCCACTTGTTTGACAAGTAGAAATTTTCTGAGTCCCTATGTAATGTACCAGGCACCATGCTTGACACGGGGGCTACAGCTATAAACAAGAGGACACTGCAGACTTCCCTGGTGGTCCAGTGGTTAAGACTCTGCGCTTCCACTACAGGGGCCACGAGTTCAATCCCTCGTCAGGGAAGTTCTGAATGCCAGGCAGTGCAGCCAAAGAGAAGAAAAACAAAAAACAAGAGGACACTGCACTCAGGTAACTTAGATTCTAGAGGGAGGAAGCTGGCAATAAAGACATAAAACTGGTGCATGTTTTGAAGGCAGTAAAATAGGGTAATGTGTTGGATGAGGTTGGGTCCACTCCAGAGTGAGGTCAGGGAGACCTTTCTAGGAAGGGACTGTTAAATAATGAGCCAGCCAGGGGAGAACCATATTATAGGTAGAGGGAACAGCAAGTGCTAAGACCCTGTGTCGATTGTCCCTTTGAGACTTGTTGTATTAACTTAAAGCAGGATCTCTCAACCTCGGCACTGTTAATACTTGGGGCCAGATAATTCTTTATTATGGGTGACTGTCCTGGGCATCATAGTATATTTAACAGCACCCTTTACTTCCACTGATTTGATGCCAGTAGAACCCTCCCCAACGCCCCAGTGTGACAATCAAAAATGTCTCCAGAATAAACAACAAGGTCCTGCTGTATAGCACAGGGAACCATATTCAATATCCTGTAATAAACCATAATGGAAAAGAATGTGTGTGTGTGTGTATTTGAATCACTTTGCTGTACAGCAGAAATGAACACAACATTGTAAATCAACTACACTTCAATAAAATAAAATTTTTAAAAATGTCTCCAGACATTGCCAGATGTCCCAGTGAGGGGGTGAGCAAAATTGGTCCCAGTTAAGAACCACTGATTTAAAGTGTGACCAGTCAGCATCACTGTGGATTTTTTGCTCTAGTAGCCTTCAAGTAAAGAGTTGGGTCCAAGGAGCAAGTGGATGGATGGCTGGAATTAATCAGGATTTGGATTTTGCTAAAAAGAGAGAGAAGCGGGAGTTCCCTGGTGGACTAGTGGTTAGGATTCTGGGCTTTCACTGGTGTAGCCTGGGTTCAATCCCTCGTCAGGGAACTGAGAATCCAAAATAAAAGAAAAAAAAAAAAACACAGAGAGAGAAGGGATTTTAAAGTATTTGCATGAGAGTGATTATGTGCTAGATCATGGATATAAATTGGGTATAAAAGAGAGTAAACATAAAAAGGAGTCAGTGTCGGTGGATAGTGAAAAACTGATTGGGTCAATGATTTCAAGGTCTCCATGAAGTGAAAGGAGTAGGGATACGTGAGTAGATGACCCGGAAGGCTAGGAGGTGATCATAAGAGGTGCAAGGCTTGAATTCCAGAAACTGGGAGAGGGTGTTTTAGGAGATGACAGAGCCATGAGTAGGGGCCTGAGGGTGGGCTGAAGAGAAAGGTCGCTGGAGAGGAGACTGAAGGGTGAGAGACTGTAAGTCGGTGGAGTACCCTGGTGGGCTTTGAAGTCAACAGCAATGATGATGAGAACATAGGTGTAAAGAGGAAGACGATGAGCCAGGTGCTAAAGTTGTCAGTGAATGTGGGTGAAGGATCAGGCTGGAAGACCCCAGCAACAGTTAGAGGTAGTGGGCAATTTACTTCCAGAGATGAACGTCATAGGAGCAGAGGATTTTGAAGGATGAAGGAAGAATAATGGTCTAAAGTAGCATTGAGGATCAATACTCCCAGCTCCAGACCCTGAGGTATATGAAGTAGGACCAAAAATAGGCCTTTATTAAAAGGGCTGCTGGGACTTCTCTGGCAGTCCAGTGGTTAAGACTCCGTGCTTCCACTGCAAGGGATGCAGGTTTGATCCCTGGTTGGGGAGCTAAGATCCCATGTGCCATGCAGCGTGGCAAAAAAGAATTTAATTTAATTTAAAAAAAGGGCTGCCAGGGAAGTGTGTCCTCCAAGACAGCCAGGTTTCAGAAAGGAGCATTCAGAGAAGAGGCTGGCATATAAGGATGATGACAGATGTTGAGTCCAGAAGTTACAGTGGAAGAATTTGAAAGATCAAATTTGGTTGGAATATTGGATCAGGTTATGGGACCTACGCCATATGAGGTAGGCAACCTGATGTGGAAACCCTACCAACTTGTTTATTTCTATGGGAAAATATGTTTTGAGTTCTGAGAAAAACTGATAAATAAGTGAACTCTGGAAACTTGCAATGTTATTTTAATATTATGTATTATAACTCAAAACCTCATTATTATACAGGTCACTGGTGATTATTTTACTGGTCAGACCAAGAAGTTGTACACCCAAGGCAGTTAAAATATTCCAGGTTCCAATTCCACCCCATTCAGGAAGTTATTCTTGGGCCTCAATTGCCTCATCTATACAATAGGAATGATAATATTTTGCCTGCTTGGGAAACAGGATGCTGGTCCAGATAATCTCCTATGGTTCAGCCTGGAGTGCATTTTGAGATACAGATCTGGAGAAGGAGTGAAAAAGTGACCAACTCATTTTCTGAGGCTACGTTACTCTTGCCTCTGAAATCAGTTAAGGGTAATATAAGTATTATAGGCCCATTTCATTTATAAATACAGATGCAAACATCATTAATAAAATATTACTTAACCAAATGTAAAAAATGTTTTTAAAGAGTAATACATTACAGGCTTCCCTGGTAGCGCAGTGGTTGAGAGTCCGCCTGCCGATGCAGGGGACACGGGTTTGTGCCACAGTCCGGGAAGATCCCACATGCCGCGTAGCGGCTGGGTCCGTGGGCCATGGCCGCTGAGCCTGCGCGTCCGGAGCCTGTGCTCTGCAACGGGAGAGGCCATGACAGTGAGAGGCCCGTGTATCACAAACAAACAAACAAACAAACAAAACACTCAGTTTGCATCACTGACAAAAATTATGAAGCATCTAGGAAACCAAGTATTCATAAGACCTCAGTGGAAGAAAAAATTTAATTCTACTAAAAAACATAGAAGATGACTTGAATAAACAGAGAGATAGTCCATGCTCTTAAATGGGATGACTTAACATTATAAAGATATCACTTGTCCCCAGAATAACTTACAATTTGATATATTACCCATAAAAATTCATCTGGTGGTTGTTTTTTGTTTTGGGGGAGGGTTTTTGAAAGATCTTGATAAGTTTACCCTCAAATTTGTTTGGAGCAATAAGAAAAAGAACAAAAAAACACAAATGGTTAAGTTGACACTGAGAGGGAGGATTTCTCCGGTGGTCCAGTGGGTAGGACTCCACGCTCCCAAGTTCGATCCCTGCTCGGGGAACTAGATCCCACATGCATGCTGCAACTAAGAGTTCACGTGCCACAACTAAGAAGTGCACATGCCACAACTAAGGATCCCTCACTAAACATGCCACAATGAAGATCCCACGTGCTGCAACTAAGACCCAGCACAGCCTAAATAAATAAATTAATTAATTAAAAAAAAAAGTTGACTCTGAGTGGTAAGAGTAACAAGAGGGATCTTGCCCTTCCAGAAATTTAAACTTGCTACAAAGCATCCAGCAACAATAACAGTATAGTATTAGTGCAAGGACAGATACACCAATGGAACAGAATACCAGACACAGACACTTGTATATATCAGAATCGGACATGTGGTAAATGTGGCTCAATATGAGGAAAATAAATTGGATCCCTAACACCCAAAACAAGGATGAACTCTAGATGGATTAAAAAGAGCTAAATATCAAGAGTAAAACTATAAAGTTATTGGAAGAAAAGGTGAATTTGTGATGCAGAGATGGAAAAGAACATAGGCAAAATTTCAAAATCACAAACCCTAAAGGGAAAATTGGTCATTCTGATTACACCAAATTTAAGGATTTCTATCAAATGAAGTTCACCGAAGAAAAATTAATAGGCAGCCGATACAACAAGAGAAAATATTTGCAATGTCCAAATCTGACAAAGAACTGATATTATTTGTTTAAATGTCTTACCCATCAACAAGAAAAATATTCCAAGAGAAAATGGGCAGAGAATACAAGGAGGGAATCTGCAGAAAAAAGACGGCCAAAGTGCTAACAAGTGTTGAAAGGGATGCTCCAAGCCGTTAAGTAATCACAGAAAACTGCAGTAAGAGATCACCTTTCACCTACTGAACTGACAAATATTAGAAATCGAAGCAAATTGTCATTTGATTAAAATCTCATATAGCCCATTCTGAATTTTAAAAGCTTGACCATCTTAAGTGTTGGTGAGGGTGTGGAAGAACTGGAACTGTCAGACATCACTGGTGGGAATGTAAAATGGGACAACCACTTTGCACAACAGTTTGGCCGACTCATAAAAAGTTACACACTACTGTCTGCTGCTAAGGTTTCCACTACAGATGCAAGAAAAAAGTGTCCTGGCACTTTCTGTCTGTCTGATTGTGGCAGCCCAGACTGAGTGGGGGAAATATAGGGAAAAATTGTTTGCAACTCAGAAATGACCTTGTGAGGAGTAAAAGCCTGGTTTACTCACAAAAAAAAAAAAAAAAAAAAGTTACACATACACCTATCATATAATCCAGCCGTTCTACTCCTAGGTATTTTCCAAGAGAAATAAAAGCATACATGTCCTTACAAAGACTTGTATGTGAATGTTCCTGGCAGCTTTATTTGTAATGGCCCCAAACTGGAAATAACCCAGATATCCATCAACAGGTGAATGGATAATCAAACTAATTACTATTGATAATCAAATCAATGATATTTCCCAACAAAAATGAATGAACTCGTAATACACGCAACAGCATACATGAATCTCAAAATAATTACAGTAAGTAAAAGAAACCCAGACAAAAAGAGTACGCTCTGTATGATTTCATTTGCATAAAATTCTAAAAAATGCAAACTGGCCCATAATGACAGAAATCAGATCAGTGGTTGCCTAGAGGCTGAAGAGACGAATTACAAAGAGGTACAAGGAAACACTGCGGGTGATGGATGTGTTATTTTGATTCTGGGGAGAGTTTCATGGGTGTATACATATGTCAAAACTTATCAAATTATGGATGTTAACCTGACTTACTGTGGTAATCATTTCGCAATATATACAAATATAGAATCATTATGTTATACACCAGAAATTAATGTTACATGTCAGTTATACATCAACTTAAAAAATCTTTTGACTTACCAAATTGTACATTTTATTTCATAAAAAAATTTTTTTTTCTTTTTTCTTTTTCTTTTTTTTTGCTGTGTTGCGTCTTCATTGCTGCGTGTGGGCTTTCTCTAGTTGTGGTGAGCAGGGGCTACTCTTTGTGGAGGTTCGTGGGCTTCTCATTGCAGTGCGCGGGCTTCTCATTGCAGTGGCTTCTCTTGTTGTGGAACATGGGCTCCAGGCGTGCAGGCTTCAGTAGTTGTGGCTCGCAGCCTCAGTAGTTGTGACCTAGTTGCTCCACGGCATGTGGGATCTTCCCAGACCGGGGCTCAAACCCGTGTCCCCTGCACTGGCAGGCGGACTCTCAACCACTGCGCCACCAGGGAAACCCAATAGAGCTGTTTTAAAAAACAAAAATAATTAACCGTATTCAATTCTATTTTAAGCACTATGTGACTATTACATTACTCATCTTCATTAAAACCCTAAGATGTAGATACTATTATTATCTCACTTCTCATTTTACAGATGAGGTAAACAAGGCACAAAGAGCTTAGGTAACTTTCCCAATGGCACGAAGTTAGTAAATATCAAAGCTGGGACTCAAACTCAGGCAGTTTGGGCTCTTAACTATGCATACTCTTAACTATCCTGCTCTGGGCGGATGCTGCCTGAGAGGGTGTGGTGGTAGTGGAACCCTCCCAAACTACTGATGGAACTGGAGACTGTGATCGTCATCCTTATGAGCAAGCTGGTAGCTCTTTAGTCAAATTAGGTGTAAGTATACCCTATGACTCAGCAATTCTGCTCGGTGGAGATAGATAGAAATAAAGACAAAGACCTAGGCAGAGGCAGAGACATATCCCCCATAAAGAGCCTTGTATGAAAATGTTCACTGCCACGTTATTTGTTGTGGTTGGGAAGTGGAGGTGGCATGGGTGCTTATCAATGGGATGACTGACATTGTGGAGTATAATGCAACAATAAATTATGCAATAAATAAATAATGCAATAGATTAATTATACAACAATAACTTTGATAATCATAGAACATGAATGGGTTTTTTTTTTTTTTTGGCTGCGCCCTGCGGCTTGTGGGATCTTAGTTCCCTGACCAGGGATCGAACGCATGCCCCCTGCAATGGAAGCTCAGAGTCCTGACCACCAGACCACCAGGGAATTCCCTGAATGGGTTTTTAAAACATAGTGCTTACTGAAAATAAGATCAGATTGAAATATGTAACCAGTTGCTATTTACATAAATTAAAAATGTGTGCACGCAAAAAAAGTCATGTTTTGCAGGTGATCATTAAATACATTGGAATGGTTGTCTTTTGAGGGAGGACAAATGAGAAATGGGTGTGGAAATAAAAGAGAATAACTTTTTAAATAAAAACAAGATAAGACAGAGATCAGTGAGGATAATGTACCAAGAACTGTGTCATTAATTCAATCCTCTGTACCTGAGACCCTCATATATTGACAAAAACAGTGACGGGACAAAGGGAGGAGATGGCATTGCTGGAGCTCAGGGGTCCAAGGTTTCCCTCCAGAAGCTGGAAGCAAAGTGGGCCTGTAGAGTAGGAGCTGGACGCAGAGACAGGGAAGAAATATCCTGGCTTTCTCCTGCCCTCCAATCTCTTACCTACTGTGGGCTGCACCAGGCCAGAAGGCAGTGAACACAGGAGCTTGAAAACAAAAGCCCACAGGGATCAACTCCCCATGACATAGGGCAGAGCTTAGGAAGGGCTACAACTGGTTCTGAGATCAAATGGGCCAAAGATTAATTTCTAGGCAAATCAACACACACAGGCTCCAGTGTGAAGTACCCACTTGTGTCCTGTGTCTCTCTCCTTCCTTTTCCATCCTCTCTCAATCGACCTCTTTCTCCCACCGTCCCAGCCATTTTTCTTCCTCCCTCCCAACTGTCTCTCCTTATTCCTGTTGTCTCTTCTACTCCTCCATCACTCTCTCCATACACTTTACTCTATCCCCTGTATCTAGCTCCGATTTGCTTTCCTTGATTCCACTTTCTCTGGGGTTTAAACTCCTGGAAGCGTCAGAACACAGCATCTGAATGAGATCAGGAATGTGCCGTGCCCTGAGTGCCAGGACAGACCCCAGCCCTGCACTCCACCTGCTACACTGACTTATCATCTGCCCCCAATCTGTGCCTCCCCCCAACTCCCTTTTTTCCTCTTGGCACTCTTCTTGGCTTTTCCTCTCTCCCTGCCCTCCTCCCTTTGTGGTATTCCAGCATCCCTGGCTTTCCTTTTACCTTCCTGATTGGTCCCTCTCCGCTTCCATCAATCGCTTCTGCTCCTTTCTGCTCATAAATGATTGGTTCTCCTCAACCAGCAGACCTTAGTTCTTCATCTACATCCCCTTGGTCAGATATGTGGAGCCATTCACCAAAGGTTTCCCCGCTTTGTGATTGCTCCCTAATCCGCATTCTTGGCTATCAGGAGCAGACCTTCATTCCATTCGTTCAACAAACATTTACTGAGTGCCCACCCCTAGGCTGGGTGTTGGGGATACAGAGGTAAACAAGATGATCATCTGTCCTCAAGGTTAAGGTGCAGAGAAGAAATTATGACAATACACTATATTGGGGACACATGGACTTTTTTTAAAAACTAAATTTACTTATTTATTTTTGGCTGTGTTGGGTCTTCGTTGCTGCACGCAGGCTTTCTCTAGTTGTGGCGAGCGGGAGCTTCTCTTGTTGCGGAGCATGGGCTCTAGGCGCGCGGGCTTCAGTAGTTGTGGCACGCGGGTCAGCAGTTGTGGCGCACAGGCTTAGTTGCTCCGCGGCATGTGGGATCTTCCGGACCAGGGCTCGAACCCTTGTCCCCTGCAGCGGCAGGCAGATTCTTAACCACTGTGCCACCAGGGAAGTCCTGGGGACACATGGATTTCTGGAGGAAAGCCAAGGAAGGTGTCACAGAGAGGGTGAGCTTTTTTTGGAGGATGAATAGGAGTCCTCTGGTATTGCAGACTGAAAGATTAGCATGGCAAAGGCACCAAGGAGTGAAACAGCACAGTGTGTTCTAGGTACAAGAAGTAGTTAAGGGGGCTTCCCTGGTGGCGCAGTGGTTGAGAGTTCGCCTGCCAATGCGGGGGACACGGGTTCGTGCCTCGGTCCGGGAAGATCCCACGTGCCGCGGAGTGGCTGGGCCCGTGAGCCATGGCCGCCGAGCCTGCGCGTCCGGAGCCTGTGCTCCGCAACGGGAGGGGCCACAAAAGTGAGAGTCCCGCGTACCGCAAAAAAAAAAAAAAAAAAAGTAGTTAGGAATTGACTAAAACTCAAGGGAGAGGACAGAAAGTGAGGCAAAGATAGAAGAGGAAAGGCAGGAGGTTTTGTTCACTCTGAAAAGGGGTTTGAACTTGACAGTAGGCAACAAAGACTTCTGGGGGGAGCGTGAGTGAGAGGTTGGACTGTTTTGTGTGGTACTCTGCCCTCCCTGTTGGGGAAGAGGAGGAGCAGGGAGACCAGTCAGGGTGATGGTGGTCTGGACCAGAGTGGCAACAGTACAGGTGGAGAAAATCGGATGAATATGAGAGTTTAGGAGGTCAAAACTCCAATGTTGATAACTAACTTGGTAAAGGGGTGGGGGCGGGTGCAGGAGAGGAGAAATCAAGCATGACTTCCTCCTTCTGATAGGAGTGACAGGATGGCTAATAGGACCATTCACTGGGATGAGGAAGTTAGCAGGAGGAGCAGGTCTGGACACGCTTATCATGTGAGCTGCCCACCCACGCGGCAGCTGAACAGTCGGATCTGGAGCTCCAGAAAGAGTCCTGGGCTGGAAGTAATGGAAGCCTTAGAGAGGTAGAATGACGGGGACAGTGGGCCGGAGACCACCCTGGCCCGATCCGCTGCGGATCCGCGTTCTCCCTCCAGGTGGCACTAAAGCCCCGCGCTTCTGAGGCCCCTTTTCCCAGACGCGCGCTCTCTGTACTCCGAGTGTTCCGCTGCTCTGGGGACTCGCCACCCCTAGGTCGCGCCCAACTCGCTGGGCAGGATTTAGCTGGGGATTCAAACCCGGAGCGACCTCTAGAAAGCGTGTCCTAGTCGTCCACGCGGCTAGCACATTTTTGGCGGCTCAGGGGCCTCAGGTTGGTGTGACCACCTGTCCCTCGGGCCGCCTCCAGGAACCAACGTGGGGAACCGGTGTAGGGGCAGGGCCAGATAGACAGTGCCCAGAGCAGGGATGCATGGAAAGAGGACCACCAAGGCCAGACACCCGACCCGCTAGGAACGGAATTTCCTGTGCCCAAGGCTATCTCCGCGTGGGAAGCGTGTCGCGGATCCTTTAAGGCTCCGTCTCCCTGCCCTCCCCCGCCCGGGACCGGCCGGGACACCCGGGACCTGACATTTGGCGTCTCCCAATGTGGGAGCTAAAAATAACCACTGTGGGTTACTCCAGGCCATTGCTCCGCACCCACCCCGCGCGCCGGCTCGCGCAGTTTTGGGCCGCCCGAGTTCTCTCCCGGGCAAGTGTACCTGGCCCGTCCCTTCCTCTCGGACCCCGCCGTCCCGAGCCGCCGCTAAGGGCTTTGAAGTCGCTTCTTCAGCCCCGAACCTTGGCCGGTGGGCGGAGTCCTCACACTGAGGGGAACTTGGCCTCCAGGGGGTCCCAGGACCCCCTTTTCAAAGCTTCCGGGACGTAGGCCGGCGGGAACCCGCGGGGCGTGTCTCGCCCGGCACGCTGACGGGCGTGGCCTCGCTGGCCTACCCTACAGCAGGTGCCAAACTCTCAGCCTCAGGCTCAGGGAGGGGCGTGGCCTTCTGGGGTGTGCGGGCTCCCGGCCAATGGGTGCTGTGAAAGGCGTGGCCCTGGGGGACCGCCGGGGCTGCTCTTCGGGTCTTTCCCCCGCCGGCCAGGCTCAGCCAGATCCCCGGGAGCTGCTCTCTGGCTCCTCGGCTTGTGGCTGTGGGTCCCGCCAGACTCGCCCTCCGCACAAAGCTCCGCGACCCCCATCGCCCCCGCTCCCTCTGCCCGCCAAGGCTAGGGCCGCAGACCCCCAGTCGCCTCCCTCTCATCTACGGCAGCTCGTGCATCTCCAGTTCCTAAGACAAGATGCCGTCGGGCTTCCAACAGATCGGCTCCGAAGTAGGGTTTGGCATGCGGGGGCGGGACGCGGACACGCGTCCCGCTTTTCTCGGGCTGGGGTCGCGGTTGGGGTCAGCTAGGGGGCGGTCCTTGCGCAGACGCAGGGGGTGGGGGTGGGGGACTGGCTATTTATACCCGGGCTGGACAACCCGTGACGGTCGGATTCCAGTCCCTCCAAGAGGCAGAGTGGGTCTGGGGGATTATTCGGGGGCTAGGACAGCGGCTGGATTCTGGGAGTCCAGGGTTCGCCCCCTTCTCTAGTTGGCGAGTTGCGCCGGGATCGTGGACACTCTGCCCTCAAGAAAGCAGATCCAGGCGGGTCTTGCCCTTCAGCAGCTGTCCGTCTGTCTCGGCTCGCCCGCAACTTTTCGAGGACCGGAGGTTCTCCGTAGGCCCACCCCCACCCCCACTCTTGTCAGTCCTCCAGGACGCTGAACTTTCCCTCGCCCCACGGTTGGTGGAGGGGTAGAGGGGAGTGTCAGCCCTTCCTCCCCCAGCTCAGGTTTCCGTTTGGAGACAGTCTGTGCCGCCAGCGATCAGCCACCACCGCTACCGCACCTCATACCACCTTCCCGCCCCCATCCCCTGGGCAAGGCTCTCCCAGGCAAAAGCCAGCATGGCCCCCTGCCCTTCGTCGCAGCTTAGAGGGGGAAGGGAGGCCGGGGCGGAGACAGAGAAGGCCATAGGCCAGGAGGAATGACCGCGATGTCCTTTTGGGAAATGGCTTTCTTGAGCCTGTTGGGGGCTTCCAGGAGCCCGCGGAGAGAACCCCCAGATGGGAGGGGAGAGGACAGAGGCTGATGACGATAATGCACTTGTCACTTTATAAAACCAGCACTGCTGGGGACACTGTTAACGTTTGATTTTGATTTTCACACTTTCACTGACAGGTAGGCGAATTAGGCAACATCACCCCTATCTCCCCAGTTCAGAGTGGGGCAGTGACTTACCCAAGGTCACACAAATCTGAACTCAGGTCTTTTAAGCCCAAGCCTGTCCCAAGGTCACAGAGGAATTGTGAGACCCAGGTCCTCAAACATTTCTCTGCCTACTGGACTCAAACATCAGTTTCTCCTCCATGCCCTGGTACTCTCGGGTTCTTCCTGCTCTTGTTTACGGTGAGATCTTCAAGCGACTCCTAATATGGCCCACTTTCCCTCGCCCAACATGTTGGATGGAACCCAGCATCTCAAGGCTCCTGCTGGGCCTGGGCCCCTTGAGGAAGGAAAGATGCCATGATTCCATGTGATATGCCTCCTCTCTGCTTCCGCCTGCCCAGGATGGGGAGCACCCCCAGCAACGAGTCACTGGGACCCTGGTCCTCGCCGTATTCTCCGCTGTGCTCGGCTCCCTGCAGTTTGGCTACAACATCGGGGTCATCAATGCCCCCCAGAAGGTGAGGGGCTACAGCTGGCAGAGTGGGGTGCCCAGACAAGGCAGGGGGTGTCAGGAGTGAGCAGAGAGGGAGGAGTCTGCAGGGAATAACTCCTGTGCTGTCCCCCAGGTGATTGAACAGAGCTACAATGAGACGTGGCTGGGGAGGCAGGGGCCTGAGGGACCCGGCTCCATCCCACCAGGCACCCTCACCATGCTCTGGGCTTTCTCCGTGGCCATCTTCTCTGTGGGCGGCATGATCTCCTCCTTCCTGATTGGCGTCATCTCTCAGTGGTTGGGAAGGTATGAGGCTGGAGGGCAAGGGAAAACAGGAAGGGAGCCAGAGTACCAATGCCCTAACTCTCACAGCCCCACTCTTTGCCTGCCAGGAAGAGGGCAATGCTGTTCAACAATGCCCTGGCAGTGCTAGGGGGCGCCCTCATGGGCCTGGCCAAGGCGGCTGCCTCCTACGAGTTGCTCATTCTTGGACGGTTCCTCATTGGCGCCTACTCAGGTACCCGCGGGCACTGTGGTCCCGCCCAGTGCCTTGCTCTCCTTCACTCTCCCTGGGCTTGGGGGGTCAGAGTGGGCAGCTGCCCTCAGAAGCTCTCTCCTTCCCTCTGCCCAGGGCTGACGTCGGGGCTGGTGCCCATGTACGTGGGGGAGATCGCCCCCACTCACCTGCGGGGCGCCTTGGGGACACTCAACCAACTGGCCATCGTCACTGGCATCCTGATTGCCCAGGTGACTGGACCTGGCTTCACGGGAGGCTGGGAAGGGGGTTGGGGTGGGGCTCTGGGGACAGGCTGAACGGCCTGCCCTCCCTCCCACCCTTCTGCCACAGGTGCTGGGCTTGGAGTCCATACTGGGCACTGCTACCCTATGGCCACTACTCCTGGGCATCACTATGCTGCCTGCCCTCCTGCAGCTGGTCCTGCTGCCCTTCTGCCCAGAAAGCCCCCGCTACCTGTACATCATCCGGAACCTGGAGGGGCCCGCCAGAAAGAGTGAGCTCCTGCGCCGTCTTGCTGGTGCCTGTCCTCCTCCCAGGCCCCCTCCCTGCCCTCTCAGACCTGACCCTACTCACCTCCAGGTTTGAAGCGCCTGACAGGCTGGGCCGACGTGTCTGAAGAGCTGGCTGAGCTGAAGGAGGAGAAGCGGAAGCTGGAGCATGAGCGGCCACTGTCCCTGCTCCAGCTCCTGGGCAGCCACATCCACCGGCAACCCCTCGTCATTGCAATTGTGCTGCAGCTGAGCCAGCAGCTGTCGGGCATCAACGCAGTACGTATGCAGCAGCCTCCAGGAAGGGCAAGGGTCAGGGAAGAGCCTGAGAGGAGGGAAGAAGGGAGCAAGCCCACTCCGTTCAAATTCAGGGTCAGTCCAGCTTCGAGTGGCTGCAAGGGAGGGAGGGACATATCCCTGCCATCCCCTTTTCTTCTCGCCCACCTCTAGGTTTTCTATTATTCAACCAGCATCTTCGAGACGGCGGGGGTAGGGCAACCAGCCTACGCCACCATCGGAGCCGGTGTGGTCAACACGGTCTTCACCTTGGTCTCGGTAACTACTTAACTCTGGAAGGGCCCCCACCATTGGTTTCACAACCCTGGGCTTCCTGGAGATCCAGCTCTTGGTTGGCCCCACCCACCTAACCCCTCCCACTTCCCAAGCCTTAAAGGCCCCTTGCAAGCCCTGACTCTCCCCTCAGGTGTTCTTGGTGGAACGGGCTGGGCGCCGGACCCTCCAACTCCTAGGCCTGGCAGGCATGTGTGGCTGTGCCATCTTGATGACCGTGGCTCTGCTTCTGCTGGTGAGGCCTAGGGAGAGGGAAGGGGACCCGTGGCCCAACCCAGGGGAACTGCCCCAAGGGGCTCTGTGGGCAGCCAGGGCCATGCCTCAACATACATGCCTTTGATCCTGAGGCCAGGCCGTATGCCAGGACCGTGCTACCGAGGGACCCAGGCTGCACTTCCTCCTCTGGGTGGAAGCTGTAGCACAATCCTGGCAGCCAGGGAGGAGAGCCCCTGTCAAGCCTCAGGACCAATAATTCCTAAGGACCCAGCTCTAGAACCAAGTGGGAATCCACAGTTATAAGAGCTGGGAGACCACGTTCCCTCTGCCCTGAATTGGCAAAGGGTGGCCAGCTGAATGTCAAGCGCTCGAGGACCTATTCTAACCAAGGGTGGCCAGCCCCCCGTGAGCAGCTGGTAGGGGTAGATGCCAGTTTGCTGGGTTGAGGGCAAAGGAAGATCCAGAAAGACCTGACCTGAATTCTCCACCCTCCCTGCCTGGCCCCCAGGAGCGGGTTCCAGCCATGAGCTATGTCTCCATTGTGGCCATCTTTGGCTTTGTGGCCTTCTTTGAGATTGGCCCTGGCCCCATCCCCTGGTTCATCGTGGCCGAGCTCTTCAGCCAGGGACCCCGCCCAGCAGCCATGGCTGTGGCTGGTTTCTCCAACTGGACGTGCAACTTCATCATTGGCATGGGTTTCCAGTATGTTGCGGTAGGTCCCCTGCCCGGTCCCCATCTCCCACATGGTCAGCCAGAGGACGGCAACTCACACTCACAACTAGCCCAGTTACTTTCCAGTCAGCATTTCTCCCTTTCCCCTGCCCATAGAGTGCTGGTCTGGGGGGTCACTTTGGTGGACCACGTGGGTCCTGAAGACCACCTGTTCCACCAGAATCAAAGAAGGGAACTGACCTAGATTGGATAACACAGAGGTTTCTTCAAAACAAACTAGTGGCATAACTTACTTAGACTAGGAGTAATATTACAAACTTCATATTAATACTGCAAATGGCCGGGAATCCACTCTGACTTCAGTGACTCAGGATGGTAAGAGAGGGAAAAACCAGGAGAGTTGGGGTTCAGAGAATTCTTTTCTCACTAAATTTTCCTGGTAATTTCCATTGCCCCGCAAAGGAGCCACCTGCTTTGTGCAGTATCCCTGTGAAGGCCTTAGTCCCTGGCTTGCTGGAGGCCACCCGTTCCCTCTCCTCTGTCAACACCTCTTTCTCCACTTGTCCCAGGATGCTATGGGTCCCTACGTCTTCCTTCTATTCGCGGTCCTCCTGCTTGGCTTCTTCATCTTCACCTTCTTAAAAGTGCCTGAAACCCGCGGCCGGACGTTTGACCAGATCTCAGCCGCCTTCCGCCGGACACCCTCTCTTTTAGAGCAGGAGGTGAAACCCAGCACAGAGCTTGAGTACTTAGGGCCAGATGAGAATGACTGAGGGGCAAAGCAAGGGCGGGAGAGCCAGTTCTTCAACCCACCCAGAGACCCCCTCCTTTCCTCTGCAGCACTTTAACCCTCTCTTCCCCATTACTTCCAGGGTGGAGAAACCCCCTGCAGCCTGGTGGAATTGGGAAGCTGGAGGGAAGGGTGGTCTGAGCACCCCCCTCATTCCCCTCGTGTGACTCTTGGATTATTTGTGTTGTGGTTAGGCTGTGGCTGTGGGGTGGGCCATTCTCCCTTCTCATCCCCTCCTTCCTCTGTAGCCCACCCGCACCCCGCCCCAGCTCCAGGATACTTCCGCCCCGGCCAGAGAAGGGGGATTATAGGGAGGAGAGGCTCTAAGACTGACTTTCTGGTGGGCGTGAACGGAAGCCAAGAGCAGGACTGGAGAAGAGATATCCAGTTCCTGTCACCTTGGACTCCTCCCACTCTGGCACTTTCTCTGAATTCTTGCCACAGACTCTGGGTGAAAGGGGGGGGGGTCTGTCTTGTCCCCTCCAGGGCAAAGGACGCACCCCTCCCAAGGTCTAACCTCACCTCTCTCACTGCAGGCTCAGTCCTCTTGCTCGGGCTTCTGGGGTGAGAGGGAACACACGTCCACATGTGGGGAGAGGAAGGGACAGCAGGCGCCTCTCTAGACTCAGGGTTCCGGGCCCCACCCCAGCTGCTCCCCAAGGCTGCCAGATGGGGGCCCCAGCTCTTTCCTCCTCTCCCATCCCGGGAGGGTGTTGTACCCAAAGGCTTTTGACCAACTAAGGGAAAGAGGGATTTGAAAGGCTGCCTGTGAACACTGGGCTGGGAGGAGCCTTCAGATATTTTTGTATATGTTTGGAAAAGAAGGGGCAGGGAGAAGAAACTGAAGGTCTGTTGTACTAAATGTATATATATAGAGATCCGTATATAAAGTTACTGTATGAGATGAGCGTCCTGTCATGCGAAGACACTCCGGGATGGGCTTGAGGCAGGGACCATAGCCACCCCAACCCCCGTCTTCTCTCCATCCTGCCTCAGCCCGAGGCCGCAGAACCCTCTGGATGCTGTCACTCACTCACCCCCCCCCCCGCCCCCCCCGCCACCTAAAGAGTTGTAGTCACTGCTTTCCTTAACGGTAGTAAGGTAGTAAATGCTTGGTAAGGTGACGCTGCAGGTGCCAGACGCAGCTCTCGGCACTTCAGGAAACACTCATTCTGCCAGGGAGGCATTAGCCCCGTTTCACAGATGGGAAAAGTCAACTTCACAGGGATGAAGGCACTTCTGCAGAGCCGTACAGCTAGAAACGTGGGCATAGGATCTGAGCGCAGGCCCTGCTGCCGCCCCCTCTACAGTAAGTTACCAGCGAGGCTCTTGAACAGAAAAGAGGCAGAGACCAAGACAACAGGAAAGCCTGTTTTTGTTTTTACTGGAGGCTCAGGTGGCACATGACGGTTCATAAAATGGCTTCAGAGGTAGGGGGTAGTGGGGAAACGAAAAATAAACTGGGAGGGGAAAGAAAAACAACCAGGAGGAGGTAAGAGCTGGCTGGTTTCTTCTCAGCCTGATTTAGGGGAGGGAGTTGGTGACTCTGAACTATAAGGATGGATCCCTTCCTTTAACCCTTGGTCAGGGAGAGAAAAAAAAGCCAAAGGCTGTTGCTTTGGCCCTCCTGAGTCTCCAGGAAAAAGGGGAAAAGCTGGTGTTTCGATGTCATGAATTGTGGGAAAGCGGGGAGGGAGGTGCTGGGTAGGATCCAGGTCAGTTGGAAAAACTGGCAGATACCTGAGAGAAAGAGAGACCAAAAAATCACGACCAGCAGCTTATCACCACCCAGCCCCATCCCCACCCTCTTGGTACCTGTCCTGGGCCTGCCACTCACCAGATGGTGGCTCTGGGTGTCCTTTGAGTTGGAATCACTCCGGTATGGCAGTTGGGGGGTCCCCACTGTTGATGGGGGCCGAGGTCTAGAGAGAACAAGGGTGATCGACTGAGACCCTCTTGTCCTTTGGAGCCCCCAACTTCAACCTCCTCCCACCTTTTCTCTTCCCGTTCCTCCCCCAGTTCACATCCACAGGCTGGTGCTGGGGCTCCCAGCAGAGCTGAGAGGGAGTCTGCAGGGGGTGACGTGGGCTCGACCGCCTCTGCTGGGGTTTCCTGGTGGGTTGGGGTGCCCGCCAGGCGTGGACCCAGCAGCACTGTCTCTTGGGTGTCAGGCTGCGTGAAACAGGGTGGGTGGGAGCAAGGCCAGGAGAAGGGGGACAAAGAGAGGGAAGGGAAAGGAAAAGAAGACAGAAGTGGGGGAAGAAGGGAGACAGGCAAGTTGGCCACAGCCTTTTCCTTCATTCTCCCCCACCACACACGGACAGTCCAAGGTCCTCACCTCTGGGGCTGTGGGCCGCCCGGGTCCAGGGGGCTGCTGCCGTCTCCGCTGGAAGTAGGGGCGGTTTCGTGAGCGCTGGGGCTCAGGCCGGGAACCGTCAGCGGGGCCTTGGCTGGGCTTGGTCTCGCCATCCCCACCTTCTGTGGTGGGCTGCTGGGGTGGCCTGGGGTGGAAAGGCCTGGGGAGAAAAATAGGGACCCTGAAGGGACAGGAGCCCTGTGCGGACCACGTCCCTCCCTCCCAGGGCCACCCAGCAGAGGTGGACCAGGCTGCCTCTCCGTCCCCACCCCACCCCAGCAGTGCCTGCTAACCCCTGGGCACCTCAGCAGTAATCGCTCAGCTACCCAGCCCTCATGACCACTGGCTTCAGGGCCATCCCCCTCCCATCCTCCTGTCCCCATACTGGCTGGCGAAGGGGAAGACAGAGCCTGGGACAGGGAGTCTTACCTTCGGTACCTGGGCCGGAATCTGGGTGGGGGTACCCGCTCATCTCCCTGCTGTTGGTCCCCCTCCAACGGGGCTCTCTCTTTGGGTTCTGCCCCATCAGTGCCCTGGGAACACACAAAGGCCCGGGTGAGCCGGGTGGCACCCACTGTCCAGGCGTCTGCAGCTCTTCCCAGGCCACCATTCTGCTTCGTCTGGGGACTCTGGTCTCCAGCCTCACCAACTCGCAGCTGGTTCCCACGTTCCCAGTTCCCCTCACCTCTATGGGCTGCTGCTGGTTGGGGGGCCGAGGGCCTCGCACAAAGCGCCGTCGGTAGAAGAAGGGTGGTGGGCGCCGTCGTCTGGGCCGCTGCCCGGAGTCTTCAGCACGCTCCCCTTCGCTGCCTGGTTCTGTCCGGCCCGATGGAACCTCTGCCACCATGGGTGGCGGGGCAGCTGGGCGGGGTCGGGGGATGAATCGGCGGAACCTACGTCGGTTGGGGGCATAGCGGCTGCCCTTCACTGGCACCCCGCCGGGCCCAGTTACATTAGCAGCTTCTGCGCCCTGCGGGGGGAGGTGGGGAGGAACGGGTGAGAACCTGCTCCAGAAACCGGTGTGCAACCTTCCCAGTCTTGCCTGAATCATTGTCTTCCCATCCTTCCAGCTAAACGCCCCTTTCCAGCTTTCCTCCAGGTCCTATAACTTCTACTTCTTTCCACCCTCCCCAGAGAAGGAGTGGCAGGTGTTTGGACCCTTCTAGGAGGGACCACATCTGCAACTGGTCCTTTTGAAATAGCTTCCACTGGACCCTCTTGAGGTTTAGCCTGGAGGTGGGGTGGGGAGGGAGAAAGAGGGCTGGCAGTAGGTGTCTGTCTCTGGGAGGGCTGATTCTGAGAGGAGAATGTGGGCACGGGCCCCGCGTGGAGAACAGGCATGGGAGTATTTGGTGAACTACAAAGAAACCCAGATACTGCTGACTGGTGACAGCGACACGTTCTTTAGGACATCCCTTGGAGTGGCCAGAACGTTAAGGATGACAAGGTCTGCGTGAGGACACAGTCCTGGTCCTACAGCCTGAGGAGGCCAGAGCCTCAGGGGACTTCCAGGACACCCTCCCACGGCTTGGTGGGCTCTCCATCCCACCGCAGCCCTCGAACCTTCTCTCCTTCCACGACATCGAACTCCACAGTCTCCCCATCTCCAACACTGCGCAGAAACTTCCTCGGGTTGTTTCTTTTAATAGCTGTCTGGTTAGGGAAAGGCCAGGAGAAAGGTGAGGACAGCCAGCCGGGAGTCTCTCGCGCCCCTGCTGGGTCCACCACCCGATTTCATTCTTTTCAAAATTTTATTGAATATTTGTGGGCTGGGGCTGGAGGGTGGAGCAAGGAGAAGGCAGTCAAAGTTTAGCAGGGGAAAAGCCACAAACGGGCGGCTTTCAAACAACTGTGCAGTTCACCATGGTCCCCAGAACACACTCCCTCCTCCCCCACCCCTCAAGGATTTCAAGAAGGGAAGCAAGAAACATGAACTCAAAAGCAAAACAAAAGGCCGAGAGAGTCTTAAGTTGCAAAGTGGGTAAAACGTACTGTGCTTCTTACCTCAATCCCACTGAGAGCGCTCTCCACCAAAGCAGTGGTTCTCAAACTGTGCGTGCATCACAAACACCTGGAGAGCTTGTAAAAACAGGCTGCTGGTCCCTCCCCCAAGCCTGATTGATTCGCTAGGAGTGAGGTGGGCCTGAGAATTTGGATGTCAGGTGATGCTGCCGTTGCAGGGACCACACTTTGAGAACCACTGCACCCAAGTAGCGCAAGCCTGTGTCCTTTCCCTTGGACACCGCCTGTAATTCATTCCAAGGGTGTTCACAGGTCCCAGTAGGTAGTGAGCGTGCCATGCCCAGAGGGCAACAGGTACGTTTCTTACAGAGACAACCCAACACAAGTGGGGCCAATGCAGTTAATACAGGCACCTGAGGCGGGTGGATGGGGGAACTATTTCCGGGTAGGAGGTGAAAGCTGGAGAAACATGATCTGTGCTGCTAAGGATAAGGGCAAAGGCCATCAAAGAGGGCGGGTTCCTCCCCTCAGAAAGTCAACCTAGCTCTTACCTGGTGAACAAAGACATCCTCCTTGGTGTCATTCCTGCAGGACAGGATGGGTTGTTAGGGGGTGACTTTGGTAAGGCGCTCACCTCCACTGAAGCCTCCCTAGCTGCCATTCCTAAGACTTGTGGCCCCATCCTCTCCACCTTCCACGGCAGCTTGGGGTGAAACAGGGCCCAGGGAGTGAGACAAGAGCCAGCGGGGGCCCCCTGAAGCTGGTATGAAGCAAATATCCCTAAAACCTCCATGAAAAACCTGGGCTTCACGAGGAAAGGGCTGTGGGGGGAGGCAA
Organism: Phocoena phocoena; assembly: GCF_963924675.1. Lineage (NCBI taxonomy): Eukaryota > Metazoa > Chordata > Mammalia > Artiodactyla > Phocoenidae > Phocoena > Phocoena phocoena. Next base: position 50,900,969 of record NC_089237.1, read on the forward strand.
AGGCACCTTGAAGGAGCTGGGCCAGATTTCACCTGCTGAGCACTCCACCCTCTACCCCAGGGCACCTTAGAACCTGGTGGTGCTGGGTATAACTGTCCCCAGCCAACAACCCCTCTTCCCCAACCCACATCACGGGTGGAAAATTCCACTCGGTTTCTTCCTTCTATAGTCAAGGAGGGAGAAAGTGCGGATGGGAGTTGAGGTGCAGAACACGTTTGAGGAGGGGAAAATGGGTCAAGAACTTGCTCCAAACAGCCACAAAACTGTGTTCTCAGCCTGGAGGTGAACCCCAGGCCCCCTCTCAACACACCAAGAGATCAAGGATGAGAGAGAACATTCGATCTGTCACGACCTTGCCTATCACCCCAGTTTATCCTAGCACCCCAATGGGGGAGGGGTGAGGCCGTCCCTCAGAACCTCCCAGGAGTCCTCATTTCCAGAATTAGAGAGGGACCCTTCCCTAGAACAAGTGTTCTAGCTTTAAAGCACTTAGATCTGCACAAAGGTCAGCCTGCTAAGAGGGAACTGGGACCTCCCAGGAGGTCTGGCTCGGCAGGGTGCCTGGGCTGGGAAGGCCCTCTGGGAGAGACCTGGCTCCGCTCAGAATCCGCCACTACGCCCCGCCCAGTGCGGGGGCAGGGGTGGGTGGGTGGGAGGGGCTGCGGAACTGAAGGAAAGCAGCAGCCTCGGGCTGTGCTGGCGCCTCCCTTCCCCACCCCCCCACCGGACGCAGTCCCATCAGGTGGGGGATTGATTCAACGAGCTAACAGCTCTGTAAGGGAGATGAGTTATGAGAGTGCTAAGTGTGCTGCCCTAAACAGGAAATGAGTGAGGATTCCAGCCCGGAGGCACAGAGAGCAGGTACATTCTGCCACAAAGGCGGCGGCAAACTAAACCAGAAGGTGACCCAGACAGGCTTGGGAGGGTCAGAACCAGGTTTGCCAACTTCTTAGATCATTAACCCTCTGCTGCCCTTGAAGACGTGGAGGCGGCTTCGTCTTGCCCACATCTGTGCTGTGGTTAAAGACTTCCAATCAGCGTCAGCTGGACATTGCAACCATGTGCCTTGGTAGGAGTAGGGATGAGGCTGGAAAGGTGTCCAGTCCCACAGGCCAGTTTGGAAGGCACCCATTCCACCCCCTCCCTGGGTTCCTCAGATACCTGTTGATGAATCCGTAACCATTCCGCACGTTGAACCATTTGACAGTGCCCAGGACTTGGATTGCTGCCAGGCAGGGATGCAGTGGGGACAGTAAGATGGGGAAAGAGATGGAGTTCGACTCAGTTTTGAGACACTCCAAAATCTAGTCTACCTCCCTATTACCTATTAAGCTTAACTTCACGCCAACCAGGTTTCACCCAGTAGCTTCAAGGCATTCTTACCCCAGTTCCACTACGTAAATGGAAGCGCCCATACAGGGGGGCTCAGGCTTTCAAAACGCTTCCGATTCTAAGGCACGTTCCTCACATCCTACAAATCAAGGCCCCTCACCTAGAACCGGGTACTCACCTGGTCCACGAACTTCCGCCCTGAAGTCATAACTGAGGGTCTCTCTAGCCCTCCCAGTGTACGGGTCACTAGTGCACTTGCTTCCTGGTCCCAGAGATTTACCTAACACTAACTCGAGTCATCAAGGCCAAAAGTCTCCCGCCCCGGGGGCGTGGCCAGACCCTACCAGACTAACCACGCCCTCCCGCCCAAGAACTGCAGGATTTCCCACCAGGGGAACCCACTCTGGTCCGCTGGCCTCAGCCTAGCTAGTCCTTTGAGTCTCGAGTCAAACCGGCCTTCGGCTTTCCGGAGCCCACCGGGGTCCACGATGCCCCTCCCCCAGCCCGCCGACCCCCCCCCCCCCCTTAGAGCAGCCCTGGCGCGCGCCCCGCCCCTCACCCAGCACCGGCTTGTCCGCCTGACTCCGGGCCGGGGGCGCGGGGGTCCCCGAGGCCGCCGTCGCTGGGTTGCCAGGGGTGCGGGGGCCCGGCGCCGAGGGGGTCCCAGCAGCGGGGCCCGAGGAGGCTGCGGCTCCGACTCCGCCCGCCCCGCTGCCTGCTTTCTGCGACTCCCCTGCGGGCACCGGAACCACCACCGCTACCACCCCTGCCGCCGTCGCGGGCACCGTGGCCGCGGGGGCCGCTGTCGCCACCACTGCCGCCTCCGCCTCGCTCATCCCGCCGGGCCCAGTACCGGCCCCCGCCGCCACCTCCTCCTCCTCCTCCGCCGCCGCCACCGGCCCGGCCCCTCCCCCTGGCTCGCGAACCCACTGCCAGGCTTGGTCCTCGCGCCCCGAGCCTCGCCTGCACGCCGGCAGCGGGCCCTGAGCCGAGGCCAATCGGAGCCCGCAGCCGCGGCGCGCGCAGGCCCCGCCTCCCGGCCACAGGCCAATCCTAGCGAAGCTACCCCCCCAGGCCAGCACGCCGGCCCCGCCTCTTGGACTTGGCGAGGAGGCCGAGGCCCCCGCCCGCAGCCTTGTAAGTACACCTGGGCCCCGCCCCGTTGCCGTCACGTGACCCACAACAGCCCAACCCATTGGCCGACGGCCTCTTTCCCTTCCCCCCGCCCCTTTCCACCGGCCGCGGGAAATCAAACGGGCTGGTCGCGCCCCAACCGCCACCTGGCCTCGGCACGAAGGGCGGGGCGGGGGGCGCTGCTCCAAGCTTGCCTCTGACGAGCCGGGCGGGGGGCCTGAGCCCGCAGCCTCGGTCCCGGCTGTGAGCGGCTCCGCTCGCCTCCACTCTCGAGGCCACGCTTGCCCGCACAGCGCCAGGTGTGGTTGCTTTCTCCCAGCCCGCCCGACCCTCTCCCTAGAGGATGACCCACACACCCTGGCCTGCGGGATCAGCCCGCACGGCCAGCCAGACTTTCCCAGCTCACGGTTGCTCTCACAAGCCGAGGACTCTCACACTTTAGTTTGTTTTTGAGGTATAATTTACATACAGCAAAATGCACAACTCTTCGCTGAGTTTTGATAAACGTGTTCATCCGTGTAATCAACACCTTAAGGTGTTTTTCCCTCGCTCTGGGAGGTTCCCTCGAGCCCCTTCCGGGCAGGTCCAACCTCCGCACAAACCACCGCTGTTCTGATGTTTTCCACCCGAGATCAGTTTCAGGGTCCACAGTGCTGGGCGCTTTGGTCTCCGTCTCCAGCTCCTCGCCCTCTCCCTGGCCGCTCCCTCCACCTTCTTCCTTTTATCCAACTGGCCAGGCTCTTCAGACTCAAGGCAGTTTCCTCTGCCTCCATGTCTCTCAGGGTGACTTGGCTTCAAGTACCAGCTTACATTTCACTCCTCACTATCACTTCTTTACTTTTCTCATGGCATTTTTTGAAATATGAAATTGCTTATTTATACTATTCCTGCCCACTCCGAAACTCTTAAGCCGTGAACTCCACAGCAAAAACCGTGAAGTTATGCCTGACGCCTGGAACAGTGCCTGGCATAACACTGGCACGCAATATTGCTTGAGCAAATGAATGGTCCCCGTTCCACAGATGAAAAAACTGAGGCCCTGTGTGAGGCTTGCCCCGGGTTTCTCGGGAGACCAGGTGTCCGGCCCGGGAGACGCCATCTCCCTCCCAGAAAGGTGCGGCTCCAGAAGCCGCTCCCGCCGAGGGCCGTCTACCCGACCCGGGCAGGACGCGTATTTTTAGCAGGGACAGCACGCCCCCGGGCAGCACACGTGCCCCCAGGCTCTGCCCGGCCCCACGTGCGCTTCCGCAGCCCCGGAGTCCCCTGCCAGGCCAGCGTCCGCTTTCCAGACGGCGGCCGCTGCCAATCCCGGTGCCGGCGCGCCCTCTGCCGGCCGCTTCGGGAGGCCGCCCGCCCCGGCTTCCTCTCTGTCCTTCCACCGCTACCCCGCTAGCCCCACCGCTCCCACCCTTTCGCAGTTGAAGATTCTGTTTCCCGGGGCATCGGGCACCAGAAAAAGAGAAAAGACGCGAAAACAACTAAATCAAGGCGAGGCCGTGAAGAATAAAGAAATGACCACCCTCTTTTAGACTATTAAGGACCAACTTACCTGTGTCCAGCCCTGAGCTCAAGGAATTCGAGAAGCATGAGACCAAGGCTGGGGGGAGGCAAGCAAGGTAACTCACAGTGTGACCCCGGCAACCAAAGAATCGCGTGGAAGGTACAGAGGGAGCTCAGGTGTGGACTGGTTAACTGTAAAGTTAGAAGGTGAGAGAGAGGAAGCTAACAGAAAGGGTGAGCCCTATTTGTAGTAAAATTAAAAATATGTCAGGAGATCAAGGGTGCTGCAGGAAAAGTACATTTGGCCGACAGCACCGAGACATGAAACAATACTTAGACATACAACAGTTACATACTCTCTATCCCCATGGATAAGAAGTAGAAGATGCTACAGAGATTTGCAATTAATATCCCTGTTCAGTTGAAGGGTTTGTGCATGTAATTTTCTGGTTATTTAATTTCACACACTCACACACACACACACACACACACACACACACACACACACTCACACACACCCCACAAGGCATACGGGATCTTAGTTCTCCCACCAGGGATCGAACCCGTGCCCCCTGCAGTGGAAGCCCAAATTCTTAACCACTGGACTGCCAGGGAAGTCCCTATTTAAATATTTTTAAGTACTATAGATAACAAGGGCTCCAGGCATTCTTGTGAAAAGCCTTCCTCCTCTTACTGTCCCTCTCTTTCTGTCATTTCCTGCCCACCTGCAATCTGGCCTATCTTGTTCACTGTTAAAAATAAATAAATAAATAAAACAAAACCCCTACCTCCTAACTCTTGCTCTACACCTCTCCATCAACTTAACACAAAACTTCCTGAAGAAAGTCTCTACTGTCTCTACTTCCTCATCTTTCTTTCACACCCCACCAACCCAAACCTGGTTTCTGTCCCCACCACTCCACTGAGGTGGCTTCACCAATGGTCCACACCCTCTTCTTAACTGAGACATTTGGGGCCTGGTTTTGGGTTCTCTTTCAACTCCATCTGCAGAAGTGGTCCTGCCAAAGCTTCCACAGCTTCACCTTCCCCCATGCCCTGATACCTCTCCTTCTGTGGCTTGTTCTCCACCAGCCTCAATCTTTCCTGGACTGTCTTCTCCTGTCACCCCCCTTCTATAGGTAATTTTATCCATTCCCCTGGTTTTGGTGACCATCTGCTACTGATGGCTCTTAAACCCGTGTGTCTCCAGCCCTGAGTCTTTCCCACCTTCTAGCAGACTCTGAGCCAGACATCCTCTAGCCAATTGCTTCTCAGGCTTCTGAAACATAAGTCCTCATCCAGGCTCCTCTTTTTCCCCCTCCCATGCTGAGGTATGTCACCACTTACCCACAATCATTCCTTAGTGCCCATTCCTCCTTTGTAGAACAGTTTCCCCTGGATGCCCAGGCTCAGCACAGCAAAGGTGAAGATTTATGGTATCAAACTGAGATATGTGAAAGATTTACAAGATGCTGTTGCCTCGCTTTAGCCCTTAGTACCAAACACTACCAGCGACTTTCGCCTCTAACTTTCTCCTTGCTGCCCAAATCAAGGTCTATTGCTTCTTCTGTCTGCTAATACCTGCTCTCTTATTTCTCAGCTGCTACCAAGAGAGTGTTCCATACTTATAGCCCCTCCCTCTCTTGCCCCATTTGCTCTTTAGCTACTGTTAGCTCTGCCCTCTCCTTTTCCAGGCTCTGCTAGCACTCCGCCAAATCCTTGACCTTTTCTCTGCCCTCTACGTCCTGTCCTACCTACTATATCTGATATTACTTACTGCCTCCTTCTTGAAACCTCCTCCTTGTATTTCTTTAAACCTAATTGCAGTAAGAGTCAATATTTATTGAGCACTAAGTATGTGCCACGTGCTGTGTTAAACACTTTAAATGTCTTCAGTCATTTACTCCTTCCAGCAGCCCTGAGAAGTGGATACTAGTATAATTATCCCCATTTTCCAGATAACAAAACAGAGGAATAGTGAAGTTAAGCAACCATCCTAAAATCACACAACTCTTGAACAAGCCAAGCTGAGAATCCAGTGCAGACCAGCCCAACTCCAGAGGCCGTCTTCTTTCTTTTTTAATATTTACTTATGTATTTATTTTGGCTGCACCGGGTCTTCGTTGTGGCACGCGGGATCTTCGTTGCGGCATGTGAACTCTTAGCTGCGGCATGTGGGATCTAGTTCCCTGACCAGGGATCGAACCCGGGCCCCCTGCATTGGGAGCTCAGAGACTTAGCCACTGGACCACCAGGGATGTTCCCCAGAGCCCATCTTCTAAGTCTCCAACCTCCTTCCACTGCGCTGGGACTATACTTTCCCATCTTCCACAACAATCCTTTGACCCCCACATTCCCTCTAGTACTTTCCATATGTCAGGCTTTTCCTTGGAAACTAATTTTTTTAACTTTATTTTTTATTGAAGTATGGTTGAATTACGATGTTGTGTTAATTACTGCTGTACAGAAAAGTGACTTGTATACATTCTTTTTAATATTCTTTTCCATTATGGTTTATCACAGGATAGTGAATATAGTTCTTTGTGCTCTACAGTAGGACCTTGTTGTTTATCCATCCTATATATACCAGCCTTTGAAACTACATTTCTTAAAAGACTGTTTCCATCACCCAGGCTCTGCTTCTTCCCTTGGGAGGGGGGAGGGGCATAAGGAAAGACACTGACATCTGCCCTGTCACTTAGTTCAATGGACCCTTTTTTTGCCCTTGTTCCTCCACCTCTGTCTATGTGACAGATGTAACTGGAGACCATCTCCTTCTCAGACTTCTTCGTGGGCTCCTCAAGCTTTTATTTGCCAGAGTCCCCAGTTCTTCTGTTCTGACGCTGTCACCTTTGGGGAACTTGTCCACTTCCACTGCTTCAGCTATGACCTGTTACAGGTAGAATTGTGTCCCCCAAAATATACGTTGAAACCCCAACCCCTGGTACCTGTGAATGTGACCTTATTTGGAAATAAGGTCCTTGCAGATGAAATGAAATCAAGATGAAGTCATTGGGCTAGGCCCTAATCCATATGACTGGTGTCCTTATAAGAGGAAACTACTACGTAAAGACAGACACATAGGGACAATGCCATGCGATGACAGAGCAGAAATGCAAGTGCTCTAGCTGCAATCCAAGGAGTGCCTGGGCTACCAGAAGCTGAAAGAGGCAAAGAAGGATCCCCTTTTCAAGACTTGGAAGAGAGGGCAGTCCTGCCAACATCTTGATTTCAGATTTCTATCCTATAGAACTGTAAAAATAAGTTTCTGTAGTTTTCAGCACCAAGTTTGTGACACTTTGTTACAGCAGCCCTAGGAAACCAATAAACAACCCAAACACAGATGACTCCCCAGTCTATGCCGCTAGCCCAGACCACCCTCCCGAGCTCCAGATCTGTGATGCCCAGCTGCCAACTGGAACTCTCCAGGGTCCCCTGTCTCGGGAAAGGGCTCCAGTATATCTGGCTGTGGTGATATGCACTCTGCTGTACTTACCTGTCTCATGCTCTCAGCATTTCTCACCTGCATCCTCCAAAACTGCCCCCCTCCCATCCACTTTTCACGAAGCACCCCACAAGCAAAATAGCCTCCCAGTCATTCTGTCCTAATCCTACCTTTATTTTCACTGCAGTATTTATCAGTACCTGATATTTTCTTGTTTTTAATGTATATAAGCTTGGGTTCTTGGCTGGCTTCTTCACTGCTGTGTTCTAAGCATCTAACACTGTACCTGGCATCTGGTAAGCGGCCAGTAAAGAGTTGACTGAATGAAAGAAGAAAGCCAGAAAGATCTTTCTAAAATGCTTTTTTTTCTCAGTACAGATCTGTCGTCACAGAAAGTTCTAGCAGACAGCACTGTTACACAACCCTCTCTTTCAACCTCAACTTCCATGATATTAAATCCGTTCTCAGAGTTCCAAGGATTCCCTGTTTGAATTAACTTCACTGACATTTATTGAGTACCTTCCTCCGACCATGTGGTGGGGAAGGCAGGGTGGATGGAATGATCGCCACAGTGCTCCTTAGCAACTCTGTGTGTCTTCTAAAAATAGTTCAGGTGGGGAATTCCCTGGCGCTCCAGTGCTTAGGACTCTGGACTTCCACTGCAGAGAGACTGGGTTCGATCCCTGGTCAGGGAACTAAGATCTCATAAGCTGGGCGGTGCAGCCAATAAATAAATAAATACATAAACAAATAAAAATAGTTCAGGTGGTTTACAATAAAATATGCCTGTTCATTTATTTCCTCAACAAGCATTTAGTGAGCACTTTCTGTGCACCAAGGTGCTATAAAAGGTGCTGGGAAGACACTTATTCAGTGGTGGATAAGACACTCCCTGCCCTCACACCACTTACAGTCTAGTAAAGGAGGTGATGAAATAAGTCAACAGATATACATGATAATAACAGATATAATCACAGCCGTGAAGGAAATGCACAGATTGGTGTGATGTGTGGAATAGGAGGCTGTAAGGGGATAATCTAGAATTAGGCCACCAGGAAGACACTGCTGGGAGGTGTGTCACAGTTTATGCTGTGACCTGAAGGATGAGAAGAAGACAGCCAAGTGTTGGGATTAGGGAAGAGAGTTCCAGGCACATGAAAAAAAAATTAATGCAAAGGCCCTGACGCAGAAAAGACATGAGCCTATCAGAGGAATATGTTTAGTGAACAAGGTGGAGGATGAGATAGGCAGGGCCAGATTAGCCAACGCTTTGGAACCTGGATTTTATCCTAAGAGTGATGGGAAGTCTTTGAAGGGTTTTATTTTTATTTAAAATTTAAAATAAGTTAATTTATTTGGCTGCGTTGGGTCTTCGTTGCGGTGTGCGGGCTTCTCATTGCAGTGGCTTCTCTTGTATCAGAGCACAGGCTCTAGGCATGCGGGCTTCAGTAGTGGCAGCACACAGGCTCAGTAGTTGTGGCTCACAGGCTCTAGAGTGCAGGCTTGGTAGTTGTGGTGCACAGACTTAGTTGCTCCATGGCATGTGGGATCTTCCCAGACCAGGGCTCGAACCCCTGTCCGCTAGCACTGGCAGGCGAGTTCTTAACCACTGCGCCACCAGGGAAGTCCCCTTTCAAGGGTTTTAAAAGGGGGAATGAGTGATATAGTCTAATTTATTATTTTTTAATAAACTTTTTTTTTTTAATTAAAAAAATTTTTTTTGGCCACACTGCATGGCTTGCGGGATCTTAGTTCCCTGACCAAAGGTCCAACCTGCGCCCTCGGCAGTGAAAGCACCGAGTCCTAACCCCTGGACCACCAGGGAATTCCCAAAACTTTATTTTTTAAAGCAGTTTTAGATTCACAGCAAAATTAAGTGGATGATACAGAGATTTCTCGTATACCCTCTGCACCCATGCATGCACAGCCTCCCCTACTTGACTTACATTTTAAAAATATTACTTGGCTGCTCTGGGGAAAATAAACTGGAGGGAGGCAGAGGTGATGGGGCCGCGGATTAGTGAGGATGGAGAGAAATGGATGAGTTTGAAGTACATTTTGGAAGCAGTGTCTGCAGGGCTTGATGGTGGACTGGTTGTGGCGGTGAGAGAAAAGGAATCACGGAATCTAGGTTTTTAGCTTGAACGTGGGTAGATGCTGATGCTATTTATTTCCACGAGAAACCCTGGGAAGAGGAACATAGTCAGGGGCTTGGTTTGGGGCTTGTTTGAAACATCCGAGAAGAGTGCTCAGGCAGGCAGTTTGAGGGATGAGTCTGCGGCTCAGGAGAAAGTTGAGGCTGGAGCCCCACGCAGATGGGATTTACAGCCCTAGGTCAGGCTGAGCTCCCTATGAAGTAAGTGTTGAACTCTATTGTCACAGATGAGGAGATAGTCCCAGAGAGGCTAAGTGACTGGGCCAAAGTGATGCTGAGAACTTGGCCTCTGTACACGGGTACCAAATTGAATCTCGGAGACAGAGTTTTGGGTGAAGTAGAAAAGAATAGCCTTATTGCTTTGCCAGGCAAAGGGGGACACAGCGGGCTCATGCCTCTCAGAATTGTGTGTCCCAGCCCATGAGGAATTGGTGAGGAGCTTTTATAACAATGGTTCAAGTGTAGGGTTGCTGATAAGATTAGAGTGTGCGCAGGGCCTGCACTCCTTTCATCTTGTCTCAGGTGGTCTCCTAATTTTTTTTTTTTTTGGCCTGGCATGCGGGATCTTAGTTCCCCGACCAGGGATTGAACCTGCGCCCTCTGCAGGAGTCTTAAGCACTGGACCAGGGAAGTCCCTGCTTTCCTAATCCTGATCGACTTCTCTGGTTCCTTTAATGTTGCCTCAGGTGGTTTCTTGGCTGCCTCTCCCTTGTCTCTGTCTGCATCCTCTCCCTTCCCGAGGAGCAACTGTTTGAATCTGCCCTTTGGAACCCAGGGAAGGTCATGGAGGCTGGAGTCTGTTCCCTACAAACAAGAAACGGGACAGAAAGGCTTCCGTGCCCAGGAGCCCCACAGGGTCCTGCTGGGTTTCAAAAGCTACACAGTGTGAGTGGCCCAGGAGGGGGAAGGGCATGACTGTGTTGGGAGGTGCAGGAGGCCTGCAGAGGCTCTGGAGAGGAACAGCTGGGATGGGGATGTTGGAACCTAAATCCCGCAGGCCTCGAATCCAGGCAAAAATCCTGTCCTGAATCCAGAGGCGCCTGAATGATGTCTAAAGCGCTTTACTGGGTTCTTCTCGGTGGAATTGACTCTTCCCAGAGGACTAACCCCTTTGGTGAGGATTTAGTCCTTCCTCCCTGGCAGGCTGCAGGAGACAGTGGGGGTAGTTTGGTCAGATCAAACTCTGACATTACACCTCAGTCTGGGGAGCCCAAGCAGTCCCTAAGATGGGCTACACAGATGAGCTGCAGGGCAGACTTGAGGAACTTCCTCTTCAGAGTTGGCAGGAGGGGAGACTCCCTCCTCTCTAAACAGGCAGGTGATGGGCCTCAAGCAGGGGGAATCCTCTTTCTTTCTTTCTTTCTTTTTTAAATTAAATTTAATTAATTAATTAATTAAGGCTGCATCGGGTCTTAGTTGCGGCACGCGGGATATTCATTGAGGCATGCCGGATCTTTCATTGTGGCAAGCGGGCTTCTCTCTAGTTGTGGCGTGCGGGTTTTCTCTTCTCTAGCTGTGGCACGCGGGTTCCAGAGCGCGTGGGCTCTGTAGTTTGCGGCACGTGGGCTCCAGTTGAGGCGTGCGAGCTCAGTAGTTGTGGCGCGAGGGCTTAGTTGCACCTCTGGAATGTGAGATCTTACTTCCCAGACCAAGGATCCAACCCATGTCCCCTGCATCGCAAGGCGGGGAATCCTCTTTCTTGTCCAACTTCCATCTCTAAAGCTGGTTTCCCCTTTGTGAAACTAGGAGTTCGTGAGTCCCACTCATCTCTGAGTTGCCCAATCCCCTTTTCCTTCAAAGAACAAATTGGGGGCACCAGTGCCAATAAGAGTCAGTTATTTTAAGCTGAACCGAGCATCATAAAGACGAGGAGAGGTGAACACAGGAGAGAGAATGGCATGCAGGTCTTGGACCTGTTTCCTGGCAGGTCAGGACAAGGTGGCTCTGATGTGTGCCCTGAGTAGACTCTTTAATCTCTAACTTCAACTCACATCTCACTGTTTTTGATTTTGTTTTGTTTTGAGATATAATTGACATATAATATTATATTTATTTCAGACGTGCAACATAGTGATTTGATATATGTATCGATTGCAAAATGATTATCACACTCTATCTAGTTAACATCCTTATCACACTATATCTAGTTAACATCCATCACCACACATAGTTACAATTTTTTCTTCTTCCTGTGATGAGAACTTTGAAGCTCTACTCTTAGCAACTTTCAAGTATACAATACAGTGTAATTAGGTATAGTCACCATGCTGTACATTACATCCTCAGGACTTTTTACTATATAATTGGAAGTTTGTACCTTTGACCCCCTTCACCCATTTCACCCACCTGCCACATCTCACTCGTCTTTTTTTTTCCATGCCACATGGCATGCAGGATCTTAGTTCCCCAACCAGGGATTGAATGCATGCCCCCTGCAGTGGAAGTCTTTTTTTTTTTTTTTTTCCACATTCTCAACTTTATTTCCCATCCTAGTGATGGCTCCTCTGTACAGTGTAGGAAAGGGACCCCCACCAGGGGTGCGGAGAGACAGTGTAGGCCGGACTTGACCGTCAGTGAAGGTGACGAGGATGACCAGAGACTGGCAACCACACAACAGGAAGCCAGGGGTGGCCCTTCCAAGTCTCATCAAGGACCCAGAGTGGGTTTCAGAGCCCCAAGGGCCTAACAGTACGATTCCCAGAAGCCAAGGTCCGCAAGCCATCAAGGAGTGCCCAAGGCCCCCGTGAGGCCTAGAGGGCCAGGGTGTCTTTGATGAGCCTGTGCATGGTGTTGGTGACGGAGGAGCCCAGGGTGTCAGTGATTTGGAAGGAGATCTTGTAGAGGTAGGGCTGCACGTCCCGCAAGCCTGTGTCACACACGTTGTCCACCTCCGACTGTGAGGACATCTTGGGCGTGTCCTCGTGCCGGTTCATCACCTCTACAATGTTGGTGATCTTCTGGCAGAACTTCTCACCCACCTTCTCCCGGCAGATCTGCCACCCCCTGCAGTGGAAGTCTTAACTACTGAACCACCAGGGAAGTCCCCTCGCTGGTGTTTTGTTTTGTTTTTTAATAAATTTATTTATTTATTTATTTATGGCTGTGTTGGGTCTTCATTGCTGTGCACGGGCTTTCTTTAGTTGTGGTGAGCGGGGGCTACTCTTTGTTGCAGTGAGCGGGCTTCTCATTGTGGCTTCTCTTGTTGTGGAGCACGGGCTCTAGGCGCACAGGCTTCAGTAGTTGTGGCACGTGGGCATAGTAGTTATGGCTCGTGGGCTCTAGAGCTCAGGCTCAGTAGTTGTGGTGCACGGGCTTAGTTACTTCGCAGCATGCGGGATCTTCCCAGGTCAGGGCTCGAACACGTGTCCCTGCATTGGCAGGCAGATTCTTAACCGCTGCGCCACCAGGGAAGCCCCCCTCACTGGTCTTAAAACCCTCTTTCTTATTGATTCCCGCTGAGCATCTGGCAGTTTCTCTCGGGCTCAGATTGCTGCCCCTCCTCATTCATTCACTTGTTTATTTATTCATTCTATAAACATTCAGAGCTAGCCACGTGTCGGGCTCTGTGGTGGGTGTGGGGACTACCCCGCTCACACAGAGCTCAGCGTCTGGAGTGGGAGACAGACATTATTGTCTGTAAGACAGGTGATGGGTAGGAGTGAGCACAGGGGCCATGAGCAGAGAAGATGTCATTCAAGTTAGCCTGGGAGTGTCAGGATGGCATGGGCTGGAGGTGAAGCCAGACCTCAGTGCTGAAAGGCACATGAGAAATGGCCAGGTGGAGAGAGGGGAGGCAGGAATGGGATTTGGAGTGACCAAGTGACTGTGGGCCGGTGCACGGGCCCTAGACCCAGGATGCAGCAAGGGTAGCCCTGTTTGAGGATTGAGGCCCTAACCTGCCTCTTGGATCTTCCTTCTCTCAACACAGAGGCCATCTGCCCTTCAGTTCCTCTCTTAAACCTTGAGATATTCTTTTTGGTTTTTTTGGCCTCGTGGCTTGTGTTCCCGACCATGGATTGAACCCAAGGCTCCTGCAGTGGGAGCGCAGATTCCTAACCACTGCACCGCCAGGGAATTCCCCTTTGAGGTGTTCTTTTCATGGGTCTAGACCAGCCAAGAAGGGTTGATACCCAGCTAATTTTGCTTTATCCCTTGCCCACCAAGTTCCCAGACCTTCCCTCACCCTGTTGAGGGCTGATCTTTCTCCAGGTTCCTCAGCTCGGGTGTCTCCCTGCCAAAAGAACTGCCAGGCTTCCAGGCTGGGTTTGGCCCCTCTCGGTGCTCACTCAGCCCCCACGTGCCCTGCTGTCAGCCGCATGGCTCTGCTCTGCAGTTGCCCGGCTACCTTTTTAAAAATATATATATATTTATTTATTTGGTTGCACCAGGTCTTAGTTGCAGAAGGCAGGCTCCTTAGTTGTGGCATGCAAACTCTTAATTGCGGCATGCATGTGGGATCTAGTTCCCTGACCAGGGATTGAACCTGGGCCCCCTGCATTGGGGGCACGGAGTCTTAGCCACTGTGCCACCAGGGAAGTCCCCTGGCTACCTCTTCAGTCTGACCACAGGGTTTGGCCCAGAGCGAGCCTCAGTTTCTACCTGGAGAGAGAATAACTGAGCAAACGAATGATCTAATGCTCTAGAGTCATTTGCGATGGGCTCATTGAGTTTCCTTCCTCTGTGAGCTGGGTCCCTGTTCCGTCCTCAGACCTATTCCCTACTTGCTTGGTCCAGTTTCTAAGAAACTTTCTGGCTTCTCTCCCTAGCACCTGGGTTCTGCAAGGCCTCTGGGAATGGGGGGGGGGGGGGGAGAACTCCTGGGCCTTTCCTCCAGGCCCAGAACCACTCCAGTCTCATTCTTCTCCATCTCCACCCTCTTTTTCTTAACTTCCACAGAAGCAAGGTCAAAATCACAGAAGATCCCTCAGGCATTTTCTCAGGGCTTCTCCTCCTACTCTCATACCAACCGCCGTTCATAAACCCATCAGTCACTGGTGGTAGACAGGTACTGGCCTGAGCACACGGGCTAATGTTATACATTTGTTTATTATCTGATAATCTCCTCCTCCCAACTGTGGGGCAGGGACCATAGTGCTAATCTCACCACCCTTGTATCCCAAGTATCTGGCACTTAATAGACTCAGTAAATATGAACTGAATGAATGGATGACTGAGTGAATGCACTCAAGGTTTCTCCGCTGATCCCAGCAGCTGAGTGCCGTAAGAGCGGGTCCAAGAACGTCCCGCCCCCTCACCCACACCTAAGCGTTACCCATTCGCTCATCCTCAAGCTTCACTTCGTCTGTTCGACTCTTTTTTAACTTTGTTTTGTTTTGGCCGCGCCACACGGCATGTGGGAGCTTAGTTCCTCCCTCCACCAGGAATCAAACCCACGCCCTCGACAGTGAAAGCACAGAGTCCTAACTCCTGGACTGCCAGGGAATTCCCAAAAACACATATTTTTTTTCATCAATTTGGTAAGAGTTTATTTAGGTTTTCTATTTCTTTGATTTAATTTTGATAAATTGTATATATGTATACACATACATTATATATTTCAGGAAATTGTCCACTTAGACTGTTTACAAATGTATTAACAAAGAACAGTCTGAAGCACTTTGATTATGGAAAATGTCAAACATGCATAAGGAGAAAAAAGAGTATCATAAACCCATTTCCCATCCCCTAACTTTAGCTTTATCTATACCTCTCCCCACTTCTGCCTCTCATGTATTATTTTGAGACAAACTCCAGAGATATCATTTCACATGTAAATAGTTCCATATGTACTGTTAAAGACGACTTTAAAAAATAACATCACGGAATCCGCTAAGGAGTGTGTAACAACTCACCTGCCGAAAAAATTAAAAAAAATAAAAAATAAAATAAAATAAAAAATAACATCATATGAGCACACCAAACAAATGAATAATTTCCTAATATAAAATACCAGTGTTCAGACTTCTAATTGTCTCTTAATGTTCCCACCCTTTTGTAGTTTGTTTGAGTCCAAACTCACTCATTTGACTTACATTTTTTAATCTGTAGTTTCCCCTGCTGGTTTTCTTTTTCCCTTTGTAATTTATTTATTGAGGAAATTCTCATTTTTTTTTCTTTTGTTCAGCAAGTCTTCTTCATAGTTTGTCTTATAATAGTTTCTAATCTCAGCTATAGTTGGTTTATGACCTTTTCCACTTCTAATATAGTTTATGTCTTTTTTTTCTAGGTCGATCTTGCCAGAGGTATGTCTATTGTTATTATTTTTTTAAAACAAAGGACCAGCTTTAGCTTTTCCAACAACACATTTTTTTTTCTTTTTTTTTGCGGTACGCGGGCCTCTCACTGTTGTGGCCTCTCCGGCTCACGGGCCCAGCCGCTCCGCCGCATGTGGGATCTTCCCGGACCGGGGCACGAACCCGTGTCCCCTGCATCGGCAGGCGGACTCTCAACCACTGCGCCATCAAGGAAGCCCCCCAACAACACATTTTTAAAATAACAGCTTTATCAAGATATAATTCATATACTAACAATTTAATTATTTAAAGTGTACAATTCGATGGTTTTTTTTTTTTTTTTTTTTTTTGCGGTATGCGGGCCTGTTGTGGCCTCTCCCGTTGCGGAGCACAAGCTCTGGACGCGCAGGCTCAGTGGCCATGGCTCACGGGCCCAGCCGCTCCGCGGCATGTGGGATCTTCCCGGACCGGGGCACGAACCCATGTCCCCTGCATCGGCAGGCGGATTCTCAACCACTGCGCCACCAGGGAAGCCCCAATTCAATGTTTTTTAATATCTGAAGAGGGCAACCATCACTCCAATCAATTTTAGAACATTTTCATCATCCTGAAAGACACCCTTTGCCCCTTTCCCCACAGTCGTTAGCAGTCCCTCCCCATGTCTTCATTTCTCCCTAACCCCTAAGCACTAGGCAACTACTCTCTACTTTCTGTCTCTATGGATTTGCCTATTCTGGACATTTCATGTAAATGGAATTACACACTACTGTATGTGGTCTTTTGTGACTGACTTTTATTTAGCATATGTTTCATGGTTCATCCATGTTGTAGCATGTACCCAGTACTTCAATCCTTTTTATTGTTGAATAATATTTCATTGTATGGATATACTATATTTTATTTATCCTTTCATCAGTTGATGGACATTTGAGTAGTTTCTACTTTTCGGCTGTTATGAATAATGCTGCTTTGAATATTCGTGTACAAGAGTTTTCATTTTCTTTTTAGTTAAAAGTTTTTAATTAATTAATTTATTTATTCACCTATTTATTTGGCTGCGTTGGGTCTTTGTTGCTGCACACGGGCTTTCTCTAGTTGCGGCGAGCGGGGGCTACTTGTTGCAGTGCGCGGGGCTTCTCATTGCAGTGGCTTCTATTGTTTCGGAGCACGGGCTCTAGGTGTGCAGACTTCAGTAGTTGTGGCACTCATGCCCAGTAGTTGTGGCTCACGAGCTCTAGAACGCAAGCTCAGTAGTTGTGGCACACGGGCTTAGTTGCTCTGAGGCATGTGGGATCTTCCCCCACTAGGGCTCGAACCCGTGTCCCCTGCGTTGGCAGGCAGATTCTTAACCACTGCGCCACCAGGGAAGTCCAAGGGTTTTTAAATTGAGGGTGAAATTCACATAACATAAAATTAAACATTTTAAATAAACAATTCAGTGGTATTTAGTACATTCATATGTTGTGCAACCACCACCTCTAATTCCTAAAATAAAACCCCATGACCATTAAGCGGTTACTTCCCATTCCCCTCCCTTTTAGCCAGCCTGCTTTTTTTTTTTTTTTTTTTGCGGTACGCGGGCCTCTCACTGTTGTGGCCTCTCCCGTTGCGGAGCACAGGCTCCGGACGCGCAGGCTCAGTGGCCATGGCTCACGGGCCCAGCCGCTCCGCGGCGTGTGGGATCTTCCCGGACCGAAGCACGAATCCGCGTCCCCTGCATCGGCAGGCGGACTCTCAACCACTGCGCCACCAGGGAAGCCCCAGCCTGCTTTTTTTTCTATGGATTTACCTCTTCTGTATATCTCATATCAATGGAATCATAGAATATGTGACCTATTGTTGTTTGGCTTCTTTCACCTATCATAATGTTTCCAAAGTTCATCTAGTTGTGGTATGCATTTATACTTCATTCCTTTGTGTGATTAATACTCCGTTACATGGGTATACCACAATTGGTTATTCATTCATCTGATGGATATTTGGGTTGTTTCCACCTTTTGACTGGTATGAGTAGCGCTCTCTAAACATTTGCGTGCAAGGATTTGAGTACCTGTTTTTAATTTTGGGGGGTGGGTATATACTTAGGAGTGGAATTGTTGGGTCATTTGGACAATACATCTTTGAGAAGAGCATGAATTGAACTTTCAAACAATGCACCCAGGAAGTTTGTTTTCCCCAAAGGAAATGGCAGAAACTTCAGAAAATTGAGTGGGAGGAGCTGGGGGTGATAGTATAATGTGCTACGTAAATGTATTAATTCAAGCTAGTGTTTGCAGTTCACATCCATCATGTTACATCTTAAACAAGAACCAGATTTAGGATTTTGGATTCCAAGTCCAGCTATTTAGCTGCTTGTCTTGTTCCATAATACTGTTGTCAACCGCTTACTGAAGCAAACAAAGTAGCTATGAAGGTAGTGCTGAAAACCTAGGAACTAGAGGAAGAAGACTACAAACTTTCAGGAAAAGCAGCGCCTTTCTTCCCTAGAACGAGGGCCAGGGAAATTCATTCCGAGAGATAGTTTGTTTCTGGTTTCATTGGTCACTTCCCATGATTTAGAGAATGTCAGTGTAATTTGATACAGCACTCTTCTTTATAGAGAATTTTTTCTAAGGGTGCTCGTAGACAACTGTTTTGGAGACCGCAGAGAACAGTTGGGGGAAAAAGAGAAATGCCATGTAAATCTCTTTATTTTAGGATTCAGAAGTAGAATGGCCTCTATGGAAGCCATAGAGACCAACATGGACCGAGGGTTTAAACAAGATGGTGGCTGGGACAGGACCGCTCTATCTTTCTGGATGAAACTCTATGGCAGAGCAGAGTCGCACAGTTCAGAGAAGTGAAGCTGAGATGGGTGGTAACCTGACCACACTAGCGCGCTGGGAAGAGTGGAGCGTAAAGAGCTCTCTCGCGCATGTGTGGAACCAGGGGAAGTGGGAAGCGGGGAAATGGGTTTTGAGACCAAGGACCCACCCCACAGTACAAGTTTTCTGAAACGTGTGAGTCTTAAGCCCAGCTAAAGTCGAGGTGGGGCGTTTCCTAAGGCGCATGCGTTCTAGACGACACCGGCAGTACAGTGGCGTGGTCTTTTCAACGCCTGGCGTACAGACGACGTCTGAAGTGGAAGGGGCGGTCAGGACTCCCAACACGCATGCGCCTTGAGGCCGAGGCGTTTCCTTCAGAGGGTGTGGAGTGCAGGGCTTCTTATTGCGCAGGCGCAAGAACCGTCCGGTAGGGCTGGTGGTCTAACACGGGGATGGGAGAGGAGGTTGAAGGGATTAAAAAACCGGATGCGCCTGCGCGTTGCCTACTGGTGGGACGAACTCAGGAATTGTGAGGGGCGGGGTCACGGATGCGCGTCATTGGATGGGTAGGTGGGAGGGAGGGTGGAGAGCCGGGAGAATCTGTGCGCTTGCGCAGTGCGGGGGTGGAGGGCGGAGGAGATAGATAGCACGCTTGCGCGGCTGTCACAGGGCTGCTTGGTTGGTCAGTGGGGAGTCGGCGCCTGCGTACTAAGACCCGTGTGCAGCAGCGGCGGCGGCGGTAGAGGCGGCGGCGGCGGCGGCAGCGGGCTCTGGGGCAGCGGTTGGGCTCGCCGCGAGTGAACGGGGTCGAGTCAGTGCATTCGCGCGAGGTGAGAGCGGGCAGGGCGCGCGTGCGCGGAACCTTGGCTTGGGCCTGGGAGTAGAGATGGAACTGCGCGAGGGTCGGGGAGGGGGCAGAGGGGATCGGCTGCCGCCGCCGCCGCACGAGACTCGGTCTGCGAGCAGCGCGAGGTGCGGAGAGGCTCGGGCGCGCGACCCGGTTGGCGCGCGGGGTGACGGTTGGGGCTGGCCCGGTGACGTTGGAGCGACGCAGGGCGGGGGACGGCGAGCCGCGAGGCCGCCACGCGGGAAAGGCCGCCGGGCGGCCAAGCTGGGGCGAGGGCCGGGGGCAAGATCGGCCCGCCGGGGTAAGGGTACCTGGGACGTTGAGAACCGGGCGCCGCGCGCCCACGTGAGGTGGGGGAGGGGGCTATTCGGTGAGAGGGCATGTGGAGGGGGGGTTGGCGGCCGGCGGGGGGGAGGGGAGGCTGCGTGGCTCCGGCCTGGCGCGGCCTTTGAGGAGGGGGTGGCCGCAGTACCGGAAGTGCCCCCTATGAGAGGCTGCCCTTGGGGTCGGAGGCCGCATGGCCGAACGTGGACGGGGGCCGCATGGCAGCGCGGGGACCCCTCCCCCCAGGTCCCGGCCACCGGAAGCCCCGGGCGGCCACATGGTGGGCGGGAGCCGGCAACCCCCAGCGCGGAGAGAGGTGGTCTTCGCGGGCGCCTGAGGGAGTTTGGAATTTTGAGGAGTGGGAGAAGCCCGACGCCCTGATCTTGATCACCTCCGTGAGCCCGCTGTGGGCATATGTTATTGCTCCCCCACCTCATGGGCCCCTGTAGCTTTCTTCCCAATCCTCCTGTGAAGTGAGGCGGCCAGCCAGGTGTAAGTGGCATTTGTCCGTGCTGGGACGCCAGAGAAAGTGGCAAACCGAGGGCGATTGGACGGGAGCCCAACTCTTATCGGTCGTCCCGACAGCGCTTTAAAGTCCCGGGCAGATGAATTACCCATTTTGATAGGTGCTCTTCACCTTGTCACTGTCTTTCTCGTTGTGTCTGATATGGGAGTTCTTGGTTTTAGGGTCCTTAACTCTGCTAGCCTAGTATAATTTACACTACTTACTAACTACTACCAGCCTTTTGCTTTCATTTTATCGTCATTCACCACTCCCCACTCTCCCACTTTCTACTGACTGTACAGGCCCGGCCTGAAAAGCCGACAGGACCGGTGCATCCTGGGAAAAGTGGGAGGGCCCTTGAGGAGAGGCTGGGTTTCTGGGTTCCCTTTGGGAAAGCAGAGGTGTTTGGCAGGGAGATCAGTTAGAAAACAACTTTACTTTCTCCCCCTCGACTGCGTCTGCAAATGCATGTTGGAGAGGCGGGAATCCCCCAAAGAGGCCTTGTGGTTTCCTGTACCAGTGACTGGCTCGTGTGTGGATAGGGTGGGGGGGGTAACAGAGACGGGTGGGGCTCCCTGTCCTCCGGTCTCCACCCCTCCCCCCCACATTAGCCCCGCCCTTTTGCTGGCTCATAGCTGCTCACCTAATTATAGCCCTGGTTATGTGTGGGGAAGAGGGGTGGTTGGTTTTCAGTGGCAAGCAACACCTGAGTCCTCCCCCTACCAGGAATTAGGCCTTTGCCCATCTCAGAGATTTGACATCCTGACTTCCTGGAGCTTTTTCTATCCCGGCCCCCCCCTTTAGCTTTCATTTGGGGTGGGGAATCCTGCTTATCTCCCACCGCCACACACATAGTATTTTTGATTCCAATCAGTATTTAATCTAGGAACTTTATTTTACGTGGGTAATGGAATAAAGTGCTGGGGAAAAAATGAAGCAGTGTTTCTAGAGTAGAGTGGGATAAATTGGAGACCCTATTAATTCTATCCTTACTGACCCTAGTTCTCTTCTTGATTCTAGTTGGAATCGAAGCCTCTTAAAATGGCAGATGATTTGGACTTCGAGACAGGAGATGCAGGGGCCTCAGCCACCTTCCCGATGCAGTGCTCAGCATTACGTAAGAATGGCTTTGTGGTGCTCAAAGGCCGGCCATGTAAGATTGTGGAGATGTCAACCTCCAAGACTGGCAAGCACGGCCATGCCAAGGTTAGAATTTCATTTCCATATCTTGTCTTCCCCACCAGCTGTCATCAATGCTAGCCCCCTATCTTCTTTAGCTCTTTTATTACCGTCCAGTTACTTGTGTTCAGCACTCAGCCCTGGACACCTTTTTCAACTACTACACCAGCCTTCAGCTTCCTCCTTGGTTACCCTTCTGTGCCCTGTCATCCTTGGAATCCCCCCTTTCTCCATCTTCGTGTGTCTCCAATTTCTCTTCGTGGTCCTTTATGCTCTGGCTCTTCAGCTGCTCCGTCACTTTTTCTATTTGTCTGTCCATTTGAGTCTTTGTAGGTTCTCTTTGTTTCCATCACTTTGCCCAGGATTTCTCCAATCCTAACATCCCTCGGAGGGGCTCCAGTGTACACCTCTGATTTTCCAAATTGCTGCCCCACTCTCCAGTGCCACCTCTCCCCTTGGATCTCTGATGCAGCATCAGAGTGTCTCTACCTGCCCCCTCTCCTGGAGCCTCCTTGCTTCCTTAGGTCCTAACATTTTTCTTATATCCCTCCTTGTAACTTTACTTTTTCTTTTTTCTCAAAAGTTCAACCTGATTCACCCTTGTTGGATTTCTTGTGGTTTTGTTTCCAAATCAGTTTTTCTGTCTTCTGTTGACTTGGCACATCCTGAGTTACCCCCAGATGTCTAGATCATTCTTTGTTCTTTCTGGTTTTCTTATTTCCTAAATGCATCGTTCTTTCTATTCTCCCCCCAAGTCCTTTTTTCTTTTCAGCTCTCTTCTTTCTCATTCCTTCCTGTTTTCTCAGCTCTTTTCCTTCTACCTTCCTTATTTTCCAAGTTCTCAGCCTTTTATGCTGATGTCCAGAAAGCTTCTTCCAGACTTTCACCTAGACTCCTCCTGCTCCCCTAGGATCCTGGTCTCTCGTTAATGTTTTGATAGCTCTAGGTGACTGCTCCAAGCCTGTCCTACAACCTTCCTGTGTGCTGTCAACTCCAGTCTCAGTGGTGGTCTTTTGGCCCCAGGCTCTTTTTAGAGGCTTTAGTGTTTCTCTCTTGAGTTGATTGGTTCAATTCCAGCTCCTCTAATCTTTGTCCTGACAACCTAGTCTGACTTCCCTCACTAGCCAGGGATAACTTGAGCCTTTATCTCCTCCATCCTAGAGTTTGGTTGGGTTTCTCTTTGATGTGATGCATGCATACAGGTCCATCTGGTTGGTATTGACATCTTTACTGGGAAGAAATATGAAGATATCTGCCCGTCAACTCATAATATGGATGTCCCCAACATCAAAAGGAACGATTTCCAGGTATGTAGATGGTCTGGATTGTAGATGGGTTAGTGGTTTGTGGGAGGAAGATAGAGACTGGCGAGAAGACCTTGTCCTGACAGAAGGGAGACTGGCAGGAGGAGAGGGTATTTGGTATTAGCAGTTTCCCACCCTAGTTTGCCCATCAGACCCTTTATCCTCAGGCTACTTGGGCCTACCTTCAGCTTCCTTCCCTGTCTGCCCCCAGCTGATTGGCATCCAGGATGGGTATCTATCACTGCTCCAAGACAGCGGGGAGGTGCGAGAGGACCTCCGTCTGCCTGAGGGAGATCTTGGCAAGGAGATTGAGCAGAAGTACGACTGTGGAGAAGAGATACTGGTATGGTGCCCCCCCTCTTTCTTTTATGCCCAGCCTTGTTCTTTGTGCTTCTTTCTCTGAGCTCAGACTTGACTATCCCCCATGCTCCCCCAGATCACAGTGCTGTCTGCCATGACAGAGGAGGCAGCTGTTGCAATCAAGGCCATGGCAAAATAACTGGCTCCCAGGTGAGTGTGGTGACACCCCTCCCCCCAGCCCCCTTCACTCACTTTGTTATCTCCATGGAAGGGCTACTTTGGTCTTAATTGATTGTGGTGCTTGTTCCCCTCACCCTTTTTCCCTTTGAAGGTTTTATCCTGTCTCACCTGGTTTCTCTCTTCTACCCAGGGTGGCTGTGGTGGCAGCAGTGATCCTCCAGCCTGCAGAGGCCCCCTCCCCCAGCCTGGCCCAGCTCTGGCCCGGCCCTTGGCTGGACTCCTCCTACACAATTTATTTGACATTTTATTTTGGTTTCCCCTACACCCTCAATCTGTCGGGGAGCCCGTGCCCTTCACCCTGCTCCCTTGG
Organism: Phocoena phocoena; assembly: GCF_963924675.1. Lineage (NCBI taxonomy): Eukaryota > Metazoa > Chordata > Mammalia > Artiodactyla > Phocoenidae > Phocoena > Phocoena phocoena. The sequence continues at coordinate 50,924,581 of NC_089237.1, forward strand.
CCAGGAGTGAGTGAACCATGGCCTTGGTGACGCTGCCCTCCTCTTCTCCCCTCGCACTACAGCCCTGGTGGGGGAGACCGGGTGGGTGCTGCTTGTGGTTTAGGTTGGTTTGGTATTTTTTTTTTTTTTTTTTTTTGGTATTTTTTTTTTTTTTTTTTTTTTTTTTAATTCAATCTGGAATCAGAAAGCTGTGGATTCTGGCAAATGTTCCTTGTGCCCTTCCCCTACTCATCCCTGGTCTGGTCCCTTATTCCCCAATAGCCCTTTTTCCCAAGCACCACCCCCACAGACTGGGGACCAGCCCCCTCCCCTGCCTATGTCTCTCCCCAAATCCCTTTAGATGGGAAGGGAAGAGGAGGAGAGGGGAGGGGACCTGCCCCCTCCTCAGGCATCTGGGAGGGCCCTGCCCCCATGGGCTTCACCCTTTCCTGCGGGCTCTCTCCCCGACACATTTGTTAAAAATCAAACCTGAATAAAACTACAAGTTTAATATGAAGCCCCCAACTCAGCTGCTGCTTCGAAATAAATCGGTATTTGCTGACTAGGACGTCAATTTGGAAATCAGAAATAAGAGTATAGGTTGAACTCTGCCACTGAGCTCATTACAACCAACCTGCCGTCCCCCTGTGGTTCCTATGGACCTGCCAGCCACCCCTCACCCTCCTAGCAGCCCAGTGGGAGGCAACACAGATAGTCGCAGCCAGGGTCAGTGGCAGGTAGATTTTATTGGCCTGGGACTAGGACACACCAGGGATCCTCCCCCACGGCAGGGGCTGGGGGCAAGGTTGAAGATCAAATCTGATGGTCACTTGTGGTAGAATCGCGGGTTCTGGCTGTGCTGGATGAAGGGGAGCCGAGGGCCAGGCTGGCTGGTGGTTGCAAAGCCCGACTGGCAGCGGTGATGAAAGGAGGGCTTTGTCAGCGTGCGTGCCCTCCCTTCTACTCCACGCCCAACTGAGAGCCATCCCAAGGGAGGAAGGGAATATGGGGGTGGGGACCACCTGTCCTACCCAGTCCTGTTTCCCTGTCGTGTAGGGATTCTCACAGGCTGGATTACCACCCTTACCTTTCCTGCTGGTTGCATCTGCACAGGGAGCTGGGGTGAGGCCAGGAGTCCAGGGGCTGGATGCAGAGCTTGGGGATGCATGGGGCGCAGGGAGGACTGCAGAGAACAAAGTTAGCTGAGGCAACCAGCGGCTCCCCTTAGCATAGGTAGCCCTTCGCTGACCTCGCAAGGCTCTACTCACTGAGTCAGAGAAGCCCGTCTGTTGGTTAGCGTGTTCCATTTGTTTTTGCAAGGACAGGGCACCACCAGGCTGGAGGAACCCTAGGTGGGGAGGAAGGGTGTGAAGTGAGTAGAGAATGGGGAAAGGAAGGGAGGACCCGTGAAACTGGGCCCCTGCGTGGGGTGTCCGTCACCTGTCTGGGTGGGCTGAAAGTGGCTGTGCACGGCGTAGGGCTGAGGCTGTGGCTGAGACAGGTACTGTACTGCAGGAAATGCGGAAGGTGCTGAGGAGGCAAGAGACAGTCACGAGAACCTCATCGTAGCCTGTTCCCCACTCCTCCATCTGGGCCTCGAGGAAAGCTCTCTTCCTCTTTTTGCACTGCTCACCTCTGAGCTGCTGACTAGGACTGTAGGCAGGCTGTGTGGGTCCATAGTGAGGTGGGGGCTGAGCAGTCCCATAGGCGCTGCCCGGGCTGCCTTGGAATTGCCCATGCTCTGGGGTCCCTGCGAAAGCAGCTGCTGAGCCCACGTAGTGCCGGGTCTAAGGAGGAAAGATGAGAACTCACTGCCTGTGAACTCTATGAAGCAAAAACTCAAGTGACTGCCCCATTTCCTCTACACAGTTTGGTGGGACACACTCATGACTTGAGTGCTGGCTGGTAAGCGTGCTGGGGTCTGGGTGGTAGTAGTAGGGAAAAAAATTCAGCCTAGACACCCATGTCTACTTACTGTTCTTACCGTAAGCACTTGGGGTCCAAACATCTGTTTGGCTCTGTCTGCTGCCATGAGGGTGCCTGGGCGATTGTGTCCTCCAGGGCTCCCTAGAGAGGGAGAGGGGCTTCATGATGCTGAAATGAGGCAGCAACCTACTGGAAGGCGCATTCTGACAAGCAGTTTCTTTAATCCTCACCCTGCATGCTGAGGAGGTGAGTTCCAGTGTGAACGGTCAGGCCTTGCTGGTATGCCGCTGATGTCAGAGTGGTCAGGTCACTGGAGGGACAGGAAGGCAAATCAAAGACAAGTCCGACCCATGCCGTTCCCACCCCCCTCCCCGTCCCGTTTGCCATTAAACACTGATGTATTGTTACCTGATCCCAGTTACACTTTGGGCCCAATTTTATTTTTAGCTCTCCAATCTCACCTCTGCTCTTTTCGCCTCCGTTTTTCCTCCTCATGTAAAACTTTCTTGAGCTGCAGGAAAAGCTGATGTTTCTCTTCCTGTAGGGCTAAAAGCTTCTCCTGCAACTTCAGGATCTGGGGAGGGGAGAGAAGGTGAAGGCAGGAGAGCCAAGAGAAGAAAGAGCTAGGAGAGATGAAAAGACTGCTTACTTGTTCCTTGGTTTCCTCTAGTGACATTCTCTCTTCCATCTCCTTTTTCTTCCTTCTCTCCTGTTCTTCCTTCATCTTCTGTTCCATCATCTTGTCCACCTCTTCCTCCTCTGGAATAAGAGTCAGGCAGAACGAGAAAGTGGCAGGATGGTTAAACTATTAGAATGTTAGAGAATGAAGACCGGCAAAAATTGGTTATCCCAGTGCTCTTGGTACTTGCTCCAGTACCAAGAGCACTAGGAGGGGACAGGCTTCCCCATCACTGCGAGGGGGCTGGGGCGGGGAGGTTTATTAGGTGCTCTCCAAGGTCCTTCCCAGCTCCAGGGCGCTGGAGTTTAGGTGTGGCCTCTAATCCCCACCACAACGGGGCTGTCCGTCCCTCTAGCTTCGGCCGCCGTGCACTGGTCTGCCCGTGGGTGGGGGGTCGGCCCTGGGAGAGCGGTGCTCCCCGGGCCGTGCATCCTCCCGCTTTGGCCCCGTCTCACCCTGCCGCTTGCGCTCCCGCTCCATCATGATGTGCCGGTGCAACGCCCTGGCCATGGCGTTGGAAAGCTTGGGGCGCTCCAGGAGCGCAGGCATGGTGCTGCCGGGGGCGCTCGGGCCGTGGGCGCCCGGCTCTGTCGCTGGCTGCCAGACCTCGGGCCGGGCCTACGGGGAGGCGGGCGCTCAGGGGAAGCGCGCCGGGCCGGGCGGAAGCCGCCCGCCCGCCGCCCCGGTCACGTGCCCACCGCCCGGCCCGGCCCTCAGCGCGGCTCCTCCGCGTGAGCGGGCGGGGGTCTTGGCGCTCCCGCCCCCTGCCCGCCACCCGGGCGCCCGCCCCTCCCTACCCGCCTTCTCGTCGCTTTCTCCGCGGCCTCCCGAGCGCCTGGGCCGTGGCGTCACATCCGGCCGCTCGGCTGAATCCTTCCGGAGTCGGGGCGGCCGCGGGCTCGCGGGTTGGGCGGGGCGGGGCGGTGGGGCGGGGCGGGGCGGGGCGGTGGGGCGGGGCAGGCGGTAGCGCCCGCGACGGGTGCCCGCGGTGTCCAAACGCCTCCGCTGCGCCCCGGCCGCGCACCGCGAAACGCCCCTACCGGGCCGGCCCCGCGGGCGGAGTCCCTGACGTGGCGGGGCCAGGGCTCCTCCGGGAGGCGAGAGGCGCGCGCGAGAGAGGCCGAGGCGGCTGCTCTGAGACGGCGTTTATTGGCTCCTTAGAAATCAGAGTCAGTAACAACTGTACAGAGGCCCGACCCCCGGCGCCGCCTTCCCCACTCCCGCCTGGGCCGGAAAAGCAGCTTCATGTGGGGCACCGGGAGACTCCTCTGGAATTCACAGTAACCAGAACAGAAACGGAAATAAATTAAGTGTATGGGGGAGGAGTCGCGGGGAGTCGTGCTCCCCAGATCAGTGCATGGAGAGGGTTCCCCAGGGCCTGCGGCCGGGCTCCCCGCTGCGCCTTCACCTCGGAGGGAGGGACTGTCCGGGCCCTGGGCACGGAGACAGCTCCGCTTCCCAGCTAGTCTGAGAGTCTGCCCGCATGCTCCTGTGCATCTGCCAGGCTGAGCACTCAGCGTGCCGTGGGTCGCTGGAGTGAGGTGGTGGCAGTCGTCATTCAGAGTCCACGGGCCGAGGCCCAACTGTGCTTGTAGTGGTGCGGCCTCACCCCTCACTCCACCCGTACCAGCAGGGCATAGAGAAGTGTGGCCCCCTTCTCCTTGGTTACCCACTCAAGTTCGGCTGGGCTGAAGTGAGGGTCGGGAGGCTCTCTGAGGGCAGCGGAAGGGGGTCCGGGGGTGTAGGAGCCAGGGCGCACACACACCTGGAACGCCACCTGGGCCTGGTGTGTCAGCTGGGATTTGGGGTCCCGGAATCTGTCAGGCAAGAAGCATAAATAGGGCAGTGAGACCTCTGGGCGCAGCACCTCTCCCCCTTTCCAGCTGCCACGACAGTTAGCAGCTGGCCTTGCTGTTCTCAGGAATCACTCTCTCCGTACAGGGACCTGGCTCTAGCCGTCCTCTCTACTTGAAATGGCCTTCCTCCCAATGCCTGCTCGCCTAACTCCCTCCTGCCTTCTCCAAGTCTTTGCTCAGATCTCACCTTCTTAATGATGTCTACCCAGACCACCCTACACCATACGCCTGCTCCAACCACACTTCTGACCCACTTCACTCACTCTTTTTGTTTCCTTAATACTTACTTGTCACCTTTATAAATACTAAATACTTATTATGCATAAACATTCTAGAGCAAGAAAGGGCATAACTTCCACATGCCCTGGGGTCCCTTCTTTGTTCTCTGTGATAGAACAAAATAAGTGGTACTTGTGCAAAGACTGTGTGAAGAAAGGGCTGGGTAGAGACTGAGGAACTAGGGAGACAAGGTGGGAGAGGAGAGGGAATCATGGCGACCCGTGTGGCCCCAGGCCCCGCTTCCTGTGTACTCACTGCACTTTGGATGCCAGGGCCTCAGCCCCAGCATATTGGAGGGAGGGGGAAAGCAGCACTGGAGGGGGCTGCTGCTCCCGAGGAGGCGCGCAGTTTTCGCCAGGCTCCTCAAACCCCAGCCCAGGCTCTCCCTTCAAGGGCCGGCAGCTCAGGATGGAAGCAGTGCCTGTGAGGAGAGCTGGGTCAGGGTGGCCCCCCCATGGCCCATGGGCCCGGCCTGCCCGGCCTCTGCCGGTGCCGCAGTACCTGCTCCCAGCTCCCCCCGGTCCAGCACCCTCCGGACGGCTGCCACGTTGCTCCCATGATACGCCATGTGCCACTTCTTGGTTAGTGTCCCAGCCTCCAGGCGGGGATTCACCCTAGGAGGTGGACAGATAGGACAAAGGTCACTGGCTCCCCGAGGTCATTCCCCAGACAAGAAGTTTTGTCTTCTACCATACACCCTCTCGGGACCTCCCTTTCTCAAGGGGCAAAGAACAGTGAGAGAGAAGCATGACCCTGCCCCATGTGTACCTGAGGTTGAACCTGCACCAGCCAAAGGGCAGAGCGTATTCCCGCGGGGGCTCCCCACGGCGCCTGTGGGCCTCATCCCCTCGAAGCTTCCGGCAAGACTCACAGTAGCACAGGCTGCGCTTCGGCGGAGGCATGAAATAACCCTCTGTGGAGAGTGAGTGGTAGACTTTGTGGCATGGCTCCCGCCCTGGGTCTCAGCCACGTGGCCTATTTCCTACTGGTCTCTAGGGCTCCGGCCATGGCCCTGGGCTGGGCCGGGAATGAGGCAGGTTCTGGGGGACTGGGGACTCACCAGGAAGCAGCAGCAGTTCCTGGAAACGGGAGCAAAGGGCGTGGTACTCACAGCTCTTGAGGGGGCTAGCAGTGGGCGGTGGACCCCAGCACACACTCTCCTTGATACCTGAGGGAGCAGAAGGGGCACAGGTCACGGGAGCCGGGGCCAGAAGTACGAGGTGGGGGTGAGGTGGGATCCTGGCCCCTTCGGCTGGCTCACCATCCACCATGTCCGCTTTCTCCATGTCCCCTTGGGTTCCAGCACTCTTTCCACTGGCAGCCCCTGGTTCAGGGGTCACGATTGTCACCTGCAGGGGAGAGGGGTGGTCAGCCAGAGTGTGACCAGCCCCCAGAGCCTGCTGATCCCCTCCTTGAACTCCAGACTTCCCCTGTCCTCAGAGAGCCCAGCCTCCCAGGCACCACTCCTCCCCGCCTCTGCTGCCACTAACCTGCTCACACTGCCCGTAGAGGTCCACGAGCGCATGGCAGGGCTGGGGGACATCTGGCACAGCCACTCCCTGGTCCATCCCATTGATGTGGAGATGCAGCCCCCCAGAGCTGTCTAGCCGCAGTCCCAGGATGGTGCCTTCAGGACACGTGTCCAGATTTGGCCCAAACTTCTCACAGATCTGGGAGGAGAGACCTACTGTCTTCCCAGAGATCAGACTCCCACCGGCAGCAGCCACCCCTGCCCTTCACTAAGCTTCGGGTCGCCAGTCCCTGGGCTTTGCCTCCACACTTGCCCACTGCCCACGCTCTGCCCCTGCTTCAGTTACCTAGACTCCACCTCCCCCAGCCCCACCCCCCGCAACATTCTCCACGGCAGGGATGTAGGAGACGATGAGCCCGAGACTGACCAGGTAACGCCGCTCACACCCTTGCCCATCCACTACAGGACGCCTTTATACCCACGGGCCTAGCTCCAGGGCTAGGGGCCCCTCTTCTCCCTCTCGGCCAGCCCCTCACCCTTCTCTCTGCTCCCTACCCACCTTGAGACCGTTGTGGAAGACCCCACGGCCCCGCAGCAGCCAGGCCGCCCGTTTGAGGGCACAGGCAGAAGCAGGGAAGTTGAGCCTCTCCGGTGGGCAGGTAATGACTCCCAGGACAAGGGAAGATGTCCACTGCCGGTTCAAGAAGTCTATCCGTACCTGGGAAGAAGGCAACCACTCCGCAATCATGGCCTCCTACAAAGAGGTCACCCACCCTGCAGGACCGGGCTCCTCACCCCAGCCAGGGAGAGAAGATGGCACCCCACAGTGTGGCCTGGGATGCCACCCCTTCTGATGCCTGGACGGACAGGAAACTGCAAATCCAGCTGTGTCCTTCCCTCTTTCAGCCTTGGTCTTGCTATTGCTTCTAAAAGGATTCTTGTCCCCATGGGCTGGCTTTCTTCACCTGCCTAACTCTGACAACTTGTAGTCTGCAGCATAAGACCCCCTCCTCTGGAAAGCATACCCTGTTCCCACATATAGAATCAGGAGTCTCCCTGGCATCCCTCAGCCCCTCTCCACTGCTTCCCTCGTCACAGCCCCCAGCTGGGTACTTCCTGGAAACTGATATACAACTGCCACCACAGGATATGAACAAAAGCCCAGGAAGCTCACCCAAAGGGCATGCCTTCCGCTTTGTCCTTAACCTGGAAAAGCCTCTCTGCAGGAGGGCTGGCCCTGGGTCACCCTGAGCAAGAGGAGCCGGGGACAAGGAGGTGAGGCCCACCTGGACCAGTAGCTGGGGCACCAGGGGCTGGCTGATGACAACGATGCCCTGGTTGTAGCTGGCCACTCGTGTAGCTGTACGGTTCCCATTGGACAAGAGAATATTCTTCCCATGGTTCTCTAGGAACTCGAGGGCTGTGGGCATAACGGCCACTTGATTCTGGCCCTGGTGTGGAGGAGAGAGTGAGCTGCGGGGCGGCCGATGTGAGGCCTGAGCCACCCCACTGGGCTTGACAGAGCATGCAGATAAGCCTCCGCCCACCCAGGGCTGGATCAGAGAACCTGAAGACGACCCAACGGGCCACCAACGGTCCCTCCCTGTGCCCAGTGGGCCCTGCTGCCGCCTCTTACTTCCAGGCTGTGCTCCTCGCCCTCATCCTCCTCCTCGCCCTCGCTGCCAGTGTCCGAGCTGGGGGAAGGAGGCTGGGTGCCTTCTGGCTCGTCCAGCCTGGTGGAGCTGACAATAGAAACACTCCGCACTGGCCCATACAGATCCAACACGGCCCACACGCTCTGGGGGCACACAGACCCAGAAGTCAGAGATCAGTGGAGGACCTCAACCCCACTCCCAGACCCAATGCTGGTCTTGGGTCTACCTTGGCAATGCCGGTGGCTGCAGGCCCCATATCCTCTCCATCTATCAGGACGTGCATCGTGTCATCTGCCCCTCGGCGAATGCCCACACGGCTCCCCACCTAGGGCCAAGGTGAGGCAAGGACAAGTGCTCAGCCCACCTCTCCCCACCACCCCGACTCCCACGCCCACCCTGGTCCCTGAAGTCAGCTGCTTCACCCCCAGCCTCTCGAGGTTCCGGCCATAGTTCATCCTCTGGAGCTGCCCGTCACGCCTCACTTCACAGCTGGACACCATCCAAGTGGTCTTAGTCCGGAGCTCTGGCAGGGAGGGAGGCAGCCCCGGGCCACTGCCCGCTCCAGGCCCCGTCTCCCCCGGCGCTAGTGTGGTCAGCCCTAGCCGGAGGGAACCAGCCCACTTCTCATCCAGCTCCTCCACTTTCACCTGTGAGAGAGAGGAACTCTCAGTGGCACTGTGGGGCAGGAGGGTGGGAAGCAGTGTGGCCCTACTGTGAAGGGTCCGCCACCTCCCCTGTCACATCGCCACAGCCCACCTCAAAGACCTCCTCGGTCTTGAGCTCCTTGGTGCTGAAGACGAGGCCGTGGGCGTAGCCAGCAGCACGCACCGCCCTCGTGCCATCTTCCTCCAGGGTGATGTTCTTGCCGCAAGTACTGTGGAATCGGTGAGCCACACCAGCCGCTGTGGAAAGATGGCACCAGAGGATGGGGGAGGACTGGGGCAGCAAGCTTCAGACAGGACACAGGCAAAGCTTTCAGGTGAAGCAGGAAGTTGACGCGAAGGTCCCATCTCCAGTGCTCCCTCAAGACCCCTGACTCCTCTTTCACCGAGGCAAGACCCAGTCCCAAACCTGCCACGCCCAGCTACAGTGTCCCGGCCTGCTGGTGGCGGGGAAGGGTCCAGGCCCTGTGTACCAGGTGTAACCTCCATCCCTCTTCTTAGCTGCTTCCCACCACAGGTTGATCCCTCTCCCTTCCCCTCGGTCCGCAGCTGCTGCAGCCAGCCTATCTTTGAACAGCTTCCGTGACCTGGAAACTGCATCCCCCAGGCCCACAGCAGGCAGGCAGAGCCCTCCCTCCCTCCCTGCTGGCTGAACCTGGGGAGTGCAGGGGGAATGACTTCTCAGTGGCGGTGTTGCTGGTCGCCAGGCTGTTGTCCATGGGGCCGGTGGCATTGGTGATGGACACTTGGACACACTGGCCATATAGATCCACTACTGCATACACCTCTGGGTAAGAAAGGAAGGGGTCAGGAGCCTGATAGCCAGGGGTGGGCTGGGCTGAAGGTGGCAGGGCGGAAGCCACAGAGTAGTCACCTTTACCGGGAGGCAAGCCTGAGCAGGCAGCGCCTTGGTCCTGGCCGTTGATGAAGTAGTGCAGATCGCCCTTGGCAGTGCGCATCATGCCGATGCGGGCACCCGTGCCTAGCGCGTCAAGGTCACACCCGTAGTTGTTGCGCATGGTGTTACCGTCCTGCATGATGGCTGTGCCGCTGGGGGGATGACCGAAGGAGTAGGTCAGCCTCCCAGCTTCCTCTCCCCACACAGGCCTCTGCCCAGTCTCTGCTTGTCGGAACCTTCCAGTGCCTCAGACTGGGATCTCGATCTGGGGTCTAAGACCCAAACTTGTATCCTTCATCCCTGGGGTCCCCCCTGGGAAAAGCAGGAGCTTCCCTAAGGGTATGGGGGGAGGGCTTCCCAGAATCGAAGGGACTGGGCAGCCAGAACCCCTGGGTTTGTCATTGTCTATGGCCACCACATGTCCCAACTCTGCGTCCCTCATCCCAGCCAGCTCCACCCAGCCCCGCCCAGCTGGTTCCCAAAGCAGACAGCCCAACCTCAGCATCCACGTATCGTAGTCAATGTCCGTCATAGTGTTGGGGAATTCAAGGTCCTCAGGCCGAATAGCGGTCACTCCTGGAAGGAGACAGGGGTGGGTCTGAGCTGAGCCCCCAGCCTCCTGCAGCCAGCACCTGACTGCAGTGCATGCGCACACACACACGCGCACACACACACGCGCACACACACACACACACACACGTGCCCCTCACCAGCCTCGATGGAGCCTGACCAGCGGTCTACCATCTTCTGAATGACAATTTCAAACAGCTCTCCATCCCTCAGGGCCCTGCCAGGGAGAATGGCCATCAGACAGGCCCTACTTGGGTGGCCGACGCTGGGTAGTAGGAAAGTGGGCACATGAAAGTCCCAACACTGACCGGTTGGAGATGACGATGGCGTCATTGAACTCGCTGCGGCAGTTGTGGCGGAGCGCAGTGCGGCCACCGTTGGTGATGACTGCGTTGCTGCCATGCAGCTGGTGGAAGCGGAGGTCGGAGCCCCCGGTCCCGGATGACGGGGAGCTTGGAGACACCTGGTTGTTCCCCTCAGGGAGTGGCTCAGGAACCTGGGGCACCTCTGCAAGAGTGGACATCACCCATTAGGATTACAGTTGTCTCTGAGGCCTCCCAAGGCCACCCCAACCCCTGCCCAGTCCGGCCCTCACCCACGTCGTCCACAATGGTGGCCTGGGCTGCCTGGCCATAGAGATCAACGACAGCATAGACGCCCGGGGGCACGTTCCAGGCAGCGGGGCCCTGAGTCATCCCATTGACAAAGAAGTGGAGAGTTCCGTCCTCCCGCCGCACCACGCCCACCGTGTCCCCTGCCTTGGAAGAAGGGGGGCTGGAGTGAGGAGTCAGGCGGAGTTCCTGCCTGGGCCGGTCCCGCAGCAGCCCCACCTTGCCTACCTCCCCGCTGCCGACACCTGGCGGTACCCCCACTCTCCCACCTTGAGCCGGTCCAGGTTGTGCCCATATTCGTCCAAGATGGTCGTCCCATTGTGCATCACCCCATTCCCTGTCATCATCCAGGTCCCTAGGGGGACAAGGAGTGGCAGAGGCCATAAGGGGAAAGCCAAAGCTCCTCTCCTTTACATAGTGGTCCCCACATTACTCCCCAAAGCCAATAGCCCATCCCGCCTTTCCTTTGACAGTTGCTTTCTTCCCAGAGTACGACAAGAAAACTCTGCAGTTCCCAAGCCAGCCACAGGTCCTGTCCACATGGCACTCCTCAGCCACTGAATGCGTCGTCATAAATGTGACAAGTGAAAGAGGGGCTGGAGGACAAGCTTCAGGGCTTCAGGGACGGCTTCCCCCCAGCACCCTATCTTGGCCCTGCCCTTCTTGGGAGCTCACCAGAGCGCAGGTTTGTCATGGTGGAGGGCAACTGGAGGTAGGCAGGGTTGTGGGTGGTGACACCAATCTCAATGGAGCCAGCCCATTTGTCCACCATCTTGTCGATGCGCACCTGGAACACCTCTCCGTCCCGCAGGGCTCTGCTGCTCAGCACCACGCCATGGTTGAAGTCGTCAGTGGCACTGAGGGCACAGCAAGCGGGGACTCAGATCCCAACACACATACCGAGCGTGCCAAAGCTCAGCCCGGCGACGCCTGCCCGACACCCACTCCCCAAGTCAAGCAGCCACGCTTCACACTCCCAGAGGCCCCCCTTCTCTGTCCAGGATGCCCCACACCAGACTCCTGCTGCCTCCCACTGCCCCAGCCCTCCCCCCAATCCCAGCAGAGCCCCTCCGCAGGCTTCTCCCCACCCCATGGGCCATACTGGGGCCTCAGGGCAGTGCGTCCCTCGTGGGTGATGGCTGCCTTCTGCCCACAGTTGGGGTGGAAGAGCAGGCGCTCGGGTTCTGCCTGGGCCGCAGGAGCAGCCCGGCGGAGAGCACCCTCGGGGGACAGCGCCCGCAGGATGGCATTGTTCCGGCGTAGGCGGTCACTGTGGTTGTTATTGTGGACGATGGTCACCTTCACAGCCATCCCATACAAGTCCACCACACCGTACACCACTGGGGGCGTCAAGGGGGTAGCCACGCCTGCAGGGGTGGAAGGCACAGGGAATGGGGGGATGAGGGGAGAAGAGTCAATATAGGGAGATGGAGTATGAAACAGGCAAGAGAATGAGATACAGACCCCCTCACAGCAAAAGCCCTGGCCCAGCTGCTCTCTCTGAGCTTCCCCTTACCCTGATCAATGCCATTAATGAAGAAGTGTAGGGCAGAGTTGGACTTCCTCGTGAGACCAATGTGGTCGCCCTCCTATTCAAAGCAGAAAAATAACAGCCTGGAATCCATTCACAATCAGGCTCCAGACTTGTCCTGGGGACTGTGAGAACAGAGTAGGCTTCGAGCCTTCCCACCACACCGTGCGACAGGGAAACAGCTCCAAAAGGCTCCCACGCGTCTCACACCACTCTGATGCTCAAGGCAAGTCAGGCACCGTGGTCAACCACTTTATCAACACCGACCTATTAACCCTCACGACAGTCTATCGAAAACTACTGATGGGTTCATTTCTAGACATTAAGAAGAAACAGGGGCTTCCCTGGTGGCGCAGTGGTTGGGGGTCCGCCTGCTGATGCGGGGGATGCGGGTTCGTGCCCCGGTCTGGGAGGATCCCGCGTGCTGCGGAGCGGCTGGGCCCGTGGGCTATGGCCGCTGAGCCTGCGCATCCGGGGCCTGTCCTCCGCAGCGGGAGAGGCCACAAAAGTGAGAGGCCCGCGTACCATGAAAAAAAAAAAAGAAACAACTACCAAAGAGGGTAAGTTTCTTGCTGCAGGCCACTACCACGAATGGCCAAACAGAGAAAGGAATTAAACCCATGGGACTCCCAAATCTGAGTGCCTAACTGTTGGGCAACCCTGCCTTCTCAGAAGGAGCCTTCAAGCAACAGATAAAGGGCCCTGCCCTAGGTCAGAGAGCACAGGGCCCAGGAAGGGCTGCACAGTGCCCGGGCGCCCCTGGAGAGTGGCCCGCGCCTTGAGCGCAGCCTCACCTGCAGCTCATCCAGACTGAATTCACAGTACTCCCGGCGGGTGCCCTTGCCGTTGGTCAGGATCCCGCAGCCACTCATCATGATGGTGCCTGGGGAAAGCGGACACCCTGGTTAGGGTACGGGCTCCCTTCACCTCAGCAACCACAGGCCATGCCCACCCTGCCGGGGGCTGGTACCTGACTGCAGGTTGGTCATGGTGGCTGGGTACTCCAAATTGTTGGGGTTGTGGGTGGTGACACCAATCTCAATGGAGCCTGACCACTTATCTACGAGCTTGTCGATGCGGATCTTGGGTGTAGTGACAGTGGAAGGGAGAGGCGGGGAATGTAAATGCAGAGAAAAAACTCTGCACCCTTGGCTCTTCCCCAGGCCACCCCCGCCCCCTTCCAGCATCAAGCCCCATCTCTAGCTCCCGGAGGGTGAGGTGTCAGCCAGACCCCAGGACCCTGCACACCTCAAACATCTCATTGTCCCGGAGTGGGCGGTTGGTCATGACAACCCCATTGTTGAATTCATCCAGGGGCCGGCGGCGCTCTGCCGTCTTATTATTGTTGCTGAGTTTGATGAGGGTTCCACACTTCTCGTGAAAAAGGAGGGCATCGTTGGAAGTGAGGATGGGTGAGGTGGCAGTGCCGCTAGGCCCCGGTGCTTCCCCTGCCGGTGGGGAGCTCAGGTTCACATTTAGGAGCCCCCCGTTGTAGGCAGACAGGATGGCGTTGCTCACCACCTCGGAGAGCTCCATGCTGGCAAATTCTGCAATAGCAGGGCGGAGGAAGGAAGCAGAAATGAGTCTCCTCATCCTCAGGCTTGCCGCGCTCCCCCTACCCCTCTCCTGAGGTCCCTCCCTGTCCACCTCACTTCCCACTCCCCTTCCCGGGACCTCCCCGGAGCCCTCACCATTATGCGAATCAAGGCTGTTAGGAAACGTCTCCGGCCGGGCCTGTGCGGGGGACACCGTGAAGGCTGGCGACCAGGTGGGATAGGAGGGGAATAAGGGTTCAGCCCCTGCTGCAGGGCCCACAGCCATGACACCCCTCCTCTAGTCCCTGCTATCCCCTTCAACAGACTCGGGGGTCTGAGTGGCCCTGCCCATACCCTACTTGTCACTACATTTCCCCCATTCCTTCAGTCATTCCCTCTGCCCCACCCCTCCACCGCTGCCCCAGCTGTGTTCTCACCTTCATCCCCAGAGTTCCCCTGTTCAGCCAAGGTAGAATCTTCAGTGGGGGCAGAGGGTTCGAGGGGAGGTGTGGGGATGGGAGTAGGGGGGCTGAAGCCCGGCTCAGGGGGTAGCACAGTGATCTGGGTGCACTTGCCGTAAAGGTCCACGACGGCCCAGACACGAGCTGGCAGGCCCGTGGCGGCCACGCCACAATCCCGCCCATTCACCCAGAGCCGCAGCTCCCCGGCAGCTGTGCGCTCCACGCCCACACGGTCCCCTTCGCCAAGCTGGTCCAGGTCCTGCCCATACTCCTCCAGCACAGAACGTCCATCCCTCAGCACCGAGCAGCCTGACACTACCCACGAGCCCCCCTTCAGCCCCGTGGCGCTGCTTGGGAAGTCCAGCACACTGGGGTCCAGTGCCGTCACCCCAATCTCAATGGAGCCACTCCAGGAGTTGACCTGTGATGGGGTGATGGACAGGGACTCAGGATGGGCCACGAATGGGTCTCCCACCACTAGGAAACCACATTTCACAGGCCACTGTGTCCCCCTCTTCCCACCTCTCAGACAGCTAACTGGCTTTGCTCTCTTGAGACACAAGGCATCCCCATCCAGAGATCCAATCCCACAGGTATTTTCTGGACTCTGGTCTCAGGGGATGGTTGGGCCCGCTCTCCTTTAGCAACTCTGCTTTGTACTGTGGGTGCTCACTGTCTACAACACCACGCCTTTCCCCACCAGGCTGGCTAAATTCCCTGGCCCCAGCCCCCTGCCGCCTCTAACTTCCCTGGTCTCTGTGGCCCCTCAACCAGCCAAATTCACAGCTCTCCATGTCCATATTCCTTGCTCTTGTATATGGCTCTCTCCCTCCTTGTATATGGCCTAATTCTCTTCTGGGCTCTGACTGCACTCAAACTCACCCTTCTCCCAAATTCTGTCTCTGTGCACCCGGCCTCTTCACCACATTATGCACAGGCACACACACCTCTTGCTCCTTGAGTATCTCTCTTCACCCATCTTTCTGACCAAACCGGTGAGTTTGTCCTTCAATGGTTGTTCTTTTCTTGGTTATCTCTCCTCTCCTCCCATCACACTTCTGACATCTCTCCATCCTCCATCTCCCCAAAATTGTTCCAGATCTGTTCCCCAGTCATTATAGTGGGTGGGGCCCCACGTCCCTTCCCCGCTCCTGGGTCTTAAGAAAACTCAAGCTCTCCTTGTCTCCTTCTCCTTAAGACTGAATGTTTCCGTTTCATGGTCCCTTCCCGCCCATCACCTGGTGTCCTGTCTGGCGGTTCCCTCTCGGTACCCGGTGATGGGGACTACCCTGGCTGGCCTCCCCCATCTCCTTCCAGTCCCCTCCCACCACCCTCCACATCTCGCTTCCGCGGCCCCAGCTCCGCACCTTGCGGTCGATGCGGACGGTGAAGATGCGTCCATCGCGCAAGGGTTCCCGGCTCAACACCAGCCCGTGATTAAACTCCTGGCCCGGCTGCTGCCGCCGCGCTGTACGCCCACAGGCCGATAGGCTCACCAAGCGCCCGGTGCGCGGGTGCAGCTCCCCACCGCTGCCCGGACCCCCGCCGGACCCCGGTCCTGGGCCGCTCCCGCCGGGGGGGCCCCCACCCCCACCCGGCCCCGGCCCGGGGCCTCCCCCAGAGCCCCCACTCCCACCCGACCCCGCCGCCATCGCCGCTGACACCGGGGCCGCGCGACAGCCGCGCTTGGCGGCACCGTGGCAACCGCGGTGCACGGACGCCCTGAGGGAATAGGACCGGGGTGGGGGGGGGGTGGGGTTGGGGCCAGATATGCTTTACGGCAGTGCCGGGCAATAAAGCACCCCGGGTTAGGGAACTAAGGACTACCACGGTGGGAAGAGAAAGGACGACAGGGTCGGGCAGGTTTGCTTTACGACACGGGCGAGGTGACGGAGTGGCTCCAGAGGGGAGAAGACGGGCCGGGAGCTTTTGCGACAGTGGGAGAAACGACTGCCGCAGGCATCTTTACGACGCGACGGTGGGGGGGAGTTGGTGCCCAAACACTTTCAGCTTTGCGACAGCTGCACCGACGACCCCGCCTTCGTCGAAGCAGGCAACACCTTGAAGTATTCGCTTTACGGCAAGGGAAGGGGGCCGCTTTCCATCGCTCTGCTCGTTTCGAAGCGGTGTGAGCGAGCTCTGAGTTCCCAGAGCAGGGAACTGGTAGCTTTGTAAATGAAAATATCTGCCTTCCCTACCACTGAGACCGGTTATGTCTTTCTAGAGTGTCGCAGTCCCTCCACTTTGTATCACAACTCTCCGCAGAGGCAGAGCGGCCCGGCTTTGGGGGGAAAAAAAGCTCGCGGATGTTTCTAGTCAAGCCTATCTTGAGGTTTTAAAGCCACGAATAAAGAATCCAAAGGAACCCCGGCAGGAAGTTTCAAGCAACGGCGCTGACATTCCCCAAAGATTCCCCCAGAGCTGTCAACAAGCCCCCAGCACAACGCCCTCGACGCTCACGCTAAGCTTGGAGGACTGTGACGTCACAATTAGGCTTCACGCCCCACGGCCAGGACCCCTGACTACGATTGGATAATTCGGATGAGGGCAGTGATGGGGAGAAAGGCGGGAACAAATCCCAGAGACAAAGAAAAGTCTTAGGGTGGGACAGGAGAGGAGGGGCAAGCGGAGAGGCTCCCAGCCCGAGGTCCCTATACAGTTTTTTCGCCCCCCGCGGCTCCAGGGAGCAGTGGGGGAGGGGACCCAGGCCTAGCCCAAGCGTCCCCCGCCCGCCGCGGTGGGGGCGGGGCTATGTGATGCAGGGAGCCGGGGCGGGGTAGCTTAGCGTGGCCCCTTAGTGGTGCCATGGAGAAGCAGGAATTTCTGGGGGTTACTAGCGGCCTCGACGGATAATCTCCTGGAGGGCCAACCAGGGGAGTGCACGGAGGCATCGGAGGAGTCGAGGCAGGCGCCGGGCTGCCCTCCGGAGTAGCCATGTTTCACGGTTCTGGGCCCCCCATACACTCCGAGGGAACCGTAATTGGCAGTCCTGGTTCTAGCCAGCCCTCCGGAGGGACAGCAGTCTTCGGTTCCGGCCTCAACCGGCATCCCGGGTCCGGTACACACCCTGGCGGGCTTAATCCCCCCTTCCCTGGAACCAGTGTATCCGGGACGTCCAACCTGGGGTCCGGGGGGCCTGGGGTGTACAACTCGGGATACATTCCGCACTCCGGGTCAACTTGCATGCACCCCGACAAACCCTGTGAGGACCGGCCCCGGAGCATACTAAAAAACAGAAGCTCCACCGTGATGCACAAATCCCCCAGGGCGGAGAGGTAAGGAGTCCGGGAGGAAGGGATTCCAGACACTAGAGGAGGCGGAGTCAGGGGAGAAGGGGCGGAGTGCCAAGAACTAAAAGTGAGAGTAGGTGAGGGTAATTGGGTAGGAAATCTGAGGTTCCTAGCCTTTGAGAGAGTAGCAGGTACCGGATGAGAAGTCAGCATGTACCCTAACTACATCGTACGTGATTGTCATCAGGTGTGACCCCATCCCCAGCCTCCTACACCTCTGGAACTACAAGGGGGTGCAAGAAACAGTTTTTGAATGACTGTAAGAATGAGAGAGGGCTGTGAGGAGGAGGGCACTAGAAGGTTTCCTCCCCCTTTTTTGTGTCCTTCCCTCACCCGCAGGAAAAAGTGTCAGCGCTGGGATGAAATGAATATTCTGGCGACCTACCACCCTGCTGACAAGGACTATGGATTTATGAAGGTGGATGAGCCCCGCACTCCCTACCACAGGTGCTGAGCCCTCAGCCCTAGCCCTTCAGCCCAGACTCTCTTCCCTACTCAAAGGAGTGGGGGACTGCCTGCTATCCCCTTCTGAGGCACTGCTTCCTCCCTCCTGTGCAGGCTGAAGGACAGCGACGAAGACCTGCTTGCGGGGACCTCTCACACAATGACTCCTGAGGAGCTAGCAGAGAGGTGAGAGTCCTGCCAGAAGTCAGTAGGGAAGTGGGGCCTCTTCCTCCCTCCACCCCTGAACTCAGGTCTGAGCTGGCTCTGCCTTCGGGCCCCCCCCCAGATGGGAGGTACTACAATTTGGATCAGGACTCACCCAGGCCAAAGTGGGGGCATCAGCCAGCTTTGCCCCATCTACCACCTGCTCCCATTGTTCTCTCCCTTCCGTGCCCCCAACTGGCTTCCCTCCCCTTCAGGTTTGCAACAATGGACAATTTCTGCCCCAAGGTCTTCCTGTACAGTGATAACAGAAGCTCAGGGTCTTCAGACAACTTTTCCAAGACACGTGAGATGTGGGGTGGGGATTGAGTGGAAAGGGGGTGGCGTGAGCCTTCAGCGAGAGCCTGGCAGGAAAGCCAAGCTCTGACGCTGGCCCACAGAATCCAGTGATTTTGAAAAGCGCCGCAAGGCACACTACAATGAAGGAAAGTTCCTCAAGCCTCCGAAAAACCTGCCCTTGGATGATAACAAGAACGGCAATGTGGGCAGTGTCAGTATGAACAATGGCAGTCGAGGTGTGATGCTGGCCTCAGAGCCCAGGCCTGTGGAGAGAGGCGGGGCACGAGGACCAACCAGAGGAGTCAAAGATGAGCTTGGCCTGGTGGCCAGGAACCACATCCTAGAAGTCAAAGGTTAGCTATGGTGGGGCCCCAGGGACCCAAGGTAATTGTAGTCCAGAACCTTCTCCACCATAGCCTGTCTTCCTCAGGGCCCTGCTGGCTGACAGGGAGGTCGTGCTGGAAGGTGACCCCAGGGAAGACAGAGGGCAGCTGGAGTGGGGTCCTCATCAGGATAGCCCCCAAGGAAGGCTGGCTGGGGAGGAGGAACAGAAAGCCCAAGCGAACCATGGCGGGTGGAAAAGTCACTGACGTTTTTCTAAAAACGGGAGGTGGGGGTGATAGAAGTGAGATGAGAACCTGGGGCTTGAGCTTCTCCCTGGGGCTCGGGGGTCACAGTGGAGCTGGTGGCCTGTATTCGCTAGGTGGCCACATGACTCAGATTGATTTGGGTGACTCCTCAGCTTCCCCTGCCTTAAGAAATCAGTCCCCAGCTTCATCCACCACTGTCGTGTTGGAGAAGGAAATTGATCTGCGACGGAAGGAGTATTATAGCAAACGAAGATATCTGAGGTGCTCTCCCCACCCTGAACTTGAGGAGGACACAGAAGATGAGCAGCAGACTAGTGAGAGCTGGGCTGGGTCAGCCTGGGAGCGGGGCGGTGGCCGAGAACCAACAGACTGATGGGTGCCCCAACCCTGATCCTGTGATGCTTCCAGGCTCCACAAGCTTGAATTGGGTGATTGAGAATCCTATAAGCACTGAGGTCCATCTGCTGGACCACACTGGAAGCCCCTCGCAGGATTACAAGGCCACCGAGAGTTCCCTGAAGGTGACGGTGATGTCATCGAAGCCTGGTGAGGGCACCAGGCCACTATCTCACCAGGCCTGGCTCTTGGCAAGCTCCCATTCCCCCAACCCCCATTCCCCTCAGGTCAGTAGATCAGCAGCAGGTGATGAGAGAGGCCCTCAGCATCCTTGTGTGCAATGTGGATTGTATGGAGGGGACCCAGGGAGGCACAGAGGGATCGGGACCTCCTGCCAGCTTAGCACCACCGCTGCCCCTATGCCTCCTTCCTGATTGCTCTCTGCCACCTACCCTGCTCCAGGTACTGCCCCGTCCTCCAAAGACAGTGGGTCCCGAGCAATGTCTGGCTGGTGTCAGTGGCTGGTATCCAAGGGGCTGAACTGGCAAAGCACCGAAGGCTCAGAGAGGGAACCTGGAAGCCACCCAAACTCCTCAAACCAAAACCAGCACAGATGTGAGCCTGAGCAGGGGCAAGGGGCTGGCCAGGGAGGGAGAGGGGCTGAGTGGGTAGGTTCTAGGGAGTCAGGGAGTCGCATGGGCCAGATCTTTGCCTGCTGCAAGAAAGCCACTAACCCAGTCCCTCCTCTCTCCAGATGAAACCCTGCAGCTCCAGTGGACTCAGGAGGAGGGCACCAGACGATGGAAACTGTAGCCAGCTGGGGATGGGGTGGGGGGCCAACCTGTCCCCGCCTTCACACCCTTGGTAGGGGTAGACAATAAAGAGAAGAAAAGCAGGAGTCTGGGTATTGGGGGTCCAGGCTGGGCCTGAGCTGTCATTGAGGAGTGGGGGGCAGAAAGGGAAGTTCACACACAGGAAACCACAGGCAAGCAGAGCAGAGAAGAAAGCTTGGAGTGGTCTGGGGGACTGGACTCAACAGGCCCCCAGGAGTCCAAGAAGACCCCACTGCAGCCGTCTGACAATGATTGGTGTGATTCAGTCAGCTACACACCAGTATCATCTTTAATTCTTACAACACCCTGGACGTAGGAATTATCATGCCCATCTTTCAGATGAGGAAACTGAGGGTCACGCAATCAGGATTTGAACCTGTATGTCTCAGGCCCCCACAACTCAACCACTGAAGGAGACTGAAGCAGAGACCAGGGTCCCGGTAGGAAGGTGACTGCAGATAGGCTCTGAGGGCGGGACTGTGGCTTCTCTGATCTCAGGGCCTTTCTCCACCACCTAGGCCCCGCCTCTACCCCTCCCAGCATTGCCTGGAAGTGTGGGGTGAGAGCTCTTCTTAGGACACCCCTTCCACTTAGCGAAAGAATCGCGCCCCCCAGGCTCTACCCAGGAGAGGATCCTCTCCTTCTTCCACATCAGCACTCCGCCTCCCTCCGGGGCAGGGAGTACCGCCACCTGCATCCCCACCCTCCAGGCCCCAGGGCCCACTGGCCCCGGAGCAGTCAAGCTGAGATGACGGTCAAGCTAGATTTTGAGGAGTGCCTTAAGGACTCACCCCGCTTCCGGTAAGTGTGCACAGGTCTCCAGGGGCGGGGGAGGGGGGCAGGCAGAGGCGGGGAGGTCCAACACCCCCTAATACACACGCACACCTTCCCCAAGTCGGAGGATGTCTTTCCAGGGAGTAAGTCTCAGAGGGACAAGATCCAGCTTATGGGCCAAAGCAGTACCTCTGCTATCGAATCTCGAATCTCGTGCTCTGATGCTCGCCACCCACTGCATGTGTGAAGGGGGCCCCTCCAGCCTCTCTCACTCCCAGAGCTGGCATTCCCTCCTCCCTCTCTCTGGACCCCTGCCCCTCCCCCAGCACCTGCACTGGGCGGTTAGCAACTTCCTGCCCTCGCCACATCCACCCTCTTTCTACCCTTCCTGCTCTGGCCTGGGCTGTAGTAGCTCCTACACTGTGCAGAGTGAGCGAGCCAGAGAGGGTGGGTGGGCAGTTCTTAACCCATCAGCCTTTTCCGTCTGTACCCTTCACCCCCTAACCCCGACCCCCGACCCTGCCGAGGTGGACAGACCAGATGGACCCAAGCTCTGTTCCTGTGACCCCATCCCTCCTTTCCCAGAGCCTCTATCGAGCTGGTGGAAGCCGAAGTGTCGGAATTGGAGACCCGGCTGGAAAAGGTGATCCTGACGTGGAGAGAGGTGACCCGGGGTGGGATTAAGATGAGAGGGGTGAGGCCAGGGAGAAAACTAGAGACCAAGAATGAGTTCCGGGGATTACTGAATGCTAACCAGGTGGGGTAGATGTTTGGGGCTACAGAGGAGCCAAAAAGTGGTTCTGTGCCCTCAAGGGGCTCAGAGTCTTGGAAAACAAGAGCACCTGTGGGCTTCCTTGGTCGGTTCTTGAGACCTGCGTCATGCGAGCCGTGGGCGCCTCAGGGAGAAGCAGGCTGTTTCTGCCCTCGGGGGCTCGCAGACTAACCGTGGAAAACAAACCAGTAAAACACTTGAACACGCACGGTAAGGCCTTCCTAGATATTCTTTATAAAAACGGCACACTCCCACCTCCCTTATTTGGCTTTTTTTTTTCTTTACAGCCTTTATCTCGATCTGACACGTTATATGTTTACTCGCGGTATTAGTTTTCTATTATTGTGTAACAAATTATTACAAACTCGGTGACTTAAAACAACGCACAGGTGTTATCATAGGTTCTGTGGGTCAGGAGTCGAGCGCAGCCTGACTGTGCTCTGCTCAGGGTCTCACAGGCCGCAGCCGAGGTGTTGACAGAGGCCGTAGCCTCATCCGTAGCTGAGGGTTTTCTTCTGAGCTCATGTGATTGTTGGCAGAATTCAGGTCCTTGCTGTAGCCGAATGGAGGCGCTTATCTCCTAGAGGCCACCCACAGTTCCCTACCACCGGGCCCTGTCCGTAGGCGGTTTACTTCATAGCAGCCTGCTTCTTCAGTGCCAGCAGCAGTCTCCCTTGCATGTGCTGGCAAGATGGCATCAGTTCACGTCAGAATGTGACCACAGCAGTGAATCCGTCACCTTTGTCATTTGGGGGTGTCATCCCATCGCCCTTGCCATATCGTATTATACTGATTAGAAGCAAATCACAGGTCTCACTCACCCACACTCAAGGGGTGAGGATTATGCAAGGGTGGAATCATCAGGGGTCACCTTAGCCTGTGTCTGTCAGGCTTGCCAATTTTTTTTTCTTGTCTACTCTTCCCCACTGGAATGTAAGTGTCATGAGGAACTTTTACATTTTGTTTTTGCTCAATCCCCAGTGCCTATACCATGTCCTAAAAGTTAGTAGGTGACCAAATAATATATACATTTTTTAATTGACGTGTAGTTGATTTACAGTGTTGTGTTAGTTTCTGCTGTACAGCAAAGTGATTCAGTTTACATATGAATATATACATATATTTTTAAGTTAAACTTTGTATTTTTAGTTAATTGCAGAGTCACAAGAAGTTGCAAAAATAGTACAGAGAGATCCCATGTACCTATCTCCCAACTTCCGCCAATGACAGCATCTTCCATAACTGTAGTATACTCCCCATACCAGGAAATTGCTGTTGGCATGATACAGTGAACTGTCTAAAGACTTTACTTGGGTTTTACCTGTTTTGCATATACTCTTTAAAAAAAAATCTTTGTGTATAATTCAATGGCACTTTATCACACGTATAGATTCTCATAACCAATCACACTCAAGATACAAAACTCTTATCACGGGGCTTCCCTGGTGGCGCAGTGGTTGAGAGTCCACCGGCTGATGCAGGGGACACGGGTTCGTGCCCCGGTCCGGGAAGATCCCACATGCCGCAACGCGGCTGGGCCCGTGAGCCATGGCTGCTGAGCCTGCGCGTCCGGAGCCTGTGCTCCGCAACGGGAGAGGCCACGGCAGTGAGAGGCCCGCGTACCGCAAAAAAAAAAAAAAAAAAAAAAAAAAACCTCTTATCACCACAAAGGAACTCTTTTGTGCCATTCTTTGTAATGATAAGCCCCCTCCCCAGCTCCTTCCTCATCCATGACGACCACTCATCTGTTTTCTATCTCTAGGCCTCTGTCATTTCTAGATTGTTATCTAGGTAGAATCATATAGTATGTGACCATTCAAGATTGGCCTGGCCTTTTTTTTCCTCTCAGAATAATGTCTCTGAAGTTTATTCAAGTTGTGACCTATCAGTAGTGGTCAGCAGTTCATTAATAGTTCACAGATGGATAGCTCGTTCCTTTCGCCTTGCTGCCCCATGCTATTGTATGGATGTACCAGTGTGTCACTAGTTCAATCTTATGAAAGTTCCTTATTCAGGTATTTGGGAAGGAAGGTGAGGTGGTTAAGGAAAAGGCTGGACACTCAGTCCGCCACCTCCACACGGTGGAGTTGTGGTCATCTGCGTGGTTGTCCCTTATCACAGATACCGGGTGGTGACATCTGATAAGGTTTGATCATGCTCAGTTTCCTGACCCTTACTGACCCTGCCAGCCATCTTCAAGTCAAGCTATATTTCCCTGAAGCCTTCACTAGCCCTAAAAAGCATCTTTTTGTGGAACAAAAGTTCCACAAACACCTATGTAGCCCACGTTCTCTGAGCCCCTGGTTCCCAGGATTTCCTCAGAGAACCTCTATGGTGGTCTCCTGTTCCCTGGGCTGAGTTGACAGGCTCCACAGACACTTGCCCCATCCCAGATATAGTGACTCAGGCTAGAGCCAATGGTGTCACCTCAGGAGCAAAGCAATTCCTACAGGTAACAAGGGCCAGGGGTCAGAAGACCTCACTTTGGCTTCTGGGTCGGCCACCTTGCTCTCCCAGAGATCCTCCTCCGGCCAGTCACTTGTCCCTTTGTTTATCAAGCCTCCTTGTTTGTAATTAGGGCCAGACAGGATGGGCCCTAGGAGCACCATCTTTGCCCTGACCCTCGGGCCTAGCTGATGGATTAATATTTATGAGGGAATGTTTACTAAGCACAGAATGGACAACTGTAGACAGTAAATACTGTAGAATTTAATACCAACCAGATAGAACATTCATCCTGGGTGTCAGATAGAGCGTGAGGATGGCATTTCTGGGGAACTCTGGATCCAAGCAGACGGAGCAGGGCAGGAGAGACGTTTTGGAGGTGAAGCTGACACTGGCTTCGGTGACAGGCTGGGAGGAATTTTGTTCCAGGCATGGAGTAGTGGGAGCAAAGAAACAGAGATGAGAAAGCACCACGTGTGTGTTAGAAACTGGTCTGGGCCACAGAGGAGTGTAGATGAGGAGGGGGAGGGAGAGGCACAGCTCTGGGAAAGGGGAGAGGAAGTAGGACAGGAGCGGGGGTGGCACTGGGTATTGGTGGCGCGTGGCACGACTCCCCGTTGCTCTGTTGCTTCCTAGCTCCTCAAGCTGGGTAATGGCGTCCTGGAAAGTGGGCGCCACTACCTTGCCGCCAGCCGGGCCTTCATTGTTGGCATTTGTGACCTGGCCCACCTGGGTCCACCAGAGCCCATGATGGCGGTATGTGGAGGGTCCAAACCAGGCTGAGGTGGGGTTTGGGATGTGGAGAGATCCTGTGGAAGGGGAGGGTTGCTCTGGGGTCTGCGGGTCCCAGGCCGAGCCGGCTGGGTCTAGGGATGGGAGGGCCCTACCACCCATGCCTGATACTCTCTCTCTGCCTCTTCTTGCCTAGGAGTGTCTGGACAAATTCACTCAGAGCCTGAGCCACAAGCTGGACAGCCATGCAGTAAGTGGGGGTAGGTAGGGCTGGTGAGGGGAGCAAGGGCGTCTGTGGTCCTGACCGCCACCTGCCAATTTCTGCTTCCCTCAGGAGCTTCTAGATGCCACCCACCACACACTGCAGCAGCAAATCCAAACTCTGGTCAAGGAGTGAGTTAGGAGGGAAACCAGTCCTCCAGCCCTCTTCCCATTGCCGCAGGGGCCTCCCTGAATGAAGGAGTTGTGAGATTGGGGGCTTCTGGTGGCTTGATTGTTAGCCCCCATCCCAAGGATCCCCTTGGAGTTCTGACCGTCCATAGGCTAGCTGCAAGGCTATGAGCAAATCTCAAGGACTTCTCTGCTGGGGGCAGGAGGGTGTATCAGTGATTTTCTGTTATCCCCACACCCCCAGAGGTCTCCGGGGCTTCCGAGAGGCTCGCCGGGATTTCTGGCGGGGGGCTGAGAGCCTGGAGGCTGCTCTGACCCACAACGCAGAGGTCCCCAGGCGCCGGGCCCAGGAGGCAGAAGAGGCCGGAGCTGCTCTGAAGGTTGCTCGAGCCGGGTACCGGGGACGGGCCCTGGATTATGCCCTGCAGGTGCCTGCCCCAACCTGTCTTCTTGGGGTGCCAGGACCCCAGTCACCTCGAGGCTGGAGAGTCACTGGTGTGCAGTGGGGGGTTGGGGGGTGGGTGGGTCGTGCGTCTGTGTTTTCAAGGCTGACCTGAGGTCTTTTGGGCTCTCAGATCAATGTGATTGAGGACAAGAGGAAGTTTGACATCATGGAGTTTGTGAGTGGCCGTGGGCGCGAGGGCAGGGAGGGGAGGAGCCTGCTGATGGGAGCAGGAGGGAGAGGAAAAGAGAGGGGTCTGCCCCCTACCCACCTTGTCCCCCAGGTGCTGTGTCTGGTGGAGGCCCAGGCCACCCATTTCCAGCAGGGCCACGAGGAGCTGAGCCGGCTGGCCCAGTATCGCAAAGAGCTGGGTGGCCAGGTAGAGACCCAGGGCACAGGCAGGTGGAAGAGGGAGGGTAGGGGCTCTGAGATGACTCTCCTGGCCTGGTTTTGGGAGGCTGGGCCATCTGAGATGCCCCTCCTGTGCTCAGTTACACCAGCTGGTCTTGAATTCGGCTCGAGAGAAGAGGGACATGGAGCAGAGACACGTGCTGCTGAAACAGAAGGTGAGGGCTGGGCTGCGGGCAGGAAGCAGATGGGCCTGGGGCCTTGGTCTCTGCCCACTTCAGTTGCCCTTTGACCCTTTTGTGCCCCCAGGAGCTGGGTAGGGAAGAGCCAGAGCCAAGCCTAAAGGAGGGGCCTGGTGGCCTGGTCATGGAAGGGCACCTCTTCAAACGGGCCAGCAATGCATTTAAAACCTGGAGCAGGTGAGGAGCAGACACCCCAATCGGCCAAACCCATCAGGTTAAATTTTTTTGAGTGTGCTAACTGCAGCCAGGAAAAACAGACAAACCCCCTGCCTTCAGAGAGTTTACATTCCGTCAGCAAAGACAGACAAGAACGTAATAATTAAGTAAATTATCTCTTAGAAGGTAAGAGTACCATAGGTGAAAAATAATAAAGCAAGCAATGTGGAGAGCTGGGGAGGAGTTGCAATTTTACATAGGGTGGGCAGGGAGTTCCCTGGTGGCCTAGTGGTTAGGATTCCGGGCGTTCGCTGCCGTGGCCCGGGTTCAGTCCCTGGGCAGGGAACTGAGAATCCCGCAAGCTCTGTGGCCAAAAAATAATAATAATGATAAAAATAAATAAATAGGGTGGTCAGCAAAGGCCTCATGAAAAGATGACTTCTGAGTGAAGACTGGAAGGATATCTGGGAGAAAATGTTCTAGGCAGAAGGAGGAGCCAGCACCAAGGCCCTGAGGAACCTGGAAGGTTTGAGGAACAGAGAGGAGGCCCAGGGTGTGGACAGAGGGAGGGAGGAGGAAGTGGTAGGAGATGCAGGTGGAGCTAATGAGGATGTGAATCACAACAGGGCCTCGTTGGCTCTACTCTGAGGGAAGTGGGGAGCCATCGCAGGGTGCGGAGCAGGGTGGTGATCTGCTCTGACTCGACCCCTTCCCCTTCCAGGGCCACTGCCAGCCCATATGGGATCTTTGCGCAAATTAGAAGAGAGAGCCCCTTCTCCAAGCTACTTTTTTTTTTTTTTATTTTAATTTTAAATTAAAAATTTGGGGGGCCACACTTCATGGCTTGCAGGATCTTGGTTCCCTGACTGGGGATCGAACCCGGGTCCTCGGCAGTGAAAGTGCAGAGTCCTAACCACTGGACTGCCAGGGAATTCTCTCCAAGATACTTCTACTTGCCAAAACATTGTAGCAGTAGATTTATTAGACAATGCATTTTACTGCCATTTGCTGGAAAGTTGTCTTCATAAATGTTATCAAATCTGGGGTACTCGAGATGTGAATAGCACCCCTTAGATGTCCCTGGCTGCACCTCTGTCACCCTCCTCTGGAACATCTCGTGGGATGGGCAGCCCGGTCTCTCTCCTCTCAGCAAGATCCTTATGGGACTAAGAGCACAGCCTCTCTCCTGTCTGTGTCCTGAGCCGCATTCCAATGCCGCCCATGTCATTAACCCTACTTCTGCCTCTTCCAGACGCTGGTTTACTATTCAGAGCAACCAACTGGTTTATCAGAAGAAGCACAAGGTGAGTAGGCCCAGGTCCTGGATGCCCGGGCCCAGGAGGACTCAGCCCTGCTGTGGTTGCCTGGACGCCTGCCCCCCGATCTCCTTTCCCTGTCAGGACCCTGTGACTGTGGTGGTGGATGACCTTCGTCTCTGCACAGTGAAGCTCTGTCCTGACTCAGAAAGGCGGTTCTGCTTTGAGGTGGTGTCCCCCAGCAAGTGAGTGCAGTGCCCAGGGGTGACACCCGTATATCTCAATTTTACCAACTGGAAAGGCAGGGCCAATCACAAAGGCATCCCTGGAGCAGGATCTTGGAGTCCCCTGATGCAGTCCCAGGCATTAGCCCTTTGGTGGCTCAATTGGAGGGCAGGCTAGGGGAGGGTCTAGGGTGAAGGGGGATATCTGGAAGGATATTACCAACTAGTGCAGAGCTATTTCAATATGAGTGGTGCCCGCTGAATACTAGCTGAATGTCAGCCTGCCTGTCCTGCCACTCGGCTCCCCAGGCCTCAGACCCCTCCCTGCCCTCTGGCTGCCCCCCTGCCCAGGTCCTGCCTCCTGCAGGCTGACTCAGAGCGCCTCCTGCAGCTGTGGGTCAGTGCTGTGCAGAGCAGCATCGCTACGGCCTTCAGCCAGGCTCGCCTTGATGACAGCCCCCGGGGTCCAGGCCAGGTACCTTAACATGGGGGTGCAGGGCCAGACTGCCCAGGGAGATGGGACATCGCTTCCCCTAGACCTCAGAGCCACTCTTTCTTCCCCTGTCTCCCCCAGGGCTCAGGACACCTGGCCATGGGCTCCGCCGCCACCCTGGGCTCTGGCGGGATGAGCAGGGGAAGGGATTCTGGTGGAGTCGGGCATGTGGCAGCCCAGGTGCAGAGCGTGGACGGCAATGCCCAGTGCTGTGACTGCCGGGAGCCGGCCCCTGAGTGGGCCAGCATCAACCTGGGCGTCACCCTCTGCATTCAGTGCTCCGGCATCCACAGGTCACTCCCCAAGGTCCCAAGCGCGGGCCCCTGCTCTTTCTGGCAGCAGTGGAGTGGGATGGAGGCAAGCTGGAGCCCAGCACAGCGGCTCCTCCCTCCCTTCCCGCCCTGCCTGGGCTTCCTCTCAGATTCTGTCTGTCGCTGGGCACAGGCCTGGGCCAATCCTGTTGGGCACAGGGTGGACCCAGGTGGGCCCAGCCCCTCAGTGTCCTGGTCTGGCCCGGGTAGGGGGACACCCAGGGGAGTTGAGTGGCTTGACTGGAGGAGGTGCGGGGTCAGGGCTGCTGAGGGTGGGGGAGCTGACGAAAAGCAGAGAGAGATGTCAGATGTCGTGAGGCCTTAGCAAGTCTATGCGTCCCATCATTCTGGTGGAAGCGGGGAGGGGGAATGGCGTGGAAAGAGTTGTCCCGGCCAGAGTGCGTGGAGAGAGGGGAGGTGGCTGGAGAGGATGAGAAGAAGAGAGAAGAGGGAATGGTGAACAGGCGGGATCCTGCCAGATACAGGTCAAGGCTGCACGGCCCTGGCTGCCCTGCTGCCTCCTGGCCCAGTGCCTCTGCACGGGACCCCCCACGCCGGACCTTGCCCCCAAGTCTTTCCAGGAGCAGCAGCACCTCCCCCGGCTGCTTCCCCCACAGAGGGCCTGACCTCCCCTCTGCCCTCCAGGAGCCTTGGAGTTCATTTCTCCAAAGTCCGGTCCCTGACCCTTGACTCATGGGAGCCGGAACTCGTGAAGGTGACTTGGGGTGCTGTGAGAGTGTGGGGTGCGGTGAGGGCAGGGCTGCAGAGCCCTGAGGGCTCAGACACTCACCTGCACCCTACCCGTCTGTCTCTGCCTCCGCCTGGGCCGCCTGAAGCTCATGTGTGAGCTGGGGAATGTTGTCATGAACCAGATCTATGAGGCCCGTGTGGAGGCCATGGCCGTGAAGAAGCCAGGGCCCAGCTGCTCCCGGTGAGGCTGGGGTGGAGGGACTGGGGCTGCCCTCCTTATGGGCAGGGAGGGAGGAGAGCCTGGGATGGGAGGAGGGAAGACTGTCGCCTTCTTCTCCCACAACCCTCCCCCACCAGGCAAGAGAAGGAGGCCTGGATTCACGCCAAATATGTGGAGAAGAAGTTCCTGACCAAGCTTCCCGAGGTTCGTGGGCGAAGAGGTGGCCGGGGGCCCCCGAGGGGGCAGCCTCCTGTGCCCCCAAAGCCGGGCACCATCAGGCCCCAGCCTGGGAGCTTCAGACCCAAGCCAGGTAGGTATAGCATAGCGTTGGCTGGGCATTTGTTGAGCGCCTGCCGTGTGCTCAGCGTGGTGCCAAGCCCGGTGGGGAGGCACAGAGTCTGGGGCCCACGTCTTCCCCTAGAGCCTGTTATGGGGGGCCACAGCCCACTGGCACTGGTTTTTCGAGGCAAGAGTTTCGGGGATTACGGTGAAAGATGGGAAGGACCGTGGGGCTGGGAGGAAGGCAGGAGGGCTATGTGAGGGTGTCACCAGCATGAGAAAAGTCAGGAGAATGAGTTAGGTCTCCAGAGGCCTGTGGAGGAGGGTGTGAGTTTGGCTGGAACCGAGGGAGCCAAGAGAGCTGAGGCTGACCGTCACCATGTCAGCTCACCCCTGACATCCCAGCCAGTCAGGGTGGTCGGACAGGAAGAGGTGAACACTTCCATCTATCCCATATGCCCTAGGGGACCTACCCACATCCACTCACACCCACCATCACCTCCCACCACAATCCCCAGTCTTGAAGGCCTCCCCACAGTTGAGAAGTGAACTATCCCATTACAGCATCAGGGGACTGTGCTGAGGGTTTTCTTCCCAGATTCACAGCTGGTTCCCCCTAACAGAGCCACCCTCTGAGGACCTGGGCAGCCTGCACCCTGGGGCCCTGCTCTTTCGAGCTGCTGGGCGTCCTCCATCCCTTCCCACCATGGCTGATGCCCTCGCCCATGGAGCCGATGTCAACTGGGTCCACGGGGGTCAGGAGAATGCCACACCGCTGATCCAGGCCACAGCTGCTGTGAGAGTCTTACCGACCTCCCCACCCCACCCCACTCTTAGGCTCCTCCTCTCCTCCCCTACTCCGGACTTTGGTCCCAGCTCTTAGCCTCTCCCACCTCATAGGGAGTGATAACCAACAGAGCCTGGTTGCTAAGAGTGTGAGATTTGGAGGCAGACAAACCTGGGTTTGAACCCAGACCCTCACCACTTACAATTATGAACCTTCGTGTACCTCAGTTTCCTCATCTGTAAAATAGGGATAACATACCTCATTAGGTTGTACTATGGATTTAATGTATGAATACATGTAAAGAGCCGGAGCAGAGCCTGCCATCCCATACCCACCCTCGGAACTGACCCCACTCTAAAATATCTTTAAATTTGCCTCAAAAGATGCCACCCTCTATCCCCATTCTCTACTTCTCCACGCAGAATTCTCTTCTGGCCTGTGAGTTCCTCCTCCAGAACGGGGCAAACGTGAACCAAGTGGACAGCCACGGCCGAGGCCCGCTCCACCACGCAACCATTCTTGGCCACACGGGGTAGGGGCGGCAGGGATAACGACCTTGAGGAGGAAGGCTCCAGACAGGGTGAGGGGCCGGCTGAACTTGGCTGTCCTGTCCAGGCTGGCCTGCCTATTCCTGAAACGGGGGGCCGATCTGGGAGCCCGAGACTCTGAAGGCAGAGACCCCCTGACCATCGCCGTGGAAACAGCCAACGCTGACATCGTCACTCTGTGAGGATGCCTGAAGAGGCGGGGCTAGCGCTTGCACTATCCACTTGGGCGGGGCTAACGCCGAGACCCCTGCGTGCTAGGCGGGGCCTGGGGAGGGGAGGGGCCAGCTCAAGGACCAGACGTTGAAAGGATGCTCCAAGTGTTGACCGAGGCTTGGAGTAGGAAGGGGGGAGGGCAGGGTCCGAGGAAGGTGAGTTTATTCTGAGAGAGGCATCATTCATTAACATTGTTGTCAGGCGTCTTTAAAGCACTAGACCCTGGGGAAACAGGTGAATGAAACAGCCCAGCTCAAAGGATAGGAGTTGGGGCGGGGCGAGTGAGGAGAATGTCATTCATTCCTTAATTCCTTCCCCTTCAGGCTGCGATTGGCAAAGATGAGGGAGGTCGATGCGGCCCAGGGCCAGGCTGGTAAAGTACCCCCCACCCCCCTCTCTCCCCACACAACATTGTAATTCTGGGCTTCTGGCCGCTGGTGACCCGTCCCCAACCCCCTGTGTCCAGCTTCATTGATTAATTACATCATTTATTCAACAAGTATGTATTGGGCGCATCCTACGCGCCGGGTCCTTGAAACAGCAAAGAATAGGCGAGGGCGCCGCCCTGACGGTGCAGATGTCCCTTCCACCCACGCTGGAAGCGCGTGCTCTTACCAGGCCGGGCTGTCCCTATTGTACTCTTCCGTGCTAGGGCCCAGCCACCCGGCATCCCAGCCCTTCCTCCCTCCCCTCAGGAGACGAGACGTATCTCGATATCTTCCGCGACTTCTCCCTCATGGCGTCCGACAACCCGGAGAAGCTGAGCCGGCGTAGCCATGACCTACACACGCTTTGATCCCAGGCCTTCGAGGGCCCGCACCCCCCATCCCTGCCCTTCCCACCGCCCGCCCTTTTCTATTAAAGC
Organism: Phocoena phocoena; assembly: GCF_963924675.1. NCBI lineage: Eukaryota > Metazoa > Chordata > Mammalia > Artiodactyla > Phocoenidae > Phocoena > Phocoena phocoena. The sequence goes on from NC_089237.1 coordinate 50,956,875, forward strand.
CTTTGTGCTTTGCTCTTCAAAGTTCATTTATTGGGCATCCCCGTCGAGCGGGTGAGGTGTAGGACACTGAGGCTTCTGGGGTGCAGGAGCGATTGGGAGTTTGCGAACTGGAGTCACTCGAGGGGCGATTCCCGGGGAGTGAACTGGGAGCTTCGGCCTCGGCCTGAGTGCCGGGCGGCTCTGAGGCGGGGCTCGCGGGCTCAGGAGACGTGGTCAGACCCGTCAGGCCCGGCAGAGGCCGCTTGCGTGGGCTGGGTCCAGCCTTCTCTGGGGGGAATGGGGGGTGCTGGCATAGGACCGGGATGGAGAGGCTGGCTCGGGCCACCCCAGCCCGGAAGCATCCCTGGAATGCGGCAACTCAGCACCCGCCCCTTGGGGAATTCCCTGCGGGAGCGACTAAAAAGGAGCTAGTCCCCAACCCCCGACGGCTGGGCCTCAGTTTTTTTAGCGGCCGGATAGGAGACGCCGGCCCCCGCCGAGTTGCAGACGTGAGGTCGGGCACACCTAGGGGCCGGCGGGGCCGTTGCGGCCACATCCTTAACGACGCGCCTGAGTCACCCCCCGGACCCCACCCGCGCTAGCGCCCGCCAGTCCAGCCCGTCAGCCCCGTCTCTCCGGTTCGCCACTCCGCTTCCACCACCACCGGAGCCGCGCGCTCCGGGCGGGGGCGGGGCGCCCAGGGGGCGGGGCTGCCTCTTAAAGGGCCCCCGGCCGCTGCCCTTAGGCCACCTCCTTGGGGCGGAGAGTACTTAAGCGGCTGCGGCGAAAGCCGGAGAAGGCGGCGGCGCCAGGTCCCGAGACTCCCAGCTGCTTCCATAGGAGTCCTAGGACACTCCCAGCTCGGATTGAGCGTGTATCTTCGCTCCCCAGCCGATACAGAGGCACCTCCACCATCGGCTCCGGTCAGCCTCGCCTCCTTCTCCTGGGACCAGCGTCGGAGCCAGGCCAGGCCAGGCCTCTGACTGGCCCCCGGAGCCCTGCGTGGACTCTCCCACGGTGACAGCGGTCTGCCCGAGAAGCTGGTCCCTTCAGAGTCGGCCTTGTGCTCGCCACCGTCACCTGCTGGTTGGATTGCGGAAACCCACTGTCTGAAGACCACAGAAAGGAGTCGCCGACCACCCAGAATCGGATGCGTCTGGACCTAAATCTCCCGTCCCTCTCTGACCTCCCTCTGCCCGTTTCATCCGTTCTCTCAACCTTTCCGGCGTTTCTGTGCCCGGAAACCATCCTCCACCACCCAGGTAGCTGGGGTGAGCCCCCAATCTTGCTGCCTTGTACTTCAACCTGAGCCTCCGACCCAGAGACAGTCTGAACCTTACGACCCAATTCTGCACACATCCAGGAAGTTCTGCCTTTTCTTCTCTTTCGGTGTCTTCGATACTCCTCAAAATTTCTCCTCCTCCTGTGCCCTCCTCGCCCCCCTCCTTTGGGGGCCCCGTGACCCTGAATGTCGGGGGCACGCTATATTCCACTACTTTGGAGACCCTGACTCGATTCCCAGACTCCATGCTGGGGGCCATGTTTAGGGCCGGTACTCCCATGACCCCCAACCTCAATCCCCAGGGAGGCGGCCACTACTTTATCGACCGAGATGGCAAGGCCTTCCGGCACATCCTCAATTTCCTACGGCTGGGCCGCCTGGACCTGCCCTGTGGATACGGGGAGACAGCGCTTCTCAGGGCAGAGGCTGACTTTTACCAGATCCGGCCCCTCCTGGATGCCCTGCGGGAACTGGAGGCCTCTCAGGGGACCCCGGCACCCACAGCCGCCCTGCTCCACGCAGATGTAGATAGCAGCCCCCGCCTGGTGCACTTCTCTGCTCGTCGGGGCCCACACCACTATGAGCTGAGCTCTGTCCAGGTGGACACCTTCCGGGCCAACCTCTTCTGCACCGACCCTGAGTGTCTGGGTGCCATGCGTGCCCGATTTGGTGTGGCCAATGAGGACAGGGCAGAGGGAGGCCCACACTTTCATCTGGAATGGGCCCCCTGCCCTGCAGAGCTCCCCGAGGTGGAGTACAGGAGACTGGGGCTGCAGCCGCTGTGGACTGGGGGGCCAGGAGAGCGACGGGAGGTGGTGGGCACTCCGGGCTTCCTGGAGGAGGTGCTGCGGGTGGCCCTGGAGCATGGCTTCCGTCTCGACTCCGTCTTCCCTGACCCCGAAGACCTGCTCAACTCCCGATCTCTGCGCTTTGTCCGGCACTAGGAACTGAGAACTAGGAATGCTGCCTTCAATTTGACTGTGTGGGCGAGGGGGGGTTAGAAAGAATGGGTCAGTAAAGAGGGTGAAGTCTCTCCTGAGCCTCTTCCTAGCTCTGCTCCTGGAGCTGTGAGAGTCAGGGGCCCCGTTGCACCTGACTGGAGCCCAGATGTGGGCAGGAATCCCCAAACCAGAGAGAGCCCAAGGGCTCATGAGACCAGAGGGTCTGGACTGGTGCTAATCCTGGGAGGGGTGGAGAAGCTTCCCTGGCTGGTCCTCGCCTGAGCCTGGGGACCTTTGGTGTTTCCTTGCTTGGAGCTTAGTATCCAGGGTCTGGAAAAGTGGGCATGCTTCTCTGCCCAGGCTAGGCTTAGCAGAACCATGGAGGGACAGTGGGGTCTGGGGGAAATGAGAGACTTTAGATTGCTCTAATGTGGTCTTCTGGACTGTGACTTCTCCTGGAGCTGGTGGCCTGGCCTGGCCTGACCAATGATAGGTCAGAACACTCTGAAACACGGGAAGGGAGATTCTTTGCTGTGTTCCAAGCCACCACTGAGGGAGACAGAAAGGACTACACCCCATCCTAGCTTGGCACAAGGGAGCTAGGAGAATCCCCATTAACTATGGGGCTGGAGCATCCCTCTGGAGATCCAAGTGTTTTAAAGGATCCCATATTGATGGTGGGGCTGGCCATGGGGAGTAGCGGGGCATCTCCTTGCGTCCTGGCCTTCCTTCCTTCATGTGAACATGCCTGTTAGCCAGTGAGTCTGACTGATGCATGGGTCCCTGGCATCCTGGCTCCCATCCATGTCGCTGGAGGTGGTGTCTGTGTGCTGGCTTTTCTGTGGTCTCTGCGTGTCCAGGCCTGTTTGGGGTTGCTCAGAAACTATTTTGGCACCAGGTGTGTCCGCGGTATGGGTGTGAGTAGACTGAGAATTAGGTTAATCCCAAGGTGTGTGTGTGTACATGTGCTTCACATCACCACGTAGGCAGGAGGGGCCTGCTGGGCTTTGAGTCACTAGGATCTTCTGGTGAGAAGTAAGAGAAGTCACTGGGCTTAGCTGGGCCTTGGAGGCCTGTATAGAACTCTCGGTTACTAAGGCAACAATGAGCCTGTTGCTAGGAGATAGCTGGGGAAGGCCCAAGGCTGCCCAGGGCAGAGAGGAGATGAACAGAAGAGTTTGAGAGAGTGGGGGAGGATATGGAAAGGGATGGGATACTCACAAACAACTTCTTCACTGGGGGAGTCACTTATTATTTATCACTGGTCATGATTTACAAGAAGAAAATTAAAGTTGCTTTTGGAACCACAAACTCGTAAAGGCTGCTGAGGGCTAGGTTGGGAGTGCAGCAGAAGACCTGCTTTCTCTGTCCATGTCCCACTAGAGGTTCCTTCCTCTGGCCCCAGTTCCTTGGGCCCCAGGTTTACCCCAGTCAGTCAGGGATGGAGCAGTGGCACTGTTCTGGAATGTTCTAGAGACTCCAACTGTTCTGGAACACTCTAGAACCTCCAGGCAAAGGACTGGAACCAGGATCACAGAGCATTCTAAGGCCTTCCCAGCCTACGTGGGGCCAGCCCCCGCTCCGGAACCCGCAGCGGGCCTCATGTGGATGCTGGCACTAGGTGGGATCTTCCTGGCAGCCGCCCAGGCCTGTGTCCTCTGCCGCTTCCCAGACCATGACTTGTCGGGCCGCCTGGCTCAGCTTTGCAGCCAGATGGAGGCCCAGTGGAAGGACTGTGAAGTCTCCTGGAACTTCTCGGCCTTTGCCTTAGGTAAGATCAGACATCCAGGGATGGGCTCAGCAACAGTCACCCCTGTGCCCTAAGGGGGCTGCATGTGGCCTCCCAGCTGTGCCTCTCAGCCATCTTCTCAGTCCACTGGCCTCTCTGGACACACTGGCCTCTCCCTCTGGGAGAGCTTCTTCAAACCCTGGGAAAGTCAGGAAAGGCCCCAGAACCTCCTTCTGGGCCAATGAGGGAATCTCGCCCGGTCCTTATCCATCTCCACAGATGATGCATCCTTGAAAAAAGTCACAGAGAAGACTCACAGAGTCCTGAGGGTCATGGGTGAGGTCGAGGGGGAGGTACCACATAGGGGCTTGGATGGCACCAAGGAGGGGGTTGGGAGGAGGGGGCTGGGGAGGCAGGGAAGGGTGGTGGGTGGGTGGAGACAGGAGGGCGTGATGGGGAGGCGCTGGGTGAAGGTGTGGAGGTGAACCGGCCCTGCTGAGACCCCGGGCACTAAAGCTGCTCTCTGCCTTCCCAGAGATCAAAGGGTCTCTCTCCTCACTCCTTTCATATTGGAAATGGCTTCAAAAGACCAAGCTCCCAGAATACAACAGGGAAGGTACCGATGCGGGGAGGAATCAAGGGGTGCCTAGGTCCTCAGGCAAAGGAGTGTGTGGCTGAGCCCATCCACCCCCATCCTCCTTGTCTTTCATTTCAGCTCTCTGTGCTCCCGCCTGCCGTGAGTAGGAAAGGGAAGGGGTAGCAAGGGCCAGGGGCCTCGGGGGACCTGAGGAGAGCCTGCAGTTTGGGGAGGAAGTGTGGGACTCTCGCAGGGTTCAGCGAAGCTTCCCGCCCCAGAGCTGGTCCTGCTGTCTCCTGCAGGGGGCAGCACCATCCTGTACAACTGCTCCACCTGCCAGGGCTTCGAGGTGTACTGCTGGCCCCGAAAGCGCTGCTTCCCAGGTCCTCACTCCCCACCCCTGCCTCACCCCGCCCAGATCTCTGAGCTGTTAGGCTACCCCAGCATCGATGGGTGTGGTCCCCGGGATCATTCACTGCCTCCTGGGGTCCCTGCAGGAAGTCACGATCTTTGGGAAGCCAGGATTCTGCTGCTCTTCGTCTCCGGAGCCACCCTCCTCCTGGGTATTCTGAGCTTCGCGGTGGAGTGAGTTGGGGGATAAGGGCCAGAAACAGCCTCACTACCTCCGACCCATCAGTACCTTTCCCCACCCCCCATCCTTCCTCTTTCCCTCCCAGCCCCCTCCCCTTCCCTGCCCTGGGCTCCCACCCTCTGTCTTCCCTCAGGTACAGCCACCTCCAAGCAAACAGTGACTTGTGAAGACGAGGACACATCTTAGCCTCCAGTTCTAAGGAGCATGTACCCACAACTTCCACTTCTCTCGTGGGGTGGGGTGGGGGGGGGAGGGGGCAACCAGACGCTTAGTTCCAGCCCCAACGGTTCAGTCTTCCAGACCCTGATACCCAGACATCCCCACAATCCCAGCGTCAGATGGCCTCCAGGGACCCAGGCACCCACAGCTGGAAAGTTCCTCCCCTCCAGTCCTCAACCAATCAGACAGAGGCAGTCACCGTGCCAGGAAAATATCTACAGAAGGAAAGAATCCCCTCCATACACACTCCCACTACCACACCCCCTTCTGCCTGTTCCCGGAAAGCAGGGGCTGTCTGCCCCAGAAGCTCCTCTTGGCCCTCCTGTGACTGATTGGGAATCCGGGAATGAGTGTTCTGGAAAAGTCCCTCCCCCTAGAGTGAGACCACATCAGTCAGCCTGCTGGCATGCTACCCTTCCATTTAATACTGTGAAGACTCCCACAGAGGCCCAACTAAACCTGTTGTCAAATGGCCTCGACCTCTGCCTGGCCTCTGTCTGCGACTGGGGAGGGCAGAGGGAGCGCGGGAGTCTCTTGTAGCCCAGTGGTTCTCAGCTGGGGGGGGTGGGTGGATTTTGCACGCGATGAGACGTTTGGCAATATATCTGGAGACATTTTTTTTTTTTTTTTTTTTAGATGTTGGGGGTAGGAGTTTAGTTATTTATTTTTGCTGTGTTGGGTCTTCGTTTCTGTGCGAGGGCTTTCTCTAGTTGTGGCAAGCGGGGGGCCACTCTTCATCGCGTTGCGCGGGCCTCTCACTATCGCGGCCTCTCTTGTTGCGGAGCACAGGCTCCAGAGACACAGGCTCAGTAGTTGTGGCTCACGGGCCTAGTTGCTCCGCAGCATGTGGGATCCTCCCAGACCAGGGCTCGAACCTGTGTCCCCTGCATTAGCAGGCAGATTCTCAACCACTGTGCCACCAGGGAAGCCCTGGAGACATTTTTGATTGTTTTGATTGGGGGTTTTGAGGATGTGCTACTGGCATCTAGTAGGCAGAGACCAGGGATGCCGCTAAATATCCAAAAATGCCCGGGAAAGTCCTCCACAACAAAGAGCTATTGTGCGTGTCTGAAGCGTCAGCAGTGAGTGGTTGAGAGACCCTGGTATTTGGTCCTTTGGCTATCAGGAGTTTGGGTTTGGGGGATGGGAGATGGGACATGAAAAGAGAGGCCTATCACCAACCGTAAGTCTCAGCCCGAGGACCTAGGCCGGCCTTCACCTAGCGCCGTGGTTTACAAACTGGGTCCCTAGAGGCTCCCAGTTCTCAACCAGCTGGACATTGGAGTCATCTGGGCAACTTTAAAAACTACCTGTTGCTGGGCCTCATCTCCAGAGATTCTGAGTTTAGTGGTCTCATATGGGGCTTCAGTTAATCTAACTTACAGCCAGGGTTAGAACCACTGTTTGGGGGATCCATTAAGGTCCTGGGGATGGAGAGGGGAATGCTTACCCCTCCCAGGAGAACACCTTCTATTTTGTTCTACACATTCTAGTCCAGTCTGTTCATTTTACACCAAAAAATGAGACCCTGAGATCACACAGCCAGGTCGTACAACTTGCCCGAGATCATACAATGATTCATACATTCATTCATTCGACAAATACTAAGGGATTGCCGGTCACGTGCCAGGCAGCGTTGCTGCCCGTACTGGGGTGAGAAACCCTCTCCCGACTGCCCAGGCACCACAGCTCTCCTCTGGTTTGCGGTAGCTGCCTCACACCCTCTTAGGCTGTGCCCTCTTTCCAGGCTCAACACTTTGGAGCTGTCCTTGTTTTCATACCCAATGTGCAGTGGGCCAACCGTTCTGTCCATTCCTGAAGGATTTCTATCCCATCTGTCTCCTCCTCCTGCTCTATGGCCCCCAGCCCACTCTAGAACCCTCTCGTCGTGGACCCCAGTCTCCCAGATGTGCATCTGACTCTGCCCATGCCCCTCAAATCCACTGCACCCTCAGTGGCCACACTGGTCTTCTTAAAACTCCACATCGCTCAAACGTCCTGTCCAGTATCAAATGATGCTTAAAAACTTGGGCTCTGGAGTTGGGCTGCCCGATTTCAAATCCTGGCTCTGGTTCTTACTGGACCTTGGGAAAGTCATTTAATTTCTCTCTTCCTGTTTCCTCATGTTTTAAATGCAGATCATATATTTCCTTGATTCCATGGCTTTTTTTTCTCTTTTTTTTCTGTTTACATTTGAACATCTCTGAAGAACCCATCTTAAATTGAAGACATGTCATGGCATAATGGTATATATTACAATTGATGATATCTTAAATTCAACCCAGCGGTACTGACCTTACAGAATTACTGCGAGGTCCAAATCAGTTCATATAAAATCCTTGGGACTGTGCCCAACGTGTAATGGGCCCTCATTAAGTATCAGCCATTATAATCTCTTACTTAAAACCTTCCCTAGCTCTTCCTTGCCTGCAGAGTATAGAGTTGGCCCTTGACCCTGACATTCAAGGCTCTCCATCAGCAGCTCCCACCATCTTATATAGTCATCAGGCCAGAAATGCCCAAACACAGAACTGGAATCTCCCTTGAATGCCCCACAGGCATCTCAAACTCCACACGTGTCCACCTCCCTCAGACACGCCTTCCTCCTGACCCCACCCCCTCCTGGAATCTCTCAGGCTTAATGGCAGTGCCCACAGTGTCATGGGTATCCTCCTCCTCTCATGCCATGTGCCCACTTCTTACCTGTAGGTGATCTACCTTGGTCATACTTCTTGGAATCTGACCCCCAGGTGTCCCTGGAGCTTTATCTCAGCTCTGCCCACCTCACAGCCATACTGAGTCACTTCTAGTTGCCCCAACACTGTTTCCTCATGTCTGCTCGCCTTTGTCCAGTCTTGTGCCTCTACCTGGAATGACTATCTCCTTTGGCTCAGATACCACCTCTTCTGAGAGGCCTTCTCTGAGCTCCTGAGTCAGAGTGGCATGAGTCTGCTCTAGGCATCTCTCATGTGGCACCTGTCAGATCAGGTGGTGGTGTTTCTTTACACATCTTCCCTCTACACCACGCATTCCTCTCTAAAGCCACTGCTTAAGGTTTTGTGTCTTTGTTTCCTAAGAGCCTGGCACATGGGAGATGCCAGGAAGTGTCCCTGATGACTCCAGCACCTTCTCTGAACACGTGTGATATGCCTTCCCCATATAAGCCCTTCATGAGCACTTAGCACAGGAGGCTGTGCTTTTTTTGTGCACATGAGGCCAACCGACCGCAGTGTGGCCTGCCAGGGCAGGGATGGTTTTTCTGAGCCCCTCACCAAATGGGAGGCTTCTGTGGGTGTGGCAGTTTTAAACAATGGCCCCACATTCTTTGACATGCCTCCCACCTAGAGGTAGGTTCTATGTATCCTTCCCTTGAACCTGGGCTCCATGACTAGCAGGCCAATTGAATGTGGCAGAAGTTACAGTGTGCCACTTTCTGAGCCCAGGCCTTAAGAATCTAGCACCTTCTGCCCTCTGCCTTTTGGGACACTCACTCTGGAACTCAGTCACTCATGCTATGTGGATGCCCAGCCTACATCGAGTCCACATGGAGGACTTCCCTGGTGGTCCAGTGGTTAAGACTCCGTGCCTCCACTACAGGGGGCACGGGTTCAATCCCTGGTCCGGAAACTAAGGTCCTGCATGCCGCGTGGTGCAGCCAAAAACAGAGTCCTCATGGAGGGATTCAGCCAAAAGCCAGCATCTACGGCCAGACGTTTGAGTGATACCACAGCTGTCAGGTCATCCCCAGACTTTGTTTTTCCACCCAAGGCCCCAGACATAGTAGAGCAGAGATAAACCATTCCCACAGTGTCCTGTTGGAGTTCCAGACACTAAAAGTCCAGAGCATAATAAAATAGTTGTTTTAATGCCACTAGGCATTGTTGCTCAACAATAGATAACTGGAACAGTGGGGCAGAAAAAAAAGGGCCTAGGAGCTGACACTAAAGGCCCTGGGTTGGGACTTCTCTGGAGGTCCAGTGGTTAAGACTCTGCGCTTCCACTGCAGGGGACTCGAGTTCAGTCCCTGGTTGGGGAACTAAGATCCCGCATGCCGTGAGGCACGGCCAAGAATAATAATAATAAAATAAAATAAATAAAGGCCCTGGGTTGACGACATTGCTGGCCCTGCCACTTCCTAGCTATGTATGTACATGAAAAACATCACTTCACCAGCCTGAGCCTCAGTCTTCCTACCTGTAAAATGGAGTTAATGATGGCTAACGGGTATGGAGACTACATGTCAGACATCGTTCTAAGCATTTGAAGCATTGTGTTAGTTACCTATAGCTGTGTAACAAATTATTCTAGAACGCAATTGTCTAAAACGATAAAGCCTTACTATCTCACAGTTTCTGTGGATCAGAAATTCAGGAGCAGCTAAAATGGGTGCTTCTGGCTCAGGGTTTCTGATGAGGGTGCGGTCAATATGTTGGTCAGGGCTGCAGAAATCTAAGGGCTGGTGGATCAGCTTCCAAGATGGCTCACTCACACGCCTGGCAAGTTGGTGCCGGCTGACGGCAGGAGCCTCTCCATAGGGCTGCTTGACTTGCCTCAGGACATGGTGGCTGGCCTCCTTCAGAGCGAGTGACCCAAGAGAGGAAGGCAGAACCCACACTGTCTTTCACGACCTAGCTCAGAAGTCACACGCCATTCTTTTCACAATATCCCATCGATTACACGGATCGGCCGTATTCATTGTGGGAAGGCACGGCAGTGTGACACCGGGAAGTCAGTTCGTTGGGAGCCATTTTGCAGACTGGCTACCACACACCTAGACACAATTAATTCTCCAATAACCCAGCAAGGTAGATACTCCTAACAAGCTCATCTTTTTTTTTTTTTTTAATAAATATTATTTTATTGGTTTATTATTTTTGGCTGCATTGGATCTTTGTTGCTGTACGCAGGCTTTCTCTAGTTGCGATGAGCGGGGGCTACTCTTCTTTGGGGTGCGTGGGCTTCTCATTGCGGTGTCTCCTCTTGTTGTGGAGCACGGGCTCTAGGCGCACGGGCTTCAGTAGTTGTGGCTCACAGGCTCTAGAGTGCAGGCTCAGCAGTTGTGGCACATGGGCTTAGTTGCTCCGTGGCATGTGGGATCTTCCCGGACCAGGGCTTGAACCTGTGTTCCCTGCATTGGCAGGCGGATTCTTAACCACTGCGCCACCAGGGAAGTCCCCTAACAAGCTCATCTTGAAGATGAGGAAACAGAGGCATAAAAACGTGAAGTAACTTGCTCAGATTTCTAGGATGGTAAGTGGTAAAGCTGGGATTCAAACTCAGGTAGTCAGACTCCAGAGGTGAGATCTCAGCTACTGCTCTGTAAAGGCCCTCAGCTCCATTATGAGCCTGAAGGAATATGGTAGATACAAGAGTGCTTCCACTTTAGGGGACTTCCCTGGTGGTCCAGTGGTTAAGACTCCGCACTTCCAAGGCAAGGGGCCTGGGTTCGATCCCCAGGGACTAAGATGCCACCTGCCACGCGGTGCAGCCAAAAAATGAGGAAAAAAATAAAAAGAGTCCTTCCACTTCAGAAAGTAAACCACCAGATATATACAAGGTGGTGGGCTGGTGACTCCATTAATGAGTGAGGTGAATGCAAATTGGGAAAGGATGAGACCTTAGGGTCCTGGGAGATGGAGATGGGGTGATGGAACAGAGGGTTTTACCCAAGGGTCTGTGGGGAGCTAACCATGTGGTGCCAGGGAGTGCCACATGGGGAGGGGGGCAGGGATGGCTTCACCAGGAGAATGTTTATAGATAAAGTTTAGAAACTGTCATCCCCATCACTCCCAGAAAAGGAGCTCATGATGTCAAAAATCTTTGTTTCACTCTACCCAGATGACTCTATCTCATCCCTTTGTTCAGCAAAGGTTACTGAGCACTTATAAGTCAGGCACTTAGACTGGGCACGGGGGACCTAGCAATGCCCAGGCAAGATGAAGTCACTTTCTACCTGGAGCTTGGAATCTAGCAGGGAAGACAGACAAGTTACTGGCAAATTCTACCAGAGGAATGAGTGCAATGACGGGAAAGCACAGGGATCTTGGGGTGCAGGGGAAGAGACCTGACCAGTTAGGAGTAGTCTTCCTGAACTTAGCAAGGCCAGGTTGGGAGAAGGGTGGGAAGACTTCCAAGCAGAGGGTACAGCCATGCAAAGGTTCAGAAGAGAGACAGCCAGAAGGCTGCGGTGCTTTCCCTGGCCGAGAGGTTGATGTCGGTCAGGTGGAAGGGGGAGAGCCTAGTGATCTCAGGGCTCAGAGGAGAAAAGGATAAGGTAAAGAGGCACCAATGTAGTTCCTGATAGGAGCCGAGAGGTTTCTGCACAAGGATGGGCCCTACTCCTCACCCAAACCGAAGGTAGGAGAGGGGAGGTTGGCCACCTGGGTGCCCTCTCTACTCGTCCTCCTGGTCCTCTGCCCTGCAGAGAAAGACTTGGCCCTGGTGGTGTGGATGTGTTCATCCTTCTCGGATGCCAAGCCTGCAGGCAGGGCAGAGGCTGGGGAAAGGCAGGTTGGAGGGGGTGGTGCTCGATCTGGGCCTCCAAGTTTAAGTGTTAGCAGGAAGCCCCATCTCAGCCTGGAGGAGGTGCTCCCAGTGGGGGTGAGGATGGTCAGGCTGTGCTCCCCCACACCCCATCATCCTTTCTGGGCAAAGGTGGAGATGAGAGAAGCTTAACTCCAAAAGTAAGAAACGAATAGGGAGAAGGGGAGGGATAAAGGGGCCTCTGATTCCCTAGGCTTTTTCCAAGCCAAAGACAAAGGTGGGGCAGAGCCTCTGCCTCTGGTTTCCTGCTGGAGCGCAGAGGACCTAGGCTAGGAGTCCAATCAGTAGCACCCCCCATCCTCAGCCTCCTCTCCATCCCACAGCCAAGGTCCAGGCAGGGGCAGCCTCTCTTCCCTGAACCAGTTGTCAGGGCCTCTTCCTTGAGCTCCCTGCTGCTTCTCTCTCACCTTTCCCTAGCCTCTTACTACCGCAGGCTGGTTCTGTCACTAACCTGTTAAACCTTTCAGTGGTTACCAGAGCCCTCAGGTAAGGCCCAAGTTCCTGAGTGTGTTCTGCAAGGCCCTGCAGAATGAATCCAACCAGGGCAAGGATCACGTCAGCTTGTTCACCTGGGTCCCCAGAACCGTGAAAGCTTGCTGGAAGGCTGAACTGATGCCTAGTTTGGCTTCTGCCAGCCTCTCCAGCTGCATTTGCCTTCATATCCCTCCATGTGCTCTACACTCATGTATTCATTCAACTCCCAGAGGACCTCTAGTGCCCCCAGATCTGTGAGGACACTGGACATTCAGAGGAAAATCAGGTTTCACATGCTCTTCCCTGAAGATGCTCATGGAGCATTGTGTTTCCCACCAAGAACTTGGACAACACTAAGATGAATCTCAAAAATGGGTTGAGTGAAAGAAGCCAAATGCAAATAATAAACAGTGTGTGATTCCATTGACAGAAGGGTCCAGAGCAAGCAAAAGTGATCTATGGGTTTTAGAAATCAGAAGAGCAATTGCTGGGGAATTCCCTGGCATTCCAGTGGTTAGGACTCAGCGCTTTCACTGCCAAGGGCGCGGGTTCAATCCCTGGTCAGGGGAACTAAGATCCTGCAAGCCTGCGCTGCGTGGCCAAATTAAAAAAAAAAAAAAAAAAGAATAGCAGTTGCCTCTGGGGAATGGCATTGATTGAAAATGGGCATAAGGCTACTTCCTGGGATCACAGGAATGTTCTGGGGACTTCCCTCATGGTCCAGTGGTTAAGACTCCCCGCTCCCGGGCTTCCCTGGTGGCACAGTGGTTGAGAGTCCGCCTGCCGATGCAGGGCACACGGCTTCGTGCCCCGGTCTGGGAAGATCCCACATGCTGCGGAGCGGCTACGCCTGTGAGCCATGGCTACTGAGCCTGCGCGTCCGGAGCCTGTGCTCCCCAACGGGAGAGGCCACAACAGTGAGAGGCCCACGTACCGCAAAAAAGAAAAAAAAAAAAAAAGACTCCCCGCTCCCAATGCAGGGGGCTTGGGTTCGATCCCTGGTCAGGGAACTAAATCACACATGCCACACCTAAGAGTTTGCATGCTGCAACTAAAAAAGCCCACATGCCGCAACTAAATAAAAGATCCTGCATGCCGCAAAGAAGATCCTGCGTGCTGCAACTAAGACCCGGTGCAGCCAAATAAATAAATATCTACCAAAAAAAAGAAAAAAAGAAATGTTTTGGGTCTTTATCTGCATTAATGGATATGTATATTTGTTGAAATGTATTGAACCGTACAGTTAAATCTGTGCACGTTACTGAATATGTTATACCTCAGTAAAGTACTGTCAGTATAGAAAGCTTAGTAATGTTTATATAACTAACAAAAACCCCTCAGTGTATGGACTAAACAGCACATCAGACAAAATCAAAGAGAGAATTGGTGAACTGGAAGAAAGTTGAAGAGATGACCTGGATTGCATTACAGAGACACAAAGAATGGAAAATATGGAAGAGGGGCTAAAAGATTTGAAGGACAAAAAAAAAAAAAAAAAGATTTGGAGAACAGTGAAAAGGCCTAGCATACTGCTAATCAGAGTCCTCAAAGGAGAGAACACAAGGAAAGGAGGAAAAAGAGTATCTGGAGAGATACTGGCTGATAATTTTCCAAAACTGGTGAAAGATATGAATTCATAAACAAACGAAATACAATAGAATTAATAGAAAGGGATCCATACTTAGATTCTTTGTAATATAACTATGAAACACCAATGATATCTTAAAAGCAGGGAGAAAAGACAGATCACCTACAAAGGAATAACAATTAGATTAAGCAGTCTTCTTCATAACCAATATGCATTGCACCTATGATATGCCTACACTGTCCCAGGTACCTTAGGAGGAACAAGACAGATCCAGCCCCTACTGTATGGAGCTAGCCCACAGTATATCAGAGATGACAGATGTGGAGGGAACAATCACATCTGTCATATGGCCTGGTTGGAGGGCAAGAGAATTGGCAAGAAAACCACAGAAGTAGAACTGTGAACTATGATTTTTTTCCCATTAAGGCTGGATTTTCCCATGTGTTTACCAAGATGAGGTGGGCTTTTCCTCCCAAGGGACTCTGGGGACAGCAGCTGCTATGCTTACACATCCTTCCTTGAGACAGAAGGAGACAGGCCAGATGTCCTAAGGCTGATGGCTTCCTCCCGGGGACCCCTGAAGGAAAAGGAGAGAGCATCCTTCTCCTCAGAGCCTTCTTTGAGCCAGACTGTGTCCCTGCCCCACAGGCCAAGTAGCACCATACTGGGCCCTGGGGTCAGCAGAGGTGACGTGTGGGGAGGGGCTTATGCCAGAATGAGGCCAGGAAGTGCCAATGATGGGAATGCATGCCCTGAGGCATGGAGTGCTGCCCTTGATCACCAAGACCAGGTACCAAGCTGGGATGGGGCTGAGGAGCCACTCAGAAGCTGTCTCCACCCCCAGCCCCCTCCACAAGAATCCCCACAGATTCCACCCTGCGGAGCTCCCCAAATGGTCCTTTTCAGGGGCAGCACATTAGACTGGGAAAAGGACATTCAGAGCTGGGAAAAGGCCAATGGCTTCAGTCCTAGACTCCGTCCGGGCTGGGAGCTGACTTCGTGCACCACCATCAACACCTCCGCCATGGCGCCCTTCCCAAGCCCGCTGCACCAGGCCGGCTTCCTCCATCAGAGTGCCAGGAAGCCCTCTCCCCTACTAGGGGGCTGCGACTATGTCCTGTTGAGCTTTATATTCCCGGGGCGTGGGCGGGATATCTCTACTAGGTGCGTATTCATTTAAGGGGTGGGGCTCTGCTTGAGAGAGGTGGAGGACTTGGTAAGAGGAGGTAGGGGACACGGGGACGGGATACCTAGGAGGAAGTCCAGGGAGGGGTGAGAAGTTCTTTGGAGAAGTCTGGAAAGGGGGTGGGAAGGTGGAAAGAGGCGAGCAAAGGAGGCGAGCAAAGGACAGGGGAAGTGAGGCTTCTCAGGATCTGGCCTGGCGGAGAACCTGCCGCCAGGCGCCCTCACCTAGTCCACCAGAGGATCCGGGCCACGCCGCCAGGCCCCGCCCCCCGCGGCCTCCGTTCCGCCCTCCCCGGGACTTAGTCCCGGCAGCCTGGGAGGCTCCCCAGCCGCCGCTTCCGCCTTCGCGAGGTGAGGGTCCGGAGAGGCAGGGGCGCCGGCGAGCGGGCTGGAGGGGCGGCGGTCGCTTGGGAGCGCGTCCGCGGGTGCTGAGCCTCCCCTCCCCAGTCCTTACCTTCCGCGGGCGCGTCTCCTCCTGTTCCCCATCTCGTGCTTTCCCCTTCTCACCTGGCTACTGGTGCTGGTCTCCCAGCGTCCTAGGCTTTCACCTTCCCCGCCCCTGCTCGTGCTCGATTCCTCGCCACCTCCGAGTGTCCATCTGGACCCTGCCTGGGGTCCTCCGCTTCTTCCGGCCTTCACTAAGTAGGGGGAGGGAGGGGGCCAGGTGTGTGTGCAGGCAGCCGGCACCCAGATCACCTAGAGCCTTATTTAATAAAGATTGGTGGAGTTGCCCTGGAGCCAGGTTAGAGCGAGTGACTCAGGTGTGCCGGCCAGGCTCTGTACCTGGAGCTGAGCTCAGGTGGGTGTGGAAGGGACTGTGCACCTGGCAGACTGGGTGGCTCTGAGCAGTACCTGAGCTTAACCGCCCATCACAAATGCCCGATTTGATTTCAAATGTTGCTGCCTCGGGTGTAGAGGAGGCAGTGACCCTGGGCGTCTCTGGGCAGAGGAGGCAGTCTGCCCACATAACGTAGGTATGTGTGGACACGGTAACTTGATGTCTTGTGTGTTGTGTGTGTTTGTGTGGACCTGGGTGTCTCAGACATGAGGCGGTGTATCTTGGAGGCAGTGAACTCAACATGTCTCAAGTAGGTGTGTGTGAGGGGTACCTGGCAGGAAGCTTGGTGTTCTACCGCAGCGTATACTGGAATGCCTCAGCTTTGAGAGGACATGTATCTGGGTGTCTCAGGTGTCTTTTGCATCATATCTATAGGAGTGTGTGAGTGTGTGTGTGTGTGTGTGTGTGTGTGTGTTTTGTACCTGCGTATCTCAGGTATGGTGTGGTTAGTGTATCTGGGCATCTCTGGAGTGTATGTGGTGGGTCAGAATGTCTCAGGTGTACCTGAGTGGGTGTGTACAGGGGTGCACCTCAGGCCTAAAAGGTGGTGAATCTGGGTGGCCTAGGGGTACGGGCAGTGTGCCATAATAGCTCAAAGTGAGCAGGGCCACACACCTGAAGTTTGTGCAGTGCTGAAATCTTAGGTGTGAGGAGAACATTCTTCCTGGGGTTTGTGTGTGTGAGGGGCAGGAATCCTGGTTGGCTCTGGTGTCCCTCCCTCTGTACCTGAGTATTTCTGAGGGGTTGAGGGTGGAGCAGGCAACCATGTCTCTGGTTCCTGAGTGTCTCAGGTGCCCACCCTGTGCCATGTGTCTGGGGGACAGGGCACCACAGGGGTTCCTCCTCCAGACATGCTCCACGAGGCGGGCTCCCTGTGGCTGCTTCGGCTGCTCCAGGACATCCAGCTGGCCCAGTTTTACCGACCCATCCTTGAGGAGCTTAATGTCACTCGGCCAGAGCACTTCGACTTTGTAAGACCTGAGGATCTGGACGGCGTTGGCATGGGCCGGCCTGGTGAGGGTCCCCTGCCCCAAGGCCCTGCTGTCTCCTTCTGCAGCCTGTTAGTTGCTACTCTCCCACCACCACCACACCCACCAGCCCCCTTCTTGCCTATAAATCCCTTGCATCCTGCTCCCCGCCTCCCCCATTACCCCATCCCTCTGATTCTGGCCTCCCCCAGCCCAGCGTAGACTGGTTGAAGCTCTGAAGAGGCACCGTTCGGGGCTCAAGTCTAAGAACTGGGTCTACAAGGTGTGTGTTTTGGGGTGGCGGTGAGAGGCTTAAAGGGCCAGCTCAGGCCCCGGCAGGGGCTGGGCTGAGTGGCAGAGAAGGATGTATGCAGGGTTCCACACACATGATTTCCACCACTGTTTCAGATCCCTGGGGGCTTTGCCCCAGGGCAGAAGGAGACCACCCCACCCTCAGACAGCCTTCCATCCCTCCCTGAGCCAGATGGGGGACTCAAGTGTCTGATCCCAGACCGGGCTGTGTGCAGAGGGGAGCTTCTGGGCTCCGGCTGCTTTGGTGTGGTGCACCGAGGGCTGTGGACACTGCCCAGTGGCAAGGCTGTGAGTCTCCAGGGAGCCTACTTCATTCTGGGTACCTGGGCCAGCTTCTCCCTCTGTTCTGCGTGCCTCTCTGCTCTGGCCTTGGCTTAACTGTTCCCTACGTTGCCTGATGGTGCTTCCCCCCACCCCCAGGTCCCAGTGGCTGTCAAGTCCCTCCGGGTGGGTCCCGAAGGCCCCGAGGGCACTGAGCTAGGGGACTTCCTGCGAGAGGTATCCATCATGATGAACTTGGAACACCCACACTTGCTGTGTCTGCACGGCCTCGTACTGGGCCAGCCTCTGCAGATGGTGAGCAGACCCAGACGCCGGCTCCCGGGACAGTCCCGGGGGCCGATGTGCGACAGGAGGGTGAGCGCCAGGGTCTGGTGGGGCCGGACCACCGCTCGCACGGCTGTGCTCCCACAGGTGATGGAGCTGGCGCCCCTGGGCTCCCTGCACGCACGCCTGACCGCCCCGGCCCCCACGCCCCCGCTGCCCGTGGCCTTGCTCTGCCTCTTCCTGCGGCAGGTGGCGGGGGCCATGGCGTACCTGGGGGCCCGCGGGCTGGTGCACCGAGACCTCGCTACGCGCAACTTGCTGCTGGCTTCACCGCGCACAATCAAGGTGGCTGACTTCGGGCTGGTGCGGCCGCTGGGCGGCGCTCGGGGCCACTACGTCATGGGCGGACCCCGCCGCATCCCCTACGCCTGGTGAGGGGCCGGGCGGAGGGGCGGGATCTGAAGGGCAGGAGCTGAGGGGGTGCGGAGGGGCTGGTCCTCTGAGGGAGGCGTGGACTGGAGGAGTCGTCGTCGGGTCTGGAAGGGCCAGGAATGGAGGACTTCTGAGCATCACGGCGGACGCACTAAAGGGGCGTGCCCAGTGGCAGGTGGGCGCTCCGGGGCACACACCCGGCACACATCCAGCCCCCTTCAGCTCCGCTTCCGCAGGTGTGCGCCGGAGAGCCTGCGCCACGGGGCCTTCTCTTCTGCCTCGGACGTGTGGATGTTTGGGGTGACGCTGTGGGAGATGTTCTCCGGGGGCGAGGAGCCCTGGGCCGGGGTCCCGCCGTACCTCATCCTGCAGCGGCTGGAGAAGGACCGAGCCCGCCTGCGTAGGCCTCCGCTCTGCTCCAGGGCCTTCTACGCCCTCGCCTTGCGCTGCTGGGCCCCCCACCCTGCTGACCGGCCCACCTTTTCCTACCTAGAAGGGCTGCTCCAAGAGGTGGGAACTCCTGCCTCCCCAGAAACACTCAGTCTCTTTTCCCTCCGTTCCCTCTCCCAGGGTTCCAATGCACAAGACTAACGTATACTGGTTCCCGGGCTGGGGTCTGGGACCTGGCTCTGAACGAAGCAGATCCAGTCCCCGCCTTCAGGGTGCTCAGAGCCCCAGGGAGACAGCTGGGGTCTAGTGGATGCAGGCTGAAGGGCCGGGGGCTGGAGCAGAGAGAGGGAAGCCTAGAGCCCAGAGCAGTAGGATGTAGTGGGTGTTTGACAGGCAGAGGAAAGGTTCGGCGTGGGAGGGTGAAGTACGGTGATTAAGGTGGTAGAGGCATCTTAGGGGTGCACCAAGGAGGGACTTGTGAGACACGGTAAATAACCAGCGCTAACACCTAGAGCACTCGATCTGTGTAAGATACTGTACTAAGTGCCTTACGTGTATCCTTATACATGTTCACTCATTTAATCCTCACAACAGCCCAGCTCGATTTTAGAGAGGGGGCAGTTAAGGCACTGACAGTTTAAGCGATTTGCCAAGAGTCACACAGGAAGTGGAGGACTGGAGATTTGAATCAGTCAATATGACTTCAGCGCTGTGCCCTAAATCACTATGTACTCTACTATTAAAGGAGTTTAGTCTTTAACTCTGGGGGCCATGGAAAGGGCTGTGAGCAGGGGAGTTATAAGCCACATTTCCAGGTTATGTCACTCTGGTTTGGTGCAAGAATGGATTAGAAGGACGGTACTGAAGGTAGAAAAACCAGTAGGCCACTGTGGCTGTGAAGCAGAAGTAAGATGAAGAGGTCTGGATGAGGGTCGAGGCAGTGGTGCTATGGAGAAGTGGAAAATTCCCAGAGGTGCTTGGGAGGCAGATATGATGGGCCTGGGTGTGGAGTAAAAGCAGTGTGCATGGTGACTCTCCCCTTGGTCCCCTAGGTAGAGGCAGGGTCCCCCTTTGTTGCTCCCTGACCCCTGGGCTGTGTCCAGCTTGGCATGGGATCCAGGTCTGCCTCCTCCACTGGATTACAACTGAGGGACAGGGACAGTCCCACCCTGGGGCCAGGGCAGAGGACATACCTGGTATGGGTTTGCTTGGCGGGTACACGAACAGTCTCCACTCTGCTCCCATGATACTACCCTTCTGACTCAGGCCACAAGCCCAGCCACCCTCTCCTCCTGTCTATAGGCCTGGCCTCCTGAGGGACGTTGTGTGAGGGATGTCACAGAGCCCGGTGCTCTGAGGATGGAGCCTGGTGACCCCATCACTATCATCGAGGGCAGGTGAGGGCCTCGTGCCTCCCACCCATCCCCAGGGGGAGGACTCCCTCCCCACCCTCCTGGCCCTGGTCCCAGCTCAGCTTCTCCCCAGCTGCTTGAACCCCAGTCCTCAGCCTCATCTCCTCCTCTCCCCGCTGGGCCCCGAGAGCTCCACCACAGTCCTGGCCTCCCTGCTGGAGCCACCGCTGGCCCATAGAGCCCTTTTGTTTTAGAGAGAAAAAAAGCTTCCCTTCCTCCGGGCAGATGCAGCTCCCTGGCGCACAGCTTGTGAGCTGAATGTGGGCTGGAGCCCAGCCCTCACTCTCCCCTGGCTCCCATCCCCTTCACCAGCGCCTCTTCCCACAGCCCCGACTCCACAACCTGGAAGGGCCAGAATGGTCGCACATTCAAAGTGGGCAACTTCCCAGCCTCGGCAGTGACGCTGGTAGACTCACCAGCCACCCGTCCAGTCCTCAGAGGCTCCCCTGCCCGGGGAGAGCGACACCAGGGAAACATAGATGGGTGAGGACCTGAAAGAGTGGGGGGCAGAGCTGGACTGGGGGAACCAACCAAGTCTAGCAACTTCTCTGGAAGGGGAGCCTGGGGAGGCGGGTGGGGTAAAGCTGGAGGGGAGGCTGGACTTGCCTTCCCGCTGGAGCTTCCACTCTGGGTCTCGGCCTGCCTGGAAGCCCCAGAGATTCTTTGGGAGAGGGCACTGCTATATGGGGTAGGGCTGGGGGGTGTGGAGAATGAACTGGAACACTCTCCAACAGGGACAGAGTGAAGGTAAAGCTTCGGGATCCCCCTCCAGCTCGGGGCCAGAGAAGGGATGTGGCCCTGCAGAGGATGAAAGGTGGGCATGGCGGTGGGGACAGGGCTTCCAGGGTCTCCGAGGACGTCAAGGACAAGCCTCTGGCGATGCCCCCTGCTCTGAAGCCCTGCCTTTGCAGATATGATTTCCCCACCTGTGGTTTCCTGGCCCCCATTCTGCCTGCTGACATCCTGGCTGTACTTTAGACAGCGTCTCCCCACTGCAGCCCTGGCAGTTCTTTGGACCCTCAGCTGCTTCGGCCTGGGCGTCCATCCTGCACACCTAGTTTCTTGTCCCCCCGACACGAAGACCACCCCGAGGACAGTACAGATAGCCAGAGAATGGGAAGAAGGCAGCTGGGCTTCCTCTCAAGTTATTTTTTCTCAAATGTATAGGCATTTCCAAGAGTCTGGAGTCGGTTCTGTCCCTGGGCCCCCGCCCCACAGGAGGTGGGTCGAGCTCCCCCGAACTTCGACATGCCAGAACTGTGCCCCAGGGACCCCCAGGCGTGCCCCTCCGCTCCCCCGTAGCCACCAGCTCCTCTTCCCAGCCCAGCCAGCCTCCCAGGGAGCGGCCTCCCTGGCCCAAAAGAGAACCCCTACACAGTCACCCTGTGGGAGCGCCT
The DNA here is from genome assembly GCF_963924675.1 of Phocoena phocoena. Lineage (NCBI taxonomy): Eukaryota > Metazoa > Chordata > Mammalia > Artiodactyla > Phocoenidae > Phocoena > Phocoena phocoena. The sequence goes on from NC_089237.1 coordinate 50,978,279, forward strand.
GGAGCCAGCAAAGCCACCGTCCCCTCTGGGGGACCCTTGCCTGACCCCGAGTTGCAGAGGAGGATTATGGAGGTGAGGTCTCCCTGAAGTGTCCTGGTGTCCAAAAGGGGCTACGGGCTGGCGAAGGGCCTAAGTGAGGCTTTGTCCCCGGCAGGTGGAGCTGAGTGTGCATGGAGTCACCCACCAGGAGTGCCAGGAGGCTCTAAGAGCCACCGGGGGTGACGTGGTTTCTGCCATCCGGAACCTCAAGGTACAGCCACACCCCTCTCTCGGGTCCCTGCCCCTCCCAGCCTGGCCCTCTGGCCGCCAGCTGCCCTTCCTCTCGTCCCCACAGGTGGACCAGCTCTTCTATCTCAGCAGCTGGTCCAGAGCGGACTGCCGGCGCATCCTGGAGCGTTACCAGTGGGACCTCTCAGCCGCCAGTCGCTACGTCCTGGCACGGCCCTGAGCTCTGCTCCTTTGGGCACAGACACCAGACGGACCAAGGGCCTGGTCACGTGGGACCAAGCAGAACCGGAACAAGGTCCTGACGGGGTGTGTTCCCACCCGGGGAGAGCCTGCCATGCGCAGGTACCGGAGGAGCCCAGGATCGGGCACTGGTGAGTGTCTCCTCACCCTGCCCGTTGGTCTCAGGGCGTGAGCTCCCTTGGCCATAGGAGGATCTAGTGCACTCTGCCCACCACATTCCCAACAAAGGAGGACTTGGAGGAACAGAGCTGCGACACATCACACACATGGGAAGCTTCTATCGCTACAGAAAATGAGCAAGAGGCCATTCTGGGCCGCGGGAACAACCATCCTGAACTGCCATCAGCTACCACACTGGGCTCTGTGGGAGCAGCCATCCTGGATGACCGGAGCAGCCATCCTGACTTGGGGCATATGGACCAAACTGCCTTGGCTTGGTCTGGGGCCATCATGGGTGATGAAAGTGGCTCTCTTGGACTCGAGGACACTTGATCCTGGCAGCATGGATTACGAGATGGGCCAGCCCCCGCCCATCCAAGCTGTCATATTTCCCTTTGTTTCTTCCCACACCCAACTCTTTCTCCTGCCCTCTCCCACTACATACATCTTCCAATGTCCAAAAAGTTACAAAGTTTATATGAATATAACATACAAAGATGCAGCCCCCTTCCTAAGGAAGGGGTAGGAAGGGGTGGTAAGGCACAGGAAGTTGCAGCAAGCACCAGCTGAGGGAGAGGAAGTCGGCATTGGGGCCCTGGCCCTATAGCTATCGGGGCAGGGAAGGTAGGGATCCCCCTCAGAGCGCCATCATCTGAGGCTGAACTAATTGGCCAAGCTGATGCGGGGAGAGGGTGACTGGGTCAGCCGTCTTCGGTGCTGCTTGACCTTCCCCACCCCAGCCCTGTCATAAAACCCTGCATTCTAAGGCCTCATCTGGAGCAGAGGCCCTGGAGGGGGTTGGGAGAAAGGCAGCAAGGAAAGTTGGAAAGCCGATACGCCCGTGTGCTGAGGGTCTGCTGGAGGCAGCGGTGGGAAGTAGCAGGGGAAGGGCTCTCGTACATACCCTTCCAGAGGGGCTACAGGTGAAGCAGGCCAGGGGAGTGGGGGAGGCATGGGGCACCATGCCTCCAGCCTCTCAGGCAGCCCTGTCTCTCCCCTGCAGTGCACATGGAGGGAAAGGGGCTGCCTCTGAGGCGGGACCAGGGCAGGTGACCATCTTGAATGCTGGTTGAGATGATGGTCTCCTCACCCCGAGGTGGCCTCTAACTGGTGATGGCAGAGGGCCCAGCGCCTCCTCGCTTCTCGAAGAACATGTAGTCCTGAGGGAAGGGCACGGTCAGCAGGAGATCTGGCTGGGCCAGCCTGGCGCAGCTATCACAACCCAGGTCTGGAACCACAAGCCCCCATAGACTCTGTCCCTAACCCTCTCCTAGCAGGAGACCAAGAAGTGCTCAAAACCTCAGAGTGAGAGCAAAAGGGCAGCGGGGGGCAGGGGCGGGGGCCCCGACTCACAATGAGGAATGTGGCTCCCAGCAGCACAGCCTTCACCCTCACGTCCAGGTCCAGTGGGAACTGCAGGCCGAAGTCATCTGCATCGGTGAGGGCTTCTCGGAGCAGCCCACCCCACTGCTTGCTGATGCGGCCCACACTGCGGGATTCATCTGGAGTCTTCACCTGGCAGGAGAGGAGGAAAGAGGGAGGGAGGGAGGACCCGCATGGGGAGGATGTGCCTGATCTCATCGGCATCCAGTCTCACTCCCACAGTCACCGCATACGAACTGTGCAGGCTCTACACCTAGCGAGTCCTCCCAAAGCCTTGGGTTTCCATGTGACATCTGGGGAAACTGAGGCACCCGAGGTCACACTGTGAGTACACAGCAAAAATCAGGTTGCAGGCTCAGATCTGTTGTTCTTGAAAGGCCACATGTGACTACTAGACATCAGTGCTGGGAGAAACAGAAGCACAATACAGTCTAATCTCCTTAGGGGATGGCCAGTCACTAGGTTTGTTTTGGTTACCAAAGTCCCTGCCGCCCACGGTTCGTGCAGTTTGTGCCCTGCACAGAGTAGCCTGGCCAAGCCGGCAAGGGAGGCTGCTAAATGCCTGGCTGCACTCTACCAGCTGACCAGGCTGCTGGAAGGCCCAGAGGGGTGCCTGTCGTCCTTGCGTCTGCAAGGTAGGGAGGACTCTTTAGCATGGCATGCAAGCCTCATCCAGGGTACATCCAAGCCCATCTAGTGGGGGGAGGGGACAGCAGAAAGTGGCCTCTGAGGACCAGGATTTCCACTGGCCTCCCTAGGCCCAGCAGCAACAGGCCCTGCCAGTGTGGATGGTAATTCACCATGACTCCCTGGACTTTTTTCTATGCTCATTCTCCAGTGGCTAGAACTAGAGCGATGTCCTTCCCATCTCCTTCCCGCATGGTCCTACAGCCCTGGGCCATTTCCTGCAGACCAGTCCCAGGGTGGGTAGGGCCTCTCCCAGACAGCCCTGCGGTCCCAAGAGTGCAGCCCCAAATGTGGACCATTCATAATTATGTAAAAGGAAGACTGGCCCGTTGAGAACCCCACGATCTACATATTCCCAACCAGAGTTCACCCAGTTACCTCTTTCCCAACCAGTTCCCATCACAGAACCTTCCCCCAGCTACCAAAGTGACTCAGTTTTTAAAAGTAACCTAAGATAAGGCACATCATCAGAAGCCTTAGAAAGTCTACTGGGATACACCTGTTGTTTCTCCCTTACCTACACAGATATTCAAGTGCCTGTCTTCTAGAAAGTAAGGTGTTTCCCAGGCCTTACTTTGAAATGGTCATCACTTGGGTTCTCCAGGCTCCAGGTCGGTGATTGAAATGCATGGTCAGAAGGACTCCAGGTTGGGGGTGGGTGGGTGGACGTCTGGACTTATCGGTTGGCAGGGCAAGCCACGGGATGTTAACAAGTTAAATTAGTGCTTGCTCCAGGGTCTGGGCTCACGAACTCACACACAGTGGCCATGCGGGCCCAGCCCATGGTACACTCAGTAAGCATCCTTCACCCTAAATCCAGCCTGACCTTAGATTTTTTTTCTCCCTCAACACAGGTCTGCAGGTCACAATCAGCATTGGCCCTTAAGGTGAAACCCTCTTTGCCATATTTTTATAAGACCGTGGGCCATCCTATTTCTGAACAGAGGAAAACTGGAAATGTGGTAGGCATCACAGTGGATTTGGACTGATGAGCTCATGACCGTCCTGTTGGCCATCCTGCCGCACGGATCATCTCGGTTTCTGAAGGTCCCAGGAATCTCCTCTTATTCCTGATACCTCAAAGTTGGTGTCTGTGCCACAGCCACAGGTCCAGCAGGGCCCCACCACTCGCAGGACGGTCTGGCGGTCAGCGTCTTGGATGGAGAACTTGGGGAGGAAGGGATGCCAGGTCTGTAGAACGTGGCCAATGGTGGTGCCTGGTGGAGCCTGTACTTCCATCTGGAGTGGGCAGCAGACAGGATCACTGCCCAGCCAGGCACCCTGGCCCAAGCGCTCACCGGTCTAGCTTTATCACCTGTCTCCCCTCACAAGACCTCCCATCCCCTTCACTAGACCACCTGTCATCCCTCTCACTAGACCTCCCATCCCACCTAAGCCCAGCTCCCACAAGAGGCACGCCTCATTTCATGCCTCATCCCGGTCGTGCCCTGGTCATCGGCCTGCCCCCTACCCAAGTTTCTCCCTGACCCCATCCTTCCCCGCCCACCTCCTGGAGGCCACAGGGACAGCAGCTGCAGCCACAGTGGAGGGGGCGGAGCAGGCGCAGCACCTCTCTGTCCCCGGGGTCCACCAGGCGTACACGCAGGGGCCGGCGGGCGCCACAGCATAGCCGCGCACAGCAGTTGCTCTCCTCCGCCGCCTGACCCAGGGGCTGTCCGGCTCCCGAGCGCAGTTCGTAGCGGTTACAGGTCTCCCAGCCCAGGAGCGCTGCCAAGGGGTGACACACTGAAGCTCGGACACCAGCGCCTGCCCAAGAGCCCACTATTTGCCCCCGTCACGAGGCCCAACATACTCCTCCTTTCACTCACCTTCCACCCGCTCAGCCTTCTGGTGAATCAAGATCTGATCAATCTGGAAAGAGAGTAGGGGAACGCGCAGACAGCTGGCCGGCCTAGTCGCCTGGGTCCCCTCCCTGTCACTCCTCGCTCCCTCCCTCTCACTCACCTGCGCCAGGAATTCGAGGCCAAAAGGCACCCCTGGCAGTGGCAAAAAGGGGGCAGCTGGTCCCGGGGCCCCAGGGCCGGGCGAGGGGAAGAGAGCAAAGCCGGGCGCAGGGGTAGGCACGTGGGCGGGCATTGGTGCCTGCCCCGGCCCGGGCCCAGGATGCAGCGTCGGCTCTGGGTACCCAGCGGTCACAGGGTAGGGAGGTGGGGGCGAAGGGGCGTAGCCTGTGGGGGGCAAGTAGCCTGTGGGGGGACAGGAGTAGGTTAGAAGGGGCCCCCGACCGCATCTCTTTACCCCTTGGCCCATGGGCCGCGAGGCTGCGGGGAAAATGTGGTGGGAAGAGAATGAGAAAGATGGGGCGGGGGAGCAGGGCGGCGGCTTCTCGGGAGGAAGGGAGGGGCCCCACACAGCCAGTCCGAGCACATTCCCGGAGGATGCGTCCGACACCGGGTTCCCAAGTCCGTGGCGGGGGGGGGCGGATAACGGAGACCCTCGGCCTTGCGACCACTTACCTGCCATGGGAGAGGGGCGAGGGTTCGCGGGATGTCGCTGTCCCGGAGGCTTAGTTCTAGAAGTGGAGGCAAGCTCGGAGACAGCCAGACAGACACAAAGACAGACACAAAGATGGACAGGCAAACGCAGAGCGGCAGCTGCGCCCAGCGCCGGCCCAGGGTCTCTAGGGCGGCGCTTCTGACTCGGGGAGAAACCGAAAGTGTCAGCGGGCAAGGCGGGGGCCCTGGGACCCTGGATTCCCTCAGGGGCCCCAGAACCGCCCCCTCCCTTTGTTCTCCCATTCTCCGCAGAGGCGGCTGTTGGCAGACGGCAGGACAGATGGACCCGCGGTCAGACCGACGGCCCCACCTCAAGGGAGGTCTCCTGACCCGTTCCCCCTGCTCACCTGAAGCCCCTAGAATAGCCCGGGTGCCCAGCACTCGGCAGCTCTCGGGAGCTGGTGGAGGCGGGCCCAGGAGCTGACTCCACCCCCCGACCCGTCCAGGCCCCGCCCCCCCAGCCTGAGCAGAGCGCCTGCGCAGGAAGACTGCCGGCTCTCCTGCGGCGCCGGGGACTCCGGGCCGCCCGCTTCACGGCTTGGCGGGCGTCCCCCCCCTTTCCGCTCGGATGCAGAAGCCCAGAGAGGAAGCTCGCCTGCGAGGGTAGCCGGGTGAGCCCTATCCCTGCGACTCCCGCCAGGCCTGCGGGCGCAGAGTGGTCAGTGCCCCTTGGTGGGAACGAGGGCCGCTTGCGCGGCTCTGGAGCCCAGGCTCCTCCTCCCGAGGGCGGTTCGGGCCTCGCTGACGCAGCGGAACACCCTGCACACTCACCCATTGGCTTCTAGGACTGACTCCTGGCTCCCCTTCTGCCTCCCTGGGGCAACCTTGCCAGTCTCCTCTCCCTGACGTAGCAGTGACCCACACAGACCCGTTGCAATTATAGTACTTCCTTCAGGCGCCCCCAGCCACACGGGGGGAGAGACTGCCAGACAGTGTCAGTAACGAGTGGGCGTGAGGTGAGGCTCAGGGGGGCCAGAGGAGACAGCGCGGTCTGCAGGAAAGCCTTCTCCCAACAAGAATCGCTTCTTTCGCTTTGTTTGAGTCCTGAGCCCAGGCCCGCAGGTGTGAGGAAGTCCTGCGCCTTGGGGGCCTATAGGCTGAGCGGCAAGAGATGAGTTCAGAGTCCGGCCCACGTGCACAGAGGGCCTTGTGGGAGCTGCGCTTTGGCCCCCAGGGCAGTGGGGAGCCCACTGAAAGATTTTCAGTCAGAGGGAGAAGGTCAGATGTTTTAGGAAAACCATTTAACCTGTATGGTGGAGACCAACAGAGGCCCCCAGGCTGGGTTGGCAGTAGTCTGGGGGAGGGGATGGTTCTGATAGTGTAGACAGACAGAAGTGGCAGATTTTGGAGATAATTAGACAATAATATAGAACTTGTTTGGGAAGTGAGATGTGGAGGTGAGGAGTCCAGGATGACCTCAGGTGCCTGTCTGGTGACCAGGCAGATGGAGGTCTCACCCATCAAGATGCACATGGGGAGAAGCAGGTTTGGCGGCTCATTTGTCCCTATGTCCATGTTCCTCTGGGCTGGTCCTACAGTTTCAGTCATCATCTTCAAACCCAAATGCTAGACCTCTCCCCTGGCATCCCTTAGCGCCCCAGATTCTACCTGGCCCAAACCACGCGCCAGCCTCCACCAAAACACAGACATACAGAAGTTCAGTTATTCAACAGAGATTTAATGATCCCCTACTATATGTCAGACAGGTAATAGAAATATTTAGCAGTTTTTAAAAATTCCCAGTCTCCTGGGGTTTACATTTTAGTGGGGAAGAGACAGACAAGGTACATAAAATACATCAGAAGTCAGACGGTGACAAGTGCTATAAAGAAAAATAGAGCAGGATAAGAAGGACAGAGAATGGTGGACAAGAGTTGCAATTTTATAGGGGGCAGACTAGAAAGTGATGGCTGAGCAAAGACCTAAAGGAGGTCAAGGATTAAGCCATGCAGACTTCTGGGTGAAGAGTTTTTCAGACAGAGGGAACAAGGGCAAAGGCCCTGAGGTAGAAGTGTGCCTTGTTTGTTCAGTGAACCAAAAGGCCAGTGTGGCTGGAATGGAATGAACGAGAGGGAGGAAAGAGAGGTCACAGGAGGCCAGATCACATACAGCCCTGTAGACCATTGGCTTCTACTCTCAGTGAAATGGAAAGTGTTGGAGGGTTTGGCCAGAGAAGAGATACGAGGTTTACATACTGTGACAGTGTTCCTCAACCCTGGCCACAAGTTCGAATCATCTGGGGTGCTGTAAAAATACCTCTAGCTGGGCCCCACTTCATAGCAATTACATTAGAATATCTGGGGTGAGGTGCAGACATAGGAACTTTTTGAGAATTCCCCAGCAGATTTTAAATTGCAGCTAAGGCCGAGGGTGACAGTGTTGGAAGGATTTCTCTCTGTCTCTCTCTCAGGCTGCTTTGTCCGGAGTAGGCTGTAGGTAGGCAAGGGCAGAGGGAAGTTCTTTCAGAAAGCTAGATGAGATTTGCAGGTGGCGTGGACCAGGCTGCCAGAGTGGTAGCAATGGAGGTGGTGAGAAATGGTCAGTTTCCAGTTATGTATTTGAGCCAACAGGACTTGACGATGGCTTGGATATAGAATGTGAGGAAAAGGGAAGTCAAAGTTGACTCAGGCTTGGCCCAGGAGACCCTTCACTCTTACTGCTTTGTCATTTCCTGCCTGCCCACTCCATCCTGAGCTCCAGGCACTCCAGTTCTCCTCGACTTGTTACCAGTATAATCTTGTCCGTTTTTCTGGTGAACTATGCATGCTGAAAACCCAGCAAATGCGCCAAAGTCTTACCAGTCTCCTAAGGCAAACAAGCCCACCTCAGTATCTACTTGTAACACTGAACACATTGTATCAAATTATTTTTTAAAGGGTCTGTCTCCACTGCTGAAATCTGAGTTTCTTGGTATGTACAAGAAGGAAAAAGCTCAGCTTTGGGAACTGGACAGAAGAGAGTTTGAATCACAGCTTCCCCAGGTCCTGGCTGTATGATACAGAAGAAGTTGCTTCACCTCTCTTAGCTTCACTTTCCACTGACTTGCAGGACTGTTGAGAAGACTGGACACAATGTGCAGCAATAACAGGGACCAATTACCACGTGGTCCTTATTTATCTTGGTTTTCCAAGAGTCTGACCCACAGGGAGGATCAAAGCAAAGGTATTAGGGATATATTACATGGACGGTGGCCATGCCAAATGTCAGGGTTTCCTCCAGCTGGAGGTTCCCTGTGCTCCAGATGCTGCCTGAGATGAAGGGTGGATGAAAATGCAGCAAGGGCACTGCACTGGGAAGTAGGAGCCTGGGGATCCAGTGTCGGCTCTGCCACTGGCACTCTGGACCACTCTGGAGGTCCCCCTGAGGACTTATTTTACTCTATTTTATTTTGGCCGCACTGTGCGGCTTGTAGGATCTTAGTTCCCCAACCAGGGATTGAACCTAGGCCCACAGCAGTGAACTCGCAGAGCCCTAACCACTGGACTGCTAGGGAATTCCCCTATTTAATTTTTTTTTAATTTACTTATTTGGCTGCACTGGGTCTTGGTTGTGGCACGCGGGACCTTCATCCCAGCATGTGGGATCTTTTTTTTCATTGTGGCCTGTGGGCTCTTTAGTTGCGGCATGTGGGGTCTAGTTCCCTGACCAGGGATCAAACCCGGGCCCCCTGCACTGGGAGCATGGAGTCTTAGCCACTGAACCACCAGGGAAATCCCTCCCCTCATCTTTAAAATGAAGAGATATTGTGATCCTCTACTAATACACCTCAAGTGTATGCTTCCTCCCTGGATATAAATGCTTCAGTGGCTCCCCATTGCCCTCAGAAGGGTCCAACCTCTCAGCACAAGGCATTCCACCATTTGGCCCCGTCTGTCCTCATCTTTCACTACTGACCCTCTCATGATCTTCAAGCCAGCCACCAGCAATTCTTTCTGGTCTTGAAGGCACAGGGCTCTCTTGCCTCCAAGGCTCTTGCCTTGGTCTGGAACACACCGCTCTCCCTCATCACTTCACTCCTGCAGGTCTCCACTGAACACTGTACACTGCAGCTGCTACAGGGTCTGGAGCTTAGCCAGGACTAGGGTCGCAGATAAATTCTGGCTTTAGAAATATGCAGATTGTAATTAAAGCTATGGGGCCAAATGAAATTACCTAGAAATCGTCTCACTCAGCTAAACAGTCTGCACTTTTTTGAATGCACACCGTCAGAAAAATTAAATATGTACCCCCCAGTATACTATGCAGATATGCACGTTTATAAAATATACACAAAAATAGAAATTGTAAAAGGTGAAATTAAAATATGTATACCTACGAGTTCAATTTTTTTTTTAATTAAAATTTGGAAACCATTGATTTAAATTGGGTATAGACAAGAAGCCGGCAGAGGAGCCACAGAGATAGGGAAGAGCAGGAGAGTGGTGTCAGAGAAGGAACAGGATGTGTTCGAGGACAGTGTGGCCAACTGTGTCAGATGCTGCAGAGGCTGAGGAAGGTGAGACTGAAAATCATCCACTGGGTCTGGCAACCAAGAGGTCATAGTGATTCATGGGATCCTTCCAAGGGCATCTATGGGGAAGAGATGGGATAGAAGACTGACCAGAGTGGGCTGCAGAGTAAACTTGAGGCCAGATCTCTCTCCTGAGCTCAGACACCTCCCTGAGCTCCCCAACTACCTGCTTGGTGCCTCCACTTGGATGTCTCCCAGGCATTTCAGAAGCAACATGTCCAAAACTGACCTCCTGATCTGCCTCCCTCTAACCTGCCCCACCCTTCAGTATTTCTCATCTAAGTAACAGCACCTCCATCCAACCCGGTGCGTAAACCAGAAATCTCCCTCTCATTCACCCCTTCTGAATTGAACATTTTTACCACCTCTTCCACCCTCGGCCAAGCCACCGTCACCATCTCACACCTGGACCTCTTTAGTGGCCTCCCGGCTAGTTTCCCTGTTGCCATCCTTGCTGTCCTCTGATTGGTTCTCCAGATCTTTTAAACACATAAATCAGATCCTAGCACTCTCTCACTTTAAACCTTTCAATGACTTAACCGTTGCGCTGCAAATAAATTCTGAGCGCCTCACCACACCACACGTCAGCCACGCTGCTTTTGCTCTTTCTCCAACCCGCCCAGTTCTCTCCTGCCTCAGGGATTTCAAACTGCTCCATTTCGGCCTGTTTGCCAGGTATTCTTTCTGCCAAAAACACACTTCCCCTCCACTCTGCGCATGGTTAGTTCCAGCTTCAACAGGACCTCCTCTGCGAGGCCTTCCCATCTAAAGGGGCACACCCTCCACTGCCCCATTGTTCCAGCCCCCCTGTTCTTTTCTTTCAAGCACATAGCATACCTCACAGTGATATATTTGTGTTTAGTTGTTTAAGGTCTGTTTCCTATACCAGATGGGAAACCCCACGAGGGAAACATGGTGTCTGTCTCGTGCATGGTTTAATTTCCTTGTAACATGTGTCTGTCTGACACGTGACCAACACTTGATGAGCACTGGTTTAATAAAAAGTGCCCACTAAATACCCTCCAGTTCTCTGCTATAGGTGCTACTCCAGCCTACCTTGCCACCTTTTCTCATTCCTCTCCTGCCTAAGTCAGAAACTCATCCCACACCGAGGACTCAGGTGGCCCCATACCCCTCCCCTCCCACCTCTGTCTTTGTTCACTGTTTCAGCCACACAACAGAGCTCTTTTAAGAATCATCTCAAGCACTGTGAAGCATTTTCTGACCCCCAATACATGATGTTCTGTCCCTGCTTTGAACCCCAAAGTATTTTTTGTAACTAATGACACCTCATCCCACCTTGCCTTAACCCTGACTTCTAGAGTAAGGGGCTGCTCAAAAAACCATCTACCTGGATACCAAGGGGGAAAGGGGTGGGGTGGGAGGAATTGGGAGACTGGGATGGACACATATACATTATTTATACTATGTATAAAATAGACAACTGATGGGAACATACTGTAGAGCACAGGGAACCCTACCTAATGCACCATGGTAACCTAAATGGGAGGGAAGTCCAAACGGAAGGGGATCTCTGTATGTGTATAGCTGATTCATTTTGTTGTGCAGTGGAGGCTAACACAACATTGTAAAGCAACCATACTCCAATAAAAAATTAAAAAGGAAAGAAAACCCACTACCCTACAGAAATCTAGTATTAATGCTAGTGAGCATCAGAACCACAAGATGAGCTTATTAGAATACAGATTGCAAGGCCCTTGCCAGGAGGGCTTTGGCAAGAATCTGCATTATTTCAAGCATTCTTTATGACTCTAATGTCCACCAGTTTAAGAACCTCATAACAAGTTAACTTGAAGTGAACCCTGACTCTCCACCCAGGCCCAAGTCTCGCTGATTCGGTCTTAGGAAAGGGAAGGAGTTCAAAGGTTGACAATCCCTACCCTTCCTCCTTTAAGAGGTTAAGATGAACACAGACTCCAAAGTTCTTTATTTGCCTTTCTCTTTTAATCCCCTCCCTGCTCCACTTCTAAAAGGAAGTACCCAGAAATTAAACACAAGGAAGCTCAAAGAGCCAAGGCAAGCCAGCCCAAGAGTAGCAGGCTCCCTCCCACAGGGGCCAAAGTCTGGACGCTGGGGTCTCCACTCAGAGCCTGGTAGTAAAACGTGGTGCAGAATAAGGTAGTTCCAGAAGCTAGCAGTAACCCGGCCTGAAGGAGATACAAGGCGCAATGCAGGCCAGTAAGAACAGGGCAGGCTAGAGGGAGTGGGTGGGGCTTGGTCAGGGTTAGGGGTGGGAGGAATTACCCAGAGGGGCTTTCTGCACAGGGGCACCCCTAACAGGGCCAGGCTGTGTAAGAAGTGGTGTTTGTTGGTCTTGTCAAAGAGCTGTAAGAAAAGGAGAAATGGGGGGACTTCCTAAGCAACGAAGGATCCCGGGGGGACACAACGGACAAGAGTTCGTCTTCCAACCCCACCTCTCAAGCCCCAGCTTGCCCCTCCCTCAGGCACCCAGGCCTCAAGAGTTGCATACCTTGCTGCTACAAAGGCCCGCGCCCTGTCCCTCCCCTACTTCCCTCAGGGACCCCATACTTTTTGCCCTCATAGGCCCCGAAGCCGAGGAGCCCCAGGGCAGTTACTTCACCTCCTTCCCGTAGGCATCCGGAAACTGGGCTCCTGTGGAAAGGAGAAGCAAAGGTTACCAGTCCTAGCGCCAACCTCGACCGCCCCCACTCCCAGGGGGACCCAGGTGGACGCAGGCAAGAAAGGGCGCCCCCAGTAGGCTTCTAATTGGTGGAAACACGCATTGGGCAGTTCTGGGAACCAACTGGGCCGGGCTGAGGGACTTTAAAAGGTTTAGGGCTTCGCGGGTCGTCTGGTCGATGGGAGAGCCGACACTTCCCATAGACTCCGCCTCTGCACCAGACCCTAAAGATCGCCCCCAACACAATCCCAGCTCCATCCCCAGCCTCCTGACCGTGCGCCCCGTAGGAGGCCAAGCCTAAGGCCCCAGCTCCAGACAAGGCGCCCAGGCGGCGGAAAGCAGCCCCCGGACCAGCCATGGCAGTGGACGGTCACGCGCCGGACGAACACCGCCTGGGCCACCCAAGAGGCCAGCCAATCCCGATCTCCCATGCAAATAAAGTCCACATGTGCCCAATCCGGTCCGCGTTCATTTCAGCGTCCAGGTCCTCACCCGGGTACTTGGGCCTTTGTAAAACCTCTGTTGAGTGGCGAAGACTTCTGGCGGGCGGAGAAACCAGAACCAATTAGGAGCGGAGGAGCGGAGCAGTGGAGGCGGGGTTGGGGGGCGGGACTAGAGGATTTGCGTCACGGATTGGCCCACTTTCCAAGTTGGTAGCCTCTTTTAACACCTCGCTCCCCCCCCCCACCTCCGGCCAATTTCCAAAGATCCCGGTCCCCTTGCAAAGTTCCGCCCCTTTTCCCACAAGCTCCTCCTTTTCAGCTTTAAACCAGACCCACTCCCAAAAAGAGGCGGCCTCACGGATAGCCAAGCCCCACCCACCACCGTTAAACCCTGCCCACTACCCAAATGGCCCCGCCTCCAGAACCGAAGGCTCCGCCTTCATACGATGTCCCGCCCCTTAGAGTTCACCCCCTCCTTCCTTCCCCACCCCCCGCACTAACTGCGAGAACCCGGAGGGTGGGAGATAACGGTGTGTGTGTGGGGTGTCTCCACCCTGCCCTGCTGGCCTGCTTCGTCCATCCGTCGGTCTGTCCACTCCCGTCCCCTTCCACCTTCTCCAATCCCCCCCACACTCTGGAGGGCGGGCGGGCAGGCGGGTGCGAGCGAGGGGTGTGCGCCGCTCTCTCGGCAGGGGGCGGGGGAGGCGGCCGCGCGGTGACGCGCGGGGCTGCTGCGGCTGCTCAGCCGGCGGATCATCACTCTCTGGCTGGGATGGACGCGGGGCGGGCGGGCCCTGGCGCACGGGGCCAGGAGTCCGGGCCTCCCGGCTGCTGAGCGTTGCCCGAAGTCTACCCCTTACCTCCGCTTTCCCTCCTAGGATCTGTGCCGACCCCCGCCCCGGGGCTCCAGACTCGGCTCCCGCCCTCCTCTGACTCCTCGGACCTCTCCCTCCCGCCCGCCCTCGGGATCGACTAGATCCCTCCCCCTCCCTGAGGATTCCGGCTGGATCCCTGCCCCTGCACCGCGGATCCTGCGCTCCCGGGTTTTGGCCCCCTGGGGATTGCCGTGGACTCCTCCTCCCGTACCCGATCCCTCAGGATCCTCCGCCTGTACCGCCTTTTGGTCCCTCGAAGCCAGCCCACGGAGCCAGTGGATTCCCAATCCAGCCCTGTCCCGTTGCCTCCTCCTCCCTCCGCCGTCCCCACTGCGGGGTTCCCTGTTCTTGGGCTCCTCCTGACCCCATCCCCTACCTCTCCTTTCCCCGGGGATCGACTGGATCCCGGCCCCGCCCCCGGGGGCTGGGGCGATCTCCCTCCCCCGCCGGGTGAGGCGCTGCGGGCGGGGGCTGGGCCTGCGGGGCCGCGGGGGCTCAGAGGCCGCCGCCCCCCTCCCGAAGCCCGTCCGCCCCCTACTCAGAGCCCTGGATGGAGGCACCACGGCCCCAGGGCTGAGCCAGGTAGGAGCTAAGCCGGGCCGGGTGGAGGGGGCTGCGTGGCGGTCCATTGGGGTCTCCCTCTCCCCATCTCTCTCCCTGCGCCTGGTTTCCCCCAGCCTGCTCTGTCTGCGTGTCTCCGCCTAGAGATGCTCTCGCCGTGTCTCTGCGTCTCGGTCTCTTTGTCTCTGCCTCTCTCCAGCCCATGAATGATCCTTTGAATGGGCCCACAGACCCCGTGTGTTCCCATCTCCCCCTCCCCCTCCTTCTCCCCTTCCCGGCCAAGCCATTTTCCCCACTGCAGGAAGAAGGGGGGGAGCTATGGCCTGAGCCCCCGTCCCTCAACTCTCCCTGACCGGGGGAGTCAGGCCTGGGCAGGAATGGAGCGAACAAGGCAGAGGGATGGGGGGGGGGCAAGATGTGGCAGACAGAGATGAGGAGAGCAGGGGAGAGAAAATGGGGGAGACAGAAATAGGGAAAGAGAGAGAGAAATAGAAGGGGCTTGAGAGAGAAATTTGGGGAAGGGATTTGAAGGAGACAGAAAAATGAGAAACACCAAAGAGGGAGGTGTAGAAGAGAGAGAGATGAAAGAAGACTGAGGGGCGAGAGACTGAAGGCAAGAGCTGGAGCAAGCTGGAAGAGGCCGTGGAAAGATGCTCTGAGGGAGCGCTATGGAGAGGAGAGAGATGGGGGGGGAGGGCTCCAGTGGGAGGGAAGAAGGGAGAGAAGCTGGCAGGGAGGAGGCCAGGGGCCCAAAGTACCTTAAGGGAGGGGGGTGACAGAGGCAGACCTTGTTCGCGGGAGGCGGAGGGGGCGGGTGGGGGAGGGGCGGCAAGGCCATGGAAGCAGAGTCCAGCCTGGCATAGGCAGAGGAGAACCTGGAGGAGCCAGCCCCAAGCCCCCTCCAGGTGGTGGGGGAACAGGAGCTTAAGAGGGCCTGAAGAAAGGGAGGGCATGACTGGGTGTGTGTGGTAAGGATTCCTGTGTCCTCATCTCTGGAATAAATTGACACCTGCAGAGAGCCAGCCGCGGGCTGGTGCCTGGCTCTGAAAACCCCGCGTCAGCAAACAGCTCTGGCGGCTGGGGGGGGGACGGGGGGGCTTGCTGAGATGACCCGGGTGTCTGCCCCTTCAGTCCGATCTGTTCCCTTGTCCTGCTCCTGCTGCCCTGAGCACCCAGGCATCAAGGCAGCAACTGTGGGGGCTGGCAAGGGGAAGGGGAGGTGAATAGCTGGGATGGGATGAGAAGAAGCCAAGGTTTGTCCCCAGGGCATGGGTCAAAATGCCATGCATAGAAGAAGAGGTGTCTGGGGTTCAAGGCTGTTCAAGACTGTGGGAGGGGAGCCATTGGTGGGTGCATCTGATTCTCCTTAAAGCCACCTCAGCACCCCTTCTTCCCAGCCGGAGGCCTGGTCACTAGGGCTAGTTCTGACTGGCCAACAAGGGGCAAGAGGCAGCTCTTTTAGGGTTCTCTAGGCCCCTAGTCTCCAGCTCCCCTCAACACATATACTTCTCCCTCTATGCGAAGGCTGGGGGAAACTCTAGCATTCTGACTCATGTCTCTGCTCTCCTCCTCATGCCCTGAATGGACCCCATAACCAACCCAGACCCTTCCCGTCTTCCTCCAGACCCCCACCCCCACCCCCACTCCAGGGTTAAAGCTGCAGCCCGTTGCCGAGGTAGCATTGCGGGGCAGCATCCTGTCGCCCGGCAACCGGCTGCAGAATCACGCACCTGTCCCCGGATTTGCCCCTCCAATATCCCCTCCCCATCCCCTCCCTGCCTCAAGGCACCTTAACTTCTGAGGGGAGAAATGGAGAGGCCCTGGGGTGCAGGGGTCTCCCCCACTACACAAATCCTTCTAGAATGAGATGTTGAAGGGAGGGTAAGGTGCTGGGCTTGTGCAGTCCCAAGAAAGACCCAAGTCTGGCCTGGGGTGGGAGTTCAGTGCCATGAAATTACAGCTCAGGAGTGATTAACACGTATAAACAAACCCACCACTTCCTGCTAATTAATGACTTGGTATTTTTATTTTCTCTTCCTTGTCTGTCTCATCCCTCCCAGGGAGGTGGGAACTGGGACTCCTGAGTCCCTGAGGAGAACATGCCTGGGAGGGATAAACAGCTGGAAGGGGAAGTACTGGGTCTGGGGAGCTGACCCTCCTTCCCCTCTGGTGGTCCTAGACGTTTAACACATCTGGACCTCACCCAAGCCTCAGACTTTTCTATCTGGGTCCCTGCTGAGGGGAGGGGGTGGCTGGGGTAGGGGGGGAGGTGTCAAGGGGCCAGAGGATGGAAGAAGGGGGACAACTTGGTCTGAATTCCGAGTCACTAACCACCTGTCTCTTCTGTTTCCCCATTCCTGTCTGTTTGCCCCGTCCAATTTCCCTTCCCTTCTTGCACCTCTTCTCTGTATTTTTCTGTCCGTCCGTCTGTCTGTCCCTCCTCCCCGCAGGTTGGGCCTGCCTTCACCTTCTTCCACTTCCTTCCCCTTCCCCACCCCTCACCCCCTCCATGGAGAGGAACAGACCCCTTCTCTGTCCCGTCTAACCCAGGTCCCTCCCCACCCCCCTCCTCCCTCCCTTTCCCCCGCCCCCTCCTCCCTCCTGGGGCGAGGGGGGCCTCCCTCCCTCTCCCCCCCTTCTCTCTCTCTCCGAGGGGGGGGTCCCGGGGAGGGAGGGGGGTCCCCCATCAGCATGTGGCTCCTGGCGCTGTGTCTGGTGGGGCTGGCGGGGGCTCAGCGGGGGGGAGGGGGTCCCGGCGGCGGCGCCCCGGGCGGCCCGGGCCTGGGTCTCGGCAGCCTAGGGGAGGAGCGCTTCCCAGTGGTGAACACGGCCTACGGGCGAGTGCGCGGCGTGCGGCGCGAGCTCAACAACGAGATCCTGGGCCCGGTCGTGCAGTTCCTGGGCGTGCCCTACGCCACGCCCCCCCTGGGCGCCCGCCGCTTCCAGCCGCCTGAGGCCCCCGCTTCTTGGCCCGGCGTGCGCAACGCCACCACCCTGCCGCCCGCCTGCCCGCAGAACCTGCACGGGGCGCTGCCCGCCATCATGCTACCCGTGTGGTTCACCGACAACCTGGAGGCGGCCGCCACCTACGTGCAGAACCAGAGCGAGGACTGCCTGTACCTCAACCTCTACGTGCCCACCGAGGACGGTAAGGGCGCGGGCACCTGGCCGGGCCCCCGGTGGACACAGCCCACAGACATCCATGCACACCCTCAGGTGCCAGCAGGCCCCTGGCCGGGAGCTGGGCCTTTGCCGGGGCCGTGAGGGGCAGTGCGTCCCTGCGGGCTCTCTGTGCCCTCCCAGGGTGGTACGGGTCCCTGCCAGGCAGTCCCAGGAACGAATCCCACAGTCAGCCCAGAAGCTCTTTGTGCGCCCCAGAGAGCCGATGGCGAGGGCAGCAGGACTAGGCTGGGCCTACCCACCCGCTGCCCACAGAGGCACACACAGAGGGGACACTGAGGGCGATCAGGTGGTGGAGGCATCCATCATCAGCTGCCTAGACAGCCACTCCGGCTCTACCCCATCTCCTGCGCCCAGGCCTGGGCTTGTCCCCAGCCACTACCCACTTGAGCTACACCTCCACCTCAAGGACAGCAAAGACTCCTTCTCCCCAGGCCAGCATGGGCAGACGTCCTTCTGTCACATGCAGGGCCCCTCACCTGAGCTGAGTGCCTCTTCCCCAGGATGCTCTGTCCCCTGATCGCTATACACTCCCGAAGGATCCGGGAAACTCCTTGCCAAGGGCCCCTCCACTCACAGCACAGCACTCCCATCCCCAACAGAACACCTTCCCACTCCCATCCCCAACAGAACACCTTCCCCGGGGCTCCGAGCTGGCTCTTCTTGACAATGAACTCTCTAGTTCACTGCGGCAGTGCTCTAGTCCCCAGCAGCAGTTTCCCACCGGACAGTTCCCTCCAGCCAGCCTCCAGCACATCGAGCCCAACCAGTGTCAGTACTTTCCAGCAGCCCATGGCAGAGGGTAATCAGCAGGCCTGCAGCCACCCCGACAGACCATCCTCACAAAGAGCCCCCACGTTATCCTTCCTACTCCCCGTGTCACCACTCCAAAACACCCGACACACACAGAGACCATCCACTCTGATAACACCCGCCACAGGCCATTTTCCAACAACTTTACATATAGGCTTGGTACCCAGGAACCCCACTGTACACCCTACACACCCAGCACCCACACATCATGAACTCAAGTCCCACTACAAGACCAGGAATTTCAAATACTCAACACTCAGGTCAGGTACCCAACCGACCGGCACACTGACCTTGTGCTCTAGAATCCCACGTATCAAAATTCCCAGCACCTTCACACAGCACGGACGCCAACACTTCTCTGGAATTCTGTACCCTGTCACCCATATAGACCTGTGCTCCCCAATATCTCTGGGTATAGATCATGTGCCCTAGTAACACCCATATGCAGACCTTTACCCCAGTAACCCTGCAGCTGGACCATGTGCTCCAACAGGCTGCTCACACCACAGTCCCCTATGTTCTCAACACCTCTCAGACATTGCTTACCCCAACTCCTGCCTAGAGGTCATCAGTATCATACCTCAGGCTGTGACAGCACAGGTGGCAACCCTACACCCTACTCACAGATCAAGTACTCCAACACCTCGCTCCCTGCACCCAGAGGACATGCCAATCACAGAACACCTCATGCACCTCAACACCATCACTACCCCTCCCCGTATAAGCCACGCCTCCTAGCCACCCATACACACAATGCATGGAAGTTTCTACTCCAATCCTGTTCAGATTCCAAGCACTCTGATAGACCACTTACCCTAATACATTCCACACATCCTCCCCAATATCCCAACACCCTCTGCCTCAGAGCCATCCACTCTACCTTCCCTTGCCCTCTCATGGACCACCTACCCCAGCGCCCTCCTACCAGTGAATTATTCACCCTAGTGCCTCCAATAGGCCACCCATCTCAATGCTCTCCACTCGTGGACTCTCCACCCACATCTTCAGGTAGAAAGCTGTCCCGCCTGCAAAGCCCCGCTCAGTGGGCTATTGTCTCGTCACACCTCATGTGAAACATTCACCCAACACTTCCCACTAATGGACTGTCCACCCCAACACCTCCACACAAATTGCCCACCCTGCCCCCACCCCACCCATGCCCACACCTTCTGTATTTTTAACCATCGCTTATTGCAGACCTGCTTGGGGCCTGACACATTCAGGTGATCTCACTAAATCTTCACACCAGCTCTGAGAGGAAGACGTTGACTCAGGCACACACACACACACACACTCATACACACACAGCCGCACACATCATATTCTCACATGCACACACACCCTGCTGACTTCATCCCCATCCCCATCCCTATCCTGTCAGAGAAGAACAGGCCCTGATCCTAATGGGTCCCCTTGGGGCCATCACCACCAGTTGGGAGAAGCCTTGCAGAGGCTGGCCTCAGCCTTACTGACCCATCCCTCCTCATGCTGGTCCCCAGGCCACTGAGGAGAACTTGATCAGCCTGGGGGAACCCCTCAGGTCTCTGGGTTCCAGCTCTCCCTTGACTAATCTCCCAATCTGAAAGAAGCCTAGAGCCAAACTCTGAGCCCAGTCTGAGGCCTTTCCTTGACGGGGCACACCTTGCGCCTCCCCGCACCTCCTGGCACCTTATGTGTCGGGCTGGCTCAGGGCACTGTGTTTCCTATTCCCTATTTGTGGACTGAACCCCCAATTGGGGAGGGGGGCTTTTGGCATTAGAGCAGGGGTTGGTGGGGGGCTGGTGCCCCTGGTGGGGAGTTCACCATCTGTGGGGGAGGAGAGCAGGCCTGGGTAAGGGATGAGGGTGGGGAGGGGGCTCAGAGGGAAGAGGTGGAGTGGAGGGCAAGACCTGATGACCCCTTTCCCTGCTTCACCCCACAGTAGGGAGATGGGGTGAGAAGTCAGGCTTGTGAGTGGGGATGGAAGAGAAATGCTGGCTGGTGAGAGGCTGGGAGGTGGGCAGGCATCCCTCGCTGACCTCCCCTCCGCCGGCCAGTGGAGAGCTGAGGGCTTCCAGGGGCTGTGAGCTGTGGGGACGGGCTGCCCCAACCCCATCCTACCCTCTGCCCTCCAGATGGGTCCAGAGGGAAGCAGAGTCCTTTCTGCTGGAACCCCTCCTCTCTACAGCCTAGGGGAGTGGGCAGGTGCTTGGCTGGTCCTGAAGAGGGCCTGTGTGAGTGGTGGCGCCCCTCCCCGGGCGGGACACAGCTGGCCTTGGGCTCCCAGGCTCCCTGGTTGGCTTCCCCTCCCCTCCCACCCACCCCACCTCTAACACCGTTTCATTTCCAGCAATTAGCAAACACTTGGACAAGCCAAATCCTTTCCAGCCAAATCAATATGTCTTAAGACAGGCCTCAGCCCACGCAGGCACCCCACCCCCCCAAAACCAGACTTTTCTTTGGGGCATGACTTTTTCCGGGGAGGGGAACAAAATTTGGGTTGTAGAAACGTTTTTCTCTTTTCTTGGTTTCTTTTTCTTGAAAACAAATTTTGCTTTTTTCGGCTTATTTTTTCTGCCCCTCACCCTCCCCTTTTCTGCTTTCTCTCCTCCCCTCCCCATCCACCACCTCCCCTCGACCCCCATCTTTCCCCACAAAATTGTCCTTTTTTCTCTGTTTTGTGTTCCCGGTCTTAGGTCCGCTCACAAAAAAACGTGACGAGGCGACGCTCAATCCGCCAGACACAGGTAGATTTAAAAATCCCGCTGCTGCATGTGGTTGCTGATAAGAGGACGTTCTCGGCCCTGCCCCTAACTAATGCCCTCACAGCCCTCAAGGCCCCTCAGTCGTTTTCCCAACTAAAAACGAAAAAGAAAAGAAAAGAAAAATTTGTAATAATTGGAAAAAAGAATTATGAAAACTTCAAACGAAATTTGAACAATGTTGGACCCACTAGAAAACCGGCAAGAAAAGCTTAAACTTGGCGAAAATAAAGTGCAAAAAGAAATTGGAATGTCAGAAAAAAAACAAAAACCAAAAAACAGCAAAGAATTGGATAAAATGTTTAGTTTGACAGACATTTGGACTGTTTTGAAACTTGTGAAATATAACATTTGAAAAAACAATTTTAATTTGGAGCAAAATAACATTTGAAAAAAACAAATTTAAGTTGGCAAATTGATGACACAATCGAAACAGCAGAAACCTGCTACAGTTTCCAAAAAAATAGCCTGTCCGATGCAGAAAACGTACATTTGAAGCAAATTAAAGAATTTGGACATTTTTGAAAACAGGGCCCAATATCTTGAAGTTTCATCACAAAATTTTGAAAAAGTGCAAAGAACTTTTTTCTTTTTTTCTTTTTTTCCAAAAACGGATCTTTTTTGGTTTCTTGGTTTTTTGGGTTTTTTTTCTTTTCTTGTTGAATCTGCCCCGAGAGCTTCTTGTTTTTTGGTTGTTGTTTTTTCTTTCTTTCTTCTTTCTTGATCCTGTTTTTTTGTTGTTGGTTTTGAATTCTTGTCGCCCCAGCCCCCCTTCCTGCTCCTCCCCTTTCTGACTCCCCCTCCCCCCTCGCTGGGAGTGGAGGTGCTGGGTGGGGAGGAGCGGGGAGGAGTGAGGACAGGACCTCGGAGGGAAGAAGACCAGCCTGAACTGTTGGAAGGCCACTGGAGGTTCAGGAACAAAGGGAAGAATAGCATTGGGGGAGGACACAGAGAGGGCACTGCCCACCTAGGAGCTCCTGGCCAAAGTCAGGTGGAAGGAGATGTCATAGAAGGTCCTAAGAGACAGGAGGCAGGAAGCTGTCTGTGGGGGGATGGAGGGGAGTGTCTCAGTGACCTGTTGGTTGACCTTCTGCCAGGAGGGAAGTTCCTAGCGGCATGAGGGAGGTGGGCAGAGGCACTGGGGACCAGCTGTGCTGGCGTCACCCCAGGCCTGGATCTTATTTGTCCGAATGCCCAGGCTGGTCAGAGATTGCAGGTGTCAAGAAAGAGGAGGGCCTGGAGGCCAGGGGTGACGCCAGCACAGGCACTGTGGCTGCATCGTGGAGGAGCTGCAGGGGCAGGGACCCCAGCAAGCCCTCTCAGACTCCCCCCCTCTTCCGGAATTAGTTACCCCTCAAGGGGCCTTCTACATATGGGAGTGATCATGGGATCCTTTGGGGACATGGCAAGAGAAGGATCCAGAGCTCAGGACTTAGGCCAGTTTTTGGGGTCCGAGACTAGAGCTGCACCCTGGCTTCATTAGGCAGGCTCTTTCCCACCCTGCCGCCTCCTGCCACAGTAATTAGGCTGGGGGTTGCCATGGTAACTGGGGAGGTGACCTAGAAAGGAATTAGGGCGGGGAGGAGACCAAGCCCCCAGGGACCCTAGGGCCTGGCACCCCCTCACCCACAGACCAGGCTACCATGTGGAGCTGAGGCCCACGGCCTGAGTCGAAGGAAACGCCAGGACCCTCCCAGGATCTCTAGCTCTAGTGGCAGCCTTGGGAGCTCGCTCTTCCTAGGAGCAGGAAGGAGATTTGCTGTGTGTGTGTGGGGAGGGGTTCCCCTGGGTCCAGCAGATGCCCTGAGGAGGGCCAGCCCCCAGCCCTGCCTCTGCTAGGCTTCTTGGAAGGTCTGCCAGGCATGGAGAGAAGTGCTGTAGGGCACACCGGCAGGAGGTGGGGAGGGATCTTCTGCCAGGGCTAGCTGGGGAGGGAGGGAGGGGAATCCGGTCTTGCCCCCCAGGGATGGGAGTGACATGTCCCCTGAGCTCAGGGCTGGAACTCAGCAGGCCTGGGAGCCGGGCGGTGCTGCTTCTGGTCTGACTGTGTCCTTGTCCCCCACCCCCACCCCACCCCCCCGGCCCACCTACCCCCCCCCCCTCCCCACACAGATATCCGGGACTCCGGGAAGAAGCCGGTGATGCTGTTTCTGCATGGCGGCTCCTACATGGAGGGCACCGGGAACATGTTCGATGGCTCTGTCCTGGCCGCCTACGGCAACGTCATTGTAGCCACACTCAACTACCGGCTTGGGGTGCTTGGTGAGGGTGGGCAGACAACTCTAGGGGCTGGAGTCTGGGAGGAGGGCCTGCCAGCAGGGTTCCTCTAAACCCAACAGAAGCAGAATGGCTTCTGGGCTGGACTGAGCTGCCCAGAAAGAGGGCAAGGGTGCTGTGACACCCCCAGGAAGCCCTCCTTCTTCCTCTACCCCCAGGTTTTCTCAGCACTGGGGACCAGGCTGCAAAAGGCAACTATGGGCTCCTGGACCAGATCCAGGCCCTGCGCTGGCTCAGTGAGAACATTGCCCACTTTGGGGGCGACCCCGAGCGCATCACCATCTTCGGATCTGGAGCAGGGGCCTCCTGTGTCAACCTTCTGATCCTCTCCCACCATTCGGAAGGTACCAGCCACCTCCTCAGCCTGTCCCTCCTGTCCCCTTTCTCACACCCCTGACCCCACCAGGTCCCCCTTCTCCTCCCTCAGGCTGTTACAGCCCAGCCTAAAGCCTGCCTGTCCCACCAGGGCTGTTCCAGAAGGCCATCGCCCAGAGTGGCACTGCCATCTCTAGCTGGTCTGTCAACTACCAGCCGCTCAAGTACACGCGGCTGCTGGCGGCCAAGGTGGGCTGTGACCGGGAGGACAGCGCCGAGGCCGTGGAGTGTCTGCGCCGGAAGCCTTCTCGGGAGCTGGTGGACCAGGACGTGCAGCCCGCCCGGTATGGGGGTGGGAGAGTGCCAGGTCCAGGCCTCCATTCTCCTTGCTGGTTCCAAGGAGGTTGAGGGTGAGAGGTGCCCGCAGGCCACAGGCATTCCATTTAGCCAGGAGAGGTGGACTTCAAGGCCCTCCCGGGGCCCTGCCTTCTCCCAGAAGCCTTCCCTAGGCGGAGTGCCTAAAGAGAGCCAGTGTGCACGAGGCTCCATGAAATGCTTGAGGGAGGACTTCCCGAGAGGCCAAGTACCCTGAAGGGCTCAGAAGGTTTTAACTAGGGGAGAGGGGTCTTCTGAGCAGAGGACTCAGCAGGCTGTGAGCTGAGAGGAGGCCGGTGAACAGGTGATGAGACCTTGACCCCTTCTCCCCAGCTACCATATCGCCTTTGGGCCCGTGGTGGACGGTGACGTAGTCCCCGATGACCCTGAGATCCTCATGCAGCAGGGAGAATTCCTCAACTACGACATGCTCATCGGTGTCAACCAGGGAGAGGGCCTCAAGTTCGTGGAGGACTCGGCGGAGAGCGAGGACGGCGTGTCCGCCAGCGCCTTCGACTTCACCGTCTCCAACTTTGTGGACAACCTGTATGGCTACCCGGAGGGCAAGGATGTGCTGCGGGAGACCATCAAGTTTATGTACACGGACTGGGCCGACAGGGACAATGGCGAGATGCGGCGCAAGACCCTGCTGGCGCTCTTTACCGACCACCAGTGGGTGGCACCAGCTGTGGCCACCGCCAAGTTGCACGCTGACTACCAGTCCCCTGTCTACTTTTACACCTTCTACCACCACTGCCAGGCTGAGGGCCGGCCCGAGTGGGCAGATGCAGCGCACGGGGACGAGCTACCCTACGTCTTTGGTGTGCCCATGGTGGGCGCCACCGACCTCTTCCCCTGCAACTTCTCCAAGAATGATGTCATGCTCAGCGCTGTGGTCATGACCTACTGGACCAACTTCGCCAAGACCGGGTGAGGGCCAGAGGGGCTGGGTCAGGCATCTCTGCGGGTCAGGGCGCACACCCCCTCCATCCTCAGCCCCTTCTCTCCCTCTCCTTCACACGGCCATCATTCCTCCACCAAGGCACTCTTGCCTTCTCGACTCAGACACCTGCCGGACAGCTCTTCTGTGTGTGTTGAAGACTCAGAAGAGTTGGACAGAGAGGTCCCTGTCTTTTCTGGGGGGCGGGCTCACTTGGTGCCTTTGGCTCCGTGTCTGTCTCTCCTTCCCTCCCTTGCCCACCCAGCTCTCTCCTTCTCCTCCCAGAGCTCGGCCCGCTGTCCGAGTGCTCCCATCTGTGTGTCTGAGTGTGTGTGAGGGTTTGTGTCTGTCTGTCTATTGCTGTCTCTGCCTCTCTCTCTTGAAATCTATTGATATCTCTGCTTGCTTTGATCTGGTTACTCTGTACTCGCTGGTTTCCCCCTGGCTGTCTCTCATGTCCTTTTGTGTCTCTGTTTCCATATGTCTCTATCTCATTCAGTTTCAGACTCTGCCTCTGTCACTGGTGGTCTGTCTCTGCCCTCTCTGCCCCTCTGTCCTCATCTCAGACTGTCTCTGGCAGTCTGGCTTCATCCCTATTTGTCTGTCTGTCCGTCCGTCTCTGGCAGTTTCTCTGTCTCTTCGTGTCCGTCTCTGTCTCTCTTCCCGTCTCCCCAGTTCTCTGCCTCTCTGTCCATCTCTCTCCCCATTCCTCCCATAGCACGCCCCCACCCCCGCCTTTCATGGGAGCCTCACCCTTACTCCTCCTTTCCCTGCCCCCCTGTGTCCACAGCGACCCCAACCAGCCGGTGCCACAGGACACCAAGTTTATCCACACCAAGCCCAACCGCTTCGAGGAGGTGGTGTGGAGCAAGTTCAACAGCAAGGAGAAGCAGTACCTGCACATCGGCTTGAAGCCGCGCGTGCGCGACAACTACCGCGCCAACAAGGTGGCCTTCTGGCTGGAGCTCGTGCCGCACCTGCACAGCCTGCACACGGAGCTCTTCACGACCACCACGCGCCTCCCTCCCTACGCCACGCGCTGGCCGCCGCGCCCGCCCCCTGGTGCCCCTGGCACTCGCCGCCCGCCGCCTCCGGCCACCCTGCCGCCCGAGCCCGAGCCTGAGCCGGGCCCCCGGGCCTACGACCGCTTCCCCGGGGACTCCCGAGACTACTCCACGGAGCTCAGCGTCACCGTGGCCGTGGGCGCCTCCCTCCTCTTCCTCAACATCCTTGCCTTCGCCGCCCTCTACTACAAGCGGGACCGGCGGCAGGAGCTGCGGTGCAGGCGGCTCAGCCCCCCTGGCGGCTCGGGCTCCGGCGTGCCCGGCGGGGGCCCCCTGCTCCCTGCGGCCGGCCGTGAGCTGCCACCCGAGGAGGAGCTGGTGTCGCTGCAGCTGAAGCGGGGCGGGGGCGTCGGGGCGGACCCTGCGGAGGCCCTGCGCCCCGCCTGCCCACCCGACTACACCCTGGCCCTGCGCCGGGCGCCGGACGATGTGCCTCTCTTGGCCCCCGGGGCCCTGACCCTGCTGCCCAGCGGCCTGGGGCCACCCCCTCCCCCGCCGCCCCCCTCCCTCCATCCCTTTGGGCCCTTCCCCCCGCCTCCCCCCACCGCTACCAGCCACAACAACACGCTCCCCCATCCCCACTCCACCACTCGGGTATAGGGGGCGGCTCGGGGAGGCCCCCCTCCCCGGCCCTCCCAGCCCGCTCAGAAGGCAGGGAGGAGGACTTGGCGACAGGCTTTTGTCGTGTGGAGCTGTCACACGTCGAGGAGCTTTAGGTGGACATGGGTTTCCTCGCCGGGATGTGTGCGCTTCTCCCGCGCGGAGTGGCCCGTTCTCTTCTCCGGACTTGGGCCTTTGAACAACTGGGGGGGTGTTTTTTCCCCTCCGTCGTCTGGACACCCGTCTTCGGTGTGTGGAGACGTGGAAGTATTTTCCCACGTGGAGGTGTGCTTTCTCACGAGGGGGTATGTTTTCCCATGTGCAGGGTGAGGTTTTTTTTTGCCGCCCTGGACACATGTTGGCTCCCTCAAAGAATTTCTGTGGGGATTTGTGCCCCAGAATCCTGTTCCCTCATGCCTTCTCCCACCTCCTCCCTCCTCCCACCCCCTGGAGACCCTGGAAGTGGTGTGTTCACAAACAGCGACCCTTGGCCACCGGACGACGCAGGGTGGTGCCTGGGAAGTAGCGAGGAAATCACAGCCCCCCTGCCCTGCCCCCAGCCCTCCCGCCCTAGCGAAGCATGTGTATCCCCCGTGGCACAAGTGAGGTGAAGCACGGTCTCCCCCGGGCAGACCTCGCCTTCCACAGATGACAGACACACATTCCCTGCCGCGGGGAAGTGAGGAGATCCTGCGTCCCCTGGGTCCAGGATGCATTTCTGAGTGGAAACATGTTCTTGCATGTGGATGTACGTTTTCCCATGCAGATGGCCCCTTTCTCTCCAGCACTTCCCTGCATCTTAGGGCCTCAGGCCCAGCACTTAACTTCTCACGAGGGAGACTTGTGAGAAGGACAAGTGAAAGGACTTCAAACTGACAGAAGCTGAGGGGGAGGGACAAACCCTGAGGAGATGAACAGACCCTAAGCTCTGCCCTTCCTTCCCCTAGAGTTCGGGGGGTGGGGGGGCTGCGTGGCACCTGCCACCCACCGAGGCCGTGCATGTTTGACCAAAGCCCGCACCGCGGTCTGAGGGCAGCCCTTCTTCCCTCAGTCCTCAGACCATCTCTCATCCGTGCCAAACTGGTGAGGTGGGTTTGAGGGGCAAAGACCCCCCAAAACGTGCTAAGGATTCCTCAGCCCTGGACCCGGGCAGGTAGGATACAGGAGAGGGGGAGATGGCAGCTAAAGGGGTCCTGCCTGCGTCCCTCTTCTCGCCATGTCTCATCCCTCCCTCTCTGCCCATTTTCCCTCCCCCCTTCGCCGTCCCCCTCTGAAGACATCCCCTTCCTGGTCTCAAGCCATCTTCTCCCCTCAGCTGCCCACCCCCTCCTTTGACCTGCCCCCTCTCCCCTGGGCCCCCAGGGCTGAAGGAAAGGAGCAGTGTGGGGGGAGGGGAGGAGAGCAGGGGAGAAAGGCTTCCCCGGACAGGTTGGGGGAGAGAACGGGGTCAGCTGTACTGAGGAACAGATGGAGGGGGCAGTGGGGGACGGCGCTTGGGCAGACACCAGCAGGAAGAATTTGATTTGAAAGGATGTGTGTAAGGGGACTGCCCAAAGAGAAACGGTTTGGGCCTCTGGGGAAAGGAACAATGTCGGGAAGGGTTTCAAGGGACACCAGCCGAGAAGGAGCCAATCCTTGTCTGCTGGCATTTTGTGGGTTCATTGGTGCCAAATTTGAATAGGGGGTGGAGTGCTATCTTCCACTGACCCCCAAATCCCTGGTCTTGGCTCCCCAGAACTTTGCCTCCTGACTGTCCCTTCTGCCCCCACCTCCACCCATGGAAACTTAGTTCTTTTCCCACCCCTTCCCCTGCCTGGTCTAGCTCCTTTCCAAACAGCCCTGCCTTCTAAATGCTAGGGACCTGGGCCCTGAACCCTGTAGACAGATGCCCCCCAAGCTGGGGCATGGGAGGGGGGCTGAGGGATCCCATGATTCAGCCACGGACTCCAATGCCCAGCCCCTGTCCCCAGAACAATTCCTTGACAATCCCATGTCCCCACCCCAACCCTTCGCGGCTCTGTACACATTTTTAAACCTGGCAAAAGATGAAGAGAATATTGTAAATATAAAAGTTTAACTGTTGGTTTTGCCTGCTGTTGTGTTGGGAGGTAGGGGTGGGGCTCTAAAGAAACAAACCTTGGAGAAGTGACTCTGCCAGTGAGGGAGAAGGAGGGGGTCCGAGCCCACAGCCCTTTCCAGTGAACAGCTCTGAGGTCAGAGAGAAAGGGGGAGTGGGTGCTGGGGTGAGGTGGTCATTGGTAATGGGGTTGTTCGGGGAGTTAAGATCAGGACCAGTGTCTGTGCAGAGGTCAGAGCCTGGCGTAGAGGACCAGGCAGGGGCTGATGGGGACAGACACCAAACAGGCCAGAGGGCCTATGGGCTGGTGCAGGTGGCTGGCTACAGGAGGGACACGCAAGGTGAAGGGTTTGGCCTCTGCTAAGCCCTGGCCCAGGCTGGAGGGTCAAACACAGGCCCAGGACTCTCCCTCTTGGCACATTTTGAGGGAGAGCCCCACATCACTGTGACCTGCTTACCCCCAGGAGCCTCTGGGACAGGAAGGCGGCCGGTGGTACTGTGGGCACAGTAGGTTGGGGGCCTAGGGACCCCCATGGCCATGGCTGAGTGGCCCCGGCCCGGGTGGGCCTTGTGTCACAGCCCCAGCACCAACAACTGCCAGGACCTGGGCAACTCCATCCTGTCGCTGCTGGACCTCATCATCTGCGTTAACACTGGCGTCAATACGGTGACACTGATCAGGGTGGGGCCGGGTGGGAGGGTGCTGGCAGGATGGCTGCGGGGGCAGGCCGGGTGGCGGGGGCCTGCCTGGAGTCACTGTGTCCTCCCCCACCTAGCTCTGGCGCAGACTCCGTGGCTTCTTACACCAAGTGTTTCGTGTTATTTGTGAGAAAGGTAAGTGGAGGATGGGGAGGTTGGGGAATAGGAAAGGCAGAAACCAGGTGTTCTAGCCCTGACCTTAAGCGGGCCCCTTCCTCTCCCGCTCTCCCTGCTCAGACACCGTAACTATGCAGATTCTCTTCCTGCACCCTGCCTCTCCAACCCTGGAGAAGCCAGGCTCCCCACCAGCCTCTCACCTGTCCCCGATCCACAGAAGCTTCTGAGTTGCTCACCTGGGAAGCAGACCCAGCCCCCGAAGCAGAGCGCCCCTGCAGTCGACCTTCGGTGCACCATGGACCCTGTGAAAATGACCGTGTTCCCCCCACCCACTCGCCACTGTCGCCATCGAGACTCTTCAGCACGCTGCGCCCACCGCCACGTAGCCTGGGCTCCTGACACTGACAGCGATGACGAGAAGACCCCACGTCAGCACACAACAATCTGCTCCCACAACTGGGATTGCCCCAAGGACTGGGAAGGCTTTCAGTCCACCCAGGGGTTCTGGACTCCCTGGGCCCAGGCTGCCGTGGAGCCACCTACCCAGACCATCCGCTTCCAGCAAACTGCAGAGGGAAGGCCGCTCAAAAGAGAGATGCAGTCAGAGCTGGGCCTAGAGGCCTACGCGTACCCTGTGAACCCCCGCCCCACAGCCCTCAGGCCCTGAGCCACAAGAACGGTTGGGGGGGTGCCCCAAGCAGAACAGGAGCAGTGCTCGCCAGCCCAGCCACCCATCCTGGGCCCGGCCCACATCCCAGACATCCCCCAGTGCCACTCCTCAGGGCACGTAGCCTATAATGCCAGAGACGTGAGGGGGCGGCTGTGGGAGCTGACCAGGGAGGTGGAGGCCCTGTCCCACTGTTACCCCCTGGTCTCTGGATCCAGCACGGCTGAGGGGACGGGAAAGGCCTGGGTATACCGTTCCTTGACAGAGAGGTGACTGGAAGAAGAATAAAAAGAAGAGAGGAGGTGGTTTGTGGTGGTGTGGGGGGTGCCAGGGCCCACACAACACCCAGAAGCCTGGTTGCTAAGGAAATGATCTCCCTGGCAACAGGGCCTAGAGAGCCCTGAGGACCCTCATCAACCTCTTGGCCTCACCAGGCCCTGTCCTCAGCCCTTCCGCAGGCCTTTCTTGGTTCCAAGGCTCCCACCTGCCTCTACTCTGTTCTTTAGTGCCCAGGGAAGCCCCCCAAATCCCATTCCAGATCCCCAGGCAGTACTGGCCTCAGTCTCTCAGAGGTCCGCCTCCTACCAGAGCCCTGGTTTAGGCTGTAACTACAGGTGAGGTGTGGTCCCTCTGAAGCCCTGTTTCCTTTGGGGAGGGATGGCTGAGAGTGAGGGTACCCAGGCCCTCACAGTTCCCCAGTCAGAACCCAAAGCTCCTGTATACTCGAGAAGGCTTGGAGCGGAGGATAAAATATTGAGGACACTCTCAAGGGCTGCGTCCACACAGCCCTTGTGACCTCACTCCTCTGATTAGCACTTCCACGTCACAAATGAGGAGACCGAGGCTCAGAGACGCCAAGTGACTTATTCATGGTCACACGGACACCAAGGATCAACTTCGTGGCCTCAGACGCTCCGTCCCCCTGCTCCCACAGGTAGATTCCCACTGCTACTGGCCCGGCAGAGTCTCCTCCCACCTTCCTCAGTTTCCCATGTAAACTCATCAGGAAATTGCATCCATTGGACAGCAGGGAAACCCAGGCCCTACCTACTTCTAGACACTTGGGATCACACACACGCACACAACCTGGGAACAAGGAGCCAGGTCGAAGGGACTAGACCTCACCTTCCATACCAGATGGGTTCCTGGAATATGAGCAGATAGGCCTTTTATGAATCACCCCGCTTCTCTGTTCATTTTCATTTGACTAACGTTATCGATCATCTTAAGCTGATTCCATTAAGTGGGTCTATATTGAGCACCTGCTATGTGTTTGGAGTCTTGATGGAAAATGCCCACTGGCTCTTTCTATTTCTTTCTTTCTTTTTTTCCTTTTTGGCCATGCAGTGTGGTTTGCAGGATCTTAGTGCCCCAACCAGAGATTGAACCGGGGCCCTCATCAATGAAAGCGTGGAGTCCTAATCACTGGACCTCCTGGGAATTCCCTGTTCCTCTATATCTGTTGAGATGTTCATTGTACAAACAAAATGACTTGAGGTTCCCCAGGTACCACTTTCACAGACCCCAGCAATGAACCCGGTTTATAATAGTAGATTCCTTTTGTCATATCACAATTACATCTATTTTGTGCTTTGTGAATTTCATGTGGTTTTCTCAAGACAGCAGCTAACCGTTTTTCAACTCGGAGGGTTGGCTCAGTGGGAGGGCAGTTGGTTAGGAAGGAGAGAAACCATGGTTGGGGGTGGTCTCTGGCAAAGGTGGCAAACCCTTGCTCTGAAGCGAAGGGGCCAGTGGGCTCAGTGACCACCAACACCTAAGGCTGCAACCCCCGGCCGGAAGGGGTGGGTACGGTGGGTACTAGAGGGGTTATGACAGGGAAATGGGCAGGACAAGGAGGGGATGGTGCAGTGGGGCGACCCCAGAGGGGACTCTTACTGTCACTCATCCATCTAGTCACCCTCGCTGCTGGCCCCAAGCAGGCGTGGGTGGGGAATCACAACAGGCTACATAAGCTGCCATAATGTCTCGAACAATGAAATGGAGGAAATCCTTTATGCATGATTCAGTCCCTATGAAGACTGTCTCTCATCTGTAGCAACCCTGCTTGCAAATCAAGTTAAGCAAGGCCCCATGGAGACAGAAGGACAGACTGAACTCTGGGGACTAGGCTCCATGCAGTGGGAGCCGAGGGTAGAGATGGCCACATAAAGGGCCAGCTGAGTGGATGAAAGCTTGGCCACCTCAGCATTGTGACTCCCTGCAACGTGTCTCATTATGACCATGCTCCCTCACCTGTTGGTGGGTGTCCGCAGGTCCTGGCATGAGTGCACTGTGGGTCAGGGCCGGTGGTGGTGGTGGGGCGGCCCGCGGCCCAGGTGGCCCTAGGACACGCCACCATGGAAAACCGGCTCTGGTATGAAAACCTGGGGTGCTGCCATCAATACCAAGAAAGTACCCAGAATGCAGAGGACTTCCTACTCCTGCTGCTGGGCCTTGTCGTTCTTGTCAGCATTGGGATCAGCATGGCAACTATGGTCAGCGATGGTTGGGGACCACCAGCAGGGGTGAAGAGGGCTGAGGGTGGGAACCAGCTGCAGCCTGCACCTCCGTCTGCAGGAACGGTCTTGGCTGGGAGGGGGGGTGAGGGTAGAGAGCCTGGCCTTCATTTTCACCCACCCCACCCCACCCCACCCCAGGTATGGCATGGGCTCCAGAATGCCTTAGACAAGACCATCTATTGGATTAATCAGAAAAGTAAGTACGGAAGACAGGTAGGGGGTACCCCGCCCCCGCCACTCCCAGGGCCCTAGAAACCCAGGCCCCCAGGTTCCCAACCCTGAACTCTTCTGACAGTTGCCCTACCCTCACGGACTCTCGCCTCCCCGAGATGAAATCTCGCAGGCTTGTGAAAGTTCCCCCAAACGTCCTCCAGCCAAGGCCCAAGAAGATGTCCACACCCACTGCATCCTGGACCCTGTGGAAGTGAAGATGGCCCGCCCCACTTGCTACTCCCTGTCCTCCTACCATCATCTCGGCAACCGTAGCCGCAGCTGCAGCCGCCGCCCCTGCAGCCACCAGCGGAGGCCGAAGAACCGCAGACAATTCCCCTACAGCCGCTCAGGCTTCCGTAGGCCGCATCGCAGCCACGGGATGTCACAGCTGCGGCTGATGCCCTCCTCTGATCGGGAGGACCCGGACTCCTACCTGGAGGAGGAGGAGGATCTTTCCTTCACCCAAGTACCCGTGGGGGTGCTGGGGCGGGCTCTACCAGCAGATGGGCTTGCCCTCCAACGTGGGCCTCTGGGCCTGCCAGGGTGGGATCCTGGCCAGCCTACCACCACCCTGTCTCTACCTGTCACCCGAGCTGCGCCGCATGGCTAAGCGTGTGGAGGCCAAGTCCGAGCTAAGGCTGCAGTCCTTCGGGGCCCCCTGCTCACCATCCCGCATCTGGGGCAACGTGGAGGCTGACCAGTGGACCTCGTCTCCACCACCTCTCCGACGGCTGCCCCCTAACCCCTCGTGGGTCCCTGGGAGGCACAGCACTTACCCCTCAAGGGGCCAGCTCCCGTATGACTCCTGGGATCAACGGTGGCGTGGTCTGGAGGGCTCTGAGCCTCCATCCGCTCTGGTGCCTCGGGGCTGCCGGCCCGAAGCCTGGCAGCGCAACTCCCCCCCGGCCCACGGACGGAGCCTCCCCAGCTGTGCTCACAACCAGCCCAAGCGCAGCCCGCACCCCTCCACGGGACACTTGAACTACTCCCGGGATCCCCACGAGGTGCGGCGCCGGGCGGCCGAATGGGCCGAGATGCTGCCCGTGCGGCGCCCTCTGGCCACGTCCGCCTCCCTCACGGTGCTAGCCGAGGCCTCGTACCAGTGGGCCCCGGCTCCCAGCTCAGCACTGCTCCTCCGCCCCTCCCAGCCCCTGCCCGACGTCCAGGCTACCGAGCACCCTCCACCCCCGCCCACCTTCATGCCACTCAGGCGGAACCCGGGGGACAATGCCAACTACCAGGTGTATGACAGCCTGGAGCGGAAGCGGCAACCGCAGGAGAGCCAAGCGCGGGCCAACTCGCTGCTACCTTCCACCTCGGCCTCGAGGCCCTCTCTGCATGGGAGCCAGACTGGGGAAATGAACTGACCAGCAGCAAATGGGAACGGGGGTGGGGGGGCGGCAGGGCATGGAGAGAGGAATAAAGAGCGCCAGAGTCCAGGAAACACTGGTGGTCTGTGGCTTGGAAGCGCCACTCCTCTGCCAGCCTGGGCCCCTGCCCTTGGCTTCCTGCAATAAGAAGCCAGTGTCCCCTTCTTGGCCTGAGGGTCCCCTTGGTTTAGTGGCCACAGTCCTGCCAGCAGGCCCCTCCTGGTCCTATACCATGCACTAAGTACATCTGCAGCTGCAGACTCCAAACCCCTGGTCTCTGGGCACCTCCTCTGTGTCTCAGCTGTCCCTGTCCCCAAAGAGCCTCATACAAGTAGCTGCTTCCAAACTGGGAGGTTCCACATCTGGGCAGGTCCAGCTCCAGGCCCAGTGAAGGGCATGAAGAAGGCTGAGGCTCTGGACTCCAGCCAGGCCTTCAGCAGGCCTCTGAGGCCGAGGTCTTCCTAGTCTCAAGAGGGGCCAAGAGACGGAATGTGTCATTCGAACAAGTGAGTGACCGGGCGGTAAGCGAATGAGTGACCGCTCGAGGGGAGGTGTGCCGGCCTACGGGCCCTGTTTGACTGTCCAGGCTCAGCTTACCTGACCCTGGTTACCAGGGGAATGCCACCCTGGGCCCTCCTTTTCGTCCCCCTCCCTCACTGTGACCTCACCACCTGCCCCATCATGACCCAGTCTGGCTCCCAGTGACTATGTGGAGGCCAGGGGACCCAGGCAGTCCTTGGACCCCCGGCCATGGGTGAGCGAGCCCTCCGCCGAGCCGAGCCGTGCTCTGGCACCATCCCCAGGAAATGCCAGGAGCTAGGAGACTCAATTCTTTTGCTCCTGATCAGATTCACCTTCCTCAACTTGGGGATGAACGTGGTGACTATGGTCAGGGCAGGATCTGGGCAGCGGAGTTGGGGGAGCCCTGGGGCCTTGAAGGGGCTGAGGTGGGAGGGCTGCTGGGGTGTGGCCGGACAAGGGTTGGATTTCAGGGCTCACCCTGCTCCCGGCCTCCCCCCTCCCCTTCTTCCCTCAGCTCTGGAGGCATCTGAAGAGATTCTTGCGGGCACTTTTCAAACGTATTTTCCCCAAAGGTGAGTGGGCGCCAGCGTGGGCTCAGGGGATGTGGGCCTGTCCCCTTTCTTCTATCTCTGCCTTGATTCTCAGCCCCTCAGGAAGCCAGGCCCTGACCCATCTCGCCTTTCCCCGCAGACAAGCAAGCCAGCCGTGCAGGCAGCCGTCGCACGCGCATGCGCTGCTCCGTGGATCCCAAGAACCTGTGCTCAAGAGTTTCTTCCCGCTTCCGCCATCGCCCAAGCTTCCTGCTTGGGCACCCAAACCACCACCCAAACTCCTGGATACCAGACACAAATGACGAGAATGCTTCTAAGTGCTGCTGGATGCCGCCTCAGTGTGGACGGACTGGGGCTTCCACGGAGGCTCCACGGGGACTGTGGAAGGAGCGGGTAGTGGGAGCTGGGGAGGCCCCTCCGGTCACGGCCTTAAAGTCCCAAGCCAACTTTTACTCCAGGTAAGAGACATCTTCCAAGCTCCGCAGGATGAGCAAGGTGGACGTGGTTCCACTCCGCCTGCCCCAAGAGAGCAAGACTAAGACCCCAGACTCTGACCCAGCCCAGGCCCCAGCCCGGGCCCAGACCCGCCCCCAGTTCAGCCCCCTGCGCATGCACCTGCCAAGGCCCAGACCTTCTCCTCAGCCCTCCCCACTGAGCACACCTCCCCCACTCCGAGACCTGCTCCCGAGGCCACGCCCATGAGCACACTTCCGCCCAGGCCCAGGCCTTCTCCCTAGTGCACCCCACTGGGAACACTCCTGCCAAAGCCCAGACCTTCTCCTCCACCCACCCCTCTGAGCACGCCCCACCTCAGGCCCAGACTTGCTCCACATTCCACCCCCCTGAGCACACCCCCCCCAGGCCCAGACCCCCTCCCCAGCCCTCACCCCTGAGCACAGCCCTGCCCAGGTCCAGGGCCCTGAGCATACCTCAGCCCATACCCCAGCCCAGGCCCAAGTCCAGGCCCCCTCACATGCCTCAGCCCAGTCCCTGGGCCACATATCTGTCTGCACCCTGACCCATGCTCATCTGACCTATACCCATGCCAACACTCTTGTCCCTCCCCCAACTTCTGCCCCAGTCCCTCCCCCAACTTCTGCCCCTGCTACTACTCCTGCCCTAGCCCCTACACCAGCCCCTGTCCCGACCTCTGACACAACCTCTGTCCCAGCGCTGGTCATGGCCCTGACGACCACTCCAGTCCCTTCCACCACCCCTACCCCCATCCTAGATTCTATTCCCTCTACCTTGTCTGCCTTCAGCCGAGGCCTCTCCTCCAGCCATGTGGTCTAAGATGACCGCAGGGTAAAGCAGAACTTATTCCATGTGTGTCCCCCTCAGAACTCTGGGTATTCCAGAAAGGACTTGGGTACCCTCTCCAGGCCCCAAGAGGGGCATGGTCTGGTGAGCTCTGGTACAGCTGAACAAACACTCAAGCAACGTAGTGGGGACAGTGCTAAGCCCTCCACAGGATCCATACTGGGTTACCTGGAGTTGGGGAATATGGAATGGAAGATCTCAAATGATGCCAAAGACAAATTTGTATAGTCCAAGACCTTCCCTTACTGCAGCTTCCTTCCTTGCAGGTCTGAGAAGAGAAACACGGACCCCCAGACTCCAGTCTACCCCAAATTCCTGTACTCCAAGGATGCTGCACCTTCTCAACCTTGCTTCCATTCTCGAACCAGTGCCCAGAGCTCACCATGCACCATGCCTCCACCATGCACTCTTTATCTGCCTCTTGTTTCTCCCAGATCATGGGTCCTTCATCAACACAGCAACCACCAGAAGCCCTCCACCTTAATACAACCCCCCACCTTTCCCCCAACCTCCAAGTCTCCTCAGTCTGTCCTCTCTTCCCAGGGCCCCATCCCTCCCCAGTTATCCACTACTTCCCAAACCCCAAGCCAGGCCCAACCCCCTGAACTTCATGAGAGTCGAGGCCTCAACCAAGGCTCTGTCCTCCCAAGGACCCCAGGCCCTTCCAAAGTCTGCAGAGTTTCCAGAAACCCAGGCCTTACCCCAAACCCAAGAACCCAGGCCTTGCTCAAGATCCAGGCCTCCACAAGCTTCCAGGCCTTACCCAAGATGCTGGAATTCACAGGGGCTCAGAACATACCCATAACCCTAGCTTACACAGCATTCAGGAATTAATCGAGATCCTGGCCCCCATAAGGGTCCAGCCCTTACTGAAGACTCTGGCTTATCCAAGAGATCAGGCCTCCATAACAACTCATGCCTTATCCCAAATCCTGGCCTCCACAGGAACCCTCTAGGAACTGACTCTGTCCACGTTTTGGGCCCACATCAGACCTGAAAGTCATTTATATCTGAGGCAGTTCGTCGAAAGGAGGATGCGGGGCAGCACATACCATGGACTTCTGTCCCACCCAGTCAGAACTCCTGCTCTCCCAAGGCTCAGGTGGCCTACAATGACCTGCAAACCTTCTCAGAGGTACCTGTACTGATTGAGCTGCAATCACCCTCCCGGTGAGCAGGCAGCCAAGACTGGGTGTACCAGCCCATGGATACAGTTCCTCCAGCCTGCCAGAACTATCGCCAGATGTCTATGCATCCCAAAACCAGCTGGAAGCCCTACTGTCCTGCGTCAGGCACCTGGCTAGGGCATGTGGTCTTTGACGCCCGCCAGAGACAGTTCAGAGCAGGCAGGGACAAGTGCGAAGCTCTGTCTCCCAGGCGCCTTCACCGAGAGACGTCCAACAACTCACCGGAGACCATCAAGGAGTGGGGATATCAGTGTGTGATGAGCACTTTAGAAAAAGAGGGGACAGACATGCATGAGGAATAAAGAGACAAGAGAAGTGTTCTGTGGTTGTTTGAGGACATTCACCCCAGCCCCATCCCACAGGGCCTGATGAGGACCTAAACTATCCCTGCTTTCCTTCCATCGCTGTCTAGCTAAATCCGTTATCCCCAAGGCCCTAGAGCTGCATTGTCAATTACAGTAGCCACTAGCCAAATGCCTATTAGAATGTAAATTAGTTAAAATTAAGGAAAATTAATTCTGTTAAAAATTAAGTTAAAAATTCTCTTCCTCAGGGAACAGAATTTCCCTGGCATCCAGTTCTGTTCCCTGGCGGTCCAGTTGTTGGGACTTGGCGCTTTCCCTGCTGTGGCTGGGGTTCAATCCCTGGTTGGGGAACTCAGACCCCGCAAGCTTCACGGCTTGGCCAAAAAAAAAATTCTGTTCCTCAGTGCCACGACCTTCTAAATGCTCAGTAGGCACATGGAGCTAGTGGCTACTGTATTGGACGGCACAGATTTAGAATATTTGAATCATCATGGAAAATGCTATTGGAGAGCAGTGCTTTAGAGTTTAGAGCAATTTTCCTTTCCCTGTCGCCCACCCCCAGCATCTTAAAGCTCCCCCAGAGCCCAGAGAACTTAGTTCTTTTTAGGGTGGCTCAGAAGCCACCCTCTGGGGAGGAGGTAAGATGTGGGGATGGACACCCAATGCCTGATTTCCCCAGACTGTGAGAAAGAGCCCAGGCTTCAGTTTTCCTCATCTGGTCTCTTGGGTCACGACCAGATGTATGGAAACTTGCCTCCCCCGTTCTGGGCTGTGTTTGGGGCTCTTGCTTACTGAGGGAGAAGACCTCTCTTTGTCAGTGACTAGGAAACCTTGTGTTTTAGGCTCCCCCAAATTGAGCCCTGGATTCTGAGGGTCCCCTCCTTCATAGGCCTCTCAATTTTTCGAGGTGTCTCCACTTAATTTTCTTGCCCATGGACTTAGGCCTAGTTCACTGTGGAGACAGACCCCTGGGAAAAAGGAATGTTAGAATTCCTGGTCCAGTATGCATTGGTCTAATCTGTGAGCGTGTCTCTGGTGTCCTATCTTTCTGTCCTATTATTCTGGCTCCTAGTTTCATCCTGGACGTAAGCTGTGTCCATGATAGCACTGGTCGCTGAAAGCCATTTCCTTCCCCTGATAATTTTTCATTGCCTTCCCCTAGCTCAGCTGGAGTTTCCTCTGGACTTGATTTTCAGTCCTGATAACTCTTCTGTATACACACATAAGCTGCGAGATTCCAAAGTGTTTTCCCTGCCACGACTTGTGTGTCTGGGGTGGGCAACACTAATATGTCCCTTCCCTGAGTCAGATGTCCATCCCTGGGTCACTACATGCACACTATCGGTGTGTTCTTGTCTAACATTACCACCACCGATTCCAAGGAGATACATCCCAGCTGGAGAGCCCATTTCCAACACCTCTGTGGCTCAGCTCTGACCTTGGACAAGTCATGTGCAACCTTTCTAGGCTTGCAGTCTCATCTCTAAAATGAAGTTATAATTGCATGCAAGAACCCTTCTAGATTTAAATGACCAGGGCTCCTCTACTCCCAAGTGAGATGTAGAGTCCTCTATTTCTCCGCATGCCTTAGTGTATGTCCCTCATTATTGTTTGCTATTCAGATCCATCCTATTAGGCCTCTGTCCTAACCCCAAGGAGTGTTTGTGCGGTTGACCTGGCCTTGTAAAGACACAGAATAGTTTATCATAAAGACACAGAATAGTTTATCTCCATAGAAACTACAACTTCCATCAGGCACTACTTCAACGGAACAGGAAAGGATGTGGGGGCGTGGCCCCAACGCCCTGGTAGCTTTGAAGACAAACTACAACTCCCAGGATAGCCGCGAGATTTCTGCAGAGCGAAAGGAGTGACTGAACTCTGACTGGAGGCCGGGCTGGTCCGGAACCACCCCGACAGTCTCCAGAAAGGGGCGTGGTTATAGTTTAGGGGCGTGACCTTGCAGGCAGCAGGAAGAAGTTACCTGTTGAATCTTCCTATCCATTCTCTTCCCAGCCTTTGTAGCTAACCCTAAGAGGGAAGCCGCAAGCCACTAGCCTCTTCTGAAAAAGAGGTAAGGGGACGTAGACAAGGGGCAGCGAAGGAGGCTATTGCATTCCTTAGGAGGGGCCAAACAGCTACTTTCTACCTGCTGAGTCAGGTGAACCATTCCATGGGGGCGGGGACCAGCATATGAGAAAAGGGCAAGGACGGAGGAGGTATTTATTTGTTCTCTTTCAAGACTAAATTTAGGGCCCTTCGTCTGCAGACCCATTGGCGGACTGTGTCTTGGGAACCCTCTTGGCCTCTGGAAGAGAAAAGAACGGGGGCCAGTTTTCCGCAGCAAAAGGAACGGCCCGTCTCGGCTTCCTCCCGTCTGTGTATTTCCTAGCCCCCAAACGACAGAGCCATATGGCTTCCGCGGTCTGGGGGAGTGCTCCCTGGTGGGGCCCACCGCCCCCAGCCCCAGCCCGGCCGCTCACGGACATCGACTTCTGCTCTGGGGCGCAGCTGCAAGAACTAACCCAGCTGATCCAGGAGCTGGGTGTGCAGGCGAGCTGGAGTGAAGGTCCCAAGCCAGGACCAGATCTCCTCCAGGCCAAGGACTTTGTTTTCTCTTTGCTTGGTAAGTAACCCTCCTAGCCTTCGGGAACTTGCAGCTCTCAGCTCCGCCTCACCCCGCCCCGGCTCTGGATCACGCCTTTACGATCCCTTCTCTTTCCTTAGGTCTCGTTCACCGCCGGGGCCCTCGCTTTCCTCCTCAGGCAGAGCTCTTGCTGCTTCGTGGCGGGATTCGCGAGGGCTCCCTGGATCTGGGGCCTGCGCCTCTAGGTCCCTACGCTCGGGGACCTCACTATGATGCCGGCTTCACACTGCTGGTGCCCGTGCTTTCGCTAGATGGCACTGGGCAGGAGCTGCAACTGGACGTGGGATCCTGTTACGCATGGCTCTTCCTCCCAGAGCAGGTACGCGGAACCTCGGTCCGGGAGGCATGGCAGGATTGCCTAGGACCCCCAGTCCCAGGAGGACGTGATTCGATCCACCCAGCTCAAAGCAAAGAAACTCCCAAGGATCCGCAAATCTCCGTGGACCAGCTACACGGTGACGTCACTGATCCTGAGGCACACGAGTCTTTGGAAAACTCACCTAGTAATGTTTCAGTGCCAGAGTTGCCTCAACAAGACGTAACCGATGTTGACTTTCCCTCACCACTGAAAAAAACGAATGGTGACGTCACCAAAGCAGCCGAAGTTAGCCCAGTGCCACAGCCGTCGGAGGCTCCGGAGGCATGGCCCACATTGTGCCCCGCCCAGGTGGCTGCCTGGTTCTTTGCTTCACTGGCTGCGGTCGCTGAGTCCCTGTTTCCGGTCCCGGGTGCCCCGCGCTTGGTCCACGCAGCCCGCCACGCGGGGGTCACCACCATCCTCGTGGCTACGCCCGGGCCCCCGCGCCGCCTCCTGCTTTTCGACTTGATCCCCGTGGTGTCCGTGGCCGGCTGGCCCCAGGGGGCTCGGAGCCACTCGTGGGCCGGCCCGCTGGCCTCGGAGTCGTCTTCCTTCTACCTGGTGCCCGGCGGCGGCGGCACAGAGCGGCCGGACGCCTCCGGCTGGCAGCTCTGCTTCGCCCGCCAAGAGCTGGCGCTCAAGGCGCGCATACCCGTTCCCCTGCTGCAAGCGCACGCGGCGGCCCAGGCGCTGCTGCGCCCGCTGGTGGCCGGGACTAGGGTCGCGGCGCCCTACCTCCTGCGGACGTTGCTCTACTGGGCGTGCGAGCGGCTGCCCGCGCTCTATCTGGCGCGACCCGAGAATGCGGGCGCCTGCTGCCTCGGGCTGCTGGATGAGCTGGGCCGGGTGCTCGAGGCCGGGACGCTGCCCCACTATTTTCTGAGTGGCCAAAAGCTCCGTGCGGGGGACGGCGCCGCTTCGCTGCTCGGGGCGTTGGCCCTGCTTCGCAGGGACCCTGCCCGCGCCCTGCGCGCCGCTGTGGAAGAGGCCAAGGCTGCACGCAAGGGGGGCGGCTTAGCCGGCGTGGGAGGCGGGGCCCATTAAAGACGCTGTTCCTACTAACCTCGAATGTGCTTCTGTTGGCCAGCGGGATGTGGAGGGGACTGCTCTCCCCTCACCTGGGAGACAGTCTGCTGAGCGCTTTGGGCCTGAAGAGCCCATTCTAGAAGGCCTCCTCGCCGGTTCCTCCGCTTCCTCCTACCCTCCTCCCGCCCTATCCCTGGCACAGGTCGTTCCATTCTGGCCTCTCCACTTTCCAAATCTGTGGCCAGCACCCCTCCCACTCCGGTGCAGCGTCTGGCATCCATCTCCCGCCAGTTCTTATGGTCTTTTCTCTTAGGAGTCAATAGGGATGGGGGTAATGTATTTG
Organism: Phocoena phocoena; assembly: GCF_963924675.1. Classification (NCBI taxonomy): domain Eukaryota; kingdom Metazoa; phylum Chordata; class Mammalia; order Artiodactyla; family Phocoenidae; genus Phocoena; species Phocoena phocoena. The sequence goes on from NC_089237.1 coordinate 51,020,769, forward strand.
CTCAAAAAACGTGTAAAGGAGAGAGGTATGGAGACCAGGGACTGACAGTTTGTCTCACACAAAAGCAGAGACATTAAGGAGGCCGGATTTCACCCCAGGCTAGACCTCACCACCACCGCTATCTCTTCAGTTATTCCCCCCACCTTCCTCATCCAGTTCTGTCCTCCATCCCGGGCAATAGGGTCCCTTTCTCCATTCTCGGGGCATCCGCCATTCCATCTATCTAAGCCCAACCTCTCCCCCCATCCAGAGTTCCATTCAGTGGAGTCGCCTCCTTGTCCCTCCTTCTCTGAACCCCGAGACATGCGGCCTTGCCTCGGCTCCGCCTGTCTCTAAGACCTTCGCCACTCCCTGCCTCCAAGGAACCCCGGGGTTCCTCCCGCCCAGCTTCACCCCCGCCACTCTTTCCCGGCGTCTCCGCCCCCTGCCCCGCCCCCGGGCCGGCTCTCGGAGGAGAGGGGAGCCGCTGTCGCCGCCGCCGCCTCAGCTTCCCACAGCCGCTACCGCCGCCGCCGCTGCCGCCGCTCCGCTTGGCCCAGCCGCCAGGCCCAGTGCTCACTTCGCCAGACCAGGGCGCTCTGCGGAGACACCCTCAATCCTTCCTGGGGTCCGGGACGCCTAGCCGGGCGTGGGGGGAAGCTCCGCTTGCGGGGTACAGGGAGGGAGGAGCCTGGAACCGGAGCCAGCGCCAGCCGACCCCGGATCGACAAGACAGGACAGGTTGAGGGGCGTCGGGGAAGGAAGAGGGGGTGCTATAGGCAGTCCTGGGGAGGACAAGGAAGCCCTGTCGCAGAAAGCTCTGATGCGCTCTGACTTACAGCGGGTCTGTTCACATTTGGGGACCCGTGACAACGTGGGTGCACTCCTCTCTCGGGGGGCTGGTTGGATTGGAGGGCGTGGGATCTAAACAGCACCAGCTGTCCCCGAGGAAATTAGGGGCTGCCAGAAAAAAACAAAAAAGCCAAAAACCTATGCTCCTTATTCCGAGGTGACAGAGGGCCCTCCAGACAACCACCTGGTGTAACCACTAGGAAGGGCGGATTTGGAGGTGACTTCAAAAGGAGTGGATGGTAACAAGGTGAGGAAAGGGGCTCAGCAGCTGGAATGCTGTGCCACTAGAAATGGGGGTGACTTGGTAAAAAGCGGTATCGTCCAGAGACAGGGTCTGGGAACCTCTTCTTGCTGATTGGCGACAGTCTGGATATTTCAAGGCATAGTTTTTTGGGGATTTCAGTGAAAAAAAGTGGAGGATTCTTCACTTAGAGGGTGGCAAAGGAAAAGACACCAAGGTTGGGTTCTTCCTAGACACTGGCAACACCCCATCAGGGGTGGGGTGAGCTAATATCCCCAAAGCTAAGGACCCACACCCTTAAAATTACAAGAGTGGCTTTGGCAGGAGTGCAGGGCCCGGAAATAGGGTGGAAAGGTGCCTGGGGATATTGGAACCACATCCTGGAAAATTTGAGGGTCTTGGCTTTGGGATAGTGTTAGTGGGGGACAGGGACCTTGCAGATCAGAGAAGGGGGAGTTTTCTGTGGGGAGCAAAGGTCGAGGGTTGAGTCAACTGAGAGGTACATAGGCTGCTGGGTCTGGCGAAGCTACCACGAGGCCCAAGGGTGGGAGCTGGTGCCTGGGGTGGGGGTCGTCTAGGGCTTATCCTCAGGTCCCGTGGGTGAGGCGGTGAGTCGGACCGGAGAGTCAAGAGCATGTCCTGGTGAGCTAGCGGGCTTCTCCGGGGGGGGGGGGGGGGGAGCAGCGCGCTCCGGGAGCCTGCCGGTTTTGGGGTGTCTCCTCCCGGGGCGCCATGGCGGCACTGGCCAGCAGCCTGATCCGGCAGAAGCGGGAGGTCCACGAGCCCGGGGGCAGCCGGCCCGTGTCGGCGCAGCGGCGCGTGTGTCCCCGCGGCACCAAGTCCCTTTGCCAGAAGCAGCTCCTCACCCTGCTGTCCAAGGTGCGACTGTGCGGGGGGCGGCCCGCGCGGCCGGACCGCTGCCCGGGTGAGTGGCTGGGGCGGGGTCTCCGGGCCGGGGGTCTCTCTGCCTGGGAGGTTGAGGCCAGGGACTCGGAAGAGCGGGGCCCGACTGACGGGGGCTCCCCGAAAGTGAAATGGGGTGGGCCTGGACCACAAACTCTCGGCCAGACGATGCCTCAGTTTCCCTTCTCTCTCGCCCGTAACCCCGAGTCTCCTTGCTTTCGAGGGCAAGGGGAAGCCTTGAGGGGCTAAGCCTGGTGCCCCGAAGCCTGGCAGCTCCCACTCGGCCCCCCTCCCAACACAGGAGTCCCCACCCCCACCATCCTCTGCCTACGTGCCGTCTCTCGCGATTCTTTCAATGCCGAGTGGAGGGGCCTGGGGGTTCCGGACGCCTGGGTCACCCCGAGGGTTTCTGCGGCTCCGGCAGCCCCGCCCCCGCCCCGGTTCTCCCGCTCCTCCGAGCCTTGGATCCGTTCCTCCTCGCCGAGCTTGCCTGGCTCGGTACCAATCTCCCCAGCTCTCCCCCGGGTGTCCTTGCAGCTACCTCGCCAGTCCGCCCCTCTGTGCGCCCTCCTCCCGTGACCTGCACTTCAAGAAGGGAGCTGGGCACTCCCCCATGACCGCCTACGCGACTCAGAAATCGGGTCCCACGGGCTCAGGGGACCCTCTGCCGCGAGGAACTCAGACACACTAAACGGCTGGATACCCGCACGGAGACTGGGGGTCGTACCATCTACGAGGGGGTACCGGGAACTCGGCCGCAAGCGCCGGGGGAGGAGAGTTGTGAGGGTTAGCGTGTGGTCCCCGTCCAGGTGCGACAGGCGGGAAGTCCCTCTGGCCTCGCTCCCGTCCGCTCTCAGCTCCCCTAGGGGGAGACTCCCCACCCCCCGCTGGCGTCCTCCTCCCCCCGCCGCCGGCCCTCCGCAGTGGTACGGTCCGCAGCCCACCCTTTGAGTGGGACCCAGCCCCCACGTGAGTCAGCCTGCCTCACCAGCTCCCTGGCCCCCTCCCCCATTTCCTTGGTTTAGTACCGAATATCCCCCATTCCAGGCGGGTTACCTGGCTGAAGGGGAGAGGCTGAGCCTCAGGGAGGGCTGGGCCCCCGCGAGCCAGCAGACAGACAGACAGACAGACAGACAGATGGGTGTCAGACAGGCCGGCGGTGGGCCAAGGCGAGGCCCGCGCGAAGCGAGCGGCAGCCGCAGCAGCAGGTGCTGAGTCAGCGTCAGGCCCAGTCCCACCCCCACTCCTGAGGGGGCGCCCCTACCCTGGGGTCACCTTAATGCCCCCCACATTCGCAAACACACTGCCCCTTCAGCAGCTCTGCCTGTCTCCCTTTGTCCTCTGCGTTTCCATGTATCTCTCCCCTTCCTCTTCCTTCTTCTCCCCTCCCCCCATTCTGGTTGAGCTGTAGAGTAGGAATTAAGCCTTTAAATACATTTCAATCAATTAAACTGAAAGCTGGTTAGAGGAAGCAGAAGGGACCCACACCCAAGCTTCCTCTGGAGTCACAGAGAGGTGGGAGAGAGCTTGCTTAGAGGGTCAGGGAGCTGGGGCCCTGGGACCCTCTTCCTTCCCTCCATCCTCCTTTCTTTCTCTCCTCTGATCCCACCAAGTGTAGCAATGTTTCTGGGAACAGAGATGTCATGTTCCAAGATGAATGTCTCTCTCTCCAGAGCCTCAGCTCAAAGGCATCGTCACCAAACTGTTCTGCCGCCAGGGTTTCTACCTCCAGGCGAATCCCGATGGGAGCATCCAGGGCACCCCAGAGGACACCAGCTCTTTCAGTGAGAGGGGAAGCCAGCTGCTGGGTGGGAAGGGGGAGCGCAGGCATAGGAGATGACAGTCCTATTGTGGCTTCAGGTTCTGTTGTTTTCAGTCTGGCTCTTTGACCCCACAAAGGAAGAAGTAGAACTGGGACCAGAATTGAGGAGGGGCTTGGATGGGGATTGGAGACTTGGGGTACTGATACCCCTTCTCTCCACCCCCAGCCCACTTCAACCTGATCCCTGTGGGGCTCCGTGTAGTCACCATCCAGAGTGCCAAGCTGGGTCACTACGTGGCCATGAACGCTGAGGGGCTGCTCTACAGCTCGGTGAGACAAGGGGGCAGAGTGGCCTGGAGTCAGGGGACTCCCCTAGCTACAGCCTTCCCAACTACAGATATTTTGCAGCTCAGGGCTTCCTCTCCCTCCAGCTCTTGCCTGTCCTCACTGCCCGCTCCCAAGCACCTCCTCTAGCGTCCCTCCAATCCCTTCTCCTCGAATAGCCTCCTAAATACCCCCAGGCTCTTTGAATGTCCAACTCTTTCAACCTTTTAGGACCCCTGTGTCTTCTCCAACCTCCTCTAGACCTCATTATTACTCACTTCCCCAGAGTCATTCAGGATGCTGGGGAAGGATTCAGGAACTCCTCCAAGCAGAAACTCCCTCCAGGTGCCCTGGATGGTGAGAGGGTGGGAGTAGAGCAGAGAGAAGTTTTCTTCTTATCCCAGGCCCCTAGAAGTCTAGGTCCCGGCCCTCGGGGGGCCACCAGACTCTTCCTCATCCTCCCTTTCTCCCAGTTCCTGAGGGGACTCAGAAGTTGGCTCTCCCAGTCTCAAACGTATGGATTATATCCTGCCTTGTTCTTCCCAGGACTCCCTTCTGTTCAGTGATGTGTCTTCTTGTCTTTCTGTCCGTGTGTGCCTTTCTGGGTCTTTGTCTCCTCAGCCACATTTCACAGCTGAGTGTCGCTTTAAGGAGTGCGTCTTTGAGAATTACTATGTCCTGTACGCCTCTGCTCTCTATCGCCAGCGTCGTTCTGGCCGGGCCTGGTACCTGGGCCTGGACAAGGAGGGCCGGGTCATGAAGGGAAATCGAGTCAAGAAGACCAAGGCAGCTGCCCACTTTGTGCCCAAGCTCCTGGAGGGTGAGTATGGACCCCCAGGGAAGAAGTGGACCACATGGGACGGTATTGACCTAGACATGGACATTTAGTGACACACAGCTAAGGGGCTATAAGTGTTTTAAGAGGACACATGCTATGACAGGTCAAGCCAGGAAGGCTTTGGCCTTTGGAGGTTTGGGAAGCTCTCCTTCTGTGGGTTCCCAGAGGAGGAGTGTAGGGGAAGGGAGCCCTTTCAGAGCTCTCTTGGTGCCTAACTCTCCTTCCTGCTCTTCTCTCTCCCCTTCATAGTGGCTGTGTACCGGGAGCCTTCTCTCCACAGTGTCCCTGAGACCTCCCCTTCCAGTCACCCTGCCCCCTGCCATGTAGTCCCCAGACTGGAGGCTCCCTGCGCTAGCCACCACCACAGCCTGTCTCCCAGCCCTGCTTCTGGCCCTGCTCTCACCCCTGCTGCCACACTCATGCCCTGAGCAGCCATGTCCCACCAGGTGCTCTACCCTGAGGGAGCCTAGGGGCCGGCCATGACTTCCAGGGCTGCTGAGACCCTTAGATCCTTGGGCCCGAGAAAGGGCTCAGAGAGAGGGATGTCTGAAAATGGTCCTGGCTGATCACTTCTTTCCTTCCACACTCACACCCTCCAAAGCCTTTTCCCGAGATGGTGCGGGGGGGTTCCAAAACTGACAAAACCAGGGCATAAATCTTCCCCACCCCGGGCTCAGCCAGTTCCTGGAGCCCTTTGCCCTTTTCATGGCCACCAAGCCATAGACTTATAGGTCCACTGCAGCTCAGGATTAGTTTCCTTCTTTCGCTACTCCACCTTTTGCCTTGTTCCAGACAGGCTCTGGAACACCAGGCACCTCAGCCAGGGCCATTTCTGCACCCAGGGTCTGTGCTGGAACACAGGCATGCTGCCAGGCTCTGTTCTGGATCCATCAGGCTTCTGTCCTTCACCCAGATGGACCCCTGGTTTCCAATTAGAGAGAGGCTGGATTTGGGCCCTGTCCAGCTGTTGGTCTTGGCCTGAATTGGGCCAGTCTCAGATCACCACAGGTTTAACTTTCTTACCCCAGAGACACCCAATTCTAGAGCGTGGTGTTCTAGACACATACAGAGCCATACTTCCTTCTGAATCTCAGCTCTAGGACATAGACCACGACTCTCAGCCCTTCCCTCTAGGATGGAACTAGAGCCTATATAGGCATGTTATTGCTCTAGAGTAAGAGTTCTAGACCCACGCTTCCACTTTCTCTAGTGATACCTGTTAAGCAGGAGCTCTGGAAAGGACCCAGTTATGATTCACAAAGAACTAAGTCCAGAACTTCTTGTTTTCCCTAGACAATTTTCCAAAAATCTTATTCTTCCTATAGAATGCTAACCTTATTTTTTACATGTAGTTTCTAGCTCCTGCAACTCAGCTGGGGTCCTGCCAGGGAACAGAGGCTGAGGAAGGGCAGAGGAGTTTTGGAAGGAATCCCTGGCTCATAGAAGGGCAGCTAGGATGGGAAAGTGGCCAGAACCATGGCATGACTGGACCTGTGCCTGGGTTGGGGGGACATGAACACTTAGCTACCTCAGCAGGAATTCCTTCCAGGTCCCCTTTAAAGCTGAGGTCTTTAGCGTAATGGGTCTAGAATAAAAAAGACAAATGGGACATAGCTTTGAACCCCCTCAAATGAGGAGACACCAATTCAGCAATAAGTCCCACCCTTCTCCCTTACAGGTCAGGCCAAGGAGGGTGAGGGCCTCTTGGTCTCTAGACCTCATACACCCCTCCAGCTTCTAACTGAATAGAACTTGCTTTACCTCAGCTGGGTGTTAGGTACCCAAAAAGGCTCTGCTCCCAGGGGACCAGTCTCCACTCCATGCTTTCTCAATTAAAGACGATTTATACAGTTGAAGTGTTGTCTGCCATCTGTGGGTAGCAGGCTTTGGCAGTCGCTCGGGGAGGGATCAAGTCCCAGGGGCGGGGCGGGTAGGCTGGCGGCTGCCCCCCAATAACAGGTGCACATTCCTGGGCGCCTCGTCACTTCCCCTGCGCTGGCTGTCCTGGTGGCTCACCCAAGCGGACTCACTGAGCGACGCGGGCGGGCTATGACCCCAGGGGCGCTGCTGCTGCTGCTGCTGCTGGGGGCGTTGGGGGCGCCATTCGCCCCGGGTAAGTCTGGGCCTCAAAGGGGCAGTGACAGGGCCAGAGGTCGTGGCCGGGCATCAGGGCTTCACTCAGTTCTCTCCTCCTCCAGGCGCCCGCGGCTCAGAGGCGGAGGGCCGACTCCGCGAGAAACTTTTCTCGGGCTATGATAGCTCGGTGAGGCCGGCGCGGGAGGTGGGAGACCGCGTCGGGGTCAGCATTGGTCTCAGCCTAGCGCAATTAATCAGCCTGGTGAGGGCGCACGCGGGGAGTTGAGGTCTGGCCCACTAGCCGGCTGGGGGGCGTGGCTTTAGGCAGGGCGGGACCCAGGGACCACTGTGGGCGGGGTCCGGGACGAGGCCAGGCTGGGTGACTGACGGGCCGTTAGTAGAGATTGGGTCGAAATCGGACCAATGGACAAGCTGTGGGCGTGGCTGCTGGACGGGCCAGGATGGGGCCGGGCAGGATGATGAACGGGCCTGTGGGCAGATCTCATAGTGGAGCTGGGGCCGATGGACAGGCCGGAGAGCGGACCTTGGGGCGGGGTCATAGGCTGGGGCGGACCTTGGTGCCGGACAGGGTCAATAAACAACAGCGGGCAGAGATTCACTCCGGCCGGTGCCGGGACTGGTAAATGAACTGGCTGGCTGTACGGCCAGCAGGAAGTTTACGAGATAGAGGCGGAGCTTAAGCCAACGCAGTTTATAGGAGGTGGGGCTTGAACCCAAGAGGGTGCGACTCAGAAAAAGAGGGGAGTTTCCAGGGAGAGTTTACCCACCGAGCCCCTCATTTCTCTACACTGACATCATATCTACCCTTTAAACTTTTCCCTTCTAGAACGAGAAGGATGAGGAGATGAGCACAAAGGTCTACTTAGACCTGGTACGGAGACCCCCGCAGGGTGGGAAAGGGCGGGCGTCCCGCTGCCTTTACAATTTCCTCGAATGTCCCTCCCAGTAAGATTTTTTTTTTTTTGCAGCACGGCCTCAGAAAACACATTTATAACTGAAACAGAAGCTTCAGGAAACAATACCTATCTTTACTATGGGAGCTGCATTCCATGCATTTTTCATTCTAAAAATTTTTTTTAACACTGTTTTGGGGCCACTCATTTGATTCCGGACCTATGAAAAGGGTCGTTAACTGCAGTTTGAAAACCACTGTTTTAGAGGCTAGCGTGCAACCCCCTCGTTTTTACAGAAAGAAGAAACTGGGGCCCGATGAGAGAGAAGGGGAAATTAGTTGATAGGGTCCCAAAGAGTGGAGGTGGAGTCTTAAACAGAGCCCCGGCCTCCAGAACCACAGACCATGCCTGCGCGGCTCTCCTCCCTTGCATTCCCTGCCCGGACTTCCTTCGCACATCCCAAGACTCCTTCCAGCCTCCAGCCCCAGACGGCCCCTCAGCCTCTGCTTCCCTAGGAGTGGACTGACTACAGGCTGAGCTGGGACCCTGAGGAGCACGAGGGCATCGATTCACTCCGCATCACTGCCGAATCCGTGTGGCTACCAGACGTGGTGCTCCTAAACAAGTAAGGATGTTCCCAAAGTCTGGGAGGTGGGGCAGGGCCTCTGGAGGGGCGCGGCCTCCGGAGGGAGGGGCCTGATCCTAGATGAGAAGATTCTTTCCCTGCAGCAACGACGGAAATTTTGATGTTGCTCTGGACATCAGCGTCGTGGTGTCCTCCGACGGCTCCGTGCGCTGGCAGCCCCCGGGCATCTATCGCAGCAGCTGCAGCATCCAGGTGTCCGGGCCCCACCTGGGAAGCTCAAAGCGCTCCTAGAGACCCTCACTCAGATATCCCTCCTCCATAATCCCCATGACCCTCACGTCTCTTTTACCCTTCTGATTTTCCGTTGAGTTTCATCTTCTCTGTCCACTTTCATTGACTTCCAGTCTTCCTCAGTGACCGCCCCCCTCCATTGTCCATGACCTCCCCACATAGCCTTCTTATTCCTCTGTGACTCCACTTCTCTGTGATCTTCCCCTGGTGGTCCCTATCTCCCTAGTGCCCCATATCCTCTGACCCCTGTCTGCCCTGTGACCTCCCCAACTCCCCCAGCCCTGACCAGCTCTCTGGCAGCTCTAGTGACTCTCCACTCCATCCAGGTCACCTACTTCCCCTTTGACTGGCAGAACTGCACCATGGTGTTCAGTTCCTATAGCTATGACAGCTCAGAAGTCAGTCTGCAGACCGGCTTGGGTCCCGATGGGCAGGAGCGGCAGGAAGTGCACATTCATGAAGGCACTTTTATTGGTGAGTGGGCATGGCTCCCATGTCCATGGGCTTTATGATTTCCAGTTTCTAACAGGCTGATAAATATACTCCATCAGTGAGTCCCTGTGGGTTCAGCAAGATAGGTATAACTGTCTATATTTTGTGGTTATGGAAATTGAGACTTGCTCAAATTTATTAGAGATGGGCTGTCCAGCCCAGGGACCATATCTAGCCCCTTATTACATCAGTCCCCCGTGCTCTAGGATGTGGCAGAGAAAGCCATATCTGGGAATTCCCTGGCGGTCCAGTGGTTAGGACTCCACACTTTCACTGCTGAGGGCCCGGGTTCAATCCCTCGTTGGGGAACTAAGATCCCACAAGCAGCGCGGTGGCGCAGTGAGGCAAAAAAAAAAAAAAAAGAAAAAGAAAAGAAAGCCGTATATCTGGCACCAACAAAGACAGGTTCCACATCTGTGTCACCTTCTCTTCTCCGCCCCCCCTCCGCCACCCAAGAGAATGGTCAATGGGAGATTATTCACAAGCCTTCTCGGCTAATCCAGCCTCCAGTGGATCCTAGGGGAGGAGGGGAAAGACGGCGTGAAGAAGTCACCTTCTACCTCATCATTCGCCGGAAGCCTCTCTTTTACCTGGTTAACGTCATTGCCCCATGCATCCTCATCACTCTTCTGGCCATCTTCGTCTTCTACCTGCCACCAGATGCAGGTAAGAGGGGAAGGGGCCCAGCACTCCTTCTTACCAATAGCTCAGGTTCTTCCTCTTCACCCATAATACAGGGAAGGTTTTCCTGCCAACTCAAGCCTTCATGAACTGTGCTTCAGCAATCTCACCCAGGTTTTCCTTTCAGGAAGAGCCTTTGCCTCTGCATCCAGATTTCCCCTCCAACCTCAAGCTCTACCTCCCCTCTGCTGCTCACTTCTCTGCACCCAGTAGCTTCTGAACTCTTCCCTTCAGAATCCTAGGATCTCATCCTTGGAACTGCCACTCCTCTGACCAACAAACTCCCAGGCTCAGCTAACGCTTCCTTTCCCTTTCCCCATTCCTGGCATCCTCCCTCCCCCACTGGTCAAATGCTGCCTACTAGTCCCTTAACCTCCTGTGTCCCTTGGAAATAATAGCCAACATTTCTCTGGGAGACAGCACAATATGCTAACAGAGTAACCTTGGGCAAATTCCTTAATCTCTTAGTGTCCTGATCTGGAAATAGGACAGTCGTTGTCCCTCCCACAGAGGACTATTTTGAGGATTAACTGAGTTAATAGAACTATGCCTGGTACTCTGTAAGCTTTATGTAAGTGTAGGTATAGTCTTTTCTAATTTGGAGCACTTGCTATAAGATAATACAAATAATGTGTTACATATATTAACTCAGTTCTAATCTTCACAACTCTGTGAGGTAAGTACTGAATTGTCTGCCCGTTTCACAGAGGCTAAGTGAGTTTAAGTCATTCACCTTAAGTTGGTTGCTATTCCAACCCTGCTTAGTACTAGTCTGATCCAGAGACTGATATCCTAAACTCTCATATTCAAAGATGCTTTACTGGGAGTTCTCTGGTAGGCTAGTGGTTAGGATTCTGGGCTTTCACTGCTGTGGCCTGAAAAACAAAACAAAACAAACAAAAAGCACACGCTTTCCTTCTCTCTGTAATCAAGCCCTCTCTCAGTCTAGGCAAGGAGAGTGGTGCATCTCTAGAACACACTTCCACATGTAACTTCTCCTTCTTCCTGGAGCAAGGCAAATCTTGGAACCCAATATTACAGGACTAAAGTAGAACACACCAAAATAGTTATTTATTTCAATACCTTCCATGAAGTTTGCAGTGCCTGTTGTATGCCACAGTAATAACCAGCCACCTGGCATATTCTCACATACTTGGTTTCATTTTTAGATCCTTCAATTTGCTATATAGTTCCTGCCCTAGGGGCCGGTCCATTCATTCATTTAACAATACTTGTTGAACATCTGTAATGTGCAAGGCACTGGGAATACATCAGTGAATAAAACAGACAAAAATCCCTGCTCTCATGGAGTTTATATTCTAGTGGGGAGACAGTCAGTAAACATAATAAACCCATTGGATAGTATATTATTATTTTTTAACTAATTAATTAATTTATTTATTTAGGCTGCGTTTGGCCTTTGTTGCTGCGCGGGGCTTTCTCTAGTTGTGGTGAACAGGGGCTACTTTCGTTGCAGTGCACGGGCTTCTCATTGCGGTGGCTCCTCTTGTTGTGGAACACGGAATCTAGGCGCGTGGGCTTCAGTAGTTGTGGCACGTGGGCTCTAGAGCACAAGCTCAGTAGTTGTGGCACACGGGCTTAGTTGCTCCGCGGTATGTGGGATCTTCCCGGACCAGGGCTCGAACCCGCGTCCCCTGCATTGGCAGGCGGATTCCTAACCACTGTGCCACCAGGGAAGTCCTAGATAGTATATTAGGAGAGGTCAATTCCTAAGAAGGAAAAATAGGAAAAGGGTTTGGGGAGGATGAGAATGGGGGTAGGGGTTGCAATTTATTTATTTATTTAAACAATTTTATTGAAATATAGTTGATTTACAATGTTGTGTTTCATTTCTGCTGTACAGCAAAGTGACTCATTTACAGATATATATATTTTTTCATATTCTTTTCCGCTATGGTTTATCACAGGGGTTGCAATTTAAAAATAGGATGGTCAGTGAATGCCTCACTAAAAAGGGAATGTTTGATCAATATTTGAACAAAGACTTGAAGGAAGTGAGAGAATGATCCTGGTAGATATCTGGGGGAAGAAATTACCAGGAGGAGTTAACAGTGAATGCAAAGGTTCTGAGGTGGGCGTGTGCCTTGCGTATTCAAGAAATAGCCAACGTAACTGAATGAAGTAAGCAAGAGAGAAAACAGTATGAGATGTAGTCAGAGAGCTAATGGGAAGGCCTTGTAGACTTCAGTAAGGACTTTTATGCTAAAGGCGATGGGAAGCCACTGGAGTGATATGATCTGATTTACATTTTAACGGGATCAATCCGGCTGCTCTGTTGAGAACAGTCAGCAGGGGGCAAAGGATGAAGCAAAGAGGAGGCCTTTATAATAACTCAGATCTGAGGTAATGGTGGCTGGTACCAGGATGGTAGTGGTAGATATGATATGTCATCAGTTTCAGGATATATTTTGAAGATAGAGCCAATAGGGTTTGGTATGGATTGGATATGGGATGAGAGAGAGGAGAGCTGAGAATGACTCAAAGGGATTTGGCCTGAGCCACAGGAAAGGTCGAGTTGTCATTTATGAACTGAGGCAGACTATGTGGGGAGTCGGTGGTGAGGAAATTAAGTTTTGGACATGTTAAGTTCGAGATGTCTAGTGGACACCCAAATGGAGAGGTTAAGTAGGTAGGTGGATACAAGTGTGGAATTTAGGGGAATCAGTCCAGGTTGGAGGTATAAATGTAGTAGTTATTTGCATGCAGTTGGCCTTTCCAAAAGCCTGTCCTTGAGTGGGCTGGAAACACGGTCACTGATTATGCCAGGGAGATTGCTTTCTGGCAAAGCCTAATCCTTCCGCCTTCCCCTCTGTCCCCCAAGGAGAGAAGATGGGGCTCTCGATCTTTGCCCTGCTGACCCTTACTGTGTTCCTGCTGCTGCTGGCAGACAAAGTGCCTGAGACCTCCCTGTCTGTCCCCATCATTATCAAATACCTCATGTTTACCATGGTCCTCGTCACCTTCTCAGTCATCCTTAGCGTCGTAGTCCTCAACCTGCACCATCGCTCACCCCACACCCACCAAATGCCCCTTTGGGTCCGTCAGGTAAGAAGATCTCCTCTCCAACCTGTGTTAACTCTCAATCCTAGTATTTGGCTTTTTGTCCAGGTATCGCTCCTCCCTCCCACCAACTTCAACCTTCCCTTTCACAGACCTGAGGGAGAACTACAACTCCTGGTAGAGTGTCAAAGTGCCAAGGTCTTTGGGTGTTGAAATGTTGTCCAATTAATTTTATCCTCCCATCATTAACATTGCGTAGATCCCAGACTCTCTTCATCAATACTGCCCATCGTGGGTCCCAAGGAAGCATTCTAAGGGTTAGGTACTATCAGGGTGGAAGCCCTCAGAACTTTCCTTTCCAGTCAGGATGCCTCCTAACCCACTTAAGAACTCTTGGGCCGTGTAGTTGCATTTCATCTGTGGGACGCATGCACGCATGCGCAGGAATGGGCACGTGCCGTGGGGGTGGTTGGCGGCTTCCCTTCTGGTCTGAGAGCATAAGAGCCCCCTCCAATACGCCTCTTCTTCTACTCTGCAGATCTTTATCCACAAACTCCCTCCGTATCTGGGTCTGAAGAGACCCAAACCTGAGAGAGACCAGATACCGGAGCCACCTCCTATACCTCTCAGGGATTCTCCAGGAAGTGGCTGGGGTCGGGGAACAGATGAATATTTCATCCGCAAGCCACCAAATGATTTTCTCTTCCCCAAACCCAACAGGTAGTATCTACTCCCCATCGCCCACGTAGAAGGGAGAGGGAGAACTACACTTCCCAGGAGACTGTGCGGAGGCAGGCGTCCTAAGCTCCCGGAGGATGTCGTGGTTGAGCATCATGGGACTTGTAGTATCCCTTCTGTTGCCCACTTTGCGGGGAGGTGGGAACTAAAGCGTAAGGGAATAGGAGGAATTGCGGAAGGCTAGAGAGGTCGCAGCTGTCGGAGAGAACCTGAAGTGCTCTCTCACGTTTTGAAACCTGGATGGGCGTTGGAGGAGGGAGTTGGGGCGGGGCCTAGAGCACCCGCGCAGGCCGTCTTTGCGCCCCGGTCGTAGCCAAATAGACTCGCCTCTTCCAGGTTCCAGTCTGAACTGTCTGCCCCGGACCTGCGGCGATTTACCGATGGTCCAAACCGGGCTGTGGGCCTGCCTCCCGAGCTACGGGAGGTCGTTTCCTCAATCAGCTACATCGCTCAACAGCTGCAGGAACAGGAGGACCACGACGCGGTGAGTCCAAAGAGGGTGGGCCTAGGCAAGTCCTGGGTGGCCTTGGCTCCACCCGCAAACTTAGGCTCCGCCCCCAGCACTCGATTTTATTTCTGATTGGAAGTTTGCCTCACTTGGTCCCGCCCCCTGGTTTCCGACTTGTTCTTTACTCACCTCCGTCGCCCGCAGTTTCGCTCTCTGCTATTCTGCGGGCCCGCCTTTGTCTCAAAGCCGTGGTAGGAGCACCTGGGTGCGGTACGGGGCCTTGGGGCCGCCTTCCCTGGGGGTCTGGAGCTCAGGAACAGTTTCCTCTTCCTACCCCCAGCTGAAGGAGGACTGGCAGTTTGTGGCCATGGTGGTGGACCGCCTCTTCCTGTGGACCTTCATCATCTTCACGAGCGTCGGGACCCTCGTCATCTTTCTGGACGCCACGTACCACTTGCCCCCTCCCGACCCCTTTCCTTGAGGACGAGAGGGCCGAGACCGAGGTTCTCGGCCAGTTGAATTGAGAGTTTGGTAGGACTCTCAAGTCCTATCCCTTTCTGCATCTTAACTCCTTCACTAGGAGTCCAATCCTCTCATCATTTCGTTTCTAGGGAGGAAGCCCAAGGGGGACTGGGCAGATGAGGGCCTTGGGCCCACCAGAAATGCACTATCCGCTTATTTACCCTTTGGCTCCTTGAAGAAGTTCCATTGGATATTCACATCTAGGTTGGCAATGAATGGAACAAAGAACAAGAACTAGATTGTAAGCCTTCTGAGGGCAAGAACTATGTCTGTTCACTGTAATATCCCCAGCACCTAGCACAGGTCCTAACCTATACAGCCGGTACCTCTGGTTGAATGAACAGGGAATTGTTTTTTTCTGTAAGGAAATACACTAAGTAACAGTGTTGTTTTTTTTTTTTTGCGGTACGCGGGCCTCTCACTGTTGTGGCCTCTCCCGTTGCGGAGCACAGGCTCCGGACGCGCAGGCTCAGCGGCTATGGCTCACGGGCCTAGCCGCTCCGCGGCACGTGGGATCTTCCCAGACCGGGGCACGAACCCGCGTCCCCTGCATCGGCAGGCGGACTCTCAACCACTGCGCCACCGGGGGAGCCCAAGTAACAGTGTTTATGTTTGCATGTTGGGACTAGTGGTCGTTTTTTCTTTGTTTTCACCTTTCTGTAGTTTATTGTATTTTGTAATATGTATTATCTTTAGGATAAAAAAAAAGGTTATTTCTAAAAGGATGCATTTGTAATGAGGATAAAAAAAGCACACTGTAAAAACCTCAAGTTCCAGCTTTGGTGCTCAAACTTTGGACAAGCTACTAAACTGCCCTGTGCCTCAGTTTCCCCATCTGTAAAATGAAGCTAATAATAATATCTGCTCCCTAGTCTGAGGATCATATGAGAAGATGAGAACAAAAGCATTATACGGTATACATCAGAGGTTACAAACTGGTGTGTTTCGTTTGGCCCATGTTGTTGGCCAGCAAAATTTAAAATTTGAATTGGTTTGCTACTTTTAAAATGTGGATATTTCACAGAGAAATTTGGATTTCTGGCTTCTCTTGAAACTTTTTAAGAACTACAGTAGCACCAGGTCTGATTCCCCTGTTGGCAGCAACCTGCTAGAGCTGATTAGTGGCTGCCCACTCTGGTCAAGGTATTTGTATCAGAATTCCTCCAAGGCCCCACCCACCTAACCACTCATTTTACTTGCCCATGCCTGCATAACACTAGACAAAATACAGGGGAGGGGAGGAGGGACAGGGAGTTGAAGCCCGTGGGAGGCCAGGAGTGGAACAAGAAAGGGTGTTGGTGTCTCTTATGGCCGTCACACATTTTGCGCCTGTTTCCTTTCCGTTTGGAGAAAGGGCTTCACCTGGGAGATGAAGATCTTGTGCCCAGCAGGCTCTGTGAACTGGACTGCGTTAATGTTTGTGCCTGGAGGTCAGAGCAAAGTCAGCTTTAGCCTAGTGGCTGCAGCAATTACAGTGAAGTACCTAGGGTCAACAGGCTCTCACACCTACTTAATTGCTGGAAGTTGTTGTCCTAAGAGGGAGAATAGGGCTACAACTTGTAGGGATCCCTGTGGGACAAGGTTAGCATGTCCCTGTCCAGCCAGACCCACCAGCCACGCCAATAATTGCACCTGGCATCCCACTGCGGAGCACAGTTCGTTTGTCTTGTTGGTTTATTGGCCTAGAGAGTTGGACACACACACAAATGCGGAGATAAATATTGGTCAGTTTCTCTAAATCTGGGTCCTCACTACGTATAGAGCTAGAGTCTGTAGAATTCTAAATCTTGCGTGCTGTGGCACAGAACCAGTGGCCTTCCCACTCCACCGTCACCCTTCTGCCCAGGGAACATGGGGAAAGAGGGCACAAACTGACAAGACTTAATAATTTTCAAAAGACAAAATTGCAAAATCCCAAATTTCCAACGTGTGAAATTCACAATATTCAAGTTCCCCAACTCAGATACATGTATTTTAATCGCCATTTCGCCACAATCTCTCTGGTTGCCCAGAACCACCGAATTCTGGAAACTATTTTCCTAAATCATATTTTCAAAAAAATAAATGTCTACAGTCTCAGTTCTCCCAAAATGTCCATGGTTTTAGAATTTTGACCTGTTCTGAAATTCAAATTCCCTGGTCCATCCTCAACCCCTTCCATCTCTGTGCCTTTTTGCCTCAGAGGAGTGCAGGTTAAGGATATAGGGGGACTGTTATCGCACCTGCCCCCTGCCTCCAAGGCCTTCCTCAGTCTCTCTTGTGGTTCCGCTGTGTATATATATATATATATATATATATATATATATATATATATATATATATATATTTTATATATATAATTTGTGTGTAGATATATATGTATTCTTTATTATGTACTTCTTTTCGCAGTTTTTCTAAAGTGCCAGAAACAAGATTTGTGGGAATTTTTTTTGTGATTTTTTTTTTTTTTTTTTTTTTTGCATTTTTCCCCGTTTTAAACTTTTCTCCCCCTTAAAAATTGGAACTCGGTATGGTACATTCAGTAGGAAACTCTTCACTCGGACTGTGGCCAAGACCAAGAAAAGTGCAAAGAGACAGAGGAGGAGTGAAGGAGCGACACTCCTCCGTGGTTAACATTCAGGGAGCCTGTCGAAAACCTCCCCTTTCCGTATGCTGGGAGGGCGAGAAGAGGCAGGAGGTTGATCCTGTCCCTCCCCCCAAACCCCCTCCCTCCAAAAGCCATGATCTTGCCCTTTCAGCATCAGTTGAGAGGGCAGCCATCTTGGCCCCAAAAAACAGTAGCTGAGAAAAAGGCTGCCATTTGGATGACAACTTTTCCCCTTTTTAAACTGCACTCCTCTAATTCCCATTTTTCAAATTTGCTCCCCCAAACTGGCTCTCCCCTCGTGAGCTGTTTTTTTTTTTTTCTGGGGGGGGAGGTGGGTGGATGGAAAATGTTCATCCAATCACAGAGTGGGGAGGCCCAGTTATCAAAGAGAATTAGGAGCAAACATTTCTTCAACTCCCCCACTGGAAGGAAACATAGGGACCCCTGACCAGGGTTAACTAGTGCAAATTAGGGATTAGGGACTTTTAAGGTCCCTGTACCCCATCCCTAGGCTGGGATCTTTGGGTGTGGGGAACTGAGTCAAAGATGGGGTGTAAGGTGCTATTTTGCAGGGAAAGTTGGTGGGGATACCCCAAAGCCCACCAAGGGAGTAGGATGGTTCACCAAAAACCATCTGGAGTGATTGGTGAGGGAAGTGATACTGGGGGAAAAAGGGGGTTAAGGTAAGGATGGGAGGTCATGTGCAAATCTTGGGCTTACCCACCCATCCAACCCCCATCCATTTTTCTGGCTATTTGGTCTAGTCTGGGAGAAACCATCGGGGAAAAAAACAGGGAGAAAGTAGATTCCCTTCCCCATCCCATATAGAGCTCCTCCCTCCTGGCCCCCAAATCTGGTTTAGCCCAGAAGAGGCCATATGTAGAGGCAGGAAGAGGTGCAATCTACCTACTTCTTTTGCCTTGGAAGAGTCTGGGGCTCACTAGATTTGAGGGTCAAAGTAGGGCTGAGATTGGTGCTGCCCTGGGCTGGGAAAGTACTCAGCCATGGAACAGATAGGTAGCCCTCCCCCCAGCACCTCCTTGACCTGGATGGGAGAGGCCATCTCCAGAGTCTAGGAGTATAAGGGGGAATATGGAAGATCCAAAGGCATGGAAGCCAAGGAAGGGATGGCATCTTAATGTGAAGGAAATGGGCACAGAAACCCACCGTCGGGAAGAATGGACTCCAAAGCCACACTCCCAGGTGAGTAAGTGTCAGGTATCACAATGGTCTGGTCCAGGCCCTGGGCCACAAAGGATGGAATGTGCTGGGAAGCATCTGGGCAAGGGCTTAAGAGAAAGCTTCAGAACGAGGGGGGAACATTAGGTGAGAGAGATGGTTTCCCCCTAGGTTTACGAATCAGGGGGGCGGGTTAGACATTCAGAGCTGGTGGGGGCTATGAGTAGAGATTCATTTAAGTATATTGCTCAGTTGCCCCAAGGGCTGGAGAAGGGATGGGAGCTGGCCCTGCCCCTCACGGAGGCCATTCCCTGGAGGAGAACTGAGAGGGGAACCACCAAAGATCCCTTCCCAGGTGGTGGGAAAACTACAATCTCACACAAAGCAGCCTGACCCCTGAGCTCCAGAGGCCCCCAAGTCCCTGCACAGGAGTGTGGAGGGGCTCCCAAGGGGCAGGGAGGCCAGGGAGCTGGTAGTGGCGGGGGTTCAGGGAGGGTGGCATCTGGTGAAAGGGGGGATCTGGGCCCAGAGCTCACCCCACATCTCCCTTCTGGGTTCTTTCAACCCCTGCCCTTTCCCCTTCTCCCTTAGGGGGGACTGGTGGAGGGAGAGTTGGGGGCGGTGGAGTTGGGGGGGTAGGGGGTGCTGCTTGCGGGTTGACTGCGTAGCCAAAGACCCCTGGTAGGAAGGGAAGGGCCCCCCCACCCTTCTCATCAGGTAGGACCATGTTAAGAGCAACTGGGAGAGCGGCCAAGTTGCTGAAGTTGTAAGGGTAGGCGGCAAGAAGCTGGGGCCCATAGACGAGTGGGTAGGGCTCAGGGTAGAAGGTGACTTTGGCAGCCCCCATCCCCTCCATCCGGTCCCCCCGCCCAGCCCCCACTGGCCCCTCACTCCCAGCTTTTCCCCTGCCACTGCCAGATTCCCGGCCACTCCCGATCAGAGCCAGTGGAAATTCCTGCACAGGTGGGTATGCATAGGTACCCCCTCCTGCCACCACTGAGGGCTCCTCCCCCCCTGAGATGACAGGGTCCTGGAGTGAGGCGGTTTTGGAAGCTTCCTCAGCAGCAGCGCTCCCGCCACCCGCCTCCCCGCTGGATGAGGAGACTTGCATCTCTTGGGGAGCCTCCTCCTTGACGTCCCCAGCTCGGGTGCCAACGCAGCCCTTGGAGTAGGCAATGACAGGCGTGGGGGTACCCCCGGGCCGCTCGGCAGCATGCCTCTGCCCGTGGCGGCTCAGGGCGGCTGCCGTCTTGCACACCTTGGCGCAGTGAGGGCAGGCGAAGCGGGTGGAAGGCTTCCGTCCAGCCCGAGAGTTGTGGGAGCCCCCGCCGTGGGCCTCCTGGTGCTTGCGCAGCTTCCTCAGGGTGGCAAATGTCTGGGCACAGTCCCCGCAGCGGTGCCTCCGCTCGCCACGGGCACGCCCTGCGGGGCCCTCGGCCGCCGGGGTCTCCTCCCAGCTCCTCCGTTCCAGCTTCTGTCTCCAGCGAGGCGGCCGGCGGCCTCTGGGCATCCCGCCGCCCCCGCTGCTGCCCGGGCCTGCGGCTCCAGCCTTGCGCTTGGGCTTGTACGAGTAGTAGGGCCTCCAGAGCTGGTCCTCCCCGCCAGCCTTCGACTCCTCCTCGTCCTCCTCATCCTCCTCGTCCTCCTCCTCGTCCTCCTCTTCATCCTCCTCCTCGCTCTCCTCCATCTCCTCTCCGCTCAGCTCCCCAGGACGCAGGTCAGTTTCTGAGATGCGGCGCTTGACAATAGCCTCCTCGCCGATTCGTACAGTGATCTGACACAGTGGAGGTGGAGCCTGCAGCTGAGAGGGACCCCCGCCCCCGCCAAGCCCACCAGCTGGCTTGGCCGTGTAGGTCAGAGTCCTTGTGGCCCGTGGGTTCCGGCCCTTGGCCTCCTCCGTGGCTGTGGCTGGGCTGCCGGCTGTGGCTGGGCTGGCTGGGGCAGCTGCAGGCACAGGGGGAGGAGGTGGGTACTCACGTTTTTTGGGGGGCCGTGGCGGAGCAGTGTAAGTGATGACTGAGGCGGCTTGGGCCCCCCCTGCGCTGGCCGGCCCACTCCCTGTTCCACCACTGGTGCTACCCCCATGTACAATGACAGAGGGAGCTGGGTGGGCAAAAGTGATGACAGACGGTGGGGGGCCAGGCTCTGGGGCAGGTGGGGGTCCGGGTGGTGGGCTGGCCGGCATTGCCGCAGGGGCCGGAGTGTTGAGGCTCGGAGAAAGGGGGGCCTCGGGGGCTCCCTGGCTGTAGGTCTTGTAGGGCCGCTTGGCCGCCCGCATGGGGAGCAGGCGGTACAGCTTGAGGGTATTGAGCTTGGGCTTATAGCCTCCATTGGGCGTCTTCTCACTGGCTAGGAGGCCCGGGCTAATGCCATGGAAGGCTCGCTGGTGGGTCTTCAGGTTATAGTAGGTGACAAAGGTCTCCCAGCAGAAGATGCACTGGTACCTGGGCCAGGACGGCATGGAACAGGGCAGGGCCAGAGCCAGTTGAGTCAGGGGCCGTGAAGCTACGGCCTCAGCTTCCCACATCCTCTCCTGCCTCCGCTCAGACCTTGGACTGCCCCAGCCATTTGCTCACCCTCCGTAAAGGCTGCTTGTCTCACCCTGCCAGCCTCAGAAAGGACACCAGTCCCAGTACAGTGCCCCCCACTGGCTGTGAGATGCCAGGCCTCAGCTGTTCCGTCTGTGAACTGGGAATAATCACACACCTTGCCTGCCTCCCAAAGCCTTCTTCTGAAGCTCACATGACAGAAGGGGGAAATGCCTTATGAACAGGGGTGCATTACAGCTGTTGCTGGACATGCCTGAGCTCCCTAGTCCTGTCCCATGAAGCAACTTTCTCTTCCTCGGTCTCTTCCACATCACCAAGCCAGGACATGACACCTGGAGGTGCTAACAAACATCAGTGGAAGGAAACGGGGCTGAAGGGAGGCAGAAGGGTGAGTGATGGAAAGCAGGTGAGCAGGGGCTAGTGGGTGAGCAGGCGTCTCAGGATGAGTTTCTAGGCCCCATGCTCTGCCCATTCTCTCCCTTGTCCCTGTGATCCCTGAGTGGACAAGGTCCCATGTGACCCCTCCCCCCACCATCCCCGGCCGTGCAGGCCACTCACCTGCGTTCCCCGGTGTGCCACACCTCGTGCTTGGTACGGTACTCAGCCAGGGCGAACACCTTCTCACAGTAGCGGCAGGGGTACTTCCTCCGCCACGAGTGTACATTGCTGTGCCGCTTCAGGCTGGACAGGGTCACGTAGGAACGCTCACAGGCCGCGCACACGTACAGCACGTGGCCGCCCACCACCTTCACCACGTGCTCGGGACCACCTCGGAAGCCCACTGGTGGGGGCAGGGCTGAGGCGTCCACTCCTGAAGGGCCACTGGGGCCAGAGCCCCCGGCTCCCAGCCCTGCAGACCCCCGAGTGCTGGCCCCCCTACGACACTGTGCCTCATGGGTCTGCAGCCGCTTGGGATGGATGAAGCTTTTCCCACATCGGGGGCAAGGGAGGGGCCGCCGGGGCAGGGGAGGCTGTGAGTCAGGGGCCTGGGCCTCAGCCCTGTCACCCTCCCACTCCCCAGCTGGCCTGGGCCCAGGCCCGAAGTTGTCTTCTTCAGGCTGCGAGGTGGCCATGGGGGCTGGGGCAGGAGGTGCCCAGGCATCACCTCCCTCCCCCAGGCCCTGCAGGCGGGAGATGCCCAGACGCCGCCCCAGAGCGCCGATCTCTGCCACGGCTGCCCCGTCCCCTCCACCACCGGGTAGTGCCAGCCGGGCACTGTAGATGAAATTGAGGACATCAGAGAAGGCAGCTGCTGGGACCCCTGGCAGCTCCAGGACCCGGGGTGGGGATGAAGCGGGAGGTGAGGGTGGAGGGGGAGAGGAGGAGGAGGAGGAGGAGGAGGAGGAGGAAGAAGCTGTGGTGGAGGCAGGGTTGGGGGCAGAGCCCCCAGTAATTGGTGGGAGGGGCAGTGGGGCTGAAGCGAGCAGGGCCTCTCTGAAGAAGGGACTAGAAGCAGCCAGGACGCTGCGGTGAGCAGGGAACTTGGTGTCTCCGGCTATGAGGGTGACGTCACAGAAGAGGCCACGGAGCCGCTGCTCATTGAGCTGGCGCAGGACGGCGGGGGCATGGGACGGGTCTGTCACCTCTGCTGGGGGGGGCATGGCGCCAGCCTAGATGGAGGAGAAGAGGCCAGGGGAGGATCTCAGAGGCTGGGCAGAGGGCGGGGGCCTCTAAAATCAGAGGTGAGCTGGGAGGGGGTTGGGGGCTGTTGGCCAGAGACGGGTGGAAGGCTGACTGACTTCTGGTCACGGAAGTGAGGGGTTAACCTTAGCCACCCCACGTCCGGCCAGCATCCAACGCCCAGCATCCAACGCCCGTGTGTCAAACATCGGGGGCTGGTAGAGGCCAGGAATACCTCAGGTCTTGATGAAGGTCAGGGGTCAAAGACTTCCAAGCCACAGACTAGCGAGGTAAGCAATGGACACCTCTCTCCCACTGGGAGGGGGAGGGAGGCCCCACAGCCTCTGCTGACCATTTCTCAGGACACCCCGGCCTGGACAACACGGCTGCTCTGCTGGCCTGCTGCCTCAGGCCCAGCCTCCCGCAGGGCAGACCTCTCGCACCACCTCACCTGAGAGCACAGCCAACATGGAGCAGAGCGGGGGTGGCTCAGCGAGTCCCTTCTGCCGGGCCTCTTCCCTCTGTGGGGAAACAGAAACCTCAATAAGGGAACCGGACGGGAGGGGACCCAGGAGGTGGGGGGTGGTGCAGTGTGCAGGGCCAACGAGGCCCAGGCTGCTCTGCAGACCCTGACCCTCCTGGGAGCCCGACAGGTTATTTGCTGAGCTGCCTCCAGTTGGACCTAGGAGTTCACACAAATTATTGCAAAGCCTTGTGCTGCTGGCCCCCAGAAGTACAGGAACAAGATAATTTGCATATTCCCAATTTGCCTCAAAACAATCCAGGAGCATAGTTCAATCCCGTAGGTCCAGGGAAGCCTGCTGGATCACTCTCAACTCCCTTTGGCCCAACCTTCGGGGCTCAAAGGAAATCAAAGATTTGCATGTTGTCTTTCACTATAATAGTCTCATTTACATATCAAGATAGATTTGTTTGAGCTTTTTCATTGGACCAAGCTGCTAGATATTCAAATTAGGAGAGGGCCTCTTGACATCCAATCTTAGAGGGGGTTTCTGGCCTAGGTGCCAGGTGACCACTGAAGACCACAAATTCTTGCACACGTGCCAGCTTGCTCCAATCTCTGAAGGGCACTAAAAGGCCACCAGACCGGAAGTGAGGAAGCTTGGGTCCCACTCCTTATTCTGACAGCTGGTGGCTTTAGGACTTTGGCTTAAAAAGGGGAGGGTGGGGAATGCAACCCCTATCTCACTCTTGCTGGGAGGCTCATCCAAAAGGAATAGCAGGCAGCCCAAATGTGAGCTGTGGTGGTCACTGCCCAGAAAGCACCTCACAGCCTCGACTTTGGGGGCTAATTTTTCAGTTGAAGATCTCAATTCCAGAGCCATAAAGTAACTTAGCCAAAGACACACAGAGCTGGTCATAACAGGTGGGGCCTGTTCACAGACCCAGGCCTCTTGACCTAAGAGCAGAGCTCTCGGCCCCTCTCATGAACCCTCCACGAGGCCTGGGAGCCCTCCCCTTGCGTACGCCCTGGGTCACACATGACCTCCGAGGTGTCCTGCGTCAGGAGTTCCTCATACAATTCCCACCCCCCAGAAAACGCTCTCTTCCCATTTATTACTCATACTATCTGGGCTAAGATGTCTTCCCTCCACAGCCCATTTCATGTTCCCGAAAGACTGCTCTGAGCCCTCTCCCCGAGGACGAGGAGGGTGGTAAACAGGGGAGATATCCAAAAGTTCTAACAGCCCCGACTGCCAGGCACACACCTAGGTCAAATGCCTCTCCATCAGTTGAGTTGCTGGATTGCAGGTGGGTCAGGAATCCAGGGGAAGGGGCCCCGTTCGCGGTCTGGTGTTCAGTTCTGTTTGTAAAATGGGGAAAGAGAGCAAGGCCTCCCACTCCCTTCTGTGACAGCCACCAGCCAACAGGGACCCCCAAGAGTTGATGCTTTTACTTGCATTACCTCATTTGTTCCTCATCACTACCCTAAAAGGTAGCAGTTAGCTTCTTGACTTTAAAGTGACAGGCTGAGGCTCGGAGATGCTAGGTAGCTGCCCAAGGATATATGACCAGTTAGTAGCAGGGCTGGGATCTGATCCCAGGAAGTTTGGCTCAAAAGCCTGCATTCTTGATTATATCACATCAGGATGAAGGACACGTTTACAGCTGTGATACTGTGATATAACGAGAAATAAAGTTGACCTTTGAACAACATAGGTTTGAACTGCACAGGTCCACTTACACGTGGATTTTTTTCAACGGTAAATATGACAGCACTACACGATCCGAGGTTGGTTGAATCCGAGGATGCGGAACCTTGGATACGGAGGCCCGATTGTAAGGCTATACTTGGATTTTCCACTGAGTGGACAGTCTGCGCCCCTAACCTGCACACTGTTCGAGGGTCAACTGTAATATATTCGGTCTTTGTCCCCATTGCTGACACAGAGCTCCTAAAACTCTTGTAATTTCCCAAGTAACAGGGGTGCTAGGAGAATCTTATGCTAACATTTGGTCTTTGAGCTCAGTTCTTGACATTAAGCTCCTAAACTCCTTGGAATTTCCTGGGTGATAGGAGAGTCTCTTGTTCTAATGAGGCGACTCTTGGTGGGATCCCGGATGCGGGCTGGTCACCAGAAAGACAGAGCCATGATTAGAAGTTTGGAACTTTCAGCCCCAGTCCCCCACTGCCTCTGGGGAGAGAAGAGGGCCTGGAGACTCAGGTAATAATCGATCATGCCTATGTGATGAGGCCTCCATAAAAGTCCCTGAACTATGGGGTTCAGAGAGCTTCTGGTTGCTAAACACATCCCCATGGCGAGAGGGTAGTGCACCCCAACTTTGTGAAGACAGAAGTTCCTGTACTCGGACCCTTCCAGACCTCGCCCTCCGTACCTCTTCATTTGGCTATTATCATATCCTTTGTTATATAATAAACCAATAAATGTAAGTATTTCCCTCAGTTCTATAAGCCATCCTAGCAAATTATCAAGTCTGAGGACGGGGTCATGAGAAAGCCCGATGTCTTGATGGTCAGTCAGAAGTACAGGAGGTCTGGGGACTTCCCTGGCGGTCCAGTGGTTAGGACTCTGTGCTGCCACTGCAGGGGTCACGGGTTCAATCCCTGGTCAGGGAACTAAGATCCCACAGGCCGCGCGGCACGGCCAAAAAATAAAATAAAATAAAAATAAAAGCTTTAAGACAAAAAAAACTACAGGAGGTCTGGGCTTGCAAACTGGTATCTGAAGTGGGGGCAGTCTTGTGGGAATGAGCCCTTAACCTCTGGGATCTGATGCTATCTCCAGGCAGACAGTATCAGAATTGAACTGAATTGTAGGACACCCAGTTAGTGTCAGAGAACTGGTCAGTGTGGGGAGAAAAACCCACACATTTCGTGTCAGAAGTGTCATGAGTTGAGTGTACAGGAAAACAGTTATGTTGTTCTTTCAACAGCACCCGCTAGGGCTGCCACCAGCCCATCTAGGATCTTTGTGAAAATTAGAGGAAGGGGAAAAAAATAGAGGAAAAGGCCACGCACAGCAAAGCTTGATTCTGGCCCCCACTCACCCCCTTGGCCAGGCCTGCCCACCTGCACAGCCATATGGGCTTGGTGCCTACTGAGGCATGGCTGTGTGCTGACTGCCAAGATATTTGGACAAGGCCTATCAAGGCTTTTTAGAACCATAGAGGTCCAAGGCTGGCCTGGCCCTTGGAGATCATCCAGAACCATCATCATCATGGTACTTGGAGCTAACATTGATGAGAAAAATATTATGTGCCAGACCCAGTGCTAAGCCTTTTATCCGCATTATCTCAACACTCAAAAGGACCACATGAGGCAGGGGCTAGTGTCAAACCCATTTTACAGATGAGGAAACTGAGGCTTTAAGTACTCTAGACACCTCACTTGCAGGCAGAGAGAACGTAGTGACGGGGTGATTTGCCTCTGGTCTCACTGCTAACCAAGCTGGGTTTGGACCCTGCTCTCCTGAGCTCAACTGCCCCACCAGAGGCCACTGCCCTGCAAGGGTTTATGGGAGGTGGAGAAGACACTAGTTATGGGACCCTGGGCAAGTTACTTAACCTCTCTGTTTGTCAGTTTCCTTGTCAATGAGGTGGGGATAATGAGAAGCGCCCACTACATAGGGTTGTAAAGAATAAACGAGCTGATGACTGGCAGTACGTAGAAGAGCGCCTGCCATGCAGCAAATGCTCAGGAAGTGCTAGCTCTAATTATCATCTTGGAACTCAGTCCCGGAAAATGGTGGGGGGAAGTGGTGAAGAAAAAGGGGCAGAAATCAGGCTTCAGGGTAGGTTTGATGGCTCTGTGGTTTTTAGTTTGTTTTTACCATTTCTCTACTCTTAACTGGCTGTGTGATCTTAGAGGTGTGACTGAGGTGCGGATCTGAGGGCTGCCACCAGATACACTCCACCTCTTGCTGTTCCCTCTGCCTGGAATGTTCTTTCCTCAGGTAGCCTCATGCCTTGCTGCCCCACCTCCTTTAAGCCTTGACTCAAAAGTCACCTTCCCCCAAGGCCCTCCCTGGCCGCCCCGTACCTCCCCAAACTCCCTATCCCTCTCCCCTACTTTATTTTCCTCCTTGGCATTTAGTAAGACATACTGTTCATTCATCGCTAGACTGCAAGCTCCAGGGGAGGGAGAGATTTTTGTCTGCTTTGTTCACTGCTACCTCCAGTGCTTAGAACAGTGCCTGATACATAGTGGGAGATCAAAAACATTTTGGGTAAATAAATGAACCTGCTTTCTTAAAGTCGTCCTGGAGTGTGTCCACTTTCAGGAAGGACGCCATCCTCAGTCCTGGACTGACTTGGCCAGGAGCTGGGGGTGGCGAGCGTAACTTGACCACTTCCAGGGTGCTCACGCTTTGCCTGATTTACCTCCAGGGCTTTACATGCGTTGCCTCATTTAATGGTTTCCTCAGCCACCCAAAGTTGGCATTTATATTATCCCAATTTTACAGATGAGGAAACTGAAGCTCACAGAGGGATTTACCTTGCTCAAGGTCACACAGCTCGTGAGCAGCAGAGTCAAAATTCAAATCCAGGCCTGTGTGAACCCAGATGCAGGGTCCTTCCCTCTGCCACACCGCCGGGGCCAGCGGGCTACCGAAATCACCACGTGAGGTCTCACGTGCTAAATGGTAACTGTGTCATATCTGACTCCACCCTTTCCCTCACTCTCCACATCCAGCAGCCACTGAGTCTGGTCAAATATGCAACCCAGTTTTTTTTGTTTTTTGTTTTCTTTTTTGGCCATGCTGTGCGGCTTAGGGGATTTTAGTTTCCTGACCAGGGATCGAACCTGAGCCCTCAGCAGTGAGAGTGTGGAGTCCTAACCACTAGACTGCCAGGGAATTCCCTGCGGCCCAGCTTGGGAATGAATGGCTCTGGAAACCTTCCCTCTAACCTGCCTCTGGCCCCCAAACTAGCTCAGGGCCTTGTTAACACTCATGGTCCAAGGCCATGGCCTCCCAGCTAGTCCCCTGCTTCTGGTCTTAGCTTCCACCATCCAGCCTTCCTCTCACTGAGGATCAACGGCCCCGAAGCAGCTCAGGTGGCATCACTCCTGGGCTCAGAAACCTTCTCGGGCCTCCACTCCAGAATAAAGCTCAAATTCCTCAGCCGAGCATTCGTGTCTAATTCCCATCTTCCTCTCTATTCTTGCGTTGCATGAGTCTCCCCTTAAGCACACGCTGTGCTCTCCATCCTCAGCAGTCCCACACCTCCATGCCCTCGTCCATGCTGGTTCTCCTGCTAGAAATACAACCTTGCCCCCAGCCTCTTCCCCAAATCCCTCCAAAATGTTAAGATCTACCTCAAATGCCATCTCCCTCTTGGCCCTCCCTGACCCTCAGGACAAGAACAATCTCTCCTTTGCCTGCTTCATCAACATTTTGTGCTCCTGTGGCCAGTATCCAGTAGTGGATGCTAGGTTCTCCCTCCCAGGCTGAGACTCCCTAAGTCACTGTTTAAACACACCAGTCTTCTGAAATGGACTGGTGCAGGTGTTAAGTTCTGCAGAAATTGGGCAGAAGTGCGTGTGTGTTTGGCAGGGGTGGTGCACAGAGAGGCCCACAGAAAGCTTCAAAAGGGCACTAGAGGACACATATAAAGAGCACATGATCTGGAATCAGACTGGCTGGGTTCAAATCCAGCTTTACTTCTTACTAGCTAAGTGGCTTTGGGCAAATTACTTCTCTGGGCCTCGGCTGGCTCATTTGAAAAAGGGAGGTACTTAGAACTCCTACTTCCACGCGGCGCTGGGAGGACTAAATGAGTGACCATACGTAAAAGCACTGAGGACAGTGCCTGGTGCACAGTGTTAAATAAGTGTTTACTGTTGTTATTAACCAAGCCCCAGGAAGGGGCTCAGTGCTGGCAGAGGGCTGACAGTGGCTGGCACAGGCATAGTCCCCAGACTGTAGCTACTTTCCAGGTATGTTTTCCATGTGCTACCTACCTACAGCCCTGTTGGAAGACGGACAGGGCAGGTGATTAGCCCCATTTTAAAGATGAGGAACTGAGGCTCACTTAGGGAAGGTGCCAGCGAGGAAGGGGTAGGGCCCGAACTCCTCAGTTCTAGTCTAGGCCTCCTTGCCCTCCACCAGGCCGTGGTGCACCTGTTGTGCAGGCCTGACATAGCCAGCACGCCCCCACGCAGTGGGGGGGGCCTGGCCGTAGTGTCCTCCCTGCCCCCATGCACACGCACCCTCCCCGCCAGGCCAGGGGCAGACCACAGCGATATGTACACTTGGAACACACACACACACATCTACAGAAGGGCCTGGGCCCCAAAGGTGAGGAAAACCTGTTCTGAGGAATCTGCCTAGTGAGCAAATTCCATTCCCAGACCCTTCCACAGTCGCAGGAGGGGCCCAGTGTGCATCACAGAAGAGACAGAATAGCAGAGATCCCTGCAAGGGGGCAGAGAGAGGGTTGAAGCAGGAGGAGACTGAAAACTTCATGTTTCTTTTTTCCATTTCAGTGACAAGAGTCACACCCGGCCTTTACATAAACATGGCCAAGGAGCTGCTCTGTCCAAGTTGAGTTTCCTCGCAGCCGCCAGGCCTCTCCACCCGGTGACCCTGACGCGCTGGGCGGGCCGGCGAGGGGCTAGCACACAGACCCTGCACAGACTAGCTGGGCTGCCCGACAACACCCAGGCCTCCTGCCTGCTGCCCTTGCTCTGCCCCATATTTATCTCCCCTCCTTCTTCTAACATATCCCCACAGCAGCCCCACACGGCCACTCCAACACGCAGAGGCAGGCACGCACACACAGCTCGCAGCTGATCTCCGGAGTCCGAGGCCCACACGGCCCTTGTCACGCCATCGCCCTCCCCACAAGTGTTTTCTGACCAGCTTGCTTCCCAGCCCAACAGCACAGATGGGCTCCCACAAACGACGTCACAAAAGAATCCCGTAGGGAATGTCGCAAACACACAACCTTCCCCTTGCTCGGCTGCCCCTCGATCCCATAAACACAACCTGCATGTTCCACCCAGGGCACCTCACACTGGTGCCAGCCACCCTATGGGTACCTGAGACACACCCTGGGGCTTCTCACTTCCTGCAGGACCCGCGGGACCTGAGTTCTAGACATGCACCCCCCGCGCCCCCCCTCCCCCATGCCACCTGATCATCACATGGACCCAAGAACCCATCCAGCGGGCCATCCTCTCCGAGACTGGACCACACCTCAGCAGGGCCGCATGAACGGGACCGGACCTGACACCTTCCCACTCAGACTCAAGGGTACACAACTGCCCCCTCCAGCTGGGCACACAACACCCTGCACTCCGGCGCCCTCCACAGCACTTACCCCCCGCCAGCTACGCAGAAAACAACAGTTCCCAAATAGTTCATATGTGCAGCGCCAGACACACATGTGCAAGAAAACACACGCCGGTGTAAAACATAAAACCCCACACCTAACAAACTCCGCCGGTACTGTGCCCGGCTTCAAATGCGGACCTGTCACCCAAAGCCACAGGGCCACATCTTGTAATTCTGCCCCACAACACTGGACTCCCTCCGTCTGGCTTTCTGTCCCCATAGCCCGGGGGAGCCCTGCAGGACCCCTGGCTGCCGCACCAGCCAACAGTGGTGACCAGGAGAGGTTTACCTTGCCCCACAACACAGGAGGAGACACACAAGCTCCAGGACTCACAGCCACAACCCTGCCCCGACGGCGCGGCGGCTCCGGGTCGCCTGCTCGCCCTGCGCACCCCGCACACCCCAACTCTAGGGCACTCCGCGGCCCACCCCTCCCCCCACCCCCCTGCCTGGCTCCTACGCCATCGCCCTCCCAGCGGCTTGCAGCGCCGGCCCGGGCTCACACCCGCCCCGCCCCACCCCAACGTGCCCCACAGGGGGAGGGGGACACTGGGCTGCAGAATTAACCCTTCAAGCGGGGAATGAGCGCGGCCCTTTCCACGGCCCCAGGCGATCGCGCCCCCCGGCCGCCGCTGGGTCGGACGCCGTACCCGGGCCCCCTTAGTCGCCCCCCCCCCAGCGCCGTGCGCGCCTGGAGGCGGGGCCAGATTCAGCCCCCG
Organism: Phocoena phocoena; assembly: GCF_963924675.1. NCBI lineage: Eukaryota > Metazoa > Chordata > Mammalia > Artiodactyla > Phocoenidae > Phocoena > Phocoena phocoena. The sequence continues at coordinate 51,051,911 of NC_089237.1, forward strand.
ACCCCTGAGCCCCCAGGTCAACCCCAAAGGGGAGCGGTCGCGGCACGGGACGCGGCCCGGGTCCCCGCGGCACCGGGCAGCGGGGAGGGGGCCCGGCTGTTGGCTCCGGTCCGCCCTGGCCCTGCCCGGTTCGCCCCGGGGCCCACCTGACTGCGATGGCGCCGCGTCCGCCAGGCCCGACTCATCACCGTGGCCGCCACCGGCCGCTCCGGTTTCGCCCGCCTCCAGCTCCGGCTCCGGCTCCGGCCCCGGCCCCCCCAGCGCCCGGCCCCGGCCCGGCCCCGCCGCCGCCGCCGCCGCCGCCGCCGCCGCTGACATCATCGGCTCCCCCCGCCCCGGTCCTACCCCCACCCCCACCCCCGGAAACAGTACCCCCCCAGCGCCGCCGCCGCCGCCGCCGCCGCCGAGAGGAGGCTGGCGCAGCGCAGCAGGCACAGACACCAGGCTCCGGGCTCGGGCTCGGGGCGAGCGCGCCCGACGGCCTGTGGCCGGACCGATCCCGGGAAGGGAACGGCGCCACGCAGGGCGGCCGGACGGGTGGGCACCGAGCTAGGCGCGGGCCTGGCTGCAGCAGTAGCGGCGCGGGGCCGCACGACCACCCACTCCCTGGGAAGGGGTTCCCCCCCCAGCACCCTGCACGCCCTTCACTCAGTGGTGCACACCACCCAGAGCACGCACACCCTCTCCGCAGACACACAACGTGGCAGGCTCACAATCAGGCCCAATGGGACCCGCAGACCCAGGCTCAACACACTCAAAGGGGCAGCCCTGGGGAAACACACACACACACACACTCACACACACACACACACACACACACACACACTCCCTCTCCAGAAATGCACAGGGACCCCCCCGACCCCCCAGGCCGCGAGCTGGGAACGCCCCAGCCCTACAGAACAGGTACACGTAAATGGCTACCAGCGCAGATGAACACGCAGCTTGCTATTTTGTTCCCACCGGCAGAAACATCCACATGTATATACTCTGCGTAAATGCAGAGGACTTGGTGTGGACCTCCTGGGACAGCACCAACACCACCAGGTGGAAGCACACAGAGGAGAAACACATTCCTGAAACTCCAGAGGGACAGTCCCAGAGACTCCTCCCAGGTGTTCAAAAATTCAAAACTCAGGAGAAAGAGGAGCTGGCCCTCAGAGGTCCTTTCCATAAAACCTTTCTGAAATCGGGCAAGACATAAATAAACAAATTAACTAAAAACCGAAGATATCTCATCACAGAGGTAGTTGAAAAGAGGAAAAAAAGAATCAGACAGACTTTGAAGTCACAAAAATGTAAAGCAAGCAGAGTTGGAAACATTGAGAAAATCGGCCCACCCCCACCTCAGGGAGGTTCCAGGGAAGAACTCCGCCACCCCTCCAACCAGCTCACAATGGCTGGAGCTCTGAAGGGCCCAGGGCCCCTGAGCCAGGAGGAGAGGAGGAAGTCTAAGGGAAAGATGGTGAGTGTGGGGCGCAGGGGCGCACAGCCCCCTTCCCTGTAGCTCCTGGCTGCTCCCTTCCCCCTCCTTCTCTAAAACTTCCCAGCTTTCCTAGATACCCACAAGCAAATTCATAATGGTGTTCCCAGATGTCCCTGGAACCTATGACATCACACAGATACACAGCATCTGAGGCCGCCTCCCCTTCCTCAAACCAACAGAGCATCCCTGGGTCCTCTTCTTCTCCTCCCGGGAACAACTTACCCAGAGAAACACGATGCTCCAGGACTGCTCACTCCCTGCTTCCTGCTTTAGAGGCTCCAGACCCACACTGTACCACCTCATCCATCTTTCAGGCCCTTTCTAGCTCCCAAGAGTTCCTTGGCAAGACAGCCTGCCCTTCTACTGCCCTACAGGGTCCCAGAACCCAGCCTGGCATTCGCCCTACCCCCGGTCCCCTGGACTATGGCTGCCCTAATGCCCGCGCTCCTTTCTCCCTAACAGGCTGGCTGTCACCCCTACTTCAACCTGCCCGACTTCACCCAGCCATCACCGCCCTCCACTCCGTCTAGCCTCCCCTCACACCAGCGCTGCCGGCCCTCTGATGTCACCAAGGGCCTGCTCGTGGCCCTGCTGGGTGGGGGCCTGCCCGCTGGCTTCGTGGGCCCCTTCTCCCGTATGGCTTACCAGGCTTCCCACTTACCCTCGCTGGAGCTGCTCATCTGTCGATGCCTCTTCCACCTCCCTATTGCCCTGCTGCTGAAACTGCGTGGTGACCCCCTCTTGGGACCTCCCGATGTCCGGGGCCGGGCCTGCCTCCATGCCCTGTTCAACGTCCTCAGCATCGGATGCGCCTACAGTGCGGTTCAGGTGGTGCCCGCTGGCAATGATGCCACCGTCCGCAAAGGTTCTTCCACCGTCTGCTCTGCTCTCCTTGCCCTCTGCCTCGAGAGCCAGCGTCTCAGTGGCTATGACTGGTGTGGCTTGTTGGGCAGCACCCTGGGACTCATCATCATTGTGGGACCTGGACTAGGGACACTGCAGGAGGGGACCACAGACCTCTACACTGACCTGGGCTATGTGCTCACTTTCCTGGGTGGCCTGGCACTGTCGCTGGGCCTCCTGGTGTACCGCTCCCTGGACTTCCCCTCCTGCCTACTGACAGTGGCCTTCCTCTTTGGCTTGGTGGGGCTGGTGGGCTCCGTGCCAGGCCTCTTTCTGCTGCAGACCCCCGTGTTGCCTAATGATCCTCTGAGTTGGAGCTGTGTGGGGGCAGTGGGGATCCTCGCCCTGGTCTCCTTTGTGTGTGTCAGTTATGCGGTCACCAAGGCCCACCCTGCCCTAGTGTGTGCCGTCCTGTACTCTGAGGTGGTGGTGGCTCTGATGTTGCAGTATTATGTGCTCTATGAGACCGTGGCACCTTCTGACATCATGGGGGCAGGGATCGTGTTGGGCAGCATTGCCATCATCACCACCCAGAACCTCAGCGGTGAGAGGGAAGGGCAGGTGGAGTGAGATCGAACTTGAGAGCCTGGGGGTGGGGTGGGGGGGGACTGGGTAAATAGAAGGAAAAACTGGAATACAAACATGGGAGAACAAGTGACTGTAAAAGAACTGGTGTGGGAGAGTGACACCCCTTGGAGTCAATGGTGAATTGGGGACGCAGTGGAGAGGGATTGCCTAGAAGACTGCCTGGAAGACCTGGAACAAGCCTGGAGAGCAGGAGTCTACGGCTGGGGCTTGAAGGGAGGTCTGAGGAGCAGATCAAAGTGGCTGAGGCAGGCAGGCCATGAGCCACCGGGAGGATTTTTCCCTCAGCGGCAGACAGAAAAGCCTTGGGGCTGGAGTGTCTGGGGCTTTCAGGCAAACAGAGCAAGCAGCTGCGGTGGGGGAAGGGAGTGTGTTTTTTTTTCTCTGAGCGATGGTTTCCCTTCCTCGTGGTTATGCCTCCCCACCTTGGGGTGGTGACGTGATATTGACATCAAACAAGGCTCACTCTGAATGTGGCTGTGCAGTTGGTGTCATCTCTGCTTTGGAAGGACAGTGGAAGTCCTACCCCCTGCTCTTATTGGAGAATCCCTTGGGATCCCCGCACCACCACCCCCCGCTCCATTTTTGAAATATTCTAGAAGGGGTAGGATTTCCTAATGTTCAGATGCATTGACCCTGAGTCCCCCAGGATTTTTGTGTCCCACCCAATGGCTAATCTGCTTTTCCTGGATTGTCGCGGTCCCGTGATCTCTCCCGGACAGTGGCCAGCGTCCTTCCGGAGAAGGCCTCTGAGCTGAGACCTCTTCGAGCGGCTCAGGTCGAGGATGCAGAACGAGAGCTCCGTACAGCACCCCATTAGAGGCTAGGAGATGCCCACCCGTCCCAGGAGGCCGCTCGACAGATAACAGCTACTTCCGGACAAGCAATTGGCCTCGCCATGTTGATCCTTTCTTGCATATTCAGCGCGATTACTGCATATTCATGACCAAGGACGGCCCCAATACTCCCCCTCTTCGGGAACCCACTTGGGAGGATCCGACCGGCCCCGCCTCCTTCGTTACCGAATCTCAGAACAGACCATTTTCCAGCGTGGGGGGGGGGGGTGATATTAATGAGATACTTTGGCTGAAGATGAAACCACACGCCAAACTAGAATAAAAGCGGCCTATATTTACCCTCGAATCTTCAAACCTTAAACCTCAGGGCGGGAGGTAGTAGCGAGGGGAGGCGGCGGGATAAAAAAGTGCCCTTCCCCTTCGTCATTTCAAAAGGTGACCCAGCCAGGGAGCCGGGGAGGGAGGAACAACGACGCGAGCGCGCGCCCCGTGCACGCCGGCGCAGTCGACCCCGTAGCGCAAGGGAGGGCGGGAAAGGAAGGGGCGGGGGAATGCCAGGGCGAATCTATAAAGGGCGTCATCCGGCCACCTCGCTCCTCAGAAGCGCCGAGAGCGCGGCCGGGACGGTTGGAGAAGAAGGCGGCTCCCGGAAGGGGGAGAGACAAACTGCCGTAACCTCTGCCGTTCAGGAGCCCGGTTACTTATTTATTCGTTACCCTTTTTCTTCTTCCTCCCCCAGAACCTTTTCCTTTCCCTTCCTCTTTTTATTTTCTTTTTGGGAGACGAAAAATTTCCGGAAAGGCGGAGGAGAGCTCCTTTCGCCCCTTTTCGTTTCCCCGCCTCCTTTCCTCCCCCACCTTTTCCTCCTCCGGCTTTTTCCTCCCAACTCGGGGAGGTCCTTCCCGGCGGCCGCCCCGACAGGGTCTGAGCGCCTAGGTGCAGGCGGCGCAGGCTTTTTGTAGTGAGGTTTGCGCCTGCGCAGCGCGCCTGCCTCCGCGATGCATGGGGGTGGCCCCCCCTCCGGGGACAGCGCATGCCCGCTGCGCACCATCAAGAGAGTGCAGTTCGGAGTCCTCAGTCCGGATGAACTGGTAAGCGGCTCTGCCCTCTCACTCCTCCTCCCGCCCGCATGGCGGGCGGGGCTTGACGGCCGCCGCGGAAACTTGGCGCTTTTCCCTGCCCAAAGGAGGACAGGCGGGGAGGATGGGTCAGCAGCGCCAAGGCAGTGCAGAGTCCAGCCTCGCGGCCAACGAGAATTAAATTTTCCTAGGGGGTCAGCAAGCTTAGCTCTGTGTCCGAGCTGGGGGCCGGGCCGCAGGAGGGGCTGGAGGGTGAGAAGGAGGGCTAGAAGGTTGATTGGCTCCACACCGCAGATACCGACGTTAAGAGATACCACCCCAATCCTTTGGGTGAGAAGCCGAGCCCCAGATTTTTTCCCCTCCCTCTCTACAGTTATTAACTGAGCACCTGCTACGTGATAGACGTGACAGACGGTGGGGATGCAAAGCTGAAAAAGACAAAGACCCTGCCTTCTAGAGCACTTTCTTTGGGAAGGGGCAGGGGAGACAGACAATAAACACGAATAAATGAATGAACAAGATAATTCAGTTAAGGGCAGGTGCCTTGCATAAAGTGAAATGGTGTAATGCGATGGAGAGTGACCGAGGTGAGGCTGCTTTAGATGGGGTGGTGTCAGGGTATGGGAAGGCCTGTTTGAGGAGGTGACATTACTCGAATGATGAGAAGCAGCCAGTCTCCTAGGCCATAGATTCTAGGTCAGTAGCTTTTCAGGCAGAGGAAAGAGCAAGTGCAAAGTGCCGGAACGAGGGAATAACTTGGTGTGCCTCGGGGGCTGAAAGGTGGCCAGGGTGGCTGGGGTGTAGTGGGTGAGAAGGAGAGTATTAAACCATTCTTGGAGAAGCATGAGGTGGGGCAGTCCAGGTGGGACGTTATAAATCGTGGTAAGGAATCTGGATTTCATTCTATTTTCAGTAGGAAGTCATTGGAGAATTATAAGCAGGAGAGTGATATCAAGTTTACATTTTTTAAAAAATTACTGCTTTGATGGTCTTGTGAAGAACTGACTGGGGAAGAGAACTGAGAATGGAAGCAGGAAAGATGAGGGAGGAGGGAGAGCTGTTGGCCCTTTGGTGGACGCCTTTGTGGAGCAAACTGGAGGAAGCCAGGGGGCTGGAGAGAATGGAATTGAATGGCTCTGTTTGTGGATGGAGACAAGTTTGCTAGAGGAGGAGGCTCAGCTGTAGGAAAGTTGTGTCAGGAGTTAGAACCTCCCGAACTCAGACCACACCGAATAAATTCCAGATGGGGTTGAGGTTGAAATCTAAAAAACAAAACTGTAAAACACTTGAAAAATGCAGAAGGCTTCTGGAGGCTGATACCAGGGGCAGAAACCCTTAACCTTCTCTAACCCAAGTCTTGATTTTACTTCATAGCTGGTCAGTACCTGAAAGGATTAGTTTTTCTCTTTCTTGTTTCCTCAGTAGAATGTAAATTTCACGAGTGACTTTGTATTCACTTCTTTCTCCAGCATCTCAAATAGTGCCTGGCACATAATAGGCATGTACCAAAAGTTACTTGAATAAATGAGTGAACGAAATAATTGTACAGGTACATAAAGATACATGTAGAAGGATTTTTATTTCAACATTGTGTGAAATTATAAATCACCTAATTATTTATTAGTAAGGATTCTATTGAATAACTCAGGGTTTATTACAATAGAACAAGACCTTCCCAGTAGGTTAAACCCCCTGATCCCCTGTGCCCAAACTGCTGAGGCACCGCAGCAAACTCACAGGGGCCCAATGAGAGGTTTTAAATTTTTAAGAGAAGCACGGAAGCACAGCTGCGTTTGCCTGATGCCCTGGGAACTACTAGGTTGGGCAGTTCCCTTTCAGCATTAGGTGGCGCCAGAGCCCTTTTGATGACGTCATATCTTTGTGAAGCTGGGTTTTTAGCAGTTGCTAAATACTGGGCAAAAATCAGTGTAGAGCAAGAGATAAGAGTGGTGCTGGGGTGTGGATAAGGCCAAGAAGAGTTAGAGGATACTTTATAAAGAGGTGACATTTGAACTGGGCCTTAAAAATGAATAGAAGTTTGCTGGAAAGGCGGGCATGGGAAGAAAAGGAATTTTGAGGAATCTCTTGTGGTTGGAGCATAAATGTTGAGGACGGGGACCTTGGGTGTCTAACCTGTTATCACGTGGGCAGTGAGAACCAGTGTTTGGATGAAGGATTGGGGGCTAAAGTAGTTTGTGTATAATTCAAAGTATAACTTATGGTAGAGGGTTAGTCCAGAACATTCCGGGACAGCCCCTGGTCCAGTCTCAGTGCCCGGAAGCAGAGAGAGTCCTTAGAAGGTGGCTGGCTTGGTGAGCATGGACTTGGAGCAGAGAGAGGTGAAATGCTTTGAGTGTTGTTCTCCTTAGGCCTCTCTCTAGTGACTCTTCTGGCTGCCAGATTCAGGTCTGCGCCTGCTCTTGTGTGTTTCATTCAAGGTGAGCAAACCCCCTCTTTGTGCTTCTCATCAGACACGATGCAGCTGATGGGGTTCCAGCTTTGTGAATTTAGTCACCACAGGCCTGTCTCCCTGAGATTTCATCAGGTCATCTTGACGATCGTGGTGAAAGTTCAGAACCTCTTAGCCTTGCACCTGTAGACCATTTTGGTTTCTACCCAGCAGTGACTAATTAGATCCATTATGAGACGATTATTGGTTTGACTGTAAGGGAACAACCTTCTACCTCTTTTCAAGTTCTTTTTTTTTCTTTTTATCGAGATCTTCGAGGGCACTTCCCTGCAGTGGAGGGTCCTAAGGCAGTTTAGTTCAGTCTAACAAACAATTATTGAGAGCCATCGGGTCCAGGGTGATAGGGGAATGCTACCTGCCTGAGAGATGCTTATAATCTATGGGGAAGACAAACCCCACTGGGTCATTTCATTGCATTATGAGATTTGCAGTGATGGCGGGATTATGGAAACACAGAGTGGGGCTCACCAGGCTGGCTAGTGAGGCTGTGGAAAGGCTTCTTGGAAGAAGCAGTGCCTGAGCTGCGTCTTCAGATAGCAGTTTGTCTTGTGGGGAGGGCATCCCAAGCAGAGATACAAAGACCCCAAGTAGTGGAGCACATATGCTGGGTGATAGGGGGGCTGCTGGGGAGTCAGCTACTGATGTGGAGGAAGAAAGGAAGGTGGAAACGTCATAAAACTCTTTGTAAGCCATCCTGCTGAATTTGGATATCATTCTGAAACAAGAGGGTATGATTAGATTTCCAAATTAGAAAGAGCACCCTGATCATAGTATGGATGGGTAGGAGAGAAGGGCTGGTGACCCATGGAACGCTTGGATACATACTACAAAGGACAGGCCTGAGCTAGGGCAGTGGGCGTAGGGATGGAGAAAAGGGGCAAGATTCAAGAACTGTTTGTTCAGGAGGTAAAATAACCTGTACATGGGCTTCCCTGGTGGCACAGTGGTTGAGAGTCCGCCTGCCGATGCGGGGGACGCAGGCTCGTGCCCCGGTCCGGGAAGATCCCACATGCCACGGAGCGGCTGGGCCCGTGAGCCATGGCCGCTGAGCCTGTGTGTCCGGAGCCTGTGCTCCGCAACGGGAGAGGCCACAACAGTGAGAGGCCCGCGTACCGCAAAAAAAAAAAAATAATCTGTATTTGGTGAATGATTGGATAATAACAGCTGTCATATATTGAACACCTATTCCATCTTGGGTTTCAGCAGGTTAATTAAATCCTTAATGGTTATATAGATGATAAGTGATAGAGCTAGAATTGCAAATTAGAGGTCTCTGACTCCAGGCCATGCTTGTTCCACTGCTTTCTGACTGTGGGTAAGGAAGGGTAAGTGTTGGTTTCTGACTTGAGTTCCACTACCTTAGATGGGGACTAAAGGAAAAGGAGAGATTTTTGTGGAGAAGGGAGCTTGCTTTTAGACATGTTGGATTTGATTTATCAGGGGGATATCTACAGGGGGTTCAGTAGGTGGTTCAGTATGTTAATCCGAAGTCCAGAAGAAAGGTGAGGCCTGGAGGGTAGAGATTTGTTGTGAGTAAATAGAATCATGGCATAACATTTGGGTGTGATGAGAAGTGTGGATGCGCTAAAACCTTGGGGAGTGGCAGTGTTTAAGGAGCAGACCAAGGCACCCCTTCCCCTTTGGAGCAGTGTTTGTTTTCTCTGTCTGTGAGTTTGTTCTGTTTTGTAAATAAGTTCATTTGTATCATGTTTTAGATTCCACATGTAAGTGATGTCATATGATACTTGTCTTTGACTTCACTTAGCATCATAATCTCTAGGTTCATCCATGTTGCTGCAAATGGCATTATTTCGCTCTATTTTGTGGCTGAGTGGTATTCTGTTGTATATATGTACCACATCTTCTTTATCCATTCATCTGTCAATGGGCATTTAGGTTGCTTCCATGTCTTGGCTATTGTAAATAGTGCTGCTTCAAATCCTAGAGTTGAAGTAATTGTTTCTGCTGCAGTATAGTAGAATGGGATGAGCATGTGTTTGGGATCGCAGGGGGGTGGGTATGACATCTGCAGGCTCCTTGAGATTGAGGCCTTGGGCAGTCACTTTACACAGCCTCAGGTTTCTCATGTCTAAGAGACAGGAATTCACTCCTAGACGGTTAGTGGTTAGGGGAAGAGAAACAAGGTACATTAGGTACGTTTGGTACCTGGCATGAAGTTGACACTGAGAAGCTTTTATTAAATTCTTCTAAGGTCTTCCCTCTGGAAGTTTAGCAGACCAAAGCTTAGCTAATTTTAAAGTTCTTGGTTTTCAGTGTGTGAAAAGATGCCAAAGGTTTCCTTGAACAGCCTTTAGCTCAGAGCAGAAATCTCTTCTCCAAGTTGTACCTACTTCTGAGCCCATCCTTCCCTCCCTTTCCTCCACTGAATTGGTCCCACTGAGTCCTGGCTCCACCTTGCCCAGGATTCCGGCCCTTGGCTCTGCCTCCATCTCTTGAGGCTCCAGGGTTCACTTCTGCTCCAGATAATTTTCAACAACCTCTGCTCTAGCGCCCCCCTCTCCTGTTCTATCCTAAAATATCTGAACATGGAAGGGTTCAGGTTGACCCAGGCCCTTGAGAAGGAGGAGGTGACAAGGATGGGGGCAAAGAGTGCCTAACTTTAGGAGCGTGTCTTGGGCAGAGCACTTGGGCTGTCATGATGAGGGTGCCTTACAGGGAGGTTCTGGCCTTGATTTCAGCTTTGGGAAAGAAACAAGGCATTGAATTTTTCCCTCTTGAAACAACTTTTATTTCTTTTGCTGTTAAATTCTGTAGATGACAGTGACCTAGAATTCAACCCAGTAGGATATCCAGGGTTCAAGTCCTAGAGGTAGGTGACGTGTACGGAGCCCAGAGTTGACCACACACTAGTCTGAGCGCCCCCTCCCGCTCAGACAGTGACTGGAACGAGCTTTTGACTTGCGATACTTGACTTTGGCATTTCCAGAGTCAGATATCACACACGCTGACCCCCATTTCCCTCGCTTCAGGCTAAACCTGCTTAGTTCTTCTGTAAGTAGTTTGGGGTTTTTTAAGGCCTTAGTACAGAGCTCAGCCACGAAGTCTGGAAACTAGGAATTCTATTTACTTGTTATTGGCCTTTCTTTGCTGCAGAAACGAATGTCTGTGACAGAGGGCGGCATCAAATACCCAGAGACCACCGAGGGAGGCCGCCCCAAGCTTGGGGGGCTGATGGATCCGAGGCAGGGGGTGATTGAGAGGACTGGCCGCTGCCAAACCTGTGCAGGTGAGCGCTGGGGGCCGGCACAGGACCCTAGAGGGAGGGAGAGGCTTGTCCTTACTGAAAGCCAGGACTGGGGGTGGACACCTGCAAACCTGGTCTCTTGAGGTGAGTGCTGGGAGGAAAGTGTTGTATGTGTGTTCCCACAGGAAACATGACAGAGTGTCCTGGCCACTTTGGCCACATTGAGCTGGCCAAACCTGTGTTCCATGTCGGCTTCCTGGTCAAGACAATGAAAGTTTTGCGCTGCGTCTGCTTCTTCTGCTCCAAATTGCTTGTGGACTCTGTGAGTGGGAGATGGGCTCTGGCCTGGGGAAGGGGTTGCTGGGGGGTGGGCAGGGGAGCAACCCCAACTGACCATGCTCTGCTCTGTCCACAGAACAACCCAAAGATCAAGGACATTTTGGCTAAGTCCAAGGGGCAGCCCAAGAAGCGGCTCACACATGTCTATGACCTCTGCAAGGGCAAAAACATCTGCGAGGGCGGGGAGGAGATGGACAACAAGTTCGGTGTGGAGCAGCCTGAGGGTGATGAGGATTTGACCAAAGAAAAGGTAGCCGGGGCTGCCCAGACTCTTGTGAGGGGGTGAGGGCTGGTCCCAGAGGCCCGGAGGGAAGAAGATGGGGAGGCAGTGGAAGCAGCAGGAGCCCGAAGGTCACAGAAGAGCGGGAGGGGTGGCCTGGCCAGGTGTTGGGGGAGAAGGCCCGGCCTCTGCGCTCTGATGGCTCCTCTGTCTCCTTGGAAGGGCCACGGCGGCTGTGGGCGGTACCAGCCCCGGATCCGGCGCTCCGGCCTGGAGCTGTACGCAGAGTGGAAGCACGTCAACGAGGACTCTCAGGAGAAGAAGATCCTGCTGAGTCCTGAGCGGGTGCACGAGATCTTCAAACGCATCTCAGATGAGGAGTGCTTCGTCCTGGGCATGGAGCCTCGCTACGCCCGGCCCGAGTGGATGATTGTCACTGTGCTGCCTGTGCCCCCGCTCTCCGTGCGGCCTGCTGTTGTGATGCAGGGCTCTGCCCGCAACCAGGTCAGTGCCTGCAGGGCCCTGCCGCTCAGCTAGGCCAGGTGTCCACGCGGAGGGAGGCCGGTGGCGGGGACGAAGGCATGCGAGGGTGACGGATGGGTCACCTGGGCCTGAAGATACCCTGCCGCTTGCTGGCTGTGTGAGCCCCTTAAGGAGGTTAGAGCTCACAAAGGTGCTTCTGGATCTGTGAACCGAGAGCCCAGCGCTGCCTCCCAGGGAGGTGTGACGGGAGGGTGAGAGGCACCGCGTGTTGGCACATGCAGACTGAGCACTCAGGGTTGGCTGGATTGTGATGCTTCTGACTTCCTGCCTCAGGATGACCTGACACACAAACTGGCCGACATCGTGAAGATCAACAATCAGCTTCGGCGCAACGAGCAGAACGGCGCGGCCGCGCACGTCATCGCTGAGGACGTGAAACTCCTCCAGTTCCACGTGGCCACCATGGTGGACAACGAGCTGCCTGGCTTGCCTCGTGTGAGTGGACAGGCTCCCTGTGCCCTGCGCCTGGAGGAGAGGGGAGGGCGCCTGGCTGGGGGCCGGTGCTGACTGCTGGGGTGCCCCCCACCCTGCGTTTCCTCACAGGCCATGCAGAAGTCTGGGCGTCCCCTCAAGTCCCTGAAGCAGCGGTTGAAGGGCAAGGAAGGCCGTGTGCGCGGGAACCTGATGGGCAAGCGGGTGGACTTCTCGGCCCGCACTGTCATCACCCCCGACCCCAACCTCTCCATTGACCAGGTTGGCGTGCCTCGCTCCATTGCCGCCAATATGACCTTTGCGGAGATCGTCACCCCCTTCAACATTGACAGGTGTGCACAGTTCAGAAGCCCTGCCTGGAGGGGTCAGGGAGGGTGGGGGGAATGGGCTCGGAGCAAGAAGGAGAGAGTGTTGAAGTTTATTATTATTATCATTATTTTTTTTAACTTTATCTTTGGCTGTGTTGGGTCTTCGTTGCTGCATGCAGCCTTTCTCTAGTTGCGACGAGCGGGGGCTTCTCTTCGTTGTGGCGCGCGGGCTTCTCATTGCGGTGGCTCCTCTTGTTGCAGGAGCACGGGCTCTGTGTGTGCGGGCTTTCTCTAGTTGCAGCATGCAGGCTCAGTAGTTGCGGTACACGGGCCCTAGAGCACGCGGGCTTCAGTAGTTGTGGCACACGGGCTCTAGGGCACACGGGCTCAGTTGTTGTGGCGCACAGGCCTAGTTGCTCCGCGGCATGTGGGATCTTCCCAGACCAGGGATCAAACCCATGTCCCCTGCATTGGCAGGCGGATTCTTAACCACTGTACCACCAGGGAAGTCCCAAGTGTCGAAGTTTAGAAGTTTGGGTTCTCACTTGGGGCTTTGGGGTGAGGGTGGCAACAAGGGCTTTTTGGGAAGCATTTTGTTCATTGCATCCCTTTCCTTCCTAGACTTCAGGAACTAGTGCGCAGGGGGAACAGCCAGTACCCAGGGGCCAAGTACATCATCCGGGACAACGGTGATCGCATTGACCTGCGTTTCCACCCCAAACCCAGTGACCTTCACCTGCAGACTGGCTATAAGGCATGTGTAATAGGCCAGGGCCTCTCTTACCTGAGCAGGAAGCTTTCTGGACTGGGGGCCAGCTGGAGTGGGCCGTCTGAGGCTGTCCTGTTCATTAGAATCCAAGCTTAAGAGACTCCTGCTGTCCTAGGCAAGCCTGTAGCTGCCAGCCCCTGGCATTCAAGGTGGGGGTCACGTAAACCCACGGGCAGCAAGAGGGACACAGGGCAGAAAGAGATCCGGGGGGAACGGAGCAGAAGGCTTCATGTTCAGAGTCTCTCGCGGTTTTCTTTCCCAGCTGAGTTCCCTGAGGTTTGGGGACTACGTCTTCGTTTTCTCTGATAGCCTGGAATCTAGCCCTAGGGCCTGGCCCAAAGCTGGTGGTTGATAAGCGTTTCAAGTGAAATAACACCACAGTGTCGTCTGTTTCAAAGCATCTTAGGTCCCCTATCACTTCATTCTTAGCATACCTCCTTCACTGAGGTTTTTCCCACACCTCACCTCCTTAGGTGGAACGGCACATGTGCGATGGGGACATTGTTATCTTCAACCGGCAGCCAACTTTGCACAAAATGTCCATGATGGGACATCGGGTTCGCATCCTGCCCTGGTCTACTTTTCGCTTGAATCTTAGGTCAGTCCGCCGGCTGGGGCTGGGCTGGGCTGCTCCCTGGGTCTCACTGTGGCATCTTTCCAACTCACTTCCCTCTTTGGCTACAGTGTGACAACTCCATACAATGCCGATTTTGATGGGGATGAGATGAACTTGCACCTGCCACAGTCCCTGGAGACGCGGGCTGAGATCCAGGAGCTCGCCATGGTGCCACGCATGATCGTCACCCCCCAGAGCAATCGCCCAGTTATGGGCATTGTGCAGGACACGCTGACCGCAGTGCGCAAATTCACCAAGAGGGACGTTTTCCTGGAGCGGGTGTGTGGTCCCTGGCTGGAGGAAACCTGGCCTGGGCGGGCAGGGGCCCAGCACAGCAAGGATGGGGGGAGGAGCAGTGACTTATGCCCTGACTTGCTCTGCACTGACCTGTATGTGAGACAGCAGAAGGAAAGGGAGTGAGCAAAGATTGAGGCCAAAAACGGTGTATGGCTTTAGCTCCCCATTTAATTCCTCAAAATGTCATGTAATTTTAGGTATCACCTGGAAAGTAAAGGCGAAGAGAGAAATAAGACTTTGTTGAAGTTCTGTTTATCTATTTCTTTTTTACTTTCTCTTTGTTTCCTAATTATTAAAAGTAATTTGTACTTAACTGTTTAAAGAAAAAACAATCCCAAAGTCTCGCTATCACAGTTAAGTTTTTAGTAAAAGTTTGGAAAACACTTTTCCTGCCATCACTTTGCCTTCAAAGTCTGGCTTTCCCCTTGGGGCAGTGAGGCCTCCCCTGACATTCCCAAGAGGTGAGACCTCCAGTTCTGACTTCTTGTCTTTCTTGCTCTTTTTCTCCAGGGGGAGGTGATGAACCTCCTGATGTTCCTGTCCACGTGGGACGGCAAGGTCCCACAGCCAGCCATCCTGAAGCCCCGGCCCCTGTGGACAGGGAAGCAGATCTTCTCCCTCATCATACCCGGCCACATCAACTGTATCCGCACCCACAGCACCCATCCCGATGATGAGGACAGTGGCCCTTACAAGCACATCTCTCCTGGGGACACCAAGGTAGGGCCTGGCTTCTGCTTGTGTGGGGAAGGGCTTTGGACATGGAAGCCACAGCGGGGGCTGTGAATGGTGCTCTCTGCAGGTGGTGGTGGAGAACGGGGAGCTGATCATGGGCATCCTGTGTAAGAAGTCTTTGGGCACATCAGCTGGCTCCCTGGTCCACATCTCTTACCTAGAGATGGGTCATGACATCACCCGCCTCTTCTACTCCAACATTCAGACTGTCATTAATAACTGGCTCCTCATTGAGGGTAAGCCTAGGGGCTCTACCACATCCTCTGTAAATCCTGTGTCCATCTCACTTCTTACTGCTCTTTTCCATCCCTTTCTCTTCCCCCCCTTGGATTTGGTGTCCCTCCATCTACTCTCTTGGCTGTGATTCCATCCCATGTTTCTTGGGAGTACAAAGAAGGTGTTGCTGATGCTTCTCTTTATTTCTAGGTCATACCATTGGCATTGGGGACTCCATTGCTGATTCTAAGACTTACCAAGACATTCAGAACACTATTAAGAAGGCCAAGCAGGATGTAATAGAGGTGAGAGGGAAGGCTGGGCAAAGACTGAGTGAGAGCTTCTCAGTGGCTTTGAACTGAGGAGTGAAGGGGACATTGGGATTGGAGAGACGGGGACCAGAAGACACTGACGTCTCCCTGAGAACGCAGCCTGCTCCTGTGCACGCAGGTCATCGAGAAGGCGCATAACAACGAGCTGGAGCCCACCCCGGGGAACACTCTGCGGCAGACCTTTGAGAACCAGGTGAACCGCATTCTCAATGACGCCCGAGACAAGACTGGCTCCTCTGCCCAGAAATCCCTGTCTGAGTACAACAACTTTAAGTCAATGGTGGTGTCCGGGGCTAAAGGTTCCAAGATCAACATCTCCCAGGTGGGGAGCCTTGTCTTTCCAGAACTGGGGCCACACTGAAGGTGGGGAGGAGGACGGAAGGGGTGTGCTGCTGCGGGAGTTGGGGGAAAAGTATGGGGAACTCCTATTCTCAAGGCAGAGGGAGTTGGACGCACCCCACCTTTTCTGTTCCCCAGGTCATTGCTGTCGTCGGGCAGCAGAACGTGGAGGGCAAGCGGATCCCGTTTGGGTTCAAGCACCGGACTCTGCCTCACTTCATCAAAGATGACTATGGGCCTGAGAGCCGTGGCTTCGTGGAGAACTCCTACCTGGCCGGCCTCACGCCCACCGAGTTCTTCTTCCATGCCATGGGGGGTCGTGAGGGGCTCATCGACACAGCTGTCAAGACTGCTGAGACTGGTGAGGACTTTGGATCCAGGGCCCTTCCACGGGCTGGTCCCAGAGAGGACCGCAGGCAGAGAAGCCCCTGGGGAGTTTGAGCGGGGTTCTCAGGCTAAAGTCTTCTATCCTCAGAGAAGTAATTTTGACCTTTGTGGAAAGAATAGAGACTAAAGGTCAAGAGTTAGGCAAACACTCTTGTTCTGGTTGCCGTGCAGCATTCCATGATGCAGGGCTAGAGCCTCAGGGTCTCTGCTCCTGACCTATCACATGGATGGTGTTTCCTAGGGGTCTCTACTGGACCCTGGGTCTGTCTGGTGGTGGGCATGGCTTTCATTGAGAGGCCTTGGGGATGAGAGGCTACTAGCTGGCTCTCCTGAGGACCAGAGTGGCCAGCAGGTCTTGTCCTGAGACAGGGAGGCTCCTCTTCTTGCTCTGGGTCCCTCAGTTGATTCCCTCCCCCTCAGGATACATCCAGCGGCGGCTGATCAAATCCATGGAGTCGGTGATGGTGAAGTATGACGCCACCGTGCGGAACTCCATCAATCAGGTGGTACAGCTGCGCTATGGTGAAGACGGCCTGGCGGGCGAGAGCGTTGAGTTCCAGAACCTGGCTACCCTCAAGCCTTCCAACAAGGCTTTCGAGAAGAAGTGAGAAGGCGGCAGGCGGGTGGTTCTTGCCCCTGGGCTCAGGGCCAGAGTGGTAGCGGTTCTCCTCCCCCCACACGGTGAGATCACCTGGACTGTGTCTTGCAGTGGACCTTATACCGCCCCTTCCCCACCCATCTGGCAGCAGCTGCAAGATGGGAGAGGACGGATGGAGACGAGTTGAGAGCCGCCCCCACTTTGTACAGAGGGGTGAGCATAAGCTCAGGCGCCATTGCACGTCCTTGGGTCTGGATCTTACGTTTCCCCACCCAGGATTATTCACAGCCCTGTTCCTGTGGGCTGCAGATCTCAGGAGCCTCACACTGTTCCTTGATCAGGGCCCTCCTGCCCCTTGACTCCGCCCCTGTCACCTGCAGGTTCCGCTTTGATTATACCAATGAGAGGGCCCTGCGGCGCACCCTGCAGGAGGATGTGGTGAAGGACGTGCTGAGCAACGCACACATTCAGAATGAGCTGGAGCGAGAATTTGAGCGGATGCGTGAGGACAGGGAGGTGCTCAGGGTCATCTTCCCAACTGGTGACAGCAAGGTGTGTGTGGGTGGGAAGGGCTGGGCTGGAGAAGTGCTGGCCCTGCATGGCTGGCCCTGACTTGGGGTCCTGCCTCCTTCCCTCCTGCCTCAGGTTGTCCTCCCCTGTAACCTGCTGCGCATGATCTGGAACGCTCAGAAGATCTTCCACATCAACCCTCGCCTTCCCTCTGACCTGCACCCCATCAAGGTGGTAGAGGGTGAGTACCTGCTTCAGGACCGCCAGGCCAGGCAGGCTCTGCTAGCAGCGTCCTGGTCTACAACCTCTTCATCCCTCGTTTGGCCCTTAGGTGTCAAGGAGCTGAGCAAGAAGCTGGTGATTGTGAATGGGGACGACCCACTGAGCCGGCAGGCCCAGGAGAACGCCACCCTGCTCTTCAACATCCACCTGCGGTCCACGCTGTGCTCCCGCCGCATGGCCGAGGAGTTTCGGCTCAGCGGAGAGGCCTTCGACTGGCTGCTCGGAGAGATCGAGTCCAAGTTCAACCAAGCCATTGTGAGTGTTGTACTCCTCACCCCAGCCTTGGTTCTCTTCTCTGATCTATTGATTTCTCTGGGCTCTGAGAACAGCCCACCTCTGCCCATAACTGCATAATAATAGATCTCATTCATTGAGACACTGCTGTGAACCAAGTCCTGTGTTGAAGGCTTTATACCTTTATTCCTTAGCAGTCCTAAGAAGACCCTAGTGGGGGGGGGGGGGCTGTTAGTCCCATGTTGCAGAGACAAAAAGTGAACTTTGAAGAGGCAAACACATGAAAAGATGCTCAGTATCAGTAGCCGTCAGGGGAATGTAGTTCAAAACCACGAGATACCACTGCATGCTCCCTAGGGTGACTAGAAAAAAACAAGTGTTGGCGAGGATATAGAGAAATTGGAGCTCTCATACACTGCTGGTGGGAATGTTGCAACTGCTTTGGAAAACAGTCTGGCAGGTTCTCAAAAGTTTAAACATAGAGTTACCATATGACCCAGCAGTTTCACTCCTAGGAATATGCCCAAGAGAATTGGAAGCACACGTCCACACAAAAACCCATACACAGATGTTCGGAGCAGTATTTTTCATAATAGCCAAGCAGTGGAAGCAACTGAAATGTTCATCCATTGATGAAGGATGAACAAGATAAGGGAATATTATGCTGTGGTAAAAAGTAATGAGCTGTCAAGCCATAAAAAGACAGGGATCAACTTTAAATAGTATTACTAAGTAAAGAAGTCAGTCTGAAAAGGCTACATACTGTATGATTCCAATTAAAAGATTAAATTTTGGGGACTTCCATGGCGGTCCAGTGGTTAAGACTTCGCACTTCCACTGCACGGGGTGTGGGTTCGATCCCTGGTCAGGAGCTAAGATCCTACATGCCTTGTGGCCAGAAAACCAAAATGTAAAACAAAAGCAATATTGTAACAAATTCAATAAAGACTTTAAAAATAGTCCATGTCAAAAAAAAATCTTTAAAAAAAAAAAAGATTAAATTTTATGGTATGTGATTATATCTCAATTAAAATAATGCATTGCGGGGGACTTCGCTGGTGGCTCAGTTGTTAAGAATCCGGCTGCCAACGCAGGGGTCACGGGTGCGAGCTCTGGTGCAGGAAGATCCCACATGGCACAGAGCAACTAAGCCCGTGCGCCACAACTACCGAAGCCCGCGCACCTAGAGCCCGTGCTCCGCAACGAGAGAAGCCACCGCAGTGAGAAGCCCGTGCACCGCAACGAAGAGTTGCCCCCGCTCGCCGCAACTAGAGAAAGCCCGCGTGCAGCAACGAAGACCCAATGCAGCCAAAGATAAATACTTTAAAAAAAATTATTTAAAAAAATGCATTGGGGAGCTTCCCACTTAGAAGACTATCATCAAATGAACATTTACCCTGTGACTTTAGCACACAGCACTTTTAGAAGTGTGGGGTTTAGATGACATAGTCCCTATTCCCGGGTGTGCAGCACGTCTGGGGCTGAATGGCAGGTGTAAATTGAAATGCCGTCTGAGGAAGGGGGTGATCAAATAAGACTGATTTGTTTAAATCTCTGCCTTTTCCAAACACCTCTGCCCAGCCCTGACATGTCTCACTCTCACTCACCGGTGGGGAGGGATTTGCTCTTCTGAGGCCAGCTCTTCTTACTCGCCAGGCCCATCCTGGGGAAATGGTGGGAGCTCTGGCTGCACAGTCCCTTGGAGAACCTGCCACCCAGATGACTCTGAACACCTTCCACTATGCTGGTGTGTCCGCCAAGAATGTGACACTGGGTGTGCCCCGACTTAAGGAGCTCATCAACATTTCCAAGAAGCCAAAGACCCCCTCACTTACTGTCTTCCTGCTGGGCCAGTCTGCTCGAGATGCTGAGAGAGCCAAGGTGCGGCTTAGGGTAACGGGCTTTGTGGCAGGAGGAGGAGGGGACTCCTTCCCTTAAGTAAAGCGTTTGGCAGTCCCTCTGCAGGTGGCTTTGAAGAGGCCTTTGGAGCCACCCAAATGCCTGTCACGAATCCCTTTTTTTCCCCAGGATATTCTGTGCCGCCTGGAACATACAACGCTGAGGAAGGTGACGGCCAACACGGCCATCTACTATGACCCCAACCCCCAGAGCACGGTGGTGGCAGAGGATCAGGAGTGGGTGAACGTCTACTATGAGATGCCTGACTTTGATGTGGCCCGAATCTCCCCCTGGCTTTTGCGGGTGGAGCTGGACCGGAAGCACATGACTGATCGGAAGCTGACCATGGAGCAGATTGCCGAGAAGATCAATGCTGGTGAGGCTGGGGTCCTGCCTAGGCCCCCGCCCGCCCTGTCCTGTCCCTGTGCTCGTCCCAGACAAGGCGCCCACACCCACCACCTTCCACTCACTGGTTCTGCTCCTCCAGGACACCCCTTCTCCAGGTCCCGTCTGCACTGCTTTTTCCTTCTCATTGTTTCCCCTCCCTCTTTCTAGAAGGGTTCTGTGGGAAGGAGGGGAAAGCTGAGAGAGAGCCCATATGGGGAAAGCAGCGGACGAGCCATGAGCAGAAGCAGTCCTGCAGCTGCAGTTCTCATTTTCCCAGGTTTCGGTGATGACTTGAACTGCATCTTTAACGATGATAATGCAGAGAAGCTGGTGCTCCGTATCCGCATCATGAACAGCGATGAAAACAAGATGCAAGAGGTAAACGGGACCCAAGCAGAAATTTATACGTCAGACATAGAAAGCCGTTAAATCTGGTTCCTGACCAAAAACATTAAAATGAAAGCAGCATTGAGTGCCAGTCACACCACCTAAAGTAGAGATCGGGGGAGGGTGGGTAGCAACGATCTGTAAGAAACGTGAAGCAGCAGCCATATAGATAAAACAGGCGGTGTTGGGGAATTCTCTGGCCGTCCACTGGTTAGGACTCTGCGCTTTCACTGCCTAAGGTGTAGGTTCAATCCCTGGTCGCGGAACTAAGATCCAGCAAGCTGCGGGGTGTGGCCAAAAAAAAACAGCCCCAAAACAGATGGTGTTGATTTGGTGGTGTCCCCATAACCCGGTCACTTGACTCTCTCCTCCCTGCGGCTCCTGTGTGAGGGCAGGTCGGACAGTAGGAATTGCTGTGTCCTAGGGAAAGTGGTGTGACAGCGGGTGAAACAAGACCCAGGAAAATGTTTGACCAGTGACTTCACTCCTAGGCACGGCTCCTAAAAAATTGTGCAGCAGATGTGGATACCTTAATAATACAAACTCAGAACTTACTGTTGAACTGGGGGAGAGTAGATAAGAATGTGTGGATACACGTCCATTAGAGATCACACGTCAAGGCGTTAGTGGGCGGGCGAATGCTCGGTGAGTGCCAGGACGAGAGCAGAGGTGCTGTGCGCTTTGTTACAGCCCTTGGAGCACGCACAAGAGTGGGAATCGTGTTAAGGTGGTGGAGTGTGGTTGCCTTTTCTGAGGTTTTTTTAAATACCATCGTAAAAACACGATAGAAAGTAACCTCGCTGGAACTGAAGAGAGCAGGTCTGGGCCACACCTGGCTCTCCAGGTCAGGCTGTGGTTTGGGGTGAGGGCGGGAAGAGACCTGAGAATCCTAGGAGGGCTGACTCGCTCTTGTTGCAGGAAGAAGAGGTGGTGGACAAGATGGATGACGACGTCTTCCTGCGCTGCATCGAGTCCAACATGCTGACAGATATGACCCTGCAGGGCATCGAGCAGATCAGCAAGGTCAGCCGTTCCCTCCCTGCAGCCCGTCCAGACCCTCTTCCTTCCCTCCCCATCCCCACCCGCCCAGCCTGAGCTCGCTCTGCCCCCCCGCAGGTGTACATGCACTTGCCGCAGACGGACAACAAGAAGAAGATCATCATCACAGAGGACGGGGAGTTCAAGGCCTTGCAGGAGTGGATCCTGGAGACGGATGGCGTGAGCCTCATGCGGGTGCTGAGCGAGAAGGACGTGGACCCTGTGCGCACCACGTCCAACGACATCGTGGAGATCTTCACGGTGAGCCCCTCAGAGCCTTCTTCCCAGAGCTCAGCTTTCTTCCCGGGTCCCTCTGGCTCAAGGCCCCCTCCGTAGGTCTCGGGCAGTGGTTGTGGTCCGTGCTCTCCCCTCAGGAGAGGGGCTGGTCAGGTGGTTTTATGCCTGAATCCACTTTTGCGTCTGGGCTTCATTGACTCCTGACTGTCCCTCTGTGGATCTGGGTGGTGGCAGCAGGAGGAGAGCAGTTACTCGGTCTTGACCCTTCCCCACCCTTGACCCCCCACCCCCGCCCCTGCAATCCGCATGCCAGGTGCTGGGCATAGAAGCCGTGCGGAAGGCCCTGGAGCGGGAGCTGTACCACGTCATCTCCTTCGATGGTTCCTACGTCAATTACCGGCACTTGGCTCTCCTGTGTGATACCATGACCTGTCGTGGCCACTTGATGGCCATCACCCGACACGGAGTCAACCGCCAGGATACCGGACCTCTCATGAAGTGCTCCTTTGAGGAAACGGTAATGGCAGAAGTTCTGAGCGGGTGGAAGGAGAGAGAGCAGGGAGGAGTGATTGCTGCGGGAAGAGGGCATCCTCCACTGTGTGTGACGGGCCTCGGTGCGGTTCCATGGCTGGGTGGGTGGCTGTAACAGTGGTGGGACATAGCGGGGTGGGGTCTGACGGCACGCCCCCTCTTCCGAGGTTTAGGTGGATGTGCTTATGGAAGCAGCTGCACATGGAGAGAGCGACCCCATGAAGGGGGTGTCTGAGAACATCATGCTGGGCCAGCTGGCTCCGGCCGGCACTGGCTGCTTTGACCTCCTGCTCGATGCAGAGAAGTGCAAGTATGGCATGGAGATCCCCACCAACATCCCCGGCTTGGGGGCTGCCGGACGTGAGTACGAGGGGCTACGAGGAGGAGGTGGGGCGGTGGGGAGGCTGCACGTGGGCGCGGCGGCCAGTCCCGGGGCTGTTCGCTGTGGTCACTGTGCGCCTCTCTGCAGCCACCGGCATGTTCTTCGGCTCGGCCCCCAGTCCCATGGGAGGAATTTCTCCAGCCATGACACCCTGGAACCAGGGCGCAACCCCAGCCTATGGCGCCTGGTCCCCCAGTGTTGGTGAGTAGCCAGCCGGGAAGACGGCCCTCTGCGTGGTTCAGAGGGCAGGTGGGCTGGGCTCATGAGGGGTCCCCATGTGGAGATGCTGGGGGCTCTGGGAGTGTGGTGGGCTCCAGCTCTGGTTTTAACTGACGTTTCTCTCATTTCGCAGGGAGCGGGATGACCCCGGGGGCAGCAGGCTTCTCTCCCAGTGCTGCTTCGGATGCCAGTGGCTTCAGCCCTGGTTACTCCCCGGCCTGGTCCCCCACACCGGGTTCCCCGGGCTCCCCTGGCCCCTCAAGTCCGTATATTCCCTCACCAGGTGAGTTGTCCTTGTCTGTCAAGGCCAAGTTCATTTCCTCCTTGATCTTTCTTCTGGGTGAGTCTCTCCATCGCTTAATGCCTTTCTGCTTCTCTCCCACAGGGGGTGCCATGTCTCCCAGCTACTCCCCGACGTCGCCTGCCTATGAGCCCCGCTCCCCTGGGGGCTACACGCCCCAGAGTCCCTCTTACTCCCCCACTTCACCCTCCTACTCCCCTACGTCTCCATCCTATTCTCCAACCAGCCCCAACTACAGCCCCACGTCACCCAGCTACTCCCCGACCTCACCCAGCTACTCCCCGACCTCACCCAGCTACTCCCCGACCTCGCCCAGCTACTCCCCGACCTCGCCCAGCTACTCCCCGACCTCACCCAGCTACTCGCCCACTTCCCCAAGCTACTCGCCCACATCACCCAGCTACTCGCCAACCTCTCCCAGCTATTCGCCCACCTCTCCCAGTTACTCGCCAACTTCACCCAGCTACTCTCCCACCTCACCTAGCTACTCTCCGACATCTCCAAGCTATTCGCCGACATCACCAAGCTACTCACCAACTTCCCCAAGTTACTCGCCCACCAGCCCTAACTATTCTCCAACCAGTCCCAATTACACCCCGACGTCACCCAGCTATAGCCCAACATCCCCCAGCTACTCACCTACTAGTCCCAACTACACACCAACGAGCCCCAACTACAGCCCAACCTCTCCAAGCTACTCTCCGACCTCACCCAGCTACTCCCCGACCTCACCAAGCTACTCCCCTTCGAGCCCACGATACACACCACAGTCTCCCACCTATACCCCAAGCTCACCCAGCTACAGCCCCAGCTCGCCCAGCTACAGCCCGACTTCACCGAAGTACACCCCAACCAGTCCTTCCTACAGCCCCAGCTCACCGGAGTACACCCCGACCTCTCCCAAGTACTCACCTACCAGCCCGAAATATTCGCCCACCTCCCCCAAGTACTCTCCGACCAGCCCCACCTACTCGCCCACCACTCCAAAATACTCGCCGACGTCTCCTACTTACTCACCAACCTCTCCGGTCTACACCCCAACCTCCCCCAAGTACTCACCTACCAGCCCCACCTACTCGCCCACCTCCCCCAAGTACTCACCCACCAGCCCCACCTACTCGCCCACTTCCCCCAAAGGCTCGACCTACTCGCCCACCTCCCCTGGCTACTCGCCCACCAGCCCCACCTATAGCCTCACCAGCCCAGCCATCAGTCCCGATGACAGTGATGAGGAGAACTGAGGGTGCGCAGTGCGCAGTGGCAGCCGGCTAGGGGAAGAGCGGCTTCAGGGTGTCGTGCAGTCCTCCCTCCCCTGAAGGGCGCAGGCCCCGGTCCAGCTCCCTTGTACATAGCTCCTTGTGACAAAGTTCCCTGTTGAGGTTCTGGTCCCATTTCTGCCGGGGCTTTTGTCTTGTTCTCCACTTGTGCCGTCTCAGAACCCACTCACCTGCAGTGGTGTTCTCCTTCTCGCCCTACCTACCCGAGGCCTGTCCCCAAATCCAGGATCCTCCTTGCCTTTGGCTTGATTCGGGAGGTAAAGGGTATTTTAACTTTTTGGTGGTAGTTCCTGCTCTGGGTCGTCACATCTGATTCTCCGGAAGAACAAAGTGAAAGCTGCCTTTTGTTTGTTACTTTTTGAATTTGAAATAAAGTTTACTAATTTTGACCAGAAGTGTGGCTGTTGAGTGCTTTATTAGGAGGCAAGAATACCCAGGCCCCTACTCCCTGTCTGGGCTGCTGTTCCATTTGTCATGTTTTAGCTGATCCCTGCTAATGGGGCAGGGGCAGGGGCAGGAAAACGAGCACAGACAGTACATTCACGGAACAAACACCTACTTTGTGCCAGGCTTTGCTCTGTCCCGGCTTTGTGGTTGAACAGATAGATACAGGCCTTGTCCTGCATTAAAGCAATATTGACATAACATCTTTTTTAACCAATTTTACTGATTATCATAATATGTAATTTAGAAAAGTACAGAAGCAGAAAAGTTATTGCCCTTAACACCACCACTAGGAGGCATGTTTTCTTTGGGTATTTTTCCTACCTGTTTCTCGGGTCACTTCTAATCAGTCTTTGTTTTGGCCTCAAACCAACAATGAGAAGATTATGGTTACTAGGATATGTTTTAAAGCTGAAGTTAAAGAACTTGGTGATAATTCGCTATTTTCAGTTGGCTATTTCATATTTTGTTCCATTAGTTCCTTTTTTTTTTTAAATTTTGGCCACGTGGCTTGCAGGATCTCAGTTCCCTGACCAAGGATTGAACCCAGGCCCATGGCAGTGAAAGCCCAGAATCCTAACCACTAGGCCACCAGGGAACTCCCTGAAATATTTCAAAGGATAGTTTAGAAAGTAACATGGGGACTTCCCTGGTCATCCAGTGGGTGAGACTCTGTGCTCCCAATGCAGCGGGCCCAGGTTCAATCCCTGGTCAGGGAACTAGATCCTACAAGCATGCTGTGCAGCTAAGAGTTCGCATGCTGCAACTAAGAAGCCTGCGTGCCACAACTAAGAAGTCCGCATGCTGCAGCTAAAAGATCCCACATGCCACGTGCTGCAACTAAGACCCAGCACGGCCAAAAGAAATAAATAAAAATAAATACGAAAAAAAAGAAGAAACATGGCCAAGATCTATTAATTTATCACTAAGATTATAGGTGGTAGATACCATTTTGCAGTATTTAATCCAGATCTTAAATTGTTTTGAAAGAGATGACTTGTTTTTATAAAAGGGTATTATAAAAGATCCAAGCACGGTAGAAAAATGAATAACATCTTCCCAATCCCCTGAATTACTGTTGGCAATTGGTGAACATAATTCCAGACAGCTCTTTCACCGTATAGAATGATAGAAGGATAGATAGAAAGAAATGGCTTTTTTCCTTGTGATGAGAACTCAGGATTTACTTTTTTTGTTTTAAGTGTTTTTTTTTTAGTATTTATTTATTCAGTTGCATTGGGTCTTAGTTGTGGCAGGCGGGCTCCTTAGTTGTGGTATGTGAACTCTTAGTTGTGGCACGCACGAGGGATCTAGTTCCCCGCCCAGGGATCGAACTCGGGGTCCCCTGCATAGGGAGTGCTGAGTCTTAACCACTGCGCCACCAGGGAAGTCCCAGGATTTACTTTTTCAACAACTTCCCAATATACTGTAAAGCAGTGTTAACTATAGTCATCATGTTGTACATGGCATCCCCAGTACTTATATTTATCTAACAACTGGAAGTTTGTACCTTTTGACCACCTTCATCTAATTCCTCCACCCCATGCCCCACCCCCATAACCACAAATCTGATTTCCTTTTGTATGAGTTTAGTTTGTCTTCTATTTGTTTTAGATTCCACATGTGACATTATATAGTAGTAGTAGTATTTTTTGTCTGCACCATGCAGCATGAGGGATCCTAGTTCCCTGACCAGGGGGTTGAACCTGAGCCCCCCACAGTGGAAGCGTGCAGTCCCAACAATTAGACCCCCAGGGAAGTCCCTGTATAATGTTTCTTTTTTCTCTGTTTGACTTTTTTCATTTAGCATAATGCCCTCAAGGTCCATCCATCTTGTCACAAATGGCAATTAAGGAAGTGAAATCTGCCAGGATGAGGCAAGCACAGTGCTCTCTGCAAGCGCAAAATTTAAGGGGCAACAATAAAACACATAATCAAGATAAATAATATTTTAATGCAATATTTAAAAACTCAAAATTAATGTAAAAGCCCGTGATGTATGAAATAGTAACAGTTTAAATTTAAAAAGGATCCAGATGAATGATTTTCCCCCGTTTGCCTCTGGCCCCGATGTGACTTGGCATGGCCCTGGTCTTTGCAGGTGTAGTTCTGTGGTCTCACATCTCTTTCGAGGACTCACAAGGCCTTGTTTGCTTGTGTGTTTCACAGCTTTAGAATGTGAGCTGCTCTTTTTCCTTGGAACTCTATCTGTGGGAGAACTTTGAGTCCTTGATCAAAGTGGCATACCTATAGAGAGAACGTGTATTTGCTTTCTCCTGGCGTGCGGCTGCACTAGCAACCTGGGAACCCTTTGCATTTTTAAAAAATTAATTAATTAATTTGGCTGCGTTGGGCCTTTGTTGCTGTGTGCGGGCTTTCTCTAGTTGCAGCGAGCAGGGGCTACTCTTTGTCTCAGTGCACAGGCTTCTCATCGTGGTGGCTTCTCTTGTTGCAGAGCACAGGCTCTAGGCACGCGGGCTTCAGTAGTTGCAGCACGCAGGCTCTAGAGTGCAGTCTCAGTAGTTGTGGCGCACGGACTTAGTTGCTCCGCGGCATGCGGGATCTACCTTGACCAGGGCTCGAACCCGTGTCCCCTGAATTGGCAGGTGGATTCTTAACCACTGGGCTGCCAGGGAAGTCCCCAGTTATGTACTCTTATCAATGTATTTAAATGGCTCATCTGTAGTCTTCTTACCACTGCTTCTCTGCTGTCATCTTTTTTATTCATCTGTCTGGAATGTTTTTCAGAAAAGGCTCATAATTGCCTCGTTATACTCCCTTAATCTTTTATTTTGAGACTATCTTCCTGTAGCCTTCAAAATTGAAGCACATCTTGGCTGGATATTTCTTTCCCTCACAATTTTGTGGACATTGCTTGATTTTTGTATTGGTTAGATTCTCCAGAGAAACAGAACCAGTAGAATGAATAAATATATATAAATAAATATATATATATATAAATTCATAAACAGGTAAATTCATATATATATATATATATATATATATATATATATATATATATATATTATGAGGAATTGACTCAAGGCTCAAGGATTATGGAAGCTGAGAATTCCCATGATTTGCCATCTACAAGCTGAAGACCCAAGAAAACCAGTGGTGTAATTCAGCCCAAGTCTGAAGGCCTGAAAAGATTAGATGAGATGTCACAGCTCAACCAAGTGAGGCTGGAAAGAAAAGGGGTGAATTTCTCCTTCCTCCATCTTTTGTTCTATTCAGACCTTTGATGGATTGGACGATGCCATCTGCTTTACTGAGTCTACCAATTCAAATGCTAATCTCATCAAGGACACCTTTACAGACACACTCAGAAATAATATTTAATCTGGGCACCCTGTGACCTGTCAAGTTGACACATAAATTTAACCATGACCAGTCCACCCCTTTTCAATTTGTACCCAGATGCACCTCTTTAAACCATACTTAATCTCCAAATAAAGACAATAACAAGATCATAATTCCATGATGCAACTGTCATGTGTACAACTGAAAATACACTAACCCCTTTCCCAGAAGAAGAGGTGAAGTCTTTGAGTAGTGTTTAGTCTTCCTGATATGCCATAACTTAAATACTATGATGTAAAATTAACAATACTTAAATACTATGATATAGAGTCAATACATCTTATGTTACATGATAAGGGAATAAGGAAAGAAAACAAAGAGAGATACACATACACAAACATATTCATAAAGCAAAGAAAACAAAGAGAGATACACATACACAAACATATTCATAAAGCAATGAGGAAATAAATATTCATAACAGTTATAGTCCTAATTTCTGTAACTAGCCATGTGGTCATAGCTGGTATTTATAACTACCTTCTTCTACTACCCATTCTGTATTCCCTTTGCCTTCAGCAAGCACCTCAGCTGGTCATGGTTCTTCACTTGGTGGGGTGACCCAAACCTTCATTCTTGAAGGGGCTAGACCATTACTAATTCTTCCTCAATTGGATTGCTGTCATTTTCCATTGACTTTAATTACAGGACATGGTAATGCTAAGAGATGCCCACACATATTCTTCCTTACCTCCATGGTGGATAGTAGTCCAATTTCTCCTTGGCAGTCAGGATCAATCACCCCAGCTAGCCAACACCACAACTCCCTTCTTTGCCCGTTGAGTGAGAGGCATGAGATGCCCAAAGTGGCCGGGTGGCAGTCTTAACTTCCAGTTCAATGAAATCATTGTTGAGTCTCCTGGTGGAAGCATCCTTCCCTCTGGATCTAAGACCTCTAGGTCAGCAGAGCATAAAGTCATAGGAACAGGAAGCAAAAATGTTGCTGGTGAGTCGTTAGGGGTAATAGTGAGTGGTGCCACTCCCTTGATTCCTGGACCCATGAATCCTGGCTATCAGAGAATCAGCACCATATATCAAATGCTGATTCAGAGCACAGACAGCCTCCCAAAGAACCTTGCCCCAGCCCTGCAAGGTATTGCCACCTAGCTAGCACTGGAACTGAGTCTTCAGAAGGCCATTACATAGTTCTTTCAAGCCAGTTGCTTCAGGGTGGTGTGGAATATGGAGAGACCAGTGAAGTCCATGAGCGTGGTCCTATAGCCACACTTCTTTTGCTGTGAAGTGAGTTCTTTGATCAGAAGCAATGTGGTATGGACTACCATGACATGTGGATAAGTCCAGGGATGGTAGTTTTGGCAGAGTCATTGCACGCAGCATTGCATTTTGCCAAACGTATCCAGAGGGTCTATTCCAGTAAGAGTAAAACACTGCCCCGCCTATGGTGGAAGCCATCCAGTGTCATCAACCTGACAGCATCTCTCTGTCACGGACACTTCAGGCACCATTGGGTCTGCTGGATCCCGTGACCCGAAGGGCAGAGCAGCCTGCACAGCAGCCTGGACCTATCACACAGCCTTCTCTTGTTCTGGACCCCACTGAAAACTGCTTTTTGGGTCACTCAGTAAATGGGTCAAAGTAACGTACCCAAATGAGGACTATATTGCCTCTAGAAGCCAAAGAAGCCCTCTAGGCATTGTGCCTCTTTCTTTGGATGTGGGAGGGAACAGATACAATGACTTATCCTTCACCTTAGAAGGGATATCTCAACATACTCCACACCCCCTGGACCCCCAGAAGGCCCCTGAATTTTAGTTGGATTTATTCCCCACCCTACAACACACAAATGTCTTACCGATAAGTCTAGAGGAGCTGCTACTTCTCACTCACTAGGTCCATAATGTCACTAGGTCGTAACGTCATCACTGGTATAGACCAGGGTGATAGCTTGTGGAAGGGAGAGGTGATCAAGATTCCTGCAAACTAAATTATGACATTGGGCTGGAGAGTTGATATATCCCGGAGGTAGGATAGTGAAGGTGTATTGCTGAGCTGAAAGCAAACTGCCTCTGGTGAGTCTTATGGACAGAGATCGAGAGAAAGGCTTTTGCTAGGTCAATAGCTTCATACCAGGTACCAGTGGATGTGTTAATTTACTTAAGCAATGAAATTGCATCTGGTCCAGCAGCTGCAATAGGCATCATCACCTGATGGTGGAATAGAATAGAGAGCCCAGATACTGACCCAGGCATATGTGGAATTATGATGTATTCCAGCAATGGAATGGCAGATCAGTGGGGAGAGGAGGAACTATTCAATTAATGAGGGAAAAAAAGACTGACCAAATATGCAAAAAAGATAAAAGTGGATTCCTATCTCATTCTCAGAAACCAATCCCTGATGAATTAAATGTTGAAAGAAAAAATTTAAACAGATAGTAAAAATAGATTAACATTATTTCTGAGGTTGGACTAACAAAATTTTTGTTAAATAAGAACCCCCCCCAAAAAAAGTACTAATGCTAAAAGAAAAATGGACACATTTGAAAAAATTAAAATTACAAACAGCTATTCATCAAAAGACATCATGAATTGGATGAAGGCAGTCAAAATGTACAAACTTCCAGTTATAAGATAAACAAGGGGAATTCCCTGTCTGTCCAGTGGTTGGGGACTCAGGGCTTCCACTTCCGTGGCCCAGGTTCAATCCCTGGTCGGGGAAGTAGCATCCTGAAAGCCTCACGGTGAGGCAAAAACCACACAAACAAACAAAACATGTTTATAGAAGCAGTGCTTATAATAGCAAAAACATGGAAACAACTCAAGTGTCTGAGTTCTCACCACGAGGACAAATAAGTTTTTTTCTGTTTCTTTAATTTTGTATCTATATGAGATGATGAATGCTGAACCAGACTTTTTTCGATAATCATTTCATGATGCATGTAAGTCAAATCATTTTGTTGTACGCCTTAAACTTACACAGTGCTGGATGTCAATTATATCTCAATAAAACTGGACCAAAAAAAGACACGTCATGAATAAAGTAAAAAGAAGTAAGTTGCAAAACTGGCAAAAGAGGTTTGTAACACATACGACTGACTGACAGAGAATATATATTAAAAAAAAATCTTCTAAAGATGAATAAGGAAAGAATAAACCACCAATAGAAAAATGGGCAAAATACATGAACAGGGATTTGGGAGTCAAACAACAAACAATGAAGAGATGTTCAACTTTCTTTGTAACTAGGGAGATTCAAATCAAAATGATAGTTAACCACTACTTTACACTCAACTGATGGGCAGAAATTTAAAAGTCTGATAATACCAAGTGTTGAGAGGATATGGATCCATAGTATCCACATTGCTCAAGGGAGGGATTATACATTTGTGCAAATTGTTTGGAAAACAGTTCGATGTTATTTTGCAAAGTTGGACATGACGTTCCCCAGGACCTGCATTCCAATCCTAGCTCTGTGCTCAGAGAAACTTTCCCTCGGGCCCCAGGAGGCACGTAGAATCATGTTCATAGAAGCAGTGTTTCTAATAGCAAAAACATGGAAACAACTCAAATGTCGGGAGGCAGGAGAATGAATATATCAATTGTGACATTCACAAAAGAGAAGTAGTTTGAACGCTGACATCATAGATGAATCTTAGCAATCTAATGTTAAATGAAGAACGTAATCTCAAATGGTTACATGATTTTTTTTTTAATTGGCTTTTTAAAAAATTTTATTTTTGGCTGCGTTGGGTCTTCGTTGCTGCGCGTGGGCTTTCTCTAGTTGCGGCAAGCAACGCCACCAGGGAAGCTCCCAATATCATTTTTATAATGTTAAAATTTAACTAAAATTAAGCAATAGTTTAGTGCTACACTTATATATGATTAAATCAACATTAAAAAGCGAGGGACCAGGGCTTCCCTGGTGGCGCAGTGGTTGAGAATCCGCCTGCCGATGCAGGGGACGCGGGTTCGTGCCCCGGTCCGGGAAGATCCCACATGCCGCGGAGCGGCTGGGCCCGTGAGCCATGGCCGCTGAACCTGCGTGTCCGGAGCCTGTGCTCAGCAACGGGAGAGTCCACAACAGTGAGAGGCCCCCATACAGCAAAAATTAAAAATTAAAAAATGTTTAATTGGTGAACCACATGAAACACCATTGGAACTTGAGAAGCAGAGGGATGACTAATGGGAAAGCCACGCCCCTGCCAGCATGGCCCCTGACAGGTTGTCACACCTGCCACCTCGCACTGACAATTTCCACATCACTCACGGACCCTCCAAGGTTTGTCAATTCTGAATTACTATCATAGACTGACCAGGCTCTATTACCACACAGGATAGTCACAAACTCAGTGAAATGCCCTACATTTCCTGCTTTTACAATTACATTTGAGAACATGCTGTGAAGCCACCAAAAATTTAATTTTGTTTATTTTGTCTCAAAATTTCCAAAATTGCAACACCATATATGAATCCTAGTTGGAAGCAGAAGAAGAGAGTCTTTCAGGGTTCCAAGTGCCGGCTACAGTTTTAAATTTTCATCTCTGCCATATCTGAGTCTGGTTTCGATGCCTGCTCTGTCTCTTCAAACTGTTTTGACTTTTAGTATGCCTTGTAAATTGTTGTCGAAAGCCAGAGAAGATGCACTGGGTAAAAGGAACTGTTATAAGTAGGCCTTCAGTGATGTGGTCTTGAGGTTTGCGGGAAGGGAAGCATTCTACAGCCCTATGAGGAGGTCCCAATATTTTAGCGAGCCTGTGCCCCTGGGCTGTAAGCTTCACAGGTGTTTCTTAGTTTTTTCTTCCCTTGAAGTGGGAGGAGATTGTTAGAGGGGGCTAGGGTTGGGTATTTCCCTCCTCCCAGGTGGGTTAGGCTGTGGTAAACTAGTTTCTCTTGAGAGCAGGCCTTGTTAAGAGGAACAGAACTCTCTGGGTGAATTTCAAAATGGCTACTTTCCCCCTCCTCCTACCAGAAGCAGAAGAAGATTTTTCTCTGATCTTCACTGTAAGAACCTGGTGGAACTCCCGGAGGTAAAACTCACAAAGAACAGACTACTCCCCCTAAGACTGAGCCCCCTGGAGTTTTTAACTCTCAGGTTTGTCCACACTGAGCCTCCAACGATTCAAATGCTCTTTTGATTTTCCTACCCTGAGAGGGTTCTAGTGCAGGATTCAGTTCACGTGTTTCTGCTCCAGTAAGTTGTAATTCTTTGTATGTGCCTGCCTGTCTCTCCAATTTTGAGGGGAGGGGGGAAGCAGCGGTTTACGCTGTGACCCCAGTTCTCTAAAGGATCTAAGAAAAGTTGTCGATTCAGTTTGTTCAGCTTTCTACTCCTTAGGATGGAGTGACAACTTCCAAGCTCCTTACATGCCAGACAGGAAACTGGAAGTGTCTCTCTCTCTCTCTCTCTTTTTAAATAACGGCTTTACTGAGATATAATTCGTATACCACAAAATTCACTCTTTTAGATTGTAAAACTCAGTGGTTTATAGGATATTCACAAAGTTGTGCAATGCTCGCCACTAATTGCAGAATATTTTCATCACTCCAAAAAGAAACCCCGTGAGCAATTGCTCCCCATTCCTTCCTCTGCCCACCCCTAGACAACCACTACTTTCTGTCTCTATAGATTTGCCTATTCTTGGTATTTCATATAAATTGAATCATAAAATATGTGGTGATTGGCTTCTTCTCTGTAGCATAATGTTTTCAAGTTTCATCCATATTGTAACACATATTAGTATTTCATTCCTTTTTATGGTAGAATAATACTCCGTTGTATGGCTATACCACATTTTATGTATCAGTTCATCAGTCAATGGACATTTTAGTTGCTTTCACTTTGGGGCTATTATGAATAATGCCAGATTTTTGTGTACAGATTTTTGTATGAACATGTTTTTGATTTTCTGGGATATATACCTGGGAGTACAATTGTGGGGTCACGTGGAATTCTGTCTTTAACGTTTTGAGGAACTATGCTTACTGGTCATTTGTATATCTTCTTTAGAGAAATGTCTATTCAAATCCTTTGCCCGTTTTTAAACTGGGTTGTCTTTTTATGGCTGGGTTGTAAGAATTCTTTATATATTCTGGACACAGTCTCATCAGATACATGATTTGCGAATCATGGGTTGTCTTTTCACTTTCTTGGTGGTATCCTTTGAAGCAAAAAAGTGTTTAATTTTGATGAAGTCCAATTTATCTAGTTTTTCTTTGACTTTTGTACCTTTGGTGTGATATCTCAGAAATCATTGCCTAATCCAAGGTCACAAAGATGTAGGCCTATGTTTTCTTTTTTCTTTCTTTCTTTCTTTATATTTTGCGGTACGCGGGCCTCTCACTGCTGTGGCCTCTCCTCTCCCGTTGCGGAGCACAGGCTCCGGACGCGCAGGCTCAGCAGCCATGGCTCACGGGCCCAGCCGCTCCGCGGAATGTGGGATCTTCCCGGACCGGGGCACGAACCCGTGTCCCCTGCATCGGCAGGCGGACTCTCAACCACTGCGCCACCAGGAAGCCCTATTTATTATTTTTTTATTTTTAAGTTTTTTTGGCTGCGTTCGGTCTTCGTTGCTGTGCACGGGCTTTTTCTAGTTGCGGTGAGCGGGGGCTACTTACTTGCGGTGCACGGGCTTCTCATTGCGTTGGCTTCTCTCTTTGCGGAGCACGGACTCTAGGTGCACGGTCTTCAGTAGTTGTGGCACGCGGGCTTCAGTGGTTGTGGCTCGCGGGCTCTAGAGCGCAGGCGCAGTAGTTGTGGAGCACGGGCTTAGTTGCTCTGTGGCATGTGGGATCTTCCTGGACCAGGGCTCGAACCAGCGTCCCCTGATTATTGGGGGCTAACTTTTGTTACATGTGGCACTTCAGTTGTCTTAGCACTGTTTATTGAAAACAAATTTAATTGACTTGGCACCCTTATTAAAAATTGGTTGGCCATAAATGTAAGGTTTTACACCTTGCTAATTCTCACTCGTTCTTAACATGTCAAATCACACTTACCTTCCTCTGTGGTGCTTTCCCTGACCATCTCCCCACTCTCTGTACCCAATTAGATAGACTTTTTTTTTTTTTTTTTTCATTACGCAGGCCTCTCACTGTTGTGGCCTCTCCCGTTGCGGAGCACAGGCTCCGGACGCGCAGGCTCAGCGGCCATGGCTCACGGGCCCAGCCGCTCCGCGGCATGTGGGATCTTCCCAGACCGGGGCACAAACCCGCGTCCCCTGCATCGGCAGGCGGACTCTCAACCACTGCGCCACCAGGGAAGCCCCAGGACTGATATTAATACCAAGAGCAGGAGGAGTTTTCCTGAGCAACTGGTTGGTTGTTAATCTCAGAGACTCCTAGAATCATGTGATTGACTGAGTCCTACATCAGCTGCTGGGATATTTAAAGCAGATTTGTGGTCCCCTCCCCCAACACAAAGCAATTGGGGCATTGTGGTACCCATTTTATACTTGTTCCTGGCATGTGATGGCCCCACCTTGCTTCTTCGCTCCTCTTTCGCCTTCTTTGCTTCACTGAGGTAAAATTACATCCAGTGAAATGCACACATCTTATGCAGACAACTGGATGAGTTTTGACAACTCAAATGTTGACACCCATGTACCAACACCCAAAGCAAGAGAAAGAGCATTTCTATCACCCAGGAAGTCCCCTTGTATTCCTTTTCTGTCAACTCCTCACCCTGAAACTGTCCTTTCCTGCCTTTAGTGTAGTCTCTTATTGTTTTTCATGTAGTCTTTTAAATATCTTAAATTCTCTCTTGGAATGAGAAAGGGGATGAATAATGAGGATATTCAAGTGGTGGAGAGGTCCCGGCCCTGGCTCATTCCCTTACAAAGCTTACCTCCCATCTGGGAGAACGACACCCAAAGAGGAAGCTCAGATCCCACCGCCTGAGGCCTTCTGACCACGTGCTGGGTTCCTGGCCAGGCCCTCCTTCCCTCTGCATAACTGGAAGCCCCCTCTGTATCTCACTACCCAGCCTGGGGGTGCTTCCCAGGACACTTCCTCATGGGCAACTCTTACCTTTGTTCATTGTCCCTTTCCATCTCTGATCATCATGGATCCTCTCCTTCCTTCAACCCAGCCCCAAACTTAGTCATCACAGTTTATCCTACAAACCATTTTTTTTTCTACGTGCCCATCACTGCACCGGGTGAGGGGGACACAAAGACAGAGCCTAGATGGTTCTGGCCCTCTGGTAAGTAAGGGGCTTGCTACCCACATGTGGAAAAGTCACCTTACAATACAAGGCAGTATGTGACCTCAGAAAAGGAGAATCACGGTGAATTTACACGCATCAACCTCAGTGAGGCCCTCCACAGCAATCTAAGGTCCTCGAGTTTATTAAGCCATTCAAAAATATTTATTTTATGTTTGCTATATGCCAGGCACAGTTCTAAACACTTGGGGCACATGAGTAATTAAAACTGTTGAGGCCCCCTGCCCTTGGGGAGCTTGCATCGCAATGGGAGAAAACACATAATAAATGTAAGAAATAAGTAAATCAAGTAGGAAGTGAGAAAGTAACCATTGCTATGGCAAAAAGGAAAAGGGCGGGCTTCCCTGGTGGCACAGTGGTTGAGAGTCCGCCTGCCAATGCAGGGGATGCGGGTTCATGCCCCGGTCCGGGAAGATCCCACATGCCGTGGAGCGTCTGGGCCCGTGAGCCATGGCTGCTGAGCCTGTGCGTCTGGAGCCTGTGCTCCGCAACGGGAGAGGCCACAACAGTGAGAGGCCAGGGTACCGCAAAAAAAAAAAAAAAAAAAAAAAAAAAAAAGGGCAAGATGAGGGACCAGGAATTTGGGACCTGGGCCAGATGCAGGATTAAATGAGGTGGTCAGGTGGGCCTCATTGAGCAGAAGAGATTTGAGCAAAGACATGAAAAGGGGAGGGAGGAGATCTAGTGGGTATCTAGGGAAACCTCTTCTAGGCCAGTGGTTCTCAGGCCAGTGATGTTTCCTCCCTCTTACCCAGGGGACTTTGCCAACATGTGGAGACATTTTTGTCGTCACAACTGTGTGTATGTGGAGGTGCTACTGGCATCTAGAAGGGAGAAGCTGTAAACATCGTACAATGCACAGGACAGCTCCCATGACAAAAACTTAGCCAGACAAAGAGTGAATAGTGCCAAGGCCAAGAAGCTGGTCCAGTAGTAGGAACAGCTGGCGCAAAGGACCTGTGGCAGAAGCATGCCTGGTGCTCATGGAACTCTGGGAACCTGTGTAGCTGGAGGGAGGAGACAGGAGCCAAGGTCGGAGGGGGAAGGGCCAGCTGATGCAGGGCAGCGAGGCGAGTGCTGATGATGTGAGCAGTCACTGCAGGGCTTGAAATGGAGGCGTGATGTCATCTCGCTGAACATTTTAGAGACTCCGTCAGGCTGCTCTGCTGAGAACAGGCTGTGGGACCGAGAGCCAGAGACCAACGCAGTGACCCTGAGAGCCAAGTTGGACTTTCTCCTCTTTCCTCCCCGTCCCCCATCCCTCCCCCTTTCACTCCCAGCTGAGGACCTCAGCCCTCAGGGAAAAAGCAGCAGCTGTGGATGAGACTCCCGCCCCTGCACCCCCTGCTCACCCTCCTTTCCGGCACAGGGTACAGGCCAAGCCCCAGGCATGGGCCCAGGATTCCCCTCTGGTCCCTCCCTTCAATGCGCAGGCCAGGCGCACTCTCTTATCTCCCATGTGACAAACCAAACAACCAGCCCCAGAGGCAGAACTGTCCTTCAAGGCAGGAGACTCTGGAAGGGGGTCACCATCGAGTGCCAGCCTTCTGAACCGTTGAGTCCCTTTGTTATGAAAGATCCTAGGGGTTCCCACCACCTCACAGTTTGAATTCTTCTTTCCATGAGCAGGCATTCCTTTTCCAGATAAAACAGAAGGGGAGAATTTAAAACAGTTAACAAAAATGATCAAATCTACTATAAACACCCCCTCCCACTGGCCCTGGAGACCTCTTTCAGCTACCATCCCCCACCCCATCCCTCTGCGGCCAAACCACATCTTCACCCACTGCAGTCTGGTTTCCGCCTCCCCAGCTCCACCAAAACTGCTCTAACCTCCATGTTGTTAAATCAACACAGCCGACACCTCCCTGCTCCCTGACACTCCATCCTCCCCTCCTGCCCCATTGGGGCTTCTCTTGCAGTCTTCTGGAGTCCCTCAGGGTTCAGCCAGCCTCTACTTCTCCTCTCCCCCTCCCCTTTCTCCCTGGGTGATCCCCTCCCACAGATTTAAATAGCATTTATTTAAAATATCATTTATTCCCTCAGCCTGGCTCCAACCCGAAATACCCAAGCACTAGGCAGACTTCTCTGCTTGGACATTTCATGGGTACTTCAAACCTAACATGATCAGAATGGAATTCTTTGTCTCAGACCCGTTCCTCTCTGGAGGTCCCCATCTTGATGTATGGCACCCACATGCATCCAGGTGCTTGAGCCATCCGAGCTGCCCTGGATCCTCCTCTCCTTCGGGACCATTTCCAAGTCGCATTGCTGTTCTGTTTTATGAATATGTCTCAAGGCCACGCACGTCTCTCCCTTTCCACACCTCCTCCTCAGCGTTAACTGCCATCATCTTTCTCCTGGAGTCCCCAGCCAGCTCCCTGCCTCTTCTGTCCCTCCCTCCAATCTTTTCCACGTGATCTTTCTAAAGCGAAATCTCCTCCCTCCACGGCCTGAACCCGGTATAATGGCTTCCCTCTGCCCTTTGGATCAACTCCCAAATGTCCAGCCTCCCAGCCGGCCGCTGCCCCTCCCACACCACGTTCCGCCAGGTCTTCCCCACCCCTGGGCCTTCTAGGGATGCTCTTCCCCTCCCAGGAAATATATTATTTATGTTAAAATATATTTTATAGGTTCAAAAAAATTTTTTAGGTGTTGTAAAATACATGTAACATCTAATTCACTGTGTTAACCATCTTTAGGCGTACAGTTCAGTAGTGTCAAGGACACTCACATTGTTGCACAACCATCACTGCCATCCATCCCCAGAACTCTATGCATCTTGCGAAACTGAAATTCTGTACTCCATTTCCCCTTCCTCCCAGCCCTCGGCAACCACCATGCTACTTTCTGTCTCTATGATTTTCACCACGCTAGGTATCTCATATAAGTAGAAGGATATAGTATTTGTCTTTTTGTGACTGGTTTATTTCATTTAGTGTAATGTCTTCAAGGTGCATC
Organism: Phocoena phocoena; assembly: GCF_963924675.1. NCBI lineage: Eukaryota > Metazoa > Chordata > Mammalia > Artiodactyla > Phocoenidae > Phocoena > Phocoena phocoena. Next base: position 51,091,197 of record NC_089237.1, read on the forward strand.
CGTGTTGTAGCATGTGTTAGAATGTATTTCCTTTTAAAGGCCAAGTAATATTGTATGGATATACCACATTTTGTTTATATATTCTTCTATCCATGGACGTTTGGGTTGCTTCCACCTTTTGGCTATTATGATTAATGCTGCTATGAAGAGTCCAAATATCACTTCAAGATTCTGCTTTCAATTCTTTTGGGTATATACCCAGAAGTGGAATTGCCAGATCATATGATAATTTTATTTTTATTATTTGAGGAATGGCTATGCTATTTTTTTTTTTTTTTTGCGGTACGCGGGCCTCTCACTGTTGTGGCCTCTCCCGTTGCGGAGCACAGGCTCCGGACGTGCAGGCTCAGCGGCCATGGCTTATGGGCCCAGCCGCTCCGCGGCATGTGGGATCTTCCCGGACCAGGGCACGAACCCGTGTCCCCTGCATCGGCAGGCGGACTCTCAACCACCGCGCCACCAGGGAAGCCCCTATGCTATTTTTGATAGTGACTGTACCATTGTATATTCCCACCAACAGAAGCACACAAGAGTTCCAATTTCTCCACACCAGTCCCAGCACCTGTTATTCTGTGGGCTTTTTAAATTTAATATTAGCCATCCTAACTGTTGTGGGGTGATATTTCATTGTGGTTTTGATTTGCATTTCCCTAATGACTAGAGGTGTTGAGCATCTTTTTATGTGCTTATTGGCCATTTTAAAAATCTTCTTTGGAGAAACGTCTATTCAAGTCCTTTGCCCATTTTTTAATCAAGTTTTTCTTTTGGGGGAGGTTGAAGGAGTTCTTTGTAATGTATAACCCCTTATCAAATACGTGATTTGCAAATATTTCTTCCCACTCTGTGGGGTTGCCTCTTCACTCTATTGATGTATCTTTTGATGCACAGAAGTTTGAATTTTTGCTATAGTCCAGTTTACCTATTTTTAGTCTTGTTGCCTGCGCGTTTGGTATCATATCCAAGAAATCATTGCCAAATCCAAAGTCATGAAGCTTCTCCCCTACGTTTTCTTCTAAGAGTTTTAGAGTTGTAGCTGGAAATACTCATAAACTTCTCTCTCCCTGGTTAACTCCAACTCACATTTGCCTGCGTAAATGACCCTTCCCCAGGGGGCCTTATCTAATCCCAGCTGCATTCATAATCCCAGTCACATCCTATGACATCCTTTCATGGCCCACATAGTACGACTTCCCCTTCGTGGCCCTTTCCCCAGTGTAGCGAGATTTTTACTTGGTGGACATTTGTCATCTTGAAGGCAGGAGCCTCTTGTTCTCACTGCAGGACTAACACCCGCCACAGCACTTGGTACCTAGTGGGCCTCCGTACATTTTTGTTGAATGAATGAATGAGTGGCCAAGTGTTAAGTGAATGGGACAGAGGGTGAGCGCGTAGGGAAGTTAAAGCTGGATGGCCAGAAAGAGGAGAGGTCTGATCCAGGAAGGCCAGGAAAAGATTGGAGAGGAGAGAAGTTCGGGAAGGCCTTCTAGCTGGAGGGAACAGCCTATACTCAGAGGTGAGACTGAGCACGGCCGCCAGACACAAGCAGGTGGCCAGACTGCCTGGAGCAGGGCCGTGCAGGCAGCCGTGGCCAAGGGGGCTGGGTGGGCCCGGCCTACACCAGGTACATGAGTCTGACCAGGAGAAAGAGGGGAACCAGTGAGGAGATGGAACCACCCTGTGCCATAATAAAATACTGTCTCTAGAAGATTCTTTGGCAACAGGGTGCACAATGGGTGTGAGGGGAGGAGATGCTGGAGGTACAAAGGCCAGTATGGAAACTTCTACTGGTTGAGAACCACCCTGTCTGAGACCCAAGCTCACTGCTTAAGTGCTATGGCCTTTCCATCTTTTGCTAAACTCTTTGCTAAGAACATCCTGGGCAGAAATAACCAGCTGCTGCACAGCCTCCCGGTGTGGTCCTGTTTCCTGCGCGTGAGTTTGGCCGTGTACACACCTCAGCTTTGTCCTTGTCATCTGCCATGCCTGCACTGCACAGCCGGACACACAGCAGCCCCTGAGCTGACAGGTCAGGCGAATGAATGCTTCAATCAGGCATTTTCTTTGCTCCCTGAAAAATGGGGCCTGCCCCTCCATTGCAGTTTAGGGGAGAAGGCCAATATGTTTTCTCAAAATAACGCCTGGTCAGACAGACTACAGAGTGTGTTCCTTGTATCCAACTACAGTGTCCTCTTTGTATAATGCAAATTGCTTTGCACTCCTTGCATACAAGTGAGGGCTCAATAACTATTTGTTAGCGGTGAACAGAGAGCGGTACCTCAATAATTGTTAACGGATGAGCCCAAACATGACCTAAGTACATGCAAACAAACAAGCCTTAACCTCCACCAAAAGCCTAAGGATGGAGCTGCCACCAGCGTGGGCCTCTGGGGTCATTTGGCGGCCCGGGATCTGATCCTCCTGTCTGGGCAATTTCCTACCATATGCACATTGCTGGGAGGTGGAGCCATCCACCCTCGTTAGAGACCCTAAAGCCAGAGGTTCACTCTCCCAGCATCCCTTGCAGCTGATGGGGGTCACATGACCCAGGCTGAGCCAGATGGACCACTGCCCCTTCAGACTCTGGTTTGAGGGCTAGAGAAACAAAGCAACAAGGAGCACATCCATCCCAGGGCCAGCAGTGGCCTCCAGCGTCCAGGACCAGTGGTGCTGGAGGTCCTGGCTGTGCGTGTGTCCTGCAGGGCCTGTGGCTGGCATACCCTCACCAGGCCAGATCTGCAGGGAGCTTTGGTCTGTGTCCATGCTGCGGCTCCCTTGACCTGGCTATGCAGGCTTCCTGGTGATTCTGGGAGCCTATGGCCTTCTGATAAACTGCTTTTCTGCTTATAAACACCAGGGATGGTTTTTATTGCTGAAAACGCTAACGGCTCAGCCACAGACAAGAGCTTGGGGCAGAGGTGGAGGCCTTATGTCCTGCTCGTCTGAGGGCCATGCATCAGCTCCAGGCCCAGGCTCTGCCCCAGGAACCCCTCCAGCAGAGCCTGAGCAGGACTCTGAAGCAGTGGGGTCACAGGCTGTCCTAGCTCGAGGTGCCAGACCAGCAGCAGAAGCATAACCTTAAATGCAAATCCTCCTTCCCAGACCTACAGAATCAGAAATGCTGCTGGAGGATCTCCCTGGTGGTGCAGTGGTTAAGAATCCACCTGCCAATGCAGGGGACATGCGTTTGAGCCCTGGTCCGGGAAGATCGATCCCATATGCCGCAGAGCAACTAAGCCCGTGCGCCACAATTACTGAGCCTGTGCTCTAGAGCTCACGAGCCACAACTACTGAGCCCGCGTGCTGCAACTACTGAAGCCCGTGCGCCTAGAGCCCGTGCTCCTCAACAAGAGAAGCCACCGCAATGAGAAGCCCATGCACCGAAACAAAAAGTAGCCCCTGCTCACCACAGCTAGAGAAAGCCCACGCGCAGCAACGAAGACCCAACGAGCCAAAAATAAATAAATAAATAAATTTTTAAAAAAAGAAATGCTGCTGGAGGGGACCAGCAAACCCTCTAGGTGGAGACGCAGATGCACCCTAAAGTTTGCCGTAGAGGTTAAGGGAGGAGCCACGTACAGCAGAAAAAGCAACAGACAGAAAGCAGAGACCAGGTTCTAGCCCTTGACTAGTTGGCTTTGTACTCATTTGCCTTACCTTTCTGAGTCTAGTTTTCTTTCATCCATAAAGTGGGGGATCATGATATCACCGTAGAGATTTTTTGTGAGGATTAAATTAAGTAACACTGTACACATACAGTGCCAAGCATGGTGACGGTCCCACAGGAAGTGGCAGCCATCACTGTTCAGACTGGTTGCAATTAGTCCTCTTAGTGGACAGTTGTGCAAATTTGGGCTGGGCCCCTAGTGTCTCAGCCTCATTTTTTCCTCTGTAACATGCAGATAACAACCCTCACCTCCCAGGCTTGTCTGGAGAATCAAGGAAGATAAACTCTGAAAGCAATGTTTTGTCCAAACTAAAACATGAGACTGTGAAAACACAAAGTGAAACACAAACGTTCAAAAATATTCCACCTAGATACCAACACAAGGTCAAGTAGGGCTCACTTGTGGGCTTCTCATCAGGCCTGGGCTCCAACTGTGGGCGGGGGCTGCATTAGGCAGAGGAGACCCAGCAGTGAGCTGGCAAATATGGTCTCTGCCCTCGAAACTGCTCATAATTGAACTTCACACTCCAGTGAAGGGATAGACAATAAATATAAATTGTGCTCAGTGCAATGACGGCAACACACAGCGTTGTGATCGAGAATAACATTGGGGTTGGGGAGGGGATAAAAATGTGGGAGGGAGGATGAGGAAGAAACTTGCGGTGTTGGACCACACTTAAAGGTGTCATATGAATTTACTATATAATATTTATATATCCTATCTGTGTCTGATAAAGGGTCTAGAAGCAGTGATACTTCTAGAAGTACTGAGTTTACCCTGTGTTTAGATCTTGGTTTCTAATAGACCTCTCTGTGACGGGAAACAGAATTCCTTGAAGAGCTCCCAGGGCTGGTACAGAGGAAGTACAAAGGGTGCCTCGAAGAGAGAGGTGGGGAGGAGAAGAAGAAAGAGAAAGAGGAGGAGAAGGGGAAAGAGGAAAAGGAGGAGGAAAACAAGAAGGAAGAGCTCAGAAACTGAAGAGGACACAGGAATCAAATGGAAAAATCTCCCACTGGATGAATCTGGAACAATATACATATTAAAATGGATAATGACCTAATAGATTATAATACATTATATAATCAATGAACACATGGCTATCCTAAAAATAAAAACAAATAATAAGTGGAGAAGAAGGGAAATTACAGTAGAGTGTAATTAATAAATACAGAGGAAGAATTAGGAAATTCATGTCTTGAACCCAACATAGTAATAATTGATTCAGGCAAGAAACATTAAAGGATGTTAAAGTCTTTAGGTAGACTTTTGTTGGAGAACAGGATATTTACAGGGTCTCAAACGTCTTTCCACAGACTCTTTTTTTTTTTTCGGCCGTATGGCTTGCAGGATCTTAGTTCCCTGATCAGAGATGAAACCTGTGGTCCTTGCAGTGTAAATGTGGAGTCCTAACCACTGGACTGCCAGGGAATTCCCTCCACAGACTATTTATTCATCACAAAGATGATAAAGGTAACTTTAGAGTGGAGAAGCCTAGCACAAGAGACCTTAACCAAGGGATCAAAGTTAACATCACCAGCGGTAATGGGATGAATCATGTCCTGTGCCTCCTGATACGAGGCACCGAGAAGGACACACAGCATTTCTAGGCTTTCCTGCCAAAAATGTGCAACCTGATTTATTCATAAAACAACAGCAACAACAAATAACCTAGGGGACATTATGTGATATTGTGATTTACAATAAGAAATATATATTTCATCTTTGTCCCCATTTCTGGCACAGAGCTCCTAAAACCCTTGGAATTTCCCAGTTGATAAGAGCAATGGGAGTATCTTTTCTTTTAGTATTTGGTCTTTTGTCCTTGGTTTCTGAAATAATGCCAGGGCCATAAAAGTGAAAGGAATGTCTTGTGTCATAACAAGTGTCATAACAAATCCCCTTCAATCACACTTGAGCTTATGTTAACGGGGTGACTTTTGGAAAGCCCCTAAGGATGGGGGCTGGTTGCCAGGGGAGCCAACCATGTGATTAGAGGGTTGGAACTTTCTCAAACTTCCAGGGAGGGGAGAAGGGCTAGAGATGGAGTTCAGTCACCAATGGCCAATGATTTAATCAATCATGTCTATGTAACAAAGTCTCCATAAAACCCCAAAAGGACCACGTTTACAGAGTTTCTGGGTTGATGAACATGTGGAGGTGCTGGGAGGGTGGCACGCCCCTTCTCACAAAGCTTGCCCTGTGCATCTCTTCCATCTGGCTGTTCCCGAGTTGTATCCTTTTGTAATAAACTGGTAATCTAGCAAGTAAACTGTTTTCTTTCTTTCTTTTATTTTTGGCTGCAGTGTGTGGCATGTGGGATTTTAGTTCCCTGACCATGGATCGAACCTGTGTCCCCTGCATTGGAAGCACAGAGTCTTAACCACTGGACTACCAGGGAAGTCCAGTAAACTGTTTTCTTGAGTTCTGTGAGCCTCTCTAGCAAATTAATCAAACCTAAGGAAGAAGTGGCGGGAACGACTGATTCATAGCTGGTTGGTTAGAAGCACTGTTATCAACCTGGACTTTCCCTTGGTGTCTTGTATGTGGGGAAGGGACAGTCTTATAGGACTGAGCCCTTAACCTGCAGGGTCTGACACTATTTCCAGGTAGATGGCCCGGAATTGAGTTAAATTATAGGACACTCAGCTGGTGTCGCAGAAACGCTTGATGTGTGGAAAAACCACACCTCTGGCATCAGAAGTGATATGGCATTGTAGAAGTATTGAGAATAGAGGAGACACACAACAGGAAGTGAGTTTTTCCTTTATACCTTCTCTAAAACAACTGGCCCAGACACAAAAAAATCAATGTCTTGAAAGACAAAGAAAGGTCGAGAAACTGTTCGCAATTACAGTAAGTCCCCTACATATGAACAAGTTCCATTCCGAGAGTGCGTTCGTAAGTCCAATTTGTTGGTAAGTCCAACAAAGTTAGCCTAGGTATATAACTAACACAATCGGCTATATAGTACTGTACTGTAATAGGTTTATAATACTTTTTTTTTTTTTTTTTTTTTTTTTTTTGCGGTACGCGGGCCTCTCACTGTTGTGGCCTCTCCCGTTGAGGAGAACAGGCTCCGGACGCGCAGGCTCAGCGGCCATGGCTCACGGGCCCAGCCGCTCCGCGGCATGTGGGATCTTCCCCAACCGGGGCACGAACCCGCGTCCCCCGCATCGGCAGGCGGACTCTCAACCACTGCGCCACCAGGGAAGCCCAGGTTTATAATACTTTTCACACAAATAATACATAAAAAACGAACACAAAAAATAAAGAAAACATTTTTAATCTTACAGTACAGTACCTTGAAAAGGACAGTAGTGCAGTACGACAGCTGGCATCCAGGGGCTGGCATCGAGTGAACAGGCAAGAAGAGTTACTGACTGGAGGAGGGAGAGGAGGTGGGAGACGGTAGAGCTGAAGGATCCTCAGCAACAGGAGACGGAGGGCGAGCTGCACAGCCACTTGTGGAGGATGCACGCACGTGACAGTGTACTCCAGACACGTGAACTAATTCATGTAACTGGACATTTGAATGCACGTTTAATCTTTGAAAGTTCGCAACTTGAAGGTTCGTATGTAAGGGACTAACTGTAAAGGAGCCTACAAAGGCGTAAGAGTGTGACCTGTGATCCTGGATTGGAAGACGCCTTGCTATAATGGACATTATTGAGATAATTGGGGAAATTTAAATATAGATTGTATACTAGATAGTGGTGTTGTATAGATATATTAAGTATGCAGATTTGATATTTATATTATAGTTAGGTAAGAGAAAAATCCTTGTTCTTAGGAGATCCATGCTGAAGTATGTAGGGTAAAAGGTCATGATGTCTGCCACTTACTCTCACATATTTCAACAGTAATAATAATAAGAAGAAAGTATATTCGTGTATATATATATAATATATACATGTGAAAAGAAAGACAAAGCAAATGTGGAAAAAAGTTGACTATTGGTGAATACAGGGGGAAGGTCTAAGGGTGTTCATTGTAGTATACTTCAACTTTTCTGTAGGTTTAAAATTGTTCAAAATAAAATTTAAAATAAAAAGCTAAAAACATTTCCAGTTGAAAATACTTTGGGACTTCCCCGGTGGTGCAGTGGTTAAGAATCAGTCTGCCAATGCAGGGGACATGGGTTTGATCCCAGGTCCGGGAAGATCCCATGTGCCTTGGAGCAACTAAGCCCGTGCGCCACAACTAGTGAGTCCACGTGCCACAACTGCTGAAGCCCATGCGCCTATAGCCCATGATCCTCAACAAGAGAAGCCACTGCAATGAGAAGCCTGTACACCACAACGAAGGGTAGCCCCCGCTCGCCACAACTAGAGAAAGCCTGCGTGCAGCAGTGAAGACCTAACGCAGCCAAAAATAAATGAAAAATAAAGAAATTTTAAAAAATAATAAATAAAGAATAAAAAGCTAAAAACATTCCCAATTTAAAATACTTTGGACTGTATTCAGTGATCAAGTGTGAAATTTCTGTATCAACTCCATTTGTGATACCAAGTTTGGTAAAATAATGAATGAACCAATTTAAAGATAGTGCATTTATCTTCCTTAAAATGACTAATGAAGGAAATGAGAAGCCAGAGGGATAGAGGCCAGGGAAAAAGGGTTTCAAAATGAGAGTGAAAAACAATCAAAGATGTTGCAAAGAAGTAAGATGTGCGCTAAGGCGTATCTACTGCGTTGAGTAAAGGGGACTTTGGTGGAGCATCGTCAGCTGGGGAGTGGGAGGGAGGGCCAGGGAGTTATCAGTGAAGGGATGGTTGTGAAAGCCTGGGGAAGGATGGGGATTTGGAATACGAGTAGAGGATTTCGGTTGTTTTATTAATCGATTGAGGGAATTCCCTGGCAGTCCAGTGGTTAGGACTCCACACTTCCACTGCAGGCGCCACAGGTTCAATCCTTGGACGGGGAACTAAGATCCTGCAAGCCTCAAGGCGTTGACAAAAACAGACCAAAAAAAAGTTGATTGAAGTTTTGAGCTTCCGAATTTTGACAGAAAGTGTGTGTGGTGGTGACTTGGGAGGGTGGTGATAAACAGCTAGTCCTCTTCTAGGCTTGCTACCGACTCCAGTTGCCTGGGATTGTCCCGGGTTTAGCACTGAAAGTCCCTCATCCTGGGAACCTTCTCAGTCGGGATGGCCACTGTCCACTCCCAGGTTGCTCCCACTGATATTAACTGGTCACTGCCAGCCTGGGAGGTTACATTATATTTTTCATTCAACAAGCTTTTGCTGGCGGTGGAAATATGATGGCCAGCAAAGCAGACACAGCCCCGACCCTTACAGACCACGGGAAATTCCTTCTTTGCATTGAAGTGGTATTAATCAAACTGGGCCTCTTTTAAAAAAAATCTTATTTTCCCTCATTATAATGGTAGAAAAATTGAGAAGAAAAGTGTACAAAGGCAGAGAAAAAAAAATCGCACTGGCAGATTTCCTTTCAGTATTTTTCCTACACATTTCCCCAGTCACTTCCTATCAGTGTCCAAAAAAATGCAAGTTAATTTTAATTTTGGCCGCAAACCAAGAACAAAAAGGTTAAGTGCATTGAATTAATTTTTCAAGCCAAAGTTAAAGGCTCTGAGGATGATCTGCTGTCTCCAAGGGTCCAATCCCTGTTTTTTTCCACTAGCAGGTGTGATCACAGGCCTGGCAGAGGCGTGTAATGACTTTCCCTCCTCAGCAAGGCTTCCTGCTTTGCAATTTTTTTTTCTTTTTACAAATTGAAATGCTGCATTCATTTGATAACGAATCAAGTAGAACAGAGGAGATTATGGTGAAAAACAACAGTGCCTCACCCCTTCCCATCCTGTTCCACCCAACACCCTCCTGTGACCTAGAGGCAACCCCATTTTTTTTTTAACTGCATAAATGAAACAGCCAATTTTATTCAAATTCTCCAAAATTTATGCTCAATATGTTAATTGTTTCTAAAATGTTTCACCTTTGTATAATGGTTTTATTATTTCATCTTTCTTTTATAGTTTTTTCATTTTTTTCTGTAGAGTTCTTCAGTAGAAGCCAGAGTCCTGAGTGGCCCAGTTAGGAGCCTCTGACCTACTATTCTGATTAAGTTTCTTCTCAATATTCATGGCCAACATCTGGCTTCTAAATGAAAGGCTTTTGGTCTTTTCAATCACTTGTTGATGGGGTGAGACTGCACTGTTACCCATAACCACATGACCTAATTTAGAATCAATCTTGGCATCCAGTCTTGAATTTCTAATCAAATTTACAATCCACCTTTCAGCTTCTTCTGGAGTCATGTTCAGTTTATCTGCCAACATGTTTATGCTGCTACATTGATGGATGCGACAAAATGTCTCAAATACGAAGAGACAGGCATTTTCAATGAAATCCTCAAGACAAGCCACCAAGAAGAAATCATTCACTAGCACTGATTCACATTCCCTTAGCTTTTTCTGAGCCCCATCAAAGTCAAAGTTAACATATAAGCATTCAACAGACTCTGTAATTGGGTTTTTATATGTGTAAGACTCCTGTTGAATAACTTTGACCAGATCTTTTAGCACCTGCCGGCGTTTTCAGACATCTTTGTTTGTTATGACTGCTGTGGTCAAATAGTGGAGAATATGTGGACACATTGTCTGAATTGTGTTAAGATACGGTGGCTGGTAAAGGAAGAGATCAATAATGTTATCACACCCTTTAGGGTGATTGAAGAAAACAGAGACCAATGAATGAGCCACATTTGCTGCTGAAGAGGCTGAAGTGGAGAACTCACAGAATTATTATCTATCGTCTCTTTTAATGGTGTATGGTCTTCCATGGCTGCATCCCAATTCTGCATTAAGATTTCAGAGGCCAGTTTTCCCCAGAGTGAACTCAAAGCATTTCTATCCATTGCTGGAACCAACACTCTAAAGAAGTAAAGATATTCTGCTGCTCCAGAGTAATTTCCACATTCATATTGGAATTTTGCATATCTGTAGAGTGTATCTAAATATTCCTGCCTAAAACCATGCTTGTCTGCCAGGTAGTCAAACAGCATCTGACCATCCCTGGTTGACTGCATTTGAGGCAACCCCTTTTAATGGTTTCTGTTTTTATTTCTTTTGGAAGTTGTTTCCAAAAATCCTAGCTCAAATGCCCGTACTTTATTTCTTTATATATCAGTTTTAGTGAATGTTGAGCTTCCAATATAAAACATGAGGCGTTTAACTCATTTACCCTCCCTCTCCCTCTCTTCTTCCCAATAATGACTATTTATATTATTATTTTTGTTTTTATATTAATTATTTTGGTTCCATCTACTTTCCTCAGCATCTCTAGCAAGAGAGGCCAGCTTGTAACTCCTCTTTCTCTCCTCACTTCCACATGCAAACTTTTCTCAGTTTCACATTTATTGTACAAAGTCAAGATTTTGGGTATTTACAATTGTTCCTGCAACCACAAACAAGTCTTCTTGATTTTTCTATGTCGACTCCAAAGGTTAAGATCCAATGAACAGTATTGACATTATGAGGGTCTTGTGAATACTGGTCACACTCAAACAACGGGCTGGAACCCTGCGCCCCCAGCAGTAGAAGTGTGGGGTCTTAACCATTGGACCACCAGGGAAGTCCCAGGATTACACTTTCTATTCAATGCACTCAATCCCACAACCCAGGAGAATGTTTTAAGCATTAAGGTCATTGATTAATACTATGTCAATTAAATACCATCATGTCATATTAGAACTTGCCTATCATTTAAACTATTATTTATTTATCTATTTTGGCTGCGCCGGGTCTTAGTTGCAGCACGCGGGATCTTCCTTGTGGCACGTGGGATCTTTTATTTCACTTGCGCCATACGGACTTCTCAGCTGGCCCACAGACTTCTTAGCTGGGGCATACGGACTCTTCCTTGCAGCGTGCATGTGGGATCTAGTTCCCCAACCAGGGATCGAACCTGGGCCCCCTGCATTGGGAGTGTGAAATCTTACCCACTGGACCACAAGGGAAATCCCTTGCCTATCATTTAAATCAAGAATTTCTTCTTCAGTTTTGGAATTTTCCTAGAGATTCTGATGGCTTTTCTTTCTTCTTGTACTCCTTACCTATAGCATGTCTTTTTTTCCCCCGAGTTATTGTTCATACCATTTATACAATTCAAGCCACATTTTTGCTTCCTCCTCCAGGTAGAACCCATTACTCCCTAAGTCATCATCCTTCATTCCCTGTTCTTTGGGCTTAGATCCACTGTTTCCTGTATATTATTTTGTCTTCTTTCTGGTTTGCTACCACATTTTCTGGAATACATCCTCAATTTTCTAGAAAAGTGTGTGTGCAGGCCAACTTTGTGTGTCAGAACAAGTCTTTATCTGTTTGACCAGATATATATAGAATTCTAGGTAGAAATTCTTTTCTCTCAAAACTGTGCAGGCATGTCTCCATTCAGTCTTCTAGGATTCTCTGGTATTGACATAAAGTCTGTAGTCATTTTGATTCTTGTTCCTTTGGAGAGGAATAGTTTTTCTCTTTAGAAACTTTTAACATCTTCCCTTTATTCCTGACGTTCTGAAGTTTCATGAGGAAGTATCTAGATATGGATAATTTTTCATTCATCATCTTGAGCATACAGTAAACCCTTTCAGAAATGAAGACATGACTTTTTCTGGAAATTATCTCTTATTTTTTTCTAAGATAGTTTCCTTCCCTCCAATTTCTTCATTATTATTTTCTGGGGTTTCTAATAACTGTATGATCCTTCTGGATTGGTCCTCTGTGTTTGCTATCTTTTCTCCCTGATTTCCATTTTTCCTCTTTTCTTTTTTTTTATAAATTTATTTATTTATATTTTTGGCTGCGTTGGGTCTTTGTTGCTGTGCGTGGGCTTTCTCTAGTTGCTGCGAGCAGGGGCCACTCTTCGTTGTGGTGCGTGGGCTTCTCATTGCAATGGCTTCTCTTCGTTGCAGAGCACGGGCTCTAGGTGCGCAGGCTTCGGTAGTTGTGGCACACAGCATCAGTAGTTGTGGCTCACAGGCTCAGTAGTTGTGGTACACGGGCTTAGGTGCTCCAAGGCACGCGAAATCTTCCCAGACCAGGGCTCGAACCCATGTCCCCTGCATTGGCAGGTGGATTCTTAACCACTGCGTCACCAGGGAAGTCCCTCATTTTTCCTCTTTTTATTCTATATTTTCAGAGATTTTTTTTCTTAACTCTATGTTGTAATCCTTCTATTCAACATTTATTTTTGCAACCACAGTTTTAGTCTCTGCAAAATAATTTTTGTTCTCTGATTGCTCCTCTCTCACACAACATCCTGTTCTTGCTTTATGGATGTTTCGTCTTCTTGAATCTCCAAGTATATTAGATAGTTCTCTTTGTACTAGGAATTATCTGTTTTCTCCAGTGTCAGTTTTTTTGTTTGCTTATTTTGGTCTTTCTTTGCATGCTACTTGTTCTCCCATATGCGTGTAGATCCTTGGTAATATTTAATAAAGAACTACCTAGGTATCCTGGATTTCCTCTGCTGGTATATAAATTATACTCTTTCTCCTCTAGGTTTTTCCCTGGTGGAAATTTGGCCTAGAAATTCTTTGTGCATCAAGATAGGACATATCAACTGAAAGGCTTCAATTGGGGTAGGGAAGGTTGATGGTCAACTGTCAGGCAGTGGGCCACCCCAAATGCTAGAAGGAAAGACACTTATTCTGAACCTCCAACATTCATACCAGAAGCATTAACTTCCCTCAGACAATTGATTCCATTTCTTTGGAGACAAGATGTCTGACATTTTGTCTGAGGGAAAATGCCTTCTGGTGAGGAAGGGAAGTAGAGTCATAACTGATGCTGGTGGCCTGTTTTCCAGGCCTTCAATCAATTCTGGGTTTTCAGTCCCCCTTCTCCCACTGTCCTTTGCCCGTTGGCCAAGACCGTGGCCTCTCCTTGGCAGCCTAAGCAGCCAGGCTTGGCTGGACACCCCCCCCATCTTGGCTGTCTTTCCTTTTGATACTGTCTACTTTGATTTCAGTGGGATCTGAGGGGAGATTGGTGATGAGGAGTATGCCTGACCTGGGATCAGAAATCCTGTTTTATTTCCTAATTGTTTCACACGTCCAATACCCAGACTGACAGAGGCCCATGGTAATGGCTCACTCGTCAAGCTCAGTGAAAATCAAAGAACTCTTTAATGAATATCAGGGTCATCTCTAAACACAAGGCTCGCACGTTCATCTCAGGACTCTGGCCTCAGAGCTGAGGAGGGAGTGGGTAAACTGAGGAAGGAAACCGAATTACTTCAAGAAAACACAAGCATTGCCTTTATGTGGGTCAGGCTTTTCCAGATGGAGGTCTCTCTGGTCACCTGAAGGAAGGGGGCTTGTGCAGGGACAGACCCCTGTGGCTGACAAAACCAAGACCTTCCTCAGCTCGAGGCCTGGTGGGAAGAGGCAGCCACCCTCAGGAGTGCACACAAGCTCCTCAGATTCTCTTCAGTTCCTCACCCGCTCAGACAATGGTGTCTGGTACCAGTTTGCATCTTGCTATTCTGTCCTTGACTTTTTCCAACTCTTGCCCAATAACCTCAGATAATCCCTTTCCACTCCGTCATCCCTTTCTTCATCTCATTTGTATGCACCCAGAAAACCCTAATCACACCTATTAAGCACAGAATAATGACAGAGAAAACCTTGCTTCAAGGGAAAAAGGAAAGTCACAAGTTTGAAGTAAAATTAAATTTAAATCAGTGTCATTAAGTGATATAAATCCTGAAAATGACCAGAATTCCTTCTGGGCTTTCCACCAAAGCCTCCTGGGCTTCTTCCTTCTCCCTGTATTAAATGTGAACCACTAGAATCCCCAATAAAGATCTGTCCATTGGGGCTTCCCTGGTGGCACAGTGGTTCAGAATCTGCCTGTCAATGCAGGGGATACGGGTTCGAGCCCTGGTCCGGGCAGATCCCACATGCCGCGGAGCAACTAAGCCCGCGTGCCACAACTACTGAGCCTGCGCTCTAGAGCCTGCACGCCACAACTACTGACCCCACGCGCCTAGAGCCTGTGCGCAACAAGAGAAGCCACCGCAGTGAAAAGCCCATGCACCGCAACGAAAAGTAGCCCCCACTCGTCGCAACCAGAGAAAAAGCCCGCGCACAGCAACAAAGACCCAATGCAGCCAAAAGTAAAAAAAAAAAAAAAAAAAAAACCAACAAACAAAAAGAAAAAAAAAAAGATCTGTCCATTCATTCATTTATTAAATATTTATTGAGTGCTCCCTGTTTGCCTGATACTTCGCTAGTCACCAAGTACAAACAGAGAAGAAGACATGTCGGCCCTGTCCCCTTGGGGCTTTCAGTTCAATCAACCAACAAATGTTTATTAAGCATCTGTTATGTAGGTTGAGAACTGAAACCAGGGATACTCGTTCAGCTTAACATTGATTTTTTAAAAAATGTTAATTATTTATTTTTGGCTGCGTTGGGTCTTTGTTGCTGCACGCGGGCTTTCTCTAGTTGCGGCGAGCGGGGGCTACCCTTCCTTGCGGTGCGCGGGCTTCTCACTGCGGTGGCTTCTCTTTGTTGCGGAGCATGGGCTCCAGGCACGCGGGGCTTCAGTAGCTATAGCACACGGGGTCAGTAGTTGTGTCTCGCGGGCTCTAGGGCGCAGGCTCAGTAGTTGTGGCACACGGGCTTAGTTGCTCCGTGGCATGTGGGATCTTCCCAGACTAGGGCTCGAACCCGTGTCCCCTGCATTGACAGGCAGATTCTTAACAACTGTGCCACCAGGGAAGTCCCAACAATGATTTTTTTTTTTTTTTTTTTGGCTGCGTTGGGTCTTCGTTGCTGCGCACGGGCTTTCTCTAGCTGCTGCGAGCGGGGGCTATTCGTTGTGGTGCTCGGGCTTCTCATTGCGATCGCTTCTCTTGTTGCAAAGCCTGGGCTCTAGGTGTGCAGGCTTCAGTAGTTGTGGCACACGGGCTCAGTAGTTGTGGCACACGGGCTTAGTTGCTCCGTGGCATGTGGGATCTTCCTGGACCAGGACTCAAACCCAAGTCCCCTGCATTGGCAGGCGGATTCTTAACCACTGCGCTACCAGGGAAGTCCCTTAACATTGATATTAACATGACTATTCCACTGCCTTCATTGGCATAACATTTTTCCAAGAGACTTACCCAGAAAGATGAATATTGCAAATTAACCTTATTGCTTATTTATTGCTGACAGTTTGCCCCCTAAGACTGTTTGAACCCCTCACCTCAAAATCCTCATTATTCTGTGTTCATTCTAAACTATTACGCCATGACCCTTCCCCAACCCTAATCAACCCCCGCTCCTACCCCATCATGGAAAGACTCTCCCCCTTTAAATGAGATTTCAGAGTCTCAATAAATGTCATGGCCTTACTCATCTCCCTGTGAAGTGTTGTCAGACTGTCAAGGGCTCAGCAATAAACCTGGCTTTCTTTATCTTGTCAAAAAGATATCACGAGGTTGCTCTCGTGATATCTGGGGAGCCAGCATTTGACAAAGTGCTGGGAGCACAGTAGTGACTGATGTCCTCATAGAGTTTACATTCTAGAGATAGACGATAAGCAGATAAACCAGGAAATATGTAATTTGTATTTTACAATGTAGTTGGGGAGATAGTAGCCAAACAGATCATTACAAATTACAAACAGATCATTACAAAATAACTAAGAAGGAAATAAAGAATAGAGAACGGGGGAAGTTGGGAACCTGATTTAAAAAAAATGATCTAGAAAACTCTCTTTGAAGTGACTTGAGCCGGGGGTGAGGGTGGTCTGAGTGTTCCAGGTAAGGAGAATAACTGGTGTTGAGACCCTGAAGCAGGAAGGTGGTTCAGAAAGGTTCCACAATGGAAGAGAAACCAAGTCAGGAGGGCAGCGGGGGAGCGGGCAGGACTGAGCAGAGGGGGAAGGCAGAAGGGTCTCCACATCCTTACCTTGTTCAGAACCACTGCTTTACCTTGTTGTTTAACTATGACTTTTGCAACAGAGTTTTTTTCTAATCCAGTACTTCTCTTTGCAAATATGCAGAGGTGAACACTGCATAGTTTAAATGAACTTTGGAGAGTCTTACTGTTTACAAAAGTGTTTTCATGGCAAAAAGGGTCCAGCTTTTACGAAATTCAACTGAGTAAATTTGAAGGTCTAATTGGCTTTATTCAACATTCATGAATCGGGCAGCATCCCATTTTAACAAGCAGAAAGGCCTCTGAGGAGTTGAACCAAACGGATCTTTTATAGGGACAAAGCATTTATTAGCAAAAGAAAAGAAAGCAGTTTTTGTTTCAGGCAAGGTCCCCTTCCCTTTGGGGCCAGGAAGGGCAGGAGTCTTTTGGAGACTACCTCACTAGTGTGGATCAGGAAATTCCAGACTGATTGGTTGAAAACTCAACTCCTGGGAGAGGCTGTAACTGCAATTAGGTTAGGTATTACGTTTTGGTTTTGCTAACGTGGCTTTGCGCCACGTTAAATTTAAAGAGTTCTTGCAGCTCCAGTTGAGCTCAGGTTAGCCCTATTATTTGTTTAAGTGGCTTCTGTGTTTCCAGAGAAGTGCATTTGGGGAACACACTTGGCGAGGTTGGGGGCCGATGTTTCCGGCACACAGGTCTGGAAGCTTGCTCTCCCCAGCTGCATGACCCCGGGGTTTAAATCAACTACCAACTGATTTGCTAAAAGAAGTGAAAACCCAACCCGGGCTAATGGATGCCCTCAGGCTCTTTCCGCCACTTACAGGAAAGAATCGTCTTTTGGTGCAGCTGCTAAAATCCAAATGCCCCTTGGCCTCTAACCGTGTTGATTGAGGGATTGCCTAGTTACCTTGGTCTGGAGGCCTAAATTAGCAATCTCGCTTGGGCAGGACTAGACCTGCAGGAGCTGCAGTGCTGTCGCCCCGGCCACCCGTACACAGCCCGAGTGGAGTTTCTGCTCTTTTCAGCCCTCGCTGCCTCTCTCCCGCCGGCCGGCCGCGTGGAGGGCGCTCAGCCGCACACCCCATCTCGCCCGCTGCGCACTCACACAAACACTGCCCCGCTTTTCCACGCCCGGGCGGTGCGTGCCCCCGGCCGGGACTCGCTCTGTGGTCTGCACGCGGAGCGGCGCGCGTCCCGCTCCGTGCACTGCTCTCGGCCGGGCTCGGAGTTTAATCTCACACACAGTGTCCGGCTTCCTGTCCTCATCACACACACACACCCCCTCCCGCCCCGTTTCCCTGGCCCCTCCCTCTCTCCAGCCCGATCCGCCCGCCGGCTCCCCCTCCCCCGATCCCTCGGGTCCCGGGATGGGGGGGCGGTGAGGCAGGCACAGCCCCCCGCCCCCATGGCCGCCCGTCGGAGCCAGAGGCGGAGGGGGCGCCGGGGGGAGCCGGGCACCGCCCTGCTGGCCCCGCTCGTGCTGGGCCTGGGCCTGGCGCTGGCCTGCCTTGGCCTCCTGCTGGCCGTGGTCAGCCTGGGGAGCCGGGCATCGCTGTCTGCCCAGGTGAGGCCCGCCTGCACACCCCTCCCTGGGCAGATCAGGAGCGGACTCTGCCGAGCAGCTGACGGGGCCGGGTGGGCCGAGGGCAGGGGGCCAGGAAGATGGGTGGAGGGTGAGATGTCAGGTGGAGAAGGACAGGGTGACGCTGCCTCCTTCCCAGCAGGAGCCTTCCCAGGGGGAGCTGGTGGCAGAGGAGGACCCCGACCCGCTGGTGAGTGGGGGTGGGTGCTGGCCTCGGGCTGCTGGGCATGGGAAGTGTGTGCCGGCTGAGGGTGCAGGGTGTGCCCCGGTTGTGCCAGCAGTGTGCGGGGGTGTGCACCAGCCGCGCCGTGGGGCACGGGTACGTGAGAGAGAGGGTGACAACTGTGTGTGAGGGGTTTGTGCCGCGCTTGTGTCAGCCGAGTACGAAGCGTTTAGTGGCTGTGGTGGAAGTGCGAGTGTGTGGGAGTCTGCGTGGGAGAGGGATGCTGGCTGTGTGTGTGTGGTGCGTGTACCCACTGTGCATGCTGACTGGGTGTGGGCGTGTGTGCAGTGTACCAATGGCTGGTTGGGCGGAGCAGAATAGGGGGATGTGGCTGGTTGTGGGAAGGGGGGCGAGGGCTGCGGCCTGATCCTGGAGCTTGCCTCCTCGTGGCCCTGGCCACTCTTGGCTGAGAGGCTCGGTCCCTCCCTAAGACTTCTGTGCCTCTTGCTGGCTGGGGCCTCTCGTGACGGGCCCCCTGTCGGTCTCAGTTTATGTCTCTGGGAGTCCCTGACAAGATCCTGGTTTAGCCCTGCCCTTAATGTCCCTAGGACCTGAATCCCCAGAGAGAGGAGCGCCAGGATACCCTGCCTTTCCTGAAACTGGTTCGGCCTCGCAGGAGTGGTGAGCAGCCCTTTATCCCAACCTCAGGAATAATAATAGCGGCTGGTCTGTGGTGGCTTCTGGACTCATTATTGCTCTTGTTCATCATAACAGCCCCGTGAAGCAGGCAGAGCAAAACCCATTCTCCTCATTTACGGATAGAGAAACTGAGGCACTGAGAGTAAAGGGGGGGTTCAGAGTCATGGAAACTCGAACCTAGAATTCAGACCCTCCCTCTGAAGCTCCTTCCATGGCATAGACCTGCTTCTCGCTTCAGACCCTACCCCAGATATGAAGGTGGGATGGCCAGGAATTAGGAGAACCCCTGGGGTCCTGATGAAGATGAGGTGGGGGAGTCAGAGGCCTGAAGCCCAAGAAGCAAAGAGCCTTATGACTGGGGTGACCGTGTGGCCACGTATCCGGGTTTGCAGGGGGCTGTCCTGGCTGACACCTGTTGGCTCAGAGCGACGATTAGTAACACCCCTATTGCTCTCAGAAGCATCCCAGCTTGGATAATAAGTTATCAGCGGCTCTACCTATGGAGGAAGATAAGGCCTGAGGTTCTGAGGCCAGGAGTCTGGACGAGAATAAGGATGCCAGGGTTTTGAGGGGGATGGGGCTGAGAGAGCCGCTCCTGGCCCCTCTAGACGTGGGGACTGCTTTGCCCATCTGTCTTTCTTTGATTCTCAGCACCTAAAGGCCGGAAACCACGGGCGCGCAGAGCGATTGCAGCCCACTATGAAGGTGGGTGACCGTGAGCCATGCCCAGGGAGAAGGGGTGGCAGAGGGGCAGGGCAGGGCTCACCAACCCTTTCCTGTGTCTTACAGTTCACCCACAACCGGGACAGGACGGAGCGCAGGCGGGTGAGACCCCATCCCCACCTCTGAGCTCTTCCCTGACCTCCATAGCACTGGCCTTCTAGACAAGGGCCCCCCCAAAACCTTGACTTCCCACCCTCATCCCCGCCTTCAGCCTCAGAACCCCAGAAGCCAGTTCAGGAAAGTGCTTAGGGCTCGCTTCTCTCAGCTCCCGAACCTGAACTTTCTCCGTGACTCAGACATAGGACCCTGGGGGAGGCCCCTTCCCCTCCCAGAGCACAGGCTGATTCCCCCCACCACACCACCAGCCCAGCTTATCCTTTAGCCCTCGCTTGTCTCCAAGAAGCATCGTTGATTTTTTTTTTTCCTCTTCTTTCCCCTCCATATTCCAAGAGTCTTCTTGCTCTGATCATTTTTCTCCAAATGTTTCCAGTCTCTGCTCTTCTTTTCCATCCCTACCCCACTCCCCACCTCAGCGCCATGACCTCGGAACCTCAAACTCATTCTCCAGTCCCTTCCCCATTCTAGACTTTCCCCGCCCCTACTCTGTCCCACCTGTGTTGCTAAGCTAGGCCCCCCTGAAGCCCGCCTTCCATTATTCTGTTGCTTTTCTGCTTGGATTGCAGCCTCTCCCTGGTCTGGTCTCAGCCTATTTTCCTGGCACACCCTTATGCCTTCTCCACATTTGTTGGGCTGACACCCCCTCCCCATCAGCGTGCCTCGTCTGGACTTTGCACATCCTGTTCTCTCACCTGGAATGCTCTTCCATGTGAGAGGTCAGGAGGCAAGACATGAGAGTGGCTTAGTCTAGGGGTCTGGCAGCAGAGATGGAGAGAAGTAGATGGATTCAGCGTGTGGCTTGAAGATAGGGTTTGCTGTGGGGATGAGAAGGATAAGGGAGAGGGGGGAATCAGAAATGATTTCTAGATTTTTAACTTGGGCATCTTTGAGAATAATGGTCCATTTATTAAAATGGGGGTTAACCAGGGAGGAAATAGGTTGTGAGGTGTGTAAATTAATAATTGAATTTGAGATCTAATAATAACTAAGTGGATGCATAATAATAAACGAGTGAGTTTCACAGATAGATGGCTGCACACGGTAGAGCACACATCCTGGGCAGGATGTGTAGGGTCAGGAGTCCTCACCAGATGGGGGTATTTAAAGCTATAGGTCTGGATGAGACACCTAGGGGAAAGACGGGCTCCACAAGTGAAGCCCTGAGGCTCTTGGACCTTTACAAGTGGAGCAGAGGAGGAGAACCCAGCAGAGACTGAGAAGCAGCCAGAGAGAGGGGAAGAAACCCAGGGAGGGTGGTGTCCTGGAGTCTCGGGGGGGACACAGTTTTAAGAAGGAGGATGCGGCTGTCTGTGTTGAGTGCAGATGACCAGTCACATGAGATGAGAACAGACAAATGACCGCTGGGTTTGGTAACATTAAAAGTCAACTGGTGACCTTGACAAGGGCGGTGTCAGTGGTGTGGTTAGGATGGAAGCCAGCCTGGATTAGGTTAAGAGAAAATGGGAACTAGGAATCGGAGACAGTGACAACCCTTTCCAGAAGTTTCTCTGTGACAGGAGCAGAGAAATGGGCCAGGAGGTAGAGGAGGATGTGAATCAAGGAAAAGTTTGGTCTTTTTAGTGATAAACAATACTGCATGAGTCTTAGCTAATTCTTATTCAGTGTTTAATCTCATCTAATCCTCGAAACAGTCCTGAAAGGAAGATAATCCGATCATCTCCATTTTACAGAGGTAGAGATGATGTAACTTGTACGGGTCATGATGATACGAAGAGGTGGAGCCAGGATTTGAACCCAGCTAGTGTGTGCTTGTGTTCCAGACATTGTGTGAGAGGCAACTGCTGGTGCATGGCTGGGGAAACCTGCAGGGCAACATCAAGAAGGTGGGAGGGGGTGGGTTCCAGAAGGAGGAGAGGACACATCATCCCATCACCATAAGAGGCTCAATGGCAAACATGAGAACAGGTTGGTTTGTGGTTTCGGTGGCAGGAGGTGGGGAGCCCTTATCTGATGACTTCTAGGTCCTCTGGAGAACGAGGGAGACAGCGGCAAGAGAGATGGTGCTAAAGCAAGCGTAGTGGGGGAAAGAAGGACAACTGCCATGCAGTAAGGAATGAGTTGTGATTGTGAAACTGAGTGACACCACGGTCCCAGACACGCCATGCCCTTAGCCACAACCAGCTCAAACTGGTTCCCTAGCCAGGAATGCCCTCTCTCCTTCTCTCCCCCTACTCTTCCTGCCCCAGGCCACCTTCCTCCTTTCTGTATGGACCATTTATTTCAGCGGTTACCCAGACATTCATTCATTCGTTGACTCAACACACATGCCCTGAGATCCCACTGTTTGTAAGGACCCGGCTAGGTGCCCACAGTGAATAATACCCAGACCTCTTTACAAGGAATTGCTGTCCAGGAGAAGAGACAAGCATATAAATTTGTAAATTACAATGTGATACAACAACAACAATAAAGAAAGTAGCCAGAGGCGCGTGGCGGCACAGAGGAGACCACTTTACAATGGGGTAAGGGACTCCTTCCCTAGGAAGGTGTGGGCCTTGAAGTGTGAGTGTGAGATGGACGGGGGGGCAGGGGCCACTTGTGCAAAAGCCCCGAGTCTGCCAAGAGTATGATGAGGCTGGGGGACCGGAGCAGCGCGATGTGGCTGACGAGACAGAACTAGAAGAGCAACATGGGGTGAGGCCGGAGAAGAATATGGAGCCAGGTCACAAATGGAATCTGGAAGTTATCCTGAGGTCAAAACAAGAGAGGCAGGCTCGCATCTGCATTTGAGAAGCGTCACTCTGTGGCTCTGTGTCGCGTAGCCAGTAAACTGGACCAGGCGAGACTGGAAACAGGGAGTCCAAAGAGGAAGCAGGCTGGGAAGAGTCCCAGTGAGAAGTGGCAGGGGCCAGACCAGGGAGGGAGACAGAGCCGTTTAGGTGGCAGAATAGCTAGAAACTGGTGATCAGTGAATGAAACTGGTAAAG
Source organism: Phocoena phocoena (assembly GCF_963924675.1). Lineage (NCBI taxonomy): Eukaryota > Metazoa > Chordata > Mammalia > Artiodactyla > Phocoenidae > Phocoena > Phocoena phocoena. The sequence continues at coordinate 51,113,985 of NC_089237.1, forward strand.
GAGAGAGTGGCTTGGGTGCCTGGTAAGAGGTAGAACCAGGAACCCAATGTGGAATGCAGACAGTCAAGCACATTTGGGACAGGGGAGGACCAGGCTCAGTTTTGGGTTTTGTTTTTCAGGCTCAGTTTTGATCTAGGTGAGTGTGAGGTGCCAGGGGCTATTCTGATGGCAGGCAGGTAGCAGTGTCAGGAGGGGCAGGAAAGGGCAGGGCTCGAGGCTCAGGTTGGAGTCTGCAAAATAAAGGCCAAGGGAACCCCTAGGTGGGGATGAAAATGCCCAGCGAGCATTATGTTCTCCTTGAGAAAGCAACAAGGATAGCGCACCGGAGCAGGCAGAGGGTGAGGCTGCTGGGGAAGGAAGCTGGCCGGGCTACTGAGATGAAGCCAATGAAGCCCTGGAGAGTGGCCCATGGACCCAAACAAGAGAGAGCTGTTGCCACGGCCACCTCCTTCCCTCTATCTTCCCACCAGCGTGTGCTTGGTGCCCACTCAGGGCAGGCCCAGCTCCAGGGGCTGGGGTGCAGCAACAAGACCAATACCTCTGTCCCCTGGGGGAGTCAGACCCCAAACTATCACAGAAGGAAATAAAATGATTTCCCTCCTTGGTGACTGCTGTGAGAGAAACGGGGTGAGTGGAGGAGAGATTATTGGAGATGAGCTATTTCAGGCTGGGAGGACCGGGGAGGTCTCTCAGAGGGACCAGTCTGACAGAAGGGGCCAGGCAGGGGAGGAATCCTGTGGGGAGGGAAGAGCAGTAAAAGCCCTGTGGAAACAATGAGCTTGGTGCACCGCAGGAACAGAAAGTGGGCCGGAGCGGCTAGAGGCTTGTGACTTGGAGGAATGTGTGAGATTAGATGCGAGAGGTAAACAGGGGCAGCCCATAGAGGACCTGGGAAGCCACTTGAGACCCTGCTCTGTCATTTGAATATTTATCTTCTTTACAATTTGCAATTACCCTCACTCTAGACTTTTTTGGTAACAGCTTTATTGAGATATAATTCACATTCGATATAATTCCCCTGTTTAAAGTGTACAATTAAGTTTTTAGTATATTCACAGAGTTGTGAGATCGTCACTACGGTAATTTTAGAGAGTTTTCATTACCTCAGAAAGAAACCCTGTACCCTTTACCCGCCACCCCATATTTCCATGATCCCCCGAGCCCTAAGCAACCACTAATCTACTTTCTGTCTCTATATATTTGCTTACTTGGACATTTCATAGAAATCATATAATACGTGATCCTTTGTGACTGGCTTCTTTCACTTAGCATAATGTTTTCAAGGTTCCTCCATATTGTAGTATGTATTAGTATTCCATTTCTTTTTTTTTTTTCCCCCTTGGCCCCAGCGCGTGGCTTGTGGGATCTTAGTTCCCCAGCCAAGGATCGAACCCGCAACCCCTGAAGTGGAAGTGCAGAGTCTTAACCACTGGACCGCCAGGGAAGTCCCATTATTGCATTTCATTTGATGGCTGAATCATATCTCATTGTATGGACTTAACACAATTTTCCTTATCCATTCATCAATGGATGGACATTTGGGTACCATTTTATTATTTTTAATTTTTTTTCTTTTTTCCCCTCTTTTTAGTTTGTTTTCCCATATTTTCCTTTTCTCTTATTTTTAATTTTAATAATCCAAGTAATGTATGATTCAAGTAACGCATCGATACATTCTCCAAGTAGAAGAGCAAACAATACAGACACAAACTATAAAAGCCCCCCAATGCTTCTTCAATCCTCCTCTTCTCCCCAGAAGTGGCTGGTGACAACTTGCCCTGTTTGGTTCTGGTCATATACGTTGGGTTTCTTCACCGAACTTCCTATTTCACTCCCAGCTCCCTAGGCCCTGGCGCCTCCCTTGCCCTGGGCCCTCTAGATATCTTCTGGGTAAGGTAGGCCCAAATGTTTATAAACTCAGTGGGTGGGAAGTGTGAGAAAGTTCTATAAAGGGATTTCCCCCTGTCTCTGAACATCCACATTCAGGTGTGGACGGGACGGTGAGTGGCTGGGAAGAGGCCAAAATCAACAGCTCCAACCCACTGCGCTATGACCGCCAGAGCGGGCAATTTATGGTCACCCGGGCTGGGCTGTACTACCTGTACTGTCAGGTAAGCCCCACCTGGCTCCACGGGTAGAGCAGGAACTGAGGGAGAAGGGCTGGGCTTAAGGGGTGGGGGCAAGTTAAAGGTGGGGGAGGAGGAGCTTGGGGTCTGGACTGGACAGGAGCCCAGGGCTAGCAGAGGCCTGGACTCCGCCCCCCACCCCCCACCCCCCTCCCCCACCCCCCAGGTGCACTTTGATGAGGGGAAGGCTGTCTACCTGAAGCTGGACCTGCTGGTGGATGACATGCTGGCCCTGCGCTGCCTGGAGGAGTTCTCAGCCACAGCGGCCAGTTCCCTCGGGCCCCAGCTCCGTCTCTGCCAGGTGTCCGGGCTGTTGCCCCTGCGGCCAGGGTCCTCCCTGCGGATCCGCACCCTCCCCTGGGCCCATCTCAAGGCTGCCCCCTTCCTCACCTACTTTGGACTCTTCCAAGTTCACTGAAGGGGCCCTGGTCTCCCGATGGTTTGCCAAAGCCGCTGGCTCCCCAAGGCAGCTCTCTGAGCACCCCAGTCCCCTCTGCCCACCCTGAGCGGCTCCTCCCCCAGAACTGCCTCTCCCTCTGTAGGCTGCCAGGGCACACTCAAGAGACGGCCATGCCACAGAAATAGTCCCCTCGTCTCTGACAGCTCCCCACACCTCCAGCTCTCCACCTCACTAGCTCCCAAACCCCCATTTATCTCCTGACTCCCCACCCTGGCTGCAGCCCCCCAGGACACTGAGTTTACTGTACTCTGGGTGACGATGGGTCCTGAATACCCCTCTTCAGGCACTAAGAGGGGCTGGATGCCAGAGAGACTGGGACTAGGCCAGGAGTTCCCGAATGTGAGGGGTAAGAGACCAAGACATAATTCCTCCCCTGATAATTCCCTGTGGATTTTAAAAACAGATATTATTTTTATTATTATTGTGACAAAATGTTGATAAATGGATATTAAAGAGAATAAGTCATGGTCGCTCTCTTTATTGGGCCTTAGGGGACATCCTCGGGGTAGCTGAGGGCCATGCAAAGGGGGTCTGGGAATTGGGGAGTGGGGGGCAGGACGCCCGGAATTCCAGGGCAATGTCCAGGCTTGGGAGTGGGGACCTACATGCCTCTAACGCCGAAGCATGAGCAGAGAGTCGAAAGGCAAACTGCCAGGAAAAAAAATCAATCCTCTGCCCAAGGTCCAGCAGAAGCGGCCTCATTTACCTATAGGAGGCGGGCTTCCTCCTGCGGGGAATCCCTGGGCTGGGAGGAACAGCGGCCCTTCCTCCTGGCAGCCTCGGAGACTTCAGCAGGTGCTGGCACAAGCCCTGGCTGGGACGCGGGGTGGGAGCAGGCCCAGCATGGGGGCTCAGGGGCAGGAAGCGGGACGCCAGGGCCTGGGAACACGGACACCTGCGTCCTTGGGGCCAGGGAGGAATCCTACAGTGGCAGGGGGCTTGGGCTGTCTCTTTCTCTCTTTGTCCAGAGCCTTATGTAAGAGCTTTTCTTGGGAAACAGGAAGTCCTGCCTGCCAAGTTCAGCACACAGGGAGTAGTGCAGGCCTTATTCCAACACACCCGGCCTGGCCTTAACCCCAGAACTCAGCCAGTTTCTTGCTTCCGCGACCCTGGTTCTCCTCCCCACTGACGCCCTCCCCTTCTTTCCCACCTTTGGTCTCTCTCAGCAAACTGCCCCAGAGATCTCGCCTGTGCCCGGGCCAGAGGGTCTTCCACTCTCACCCCTTGACCCTCAATGCTGCCCAGCTCGTCCCTCCATCCCGGCTCCTGGCACCATGCCCCATAGCCAGCCAACCTTCCCTCCCCCGCTTCTGGGGCCGCCCTGGGGTTCCTGTGCTCTGGCCGCTCCTCCTGGGTGTCACTGGCAGCCCTGTCCTTCTTAGAGAGACTGACAACCAATTCTCCTGAGGCTGGAGGAGGGTGAGGGGTCTCAGGACAACACTGGCCCTGCAGCGGGGTGCCAGGAGCACCAACAGTGCCCCGAGCTTGCTTTCTGCCTCCCTCCTTTTTATTCTCAAGTTCCTTTTTATTTCTCCCTTGCGTAACACCCTTCCTCCCTTCTGCACCGCTGCCTGCACGCCGACCCTCCCCGTCACCTCCTTGCTACCCAACTCCTGAGGCTACAGCTGTTGGCAGGGTCCCCAGCTCATGCCGACCTCATCTCCTTCTTTACTAGCCCCCAAAGGGCCCCCGGGAGACATGGGGGGCCCAGTCCGAGAGCCGGCACTCTCAGTTGCCCTCTGGTTGAGTTGGGGGGCGGCTCTGGGGGCTGTGGCTTGTGCCATGGTTCTGCTGACCCAACAAACAGAGCTGCAGACCTTAAGGAGAGAGGTGAGCCGGCTGCAGAGGACCGGAGGGCCCTCCGAGAAGGGGGAAGGGTATCTGTGGCTGAGCCCCCGGGAGCAGGTGAGTGAGGGGAGAAGGGTGTCTGGGGGAGAAGGGTGTCTGGGAGAGAAGGATGGGTGGCAGGGTGGTCTCCAGGCCTCTTGGTTCCAGCCGCCTGGTCTGCAAAGTTTTCAGTGGGTGCAAGAGAGGGTCCCAGGTTTGGAGGTCAAGGGAGCAACCATTTCAGGAAAGGAAATTGTTAAAGATTAATGCTTCTCGTACCTAACAGATCCTGGAGGACAGCCAGCACCAAGACTCAGGTTGCTGGGGAAAGGTGCAGGAGAGATGTGAGGCATTCCCGGGGCGGGGGAGGCCTGGGGGAAAGGCTTTCTGGGACCCTTGCATCTCAGCCTAACCCTGACCCTCTTTCCATGAGCAGAGCTCTGATGGCGTGGAAGCCCGGGAGAATGGGGAGAGATCCCGGAGAAGGAGAGCAGTAAAACAGAAGAGTGAGGCCCCCGGGGTGCAGCAGGGGTGGGAGGTGATCAAGCAGCACCGGGATTTGGAGACTGAGACCCTGAGCCAGGGGTGAGGGTGGAGGGCTGACAACAGGGCAACGGGGGTAGGTGGGCGCTGCTGAGATTTCCTCCTTCTCTCCCCAGAGAAGCGCTCAGTCCTTCATCTTGTTCCCGTTAACATCACCTCCAAGGGTGAGCACTATTTTCAATAATGGCTTTTGAGGAGAGGCAAAATCTAGGAACTGTGGGCCTGGCACCTGGGCCCAAGAGAACCTTAGAGCAGAAAGTGTCTGAGTGTGCACAGAAACCCTGACTGCCACACTCCTTGCCTCCAGAGGACTCTGATGTGACAGAGGTGATGTGGCAACCAGCTCTCTGGCGTGGGAGAGGCCTGGAGGCCCAAGGATATGTCATTCGAGTCTGGGATGCTGGAATTTATCTGCTGTACAGCCAGGTAACCCCAAACATCCCCTGAGCCTCACCTGAGGGCCTGGAGGCCTGTTCTCCCAAAGCCTTATGCCCCAGCACTGAGGGTTCCCAACCCCTATGGATACCCAACTTAGAGGGCACTTCTTCATTCCTCGGCTCCCTTGTCAGGGCTCCTGAGGCTGCCCAGACGCGAGCCACACTATCCCGTTTTCTTCATCTCCTCCCTTCCCTGCCAGGTCTTGTTTCATGATGTGACTTTCACCATGGGTCAGGTGGTATCCCGGGAGGGCCAGGGAAGGCAGGAGACTCTATTCCGATGTATACGAAGCATGCCCTCCAACCCTGACTGGGCCTACAATAGCTGTTACAGCGCAGGTGAGAGCCTGAGAGGTGGGTGAGCAGTTGAGGGTGGATGCGAGGAGAGCAGGGGATCTCTGACCTGGGGGCACTGGTTGGGGGGCTACAGCAGGGGGTGAAGAAGCGTGGGTGTAGAGGCAGAGCTGAGGAGTGAAGGACCGAATACCTTGGTCCTTACAGGAGGCAGAAACAAGGTTGAGCTGGAGAAGGGAGGGTGAAACATCAGAGTATCTTTATGGCCGTGCTTCACTGAGCATCTCTTTTCTCCCTTTTCTCAGGTGTCTTCCATTTACACCAGGGGGATACCCTGAGTGTCATAATCCCCCGGGCAAGGGCGAAACTTAGCCTCTCTCCACATGGAACCTTCCTGGGGCTTGTGAAACTGTGATTGTGTTGTAAAAGGTGGTTCTGAGCTTGGAAGACCAGGGTGGGTTCATTTTGGAGACAGCCAAGAGCTGACTAGACAAGACAGGGAACAGTCAGGAACAGAGGCCTCTTCTGGGTTTGACTGGAATCCCAGGTTTGACAGCTCATGACTCTCCCTTCCTCCCTTCTCCCCCGCAACCCCACCCCCAGGACTTTGAATTCATGGATATTAAAGAGGTAGTAGAATATCTTGCTCTTAGTCTCCATCCAGCCCCAAATTCTTGAGGGAGTTGGGCGGGGGTGGGAAATGCCCGGCATTGTCTAGACTTGCTCTGGGTCCCACTGGAATGCTTCCAGAACAGCACCACCATCTAGCGGCAATCTGAGACAATGATCCTGCCTGTTGGCAGATGGCCACGACTCCTTCCGCCACTCAGGAAAACTCCTGGTTCTTTACCCCACACCTCTCTCTAGGTATCTGCCTCTCCACTCGACAAGAAGCCTCATCTTCACTCTCCTCTCTCCATCTATTGGGGCCCAGTTTCCATCACTGACTCCAGAGGTGTAATTATTATGCGCCCGTCTGCAGAAGGTGCCCAACGACGACGGTGCCCTTGCAGCCACATCATTACTCTTTGGGTGCCAACTTTTGCCTTTCACGCTCTCCACTGCCCTGGCGCCGGCAGGCCACTCTAAGCCTCTCTGGACTGGGAGGGGAGCCGGGGAGCCTCGGATAAATCGTACGCCCTAGTCCTGATCCTGTATCACTCCTCTGATCTCTCCTTTCTGCGCAAGCCCTGCCTAAAGTTAAAAAATAAAAGAAAAAAAAAAATAAAAGAGAATAAATGGAACCTCGGATCCATTTCCCATGCTGCTGTGCCTCAGCTCCGTCCCCGTACCAGGATCTCCCGGCCCTCCCGGCCCTCCACCGAAGCGCCTCACTGGACCGAGACGTCTCACTGAACCGAGGCGTCAGAGTCCTCAGCTCAAGCCCGGCGGCGCGTGGAACGCAGGGCTACGCAGCGCGGGGGCGAAGGGCGGGAGAGCGGCACGGGACACGCAGGCGCAAAAGAGCGAGTGGAGGCACCGCCCCGCACGGCTCAGGTTAAGCGGGTGTGCGCAGGCGTGGGGGTCATGGGCGGGACGGTCCCGTGGCGTCTGCGCTCTCGCGCAGGCGGGACTAGGCGCGTGGTGGCCGCGGCGGCGCTGTTCGCCGGCTGTGACGTAATAATTGTGCGCCACCACCGCCGGTGGGCCTGGGGCTCGCGGGAGGGGAAGGAGGAGGAGGAGGGGGAGGTGGTGGAGGTGGAGGCTGAAGCAGAGCGAGAGGCGGCCGCGGCGGGGCGGCTCGGCGGGGCGGCGCGGCGCGCGGCCCAGAAGCGTTGGAATCCTGAATTGAGACGGCTACGCCTGAAGACAGCAGGAGTGGCGGGGCAGCCGCCGTCGCCGGAGAGATGAGCCGGGAAGCCTGAGGCCGGAGACGCCCGCCCTCGGGCCTGTCCGCCCGGCTTCCCCGCTCCCGGTGAGGACGCCCCCTCCCCTCCCCCCAGCTCTGCCACGGCCTCTCCCATTCCTGGACCCCATTCCTACCTAACCGGGGCCCAGGAGGCCCTCGAAGGGGCTTTTTAAGGCCCTTGCGCGCCGAGCCGCCCGAGCCTGTAGGATCCTACCGGTGCTGGGACGCATTCTGGTCTCCGGGACGGAGCAGGAGAGGGGGCTGGGCCAACCTAGCTCGGCTCAGTTCAGTCCCAGCGCGCCTTGATTCGGCTGCCTGAGCGCCGCTTCGGTTCTGTTTCAGTTTCCTCTAAAATCATTCCCTTTCCATTAGATTTTACCACCTGAACCATAGCCACGGTATGGTTCCTTCCTGAGACTACCTGAGCATGCCCACACACCCCACTCATTCCACGGTGATGGAGATCTCTTTTCCCACTCTAGATCACGGTTTTCCTGCGGAAATTGTGTTCTCCTCAGGTGTCTCTGTAACATGTCAGGATTCCCGTACTGAGCCTTCTCCGTTATTAGGCTTTCAACTAGGACATTCCTGGTGGTACTAAAATAGAGAAGTGGAGCCTGAAAATACTAGGTTTGATCTGGGGATCTGAGAAATAAGAGCCTCGAGGCCTGCCGCTTAGCCATTCTTCCTTGCCTCTATCTGGGCAGGAGAGAGATGATGGCACAGACTCTGAAGGGCACCTTGTGGACCATATTAACTAGGAAGATATGAAGTTAGGAGTTTTGAAGTTTTTTTCTCTTTTCCTTAGTTTATTTGCATTTGATTGCAGAAGAGGCGTGCTGAGGAAGAGAGGCAGAATCCGGAGTGTAGGATGTTTGGATTCTGACACTCTAATCTTTGTTTTACAGGTTACTGGAAGATGAAAGAGACTATACAAGGGACCGGGTCTTGGGGGCCTGAGCCTCCTGGACCCGGCATAGCCCCAGCTTATTCAAGTCCCAGGCGGGAGCGTCTTCGTTGGCCCCCACCCCCCAAACCCCGACTCAAGTCAGGTGGAGGGTTTGGGCCAGATCCTGGGTCAGGGACCACAGTGCCAACCAGACGCCTTCCTGTCCCTCGGCCCTCTTTTGATGCCTCAGCTAGTGAAGAGGAGGAAGAAGAAGAGGACGACGAGGATGAAGATGAGGAAGAGGAAGTGGCAGCTTGGAGGCTGCCCCCCAGATGGGGTCAGCTGGGAGCCTCCCAGCGGCCTCGCCCTTCCCGCCCTGCTCATCGGAAAACGTGTTCACAGCGCCGTCGCAGAGCTATGAGAGCCTTCCGGATGCTGCTCTACTCAAAAAGCACCTCGCTGACATTCCACTGGAAGCTTTGGGGGCGCCACCGGGGCCGGCGGCGGAGCCTTGCACACCCCAAGAACCATCTTTCACCCCAGGAAGGGGGTGTGACACCACAGGTGCCATCCCCCTGCTGTCGTTTTGACTCCCCCCGGGGACCACCTCCCCCCCGACTGGGTCTGCTAGGTGCTCTCATGGCTGAGGATGGAGTGAGAGGGTCTCCACCAGTGCCCTCTGGGCCCCCCATGGAGGAAGATGGATTAAGGTGGACTCCAAAGTCTCCTCTGGATCCTGACTCGGGTAAGGTGGGAATGGGGCAGAGGAGGGCATGGGGAGAGCTAAGATCCTGGGAGACCAGGAGCCTCTTGCTGTGGTGAGAACTGGGGTCTAAGGAAGGTAGGAGGGCAGAGAGAGGGAGGGTCCAGAACAGCAGTGAAATGTCTTCAGCTCCATTTTGAGCAGGAACTAAGTCTGGGAAGAGAGTCAAGGCCGGGATACAGGATCCATAAGTAGGTGTCCTGTGCATAGATGAGAAAGGGAGTCGTGGTTTAGTGAAGTCAGTCATGTCTGCTTGAAGTCCCACTTCATGTGGCCTCTCAGGATAAGTGCCCCTGCGTGTACATTTCTAGAGAGTGCCGTTCTTATAATGGTGGGATGGGATCTCTGAGTAGTGGAGTACATCACCTGGACAGTTGTGTGTGACATTCTCACTCAGAGTATTTCTCTTTCGGAGAACCCCACTAAACAACTTCAAGCTTTCTTTTTGTTTATTTATTTATCTATTTTTTAAAAACGTTTATTTATTTTAGTTGTGCCGGGTCTGAGTTGCGGCAGGCTTTCTATTTCTTTATTAATTATTTGAGTATTTATCGAGCCTTTGCTGTATGCCAGGTACTATGCTAGGTGCTAAGCATATAGTGGTGAGAAATATTTCTGAAATTTACATCTCTCTGAATTGCTAGTGTTTCTTGCTTTCGTCCTGTTTATGAGTACAGGCATACCTCATTTTATTGCACTTCGCTTTATTGCAATGCAAAGACATTGCATTTTTACAAATTGAAGGTTTGCGGCAACATTGAGTAGAGCAAGTCTGTCAGCGCCATTTTTCCAACAGTATTTGCTCAATTCATGCTTGTATCACGTTTTGATAATTCTCGCAATATTTCAAAGCCTCCACCCATGAAAAGATTACAACTCACTGAAGGCTCAGATGATAGTTAGCATTTTTTAGCAGTATTTTTTAAAAATATTTTTATTTTATTGGCATATAATTGATTTACAATGTTGTATTAGTTTCAGGGGTACAGCAAAGTGATTCAGTTATACGTATACACATATTCATTCTTTTTTTAGATTCTTTTCTCATATAGGTTATCACAGAATATTGAGTAGAGTTCCCTGTGCTCTATAGTATATTCATGTTGGTTATCTATATTATGTATAATAGTGTGTGTATGTTCATCCCAAGCTCCTGATTTATCCCTCCCTCCACACCGTTTCCCCTTTGGTAACCATAAAGTTTGTTTTTGATATCTGTAAGTCTGTTTCTGTTTTGTTAAGTAAGTTCATTTTATCTTTTTTTTTTAATTAGGTTCCACATATGAGTGATATCGATACTTGTCTTTCTCTGTCTGACCTACTTCACTTCGTATGATAATCTTTAGGTCCATCCATGTTGCTGCAAATGGCATTATTTCATTCTTTTTTAAGGCTGAGTAATATTCCATTGTGTATATATACCACATTTTCTTTACCCATTCCTCTGTTGATGGACGTTTAGGTCGCTTCCATGTCTTGGCTATTGTAAATAGTGCTGCCATGAACATTGGGGTGCTTGTATCTTTTTGGATTATGGTTTTCTCTGGTTATATGCCCAGGAGTGGGATTGCTGGGTCATATGGTAGTTCTGTTTTTAGTTAAGGAACCTCCATACTGTTCTTCATAGTGGTTGTACCAATTTACATTCCCACCAGCAGTGTAGGAGGGTTCCCTTTTCTCCATCTCCAGCATTTATTGTGTGTAGACTTTTTGATGGTGGACATTCTGACTGGTGTGAGGTGATACCTCATTGTCGTTTTGATTTTCATTTCTCTGATAGTGATGTTGAGCATCTTTTCATGTGTAACAAAGTATTTTTAAATTAAGGTATGTACTTTTTTTTTTTAGACATAATGCTGTTGCACACTTAATAGATTATAGTAAGCACCGGGAAACCAAAAAGTTTGTGTGACTTGCTTTATTACATTATTCGCTTTATTGTAGTGGTCTGGAAGTGAATCCGCAGTATCTCTGAGGTATGCCTGTAGTAACTTTTCCTTTCTGTCTTTTATAACCTCTTGGACATAATTATCTCGTGCTTTAGGGTTTTCATCCTTTAGAGTTTATATTGGTAGATTTTGTTCCAATTCATCCTTTTTGTGGTCTTATAATTTGGGTGCATCATTTAATCTTCCCATTGGCCTTTGATCTGAGCCAGTTTCTTGCCTCCATTCTGTTTCCCCTGCCCTGCAGGCCTCCTCTCTTGTACTCTGCCCAACGGCTTTGGGGGGCCACCTGGGCCAGAAGGGGAGCGAAGTCTGGCACCCCCTGATGCCAGCATCCTCATCAGCAATGTGTGCAGCATCGGGGACCATGTGGCCCAGGAGCTTTTTCAGGGCTCCGATTTGGGCACTGCAGAAGAGGCTGAGCGGCCTGGGGAGAAAGCTGGCCAGCACAGCCCCCTGCGGGAGGAGCATGTCACCTGTGTGCAGAGTAAGGAACCCTAGAGGATCTAGTCTCTTTCCCACAGCTGACTCCTAGATCAGAGTCTGGAGGCCTTACCTCACTCCTCTCTCCCTCCTCCACTCAGGCATCTTGGATGAATTCCTTCAAACTTATGGCAGCCTCATCCCCCTCAGCACTGATGAGGTAGTAGAGAAACTGGAGGACATTTTCCAGCAGGAGTTCTCTACACCTTCCAGGTGAGGCATGAAAGAGATGCTCTTTGGAAGAGGGCTGGGACCAGGGAGATGGGGTGAGAAAGCTGCTGCCTTTTCGGGGAGGAAAAGGGAGCTAGAACTGAGGGGAGGAATCTGCAGGCAAGGTGCCAAGCTCCCATGAGCCAACCGGGAGGGGCTTTACGTGGGACCCTGAAATACCACGTGTACCTAAGTATTCATGTGCCTCTTACTGGGGAGTAAGCCTTTAGCAAGTCCTCAAAAGGACCCATGACTGAAAAAAAGAAAAAAAAAAAAAAAAAAGGTTAGTTTTAGATTCTTATTCTAGGCAGTAGAAGGTACTTCTGTGTGCCCTAGCCCCCTCGTCTCTTGTGTGACCTCACCCTTGGCCTACCCAGGAAGGGCCTGGTGCTGCAGCTGATCCAGTCATACCAGCGGATGCCAGGCAACGCCATGGTGAGGGGCTTCCGAGTTGCCTATAAGCGGCATGTGCTGACCATGGATGACCTGGGGACCTTATATGGACAGAACTGGCTCAATGACCAGGTAAGGAGGCGTGCAAAAACAGGCCCAAGAGGGGATTCAGGGAGCAGGGTGTCTGGGGCCCTCTGCATGGGGGAGCCCTGTACCCATGCCACACCCTCCATGGCAAGTGGCCTCCCATCTTCTCCCCAGGTGATGAACATGTATGGAGACCTCGTCATGGACACGGTCCCTGAAAAGGTAGGCCTAACCAGATATTTCAGTCCCTGGAAGAACTCCCGCACTTTTAAGCAGCTTTTTCAGTCCCTTTCATCTCTTCCATTTTACATAAAGAGGGTCTCTCTCTCTGGGGAGAGGCAGTAGAATGTAATTTGTTCAATTCAAATCTGTAATCTTGGTCCTGAACTTAACAATTTTAGTTCTTTCCTCCAGTCTGTAGTGTTTTTCCCCTATGGCTAGCCCCACAGATTGGGGTGGGATGCTATAAGATGAGGTTAAAAATAGTTTGTTTTTACCCTCAGTGAGTTGGACTAGAGTTTGTTGAAACCAGTCCTCAGAGCCATAATGAAATGGAGTGGGCTGGGGAGAGGACACTTAGCAGGAGGGCCTGAGGTCTTTTAATTCCATCCAGTTTTTTGTATCATTGGCACAGGTGCATTTCTTCAACAGTTTCTTCTATGATAAACTCCGTACCAAGGGTTATGATGGGGTGAAAAGGTGGACCAAAAACGTGAGTTATGAATTCACATCTACTTGTGTAACACCTTGCCTCTAAAGAAGAGTTCCGTTCCCTGTGAGCCCTTTCCTCAATCCTGTTCATTCAAACTTTCAAGTATTTATTAAATGTCTTCTGTGTGCCAGGTGCTGTTCTGGGCACTAAGGATACAGTATTAAATAAAGAAAACTTCTTGCCTTTATGGGGTCAGAGTAAATATGCAAGTTAAATTTCAGCTAGTGATAAGTGCTGTGAGCAAATTAAAACAGTAATGTGGTAGCATGGGGGTGGGTACTTTAGATTGGGTGGTCTGGGAAGGCCTCTGTTAGCTGAGACTTGAATGACAAGGAGCTAACCCTGTGCAGATCTGGGGCAAGGGTGTTCTAAGCAAAGGGGACAGCAAGTACATGGGACACAGAGTGAGAAAACGTTTGAGGGTCAGAGGGCCTGTGTGGTTGGAGCAGAGTGAGCAAAGGGAAAACGATAGAAAATTTGGTCAGAGAGTAGATAACGTGAGGCATGGAGGGTAGATTTTTTTTTTAAATAAATAAATTTATTTATTTTTGGCTGCGTTGGGTCTTTGTTGCTGTGCATGGGCTTTCTCTAGTTGTGGCGAGTGGGGGCTGCTCTTCATTGCAGTGCGCGGGCTTCTCATTGCAGTGGCTTCTCTTGTTGCGGAGCACGGGCTCTAGGTGCGCGGGCTTCAGTAGTTGTGGCGCACGGGCTTAGTTGCTCCGCGGCATGTGGGATCTTCCTGGACCAGGGATCAAACCCGCGTTTCCTGCATTGGCAGGTGGATTCTTAACCACTGCGCCACCAGGGAAGTCCCGAAGTGAGGGTAGATCTTATTCTTTGTGTTCTGAGAAGCCATTGAAGAGTTTTAAGCAGGGTGGGAAGTGCCTCATGTTTTAAACTCCTGTTTCAATGATAGATTGAAAGAGGCAAGAGTGGAAGCAGGCAGGCTAAATGGAGTAGCCGAGAAGTCCAGATGAGAAACTTGGACCAGAGTGGTAAAGGTAGAAATAGAAGTAGTTTTATCTAGGATAAATTTTGCCAGTAGAACCAATAGGACTTTCTGATGGATTGGACATGAGAAATGAAGAAAAAGATAAGATTCAAGGGATGATGCTTAGGTTTTTGGCCTAAGTTCCTGGGGAAAATAATGAAGGGGAAGGGGAGCCAACTTGGCGGTGGGGGGGGAGTTCTTTTCCCCTGTCCAGTTAGTTTACCTGCTCTCTGATTCAAAGGCCAGGAAATATCTATAGTGAGTTAGGGCCGTTGACTCCAGCATTTCTTAATTCCTGTCTCCAGGTTCAAGAGCTTACACCCGCAGGGACCTGGCAGGCCTTCTTCTGGTAGAGGCAGGGTGACATGCAATGGAAAGAACTTGGCTTTCTATATGCCGGTGTTTAAATCCCACCTCTGCCATTTCTTACTTCTGTGACCTTGAGCAGTGACTTTACTTTTCCAAGCCACAGTTTCCTGATGCGAACTTTCTCAGGATTGTTGTGAGTGTTAACTGATCGAGCATCTGTTAGGTGCCATGCGTTGTTCTTAGTGTATCATGGATATTAATTAATCTGTATAACAAACAGGTGAGGGTAGGTACTGTTATTTTCACCCTCTTACAGAAAAGGGAACTGAGGTACAGAGAGTTATTAAGTGGTCATAACGCTAGTAAATGGAAGAGCTGGGTTTGAACCCTGAGAGTCTGGCTCCAGGATCCTGAGCCTGGGTTCTTAGCTACTAAGCACTTGTGCCTTTAATGTGTGTGAAGTACCTGGCCCTGTCCTGGGCTCTCGAGTGTTTGTTGTGCGCCACCTCCTCCGTCCTGCCTTCCTCCTTAAGCCCAAGAATCCAGACATCCAGATGCTGAGCCTTGCCTCGCAGTCTAGGGACTGGGTATTGAGTTCTCCCACTTGGCTCCTTGCCTGCTTCTCCTTTAGAACCCTCCTGGCAATAGGCAGGATTCCTGTGCTGTCTTTCCTGACCTCCAGCACTGCTTCCTTAGGTGGACATCTTCAATAAAGAGCTACTGCTAATCCCCATCCACCTGGAGGTGCATTGGTCCCTCATCTCTGTTGACGTGAGGCGGCGCACCATCACCTATTTTGATTCGCAGCGCACCCTGAACCGCCGCTGCCCTAAGGTTTGAGAGGGAATGGGAAAGATGGGCAGAATGTGGGGAGGAGATCCAGTGGCAAGGCATTTCAGGCAGAAGGGTGGGTTTGGAGGCTCTGAGGAGCAACCTGGGCTTGCTGCCTGTGACCACCACAACTTGGGTTCAGTTGGGAAATGTAGGGGCATCACTTCCTCCTTTTCTCCATCTACATAGCATATTGCCAAGTATCTACAGGCAGAGGCAGTGAAGAAAGACCGGCTGGATTTCCACCAGGGCTGGAAAGGTTACTTCAAGATGGTCAGTTTCTAGAGGAGGGTTATGGGGGCGGTTTTGGGGGCATGGTAGGAGGCAGAAGTTGAAGCCATACGTGTAGAGTCTCCTCTAGGAGAAGGGCTTACCTTCTTTTTATTCTCTAGAATGTGGCCAGGCAGAATAATGACAGTGACTGCGGTGCCTTTGTGTTGCAGGTAAGCAGATACCAGTTGGGTTAAAGAGTTGGGAGGGAGGCGGGAAGCTGTCTCTCATTTGGCTCACAGCCACTTAGGGAGCGGGAGTAAGCTTCTGTGTTAGAATGCAGAAACCCTGATTTCATTGTCCTCTCTTGGTTTCTCCATACCACATTGGGACTGGGTGTGTGGTCCTTGGTCTCTGGCCCTGATATAGCTGCCTCCTGATCCCCTAACGCAAAGTATTTTCTCTGTTAACACTAGGTGTTTTATGTATCAAATAGGAACACTGGCTTTAGAGTCAGACTTCTTTTGAGCCCCAGTCTATGGGACCTTGGCTTCCTTTGTGAAATGGGAATGTTCTCGGAAAGATCCAGTGAGATGTGTATCATACAAAATATGTAGCACAGGTCCTGATTTGGGGGGGGATGCTCAGTAGATGGTTCTCATGGCCTGCTTTGTTAACACCCAGTATTGCAAGCACCTGGCCCTGTCTCAGCCATTCAGCTTCACTCAGCAGGACATGCCCAAACTTCGTCGGCAGATCTACAAGGAGCTGTGTCACTGCAAACTCACTGTGTGAGCCTCGTATTCCAGGCCTCAAGCCCATTCATTAATGGGCAGGGGGACATGGGAGACCCTTCCTTCCCAAGAAACTCCAGTTCCCTTTGTCTCTAGCCTCTTCCCACCCAATTCCGTTTGGATTTTCATATTTAAATGTTTTAATTGATTTCTGTATTTTTTTTTTCTTTGAGAGAATATTTGTTGCTTTCTGATGTTCAGGGGTTGGCCATGGAAAATCCCCTTTTTCCTTCTGTCTACAGGGGAGTATGGCCTTGTGGCCTGGGTGGGGCAGTCATCTCCCTTCCATGTGCAGGGCGGGGGGGGCAGCAAAATCTGTGCTGGGGTGGTGGGCGGGCAATGGGATTACTGCCTGCCAGATCTTCAAACTTTTTTTTATATATATATATATATATAAATACCATGGTCCTTCTCTGGTCAATAAAGGATCCTTTGGAGATACATAGTGGTGGTCTTCCTTAAGGGGCCTCAAACTAGTGGATATGCTCTCCAGCTTTCCTCCAGTCAATGCTGTTAGCTACCCTTTCATGGGTCTTGAGACTTACCCCGGGGGCCAGCTTTCCATCCCTGGCTCAGACAGTGCCAAGACCATGCCTTCAACCAAAAGAATCCCCCAGCAGGGGGAGCCAGGGCTGGAAGGAGGGAGAGTAGGTAAGCCTCGAAAATACGGGAGCTTGAGAGGTGCTGAAGTTGGGAAAACAGCATACTTAAGGGAGCCCACCAAGATTCATGACAGCAACCCCAAATGCTCTTAAGCCCGTTACGTCAGTTCCTTCATCCTTTCTCCCTCCAGCCCGGGGGTATGGCCCTTGATTCCATTATCCCTGTCCATTCGGAGTTGGTGTCCGATTTATCTTTGCTGCAGGAGAGAACAAAATTAAACGTGGGTCCAGTGGAGACCTGGAGCAGAGGTAGAAGGAAGTGCTGGTCCCGGGAGCCCGGAAGTCCGGAAGTCCCTGGAGGCTGAAACCTCGCCCCCCTTGCGTGATAGGGTCTGCTAGGCCACATGACCAGGGCACTCTCGCCTCCGCACGTGTATGGGTGCAGGGCACCAAGATGGCTGCCAGGCCTCGAGGCCTGAGTCCTGTATGTCACTTCCGTACCGGCAAGAAAGGCGGGCCCTTTAGCCAATGAGGCCGCGGGGCGGGCCTTCACCGTGATAGGCACTCAAGCTATCCAATGGTGGTTGCATGCCAGAGCGCCGACGAATGAACGTCACGCCGGGTTGCTGAGCGGCGGCAGGCGGAGCCGAGGAGACCAAGCCAATGCGATGGTTGGGGCGGGGTTGGGCTCCCTATAAGTTGTCGATAGGCGGGCACTCCGCCCTAGTTTCTAAGGATCATGTCTGCGAGTCAGGATTCCCGGTAAGAAAGACATTTGCAAGAGATTGTGGTTCCTTACCCTGCTGTCCCTTCCGAGGACCCCGTCGGGGGAAGCTGAGGTCCACCGCCCTAGGCCCCCCCAGGGTTGCGGGGCGAGCAAGCCGGGAGCACCCGTGGGGGGGGGGGGGCGGTGAGGGGCGGGTCCACGGCCGACGTTGCCGCCAGGGACTAGGTAGAGGCCGAGGACGGCCCAGGTTTCGGGGCTCGGTGCGCTACGAGGGCTCGACCGACGAGGTGCGCGAAGCCCCGGCGTTGAGTCGGGCGGCGAGGTGGCATCCTGGCGTGGGAAAGAGAGGTAGAGGCGACCGTGCGTGGCCCGGAGCCGCCGGCCCGGTTGCCTCACTGCCGGAGGGCTCGCGCGATCGGGATTCTGGAGGAGTCTGACGGTACCACTCGCCGAAGGCGGGGGTGCCTGCGTCCTCAAATCCAGTCGCTGAGTCGCGTGGAGCTGTGGGTCGGGGGAGAAGAAGCCGGCCGTTCTGTGTGCTGGTTTTCTTGACGGCCAGGACCGACCCTAACCCCGAGGAGCGGCCGCGTGAGGCACCAGGAGCCCACCCGGCGCCGGGCGGGCGGGTCCATTTTGCCGCACAAGCCGGGCAATTGGCAAACTGCGGATGGTCAGGTCCACTTTCCTTCGGGGGTGAGCGGCCTGAGGTATGGGAGGGCGACGCCATTTCGCGACGGGGCGGGCGGGATGTGGTTTGTTCCGGGGTGGGGGGGGGACGCCGCCGAGTGGTCGAGGGAGCAAGCACATGGCGTCCCGAGGTGTTCCCCTCCCCCAGTCTGCTTTGCTTCTAAGTGTTGTGCAATCTCCCCCTTTGCTAGCTTGGCTGGGGCTCATTGTGCGCGAGGCCGCCACCGCCCGCGGCCTCCCACATCCGGGCACTGCGAGGGGGGGAGATGGGCTCGAGGGAGTGGGGGAGGGCGCGGGCTGCATGACGTGGGGGGAAGGGGATGTCCTACCCTGGCATCTGGGGAGGAGAGGGCGGGACTTCCGGCGGGCAGGGGCCACGGTGGGAGGTGCACGCGTTTGGGCTTGGAGCGTCAGGCTCAGGACACGTGGGCCCGGAGGCAGGCACCACCTCCGCGCCCCTTAAGCGCAGATTGGTTCCTTCCAGCCTCTGGGTCTTCTAGGAAGGTTACTCTATCATGTCGGGGTCGGCTTGACTTGAGCCGCTCCCGAGATGGGGCCTGACTCAGTTGTAAAATAACTATTATGTTTTTTTGGGAACACGTGGGTCTTGGACTAGGAAGTGAAGGCTGATGGCATCATGCAAAGTTGGTTTGTTGCTAGGAAGAGGCTGGTTGTCAGGATTTCTACATACTGTATTTTTAAACCGACAGATCTAGAGACAATGGCCCCGATGGGATGGAGCCCGAAGGCGTCATCGAGGTGAGGTTGGACCCCTCCCACCATTATCCTTTAACTCTGGCAAAAGCAGTGCCACTTAGCATTGTTCTTTGGCTTATGAAGTGCTGGTTTAGTGAATACACCAGTGATTGAAACCCAGGATTCAGCTGTACTACGTAACATAAAACTCCCAGGTAGTTAGACACGACACCTTGACTCCCTTGCAGAAATTTGTTTAAAGTGTGTTTAAAACATGTCACTCAGATTCTGTTCTCCTTTCTACAACATCTAGGTTCACTGTTTACAAGTGGGCTGGCCCCTTAGGGCGGTTTCCCAGGTCATGTAGAACCATCAACCATCTGGCTTCCATGGGGAGAGGAGAGGTTGTGAGCTCTGAAGCTGGTGCAGGCACCAGGTCCTGTTTACTCCAATGTAAGAGCACAGCCCTATTTCTCCTACTTGAATTTGTTTTCTACAGAGTAACTGGAATGAGATTGTTGACAGCTTTGATGACATGAACCTTTCGGAGTCACTCCTCCGTGGCATCTACGCCTATGGTTTTGAGAAGCCCTCTGCCATCCAGCAGCGAGCCATTCTTCCTTGTATCAAGGGTAAGACCCTTCTGCCCCAGAACAAGTTCTGGACTGTCCCTGGCCTGGGTAGAGTGGCGCCTGGTTGGTGGTGCCTGTCTCATATCAGCCAGGGACAAAGTAACTCCTTGTTTATCCCAGCTTGGCTTTTGGTTTGTGCCCATGTCTGGTTCATGCCCTGGAAACATGGATTGCTGGTTTAATTTCAACAAGGCAGTGCTTTAGCCAGATCATGCTGGCTATTTACAGCTGTATTTCTAGCCCGATTTTGTGCAGTACTAAATGGCTGAAACCTGGCCTGATTGTCCAGATCTGTTCTTGTTTGGATACTGTGTTGTCATGTAGAGTCTGAAGCACTTATTGCTGGGCACATATCTCTATTGGTTGCTTACTAATCTCATTCAGCAGGGCTGTTGAATGTCTCACGAGTCCAAAGAATGCTTTCTACCATATAAAATTTCTCTCCTAATTTGCGTTTAGGTTATGATGTGATCGCTCAAGCCCAATCTGGGACTGGGAAAACGGCCACTTTTGCCATATCAATTTTGCAGCAGATTGAATTGGATCTAAAGGCCACCCAGGCCTTGGTCCTGGCACCCACTAGAGAGTTGGCTCAGCAGGTGAGTTTACCATTCTTCCCCTGAAGGACTTATTTAGCAAGTGGTTAACATAAACCAGAAATCAGAAGTTATGTGCTCCAACTCCTACCACTTTTGGAAGAACTGAAGTATGGGGAAAAGAGATGATATAAAGTCAGTTGACGACTTTTATGTCTCAAGACTTAGTAGGTTAGTTGTAAGCTTTTTCCTCACCAAACACTGTAAGCATCCCTTACTCCACCCATTTCCTGAGTCAGACGGGGAAGGCTGCTGGGTGGAGCCTGGCTGGCTGGGCAAGTTTGGCTGTTGTATGAAGAAAACCCCCTGGCAATGGGCAAAGAGACACCTGATTGGTGGTGGTGCTCTTGTATCAGTCAGGGGCAAAGCAGATGTCTAGTCCTTTCTTCATCGTAGCTTGATGCCTGGGTTGGTGGCCAGAGCTGTTTCATGGCTGGGGCACATAAAATGTTGGGCTATTTTCCTGGGTCTTGGAGGGGGAAAAGATCAGAAACACTTGTCTCATAAGTTGATTACTGAGTTTAGGGGAATGTATTCTTACAGTGTCCTACGGAGGTATCATGGTCATTCTGTGCCTAACTTCTGAACAAAGGCAGTGTAAGCAAGAAGTTACAGTAGAGCTCCACTCGAGGGCCCTTAACGTTTAGAACATGCTTTAGGAGTGAACATGCCGGGCTTCCCTGGTGGCGCAGTGGTTGAGAGTCCGCCTGCCGATGCAGAGGACGCAGGTTCGTGCCCCGGTCCGGGAAGATCCCACATGCTGCGGAGCGGCTGGGCCCGTGAGCCATGGCCGCTGAGCCTGCGCGTCCAGAGCCTGTGCCCCGCAACGGGAGAGGCCACAACAGCGAGAGGCCCGTGTACCGCAAAGAAAAAAAAGTGAACATGCCATCCAATGTAGGCAGGAGTACAACAATACATAGATGTCATTCCACACATAAAACTAATTGCTGTGACCCATCGAATAAATGGGTCACAGTTGATGACTTACAGAAAGCTGTGAGGTCTAATTGGTTAAGAAGCCATATTGAAGTTATTTCAGGGGGCCATTACTGTGAATCAGTGTGTACATTCAGGAGCCAGACTGAGTTCAAATTCTGAGACTGCCACTTATCAGCAGTCTAATCTTAGATTGTTTAACCTACCTGTTTATTGCTTAAGAAGTGAGCTCAGGGGGCTTCCCTGGTGGCGCAGTGGTTGAGAGTCCGCCTGCCGATGCAGGGGACATGGGTTCGTGCCCTGGTCTGGGAAGATCGCACATGCCGCAGAGCGGCTGGGCCCTGTGAACCATGGCCGTTGAGCCTGCGTGTCCGGGGCCTGTGCTCCGCAACGGGAGAGGCCACAACAGTGAGAGGCCCGCGTACCGCAAAAAAAAAAAAAAAAAAAAGTGAGCTTAATAGTGTTTGTCTCAGAGCTGGAAAGAATAAAATACATAGCACTTAAAATGGTGCCCAGCAGTTGTAGCTAATATACAAGCACTTATGTTTTTCTGGTTCAGATACAGAAGGTAGTTATGGCCTTAGGAGATTACATGGGTGCCTCGTGCCATGCCTGCATTGGGGGTACCAATGTGCGTGCTGAGGTGCAGAAGCTGCAGATGGAAGCTCCCCATATCATCGTGGGTACCCCAGGCCGTGTGTTCGACATGCTTAACCGGAGATACTTGTGTGAGTGTACAATTTTCTAGCTCTCTGGGTCACTTCCTATACATGCTTTTCCAGTTTCTTAACGTGGCCACAATTTGATTCCCAATGATATCCTCTGAGAGTTGCTCTGTGATGAACCCCATGCGTGTCATCTGAGCCTGGCTTCCCTGTCATCTCAGCCCATGTAGTGTTCTACTTCCCAGGGCTATTGTCTGGCCTGGCAAGGGGGTCCCAGGCAGAGGATCAGTCTTTGTCTTCTGAGAGCAGACCGCCTGTCCCTGTTTTTTTTTATTGGGAAAGTTAGGGGTAGTTCACATTTCTCTAGTAACTACCTGTTGGTGTTTTTCTTTCTGCAGCTCCCAAATACATCAAGATGTTTGTATTGGATGAAGCTGATGAAATGTTAAGCCGTGGGTTCAAGGACCAGATCTATGACATATTCCAAAAGCTCAATAGCAACACCCAGGTGAGGAGGACATTGGCGTCTTGCGTGCATGGCTGACAGTTGCTTTGCGTAGGTTGTGATGTGCTTGGGGTGATGATGGAGCATTATCAAGTGCCAAAGGAGGGACTTCCCTGGCAGTCCAGGGGTTAAGACCCGGCACTTGCAATGCAAGGGGTATGGATTCAATCCCTGCTCAGGGAACTAAGATCCTACATGCCACGTGTTGTGGCCAAAAAGTTAAAAAAAAAAAAAAAAATCTTGGATGATATCCAGACATGTAAAAAACCCAAAAGTGCCAGGGGAACCATGGAGTTCTGGAGTATCCCCTACCCTGAGACTGCTCTTTTTTCCCATTAGGTGGTTTTGCTGTCAGCTACAATGCCTTCCGATGTGCTTGAGGTGACCAAGAAGTTCATGAGGGACCCAATTAGGATTCTTGTCAAGAAAGAAGAATTGACGCTGGAGGGTATCCGCCAATTCTACATCAATGTGGAACGAGAGGTAGGGGCCCAGTGCAGGAGGCGGGCCTGGTGGTAAGTTGTTGGGTATAGCCCCTGACTGATCTCCTCCCACCACCCCACCAGGAGTGGAAGCTGGACACACTGTGTGACTTGTATGAAACCCTGACCATCACCCAGGCAGTCATCTTCATCAACACCCGAAGGAAGGTGGATTGGCTCACTGAGAAAATGCATGCCCGAGACTTCACCGTCTCTGCCATGGTGAGGTTTCTCCACCTTGTTTTACCAGCAGAGTCACATGTCAGGGTCCTACTCACAGTCAGTTATCTCAGAACCAACGCACCTACTTGTAACACCATTACACCATTCTATCTCCTGTTTTAGCACGGAGATATGGACCAAAAAGAACGAGACGTTATCATGAGGGAGTTCCGCTCTGGCTCTAGCAGAGTATTGATTACCACTGACCTACTGGTAAGTAAAAGGGCATTTGGACAAGAGGGGAAGGAAGATGGGAGAATCCAAGGTGATTCCCTCTTCCAAGGGGCCTGCTAGTGCCCCTCTTCAGGAAAGTAGCAACTTGGAATAAAATCTGGCACGCCTCTGGTTTCTGGGGAGAGGGGATGTTTGTTTCCTTGCCTTGCCTTCCTTTGGCTGCCTACATGTATGCTTAAGTCTCTTTCTGGATAGACTTAGGGTGTCCTCGCATTCACACACTGAAGCTGCCTTTTTTCTGGACATAGGCCAGAGGCATCGATGTGCAACAGGTTTCCTTAGTCATCAACTATGACCTCCCCACCAACAGGGAAAACTACATCCACAGGTAAATGCAGATCTGGACTGTTAACCAGCCCAGCCCCTTCCTGCCCAATCCTCCCTGCACGGAAGCATCTTATTTACTCTTTAATCCTCACTTATTCTAAGGTGTTCTTGTTTTCCAGAATCGGTCGAGGTGGCCGTTTTGGTCGTAAGGGTGTGGCTATTAACATGGTGACAGAAGAAGACAAGAGGACTCTTCGAGACATTGAGACCTTCTACAACACCTCCATTGAGGAGATGCCCCTCAATGTTGCTGACCTCATCTGAGAGGGGCTGTTCTGCTACCTAGCCCCAGCCAGGGCTCAGTCCTTGGGGGGGCGCTGAGGAGCAGCAGGAGGGGGGAGGGAAGGGAGTCAAGGGATGGACATCTTGTCATTTTTTTCTTTTTTTTTTTTTTCTTTGAATAAATGTCACTTTTTGAGGCAAAAGAAGGAACCGTGAACATTTTAGACACCCTTTTCTTTGGGGTAGGCGCCGTCTCTTCTCCCAAAAACACTAATCCACTTCCCTAACCTAGTCAACCTCCAAACCCCAGAGGCTCTCCCCACCCCACCTGAATTCCTCTGAAAATGATTCAGTCCACCTCATTTGCTGGACCAAATCTGGAGGGAGAACCCCTGAGTTAGGTGGCCCAGGGGGTTGTCCCCAGGTGGGGGGAGTAGGGGAGAGAAAATGGTAGCCATTTTTACATTGTTTTGTATAGTATTTATTGATTCAGGAAACAAAGACAAAATTCTGAATAAAATGACTTGGAAACTGCCTGCCTTGGCTTGTCATTTCTTACCTCCCCTTCCCTCCCATCTGCTACTGGGTACAGCTCTACTCCCTTCTGTTGAGCTTTTTTTGTTGTTGACTGGAAAATGGTAGTGTTAACTGGATAATATGACCTTTCTGGAAGGGGCTGGGCAAAGACCATCGTTAAGTACCTCATGTGTCCCAGCAAAGAGGAAGCAACAGGGCTTCCCTGGTGGCGCAGTAGTAGAGAATCTGCCTGCCAACGCAGGGGATACGGGTTCAAGCCCTGGTCTGGGAAGATCCCACATGCCGCGGAGCAACTAGGCCTGTGAGCCACAATTACTGAGCCTGCGCATCTGGAGCCTGTGCTCCCCACTGAGAGGCCCGTGCACCTCAATGAAAGAGTAGCCCCCGCTTGCCACAACTAGAGAAAGCCCTCGCACAGAAACGAAGACCCAACACAGCAAAAAATAATTTTAAAAAAAAGAGAGGAAGCAACAGACGGAGAGGAAAGGGAGTAGAAATAAATGTTCAAGTTTTACATCCTATTGAACTGTGACAGGGAGGGGCTGCTGGCTCCATAATCACTTGTCACAACCACTAAGCATGTTTTGCTGAGGCAGACAAATGAATCCCCAAGGATCCACTTACCCAAAACTCCATCTCACTATCCACATGACACATGTTGCTGACGGCCCCTACTTCGGTGACACCAGGGCCAATCATCTAACTTAATGACAAAATTTTAATGACTAAGAGATGGGTGGCTGGGGCTGAGGTGCCTGAGTCAGGCTGGGGGTTGGGTTACCTCAGTTACAGGAAGTCAAAGATTGATTTCCTCTTTTTCCAGAAGAACGAAGGCAGAGGGTATAGGGTTGATTGAGCAGGCAGGCAGCTGGTACCGACACAGAACCAAGCTGGACTCTGGGTGGAGGCTGTTCTGTCATGAGGTTGGCTGTGCTCTTCTCTGGGGCCTTGCTGGGTCTACTAGCAGGTAAGGAGAAAGGGGACAAAGGGGAGGGGGCCCCTGGGAAGGAGCCTGCCCCTGGGTTGCTAACCAGTGTTTCCTCTGAAAGCCCAGGGTACAGGGAATGACTGTCATAAAAAATCGGTCACTCTGCTGCCATCCTTCACGGTGACACCTACAGCTACAGAAAGCACAACAAGCCCTAGAACAACCAGCCACAGAACAACCAAGAGCCACAGAACGACCACTTACACGGCTACCACCACTCATAAAACTACCACCACAGGCACCACCAGCCACGAGTCGTCAACAGCCACTCACCATCCTGCTACCACCACCAGTCACGGAAATGCCACAGTTTATCCAACAAGCAACAGCACTGCCACCAGCCCAGGACCCTCCACCAGATCCCCCCGCCCAGGACCACCTCCACCCTCTCCAAGTCCTAGCCCAGGCTCCAAGGAGGCGATAGGAGACTACATTTGGACTAACGGTTCCCAGCCCTGCGTCCGGCTCCGAGCCCAGATTCAGATTCGAGTTCTGTACCCAACCCGGGATGGAGGAGAGGTAAAGCTAAACAACAGTAGAGGACATAAAGGGAAGGGGATGAGGCCTTCCGCTACAGTTCAGAAGGGAAGGAGGAAGTAAAGAAGTAGACGAATACAGGGTGGAGACAAAGGGAACAGGGAACCTTGGACAGCACAGCTGTGTAGTCTTGTGACCCTCTCTCGTCTTTTAACTTCCGCAGGCCTGGGGAATCTCTGTTCTGAACCCCAACAAAACCAAGGCCCAAGGGGGCTGTGAGGGTACTCATCCCCACTTGCTCCTCTCATTCCCCTATGGACAGCTCAGCTTTGGATTCAAGCAGGTACTTAACCCTCATCCCTCACTCTCACCCTCCAAGTGCCCTACCCCTACCAACTTCTTGCCACACTCCTTACTCTGTACCTGGATGCCACTCTCCCCTGCTGCCCTGAGTCTTCCTGGTCACCTCCCCAGGAGCCACTGCAGAGCACCGTCTACCTGAACCATGTGACTGTGGAGTACAATGTGTCCTTCCCCCAGGCATCACGTGAGTAACCTTCCCTTTCTCATCACTTGCACTAGATGTCTGGGCTCCTGAAGGGACCTAGGCTGGGGGTATGGTGGGGATGTGGCTATGGAGCTGACCCTTCCTCGTTCTTTCAGAGTGGATATTCTCTGTTCAGAATTCATCCCTTCGAGATCTCCAAACCCCTCTGGGCCAGAGCTTCAGTTGCAGAAACGCAAGCGTCATTCTTTCACCAGCTTTCCACCTGGACCTGCTCTCCCTGAAGCTACAAGCTGCTCAGCTGCCCCCCACAGGGGCCTTTGGACCAAGTAAGACCTATTCCTTCCCTCCCAGAATTTTCCCACTGCACTGAAAGCCCTCCCCCCCAGGCCTATAATCTCCCTTCCTGCACCCCCAAATTTCCTCCCCCTCTCAAGCTTGTCAGAGCTAGGGTAGCTGTCCTCCCCTCCTCTGTAAGACTCTACCCAGGCTCCCCTTTTTTTTTTTTTGCTCTGAGTCCTCTAGGTGTGCCAGCCCCTCACCAATCTCCTACTTCCCAACATCCCACATTCCCTCCTCCCTCCTTCCACCTTTATTCCAACCACCACCGTTGTGATGCCTACTTGCCCTATCTTTCCGCCAGGTTTCTCTTGCCCCAGTGACCAATCCATCTTGCTGCCTCTCATCATTGGCCTGATCTTACTCGGCCTCCTCACCCTGGTGCTTGTTACCTTCTGCATCGTCCGGAGACGCCCACCCACTTACCAGCCCCTCTGAGCATTTGTCCCAACAGCCAGGGCACCAGTAGGTGCCCTCATTTCTCACCACGCAACTGACTCAGAGACAAAGTTATCTTCCTTCCCTGTCTTGATGAACAAAAGTCGAGATAATGCAATCGGGAGGGATGAGAAGAGAGCTGTTTATTAAATATGACTGATTCCCCCTCCCCCATCTCCAGTGGGAGAATAGTAAAACTTGATCAAATCTTTATCCTTGGTTTTCCTTGTCCTTCCTGCCAGGATTAAAAGCCATGAGTTTCTTGTCACACACCTTTCTGTACCTTCCATGGTTGAGTTTTGGGGAGCCAAGAACAGCTGGTGAGGAGGGGTGAAAATGTCACTGTGTGGCCCAGTGCCCTCACGGGTTCATCCTTCGAAGCCTGACACAGCTGGTGTCGAATCGGCTTCGCCTCCCTTCCTCCTCTTCTTCTGGGGCCCCTGGCTGCTCCAGTTCCCTCTCTCCTCCAATCCAGTGGAGCCACCCATCCCAGCAGCCTTCTTTCCAACCTTCATATTACAGTTATAGGCAAAGTAGGCAGCAAAAGCAAT
Source organism: Phocoena phocoena (assembly GCF_963924675.1). Taxonomy (NCBI): domain Eukaryota; kingdom Metazoa; phylum Chordata; class Mammalia; order Artiodactyla; family Phocoenidae; genus Phocoena; species Phocoena phocoena. Next base: position 51,141,507 of record NC_089237.1, read on the forward strand.
GAGTGTGGGTGGGAAGGTCACAGCCCTGCCCTGCTCTGTTTCAAATGCCCTGCCCTACCCAGCGTGCCCAGGCCTAGCGAACAGCCTGGATTAAACTCTCCCCGCACCTGGGATGCTCCTATCTCACCTGCAAAGGGTTTTCATCAACCACGGGAGCAATGCGTACTGTGAACTCCACATACGATCACCCTCTATGCTCCTGGGAACAACATGCCTCCAGCCTGGGCGACCCGCGGAGCCAACCCTAAAGTCCCTGGTGGTGGCGCACCTAGTGGTGGTGGATGGCACCCCCCCCAAGGCAGCCTTGAATCCAGATTCTTCAAAGGACCTCCCCGACCAACAAGTGCCAGACCCTTTACAATCAACTATGAGCATCCCCGGGGCCAGAATAGGACCCTTCCAGTTGTAGCAGCCGTGTACGGCTACAGAAAGCAGCCACCAGGACCTGCAGACCCAGCCCTCTGAGGGCAGCACGTGGCAGGGACCAAATAACCACACCACCGCCTCGCCGACACCCCGTTATGACCTTGTTGACTGTGGTGCGGGAGTCCCCAAAGGGTGTGGTACTCCCAGCAGGCGCCCAGCCAACAGAGCGTGATGGCCAGGCCCATCTCCACCGAGATGGCCGAGAGCTGGTGTCCCGGCACTGGGAGGCAGAGCGCATCCCTCCCGCCGCGTAATCCAAGATGCCCTTTCCCAAGGCTAGCTGCTAGGCCCCCTCCGCCCGGCCCAAGCCCTGGCTCAGCACGCGGTCACAGGAGGCCGAGGAGCGGGCCTTGGCCTAGAGGTGGCGCCCTCGGGCCAGTGGGGTGAGAGGGAACCCCAGGGCCCTCGTTTCACAGGGGCGGCCAGGGCTGGGCCCGCACGGGGGTTAAGGGCGTTGCAGTCCCCCGAAACTGGGCTCACCTTCCCCACCTCCCCCTCCTCTGCTTCACTGTCCCGGCCCAGCAGTTGCTGGCGCAACCATCTGCGAAGGCCTGGGCGAACCTGAGGAGGAAGAAGCATGGGCTCGGCGCCTAAGGAGGGATGCCTGGCTCAGACTGTGCCCCTCCCGTCGGTGCCGTGTCCTCTGGAGACGCCGGGAGCACAGCAGAGAGAACGCTACAGAACCTCCCGCCCAACGCCATTTTGGAGACTCACGCTCCTTCTGTCTCAACCTCGTACAATGTAAAGTCAGCTGGAAGAAGACAAGATGGCGCCGAGCAGGAGGAGCGGAGAAAGGCTGAAGGATAAATCTTGTTGCCGAAGCGGAAGCGTAAACAAAGGCGCGAATGATGGAACTGCGCAGGCGTACAGCTTTGGCACGCGTTAAAATTCGAGCAGCAGGGTGGGCGCGTCCAAAAACGTGCTCTCCGGGCGAGACCTATTTTACGCGAACGAAGGTGGGATGGAGTAAGGCAGGAGCAGCAGCCCTGTTTAATCGCGAGAAGACGGGAGGCGGAGTGCCCAGAGCGCGCATGCGCACCGTAAGTCAATGGCGGTTTGAGGAAGCTAGCCTTTCAGTATGGCGACCGAGGTAGACGGGCCGCTCAAACGGGTGCTGGTGCCGATTCTTTTACCTGAGAAATGCTACGACCAAATTTTCATCCAGTGGGACTTGCTTCACGGTGAGTTTTATTCGGCATCCGGTCAAAATTGTGCTTCAGAGCCCTCCGGCCGTAAATGGGGCGTGAGTGCAGACTAAGTGACAGCAGTGACAGCTGCCACGGCGCGCGGGGCGGAAGTCGCTTCTGAGAGGGGCGGATATGTCGCGGGCTCCGTAGAGGGAGGACTCCATATTTGAGCGAGAGAGGGGAGTCGCCGGGTGGGAGTAGTTCTTTGGTTTAGCGACGGTGAAAGACGAAAAGACTCAAATTTTACAAAACAACGTTTAAAATCTGATTAGATCGTTCCAACCTGTAATAGATCTCTATACCTTCAGGAGCAAGGTTACACTTGATTGAAAGCCTCTGATGAATCCAGGCCTTCTGCGGCTCCCCCAAGAATCCTGCCATCCCAGTGGCTTTCCTTCCAGCTTCCACGTTTGCTCATGGTCGAATTTTGGAATTAACTTGTCTGCCTTCCTCCTTCTATCTATGAGGCGACGCCAGAGCAAAACCTGCTTCTGACGTCAGACCTTTAGGGAAGCCTTCGCGGTCTGCCCCCGTCAGTTCTTGGTACCCCAGCTGTGCTCCCGGGACAATGTTTTAGCCGCGTTCAGGACCCACGAGAATCTGACTACTACTGGGCCAGGCACCTTGGGGATAGGGCTTCAAGGCTAGAGAAGATGTCGGTGGCTAGAGCATAAAAGCAAGCCCTGGAAGGGTCAAGTCCCTGAGTAGGGGTCAGAGACAGTGTTCAGGAATGAGTGATACAGAGGAAACCTATCCTTGGAGAAACAAGACATGTGAAGTGGATTGCCTAGTGGCTCAGAGGCGGGGAATAAAGGATCAGAGGACTCTTGGGCATTGCTCAGCTCTATACAGGGAAGCAAGGGAGAGGTTTGGAAGTCAGATCAAGGAGTTTAGATGTGATGGCAGGGAATGGAAGGTTGGGTCAGAAAAAAGGAATGGTAAAAGCCGTTTTGGAAAGTCACCTTGTCTGAACGTGATATGATTTGGAGTAGGAAGAACTAGGCCTTTTTCACCTGCCTCCAGACCACCCAAGGCTTCCTTTGTGTGGGTATGTCAAGGTCTTAAGGAGCACTTCAAGCCTGAGCTGCCTCCTGGAACCCCTGGCTTGGGTTCCATAAGTGTCATCTCTGCTTACCTCTTTTTCTCTTCTTAGTTCCCTGCCTCAAGATTCTCCTCAGCAAAGGCCTGGGGCTGGGCATTGTGGCTGGCTCACTTCTGGGTATGTTTCTTATCATCTTCCCTTCCTGTTGTTGGGAGGTTGGTGGAGTGCTAAGATGCCATGAACTGGATGGGTCCCTTAACCAGAAGCGGGGCTAACATGCCTCCCAGTCTGCTCTGTAGCTGTCGTGCTGCGCTCCCAAGGGATGTCAGCCCCTCAGCCCTGACATTTTCATCCTCTTTCTCCAGTAAAACTACCCCAAGTGTTTAAAATCCTGGGAGCCAAGAGCGCGGAAGGGTTGAGTCTCCAGTCGGTAATGCTAGAGCTGATGGCGTTGACTGGGACCATGGTCTACAGCATCACCAACAACTTCCCCTTCAGGTGAGGGGCCCCGCCCTTCATCTCCAAGGGTAAATGGTCACAACTCTAGTAAGGATTAGGGTGAGGGAGGTAAAAGGGCAGGAAAGCTTAAGCCTTTCTGGAACTCTAGCCATTATCTATGGTGATGAGAGGAGGTGAGAATCCCAAGAATGCCCAGTTTCCTATCCTGGGTCAAGCGGGTGGGGGCTGCCGGGAGGCAGGAGGTAAGGAACCAGCAGGGCTGTGGAGGACAGGGAATAATCAGAATTGGGTCCCCAAGATGGATGGGCTATGGAGGCTTTCCCTGCCTCTTTCCAGGCCCACGTTTCTTCCCCCCAACTCTTGACTCTGCAGCTCTTGGGGTGAAGCTCTGTTCCTGATGCTCCAGACAGTCACCGTTGCCTTCTTGGTCCTGCACTACAGAGGACAGACTGTGAAAGGTGCTGAGGATTGAGCCAGGAGCTGGCTGCAGCTGTTGGGAGCCTTGCTGGAAATGCAGGCCTGGGAAAGCTGAGAGACTCAGAGGTTGATGAGGACTCCTTATCTCCTTGTCTCCCAGGTGTTGCCTTCCTAGTGTGCTCCGCCCTGGTCCTGCTGGTGCTGCTTTCACCACTCACGCCCCAGGCTGTAGTCACCCTGCTCCAGGCCTCCAACATGCCTGCTGTGGTGGTGGGAAGGGTGGGTGCTGGGAACAAGGGAGAGGATGTTGGGAAGGGGGACTGGGTGAGGAGCAGAGGGGAAACCCAGAGTTTGGGGGTGTTGGACTGAGGGGAATGCAGAAATGTCATGGGAACATTGGACAAATTCATGTGACAAAACGAAGGGTCTCAACTCCTCCCCAGCTGCTCCAGGCAGCCACCAACTACCGCAATGGGCACACGGGCCAGCTGTCAGCCATCACAGTCTTTCTGCTCTTTGGGGGCTCCCTGGCCCGAATCTTCACCTCCATTCAGGTGAGTGCACCTCCTCCCCTCTAGAGGGCACCATAACCTCACCTTACTTCTCTCTCTCCCCATGGACTTGAAGCTGCTCCCGCTCTGGAGCCCTTTTTGGCTATGCTGAAGAGTAACCCTAGCCGTGTCTCTCACCCAGGAAACTGGAGACCCCCTCATGGCTGGAACCTTTGTAGTCTCTTCCCTCTGCAATGGCCTCATCGCTGCCCAGCTCCTCTTCTACTGGAATGCAAAGGCTCCCCACAAGAAGAAAAAGGAGCAGTAGTTGAGCTGGCTCCTGGAGTACATTCCATGTTTCTATTCATCCACCCAACCTTGGGATCCTTCCCATCTGAACCAGTCTGCTGGTGTGACTTTTAATCATTCCCTGTTCTTCTGCCATTGCAGCTTTAGTGGAAATGCTTGGTTGACCCAGATCCTTAGAAACGGTAGGGGAAGAGATTTACGGGCTGACATTTAATCATTTAGCTGAGATTCTTTCTTTAGCAGAAGTTTCCAGCTACTTGCCTATTCTGGGCAAAACTCTTACCCTGTCCCCCCTATTTCCCCACTTCCCTTCTGACCCTAGAGGACAGAGGCTGGACAGTGGAAGGGAATAGGTGCTTGTGGATTCCTCCCTCCCGCACCCTGGCTCAGACTATCTCCTGGACCCCAGTGCTTGGTGGGGGAAGGGGGAAGGGGGACAGAAGAATGACTGACTCAGGCAGGGCCCCAGGGTGGGGTGTGGAGGTTCCTGCTCTGGCAGGTCCAGGCGGAAGGGAGTGGAAACTGCTGGTTCCTGCTGCAGTAAAGGCGAACAGAGATGGTACAATAAAGACTCAGAGACGTGGTGTAATCGTACAAAACTGTGTTCAGCCTACAAAAAAAAAAAAAAAAAAAAAAAAAAAAACTCTTGTTTTGTTCCCATTGGCTTTCAGGGCTTTGGGGGGTACTGCCCACCTCCTCTGAACTGTGGTCCAACACAGTTCTAGAACAGGGTTTGCAGCCTGGGAATGGTGGTGGTGGTGGTGGTATTGGGGTGTTTCTGGGTAGAAAAGGAGGATGGAAACCTCTCTGGGAGGTCCATGTCCATGAGGATTAGAGGTGGGTTAGGGGCATGGGGGCCCCTGGGAGGGGAGGGTTGTACAGAGTGGGAGAGCCTGGGGGTGGGTAGGGGCTGTAAGGGGGGAGCAGCTCCCCCTGGAACCTTGGGTTACTCTGAGGGAGAGAGCACGGCGAGGAGGCTTCCGGTTTACAGTGGGAAGAGCTGCAAAAAGAAACACCGGGGTTAGAAGGCACTTGGTCCCCTGAGTTGGAGGTGCCGAGGAGGGTCCCCAGCTCGCATGTGGGGGTGGTTCTGAGCAGCTCTGTGCAGACAAATATAACTTGTCACCCACCTACCCATCGCTGGAACCGGACCCCAGGACGGCTTAGAGCAGCGCCGCCGCAGCCGTGTTGGGGCACGCTCAAGAGCGAGCTTGCGTGCTGCGCGCCTGTTTTCCTCTTTTGGGGCGGCAGGCCAGGAAGGGGTAGAGCTGGGCTTGGCCTGTCCTTGCCCCGAGGGCTGGGAGAGGAAGCTGGGTCACACGAGGGCCAGAATCGGGGGTGGGAAACGGGAAATTCTGGTAACTAGAACACGGTCACATCCAGGGCACTGTGGTCTGCTCCTGCGGTGCCACCACCAACAGACTATGATGGAAACGTCCTCTAGAAACACCCTGGCTCCCCGGAACTCTCCCACCCTTCACGGAGCGCCCCCCAAACTTCTCCGGGTGTGTCTCCTTCTTGGGTGGGCTCGGGGCCCCTGCCAGCCAGGCCCTCTGGTATCCGCCCCCACCCAGGCTGCAGGCGGGGGGCACGTCCTCATTCCGCTCCCCGGGCACTCACCCGTAACCGCCAGGCAGGTAGGCTGTCGAGTAGTTGGGGGGCTGGTACCCAAAGCCTCTGCTCCCCTGGGTGGTCGTGTACCCGGGCCCCCAGACAGGCCCGCCGCCAGCCACGCCGCCGCTTCCCTGGCCGAAGTGGGGCGACCCGGCGCCCGCGCTCTTGGTCTTGCGCCGGGGCCGGTACTTGTAGTCGGGGTAGTCGCGCAGGTGCCGGGCCCGGAGCCGCTTAGCCTCTTCCACGAAGGGCCGCTTCTCGTCCTCGCCCAGCAGCTTCCACTGCGCGCCCAGACGCTTGGAGATCTCCGAGTTGTGCATCTTTGGGTTCTGCTGCGCCATCTGGCGGCGCTGGGCGGAGCTCCACACCATGAACGCGTTCATGGGCCGTTTCACCTTCTCCAAGGGAAGCCCCCCGGAGACCACTGGGCTCCCGGCGCCCTCCCGCTCCTGGGAGCCCGAGGACGAGGAGTTAGGGGCTGTGGGAGTGGGAGGTTCCAGCCTCCAGGCCTGTGAGGAGCTGGGTAGCGCCATCGGGGGTGAAGGGAAGCCTTAAGAGGGCGTCTTACACGCCCTCCCCTCCAAAGTGAAACGTTGATTCCCCAAACCCGGTATCCTTAAAATGGAAGTGCCTTCCTAGTCCGGAGTCGTTACAGAGAGACTCGTGTCCTTAAAAGGTATATATATCGTCCCCAAGTTCAGAGTCCTTATAATGGAGCCCCTGCCACCAATCAATCCGGCACGTTTGGGGAGTCAAGCGCAAAATCCGCTGTCCGGTACCCAGTCTTGGATAGGCTGTGCTCTTTCCTTGTGGCCGCGGGGTCCTCGACCCTGCCTCGCTCCCCCTACTAGCTGCCGGCCACCGGCCCGGGTTTCGGTGAAGGCGGTAAAACTTCGCGCTCTGGGGTCCCGCAGCTGCCAGGAGGCACAGCCCGAGTGCCACAGCCCTCTCTCACCTGGCCTCAGCGTCTGTGGCTGCCGGGTGCGCCAGGCCCGGGAACTGCTGTTAACGACTGACTCCTCCCTACTCCCTCCCAGCCGACCGCGCCTCCTGAAGGGGCGCCAACCTCCCCCCTCCCTTAGGCCAACCAGGTGTCCTGTTCTTCCCAGCCCCCAACACTCCCCCCCCAGGGGACCACGCCTCCTCCCCACCCAAGACCCAAGTCAGGCCTTCCAGCCCCAGTGGCTCTGAACAGCTACCCCTCCCTTCTTAAGCACTGGCAATTTAAAGTCAATGCCTTTGCACAACGGATCAGGCATCTGGTGATCAAAAGCCCTCAGGCTCAGAGTTGTGCTGGGAGGGAGGTGAGGACACCCAACCCCCCAATCCAAACCAAACTCTTTTCTGGTGCCTCCTGCTCCTCAAACCCCTAACCTGGCCCGGGGCAAAAAAGTCTGGCAGTCAGGAGGTAGGCAGGCCATTTTTGTTTCCTGAGGTGCTTGGGTGGTGATTCAACCCCTTTCCAGGTGAGAAAATTTAAACCCTCCCCACTATAGCCCCCAAACCTAGGTTTCTCCACTGCATGTTTTATTTCTAATCCTCAGAGTTGGGAGGCAGGGAGCAAGGAAGCCCAGGATGACCCCTAAGGCTGCGAGGTCAGTGATGTGGATGCTGGAGAAAAAGCCTGGATCCAGGGCACAGAACCAGCAGGAATGAGGGCTGGACACCTAGGTCCCAGAGGCTGTCTTGAGGGAACCCTGCTCCCCACTCTGCCCAAGGCCCAGCCCAAGCCCCAGGCCTCAGGTAATCGGATTAAGCAGCCTGCCTTGGCTCTCAGCTCTTAGCAGGAACAGCTCCAGCTCTGAGCAGCCCTACCTAGCCCGCTGTGACTCAGGGTATAGGAGTGGCCCAGCTCCCTCTACCAGCAAACCTGGGGGAGGGGAGAGGCAGCAAGGCACAAGCCACTCTCCTCTGGACCAGGAGGGTACCTGGGCCTGGAGAATTTAGGAATGTCAGAAATTCCCAGAAGTAGACCAACTTTGGAATGCCAGAGAAGCTAGGTGTGGAGATACAGGAAAACAAGGGTCAAGGCAGGTCAGTCCTACACAAACAGATGGACCAAACTGGGCATAAGGAAGGTGCAGGAACCAGAGGGCCATTTGGATTTTTTTATTCTCTTTTTAAATACTGTACAGTGAAAAATAAATACGCCTTCTCATCCACCAGACAAGGTTGGTCCCCCCTCCCCTGGGGGACCTTGTCACCCCCCTTCATACACACCCCTGGTTCTACTCCAAAACCTTCCCCATGCCTCCCACCCACTTATACCCTTACTATCCCCGTCTTCCACAGTGATGAGGCCCCAGAAATGGGGGGTACAGGACGGGAGGAGGGATAGCAGGGGAGCCCCCCTGAACTGTCCAATCTGGGTGGGTCAAGGAGCACCCCGCACCAACAGGCGGAGAATGGGGGTGTTCAGAGAGAGATTGGGGCATTAGAGGATAAAGGCACATCCAGTCTGATGGGGAAGGAGAGAGGCTCCCCTCACCCTGGGGGTAGGGTGGACAAGAGGGAGGGGGGTATGACCCTGTTACACACCCCTCCACTAGCTCCTGGAGGCTGGGGGGGGACCCAAGCTGCTGTGCCACCCCCCCGCCCCCCTAGATAAGAGCAGCTCCAGCGCAGGTCAGTTGGGCCTGTGAGGGCCATGGTGTTGGGCAGCAAGCGAGATGGAGAAAGGAGGGATGCGGGCTGGAGGGTTTATGAAACCCCATTCACCAAACTACCCAACTCCAGGGGGGCAGAGAGCTCCCCATTCTCTGAGGGGCCCTTAGGAAGCTTGCTGACAGAGTCACCCTGAGGGGGGAGTGGGAAAGAAAATGGAGAGGAAGGAAAGAAAAAGGTCAGTAGAAATTCAGGTAATGCCATTCCCTACCACCTAAATGCTCCAGGTACCTCCAGGCTGGTCCCCTGTAGTCACTTTTACTGGGATCCAGAAAATATGAACCAAATTCTCTTCTACTCAAACTTTTCACTATTCTAAATGCAGTCTGAACTCCATCAGACACGCCTTCTCTGCAATTTAATGAGAGGTTCTTTGGGAGTTTTCTTGTGCCCCTACCCCAGAACAACAAAAAAGGAGGTGGGGTAAACTCTATCTTGCTTGCCTACCTTCTGTCCTGAAAGAGAATCCTCTGAAGGTTTAGTGCGTTCCAGGGGTGGCCGCTGGCGGCTCTGAGACTTTGCTCGGGAGATATAGTCAGCCACAGTCACTGGGGAAGGCAGAGGACCAAAAGTTTCAGAAGGAACCCAGGTACCCAGCCCCTAGACACCCACTGAACCCCAACCCCTAGCTTTCACAGGATAGGAGGCATCCTGTTCTCTGAGGAAGTCTGCTGCCATCCTGTGTGAGCTGACCTGGCTGACGGTCTCCACTGATCGAACCATCAGTCCGGTTACCACGGTTACGGCGGCGGCGGCTCCGATTACGACGCTGGGGTCTTGACTCATCTTCTGTGGGGCAGGGGAAAATGAGAGCTGTGCATCAATCTCCCATCCCTCAATTCTTGCCCAGTTCTGATTTTTCAGATCCAGGTACACCCCTTACCCAGGCCATTCTCTGTCATGCTGGGCCCGTCAGATTCCAGGCCTCCATCCATGACAGTCCTGTCTTCATCAGTGCGACGGCGGCGGGAACGGCGGCGCCTGGCACTTGCTGGGGGGGGTTCTCCAGGCTCTGAATCAACTGGGGGCTCTGGTTCGGATGTGTCCAGTAGGCTGTAGGGATTACTGTCTGGGTCCTTCAGCACTGGTTAGAGGAAAAAGAGGAGTTGGGAGTGAGGTGTCCATCATCTTTCCTTTTGGCCCACATTCGTGAACCTAGCTGTCTGCTTCTGGTACCTGAGCTAATTGATGAAGAGTTGTATCTTGAGGTGGGCCGGGGGGCAGGTGGGGGTCCCCTACCCCGGCCCCCAATCGGCCGCCTCCGACTTTCTTCCCCCCGGGTCGGGGGATCCCGGTCACCAGGCCCAGCTCGGTTGGGCTCTTCCCTCTTCTCTGACTCAGTCTCAGAAGCTGTGGATAGGTCTGAGATGGGGCCTGAAGAACACAGTAGGGTTCAAACAGGGTCACTCACCCTACCCCAGGATCCATCCCAGTCCCCAGGCTGGAAGACTCTCGCTCTCACTCCTAAGTCCCCCAGCCAACCACTTCTTCATCTTCTCCATCACCCTTTCCTCAAACTTCCACCCAGACTTCTGCCTCCCACACACCCCACCACTGCTCGCCTCCCTCTCACCACAGGCAGGACCGCCTGGCCTCCGGCCCCGGCCCCGGCCCCCGTAGCTGCCCCCATAGGTTCGTGTGGTGTGGAGGGAGGAGGAGGAGCTCTCATCGGTGGTGTAGCCAGCCTTGTCGCTGCCACCGCTGCCCCGCCCACTCCCAGGAGGGCGAAAGCCCAGCCCAATCTGCCGAAGCTGTTCATCAATTTGCAACCTCTCCAAGCGAAGCTGCTCCACCTCCTGGTTGGGGAGAAGATGGAGAAAAACAAGGAAGGAGGAATAAGTATAAGATCAATGAACAGTCTCTTTTTCCTGCTTCTCTGCCCTGACTGTCCCTATGGATCTGAACTCTCAGGAATGCAAGAAGGCTTAAAACAGGGAAAATTCTGGGCTCCAACTCCACAGCCCCAATTTTCCACCTAATGGTTTCTATTCTACTCAGAGATACAAACTGGGAACCACCACTTTTAACTTTATCCACCAGTATCCTTAGTCCCCTTGTACACATGGATCTCTCCTCTCCCAGGCTTCTGGCTTGGATACCTGCAGGTAGGAGAGGTGATACTCCAGCAGAGCCTGAGCATTGCTGATATTCTCTCGGGTGCCAACAAATATGAAGGGAACCATTCCCTGGAGAGCAGAGGAAAGGACAGATGGATTAGAAAGAGACTCAAATGAAGTTTTAAGTCCACCCTGTCTCCTACAGAAGCCCACCCAAATGGGATCTTTCTGGGCTGTACATCTACCAGGAAAAACCAAAGTTCCCAAGCCCCAACCCCTAGAAATCCCATCTCTCAAGGGAATGGCTTGGAGAATAATCCCATCTACTTCTGGCAACCAATCTCTAGGTGTTAGCTGCCCCATACCTCCTCCCTGGGGTTCTTCTTGTCATTATCACCTTCTACTCGAACCCTCACCACACCAGATTTATCCACAATCTCCTGGATCACTTTCCCGTTCTTTCCAATCACTTTGCCTGAATGGGTAAAGGAGGAATTAGGCCTTTTTTTTTTCAAAGGAAAGAAAGAAAAAAAAAAAAAAAGGAAAGAAAGAAGAGTAAAAACAGACAAGATAAACAGTTTTCCAGCTGCTACATAAGGATTCCGTTTAATGGTTCTCTTGCTTCTAAGCTTCTGGTGTGTTTTCACAGGACAAAATATCACAATCCCTAGAAATCTGTTCTCCCATTTTTATCGCTCCTACTACAGACTGTTTGCTCTGTCCTTGTGAAACTGGAAGTTCACAGGGAGGTGCCAAGCCAGAATCACTTTAGAGCATCTCACATCTGGTCCCCAGCTGTATTCTCTTATACACATACTCATCCCCAACTCACCAACCAGGTTCCTGGGCACTTGCACGGAGTCCTCAGAAAACTCAAGGTAGCTCCGGGCCTGTCGGCACGCCTCGGGAGTCTAAAAGAAGAGGAGTGGGGAGTCATTAATAAAACAGAACACCTGGATCTCAAACAGTGATCTTCCTGCCACTCTCTGTCTTTGAGAAAATGTGGTGCCACCGAAGTCAGGGAGGGAGGTCAACAAGACAGGCTTCCTTTCTGTTTCACACTCTCTTCTCTCTATCCCCTAAGGGACCTAGACAACAGCTGTCTTTTGCTGACCTCCCCATAGATGCGGAAAGTGCAGGTCTCTTCACCCAATTCGATGGCAGTCACCCCAGGTACTTTTCGGGCCTGCTGGATGTTGGCACCATGAGTCCCAATTGCTAGTCCCATCAGGTCCTCTCGCACTGTGAACTCCTCTTGGAAAGCTGCCGCCAGCTGCTTACTTGTCTGAAAAAAAAAAAAAGGCACTGGACCACTGGACTATAGGAATCATGGAGAAATCTCAGAACACCTGTCCCAGATACCTGATGCTTTGCATAACTTAAATGAGAAAAGACTGTATGAAAGAAAGCCAGAACTACCTGGGAGTCCACTGACCACCAGGACCTGTGAAGAATTCAGGAACTTTTCATTCCACTCCTACCTTCCCAATACCAATGGCTTGGTGGGGAGGGGAGGTAATGATGGCCGAATCTGGGCTGAGATCCATCAAAGATCCGGATTTGGCTATAACACTATCTGGTTGTGTGATCCCAAACAAAACATACTCTCTGTGCCTCTGTTCTGTCATCTGCTAAATGATTACACCTGACCTACCCTATTCCCAGACTAACAAGAGGGTTAAATAAAGTTGGTATGAAAGAAAGGACTTTTCACAAGGTAAATGCAAGTGTAAGGAACTATTTACCTTAACCAAACCAATATCAACTCCCAAAATAAAACATGAAAAGTTGAACAGAAAGCAACAGGTTGAGAAAAGCATAAAAAGAGGTTATAGTACACCATGCTACCACTTCATTTCTCAACCAGTCCTTAGAGGGATACCTGAGTACAAGGGCAGGAAAAGGGAAAGGTTCTGGCAGTGCCCTGAGTAGCATCCCTGGAGAAGTAAAGATTACCATGGTCCAGAATTTTCAAAGGCTCCCGAAAAGATCAGTTCACTTGATAAAAAGGAAACAGATGTTCAAATACACACATACACGTGCATGCAAGCACGTGTATATATACCATCCTCATTTAGGATGGTATAATCCTAAGAGAATCTGACCATCATAAGATGTCAGAACACAAAAAGACCCTGCAGAAACACTCACATTCGACTACCTCATTGTCACAGCTAAAGAAGAAAAAGCTCACTGAAATCAAATTATTTGACAAAGCAAGACTTAGGATTGATTCCAAGTCCAGTGGTCTTTCCAGTGTACAAATGGTTCCCAAACATATCCCACAAAGCAGTCTGGTCCTCAGAGGTAATTTGGGGGCAACCAGTGGAGGTAAGAGCCACACCCTCTTGCACTTTTAGACCCTGTTTTGATTGATCTGTTTTATGCATTGTGCTTTCAAGTAAAATTTCACTTGGTCTAAGGGTCCCTTTGAAAAAAAAGAAAAAAAGCTTGTACTAAAACATGATGGAGCTCTGCCATCTGGAGGAGTCTGAGATAAAATAGCAGACCCAGGTTTAATGGCCCAGAAAGACCTTAATGTCTGTTCACAAGAGCATGGGTGGAGGATGGGGTGGGAGGGGAGAAGGACAATACCAATCAGCAGTAAAAACTGAAGCCAAAACTTACCTCGAGGTGCTTGGTAGCTTCTTCATTGCGGGACATGAGTAGCAGTTTGGTGCGCAGGCTTCGGAAATGCATATCACCCAGCAGGGATGCTCGCTTCACAGGGGCTTCTGTGGTTGACTGCAAAGAAACCAATGGAAAAGTCATTAAAACTGACTGACTACATTTTAGAGGAGATCCAGGAACTGGGAATCAGGATGCCTGAGTCACTGGAAAAGGGTGGGAGTTAAGAAACAAAGTTGAGGAACAGGAAAAATCACTGTCAGTCTCACAAGGGCCTACTAACTGGGTGCTTAAGGGAAGTGATTTTAAGTAGCAAGCGCAGGTGAGAATCACACTGTCTGCTTTTGAGAGTCCAAATATGCAAGGAAGGGTACCCAGCCCAAACTGCAATACGATGGTCAGGTTGAAAAAAAAATTAAGGTCATACATGAGAAAGACTAAGGAAAGGTAGGGCTAACCTGGGTCCACAGAGGTCAGGAGCAATAAAGTCCTCTCTGACAAATAAATATAAGCACATTTTAGCTCTTCTCTTCTTGCAAAGGAGTTAAAAGGGGAAAAGGGCTTAGGTGAAATTCAGGCAGAATAAACTCACCAGAATGAAGAGCTCACTATTTGTGATGTTGAGAAAGATGCAGTTTGCTCCCAATGCTTTCTTGAACTCTTTATGGACGTTTTCATTGGAGCAGCTGCAGAGAAAGAGAACAGTGCTCAGAGGGCAGAGTGTAGAGTACAGTTGAAGGGGAGAGAGAGAGGGACTGAGAAAAATAAGGACTGCAGTAAAAGAACAGGGATGAGGAAACAGAGGAACTGGGAGCAAAAGGGACTCTAGAGGGCCTAGGGAACACAGAACACTGAAACTGGGAGCGGGGGCTGGGACAAACAAGGGCAGAGATGAGGACCATAAAGAGGGCCCCCCACTCCCGACATCCCAAACACTCACGCCTCTCTCAGATCCTCAGGCACAGCCATGGTAACCTTGAAGAAGCTGCCTTTGGTTGCAAGGGGATTGGGATTAACTGGCCGAAGCCGTTCCAGGGTGACAATCTCATTGTAAGTGGCATCACAGGCAGCATATTCAATGACATAGAACTGGCAGAAGGAAAGAAAGGAGAAGCTGTGGATGACCTGAGTTTCTATCTCCCACCTTTCTCTGACTAAAATACGTGTTCCAGCAGTTCTCCAAAGGCCTTGACAATCACTCACATCTCCCTTCATCATCCGCACCCGGGCCAGCCACCAGCCACAAGGTTCTTGCTCATTGGCTCGAGAATAAACCTGAAGAGAAGTTGAAAATAAAAGAGATATTGAGGACCATCCAAAAACATCAAGAATGGAATGAGCATTAAGACACTTGGGAGGCATCCTAAACTAAGATAAAGGAATCTAGAGGAAGGAGCTGCTAATTAAAATCAGAGTACACTTGATTTTAGATGCTGTTATCATAAATGGAAGAAAAGTGAATCCCCTGAAAACAGGAAGCTCCCTGAGAGCTTGACTGATCACAGCAATGATGGACAGAAAACTGCTGTATTTCACTCTTCCACAGGCTGCCTAGCTGGATGGAGGAAGGAGCGTGAACCAACCAGTGAGGAGCCTAGGGTACTGGTATCAGGGTAAGGGAGACGCAGAATCCTGGGAAAAGGGACATTTAGAAAAGGTGGACTCCAAGGCCCTTACCTCCACTTCATCCCCTTCTGTGATCTCCTTATTATAGTCAGCTGGAGGTGGTAGCCGGACATCCCCAAAAGGAATCTGCCTCTCACTCTGCCAGCTGCGAGGGAAAACAGTGATATGAAAGCATTCAGGCGAGTGTGGCTGCCCGTCTCTTCCTCCACCGGGCATTTTCCACCTTCCCTGGTGATTACAAGTTAAACTCCAGGCCCTGCTCCATAGTGGTGCTTTCCATCTCTTGCTAGAATCTAAATATGGAGTCAAATGACCCCCACTCTCACCATTTCCTCTCCTGGGATCCATATAAGTTGCCCACCCAAACCCTTGGCTCTCCCCCACCTATTATACACGCCTCATGGGACTCAGCCGCCCCCTCTTCTCCACTCTCCTGCTAGGACCTAGTATGCTGGATTCTCTATTCCCAAGGTCTTACTTGTTTTCAAAGAAGATGGTGACAGAGTCTTCATGGACATCCTTCACAAAGCCCTAGAATGGATTTTAGAACAAAGTAAAAAAAAAAAAAAAAAGACAATCAACTACCACCTCAGCCATCAAGGGAACAGACAGTTTTAGAGGGCCTTAAACTAGTTTTTTTGTTTGCTTTTCTTTTCTTTTTTTTTTGCCCGCGCCTTGTGGCTTGCGGGATCTCAGTTCCCCAACCAGGGACTTGAACCCGGGGCCACAGCAGTGAAAGCCAAGAGGGCCTAACCACTGGGCCACCAAGAAACTCCTTTTTTTAAAACTAGAGTTTTAGATGGGGACACAAGCAATCTAAAAACAGGGCTAGAAAAAGCTGTATTGGTGAAGGAATACGAATGTTGAGGTAGCAAGAAAGGAAACAATACTGGCAGGGAAAGAAATGTTGCAAAATCCAGAAATAAGATAAGATAGAAATTAAGTAGAAGGGAGAAACATCACCTGCATCAGAACAGCTGGGAAACTAGTGGTCTCCTACGGCTCCCACAGAGGCCTCCCTATCTGTCTGCCTCATGCAGTGCTGAGCAGCTTGCCAGAGTTCAATTAAAATACCAACAACATTCAGCAAAGCTAAGAATATCCCATGAGACAGTGTGAGGTTGTCCTGGAACACCTAGAGAACATCAGGATCTGCCAAGAGAGAAAGGGTCTAGCTCCTAATACAGCAAGAGGCCTGAGCGAACTTGGTGCCTTGATGCCTGGGTCGTAAGAAAATAATCAGAACACTGGAGAAATTAGAAACAAACACAATTTACGGATGGAAAAATTAGAATTTAAAAGATGTGAGGGGGCTTCCCTGGTGGCGCAGTGGTTGAGAGTCCGCCTGCCGATGCATGCGACATGGGTTCGTGCCCTGGTCCGGGAAGATCCCACATGCCGCCGAGCGGCTGGGCCCGTGAGCCATGGCCGCTGAGCCTGCGCGTCCAGAGCCTGTGCTCCGCAACGGGAGAGGCCACAACAGTGAGAGGCCCGCGTACCCCAAAAAATAAAAATAAAAATAAAATAAAATAAAATAAAATAAAAGATGTGAGGGAATTCCCTGATGGTCCAGTGGTTAGGACTTTCACTGCCATGGGCCAGGGTTCAACCCCTGGTCAGGAACTACGATCCTGCAATCCTGCGAGCTGAGCGGTGCGGCCCAATAAATAAATAAAAGATGTGAGATTTCTAAATGCTAGACTAGGACATTGCTAAGAATTTGAAAAGAGTAAGAAAATTTGTAGAAGACCCCAAACTTGAGATGAAGACAAGGGAGAGGAACAGGGATGACTGAATAGCTGGAATCGCTGGTCTACCTCCTATTTTCTCTTTTTTTGGTCAAGGCAGTGAAAGCTCTGAGCCCTAACCACTGGACTGCCAGGGAATTCCCCACCTATTTTCTATGTCTTCACTGAGCAAGCCAAAGCTATGCGTTCAATCCTGTGCTCCCAATTTTCCTACCTTCTCTCCTGTTTTTCACATACTCAAAATTAGGGATTGCTAATTTTGATGAAGTCCAATTTTTCAACTTGTTCTGTATCTGAGCTTTTGGTTTTATATCTAAGAAATCTTTACCTAATGTCTTTGTCTAGCGTTTTATAGTTTTTATTTTACATTTAGGTCAATGATCCATTTTGAGTTAAATTCTGTATATGGTGCCAGATACAATCAAACTTTTTTTTTTTTTTTTTTTTTTGCCGTACGCGGGCCTCTCACTGCTGTGGCCTCTCCCGCTGCGGACAACAGGCTCTGGACGCGCAGGCCCAGCGGCCATGGCCCACGGGCCCAGCCTCTCTGCGGCATGTGGGATCTTCCCGGACTGGGGCACAGACCCATGTCCCCTGCATCGGCAGGCGGACTCGCAACCACTGCGCCATCAGGGAAGCCCCAAACTTCATTTTTAACCTATGAATGTGCAGTTCTTTGAGCACAATGTGTTGAAAGACTATCCTTCCTCTACTGAATTGCCTTTTCGCTTCTGTCAAAAATCAGAAAATGCAAACTAATGCATAATGACAAAAGGCATTGGTGGTTGGTGGAAGACTTTTGGGATTGATAGAAATTGTGGTGATGGTTTGTTTTATATATATGTCAAATCTTAACAAATTGTATGCTTTAAATAGGTGTACTTCATTGTATGTCAATTATGCCTCATTAGATTTTTTTTAAAAAATCAGGGGTTTCCAAAAGCTAATATACGAAGAACTATTCCTGAGCTTTGCAGGTAGGAACAAAATATGAGTTTGGGAGAGAAAACACCAAAAATGTACACTTGTGTCACTCCCACCTCAGAGAACTGATCAATCATAAACACTTAATACACTGTTTTTTCCTTAAATCTAAACCTAAAATGTCACTCTTGATACCAGCCATCTTTCTCTTCTTTCGGGAAGGGATCTTGTTATGGAGTCCTACTACTTAGAGCTTTACTTCTGCCCAAGGCATTAGTCCTCCTGGTACTGCCTAGCCTCTGACTTACCCATGCTTCAGCCTTCTCTGCCATTCCCTTCTTCAGTAATATTTTTTCCGCTCTTCATTCAGCTCCATCAATACCCATTCCTACTCTTCTCCACTCACATCTTCTATTTGCCCAAATCCCTCTCTTCCCTTTTGGGTTCTTCCCTTAGCTCCTTTTTTTTTTTTTTTTTTTCTTCTTTTTTCCTTAGCTCCTTTTTAGGTGTCCTCCTCTTTTCTTCCTTTATAAGGATTTCTCTAAACATTTCATCTAGCCTCTTCAGCTGACTTTATCCAATTCTTTATCCAAAATGTCTATCTCTAAGCTTTAGAAATAGTTTATCAAGAGAGAGTTAGCTATTTTCAAAACATTTCAGGGATGAGATAAAACATAGTGGAAGAGAATCACTTGCCTGCTTCTTTTGTGAAGAGATCCCCACTCCTAGATACACTCATTCACAAAGGATATGTCTAAAGCTCTAATCCAATTCTCCTCCAACATGTCAGGGTTGGCCCTGAGGCAGAGGTAGCAACATTACCCTGGTTTTTCCAGCTACCATGATCCCAAGGCAGAAATGCAAAGCTCAGAATGGAGTTTTCCCTCACATAACTCAGCATTTCAACTAAACTGTCACTCATTCTTATACTTCTAGGGTCCTTTTCCTTCAAAGATTCTCCAAAACAAGCTATCTCCTCAACTTCATATTCCAAGTCAGTCTCTGCTCCTTAATTCCACCCACATTACCCCAGTTTTTTTCCTCCAAAAATACCAGTGGCATAAAGTGAGCTCCTAGTTCTGCTCAGTCCATGCTCACTGAGAAGATAAGCAGAGGAGGGCAAGAGCAGTTGAGTGAATCTCTAGAAGGCTACCTACATCCAAAGGATAACTCAATTCAATTCAATGGCCAGGGCATATGGAGCTTTGGCTTATAGAGCCTAGGACTGGACAGAGGAAGTGAGAGCCCTAGGTTCCTAAGTACTTCACTTTCCTTAAATTATAAGATACAAAATTAGGTCCCACCTTCAACCTATCTTCTAGTCCTGGGTTCTCAAAATAAAGGAGGGAGTTCTAGAAGAAAATCAGGAAGGGTCTGGATAAAAATCACGTGTTGAAGGTGAGGATGCCATATTCCTTAAAAAGGAATTGGAATTGGGATATCCAGGTAAGGTCTGGAAAGTTGGATGACTGTGCCCTGGAAGGTGAACAGATATTTCATTTGGGAGAGCACCGCTTAAAGAACAAAACACATTAAGTTCTGACAGAAAAGGAAGAGCTGATGGGATTGCTAAAAGATAACTTAGATCCCAGATCTGACATTTGCAGTTCTATCCTGGAAGAAGATCAACAACACTAGGACCCAATTCTGAGAGGGATGAAAGGAACCTTCCCAAATTTATAGTTCTAGAAGCAATGTAAACACTCCCTGAACCACATTGAAGTTTGCTGAGTCATGAATATTAAATCAGCAGCAAGGACAGATTGGGTAAGTATCTATATGGCACTGAACGTTGAAGAAAGATTAGTCTGAATTTAAGGATTTACTGTTGTTTTCAACTGAGGCATGGGGCAGAAAATGCTAAAGTGGCCAGGACACAAAATCCACATTACCTGGCTTTCAGCTCAAGTCCAAACTCTATTCTCTGATTCAAAGCATCCTAGCCCCAATTCCCTCAATCAAGTCTATCACTGCCATAGCCCACAGGAGAAAAGAGAAAGATCCAGAGACACATTTTCTGTTGGACATTTATATGTGGAAAGGGAAACATGTCCCTTCCCAGCAGTCTCACACAGCTAATTTGAACTGGATACCAATCTTTCCCAGCTGTGTCTGACTCCCATGCTTCCTAGAACAAATGCAAACATCATATCTTGATCTCAGGCTCAGTTTAAGAATCACTTTTCTTAGGGATGGGAAGGACCCAGATGAAGGACAAGATACTGTGGGAAATGAGGCTAAAATCTTATGAGGAAAGGTATTTCAACAAAGGTAATGCAAGTTTGGGGAGAAAGGATATAAGAGACAAATGCACTCTATCAGAATCAGAAAGGAATTAAGAGAGTTTGCCAAAGAAAACAAATGCTATGGAGGGAGGCTAGAAGAAAAAGTCCCATGAGTTAGGAAAGTATGCAGAAAAAAATGACAGAAGGGATCAGCTGGGAGCTTCCTTCTTCCATCTTAGCTGGGTAATGGAATAGGTAGTTTCTGGGGATTACACAGAAATATTAGGAAAAAAAGCTAAAGGCTTATATTGAGAGGTTAAGTTAAGATAGATGTGGGTACCCACAGGCACTGAAGAATATAAAGAAATCTGGTGAGGGAAGTAAGGCAGAAATGAATAGGTATTTAGAATGGGTCAAAAATGACTACACTGAACTTATCAATCGAAGTTGGGGCAGAAACCTACTCCAAGGGCAAATATGAGACCCT
Source organism: Phocoena phocoena (assembly GCF_963924675.1). Classification (NCBI taxonomy): domain Eukaryota; kingdom Metazoa; phylum Chordata; class Mammalia; order Artiodactyla; family Phocoenidae; genus Phocoena; species Phocoena phocoena. Next base: position 51,161,811 of record NC_089237.1, read on the forward strand.
TTCCAGTTATAGCAAGATATGATTTCACAGGGAAGGAGTTCGAGAAAGTCATTTCCAAGGGCACGAAGGTGGAGAGGTCTATTATGGGAGGAAAGGCTTGAGGGGAAGTGAAGGAAAGGGGGTTCTTCTCCTCACGAGTAATGTTATGATAAGATAACTCTGCTCTTGCTCCTCAGGGTAAAATGAGAGAAGACAGGAATCGGGAAAGTCTCTGAGACAATTCCAGGCATAAAGTCCAAAGAGGTTCAAAATAACAACAGTCACATAAAGAAAAATTCCTGAGAGGCAAGAGGGGTCTCCCTCTGGCTTAATCTAAATGGGAAAAAAATGTCCTAAAAAATAAGATTCGGAACAGCTTTAAAAGGTGGTAATAAAAGGAGTTCTAAAAAACCCAATCCTGGGCAACGGGGGAGCTGAAGTAAACAAGGATCTTTTAAAGATAGTCTCCTTCTCCTTTAAAAAAAAAAGGCTAGTGGATTCCCAAACTGGGCGAGTTGGCCAAAAAGTCTTCTAGAAGTGGAAATCCTTAAGAAGGAGATAAACAGAGGGAATCCTTGTGAGATCCCCTTTTAGAGATCAGGGATATGAAGCTTACACTCCTCAAGATGAAGAAACTGTATGAATGATCTAAATGTATGAGGTCAAAGTGAGATGACAAATACAAAACCATCCCTGGGTAGAACAGTAAACCAGCTAGTCTTGGAATAAAGGGGTGGGGCGAGAGACTTGAGAAAAGATGCCACCTTATGGCTATGAGGCAACTAGACTGGTACAGCCCAGAGTTCCTGAGGTCAAAGATACTAAATGTCATAAACAGATTCTGACCGTATCTCCTTGGGGTGGGAACAGAAATATAAGATGAAAGTGGGGTGAGTCTTCCAGAGCCAGTAAGCAGAGGCCTCTCCGAGGAAGATGAAAAGATCTAATATGGGACGGCCTTCCCAAGGGGGTAATAGGGAAGAATAAAGAGAATTCTCCATGTGCTTGGACTGTGGGGAAGACGTGATTCAGATCCAAGGTAGGTCTTCTACTAGAGACAGGAAAAGTCAACGAGACGCTGGGTAAATGGGGTCTCTTCTGGGGGGTTGGGGGGGGAGCTGAACCAAGTACAATAATGCTCTGATGCTCAATCCCGGAGATGCGGGTAAAAGCAGGTGTAATAGAGGGGCCAAAAATAAGAGGAAGGGGTTAACTTATAGAGGTCTCCCCCCAGGAGGGCCGCGGGTGGGAGCGTGGGTCTAAGGTTCTAAGGGTCAGGGCTTAGCTCCAGAATATCGATCCCGCCCCACTCTTCCCTGCTCTGGCTGGAGGGAGGGGGCTGAAGACCGCGTCCCCGGCCGGCGCGCCGCCTCACCTTGTAGAAGGCCCCGTTGGAGCCGCGCACCTCGACCGGCAGTCCCGGCTCCACATCCCCCCCAGAGGCCAGGCCGCCCATGGCGCCGCCACCGCCTCCGACCCCCCCGGCGGCGGCTGCAGCAGCGCTCTGAGTACGGGCCGGGCCAGGTCCCCGGCGTCTCCCCGGAGGAGGAGCCGGAGGGGGAGCCGCGGGGGGCGGGAGCCGGGCCGGCCCCACGGCGGCCCTGCCACAGCCAACGAGCAGGGGGCCGGGGCCGGGCCGCTCCCCGTCCGCCGCCGCCGCCTTGGTCTCCGCCACCGTGAGGGAAACGGCCGCCGCCGCCGCTGCCTTCGTCACCTCAGCTTCCGCCCGCCGCTGCCCCCGCTGCTGCCTCAGTCCCGGGACCCGCTGCTGCCGCTGCCGCTCCACGGCCTCCACCTCCCCCTGCCGCCGTCGCCTACTGCGCAGGCGCACCGGGCACCCGCCCGCCGCGCGCGGGCCCTGAGGCCCAAGGCGCAGGCGTCAAGGCTGGCGACCCAGCTCGCGCTGGCCAGCGCATCAGGGCTTCCACACTCCTCTTCACTCTCTCACGCCCCCTCCTGGTCGCTTACTTGCGCTTGCGCAGAACCAGACTGGTTCTTTTTCCTCGCCACCCCATCTCTCCACGGCCCCTGTCTCTTCCTTTTCCCACCCCACAACACTGAGAGCTAACCAATCATGGGGAGGGAGGGACGGAGCTCACTCAATCGGATTGGACTTCTGATGCTCCTGGTCAGACCACACCCACTTCACCACGGTGCGCTCCACCAGGCTTGTACAAGTTAGGGATGGGCATGCGCCTGAATGATTGCTTGGTCACTTTCCCCACCTTTGTCTTTCTTGGTGCGCACGCTCCGAAGGAAAAAAAAAAAGGAGTTGTCGAAAGAAAAAAAAAAAAAAAAAAGGGCCTGGTGCGCATGCGCTGGGCTTTACAGTCCACAAGGCGGACTGGATTCTTTTGAGCCTCTGTAACTCTGCACGATGCGGTTTAAGAGTCACGTTCTTGCCTTGAGAAGATTCTGATCATGCATACAAAGAAAGGTAAAAGAAAGACTTCAAGGCAGTACCGAAAGGCAAATGCAACTTAGCACAAGATTGGATATCTAAATGCGGAGAAAATTCAAAAGAGGAAAAATTGTTACGGAGAAAGGATAGTAGAGGGGAAACTTAGGATTCGTAAACTAAGATAAGTGAGAAATTTCGGTGGAAGTGAATAAAATAGACAAGAAATTAGGATCATGTGTTGTGCAGTAATCATTTAGCAAATATTTATTTAGCCCTCACTGTGTTCTATCCACTGTGGTAGGTGGTAAGGGTACAAAGACATGTGGTCCCCAAAACAAGGATTTTATAATATATTGGGGAAGGAGCAGACAAACACATTTAAGCAAGTAAGTGCATGGAATTCATTTGAACATGGGATAAAGATAAGGACTAAGTTTTGAGGGAATCCCAAGGAGACAAACAATGGTCAGTTGTTCTTCAGAGTGATAGGGAAAGACTACTGCACGGGAGGTGATGCAAATTGAGATTTGAGGGATAAATAGGCATTTGCTAGAGGAAAAGTGCAGTAAGAGTATTCTTGAGAGAACAAGGACTACAATGGTGCAGAGGAGCAGAAAGAACATGTCCTTTGGGGAACCACAGCTAGTTCAAATAGTGTTTGGCTTGAGGTAGGGAAGCTAGACTGCAAAGGACTTGTAAATCAGGTTAAGGAAAATGGTCTTCACTTTATCAATACTGGAGAGCCACTGAAAGATTTAAAGCAGTAGTATAATGTAATAATATTTATGTTTTACAACTGTGGGGAATAGATTAAAGAGAAAGGGCATTCCAGAAGGCAGTGAGAGCTGTGAGGAGCTGTTGCAGGTGAGAAAGATGCTGAGGAATGCCTTGGATTAGGGCTGTGGGCAACAGAGGTACAAGTTGATTTGAGCCTGTTAAATTTGCAATAGAATCAACAAAAATTGGTGATAAGGATGGGGTGGAGTCAGTGAAGAAGTGGGAGGAACACAGATTTCTACCTTGGATTGCTGAGTGCATGGTGATGCCAGTCATGGAAGAGAGAACATACGAGAAAAAGTTTTGGAGGAGAAGTTGATGAGTTCAATGAGTTTGATTTTGCTCTTTGAGTTTGAGGGTCTACCATCCAGGTGGTCATGTTCCTTTGTCTTCAACAAACTTCTCTTTCAGATCCCAATTTAAATATAATTTCATTAGCCTTCCATTATGCCCACACTGGTTTAGGTCCACTGCCTCACACTGCCAAAGCATCCTATACTCCTTTGTGGCACACATCATGTTGTAATTTTAATCATTTATCCAGCATCTGTCTTCTGCCATCACACTATAAGTAAGCCCTATGAGATCAGAGACTGGGTTCCAGGTCTGTTTGTCCCCAGCATTGTATACACAGTACTTAGCACAGTTCCTGGCACGGCAAATATTAACTGAAGGAACCAATGTCCTGTAGGTCAATGGACACACAAGTGTGTAGCCCAGGAGACATCTGGGCTAGAGAGGTGAATGTGAGAATTATCAGCATATTAGACATAGTTAAAGCTGTAAGAGAAAATTAGATGTCTAAAGAAAAGTGACTTAGAAATGGATTGGGTCCATGATAAAACTCTCAACTACAACAGTATTTAAAGGGCTGGCAGGGAATTCCCTGGTGGTCCAGTGGTTAGAACTCTATGCTTCCACTGCAGGGTACCGGTTGGATGCCTGGCTGGGGAACTAAGATCCCACATGCCGTGCAGCATGTCCAAAAATTAAACAAAGATACAAATAAATAAATAAAGGGCTGGCAGAAGAAGAGGTGCCTTCAAGCGTGCCTGAGAAGGAACATCAGTAAGGAGGGTAGCAGAAATAATAAAAGGGACTAGACTATCAGCAGTGATTCTGATAAGGAGTAGGGAGGGAGAATTAGAGAAATTAAGTGGGACAGATTATCAGGAGTTCTGGCTGTCAGACTAAAAAGTTTGGGTTTGGACCCTTAAGCAACAGGAGTGGCTGAATTTTGTCTTGGAAATGGCACCATCATCAATTTCGAAGCCTCTGGCAGCAACAGTCCTCTCAGATTTGACTTTTGCACTTTTTCATCTGCTCTAGTCATTGTTCATTCAGGCCAAGGATGAGAGTGGGAAAAGGGGGAACAGCATTTCAGATGGGAAAATGGCATGTACAGAAGGCCCAGAGGGGAGACTACACTGCATTTGAGGTACTGGAAAGAGTCTAACATGGTCAGAACTGACTTGCTGGGGAAAAAAGGCTGGAATAATGTTTCAGATAATGGAGGTTTGGGCCAGAGCCTGGAGGGATTAGCCAGAAGTTTGGACTTTGTGCTGACAGCAGTGGGAGCTGTGACTGAATTTTCAGCCAACTTGCCTTTAGGTGAAATTACTCTAGCTGGACTATACAGAATGTGTCAACAGAATGCCCCAGCTTGCCTTAGGACTTCTTTTGGTTTTTTTTGGCGGCACCGCATGGCATGTGGGATCTTAGTTCCTGGACCAGGGATCAAACCCTTGCACCGTGCCGTGGAAGCACAGAGTCTTAACCACTGGACCGCCAGGATAGTCCTGCCTTAGGACTTCTAAATACACAGAGAGATTGAGAGAGGAAGTTAGAAAGATGGATAGATTGATAGGTGGATGGCTAGATAGATACTGAAAATGGGGATCAAATGAACGTTTACAAATTGAATGTTGAGACTTGCCCCAGACTCCCTCTTCACCCAGCTCTGAGATTACCTACAACCAGGCTTACACCCTCCAGGCAGGAGTTTGGAAGCATCTTCTCTGGGAAATCTAACCAGACAAGGAAAAAGACCTAATGGCACTGACATCAGGGGTTCCTCAAGGAATTGGCCTCATGGCTCACCCTATAGTAAAGTTCACGGTCCACATGCCTCCCTACATCCCATACAGACACACTCACAGTTTCCAATCAGTACCTTAGTGTCCTGATCTTAAATATGAGCAGACAACTGAGGATTACCAGACATTTGAGGAAAGACTTTAAAATGAAAGACGAAAAAATAAATAAATAAATAAAATAAAATGAAAGACGGAGGCCAAAACAAAGAAAGAAAGAAAAGTTTAGAAGAAATACAGACTACACAAGGAGAAAAACATTTTTTAAAAAACCTATGATGGATATTCTCAGATAAGAAAAAACATATATCCATGAAACAAAAACAGAATGTTTTTAAAATGCAGAGAATAAAAGAGAGTTCTTAGAAATTAAAAACATGAGAGCAAAAATAAAAATTCAGTAGAAGGAGGTATGTAATGTACAACATGATAAAAATAATTAACATTGCTCTATGTTATATATGAAAGTTGTTAAGTTCTCATCACAAAAAATTTTTTATTTCTTTAATTTTGTAACTGTATGAGATGACAGATGTTCACTAAACTTATTGTGATAATCACTTCATAATGTATGTAAATCAAATCATTATGCTGTACACCTTAAACCTATACAGTGCCGTATGTCAATTATATCTCATTAAAACTGGAAGAAAAATAAATAAATAAAATCAATTAAGGGAATTAAAAAATTTCAGTAGAAGGGTTGGAAAATAGAAATGAAAGAAATCTCCCAGAAAGTAGAGCCAGAAAATGAAGGAGATGGGGAAAAAGGAAAGAAAAAAAATTTGTTTTTAATTATAGGATTAGTCCATGGGATTCAACATCTGAATAACAACAAAAGTTCCAGAAAGAGATCACAGAGATAATGGAGGGAGAAAATCATCCAAAAAATAATAATAAAAATTTTAAATGTTTCCATAACTGAAGAACATGAGTTTCCAGATTGCAAAGACCCACTGAGAAAACACTAAGACATTTCCATGGAAGGTTTCAGAATGCTAGGATAAAGAGATGACCCTAAGAGCTGTGGTTGGGGAAAGAGGGAAGGAAAATAAAAATAAGCTTCATACATAGGATTCAGAATAAGAAAAATTTCAGGTTTCTGAACAGCAATACAGCAAACTTTCAGTTTCTGAAGCTTGAAGACAATGGAGAAATGCCTTCAAAATTCTTAGGGTAAATTACTTCCAATCTAATATTTGATACGCATCCACACTGTCAATTAAGTACAAGAGTAGAACAGACATTTTCAGACTTGTAAGGTTCCAACAAATTTACCCCCCAGGCATCCTTTCTCAAGAAGCTCCATCAAAGTAAACCGAGAAAGGTGAGTACATAGGTTCTGGGAAACAGGCTGTCAAGAGCGGGGCACAGGTCCCTAAGATGGATGTGAAAGGAGACTCCAACAGTGCAGCCTAAAGATCAGACTGTGTGCTGGAGCAGGTCTAAGGGCTCCGTGAGAAAGTTCTTCAAAATGAAATAGATCAAATTCCTTACGTGTTTATATATTCTTAAGAAGAGATTAACATAACTAAGGGAGAATTGGGGGATAAATTAGAGTACGCAGAAAACTAAGCAAATGAATATAGGAGACAAGGCAAGTACTAATTTCAGGGAAAACAAACATGATGCAAGAAAGAAGGGCTTCCCTGGTGGCGCAGTGGTTGAGAATCTGCCTGCCAATGCTAGGGGACACGGGTTCGAACCCTGGTCCGGGAAGATCCCACATCCTCAGAGCAACTAAGCCCGTGTGCCACAACTACTGAAGCCCATGTGCCTAGAGCCCGTGCTCCGCAACAAGAGAAGCCACTGCGATGAGAAGCCTGCGCCCCGCAACGAAGAGTAGCTTCCCTTCGCCGCAACTAGAGAAAGCCCGTGTGCAGCAACGAAGACCCAATGCGGCCAAAAAAAAAAGTAGCAATATCTGTATGCCATTTTGAATTTGAAATATGAAGGTGAATACAAACCCCCCCCATAACAATACAATTTAAAAACTCAATTGAACATGATTGACTCTGAAGAGTTAGGGGAATTGGGAGACTACTGTTTTCTTATATAGGTCTTGTAGAGATATTTGACACTTTAAATAGTATACTGTATATCTATGATTAAAAAAAAAGTAACCCCATGGAAGGGGGTAGTTACAGAAGGAGGCTGGGAGATCAGTTAGGAGGTTATAGCAATTTTCAAAGAGAGGTGATAGTGGGAGTGGGGTTAGGGATGTGGACAGATTTGAGAGATATTTTTCTCTCTTCTTTCTTTAAAAATCCTTCCCCCTAAATGCCCTCCCCTCTGTTCTCCCTGTAATGGCCAGAACCCAGGTGATTTTCACTCTATACTAGTCAGCCCCAGCACTTAATAGAATCACCCTACAGGAGGTTAATGAAGGGATGAGTGGGTGGGAGATCATGGGGTGGCTGCAGAATGGATTGATGCTGGGGTGCAAAGACACCCTATGAAAACTGGTAAGATCTGGGTCAGGATGAGCGAATAACAAAAAACAAGTGTAAACTCCGAAAAGCAAAGACAAAACAGGACGGGGGCCAGACACATTTTGGAAATACTAAATTTCCTAGTTCATACTCTTATTTATTTATTTATGGCTGTGTTGGGTCTTCGTTTCTGTGCGAGGGCTTTCTCTAGTTGCAGTGAGACACGCATAGTTGCTCCGTGGTATGTGGGATCTTCCCAGACCAGGGCTCGAACCCACGTCCCCTGCATTGGCAGGCAGATTCTTAACCACTGCGCCACCAGGGAAGCCCCCCTAGTTCATACTCTTTTCTTCTGCATTAGCATTTAAAGTTTTATTTATTCATTTTCCTGAAGTACTACATGGGCGAGGCACAAAATTCAGAAGATCCAAAGTGGTATGGGGAAGAGTCCCCTTCCTTCCGTTACCTGGACACCTAGTTCCTCTCCCTGGAAGCAACCACTCTCTGCTTGTTTGTGTGTCCTTTCAGAAATAATTCATTCTGAGTTAAGTTTAAAAAGTGCCATCAAAAGATAACTTGTTCATGTTAAAAAGATATTCATCCCTGCCAGATTAGATGAGCCAAGGGCATGAAACTGGATTCTTCTGGCTCCCATCTGTGGAAGGGGCTGACAAGCTTCATTATTTCTCAGTCAAGTTTGTCCTAAAGGCCCATCTGTTGTAAACTCGTTTTAAGGGCCCAAAATTGGCACCACTCTGGAAGAATTTGGGCATTTGAAGTGTTGTTTGGCTGAATTGTATTTTTTAAAAATTTTGAATTTTAAGATGGATCTTCAACTCTCTAGACTCCATTGATCCTGTTTTTTACAATTTACACATGTATGTTACCTTGTTGTCCACTTTCAGTGTCTAAATTATGACCATTTAACCAATGGTTCCTCCACAAAAGGAATAATATGTCACCACTGAAAGTGATGATGTGTTTAATAACTTAGGCAGATGTTTCTGATTTATTGTTAAATGAAAAAACAGGTTGCAAAAGAGTTGATCCCATAAATCCCCACACACTTAACTAATTATATGTATACATGTACATTGAAAAAATCTAAAGAATCAATACCAAAGGGTTAAGAGTAGAGATGTAAGTAAGGCTATGGATTTTATTTTTATATGTCCCTTCAAACTTCTCTACAACAAACCTGCATTACAAAATATTATGAAAGTAGGAAATGAACCTGTTTCCCTTCTTGTCTCCATGCGTCCTAAAGGTTTGTTTTGGTTCTGCTGAACTGAAAATAAAGGCTTTGTGACTTTTGAAAAAGAAAAAGCACTCGCTAGCTGAGCGGATTTTTGGAAAAGTTGGGGCCAGTGGTCCTTCCCAGTGTCCCTAAAATGCCACCACCAGGTGGCAGCCTGCTCCATCTGTTGAGTCGGTGGGCCTGCCTCAGTCTCGGATTCTACACAGCCCAGTCCAGACACTGGAGGCCTTTGTCTGGGTCCCAAACCCGACCAACAAGCCTGATATGTATGCTAGAGGCCAGAGTCAATACTCTGGTCCATTGTGGGTGAAAGTCATCTTAGGCCCACTTTTATCCCCAGGAGCAACATCCACTGACCAGAAAACACTGAGGAAGGGTCGTAATAGCCGAAGCTTGTCACATCCTCAATTCCTCCACCCAACACCACATCAACACATGGGAATTCTCATTTATTTTTCACCCTTAACAAGGAGGTGGGAAGCCTTGCCTCTTCCTCACCTCTGTTCTTTCCATCTGGGAATATTCACTTCCAACCCTCCTTCCCTTCCTTCAGGGAGGCCTAGGTCAGTGGAGGCAGTCTCTGAGGACTGCTTGAGCTGGTGGGGATGAAGAAGCTGAAATAGAGATCCCCAAGGGATGGCGTCACTTTCCTGCCAACTCCCTCATCGCCTCTCCTTCAAAGCGAAAGCAGTGCCAACCTTCAGCTTCCGTCAGATCTTGGGCTCCTAGGGCCTTATACAAGTCCATAGCCCCCTTGTTCCAGTCTAGGACTGCCAGGCGGAGCTGGGAGCAGCCCTTATCCAGGGCCACCTGTGGGAGAAGACACCACTCACTTTCCTGGGTCAAAAAGGAAAAGACTTGCTCGCCCTCCATTCAACCCAGGGGCCTCCCATACAGCTTTGCTTTGCCAGGGCCCAGCTTGTAGCCGCATCCCTCTCCTCACCTCGGCCACTTTTTTGATTATTTTGGAGCCAATCCCCTGACCTGATGTGGGGAGAAAAAGGCAAAAAGAGGGATCGTCTGAGTTGAAGGGGACCAGAAAAGACCATAGGCTAGGATTAAGAGGCAAGGGATGGTGGTCCAGTCTATGGGCTGCTTTTCTCCCATCCCGGCCTCTGCCCAGTACCCCGATACTCTGGCTTCACGTAGATGTCTTCCAGATAAATGTTTCGTCCCTTCCATGTGCTGTAGATGAAGTAGTATAGCCCATAGCCCACCACACAGGGCCCTGAGAGAGAAAAGAAGAAGGGTCAGGCCGCTGGGCACCTGGGGGAGAGACCTTTGAGGCTGACTGGAGAGGGCACCTCTGAGATCAGGCTGCTCTTACCCTGTGGCTCCCCGGGGGCAGGAAGAATCTCTGCTACCAAACAGTGATAGAAAGGATTCTCTCCAAAGCCATCTGCTCTCAGGGCTGCAGAGATCGGAGTTGTGACAAAGAGATAGAGAAAGAAAGCCTGGGTGTGTGCCCAGTCTGGAGTTACTGCCTGGGGAACCCATCCGTCACTTCCACCCCAGCCTCCGTCAGGACTCAGGTGTTGGGCCCGTACCTTCTTCACTGATCTTCACCTGGTCTGAGAGTTTCTCGTACTCAGCGAGTTCCTACAGCGTGCGGACAGAGGCTAGATTAAGGCAGGAGGGCCTCACTGCTCCCTAAGCAGGAGCCCTGGGCGCGCTCCTCCCTCTGCTCCCACCTCCTCCTTCCCGTCCCCACTCCAGCAGCGCCGCTCTGACCCCCTCTGGGACCCCGGTTTCCGGCCCGCAGCCCTCACCCGAATCAGCCTCAGGATATTTCCACAGTCTCCCTCCTTGGCTTCTCGAATCAGCACGGAAGCCATCCCGATCTCCACCGTCTGGAACCGAAGTCCAGGATCCCCACTTCCGTTCTGCAGGACCGGGCGAAGAGCAACGGGGACCCTTTAAGGGGCCTCCAAATTCGGATCCCGGAAAGCCGGGGGAGTGGTGGGGAGCGAGGTGGTGGGGGTGCCGCGGGCTGGGAAGCAGAAGCCCGATTCCGGCTGCCGCAGGGCGGAGAGAGTGGTGGGACTAGCGGTCCGCACGGCCTGGTAGCCCCTAATTTCGGGCCCCTACAGCGCGCACCTGCCAGCCAATCAGCTTGCAGAGCAGGCATGTCCCCGCCCCCCGCGCACCCCCCCCACCCCCCCACCCCACCCCGTCCAGCTCTGCCCCTATGGCCGGGTCTCTTGACCGCACTCCCCGCAGGGGTCAAGGCTGGACTGCCGAGGCTTCCTCGTCGTTGTTATCTGGGTGTTCCAGCCTCCATTGGAGAAACTCCACGGCTCAAAAGATACCTCCTTCTTTAACTGAAGTGTGCAGTGATACCTGCTCTACCCTTCACCCCAACTCACCCATTCCAGCCCATCCAGACTCGGGGTGAGCCCCAAGACCTCCAGCTCTTGCCTACTGGCTCAAAGTGTTACTCCTCTTGGGGGCATTTGTATTTTAAGATGGGTCAGGGAGAGGGTGATGAATTTCTACTGGTAAGTGGTTAGGCCTTGTAGTCGATGGCTAAGAGAAGATAATGGCGGGGGAGGAGGGACCAGGACTCTTAGTATCCACTGAATCACACTCAGAGACAATGCCTCCCTATGCAGCAAGCCTCAGAGGCCTGGGAAAATACTAAGGCAAGAGCTCAGAGCAGATACCAGGCACTGTGCCTGTATCATCTCAATTCATCCTCGTTCACAGTAACTCTGGAAAGTAAGTATTTTTCACATTTTGCAGACAAGGACACTAAAGCACACAGGTGGGGTGACTTGCCCACAGTCACCCAGCTAGTATTTGGGATTCCATGTCTCATAGCTCTAGGCCTTATGGAGGATGCTACTTGGGGATCTGGGCATGTCTGTTTCTAGATCTCATGTTTGTCCTCAAGGCAGCCTCCGCAGGTGGGCAGAAGGCTTGGAGGACCCAGGTCAGGCTCTAGAAGGAGAGGGGAAGTGAGGTGTCCTTTCCTAGCTCAGAAACTTTCTCAGCAGTGGGGGAGGGTAGTGGAGGAGCTCTGTTCCTCACTCCATTTGTCCTCAGAGGGGCCGTAGGGTCAGTGGCCCTGTCTCCTGCCCCCCTTCTTCCCCCGGGGCAACATTTAACCCTCCACCAACCATGTGCGACGCTGCCTGCCCCCATGCATTCTCCTCAGAGTTGTCTGAGGCACAGAGAGGACCGCGGCTGATTATGGAGAGCGGAGGTCCACCGGCCACGTGGCATGGGCTGCCGCTGCTGCTGCTACTGCTGCCTCCCAGCCATGAAGGACGAGCAGTGAGACATACTCTCCCCAGACAGGTGCAGGAGCAGGACAGGGCGCTAAGCCCTGTGTGTGTTTAAGTGAGCTACACTTTAGCTCTGCTCTCTTCCTTTCTTTCCTCCTCTGGCCTTGTAGCAGTGCTTCTCCCTCCAGTCTGTCTCTGGCACGTCTTAGTTCAGCTTGTTTATTTTTCTCTCTGGCAGAGGACTCAGGGCCGGCCTGCTCTGCACCTCAGCAATGGCCCTGGACAAGAACCTGTAACCATCATGACCTTTAACCTCACCAAGATCATAAAGTATGGGGTTGACCTAATTCTTTGACCTCACCCTCTCTCCATCAGCTCCTCTCTCTCTCTTTTTTTTTTTTTGCTTTATTTAATTGAAGTATAGTTGATTTACAATGTTGCGTTAGTTTCTGGGGTATAGCAAAGTGATTGAGTTTTATATATATATGTATTTATGATACATGTTATATATATACTTTTTCAGGTTCTTTTGCATTATGGTTTATTACAAGATATTGAATATAGTTTCCTGTGCTGTACAGTAGGACCTTGTTGCTTTTTTTTTTTTCCAAAAATATTCTTTATTGAGGTCATTGCTCCTAAAACAGAAGCAAAAAGCAGAGATCAAACTTGGTAGTAAGATGTGATTAAAAAAAAAATGATGATAAAATATAAGCTGGCACATTTCAAGGAATAAGCAACAGAAGTTGCTTATCTATTTTATATATAGTAGTTTGTATCTGTTAATCCAAACTCCCAATGTATCCCTCCCCACCTTCCCCTTTGGTAGCCATGAGTTTGTTTTTTATGTCTGTGAGTCTGTTTCTGTTTTGCAAATAAGTTCATTTGTATCAGTTTTTAAATTCCACTTGTAATTGATAGCATATGGTATTTTGTCTTTGTCTGATTTACTTCACTTAGTATGATAATCTCTAGGTCCATCCATGTGGCTGCAAATGGCATTGTTTCATTCTTAAATATTTATTTATTTATTTGGCTGTGCTGGGTCTTATTTGCAGCATGTGGGATCTTCGTTGCAGCATTCAGGATCTTTAGTTGCCGCATGTGGGATCTAGTTCCCTGACCAGGGATGGAACCCAGGCCCTCTGCACTGGGAGCTCGGAGTATTAACCACTGGACCACCAAGGAAGTCCTTGTTTCATTCTTTTTCATGGCGGAGTAATATCCCATTGCATATATGTACCACATCTTCTTTATCTATTCATCTATCGATGGACCTTTAGGTTGCTTCCATGTCTTCGCTATTATGAACAGTGCACCAGCCCTGTTCTTTTCCCTGTCTCCCTGTCCTTCTCTCTCCCTGAACTCCACTTCCCTCAAACTCACATCTATGCTCAAAGAGCACACCCCATACCCAGTCTTTCCTTCTGTGTCCTTTCTGAACCTCCTCCTCCTTTGAGTTTCAGACCTGGGGTCCAGAGGGAGTGATTTTTTATGGTGATACCAACCCAGAGGATGACTGGTTTGTGCTGGGACTTCGGGATGGCAGGCCTGAGATCCCGCTTCATAATCACTGGGCCCAACTTACAGTGGGTGCTGGACCCCGGCTGGACGATGGGAGGTGGCACCAGGTAAGCCAGATCTGGTCCTGAGGGAGGGGTGTCTTGAGCTGGTGTGAGGAAGGGAATGGAACCAAGTTATTGGGCATCCCTTTACCATTGTCATCTCATTGAATCCACACAAAAGCCCCATGAAATTGCCTTTTTTTTTTTTTTTTTGCCACACCTCTTGGCATGCGGGATCTTAGTTCCCTGACCAGAGATCAAACCCGTGCCCCCCGCAGTGGAAGCACAGAGTCTTTTTTTTTTTGATATAATTTAATTTATTTTTTTGGCTGCATTGGGTCTTTGTTGTGGTGTGCGGGCTTCTCGTTGCGGTGGCTTCTCTTTGCAGAGCACGGGCTCTAGGCGTGTGGGCTTCAGTAGTTGTGGCACGCAGGCTCAGTAGTTGTGGCTCATGGGCTCTAGAGCACAGGCTCAGTAGTTGTGGCACATAAGCTTAGTTTCTCCGAGACATGTGGGATCTTCCCGGACCAGGGATCGAACCCGTGTCCTCTGCATTGGCAGGCAGATTCTGAACCACTGCACCACCAGGGAAGTCCCGGAATTGCAGAGTCTTAACAACTAGACCGCCAGGGAAGTCCCAGAAGTTGCTATTCTTGTCCCCATTTTTTTCAGAAGTGAGTTCTGAGGCTTTGTTAGTATGTAAGTGACAAGTCCAGAGTGAGCTGCGGATGCCAGCTGACTCTTCAAGTACTTGTTCTTTCTGCCATACTAGACTTCCTCTGGTAGGTTCAAGTCTTTTTTCGTAGATGGTTGTTCAGCAGTTAGTTGTGATTTTGGTGTCTTCATGAGAGGAGGTGAGCTCAAGTCCTTCTACTCCGCCATCTTCAGTATGGCATTTTCTGGACTGCCTCTGAAGAAAGTGGTGGAGGCAGGCCCCAGGAACCTCTGATTCTTCTTCTCTTTTTCTTCTTGCAGATGGAAGTGAAGATCCATGCGGATTCTGTGATGGTAGAGCTAGATGGGGAGGAGGTGCTGCATCTGAGACAGGTCTCTGGGCCACTGGCAAACAAACCCCAGCCCATCATGAGGATTGTTCTGGGGGGGCTGCTCTTCCCTGCCTCCAAACTCTGGTTGCAGGTAGCTGCGTCACAGGGGCAGGAACCATGACCAAAGTTCGTAAAGCATTGCTGGCTGGGTGGCCGTGGGGGTCTAAGTCCATACTTCAAGGAGGGGGTATGGGGTGAGAGCTGCATGGGGGAGGCCAAATGCTTGCATCTTGGAGGGGAATAAACAGGGTGGGAGTCTGGGACTGGCGCTCAGATATCCTGATTCCAGCATCCCCCGCATCTTCCCTTCCCCGCACGGGCTCCAGCTGGTCCCTGCCCTGGATGGCTGCCTGCGCCAGGAAGACTGGCTGGACCAGCAGGCCCAGACCTCAGCATCTGTCCCCACTAGTCTCAGAAGCTGTGCTGTAGAGTCTCAACCTGGGATATTCTTCCCGCCAGGGACTGGTGCAGAATTCAGTCTTGAGGGTAAAGGTTATTTTCCCCTCCATGGCCAGCTCTGTGTCCATTTCCCTCCAGCACTAGCCCCTTCCCTCCATGAATCCCCAGCCTTCAGGCCTCAGGAGGGTCATTTCTCCCCCCAGACATTCCCTGGCCTCATGTAGAGCCCTGGGCCTTCTCCTTGGACCTAGGACTCCAGCTAGCAGCAGGCTCAGGCCACCTCCTTGCCCTTGGGACCCCAGAAAACCCTTTCTGGCTCAGCCTCCACCTCCAAGATCAAGTAAGAGGGAGATGCTGCCTGCATTCAGTGGAGCCTGGGAGCAGTGGGAGAAAAGGGGCTCTAAAATGTCAATATTATGAAAAAATAAAGAAATAAAAATAAAATAAAATGTCAATATTACAATGGTTTAAGAGTTGGGGTGGGCGGGCAGAGACACATATTAAAGCTGCCCACAGCAAACAGTGACTTGTAGTTAGATTATATATTTACCTGGGGAGGGTGTGGTTTTATAGAAGGCCAAGCCAGGAGAGTTAAGGCAGTATGGAGGTGGTGGGAATGGCCAGTAGATAGACTGCATAGCTAAGAGACAGGATTAAGGCAGCCAGGGGTGGGGCACATGGAGCAGATGCAGTTCATTCTTTCCTCCCCCGCTTATGTCCCTTCCCACACACTCTGCAGAAAGTGATGCTGTCTTCTGTGTCAGGGCCAGGGCTGGCGCTGCCCCTCATCTTGGGGGTCACTCTTCAGCTGAAGCTGACTGTGTCCAGGGTGGTTTTGAGCCAGGGGACAAAGAAGGAGATCCTTGCTCTGCCTCCCGTGGGCCCTGCCCCCCTCCTCAACCTCTGGGCCCAAACACAGGGGCGTCTCTTCCTGGGGGCTTTGCCAGGTAAGAAAGTGATGTTGAAGTTTCTCAGCACACCATGGGAAACAGCTAAGGGGAGGGGAAGAGGTGGGAAGGGATGCATTTTTAGAGGAAGGAAATCTCTGCGAGGGAAGAGGAGAAGGCCACAAGAAGAGAGAGGATAAGGGGACAGTGGGAGGAAGTGCTTTAAAAATTTAGGTTAGAGGACTGGAAAAGTGGGGAGGAGCTTCTGGACCACGGCCACCCTAATGCCTCCTCCATACTACCTCACTGCAGTAGAGGCCTCTTCTGCATCCTTTTGCTTGGATGGCCTTTGGGCACAAGGCCAGAGGCTGGACATGGACCGGGCCCTGAGCAGAAGCCAGGATATCTGGACTCACAGCTGCCCCTAGAGCCCAGGCAATGGCACTGACACTACCATTAAATCCCCGCCTAAGAACCTCCTTTGAATGTCACTCATTCATTTATTTAACAAATATTTACTGTGCGTCTGCAATGTGCCAGGCACCGTGCTGAGCGTCAGGGTGCACTGATGAACAAAACTTACCCTGCTTCGGGACCTCCCTAGTGCCAGCGGTTAAGACTCCGAGCTCCCAATGCAGGGGGCCTGGATGCGATCCCTCGTCGGGGAACTGAGATCCTGCATGCTGCACATTGCGGCCAAAACAAAGCAAAACGAAAAACTAATCCTGCTTCCTGCCCTCTCTGTGCTTGTGGTCCCCTGGGGGAGGCAGGCATCCATCAAAGACTAACAAGTGAGTGGATAATTGGAAACTCTGATATGCACCATAAAGGAGCAGTCAGGGAACTGAGAAAGCTTGAAGGCCAGTGGCCTTGACCTAGGCTGGGGATCAAGGAGGGATTCCTGAGGAAGTGGTGACTTCTTAGGCTGAGATCCCAGCAACAGCACCCACAGACCCACAGACACACACACCCCAGTTGCGAGTCACTTCCTGGGAGCCAGCAGCCCACCTCCTTCCCCAGCAGCTGCTGCGCCGGTGCTTTAGCTTTGTCCCTCTGGGGCTGGTCCCCAGAAATCTGGAGGGAAGAGAAGAGATGGGATTTTGTTGTCCTTTAGACAGGCCACTGCTATCCAAAAAAGGAGCAGCAGGGGGCGTGAGTGGGTCATAGACAGATGGAGGCCTTTGGGAAAAGGGGTGGAGGCAGCAGGGAGAAAGAAAAGGGGGGGGAGAGCAGAGGGAGAAGGCTGCCTCTATCTCTTCTCATCTCGGCCCACTAACTGCGTTCCCAGATGAATTTGTCTTTACTTCATTAAACAGGAACTGGTTTGTGCTGGTCCCAGCTGGAAAGAACAGACAGAGTCGGGAATATCTCTGCCCTCAAAGAATATATGGTGACTCAGCCTCCAGACCTCTGGAGAATCCTGGCGCCCCATCTCCTTCCTGGGGTACCCTCCTGCCTCAGCCCCCAGCTCCCTGGGAAACTTCATGCCCATCCCCCATCTCCAGACCCCATGGGGATCCCAGTGTCCCAGCTTCCTAGGTTACGAGGATCTTCCTACCAGTAACCCAGGCAACAGGATGAGTCACTCATTGGACCTGCTGTCCCCCTTCTACAAGGATTAGCCAGGACCTAAGTTACCCCAGAGAGTCTCTGGGTTGGAAGACACATCCTAGGCCCCTCCTTGGACCCTCACAATCTCAAGTTTGCAAGTCTATGGCTGCCTCCTTCCAGTCAGAGTGTTTTTCAGGAGAGTCCTCAGCATGTCCAGAGAGCCCAAATTCAACTCTGGTCCCTGGGCAATGTTCAGGGTTAGCCTGGGCCACTTGACTAAGTTCATTCAACTGGTATTTACTGAGCACCTACTGTGTACCAGGCACTGTTCTAGACACTGAGAATGCATTGATGAAAAGGATACACAATCCCTGCGCTTATGAAGTTCACAGTGTAAGAGAGGAGACAGCCAGATGGTCCATAAACAAAAATAAATAAGCAAGGTCATTTCAGATAGTGGTTGTCTCTATAAAGGGAATAAAATCCTGTAGTAGGATCAAGGGTGGTAGGGGAGGGGCAGCATTAGCCAGGTGGTCAGGCAAGGCCTCTCTGAAGCAGTGTCACTTGAGCAGAGACCTGAGTAGAAACCTGAAAAGAAACCAGTCCTATGAGCAAGCCAGTGGGGAGAGAGGCTCAAGGGCTTGAACACACCTGGTCCCCACCAAAGGGGTTGTTCTGAGTGGCAACTTCCTGGCCTTGTGTCCCTGAGGAATCTCCCAAGGGCTAGCTTTTCTCTCCTCCCTCTACCCCATCCTGTCCAGGACACTGTGCTCCCAACCTCTCTTTCTCCAGCCTGCCCTAGATTCCAAGATTCCTGATTACCATCCAGAGCTGTCTACACTCTTTCATTAAGACTGACTCTGCTTTTACACAGACTCTGCCAGGCTCCCACCAAGGGCACCTACAATGCCAGCCCAGTGTCCCCTGCCTCTCCCACACCCCTAAAAACCATTCTGGAGCTTGAGAGCATATGCTGTAGGCCCCAAGCCTGGTCTACCCACTCACTCCACCCTGTGTGTTACCTCTCTCTTCCCTTCCCTCCTTCCTTCTCACTCTCTCTCTCTCTCCCTCTTTCTTACTTTCAACTAACATTTATTGGACCCTGACAGTATGCCAAGTACTGTGTTAGGTACTCCATAGGGACTCCAGACATGGATAAGACTTGGTCCTGGCCCTGGAGAACAGGGGTCTGGGGAGAGAGACAGATATGTAAAATGATTTAATAGGGATCTCTTAGGAAGTGCCAGGAACTTGAACAAATGACTAAACCTCTTTATCTTTCAGTTTCCCCATCTACAAAATGGGCAAGTCACCCTACTCAGGGTTGCCAGGAGCGTTTGGTGGAATCATGTAAGTCAGATGTGTAGCACAGTGGCATATAGAAAGTGCTCCCTGTATGAGAGATGTTGCTCTTGTTTATATCATCAGCCTCCTGCATAGTTCTTGAAATATGAGTCTGAGCCTGCCGGGTATGGAAGATAAGGAAGGGTGTGTGATGTGGCTGAACTCGGGGCAGGCTGAGATGGAATGAGGGCAGACTGGGAGGGCTCCTTGGGCCACGGGGTGAGAGGCCTTGTATGTCCTGCTGAGGAGTTGGGGCTTGATCTAGTCAGCGCAGGAACATGTGTTTCTTTCCTTTTTTTTAAATTGTGGTAAAATACACACAATGTAAAATTTACCATCTTAACCAATTTTTTGAGGAATTTAATCAAGATATATTGAATACATGGATGAAATGAAAAGCCAACAGATAAAAAACATTTATATATCAGTTCCAGGTGGCATGTTTTAAAGTCAGGCTAAGTCTTTAACGGTTACAGAATACAAATATATACCTTCATAATATCACACATACCTTCATCACATAAAACAAAGACACTCTAGGCCATTACACAGACCATGATAAATTGCAAGAAAGGAGAGGTGTTATAATAGTAAATTCAAGCCAGTCAGTTTTCCTCAGTCTTTTACCATCTTAACCATTTTTAAGTGTCCAGTTCAGTGGCATTAAGCTTCACAATGTTGTACAACTATCACCACTATCCATCTCCAGAGCTCTTAATCTTGTAACACTGAAAGTCTGTACCCATTAAATAATAACCCGCTACTTTTCCTCCCCCACCCCTGCCCTGCCCCGGCCATATCTGTGTTTCGGAGCTCTCTTCTTTCCTTGCTCTTGTCTCTACAAAGACCCGTCTTGCTGGGAACCCAAACAGCTGAGTCCCTGGGATCTGGTTGGTAGGGGGAAGAGAATCATTGGGCACAGACCTAAGACAGGCTCTGGGTATGGGAGAGGGGGTGTGGGAGCTCTCATTCCCTTCCTCCTTTCTGGAGATGCTGGAGGGAGGGCTGGGTTCCAGAAAGAGGTTGGAGGTTTGTAATGGCTCTTTGCCCCCTCACTCCTTCCTCAGCCTCTTTCCCTGTGAACACCAATGCTGCACGGAGTAGAGTGTCCTTCCCTCCCTAGGCCCAGCCCTCCTCATGCTGACCCTCAGCTTTAGGAGAAGGCATGGAAGGGAGCAACACAGTCTCAGCCTTACCCCAGAACTGCCCTAAGTGTACAGAAGACATTCATTCTTTCTTTTCCAAGTGAGCCTGAGGTACAGGGCAGAGACTGAACCAACAGTCTGGAGGCCATCTGCAGGCCTGTGTTTGCCAGGCTGTGTGTGTTGAGGGTAAGATCCAGGCCTCATCTCTCCAGATCGAGACTGGCCCATTTCCGTGCTGCTAAACTGATGAAGGAAAAGGCGAGTTGCTTCCCTGAGGTTTCTCGTAGAAGGAGCCATTCCATGTTTAAGCCCAATTCAGCAACCAGGCGTTATCTTCGGTAGCTCTGTGGGTTGCTTGGGTATGGAGGATATATAGAAAGCCTTGCTCTGAAAGAGCTTACAGTCTAGCTGAAAAGATAAAATACAAGTTTTCAGCCCAGTTGCTCAAGACAAAAACTTAGGCACTAGCCATGGTCATCATTCTACTGCCTAAATAGATTCTGAACCCATCCTCTTGTCTCCATCTGCAAAGCTGCTGCCCTGGTCCAGGCCATCCATATCTCCCACCCAGACTGCTGCAAAGCCCTGCTACCTGGCCTCCTCGCTTCCCATGGTCCACTCTCACACGGCAGCCATGGTGATTTTCATCAAATTTAATCGTGTCGATCCATTGCCTAGAATTAAGACTTCCCTGGCGGTCCAGTGGTTAAGACTCAGTGCTTCTGCTGCAGGGGGCATGGGTTCGACGCCTGGTCGGGAAACTAAAATCTCATGTGCTGCACAGTGCGGCCAAACAAACAAACAACAACAAAAAAAACCCGCAGAAAAATCCTGAAATTGTTTCTGTGATGGTTGGATTAAAATCCAAACTACTCCCTTTGGCATACAAGGACCTGCATGACTTGGCCTCTGCCTACCTCTCAGATCTCTTGCTGTACCAATCTTGCTGTCCCTCGTTCAAGCCCAGCCTTTGCACTGACCCTTCCCTCCACCTGGAAAGCTCTTCCCCTACATGTCCCTGTGGCTCCTTTGGGTTACTTGGGGCAATTAAAAATTATCTCCTCAGTAAGGCCATCCATGCCCATGCAGGCACTCTGGCACATCACCCTGTTTTATTTTTTTCTGCATAATATTAACATTATTTAATTTGTTTTTACGGTTTATTGGAATGGGAGTCCCAGGAGCACAGGGACCAGAATAGTGCCTGGCTCTAAGCAAATGCTCATTAGGTACACATTGAATGAATGAATGGGAGTCGGGGCTGGACTCTGAAGGGTGGGCAGTCTTCCAGGATGTGGAGATGAAATGGACAAAGGTGTAAAGTCAGGAGTAAGCACAGCCTGTCCCAGGAGTGGCGGGCTCAGCTCCAGCAGAGGACTAGTTGGGGCCTAGTGGCAAAGGAGGTTGGGGATACAGACTGGGTCTAGATATGGAGTACCCTGAGGGTGAGACTGAAGAATCAGGACTGCATCCTGCAGGGTCACAGGAAGCCACTGAAGACCTTTGAGCTGAGGGGTGCCCTAATTAAAACTGTATTTTGAGAAAATTAATCCAGAGTCTGCTGCAGAAGGGACTGAAGTAAGACCAGCTGCATAATTTGTGGGACCCAGTGCAATATGAAAATGTGGAATCCTCTGTTCAAAAAGCAGGAAAAAAGTGCCGTTCGGGTACTAAAATATAAAATATTTTCCTTTCTTCCATGGTTCTTCTCTTGACTTTTCATGGTATTTTAAATTTATTTAATGTTATTCTAGATAAAGAAAATAACATTTGGGGGACTTCCCTTGTAGTCCAGTGGTTAAGAATCCACCTTCCAATGCAGGGGACTCAGGGTTCGATCCCTGATTGGGGAACTAAGATCCCACATGCCGCAGGGCAACTAAGCCCACGCGCCGCAACTACTGAGCCTGAGTGTTCTGGAGCCTGCGCGCCACAACCAGAGAGCCTGTGTGCCACAACTAAGAGCTGACGCAGCCAAAATAAATAAATATTTTTTAAAAAGAAAATAACATTTTTAAAGATAAATTTATTTATTTATTTTTGGCTACATTGGGTCTTCATTGCTGCGCGCGGGCTTTCTCTAGTTGTGGCGAGCAGGGGCTACTCTTCATTGCGGTGCGCGGGCTTCTTATTGTGGTGGTTTCTCTTGTTGCGGAGCATGGGCTCTAGGCAGGTGGGCTTCAGTAGTTGTGGCACACGGGCCCTAGAGCGCAGGCTCAGTAGTTGTGAGCACGGGCTTAGTTGCTCCGAGACATGTGGGATCTTCCCGGACCAGGGCTCAAACCTGTGTCCCGTGCATTGACAGGCAGATTCTTAACCACTGTGCCACCAAGGAAGTCCCAGATAATGATTCTTAACAGGAGGTCTTTGGAGGCCCATGTACCTCCCTACTAGACTGTGGGTCTCTGGAGCCCTGTGAGAACCATGACTTTACCTCCCCAGCGCTGGGTTGCACAAGGTCTCTAGTAGGTGCTCAATAAATGTTTGTTGACCCAAATGGGCAAATGAGAAGGGGAGTTTAGACATGGGGGTGGGAGGAGGCAGAACACCTAAGCAGATGGGGCTCCAGGGCTGGGGTCTCAGGGCAGTATTGGGGGCTGGGAATGTGGTGTTGGAAGGTCTTTTTTGTCCCCTTAATATTTACTTGGTCGCGTTAGGTCTTAGTTGTAGCAGGCGGGCTCTTTAGTTACGGCATGCACGTGGGATCTAGTTCCCTGACCAGGGATGGAACCAGGGCCCCCTGCATTGGGAGCGCAGAGTCTTAATCACTGTGCCACCAGCGAAGTCCCTGGAAGGGTTTCATGAGGGATGTGGTGGGAAGGCAGAGAAGCCCCCAGGCTTGGGGAGAACCAGGTGGTGGGAGAAGCGGCAGTGGGACTGGAGAAGGAGGTGTCGGGGGGATTGGTAGCAGCTCCCATAAGGGGAATTTCCCTCCTGTGGTGGCCTCTATTGATCTCTTTGAGGACTGTTCTAGCTTCCAGCCCGGCTGGTGTAGTACCTCAGCTGGTCTCTTCGATCTGTTTTTCTTGATCTCTGGCTCCTTCTCTATTCGTCTCACATTCTGCCCCGTCTCCTGGATCTTAGTCTCTTTCTAACTCCCTGCCTGAGATGGGGCCCCCATCTCAGCATATATCTGTTTTCCTCTCTGTCTTCTGTGTCTCTCGGGGGTTATCTTTCCCTCTACTCCGCCCGGACACGCCCTCTATCCTCTCCACTCACCCAGATCTAGTCCAGTACCTGGAGTGGGGGTAAGGGAGAGACCTCTAGGTCCTGAAGAGGCGTCAGGGGGGCGGGCCCAATCCCTTTCTCCAAATTTGCATATGCATGAAGTCGCCCAGGCCAGCAGCGAGGAGGCGGGGCCTCTTGGGGGGGTGGAAAGGGGGCGGGCACCCCCGGAGCCGCGGAGTATATAGACTGAGCGCCGCGGCTGCCGGCCCCGCACTGCTGAAGAGCGGAGCCTCCGCCCGGGGGACCCCTATCCCTGCCTGTCCCCCACAACTGCGCGTCCCCACCCCACCCCACCCCCGCGGCCGAGCCACCGCAGGTGTGGCGGTCTCCGCTCGGCAGAAGAGCCTTGAACGGTCACCCGACCCTCCTCCACAGCCTCTTTGCATCTCGGATTTCGGGGCGGTCCCCTCCCCCACCTCCCCCTGCCCCTTTGCACCCCGATTTTTTATGCGCTTCTCTCGGGTTTTGCAGCCGTCTATTTTTGCATCCCTTTTCGTTTTGCTTCTGGGAGGTTTGGGGAGTGAAGCTGCGTTCGCACCCCTTCCCCTTTTTATCCTCCCCTGCTCGGACAACCCCCCTTTTCATTGCAGAGGGGGGGGCCTAGGTTCTGTGCATCCTACGCCGCGCCGCCAGCACCCCGCAACGTGTGGCCCTGCGCCCCGGAATTTGCAGCAGCTGCATATCTGAGGGAGGGGTCTCCCTCGCCCCCGCTGCCTTTGCTTCCCGCGCGTTCTGGTGCGTGAGTGTGCTTCACGCGCCGCACCCCGGCTTCTCCGTAGCCCCCGCCCCGCGCGGGACTCGCCCCCCGCCGTCAAGATGGTCATTCAGAAAGAGAAGAAGAGCTGCGGGCAGGTGGTTGAGGAGTGGAAGGAGTTCGTGTGGAACCCGAGGACGCACCAGTTCATGGGCCGCACCGGAACCAGCTGGGGTATGCGGGGCCGGCCGCGCGAGGGGTTGGGGGTCCGCCGGGCGACGCCCCGAGCACACGAGGTCCCGCCGGCGCAGCCCCAGCTCCCTTCCCGGGTCCCCGGCGTCCGGCCCCCCTGCCGGGCTCTGGGCTGGGAGGGCGCCGAATCGCCGGTCTAATCTCCCTGGCTGGCCGCTGCGGAGGCGGAGAAAGTAGGTCACTGCCGCCTTCCCGTCCCCCGCGGAGCCCCCTCGCTCGGGGGGTCGCGGGCTCTGAGCGCGTGTCCGCGCCGCGGCGCTCGCGCTCGCTGTCGGAGTCCGGTCAGCTCCGCACAGTCGCCCCCCCTTCCCCAGAAGAGAGACCCTTCCCTCCCTCTGACTCTCACTAGCTAGCCAGCCCCGTCTATTTTTAGCTCGAGCCCACCCCTTGGACCCTGGGAACGTTCATGAGCGGGCGGGCCTTGGAGAGGTGGGGAGTGTGTTGGAGGGGGTTCTTCACAGCGGAAGTTGTCTGTGTCCTACTACCGGGTGTTTTGGAGCCTTCTGTGGCTGCTTGGCGGGTGGGGGGCTGTTGCAGCGGGGTGACACTGGGAGGTTTTCGGGGCTGGGTGTTCGGCTCAGATGTCGCAGGCGGAGGGAGTGGTCACTAGTGGTGAGACATGTACATCATCCGGCCCAGTGTGTCTCTGGGCTTGCGTGGCTTGGCTCCTTACCCACCCATACCTTGGCGCCACTGGGGAGGCGTGGAGGGAGTTGCATCTCGTTGAGGGTCCCGTGCTGGGCATAGGTGCCAGTGAGGGGTGGAATTCTTCCGAAAGGGATTTTCAAGCTGGGAAGTCGAAGCACAGGAGACATTGTGTGACACAGCTTACAATTCATCCACACTAATTGAACGCGGACCCCATTAGCTCAGCCACTTGGGGCACTTGAGGTGGGTCCGATGCAGTCCTTGCCGCAGGAAACTTGAAGTCCGCTCCCTAGGACTGGAGGCATCCACGAGTGCTTGGGAGAATCTGAGAAGGCTTCTTGAGTGAAATGTCTTCTGAGATGGAAGGACTGGGGGTCTGGGCTGGTGGAAACAGCAGGTACTCACACCAGGCTGAGGAGTGACGGAGTGACGTGTCACATCCACCAAGGACCAGCTCTATGCCTGAAAGGCTATTGGAGGTCTGCGTTTACTCCTGCCTCTGCCCTGGGTGCTGTGTGTGAATTGGGGGGTAGGTGACTGTTGGAGGTTCTGGACAGCTGAGACTTTGTAGCTTGGCAGGAGCCTCATTCAAGGTTTGGCTTTTGTGGGGCTCTGAGAGAGATTTTGCTATTTGAGTGTGGACGTCCACGCCCTGAGGGATGGGATAAGAGTTTGGCTGTGAATTGGGGCCAATGCCAGCTTGAAAGTCATCGTGCTAGACAGCTTCAAGCACGAGTACCGATACAGTAGTATCAGATATTGTGCCTTTTCAGGGCCACGAAGGTTGAGGAGTTGAGAACGTAATTTGTGGCAAAATGACTGCGGCCTATACTATGAGTTGTGCCAGCAACAAGAGTTTAGACCTCTTGTGGTCTCCACAAGGTCGGGCTTCACTGTGCTGTGGGATCAGGAAGGGCTGGGAGTCATGGCTGGAAGCCAGACACAACTGCCGCTTTTCAGCTTGTCTCCTTTTGCTTCCAGGGGAAGACTTCCCAAGGCTCTGCGATCCATTCCTGTGCAGAACCTCTGAGTGGGAGAGGGGTGTGTGGGGATAGGTCAGGTCATCGAGGGAGACCTGGAACCTGCTGACCCTGTTTCCTCCTCCTTAGCTTTTATCCTCCTCTTCTACCTCGTCTTCTATGGCTTCCTCACCGCCATGTTCACCCTCACCATGTGGGTGATGCTGCAGACGGTCTCTGATCATACTCCCAAGTACCAGGACCGACTGGCCACACCAGGTGAGTGATGAGGCTCCCCCACCAGCCACTGTAACTGCTCTTGTGCCCCCAGGTATCCAAAAGGAACTCACAGGCTGAGAACTGTCAGCTCTTCTCAGAGGTTCGGTTCTGATGATCCAGTCACCATGTGCGGGGAGTTCTTTTTTTTGTTTTTTTAATTACTTATTTATTTTATTTTTGGCTGCGTTGAGTCTTCATTGCCTACGCAGGCTTTCTCTAGTTGAGGCGAGCAGGGGCTACTCTTCATTGTGGTGTGCGGGGCTTCTCACTGCGGTGGCTTCTCTTGTTGCGGAGCACGGGCTCTAGGCTTGTGGGCTTCAGTAGTTGTGGCACACGGGCCCAGTAGTTGTGGCTCGCAGGCTCTAGAGCACAGGCTCAGTAGTTGTGGCGCACGGGCTTAGTTGCTCTGCGACACGTGGGATCTTCCCGGACCAGGGCTCGAACCCATGTCCCCTGCAATGGCAGGTGGATTCTTAACCACTGCGCCACCAGGGAAGCCCTGGGGAATTCTTGAAGTCTGCCTTCCCATTTCCCACAGCTGAGAGCTCTGTGATCTGGGGAGGTGGCAGATGTTCACAGGAGATCTCCCTCCCGGGAAGACGATCTCGGATCTTCACCTGTCCCTCACCCTGGTGTTCCCTATGTCCATCTTTTTCCCTCTGTGTGTGGTCCCTCATCTTATATATACCCCTCACTCTCGCCTTTGTTGACTAGGCTTGATGATTCGCCCTAAGACTGAGAACCTAGATGTCATTGTCAATGTCAGTGACACTGAAAGCTGGGACCAGCATGTTCAGAAGCTCAACAAATTCCTGGAGCGTGAGTATGGGGCTGGTGATGTGGCTGTGCAGGACCTCGGGGCAGGGGACTGGAGACCCTGGGAGCAGAACATGAGGCCTGTGACTCTCCCCCCCCACCCCCCCACCCCCCCGTAGCTTACAATGACTCCATCCAAGCCCAAAAGAATGATGTCTGCCTCCCTGGGCGCTATTACGAACAACCAGATAACGGAGTTCTCAACTACCCGAAACGTGCCTGCCAGTTCAACCGGACCCAGCTGGGCGACTGCTCTGGCATTGGGGACCCCACCCACTATGGTTACAGCACAGGACAGCCCTGTGTCTTCATCAAGATGAACCGGGTACTCATGACCTTAGTTCCCAGGGGGAGCGGAGGAGGGAGCTGGGGCTACCATCTGCTGGCAGCTGCTTTATTTTGCTGGGGCTCTTGCGCTTCGGGAGATGTGTAGATATTTGAATGGCTGAGAGAACAAGAGAGATGGGGCCATTGGAGGCTGAGATGGTGGTTGGAAGGCTGGATACTTGTGTCTTTGACAACTTCTTTCTTTAACCCTCACGACTCTCTCTCCTCGCTCCAGGTCATCAACTTCTATGCAGGAGCAAACCAGAGCATGAATGTTACCTGTGTGGGGAAGGTGAGTTTGTTGGGCCTTGTGCACCTGTTTGTCCTTCATGGTTTCCATGTCATTCACTCATCTCTCCCTATCTTCTTTGCTCCCAGAAGCTCCATCACTCTAGGGACAAGGGGGTAAGAGTGGGCTCCAGTATGGCTCAAACTCCAAGGGGCTGCCACTCCTCTTGCTTCTGTCTAGGATGCAGAAGTCTGCTCTTTCGTGTGGATAGACACCCCCTTCCTGACTCCACCCAAAGCCCTGCTTCTGGCTTCCCTCCCTAATCCTTCCATGTTCTCCTCTATTCCCTGACCATGTCTTCTGCTCTCCATCCCATATCTCTCCTATCCCTCAATTCTTTTTAGGTATCTGGTAGCTGCTGATCTGTAAGCACCACCTGCCACCACTAAGTTGTCCTTGGAACCCTGCTCCCCCCACCTCTGTCCTCTCTAGGAACTTCCTGCCCCTCTTTGTTCATCCCCCTCCTTGTTTCCTACTGAGCCCTTACTCATTTATCTGTTCTCTCTTGGCTCCGCTCCAGAAACCGATTTCTGAGGATGGGGTAAGAATTTGGGGTGGGAGGGCAGTAGGAGGCTTCAGGCTCATTAGCGCCCTGGAGGCCTTCCCAGTTTGATGGAAGAGATGGGACACCCGCTCCTGCGCACGCGCGAACACACCAGCCTCCGCGCTCAAGGGATACGGATATGAGACAATAATTTGGGGGTCAAGGAGGAACAAAGGGAAGTCTGGATAGCGTCTGGGTTCCCTCACATGCTCTCCCCCACCCTCCTGCGCCCCCCACAGCGAGATGAAGATGCTGAGAATCTCGGCAACTTCGTCATGTTCCCTGCTAACGGCAGCATCGACCTCATGTACTTCCCCTACTACGGCAAGAAGTTCCACGTAAGTCCCGTGGGAGGCTGGGTGCTGGTTCCTGCAGGGGAGCGGGGCCCTGGGGAGGAGGCCGAGTTGCTGCGGGCCTGGAGCCTCGCTCTCCTCCTCTGGCCCAGGTGAACTACACGCAGCCCCTGGTGGCTGTGAAGTTCCTGAATGTGACCCCCAACGTGGAGGTGAACGTGGAGTGCCGCATCAACGCCGCCAACATCGCCACTGACGACGAGCGCGACAAGTTTGCTGGGCGCGTGGCCTTCAAACTCCGCATCAACAAAACCTGAGGCCCCTTCCTCCCGCCCCCACCTCTTTCCTACGGATGCTTCTGGAATATCCCTGACCTTGCCTGATCCCTCCCTCACCCACCCCAAAGGTATTTTTTATAACAGAGCTCTGGCTTGTCTGAGTCCCTTTTCCTTTACTTCTGAACCCGGCCTGATGTCTGTCGTGATTCCCTGGCTACCCACATTTTCCACCATCTTCTTCCCACCCTAGCTCAGTCAGAGACAGGGAGATGGGACCCCAAGACGGTCACAGAGGAGTTGGGAGCCTTTCTAGGCCTGGAGTAGCTTTGAGTGGGGTGTCCTCACAGCTACCCACCTGTCCCGCCCTCTTATCCCCTGAGAGCTATAGAAAATGCCCACCCACCCACCTACGCACATATCTCATTTCACCCCTTACTTCCACACACTGAGGTGGCGCTCAATTCTGTTTTTTAAAGTGAAGGAGAATTGACTTACAACACTACGTTAGTTCCAGGTGCACAGCATAGGGATTTAATATTTCTGTACGTTAGAGTGGTCACCAGTGTGGCCCTCTATCCCTCATTCCAGCTCAGCTGCTGTCACCTTCCTCTGTCTCCCACACCTTCTGCCTATCTACAACAGTCGCTGTCTCAGTGGCTTTTGACTTGTCTGGCTCCTCTGGCCGGTCTTCTCCATCCCCATTCCCTCCACTGAAAGGGGGGCCGTTTGTAACTGAGGACAAGGTGGCTCTGTGGCCTTTTCCCTCTTTCCTGGCACATCTGGCTTCTCACCCCACGTTGACTACGTGAGCTGGGAATGAGGGTCTGAAGGAGAAGTCCATGTTGGTTCTTGAAAATTCTCTTCTGGTCCCTCCTGTCACCCAACTAGGCACTCAGAGGGGCGGGGTTGACCTAGGCTGAATGTCCACTTTGTTTTTGCCGATGGCTCCCTTCCCCCTGTTCGCGTTCCCAGAATATCCTGCAAGTTCCACTTCCCAGGCGCCCCGGGGGAGGGGCAGCCATTTTGGCTAGGTCCCCAGTGGCCACCTTGGAAACGTCAGCTGGCTATGGGACTATTCCACCTCCTTCCCCTGGGCCCAGATATGCCCCCACCATTCTCTCTCTGGCTTCTCTTAGCAAGTTATCAACTAATCACTAACTCCTTCCTTTTTCTCTGCATGCCAGCCTGAAAATTGCAAATACCTCCTCCATCTAAGGCTCTGAATTTCTTGTCTCCGTCTCCTTCAGACCCCTTTGCCTTCTTAAACAACCCCATAGTGCCCATAGAATGTTAAATGAGGGACTGCCTGTGATCTTGAGTTATAGAGGCATTTTAACTCTTTCTTTTCCCACGTCCTTCACTTCCTCCCCTCTGACTTCCTTTTTTTTTGACGCTGCAGCTTCCACATCCCACCCACAGATGGACTCTCCCCTGTTTTTCTCTCGCTGGATCTGAGTCTCTTCCCTTTGGGTCCCCATGTCTTCCTGCACTCCCCTCACCCCACTGGTCTCTCTCTGCAGTTATTTAATGCCTGTGTCAGATCTACTGTAAAAAGAGGATAAAGTACAATAAAATGAGAGCAATTATATATATAAATATATATCATACAGGGAGCCCTGTGTGCAGGTTTTTCCTTTCTGAGCATTTGGAAGACCCCTGGGAAGGGGGTGGGGGGTGGATTTGGGTGACTCGGGAGTTACCCAGCCCTTGGGGGCCCCCTCCCCAGCTTTGATCTCTTCCATCCAGTGTCCAAGCATCTACCTCCTAGATTGCTCCATCACGTATACTATCTTGAGATCACTCAATACAAGACAGGCAAGAAGCCTACGTCCTTTCCTACAGCAATACTTATAAAGTGCCTACTCTGTGCATTCTAGGCACCAGGAAGACACACTTATGAAAGAGGCAGAGTTCCTGCCCCCAAGGAGCTCCCCAGTTTAACAGGAGAGGGGAGGAGCACACGAGAAACTCTCAAACCAGGTAGACCTAAATGTATTTCCAGGAAGGGGAGAAAGCTGGTGAGGACAAAATTCAGAGTGGTCACCCACTCCCTGTGGGGGCTTCGAAGGGCTTAAAGGATGTGGTGGTTTTAGGGGGAGAGACTAGCATCAGCAAATGCCCAGAGACAGGCGAGGAAAATTGATCAGAAGAAACAGATCTCAAAACAATATGAACCGTAGGAGCCCAGTTTTGTGTGTAAAAAAGTACACACACAAGCGTAGAGAAAAAGGATGGATGAGTCTATACCACAGTGTTGATTGTGGTATTTGTGGATGGCTTTATAGCTAATTTTTATTTTCTTGGGGCTTATTTGTTTTTGTTTGCAATGAGTTCCTCAATATTTGCCTTGAAAAATAACTTTATTATGCATACGCATATATCCACAGTTTTATCATGAATGCATAGTACACACACACACACACACACACACACACACACACACACACACACACAG
The DNA here is from genome assembly GCF_963924675.1 of Phocoena phocoena. NCBI lineage: Eukaryota > Metazoa > Chordata > Mammalia > Artiodactyla > Phocoenidae > Phocoena > Phocoena phocoena. The sequence goes on from NC_089237.1 coordinate 51,192,977, forward strand.
AGGGATTGCTGGGTTTTGGTCATTGTTACACCAAAATTAGATCATATTATACACAATTTTGTACATCTCACTGTGTTCACTCAATTTCACTTGGCCTGGTAGAGCTCTAATTTTTTTTTTTAAATGGCTGCATAATATTTTTTTCTATTGGGTCGTTCTTCCCTTGTTAATTTGTTAGAGCTCCTTGACAGTTGTAGATATAAACTGTTTTATGCATTGTAGAATTTGCCCCAATCGATTTTTTCCTTCTTGAGTTTGTGGTTTCTTTTACTGTTAAAAGTGGTTTCTGGGCTTCCCTGGTGGCGCAGTGGTGGAGAGTCCACCTGCCGATGCAGGGGACATGGGTTCATGCCCCGGTCCGGGAAGATCCCACATGCCACGGAGCGGCTGGGCCCGTAAGCCATGGCTGCTGAGCGTGTGCGTCCGGAGCCTGTGCTCCACTACAGGAGAGGCCACAACAGTGAGAGGCCCGTGTACCGCAAAAAAAGTGGTTTCTTTTCCTTTTTTTTTTTTTTTTTTTTGGCCACACCTCCTGGCATGTGGGATCTTAGTTCTCCCGAGCAGGGCCTCGGCAGTGTAAGCGCAAAGTCCTAACCACTGGACCGCCAGGGAATTCCTGGTTAGTTTTTCATATAGTCAAATATGCTTTAGTTGTTCTTTTGCAGTTTCTGGGTTTCCAGTCAGTAGTGTATACTCGTTTTGTAAATTTTTTTGACAGGATTTTATTTCAATTTTTACATTCACCGTAATTCATTTGGCCTATTTTTTAAAAAATTAAACTGACTTTATTTATTTTTGGCCGTGCCTCTCGGCTTGTGGGATCTTCCCTGACCAGGGACCAAACCCGGGCCGCCTGTGGTGGAAGCACGGAGTCCTAACCACTGGACCACAAGGAATTCCCATATTTGGTTTATTTTCGTTTCTTTTTGTGTGTGGTGTGAATGAGGAGTCTGGTTTACTTTTATTTTTTAGTTGTGTCAGCTTCATTTAAAAAATATCCTTAATTTACCCCCATTGAATTGAAATGCCAACTTCGGTTGTATAATACATTTTGCTGTATGCTGAGATCTACTTCTGGATTCATTACTGGCTTGTCTACCACTCCATATACCAAGCCATACTGAACTGATTCCAGTAGTTTTATAGTATGTTTTCTGATATCTAGCAAGGCAAGTAAGCCTCCTTTTTAAAAACAACTATTGGCTATTTTGGGGCACTTATTCTTCTCTATAATTTTTTATAAAAATAAATAAATTTATTTATTTTTGGTTGCGCTGGGTCTTTGTTGCTGTGCGTGAGCTTTCTTTAGTTGCATCAAGCGGGTCTACTCTTCTTTGTGGTGCACAGGCTTCTCATTGCAGTGGCTTCTTTTGTTGCGGAGCATGGGCTCCAGGTGCACGGGCTTCAGTAGGTATGGCACATGGGCTCAGTAGTTGTGGCTCGCAGGCTCTAGAGCGCAGGCTCAATAGTTGTGGCACATGGGCTTAGTTGCTCTGCGGCATGTGGGATCTTCCTGGGCCAGGGCTCAAACCTGTGTCCCCTGCATTGGCAGGCAGATTCTTAGCCACTGCGCCACCAGGGAAGTCCCTCCATTACTACTTTTTTAAAAAAAATTATTTATTTATTTTTTTGGCTGTGTTGGGTCTTTGTTGCTACGCATGGGCTTTCTCTAGTTGTGGAGAGTGGGGGCTACTCTTTGTTGTGGCGCGCAGGCTTCTCATTGCGGTGGATTCTCTTGTTGCGGAGCATGGGCTCTAGGCACGCAGGCTTCAGTAGCTGCAGCACGCAGGCTCAGTAGTTGTGGCTCACGGGCTCTAGAGCACAGGCTCAATAGTTGTGGCACATGGGCTTAGTTGCTCTGTGGCATGTAGGATCTTCCCGGTCCAGGGCTCAAACCCGTGTCCCCTGCGTTGGCAGGCGGATTCTTAACCACTGCGCCACCAGGGAAGCCCGCTCCATTACTATTTTAATTAAGTTTTTTTTTTTAAAGGAGTGGCTGCTGAAATTTAATCAAATTCCTTTCAGCATCTGTTGATATGATATTTTTCTTCCTTAATTTGTTTTTATTTATTTATTTATTTTTGGCTGCATTGGGTCTTCGTTGCTGTGCGTGGGCTTTTCTCTAGTTGCGGTGAGCAGGGGCTACTCTTTGTTGCGGTACACAGGCTTCTCATTGCGGTGGCTTCTCTTGCTGCAGAGCACGGGCTCTAGGTGCGCGGGCTTCAGTAGTTGTGGCACGTGGGCTCAGTAGTTGTGGCTCGCGGGCTCTAGAGCACAGGCTCAGTAGTTGTGGCACACGGGCTTAGTTGCTCCGCAGCATGTGGGATCTTCCCGGACCAGGGCTCGAACCCATGTCCCCTGCATTGGCAGGCGGATTCTCAACCACTGCACCACCAGGGAAGCCCGCTCCATTACTATTTTAATTAAGGTGTTTTTTTTTTTTTAAAGGAGTGGCTGCTGTAATTTAATCAAATTCCTTTCAGCATCTGTTGATATGATCATATTTTTCTCCCTTAATTTGTTAATGTAATGAATAATGTTGATAGATTCTCTATTAAACCAACTTTATGCTCCTGGAATAAGCCCTACTTGGTTATAGTGTTAATACTCTTTTGATTCATCAATGTATTCTGATACTATTTAGAGATTTTGTATCTCTATAAATTAATTTGGCTTCTAGTTTTTTAGTATCTTGATCAGGTTTTAATATTAACAAAACCACAATAATTTTACATGAATTGGAGATTCCACTCTTCCTATGGTCTGGAATAGTTTAAATAATATTGGATCAATTGGCCCTCGCTTTTTTTTTTTCCTCAGTCAAGCGCTTGAGTTTTTCTTTTCTTTTAAAGTGTTTTGTTTTTTTTTAAAGCCCTACTTTTGAATCTATCCTTTCAACCAAGATTGCTTTCTCTTTCAATAAGTTATATCTTTAATTTTTAGGATGCATGCTAGGTTGCTTTCTCTTCCTTTTCTTTTTTTAAATAGTGAAAGCATTTATGGCTTGACATTTTCCTCATTATACAACTTCTGCTGGGTGTTATAGATTTGGGGACCCCTGTGTTCCTGAAGTCAAGGAGGTAAGTTTTTATAATTATTCCAAACCTTAGTGGGACAGGACTTGGGCTCTCTGAGCCTGAGGGCAGGGGCCATGTCTGCCACAGGCCCCCACAGCCTAGAACAGTCCTGGGCACAGAGTAAGGCAACAACCAATGAATATCTGCTGGCTAGATTGTTAGAGGAATGAACACAACCAGAGGGGAGGAAGTGAGCAAGTGGGACCAGAGAGGTCAGGGACTCATTGGAGGTCACACAGCTTAGTAGAGTTGGCCTGAAAACCTAGGACTAATAATTCTCAGACCAGTAATCTATCAGCTCACAAAGGGATTGGCAGAGCCAGAATGGATCTGCTTTCTGAAGCAGTACAGCAGAAATAAAAACAGAGCTAAGGACACACTCGAGAGAAATGCTGAGCATACGGGGGTGCCGGACACTGGTCAGAAAGAGAGCTTCAAGGTGACCTGTCTACAGGAGTGAGACGATGGAATGAGTTTCAAGTGCTCTGGTTTGCCAAGGGCCCGGCTGGTAGGGAGAGATGGTAAAGTTAAAGGTCTCTAAAAGAGGTGGTTCTGGGTCTCCTGGGGAGTGTTTGGCATTCCCCAGCAGGGAAGAAAAAAGGTGGTTTTGAGGCCAGGGAGGGCGAGTGGCTTCACAGCTGTCTGGGATCCTCGGGGTAAGCCAAGGGACTCCCACAGGCACTTTAAGCCAGGTTGAGAGGACAGTGGCCCCAGAAGCCCCTTTGGCTCTTACTCCCCTCTCTCTGACCCCAGGGTGGCAGGATGAGCCACGTCCCCACTGTCCGGCCATCCCTCCGAGCACTGGCTCAGGCTGCAGTGGGTGATGGGGAGAGCTCGCCCCCAGCCCTCTTCCTTGGGAGCTGGCAGCACTAAGGGACAGAATGGTTGGGGAGAGTGCTGGGTTCCCCAGGCTCAACTCTCCTCCCTACCCCAAGAAGCCCTTTGAAAGGTTTTCCTGGCAGAGTTTAAAGCTTCAATTCATTCAGCTGGCTGGCATGAGGCCCGGATGAGGGGATGCTGGGAAGGCCCCAGTCCCACATCCCAGCCCTCACCTTAGTCGCCCCCACTTCCTGGGGACCCCGGCTGGCAGGCCTCCCCCTGCTCTCCTCATCCATTAGCAGCCGCCCTCCTTCTCCTTGGGCACCCAGGTATCCTGCCCCTTTCCCGTGGAGCAGATGGCCACCCCAGAGGCTCAGGCTTGCTAAATCAGACATAAATCCCATAATCCTTGGTGAGAGGCTGAGAGGGGGCAGAAGCCCAATCCTAGAAGCAGGAGCAGAAGACCTTGTGCCAGCCTTGGCAGGAGAGGAGAGGGGGACAGTTGGTTCCCGAGTTATGAATGGAGTCACCCCTTCCCTTATTGTCATGCAGCCTGCGGACTGACCCAGTCTCCAGGCTTTGTTCTCCTCCCGGAACCCGGGCGCTGGGCCCCCCAAACATGCTCCCTGAAGACTCAGGTGGCTGCCTCCCAAATGCACCCCCTTCTTCACCCCTGCACTGTGGGCCCCAGGCACCCTGCACTGGCACCGATCTCTCAGACACACAGGTGGTAGCAAAGTTTTATTGTAAAATAAGAAATCAATATAAAAATGGGATATAAGAAGGGAAGAGGAAGGGTGCGGGTGACAAATGCAGATGTGCCCTGCAGAGTACAAAAGAAATCTGCCTGAGCATTTGGGGGAAATAAAACAGATCTCGGTAGATACACCAGGGATGGAATCCTCCAGGACGTGGGATAGGGTGAGATTTCCCCTTGGGTGCTGAGGTTCACCAAGAGGTTAGATAGGATTTGGCGGGGCCAGGAGCCAAGGCACTTGGAAATTCCTTCCCCTTGCCCAGCCATCCAGTCATAGAAACTATCAAATCATCCATCAAGGGGGACACAGAACCAGCACCCACAAAGGCACTAAGTCCCAGACATCATGTAATAAAAAGATGGTTTGGGGGTCAGACATACGTTATTTCATTAACCCTCACAACAAACTCCGTGAGGTAGGTATGATTATCAGCATTTTGTAAATGTGGACGATCAAGTTCGGAGAAACTCAACAACTTAAGATAGCTTCCATGGCTAGTATGGTAGAGAACTGGACTTCCAACCCAGTGTGTTGCTGGTTATAAAATGTTCCTCACATGCAGGAACGTTTTCCAACCTCTCTCAAATGCTCCCCACAGTAAAAACCTTAAAAGCTAAGCTGGAAGGCCCCAGCTACCTCCCCCAAAAACCACGAGTGCAGGCCAACCTCTTTAGCAGAGCCCCAGGCCAAGCAAACGGAAGAATTCCAGGATGTTTCCGAGGCACACCTGCACCAAGCAGAGGTTTAAGCCCCTGAGACCCAAAAAATGGCAGGGAAGGGAGGAACGAGGGTAGGGGTGTCAATAGAGGACAGGAAGCAGAAGATGTCAGTCTGAGTCAGGCCCTTCTCTCTTGAACATCAGTTTTTTATGGCGGGAGGGAGACTGCCCCTTCTTAGACTTCAGGTGGCTGTGAGGAGAGAGGGGGAGGGGAGATGACATCATCTGACTGAGAAGCTCTGGGCCCCTCTTCCTGGACCTGGGCTTTGAAGGGCCTGAGGTGGGAGCAAGGAGAACTTAAGTTAAAATGGTCACCACCAATGGCACACATGCTGACTGAGCACCTTGGGGTACTTGTGGGTATTAACCTCTCAGTCTTCCCTTATCCCATTTGACAAATGAGGAAACTGAGCCTGGGAAGGGAAGTAACAAGGCCACAAAGGACTCCTCAGTACTTTGCAGGGCAGAGGATCTGACCCCAAACTCTGACACTGTGTCCTATACTCTGTGTCCTATACTGTGTCCTATACTCTACACAGTTATCAGTCCCCTATTTGAGACCCTAGCTCTGAGGGTCTAGGGGTTGCTAGAAATGGCAAAGAAATATCCATGCCCCTGGACCCCCGGAGGCAGGAAAGTAGAGGAAGACTAAAGAATGTTTGGGCAGGGCTGGGACCCAATGGCAGGGTTCCAGCCTTTTACCTTGAAGGCAGGATTAGAATGGAATCCCATGGTTTTCCAACACAGGAAGGCAGGGGAGGGGACCCGGGTCACTCACCTAGAGTGAGCCCTGCTTTCCCCTGGCTCCTTTCCAGCCTGAGCATCCTTCAGCTCCAAGGCCTCATTCAGCTCTCGTAACATCTCAAAGCGTTCACGCCCACGGATCTGTGGCAGGGAAGGAAGGGGATAAAGAAGTATTAGGCAAAATCATAGAAACCGTTTTTATGCTCTCTTTAACAATTTTCTTTTTGGAAGAGGCTTCTTTAAAATGTGTGTTAAGGTACAAGCTGGCGTTTGAAGTCAGGCACAACCAGGAGCCATTGTCTCAAGGCACCACTGCCCCCTGATGGCAAATGTCCTAAATACAGGCAAAGCAGTCAAGAAGAAAATAGCATTTGGAGTGCTAGACTTGAAACTTAAATCTGTCAACCCAATAATATTAACTACAAGAGTCAACGCCATGGACAGGGAAAGGATGTCTAGAGAAACTGGGCTTAACCTCACATCTGCTACATTTATATTTTTTCTTCCCTTATCCAACCCCCACTGAGTGGTGGCAAGAGCCTGCATCTCTCTCTCTCAGGCTTGGTACCTGAAGAGTGAAATATTCTCCATCCAGTGGTTTCTTCTTTTGCGGTGGAGAGGAGCTGGTGCCGGTAGGCAGTGCTGGAATATAGGCAAGGAAAGGCGAGAAAAGAGTGAATCTTGGGCAGAACTGCACCCTCTCTGCCTCCTCTTGTCCTGCCTGCTTACCTCGCTTAGCGCTCCCAGTGGGCAGCTCAGGGCAAGACTGCCCCTTCTTGTGGAAATTTTCTTCCTCTGTGCGGCGGTCTCTCCCAGGACACGCACAAACACGCACCTCAAAGCTGTTCCGTCCCAGCAGATTACCACTACCCAGGTAAGAAGAGGGAAGCAGAAGGCAGTAAGGAGGGTGGGCTCCGCCTCCCCGTTCTCCTGTAAACCAGGCCCCACCTACTCCCAACCACCCCCATCCTACATGGATCCTAAGGTCCAGCTCCAGGAAGATTGAGAAGCCACAGGCTGGAGAGATCGCAAAGCCGGAGAAAAGAGAACTGGGAGGGAGCAGCAGAGGAAGTCTACCAAGGGGATGCAGTGAGGGAAAGATGGCTGGTAGCATGGAAGAAAGTGGTGAAGGGCAGAGCCCAGGGGACAGAGAGAGGCAGAGCTTAGGGAGGAGCATGCCAGCGTGGAGGGCGGCGTGTTGTCCCTACTTGGAGTCTTCCAGTGTGATGATGGTGAGGATGGGCCGCCGGTTCATGCCTCCCATGCAGGAGCTGTTACACATGAAGTTGTAGTGGATGGTGGTACAGTCAGAGCCAACCTGGGAGAGAGCACAGGCCCCAGGTGAGGCTATGCAGCCCCGGGGAAGCTGTTAGCCTTTGTGAGCCTCTGTTTCCTCACCTGTGGAATGGGGATAACCCATCTGCTCTGCACACCTCACCAGGTTGTGGGAGATCAAGGGAGGAGAAAGCCCTCCATCTCCCACCTGGATGGTCACTGACAAACCCCTCTGGCCCCCTTCCCCCAGAGACCCCAGTGGCCAAACCAGACCTCGGGCGGCTCGTAGGGCACCACCACGCTGTGTCGAAAAGTGTTTCTGTCGTCCAAATACTCAGCACGTAAATTCCCTTCCACCCGGATGAGATGCTGAGGAGGGGCCAGACCTGAGAGCAATCATGGAGGAATTAGGGGTTTGGGGGCTCCGGGCACCAGCCTTGCCCATCCACAGCCCCCCGCTGCTCACCGTCGCTATAGTCAGAGCAGCGCTCATGGTGGGGACAGCGCCTCACAACCTCCGTCATGTACTCTGACTTCTTATAGATGGCCATGGCGCGGACCCGGGTGCCGGGCGGGGGTGGTGAGCTGACCCACAGCTGCACCGGGCAGGTCTTGGCCAGCTGGCAAAACAGCTTGTTGAGGGCAGGGGAATACTGGAGGAGAAGGAAGAATGAATGGAAGGTCAGGACACAAGTACCTAGGGGTCAAATGAACAAACACTGCATAAGTACTGACTGGAAGCCATGTCCTGTGGGGGAAGGGTAGCTAGAGATGGCACGGTCAGGCTCCTACATCCCAGCTTACTTACAAAAGCCAAAGAATGAATGAGAGTGAAGAAAAAAGAAAAAAAGAATGGCCTCATGACAGACGCTGAGAATGTGATGGGAAGGATGAAACCCCAAGGTCAAGGGGGGAAATGCAACTTTGGGACTGGGGTCAAAGGTCATAGACTAACTAGGTAAAATGTAAAAAGGCTGAAGTGGAACCCTAGAGTTCCGTACAGAGAAACCCTGGGGCACAGGGGCCACACATCAAATTGTCACAGGGAAGCCAGCCCCTCAGGGCCACTTACCGTGCAGGTTACAGACTTGGCTGTTCCGGAATGTAGGAAACCTAGATGGAACCCATAGCTGCCAGGGTAGGTCTTCTGGGAAGGGACAAAGGACGACAGGGGCCAGGAGGTGGCTGGTGCTGGGGCGGCTGGGGTGGGGGCAGCTGGCGCAGGGGGCTCTGGCATTTGGGGGGCTTCATCTGGACGTTCATCCAGCCAGTTTGCGACGTCTTCTGGGGACAGCAGCAGGTCATCCACGGCTGGGGAGAGCTCAGAGGACTGTGGACGGGAGAGACAAGAGTCAGAAGGCCAGGTTCTCAGCCCCCAGCTCTGCAGCCCCTGGGCCCTTCTCGCAGCCCAGCCCTTACCAGAAGGTTGTTTTCAGGAAGCCTGTAAGACAAGAGCAGAAAGTCAGTACTGTTTTTTGCTTCTCACAGGTCTCTACTTAGGGGGCTGGGGACTCGGGTGGGGCAGGGTTATTAGAGGCTCGGCAGTGAACCTGCCCCTCCCTCCAGACCTCCACTTACAGTTTCCACAAGTCTGAAAACGTCTCCTGACTCAGAGGGGGCTCCACGCCGAGTTCTGCCTGCGACTCCTCCATTACAGCTCCCTGGGAGGCAGTGTGGCCACTGGGGGGAGAAAGGCGAGGATCCAGTGTGAGACATACCCAGCCCAGGGTCACCTCGCCCTGAGGCGAGAGGGAGCCCTGTGTGCAGACCAAGCCAGGGTGTTGAGGATCTGCTACGGGGGCAGGACCCCCCCCCCCCACACCGACTCCTCACCACACAGAGAGGGACTTCCAACCCTCCCACCATTGAATCCAGAAGCCTTCCTCAGTGTCTACCTATTTCTGCTCTCCTTTGTGGTAATAAGGCTGAAGCAACTCTCAGCCCACTCCCTCCATCTGGGGTAAGATACCTCCCTTGACCCGCCCATTCCCCACCTGCTCCCTTGGGACGGCTCCTCACCCCCGGCTTACAAATCCCTCAGGACCCAGGCCCTGCCCACCTCTTTGACCTCATCTCCTAGCACCCTCTCCTTTCTCCGGTGCTTGAGCTCCACCGGCTGCCCTGGTGCCAGAAAGGCTGAGGACCACTGCTCTACTGGAATATAAACTTCGGCAGGGCAGGGAAGTTGTCTTGTTCACCAGTTATCAGCATAATGCCTTGCACCTGGTTGGGCTCAATAACTGGGGTGAATAAGTGAATCGTCGTACCCGGGCCATGAGCGGTTACGAGCAGTCGAGGGAACAAAGGGGACAGAGCGGTGGCTGCGGTCCGGGCCACGGCCCTGCCGCCATCGTCTCGTCTCTCAGGCTAGCTTTCAAATGGTTTCATCATGCCCTCTTTCTTTCGTTTTTTTCCTTTTTGTTCCCAGTTCATTTCCCCATATATTTATTCTCGGATTAGTGATTTTTGAACAGGTGTTCATCTCTTTAGAAATACCTGTGCCATGACCGCAGAGTACTCAGATTTCTTTTTGGCATTTGGTGACATATGATGGGGAAAGTGATGAGTTGTATGACAGGAGAGGTACAAGGTGAACCTTAGAGTAAGTAAGACTTTATGCATAGTTCTTTTTTTTTTCTCATGTGTGAATTCTTTTTTTTTTTCACACACACACTGTATTTTATTTTTACAAGAGATAGACTGACACCAAGCATTCTAAATGCATCACCATAACGAAGGCAACAATGATTGCAATTACCAAACACAAAACACACTCACACTATGTCATAATAGTGACATTCAGTCCAGGAATCCTCCACTGTAACAGCTCCTTTACTTTGCAGTGAAAATTGATTTGTATATTTTTCGCCTCTGAGTCCTTGTGGGATTTTTTTTTTATTCAAACAGAAAGTCACAAAAATTATAATCATCCTCACCAGTTCACTCAGTCCCATGTAATTAATTTTTTTTTATCTTGATCTTTTGTTAGCACCATGCCCTCTTTCTTGATGCCAAATTTGTCATCAGCTTTGCTCAGAAACATGCCACTGAAAAAGTCCCTGTTCAGTACATTTTTCCTGCTGTCTCAATGGCACTGACAAACACCTCCCGCACCACGCCCAAGCAAGCGGCTCTTTTCTAATCTCCCTTAAGGTTCACCTGCACCTTTATGTTGATACAGAACCTGCTTTCCTGTGTATTTAGAGTGTGAAAAAATCCTTTCACATGGGTTACCTTATCTGTCCCGATAACCACACCTGCCTCTTGACAGGTGAGAAAGTCTCACAGAGGTTAAGTGACCAGCCGACAACACACACAGGTGAGTGAATGAGCTTTTATGAAAAATGACTGTTCGAAGGTCTAGGATTAAGAGGCTTACTTCATTACAGACTAACCTGCAAAGCTCTCATTTGTAATCAGTTAAGTCTGAAGGTGCAGATTTTAGCGATGAAAGTCCGCCAACTGAGAGGTTGGCAAAAGGGCCTCTTATCATAGCTCCCAAAGCTGATGGGGGATGGACCATGAACGTACATGGAGGAAGGCAAGAGGGGACAGCAGCGGGACCCCAAACATCTGCCTTGGGGGGAAGGACTAGGGTTCCCCCTGGATCGATGATCAAAATAACTTTGAGACTTTTATGGAAGGGAGGCTCGTGTCAACAGAGATGGGGCTCAGAAGCCCTTGGTTTGATGTTGTATTGTCACTTAAATTTGCTGCATGACCTCACTTATCTTAAAGCCCCCATGGCAAACGTGGCAGAGCCTGGGCTCTGGAGGCAGACAGGCTAGGCCTGCACCCCAAGCTCACCATCTAATAGCTGTGTAACTTTGGGAGGTTGCTTAACCTCTCTGTGCCTAGCGTCCTTTGCTCTAAAATAGGGCCCCACTTGTTATAGGAAATATAAAGAGTTGAGAAAAGCACCTAGCACTTAGTCAGAGTTCAATAGATGCTTCTCTTTATATGATTATCCCAATTTTATTTGTTCTCTATTATTGTTGGAAAGTGAGAGCTTTGTGATTGCGAGGGGGTGGGGCTTTTGTGGTCCTGCCTGCATTCATGCTAGTTCCCCTCCTTCAGACAACTCTGTTTAGTAAACATGCCAGGAGGGGCTGTCCTGGGATGGTGGGCCAAGGTCTCAGTCCCACTGCGGGGAGACAGCCCCATGGACATAGGAGGTCTCCCTCTCTCAGACCTCGGCAACAACTGAATTCTCAATGTTTCTTTCTCTAGGAAACCTCTTCAGAGTAGGTACTTCCCATGGGTATGAGCATCAGGGGGTCGGAGGCAGAACATTTACACTGGCAGCCCCGGTGGGAAGGCAATAAAGTCAGCTGGGACCCAAAGGAGGGGCAGGCCTGATCGCCATCATAACAATGGCCTATCATAACAATGGTGGCTGTTTATATAGACCTTATCTGGATCCACTGCTTTCAGTGGCTAATCTCATTAATCCTCTCAAAAAGCCAGTAAGGTAGGTGCTATCATAAGAGAGGAACTGAGGTTAAAGGAATTACCCAGGCTCAGAAAGCTCCCAAGCGGCAGGGCCAGGGATTTGAACCTGGGCTGTCTGAAGCCACACCCAAGCTCTAAATAATTATGCTCCTCTGGCTCCACCCAGAGTCTGATGTAAAAAAAATTTTTGGCTGAAAGCTATGTGATTGGGAAAATATAAAAAAAAAATTGATTCTGGGAAGAAATAAGGCAGCATCTGGTAAAACTGAAAACACATACATTTTACTACTCCACAAAACCACTTCTAGGTGGACGTCCTAGAAAAGTGGTTGCAGGGGGCGACAGAAGGAGTCTTGCACAAAAATATTCATGTCGTTGTTCCTAATGGCAGGTGACAAGAAACAACCTTACTATCCATCGATAGGAAATAGGTAAATGAAACGTGGTGTATTCACTACAGTGGTTTAGGGAAATGAATTATCTGTATATGTAATCCAATACAGCTCACAAACATGCTGGGTGAAAATACAATGTGCAAAAAAAAAGCAAAACACAGTAATCTGGTTCATGGAATTTAAAAATATAAGATGAGGGACTTCCCTGGTGGTCCAGCGGTTAGGATTCCGGGCTTCCACTAGAGGGAGCACAGGTTTGATCCCTGGTCAGGGAACTAAGATCCAGCATGCTGCATGGCAGCACAGGGGGAACAAAACAAAACAACATATATATACATATAGAGAGAAATATGAATATATATAATAACAGTTGCTTATAAACATGTGTATGAAACACAGGCAAGAAGAAGAGAAATTCACAAAATCTATGATCGTGATGGTCTCAGGGAGAGGGGGGTGTATGCTTAGGGTACTGAGGGTAGAGTCAAAGGAGGTTTTAGCTTTATTAACAAAGAAAAATTTAAAAAGATGGTATCCGTACATTACTTGTGTAATTAAAATATGGACAAAAATAAGACAGAATGTTAAGTGTTAAAATTATTTGGTGGGGATATGTGTTATGTTACTTTTGTACCTGTATTTTTCCAAAATAAAAATATCTAAAAAAGAAAAATAAATAGAAATTATGGAAAATTTTAACCATATAAAAAGGTAAACAGGAAAATGTCCCAAGTACCCATCACACAGCTTCAAGAATAATCAACATTCTGCCTTTTTTGTCTCATCTATACCTCTAGCCACTCCCCACAACCCCACAAATGTTTTTGAGGTAAAACTTAACAAAGGTTGAAATGGCACCATACTATTTTGATCACAAAACTTGACAAATTTTGATACAGCTCTGTAACCCACCCCTACCAAGACAAAGATGTTGTGTTCTCTGAAAGTTTTATGTTCAGGGCTATTAACCATGTCAAATTAACTGTTGTGTATGGTGTGAGGTAGAGGTCAAAATCCATTTTTCTGCTTGTTGTTTCAGCACTGTTTGTTGAAAGACTTTCCTTTCCCAACTGATTCACTTTGGTGCCTTTGTAGAAAATCATTTACCATATTTATGTCTTTTCCCATACTCTATTCATTGGTTGTTGTCCTACTGTAGCTTTACAGTAATCTTGATATCCGGTATCTTAAGACCTCCCACTTTGTACCACTGTTTCATTTTCGGAATCAGCTTGTCAATTTCTACAAACAATGTTTTAAGTCACTGAGTTAAATCGTTCTGAAGAGTACAGACACCTTAACATCAATAAGTGTTCTAATCCATGAATACGGTATCTCTCCGTTATTTAAATCTTCTTAAATTCTCTCAGCAGTATTTTGCAGTTTTCAATATGGAGCTCTTGTCCATCTTTTGTTAAATTTATCCCTGAGTATGCCATGTTTTTGACTTTGGATTCAAGGTTGCTATTATATAAAAATACAATGTATGTATATTGCCTTTGAAGCTTGTAACTTTGCTACAATCACTTATTAGTTCGCATAGTGTGAAAATGAATTTTCTATTAGGACTTTTTGTGTACACAATCATACCATCTGTGAATAAAGCAATTTAATTTCTTCTTTTCCAATTGTTATGTTTCTTTCTCTTGCCTGGTTAAGACCTCTAATTTACAATGCTGAAGAGGCTAGAGTCAAATCCTTATCTTAGAGGAAAAGCATTCACTCTAGTCTGTCACTATTAGGTATGTTGTTAATGGTAACTTGATTGGGGGTGCACTGTATCAGACTGAGGAAGTTTCCTCTGCTAGTTTGCTGGGAGGTTGGTTTTTCTTTTAAAATCACAAACAGGTGTTGCATACTGTCAACAGCTTTTTATGCATCTATTGAAGTTGATCATAGGATTTTTACCCTTTAATCTGTTAATGTGGCAAATTACACTGATTGATTTTTTGAATGTTAAATCAACGTTGCAGTCCAGGGATAAACTCTACTTGGGGACGATATATTTATCATTTTTATATATTACTAGGAGTGATTTGCTAAAGTTTGTCAGGTTTTTGCATATATATGCTGACAGCATTACGCTGGCCTCATAAAATGAGTTGGGCAATGTTACTTCCTCTATATTCTGAAAGAGTTTATGTGAGATTGGTTTTGTTTCTTCCTCAAGTATTTGAAGTGAAGAACAAAGGATAGGAAATACCACTGAGACAGCAGATTTAAACCCAAATGTAACAATAATTGCATTAAATGTAAATGGACCAAGCGCTCCAATTAAAGCAATTCAGTGAGGAAAGGAAGGCTATTTCAACAAGTGGAGCTAGAACAACTGGATATCCATAAGAAAAAATAAAACAGAACCTTGACCTCACGTCATGAAATAATTCTTAATTATCAGTTAATTAATTATGGCTCACAGACCTAAGTGTAAAACCTAAAGTTAGAAGGTTCTAGAAGAAAATATATGAGAAACTATAAGAGAACATCTTCATGACCTTGGGCTAAGATTTCCTAAACAGGTCACAGCAACCACTTAAAAGAAAAAAGAATCTTCTGCTCCTCTTAAGAGCTGTTAAACAAGCAAGCAACAGGTCAGGAGAAAATACACGTATCTGACAAAAGATACACTCTTCCTATCCAGAATGTACAAATAACTTCAACACCTCAACAACACAAAAAGCAAATACACCAATTTTAAAAATGGGGAAAAGACTTGAACAGTCTCTTCACATATAACACAGAAATGGCCAATAAGCACATGCAAACTGTTGAACAAAGTTAACAGAGAACTGCAAAATGAAACCGCAATGATGTGCCACATTAGAGAGACTGACAGACCAAATCCTAAGACAGGATATATCCTGCTGGTGGGAGTGTAAAATGGTACAACCACTTTGAATAATTAAAACTTTTTAATAGAATTTTAAAAATATATAGATCTACTCACTCTGTGACCCAACAATCCCACTCCTAAGGATTTATCCAAGAAACATAAAAACATGACTACAAAAGTAATTGTACAAGAATGCTGATAGCAGCTTTATTCAAAATAATCTCAAATGGGAAACAACTCAAAGGCCATCAAAAGAATGCATAAACAATCGATGGTTTATTCATTCAGAGGAATATATTAAAATAAAAAGGAGCAAAATACGGATACACTGATACATGCAATAAAATGGGTGAATTTCACAGATATAAGAAGTTCTCCAACAGGCAAAAATAATCCACGGTGACACAAATCAAAATAAAGGTAGGGGGTCAAAGATAGGGAAGAAGCAAGAGAAACTTGTATTTTGATAGGCGGCGGGTGTAAATGCTACCCCCAATTTAGAAAAAAGCACGCAAGTACAGCGCACTGTGTCTGGTTCGTAGCAGGTGCGTGGTAGGCGACCGCGCCCTAAACGATGAAAATGCGGGAAAAATGGTTACGGGTCGGACTTCGCGCGGGGTTCGCCGCCTCCCGCAGGCCAGAACTAGCCGGGACTGGAGAGCTGCACAGAAGACCTCGGGCCCCGCCCCTCTCCAAGCCCCGCCCCTTCCGCTTCAAGACGTTCACTCTGCGTCCGAAATGGGAATGTCTCAGCCCAAAGCCGAATACAGAAGAAATTGTTTCTCCGCCACAAACAAACGACCCATCGTTACACTCTTTTATCGTTTAATGCTCAGATGTACCCATTCTCGAAAATACCCAGGGTCTGCCCTCAGACACTTAAAGCAAAAAAACAAACCATCCCACGCAATGGTAGCGTCCGCCTGGTTAGCAGTCGACCGGGGTGGAGCACACCATTCAAAGAGGGGGGAGGGATTGAGGTTTGCATGAAAACGAATACCTCTTCCTTTCCAAAAGCGGTAGCTAAGTAGTCCAGGAGGGGGGGAAAAAAAAAGTAAAGGGGGTTATCAGCCTCCCTCCGCAAGCAATAGGAACTAGTCTAAAAGACCTTTTCTCTTTCTACTTCCCTCACATAGGGTGAATAGTGGTCTGTTCCGAAAAAAGAAACCGGAAATGCTCCTGCAAGTGGCAGAAATGTAAATGTAGAGTCAAACAATAACAGGACTCCCGGGCCTCTCAGGCTGGGTTAGTTCTGCCGGGCTTCGGGGGCAAATCTCTCATTTAGCACGTCCCACTTCCACGACTGACAGTCTTTAACCGGATTTTCTCCTTCTAGTGGAGCCACGGGCCATTTGGAAAGAGCACTCCAGGAAGGACAAAGATCCGGAAGTTATGGGACCTTAGCAGCTTGGCCTTCCCGGATCACCCCGAATACCCACTTCGGAATGGAGCCCGAGGTTCCACTGGGATGCCATATGCTCTAAAATCCCGAGCCACGAATCCCCAAAGTTACGAGATCCGAAAGTCTCAGACCTTGATGCTTTGTGCGTCTTATTTCGGAATCCCCCACACCCTGGAATGGGGTGGTAATGGTTGGAAGAACCCCTTAGGCCGGCTCAAGTTTCCCCAAAGCCCCACTCCCCCGCCCAAGTGTTCAGCTTGGAGTTCGGTTGGTCCTAACATCCCCATCATCTACACTCGGGCCTCCCAACATTGCATTCCTCTGTTGGTACCGCTAGCCAAGCTTGCATTCCCCCCCCAAATCGCTAAATCCCCAGTGCCCCGCCCCCAGCCCCCTCTATTCCCACGAGCTGAAAATACACGGAGCCGAGAGCCCGTGACTCACAGAGGACACATGAGGCTCAGTCAAGAGCTTACCCGAAGCTCAGGGGAGCGTGTCACCGTCCTGGGATGCAAGCTCCGAGGCTGGACGCCAGGTGACCCCGGACCCCTGCTACTACCTGCGGCCAGGATGGTAGCTCTGGACTTTTGAAGAGCTCAAAACTTTTAGCGCCAGTCCGGAGCACGTGGGAGGGGAAAATCCCAATCCCAGCAACCCTCGCGAGCCTCCTGGCACAAAGCTGGACAGTCGCCATGACAAGTAAGGGCAAGCAATTCCCCTGCGGGCGGAGGCGATGGGAACTGAGATTAGGAGAGGAGGTTGCGGGGAGAGTCAGGATTCTAGCAGTATTGGTACTGTAGCTGCTGAGAATTTGGGGTGGGGAAGTTCGACGAGCCAGAGCCGTGAGGGCACAATTGGTGGAAACCATTTTGGTAGAATTCTGCCACTGTGTCAAATATGAAGGTGAAAGGAAGAAAGCCTTTGCACTTGTCATTCCCTCTGCTTGGAACACTCCTCTTCTTAAATAGCTGAATAGTTTGAACTCAACAGCTAAAATGTCACAGCCCCTATCATTTTGTGAAATGATTTGTTCCTTGCCTTGAATACACAGCAACCTAAGCCTTAGGAGGGCAGAGACCTTGCCTACTATCTTATTCATTGTTGTATTTCCCAGTGCCTAGTACAGTACTGGGTAGCAAGTAAGAGTTCAGTAATAAATATTTATTGAATGAATGAAAAGAGACGGAGGTTTGAAGAATTCAGCGAATGAGATGCAAAAGAGGCTTAAAACCTGTAAAATCAAACATAGCGCTATCGCCCTCTGCAGGTGGGGGAGAGGAGTAGGTGCTTTAAGAATGATCGCGGAAGACCGCAGGGGGAGCTCAGGCACTTCTCGCCGAGGCAGAAGCCTTTGGACTACAACTCCCAGCAGCCACTAGGAGCCCCAGGGCTTGATGGGAACATAACCCGTGACCTGTTACGTCCCTGCCCTGTCCCTCCGTGGGTCGCCCGCGAAGTCTGATCCGGGATGCGGAGGTCCAATGGAAAGGTGTGCCCAAATCCCGCGAGAAGAGGTGGTTCGTAGCGACCGAGCAGGCTGAAGAGCGCCGTGCTTTCTAACGTTGCTGTTCCGCAGTTCTCCTGGCCTTCTGCCCCCTCCCGGGGGAAGAAGGAAGGCACTGGTGGGTTTCTCCAGTTCTGCATCCCGATCCGTGCGAACTTTGAAGCGGTCTTGGCCGTTCCGCGGGCCCGGCAGCTGGTAGCCGGCGGGAAGAGAACTGCTTGGCTGCGGCCAATGTGTGCCGCGCTTCCTCCGCAGTATGAAGACACCGGAGGCGCCACTGTTAG
Source organism: Phocoena phocoena (assembly GCF_963924675.1). Lineage (NCBI taxonomy): Eukaryota > Metazoa > Chordata > Mammalia > Artiodactyla > Phocoenidae > Phocoena > Phocoena phocoena. The sequence continues at coordinate 51,211,238 of NC_089237.1, forward strand.
CTCCGGACTGCTTTCCTTCAGACCGGGCCCCAGCTCCAGCCCCTCTCTCTCCTCAGGCTTCCCCAATGGATAAAAATACGGACCCTGAACTGATGCCACCGACACCCGATGGCGATGATCCGCCCCGGGTGTCCCCAGATCCCATGGCTGTCTCAGCTGTGTCCCAGGAGCTGGAGGAGGGGGACCCAGCTTCTCTCTCCATTCCCCTGGAGACAGGGTTTGGTATTCCTAGTGGGTTGAGCCCTCGAGTCGAAGAGCAAGAACTTTCTGAAAATGTGAGCCTTCCTGCAGAAGAAACGAACAGGCCAGAGTTGGGGCCCGGAGAAGACGTGGAAGGTGTGTCTGAGGAACCCGCTCCAGAGGATGAGGGATACACGTAAGTGGTGATAGCAGGTGGCTCAGGAATCTGTGGAGATTGGAAGTGTGAGATATATCTTATCCGCCAGTCCTCAGCCCCACTTCTCCAGGCCCATTTCCACTTTGCTTTGGTGAACCCAGGTTTGTTGTTCCCCCATCTTCCTTCCAGCGTCTGGAGCTACAGCTTCTCCCAGGTACCTCGGTTTCTCAGCGGTTCCTGGTCAGAGTTCAGCACCCAACCTGAGAACTTCTTGAAAGGCTGTAAGTGGTAAGTAAGCATAATGGGGCAGGGAGATAATCACGCTCAGGATTTCCACCTTAAAATACCCCAGTTATCTGGGAGAAGGATCCACCATGGTGGGAGAAGGAGTAAGAATTCCTCTGGATTGAGTTTGAATTTCATTTGTGGGCTTCCCTGGTGGCGCAGTGGTTGAGAGTCCGCCTGCCGATGCAGGGAACACGGGTTCGTGCCCTGGTCCGGGAAGATCCCACATGCCGCGGAGCGGCTGGGCCCGTGAGCCATGGCCGCTGAGCCTGCGCGTCCGAAGCCTGTGCTTTGCAACGGGAGAGGCCACAACAGTGAGAGGCCCCCGTACCACAAAAAAAAAAAAAAAAAAATTTCATTTGTGATTGTGTGTCTTCTACTTCCTGAAGGTCTTGGGGGTGCTTACCTATACCAGAGGTCAGCTCAGCCCTAGTCCTACACGTGGAAAATACAGGTCTGTCCAGCTTTCTAACTCTTTCCTACTCCTAGGGCCCCTGATGGTTCCTGCATCTTGACCAATAGTGCTGATAACATCTTGAGGATTTACAACCTGCCCCCAGAGCTGTACAATGAGGGGGAGCAGCTGGAATATGCAGAAATGGTAAGGGTAGGGGCTAACTCTGCCCCTTCATCAGACACTGCGCATTTAATTCCTTCCTGTAGATGGAGAAAGTACAGTCCACATGTTTCCTGTTCACAGGCAGGACATTTCACCATGAGGTTCCACAGGTAGCATTTTCTACCCTGAATTCTGACGTCATTTAAAGAGGTTTTTGTCCTTCTTTAGTTAAGAATATGTGTTTTCTATAAAAGACTAGTGGATTTCTCACGGTGGTTTTTTTTTTTTTTTTTCCCCTCACGGTGGTTTTTAATTGACTTATAGGTATTTATTGAATGACTACCAGTGTGTCACTTACTGTGTTTGGTGTTGGGATAAAGTAATGAATGTGACAGATGAAGAGCTGCTTTGCTTTCTTGTATGGGACATAGACAACAAACGTAGTCCAATAAATAATCAAGTTCATTACAGATTATAATAAATGCTACGAAGGAAATCAACAGAATGAGGAGAGACTAACTAGAGGATGCCGCTTTAGATAAAACGGTCGGTCAGGGAGGGACTCTCTGAAAAAGAGACATTTGAGCTGAGACCTAAAGGATGATGAGATCAGTCCTGTGAAGAGCTGTAGAAAGAGCGTTCCAGAAGAGGCAAAGATGCTACAAAGACCCAGAGCTGGGGAAGAGCTTTGTGTGTTCAAGGAACAGAAAGAAAGCCAGTGTGCCTGGACCAAGGCCAGTGAGGGGGAAAGCCTGTTGAGGGTGGAGAGGTGGCTAGCAGCCACATCTTGTCAGATCTTGTGGGTAGGGCATTTGGAGTATTTTGGGGGAAGCCGTGGGAGAGATTTTAGAAGAGAACAAAATAATGGCTAGAGAATAGATTGTGAGTGGGCAAGAGTGGAGACTCATTAGGAGGCATTTATCACGGTCCAGGCGAGAAATGATGTTGGCTTGTGCTAGGGTGATATCAGGCGAGATAGATGTGGGTGGATTTGAAGTATATTTCACAGGACTTGGAAGTCAATTGGGTGGATGGGGGTACAGTTTACTCAGAGGATATGAAGAGGTATTGGGACAGAAGTCAAGCGTTTTTAGGTACTTTATTTTTTTTATTTTTAAAAAATAACTTTATTTATTATAAATATATTTATTTATTTATTTATTTTTGGCTGTGTTGGGTCTTCGTTGCTGTGCATGGGCTTTTCTCTAGTTGTGGTGAGCGAGGGCTACTCTTCATTGTGGTGGCTTCTCTTGTTGCGGAGCACAGGCTGTAGACACACAGGCTTCAGTAGTTGTGGCAAGTGGGCTCAGTAGTTGTGGCTCGTGGGCTCTAGAGCTCAGGCTCAGTAGTTTTGGCTCACGGGCTTAGTTGCTCCGCGGCATGTGGAATCTTCCCAGACCAGGGCTCAAACCCGTGTCTCCTGCACTGGCAGGCGGATTCTTAACCACTGCGCCACCAGGGAAATCTGGGCTTTTAGATACTTTAAGTGTGAAATGTAAAGCTAAGGAGAGACTTTGCGAAGGGCGCTAGGGATATACTTTGGAAGCGGGAGAGCATGTCGATGGTATCTTGTGTCTTGAGAACGAAGTCAATCTCAAGAGAGAGTGTAGATGAAGAAGAAGGCTCAAGCAGAGCCTGGAACACTGCAGCACATGGAGGTGGGTGCAGGAGAAATTATAAAAGTGGAGGCAAAGAGTCATGTCTCATGCTGTTGAGAGTGAGGGCAAATTTAGAGAATGACCCAAGAAGACATAGTGACCTTGACGAGAGCACTTTCAGAGAAGTGCTGGAGGTAGAAGGTAATTAGGGTAGGAGGAAGAGAGAATTCTTTGGAAGTGTTTTCCTGTGAAGGGGAGCTGAGAAATGGAATGGTGACCGGAGGGAATGTGGGGCTAAAGAAAGGTGAACAAGATGCTTCTGTGAGGTCAGAATTACCCCGCAAGAGAGGGAGGAATTGCTGCTGTTGTCGGGGATGGTGACGAAGTCCCTGCGTGGCTGGGTGAAGACAGGATCCAGAGCACATTGAAGGACTAGACTGACAGGCGCAGAACCCTTCCTTGCCGTGGGAAGAAAGGCAGAGGATGTGTTCAGAGGCAGCTGTTTGGTCGTGGGAAGACTTGGGTGTCTCTGTCTCTTGGCTTCTCAGTGTAGCATAAAGGGGATGTTATCAGCTGAAAGCAGACGGTTGTGGGGGGAGAGCAGAAGGTGTGAGATGATCGGTCCTGGGGAGAAGAAAATCAAAACCACCAAGGAATGCTTGGTGTAGAGTAGCATTGCTATTCTTTGCTCAGTGCCCGCTAGAAATTTGTTGTCAACCATGTAAAGTGAGACCAGTTAGCGTGGTTGTGCATCTTTCCCCAGTAAGTTGACTGTAGTTTCTTTGTTTGTAAAATGAGGATGATAATAATAGCACCCACTTCATAGAGTTGTGGCGAGGATTAAAAGAATTAGGGTAGGACTTCCCTGGCGGTCCATTGTTTCAGATTCCATGCTTCCACTGCATGAGGCACGGGTTGGGTCCCTGGTGGGGGAACTAAGATCCTGCACGCTGTGTGGCACAGCCAAAAAAAAAAAAAGAATTAGGGTAAAGTGCTTAAAGTATTGCCTGGCATGTAGTCAGTGTTCAGTACATGCTAGTAGTCCTTGGTGTTAGTTGGATGCAAGCATGGACTAGAAGGAATAGGAGGTCTGGCTGGGGTTTGCCAGGAGAGAAAGACAAGGGGTGTTTCGAGAGTGTCTGCAGGGGTACACCTGTTGTGCTTGACCAGAGTGTAAAGTGGGTAAGAAAATGGATTGTGAATGGGTTTCTGATGAAGCTGAACAATTGTGGTGGAAATGGCAGAGCAAGGGAGCTGGGTGGGTTGGAGATGGTGGTCAGAGATTGTAGTGATGACTTGACTGGGAGTGGGCCCCTGGTGTAGAGTGAGGGCCACGGCCGTGGGTGCTAAGGAAGTCAAGGAATGGCAGAGGCCAGGGTGTTGGGTGTTTTTATTCATTCTTTCATTGATTCATTCATTCAACAAGTTTTCATTGAGCGCATTCTATGCGCCAGGCTTGTTTTTAGCTGCTAGGGGTCAGTCAGGAACAAAACAGACAAAAGTCTGTGTCTTTGTGAAGCTTCTATTCTAGTGTGAGAAACAGGCAATAAAGAAATAACACAGTGAAATATATATCTGACAAGTACCATGGAGAACGATAAAGCAGAGAGGAGGACTGGGGGAATTCATTGCAATTTTAAAAAGGGAGGTTGGGGGCATTCCCTGGCAGTCCAGTGGTTAGGATTTGGTGCTTTCACTGCCATGGCCCCGGGTTCAATCCCTGGTCTGGGAACTAAGATCCTGCAAACCGTGCGGTGCAGCCAAAAATAAAAATAAAAAGGGCGGTCGGAGAAGCCTTCACTATTCAGGTGACATTTGAGCAGAGATCTGAGGGAGTCAGGGAGTGAACCAGCGTGATATTTTGGGGAAGAATATGCTGGGCAGAAAGAACTGCAAGCTCAAAGTCCTGGTGGAAGTGCATGTCACCGAGAGTAACAGTATTTGTGGGGAGCGAGAGACTGAACCAGGAGATAAAAGTCTCAGTGAATGAGGGAGGGAAACAAAAACAGGGAGCTAATGTGATGGCAGGAACTGCAGAGGAGGTAGAGTCTGGAGAGGTGAAAAGATTTGGAAATGACCTTGATGTTTGTACTGAGGAGGGGAGTGAGAATGAAAGACATTTCAGCCTGAGAAAGCCACAGCGTTGGGCAGGTCCAGGTGGGTGGACAGGGCATTCCGAGAAGATGCAAAATAAGGGAGGTTGAAAATTCTAGAGTGGGAATTTCAGAGGCCAAGGGGTAAGGATTTGGGGCGCAGGGAGGAGTGTGGGATTGGGGCCGATCAGGGAGTGTGTTGAGCAGCGAGCAGGTGGTGGTGAGACCAGGTGGCCCGGAAGCCTGGGACTTCTTTGGTGCCCGAGGTTCGTGGGAGTGCCGGGCCTTGATGGTGAAAGAAGGGTGCATTCCGGGGACGGTCCTGAACGCCTGCCTAACCTGCATCTCTGTGAGATCAGAGGCTGCAGACGTGTGAATTCTGTGTGCAAGCTGTAAGGCACTCCTAGCCCTGGTTCCTGGAACAGAAACCGGTGGTGTCCAGAAACCAGGGCTGGGTGGGCGTGGCACAGCCAGCCTGAAAGAGTTCAGGAGTAGGGGTAGTTAGAGGAGACTGGAAATGTGAGAGGTCGAATATTTATTGTACACATTCACTTGAGAGAAATGAGAATGTTAAAAAGGGGAAAAGGTGGGAATTCCCTGGCGGTCCAGTGGTTAGGGATCGGTGCTTTCATTGCCGAGGGCCCAGGTTCAGTCCCTGGTGAGGGAGCTAAGATCCCACAGGCCGCGTGGTATGGCTGAAAATAAAAGGGAAAAAAGTCATTGTTACCTACCACTCTACAAGATTCAGCCCTCTAAGTTTTTCTACATTCTTTCTAAGCTCTGTCCAGGTACCGGAGCTCTCTGTGTGGTTGTAACTCTTTGGTAGATGGTTTTGTACACTGTTTTTTCTTTTAACAATCACATCGTAAATGTTTTTCACGGTGTTCCAGTGTTCATAGTTATGCTTAATGGTGTATGGTATTTCACTGACTGCCTATGATAGTTTTCTTACCTGTTCACCTGTTTTGGACTTTTGGGTTGTTTCCAGAATTTTTATATCATAAATTATTTTTCAGTGAACATCTCCATGTGTTTTGGTGGAGATTCTTCAAAGAATCAGAGAAATTTTACAAGTAAGAAACACCCTAGGTCAGAGAGAATCAATATCTCTTTTTTAAGTCTTGTGATACAGAGAGTCAATTTGTTTTTGAAAGCTCTTTGTGCTGCTTATTCTTTTTATTATTATTATTATTGCTGTTGGCAATATGAGTGTACCTACCAATTCTATCATAGCCTAAATACCTAAATACTCATTAGGCATTTTCATTTTTAACGTCTGCAAGTTTAGTATGGAAATAGACAACATTTGTATAGGTGGGGAAATTGGGGTAGGATATTTTGGGGTATTTGCGTACATCTGTGTACTGCTTCTTCCCACCATATTTTCCCAATTCCTCCCCTCTCTTCTCCACCTTTTCACAGAGCTTTCTGGAACTCCTGTTTCTAACTCTCCACTTCTTCCCTGAGTACTCTCTGTACCCTGTGGCTCTTGCCTGAGGCTTTCCCTTTCCTGTACCCTCTCTGGGAGAGACTGTGCATCCTCTGTGCCCTACATATCTCAGGTTGGAGAGGGAGTGTCCTCATTCCTAAATGCTATATCCAGACAATTGCTCTTTCACTTTGTAAAAACTTTTCCTTTGACGCTTATGCTGTCTGATTCTCCCTAACTCACCGAGGACATTGGCATCTCATAGCCTTCCTGTGCACCCCAAGTCTTTCTACCATCTTGGTGACCTCAGGTATCCAAACCAGAAGCCAGGGTCTCCTCCTTTAATCTTCCATTTCCCTAACCCCCATGTCCAGTTAATTACCAAATCCCATCAGGTTCTTGTGATCTTCCTAATCTATCCACTTCACTTGACTGCCTCTGTTTTAATTCAAGGTGTTATTATTTTGGGCTTATGTTATTGGAATGGTCTTCTGTTTCCATTTTCCCATTAAAACATTTGACTGCTGATTGTACACTAGGTGTTGGGGAAACAGTGGTGAGCAAGACAGACATGGTTCCTGCCTTCTCAGATGGGTACGCTGTGGCGTGGAGGGCACAGAGGGCTTTGGAACGTGGAGCAGGGCACCTGGCTCAGCTCGAGGGGTTGGGGAGGCTTCCCAGTGGAGGAAGTGTCTAAGAGACCCAGAGGATGATTAGGATTCAACCAGCAAGAGTCTCTGGGGGAAGTGAAGGAAGACTATTCCAGACTTGGAGGCGAGTGTGCGTGAAAGTGCGCAGCTCGGGAGTGTAGGGAGTTGGCACCTTCTAGGGACTGAGAGTCAGGGTAATGGGACGTGGAGCTATTACAGGAGTGAATACAGGGATGAGGGATGAGCCTGGAAAGGTGGGTATGGCGTAGACGCCTGGTAAGGGAAGGCTTCATAGGAGATTGGGTTTTATACCGAGGGTTTTGGGGAGGCATTGCAATGTTTTAAGCAGGAGAGTGACGCTGTACAGGATTCCAGGGGCCTCAGTGTGGCTGCAGGGTGGAGAATGGAGGGGCAGATTGGAGTGTGGGGTGCAGGGAGGCTGGGGGAACGTGTAGAAATGCTAGCAAGAAGGCAGTGGCTTCACGTGGGATTGAAGGCAAGGGGACAGGTTCAGGCGAACCTAGGAGGTGCAATTGGCAAGCTCTGGCCTTGGGTTGGACCAGGAGAGGAAAGGGAGTGAAGGGTAGTAGTAGTCAAGGTGCTCACATTTCAGGCTTGAGAACTGGGTGGGGAGCCCAGGAGGAGCAGCAGGTTCACAGGCTGCAGAGGCTGGGTCTGTTCCAGAGAAACTGAGTTTGAGGACCCCGTGGGATGCCCCAGTGGAGCTTTCCACCAGACAGTCGGATGCAAGGGTTCAGGGTGGAGAAGTGGACCCTGCATTCACGGCTGGGTGACATCACCCGAGGGCCAAAGGGGTGACATCACCCCACCAAAGGAATGGTATCCAACTGATGTAAAGATTTCCTTCAAGTCAGTGAGAAAAAAGCAACAACCTAGGAGAAAACTGAGCAAAAACTAGGAGAAGGTGCCCTTAAACACAAAAATGTCTAACTTTCCTGGTTAGACATTGAGAAACGCCAGTTTATATTGTAATGAAATACCATTTCACAGCCTTCAAATTGAGAAAAATTTGAAAGTCTGACAGCACCAAGGGGATTCAGAGCAACAGGCGCTCGTACACGCTGCTGGGGGGAGAGTAAATCTGGATGAGCACTTTGGGAAAAACGTGACATGATCTAGTAGAGCTGGCAGAGTGCAGACTGTAGAGCCCCAGTGATTCCCTCTTTAGCAGAAACTGCAGAGAAACCCTCCCACACGGGTACCAGAATGTTACAGCACACTAGCCAGAAATTGGGAAAACACCAGTGACTGTCAGTGGAGAGGGATGGGTGAGTGGAGCGCTGTACAGCAGGGAAGATGCATGAATTTGAGCTCAGTGTGTCACCGTAATCTCACAATCGCGGTGGGATGCATGCAGCTTGCTACCATTCATATTAAGTTTAACAGCACGCAAGACCATGGTATATATTGTTTTTTTCTCTGTCTGAATGTATTCCTGAAGAAATACACGAGAGTGATAAATTCAGGATGGTGTTTACGTCTGAGGGAGGGTTTCACTGGGAAGAGGTTTTAACCGTTTGGTAAAACATTTTGCTTCGTAAGCTACGAGGAAGACTCACAGGGTTTGTTTGGCTTTGTTTTAATACTTCTTTGCTTGTTTGAACTGTTCAGTAAGTTTTTTTAGAGGATCAAATGGTGCCTGGTAGGCACTCGGTAGATATTTGTATCATTGGTTGGTTCTTTGTTTCTGGGTTGGGATATTACTTGTTTCTTGCTCTCTAAGTGTTGAAAAAGCAAAAGGGTAAATCTGCATGGCTTTTGGTGGCCCAAGTCTGATGTTAAAGTCTGAGCTAAACCTTAATCTTTGAGATCAAGATCGTGTTCTTCATATTTACCCCGTCTGCCTTCTCCTACCTGGTTAAGTGCCCACAGAGCATCTCCCTCTGCCATAAAACTGCTAGATTTCCGAGTGGGCCTCCTTTTCCCGCCAGTGACCCAGGCATCCCCGCATCTCTGTCCAGGCTCCCGTCCTTCGAATGGTGGAAGGCGACACCATCTATGATTACTGCTGGTATTCTCTGATGTCTTCAGCCCAACCAGACACCTCCTAGTAAGTGATGTCTTTTGCCTCCCCTCCCCACCGCCCCCATTTCAAGGGGACCCTCCACTGAGAGTCAGGGGTCTCGGGAGGAGGAAAGCTTGCTGTGCCCTTCAGATGTGAGCTGAGAGGGCCGGTCAGTTGGCTTCCTCCCCTTCCTTTGACAGCACTGGGGCCTCAGTGTCCGTGTCTCTCTCAGCGTGGCCAGCAGCAGCCGGGAGAACCCGATTCACATCTGGGATGCCTTCACTGGAGAGCTCCGGGCTTCCTTTCGCTCCTACAACCACCTGGTAGGGACCTCCCCGCCCAGTCCTAGGGCTCGTCCTGGCCCAGCTCTCCTTCCTTGAGAACGGCTGAGGCTCTTTGCTAGGCCTATTTCCAGCCCTTTCCCACCCCCAGGATGAGCTGACGGCAGCCCACTCGCTCTGCTTCTCCCCGGATGGCTCCCAGCTCTTCTGTGGCTTCAACCGGACCGTGCGTATCTTCTCCACGTCCCGGCCCGGCCGCGACTGTGAGGTCCGAGCCACGTTTGGTAAGCAGTCCACGCCTCTGAGGGAGGAGGAGAGAAAAGGGCCCAGCCACGTGCAGAAGGGCCTTGTGTGAGCCAGGGGGTCACATGCAGGGTTGAGGCGGGGGTCACATCATCCTCAGTACAGACCTGTGGGGCAGGTTGGGCCCAGTGCACAGGGAAGAAAACAGACTCAGGGAGGGGACAAAACTTTACCTCTGGGTAAAGAGCTGGTTCGCTTTTGAGCCCCGTGCCCTGTACCTTTTCATCTCCAAAATCTTGGTATCTCCAGGAAACTGGAGGTAAAGCTGATTCCCTTTTTCTATAAGCCTTCTGCTTTCCAGCCCTTCAAGGAAAAACAGGTTTGAGAGGGAAGAAGTGGGGCTTGGGCCTTTAGGTCCTTTGCAGGGGATAGAAGGATCTAGGGAGCATCAGAAGTCTTCATCCTGCTTAAAACGAACGGGGTGGGGGAGGCACTGAGTCCAGCACATGGGCTCTGGGACGGGAGACAGAGGTGCACCTCTGATTAGCGTGGTTAATGCCAGGTGCTCTTGCCCTCTCCCCGACTTTGTTCCTTCCCTTTCTAGCAAAAAAGCAGGGCCAGAGCGGCATCATCTCCTGCATAGCCTTCAGTCCAACCCAGCCCCTCTACGCCTGTGGCTCCTACGGGCGCTCCCTGGGTCTGTACACCTGGGATGATGGCTCCCCTCTTGCCTTGCTGGGAGGGCACCGAGGGGGCATCACCCACCTCTGTTTCCACCCCGATGGGAATCGCTTCTTTTCAGGAGCCCGTAAGGTAGGGATCATGTTCTGAGATCCCAAAGCGGGGGGTAAAAGGCAGGAGTGGGGATGTAGTCTGTGCTGTGTTGGGAGATGGGCATGGGAAAAAAAAAATCAACCCAGCTAAAGGAGTGCTTATAAAACTGGAGGGAAGCAGGCATGTGTTGGGAGTGGGGGAGTGGAGGGTGGAAACGATTCTAGGCTCCTGTTCTTTGTCCTTAGGATGCTGAGCTTCTGTGCTGGGATCTCCGGCAGCCTGGACGTCCACTGTGGTCCCTGAGTCGTGAAGTGACCACCAATCAGCGCATCTACTTTGATCTGGACCCGTGAGTGACTGTGGGTCCTTCCTGCCCAGGGTCTTGATGCCCCAGGGATGCCAGAGCCCACCTGTAGGGTCCCGGCCCCTGACCGTGAAGGGTTCCTGCCCCCGGTGATGACTGCATGCCAGCAAGCCTCTCCTCTCTTCCCCAGGAGCGGGCAGTTCCTAGTGAGCGGCAGCACGAGCGGGGCTGTCTCCGTGTGGGACACCGGTGCGGCTGGGCATGAGGGGAGGCCGGAGCCAGTGCTGAGCTTCCTGCCCCAGAAGGACTGCACCAATGGAGTGAGGTCATAAGTTAATTCTGCAGATCTGGGGGCTTGGGTTGGGGAGAAAGGTAAATCCCTGAGGGAGCAAGCATCCTGGCTCATGGTGCTGACTGGCGCCGCCCATCTCTCCCTACAGCCTGCACCCTAGTCTGCCTCTGCTGGCCACTGGCTCCGGTCAGCGTGTGTTTCCGGAGCCCACGGAGAGTGGGGACGAGGGGGAGGAGGAGGTGGACCTTCCCCTGCTCTCCATGCGCCACGTCCACCTTGAATGTCAGCTTCAGCTCTGGTGGTGTGGGGGTGGCCCGGATACCAGTGTCCCTGATGCTCACCAGGACGAGAAGGGACAGGGAGGGACAGAGGGAGGTGGGCGTGAGTTTATATAAAAAGGTTTTATATGATATTAGAGCCTTTGTGTCTCTTTGGGGAGGCAGATGATGGAGATGGGGCCGGGAGGGGTACCAGCGGGCTCCCTGGTCCAGCAGCACTGGGGACTGGCATATTGTTCCTGAAACCAGGCTTGAGAGGTGGGACTAGGCAGGAACCAATGGGGCTGCTGAGCTTGGTGTGAAGTCAAGTAAGTGGGGGGTGGGGCTTCATGCCATTGACTGGCTGGTTGCTGGGCAACTTGGTAAACTGAAGGGGGGAACCTGTTTGAAATCTCACTCCCAAGGTGGGGGCAGCAGGGGTCAGGGTGAGTGTGGCTGAGCAGGAGTGGCAGGAGCTGTGTGTCAGACTGTTGCGTGTGACTGTGTGAGACTGTGCAGATGGTGACAGACAAGACACCCGCTCACTCCTGCTCAACACTATTTACCATCATCCAGCAGCAGAGGGACCATTAGTCAGCTCTGGGGGAAGGGGAGCAGGAGGACCGCCTCCCCCCCTCCCCCGGACTCCCCCAGGAGGCAGGTGACTGAGTAGCCAGAGTCAAGGGCACACATGAAAGAGTAAAGGTGCCGAAAAACACAGATGTCACATTCTGTATTCCCGTTAGATGCAGGACAAGGGCGAGAGTCATTCAGTAGCTGTCGCTGGTCTGGTTTCTTCATTTATCAGCTCTGTCTTTTTGGGGGGTATGTTATTTCAAGCAGTGGCTCCCCCCTCCCCCCACCTTGCCACACACTGAGAAGGGGGTCTCTGAAGAGATACTGTCAGCAGAGGATTTGATTCTGGACCTCACAGCCTAAGGGAAGGGACTGGAGGCCTGTGACGACTAGAGAGGGGAGAGGAATGTCACCTCTGCCCAGAGGTGCTGAAAGCCAGGGTTCTTACACCCAAAAAGGCAAATCCTCCTCCCTTCCCCCAGGATAATTGGAAACAGCCCTTCCGGCTGCATGCGGGTTTTGGGTTGTAGGTTCTCCGTATCTCCCGGCCCCATTTCTCCCCACAACCATCTAAGAAGGGCCCAAGTTTACCCCCGAATCTCTTGCCTTTCGTCAACCTCCAGATAGCAGTAGAGGGTCTAGGAGGCTGTGACAAAAGAGACCCCAGGAGTGGGAGTTCGGCAGCCTGGGTCTGGTTTCGGCTTTATCCCAGATTCCTCGTGTGACCTTGGGCAAGTCACGGGGCCTCTCTGAGCCTCAGTTTCTTCATCACTGCCACGGGGATCCTTAAGCTCTGCCCCTCCCACTTCACACAGGTAGTCGAGAAGGTCAACTCAGCCCACTTTGTAAAGTGCAGAGCCTTCAAGGTTATTATTATTCTCTTCAGACCTCCCCGGAGCAGCGGTGTTGTTTTGGGATGGGGGAGGAGGGGGCTGCGGGAGCGAAAGGGGCTGGGTTCCTCGGGGTGGAGAGGGCGAGAGCCTTTCTGGATTTGAGGGAGCGGAAGATTCCAACCGCTCGGGCGATCCGAGGGCAGGAGGGGAGGTGGGCAGAAACTAAGCCAGAGCCGGAGAGTTGCAGAGACAAAGGGGGCGTGAGAGACCGCGCGGGGGAGTGAGGCGGGGCGGCGGGGTGAGGGCTGGGAGGTGCGCGAGGTGAGGGAGGTGTGGGGGGCGTGGGCTGCATGATCGCCCGCTCCGACTAGGGCTCCAGCTCCGGTTTTTCTCTCCGCCATCCTCTCCCCCTCCCCGCCTCTCCTTTAACTCCCCCCTCCTGGGCTCAGGACTGGTTGGTTTCCTCCCTTAGCCCGCTGCCCTCAATCCCGGCGAGGCTGGGGCTCCGGCTCGGCGCCCCTTTCCCCGCTCCCTAGCCCGGCGCCCCATGCCGCCCCCGCCCGGTCCCCGGCTCCCCCAGTCCCCCACTTAGGCCCGCTCATAAATACCGGGGTGCCGGCGCGTGGGCCGGGGGCGCAGGGCGCCTGCAGACGGCCCCTGGAAGGGCTTCTGCGGGCGGAGCGCTCCGGAGAGGGGACGCGGGTGGAGCAGGAAGCGGGTCCGCGTGGGAGCGGGGGGCATCAGCCACCCGGGTGGCCGGGGCAGAATAGCCCGGGCGGCCAAGGCAGTCACCCCAGGGGGTGAGCGACTTTGGGGGAGTTGGTGCCCCGCCCCCCAGGCCTTGGCGGGGTCATGGGGGCCCCCCATTCTGGGCCGGGGGGCGTGCGAGTCGGGGCCCTGCTGCTGCTCGGTTTTTTGGGGCTGGTGTCTGGGCTCAGCCTGGAGCCCGTCTACTGGAATTCGGCGAATAAGAGGTGAGCGGCCCGGGGGTGGGGATACCCCACACCCTGTGGGCAGGGAGTCTGGAAGCCTTAGGGACTTTGGGGGCTGGGTTCTCGGAGCTGGGAGGAGGCGGAGGGAGGGTGCTGGTGATCGGATGTGAGCTGATGGGCAACCAGACAGAGGTGGTCTTGGGAGCCAGACTCTCGGGCCACGCACAGAGCTGGATGCGGGTGGTGACAACCATGTGTCAGGAGTTTGAGAGACCCCCAAGGGGCAAGGATTTGAAAGATAATGGGTAGCTGGGAGGACAGTGGAGTGGTTATTTGGGTTTGTGGGAGACCTGTGTGGTGTCGGGGGCTGGGCTTAGAGGGAGCCTGGTTAATGTCAGCTCTCAGGAGAGCAGCTGAGTAGGTGCTGCTGAGGTGCTGAGAGGAAGGGCAGGGTGCCTCCCTCCCCAGAAGGGACTCAGTGGTGGAAATGGGAGGGAAGGGCTCTCAGTCTGGGGGCACTGGGGACAACTCCCCCAAGGCTTTTTGACCCTTCTTCACACATCCGTCTCCTAACTCTTGCCCAGAGCCAGAGGGTCTGTGAGTCCTTGGTGGAACAATTTCCCAACCAGAAGATTTTCCTGCCTTCCTGGCTTGGAGATCTCTTTCTGGAAGAAGCCTGGAGCCCCCTAAAGCCCCCACTTTCCCTCTTGCATCTGGAGTCCTGAGGACTCCGTTGCCCCCTCCCCCATCTTTGCTGCAAACTCTTCCATCAGACCCTCTGTTCTGAGGCATGCTTGCTTTGCTCTGAAAAAAGGCCAGGGGTCAGATGAAACTTCAAGCCACACAGAGTAGGACAGAACCCTTGGGAGGTCATTTGGGTCCCTTGCCTCCATGCAGATCCTACTCCCTGTTAGCAAAAGAGTTTTGTGTTTTGAAAACTTCCTAATTGCCTGGGGAGGCTGTGTGAGGCCATGCAAAGAGGGTGTGCTTTGGAGCTCATCAAATCCTAGGTCTTAATCCTAGCTCTGCTGCTTTCTGTTGTGTGGCCTTGGGCAAGTCACTTAACCTTCCTGAGTTTGTATCCTCAATCCTTACAGGTTTTATGAAGATTAGAGGTAAGGTATTTGAACATATTATATGCTCATTAAAGGAGAACTAGGGTAATTATTCTTCCTCTCTTTACTTCACAGCTTCCCTCACATTTCCTGTCCTGGCCTCCCTCCCATATCTCTTGGGGTCTAATCTCAAATGTCTTTTCCCCTCTCAGTCTCCTACCCACCAACTCCCAGATGCAGTTGGAGTATCAGGAGCAGTGTGAGGATGTAAGTTAGGCTTATCCTGATAGAGCTGAGAAAATGGAGTTAGGGTGTTCTGGGAGCTCTTTGGGATGTTGGGGCAGGGAGGGAGGGGGTTATTTGGGAGTCTGGGAAGATACCAAGCAGCAGTCCCCTGTGACCAAGTTCTGAGACCCTGTCTGCAGCTGTTGGCAAGTAGTGGCTGTGCTGGGCCAGTGGCTGCCGGGGCTGAGGGAGATGCGGACTTGTGTCAGCTGTGGGTCGAAAGTCAACTCTTTCAATTCCAAAGCAATAGGGCACTTTCCCTAAGAAGTGTGGGACCTGGGGGAAGTGGGGTACTGAGCAGGGAAATGTCTGGGGCAGCTGTTTCGATTAGCCCCATTTAGGGCCATTGCCAGACCAGGCATTTGTCTCCTGTTACATTGCCTGGGTACTTGGGACACTGGTCTGGATCACCCTCCACACCCCCTCCCCCACCCCGCCCCCTTTGCCCTGAAATCACTGAAATTCAGGGTGGCCTGTGGGAGGGGAGGCTCTGCCCCCATGGTTGACTGCCATGGAATAGTGAAATCACCCGGGAGGGGTGGGCTGTGTGGTTCCAGAGAGGCCAGCTCCTTAGTAACTGGCATCCTGTTGCCACGGCAACAGGACCGGTGATGGAGTGAGAGATGGCAGTGTGCATGTGGTGAGGGCGGGCTGAAGAGTGCATTTGGGCACACCAAGGGGCAGGAGACCTCTGAGCCTGGCTTCCTGCTGCTTCCGTGAGCTTCCAGAGACCTTAGTGCCTGCTCTGTCAGAACAGACTCTCCACTCAGACAAAGGCTGTCCTGCAGGGATGTGGGGTGAGGGAGGCAAAGCTCTGGGGACCAGACCTCTGACACCTCTCGTCCTTATCCACCTTGCCCTCCTCCCCATAGGTTCCAGGCAGAGGGTGGTTACGTGCTCTACCCTCAGATCGGGGACCGGCTAGACCTGCTCTGCCCCCGGGCCCGGCCTCCTGGCCCCCACTCCTCTCCTAATTACGAGTTCTACAAGCTGTATCTGGTAGGGGGTGCCCAGGGCCGGCGCTGTGAGGCACCCCCTGCCCCAAACCTCCTTCTCACTTGTGACCGGCCAGATCTGGATCTCCGCTTCACCATCAAGTTCCAGGAGTATAGCCCTAACCTCTGGGGCCACGAGTTCCGCTCACACCACGATTACTACATAATTGGTACTGCTGGGCAGCGGGCAGGGTCGAGTGGGGAGGTGCTCCTGGGATCGAGGGCAGATGAGGGAGGGGACCACTGGAGCCACCTCGGGTGGTGTTGGGGCCAGGCATGGAGACAGAATAGGTGTAGACTCTGGAGGGCCAACTTCTCCCTCTGGTTCTTCTCTCCCAGCCACATCGGATGGAACCCGGGAAGGCCTGGAGAGCTTGCAGGGAGGTGTGTGCCTCACTAGAGGCATGAAGGTGCTTCTTCGAGTGGGACAAAGTGAGTGGGGCTGGGGCACACCTCCTAGGGGCCGAGGGGCAGTACCATCGTGGTCAGGGGGCTGCTGTCTCAGCCCCTCTCTCGGCCCTTCCCCGTCTCCAGGTCCCCGAGGCGGGGCTGCTCCCCGAAAGCCTGTGTCTGAAATGCCCATGGAAAAAGACCGAGGGGTGGCCCACAGCCTGGAGCCTGGGAAGGAGAACACAGCAGGTAGGAACCAGGGGTCCAGCCTCCTGTCTTCCCTAGCCTCCTCTGCTCTCGGACCCCAGCTGCCCTAGCTTCACCCTCTCCCTCCCTCCCTCTTCAGTTTTGGGAGCAGTGATACAGGAAAGAGGAGAAGAGAGGATGGGAGGGTGGGAGGGGAATGGAAGCCAAATGAGGAAAAGACTCAATCAGAACTAATTAGCCAAGTCAGTGCTTCAATCAGTGCTGTCAGAGAAGGGGGGAGGACTCCTTGGCATGGAGCTGAAGGGCTGGACACACCTGGATTCCGAGTGGGGCTTGGACGGGAGGGGAAGTGGGGTCCCCAAAGGGCCTGGGCACTGCTGGGGAAACCCATGGGGACCCGCAAAGATGGGTGTCCAGATGCCCGGGTGGCTCCTTCAGCCCCACCCCCTCTTTCCTCCTTCACCCCTTCCCTGCCAGGTGACCCCACCAGCAATGCAACCTCCCGGGGTGCTGAAGGCCCCCTGCCCCCTCCCAGCATGCCTGCAGTGGCCGGGGCAGCAGGGGGGCTGGCGCTGCTCTTGCTGGGCGTGGCAGGGGCTGGGGGTGCCATGTGTTGGCGGAGACGGCGGGCCAAGCCTTCGGAGAGTCGCCACCCTGGTCCTGGCTCCTTCGGGAGGGGAGGGTCTCTGGGCCTGGGGGGTGGAGGCGGGATGGGACCTAGGGAGGCTGAGCCTGGGGAGCTAGGGATAGCTCTGCGGGGCGGTGGGGCTGCAGACCCCCCCTTTTGTCCCCACTATGAAAAGGTGAGTGGTGACTATGGGCATCCTGTGTACATCGTGCAGGATGGGCCCCCCCAGAGCCCTCCAAACATCTACTACAAGGTATGAGGGCTCCTCCGACCTGGCTGTCCTGGATCCAGCCCCTTGTGGGGTGCTCCTCCAGTTTAATTCATGGTTTGAGGGACACCTCTAGCATCTCCTTGGCCCCCTTTGCCCCTCCAGCTCCTTTGCTCCTCCTGGCTCTCGCCTCTTCTCCACTTTTAGGATTCCCTAAGACATCCACCCAACGACCGCCTGCCCTCTGGTTGGCTGTGTGTGCCCCTCTCTGTCTCTGTGTTCCTAGGTCCTATTCCCCTGGGGAGGGGGCAAAGATTCAGCCTCTTCGTCTAACCGTGACCCAGGGATCCTTGTCCCCCTCACCCACTGAGAGCTAGGGGTGGGAACAGTCTGTCTTTTGGTTGGCACCTCTTTCTGCCTCTCACTGTTTTTCTCTTCTTTTCTCCTCTCTCTCTTATTTTCTGTCTCTCTCTTCTGTCTCTAGGTCTGTTCCTCTTCCCTAGCATCCTCCTCCCTGTACCTCCTTTTATTTACCCTCTTGGCTTCTTATCCTGTACCTCTCCCATCTCCAGGGTGGGGGCATCAAAGCATTTCTCCCCTCAGCTCCCTCTTCTGACTTCTCTTACCAACCACTCCCCTCAGTCTGCCAAAAATGGGGGCCTTATGGGGAAGGCTCTGGCACTCCACCCCAGCTCAGGGCATGGGTAGCAAGGCCTCCTCCTCTGCCCTGCCCCAGGCCTCTACATATTTACTCCAGCGATTTGGGATGGTTGGGTCATGACAGCTACCATGAGAAGTGTCCCGTTTTGTCCAGTGGCCAATAGCAAGCTATGAACCAGTCAGGACACATGTGGACTTGGTCTGATGCTGAATGGGCCACTTGGGACAGGAAGTGACTTGCTCCAGACAAGATGTGACCAGGCCTGGACAGAAGTGGCCTGGGAAGTGGAAGCAGTGCAGCAGGAACTGGAAGTGCCTTCATCCAGGACAGGAAGTAGCACTTCTGAAATAGGAAGTGGTCTGGCTGGAACCGGAAGTGGCTTAGTCTGGGGGGTGGGGGGAGGTGGATGGTTCTTACTCTGTGGAGAAGGGCGGGCAGGAAGAACTTCCCGTTTCAGGAGGAAGCTGGAACTTACTCTAAGAAGATCGGGTGGACTGAGGTTCTTCCTAGTATTCAGTGTCACGTGCCAGGATCTCCCTTCCCTTGTTCTCTGTGCTGCTTTTAGGACAGCTAAGGTGGCTGCCATCTGCCATGGCAGGCTCAATTTGTCTTGTTCTTCCCTTTCCATATCCCAGTATAATCTCTGTTATTCAACAGGATGACCCCAAGAACCCACGTGTTGTCCCCAGTAACCTGGATTGCTGTCTTGTTCATCACATTCTCCATTTCCTACTCCCTTCAAACTCAACACAGCTCCCTTCTTAGTGACCAAAATGGTGGCCTACTGACTGGTCTAGCTGACAGTGGTCCTTAGCAACAGCCAGTCTTTCCATAGTGACCAGCTGATACCTCTTCCTGCCCACTAGTGCACAATTGGGTGTTGCCTCAGTTTCCTCCCAGCTCATTTCCTTTAGGTCAGAGCTGCCTTTGGGCACCACGTCGGCCACCTCAATCACCAGCCAAGATGGTTGCTTTGTCCACCAGAGGTCAAGCTATCTCTCTGGTGCTGTAGTTCCCAGCTCCTTCCTGATTTTTCTAATCGCTCCTTCCAGAGAACAGGAAGTTGATATTGCCATGGGGGAGGTGGCGGGGTATGGCCGTCACCTCAATAGTTTTACTGTAAAAGGGAAATTTGAACAACAAAAACCAAAAAAAATAAAAAACTTCAAAAGTTGATGAGAAGGCTGGAGAATGACTGGACGTGAATTGGGGCAGAGAACTGGTGATTAGAACAGCTTTTCAGCCGAGTGTTGAATTGCATGAAACCAAGGGGTAGGGAGGGGGTTGTGTTGGATGGGTGAGGTGGACAGGGCCTGGCTGGAGGAGGGGAGTGTGGTCATGGGCTGGGCGATGAGGCTGAGGAAAGCAGCCCCTGCCAGGGCAGGGAGAGAGGAACCCAGGTGGCAGTGGGTTGCCAATACATCCAAATGGGGCTGTCTGTGAATATGTGTTCACTCACGGGGGAAAGCCCAAGTGTCTATTGCTAAACCAAGTATCAGATTCAAGGCAAGTCTCAGTCGGAAACAAAGTGGAAAAAACATGCTCACGTGTTCAATCTATTCCCTCCCACTCCTGCCCAAAGCACTCCTGTGCCCAGAAGACTCAGGGACCCAGGCATCAAGCTGCCTATCCCGTGGCTCCCTGTGTACCCATAACCCAGGCTCTTCTCCCCCTAAAACCCAGATGCCCAGTCCCCTAGACTCAGCCCCATTCTCCAACCACAAAAGCAGCAGTGAGGAGCATCGCTGCAGCCAGTCGGTGGGGGTCACAACCTCTGACCTGCCTGCCCCTCCCCTGACTTTAGGTCCCCTCCCGCTGTCTCCCATCTGCCTGGAGGTCAAGGGGTCCTCCTGCCCCTCCTCTGTCTAGTGGGACCCCTGCCCCTCCCCCTGTCTGAGCAAGATGCCTGGGTCCCGAGAGGTGCAGGCACTGTAGGAGGGGAGTTGAAAACTGGGAGGCCAGGTGCTGGGCTGTCTGGAATTTACTCCTGCCTTCTAAGCCCACACTGGAGCTGCCCGAGGTGGGGAGGCTGGAGGGGGTGTGGAAGGGCTGGTTCCTGCCCCTTAGTGGGGGTTGGTTGTCATGGCAACATCCCCTTCTTCACACAATGGGAAGCCCCCCTCAGCCTCCCGCGTGGATGGAGCCGACAGCCCCATCGCTGGCTATCAGCCTCAGGGACTTGGCAACCGTCACTATGGCAACCCAGAGCCCAGCAACAGGGCCCAGTTGAGAGAGGGAGGGGTCCACAACTGGGGCAGGGCTGTGTGTGCGAGGGGGCAAGGGAGCCATGGAAGACTCCCCTACACGTATATCCAGAGGCACAGGTGGAGAGAAGAGAGGGAAGAGAAGTGGGGATAAATAGTCTCCGTGACAGACAAACATCTCACCAAAGCAACCGAGACATCATAACATGCCGAGAGACCGGAAGACACCTGGGGACAGATGCACAGCTGGGGAGAGGAACAGCACATTCTGCACATTACCCTGGGACACACCCCTTCAGAGAACTGGCATCTATAGACGCTCCTCTCCCCAGACATTAACAATGCCAGATCTAGAGCCTTCCACATGTGTAGTGATCTTTTGAGCTATTTGAAAGCTCAGGTGACTTCCACACAGAAAAACACATGCCATCCTATTCGCTTTCTAGGTACAAACACACAAAAACACTCCTAGGGTAACAAGTACAACAAAGCAAGAAGAGGTGCAGGAAGACATCCATTCATTCATTCATTCATTCACTCAGCATCATATTAGATGTCTGCTTTGTTCCAGGTACTATTTCAGGCACTGGTAGTATGAGGTGAATAAGGCAAAGCCCCCGCTTTCATGAAATCCACATTTTGGTGGGGAACAGCATAATAATATTTCTGGTAGTGATAAGTGATATAAAAAAACAGAGTGAAGAGGATGGAGAGTATCAGGAAGATGCTTTAAATTAGGAGGTCAGGAGGGTCCTTCTGAAGAGGTGACATTTGTTCAGGACCTTGAATAATGAGGAGTATGGAAGGCAGGCACTATGGGGAAGGGCAGAGCAGAAAGATGGAACAGCAAGTGCAAAGCATAGAGGTGAAATCTCGACAGGCTTGGGAATAGTGAGAAAGACCACAACCACACACACGTTCTAGATGCGTCCTGTCTTTCCCCAGCCTCAGCGTGTAGGGTAGCAAGTGACCAAGGAAGAATCCACATTTAGGAAGTTGATCTAACTCCGTCTGCCATTTTTTCCCCTTTGTTTCTTTCTTTCTTTTTTTTTTTGACCTAAAAACATGCTTTTTTACTTCATTATAATAAATACAAAGAAATCAGCACACAAAATACATTTCCAGATAAACACACCAGTTTTATAGAAAAAGATATAAACATTTACTTTAAGGTCTGGGGTGGGAGGGGGTCCCCTTTGTTTCTTGTGTGGATGTGAGCTGTGTTTTCCTCAACTAAATTTTAGGCTCTGGGAAGGCAGGGATAATGCTCTGAGATTTTGGGGCTGTGGTACAGCTGCTGGTACAGAGTCTAGAGCAGAGTGGGAGTAAAGGATGTGAGAGAGCTGGGGACCACAGAACGTAAACCCAGCATAGGATGGAGGCTGTCCTGGGGGCTGTGCTGCAGACAGAAGCTCACACTTTTCCATCCTTCCGAACAGAAGCAGGATGTAAATTAGGTTGAGGTATGTATGTTTGTGTATGTGGTCTATGTTGAGGATTTTAAGAAAAGGAGAACAGAGCAAAGGGTTGCAGTGGGAATTTCTGATGGGGAATGGTTGACATCACAACTGGAAATGTAGTTAGAATGAAAAACAGAGCTTCCTAAGTGGAGTCACAAACGTGGGGCATCCCCTTCCCTAGAGAGAGTTTCAAGATCTGTAGGCAGGCTGGGAGAAATGTGGCAGGCTGGTTTGGAGGCAGGGGGCTAGCTGGGATGGGCTCAGAGAGTTGGGTGGGGGTAGGGAAAAGGATACAGAATAAATGGCAGTGAAAACTCAGCACAGGAGAGAGATGTTTGAAAGGCAGCAGCAAAGGTGGAGTCCTGTAGGGAGTTCTGAGGGGCCAGGTCCTAGGGTCCCCTGATTCCCAGAAGGAATCGAAGCATTCCACGGCCTGGCTCTCCCACTTCCCTCAGTTGCCATCAGAAACTCAGGCATCAGCTCCCTCCAATCCAAGTGGCTAGTGGTGGTGGTGGGGAGATTCAGCAGCCTCAGGGGGCGGCAGCTGGTGAGTGGGGAGGAATCTGTGTGCTGAGCAAACAGCAGCCTCAGTGCCCAGTGGCTGCTTCCTCCCTCATCAATCAGCCCAGCCAAATGTCCTTGCATTCCCACCACCCCAAGGGGACTGGGGCTGGGCCAGGGTCCCCAGGGGAGTGAGATGGGATGGGTGGGGGCAGGGGGGTTGGTGCTTGGCTCCCCATCTCTTGGCCTCTGTTCTCTCCTCTCCTGGAAGCTCTCTGCTGTTCGTGTCATGGAACGGACTCCCTCCTGGTGCTACCATCGTGAGGGCATCAGCTACAAATCACCTGTGGGGGTCTGCTCGTGGTGGGGGGGGTGCGGGGGGGAAGAGGGATGAGTCAGGGCTGAAGAGGAATCTACTCTGGTTCTCACGGGACTGGCCCCAGGCACATTCAGCAGGGAGGCTGCTGGCACAGGGGCTCTGCGCCCCCGGCTGGCCTCTCCATCCCCGACGGATGCTCTGGACAGCAGGCTGAGACCTGGACCAGAGAAATGTCCTCCCTCTTCTCACCTTTTCCTAGCCCCCAGCCCTAACTCCCCACTTCCCACCACAATCCAAAGGGCCAGCCCCCAGCTCACCCTAAATCTGCTGCTCCCCCTTGGGGACTGGGGCCTCCAGACCTTAGCCTCTGGCTCACTCTCCCCCCTCCTCAGCCCTTGCTCCCCTCAGGGACCCAGGCGTCCTGCCCACTCCCTTCACCATAACAACCATTCTTTTGGAGTTGCTTAAGACTTTAATATCATTTCATTAAGTCAGCTAGTTCAGAGAAGGTTGGGGGCACAAAGAGACTGGGGTGGGCAAAAAAGGGCCAAGGTAGGGGGGAAGCAAGGGAAGAGCTCCCTCTCTCCGTGGAGATGGCCCTGAGAAATCAAATATTGACAGTGAGAGAACAGAACTTATTAAAGCTGGGACAGGGGTGTGTGTGGGGAGCTGTGGGAATGGCCGGATGCCTGGGTTCTGAGAGTAATGAAGGGCCTGGGAGGAGGGAGTGCCTGAGGCTGGGAGGATGCAGTGAGATGAAGGGTTCTGTCGTACAACCCTTCTGCCCATTTCTTTTGCGAGGTACTGAGTCTTGCTACCCTGGCTGTTTCTCAGCTGTCCCCTAGAGCTCCTGGGGACAAGACCCCCATCACAGCTGTGGCTGCCCCCCCTTTCATCCCTTCTCCCTACCTCCACCTCTGTTGATGAGCTTCAGTGGCGTTTAATCGGATTGAGCAGTAATTAGCAAAGCAAGATGTTTGATTACCTATTTAGCATAATGTAGGGGCTGGGATCCCTAGGCACAGCCAAGGCCAGTGGGGGTGGGGGGTGGTTCAGAAAAGAAATGGGGTCTACACAACATTCCTTTCCCTGAGGGAGCCATGAGCCCCGCCTATAAGTCTCCCCATCCTGTGCCTCCCCTCAAATCTTCACTCCTCTGGGACTTTCTCCCTGGGGGATCTGACCAATCATGCCACCTCTCTGCCACCCACTGCCTAACTGGTTAGAGGATCACCCACTTAGCCCCACTTGCTGTGCAGCTGATTTTGGGGTGTGGCAGGACCCCTCTCTCCTTCAATCCGCGCCCTCAGCAACAGGAATGTGGGCTGGGCAGGAGCTCAGAGACCTCCTTTAAGGATAATGGGGGGGTGCCAAGGGCAGGGGTTGTCAATTCTGGAAATAAAAATGGGGTAGGTAGGATGGTGAGGTCAGAGCTGGGCTCAGGTGTGGATTAATCCACAGGCCCTTCAGGAGTACCAGGGACTGCCAGTCCTTGCCCTGCCAGACTGGCATAATGAGACTCGTCAGGTGTGAACATCAACCAGGAAAAGGGGGAACTGAGGTGCCAGCTTCTCTCCTCCAGCAAAGAAAATGTCATCAATTTAGCTCCTCATGGAAATGTAATCAGTGGGCTCGCTGCGGGCTTTGTCTTAATTAGGCACTATTGATGGAAGCAGGGAGGGTGCCTTCCCATCCCCCTGACTCGCTTCCTCCCTGCATCTCCCAGGCCTCCCTAAAGCTTCCACCAGCCCCAGGTACGGCTCAGTCTTCCAGGCGCCTCTTCTGGCACCCCGGCCCGCAGCGCCCCCTAGCACCGGCTGCCGTCTGCCCCTCCTCTCACACCCCTCTCCTGTCGCTTCCCCACGACTCTGTCTTTGTTCTTATGGAGAGCCGAGCCCCTCCCCGGCCCGGTCACCTTCCCCAGAGAGTCCCCGCCTCCTGTCCCCCCCAAAACGAGCGACGCTTTCCAAAGCCAATCCTCAGATTCCAAAAATTCCAGTTCCGTTCTTCCCTCCTTCCCCCACCCAGCGCTGCCCGGCGATCCTAGACCCCAGTCCGAATTAAGAAGGGGGAACGAGCGGGAGGGCAGGGGTGCTCCAGCCCCGGTTTTTTCCCCGGACTCAGCTGCAGCCACGGCTGTCTCGAAATCCTGGAACGCCTTCTAGAGCGCGCGTGAGCCTCGCAGACGGGACCTCGGGCGCCATCTGCTGGACTCGCCCGGAATGGAGCTCACAGACCCACGCGCGGGGTCGGGCGCTTGGGTTCCCCCAGCCTTTTCAGTGTCCTGCGGGAGGCCACTCATTGTTTCCAGCCCCAGTCCTTACCGCCCGTCCTCAGACCAGGCTTCCCGTCCCCCTCCAGCCCCCCTCCAGCCTGCCAGGTTTAGCGGCTTCCCCATGCCCCCCAGCCCTCTTGCCCCGGCTCCCCGCCGGGGTGACGCGAGCGCAGCCAAGCCGGGAGCGGCTGATCAGGGCGTCTCTGCGTCTGCGCCGAGGAGGCTGGCTCGGCGCGCTCGGGCCCCCGCCACTCGCCCCCCCCCACCCCCCCCGCTGCCCGTGCCCGGGGTTGCCAAGGCGACGCGTGCAGGCGCCGGCCCGAGAGGGCCACGCGGGGCAACTTCTCAGCTGGAGTGGCCGGTCGGTCGGCGTAGGGAGGAGAGGGTCGGCGTCGTGAGGTGTGTGTTGGCGGGGGAGGGCACCAGGGAGGAAGGGAGGAATGCCGGGGAGAGTGGGAAGCTACGGGGAGAAGGGGCAGTGGTGAGGGGTACGAGGGAGAGTTGTGGGGGCGAGGGAAGAAGGGGCCGTTGCGGGGGGAGGGCAGAGGAAGGGGCAGCTGAGAGGAAGGAGCGGCGACGGTTGTGACAGTTCTGTGAGGAAGCTCCTGTGAGGGGAAATTTGCCCACAGGTAGCCACTGGTGGTTGGAGGAGAGGGCCGGCCCCCTACGGTATTTCCTGAGAAATAAAATGAGCCCCAGGCTAGTAGAAGGCTCCTCCTGGGGCCTCGGTGTGGGACCATGGGGCGAACCCCCTGGGGAGGTGGCTCCCAGCCTTGCCACCGGAATGTTCCTGAGGCTCCAGCCGGAGGCAGGGAAGCACAACCTGACGCTTCTCTGGAGACTGGTGGCAGAAGCCGCGCTGTGGTACCTGGCTTTATTGATGTGTTGGCCTAATAGAACGGTGTTCCTTGGAGCAAAGTACAAATCCTCCAAGTGTGAAACTCATAGCGTATGATCAATGCCTGTGGCAGTCTGTGGGGATGAGGAAGAAAAGCCACAGGTGGTTGTCAGGCTAGAGCTGAGTGAAGAGGAACTGCCCAGCGAATCAGACATTGCCCTGGGCGCCCGCCAGAGATGCCCCGCTTCCCGCCCTCCTGCTTTTCTGAGAGAGACACTACTGGGCCTTCCTCATCGCCCCATTTCTCCCTCCCCCAGACACAATTCCAAGTTCATTGCTGGATGACCTTTGTCCTTCCTCTTCCAGTCTGTTCTCAGGACATCTGGAATCGAACGCTCTTGGTCTTCAGTAATCGGTTAGCACAGACTCAGCCAACTGTGCGAAGACACCTTTTCAGTACACACAGAACAGGGTTTCTGCCCCTCAGGATTGAAAAGCTGAGGAGACAGGTTGTAAATACTGTTTTCTTCCTTGTTTAAGGAGGTCACAGATTTTAGTGTGGGTAGGAGGGGCATTTTTCTTTCTCCCCCGCTTCCAGGGGGTAACTTGGGAGAAAAGGAGGTACATAGGAAAATCATCTTGGTTGCTCAGTGACGTGACAGAGAGTGTGGAACCTGGGGACAGTCTTCCCTTCCCTGGGCCCTCTTTCACTCACCCATGGCCCCTGAGAGCTAGAGTGCTTGAGGGTGTGTGCAACCACACCTCAGCGTGGTAGATGTTTCCCTGATTATCTTACGTTCTCATACCTGTGGGCAGAGATAGGGGTTCCTAAATCCTCATGAGTGGGTGTCTGCTGTGCCCTCATCTTTCCCCCCCCCCCCGGCCATGCCTTGGGGCTTGTGGGATCTTAGTTCCCCGACCAGGAACGGAACTCATGTGCCCCCTGCAGTGGAAGCGTGAGTCCTAACCACTGGGATGCCCGGGAATTCCCTATGCCCTCCTGTTTAGCTTCCATTTATTCCTAATGCCTCGAGGGACTGATTTTGATTTTTAACCCAGCGCCCTGAAGAAAGTAGGCTATCCCAGGGAAAGGACTGAGGATTGGGGGTGCATCTGGTGGTGGTCCCCCAGCTTCCGTGTGTCTACAGGTTTTGCCAACACAATGTCCAGCAAAGCCAACAAGAAGCAGGAAGTGAGTAGCCGGGGAAGCGCCCGCTGGCAAGTCGCTCGGTCTACTCTGGCCGCACAGGCTGTGGAGACCACCCTGCCGGCCAGCAGTGAGTCCCAGGCAGAGCCCGAGTCTCTCAAGGAGGAGCCTGGTGGGTACCTGCTGGGGAGAGGCTTGGAGGCAGAATGTTTGTATAGAAGGAGGGTCTTAGGGCCGGGGAGCAGGTTCTGTTACTTCTGGGTAAGAAGCAAGGGGTTCAGTGGAATCTCAGGCCTGCTGCTAGGTCCCTTGTTTTGTGTTTTCTTCCTGGCCAGCCTTATACTTGTTCTTTCTGTCTTAAAATTTCCCCCCAGTGCACCAAGAGCTCACCAGCCAATCCTCTATCCTAGCCTCTTCTTCCTTATTTCAAGTGTTCCTGGTTGCTCCTACCCGTGAAGAGGGTTTGATCTCTTCCTTTTTCCCATTTTCACCCTGGGTGGCAAAACAAATAATGTTTTCCTCCCATTAAGCCCATCACCATGGAGACTCAGCCTGCTTTGCCATCCTTTGAATCCTAAGCCTGACTGAATCTTTCTCCCATCTGTTTAAGGCTCTTGTATCTCTGCCCTCATTTCTTCAGGGCCTTGGTAGACTAAGGAGGTTCAGGTTCAGGGCCACAGGAAAAGAAGCCTGATGTCTAGATTGAGGAAGAAAAGAGTTTAAAGAGGCTGCCTCTTGTGGCTTTGATCTGAGGGATTCCTTCCTGTTGGGTGAGCTGGGGCCAATAGGGTTGGACGGTTTTTGGTAGCTGTTGCTGTCACTAGGCTGCCCCTTAGAGCACTGGCCAGTGTAGCTATGACTGTTAGCTAAGAATAGTCCTCCCCGTTTACCTGGGGCTTCTTTCCACTGCTAGCAGCCTGTCAAGATGGAGAGAAATAGAATCTCCTTTTAATATTAAAAGTTGAGAGATTAAGCGTGGGCATGGGAGAAAGGTCCAGGGTACACAGGGCCTTGCCCTGGGATCTGGACATTGGAACCCTGCAAATTTTTTTCTTCTGAGCTCTCTTAAGAGCAGTTTCAAGTGGGACTGGCTCCTAGACGCTGGGTACCAGGAGCAAGGGGAGGGAGGACGGAAGGCAGTGAAGTTCAACTTGGAGACTCCTCTGGGGTGGGAAGGGAATGTCAGGGTGTCATGTGATGTTGCTTATATGTGGAATCTAAAAAAAGGGTACAGATGAACTCATCTGCAGAGCAGGAATAGAGTTACAGACGTAGAGGGCAGACTTGTGGTTGCCGGGGGTAAGCGGGGGAGGGGTAAATTGGAAGATTGTGATTGACATCTGCACACTGCTGTGTGTACGGTGGATAAGTAATAAGGGCCACTGTACAGCACGGGGAACTCTACTCGACACTCTGTGGGGGCCTCGATGGGAAAAGAATCCAGAGAAGAGTGGATGTGTGTGTGTGTATACATGGGTGATGCACTTTGCTGTGCACCTGAGGCTGACACAACACTGGGAATCAACTATACTCCGATAAAAGTTATAAAAAAAAAAAAAGGGAACTTCTAAATGAAAGCACTGACCCCCAAACACCAAGGATCTCTGAGTCCTTTTAGCTCTAAGCCTTTTTATTGTTTGATGTGGAGCTTTCTAGCTGACGCTTGATAGAGGTTCAGAGAAGACTTGGGCCTCCAAGGCAGCCCTGAAATGAGCCTTAATCCCTGTACTCAGGACTTCCCTGGTGGTCCAGCGGCTAAGACTCCGTGCTCCTAAGGCAGGGAGCCTGGGTTCCATCCCTGGTCAGGGAACTAGATCCCACATGCATGCCGCAACTGAAGATCCCGTGTGCCGCAACGAAAGGTCCTGCGCAGCCAAATAAATAAGTAAATATTAAAAGAAAAGAATCCCTGTACTCTTTGGAGTTGGGGAGGGATTGAGGCCTGTCCCACAGGAGACAGAGGGGGCCTACTATGGTCTGAATGTTTGTGTCCCCCCAAATTCATATGTTGAAATTCTCATGCCCAATATGATGGTGTTAGTAGGAGGGGCCTTTGGGAGGTTGCTTAAATCATGAGGGTGGAGCTGTCATGAGTGGGATTAGTGCCTTAAAAGAAGCAACTCCAGAGAGATTCCTTGCCCCCTTCCGCTGGACACAAAGAGAGGTCTGCACCCCAGAAGAGGGCCCTCACCCAACCCTGCTGGCACCCTGATCTAGGACTTCCAGCCTCCAGAACTGTGAGGAATAAATGTCTGCTGTTTAGAAGCCACCCAGTCTATGGTGTTTTGTTATAGTAGTCCAAATGGGCTAAGACCAGGCCTAAAACACTTCTTGGTGAAGGATGGTGGGTTAAAGGGCAAAACACCCTTTTGAGGTCTTTATTGATATCCTTTGCTTCCTTAAGTGCTCCTCTGTTCCCACTAAGAAAAGAAGTACAGGTACATAATCCCATATCTCTAATTTTTAAAAGCCCTAAGAACTGAAAGGTTTTTTCCCCCAAAATTTGGCATCCAAACTTATTTGGTGGTGAGACATAACCTAAACTGACATGAAGGTATTTATAGTCTATTTAAACCACTTAGTATAAATTTTCATATGTTTTACTGCAGAAATACTGACATTAAAAGTTTGTGGAGTGCTGTTCTAGAGGCCCCAAGATGTGGTGGGGGTCTCATATACCATACGCTATTACAAGTCTACATTCTGAAATATACTTGATCCCAAGGGTTTTGGTTAAGGGATTGTAGACCTGTATTTCAGACAAATCAGAATAAATACAGAGAATGAGATAATGAACACCCATGTACCCGTCACCCAGTGTGAGAATAAACCATGATGGCAACAAGTGAATCCCTTTGTTCCCCTGCTACCTGCCCCCCCACCCCCAAGCCCTTCTCTCCTTCTCCAGAGGTCACCGCTATCCTGAGTTGGTGTTTGTCATTCTCAAGCCTGTTTCTTAAATTTTTACTGTATGTATCCATGACCATCACATACTAGTATCGTATTGCATGGTTTAGACTTTATATAAATTGTATTACAATAGAGGACAAAACCAGTTTACTCTTGCGATTGTCTCAGTCTCCCTCCCCCGCCTTGTTCCTGTCTGAAACCTTGGATGCCCTTGGCTTTCTCGAAGGGCATTGGGTTTCTTGGTTACCCATCGCACTCACCACTGAGCTCCTAGAATCAGCTGTTCCATCTTTCTCATGATTTCCTTCCTCGGCCTGTGTGCCTCACTCCCCTCTTAGGTTTTCTTTCTGGAAGTTGGAGTGTCCTGTTCCCAAGGTCTTTTGGTTGCCCCTCATTTGTTCCTTCCTCCTTTCAGCCCACGGGAGATGGGAGGTCCACCAGTTTTACCCCAGTCTCTCTGTGTGAGCAACAGATCAGGAAGGAGAGGGACACCCCCTGGGTTTTATGGAGTCCAGAGTGGGGATGGCGGTTTGCTTGGAAAGGGGCTGATTTCTGTGGGCCCCAGCTTCTCCATGTGGGAACAGGATGGGGGAAGAATGGCAGGCCAGACGCTGAATGCCTAGAATGACCTTAATACTGACTGCCTTCATTCCCCTGCCTCCTCCTGTGCCCCCTCCAGCCCCAGTCGGCTTTTTAAAAGAAAAATTAAAAAAATATATATATTTATTTATATTTGGCTGCACTGGGTCTTAGTTGTGGCACGTGGGATCTTCGCTGTGGCATGTCTAGTTGCAGAGAACTGGAGGCAGGGACTCGGACAGACATTTGTATGCCCGTGTTCACAGCAGTGCTATTCACAGCAGCCGAAAGGTGGACACACCCAAGCGTCCATCCACGATGAATGGATAAACAAATTGCAGTGGAATATTATGCAGCCATAAAAAGAACGGAGGTCTGCTACGATACAACAACGTGGATGAACCTTGAAAATATGCCAAGTGAAAGAACCCAGTCACAAAAGACCTCATATTGTATGATGCCACTAATATAAAATGTCCAGAATAGGCAAATTCATAGACTCAGAAGGTAGATTAGTGGTCACCAGGATCTGGGAGGAAAGGGGAATAGGGAGTGCCTGCTAAGAGGCTAGGCTCTGGTGCGACTTAGAAGTAAAGATATAGGGGCCATGGGGTGCCAGTTTCTCAAGGTACTTCAAGTACCTTGAAGTGGAGTTGCTCGGTCATATGGTGACTCTGTGTTTAACTTCTTTTATTTGTTGTTGTTTTTTTGGCTGTGCTGTCCGGCACGTGGGATCTTAGTTCCCCATCCAGGGATCGAACCCATGCACCCTGCAGTGGAAGCTCAGAGACTTAACCACTGGACCACCAGGGAAGTCTCTGTGTTTAACTTTTAATGGGATGCCTTCATTTTTGAATTTTCATTCTTCCCAGAGCCAATATTGGAGGAACCTGAAATACAGAAAGAAGAATTACAGGAGTGTGAGGTAGATGTGGTAAGTTTGGCTTTTCTCTGAGACAAATATTCCTCCCCAACAACTGGTGAATCAAAGGATCAGTTGCAGAATGGTGTATGAGGAATTCTCTTCAATCTCTCACTACCTTCTCTTTACTTTCTACTGGTAGCTTGCTCACTGCAAATCCAGTACACCGAGTAAAGGACAAAGTTATCCGTGTCCCCTACCCCTCCCAAAGAATAGGGCTTTCAGTGGGGAACAGGGCTCTTGGAAGGCCCTTCCTCATCTCTCCACCTTGGGTCAGATTGCAACAAGCTATATCCGTTGAATGGGTGAACATCTGAACAAGCTGGGCGGACACTGTCCTAATTGGTTACTAATTTCCAAGACATCCTCTTTCTTCCTGTCCTTCAGTTCCCTCCTTTGGCTGAAGAGTTTACAGAAGCCACTTGAAATACTTTCAGAATTTGGCACTCAGTAACCTCTACACCTTTATTTCCAAGCTGCATCAGAGCCTAGGCACACCCTCAGCTACCTGGGTTAGAAGAATAGAATGGTGACCTTGAACTTTTTTAAAAAGGGAGAGAAAAGTGACAACTACTCATTAAAGAAAAAAATTGGAAGGGATAGAAAAGTAAAACAAAGAAAGGGAAAATAAAAGTCATAGTATTACTGCCTGAACACATCCAACGTTACTAATTTGGTATATGTACATCCAAGGTTACTGATTTGGTATATGTACATCCAAGGTTACTGATTTGGTATATGTCCTTTCTTTCTGTGTAGATTTGCAAGTTTTTTTTGTTTCTTAACAATCCCAACTGTACCACACATTATAATTTTTTATTAGGCTTTCTCACAAAACATTTTTTTATTCTTCATGTTATTGTATACTTAAAAAAATACATCAGGCTGCCTTTATTTTTTTAATCACAAATATGTAAATCACAAGATACCTCTTTTTTTTTGATATGTAGTATTTTCATTACTGTTATTACATACTTTTTGTAAGCAGCATTTTTTTTTTGTGGCTGCGCAGCTTATGGGATCTTAGTTCCTGACCAGAGATTGAACCTGGGCCCCAGCAGTGAAAAACACCAAATCCTAACCACTGGACCGCCAGGGAATTCTCTGTAAGCGCCATTTTTTTTTTTTTTTTTTTTGGCCGCTGTGCTGCATGCAGGATCTTAGTTCCCTGACCAGGGATTGAATCTGTGCCCCCTGCAATAGAAGCGTGGAGTGTTAACCACTGGACCGCCAGGGGAGCCCCTTTAAGCGCCATTTTTAATGGTCATATGGTGCTCTGTAAGATATATGTATCACAGTTAAATCCTTACTCTTGGACATTTGCCATTTATGATTTTTTTGCTCTCATAATAATACAGTGATGAATATTATAAATAAAACTAACACATTTTGAAATACTTAATATTTCCTTAAGTTAGATTCCTGTATATGGAGTTCCTGAATCAAAGAGTAAAGAACATTTCTAACACCTTTAATACATAATGCCAAATTGTTTTTCAAACAAATTGCATTTTTTTGCCCTTGCACTAGCAACAAACACTTTCCAGGCCTGGGTGTTAGCAATTTAGCAGCTTTTTTTTTTTTCTAGTTCCACTCCGTGGCTTGTGGGATCTTAGTTCCCCGAGCAGGGATTGAACCTGCACCCTCGGCAGTGAAAACGTGGAGTCCTAACCACTGGACCACCAGGGAATTCCCTAGCAAGGATTTTTTTTTTTACATCTTTATTGGAGTATAACTGCTTTACAGTGGTGTGTTAGTTTCTGCTTTATAACAAAGTGAATCAGTTATACATATACATATGTTCCCATATCTCCTCCCTCTTGCATCTCCCTCCCTCCCACCCTCCCTATCCCACCCCTCTAGGTGGTCACAAAGCACCGAGCTGATCTCCCTGTGCTATGCGGCTGCTTCCCACTAGCTATCGGTTTTACATTTGGTAGTGTACATATGTCCATGCCACTCTCTCACTTTGTCCCAGCTTCAATGGAATATTACTCAGCCATAAAAAGAAATGAAATTGAGTTATTTGTAGTGAGGTGGATGGACCTAGAGTCTGTCATTACAGAGTGAAGTAAGTCAGAAAGAGAAAAACAAATACCATATGCTAACACATACATATGGAATCCTAATTGTTTGACTTAGGCTAATATCCTACATGTTCCCTTGATTTAGTTTTACTGTGAGGTTGAGGGTTGCTTGATAAGACATTTTTACAAACACAGGCATAAATGAAATCTCTTGGGAAGATAATATCCCTCAGTCTTCCTTCATGATCCATTCTATTTTTACTGGTAGAGGGAAGAGAATCTTATTGTCTTGTTTCTTCGAAAGCTTGAAACCTGTCTTTCAGTCCGTTCTCAGCTTTCCCTTCCCCGTTCTGAAGCTGTCTGACTTCTCTCATCCCCCACGTCCTCATACGTGACAGTGGTTGGGAGAAGTGACCCATCCCAACAGCTGTCCCTGCTCTGGCCCTCTGCTCTCCTTCTGCAGAAGCCCCTTTTCTTGTCCCGAGCTGTGCTGACAGGACTGGCAGCTGCAACTTGGACAGAGGAGCACGATACCATTCTGGAACACTTTGCCCAGGACCCTTCAGAGCCCATCCTCACCATCTTCATCGACCCCTATTTGGGGCTGAAGCTAGGTCTGGGGATGCCTGTGCAGGTGCGTACTCCGCGGTCCAGACCTCAGGGTGTTCTCCCAGGGGGCTGAGGGTTCTGAGGATCTCTGTCATCTGTGAGTATTATCTCCTGTGTACAAGGTCTGTTGAGCGTCACAGTGAGTCAGACACCCTGCTTGGCAGCAGGATACAGAGAGGAATGAGGCAAGGTTTTGCTTTTTTTTTTTTTTTTTTTTTTTTGCAGTACGTGGGCCTCTCACCGTTGTGGCCTCTCCCGTTGCAGAGCACAGGCTCTGGACGCACAGGCTCAGCGGCCATGGCTCACGGGCCCAGCCACTCCACGGCACGTGGGATCTTCCCGGACAGGGACACGAACCCGTGTCCCCTGCATCAGCAGGCGGACTCTCAACCACTGCGCCACCAGGGAAGCCCCAAGGTTTTGCTTTTGATGATCTCATGGTCTAGTGGGGAAGACAGACATATAAAAAATATTTACAGTATATTATGATGCCTGGGCAAAGCTTTATAAGAGCTTTTTTGGAAGCAACTAATGTAGCCAGTGGAATGCTGGCAAGGCTTGGTGATGGAGGTGATATTTGAGTTGGGGATGAAGGGTAAGTAGGATTTCATCGAGGCTGAGTAAGAGCATCCAGGTAAAGAACACTTTATGTGCAAAGAAAGAGGAGTTGTGGGAAATGATACTGGAAAGGTGGGTTGGGGTCAGCTTGTGACGGGCCTTGTATGTTATGCTAAAGAATTTGGCTTTATCCCAGAGGGAACTGTTGATGGCTTTCATGGGTTAGATAGATAACTGTTCCAACAATGGGGAGGATACATAGGTGAAAGGTAAACCATGGGTAGGGAAACAGTTAAAAGACAGAAGTACAGGGCTTCCCTGGTGGCGCGGTGGTTGAGAGTCTGCCTGCTGATGCAGGGGACACGGGTTCGTGCCCTGGTCTGGGAAGATCCCACGTGCCGCGGAGCGGTTGGGCCCGTGAGCCATGGCCGCTGAGGCTGTGTGTCCGGGGCCTGTGCTCCGTAATGGGAGACGCCACAACAGTGAGAGGCCCGCGTACCACAAAAAAAAAGACAGAAGTATAGTAAAATGTCGGTGGTAGAATATGGGTGGTGGATGTGCAGGTCATTATTGTAAAATTCTTTTGGTGTTTCTGTATGTTGGAAATTTTTAGAAATAAAATTTTGGAAAAGAAGAAGGGCTATTGCTTTGCTTTTATTGGCAGCACGTATACAAAAATTGAAATGATAATGAAGATTAGCATGGCCCTGCTCAGCAACACAATTTGTGAAGCTTCCACGTTAAACAAAACCCAAAACAGGCCATGGCTTTTTCCCGTGTATTGGCAATAATCGACTATAAAGCATCATGAAAAAAATATTTCATTCACAAAAGGAACAAAAATTTGAAAAAAATAATTTAGGATTTATACGAAAGAAAACAACTTTGTTGCAGGCCAAGAAAGAAGATTTAAATAAATGATGAGCCCTACTTTGTTATAAAGCAGAAACTAACACACCATTGTAAAGCAATTATACTTCACTAAAGATGTTAAAAAAAAAAATGGTGAGCCCTATCCTGTTTCTGAGTGGGAATCTTAATATTATAAAGATCATTCCATCCAAAAAAATGTACTGTTTTAATGCAACTCCAATCAAAGTGCCACAGACCCTAGATCCCTAGTGTAAAGGATTTTTAAAAGTATATCTAGAAAAATGAAATGAAAATAGCAAAAAAAAAAAAAAGATGAAGAAGAAAAGTAATGTAGGAGATCTGTGACTATGAAAATCTTTTATTAAATTACAGTAATTAAAATAGTTAGATTGGGGCACGAATATGTATTATATAAGCAACAGTAAAGAAACAGAGAGAGTCCAGAAACATATATGTAAGCATTTTCTACAAAAATTGCTTTTAAAATCTGTGGGGGAAGATGGATTATTCGATGAATAGGGAAACATGGAAAACAAAGGTTTTCTATTAAAAAAATCTAGTGGGGCAAGGGGGAAATAGGGAAATGTTGGTCAAAGGGTACAAATTTTTTGTCCCTACAACAAAAGCAATAAAAGCAAAAATAAACAAGTGGGACTACATCTAACTAAAAAGCTTCTGCACAGCAAAGGAAATCATCGACAAAATGAAAAGTCAACCTATGAATGGGAGGAAATATTTGCAAATCATATATCTGATAAGAGATGAATACATATCTAAAATATATATAAAGAAATCATACAATTTAATAGCAAGAAAACAAAACAATGTGATTAAAAACCGTGCAGAATTGAAAAGACATTTTTCCAACGAAGACATACAAATGGCCAACGTGTACGTGAAAAGGTGCTCAATACCACTAATCAGAGAAATGCAAATCAAAACCACAGTGAGGTATCACCTCATACCTGTTAGAATGGCCATCATGAGAAAGACAAAAGATGACAAATATTGATGAGGATGTGGAGAAAAGGGAACGCTTGTGTACTGGGAATGTAAATTGGTGCAATCACTATGGAAAACAGTATGGAGGTTCCTCAAAAAAATAAAAATAGAACTACCATATGACCTAGCAATCCCACTTCTGGGTGTATATCCAAAGGAAATGAAATCACGATCTTGAAGAAATATCCACACCCCCACATTCATTATAGGTTATTTAATAATAGCCAAGGTATGGAAACAGCCTAAGTGTCCATCATTGGATGAGTGGATAAAGAAAATGTGGAATACACACACACACACAGAGGAATATTATTCAGCAATGAGAGAGAAAAAAACCTTGCCATTTGCAAAAGCATGGGTGGCCTTGGAGGGTATTATGCTCAGTGAAATAAATCAGATGGAGAAAGACAATTACTGTATGATCTCACTTATATGTGGAATCTAGAAAAAAAAAAAAAACTAACTCATAGAAACAGAGAACAGGACAGATTGAGAAACAGAGATTCAGATGGAGGGAAACAGAGGACAGATTGGTGGCTGCCAGAGTTGGGGATGGGGTAGTAGGGAAAATGGATGAAGTTGGTCAAAGGTACAGACTTCCAATTATGAGATAAATAAGTTCTGGGGATTAATGTACATACAGCATGGTGACTCTAGTTAACAAAACGTATTGTATATTTGAAAGTTGCTAAGGGGACAGATCTTAAAAGTTCTGACAAAAAAAAAATGTAGTTATGTAAGGTGATAGGTGTTAACTTATTGTAATCATTTTGCAATAAATATACATATCAAATCATTACACTGTATACCTTAAACCAATACAATGTTATCGATCAATTATATCTCAATAAAACTGGGGGAAAATTGTACAAAGTTTAAGTTATGCAAGATAAATGAGTTCTGGAGATCTAATATACAGCGTGGTAACTATGGTTAATAATACTATAATGTATAATTTGCTAAAGGGTAGTTCTTAAGTGTTCTCACTACAAAAAGAAAAAAGAAAAAGAAAATGGTAACCATATGGGATAATGGATATGTTAATTAGCTTGATTGCCGTGATCATTTCACAGTGTATATGTATGTCAAAACAGCAAACTGTACACTTTAAATATATACAATGTTTATCTGTCAATTATACCTCAACAAAGCTGAAAAAAATCTATTTAGCATGCCAAAAAATATTCTAAATAGATCATGGATTTAATTGTATTCTCCTGGGGCAAGATTGAAATTGAAAAACTTCCTTAAGAAATTATTACTCTTGAATACTTGATAAAATAGTAAAAAGTAAAACGAGAAAACAACAAACACCCAAGAGTAAACAAACAAGGAAAGAAGCAAAATCTAATCTAATAAACTTTAAAAGTGGGGACCAATGAAAGGTCTATGTACTAACTTATGGAAACCGTCCTCCCTGCTGGAATGATGGACGCCCCTTAGTGAGATGGAGTGAACCTCGGTTTTTTACAAAATCTGAAAAGAAAGAGCCCATGTATTTTAACAAAGATTTTACACTGTTTTAAATTAGCTTTAACCATCTGCCCATCCCCTCATGCAGTTATCTTAGGCTAGAGAAAAGTGAATGAAACATAAAATACCCAACCCTTTCACTTTAACTTCGAGGGGGAAATGAAACTGGGCTCTCACAGTGGGACATCAGGAAGTCACCCACAGTACTTTAAAGCAAAAAGAAGGAATTCAGAGAGCTGCGCAAGCATGAGGCAAGTGAAGTTGCATGGCAACTGCAAGCATACTACATCAAGGGAGAAAAAGAACAGAACAAAACATGCAAAAGAGGAAAACATAACTGAACAGAAGGCAGTTCCTCACAACAGCATCATGTTACAATACGACTTAATAAGAACATGAATTTAATTTTTTAATAAGCTGAGAGACGAAATGATAAAACGTGAGAATGAAATAAGAGGGAGACTGCAGATTTTTGAAATAAAGAAAGCAGCATGTTTACATGTTAAAATTAGTAGGTTAGAAACAGCAAGGAACTGAATAGCTACCACTGAAAATCTGAACGGATGTAGAAGAGAGGCTTGAGATAATTACAGCGTATGCAGAAGAAAAAACCAATGACAATACAAGTAGAAGTTAATAGATGTGAAAGACAGACACAGGTGATCTAACATAGGGTACCAACTAATGAAACAGAATATAAATTTAAAAATAAAATACAGAGGGACTTCCCTGGTGGTGCAGTGGATAATACTGAGCTCCCATTGCAGGGGGCCCAGGTTCAATCCCTGGTCAGGGAGCTAGGTCCCACATGCATGCTGCAACTAAGAGTTCACATGCCATATCTAAGGAGCCTGCCTACCACAACTAAGACCCGGTGGAACAAAAAAAATAATAAAAATACAGAGAATTTCCCTGAACTGCAGAAGGAACAGAATGTGGGAATTGAAAGGACATACTTTATTCCACAAAAATTTGTTGCACAGTGTTTAATGTCAATACACGTCTTAGTTAGGTTACTTAAATTTGGGGAAATTAATTCTTTGGGAACATCACCTATGTGGTATTCCTGCCAAGAATATTTAACCTGCATCTAATAATGAGGAAACAATCCAATAAATCAAAATTAAGGGACATTTTGGAAAACAACTGGCCTGGACTATTAGAAATATCACTGTCATGGTAGAAAGAAAAAGACTGGGAAACTATGTGGAATTAAAGGGGACACAACCATGTGTGATCTGTATTGGATCCTGGATGGGAAGAAACCAGCTGTAAATGACATTATTTGGACCACTGTGGAAAATTGAATATAAACTGTGTATTATATAAAAGTATTAAATGAATTACAGTGTTGAGACTGTTGGAGAATATCCTCCCTTTTAGGAGCCATATGCTGAAGTATGTAAGGGTGTAGTTTTATAACGTCTGCTGCTAACTCTGAAATGGCTCAGCAGAGAGAGAAGGAGAGAAAATGAGAGAGAGTGCAATCATGCACAAGTACAGCAAAATGTTAACAATTAGTGGATTTAGATGAAGGGCATGTTATTGTTCATTGTGCCTTTCTTGCAACTTTTCTATGGGTTGGAATTTTTTTCAAAATAAAAATTTGGGAAATAATTATTTAGGCCTCTAGTCAAAATCCCAAATTATCTACCAAGGGGAACCATTAGGCTGATCTCAGACTTCTCTGAACACCCAGAATTTACACCTGTGAGTTCTCCAGGAACCATAGTGTAACCCAAGGGTATAATTCCCAGCCTAGATGGTCAAGTATAGAGGCAACAAATAGGCAGTCATTTTTAGTCTTGAAAGAACCCTACTTTGAAAAGCAAAAATGATGTCATCAATGGAAATCCAGTTCATCAAAGAATGAACCAAAAAAAAAAAAAGAGCAATGAACCAAATAGAAAACTCAGGAATAGAGACTCTGTGAATATTCATTTAAATAAAGAACTAATACTAAATAACCATGGGAATTATGGTTATGTTATTGAATGTGAATGTTATCAACCTGGACAATGTAAAAAATAATAGTATAACAAAAATTGAGAAGTGGTGAGAGAATGCAAGAGAGTAAGAGGATGCCAATGTTCTTGTCGTTCAAAGCAGCGGGTCAACTGAACTTAAAATTGGAAGGCAGTGAGAAAACTAACCTCTTTTTATTCATTTATTTATCTATTTTTTGGCTGCATTGGGTCTTCGTTGCTGCACGTGGGCTTTCTCTAGTTGCGGCGAGCAGGGGCTACTCTTTGTTGCGCTGTGTGGGCTCCTCATTGAGGTGGCTTCTCTTGTTGTGGAGCACGGGCTGTAGGCACGTGGGCTTCAGTAGTTGTGGCACACGGGTTCAGTAGTTGTGGCTCCCGGGCTGTAGAGCGCAGGCTCAGTAGTTGTGGGACACGGGCTTAGTTGCTCCACGGCATGTGGGATCTTCACGGACCAGGGCTCGAACCCGTGTCCCCTGAATTGACAGGTGGATTCTTAACCACTGCACCACCAGGGAAGTCCTAACCTCTTAATATTTTTCATAAGCTTTCTTATAACCTTAGAAAGGGGTCTTTTAAGAAGAAATCTCTCTTAGAGATAAAGAAACATTTATTTGAAGCTCAACCACTTACTATATTCACATCAATGTGTTTTTATTCTATTAAATCCAAGTAAAATTAAATTTAATACTTTTAATTACAAATAGCATGATCCTGGGGCTTCCTTGGTGGTGCAGTGGTTAAGAATCCACCTGCCAATGCGGGGGACACGTGTTTGAGCCCTGGTCCAGGAAGATCCCACATGCCACGGAGCAACTAAGCCCGTGCTCACAACTACTGAGCCTGTGCTCTAGGGCCCGCAAGCCACAACTACTGAGCCTGTGTGCTACAACTACTGAAGCCCGCATGCCTAGAGCCCGTGCCCCGAAACAAGAGAAGCCCCCGCTCGCCACAACTAGAGAAAGCCTGTGCACAGCAACGAAGATCCAACGCAGCCAAAAATAAATAAATTATATGTAAAAAAAAAATAGCATGATCCTATTTTGAAATAACTATTTTAATTTATTTTTCTGTATATAGATAGATAGATAGAGAGAGATGTCTGGAATAGTATTTTCTCTAATGATCATAATTAATGTCTGGGTGGTGGAATTTTAGATGACATTTAAACTTTTATCTTTGTACTTTTCTGCATTGTTTCAGTTATTTATAATTAACATATCATTTTTAACAAAAATAATAATTGTTAAGCTTTTTTTTACAAAAAGAAATACAAGGACTTCCCTGGGAGTCCAGTGGTTAAGACTCCGTGCGTCCAATGCAGGGGCGCAGGTTCGATCCCTGATCAGGGAACTAAGATCCCACATGCCGCATGGCATGGACAAAAAAAACCAAAACCAAAAAAAAAGCGCCAAAATTTAATTCTGGATAGTGGGAAGATGAATTTCTTCTTTGCATTTTATTTTCAGTTTTTAAAGTTAAATCAAGTATAAAGAGTAGCTACAAAAGTACGAAAGAAAAAAAGACAGATGAATCTGATCTTAGAGTGGGAATGACTTTTCTAAGCATGTGGAAGTCAGAAACTTTAAGAAGTTTTAACAACAGGAAAGTTATACGTTTCTGAATGTAAACAACAACAAAAACTCAGCATAAACACAACTGAAGGATAAGTGAAAAATTGGGGGAAAAGTATATGCAAGTGAAATGGAAAACCCTAGACAGTTGTCTCTTACTTTAGGTCCTTCTCCTTTCTGGTTTTCCTATATCCTTTTCTTTCCATTTATCCATCCATCCATCATTTATGGAGCATCTAATATGTCCCTATCACTGTGCTAGGTCTGGAGCCAAGTTGGACAGAATACACAGTCCCTACCCTCAAGGCATGCTCTCTCCATTTCCTCCCCACATCTCTGTATACAGACTCTGTTATGTCCCTGACAAGAACAGGAAGCACCTCATGTTGCTTATATTTGGAGAAGGATTGGATACACTAAGGGAATGCGACGAAGAACTCAGCCAGGCTTTCATGATTGGAGCCTCAGATTCCCTTGGGGATCATGGCTGGGCCTGGACCCTGAACTCTGATCTACTGTCTTTCATGCAGACCCAGAACCAGATTGTCTACTTCATTCGCCAAGCGCCAGTTCCCATCACTCCAGAGAACTTTGAGGCGACTGTGCATTTTGGGACAGTGCGGGGTTCCTACATCCCAGCCCTGCTTCGGCTGCTCAACGGCGTCTTTGCCCCTCAGATCTTTAGAAACACAACCTGGCCCGAGAGCATTCGAAATCATTTTGCTTCTCACCTGCACAGGTTCTTGGCCTGCCTGACAGGTGAGTGGAAAGACTGGAATGCCTGCTTTCTCCCCAGTCCCCACCAACAGTAGAGAGAGTGAGGCTGGGGGGGGGGTGGTGGAGATTGCTCCTGAGTACCCGCGTTGCTTGGCACAGAGTAGGTGCTTGGAATGTGTTTGTTGAATGAGTGGAACAGGGTACAGAGTTTGCCTTCTAATCCAGGTAGAGTTTCCTGCTGTAGAACAGTTGGCCAGACCTGCTCAGAGTTGGAAATTTCCAAGAGTACATGTAGGGTAAGGGGAGATGGGGGCGGGCAGTAGGGGGAGTACATGTGTCATAGAAGAGAGTGTTGAGGGCATGGTATAGATCTTTGACCATATGTTATGACAATCTCTTATAATATCTCAGTGAGGTATCTCTGCCTTCTGTCATTTTCCCGCTTGGTATCAAAAAAGCATGAGTCATAGTTTCTCCTGCCTGCTCTCCTGAAATGCGCACACTTCCTGGGCCCCAGATCATCAACCATGGTTGGAAGTGGGGTGGCATACACCCATCGCCCTCTGTGAACTCTCATGGTCCTTTCCTTAGATACTCGGTACAAACTGGAGGGGCACACTGTTCTCTACATCCCTACAGAGGCCATGAACATGAAGCCTGAGGCGGTGGTTAAAGACAAAGATCTGGTACAGCGACTGGAGAGTGAGTGGCTGGCACCGCCCATGTGTCAGGGCTCCTAGGGGAGAGGTGGGGGGCAGCCCAGAGGCTGGGACAGGAGTTGGGTTAGGAGGGCTGTGTAGGGGGAACAGGGAAGGACACAACTGGGGAGTACTGCAAAGAAATGCCAGAGGTTTTGTCCTCTCCCGGGCAGCTTCCATGATCCACTGGACACGGCAGATAAAGGAAGTGCTCAGTGCCCAGGAAACTGTGGAGACAGGAGAAAATTTAGGTCCTTTGGAGGAGATTGAGTTCTGGCGCAACCGATGCATGGACCTGTCTGGCATTAGCAAACAGCTGGTGAAGCCGGGAGTGAAACACATCGAGTCCATCCTGCATCTTGCCAAGTCATCCTACCTGGCGCCCTTTATGAAGCTGGCCCAGCAGATACAGGTCTGTGAGTGGATCAAAAGATGGGGGCTTGCCAGAAAGTAGACAGCGGTTGGGACACTGTAAGGTGCTAAGAAGAGAGAGTCAACATAGTCCTCAAAGGCAAAGATAGATGCACCCAGTGCTTGGACTTGGACTTGTGGGAGAGTATAAAAGTGGTAGAACACAAGGTCCCAAGGAGCTTATAGTTTAGTTAGGGAGACTTCTGGTTACTCAACAAGTGTACTACATTGAGTGCCCTCTCTGAGCCCAACCCATACAGTCCAGCTGAGAAATAAGACTTACACAGAAGAGATGGCTAGATGGCCTGGGGTCATAGACAAACCCACACGGTTCAGCCAAGAGAGCCGCAAAAGAAACACTTCAAAAAAATTAAATTTGGTATAATATGACAAGCTGATTATCTTAGTGTTGGGACGCACAGAGATCAGAGTGGTCTGTAGAATACAGAGAAAGAGGCCCTGTCTTCCGAGGTGGAATCTGAAGCTGGTATTGAGGGAACTGAGCCACCGTTAGGTGGAGAAGTCTAAAACCCTCGTTGAGAACAGGGCAGTGAAGGGGCCTGGGTGACAGCCGCTGGGCTGAATGAGAGTGATATCCAGTCAGTTGATCAACACCTATTGAGCGTCTCCTTTGTGCAGAGTTAAGAGTTCAAGGGGAAAAACTAGAGAAATAGTTGCAAAACCCGAGCTTGGGGAATTCCCAGTCTAGCGGGAGAGATGGGACTCCCACATGAGAAAAGACATAAAAATATTTTTGTAGAAACTAGTAAGTGAATAAAAGTCGATATGTACAAGCTCTGGTCCTGAAGGGTGGCAGAGACCTGAGGTGATTGGCACCAGGTAGGGTTAATTGGGAATGCTTCCCAGGAGAGGCAAGTCGGGGTAGGGTTTGAGGAGGATCAAAAGCGCTCGCTTTGAACGGGTTCTTTCCAGGGGGTGAGTCTTCTCCTGGTTTCTCTTTACTGCCAGGATGGCTCTCGTCAAGCACAGTCAAACCTGACTTTCTTGTCGATCCTGAAGGAACCTTACCAGGAGCTGGCTTTCATGAGGCCTAAGGACATCTCCAGTAAACTCCCAAGGCTTATCAGCCTCATCCGCATCATCTGGGTCAACTCTCCCCACTACAACTCTCGGGAGAGACTGACCGCCCTCTTCCGGAAGGTGTGTGCCTGCAGAGGGTGGGACAGAGGGTTACGTGGGGGTGGCCGTGTTAATAGGACGCAGATTTCTGGAGAAGGCGGAGTTCACCAGCAGACATATGCGGTGAAAAGGTAGTGAGGAATGCCCTTCAGGTCGGACGGAGACCACAGGTTTTTGCCCGCATCATCAGCTTTAGTGATGCTTGGAGTTGGGGCCTGGACTGGACATTTTGCTTCCAGGCGGACGTAGCCCTGGCG
The DNA here is from genome assembly GCF_963924675.1 of Phocoena phocoena. Classification (NCBI taxonomy): domain Eukaryota; kingdom Metazoa; phylum Chordata; class Mammalia; order Artiodactyla; family Phocoenidae; genus Phocoena; species Phocoena phocoena. The sequence continues at coordinate 51,255,612 of NC_089237.1, forward strand.
GGAAGAGGGGCTTTGCAAAGAGGCATAGATGGAGTGCAGGGCGGGAGGGGGGCACGAAGGACAGACTCCCAGGCAGAGCTGTATGGAAGGGGAAGACCCACTCTTTCTCGTTTCCAAAAATGGAACTCGCAGTGGGCGAGAGGCAGATTCAGGAAGGAACACCGACTTTTTTTTTTTTTTTTTTGCGGTGCGCGGGCCTCTCACTGTTGCGGCCTCTCCCGTTGCCGAGCACAGGCTCCGGGCGCGCAGGCGCGGCGGCCATGGCTCACGGGCCCAGCCGCTCCGCGGCATGTGGGATCTTCCCGGACCGGGGCACGAATACCGTGTCCCCTGCATCGGCAGGCGGACTCTCAACCACTGCGCCACCAGGGAAGCCCAAGAACACCGACTTTTGAGGAGCAGGAGCCGGCACACTTCCTGGAGGGCAGTGGAGCCAAAGAGTGGGGCAGGGGCGCTGGGCCGATCGCTGGCTAGAAATGCAGCTGCAGAGCTGGGCTGAGGCAGGCAATGGAGGTGGAACCCAGAGGTGCTGCCACGCCAGCAGTGGAGGACCAGGGGCGAGAGGGGTATCGGGAGGCAAATCCAGAAGTAGGAGGCTGAGACCTGAGGCGTGGTCTTGGGGACTCCGAGAGAGGGTGGGGTGCAACTAAGGCTGTGAACTGAGGCTGTTGGGACCCCATCTGCAGATGAGCAATGAGATCATCCGCCTGTGTTGCCATGCCATCTCCCTGGACCGGATCTTTGAGGGATACGTCATTTCTAGCAAGGAGGACCTACAAGGCTGCATCTCCTGTTGTCACGCCTGGAGAGACCACTACCTACAGGCTGTGCAGATGCATACCCAGTACGACGGGCCTCCCCTAATATCCTGTGTGTCGCCCACCTTGTCGTTCCTATAGCGGGTAGATTCTGAGTCCTTTTGCTTGCACTTTAAGCCTATGGATTATATCTTTCTAGAGTTTTTACATGGGTCCGAGTTTTCTCTGTGGATTCGGATATTCTAGCTCCCAGCCGTAGGTCCTCCTAACGCTAATAACCTTCTCCCTGATCCCAGGAATCCCTCCTGGTGTTTTCCTCCTTTCTTGGCCCTGAAGTCTAAAATTCCATTGTGTGTAAACCTTCTCTTAGAGCTGAGATGCTTTTGTTTCCTCTCTGCCTCTCCTCACCTTGAGTTTCTTCTCTTGGGGTTCAGGAAAACTGTTTCTTGGGGTCTCATTTTCTAAGGCTCCCCCTGAACTAGGACTCATGTTTCTAGCCTGGCCTGGGCAGGTTGGTTAATGCCTCGTGTTCCCGCTTCTGACTGGTCAGTCTTTCTTCCGACAGGTTCTCCCGCTGGGGCTGGGTCCTAGACCAGACCAGCATATTTGCCCAGGTCGATGCCTTTGTGCAACGCTGCAAGGACCTTATCGAGGTGGGAAGACTGTCAGGGAAGGAGACTTAAAGCCAGCAGCAGACGCTCCAGGAGCTGGGGGAGCTGGGGCTGAGGCTACACATAGAACTTGCTGCTTTGGTTCTTTTCACACGACTATGCCTGACCACCATCCCGTGCTTTGAGACTTTTGCCTGTTATCACTGCCTTAGTATCTCATATTTCACTCTGCAGCTAAAATTCACCCCGGTAACCCCTTGCATCTGGTTGGTCCTCCTTAGTTTTTAGCCATTTAAAGCTAAACCAAAGAGCTCAGGACAGAGAGGTTCAGAAAGGAGGGCAGGAAGCCTCACGCTGACTTCTTTGCAGGTATGTGACTGTCAGTTCCATTTTGCCCGCTGGGAAGATGGCAAGCAAGGTCCCCTTCCCTGCTTCTCTGGTGCCCAGGGGCCCCAGATAACACGGAACTTGCTGGAGATTGAGGACATCTTCCACAAAAACCTGCACGTGCTGCGAGCTGTTCGCGGGGGCATCCTGGACGTCAAGAACACCTCTTGGCACGAAGACTACAATAGGTGAGAGCATCACAGGCAGGCCCCCGGGGTCGAGCAGGGAAGGGAGGTCAGGGAGGTGAGAGCAGAGTGTACTGGGGAAGCGTGGAGGCCACAGGTCAGGAATGGGGAAGGCAGGGGAAGTGCAAGGAAGGAGGTGGTGGCTCAGACTCAGGGTTCCAGAGTCAGCCTTTCTGGGCTTGGATCCCGGTTCTGCCACAAACTAGCTACATACATTGTTCTACCAGCTGGGGCCTCTGTTTCCTCACCTATAAAATACGGTTAGTGGGACTTCCCTGGTGGCACAGTGGTTGAGAGTCCGCCTGCCGATGCAGGGGACGCGGGTTCGTGCCCCAGTCTGGGAAGATCCCACATGCCGTGGAGCAGCTGGGCCCGTTAGCCATGGCCGCTGAGCATGCGCGTCCGGGGCCTGTGCTCCGCAACGGGAGAGGCCACAACAGTGAGAGGCCCGCGTACCACAAAAAAAAAAAAAAAAAAAAAAAATACGGTTAGTGATAAAGCCTACCTCACTGCACTGTTTTGAGGGATAAATGGATTAATGCGTGTACAACACTCAGTGCCTGGCACCTAGGAAGCCCTCAGTACATAACAGATAGAAGTCTTACTCAGGGGATGTTCTTGGGGGCAGGCGAGGGCACCCACCCTTCAACATGCCTCTAACGGTGCAGGTTCCGGGCTGGAGTCAAGGACCTGGAGGTGATGACTCAGAACTTGATCAGCTCCGCCTTCGAGTTAGTCCGCGACGTGGAGCACGGGGTGCTACTGCTGGACACCTTCCGCAGGCTTGCAGCCCGAGAGGTGCGGCTGCCCGCTTGCTTCCTCCACCCCTGGTTCTCTTCTGCCTTCCTTCAGTTCCTGCTGGTCCTTCCAGACACCATCCAACCTCCGTTCATGCTCTGTCCCATGTCCTGAATGGCCAGTGCCTCTTTTCTTCCGCTGTTCCCCCAGTGCCCGGATGCCTTGGGAGCGGGACTCCCACAGCAGGGGTGTAGCTTTCCTCCAGGGTGGAGCTGCAGGGAACCCGCATCCCTGGGTGTGTTGTCAACTTCCTCTTCTTCATCAGACTATCAAGCGAACATATGACAAGAAGGCGGTGGATCTCTACATGCTGTTCAATAGCGAACTGGCCCTCGTGAACCGTGAGCTGAGCAAGAAGTGGCCGTACCTGGAGCCCTACATGGCCCAGCATTCGGGGCAGGCGCACTGGGTGCGGATCCTACGGCATCGCATCGACAGGGTCATGAACGTAAGTCTGGCCTTTTCCAGGACTTGTTCTCAGTGCGGCAATGGTAGAGCTTGCAGGCTGAGCCCAGTGCCGAGGCGGGAGTGGGGTGGGGGGCAGGGGCGGGGGGGTTGCCTCCAGAGAGTCTCCCTGGAGAGGTTTCCTGACCGAGACTGGATCTGTCCAGGGGGTGGCAGACGTAGTGATCTGTCCTGAGGAAGAAGGGCTCATGCTAGTTTTCGACCTTGTGCCTCTTAAATTCCTTACCTCCTGTGATGGACTTCCTTTTCCCAACTTTTTTCCTCGAGCTGAATCTCTGTGCTTCTCTTTCTTCGTTTGCGCTCCCCCTCTCGTTGTGCCGTGGCCTCTTCCTCTCACCTTTCCTTTGGGCTCCACCTTCCCTCCGAGTCTCCCACATATTGTCGGAGTGTCTGTGTGTGTGTCGGGGGTCGGGGATGGGGGTCTCAGGGAGATGGTGACACGGAGGAATGTGGCAGGTGACTCCAGCCATCCCTGGTTCTTCCCCCGCAGTGTCTTTCCAATGCTCATTTCCTGCCCCACATCGGAACGGGAGAAGAGAGCGTACACACCTATCAGCAGATTGTTCAGGCCATTGACGAACTGGTTCGAAAAACCTTCCAAGACTGGACATCAACTCTGGACAAGGACTGCATTCGACGGCTGGATACGCCGTTGCTACGAGTCAGCCAGGAGAAGGCGGGCATGCTGGATGTGAACTTTGACAAGTACGACACCCTCCGTGACTTCCTCCCATTCTGCTTGTCCTGTCTTTAGCGCCCTTCCCTTCCCCAACCCTCCCCAGAGTTTAACTCCTATCTCTTGGTTTCTCTCCCCATTCTTCTAAATCTCTCTTATCCCGTAATATGTTTACTACCACTTCTTAATTTTAATTTCACATTTTATCTTCAAAAAAACTGATTGAAAACAGAAAAACCCCAGTAACCTACTCAACCAGTGATGTAGGTGCTCTGCCGCTAGGTGGCTGCGATGGCTCGGTGAAACCTTCCAAACTGTGAGCCACCAAGGGGCCTTTCCTGAGAACTGATGGGCTGTCAGATCATGTCCTCGTCTACAGCTTTAGAATCATGACATTTTCATATCACCACTGTTTTAAATTTAATTAATCCATTTATTAATTATTCAAAAATATATAGCGAGTGCCTTCCACATGCTAAGAGCTGAGATGGGCACAGGGAATGTGTCCAGTGGCGAAGTCCCTACCCTTTGAGGCTCTGTAAGTGGACAGTTCTACCCTGGAGCCATGCCTCCTTCCCATATAAGATGCTGAAGAGAGAAATAAAGAAGGAGCTATGTAAGGCAGCTGACTACAGAGATGACAAACCTTCTTTTTATTTATTTATTTAATTTATTTTTGGCTGCATCAGGTCTTAGTTGCGGCACGCAGGATCTTCGTTGAGGCATGCAGGGTCTTTTGTTGTGGCACGTGGGCTTCTCTCTAGTTGTGGTGTGTGGGTGTTTCTCTCCTCTAGTTGTGGCATGCAGGCTCCAGGGAGGAGCCTGAAGCCCGCGCGCCTAGAGCCCGTGCTCTGCAACAAGAGAAGCCACTGCAGTGAGAAGCCCGTGCACCACAACGAAGAGTAGCCCCCGCTAGCTGCAGCTAGAGGAAAGCCCGCGTGCAGCAATGAATACCCAAGGCAGCCAAAAATTTTTTTTAAATATGAAATAAAATTTTAAAAATATATATTTTTAAAAAAACGAATGAGTCAAGATTACCAGTTTCTTGTGTAACATCCCAGGGATAAGAGTGTATGTCTGTATAAGTATACTTTTTAACATGAATTGTAGCATACTGTCCTCACTGTTCTATACTTTCAAAGTGTTCTCAAAATGATTTATTTAATTTTTCCGTTATAAAATTCTTCATGCTTTTAGAAGATTTGCAGAATGCAGAAAAGTAGAAGGAAGAAAAAAATTCCCCCAAAGATAACCACTGTTAAAGATTTGGTATATTTTTTATCACGCCACCCTGCCCATTTCATATGGTTGCTTTTTTTTAATTTTTAAATTAAAAATTTTAAACTACAAAAGTAGTGCATGCTCACCGTGAAAGAAAAAAAAAAGAGATTGATGTAGAAGTATATAAAGGAAAAACTGAAAATCCAGCACACAGCCCCACTCCCTAGAGGTAACCATGATTACCATGTAATCAAAAATACACACTGCTCACATAAAACAGGATCCCATTATAAACAGTATTTTTGCAACTTGCTTTTTTTCTTTTAAGGTTAACAATATGTGTGGGAGATTTTCCATTCTGTATGTACAGTACTACATAATTATTTTCCACGGCTTATAGCATCCCACGATTTTGCTGTACTGTAATTTAATCCATCCACCCACTACTGATGGACTTAGAAGTTGTACCGTTTCCATAAGGTTCTTGAATATTCTGTGCTGGGGGCTTTCAGCCAGGCTTCCTGCATCTTGTTCCCTTCCCCCGCACAGTGGTGTGTCCACCTGATGTTTGAGCTTAGTGCCCACGTAGCAAGGATAAACTTAGGAGACCACTTTTCTGTCTGCCGTGATCATCTCTTGTCGAGGGACACATCGGATATTTATCTCAAACACCATTGCATAATCTTTACAGTAGAGCTTAACAAGACAACTTTGGGCCAAATATTTATGGCCTGGGTTTAGCCAAAACCCAAATAATGGCTAAAACATTTCTTCCAGAGAGAAGAGTTACCCCCATCCTTTGGCAGTTGTTGTCTAGAGAGATCTGTTTTAAGCTGCCTTACATTTTTTGTGGCTTTATGATAAACTACCTCAATCCAGTAAATAATGTATGGGGGAAAAAAAAAAGCCATGATCACGGGGAAGGATTTTGAAAAGTCTGGCTTGTTAAACCAGTAAAGACATCCAAGACAGTTTCAGCTTTTCCAAAACATATGAAGGCTCCAAGGAGGGGCAGATAACTTTATCAGGTTTACTTTTTTGTGTTCACGGTCTAGATAAGATCTTGAAATAAGCATGCTCTTCAAATGTCCTGATTGTCCCCGGAACTACCTGACTCTCCCTTAGTTCTGGGAGCCTTCCAGTCCCTAATAGCACCTATTTTATCTCACAAGGGTTTTGTTATCCCAGCTTATAGCCCAAATATTTGAACTCTGAAGTCCAAATTGGCTTTTACCACATTTTACAGCCAGACCAGCCTTACAGATAGTACTTAACACAAACATATTCCAGATGTCGTCTGTACCCTGGCAGAAAAGAGCTGTGTTATTGCTGTGTATGTAGCAGACTCCTCTGTGTAGTGGGACTTCTCCAGAGCAGGACAGGGGACATTGGCGTCTGTCCATGTTTTGCGTATGGGACTTCCTCTTCCTCCTTTTCTCCTGCTCTGACAGCACTTTCTCCATCCTGTCAGTTCATTCTGGGGTGTCAGCACCAAACCCAGCCAGCTTCCTTGTCCTATCTCTACTGCCTGACCACTTGTCTGAGGACAAATCAGAAAATATTTTACAAAAATTATTCCCCAGGCTGATTTTTTTGTTTTTGTTTTTTTGCGGTACGCGGGCCTCTCACTGTCGTGGCCTCTCCCGTGGCGGAGCACAGGCTCCGGACGCGCAGGCTCAGCGGCCATGGCTCACGGGCCCAGCCGCTCCGCGGCATGTTGGGATCTTCCCGGCCCGGGGCACGAACCCGTGTCCCCTGCATCGGCAGGCGGACTCTCAACCACTGCGCCACCAGGGAAGCCCTATATCTCTCTTTTGATTAAAAAATTTTCTGCTCTCATTTTTAACTTCTAAGGGCTCTCTTGGTGTCCCTTTTCTAGCATCTTGTTTCTGTTTCACAGATGCTCTTTTGTCTCTTATCTCTCTCTGAGGATGTTCGAGGTGGTTTTGTTTGTTTTTCTTTTGCAGGTAGGCCGTCTTCTTTCTGCACAACCTCTGTCCCCTCTCCTTCCCTTCTGGTTGCTTTCTTCTGTTTGTTTTGACTCCCACCTTTTGTGCTAGGAAAGACAGAGACCAGTGTTCTGTAACCCTTGGTTGTCTGTCCATATTTAAGGGACAGGGGCTGGAAAGCTGACCGGCAGCTCTGCTGAGCAGGAAAAGGGGGGCTTCTCAACTGGGAGCCTCACTGCAGGCTTGTCTGGGTGCGCTGTTTCCTGGCGACTCCAGAGGTCATCATCCGTGGGACTTTTCTATTTAGGCTGGTCCGAGGTCACAGAGAACCATCTTTCAAACTTTGCTCTGGAGGGTGTAGATCCAGCTGCCAGAGTGCTGGTTTCTGGGCAGGAAAGGGAGGCAGGGATCTTAACATTCAGTGGGTTCATGGTGACTCACCACCCCTGCTGCCAGTGTATTACTCTCTCCTTCAACTGGGCCCGGGGTTCCCCAGTCCAAAGACCCTCTGTTTGTCTCTGCACTGCCTCCTGAGACAAGAAGACTTCAGTCTTAGGCTGGGGTGAGGGAGGGCAACTTGCTTAACTACGTAGAGTAGGAGAGGGGACATGGGTAGAGCTGCTTCCTAAACTTTCAACTGCTCTTCCCGTTATATAGTCCCACCTTCACCCCTTTCCTGAGATACTTGGAGCCACCCGTACCCAGGCCTCTAAAGAGGCTTCCCAGCTGTCTCCAGCACCAGCTGAGGACTCCTCTTCTCCTTATCCATCTGCTTTTGCACATTCAGATGTTTTCAGTTGTTGTCTTCTTTTATTTGTGGGCTTATGCCTTAGACAAGCAAAACCCCCCTTTACTGTTATTTTGGTTATTTGGGGAGGGGAGCAAAAGTCAACGTGTCCAGTCCGCCTTCTTTACTCGGAGGTTCTGCTTCATTGCTTACCTTTAAGGGTCTCCATGCGCCCCAGCCCCGTACCTCTTGGTCGGGTGTTGGTTCTGGTTTACTCCCTTGGGCGGCCCTGCAGCTGCTCTGCCTCTCTTCCTCCCCAAGGTCCCTGTTGATCCTCTTTGTGGAGGTCGACTACTGGGAGCGGCTGCTTTTCGAGACGCCCCATTACGTGGTGAATGTGGCTGAGCGCGCCGAGGACCTGCGCATTCTTCGAGAAAACCTGCTGCTCCTCGCTCGGGACTACAACAGGTGGGGCCCTCGCTGCAGCCCTCCTGAATGCCACTACGTGCTCCCTCTTTGTCTTATCCGCCCCATGATGTTGTCCATTTCCTACAGTGTGCGTCCTTCACATTTTGTCCATCTCAAAAAAAAAAAAAGGTTCCCGTGCTCTCTCGTACGGCCCTACGATTATTCCTGTCCCTTTCAGTGTTGTCTTTTGGCTTTAGAGTAGAGAGCAAAAAACACCACGTCCCCTCCCACCCCACTGGGCACTTGGACCATATATACTGTCGGCCTGGGTGACTTCTCTAGGAAGGAAGTTGATGGCGTTAGGTTTATGGGTCCAGAACAACATAAGATTCGTTGAACCAAGCAAGGCCATGCTGGCACTCCTCTTAACACCCTTTGTACTCATCTCTGGAGTGAGGCTTAGCTCGGGGTTGGGTACCTTTCTCGGCCCAGTTCAAGTCCGAGGGGATGGGACCGGCAGTCTTGTTTGAGTGTCTAGAACTGCACGGTCCAGTGTGGCAGCCACTAGGTGCACGTGGCTATTTCTATTCAAGTTAATTAATCGAAATTAAATAAAACTTAAAATTCAGTTACTCATTTGCACAGGCCACGTTTCAAGGGCCCCGCAGCCGCACGTGGCTTGTGGCTACCGTACCAGGCAGCACGAATGGTAGACCATTTCTGTCATCGCAGGAAGTTTTATTGGAAAGCTCTAGCCTAGAATCATGAACTTTCAGTTCTCCACCAAGTGTCCTGGTGTGGAGGAGAGGTCGTCAGAGCGGATAGCTCCCTGTCAGCTACCGGTCTCCTCTTATGTGCAGGATTATTGCCATGCTGTCCCCAGATGAGCAGGCCCTGTTCAAAGAACGTATCCGGTTCCTGGATAAGAAGATCCACCCTGGGCTCAAGAAACTGCACTGGGCCTTGCAGGGGGCCAGTGCCATCTTCATCACAGAGTGCCGTGTACACGCCAGCAAGGTGGGCCGTGGTCATTAGACCCTAAAGGTCTGCAAGGCAGACTGAAAGGCTGGCATGTGGGTAATTAATACCTGAGTCATGGGTAGTGGTGGAGAGACCAGGGAGTCGTGTGAAAGAAACGAAGTGTGCTTAGGGAAGTTTTTTTTCTTAATGTCAGCAACTCTAGCTAGAGGACAGTGGGAGGATAGAATTAGGCCCAGAGGGTCTATTCCCAAGCTGAAACTCCCCCATGGCTGGGGTCTGACTCCAGGTGCAGACGATTGTGAATGAGTTCAAGGCGTCCACTCTGACCATTGGCTGGCGAGCCCAAGTGATGTCAGAGACACTGCTGGTACGCATTAGTGGCAAACGGGTGTACAGGGACCTGGAATTTGAGGAGGACCAAAGAGAGCATCGGGCGGCAGTACAGCAGAAATTGGTGAGCCTGCACCACGATGTGGTGGCCATCATGACCAACTCCTATGAAGTCTTCAAGAACGATGGCCCCGAGGTAGGGGGTCCTGTGGCCAGGGCTTTGTGGGTGGGCAGGTCCTCCGCTCCCCCAGTCCCATCAGACCCTTCTCTTGGTCTTTCCCCTCCCCCCCAACCCCCACGTGCTTCTCAAACATCCTGCTCTAGTCTTGGATTCGCCCAACCTTCGGCCTTTCAAACCTCCTTCCTTCAGGACTCGGCGTCCCGTCTTTCTGTTGAACCAGCTCGTTCCCTCCCTGTTGGCTGGTTCTCATTTCCCAGGACCTGCCTTGTCTTCCCTGAGGGGCTCTCTTCCCCCTGCCCTTCCCACCAGATTCAGCAGCAGTGGCTGCAGTACACGATTCGGCTGGACCGCATGATGGAGGATGCCCTGCGCCTGAACGTGAAGTGGTCACTGTTGGAACTGTCCAAGGCCATCAATGGGGATGGAAAGACCACCCCCAACCCACTCTTCCAAGTCCTTGTCATTTTGAAGAATGACATGCAGGGAGGTGTGGCACAGGTGGGAACCACTTTGCCCCCAACAGCCCGAAATCATCACACTTTATTTGCCAGTTTCCGTCAATCCTTAAACTTGGCTCTAGGCCCTGACTTTCTCCTACAGCCTCCAGGCCTGGTTCTGCGGTGTCCAGCCTTCCCAGTCCTGAGCTTGTGTCCTCCCGGGCCTGTGCTAAGCCGTCTCCACTGTGCTCCCACAGGTGGAGTTCTCACCCACTCTGCAGACCTTGGCAAGTGTGGTCAATGACATTGGCAACCACCTCTTCTCTACCATCTCTGTCTTCTGCCACCTCCCTGAAATTCTCATCAAGTACAAGTTTCTTCGTGAGCCCATCTACACAATCGTGGGTGAGTGGGCAGTGGGAGGGCCCCAGGTGCAGGGGTAGCAAAAGCTTAGGACCTGGCAGAGCCAGGAGAGACCAGGGCTGTTTCTAGACATACTGGGCCAGTCATCTCCATGACTGGTGGAAAACCCAGGTCAAAGGGCTGGAATGGGGAAGGGAGAAGGGCCACAGAGGGGGGTCAAAACTAGGTGACTGATGCTCAAGGGGTTTGGGGTTTGGGGTTGGGAGACCAGGAAGGACTTGTTTGGGACTGGGGCTGGGCTATAAGAGCCCTAGACACCAACAGGTGAGACATCTGAATCCTACAGAGTAGAGTCATTCTTTTACTTTCAGCCTCCTCCTTCATTTTCTAATGCTCGTGTTTGAGCTGTATTTCTTTGGGAAGGTGCTATTGGAGGGGAGGTTCTGGGGCAGTGGCCAGGGGCTGGGCTACAGCTTGGGCCCGGGTGGAAGTTAGTGACAAGCATTTTGCTGGGTCCTGAAGAGCGGGATGAGGACATCAAGAAGATCCAGGCCCAGATCAGCAGCGGCATGACCAACAACGCAGCCCTGCTACAGAACTACCTCAAGACCTGGGACATGTACCGGGAGATCTGGGAGATCAACAAGGACTCTTTCATTCGTCGATACCAGCGCCTCAACCCGCCGGTCTCTTCTTTTGACGCCGACATTGCTCGGTAAGGAGCAAAGGTGGCTATGAGGGTCTGTCTTGAAGAGGCGGAGCGCTGCAGGAGGAGGTCTGACCTGCAGGCTGGGGGAGGGGCAGAAAACTAGAGGACCAGCACCGGACCTAGGGCACTGGGCCTTTGTTTCTCAAGGGGATAGCGATCCGATAAGAGCTGGGCAAGGGTTTCCCTGGTGGCACAGTGGTTGAGGGTCCGCCTGCCGACGCAGGGGACACGGGTTAGTGCCCCGGTCCGGGAAGATCCGACATGCCGTGGAGCGGCTGGGCCCATGAGCCATGGCCGCTGAGCCTGCGCGTCTGGAGCCTGTGCTCCGCAACGGGAGAGGCCACAATAGTGAGAGGCCCGCGTACTGCAAAAAAAAAAAAAAAAAAAAAGAGCTGGGCAAGATTTAGGGAAAAAGCTGCTTTGGTGTGGAGTACCACAGGGTCCTGCTGGGAAAGGAGAGATGCTAGGGATCTGAAAGGTGAAAGACGTGAACACTTTCATTTTAAGAACACAGATGGGAGTTAAATGGAAGAGGATTCTTAAATTCTAATATGAACTCCCATCTCTTTGTCCTCTAGTCATTCATTCATTCATTCATTTGTTCAAAAAACACCATTGTTATGATGGGTTGTGAGGAATTAAAAACAAAGAAATGAACAAGTTTTTTCCTCCCAAGGACTCTAGTGCAGTAGGGAAGATAAGAATATTGCTGAAACAGCAGTGGCTGTGGCATCTTGAGGACAGTTGAAATCCCAGCTCCACCACTTACTAGTCATGTCACCTTCGGTCGGTTATTCACATTCTCTGGGCCTCAGTTTCCTGTGAAATAGGTGTTATACTACCGACCTCATAAGGTTGTGAGACTGTTAAGTATATGTGGAAGCACTGTGTGAACTCTGAAGCGCTAATGTGCTGACGTGCTCAGCGTTCTTATACAAGCTTCCATGGGATCAGCGCTGTGAGTCAGGTATGCAAGATGCGGGGCAGTTTGATGAGAGGAGAGAGAATTTTCAGCCGGGGGCATCAGGGGAAGGAGGACGTGGATGAAGGGAGTGACTCTGGGGCAGGGCTTTTCAGGATGGGTAGGACATCAGCAGGCAGAGATGGGCAGCGGGAGGGCATTCCAGGCAGAGACAACAGCACGAAGACGGGACCACGTGAGCATGTTCGCCAAATAGCGAGTATCCAGAAAGGAAGTCAGCAGAAGACCGAGGTTCAGAGCAGTTAAATAACCTGCCCGGCGGCACAGACCTAGTGAGCAGTACAGTGTGAACTCCGCCCAGATCTCTGAGCCTCTAAAGCCTTGAATGCCAACCGAGGAGTCTGAAAGCAGCGGTTGGGAAAATGACATGTTCACAGCCGTCTGCTGGGGGACGGGTTGAAGTGGGAGACACCTGGGAGCAGAAGAATGCTTTAGCGCTGCTGGCTGGGAGGAAAATGTCACCCAGGCAGGGCATCTGGCACGACTGCAAAGAAAAAGACGTCCTAGCGGGGATGTGGGCCTTTTCAGCTACACGGAGGTGGCTAATAACGTGCAGAAGGAGGAGACGGTCCTCAACATCCAGTTTGTGTTGCTGGACTGCTCGCACCTCAAGTTCTCGCTGGTGCAGCACTGCAGTGAGTGGCAGAACAAGTTCACGACCCTGCTCAAGGAGATGGCGGCCAGGCGCCTCCTGGAGCTGCACACCTACCTGCAGGAGAACGCGGAGAAGTACGGCGGGTGGACGTGGGCTCAGGCCGCGCAGGGGGTGGGTAGGCCCAACCTTCGCGCCCGCCCACCCATGCTCTCTTCGCCCACACTGCAGAATCAGCCACCCTCCCCAGACGCTGGAGGAACTGGGGGTCAGTTTGCACCTCATGGAGACCCTGCAGCTCGATATGCCCAACTTGGAGACCCAGATCCCTCCCATACACGAGCAATTCACCATCCTCGAGAAGTACGAGGTGCCAGTTCAGGACAGCGTAAGTTCCTAAGGCGCGCGGCCCACCCACCCGAGCCCGGCCCATTCCCGCCCCAGGTTGCCGGGGACGCTGACGCCCCACGTCGGAGACCCTCGGCTGTCAGGAAGCAGAGCAGAGAAGTGAGCGGGGGAGAAGGTCCAAGGCCCCAAAGCCTCTGAGAGCCAAAGCTAACTCGAATGATCTTTCAGGTCACCCTGGGGATCTCTTTCAGGCCCAGCAACTGCTTGATTTCTTTGGGCCTCACTGCATGTGGAACTTGGACACAGATGCCGGTCCAGAGGATCGGAAAAGAGTTCTTCGAAGTGTTGGTGGGACGGGCAGAGCTCCTGCTCGTGGGCCACCTCCACTCTGTGATGTCCCCAGGTGCTGGGGATGCTGGACAGTCTCAGCGGGCAGTGGGTCGCCTTCCAGCAAGCTGTGCTGGACAGTGAACAAATGCTGAAGAGGCACAAGGAGAAGTTCAAGACAGGCCTCATTCACTCAGCTGACGATTTCAAGAAGAAAACACACAACCTTCTGGAAGAATTTGAAGTCAAAGGTACCCGTCTCGCAACCTCTCCCCTGGCTTCCCCTTTGTCTTGACCCAGTCTTTCAAAGCCTAGGTCCCGGGGGAGGTGCAGACAAGGCTGAGCATGGGAAAGAGCCTGGCACGTCTGTCAGTGACACTCCTGTTGTCGCTGAGTCTTGGCTGGAAGGCAGCAGCCCAGCTCATAGCCTCTCCAGTTTTCTTACACTGACTTTTCACGTCCCACCCGTTTCTGACTCTCGAGCCACAGTTAGTACTTTCAACGCATTCTTTCAACGCATTCCCTCTCGTTTTCCTTCTCTTGTGGGAGGAGAGAAGCTCACCTTGGACTCTCCACAGGCCCCTTCGCCAGCAACGTGGGGCACCAGGCGGCCCTGGGGCAGATAGCCCACGTACGGGCTGTGCTGAATGCCATGCGGGAGGAAGAAAACAATCTCCACGCCAACCTGGGCATCTTCAAGATCGAGCAGCCAGCCTCCAAGGACCTGCAGAACCTGGAGAAGGTGGTGTGCCGAGCAAGGCCCTCGTGGTGACCAAGGGTAGGGGGCAGGAGGCAGGAGAGTGGGTCCCAACCGGCCTGGGAAAACAACCGGGGCCAGGAAGATGGGTACACGAGGAGCTTTTTTTTAAAAAGTGGGGGGAAAACTCAGGTAACAAAAGAACCATTTTAAAGTGAACGGTTCAGTGGCGTTTAGCACGTTCACAATGTTGTATAACCATCACCTCTAATTCTAAAACATTTTCATTACCCCCAAGAGAAGCCCTATACCCGTTAGCAGTAACCCCCCATTCCCTCTCCCCCCAGCCCCTGTCGACCACTAATCTCTTTTCTACTTACAGTTGACCCTTGAACAACAATGGGTTTGAATTGAGCAGGTCCGCTTATACGCAGATGTTTTTCAGTAGTGAATACTACAACACTACACAATCTGTGGTTGAATCCACGGGTGGGGAACCATGGATATGGATGAACTGCGGATGTGGAGGGCAGACTATAAGTTATACACAGGCTCTCTCGATTGCAAAGAGGGTTGGTGTCCCTAACGCCTCTGGTTTTTAATGGTCAACTGAACATGGGTTTTGCCTATTGTGGACATTGTGTGTAAAGGAAAGCATGCAATACGTGACTTTTTGTGTCTGGCTTCTTTCATTTAGTGTTTTCAAGGATCATCCGTGTCATAGCATGTGTCAGTGTCCCATTTCTTTCTATGGGTGAATAATATTCCGTTGTATGGATTTTGTTTATCCATTAACCTGTCGATGGACATTTGGGTTGTTTCCACCTTTTAGCTACCGTTAAGTGGTGCTGCTGTGACTGTGCGCGTACTTGTATTTGTTTGAGCTCCCGATCCCAGTTCTTGTGGGTATGTACGTAGGAGTGGAATTGCTGGATCATAGGATAACTCTATGTTTAACGTTTTGAGGAACCTCCAAGCTGTTTTCCACAGCAGCTGCAGCAGTTTACTCTCTCACTAGCAGCGTACGAGGGTCCCTACCTCTCCACATCCTTGCCGGCATGCCCCCCCCCCCCCGCCTTTACTTTTGGTTCTAGCCATCCTAGTGGGTATGAAGTATCTCACTGTGGTTTTGATTTGCATGTCCCTACTGACTAATGACGTTGAGGATCTTTTTCTTTTTGTTATATATTATTTATTTACTCATTTATTTTGGCTGCATTGGTTCTTCATTGCTGCACGCGGGCTTTCTCTAGTTGTGGTGGGTGGGGGCTACTCTTCGTTGCGGTGTGCGGGCTTCTCATTGCGGTGGCTTCTCTTGTTGCGGAGCACAGGCTCTATCTAGGTACACGGACTTCAGTAGTTGCAGCACGTGGGCTCAGTAGTTGTGGCGCACGGGCTCAGTTGCTCCGCGGCATGTGGGATCTTCCCGGACCGAGACACGAACCCGTGTCCCCTGCATCAGCAGGCGGACTCTCAACCACTGCCCTGAGGCTCTCTTAAGGCAAGAGAGTGGAGGAAAAAGAAATGTGAACTGAGGAGGCAGCTGTATGTTGCCAGGAGGGAAAAGCTTCTCAGAATGAGAGGAGGAGAGGCCCTGCGTGTTTGCCAGGGAGGAGGAGGGTGAGAGTCACATCACTCAATGCACCTGTCTGCTCTTGGCCACGAAGGAGTTGGACGTGCTGCAGCAAGTCTGGGAGATCACCCGAGACTGGGAGGAAAACTGGAACCAGTGGAAAACCGGCCGGTTCCTGACCCTGCAGACGGAGGCCATGGAGACCACGGCCCACGGGCTGTTTCGCCGCCTCACCAGACTGGCCAAAGAGTACAAGGTGCGTGGGGAGAGGGTGGGGGCTGCTGGCAGGCTGACTGAGGAAGGGCCATGTGGGAAAGATGGTCAGGTCTTCTGACACCTCTCGCTCTTGCTCAGGACCAAAACTGGGAGATTATTGAGACCACTCGCTCAAAAATAGAGCAGTTCAAGAGGACCATGCCTCTCATCTCGGACCTGCGAAACCCCGCCCTTCGAGAGCGGTGAGGCTGCCCCTCGGCTCCTGGGGGTCGCCCCCTGGCCTGGCCGTCACCTGGTTCTCCCGGTTGTCCCCTCCGTGGCGTTCCTAGCTCTCTCTGCCCCTCTGTTCACCAACAGACGCCTTGAAGAAGGGTTCCCAAGAGCCCACCGCTGTCCTCTGTCTGTCACATCGTCCTGGGTTCTCCAGCCTTCTTGGCTCTTTCCCTTCCATCGCCCCTCAATTTATGTTGTCTGTCAGAGCTAAGCTTTACGTCTTCTGTCCTACAGACACTTGCACGTTGTAGCCCAAAGCCTAATAACTTTTGTCCCTTAGGGGTTTTGCTTTTGTGCCTTGTTTAAGAGGACCCCGTCTACCCCAGTGTTGTAGACACACTCTCTCCATAGACACAGAAAGTGTAGACACACTTTCTTCTCATACTTTATAATTTTGCTTTTCAAGTTTACCTCTTTTAGTGCATCTGGAATTTATCACATGATAGAAGAGGGCTTTGAAACCATTGAGGCTAGAATAAACTATTTTATAAATGGTGTTTTAATAATTATCTATTCACTTAGGAGTAGGTAATTTTGCTTCTTTGGTATTGCCTCCAGCATAATGTTTTTGGCAGTGCTTCTCTAATAAGTATTATGCAATTAAGTATCCCCTAACCGCTTTATTTGCTTAAGTTATTTACCCTCTCTAAGCCTCAGTTTCTGCATGGGTAAATGGAATAACATGGATAGAGTGGTCCTCCTTTATAGAGTGGCCGTGAAAATGAAATGGTTCATGTAGAGCAGTTGGCCCAAGGCATCATCTATAGTGGACCTGCAACCCTCCGTCCTAACTCCCTCTCCAGAGAGTCAGCGCCTCAATCTCTGTGTTCCCCACAGTGCCTCAGATTGTATGTGAGAGGCTATTGAGTAAATATCTGTTGAATCGTGAATTAATAAATACACGGAATCATAATATCCCAGTGGGAGAGAGCCATCGGGGGGTGATGCTGATACTTTCCAGTAGGCTCTGGTGTTCCAGCGTCCTGATCTGGCCTTTTGTCCCTGGCTGCAGGCACTGGGATCAGGTCAGGGATGAGGTCCAACGGGAGTTTGATCAGGAATCTGAAAGCTTCACCTTGGAGCAGATCGTGGAGCTTGGGATGGATCAGCACGTGGAGAAAATTGGGGAGATCTCTGCCTCGGCAACCAGAGCGCTGGCTCTAGAGCTGGTACGACAGAGTCCTTTCCCATGGTCCCTCATTTCCTAAGCTTCCTGGAACAAAGGCTTCCAGCTTTTCATCCTCTGATGGCCCCTCCCCTCTCCTATTACCCTTGGGGACTAAATACCTGATTGATCTGTCCCCCAATTTTTTTCTGCAGGCATTACAAAACATCGCCAAGACCTGGGATGTGATTCAGCTAGACATAGTCCCCTACAAGGATAAGGGCCATCACCGGCTCAGGTAGACAGGGCTGTGTGACCTGGGCTGCAGAGTGGGGACCGAGACTTGGCAGATGGGGCTGGACTATGGTTTTGACACCTTCCACCACAGAGGTACAGAAGAAGTATTTCAGGCACTGGAAGATAACCAGGTGGCTCTGTCTACCATGAAGGCATCTCGTTTCGTCAAGGCCTTTGAGAAGGATGTAGACCACTGGGAACGCTGCCTCTCCCTCATTTTGGAAGTTATTGAGGTGGTGCTCACAGTGCAGCGTCAGTGGATGTACCTAGAGGTCAGGATTCACTGCCCGAGCTCTCCCTACCTGCTGTTTTGACTCCTTTATTTGTACAGGACCTAGATAGTTGCCCTGTTATTGGCCCCGTTTTCCCACCTCCAAAGCCATTCTTCATCTGGGACCTAGGCGTCTGACTCTTGGTTATTACCTCTCATCTTCAGCCCCCTCCTTGAAAAGCCTTTGTTCTTTTTCCATTTTTCTTCTCGGACCCACATACCTAGCCTCCCAATCCCAAGTTTCCTTCTAGAACTTGAGCATCTTGCCCTTTGGTTCTGATGCTCTTTATCTTCTCCTCAACCGTCATTCCTGGTCTGAGAGCAGGGAGCAGAGTGTGGAGAGTGTGTGAGAAACAGCCTCTCACGCCAGTTGTTTGGCCCTTCAGAATATCTTCCTAGGAGAGGACATCCGCAAGCAGCTGCCCAATGAAGCAGGCTTATTTGACCAGGTCAACGGCAACTGGAAAGACATAATGGACCGGATGAACAAGGACCCCAATGCTCTCCGGAGCACCCACTATCCAGGTCTGAGCCCTGACGTAACCTCAGCTGGTGCTATACGTATGTGAAGTCATGGCCACATTCTTCATTTACTGAAAGGTTGACCATTGCACCTGGCTGTCCTACCGTCACCACCACCTCTTCTAAGCATTAAATAGTAGTTCCGTAAATTAAACTCAACACATATTTGAGCAGAGTACAGTATAGTGGTTAAGAGGATGGGATATGGAATCAGACAGACCTGAGTTCACACTCTGACTCATGCCTTACCGATTGTGTGCTCTCAGGCAGCTTGCTTCCTCCGTACTGCAGTTTCCTCACCTGTAGTGTGTGGGGGGTTAACGATAGCTATTTCTCAGGGTCTTTGTGAGGATAATAGAGGAGTATGTAGCACTCAGTACAGTGTCTGGCGTAAAGTTAGTGCTCAATCATTAGTACTGTGCCTCAAGAAACACTGATCGAGGAATCACTCTTCTTCTCTAGTTGGTTCATTCGATGAGATGATGCAGGTAAATGAGATAATGCAAATAAAGCACTTGTCACATTAAACGGCACAGAGAAAACCTTTGGTTACTATGAGCTATTGTTATTACCGTGACTTTAATTGGTTTATCAGATTAGCTAGTCTTTAATGTAGACATTTTGGTAGGCATGGGGATTGGGTAAGGGGATGGGGGAGAGATGTACACATAGTGAGGTCTGGTTGATTGTGCTCGATTGGGGTGAAGAATCAGGAAGTCACGTTTGGCGACGGGTACCTACAGTGCATGTCCTGAGAAGAGTTTTGGCATGGGGTACGGAGGACCTCTTTGTTTTGCCAAGGGCCAATCTAACAATTCTTCATTTTCCCAAGAACCTTAAGTATACACATCAAAAAAAATTATTATTCAATTACTCGGGTAAAATATAAGTATTAAGATGTGCAAAATTGAGTGACAACATGAATTTTTTAGAAATAATATTTGAGATAATTGACATAAGTACATTTTAGAACAATTTATAAGCAGAGCCATCTCTTCGTTGAACCCACAGAACAAAGCTGTGGGGTCCACTGCTACCGGGTCTCCCTGTGGTCTCCAGGGGCTACTCGGGTGGTCGCTCAAAGTTCTAACAGCCTGTAGGCTTTGTACTTGAAGGCCTGAGGGTCACCTCAGTGGTCAGACTCTGTGACATCCATGCTTTCTTCAGAAAGCTAGAAACTTGGAAGACCAGGAGATCAGCTAATCAAAATCTAGTGCTGGGAGAAAACTAACATTATCAAGAACCTACAAATGGGAACACATTTTATCTTATGTCTCGGATTTTTCTTTGAGGTGGATCTCATTGCCATTTTACAAAGAGGTAAAAGCTCCCTGAGGTTAACCGACAATGCTAATTAAGTGAAAGAGCCGCAGTTTGGATGGCCACCGTCTGCCTCCCAATCTAGTGCTCTTTTTGTTTGTTTGTTTGGCCACGCCGCACAGCTTGTGGGATCTTAGTTCCCCAGCCAGGGGTCGGAACCGCACCCCCTGCAGTGGAAGCTCGTAGTCCCAACCACTGGACCGCCAGGGAATTCTCTCTAGTGCTCTTTTTGCTCTGTCACGAGGGACACTGGCAACCCCAGTGACTGCAGACCCCTTTCATTGTGTGCGTGTGACATGTATTTAAATCTAATGGGTTTTTTTTCAATTTATTTATTTTTGGCTGCATTGGGTCTTCGTTGCTGCACACGAGCTTTCTCTAGTTGTGGTGAACGGGGGCTACTCTTTGTTGCAGTGTGTGGGCTTCTCATTGCGGTGGCTTCTCTTACTGTGGAGCACCAGCTCTAGGGGGCGCGAGCTTCAGTAGCTGTGGCACGTGGGCTCAGTAGTTGTGGCTCACGGGCTCTAGAGTGCAGGCTCAGCAGTCGTGGCGCACGGGCTTAGCTGCTCCACGGCATGTGGGATCTTCCTGGACCAGGGCTCAAACCCTTGTGCCCTGCATTGGCAGGTGGATTCCTAACCACTGCACCAGCAGGGAAGTCCCAAATCTGATGTTTTAACTTGTTGAATTGTTTATGTGCAGAACAAGCTCTAATTTTCAGAAGCTCTTGGGATGATCGGCAGAGCCCCACTTCTTTGGTGGGAAAGGACTGATGGGAGATGTAGTTATATTAATGGAATTGTATAATTAATACGTAATGTATAATGCGTACAATAGTGTATAATGAATACTTAATAATGAATTAATGAAGAGGATGGGAAAAGAGTGACTGGGGACACTGCATCTGCTTCCAAAAACCATATGGCAGTCTGTGCCCCAACGCTCAAGAGCTGGCAAAGTAGATATAGTTGGAGGCTCCAGATCTACTCAGGGCAATGGTACAAGGGCCACCAAATATCATTCATTGTTCTCTTCTCCAGGCCTCCTGGACACATTGATAGAAATGAACACAATCCTGGAAGACATCCAGAAGTCTCTGGATATGTATTTAGAGACCAAGCGCCATATTTTCCCCCGCTTCTACTTCTTGTCCAACGATGACCTCTTGGAGATTCTGGGCCAGTCCCGCAACCCAGAGGCTGTGCAGCCACACCTCAAAAAATGCTTTGACAACATCAAATTGCTGAGAATGCAGAAGGTCAGTAGAGGTGGCCATGATGCAAAGGAGGGCAGGGGAGGGATGGTGACGTCAAGGTGTTCAAGGCCTCGGAGGGGACCGTGCCCTCCCAGCAGGAGGGGGATATAATGATTCTGGGTATCTGGGACAGAACTTTCTAGAATTGGTAATACAGAGGGGAGGGGGGGGAGCAGAAATTACCCTCCAAGGGCTCAAGAGCTTCCTGTTCCTGCAGGTCGGGGGACCCAGCAGCAAATGGGAAGCGGTGGGAATGTTCTCGGGCGACGGCGAGTATGTCGATTTCCTTCACTCGGTACTTCTAGAAGGACCTGTGGAGGTGAGCTGCAATGAGGGCCTGAGAAGCAAGCTGACTCTTCTAAGTTTGCTTGGCTCTGTGAGGAGAGGGCATCTCTGTGAAGGGATATTAGTCACTTTTTGCCCTCCCACCTGCCATTCCTAAAACCCTTAACCTCTACCCTGCACCCGAACGTCGGACAGTCTGCCCCCTAGTCTCCATTTCCCTCGGGGACGCAGGCCGGCCGCTTCCCAGCTCCTGCTCTTCTCTTGGGCCCCAAAGCCCCGGAGTCCTGCTTCCCAAGCACCTTCACTCTGGGGACTCCTGACTCTGGCCCTGAGGGCGAGCCACCCTGTTCCTACCTCCCCCCAGTCCTGGCTTGGTGATGTGGAGCGGACCATGAGGGTGACCCTCCGGGACCTTCTCCGGAACTGCCGCCTGGCCCTCAAGAAGTTTCTTAACAAGAGGGACAAGTGGGTGAAGGAGTGGGCTGGCCAGGTGAGCTGGGGTCAATGGAAATGAGGGAACAAGGAGGACCGAGCCGAAAGGAAGCAGCCAGTGTAAAGACAGGATCTTCTTCTTCTTTTTTTCTTTTAAATATTTATTTGGCTGCATCGGGTCTTAGTTGCAGCATGTGGGATCTAGTTCCCTGACCAGGGATCAAACCCAGGCCCCCTGCACTGGGAGCGCGGAGTCTTAACCACTGGACCACCAGGGAGGTCCCTAAGGACAGAATCTTGCGTCGCACAAAAGGCAGGTTTCCTGCCCCCTGTTGTGGGCTGTGGCCCCAGAAGCCTGCACCGTGGACCCTCAGCTCCTGACTCGGGCACGTGCCCATCCTTCAGAGCAGTTTAGGCGTAGTGAGAGGAGTAGCAGCTGGTCCCGGAAGAAGCTGGGTTTTGGGAGCCAGGCTGTGTGTGTGGCCAGGGACAGGGCTTTGGAATAGAGCCTCTACACGTGCCCCAGGTGGTGATCACTGCCAGTCAGATCCAGTGGACGGCTGATGTCACCACATGCCTGCTGACAGCTAAGGAGCGGGGAGACAAGAAAATCCTCAAGGTCATGAAGAAGAAGCAGGTGGGGAGCCCTGCCAGGACGGGAGAGGCCTGGAGTTAGAGCTGGAGGAAGGGGGCAATACATTGGGTCAGAATTAGCGATGAGCTGGTGGGAAAGGGTCCGAACGAGGGTGCGTTATGGGAGGCGTCCAGCAAGAAGAGGTTGGGTGGGTCAGAAGTACGTCTCCCTGTGGTGATGTTGGGGGTCAGGAGCTGCAGTGGGGGTGGGGTCAGCATTGCGGTTGGATGCGGAATGATGCTGGGACGAGGCGTGATTAGGGTTTGGTGGCATTGCTCGGGCCACCTTCTTCTCTGGCACCTCACTCCACAGGTGTCAATACTGAATAAGTACTCGGAAGCCATCAGGGGGAACCTGACCAAGATTATGCGCCTTAAAATTGTGGCTCTGGTGACGATAGAAGTCCACGCCCGGGACGTGTTGGAGAAGCTTTATAAGAGTGGCCTCATGGACGTCAGCTCCTTCGACTGGCTCAGCCAACTGCGCTTCTACTGGGAGAAGGTGCCGAAGGGCCAGCTTCCCACTCCCCTACCCTAAACCCGATCCTAATGCCTTAACTAAATTCATGTTCTCTAAATACAGTAATATCCCAACCCAACCCTTAGTCCTATCACAGCACCCTAATCCAGCTGGTAACTCTCTCTCGAATCTGCCAAGTAAGGAGTGGCAAGTGGCACTTTTCCAGGGAGTGCCCACTCTGGGTGTCACTTGATCGGGACTCAGAAAGACTCCAAGCAGCTGCTGCAATAGTTTGGGCTGGACACGTGCAGCGTGACCCCCAGTTTCCATCTTGGCCGTAAGCCCGTCCCTCCTTCTAACTCTAAACGGAGCCCCCAGTCTTCTCCCTGCAACTCCCCTGCCGCTTCCAGTCCTCCTGTCAGCCATCGCTGCAGCTCTGTGTCTTCCTCCAAGCCCGCCCCTCTCTTACCCTGCCCTGTTTCCCTAGGATCTCGACGACTGTATGATCCGCCAGACCAACACACAGTTCCAGTATGGTTATGAGTACTTGGGTAACTCTGGCCGGCTTGTCATCACCCCGCTGACAGACAGGTCGGCCGTGGGGAGGCAAACAAGGGGCTTGGGGTGGGGGCAGCGAATGCCGAGCCAAGGCTTCCAGGAGTCCGGCTTGAGTCCTGTCCTGCATCCCCAGGTGTTACATGACACTGACCACGGCCCTGCACCTGCATCGAGGTGGATCCCCCAAAGGCCCCGCAGGCACAGGGAAGACCGAGACCGTCAAGGACCTGGGCAAGGCCCTCGGCATATATGTCATCGTGGTCAACTGCTCTGAGGGTCTGGACTATAAGTCCATGGGCCGGATGTACTCAGGCCTGGCCCAGGTTAGCATCCTGCCAGCCTGGCCAGGAGGCCCCTTCGATATCTTTTAGTTCTAGAAAATCAGCTGAAACCCAGATCTGTTTCAGTGCTTTGTAGCTGACGACACTGTATCGCCTCAGTTAGTTCTCACAACTGGGGAAATCCCTGCGCCTCCCTGAGCTTCACTTTGCTTATTTGCAAAATCACAAGATTATGTAAGGATTCAATAACGTATGCACACTGGAGTCGCTCAACACCCACAAGTTCCCTACCCTGGTCACTTTCCCACCCACACCTCTCAGGCATTCCCCTAGATCCTTCCTGTCTGATGGAAAG
The DNA here is from genome assembly GCF_963924675.1 of Phocoena phocoena. Taxonomy (NCBI): domain Eukaryota; kingdom Metazoa; phylum Chordata; class Mammalia; order Artiodactyla; family Phocoenidae; genus Phocoena; species Phocoena phocoena. The sequence continues at coordinate 51,279,580 of NC_089237.1, forward strand.
TTCTGGCCAGAAACCACAACAGTGCTACGGGGCCCCCTCCACCACACACACACACACACACACGCACACACACACACACACACATTCATTTTAGAGGCTGCTGCTCCTATCCAAACATTTCAGGGAGAATATGTTAGTCACAATTTTTAGTTTCTCCCAGTCTGGGGGTACTTTTCTTGCTCCCAGCAACTCCCCCCCCACCCACAGATGGGCGCCTGGGGCTGCTTTGATGAGTTTAACCGCATCAATGTGGAAGTGCTATCCGTGGTGGCCCAGCAGATCCTGTCCATCCTCTCAGCCCTGGCTGCCGGCCTCACCCGCTTCTATTTTGAGGGCTTTGAAATAAATCTGGTGTGGTCCTGTGGGATCTTCATCACCATGAACCCTGGTAAGGGCCTGGGAGTGGATGGGGCTCCTGGGGGGAGAACTGAGTGTTCAGGGCAAATAACTGTGCATCCCCCCACCCCCTGCCAGTGTTTTTAGCCAAGTGAAACGTGGCTAAAGACCATAAAGTGTGAGAGAAGGAGAAACATACACATTTCTGGGAGAAGGGGTGGCAATCTTACTGTTCTCCCTAAAGGGATTAATAACAGCTTGCAGGCATATATGTAGCCCTAGTCTTTTTTTTTTTTTTTTTTTTGTGGTACGCGGGCCTCTCACTGTTGTGGCCTCTCCCGCTGCGGAGCACAGGCTCCGGACGCGCAGGCTCAGCGGCCATGGCTCACGGGCCCAGCCGCTCCGCGGCACGTGGGATCTTCCCGGACCGGGGCACGAACCCGCGTCCCCTGCATCGGCAGGAGGACTCTCAACCACTGCGCCACCGGGGAAGCCCCCTGGTCTTTTGAAGTGCTTAGCCATCTTCTTTTGTTGGACTAGCTCCCAGAGTTCTGGTGTGTCTGCCATCCCTTTTGCCGAATGGGAGAATCTCCCCCCAAGTGCAGGGCCTAGGGTCTCTCATTACTGGTGCCTGAGAACAGCTCTGGGGGAAGGAACTAGGAGAAAACAGGAAAGGGTTCTGGTACTGAAAGAATCAGATAAACAGGTGCGATTTCTATTAGCACTAACATGAGTTATACATGGAACTTGGAGAGATGGGAACTTGACATTTCTGTGATTTGAGTTTGAATCAGGGCCATGCAGAAGGTTAAGGAAAGGACCAGGGGTAGGAAAGAAGAGCAAAGTGGTGTGGGAAGAGCCAGGGCTGAGATGAGAAAGGAAGTGGTCTCAGAGTTGGAGCCGGGGAGAGAGTTAGGGATGGAGCTGGGGATGGGGAAAATGGGACTGATTGGGAAGTAGGTCTTTGGGAAGCAGTATGGATTCTGAGTCAATGGTGCTGTTTTCCAGGCTATGCTGGTCGCACAGAGCTTCCTGATAATCTTAAATCCATGTTCCGTCCAGTTGCCATGGTGGTGCCCGATGCTACCCTCATTGCAGAAATCATTCTCTTTGGGGAAGGATTTGGCAACTGCAAGGTATTCTGATAATCTCTTGTCTCCAACACTTTATTTCCCTTCCGTGATCATTCTCTGGACCGAAGAACCCCCTGGAGGCCTCGTAATCAGTTAATCCTACAAGGAACTTACATGGCTGTCAGTAGGATATGGAGGGAGGTCTCCCCTCTATGGTGTCACTAGTCCTTGATGGCACGATTCACAGGATCTTCTCATTAGGATTGTGCATAGAGCACTTCCCAGCTGCTCCAAGTCCCGGGACCGAGCTTCTTGGATCTGTAACTGTCCCTAGATGAAGCAGAGGGATTGGTGGGGAGATGGATTGTTTCCTCCTCTCTTTTGTTCTCCAGATTCTGGCCAAGAAGGTGTACACACTTTACTCGCTGGCCGTGCAGCAGCTCTCCAGACAGGACCATTATGACTTTGGCCTACGTGCCCTCACCTCCCTCCTGCACTGCGCTGGCAAGAAGCGCCGCCTGCAGCCGGATCTGTCTGATGAAGAGGTAGATTGAGGACACGACCGTTGGACCTTAACCTCCATTGTCACTGGTCCTATGCGCCTTCACTGAAGTTTTTGAGATCCTTACTTTCGCAGGCCTAGGTTTCCCACCCTCCTGCCCGTCCCCTCAGGTGTTGCCTGAGTTCCACCTGTCCTATCGTTAAAGACTAGCTCGGATGTATCCATTGTTCTTAGCTCCTGCCTCTCACCCAGTTGGAGAGGAAGGGCCTAATGAGTACCTCGGCCCTGGCTTCGCGAGCCTGAGTCTCTGTCTTTTCCCATTCAGGTTCTGCTGCTCTCGATGAGAGACATGAACATCGCCAAGCTAACTTCAGTGGACGTGCCACTCTTCAATGCCATCGTGCAAGATCTATTCCCCAGCATCGAGCTGCCGGTCATTGACTACGGCAAGGTATTTGTTCCTCAAGACTCTCCCTGACCTCATGTGTGAATGTGGGTCTGGAAACGGGACACCTGGCCTCCAGGCCTTGTTCTGTCCTTCACTAGCTGTCCATTCACTGGCTGTGACTTTGAGCAACACAGTTGGCCTCTCTTTGGGCTTCCTTATCTATAAAACCATACAGGCCTATTCAAACATTCTACTTTCTCACCTCAACTCCCTACTCCCTGACTCAGCTGCTCAAGTACTTCTACTCATCAGTTCCTTGACTTCACCGAGACCGCTGATCCCCTGGCCTTTCTTACTTTCTACCTGGTAGCCCTCTCCTTTCTCTACCTCTCTTCTCATTCAGGGAGTTTTGAGGAGAGACTGCTAGGAGCTCTTTGAAATGTGAGAGGAGTGGGATGGAAGAGGCCAGGGAAGGAGCATTTTAGAAAGTGTAGGAATTTTCTTCTCTGGCAGTATGGTAGTTTAGATACCCTGAATGATTCTATCCGTTGAAACCACTAAAATGCTGGATAAAAATATAAAAATACATCTTTTAAAATGTATTGCTAAACTGGCAAGAAAGAAAGAATCCTGGGATGAGGAGGGGGAGTAAAAGCAGGGAGGCAAGTGAATGAGAAAGCTGGATTTCTCCCCGAAAGTTTTTGTTGAACTTAAGGCACTGGGGGTAGGAGATGAAGCAGCCCACATTTTGAGGTATAACAGAAAACCCAGTCATGCATAAACTTCCGTCCACAAAGGAAAACACCTTCAGTAAGTGGGAAAATGAGAAACCCACCACTGACGAGGGTCCATGCAGTAAAGAAACATGCATAATGAAACAGTAAAGAAAATCGTCATGACCTTTGATGATGAGAGGAAGGGGCAAAATCTCCTTTGAGATTTCCTAACCACAAGTCAGCCCTCACATGGTTCCTGGTCATAATTTATTTTAATGTGTAATGCCCCAAATCTCAAATTTAGAACTTAAAGTATTTCCAGTTTGTTAGTGTCTCCCCCAAGTGACTGGCAGAAGCAAATGCAAATTATTTCTAGAATAATGACGCTTCAACTTAAGCCTCAAAGAATTCTCATAAAAGTCCAAGAAAATGAGCATCTTCTGGTCAAAAATCACAAAACACACAAGGAAACAAGATACTATGAATGGGATGCCAAAGAACAACAAAACAGAATCAGATCCACAAAGACTTCAAACATGGAAAATAATCAGCACAGAATTCTAGAAATAACTAAATTTAATATGTTTAAAGGAATAAGAGAGGGGAATTCCCTGGTGGTCCAGTGGTTAGGACTCTGCACTTTCACTGCCAAGGGCAAGGGTTTGATCCCTGGTCGGGGAGCTAAGATCCCGCAAGGGCAAGCCGCACAGCACAGCAAAATAAATAAAGAAACAAATAAAAATAAAGAAACAAGAGAGGAGCTTGAAACTGTGATCCAGGAACAAGAGACTTCTAAACAAAGTAGGATTGAAAAGAACCAACAGCATTCCTACAAATGAAAAAATATTATAATTGAAATGTTAAAAATCCAGCAACTCACAGGGAGGGCTTCCAGATTAAAAGATGGATTAAAAACAATTTTGTTTCCTTTTGAAAACCTGCTACAGCTACTCTAAAGAGATTTTTACAAATAAGGCATCTATACCCGAAAGGATGGGGAGAATGGGAGAGGCAATGACAGCAAAATTGTGACATGGGAAATAAATGAATCAAGTTGTGACTTACTCAGCAAACCTGAGAGGCTGGAAGTGGGGAGAATTGTGAGTTGGGAGTAGGTGGGGGGAGTGAGTAAAGGAGTGTAGCTGAAACGAGAAGGATTGGCAGCAAACAGTCTTGGGAGCAGGTCTCCCCTTCTCTGCGACCCTGGATAGCCGTGCCTCTCCCACTTTGGTGGAAGAGTAGAGGGTAACAATAGTAGGTCTCTGGTCTGGGGGACACATGGTATCGTTGAGGGCGGGAGAAAACTCTATTAAAAATGGGGATTAAGTGAACGTTTACACATTGAATGCTGAGACCCTTAGCCTTCTCTGAAGCCCCCAGAATGCCGGCAGCCAGCCAGCCAGGAAATTGGAAGAGTTCTCTCTGGGGAATCTCTCTGTCCCAAGAGGAACGAACAAGGCATCGACAATGGAAATTTCCCCACAAAAGTCCCAGATAAATCATCTACAGTGACACTCACAGTCTACAGGCCCCACTCACACACTCAGAGCTTCCATTCAGCTCTTTAGTCCTCCACCCTCATATATGAGCCGAAAACCAAGGCTCACCACACATCTGAGGAAGGCCTCTAACATGAAAGCAGCCAAAACAAATAGGAAAAAGCAAACTGGAGAAAATAGATAATGCAGAGAGAAGAAAAGTTTTTAAAATAAATCTATCATTAGTATACTCAGAGAGAAGATTAAGGTATTGTATCCATGAAGTACTGATGAAATGCTATTGGAAAAGGAATATTCCAGAGAGTAGAGCAGAGCAGACAAAGCGGGAAAGAGATTAAGATTCAAGTGCCAGTCTAGGAAAGACAACACTGAAATACCAGCAGTTCCAAAAAAAGTAGGAACAGAGAAAATGGAGGAGGCCAGGATCGGTAATGAAACAATTCACGAAGAATCCCCAGAACCATAGCATCTAAGTTTCCATAATTAAAGGATCTATAAATGCATGACATAATAGATAAAACAAATCCTTACCAAGGCCCAGCATTGTGAAATTTTAAAACACTAGGAAAAGGAGAAGATTTAACAAGCTTCCAAAAAGGGAGAAGAAAAAGAGATGACATGCAAAAGATCAAGAATTAGAATGTTGGACTCCTCGATAGCAATATTGGCTCTGTAAACAATGAAGCAGGCTTCAGCATTCTGAAGGAAAATTATTTCCAACCTCAATTGCTATACCCAGACAACCTGTCACATAGGAAGCTAGATCAGAGATGTTTCAGACAAGCAGACTCTCAAAAAAAAAAAAAAAAAAATTACCTCCACTGCATCCTTTCCTCAGAAAGCTACCAGAGGATGTGCTCTACCACAGTGCAAGAGCATTCCAAGCAAGAGGAAGATAGAGGACACGGGATGACAGTTGTGCACCAGACAAAGAGAGAAGCCAATCCAAACTGAAGCAAAGCTGAAGGTTCAGGCAGACTTCTTTTTTTTTTTTTTAAGATTTTTAAAAAATTATGATTTATTTATTTATTTAGTTTTGGCTGCATTGGATCTTAGTTGCAGCACATGAGATCTTTGTTGAGGCGTGCGGGATCTTTCGTTGTGGTGCACGGGTCTTTCTCTTTTCTAGCTGTGGCGCCTGGGCTCCAGGGCTCCAGAGCGCGTGGGCTCTGCAGTTTGCGGCATGCAGGCTCTCTAGTTGAGGCACGCGAGCTCAGTAGTTCTGGCGTGTGGGCTTAGTTGCCCCGTGGCATGTGGAATTTTAGTTCCCTGACCAGGGATCGAACCCACGTCCCCTGCGTTGTAAGGTGGACTCTGCACCACTGGACCACTAGGGAAGTCCCCAGACTTCTTGAAGAAGAGGAAATCGATACCTGATGAGAATAAAAGTTTTGAGAGATTTAGTCAACTGGCAGAGTTTGGAGTTGAGTTAAAGATGAGTATATTAAAAACTAAGCAAACAAAAAATCAGAGCAACTATTAGCCCCTAGGGAAAACCAAAATGTTGTGCAGGAAAGGAAAAATAATCATGTATTGAATCGTATACATTGTTATACCCATATTTAACACTGTTTACAAGAGACACATGTAAAATGTAAAGACAAAGGGTGGAGAGTCAAAGACTAGAAAAATACATCAGGTAGACACTAATCAAAAGGAAGCTGGGGGGACTTCCCTGGTGGTGCAGTGGTTGAGAGTCCGTCTGCCGATGCAGGGGACACGGGTTCGTGCCCTGGTCCGGGAAGATCCCACATGCCGTGGAGCGGCTGGGCCCGTGAGCCATGGCCGCTGTGAGCCTGTGCGTCTGTAGCCTGTGCTCTGCAACGGGAGAGGCCACAACAGTGAGAGGCCCGCGTACCGCAAAAAAAAAAAAAAAAAAAAAAAGGAAGCTGGGGTAGCAATATCAGACAACATAGATCTTAAGGCAAAATGAATTACCAGAAATAGAGTCGCTTCATAATAATAAAAAGTTCAATTCACCAGGAAGATACAGCAATTCTAAATTTGCATGCATCTAATAATATGGCCTCAAAATAAATAGAACAAAATTTTTCAGAATTTCAAAGAGAAATAGACAAGTCTACAATCGTAGTGGCGCTCTTCACATCTCTCAGTAACTGATAGGCCAAGCAGACTAAAAATCAGGGTTTTTTTTTTTGTTTTTTTTTGTTTTTTTAATTTTTTTTAATTAATTAATTTTATTTTTGGCTGTATTGGGTCTTCGTTCCTGCACGCGGGCCTTCTTTAGTTGCGGCGAGCGGGGGCTGCTCTTCAGTGTGGTGCGCGAGCTTCTCATCGTTGTGGCTTCTCTTGTTATGGAGCATGGGCTCTAGGAGCGCGGGCTTCAGTAGTTGGTAGCTCGCAGGCTCAGTAGTTGTGGCTCACGGGCTTAGCTGCTCCAAGGCATGTGGGATCTTCCCGGACCAGGGCTCGAACCTGTGTCACCTGCATTGGCAGGCGGATTCTTAACCACTGTGCCACCAGGGAAGCCCTAAAAATCAGTTTTGTTAAAGAAGATTTGAACAACACAATCAATCTTGAGTTAATCAAGACATCGACAGCAATTGCATTCAATAACTGAAGAATAACCATTTTTTTCAAGCATACATAGAATATTTAGGTTTCTTGACCATGTAAAGGTCATAAATCTGCCTCAAAAATTTCAAGGGAATTTATTCAGAACACATTTTCTGATCACAATGTTAACTCTACTGATATCAGGCAAAGTAGACTTTATGGCAAGAAGAATATTAAAGATAAAGGGGGACATTTCATAATGATAAAAGGGCCAATGCTCAGAAAGATATGGCATTCTAAATTTGTATGCACTTAATAATAGAGCTAGAAAATGCATAAAACAAAATCGACAGAACTAAAAGTAGAAACTGATAAATCCACAACCCTAGTGGGAAATCTTGACATGCTTCTCTCAGAAATTGATAAAATAAGTGGATAAAAAAATCCATAAAGGGAGTTTCCTGGCAGTCCACTGGTTAGGACTCAGTGCTTTCACTGCCGTGGCCCAGGTTCAATCCTGGTCCAGGAACTAAGATCCCACAAGTTGTGTGTTGTGGCCAAAAAAAAGAAAAAAAAAATCCATAAAGATATGGATTTGAGGGACTTCCCTGGCGGTCCAGTGGTTAAGAATCTGCCTTCCAGTGCAGGGGACATGGGTTTGATCCCTGGTCAGGGAACTAAGATCCCACATGCCATGGGGCAACTAAGCCCGCGAGCCACGACTACTGAGCCCGCATGCCACAACTAGAGAGAAGCCCGAGCACTGCAACAAAGAGCCTGTGCCCCACAGGGAAAGTTCCCGCATGCCACAACTGAGACCCGACATGGCCAAAAATAAAATGAATAAGTAAATAAATATTTTTTTAAAAGATACGGATTTGAATGCTTTTAACAGATTTGACCTGACACATGTAGAACATTATATGCATATAATTGCAGACACATATTCTTCTCAAGTATGCAAGGAGCGTTTACCAAAATTGACTGTGCACTGGATTATTAAGTAGCGGTCTCATAAACTTCAAATGATTGAAAATTATACAGAGGATGATCTCTGACCACAATAGAATTAAACTAGAAATTGGTAACAATATATAATTATTCCAAATGTTTGGAAATTAGGCAATACAATTCGAAATAACTCATGGGTCAAAGAAGAAATTACAGGATATTTTAAACTGAGTAAATGTGACATTTTAAACTTTTGGCATGATGCTAAACACGCACACACACACAAATACACCCAAACATGCTAATACAACTAATTCTCAGACAGTGGAGGGAAGTAGTAAGGGTGAGGCCTCTTAGTGGTGTTTGAGAGATACAAGTAAAATCTTGCATTGTTTGAACTTACTTGGTTGCATTGGCTGTGTATTTAAAAATGTCACAGTCTTCTGGGACCCACATGGGTCATGGTTCTATGAGCATTTCTTTATTTTTCATTTTTGTTTTTAAAATTTTTAATGGAGTAGAGTTGATTTACAGTGTTGTGTTAGTTTCAGGTGTACAGCAAAGTGACTTAGTTTTTTTTGTGGTACACGGGCCTCTCACTGTTGTGGCCTCTCCCATTGTGGAGCACAGGCTCCGGACACACAGGTTCAGCGGCCATGGCTCATGGGCCTAGCTGCTCCGTGGCATGTGGGAATCTTCCCAGACCGGGGCACGAACCTGTGTCCCCTGCATCTGCAGGCGGACTCTCAACCACTGCGCCACCAGGGAAGCCCTAAAGTGACTTAGTTTTATATATATATATTTTTTTTTCACATTCTTTCCTATTATAGGTTATTATAAGATATTATATATAGTTCCCTGTGCTATATAGTAGGTCCTTGTTTATTTTATATATAGTAGTTTGTATCTGTTAATCTCAAACTCCTAATTTATCCACGCCTTTCCCCCTTTGGTAACTATGAGTTTGTTTTCAATGTCTATGAGTCTATTTCTGTTTTGTAAATTAGTTCATTTGTATCATTTTTTTAGATTCCACATGTAAGTAATATCATGTGATATTTGTCTTTCTCTGTCTGACTTAAGATGATAATCTCTAGATTCATCCATGTTGCTGCAAATGGTATTCTTTCATTCTTTTTTATGGCTGAGTAATATTTCATTGTATAAATATACCACATCTTCTTTATCCATTCATCTGTTGACAAGCATTTAGGTTGCTTCCATGTCTTGGCTATTGTAAATAGTGCTGCTATGAACATTGGGGTGCATGTATCTTTTTGAATTTGAGTTTTCATCTTTTTAACTTAGGTGATGATTTGTTTAATGTCTGGCTCCCCCACCAGACTGTGGGCTCTGCGATAGGATGAACACTAATTTGTTCTCAGCACCCAGCACACTGCTTGGCACATACTTTAGAGGCTTAATAAATATTTGTTGAATGATATTAGAAAAGATGTGTAGAACTGCGTGTCAGACATTGTGTTTTACATTGACTATCTTACCTAATACAACAGCCCTATGCGGGAAGTACCATCATTACTCCCATTTAACAGATTAGGAAACTGAGGCTCAAAGAAGTTAACTTGCTCAGGTTCACATAGCTGAAAGCTGGGGCCCCAGGCTGGCTGACTCCAGAGCCCAATCTCTTAACTCTGCAGTTGGCCAGCTCCCAAGGAACAAACAACTGTCAGGGTGCGAAGGGCCCTGGTGCAGTTTTTAATGGTTTGCACATTATCCTTCCAGGTATCGGTGAACTTTTTTTTTTTTTTTTTTTTTTGCGGTACGCGGGCCTCTCACTGCTGTGGCCTCTCCCGTTGCGGAGCACAGGCTCCGGACGCGCAGGCCCAGCGGCCATGACTCACGGGCCCAGCCGCTCCGCGGCACGCGGGATCCTCCCGGACCGGGGCACGAACCCGCGTCCCCTGCATCGGCAGGCGGACTCCCAACCACTGCGCCACCAGGGAAGCCCCCATCGGTGAACTTTTGAAAGTCCCTTACAAGCCGCACCCTTTTTCTTCTGCTTCCTGTATTTTCCCTTCTCTCAGCTGCGGGAGACCATTGAGCAGGAGATTCGGGATATGGGCCTGCAGACCATCCCGTTCACCCTCACCAAGGTTATCCAGCTGTATGAAACCAAGAACTCCCGCCACTCCACCATGATCGTGGGCTGCACAGGCAGCGGCAAGACTGCCTCGTGGAGAATTCTTCAGTCGTCCTTGTCCTCCCTGTGCCACGCCGGAGAGCCCAACTTCAACGTTGTCAGAGTACGGACCTGGGACAGTGGGGCCACTGGAGGAGACTTGAGTAGCAGGAAAACAGTGAGGCTGGGGGCAGGGGTGCGTAGGTGTCTGGGAGGGTGGTGCAGACCAGGAGGGCGGCCTGGGAAGGATGAGAGAGACAGGGGCCAAATACAAATACCTGGAAATAAAGGGAGGCTGGAAATAAAGGGACATCTTGGGATTTGTGTTAGCCGGCAGCTCAAAACCCCCTTCCTGTGTCATTTTTAGGAGTTCCCTTTGAACCCTAAGGCACTGTCCCTAGGGGAGCTGTATGGGGAATATGACCTCAACACTAATGAATGGACAGACGGCGTCCTGTCCAGTGTCATGCGGACGGCTTGTGCAGGTACCCAAAGGATCTTGGGGCAGGGAGAGCAGATGCCTAAATCTCCTGTGTGGGTGGGCAGTCTGGGGATAGAAAGCTCATTTTGGGGGAAAAAATGCTTGGGGAATGCGGAGATCACCAGGAAGCAACTGCTTGCGTCTCCAGGGAGATGAGTGTGGAGGGAGGGCTGGGTAACAAAGCTCTGGTTTCCTTATCATCTACCTCCGACCAAGACGAGAAGCCGGATGAGAAGTGGATCCTTTTCGATGGCCCTGTGGACACACTGTGGATTGAGAGCATGAACTCTGTCATGGACGATAACAAAGTGCTGACCCTTATCAACGGAGAGCGCATCGCGATGCCTGAGCAGGTTCGGGAGTGGAAACTGGAGGGCCTGGGGCAGGGCTAAGGGGAAGAGCAGGGGCATCCAACAAGAAGGGGAAGTTGTATAGGAAGGCCCAGGAGGAGGAGGCCTGGATTCAGGGCAACCTGTGACTGAAGAAGAAATGCCTGTCTTACCACAGACTCTGAGGACAACTGTATAGAAAACACGATGTACTAGGACACACTGTGTGGACTGAGGCAGCCTCATTGCCACTGACATATGAGGGATGACCTTCCGTTGTGCACCCAGAGTTACAATTCATGGGCTTTTGTAAAGCCCACCCTTTCCCACCCGCTCAAACAATGTGAGCGAGAGAGTGATTTTTCATAAGGGTGACCTTGAATAAACCCTGATTTCTTTTAACAAACAAATCATTTGTAAAGCTTAGGTCTTTATTCATCCTGCCACACGTGGTACTCAGTAGAGACACCTTGGCGCATCAGAATTCTGGGTGTTTTTATTACTGAGGGAAAGACAAGGTTCTGACCAAGTATATCCATAGGTGTCTCTCCTGTTCGAAGTGGAAAACTTGTCAGTGGCCTCCCCAGCCACTGTGTCTCGCTGCGGGGTGGTGTACACTGACTACGCTGACCTGGGCTGGAAGCCCTATGTTCAGTCATGGCTGGAGAAGAGGCCAAAGGTATGAAGGGAATGGAGGAGAGGAAAGGAACCGGTGGGGCCTGTGGAGGGGACACAAGAATCATTCAGAGACCCTGCTTATTCAACTCCAGGTAGAGGCAGAGCCTCTTCAGCGCATGTTCGAAAAGTTCATCAACAAAATGCTGACCTTTAAGAAGAACAACTGCCACGAGCTGGTGCCCCTCCCGGAATACAGCGGCATCATCTCCCTCTGCAATCTGTACTCAGCCCTGGCCATACCGGAGAATGGGGTGAGGGAGGACCAGGGCAGGAAGGGCTCTCGACCTCCCGGGACAACTTCAGGGAAATGGTGTGTCTGAGACACAGTTGGAACATGAGGCTTGAGTGGAGCAGAGACTCCAAGGGGAGGCCTCACCAACCGTGGAGGCAGCGAGCGGTGTGTGTGTGTGTGTGTGTGTGTGTGTGTGTGTGTGTGTGTGTGTGTGTATTTGCATGCGCGTATGTGCATGCACACTGGGAGGCCAAACTAAGGACTCTAAATCAGATATAGTACACAGTGGTCTCGCTGTAATTTCCTGCCCATATCTGGGAGCTGAGGATGGTTCATTTGGTTCCTCATTTCTCCATCCTTTCAAAAATTAAATATTAAGTCTTGGAATCTGTGAGGCCTTAGGATACTGTTTCTTTTTTGTTTGTTTTTTAAGAATTTTTTTTTTTTTTGGATATGGACCATTTTTAAAGTCTTTACTGAATTTGTTACAATATTGCTTCTGTTTTATGTTTTGCTTTTTTGGCTGCAAGGCATGTGGGAGCTTAGCTCCCCAACCAGGGATTGAACCCGCACCCCCTGCATTGTAAGGTGAAGTCTTAACCACTGGACCGCTGGGAAAGACCCTGGGATACTGTTTCTGCTGGGAGGAGCTCCCCACCTAATCTGATGAGGGGTTTTAGAAATTTTCAGATTAACTGATATTTAAGAAAATTTTTGTTTGGTTTAGAATTATGGAGTAAGGACCAAAATTGAGTATTTTTCTGTTGAGATTAAATCACTGCCTAGAAATGGTTCATATTGTTTTTAAGGACATTGACAGATCACTCAACTATTAATATAAAGTTATATAACAATTAAGATCTATAACAGTATGTGTCATTCCTGGTACGGTTAATATAAATTAAAACTGTGCAGGTGAAGTTGCAAAATGACATAGGGGAAAAGGACAGTAATATCGTGTCAATGGCACCCAGCTTCTAAGGAGGACTGGGTAGGGGGAAGAACGCTGATGAACAAAACAAAGAGAGGAGGGCAGTCTAGGTAAAGGGAATGGCTTTTGCAAAAACACAGAGACAGGGCTTCCCCAGTGGCGCAGGGGTTGAGAGTCTGCCTGCCGATGCAGGGGACACGGGTTTGTGCCCCGGTCAGGGAAGATCCCACACGCCGCGGAGCGGGCTCGCTGAGCCTATGCTCTGCAATGGGAGAGGCCACAACAGTGAGGGGCCCACGTACTGCAAAAAAAAAAAACAACACAGAGACACAAGAGTCAGTCCCCGCTGGGCAGGGTGGGTGATGGGTGGATGGTGTTGGCAGTGTTACAACCCCTCTTAGCTGCAGCAGAGACCCCGAGAAGAGGATGGTGAGATGTGTGTTGAGCTGGAAGGACAGACTGAAGGTTCTGGATTCAATATGGTAGACAATGGAGTCTCAACACAATTTCCCACCATGTCGCTGTAACTTAGTAGGTTTATTTAAATGTTTTGATTTAGGTTTATCTACAGCCACATGGTTTTCCAAACAGAACTAGGAAGGGAGGGAAACTCTAAGCCTTTGTGATGAGCTGCCAAAATTAGACGCCTCCACCTCTTACAGATTTACGGTATTTCCGTTTCTCCTTTTCCACCCAGGTGAACCCAGCTGATGGTGAGAACTTTGTCTCCATGGTAGAGCTGACATTTGTGTTCAGCATGATCTGGTCTGTGTGTGCCTCCGTGGATGAGGAGGGCCGCAAGAAGATCGACAGTTACCTCCGAGAGATTGAGGGCACTTTCCCCAACAAGGTCAGGGCCTTCAAACCCAGCTGCCCTGTTTTTCTGCATCCCTGATCCTTAGACTCTTCTTGAGCCTCAGCCTGCCACCCAGCTCTCTTTCTTCTGCCCAGTGGTCTGTGAGCGCTTTTTCTGGGCAGGGAAAAGCTAAAGGAAGGCTTTGGTAACCCGCCACACGTTCCCTCCTCAGGACACAGTGTACGAGTATTTTGTGGACCCCAAGATGCGGAGTTGGACATCATTTGAGGAGAAGCTCCCTAAGAGTTGGCGCTACCCTCCAAAGTGAGAGCCAGTGGGTGGGAGATGTGGTGAGAGAGCCAAAGAGGGGTGCAAAAGTGAGCTGTAGGAAGAGAGGGTGGATCCCAAGGCAGTGCAGGAAGTGGGATCTAGAGGAAATGGGACAGGGTCCTTCAGGAGAATGCCTGATCCCCGGACCCCGCAGGAGGCAGGCTTGGTGATTAGAGAGTGGTGATGCCAGAGGAGGATAAACACTACGGGGCAGAAGGAAGCGGGAGTTAGGAAGGAGCGGGCCACGATCTTGAGACACAGTCCCTTTCCCCACCAGCTTCCCCTTCTACAAGATCATGGTGCCCACCGTTGACACTGTCCGCTACAACTACCTGGTGAGCACCTTGGTGGCCAACAAGAACCCCATCCTGCTGGTGGGTCCCGTGGGGACTGGAAAGACGTCCATCGCTCAGAGTGTCCTGCAGTCCTTGCCCTCCAGCCAGTGGTCAGTGCTCACTGTCAACATGTCTGCACAGGTGTGTGGCAGGACCCAGGGCCAGGCTGCCAGCTCCCTGCTCTTTCCCTGCCTCTGCTCCCCCTTGGAGGATCCAAGTGCCTGGTCGACACTCCTCTCTAACCCCGGATTTCTCCTGGGGGGCCCAAGCATTCATTCTGTGCCTTTTTCACCAGACCACATCCAATAATGTGCAGAGCATCATTGAGAGCAGGGTGGAGAAGCGAACCAAGGGTGTCTATGTGCCATTTGGAGGCAAAAGCATGATCACCTTCATGGATGACCTAAATATGCCAGCTAAGGACACGTTTGGGTCCCAGCCCCCCCTGGAGCTGATTCGCCTCTGGATTGACTATGGCTTCTGGTATGATCGAACGAAGCAGACCATCAAGTACATTCGAGTAAGCATCCCGAAAATTTGTCCTTCAGGCCTCCGTTCCCGCCCATGATGGGTTCAGTCCCTGCTCCTCTGGGACCCCAGGATAGAATCCTGTAAGCCTATGTTCCTCCCTGCACAGGAGTGTCCTGCCTTTCTCAGGACCCAGACATCTGGCTCCTAGGTTATCAATTCCTGTTAGTAACCCTCCTCACTGACTGTCCTGTGCTTCCTGACCAAGGGAGCCTGTCCTCCAACTTCCACTCCTTTCCCAGGGCTCTTATACCTTGCTCCCATGGCAACGCTGATGCCAACCAGAGCTGCCCATAACCCCATCTCCAGGCCTCTCCACCTCCCACTGTTTCAGTAACCACCTCCGCTCCCCACCCAGAATCCAGGCGTCTCCCTTCAGTCCTGGCTTTTCTCCCATGGGATTCTGAACGTCTTGTTTCTTTTTCCTGAATCAATGGGCAGCCATTCCAGCCTGATATCTGGGGCACTCATCTATCTGGCCCTTGGGGTCCAAAACTCACCTAATAATATATTCATATGTTTCTGAGAAAAAACATGCACATACATACACAGATACATGTATATATATATATATATATATATATATATATATATTTAAAATAGAAAAGAAGAGAAAGTCTAGAAGACGTAATCAAATGTTGTTTTTTTTTGTTTTTTTTTCTGGTACGCGGGCCTCTCACTGCTGTGGCCTCTCCCATTTCGGAGCACAGGCTCCGGATGCGCAGGCTCAGCGGCCATGGCTCACAGGCCCAGCCGCTCCGCGGCATGTGGGATCTTCCCGGACTGGGGCACGAACCCGTGTCCCCTGCATCGGCAGGCGGACTCTCAACCACTGCGCCACCAGGGAAGCCCAAATGTTGTTTTTTTGACTCTCCTCTATTTTCCAATTTGGGAACATGGATTATAATGATGAAATAAGAACAAATACATTATTTTAGTAATTCTGTAAAAATGTCCCAAATCCCTTCCTTCCCCTCACCTTTCCCTGCCCCTACTACTACGTGTTTCTTCCTGCTCTTTCTTGTCCCTGTCTTCCCTCTTCCCGTTTGTCCCTCCATCTCCTCTCTTCCTCATGGCTCCTCTCACATGCTCCCTATTTCCATGCTCCCTCTCTTCCCGTCCTCTCACCTGTCTCCACCCCCCACCCCATCTGGTCTTTGCTCTCTAGGACATGTTCTTGATGGCTGCCATGGGCCCTTCCGGGGGTGGACGGACCGTCATCTCCCCAAGGCTGCAGAGTCGCTTCAACATCATCAACATGACCTTCCCTACGGTGAGGGCATCCTGAGGGCTGGGGGAGGGGACTGTAGAAGGCAAAGCCATCTGTGGCTCAGAGAACGACGGGGCAGATCACAGAGGGGCCCAAGGACCCCCAGGGCTGAGTTGCACTCAGGGAGCTATGATACGTGGAGGGGAGACGGCTCTCTGCAGGAGCCTTGCTTCTGCTGAGCTAGGAGAGCTGCAGGGTGAAAGTGTAGCCTGGCTCTGGCATGTGAAGCCTAACAGTCCCAGTGGTCAGAGAGTGGGGACCAAACAGACAAGGAAGGTAGAGCCTCCAAAGCAGAGAGCTGGGAGCGGCCCAGGGCTAGGGTGAGGCGAGGGAGGCACTCAGGGGCACCCAAAGCCCTCAGAAGTCAAGATAAATAATATTTTCATGTAACGTTAAAAAAAATTTATGCCAAAAATTCACAATGAACAAGACGCCAAAATTTTAAATAAGTACAAGATCAGTATAGTACCATGCTGAGCCTCATGAGAGCCTGAGGCAAAAGGAAAAACCAGCAATACGGATCCCGTCTTTATTTAAAATGTTCGTATTCGTTCATCGTGGACAGTTTGCATTAATCTTGATTTTTAAATACTACACTAAAGCATTATTTCTCTTGATTTCTGAGGGTTTTTTGTGCCCCCCTTAAATTCTGCCCCCAAGACAAGTGCTTTTCTCCCCTGACCCTAGTCCCCACCTTGGGTGAGAGGTCATGAGCCTGCAATGTTGAGTCTGAGAGCCTGTTTCTAGGAGTCGCAGATCATCCGGATATTCGGCACCATGATCAATCAGAAGCTCCAGGACTTTGAGGAAGAGGTGAAGCCCACTGGGGATGTGGTGACCAAGGCCACCTTGGATGTGTACAACACTGTGGTACAGCGCTTCCTGCCCACGCCTGCCAAGATCCACTACCTCTTCAACCTTCGAGACATCTCCAAGGTGAAACTCTGTCAGACCTTGCCCCTTTGGCCCAGCACGGCCTCCTCGGAGGCATTCTCCTCTCCTCAAAGTAAGCCTTGGAGCTCAGTAGCATCCCACACACCCCAAACCACCCCCATCCGGGAATGCTGCTTTCTCTAAAACTTCTGGAGGGACTCTCTTCCCTCCCTCCATCCCACTAGCCACGCCCCTTCCCTAGGTGTTCCAGGGCATGCTGAGAGCCAGCAAGGACTTTCACGATACCAAGTCCAGCATCACACGACTCTGGATCCATGAATGTTTCAGGTGAGGTAGCTGTGCCTGCCAGGTCCAGGCCTTCCCAAGCCCAAGCCTCCACCCCCCACCCGCCTGTCCCTTCCCCAAGACCACGCTCCTCTTCATTCCCAGATCTCACCCCAGCTCCCTCCCAACAGGGTCTTCTCTGACCGACTAGTTGACGCGGCAGACATGGAAGCCTTCGTGGGCATCATAAGTGACAAACTCGGCTCCTTCTTTGACCTCACATTTCATAACCTTTGTCCCAACAAACGTTCTCCCATCTTTGGTGAGCTGGGAGCTCTGGCCCCTCTAGGCTGGAGACTCTTAGGAGATGGGTTAGAAGGGGAGGCGGGGCACCAAGTCCCATGGACGCGTAGGGCCCTTTGGGGAAGCCTGGGGAGGACCAGGCATTTGAGATCTGCCCCCCTCTTCCCATGACCCAGGGGACTTCCTGCGGGAGCCCAAGGTGTATGAAGACCTGACGGATCTGACGGTCCTGAGGACAGCCATGGAGACGGCGCTAAATGAGTACAACCTGTCACCCGCCGTCGTGCCAATGCAGCTGGTGCTCTTCCGAGAGGCCATTGAACACAGTGCGCACCTCCTGCTCCCATCCCTTCTCCAGCATCCCAGTTATGGGATATTCCAAGGAAATAGGGATCTCTTCCCAGGTCGCTCCCAGATCAAGTCTCAGAAGTTGCCTTCCTCCCTAACCCCAGATGTGCTTGTGGCCATGGGTGGGGTTTTCCTTGATGGTGTTTAACAGAGATGGTGGAGGTTGAGAGTTGAATTGCTACCAGTGCTTCAGGCACCAAGCTCTTGCCACGCTGCCTGCTTCCTCTACTGCAGTTTTAGTCGTCCCAGTCCCCAGCCTAGGGCCTGGAGGTCCCCTGAGGTGGTTCAACCAACTCATTACCCCCACCCCCTACCCCCTACCCTCCAGTCACACGGATTGTGCGGGTCATTGGACAGCCTCGGGGCAACATGCTCTTGGTGGGCATTGGGGGCAGCGGACGCCAGAGTCTGGCCCGCTTGGCCTCATCCATCTGCGAGTACATCACCTTCCAGATTGAGGTCACCAAACATTATCGAAAGCAGGAATTCCGAGACGGTAACGCTGGGTTTCTGAGATGGAAGAGGGTTTGGGGCTGGGAGTGAAAGATCAGATGCCTGAACTTCCTGTGATGACAAGTGAGAGGAGGGATGGAAGCTGGGTAGGGAGCCGCGCCAGGCCCGGGTGGGGTACAGGACGGTGTCATGTATGTGTTGCCAGCTGGGGGAGGGCTCCTGAATCTCAGAAGGAGAAGGAGGGACAGGATGCTGAATCTGAAGAGTGTTTCTGTCTCCTCTGGCCCAGATATCAAGCGTCTGTATCACCAGGCTGGGGTAGAGCTCAAGGCCACGTCCTTCCTTTTTGTGGACACCCAGGTTGCTGACGAATCATTCCTAGAGGACATTAACAACATCCTCAGCTCAGGCGAGGTCCCCAATCTCTATAAGGTGGATGAATTTGAAGAGGTGCGATCCTTCCACACCCACTACCAGTTGGTTCTTTGGCCTTCCTAGCTAACCCCTTCTCACCTAATCCCAGAGGATGCTGCCGGAGCACCCCCTCCCTCCAGCCCCCCATTAGGTGGTGCTTCCTCTTCTGCCATCCTCCCCCGCGGGACGCTAGTGGGCCGAGCTGCTTTAAAACCCACACCCTGTGAGCCCAGCACCTGCTGCTCCCTGCTCCCTCCAGCCCTGGGTTCTGCCCTTGGAACCTCAACCCTCCGACTGCGGCTTCCACGCAGATCCAGACGCACATCATAGAGCAGGCCCGCGCCGAGCAGGTGCCCGAGTCCTCGGACAGCCTCTTCGCCTACTTCACCGAGCGCGTGCGGAACAACCTGCACATCGTCCTCTGCCTCAGCCCCGTGGGCGACCCCTTCAGGTGACTCTTGTTACAGCCTTCTTCTCCCTTGAGGCCCCCACACATCGCGGGGTCCTCCTCCCCGGTTCTGGCCTCTGTGCCTTCTTCCGGCGAGACTCAGGAATAGCGCTGGCCTCTCCAGCCCTGTACACCCCGTCTCCCGGCTGTAGCCTGTGTTTCTTTCAGCAAGTTCCTGCTGCTTACATGGGGGCCTTTTGGTGTATCAGATTTCTTTATTTTTCCGGAAGATGGAGGTGGTTTTTATGTTTTGTTTTTAAATTTTTAATTGTGGTTAAAAGCACACATAAAATTTAATCGTTTTAGCCATATTTTTTTCAGGTTTGTGGCTTGTTTCCTCACTTTCTTTAAGCTTTTTGGGGTTTTTTGTTTTTGCTAAAGAGAAGTTCTTAAATTAAAAAAAAATGTTTATTTATTTATCTTGGTTGCCAGGTCTCAGTTGTGGCACATGGGATCTTTAGTTGCGGCATGCAGCCTTCTTAGTTACGGCATGCGTGCAGGATCTAGTTCCCTGACCAGGGAGTGAACCTGGGCCCCCTGCATTGGGAGCACAGAGTCTTACCCACCACGCCACAAGGGAAGTCTCTAACCAGTTTTAAGTGTACAGCTCAGCAGTGTTAAGTATATTCACACGGTTGTGCAACAGATTTCTGGAACATTCTCATTGTGCAAAACTGTAACTCTATACCCACCGGCCAACTGCCCATTTCCCCCACCACCCCCAGGCCCTGGCAACCACCCTTCTACTTTCTGCCTCTGTGAGTGACCACTCTAGATACCACGTAGAGGTGGAATCATACATTATTTGTCTTTTTGTGACTGACTTCTTTCGCTTAGCATAACGTCCTCAGGGTTCATCCATGTTGTAGCAGGTGTCAGAATCTCCCGCCTCTTTAAGGCTGAATAATATTCCGTCGTGTGTATACACCACATCTGATCCATTCTGGGTATGACTAGATTTTCAAGGGCATTG
Organism: Phocoena phocoena; assembly: GCF_963924675.1. Lineage (NCBI taxonomy): Eukaryota > Metazoa > Chordata > Mammalia > Artiodactyla > Phocoenidae > Phocoena > Phocoena phocoena. The sequence continues at coordinate 51,299,709 of NC_089237.1, forward strand.
GAAAATAGGACGACAGAGAACTTGTGCAGAGAGGCAGTTTGGGTTACCGTTTTGTTTATCTTTTCATCTTTTTGGTTTATGGCATATCTGCCATGTACCAGGCTCTGTGCTAAGCATCGTACACGCGTCACCCCACCGAGTCCCCTAACAACTCTAGTTAGTATGTTTTGTTATTCCCATTTTAGAGCTAAGGAAAATGACGTTCAAAAGATTACATCACTTGCGGGGCTTCCCCGGTGGCGCAGTGGTTGAGAGTCCGCCTGCCGATGCAGGGGACGCGGGTTCGTGCCCCGGTCCGGGAGGATCCCGCGTGCCGCGGAGCGGCTGGGTCCGTGAGCCATGGCCGCTGAGCCTGCGCGTCCGGAGCCTGTGCTCCGCGACGGGAGAGGCCACAGCAGTGAGAGCCCCGCCTACCGCAAAAAAAAAAAAAAAAAAAAAAAAAAGATTACATCACTTGCCCCGAGCTCCACACCTAGTTGGTGTGGAATCGGGTCTTTCTGACCGCAGAACCTGTTTCTAAATCCTGCACTGAATCAGCTCTGAGGGGAGCAAAACCTGGACAAGGAGATACAGGGGCACGGGGGTGGGGCTTTTAGGTTCCTGGGGAGTGGGTGGGGCTGTGACGAAGCCCCTCGCTGGAGGCTGAGTCTGCGATTGGGCTTAACTGCCTCTCGGAACCCGCGCCAGGAACTGGATCCGCCAGTACCCAGCCCTGGTGAACTGCACAACCATCAACTGGTTCTCAGACTGGCCCCGCGAGGCCCTGCTGGAGGTGGCTGAGAAGTATCTGGTGGGAGCAGACCTGGGGACCCAGGAGAACGTGAGGCCCTCCTCCCCACCTCTCCTCACCCCCCTGCACCTCCCGCCCATTTCTGTTCTCTGTCTGCCTTTACTCTTGCTCTGTCTCACATCCTCTATGAATTGGCCTCAGATCCACAGGAAGGTGGCCCAGATCTTCGTCACCATGCACTGGTCAGTGGCTCAGTATTCCCAGAAGATGCTGCTGGAACTTCGAAGACACAACTACGTCACACCCACCAACTACCTGGAACTTGTATCTGGATATAAAAAGTATGATGAAGAGTAGGGGGCACAGAGGGCCAGGGAGCTTGGTGTCTTTCGAGGGTGCTTGGTGAAATGAAGTCAGGGAAAATATCCAGGAGCTGGCCAAGGGGACCCGCTCGAGGACTGGGATGTTGAGGTGGGATGGCAGAGATGCCAGAGACCTTGATTCTGTCCAGGAAGTTAAACAGAGAGATGGGGTTTCCAGGGGACATGGCCATCTCAGGGGCCCTCTGGCTGTGACCACTTTATACACCTCTCTGTCCTTATCTTCTAGAATGATGTCTCTCTTCCCAACCACAAGACAACTGTGACATTATATTATGGGTATATATGACAATGTAGGTCCTCTTCTCTCTGCCTTTAACATCTTCTAGACTTTCCACCATTCCCAAGAATTGTATATTCATTCATTAAGTTGTACTGACTGAGTTTTTATGTGCACAACACAATAATTTGCTTTGAAGGATATAAGAGTAAGGTAAAAAAAAAACTCATTTATTGGATTTAGTATTTCAAAGGTGAAGAAAAAGCCATTTGTAATAATAATGATAGCCAATATTAATTCATTTAAAATATATTTTTGAGCACCTACTCTGTGCCAGGCACTCTTTTAGATGCTTGTAATATATATGCCAGTTAACAAAATAAAGTCCTTGCCTTCCCTGGGTACACAGGCTAACATCCTGTTTAGGATTTCCCAGTCACTGCGTTAAGCTCTTTACATGCATATTATTACTTAATCCAGAAAACAATCTTGCATAGACATTTTTCTTTGGCTGTACAATGTTAAAACTCATTTTTGAGTGAGTTGCCAACATTTAAAACTTGGGGAGCCTTAGAAAACTCCAGATTTCCAGTCTGTCTTGAAGCGTCAGAAATTGTGGCAATACTGAGCCCACATTCATTCTCAAATGGAAAAAAACAGGTTGGAGCCCAGAGATGGCCACCCCCTTGAGAGAAGAAGTTTGTGTTTTCTGGTTCACTGCAGCCCCCCTGTCTCCTGCACAGCGGGGAAGAGTCTCAAGTAGGGAAGTGGTGTGATGAAAACAGTAGCAAGCAAGCTGATTCTGACAGCGGTGTGTAGAATAAATCAGAGGCACGAGAGTCTGGAAGCAGGAAGACCGGTTGGGAGGCTGTTGGCAACGATCCAGGCAGGAAATGATAAAAATCTGACCAGGATGGTGTCGGTGGCAACGGGCAGGAAGACAGGGCCCAGAGCCGCTCTGGGAAGGAAGAGACTAAATGGGCCTCTCCTTTCTGGGTGCCCCGGCTCCTGAGGCACCGATCCTACTCTGTCCCCTAGCTTGCTGGCGGAGAAGCAGCAGGAGCTGCGGGACCAAGCCAATAAGTTGCGGACGGGGTTGTTTAAGATCGATGAAACTAGGGAAAAGGTGGAAGTGATGTCTTTGGAGCTGGAGGATGCCAAGAAAAAGGTGGCTGAGTTCCAGAAACAGTGCGAGGAGTACCTGGTCATCATCGTGCAGCAGAAGCGGGAAGCGGATGAGCAGCAGAAGGTGCCCCCGCCCCCTTCCCCTGCCCCTTGTGCCCCCTACTCCCCGTGCCCACCGGGCAGGGGCTTCCCGGTCTCCACTGGTTACAGGGCAGGGAATGGGAGTTCCACTGCTCGTGTTTTCTCTAGCTTTCTCTTTCTCTTACTGCCAGCACCGTCACCGCCACTTTTGCTCAAGGTGAAGTCAAAACCCTCGTTTTCTTTTCATCCGTAGGCTGTCACAGCCAACAGTGAGAAGATTGCGATTGAGGAAGTTAAGTGCAAGGCACTGGCTGACAATGCCCAGAAGGATCTAGAAGAGGCATTGCCAGCCCTGGAAGAGGCCATGCGGGTATCGGGGTGGGAGGGCTCAGGAAGGGGGTGGGGCCGGCCGCCTTTGTTCTCAAAGTCCCTGGGGAAGTAGGGGAGAAGAGGGGAACTTCAGCTGGGTCCTATCTCCATAAAGGAAGCTGTCTTACCACCTGAGTTGACTCTTGTCCCCAAGTTAATCCCTTTTCCCAGGCCCTGGAGTCTTTGAACAAGAAGGATATAGGAGAGATCAAGTCTTATGGACGGCCCCCTGCCCAAGTGGAGATGGTGTTGCAGGCGGTCATGATTCTCCGAGGCAACGAGCCCACCTGGGCAGAGGCCAAGAGGCAGCTAGGTAAGCCAGGGATCCGGAAGGTAATTAACGTGAGTCCACCCAGCATTCCCTAATCGTCTGCTGGGTGTCAGGCACTCGGAGAGACAGAGATGAAGGATGCATTGTACCAACCCTCAAAGCACAGAGCCTAGTAAGGAAGAGAAGGCATAAATGTCAGTCCAGTTTCTTTGGTTGTAAGTTACAGAAAATGACTCATCTTAATTTAAGCAAAAAAAAAAAAATTTCATAAATCTATAGGAATATATCCCAGAATCCAAGGACAGGAATGTCTCCGCTCGCCCATCCTCCAAAAACACAAGAATCAGAAAATGGATATAAAGAGTCTTTCTGTTTTATTCTTGCGATAGTTTTCCTGCTCTGAGTTCTGGTGGTAGGATGTAGCCTGTAAGCTGTAGTTTGGTGGCCCCTGCCCTAGAAGAAGGTGCAGAGTATATAGAAAGAGTGGTGTGTGGGGCAGTCGGGCTGAGAGTGTTGAAGGTAAGTGATGGGAGTTGAGGCTGCGGAGGTCCTGGAGGCCCTGGGAGCTTCAAGGGTCTAGAGAAGGGAGCAAGGTCAGCGGAAGGAGCTCGGGATGAGGGCAGATATGCTGGCCTTGGGAACTGAGCCCAGGAAGCATGTGGCCTGGATGAGGAGGGGGGTCGGGCCCTCTGGCTGAGGCCCCCTACCTTCATCCCACAGGGGAACAGAACTTCATCAAGTCACTGATCAACTTTGATAAGGACAATATCTCAGATAAGGTCCTGAAGAAGATTGGGGCCTACTGCGCCCAGCCGGACTTCCAGCCTGACATCATCGGCCGCGTGTCGCTGGCTGCCAAGTCCCTCTGCATGTGGGTTCGCGCCATGGAGGTAAGTGGCGGCCAGTGGGGAGGGGAGCAGTGAGGCCGGCCCAGGAGGAGGGGGGATGGAAGACCCAAGTGGGAAGGAAAGATCACGGGCAGGTGAGTGGGTGGCGGGTAAGAGGGTGCCTGCTGTCTCCCCGCAGCTGTACGGGCGGCTGTACCGGGTGGTGGAGCCCAAGCGGATCCGCATGAACACTGCGTTGGCCCAGCTTCAGGAGAAGCAAGCGGCCCTGGCCGAGGCCCAGGAGAAGCTGCGTGAGGTGAGCCTCACACCCGCGTTTTCCGTTTTCCGAGGTGGTCCCTCTCCCAGATTTCTGAGGGATGCTTCCTGACTGTTTAATTTTCCCTGTCAAATTCTACTCCCCTCTCCCTTACAGTCCTGTCTGCCTCCCCGTCTGTGCCTTGTTTAGACAAGTCTGCCTCTGGCTCAGAAAGCTAAGCTGACTGAGAGGGTTACAAACGCACAGGGGCACTGTCCCCAAGGAGCCCCTCCCAAGACTGACCGGGGAGCCGGCAATGTCTGCCATCCTTCGTTGGGGGCCCTTTGGAGAGGGACCCTGAGACAGTAGTCGATGAAATCCGGGTGGCAAATGTGTCTTTGCTGGGGGGATGGGACAAAGGTGTCACACTGCTGCTTGGACCTGGAGGAATGTGAGGGCTTTGGAGCCTGGGGAGGGGATGGGGTCGTCTGGAGGTAGAGAGGGGTATTTCCTGTGAGTGGGCTAGACAATCCAGAAGGTGATTTCCTACAAGATATATGCACAAGTAACTCCCTAACCAGGCAGAATATGTTGTTATCAAGAGTTCAAAATGCTTTCAGTCTATCATTTAATTTTCTATCATTGATTTGATAGGTAATATAAATACATCCACATGGTTTGAAATTTAAAAAGTACAAAAGCATATCCAGTAAGAACTCTCTCTCCCACCTTCTACTCTCTAGCCACCAGCTCTGCTCCCTTGAAAGCAACCCATACTACAAATTATTGTCTCGGCAAAATTTCTTTTCTTTTTTTTTCTTACATTACTTACACTGTTCTGCACCCTCCTATATTACTGAATTATATATCGAAGATTGTTCTGTATCAGTGTATAAAGAGTTCTTGCTTTCTTTTTACCGCCGCATGTTATGCCAGTAGATAGCTAGACCATCATTTTTCTTTTTTTAAATGGCCGTGCCACGCAGCTAGCAGGATCTTAGTTCCCTGACCCGGGTTTGAACCTGTGCCCCCTGCAGTGGAAGCGCGGAGTCTTAACCACTGGACCACCAAGGAAGTCTTTCTTTGGTTGTTTTTTTTTTTTTTTTTTTTTGTAGACCATCATTTATTTAACCATTTCCCTTTTGGAAAGACAGATTCATTGCTTCCAAGTTTTTCATTTTCACTTGCCCTCTAACTTGGTTGATGCTATCCTTTTTTTTTTTTAATTTAATTTATTTATTTTTGGCTGCGTTGGGTCTTCGTTGCTGTGCGTGGGCTTTCTCTAGTTGCGGAGAGCGGGGGCTACTCTTCATTGCGGTGCGCGGGCTTCTCATTGTGGTGGCTTCTCTTGTTGTGGAGCACAGGCTGTAGGCGCACGGGCTTCAGTAGTTGTGGCTCACGGGCTCTAGAGCGCAGGCTCAGTAGTTGTGGCGCACAGGCTTAGTTGCTCCGCGGCACTTCCCGGACCAGGGCTCGAACCCGTGTCCCCTGCATTGGCAGGCAGATTCTTAACCACTGCGCCACCAGGGAAGCCCACTGCAATACTCTTAATTAAGGCCACCCTTGCAGACTATGTATTTCCTCTGCCCAAGTCCAGTTTCCTAGAAGTTGCCCTCCTTCAAACATCCTGCCTCTATAGAAATAGCCACTCACCCCTGGAAAAAGCTGCAGCCACCTGCCAAGGTCAGAATATCACAGGGTTGGCTTAAAGACTTTCACTCAGAGGCTTCCCTGGTGGCACAGTGGTTAAGAATCCGCCTGCCAATGCAGGGGACATGTGTTCGAGCCCTGGTCTGGGAAGATCCCACAAGCCGCGTGCTAAACCCGCACGCCTAGAGCCCGTGCTCTGCAACAAGAGAAGCCCGCGCACCGCAAAGCAGAGTAGCCCCCGCTCACCACAACTAGAGAAAGCTCTCGTTCAGCAACGAAGACCCAGCACAGCCAAAAATAAATTTAAAAAAGAAAAGAAAAGAAACTGGCAATAGTGGTTCTCTCTCAGGCTGGGGCTTGGGGGCTGGGGGCTGTAGTAGGAGGAAGATGGACCCTTCACTCTATACGTTTTCGTTCCTTCAGAATGTTGATTCATGTGAAACATATTCACTATTCAAAATTATACCTCAATAAAGATGTTTAAAAAAAAGAAGAAAACATCATACAATATAAAAACTGTATTACACAGCAAAAGAAATTATTATAAAATCCTGTTTCTTGAAAAAAATAAAATAAAATTTCAATAGTGTAAAAAGAAAGACATAAATGGGAAAAGTTATTTTCAAAAAAAGATAAAGATGATGTTAGGTGTGATAATGATGCTACGATTATGTCCTTTTTAAAAAAAGAGATGCCTTATGAGGTATTTACGGTTGAGATGTCATGAGTTTGCAATTTAAGATACTTTGGCAAAAAACAAGTTGATGGAATAAATATAGCAAAATGTTAACAACTGTTCAATCTAGGTGATGGGTATATAGGTATTGCTTATATTAGTCTTTTTTCTAGCTTTGAAATGTTTCATAATCATTTTTAATTAAAAAAAGATTAAAACTGCAAAAATTTAAAAAACTGTATGTATATATATATGTGTGTATAGTAGCGGTCAGAGATATGGAAGTAATTACCAGAAGATATAAAAAGAGGAATGGTTAAAAAATAATTTGCTACTGAAGGATGGGACTGAGTAGGAAAAGTGGGCTAGAGGACTGTTGCTTTTCATTATAACCCCTTTTATTATATTATTTAGGTTTTTAACCTTGTGCATATATTTCTTACATGAAAAATAAAAAACAGTGAAGACAACACCACACGCAAAATAAATAATGAAACATATATAGATCCGTCATGTGGGCTGGCTGCCTCCCCAGAGACCAGTCTCCACGGGAAGCCGAATTATAGTCAGAGTGTTGCTGATGAGCACGGCCTCAGCGCACGGAGGTGGTCGCGTGAACCTGATGACAGGGGTCACGCGGTAGAGCCTGCCAGATAACCCAACACGCGTGTGCAAGGGGACCTACATTTCCCTGTAGGTCCCCAGCCTCCAAGTGGTCCAGCTGATCACTGAGTGACACCTTCTTTCTTTAGATGCTAATGGCTTCCAACAGATTCCTACCAAGGCTTGACCTATAAACCGTCCTGTCACTCAAGGGTGACATTTTGAATCTCCACTTTGCCTTAAAAAATATTCCTTGGAGAGCTCCCTTTCCCATTCCCAAGTTCTTGGAGGTCAACCTCAATAGCTGAGCCCAGGTCCTGCTTGCTTAGTACACAGTAGGCGTCGTGCTGCAGCCCACATTTATCCTTACAGCCATCACTCAGGAAAGTGGGGCAATGATCGGAGCACTCCTCGCACGGCTGCAGACTGCCTCTCCCAGTGGGGATGCAGCAGGAAAGAGAACTAATGTTTATCGTGTGCACACCGTGTGGCAGGCACTTAGTGTAAGGCCAGCCCCCCGTTCCTCTTCATGAAGAGAACAGGTGACACGGTGTGTTCACAGACACGATTACTGTTCGCCAGTCAGGCACACACAGCGGGTCCTGGAAAAGACTCAGTTCTTTTATTTATTTATTTATTTTTTTGCGGTACGCGGGCCTCTCACTGCTGTGGCCTCTCCTGCCGCGGAGCACAGGCTCCGGACGCGCAGGCCTAGTGGCCATGGCTCACGGGCCCAGCTGCTCCGCGGCATGTGGGATCTTCCCGGACCGGGGCACGAACCCGCGTCCCCTGCATCGGCAGGCGGACTCTCAACCACTGCGCCACCAGGGAAGCCCTGAGTTCTTTTTTTTTTTTCCTTCCAGTTTTACCGAGATTATCACTGACATGCAGCACCGTATAAGGTGCACAGCACGTTGATTTAACCTACATACATCATGAAACGATGATCACAGTAAGTTTACTGACTCTCCATCATCTCATACAGAGGCAAAGACAAGAAAAAGAAGAAAACCTTTTTCCTTGTGATGAGAACTCAGGATTTGCTCTCTTAACAACTTTCATATACAACATACAGTAGTGGAATTATATTAATCATGTTCGTTACGTCCCTAATACTTATTTAGTTTATAACGGGGAGTGTGTACCTTTTGACTGCCTCGTCCAGTTCCCCTCCCCCACCCCCTATCTTTGCCTTTGGTAATCACAAATCTGGCTTCTTTTCTATGTTTGTTTGTTTGAAGTATAATTCACCTACAACACTATGTTAGTTGCAGGTGCACATCATGGCGATTCGATATTTCTAAACATTACAAAACAGTCACCACACAGTCAGTTCTTGACTTCGGATTTGAGTGATAAGGAGTTCCCTGGTGGTCCAGTGGGTAGGACTCTGTGCTTTCACTGCCAATGGCCCTGGTCCGGGAACTAAGATACCACAAGACGCACGGCACGGCCAAAAAGAAAAAAAAAAAAAAAGATTTGAGTGATGTATTCCAACCTCAGCAGAGCCCACAGGGTGGCAATGAGTCGAGGTGAGGGAGGCTTCTCTAAGAGGTAAGGCTCTTCCCAGGTCCCATCTTCAGTGGGACCTCGGACCTGGGCCTTTTTCCTGAATGGACTCCCTCTTCCTCCCTCCAACAGTTCCTGGGTTCATTCTAACTCCTCCTTCCTCTCTCAAGGTCTCACCTTAGGTGTGGCCTCTGGCACGGAGTGGCCGTTATTTCTGTGCTATCTGGTCCTCTCTTGCCAACACATCCTGTGTGCTTTATCACTATGCTACGAGAGGTCTGTCTCCTACTCAGCCTTGAGTCCGTTACCAAGTAGTTTCCAGGCTCAAGGAAAGGGTGGTGGAGGGATGGGAAAGAAAACGCAACTTATCACACATATTTGATCTTGTTTTTCTCCTCACAACAACCCTGTAGGGCAGGTGTTGATTGTTCTTATTTTGCACGTGAGGAAACAGGCCCAAAGAGATCATTTTCCCCGAGGTTCATTTTCCCACAACCCGGCAGACTGGTGATCCGAAGCCAGGACAATCTGGCCTCAAGCCCCGTGTCTGATCCCTGTACTCTGATTCCTCCCAGGTGGCCGGGAAACTGGAGATGCTGAAGAAACAGTACGACGAGAAGCTGGCACAGAAGGAGGAGCTTCGCAAGAAGTCCGAGGAGATGGAGGTGAAGCTGGAACGAGCCGGGATGCTGGTGTCTGGGTTGGCTGGCGAGAAGGCCCGATGGGAGGAGACCGTGAAGGTGAGATCATTGCACCAACTGGCTGTCCTTCTTCCCTGCCCACCAGTGCCAAGAGCTCCCATCCCGTTTAGGTTGAGGGACAGGCGGGGTAAATGGGGATACTTGGGTGAAGGGACAGCCATGAATGGGGCATGGGAGTTCTTCCCCTCCACCTCCTGACATTTGGTGAGAATAGTAGAAGGAGAGACTTTTTGTACCATGGGGGATCTGCTTCTGTGTTTAGGTAGGGCTGGAAAGCACACACGAGGACCCTTGACATAGCCCACTGGCCAGATTGAAACCGACCTGGGGCATCTCGTCTCTACCCTCGGTGAGCTCCTGGCTTCACAAGAGGGTTAGGCCTTATCGTAAGAAATAAACATTGCTGTTAAAGATGGGGAACTCAAGGGAGTTCCCTGGTGGCCTAGTGGTTAGGGTTCGGCACTATCACTGCCATGGCCCGGCTTCGATCCCTGGTTGGGGAACTGAGATTCCTGTAAGCCGCATGGTGTGGCCCAAATGTGAAGAAAAGGGAAAAAAAGATGGGGAACTCAAAAGTTGTGAGAGTAGATTAGAGTTCTCAGGGTGCAAGGGTCTAGGAGTGGCGAAGACTCTCTCTGATCTGGTTAGTGTCCAGAGGAGAGTGCCTTCAGAGCAGTCCAGGTGTCTCCAGGCTGGGGGCCCAGGCAGCCTTACACCTCCCCTGCTGTCCTCCAGGGCCTGGAGGGGGATCTGGGCTACCTGGTGGGAGACTGTCTCCTGGCAGCTGCCTTCCTGTCCTACATGGGACCCTTCCTGACCAACTACCGGGATGAGATCGTCAACCAAATCTGGATCAGGAAGGTGAGGCAGGGCTTAGGCGTGATGAATGAGCTCATGGGCTCTGAGACTGTGGCCTTTGGGAGTAACAGAGATGTAGGGAAGGGGCAGGGGTGCTGGGCTCAGATCTCCAGGCTGAAGCTTGGGGCTCTTCTCACCCAGATCTCAGAGCTGCAAGTTCCTTGCTCACCCCACTTCACCTTTGATAAATTCCTGTCCAATCCTACCAAAGTTCGGGACTGGAACCTCCAAGGGTTGCCCTCGGATGCCTTCTCCACTGAGAATGGCATCATTGTCACCCGTGGCAACAGGTAAGTGTGCTGCTGGGAGCACGGGGCTGAGTAAGGGCAGAGCCTGTCTTCTGACTCACGCTTCCTCCTTCAGGTGGGCACTGATGATTGATCCTCAGGCCCAGGCCCTGAAATGGATCAAGAACATGGAAGGAAGTCAGGTATAAGGCTGGGGGACTGATCTGTCCCCTTATATTCTCTTCCCCAGCCTGAGTCTTCCTGAGGTCCTTCCCTCAGGCCATTACCCCCCTTGGATCCTGCAGCAGTTCTTCTTCTTGCTCTTCTTCTTCCTTCATCTTCCTTCCTGCATCTTCTTCCTTGCTCTCTAGGGCCTACAGATCATCGATCTGCAGATGAGCGATTACCTTCGAGTCCTAGAAAAGGCCATCCAGTTTGGACACCCAGTACTGCTCCAGAACGTGCAGGAATATCTGGACCCCACACTCACCCCTGTGCTCAACAAATCTGTAGCTCGAACTGGTGAGGGCCCAGGCGTATTGTGGGGTTGGTCTGAAGGACAAATCCTAGAGCCCAGCCGAGTCGGACCCAGGGGAAGAAAGGGCTGGGTCTTTGGCTGTGTCCTCTACTTACCTGTCCCTGTATTCAGACAGCCCTGGGCCGGGGACATTAGGGCAGGCTGAGTCGCTGCTACTGGATTCCAGTTGGGGAACAACGGGTCAGCCCACACCTGGTCACGTGGGCTCCTTGCCCTTGACCCTCCTGTGGGTGCAGGTGGCCGCCTGCTGATGCGCATCGGAGATAAGGAGGTGGAATACAATACCAGTTTCCGATTCTACATCACCACCAAGCTCTCCAACCCCCACTACGGCCCAGAGACCTCAGCCAAGACCACCATTGTCAACTTTGCTGTCAAAGAACAGGTGGGTGGGGGCTGATGCCTAGACTGAACTAGGGTGAACCCGGGAGGGCTGTAGAGTCCGGCAGGATTGAGAAAAGGCTAAGATTGTGTCGGGCAGCTGCGGATGCGGGGCGTGAGGGGGTAAAGGGATGAAACGGGTAAAGGTCACCGCGGTGGGATTCTCACCACGAGTCCTGGCGATCCCAGGGCCTGGAGGCCCAGCTGCTGGGCGTCGTGGTCCGGAAGGAGCGGCCGGAGCTGGAAGAGCAGAAGGACTCACTGGTCGTCAATATCGCCGCTGGCAAGAGGCAGCTCGAGGAGCTGGAGGACGAGATCCTTCGGTGAGACCTTGCCTCCCCCAACCCGCGGCCCGATTGTCTGCTCGCAGGCCGGACTACAGCCCCGGGGGGGCTGATGGGGGGCGGTCTCCCCACTCCCCGACCCCAGCCCAGTACCCCTAAAGCCTCTCCATCCACGTGCCTCTTGGCTTCCCTCCAGACTGCTGAACGAGGCCACAGGCTCCCTGCTAGACGACGTGCAGCTGGTGAACACGCTGCGGACCTCCAAGATAACCGCCACGGAGGTGACAAAGCAGCTAGAGACCAGCGAAACCACGGAGATCAACATCGACCTGGCCCGCGAGGTGAGCCCCTGCGCCCTCCGGCCCAGCCCCCTCCTTGCCCGAGCCCCCGCCCCTCCGGCCCTGACTCCGCCCCCTCCACAGGCTTACCGCCCTTGCGCCCAGCGGGCCTCGGTGCTGTTCTTCGTGCTCAACGACATGGGCCGCATCGACCCCATGTACCAGTTCTCGCTGGACGCCTACATCAGCCTCTTTATCCTCAGCATCGACAAGAGCCACCGCAGCAACAAGCTGGAGGACCGCATCGACTACCTGAACGAGTACCACACCTACGCCGTCTACAGGTCTGCGCGCCTCCCCACGCGCCGCGCGAGCTCGGCGGGAGGCCCAGTGGCTCTACGCCGAGCCCTCTGGCTACTTGTGCCTTCGTGCTGCCCCATGCCACCGCTCTTGTCCCCCTGCTCCTCTCTCCATGCACTTCCCCTGGGTGGCGTCCGCGGTCGGGGTCTAACCATCATCCACGGGCTGACTAGTCCCTGTTCCAGTGTATCTTCTCTTCGGGGCTCCCTTGAGCGTTAGCCTTGTGTGTAGGACCGTCTCCTATACCAGCACTTCTCAAACGGTTCCCGTGCCCACGACGCACTGGGAGTCGTGTTAAAATGCAGACTCAGATTCAGTAGGTCTGGGCTGGGGCCTGGGAGCCTGCATTTCTAACAAGCTCCAGGTGAAGCTGCGGCTCTTGGTCTGTGGCTCGCACTTTGAGTAGCGAGGTTCCTGACCCCTCTGCCTGGACTTCCCACGGACCCTTCAAGTTCAGCTTGTTTCACGTCAAACTCGTTAGCTTCCCTCTTTCTTCGGGGCCACACCCCTGAACGGCACCAACACCCGCCTCCCAGGCACCCAAGCCGGAAGCCAGGCGATGTTCCTGACTCTTCGCTGTCCCTCACCCCTCAGATCAGTCACCAGGCTTTGCCCATGATGCTTTCTGCAAACTGTTCCCCCACCCCACCCGGGTCTCCCCAGTGCCGTGACTGCACTTCAGTGGAGGCCGCCGTGATCTTTCTTTCTGAATTCCCCAACGGGCTCCCAACAGGTCCTTCTGCCTCCAAGTCTGTCCCTCTCTAATCTGTCCTCCTGTAGGCGCCAGCGTGAGCCTTTCAAACACAGAAATCTGGCCATGCCACTCCCGGTTTACACTCTTCGGTGGTGGTTTCGTGTCCAATGGCCACAAAGTCCTCCGTGCCTTGGCCACCACCTGGCTCCCAGCCTCACCTTTCCCCTCCTTATGCTGGATGCCTGAGCACCGCTGACCGGCCTGCACGCCATGGTTTTCCCGCCCCCACTGCCTGCTTCGCTTGTGCTCTGAGCTCTCCCTGGCGTCCTCCCCTCTCCTCTCTGCCAATCACTCGGTAACTCGGCTGTATCTCCGGGCAGCTCCGCTCCAGGCAGGGAGGTGGCTGCCACCCTTGTATAGGACTCATCACGTCCTATGGTAGCCCCGATGGCCTCTCGCCTGTCCTCCCCACTCTACCTGACTTCCTCCAGCACAGAGACTGTGCTTGTTCATCTTTGTGTCTTCAGGACCTGGCAGGGTACCTGGCACATAGCAGGGGTCCAGTCGTTATTGAGGAAACTCTGGGAAAACCACGTCCTCTCTCTAGTGCCCCGAATGCTTGGCTGTTTACGAGAGGTTTGGACTCGAAGCTGAGTAAGGCCCTCCTTCTGTGTAGGGCTGTGTGATGGTCTGGTCCTTTCTCAGAAAGCATTCATGCTGAGTACCCTACCTCCCGCCCCCCCATCCCCTGTCCCTCCCAGGTACACCTGCCGCACGCTTTTCGAGCGCCACAAGCTACTGTTCAGTTTCCAGATGTGTGCCAAAATCCTGGAGACTTCCGGCAAACTCAACATGGATGAATACAACTTCTTTCTGCGCGGGGGCGTGGTGAGTGGAGTGGAGGGCACATCCGAGGGTGGGGCGGACAAGGCTGGGGATGGACTCCACACCCAGAGGGTAAGGCCTGAGGCTCCAGCGAGTGCGCAAGTGCGGAGGAACCCTGGCAGGAGCAGGCGCCTGAAAAACTCCTGGGGGGGGGGCGCGGGGGGTGACTTGCCTTGTGCCTCCTTGCCCGAGTTACAGGCGGGGCTTTGGGCCCCTTACCTGCGACCAGCTGGTTGGTATGAGCTGGCCACTCTTTCACTGCCTCTCAGGCCACTCCTTCCCCAGCCTAATTTCGTGGCCACCATTACACTTTCTCCCTTGTCAACACCCTCAGCCTCTTTGCACACTGCCCCCCCTCACCGCCCCCCCACCGCCCCCCCACCGCACGGTGTGGCATTTGCTCGCTGAAGCTACTGCTCTGGTAAGATCCAGCTCTCCTTCCCCTCTGTCCCAGTGTGACCCATGCAGCTGAGCTTGACTGGAGAAAAACATGCCCACACCGACTGGACTCACTTTAAATCCATGACCGTGCACCTCAGGTGGGCCCTTAAAGCTGCCAACCATACCACGGTTCCCTGAGCCGTCAGCACACCCTCCTTGGACAACAGTTTCGTTCCTTTTGCCACCTTCACTTCACCTCTCATCTGGATTTTAGCAAGAGCCTCTGCCACCCCTAGTCTCTCAACACAGCGACCAGAGAGATTCTTTGAAAATGGATGCCCCATCACTGATGTCATCCCCCGCTGCCCAGCTCCACACTCCGTCCACTCCAGCTGCACGGGCCTCCTCTTGTCGCAGGCATATCCCACCCCAGGGCCTTTGCACTGGCTGTTCCCCCTCCCCTCCTTCAAGTCTTGATTTAAATCTCACCTCACTGAGATTTCCTTGACTTTCTTATTTAGTATTTCAGACTACCCCCCAGCACTTCCAATCTGCCTTATCCTCCTCAACCTATTCTCTTTTTCCATGGCACTGCCACCTTTATCGTACTAGATAATTTACTTGTTATGTTTTTGGTTCAGTATCCGCTGTCTCATGGTGGAAAATAAGCTCCTCAAGGGCAGAGGTGTTTGTCTGTTTTGTTCAGTGGTGTGTCCCAGGTGCTTAAAACACATAGTTGGTGAACAACAAATATTTGTTAAAAAGGGTAAATGAGTGAGTGGACAGTTAGTTTGTGCTTCTCTCAAGGGTGAGGCTGCAATTGAAATCATTCGGGTAAGAGGCATTGTTGCCAGGCAACCACCAGAGGGCGCCCGCTTCTTAACTTCGGACTGTGGCACCTCCGCACAGCGTCTCAGAGACCTAGCCCCCACCCCCGCCCCCCCACTTATTTCCCCAATAAAGGTGGATTCCGATCCACCTCAGATTCCTGTATTTATTTCTTCATTTTGTTTCATGAAATACTCATCACGGCTTTTCCACCTTGAAAAAAGAGAGAATGCTCCTTTTGGGCTGTTCCCGGTCAATCGTTTTCTCCTCTCGCCACCCTCCCACCCCCAGGTCCTGGATCGCGAGGGCCAAATGGATAACCCCTGTACCAGCTGGCTCGCAGACGCCTACTGGGATAACATCACAGAGCTGGACAAACTGACCAACTTCCACGGGCTCATGAACTCCTTTGAACAGTATCCTCGTGACTGGAACCTGTGGTACACCAACGCCACCCCGGAGAAGGCTATGTTGCCAGGTGCCTGGGCGCCAGGCCTCCCTCTCCTGCCTCTCTCCTGCCCTCGTTCAGCCACGTGCCCGCTCTTCTCTCTCTAATCCCTCCCCTCTCTCTCCCAAGTTCCCTCAGCACATCTGCCTCCTGACCGGCGTTCCTGCAGGTGCCCCTTTGTTTACATTCCCAGCTCTTCCCGACTCACTCTCCCTGCGATCACTCACCTCCCCCGCAGGTGAGTGGGAGAACGCCTGCAATGAAATGCAACGGATGCTGATCGTTCGCTCCCTGCGCCAGGACCGCGTGGCGTCCTGCGTAACCTCCTTCATCGTCTCCAACCTTGGCTCCCGCTTCACTGAGCCGCCTGTGCTAAACATGAAGTTGGTCAGTGGCTTGGTTTCCTTCCCGCCTCCCTCTCCCTGTCCCAGGCTGCCGCCCGCATTTCCTCAGTCTCTGTCCCACTGCCTCACCCGGCCTTCTGCCTGAGCCCACGCCTGTGCTGCTGGCAGGTGATGGAAGACTCAGCCCCGCGGACCCCACTCATATTTATCCTGTCTCCCGGCGTGGACCCCACCAGTACCCTGCTCCAGCTGGCAGAGCACACGGGCATGGCCCAGCGCTTCCATGCCCTGTCTCTGGGCCAGGGCCAGGCCCCCATCGCGGCTCGGCTCCTCCGAGAGGGTGTGGTTCAGGGTCAGTATCCATCCTGTTCTGCGCCCACCTGTGTCCCTGGCCCGACTGCCCACCACCTCCCACCTCCTTCGCCCTGCTGTAACTGCAGCTCCCACTTCTCCGGAAGGCCCCAGGGGTGGCACCTGAGCATTTGAACCCCATCTCTCCCAGCCACCACACACACAATCAGGTGGAAAGTGGAGGGACAGGTGGGGCATAGGGAGTGGTTCCCACTGCATCCAGCATCTCCTTGCAGGACATTGGGTGTTCCTGGCCAACTGCCACCTGTCGCTGTCGTGGATGCCTAACCTGGACAAACTGGTGGAACAGCTGCAGGTGGAGGATCCACACCCTTCCTTCCGCCTCTGGCTCAGCTCCAGCCCCCACCCAGACTTCCCTATCTCGATCTTGCAGGCCAGCATCAAGATGACCACAGAGCCGCCAAAGGTATGGGCAACTGACAGCCAGCAGCGACCGTGCCATCTTGGCCTACCTTTCATCTTCCAGGCCTCAGAGAGAGGGTTTAACCTTAACAACAACGCGGCTTTTTCTGATTCTGCTGTCCTCTAAAAAAATTCCACCTCCTTTCCCTCTTCTGTGTGCCAAACTCTTAGAACGTAATAGTAATTGCTAACATCTCTTGAGTGTTATTATGTGCCAGGCATTGTTCTACATGCTTTACATTTATTAATCCATTTAACACACACACACACCTATCAGGTAAATACTATCACCCCCATTTTACAGGTAGGAAATGGAGGCAAAGAAAGTGTATATAACTAGCGCTTGGACCCTTCAGACCCTTCCTCCTCCCGACATTTCCTTACATTCTTACCCTGATGTCACTTCCTGGCCTTTCTCCTTCCTTCCCTCCAACTCTATTGAAAATTTTATCTCCAATATTACAAGGTCACCATTGAATGCAATCAGTGAATTGCAGATTTAAAATCTGATCATGTTGCTGCATCCTACCCACTTACCTCCTACTTAAAACTTATTTTAGTCACTTTTCATTGCTTTTAATCAAGATCAAAACCCTATTCACACGCCCCAGCGGGCGCCTCCCCAGCTTTGTCGGTCGCCGCTCTCCCCTTCACTTTCTTTGCTCTACCTACACCTTGATTTTTAAATTGCTTTGTTCTTCTTCCTTGATAGACCCTGTATTCTCCTGCTTGGGGCTTTTGCATGTGCTGCCCTCCCTGCTTTCCTCCCCGTCCCCTCCTTTGCCCCTTCAGGTCTCAGCCCCGCCAGCACTTTCTCAGGAAGACTCTGACCTCCATGTCTAGGTAACACTCCTAAAACCTTCACCACTCCCTCTGGTCTTCCCACTGTGGGGAATTTTACACGTATTAGTGTGATCCTGGCTGATGCCTGACTTCTTTTCTAGACTGTAAGCTCCAAGAAGAGAGCAGAGGCCATGCCTTTTTCTTCCCCCTCACCGTTTTGCTCATCCTGTGACTAACACAGGGATGCGCATGTAGTAGGTGCTCAATAAATGAGGACCCTATGAATGCACAGGTGTGTGGATGTCTTTCATCATTAAATCCTTTTTGACCACCTGAAGGCAGCTGGCATAGTTGACTGTCCCTCTCCCTGGTTTCCCCGACACACACTCCTGGTCCCCCCTCTGTTTCTTGCCACATTATTTATTACTTCTGTGTTTCTTTCTTTCTCCTGTCCTGTCCTCATTCTACATTTCCTCCTTTCACAAGTTGATGGAGAAATTGTCCTCTTCCTGATTTCAACCCCAATCCCCATCTCTGGCTGCAGTATCAAACTCACTGCAGGGTCTGAATTCCATCTGGTTACGAAGCATTTCTTTTCAGCACACCAGCACCATAAATCCCACGCTGTCAAAACAAGTCATCCTCCACGTAGATTATCTCCTCATCCCATTTTTGTTAATGGCGCCACTAATTTTTTAAAAATATATGTTTAAAGTTGATTTTTATTTATATTCTTTTCTGCCAACAAAAGTATTCTGTACTCCCATTTAAAAATGTCAAACGGTCCAGAAATGTGTTGCCAAAGAAACAGAACTTTTTTTTTTTTTAGTTCATTTTTTAAGAGCCTTTCTTATTGCCTTCTAAGAGAGGTGTGTGCCTTGGTAGCCCGTGGGCCCTCTGTTGGCTGAGCCCCACCCTCTGTGATGGGTAGAGATGTGTTGGCCCTGAGGTGGGTGCTGTTTAGGTCGGCATGATAAGCAGTGAGTGTGGAGGCAATGATGAATTGGAGCAAAACCCAGGAGGAGAGAGGAGTCAGAGAGGATGGCTCTGCCGTGATTGGGTCACCAGAGGAGAGGGCCTTGTTCTAGCTCAGCCCAGGAGAGCCTTCTGTGAAATGCTACTTGCTGGTGATACAGAACCTTCCTGGGATCCACCAAACCTTCAGAGAAAGTAGGACATTCAGGGTATAGTTGGTGCAACCAGATTTCTTTTGGAAGCTGACAAAGAGGCCAATATTTTAAAAGTATTTTATTTGGAAATAATTTTAAACTTACAGAAAAGTTGTAAGAATAATAGTACAAAGAACTCTCACATGTATGTTACCCAAATTCATCTGTTGTTAACATTTTGTCCCACTTGCCTTATCATTTGATCTCTCTCTGTTTTTCGCTCTCTCCTCACTCACACTTCTTCTGAAACGTTTGAGAGTTCATTGCATGTATCCTGGCCCTTTACTGCTACATACTTCAGTGTATGTCAGTGTAAAGGGCTCAGTCCTAAGAATAAGAATGTTTTCTTATATAATTGCAAGCACAGTTGCCAACTTCAGTAAATTGATACACTCTTTTAATCTAAATGTATTATATATTCCAATTTTGTTAAATGTCTCAATCATGTCATATATATACAGATGGGTTTCTGGGCCCTTTATTCTGTTCACTGGTCAGTGTGAACTGTCTTAATTACTATATAGCCCTATAATAATTCTTGATAGCTGGGAAGGCAAGTCCCCTCACCAATGTCCTTCTCCAGGCTATTCCTGACCTTTTATTCTCCAACATAAATTTTGGAACAAGCTTGTCAAGTTTTCACCAGAAAAATTCTATTGATCAATTTGGGGGAAATCACCATCTTTAGGATATTGAGCCTCCCAATCCATGAGTATAGTAGGTCTCTCCATTTATTTTTTATTTTTTTGGCTGTGTTGGGTCTTTGTTGCTGCTCACGGGCTTTCTCTAGTTGCGGCGAGCGGGGGCTACTCTTCCTTGTGGTGCGCGGGCTTCTCTTGTCGTGGAGCACAGGCTCTACGCGCGCGGGCTTCAGCAGTTGCAGCATGCGGGCTTGCTCCGCAGCATGTGGGGTCTTCCCGGACCAGGGACTGAACCCGTATCCCCTGCACTGGCAGGCGGATTCTAAACCACTGCACCACCAGGGAAGTCCCTATTCTTTATTTCAATAAAGTTTTGTAAGTTTCGCTATAAAGATGTGTAAAGGGAATTCCCCGGTGGTCCAGTGGTTAGGACTCGGTGGTTTCATGGTATTTTACATAATTTGATGACGGTTGTAAATGGTATGTTTTAAAATTATATTTTCTTTTTGTTGTTGGTTATCCAATGTTCTTACTTCTGTTTTCTCCCTGCTCTATTCTGTCCATCATATATGAGTCTTCTTAAAATACTCTTTAAGCATATCACTGTCCTACTTAAGACAGAAATGGCTTCAGGATACCTGATGAGTCTGGTCCAAACGGCTAAAACTGCCCTTCTTATTGCACTCCATCTGCTCATGGCCATTCTTTCCCCACCTGAGCACTTGCACTTGATTTCAGTTAGACTTCTCTTCTCACTTTATCTCCCCTTTGTGCCTTTATTTCTTCAATTCTTCCCATCTCTGGGAAACTCAGGCCCTCCTCTCAGCCTCGTCACATCCTTCCCATTTGTAAGACTTAGGCCAAATCCCAACCTGTTCATGAAGCCTGATAAATCCAATCACATAGAACGTTCCTCCTTGATGAGACACTATCTACTGACCCTTTGCCCATAGTTGTGTACATTTTTGTTCATCAGTAGTGCACATTTATGTTTCTGTTCGTATTTTCTGGCACTTCCAAATTGAGTTGGCCTACCCACCATTGAGAACATCGTGGTTGAGGGGATCAAAAGGCGGGGGGGCGGAGACAAGAAGACAGGGCTGCCCCTAGTCCATACAGTGTCCGTGTGTGAATTAGAGAAAGGCATGCAGCCCCGTGAATGAGTGCACGTCCTGGCATGCAGCTCAAGGGCTGGATTTCAGCCTCCACTCATCCCTTCGGCCAGTGCCCTTGTGCAGTGAGCAACCTCCACAACTGTACACGACGGTGCTAGGGGCAGGGCCAAGCAAGATGCATGTCATCCCACCTCTGTACTTTATTGTCCCCAGGGCCTAAAGGCCAACATGACCCGTCTTTACCAACTGATGACAGAACCACAGTTTTCCCGCTGCTCCAAACCCTCCAAGTATAAAAAGCTGCTGTTTGCACTGTGCTTCTTCCACTCTGTGTTACTTGAACGCAGAAAGTTCCTGCAACTTGGCTGGAACATCATCTGTGGCTTCAATGACTCCGACTTTGAGGTTTGTGCTAACCAGGGTCCCTCATCCCAGCCCTGTCTCCTTACACTTCCTGCCCCATGGCTGCCCTGCAGGAATAGCCACTGACAGGAAGCCTGTGTTAAAGCGCCCCTGGTAGGGTTCCTGCCATAACTGTGTGTGGGGCTGGGAGCTCAGGCTGGGACCACACACAGGTGTCAGAGAACTTGCTGAGCCTCTACCTGGACGAGTACGAGGAGACGCCCTGGGATGCGCTCACGTACCTCATCGCTGGTGTCAACTATGGCGGACACGTCACGGATGACTGGGACCGGCGCCTGCTCACCACCTACATCAACGACTACTTCTGTGAGCAGGCTCTATCAACCCCCTCCTACAGGTGAGGGGCGCGCTGAATGGGGTGGGGGCAGCGGGCAGCACTGGGGGTGGGGGAAGTGTGTGAGGAGAGAATGTGACATGGGAGAAGCAGGCTTTGTGGGGCTGTGGGGCGGGGGCTGGAGCAAGAGCAGGGAGCTGGATGAATGGGGTCTCAGCCTGGCGTGGGAGCCCCAGAGTCCCCGTGACACAGTGATAATTACGCAGTGGCTCCCCAGGTTGTCAGTATTGGAGACCTATTTCATCCCCAAGGACGGGAGCCTGGCCTCATACAAGGAGTACATTAGCATGTTGCCCAGCATGGACCCCCCCGAGACCTTTGGCCAGCACCCTAATGCAGATGTGGCCTCCCAGATCACTGAGGCACACACTCTCTTTGAGACTCTGCTTTCCCTGCAACCCCAGATTACACCCACTATGGCCGGAGACCAGAACCGGGAAGAGAAGGTAAGGACAGACAGACACCTGGGGGAGGGAAAGCAATGAGGAAGAGGGGTCTGCACTCAGAGCTCAGAGCTCCTGCCTCGGCAGGTCCTTGAGTTGGCTGCTGATGTGAAACAGAAGATCCCTGAAACGATCGACTATGAAGGGACCCGAAAACTGCTGGCTATGGACCCCTCCCCACTCAATGTGGTGCTTCTTCAGGAGATTCAGAGATACAACAAGCTTTTGGAGACCATCCTGTAAGATGGAGGGCGGTTCTGTGGAACGTCGTGGGGGAGCACGAGGAAAGGCCTTCACTGCCTGCCTATGATGGCTCTCCCAGGCCCACCCCATCCCTAACCCTCCACCTTACCCTGTTCAGGTTCTCACTGACAGACCTAGAAAAAGGCATCCAGGGCCTCATCGTCATGTCTACAAGCCTGGAAGAGGTTTTCAGTTGCATCTTTGATGCCCGTGTCCCTCCACTCTGGGGAAAGGCAAGATTACATTACTGTTGATCCTAATCCAACAATGAACTCTCCTTTCACCCCTGGGCCGGCGACCTCCTGGTTTTAAGGAAGCATATAGCAAAAAGCAGTGAGCCTGGGCTTTGGGGCCAGACAGGTTCAAGGTTGAAATCTGACTCTGCCCTTTACTGACTGACTTTGAAAAGTTATTTAGTTAGAAACTTACTCAGGGTAAGTTCCTAGCCTCTCCAAGGATGTTTCAAGGATCCCCTGTACTGTGCACAATGCTAGAAGGTGCTTCATTAATGGTAACTGGTTAATATTACTGGTGCTATTGTTAATAGTTGTCATTTTATGCTTCTTTCCTGGGAGTTGGCTTTTGGAGAGCTGTGCCGAACTATGGTTGGGGAACAGGGGCTGACAGCATATATTCTTCTTATAGCTGCTCCAAGTGTTGAAACAAGGATTTGAATGCATGAATAAGTGAACGAATAAACACACACTGCCTTCTCCTCCTCCAGGCATATCCCTCACAAAAGCCATTGGCTTCATGGACCCGGGACTTGGCCATGCGTGTGGAACAGTTTGAGCTGTGGGCCAGCCGCACACGGCCTCCTGTGATCTTCTGGCTGTCTGGCTTCACCTTTCCCACCGGCTTCCTCACTGCTGTCCTGCAGTCTTCAGCTCGCCAAAACAATGTGAGCAATGTGGAAAGTGTGGTGGGGATGGTTGCTGGGGATATGTATCTGCTCTCCTCTTTGGGGGTCCTCCCTTATTCTCACATTCAATCCCCAGATTTCAGTGGACAGCCTCTCTTGGGAGTTTATTGTTTCCACTGTGGACGACAGCAACCTAGTGTATCCACCCAAGGTGGGAGCCAGATGTGCTCGGGGTTCCGAGCAGAGGGGGTTCTGGTGGAGAAGGAGGGTGCTTGGGAGCAAAGGTGGGAAAGGAGAGGTGGCAGGACAGGGGTGCTGGCAACCGAGGGTCTAGATTTCCCCCCACCCTGCCCCCATGTCTCCCCAGGATGGTGTCTGGGTTCGGGGCCTATACCTGGAGGGTGCTGGCTGGGACCGGAAGAACTCCTGCTTGGTGGAGGCAGAGCCCATGCAGCTTGTCTGCCTCATGCCCACGATCCACTTCCGGCCTACAGAGAGCCGCAAGAAGAGTGCCAAGGGTGGGACAGTGCCCTCAAGCTTGCCGGCTCCATCCCTAGTTTGGATCCTAACCCAGTCTCTGCTCCACCCCTCCCCCACACTTGCTCCTGCCCTGCTCTGCCAGAGGCTCCAGGGTCTGACTCTTTCTCCTCTCCTTCCCCGAAGGCATGTACTCCTGTCCCTGCTATTACTATCCCAACCGGGCAGGCAGCTCAGACCGCGCATCGTTTGTCATTGGCATCGACCTCCGCTCTGGGACCATGACATCTGATCATTGGATCAAGAGGGGCACTGCTCTACTCATGAGCCTGGATAACTGAGAGGACCTCCCCTTCTTCACCGCTTGAGGGAGGGTCGAGGACTCTAAAAGCCAAGGCTGATAATGCACCTCGGACAGACGCTGGACCTCACTCTGGCCTTGACCTTGGTTGAATTTGTCGTCTGAGGGGGGCCCTGGTAATATCTGGTTGTGCTAGCCATAAAGGTGGGAGAATTGTATTGGAGCTCAGTGCATTAAAACACCCACAACCACAAGCCTTAAGTCTCTCAGTGGGATGCTGGGGGTTTGGGGAAGGAGGAAGCCCAGGCCTTACGGAGAATGAGAGTTCCTATGAGTAGCTACTGGACCGGGAAAGGAGCAAGGGAAGTGGGAGGTCTTGAGAGGGAGGGGAGGCGTGGCCTTGAACGAATGGGCAGGGCCGTGGGGCCTAAAGAAGATGTGGCTAAATCTCTGGGCAGGACTTGAGCAAGTGGGGCGGGGCTTACTTTGGAAGGGCGCGTGATCCAAACGGAATCGGGGTTTGTCAGGCAGGGGTCGGTGCTGGACCCCCGTTCCTTGCACCCTGAACCCTGTACCCCGCATTCGGCACCCTATTCGGCACCTGTGCTGAGGCGAGCAGGACCGGCAGAAAGCGGGGCGGAGCCTGAGAGAGGGACTTAGGCGCGGGGAGGGGCGGGACCATGAGAAGGGGGCGGGGCTGGGGCGCGGGAGGGGGGTAGGGGGGCGGTGTTTGTGTTGGAAAATCCAACTGCGCCACGGGGCGGAGCGGCCCCCCCAGCCCCGGCCTGGGAGAGGGGGGGGCCGCTCGACCCCCTGGGTGACCTTGGGGAACCTGAACACCTGGGACACCCCAGAACCAGGTAACGGGGAGCCGCGAAGGCGTCTGGAAAGGGAAACCATCTCCGCGCAGTGGGGCGGGACGCCTGAGTCGCAGGAAGGGTAGAACTGGGGATGGACGTTCGGGTCTCTGGAAAGGACGGCACTGGGAAGAAGACTGGGCGTAGGACGTCTGGGTCCCCTAGAAAAGAGCAGGGCGGGGGAGAGGGGAGAGCTGGGCGGCAGATGTCCTGGGTTCCGGATGTCGACAGGGGCCTGAAAGGACTCCCTGTTCCTCTTGGGCTGGGATTCCCCTTCCCGACCCTAGGGCGGGGGCGGGGCGCGGCGGTCCCTAACCTGAAGGGCAGGACCAAAGATCAGGGTTTGCAGTTAGGTCAGTGCGATGGCCTCTTGAGGGCGGGTGTAGTCAGGGTTGTGTCTCAGGTCCCGGGCCGCGCCAAGTCTCCCTCCGGCTCTTCCCACGGGTGAGGTATGTAGCCTCAGCTCTGACCCTCACACTGGGAGCCCCGACAGCTTCCCAGCGGTAGCCTTCGCCCCCATCCCCTCCACCGCACGTCACCTCCCTGCACTCGGCCTCACCCCGATGGTCTCCTCATCCCCGGTCCTGCCCCCACTCTGACACCTCCCGTTCCTAGCTTCTCGCCCTTCTCGGGACCTTCTCCGCTGAACCTTCGCGACGTAGCCGCGAGATGGCGAGAGCGAGACGCACAGCGCGACTCAGGGGCCTGGGGTGGGGGATGTGGCCGTGAAAGCAGCCGAAGCCCCCCGCCCCAGCCAGAGGGAAAGGTGGGCTGAGGTGCTTGTTTGACTTCCTGTCATCTCGGTCCCCCTCACAGGAAATTGTGGTCGGGAGGGCAAAGGGCATGGGCGGGTGAGGGGGGTAGGGACTCCGCCTCCCGGAGCTGGGGTAAATAGTGGGGAGGGGGCACGCGGGCAGGTTGCTAAGCAACGCAGATTCGCTTCCTGTCTGCCGCGGCTTGTGGCTGATTTAGGATGGGAGTTGGCAGAGTGGGGGGCTGGGAGACTGCGGCGAAGGTCGAGGGCAGGTCGCCTGGTTCTCGAGACAGGGAGATCCCTAGGAGGAAGCAGGGGAGCAGCGAGCGAGCTGCGCTGCCACAGAAACGGACTCGGCGTTGGTCCGGAGGGAGGCGGGACCCAGGCGCGGCGCTGAGCTCTGCTCCCCTTCCCTCCCGGGGGTTGCTTGCCCTGTTGCCAGAGTAACTGGAGAGCTAGACTCAGGAGCTGGATTCCCTAACTCTCGCGTCCGCCCAATCCGCTCCAGCGGCTGCCTCTGACATCAGGGCCTTGGCAGCCAATGTGGAGAAGGCATCGTAGAGCGACAGGAAGAGGGAAAGGGGAGGGAAGAGGTGGAGGCTGGGAGGGGGTAGCTGCCCGGGACCCGCACGTGCACTCCCACACGCTCGCGCCCACTCCCCCTCCCCGCGCCGCACAAGCCCGAGTAACCGCCCGCCCCCCCCGCGCCTGCGCGGCGAGTCAGCGCTTGCCGCTTCCCCCAGTTACCCCCATCTAGAGACTCTGTTCGCAAATTAGTACTGGGCTGCACTCACTCCTCAGCCCCGGGGGGAACCAGACGTATGGGTCCGCTAGCCTTTCTCTGGGTCTCAAGCCGTTATTGCCCAGCCTGGCGTGGGAGGAGCCAGCTACCTGTTCCCCACCAACCCCCAGCTGGCGCCCCACTCTCCCAGGTGGGCTGGGCGGAGCTGTGGTTTCCGGCCCCATATGCTCCGCCGCTGCCTTCCCGGGCTCTGGCTAAGGTTTCCTCTCCAAGACGAACGGAACGGGTATCAGCACCCCTTCCCGAGGCTTCACTCGCTCGGGCTCAGCTGCTGTTGGTGGCTGGGGAGGGCGCTGCGGGGAAGCCCCGGACGGGCCAGGTGACTTTTCCCGGACCATCACAACCCGTCTTCGCGTGAATTCCTCCCCTTTGATGTGCACCAAAACCCTTCTCATCCCTAACGTTTCTTCCCCCCCTCGCCCTGGTGCTCTTTGCACCTCCCTCGGCTCCTTTCGGGCTGCCTCTCCCGGTCTTCACTCGTCCTTCTCGTCTTCTCCCAGTTATGTAACTCTTCCTCTTGCCGTGTCCTGATTTCAACTCCACAGACTCCGCCCTGGAACAGCGCGGGGAGGGGCAGGAGAGTTGGGACCCAGACAGATTCCGGCTGGCGGCCGGCTGGGGCACGGGGGATCCCGCTGATGGGAGACGGAGCCCCGCGGGACCTGGTGCCCCCGCCCCCCACCTCCCGCGCCCCACCCGAGATCTCGCCCAGGAGAGAGAAGGCACAGTATCTCTGAGAGGCGTGTCGGGACTCCGTCAGAAATGTGGGTTGGGAGGTCAGGGCTGGAGGCGGAGAGGAGGAGCCGAGAGGCCCGAGTCCAAGGGATGGGAGCCGCGTTGGGGGCAGAAGATAAGGGCGGGACGCCTGGGTTCCTTCCTTCCTCTCCTTTTTGGGTTCCCAGAATTCTTAAGGCTATTTCCCAGGAAGCTTAGCCTGAGGCTCCTCTCCGCCCCTCGGGGTCAAAGGTCTGTGTTAAAGGTGGCCTGGGATGATGTCACCAGTGCACGTGCCCTTTCCATTCCGGCCCCCTCCCCCTACCACACCCCCCGCCCCGAGTCCAGTTGCAACCCCGTGCCATCTTTTTTCCCTCTCCCTTCCCTTGGCCTTAGCGTCCTGCAGGTGGGAAACCCTGGCCTGGAGTCTTGTGAGGGGGAGGGGCACGGGTGTGGTGTGGTGGACTTTGCCCCTTCGCTGGGCGAAGCGAAGCCTGGGTCACTTTTCCCTAGACTGGCGCAGAAGAGCTTTTCCTGCAAGACCCCCGTCCCTCCTGGAAAGAGCCTCCCAGCAGTCTTTTTACTTTCCCACCTGCTGCATTACCAAGTGTCTCATTGCCCCCGCCCCCATATTGAGTTGAAGTGGGAGTGGTTGCCAGATAGCTACCTCCCAGGAGGCATACTGTGGTATACTGCTGTGTGGTATACTGCTGGATACCAGCTCAGCCCTGACCTTAATTAATGGCACCCCACCCCCAGCCCCAACAGTGAGGAAAAGGGTCAAGAAACTGTATTAGACTGAAAAGTCAGGGCCTTTATTCTGTGTAGGTGCGTGGATTTCTGTCTCTTGAAGGAAGGGGACTCAGTTGATAGCTATGGCTGCCCTTCTTTATTAAGTCGTGGGATTGGTTATCGTATTGCAAAAAATTGGTTTCTCTTTTTGTGTACCTTAGGGCTTGGGCTGTCAGATCAGACCTGGATTCCATTCCCAGCTCTGCCACTTAGTGGCTGTAGAGACTTGGAAAGGTCACAACCTCCCAGTGCCTCATATTCTTAATCTGGAAAATTGAAATATTAATACCTACCTTCTAGGCAGTTGATAGGGAAAAAAATGAGATAATTTATGCAAAGCACTTAGCACAGTGCCTGGCACAGAATGAACACTGAATGAATGCTTGTTATGAAATGCTTATTATTGTTAAATGCTGTTATTATTTTTATTATTATGGTTGGTAGGCCTGCTTCAAACTGGCCAAGACCTTAGGAGTTCTCCAGGGAGGAGTGGAGAGTTTGTGCTAATTTGGTGGGGGGGTGGGGTGGGGGGGAAGGGCTGGGGATTAGCTTCCACTGCATTGTGCACTTTATTTGATGAGGGCTTTAGTCAGATTTGTATTGCTTTCTTTGCGATTATTTTTTCCCCCTTCTTGCAGAAGAAACAGCTAAGACTGTTCCTCTGGCTGTGAAAATAAAATAATTGTATTGTGGTTCTTGATTTTTGAGCAAGACCCCAGTCCCCTCGCATGCTCTTTGGAGCCTTTCAGTTTTACAGAGAGACTCCACAGTTTCCTTTGCGGGGACAGGGCTGGCCGAGGGGTGTGTAAAAGGTTCGGGTGGGTGGGTAGAGAGACTAGTGCTGGGGGCTGGGGGGGGCGGGTAGTTAAAGGAAGAGACCGGAAGGGAGGAGGAGGGAGCCTGCTGGTGGGGAGGGAGGGAGGGGGAGGAGGAGGAGGAGGAGGAGGAGGAGGAGGAGGTGGAAGAGGAGGAGGAGGAGGAGGAGGAGGAGGAGGTGGAGGAGGAGGAGGAGGAGGAGGGGGGGGAGGAGGGGGGAGGGAGGGGGTTGGGGAGAGCCTGCTACAGTTCTTTGTTTGACTCCGGGACTCAGGGACGGGGAGGAGGAGGGAGGGAGGCAGAGGCTGCAAGCGCCGGGGCAGGCCCAGGAGGCAGAGGAGGGACCGTCTCCCCCGCCCCCCCAGCCCCCACTCCCCCCCCCCCGCTGCTCCCCCCCCTCCCTACCCGGACTCCGGGGGCACCGCCGGGGGACAGACACCCAGCAGGTAACCCCGGCCTGGCTCGCCCTCCCCTCTCGGGTTTTCCTCCACACCCTCCCAGATGACCCCTTTCCCCGGTTCCGTCTCCCCGTCTCCCCGTTTCCCCCGGCCTTGCCTCTTTGCCCCCGGCCCTCCTTGTTCCATTTCCCCACTTGGGCTAGTCGCCCGCTGGCCGCGCCGCTGTCTCGTGCAGCCCAACTCCCTTCCCCTCGACCGACAGCCTGTGCGCCCCAGGTCTGCCCGCGGCACCTTTCGGGGCTCTGTCTCGCTGCTTCTCCAGGCTTTGCTTTCCTTCCGACCTGTCCCCTGGGGCTCTGAGGAAGGAGGGAGTCCCTGTCCTTTTCTCGTTTCCCCAGTTCCCCGCCCCCCAACTCTGGCCCCTTTCTCCTTCTAGCAGTCTCTAGGGGTGGGGAGAGAACCGGAATTTGGGGGGCCCTCTGGAGGGGCAAGGGGCTATGTGTCGCGGGCGAAAGGGTCTGTGAGTGTGTTTGGGGTGGGGGCGGGGACGGTTAGAGACCCGGCTGCCTCTCTGTTGTCCCTTTAAATGGCCCTCACATTTCTGGGGACTCGTGGGGGTAGGTGGCAAGCCTCTGCCTGGGGGGCAGGGCCCTCTGTTCGTCCACACAATCAGGGGTGGTAATGATTTAAAGGGACAGCCTCGGTGTGGCCGCTGCCACCCTGCGCCAGCGGGAGGGGGGAGCCGGCAGGCCTTGTCTGGGGAGGCTTGGCTGGCGAGCAGGGCATTTGAGGCTGAATCTGTTTCGGGGCCTGCCAGGTCTGGGACAGTGCTGCGGATGGGACCTGCACGGAGGGGTGACAGCTTGCCTGGGGGGCACTCAACCTGGGCCTTCTCCAGGGCCCCACCTTTGGGTTCATGGACTCCTTGGCCAAGAATCCTTGAGTCTAAACTACGGAGTCTGTCGGCCACCAGGTGGGGGCCACCGGCAGGTCTGCACGTCATTAGCCTGTCCTGGGCACACTGGAGCTGGCCCTTCAGCTTCCCCTTTTGTTGTTTGGCTCTGTGCACAAGAAAGCCCCAGCCCCTCCCCCAGCTCCCCCTTCCCGTCCACATGCCCCCCCCCCAACACACACACCCACCCCAGCTGTTGGACAGATGAATTACAGCCTCCGGCTTGGGGCCAGGGCTGGTGAGGGATTAAAGCTCTGGGGCTGGCCCTTTAAATGGCTGTTGGCCCCTCCCCCACTCTGGTGTCCAGACACCCCATACACACCCCGCTGACCCCCTTGGCTGACCCCCTTGGCTGCCCCTCACTTCTCCTCTTGGTCTGTCCTAAGGCCCCTCCCCAGCATCCCCTTCTTCCCCAACACAACCACAAATACAAATGCTACAGACTAACACACACACACACACACACACTCTCTCTCTCTCTTTCTCTCTTTCTCTCTCTCTGTTTTTCTCTCTATCTCTCTCTCTCTCTCTCTCTCTCTCTCTCTCTCTCTCTCTCTCTCTCTGTTCTCTCTCTCTCTCTCTCTCTCTCTCTCTCTCTTACTCACTCACTCTCTGGTCTCACATTCTGAGTGTCCCTGTCCTGGAGGGTTCCAGCCTCAAGCTCCCTTCTCCAGCAGAAGGACCTTGCCTGCCTGGCCTCCCTAGCCTGCAGCTGACCACTACCCTGGCCAGGTGAGGGCCTTGCATGGGTCAGAAATAGCACCTCCCCTGGGGGCAGTGTCAGCAGCAGCTGAGGCAGCTTGCAGCACATTGCATCATGGAGGCTGGGGGCTGGAGGCCTGAGCCTCTGGGGCAGGGGAAGGATGGGGGCTGGAAGGACAGGGAATGGAGAGGCTGGACTGGGAGCCCAAGTGTCTGGGTGCTTAAGGGCAGAGGACTATGGCTAAGAGGGCAGAAAACATAGGTCCCTGAGGAGTGAGTTTGAGGTGAGGCGGACTTAGGTCTGACCCCTGGATGGACACCAGATTCTTGGCCCTGGACCTAGACACCTAACTTCTTGTCTCTGAAAGTTAGGAGGGGAGGGAGTGGGCCTCTGTCACCTAATTGGGCCACATAGAGGAAGGAGGTGATGGAGAAACAGGATATGGCCTTGATGGGTAGATGGAAGGGAGGCTTGCAGCAGAGGCCACTTCCAGACCCAGGCCCAGAGTCACAGTCCTTGCTGAGGAGGAAGGCTCCTCCCTGCTGGGCCCGGTCATCTAGTCTGGCCACCTGTGCTGCTCACCAAGACCTGCCTGCACCAGCCTGAGGGAAGGAGAGGGGGCAGAGTCCAGAAGGTGGGGTTGTCTGGTGTCTTGATAAGGTTAGGGAGGAGGCAGAACTGAAGGAAGAGTTTCTGTGAGCCTGAGGCCAGGACTGAAGCTGACCTGCGTGCAGATGTCAGAGGCAGTTAGGGCTACCCTGGGGCCAAGGACTCTCAGCAGGAGGGTCCAGTCAGAAGAGGGATCGTGGGTTGGGTGTCCACTGTGGACTTAACGCAGATGCTGTAGCATGCTCCCCTCACTCCCTGGTCCAGGCTGCTTCCTAAAGGGGAAGGCTGGAGGACCACTCTTGGGTTGGCTTTTCCTGGTTGCCATGGAAACAGATTCTTTCATCCCATCTGACCACCAGAGCCAGGTTTCTCCTCAATAAGGGGACAGGGGGCATAGGAAAATTCTCCAGCTTGGGAGATCCCACGTCTAACTGGCTTTTTTCTTTTAGGTTCCCCCAGGCACCATGCCAGCCCCGTAGTACCACCCACCCCACCCACTGTGGTCTGCTGCACCCTACTGCTGGGGCGCTGGTTCCAATGAGACAGGGCACACCAAATCCCATCTGGTAAGTCCTGCCCCTGAGCAATGCAGCGCCTCCCCGCAACAGTCCAGCTCTGCGCCATATGCAAGAAGGATTGATGTGATCTAGATCATGCCCACTCCTCAGAATGGTCCAGTCCAACTCTGAGCATCCCCCCCACCATGAGGTGGTTGAGTGGTTCAGTCTTCCTCATTTATGGACCTCCCCTCTGTTGCCTATGAATGGTTCATCCCTGTACTTCACCAGCCTCTCAACTACCACCAAAAAATCACCCCCCCTTCCCCCTCCCCACCAGTGCTACAACTCAGTTACTTACTAAATTGAATTAACCTGGGGTTTGTAGGCCCGAAAGTAGAGATAAGATACCTGAAGGGATTTATTTATTTTTATTTTTTTGGAATGAGGAGGGCTTTGCCCCTATAATAGTTGTTGAACAGCCTGGCTTATGGAGGGTGATCGGGAACTGATTTGGAGAGATACTGGAGGCCATTGTCACAAAAACCTGCCGTTGCCATGGCAGTCTTGGCATTCCCACCCTTCCTTCCAGATCCCTTCGGTTCCTTTCTCTCCCTACTGCACCACAGCATTTGCCCCATACATCCTAAATCTTACTCCTCTTGTGCTTCCCTCTCTCTTTCTGCCACTTCTCTGCCTAAGGCCCTGCTCCATCCCATCCCCCATTCTTCTGTAGGAGAAAAGAGGGTACCTAAGCCAGAGACTTAAGTTCTCTGAGTGTGTGTTGCTCTTCTCCACTTCTCACTAAGTTTTGAGTGGGACTGTTTTCTTCTGTGTATCTCTCACTATTTGGCGAGATGGTTTGCACATTGGGGTGCCTCAGTGGAATTGCGTTGAATGAATGTGTTAACTGAATGAGCTTCAGGGCCAAGAAACCAATGGCTTCTGAGAAATGCTGCACAGCCTCCTACCTACACCTTCTCTAGAGACATAAGACATTTGGGATGGTACTGTGGGGGAGAGCTGAGGGGCAGGCTGACCTAGGAAATGTCCTGTGAGGATAAAACCAACAGAGAATAGTACAGAGGCATTATAGAAGAGTGGTAAGAATAAGGCTCTGGAAAGAAGCCTAGCTCCTGCTCTCTCTTGTGGTATGACCTTGACAGAGTTATATAACCTCTCTGAGCCTCAATTACCTCATCTGTAAAATGGGGTAGTACCAGGTCAGGTTCTGGAGAGGAGTTTTTTAAAATGTATATAAAGTGCTTAACACAGTACCTGCCATGTTATAAGTATTCACTAAATGCTAGCAATTACCATCACAATGGGAGCCACAGGGAGCTGTGAGGATAAGTGAGGATATTGAGGAATAGGACAGAACTTAAATGAAGGCACCCAGACCTCCAAATGCTTGACTCAAACAGAAGGATCACTGATCCAGTAAGACATCAGGATTCAGGGGAGTGGGGCGAGGAGTCTGCCGGGTCAGCCTGCTCCAGTGTTTCCCTGACTCTGTTCAGGAACATGAAGGCAAACACAGAAGGGCATGTGCAGAGAGACACACGTGATCACGGCAAGTGATGCAGAGGCAGTCCCAGACAAAAGACCGAGACAGGAGCCAGGCAGACACACAGACAGAGACAGCCCCTCGGAGTCGTGTAGACAGGCATAATGACAGGAACGCATCAGACACAGGCACTGATGGAGACAAGATGAGCAGATATGCAGGTGCACACGGAGACAGACACCGGGACTCATACACAGCCGACCTTGTCAGAGAGACTGGTGAACACAGCGGTCCAGTCATTGGCAGACACAAGGCTCGCAGTGACACATAGCGGGCCAGGGCCGGCACTGTCACTTCTCGGTGGGGGGCGGGGAGGGGCCAGCAGCGAGGGAAGGCTGGGGAAGGGAATCCCGAGCGGGCGGCCTGCCCGGGGTGGCTGAGTCAGAGCGGAGCCCCAGCCGGCGGCCCTCCCCTACGCCTCCCCCTCCCCCAGGTAAGAAGCGAGCTGTAACCCCTCGCTTCCACCAGGCAGAACGGAGCCTGACAGGGAGCGGGACGCGGCGGGGTTCCGGGCCGGCCCCACCTCCTCGCGCGTGCCGCGTGCCTGCTAACTCCCTGCTCGGTAATACCCTAATTGCGGGGTCTTGTCTTTGGCCGGCACGTGAATCTGCGTGCTCACGTCTGGACCCTCATCCCGCGCGGCGGGAGCGGTGTGCGGAGGGGCTCCTCCGGCCTGGAGCCCAGAGAGAGTTAAGTGGGTGTGTTTGATAGAGTGGGTCCCTCTCGGGGCGCTAGGGGAGGGGGCCGGTTAAAGTCCCCGAGTCCAGAGCCCGGATGGAGGGGGCGGAGCTGGGCTTAGCCGGGAGTGCCCGGATGGAGAGGGCGTGGCCTCGGCAGGAGAAGAATTAACCCTTTCTGAGCGGCTGACTCCCAGTACAGTGGGTCCGACTGGAGAGGCTGGAATGCCTGCCCCAGAAGTATACCGTCCTCTTTGGCCGTGTGCGTCTACCCCTCATCTGTCTTTGAGGAGTCTCTGGGTGTCTGTCTTTGTGCCTGCCGGTGATTGTCCCCTCTCCTGGGTTAGTACGGACGCCAAGAGTCGGGGAGGGCTATTCCTGCCCCAAAGCGAGAGTGGAGGTGAGAGTGGACCGCGAGCCGGCTGCTGGCGCCTGGGGAACAGGTGTGACCGCGGCGTCGGGGCTGCCCGGCGCGGGGAGGGGCCGTCATGGGGGAAGACGAGAGGGGAAATTCCGCGGGACCGGTGGGGAGCGGTGTGTGGGCTGAGTTGTGTCTGCCTCTGACTGTGTGTGTCTGTGTGTGTTCAGGGAGGCGGGGGCTGAGTCAGTGGGAATAGGGGAAGGTTTTCTGGGTGACTCACGCTCCCCCACCCCAAGCCTGAATCAGACCCCGAGGGAGGGCTTTGTACAGGAGGCGGATGGGAAGTCAGGCGCCTGGGTCCCTGGTGGGGACAAGGATCCGAGGTGGTTGGCGAGAGTGAGTGTGTGTTTAGTGTACAGGAAGTTTTTGTTCTCAAGTGAGGGCTGCTGTATTCCGAGTACCGGCGTAGGGGTTTGTGGATAGAGGTGGAAAGGGGCTGGCCGACGGGACTCGCTGTTTTAGGGAAAGCTGAGTCAGTTCCCCGTGGGAAAGGGGAAGTGGTAGAGGGGAAGTGTCATCATCGCAGAAGGGGAAGCTGCATTTCCTGGTAACTGGCAGCGCCCTCGGCACCACTTCCCAATCGGGGATCTGTTCCTCTGATGTCTGGACCCCGGGTTCCCCGTTTTCCCATGTCTGGTCCATGGGTCCCGGGACTTAGGTGGGGGCAGCTGGCCAGAGCTATGCTTGACCGCAGTTAAGCGCTGTACTTGGCCCAGGGCTTGGTAACTGACATAAAGGCTGTATGGTGAGGAGAGGGAGTTCTGACCGAAACTCCGCGTGAACCGCGGAGAGGGTCCGCAGAGCCCAAGCGCCTACTAGGGCTCGCCGGGGAGTGGCACGCCGGGACCTGTAGGGTCCAAGCGCTTGCGTGCAAACAGACGACCTTGCCCTTCAGATCGAGGACTGTTTTCACCAGAAACCCGAATGCCCTTGTGGGCTGGGTGGAAATTTCCCCACAGCTCAGACTTCTCTCGGCGAAGGCGAACTTTCCAGCCGCCCCCAGCCCCTCGTCGCGCGTTCTCCCCCGGCTTCCTGCCCGGCGCTAGCTCCAGCTGGAGCGCTGGCCCCGCCCCCGCCGCTTTGTACTCTACACTCGCCTCTCGCAGCTCTTTGTACTCTAGACTCTCAATGGACCGATCCCGGGAGCGGAGCCGGCTTCCTACCTGCGGGGACGCGGGGTAGGCGAGCAGGACGCGTGGGGACCGAGATCCTGGGCTCAGAGAGGCGAGAAGGAAGAACTGGGGCTAAAGGGAAGGTGCCTAGGAAGGGGAGCGCTGCTCCCGTCGTGGGTCGAGCCAGCACCGACGGGAAGGGGTTGGGGGGGGTGAAGGAGGAAGTGAAACGGGTTCTGGGTTCTTTAAGGGAGTGGGCGGTGAGAGTGGGACAAGGGTGATGTCACCGCCGGGCGGGCCCCGCCCTCCTCCTTCCTCCCTCCTTCCTCCCTCCCGAAGGACCCCCCCCCCGTACTCTTACACACGCCGCTTCCGCTGCGCAAGTAGCCACGTCACGGGCAACCCCCGAAATCCCCCCTCCCTTGGGGGGCGGGGGCCACGTGGGCCGTGGGGAGCCGCGTGGCCCCGGCGGGGAAGGGCATAGAGGATACGGGAGCCACGCGAGAGGGGCCACTCGGGACCGCTGTGCGCGACTTCTCAGAAGTTGGGGGATTAGAGGACGGTTTTGGTTTTGGGGGTCGGTTGGTATTGAAGGCCTACAGAGCCAGGGGAAGTGGAGGAGCTGAAGGAACTGGGTATGAAGCTGGGGGCTTGACCATGGTTTGGGATGGGGGTCAGGCGTGGTGGGTGGAGCGCTCTGATCGCGGCGCGGGCAGGTTTGGGTACCTTAGAAGTCGCCGTGAGTGGCCAGCCCTAAACAGTTCCTAGGGGGTGGGGAGGTCAGGCACTGGGCGAGGTGAAGTGAGGAGGGGGAGCGCCGCCTGTGTCGGCGTTGTGCATCCGTCTGCTGTCCGTCGGTGTTAGGCGGCGGGGTAGGGGGCGTTTCGGGCGGTCTAGCGCGGACCACCGGCGGCTCTGTGGGCGCGTGGGACTTGCGGGTAGCTCCATGCCCCAGGCCGGCCCGAACGTGCGACCCGCCGCCTTCACCCGCACGGGTTTCAGGCTCCGCTTGCCTCGACCGGCCTAGTGTCAGCTTGGAGATGGAGACCCTAGGTGGGAGCCGCGGGGTCACGTCGGGGTCACCCCGGGCAGAGCCTGTCTGACCGGCTCCGCCGCCCCTCCTCCCCCGGCAGCGGCCGGGCTAACCTCGCTCCTATTGGTCCCGGCCAGGCTGTTACTGAGGCGGAGACACGGGTGATGATTGGCTTTCTGGGGAGAGAGGAAGTCCTGTGATTGGTCAGCTCTCCGGAGCTCGCCGACGCCGGGAGAGAAAGCTCCCACGGAGGCCGGGTAAGCGGCCGCCGCGCTGCAGCTCGGCCCGCGGGGCTCCCTGCTGGAAGCCTAGCAGCGCAGCCACCCCATCGCACCGACTGGCCCTCCCGCTGCCCCCACTCCCCTGAGGCTCCTTAGGCCAGGTGGGCCGCTCCTCAGGGATAGCCAGCCTTTCGCAGATCACAGACCTGTGGGCGCCACAGCCAGGCCAGCCCAGCCCAGCCCAGCCCAGCCTAGCCTGCGGCCCCGACTGTGCGCTGGCCCGCTCACCTTACTCCTTTCCCCCTTCTCTCCGTAGAATTGGCTGTGAAAGGCCCTGGGCGACCATCTGGGGGCAGTGGGCACTCCTGTCAGAGCGGCTGGAGCCGGACCATCGCCCCAAGGAGCTGGGGCAGGGGGCCGTGCCCGATCTCTGGGGCCACTGCTGACCTGGTAAGGGAAGACGGGCCGCGTCGGCTGTGTGTACCCTGACAGCTCAGTCTCTGTTCCCAGTAGGATCATAATCTCTTCTCCTTGACACAGGCTGGATGCATCGGGCAGTGGACCCTGCAGGGGCCCGCGCTGCACGGGAAGCCTTTGCCCTTGGGGGCTTGAGCTGTGCTGGGGCCTGGAGCTCCTGCCCGCCCCATCCCCCTCCTCGGAGCGCATGGCTGCCTGGAGGCAGGTGAGAACTTGGTCTGTCTCTCTGCCTCCAGGCACTCCTCTTCCCATCTCTGCTCCCCAGTCTCTGTGTCACTCTCATTTCTGCCATCCCATGGGCCTCAGTGCAGTCCTCAGCTGCTTTCTCTTGTTTCCTCAGTCCCCTCCTTCCTAGGTAGGGACAAGACTTCCAGCTTGCTGTACATTAACAGAGCCCTTCTTTCTCCAGGTGCTCTGCCAGCATCGGGCAGCCCCCACTCCCTGCTCCCCTACCTCCTTCACACGGCAGTAGCTCTGGCCACCCCAACAAACCGTATTATGCTCCAGGGTGAGTGAGGATTGAAAGGTGCTGGGGATGGGAGGTAAGGCTGGGACCTTAAAAGAGTTCGCCAAGCCTTGCCACCTCCCCACCCCTTCTGCTCTGTAGGACACCCACCCCAAGACCCCTCCATGGGAAGCTGGAATCCCTGCATGGCTGTGTGCAGGCATTGCTCCGGGAGCCGGCCCAGCCGGGGCTGTGGGAGCAGCTTGGGCAGCTGTACGAGTCCGAGCACGACAGTGAGGAGGCTGTACGCTGCTACCACAGCGCCCTTCGATACGGAGGAAGCTTGGCTGAGCTGGGGCCCCGCGTCGGCCGACTACAGCAGGTGGGATGAGGCAGGACACAGGGGGCTAGGATTGTGCGTTCTGACTCAGTGCCCTCGTCTTACGTCTGCCTCTGCCCTGTGCTCTGCACTCTTCCCCCACCTCCTCAGGCCCAGCTCTGGAACTTTCATGCCGGCTCCTGCCAGCACCGACCCAAGGTCCTGCCTCCCCTGGAGCAAGTGTGGAACTTGTTGCACCTTGAGGTGAGGCTGGGACTGGGCGGGCTAGGGAGGAGGGCCGGGCCAGGTCTGCACCGGTGCCATTCTCTCTCCTGTTTCCGTCCTCAGCACAAACGGAACTATGGGGCCAAGCGGGGGGGTCCCCCGGTGAAGCGGGCCGCCGAACCCCCGGTGGTGCAGCCTATGCCTCCTGCAGCACTCTCAGGCCCCTCGGGGGAGGAGGGCCTCAGCCCTGGAGGCAAACGCAGGAGAGGCTGCAACTCTGAGCAGGTATGATTGTACATGGGTGGGCCAGCAGCGAGTGGGCAGGCTGGGGCGAGGAGTGGGACTCTCACACTCTGTTTTCTTCCAGACTGGCCTTCCCCCAGGGCTGCCGCTGCCTCCGCCACCATTACCCCCAGCCCCACCCCCGCCTGGCCTAGCCACCAGTCCTCCATTCCAGCTGACCAAGCCAGGGCTGTGGAGTACCCCGCATGGAGATGCATGGGGCCCCGAGCGCAAGGGTTCAGCACCCCCAGAGCGCCAGGTGAGCCCCTCTCTCTGGCCCCCTCACCTCTTACCTCCAGCCCGTGTCCTTCGTTCCTCACGCAGTGTCCTCATTTCTCGCCCACAGGAGCAGCGGCACTCGCTGCCTCACCCATATCCATACCCAGCTCCGGCCTACCCTGTGCACCCCCCCGGCCACCGGCTGGTCCCGGCTGCACCCCCAGGCCCCCGCCCCCCAGGAGCAGAGAGCCATGGCTGCCCGCCTGCCACCCGTCCCCCCGGAAGTGACCTTAGAGAGAGCAGAGTTCAGAGGTCGCGGATGGACTCCAGCGTTTCACCAGCAGCAACCACCGCCTGCGTGCCTTACGCCCCTTCCCGGCCCCCTGGCCCCCCCGGCACCACCACCAGCAGCAGTAGCAGCAGCAGCAACCCTGGTCTCCGGGGCGTGGAGCCGAGCCCAGGCATTGTGAGTGACAGCTGCAGGTGGCGGGCGGAGCGGTGGGGGGACGAGTGGAGCTGGTCTAGGGTGGCTGGAGCAGCCCTCTGACCACCGCCGTCCTGCACTTGCAGCCCGGTGCTGACCGTTACCAAACTCCCGCGCTGGAGGTCTCCTCTCACCAAGGCCGCCTTGGGCCCTCAGCACACAGTAGTCGGAAACCATTCCTGGCGGCTCCTGCTGCCACTCCCCACCTGTCCCTGCCACCTGGCCCCTCCTCACCTCCCCCTCCCCCTTGTCCCCGCCTCTTACGCCCTCCACCCCCCCCTGCCTGGCTGAAGGGCCCAGCCTGCCGAGCAGCCCGTGAGGATGGAGAGATCTTAGACGAGCTCTTCTTCGGGGCTGAGGGACGCCCCCGCCCTCCCCCGCCACCCCTCCCCCACCGCGAGGGCTTCTTGGGACCTCCGGCCCCCCGCTTTTCTGTGGGCACTCAGGATTCGCACACCCCTCCCGCTCCCCCAACCACCAGCAGCAGCAACAGTGGCAGCCACAGCAGCAGCCCTACTGGGCCTGTGTCCTTCCCTACACCTTCCTATTTGGCCAGAAGTATGGACCCCCTTCCCCGCCCCCCCAGCCCAACACTGAGCCCCCAGGACCCACCTCTTGCACCCCTGACTCTTGCCCTGCCTCCAGCCCCTCCCTCCTCTTGCCACCAGAATACCTCAGGAAGCTTCAGGCACCCGGAGAGCCCTCGGCCCAGGGTCTCCTTCCCAAAGACCCCCGAGGGGGGGCCGGGGCCATCCCCAGGCCCCCTGAATAAAGCCCCCCAGCCTGTGCCGCCCAGGGTTGGGGAGCTGCCTGCCCGAGGCCCTCGACTCTTTGATTTCCCCCCTACCCCACTGGAGGACCAGTTTGAGGAGCCAGCTGAATTCAAGATCCTACCTGATGGGCTGGCCAACATCATGAAGATGCTGGATGAATCCATTCGCAAGGAGGAGGAGCAGCAACGACACGAGGCAGGCGTGGTCCCCCCGCCTCCTCTGAAGGAGCCCTTTACATCTCTGCAGCCTCCATTCCCCACTGACACAGCCCCAGCCACCACTGCTGCCACCGCCGCTGCCGCCACCACCCCGGCCACCCAGGAAGAGGAGAAGAAGCCACCACCAGCCCTGCCACCACCGCCGCCTCTAGCCAAGTTCCCGTCACCACCCCAGCCACCGCCAACTGCGCGAGCCCCACCAGCCAACCCGGCCAACCTGCTCAAGTCCTTGGCCTCCGTGCTGGAAGGACAAAAGTACTGTTACCGGGGGACTGGAGCAGCTGTTCCCACCCGGCCTGGGCCCTTGCCCACCACTCAGTATTCCCCCGGTTCCTCTTCAGGTGCTACCGCCCCACCGCCCACCTCCGCGGCCCCGAGCGCCCAGGGCTCCCCACAGCCCTCCGCTTCCTCGTCATCTCAGTTCTCTACCTCAGGCGGGCCCTGGGCCCGGGAGCGCAGGGCGGGCGAAGAGCCAGCCCCGGGCCCCATGACCCCCGCACCCCCGCCCCCACCCCTGCCGCTGCCCCCTGCTCGTTCTGAGTCTGAGGTGCTAGAAGAGATAAGTCGGGCCTGTGAGACCCTTGTGGAGCGGGTGGGCCGGAGCACCGCAGACCCGGCCGACCCAGCGGACACGGCAGATCGAGCGGACAGCGGGACTGAGCGACTGCAGCCCCCAGCTCAGGCCAAGGAGGAGAGCGGTGGGGTGGCGGCCGCGGCACGACCAGGGAGCAGCAAGAGGCGGCAGAAGGAGCACCGGCGGCACCGGCGGGCCTGTAAGGACAGTGCGGGTCGGCGGCCCCGGGAGGGCAGGGCCAAGGCCAAGGCCAAGGCCCCCAAAGAAAAGAGCCGCCGAGTGCTGGGGAACCTGGACCTGCAGAGTGAGGAGATCCAGGGTCGTGAGAAGGCCCGGCCGGATCTGGGCGGGGCCTCCAAGGCCAAGCCGCCCGTAGCTCCGGGCCCTCCGCCAGTTCCTGCACCCTCTGTCCAGCCCACACCCGCGGCAGCCCCTGTCCCTGGGAAGAAGGCTCGGGAGGAAGCTCCGGGGCCACTGGGTGTCAGCCGGGCTGACATGCTGAAGCTGCGCTCACTTAGTGAAGGGCCCCCCAAGGAGCTGAAGATCCGGCTCATCAAAGTAGAAAGTGGTGACAAGGAGACCTTCATCGCCTCGGAGGTGGAAGAGCGGAGGCTGCGGATGGCAGACCTCACCATCAGCCACTGTGCTGCCGACGTCGTGAGGGCCAGCAAGTGAGTGGTGGGGGCTGTCACCGCTGAGGCTGCTGGCCTGGCCCTGCGGGAGGCTCCCTTCCCCCAGCACACTGATATTCCTGTTCTCATCTCACTGTCCTTCTACAGGAATGCCAAGGTGAAAGGGAAGTTTCGAGAGTCCTACCTTTCCCCTGCACAGTCTGTGAAACCGAAGATCAACTCGGAGGAGAAGCTGCCCCGGGAAAAACTGAACCCGCCCACACCCAGCATCTATGTATGAGTGCCCTGCGTGTTCAGAACCGCCCCTGCCTGAGGGTTCTAGGACAGTGTTGGGACTGCTGGGGGGCCCTGAGCCTGGGACGGGGCTCTGACCTCAGCCCTGTCTCCTGGTTGTCCCGCAGCTGGAGAGTAAACGGGATGCCTTCTCGCCGGTGCTGCTGCAGTTCTGTACAGACCCTCGAAATCCCATCACCGTGATCCGGGGCCTGGCAGGCTCCCTGCGGCTCAGTGAGTGTGGAGGTGGAAAGACGTGGGGAGGGCTGCGAGGATCTGGGGCTTTGGGGCCCTCAGAGAGCCCCCACTCTGGAAGACCCAGGGCCACAGCTGTAGTGAGCTCTCCTCAGTCACATGTAAGCCATATTTGAAGAGTGCTCTGAGTGATGGGTCAGCTGACCTCAGGCTTTCCTCCCCCCCATCTGTCTGTCCCCAGCAGTAGGCAGGTGGGAAGGGGATGTATCTCGGGATCTGGTTAGAGTCACTTCTGGTTTTCGTGGTGATTAAGGTTGTGTAAAATCCAAGGAGACTCATGGTTTGGGGCTTTCTCTTTTTCAACCTTTTATTGTGCACAATTTCAAACACCTTCCAGAGTAAAAGGAAACCATACTGAGTTATAAAACGTAATCCTGTTTCCTGTAAAAATTAATCCTGTTTCCTTGTAGCCTTCTCTTACCCACATATCCTCCCTTTCCTCCAATGTTACTGAAGCACGGCCTAGGCTTTTACTTGATGAAATCTTTCATTGGATCCAATGAAAACTTAAACTGTTATTCATTGAGCACCTATTGTGTGCCAGGTGCTTTGCACATGTGGCCTCATGGACACCTGAGGACTCTGGGGGAGGGGCTGGGACTCAGAGCATCAGTGGGAGAAAGGGGGTTGGTTATGATGCAGGTAAAGGCCAGGCCCTGGGAGGGCCAACCCTCCCAGCTTCATGAGGGGCTGGGGTTCTCGCCTGTTCTTCCTTGGCTGAGCTCTGAGAAGCCTGTGTCCACTGCGTCAGAGTCTTGGGGAGCAAGAAGGGAGAGGGTGAGTTGGGGCCTCGCTCCCCACCCTCTGCCCCTGCCCCAACACTCTGCTCGGCCCTCCCTTGCAGACTTGGGCCTCTTCTCCACCAAGACGCTGGTGGAGGCCAGTGGTGAGCACACGGTGGAGGTGCGCACCCAGGTGCAGCAGCCCTCAGATGAGAACTGGGACCTGACAGGCACGCGACAGATCTGGCCCTGCGAAAGCTCCCGTTCCCACACCACCATTGCCAAGTACGCGCAGTACCAGGCCTCATCCTTCCAAGAGTCCCTGCAGGTGAGAGGCGCGCATGGGCAGAGGTAGAGGGTGTGGAATCAGGGGACTTGGAGCCCCAGCTGCGGTGGGAGGGCTCCTGGAAGGCCGCTGACCCAGGCCTGCCTACCCCTGTGACCAAGCAGGAGGAGAAGGAGAGTGAGGACGAGGAGTCCGAGGAGCCGGACAGCACCACGGGAACCCCTCCTAGGTAGGGACGCTTTCCCTCTGCCCTTCAGGACTCCTTCCTTTCCCTGCGCTTCCCCACCAACCTGTGCTCTTTGCCCTCGCAGCAGCGCACCGGATCCGAAGAACCATCACATCATCAAGTTTGGCACCAACATCGACCTGTCCGATGCCAAGCGGTCAGTGGGGCTGAGGCCAGCAAGCTGGGGCGGGAGTGCTGATGGGTCAGCAGAGTCGGGGTAGCTGCTCACTTCTGTTGCCTCCCTCGCCACGGCAGGTGGAAGCCCCAGCTGCAGGAGCTGCTGAAGCTGCCCGCCTTCATGCGGGTAACCTCCACGGGCAACATGCTGAGCCACGTGGGCCACACCATCCTGGGCATGAACACAGTGCAGCTGTACATGAAGGTCCCAGGCAGCCGAACGCCAGGTGCGCTCTTCACGGGGCTGCGGAGTGCGTCGCGCGCGCGCGAGGAGCGCGGGGGGCGGGGCTGCCGCCAGCGCTCCTCCGTCAACCAATGAGTGCGCGACAAGCCCGGCTCCGACCAACCGTGCAGTTCTCTGTTGCCCCCTTCAGGCCATCAGGAGAACAACAACTTCTGCTCGGTCAACATCAATATTGGCCCAGGAGACTGCGAGTGGTTCGCGGTGCACGAGCACTACTGGGAGACCATCAGCGCTTTCTGCGACCGGTGCGCGCCGCCCTCCTCGGGTAGATAGACCCCCCACGCCCCGTCCCTGGATTCCCAGATTTCCATCTGACCCTGTGGCCACCCTCCAGGCATGGCGTGGACTACCTGACGGGTTCCTGGTGGCCAATCCTGGATGACCTCTATGCTTCCAACATCCCTGTGTACCGCTTCGTGCAGCGCCCCGGAGACCTTGTGTGGATTAATGCGGGGACCGTGCACTGGGTGCAGGCCACCGGCTGGTGCAACAACATCGCCTGGAACGTGGGGCCCCTCACCGGTGAGGGGGCGGGGCCGGTGGTGGGGTGAGCCACTCAGCGGTGAGGGGCTGGGGCCCCTGGGGAGTGAGCCCCGTGGGGGGGGGGCGGGTTTGGAGGGCGCCAGGCCAGCCGTGAGGGAAGGGGCGGGGGCCCAAGTGTCTCAGGCTGTTGGGGAATCCTGTCATGACCTTCTCTGGCCCGCAGCCTATCAGTACCAGCTGGCCCTGGAACGATACGAGTGGAACGAGGTGAAGAACGTCAAATCCATCGTGCCCATGATTCACGTGTCCTGGAACGTGGCTCGCACGGTCAAAATCAGCGACCCCGACTTGTTCAAGATGATCAAGTGAGGGAGGGCCCTGTTTGGGAGGGAGCCCATCTCCATCCGACCTGGCCCGCCTTGTTCTTCCTTGTTCCAACCCCTCCTCCCCCACCGCTCCACCTTTTGCCGCGTGCCTTGCAGGGCTGCCGTGCTGGGCGGGTGACAAGGCCCCTGCCCTGAGGAGCTTTGTTTTCCAGTGGTCCAAGTAGACAAAAACCACATAAAACCTCCACTGTGACGGGGATGTGTCGGGGGCTGTGACCCGGCCCGAAGCGGGGAGGCCCCGCCCCGCCTCACCACCTCGCCCCGCCCTTAGGTTCTGCCTCCTGCAGTCCATGAAGCACTGCCAGGTGCAGCGGGAGAGCCTGGTGCGGGCCGGGAAGAAAATCGCCTACCAGGGCCGGGTCAAGGACGAGCCCGCCTACTACTGCAACGAGTGCGACGTGAGTGCGCCCTCTCTCCCTCGCGCGCTTCCTCAGAGGGAGGCGCTCGCCTCCGGCCTCCCTCCTTCTCTCCCCTCCTTCTCCCCCTCCTCCCTCCCTCCCTCCCCTTGACCGCCGCATCCTCCCCGCCGCAGGTGGAGGTGTTCAACATCCTGTTCGTGACGAGTGAGAACGGCAGCCGCAACACGTACCTGGTGCACTGCGAGGCCTGTGCGCGGCGCCGCAGCGCAGGCCTGCAGGGCGTGGTGGTGCTGGAGCAGTACCGCACGGAGGAGCT
The DNA here is from genome assembly GCF_963924675.1 of Phocoena phocoena. Classification (NCBI taxonomy): domain Eukaryota; kingdom Metazoa; phylum Chordata; class Mammalia; order Artiodactyla; family Phocoenidae; genus Phocoena; species Phocoena phocoena. Next base: position 51,344,478 of record NC_089237.1, read on the forward strand.
GGCGCAGGCCTACGACGCCTTCACGCTGGTGAGGGCCCGGCGGGGCGGGGACCCGAGGGGGCGCCGGGGCGGGGCGCCGGGGCGGGCCGGGCCGGGCCGGGGGTGGGCGGTCGCGCATCCTGAGCTCCGCCTGCTCTCTCCCGCAGGCCCCGGCCAGCACGTCGCGATGAGGCCGGACGCCCCGCCCGCCTGCCCGCCCGCAGGGCGCCGCGGGGCCACCAGCACACGCCTGGGCTGGACCTAGGTCCCGCCTCTGGCCGGGAAGGGGGTCGGGCCCAGCCCTTCCACCCCATTGGCAGCTCCCCTCACCTAATTTATTAAGAAAAAGAATTTTTTAAAAAACAAATATGAGGAAAAAAGGAAAAAAAATGGGAGACGGGGAAGGGGGCTGGTAGCCCCTCGCCCACCAGCGCCTCCCCTCACCGACTTTGGCCTTTCTAGCAACAGACACAAGGACCAGGCTCCGGCGGCGGCGGGGGTCACATACGGGTTCCCTCACGCCTGCCAGCCGCCCGCCCGGCGCAGATGCACGCGGCTCGTGTATGTACATAGACGTTACGGCAGCCGAGGTTTTTAATGAGATTCTTTGTATGGGCTTTACCCCTCCCCCAGAACCTCCTTTTTTACTTCCAGTGCTAGCTGTGACCCCTGTACATGTTTCTTGTTTATTCACTTGGTTATGATTTGTATTTTCTGGGTTTTTTGTTTGTTTTGGTTTTTAATTTATAACAGTCCCACTCACCTCTATTTATTCATTTTTGGGAAAACCCGACCTCCCGCACCCCCAAGCCATCCCGCCCGCCCCTCCAGGGACCGCCCGCCGCCGGACCCTCCCTGCGCCCCAGTGTGTGTCCGGCCCCGGCCCGTCCGTCTCCGCCCGTCCGCCCGCCCGCGGCTCCAGCCGGGTTCTCATGGTGCTCAAACCTGCTCCCCTCCCCTACGTCCTGCACTTTCTCGGACCAGTCCCCCACTCCCGACCCGACCCCAACCCCGCCTGAGGGTGAGCGACTCCTGTACTGTAGGGGAAGAAGTGGGAACTGAAATGGTATTTTGTAAAAAAAAATAATAATAATAAATAAATAAAATAAATTTTTAAAGTTTTAAAGAAAGAACTATGAGGAAAAGGAGCCCCGTCCTTCCCAGCCCCGGCCAATTTTTAAAAACACGGACCTTTCCCTTACAACCCACCCCCCTTTTCTTTTTAAGCGTGAAACAGCCCAGGGCCACGGCCTCACTGGGGCAGGGACACCCCGGGATGAGTTTCTCTGGGGCTTTATTTTCGTTTTGTCGTTTTTTTCCTCCTCCACGCTGGGGCTGCGGAGGGGTGGGGGGTTTACAGTCCTGCCCCCTCGCACTGCACTGTCTTTCTGCCCCAGGGGCAGAGGGGTCTTCCCAACCCTTCCCTTATTTTCGGTGATTTTTGTGTGAGAATATTAATATTAAAAATAAAATCAGAAAAAAAAATCTCTTTTCGATAAGTGCTGGTGGTAAGCAGGGAGAACACTGGGAAGAGGGCGGCGAGACCGTGATTGATGGGGAGGGGAGCCCCTCCCCGGAGGCGCCTGTGGAATGTCCAGAGCTCGGTTGCTCCTCGTTATGGGGGGTGCCTAATCCTGGAGCCGCATTCCAGGATAAGGGGGGGTGGGGTGGGGAGAGGCTGGGCCGGGGGAGGGGCAGGAAAGAGGGCTATAAGGGCCGTGGCCCAGGCGGGAGGGAGCCAGGCGGGCCATGGCGGATGTCCCCGGGGCGCAGCGACCGGTTCCCGGCGGCGGCCCAGAGCCCCGGGACCCCCTGGACTGCTGGGCCTGCGCTGTGCTGGTCACCGCCCAGAATCTGCTGGTGGCTGCCTTCAATCTTCTCCTGCTGGCGCTGGTGCTGGGGACCATCCTGCTGCCCGCTGTCACCATGCTAGGCTTTGGCTTCCTCTGCCACTCCCAGGTGAGTGTGCGCCCCGCGGTGTGCGTGTGGGTGTCTGGTGACGGTGGCGGTGGGGTCTGTGGGCCACAACCTCTCCCGGCCTGGGCTGTTTGGCTTGGGCCTCATGCCTCTTCTCCTCCCACAGTTCTTGCGCTCCCAGGCACCCCCTTGCACCGCGCACCTGCGGGACCCGGGCTTCACAGCCCTGCTGGTCACCGGATTCCTGCTCCTCGTGCCGCTGCTCGTGCTTGCCCTGGCCAGCTACCGCCGCCTCTGCCTCCGCCTCCGCCTGGCCGATTGCCTCGTGCCTTACAGCCGAGCCCTCTATCGGCGCCGGCGCACCCCGCAGCCGCGGCAAAACCGGCCCTCGCCAGGGCCCCAGGCCGTTCCAACATCAGGAAAGGTCTGGGTCTGAGGACCCTCGAGTCAAGAACAACCCCGAGGAGTGCCCGCTCTCCCGGTCGGCCCAAGGACTTGAGGCCCGGGGGTCTCCCGACCTACCCTGTCCTCGCTCCTGCCTAAGCCGGGTCCCAGCATCCTCTTGAGGGACAGAACGGCAGCATCTGTGGACCCAATTCTGGTGAAAATTCGCCACACCCCGGAAAACCCACTTTCCCCTCTCTACCCATATCTGAATCCTGAACATCTGGGCTGGACCCTGCATCCCCCACCCCCCCTGTGAATAGGACAACTGAACCTCGGTGGTGCGCTGGTGCCCTCCTTTTCCGGTGCTGCTCCTAGTATTTACGGGCTGTGGGGTGGGGTGGGGTGGGGTGGAGTGGGCGAGGTTGGAGGGGAAGGAGTCATCACACGTCAATAAAGAATTAATGAACTGAACGCGATCCTGGGATCCTGTGAAAAGAAGGGCGGCACAAATACTATCAATCACTCCTGCAACATGCCCAGGAGCAGGAAACAACATGCGGGGGGGGGGGGGGGGGGGCGTGGCTCTACTGCGCAGACCGGAGCATCCTTCAGCCTCCTGGGAGGCCTTCCTTCCCTTATCGCATTAGGCCGTTCTTCCTGGCCAGACCCCAGAGCTCTGTCCCTGTCACCTCCTTATCAATAGAGTGGAGGGAGCCCGGCCTCTGTAGCCTGCCCTGCTCCCCTTGGGGACCTGAGCCTGTTCTCTGACCCCAGCTTAGAGGAACTCGGTGTTGCCAGGCCGGAGAGAGAAACAATGGGCCTTCCGGAACAGGATGACACCCCCTCCCGCCACAATTCTGGAGCAGCTGCGTGGGAGGGAAGATGGAGGGGCCCATCCTGGGGCCCGTGGATCCGAAGTTCAGCCTGTCCCCCCATCCCCACCCCGAACGTGAGGGAACCTTCGGCAGTCCTGGACGTCCAGGTTGTGGAAGGAGGGTTGAGAGTGCTCCCGACCTCAGAGAAACCTATTCCTCTAGGGATGAGGTGTGTAATTCCTGTCCCAGAAACCCAGCTACACACAGACACAAGCCACGTCGGTTACAGATTTAATGAAGTCCGAAAGGCATGCGCGATCGTGTTCAGAGATAGGGAGGCCCCGCCAGGCTCTCTCTCTGCACCTCAATAGAAACGATGTGGTGTCCAGGTACCATGGCCAGGCCCAGCACACGGGGTTCCCCGGCAGAGAAGGAATCTGGAAAGAAGAGTCAGAGCATCAGAGAGGCAGGCCAGCGTCGGCCCCGCCCCTTCTGTGCCACGACTTCTAGTCCCAGAAACTAAGGGGTGCAGCCAGGCACTTAAGGGGAAATGCTTTGCGTGAGGCTCCGCCGCATTCCCAGGCGGGTGTGCATTCCCCGGGCACTGACCCGACGGCTTGAGGAACTCCTGCGCCGAGCCCAGGATAACATTGCAGTCGCGGTCGGTGCAGAGGAAACAACCGACCAGTGTCCGTCCATCTGTCATGCGAATGCGCATAGTCTTGTTGAGCAGCGCCTCCAGCTGCTGCCTAGCGCGCGTAGCCGGTGAGTCCTCGCGCTCCCCATCAGAGTCCTGAGCGGGGCGGGACAGGCGCTCAGACCGCGCCGCCTCGGCTGCTGCCCGCCCGCGGAACCACAGCTCCCGACAGCCCGCGGGGCGCTCACACGAAGCCCAGAGGCTGCCGGGAGCTGCAGTTCCCCCTCCGTCCCCCCATCTTGCTCCCCGACGGCCCCTCAATCCCAGAACCCGAGCTAACCCCTGCGCTGGAGCTGCTTTGACGCCGGCTGCAACAGCCATTCTCCTCTCGCAACAGCATGGCTGGTCCAGCTGCGGCCATTTGTTCCCGGGCCTCCTCCAGGCCCTTCAACTTCCTAAGAACCTTCGGTGTCCGGTGGTCTGAGATCTCGCGAGCGCTCCCGACCTGTTTTCTTTCGCGAGATCACCTCTCCTCCTCCTCCTCCTCCTCTTCGTCTCCGGCAACTGCAGAAGTATCGCGAGCTTCTATTTCGGCGCTGAGGCTCACTGAGGCCTATTACGTTGGATGTACCAAGATATCGCGAGAAATTTTCAACTCTAGTTTCTTACACATCCTTTAAGGAACCCTGGAATTTAGCGAGAATACCTTTTTTCATAATCACACGCCTCCCCTCCCTTGTTTTTCTGCCTCGCGAGACAGTATGTCCTGAATACTCCCTGTAGCCTAGGCCACTGTGAATGAAAACGGAGTGTGTTCTCTTTCCCGCGGAACTCCTGAGGACAAAACTCAAATTACTTGAATGCCTGAATCGGACTACGTTTCCCGTGAGCACGCGCAGCCCACGCTCCTCTCGCCCATATACAGCGTTTGATCTCAGTGGCCGGTGGCCGGAAAGGGACAATGGTTTCCATGCCAGCGGATAAATGCGCTCGCCTTAGCTCCCGGACCAGAGGGAGGATGCAGCAGAGAGTGCGTGCTGAAAAGCGAGGAAGCAACTAAAGGAGTCGGTGACCGATAGAGCAAGAGCCATGCCACGCCGGGGCCTAGTGGCCGGGCCAGACTTTGAGTATTTTCAGCGTCGCTATTTCACGCCGGCCGAGGTGGCCCAACATAACCACCCCGAAGACCTCTGGGTGTCTTACCTGGGAAACGTGTACGACCTAACACCATTGGCACAGGAATACAAGGGTAAACGCCACACTTTGGGCCAGCGTCGAGGGTGTGTTTGGGGGCGGTGCTTGGTTCTTGGATGGGTAGCATTGACGGCAGCTTCTCCTTTCCAGGAGACCTGCTGCTGAAACCCATCGTGGAAGTTGCGGGCCAGGACATCAGTCACTGGTTTGATCCAGACACCAGAGACGTGAGTTCTGCTGGAACCTGGGGTTGGGGGGAGGGGCACTGGAGAGCGGGATGAAGAGGAAAAGCAGAGGCTAAACAGAGCCCGAGATAGTGACTGCTCCGACCCTCCTCCCTCAAACCCTGCTTAAAAGATCCGCAAGCACATAGATCCGCTGACCGGTTCCCTGAGATACCGCACCCCGTGGGGCCGCTTTCTGCACGTGCCGCCTCAGCTGCCCCGTTCGGACTGGGCCAACGATTTCGGGAAGCCTTGGTGGCAGGGGTCGCGTTACGAGGTGGGGCGGCTGTCCGCCAAGACCCGGAATATCCGCATCATTAACACGCTCACGTCGCAAGAGCACACTCTGGAGGTGAGAACTGGTGCCCGGGGGCAGGTTAGAGGGAACCCAGAATCTCCAAGCAGATCTGCAGGCCAGCAGCTCTCCACAACCGGTGGGAGCTGTATTTTCTTTCCTTTTAGGGGTAACTGAGGAAAGAAGACCACCTACATCCCCAGGGTTAGGAATTAAAGATGTGGCTGGGCCACAGGGTACAAGAGACTTTTTCTTAAGCCCAGGGTGACAGTTTGTGCACCTTAGTGATGGTTGTCCTTGGAAGCTCTTACATGCTGTGTTTTTGTACAGCAATTGCAACTGGGCTCTCTTATTAGTCTACTCTATTGTGGGGATGAGGTGAGGGGGCAGTGACTTTAGGGCCATTTGTTTATTACAAGTGGCTGCCATAAAGGCAGGTAGGATTTGGGGGCCATTCGTTGCATGCTGGAGCTCCAACTTTATTTCTGGGACTGTGGAGCACCTTAAGCTGCTCTCTGCCCAGGGAGGCACTCTGATCCCAGCTTTGGGTTCCTGGCCTTTGCTTGTGTGTGTGTGTGTGTGTGTGTGTGTGTGTGTGTGTGTTTGCTCGTTCAACCCACAATTCTGGGTGGGGTGCTTTCGTGTTCTCCAGGTGGGGGCCCTGGAATCAATGTGGGAAATCCTACACCGCTACCTCCTCTATAACGCACATGCTGCCAGCTACACATGGAAATATGAAGGGAAGAACCTGAACATGGATTATACCCTGGAAGAGAATGGTATCCAGGATGAGGAGGAAGAATTTGATTATCTCAATATGGACAGTACGCTCTACACACCTGCAGTACTGCTGTACTTCAGTGATGACCTCACAGAGCTATAGAAAGAGAGATGTATGCTCATGTAGGCTCAAGACATATTTTGAGTTTAGCTGTTTCTGTGACCTGTAGGAAAAGAGATGGGGATGGGGCAGGGAGGGCGGTACCTGGACCTAGACCTCCATTCTACTCTGGGAGCTGGCCTGAGGTTCCCATTCCCTACTGAAGTGTAAAGGTCCTATTCCTCGGGTTAGTTACAATTTACTCTGAGAAAGTTAGGAAGAACGCTAGGAGTGAATTAATTTTTAGGAATGATACAAGAAAATAAAGTATCTTAGATCATGGAGATGTAGAAGAGTATAGTCAGATAGAGCTCAGGCAGAACTTTTCGATAGTAAGAGAAAGAGAAGTCCTACACAGGGATGAGGGATGGAAGAACTTTTCTGGCAATGATGGAAATGGGATGGCTGTAAGAAGATGGGATTTTCAAAGACAGGAATAGGAAGTGTCTATCACTCGCCATATAAAACTGGCTAATCTCTCTTCTGAACAGTATTCGGCAGCCACCAGGTAATTCAGGCTAGGTATTATGCTATGTGCTTTATACACCTCATTTAATACAACTATCCATAAGACAGATACCATTACCACTACTTACAGATAAATCTTCTGAAGCTTAGTAAGATTTAATAGCGCAAAAGGCACACTACTTAGTAACCAGATTGCAAACCCAGGTCTTCCCAATTCCAAAGTCTATGTTCTCAATGTCCAGGCTCACTGCACAATGGGAACCTGTAGGCCTATTGTGTAGTCAGCCGTGGTGTTGTGCCTTTTTGTTTTGTTTTTTTAGTTATTGCCTTTGGAAGGGGCTTAGCACAGTTCTGCAGTGGTAGAGAGGACACAGGGAAGGCCACGTGTAAGCTGAGTAATAGCTGTTGAGGCTACTTCATGGTTAATCCCATAGCAAAACTTTCCTCTGACTTTTCTGAGGCAAAGAGGTGGGTATATACTGGTTCCAGGAAAATTAGAGTGGGAAAGGGCTTTTGGATTGGGACACTTTAAAAGGGGGAGCAAAAAGTAGGCATGTATATTCATGATGGGCCTGTGCGTGCCTCTGAGGGAAAGATGAGGAAGACAGGGTCGACTTTGCCAGATGGTGACTCTGCAAGAAGGGGCTTGACAGAGGTGATGTAAAGAGAGGAGCTAATTGGGGCTTCCCTGGTGGCGCAGTGGTTGGGAGTCCACCTGCCGATGCAGGAGACGCGGGTTCGTGCCCCGGTCCGGGAGGATCCCGCGTGCCGCGGAGCGGCTGGGCCCGTGGGCCATGGCCGCTGGGCCTGTGTGTCCGGAGCCTGTGCTCCGCGACGGGAGAGGCCACAGCGGTGAGAGGCCCGCGTACCGCAAAAAAAAAAAAAAAGGAGCGAATTAAGTCAGAAAACTCCTGGTGTTCAAAAGAGAACAACCATGGAGGGCAGTGGCCAGATCTGGTCCCCTATGACCTAAGGAGGGAAGGGGAATGAGAATCACAGGTGAATTTCTTGACAGTAGCAGGCAGAAAAAGCAGGAGAGAGATGTTAGTGCATCTTCGTGGAAGGCGGCCCCCAGGAGACACTGGGCAGGCTGCAGAGGAGTGCGCTGAGGGGCTGACTATGAACGGCATGGACAGAGGTGGAGACAGCTGTATCCACCTGCTGTTGTTTCATGTGTATCTTGTTTGCTCAGTTAAACCCTAAACTGTTTGAGAACCAAAGCTATGCTGTTGCTGTAACCCCAGCCTCAGGGCCTGTGCCTATGGGATCTGCCCAAACTCGTCCCTCTTCCAGGGTTTCCTACTTTAGTACCTCTCGCCAGAAACACATCCCTTTCCTCACACACCCAGTCACTCTCCAAGTAGATTCTATCTCCTAAACATGTCTGGAATCCATCTTCTTTTCTCGAAGCTGTTATCATCACCTCTGGTCTGGACTGCTGTGATAACTTCCTAACCAGTCCTCCCATTTCCTCTTCTGTCCTCCACACACAGCAGAGTGAGCTCTGAAAAACAAACCTAAACATCTAACTTTCCTCCTTCAGATTCTTCAGTGGCTTCTAGTTGCTTTTGGAATCAAGTGCTAAATCCAAAGACCTTGCATATATCAGCCTCTACCTTGCATCACCCCTCTTTGTTCACTGGCTTTCTGTTCACTAAAGGTTTTCTTGCCTTAGAGCCGGCACACAGGCTGTTCGCTCTGCTTACAACACTCTTCCATCTCCCACCTTGCTAATCCTACGTGTTTCTTCCTCACAGAGACTTTTCTGATTTCTCGATGCAGGTCAGGACTTTCTGTTAAATTTCACAGTGCTTATTACAACAGTAATGTTAAAATTATGGATGTAATTGGCTGGCTGGCTGCTAGATTGTAAGCTCATGAGGGCAGAGATCGTGTCCATCTTGTTCACTGCTGTATTGCCAGTGTTGGGCACACAGTTGCTGCTCAGTAAATTTTGACTGAATGAACTCAAATGTTAAGTGAATTCCTCTGCCTCTAATAACTAGTGGATGGGATGTTGTGTCCTTGGTGGGGGGCAAGGTGGGACCAAGAAATAGGATGTCTGGATCCTATGCTGTCATCTCTATCCACAGGTTTCTCTTTCCTTGTTCGCCATAGATCCAAGACCAAAAATTACTCCATAGAGGTTCTTCCTCTCACCAGATTTTTGAGGCAATCGACCTGTCTTTTCTCTACATGGCCACCAGGTGGCTGTAGTCTCCTACAGAGTGAAGGGAAAGGGGCCCGGATGAGGGAAAACACTTCCAAGTTCTAAACAGGTTAGGATTAAAGGTAGCCTGTGGAAACGTACAGGTGAGAGGGAAGGATCAGAAAAAAGGGAAAACAACATGGGCACTATTCCATTAGCATTAGGTTTATTCCTATTTTTAATTTTTTCCATAAGCACATGCCAGGAAAGGAGTGTAGTTTGAGAAATAAAACTCACGGGATAGGACAAGTAAGGGGTCTGATTACAGGTGTGGGTATGTACAGGGTGAGGCAGAGAACTATGGAAGGAATAAAGATCACAGATTTTTAAGATAATAGAGTATGTTCATTTACTCTTAGAGGGTTTTGTTTTGTTTTGTTTGTATAAAGCTTTCTACTAGGCGCTACCTTGGTTCTCTAAATATCCAAGACTGGATATTTGCATGCGGAGTATGTAAATAATGCCCAGTCCTAAAACCTAGGAAGTAAATAGAACATGACTGTAGGTCCTTTGGTAGTGATCTCTTCCATTTTGTAGGGAGGTCGGGTGGTGGGTGGTATATTGAAAGGAACGTTGCCTGTCCTCAGTAAATCATAGCAGCTTCAAATAACTCAATTTGCAAATATTTCCCACAAGGCTCAGTCACTATATGCAAGTATCACTGGGGGTCATAAAAAGGTGTATGTTCTTTGCAGGAAGCTTGCTCACTCAATGGGCTAAAACATACACACATGAAAAGGTAAATGAAAATAGTACATGGTAAAGGACCAAATTAGGGTACAGAAAAAGTTTCCACCTTCATGGCAAAGCACAATTGGGTTCTTAACCTGGGCCTCCAGAAACGACTTCTAAATATTGTGTGTGTGTGTGTGTGTGCAGATGTGTATTATCTTGGAGAAGGGCGCTGTAATTTCCATCAGTCTCAAAATGGCCCAACCCCCTGCCCCTGAAATAGTACACACACAAGCACAATAATAAAGACCCTCAGAAGTAAAATATCAAAGGTGACAATACAATGTGGTTCCTGGATTCCTGGCACCTGCCTCAATGGTCTACTTCAACCTGATACACCTGTGTTCCCATGGTGGCAATTCCTAAAACTTGAAGCCTTGGGGCTAAGTTTATAACTAGTCTGAAACATTTTACTGCCCCAAATTCTGATCTGGACATACCCTGGAGCTGAGTGAGGGGATCTATCATTTGGACTTGGGACCATAACACCGAGTCATGACATCAGGATAAGGTTAATGTACCCAGTCCCCACAGCTGAGTTGACGTGTTGATAATGGGAGAACAGCCACTTTATGATGGAGCAGCAAGAGTGCATGGAGGCTTAGCTGTAGAGAAAGACAATCTGAAACCTGAATGATCTTGGAAGTCAAAGATTAAGCATTCAAAATACAAATAGATATGCAGCCCATATCTATTTCCCAGGGAAACACTCACACACACAAAAGCTGGTGAACGAATAAGTGAACTGAGGCCATTAAAATGGGATCGGGGTCAAGAAGGTTGAGACGAGGAACAATATGGATGAGACACTGCTAGAATTAAGTCCCTTTCTTACTGGGAGCAGCCCAGCTCCCACCCTTTGGGAGCTTAATGTTTAGTGGGAACTTGGGCATCCAGTTTCAATCATCTGACTTAATCATCTCTGTATCCCCAACAGCCATATAATGTCTGGCATGGAGTGGCAATAAATACATGTTTGTTTCAGGAATGAATGGAAAATGTAACCCCCACTACTTGAAATATGTGAACTCAGGAGTCAAATATATTCAGATACTGTGGTGTCCCTTGCTACTTGCCCACTCTCACTATTTGAAGAGAGCAGAAGAGATCTGGACAGTGAGTGACATTTGTGCTGATAAATTCTTCCAGTCCTCCTAGAGAACAGTAAGGAGGAGGAAATACTTCCTTGCCCTTAATGAACAGCCTATAGGAGTAGATATTACTCTACCACAGTGTATCAGGTGAGAATGTATTTGGCTGCAAGTAACAGAAGGCTGAGCTGGGGCTTAACTATAAAGGGTTAAATTTTCTCACAGAATGAGAGTCTGTGGTGTATGACTCCACTAGATAGTTCATCAACATCACAGGTTGCTCCTGTTTTTGTCTTCATGATTATCTCCTTTTTGGTGGTTCTACTTCCTGTCCGTATTGTGGTCAGGAAGGAGGAAGAGGGGAAGGATGAAAGGGCAGTGCCTAAATCAAAGCAAAAAGTTTTCCCAGACATCCTTAGCAGAACTTTGACTATGTCTCATTGATAGGACATGTATTACACAATGACCCTTAGCTGCAAGGGAGTCTGGGACAGTATTTTGTATTGACATCCACAACAAAAGCAGGGACCACTACTGTGGAATGAGAAGGGATACTGGGTAGGAACTAGTGATGTCTTCCACAAGAAGTATGAAAGTGCTATTCATCCATTCATTAACCAAAAAAGTTATTAATAAGCACTTTGTGCCAGGTACCGTTCCAGGTACTGGAATGAGACAGGCAAGGTTCCTGTGTTACTGGGACTTATACTCTGGTGGGATAAAAAAACATGTAGACAAGATCATTTCAGATAGTGCTAAAAGCTATATATTATGTATGTGTATATACACATATACATATATGAACACATTATATATACATATACACACACACACAAATACCAAAAGTACTATAAAGACAAAGAAACAGAATTACAAGAGACAGTGATGGCTGAATGATCAGAGACTTGCCTGAGATAATCACAAAGACTGATCTGTATTACCTGTAGATCTGCATTTACCTGCATTAATCACTTAATCATCATAACAAACTTAAATACCGTTTTTACTTACACTGAAGAAAGAAGGAGACTGAAGCACAAAGAGGTTAAGTGACTTGCCAAAGGTCATACTAAGCAGCGAAGGTGGGCTTTGAAACAAGACAGTCATGGGCCACCCACTTAACCACTGAGTGGCATCACCTCCCTGCATGACAAACAGGCTGCAGTTCTAGTCACCTACTGCTGCTTAACAAAACCATCTCAAGACGTAAGTGGCTTCAAACCACCACCATCATTTATTTTGCTAATGAGTCTGTAACTTGGGCAGGGTTCAGTGAGGACAGCTCATTTCCATTCCAAAAGGCGTCAACTGGGTGGATTACTAGAAGCTGGAGAATTCACTTTCAAAATGGCTCACTCTCAAATGGCTGGCAAGTTGGTGCTGTCTACAGATTCTTCTCCATGAAGACCCCATTCTCAGGGCAGCTTGGGCTTCCTCACAGCATGGTAGCTGGGTTCCAAGAGCAAGTGTCCCAAGAGAACCAGGAGGAGCCTCAAGCACCTTTTATAACCTCACCTCAAATCCAAGGGGAAAGAACTAGACCTCACTTTTCAGTGGGAAGAGTGTGAAAGTCACACTGTAATAAGAGCATGCCGGATGTGAGTTGTTTTTGTAGCCATTTCTGGAAAATACAATTGACCACAGATGCACTGGAGGCAAAAGGAGGGATATCCAATCAGTCTCGGGTAGGAGCGGAGTGCTGAGTCTCTCTTGAAAACCAAAGTTGGAATCCTGACCCCACCATCCATTTATTCAATTCATTAACCTAATACTGAGCATCTGCTGTGTATCAGGCACAATTCTGGACTCTGTGAATACACTAAATAAGAAGACATAATTTCTGCCCTCAAGGAGCTTACAGATTAGTGGGAGATTCAGAGAAGTTTGTGAGCCTCTTTTCACCTTGCTTCTACTTATATAAAGCAGCCAAGGGAAGTTTTGTTTGCTTTTTTGTTTTTAATTGGAGTATAGTTGATTTACAATGTTGTGTTAGTTTCAGGTGTACAGCAAAGTGGATCAGTTATACATAGACATATATCCACTCTTTTTTAGATTCTTTTCCTATATAGGTCATGAGAGAGTACTGAGTAGAGCTCCCTGTGCTCTACAGTAGGTCCTTAAGGGGAAGCTTTTAAAGTTCCCCTGTTTAAAGTCTTCAAAGGCTTCCAACTCCTCTTAAGAGGACATAGGACACCCTTACTGTTGTCCACAAGGCCCTGCATGATTTGCCTCTTCCAGGCTCTTCTTTTTTTATATTTTTAATTTATTTTATTGAAGTATAGTTGATTGACAATGTTGTGTTAATTTCTACTATACGGTGATTCAGTTATATATGTGTGTGTGTACATGTATGTATATATATATACACACACACACACACACACATACATACACATATACACACACATTCTTTTTCATCCTTTTTTCCATTATCATTTATTACAGGATATTGAATATAGTTCCCTGTGCTATACAGTAGGACCTTGTTTTCTGTCCATTCCACTTATAATAATTTGCATCTGCTAATCCCAAACACCCAATCCATCCTTTCCCCCCTGCCCAAGCCCCTTCTTTATCTCCCTGTTGGCCTTTCAGTTTCTGACACTCCCCCAAGCTCCTTTCTGCCAGGGCCTTCTCACATGCTGTTCCTCTGCATGGGACACTCCACCCTCCACTCATCACCTGGCCAACTCCTGCCCCTTAAAGGCTTTGCTTAAATGTCACTTTCTCAGAGAAATGCCTTGGGAATATCTACACCCAGTCTGGGGAGATGAGGGAAGGCTTTCTGGAGAACATCGTCTCAAGCTGAGACCGGAAGGACGAGGAGGCAGCCAAGCGAAGAAGTGAGAGTGGGTAAGGAGGGAGAGTAAACAGCATGAAGAGCGCAGAGTTTGGCAGTGAGAGTATGTGGAGAGCTCAGACACAGAAGGAAATGCAGAACGGTAAAGCCAAGAGGAGATGGGAGGCCAGAAGAGGGTGGGCAGTAAGAGACATGGAGGCCAGACTAGGTCCTGCAAGACTTTGTAAATCAGGTTTTTTTTTTTTAATTGAGATACAGTTCACATACTATAAAATTCACCCCTTTAAAGTGTACAATTCAAGGTTAAGGGTTTTATAAGGAGAATGTCACAATCAGAATTGCCTTTTTGAATGTCAAGAAAGGATGGATTGGAGGGGAGAAAAAGAGAGGAGAGAGTGGAGACAGGGAGACTGATGCTACTACACAGTCCAGGAAAGACATGAAGGTGGCCAGAATGAGGTTAGTTAGTGGCAGTGGAGATCAGAGGAGATAAACTGAAGTTAAGAGAGAATTACACAACTCAATAATTTATTGGGAGGGGGTCTGAGGCAGAGGGGGGAGTCAAGGATGACACCCAAGTTTCTGGCCTGGGTGGAGGATGATGAATCCACTGACAGAGGAGGGAAATGCTTGGAAGAAGAGTTTCATGGGGAAGGAAGATGATGTGTTTTTAGTTAGCTATCTGAAGTAACTCCAGGACATGGAAACACAGATGTCCAGATCTTACCAGATATGTGGTACGATATCCTGAATAGAGCTCTCGGCTAGAGTTAAAGGTTTGGGAATTACCCGCAGTGAGTAACTGTCAACCAAAGTCAAGGATGAGATCACCTCAAGAATAAAGTGTGATCTACATGCAAGGCCTGGGAGGAACAATACCTAAGGGAGGGGAGGAGAAGAAGACTCAGAAGTACGAGCCAAAGTGGTGAGAGAGACCCTGGAAAATGGTGCCAGGGAAGCCAGAGAGAGAGTATTTGAGAGGAGGGAATGGTAAACAGTGCGCAATGTCACATAGTCAAGTAAGGTGAGGACTTGAGCATCCACAGATTTAGTGAACAGCAAAACAGTGGTGTGTTAGAGAAGTCAGACAGTAGATGGATGAGGTATGAATGAGGTCTTCACAGAAGAAATCCAGCTGCACAGGGAGGAGTTTTCTGGCTTTGTAACTATGGACAGAATACTTTTCTTCTTTTAGATTCCATTTCTTCAATCACAAAATATGAACAATAGAAGTAAGGATTCACTAAGGGCAACAGGCATAAACCAGGACAAGGTCACTTAAAAAGAAGCTACCTTACCCTGTGGTTGAGAAGATTAAATATAAGGTATGGGGAAATGCCCAGCAGTACTAAAGGCCCTTGGGACAGGCGCTCGAAATTTTTCATTTTCTTCCCTCTCCTTGTGCTAGCCATTCTTTATTTAGTAATGAATGCTTCCCTTGGGATTTCCTGAGAGTCCACACTATTCAACATCGAGGGAACATCTGTCATGATTAGGAAATTAGTAGACTGTATCTGTGACTAACATTTGGTTTCTAACCTAACAACAGTGTTTGTGCCTCTACTGGGAGAACTGAGTATAGTAAAATGTGGTTTGTTTCATATCATACCAGAGTTGAGCTTATTTAAATAAAGCAAGGGAAAGCAAGGAAATGGGGCAACTATTGGGAACAAGAATAACTAAAGTCGGCCCTTTGCTCCTTCAGTTTAAGGTGTTATTCATAACCCAGGTTGTCAATCCTCTCACCTTACAAGCATCTTAAGTGAATCTCTCTGAAGTGAGAAATGGCGAATAGTAAACGTGACTGTTTAGAACACTAGCTACCACCTATCAAGTGCCTTACAGCCAGTGCTTTATGTAAGTTAGCTCAAAATCTTCACCACAACCATGTGAGGTAGGCATTAATATCCCTGTTTGACAGATAAGGGAGCTGAGACTTGAGGGATAAGTTGCTTGCCCAGGGTTACTGTTAGTAAGTGGCAGAACTTGGATTCCAGGTGCTACCTGAATCCACAGCTCAAACTCTTCCTCTGAGGGAGGCAGTGAATAACTTCATTACTTGGCTCTGGAATACATTTTAGAAGTTATATAGTTTGGGAATACAGCATCTTTTTAAAAAAATTAGTCAATTTTAATTTACTAATCATATCCAATTTAGTCTGAAATTAACTCTCCCTATCCAGAGAGCTAGGTGGGGAAAGGGCCCAGGAGCAAGCAAAGGGGCAGGAGGATGACAGCTTGGGGCTTGCCAGGAAAGGTGTCAGGGCAGTTCTGCTGAAATAACCAGGGCTTAACAGTAGGTGGAAAGCAAGGCATTCTGGGTGGCCAGTCAGTGAAAACCTATTAAGAAACTGTTAAAAGGCAATGTCAAAGAGGAAAAAAAATGTTTGGTTTTTGCCATTTTGTATAGGACTGTTATATTGTTTCCATCATAGTGGTCAATCAAAGCAGGTCTAAAAGAAACTGGGAGGGAATTCCCTGGAGGTCCAGTGGTTGGGACTCTGTGCTTTCACTGCCGAGGGCGCAGGTTCGATCCCTGGTTGAGGAACTAAGATCCTGCATGCCTCGTAGCCTGGCCAAAAACTGGAAGAAGACAAATATAACAATTTGGGGCTAAATCTTCCTTTTCTTCTTCTTTTTTTTTTTTGGTCACGCTGACCAGACCCTAACCCCTGCATCGGGAGTGCAGAGTCTTAACCACTGGACCGCCGGGGAAATCCCTTCCTTTTCTTCTTAAGGTATCCCCTTTACTCAATGAATAGCAAAGGAAAGGATTTAGCTTAAAGGCAGCAACAGAAGTATGAGCAGATGTGAGATCACAGACTCACACAGATCACAAAGACTATTTCAAGAAGGGGGTGTTCAAGTTAAGAACTCAGAAATTTCCTCTTAATTCAGTAACCAGGTTTTTTGGTCATCTTGTGAAAGCAGTTTCTGTAGAGAGGCTGGGCAGAGGGTTGGAAAATGAGTAGGCAAGTAAAGCAGCCTGAGTGTAAACAATTCTTTCAAGAAGCGTGGCTGTGAGTGGGCACAGTGAGGTAGGGTGGCAGCTTAGGGGTCCAGAGTGTCTCTTTTAAAGTTGGGGAGATTTGAGTACATTTAAATGTGGTTGTGAAGCAGCAAGGAGGATGGGAGATAAAGGAGAGTTAGGGGATCACTGTTAACCATTACACCCTGAGAAGGTGGCAAGGCTGGGAGCCAGAGCCCAAGTGTAGGCATTAGCTTCGGACAGGATAGGAGGGAGGAAAGGACAAATACGAATACAGTTAAATATGTAGTCTTAGTGTCAGTATTTCAAGGGAGTTCTCATCTGATGATCTGTCTCCTAGAGGGAGACGATAAGATGTTCTACTGAAGCATAAGGTGGAGGAGGTTTGAGGAATTTGAGGAAGGTTTGAAAAAGTCACCACGGAGAACCGAAAGGAAGCTGACTAGGCAAAAGAATTTCTGAGCAGGGATACTAATCTGGAGTGGTCATGGTGTTCTGACACCATGTGGTCATGCAAAGTGCTCCTGAGTGTAAACAGACAGCCGAAGTGATCCAAGGTTGGGGGTCTGCAAGAGGTAAATAAAGAGGGTGCTGAGACGCAGGCAGCAGAGTGGCTGAAATGACAGACCATGGAATCTAAGTTGGACAGGGAAGGAGGGGAGAACATGGCAGAGCTGATTAGGAGAAAATGGAAGAATTAAGGGATTACAAGGGTCTCATGGGTCCAAAATAGTGAATAAATGAGAGAGCTGGAAGGATAGAAAGCTGTAGCCAAAGTAGGAGGCTTGAATTTAATATTTCAGAACAGGTAAGAATTTACTATTTCCTAGAGGTGGGAGAGAGAAGTGGAAATGGTGAGAAAGGTCTCTGGTTACAGCGTCGAGGGCAGGACTGAGCCAAGCGTCAGTCTTCGATGAATGAGGGGAATGATCGGGAGGAAAGCAGACGACAGCCAGGGAGAGAAGTGGAGGGGTAAACAGCCAGACTGCTGGAGCCTTAAAGAAATAAGGCCTTTTCACACAAGATGGGAAACAACCTTGCAGAAAAAGAATTAGATTCCTTCAGATATGAGGTCTGTACCTATGTTTATTTTCCATATTACTGTGTTTTAAACTTTTTGGGACTACCAAACTTGATGAACACATGTTAGATACTATCTCCTGTTCTCTCTCTCTCCATATATTTTTAAGATTATTTTTTTAAACTTGAAAAAATTTTTTAATTTTCGTTTTAGAATACGTGTTACTTACAGAAAATTCCAGGTAGAGAAGCATAAAGATGCAAAACAAAAATCACTCTTGTCCCTACCACTCAGCAGAAACCAGTATTAACATTTTAACCACTTCCTTCTAGTACCTACATGGCTGTGATTATACTACATATATGGCTTTATATTGTTTTATGCAATTAACATTAGATCATAAGCATTTGCTCATGTCATTCTGTCAGTGTGGCAGAAGGTCAACAATCAGTGAATCCAGGTGAAGAGTATATGGGTGCTCAATGTACTTCTTCAACTTTTCTGTAGGCTTGAAGTTTTTCAAAATTAAGAAGTTACAGGTGGGGGGAAGGGATAAATTAGGAATTTGGGGTTAACAGATACACTATACATAAAATAGATAAACAGATACTACTATACATAAAATAGATAAACAACAAGGACCTACTGTATAATATAGGGAACTATATTCAGTATCTTGTAATAACCTATAATGGAAAAGAATCTGAAAAAGAATATATATCTAAGTATATAACTGAATCACTTTGCTGTACACCTGAAACATTGTAAATCAACTGTACTTAAATTAAAAAATAAAAGTTACAGGTGGGAAGGGAACTAATCACAAAGAAAAAACAAGTGAATGATAACACAAGATTCAGGATGCTGGTAGGGCAGGGGGCAGGAGAGGAATGTGAAATATGGAAGACCATTACAAGGCTTCAAAGATGTTACTAATGTTATATTTATTAAACCGATACTGAATACATGTGTTCATTTTAATATTCTTTGTGGTTGATGTATGTTATACATACTCTTTTGGACCTGTGAAATAGTTCTCAATAATAGATATAATTTTTTAAATTAAAAACCTCCTTTCTGGGCTTCCCTGGTGGTGCAGGGGTTAAGAATCTGCTTGCCAATGCAGGGTCCATGGTTTCGAGCCCTGGTCCAGGAAGATCCCGCATGCCGTGGAGCAACTAAGCCCGTGTGCCACAACTACTGAGCCTGCGTGCCCTAGAGCCCGCGAGCCACAACTACTGAGCCCGCGCGCCTAGAGCCCATGCTCTGCAACAAGAGAAGCCACTGCAATGAGAAGCCCACGCACTGCAACAAAGAGTAGCCCCCACTCGCCGCAACTAGCCTGTGCGCAGTAACGAAGACCCAGCGCAGCCAAAAATAAAATAAATTTATAAAAACAAAAAAAACCTCCTTTCTATCATGAACTTACCACTCCAGCTGTATGAGGTCCACATACTACTTGCTGAATAGTTTCTTACTCAACCTAAACTGCCCTTCTTCCTCCTCTCTGCTATATAGGTCTTAGTTATGTTTTGGGGCCTACTTCAAGTACAACTACATATGAAAGTCCTTCAGTCCCCCTCCCCTCCCCTCCCTAAGAGCTCTCTTCTCTGAACTCTCAGATTTCTACAGCCCACAGCAATCATCACTACCACATATCCTTAATTAACTTTTTTGTGTGTTTATTTCTGATCTCAAATGTCTCTCCTCCCTCCACCTAACTAATCCCTTGGTCACTAAAACATTTTCAAGTTGCTTTAAAAGATGCACGATGAAAAACAATGAAAAAATATGTTTCCCTTCCCAGTAGTAATGACTACAATTTCTTGTGTATTCTTCCAGGAATATTCTATGGAAATTCACATTTTTTTTCCCTTTCATCAATGGTACCGTATTATACATGCTCTTCTATAACTTTCCTTTTTTCCCTTCATATTTTAATTAGTTTTTAAACTAGAACCTCACTAATGTCCTCTAAAGTCTAACTACATTACACACATTGATTATACTTTGCTTCCGTACTTTTCTCCTCAAAGAATGAGAAATTAGTGAGGAATGATTTCTTTAGAGAAATCACACTACTTTTTGTCTCATTTGGCTTCATTTGTTAATGTAATCATGACACTACATAAATTTGTTTACACAATACTGTAAAAATTCAAAATTATCAATAAAGCTAAATATCCCCCTTGACTATTATTTCCCAAAAGTAACCACTGTGACCAATTTGGTATGTATATGTCCAGAATTTTTAAAAGAAATTTATATACATATAAATGTATCTGTAGAAACACATAGTATTGTTTTTAGTTTCTCTGAACATAAATGATATCATAATGTATATACTGTTTTGCAGCATGCCTTTTTCCATTCAACAATATAGTAAAGAATCTGACTATGTAGATGTAACTCATTTTTCTTGACTGCTGTATAGTTTATTTAGTTATTCATTACTGTTGGAAATTTAGAGTGTTTCCAATTTTTTGCTATTACAAACAACGTTGTAATGAATATCTTTGTATGTGTCACCTCATGCACAAGTGTGATGACTGTTTCTCTAGGGTAGACGATAAGAGGTGGGAACTCTGTAACAGAAAACATGTAAGTTTAATAATGTACTAGATAAATTAACCATTGCCAGTTCTGTAGTACAGCTGTTATAAGTAAGTTATACATGTGACCATCAATTTTACATATTAGTTCCTTTAAAACCCTAGGACATCCATTGACTTATAAGTCACTTAGTATATAGAACAAAGAACAGCAGACTAGAAATTGGAAGATACAGGTTCAAATTCCGGTTCTGTCCCTAACATCTAACTTGATCTTAGGCAATCCTTTCGACATCTGGGCCCCAGTTTCTGTACCTACAAAATTAGATTAAAGTGATGTTTCCTAAAATATGGTACCTATACCACTGGTAGCATGCAAGATGCTTTTATTTTTATTGACTTTTAATAATTATTTGTATTTTAAAATAAATTAGGAAAATTATAATTACCTTATCAAATCAAGGATTTATGGATATTATTTCTTAGTTATATAAAATTTACTTTTTAAAGGACATTTGTTTAAGTTAAAGAAAAGTGAATTGAAAAGGAAAATAGTATGCATATAATAGTATAGGTGGCATGTAAATATGGCAAGTCATGACTATGATATATGAAGGACTGAGGTTTCTTGCTTCACGAAATCTAGAAGAGGTTAGATTAAAGCAGTAGATCCCAGACTTTTAGATTACAGTGACCAGTAAAACATTAAAAAAAAAAAAAGTTAGTGACCAACATGGAGTTCCTGACTTTTTATTGCGCTAATTAATGACAATAAGAACAAAACCAAACCTATATACCCATCACCATTATTTAACAGAAAGATATTAAAAATATTATTTTGTAACTATAAAACAAGTACCTGTATGTTGAAAAATTTTCAAGTTGTACAGAAGTATAAAAACTCATTTTCTGGGCTTCCCTGGTGGCGCAGTGGTTGGGAGTCCGCCTGCCGATGCAGGGGACATGGGTTCGTGCCCCGGTCTGGGAAGATCCCACATGCCGCAGAGCGGCTGGGCCCGTGAGCCATGGCCGCTGAGTCTGTGCTCCGCAATGGGAGAGGCCCGCGTACCGCAAAAAAAAAAAAACAACTCATTTTCTTTCTCCTTCTCTCTCCCTGTAACATCTATCATGGACATCCTTCTAACACAGATCTACCTCATTTTTAGAACATTTTAAATATAATATACTGTTAAATACATTAGCATATATATATTACATATTTGTTTCATATAAATATAGCATATTACACATTTATTTTATATAAAAATATATGAGAAATATATAATGTCAGAACAAAGGACACAGCTCCCCAGGAAAGGACAGGTGGCAACCTTACTTAGCCATCTAAACACTGGTTTAGATGAACTTCTCTCTAAAATTCCATGATTAAGCCTAGAAAATCCTCAGCGTTTACATGCCTTTCATTATAACCACTAACTTCTATATTTCAAAAGATAACTAGGAATCTCTTTAACATCTCCTTCGGTAGTAAATCACAGACTGCAAAGTGCTTTTTCAGTCCTTTGATCTTCTTGTTGCATGAGTTCATGCCTGTGCTCTATCAATCATTCTCATTGGTTCCCTACATCAGGGTTTTAACCTGGGCTCCATAGGTTTCAGGATAACATATGTGGTATTTGTGTAGATACTGTTTTTCTGGGGGAAGGGGTTTATAACTTTCTATGATCCAAAAAACAAAAGGTTAGAAACTATAGCTCTGATGTTTCTAGCTTTTGCTTTCAATAAATAATCTTATTATTGGCTTGGAAGTCCCTTACAATTTTTTCTTGTTCTTTTTTTTTTTTGCAGCAGCAGGGGTTGGCATCTAATTTCTGGTTTGCATTTGACAGCTGTATTCCTGAGTTCCTGTTCTCACTTCCTTAATGGTCTTCTCATTAAAAACAAAAAAATTCTCTCCTACCAATTAGTTATACGGAATTTAATTTTTTATTTTATTTTTATTTTTTGAAGTACAGAAAGATAGAAAAAAGCAGAGTGGTGCCCACTTTGGAACTGACAGGCAGGGACACAAGCAGCTGGAGAGAGCAAGGCACACAGGCACATATAAAAGGCCTCAGGACAGACAGAATAGACAGCTAAAAGAAATAGAGAGGAACCTGGAAACACAGAAGGAGAGACACAAGAACTGAGCACACAGAGAAGAAGCATGGCAAAAAACCCAGACAAGCTGGCAAGGAGAGAAAGGAGAATTATTGACAGAGAGACAGAGAGGCAGGCAAGATCACCAAGAGGGACGCAGACAGACAGACAAACAGAAAGGGGGAGAGAGAGAGAGAAGGAAAGCAGACAGAGAAAGAAAACAATAAACAAAGAAAGAAGACAAAGTGATAATAGCGTTTTATACTACACAGTGCTTTATAATTTATAAAGTGCTATCAAATACATTATTGCAGGCAGACAGGGAGAATCCAGCAGACAGATGGGGTGATGGAGGGATACAGGCCAATCAGACAGAAGAGAGGGAAGGTGGCCAATCAGAAAGAGAGGCTAGAATGGAGCCCAAGACAGACAGTTAAGAGGAAAGACAGAACCAAGAAAAAGAGAAGTGAGAGAGGAAGAGAGGGAAAAAGAGGAGAGAGACAGAGATAGAGGCTGAAACAGTTAAATTCAGGAATACAGGCAGTGAAAAAGCAAAAATGAAAGAACAGTGCATTGTGTGTAAAAGTTTTATCATCATCTTTCTGAAGAGAACTGGATAGAGGCTGTTGTCTGTGCTTCCCCCAAGGAGTTATAACATCTCTAAGGTGGCATGTGAGAAGAACCAGAAGGAAGGATGAAAAAGGGAGAAAGTTTTAGTAAGAAGCAGAGTTTTTTAGACTAGGAGGAAGACAAACTTCTTGGACAGGCCTAGGTCAACAGCCTAAGAGTACTGCTGAACCTAAAAGGATCTAGATTCATATTCCTTTAAAGAATTCATATAGACTGGGAAAAGCAGAGTGGTCTCCTATCTACTCCATGTGCCTATAAGCTCAGCTTACAAACCATCTGTACTTATTAATTGTTCCTATATTTACAAGGTATTTTTCAGTACTACCAGTGCTTTCATGGCTTTTCTCAATTAATACATAGTTCAGTGATGAAGAGACCAGCAATGGTGTGTGGTCATCAAGACGCAGAGCAGAAAAGGATATTAGGACAGAGCAAGCCCTTCCTAAGCACACCTCAGGTCCTGGTAGTAAAAGCGTGTAACTAGCAAGCAGTCAATCAAAAAGACAAGTACCATAAAATAGAGTCAAAAAAACAAGAAGCAAGAAATAACAAGCCCAGTGAAATGGGAAGGAGTACTGACAGACTGACAGAGGAAGAAGCATCCAGCAAAACTGGGACAGAATTTGTTAGGAGTGCAGCAAAAAGCAATTAGACGTATATGTGTAGACTCTTCCCTCGAACAAGATCCAAGAAATGTGTAGTGACTACCTCAGGGGAGAGGAAGTGGGGGGTAAGGGGGAGGCTTACTCTCATACTGGATACTTTTAGTACTTTAAAAATTTTGTACCATGTGTATGCACTATCTATGTAAAAGCTGATAGAAAAAGGAGGAGAAAAAAAGCAAGCCGAGATGTGGACAGCAGGGGCCAGCCAGGAAGACAGCAAAAAAGCAGAAAGACAAGGAGAGACTGGGAAAACAGCAAAAAGATTGAGGCAGGCAGACTGTGTGAGGGGCCAGAAAGATAAAAAGAAAAAGAAAGAACTGAAACAAAGGCAAGCAGTGAGAGAAGGCAGGGTAGGGGATATGGCAAAAAGGCAGGTAAGACTTTGGGGCAAGGGGGTCACTGACAGGTCTGCGGTAGCGAGACTATCACCATTGATGGGATGCTGGAACAGCGGAAGCCGAGGGAGAAAATGCTGATAAGCAGACACACTAAAAAGATACAAGCATTAAACAGTGGGACAGCAGCAAGCAAGCAGAGTAGACAGGCAAGAAGACATACATAGAGGGAGGCCAGGAAAAAGCATGAACTAAATAGACATAAAGAACAGAAGGAACAAGTAGAAGGCAAGATAAGAGGCAAACCAAGACAGGGAACCATGGTAGGGCCTGGAAGGTAGACAAACCAAGAGACGGAGACTAAAAAAGTGATAGAGACAGGCAGGCGGGGAGACAGATGGCTAGAGAGAGAGTGGTGGGCAAACAGCCAGAGAAGCAGACAGACAACCAGAGAGAGAAAGAGGCTGCCAGCCAGTCCGGGAGGAGCAGACAGGCAGGCAGACACCATGCTAGGAGCAAGCAGGTAGAGGGGCAGGTGGAAACAAGGAGAGAAGAAAAATCAAGAGATCAGTAGGGAGAGAAGAGAGAACGGGAGATGCAGGCAGGCAGAGGGGGAAATGGACAAGAGGGAGAATCAGGCAAATTAACAGATCCATATGCAAAGCGCACTCGAGAGAACGATGAATGTTTGTACAGGGTTGCACACAGCCACCTTTCGCCCCCCACACCTGCAGCTCATGGCACATGTGGCAGGCAGGCAGGCAGAGGCGCTCAGAACAGAGGGAGAGGGCGCACCATGATGCGCAGGGCTGCCCACATGCACGTGGGGACACTCTTCCCAGACACACACCGAGAGGCCAGAAAGAGGGGGAGTCAGGCACACATGAGGAAGAGGCACACGCAGTCAGAGCCCGGAAGACAGAAGTAAACAGAAAGAAGACAGAGATGGAAAGTCACTTAGAGGTGACAGAGCCTGAGAGTCAAGGGATGAGAAAGGACAGTCTCGGTAAAAAATAAAGACACACGTACACAGAAGCCCATGTACAGAAAGAGGAGGATACCCAGAAGGACTAGTACACAAGGACGGAGAAAGAGGACATAACAAAATCAAATGGAAGAGAATAGGAGTTACACTCAGTACACGAATGATATGGGAGCAGAAACAAGAGAACTCCGAAGTCCAGGTTAAGAAGAAGATGGAAATCAATGCTCAATAAAAAGCATTAGCTGGGGTTGGGGGGTGGCACATCAATAAAGAATATTTAAACCTTGTCAGCAAAAATATGCCCTGTCACTATTACTTTCTGGTTGCTGCCTACCTATCCCTCCTTCTTCAGGTACTCCCAAACCCTGCAGGGGCTGCTAGGTGGCTGGCAGCTATACTCAAGAGACAGAGAAATAACCCAGGAGAGAAATGATTCCACAGGCATGGGATGGGAAGCAAGGAAAAGGTCAAAGTGAGATCAAAAGAATGGGAGGAAACTGTAGTAAGAAAAGGGTGACAAGAACAAAATAGGGTTGAACTGAGCTATTTGCCCTTCTTCCTCTGCTAGCATTGCTCATCTGGCAAGTTTTATTTTATGACTTCTCTGACCAAATCTCTGGATGAGAACGCTACTTTTGGACTCCTTTTCAACCTTCCATCTGATTCCTGATACCACTTTAAAGATAAACATTGGAGTACAGTGGGAAACCATGGGTCAGAAAGTCAGATGAAAATCTGAGTGTAACCCCCTACCTCTTTCCTTTTCTCAGTCCCAGTTACTTTTCTTTTTCATGGTACCTCAGTTTCTTCCACTCTATCAGTGTTGGAGATCATGGAGGAAGGGAAATATACTGAAAACAGGAGAAAAGAGAAAATAATTTCACAAACTTCAGACTTAAAAGAGAAAATAATTTCACAATCTTCAGACTTAACTCTTTCCCCTTTATTCTAAAAATCTGTTCTATTTACCCCCTAAATCAATTTCCCACGTCAGATGAATTTTATATTCAAGTAATTGGGGGGAGGGGAAGGCGAGGTAAAGGAGAAAAGAGTGAGGATAAAATTTACAATTATAAATCACTGAAAAGGCTGGGCAAAGGGGAGAATCAAACATGGACTCCTTTGAAAAAAACTCAATCATCGTATCTATTCATATCTCTCCCCCAAAAGTCACTAGGATTTCTATCACTTTTTTAAAGAAAGAAAAAAAAATCCAGTACCCCTTCTCACTTAAAAGATACATAGACAATTAAATGCGTTTTGACTTCAATGAGGTATGTAGAAACAGAGTTATATATAAACATATATTTCATCTTTTTCCTTTTCAATGCCTGAAGGGGAAAAAAAAAACCTTCACATCAAACCACTCCCTTCTGAAGTATTCAGAAAAAAAAAAAAAAGCTTTTCTTTAAGAGAAGGGAGGTGGGGAGGAAGAGACTAGTAAAGAAAAAAAAATTTAAATCTAGTTGGACTAGTATCTAACTAGTTAACCTTTAACAATTTATGCTGATGTCAGACTGAGCATGAGTACTGATTAATGCCCCCCCTCAAATATTTTTTTATAAGGGGGGAGTTAGTCACAGCAGCCATTTTTGTTTTATGCAGAAATCCTTCATGCCCCCCCCCGACGCGCACACACACTCACACACACACACTCAGTACACAAGGAAAATATCTCTATTAATCTGTGCACTAATCAGTTATAAAAAAGGGAGAAATTTGTGGGTTTCTGGGTAGAGGCTAGGAGATGGGGGTATAACAGGGAGGAGAATGGGGGGGGGTGAAAAATGAAATATTAAGCCAGCCATTTTGTTTTAAAAGGGGATTTTTCCCCCCTCTCCCTTTCTTCACGGAGGGGGTGGCGGTGCTGCAGGGGGGGTTGTTTTAAAAATAATTTCCAGGCGGCCATCTTAGTGCCTCAGCTCTGAGAAATATTTCTGAGCGCCCCCCTCAGAATTTAAATATATTTAAAGCAACGGAGAGGGGGGTAGAGAGAAGTCGAAAACTTTTATATATATATATATTTTTTTAATCCTCTTCTCTTGTTCTCTCGGGAGGAAGGAGAGAAGAAAAAAAAAGTCCTCAATTCTCCCCAAGAAAATTTTTGGGGGTGGTTTGGCCCCCCTCGTCAGACGGCGGCCCCGAGGGGGGGGTTTCGGAGGGGGGTGGCCCGGGGGTTTTGGGGGCTGGGGGAGGCGGTGAGGAGGAGGAGGACGCCGCCGCCGAGGAGGAGGAGGAGGAGGAGGAGGAGGAGGAGGAGGTGGTGGTGGTAGCGGTGGGGGAGGCGGGCGGGCGGTGGGTGGGGGGGTGGTGGGGGGGCCAGAGCCACAGGATGGCTTCCCCTCTGAGGGACGAGGAGGAGGAGGAGGAGGAGATGGTGGTGTCGGAGGAGGAAGAAGAGGAGGAAGAAGAGGGCGACGAGGAGGAGGAGGAGGTGGAGGCGGCCGACGAGGACTACGAGGAGGACGACGACGAGGGAGTACTCGGGCGCGGGCCGGGCCACGACCGGGGCCGCGACCGCCACAGCCCCCCCGGCTGCCACCTCTTCCCGCCGCCGCCGCCGCCGCCGCCGCTGCCCCCGCCGCCGCCGCCGCCACCCCCGCCGCCAGGTAAGCGGCCGCTGACTCCCCCCCCCCCCGCGCCCCCCCTCCCGCCCCAGACCGAGCCGGAGCCGCGGGCGAGCGAGGCCCGGGCGGGGGCGAGGCACCCACCGCGCGGCCGAGCCGAGGCGAATCCGGGGCGCGGGGCGCCGTCTCGGGCCCGTCGCCCCGCGGCGGTCCGGGCGGTCCAGGCGGGCGGCGGCGGCGGCGGCCGCCGGGCCAGGCCTCCTCCCCTCCCCCGCCGCACCCCTCCCCCGTCGCCACCGCCGCCGCCGCCGCCGCCGCCCGGGTTGGAGAGCGCTGGGCGCGAGCTGCATGCGCGGACCGGGCCACTCGGTCGCGGCTTTCGGGGGAGGAGGAGGAGGAGATTTTTTTTTTAACCCTCGGCGGGGAGGGGGTAGGCAGGAAACGGCCGAGGCGAAGCCAGGGCCCCCTCCCTGGCCGCGCGAGGGACCGCGGAGACCCTGGCGGCCGGACGGCGGCGTGGGGGAGGGGCGCGTGGGGGAGGGGCGGCCGAGCGGGCGCCCCTGGGGCTTCGGCCCCGGTGGGGTTGGACCGAGGCGAAGTGGGGTTTGCCTGCGAGGAGCGGACCGCGGCCCTCACCCCCCTCCCCCCCGTCAGGAGTTGGGAAGGCCGGGGGGAGCGGGTGACCATCGGACCCCCCCGCACCTGCGGGGACTTCGGTGCCCGCCAACTCTGGAGCGTGCGGTGGCACGTGGGGGAGGGGTCGGGTGAATGTTTGCGGGCGGCTGACGACTAGGGGCAGGTGGTGGCCACACTCCACGCGGACCACTTCCTGGAATGAGACTGGTTCCTGCCCCCTCTCTCTGGCTCGTACTACGGAGAGCAGTCATTGAAAATTGGGGACAGAGAGGAGAGTGTCTGGAAGACCAGATGCCCCCAACCCCACCCCCTTTATCTCTCCTCTGCTCTGGGCTCTTTTGTGTCAAGTGCGCCCCCCCCACCATGACCCCGTCAGTCTGGGGTGGCCGAGCTGCCCAGCTGTGACTCTCACGTGGCTGCCATTCACTGTCACTCACTCTCCCGCTGAAACCACCCACACCCTGACCACGTTGGGGGGCGTGAACTGCCCACCCAGCTGTTCTGCAGCTTGACCGTCACTCAGCACCCCTCCCCGGGGATGACAAGTCACCCGCACTGTCTGGGCAGTTCCGTCCGCGGTGGAGGGGCCTGACCGCTGCCTCGCGCGGGGGGCCCAGCAGTGGTCCCAGTCCGGCCACTCTGCAGAGTGTTCAGCTAGTGTTTTTCAGAATAGACTCTAAGTGAGCATCTTTCGGGTGTCTTGGTGCGGTGCAGCACAAATGCACCAAACTTCAAAACGTCTAACAACATACTCTTTGTAAAACTGTCGTATTGATCTGTGTGGCTTCAGTGGCAAATGTTCCTGTCTAGTTGAGACAGCCTTTGAGGGACTGTGGGGTGCTTTCTTGGGCCGGGGGAGGGGGGGTATGTGTATCTAATGGAAACAAGATAAAATCCACCTCCCCTCCCATCAGGCTGGTCCGAAAACCGGAAAAGTTTTTTAAAAGTTATCCCAGAGAGCCCACTGATTTTGCAGAAGGGAAAAGGAATAAAGAATTGTGGGTAGGGGATTGCCTGGAAGACAGCAGAGGTGCTAAAAAGAGAGGAAGAAAGGATGTCAGGTTAAGTTAGGGCATTAGCAGCTCTCGCCTATGTGTATTCCGAACTTGGAATGCGGTATTTGGGGGTTTTTGATCCCGGATTTGGGTCTGTGAAGGGGAGGGCATGAAAGAATCTGAGGTCGAGATGGGTCTTTGTGTCAGTACTCCCTCCCCTTTTCCCTTTGCTTTCTAAGCATCGTCAAATGTTTTTAAAATGGTATATTTGAAATGAAAACCCACCTACTCTCTCTCCCTGGGCAATTTTATCTCCCTTTCAGCCCTCCAAGTCAAACGAGTGACCCAGATACACCCTCTCAGATGACTTTCTGAGGTAAAACTTTAGGAAAATATTTTTAGTCTGCCCATTATTTCTGTCTACCTAAGTGTGGGCAAAATAACCCTCCTCTGAGG
The DNA here is from genome assembly GCF_963924675.1 of Phocoena phocoena. Taxonomy (NCBI): domain Eukaryota; kingdom Metazoa; phylum Chordata; class Mammalia; order Artiodactyla; family Phocoenidae; genus Phocoena; species Phocoena phocoena. The sequence continues at coordinate 51,374,037 of NC_089237.1, forward strand.
CAATATGTTCAGGCTGCCCTCCCTCATCCTCCTCTACAAGATGAGTTTATACGTGTTAGAGGTTTCTATTGTTTTTCATTCTGACGGCTTTGATTCTCACCATTTTGTTTTACATTCTTACCCAAGACCAATTTTATCCCTTCCCCCCTCTCCAGTCTCCGTACATTGTTAAACGTTTAAAATAATAGCACTCGTGCTGATGGGGGAAGGGAGCAGGAAGCCAAAAACTCATTTCTTCTCCCTCCCCCTTCTGGCAAGTCTAGAGAAATAATATAACATAATATATAGATGTGATTTCTTGGGGGTGGGGGTGGGGAATGGTTGTGGGTGGTGCGGAAAATTCTGGTAGTTTCTTTGCAAAAGGTCTGAAAATACAAACCCACCCCCTGCATGCAATACGCATGTGCAGCAGACCTATTATGGTGGTTCGTTGTGGGGGAGGGAGGGGAATTTGAGAAAAAATAAATATATGTGTGAGAGATTGATGGTGAGATTAGAAGAAGAGAGGGGCGGGCGGGAGGCGAGGCTCGCTGCGAGGCTCCTCCTGCGTCCTCTGGCTCGCCAGGCTCCACCCACCCTCCTCGCCGCCCTCCTCCCTCGCCGTCTTCCCGAGATCTGAGCCGGGATGTGGGAGAGTCTGGGCTCCAGGCCAGCATTGAGTGGCTGGTGAGACAGAGGTTGGGACTTAGATTTGCTTTCTTGCCCTCCCTTTCCTTTCCTCGCTGTCTACTTTGCCTCTCCACACCACGGCCGTCTTCCCAAGTTCGGGAACCTCCCGCTGGGGTGGGGAGTGGAGTTAACTGGCTGCGAGGTCCCAGGGCTTGTGTCCCACCCCCCAGCTGGTGGAGACCGAGGCCATTTCCCTGATCCTTAGCCAGTTGGCCTGCCCTTGCCTCTGCCCCGGCGGCCTCCGTTTCCATGTTCATATTAGCCGCGGTCCCTGGGGTGAGGGAGCGCGGGCTGCTGGGGCATGGCGTCTTACTGACTTCCTGTCAGGGTCCCCACTCTGTTTCCACACCTGGGGCTGCCACAATCCCCCAGTCCTAGAGTGTCTTCCTGCGCAAGAGGGCACAGGATGCTGGAGCTGTGAGAAGTAGCAATGAAGGAAGGAGGTGCCCAGATTCTGAGGCAGTGGAAACCAAGGCCTCCAGTGTTAATTGTGGCTAATTTTCCCTTGGCTGTTGTGGGAAGAAGGATTGTGTGTCCTAGAGCAAGGGGCTGGGCCAGGCCCAGACTTTCCTCTCCTGCACAGCTGCCTCTGCCTGAGCAAGACAGGTCTGGCGGGTTAATCTAGTGCTTGCTGGGGGAGGGAGGCCAAACAGGGCCTCATGTCTGTGTGGCATTGGTGTCTTCCTCCTCGCGGAGTTACTTTCTGTCCCCTAAGCCTCCACAGTCCGACAGGGGTCATGGAGAATGGGGAGAGGGGACATCTGGGAAGAACCAGCCCCGTTCTCTCTGACAGAGACATCTGGAGAGAAAGCCAGGGAACCTAGCCCTGCTGAAAGCAGGTACAGGCTGTCCTCTGGGCTTGTGCTCATGAGTATGCGATGCTTGTGCATTTGGGAATGCATATGCGGGTTGTGTCTGTGCCCGTGTCTTTGTGTGGGTCTCCCATACTGCTTATATATGAATGGGTTAGGATGTCTGGGACTAAATTTGGAGACAAGGGGTGAGACCAGGGGACAAAGGGGCAGGGTCCCTGAGTTCTCAAAGGGAACAGAGAGGAGTATATAGATTTGAAGGCACATTTCCAGTCTCCTTGGGAGGAGGAGGAATGTTTAGGTGATTGTGGAGACCTTCTTGGATGGGGTTAGGGTGTGACAAAGGAGCTAGACACTGTGATCCTGTGGGCAAGAAGTGAACATGCCTGACTGAGGATTTCTTTTCCTCCAGGGCTGTGCTGGGGTGACAGGAGGCTTGGTGATTATCTGAGGAAATATAAATAGAGGCCTCCCTCCTCACAAAAAGGATGTCAGGGCCCCAGGGTGTTAGTGTGAGAACCCAGGTGTCCACCTTTGGCTCTGCCGTCTCAGCATCTGGCTTAGGGAGCTGCCAGCTTGTGTCTCCCCACTCCAAGTGCTGGGGTCAGGCCAGGCCAGCAGCTGGGCATGGCTTCCCCAGTTCCTGGGCAGTATGCCAGCTGGCTAAGTGAGGGGGAAGGCAGGAGGAGCCCTGGCGGCGACTAAAAGGACCTGCCACAGTCAGAGCCCATGGCCTAGAGCCTGGTCCCTTGTTAGTAGGAGGGGAGAGACGGGAGTGGTTTGGCCGCTCTTCCCTTCTGACCCCTGACCTCCCATTCAGAACCCGAGCATCCCAGAGTACTCGAAACACTCTCTGTTTGCATCCAGCGGAGGGAGGCAAGGTTTGGAAGAGTTAATGCTGGAGTTCCTAGAGAGCAGTGGGAACTGAGGAGGTGAGGAAGGGAAGGGGCTGCAGAGACTGGGAACCTAGAGGCTTAGGTTTTCTGGTGCTCTCTGCCCCAAAGATAAGGATGACATTCGGCTGCTGCCTTCAGCACTGGGTGTGAAGAAGAGAAAAAGAGGACCCAAGAAGCAGAAGGAGAACAAGCCAGGAAAAGCCCGAAAACGCAAGAAGCTTGTAAGTGTTCAGGACTCCTATCTCTACAGCTAGGCTTGGAGACCCAGCCCTAGAGACCTACATTTTCTCTGGTCTTGATTACTGTGGGGATCCTGAAGTCAGGGAGGCCTGATCCCCTCTACCTGACCCCACCCCCGCTTGCTAGCCTGTATCTCCCAGGTCTGGGACCCTAACCTCACTCACCACAGCCTAGTGAAGAGCCCAGTTGTCGACTTGACTTGCCCTGCAGCACAGAGAAGCGGTTGAAAGCACAGGCTCTGGAGGTAGACTACATGAATTTAGAGCCTAGCAGTCTTCTGTCTTCTTGGACAATTTATTTAGGTCTCTGTGCCTCAGTTTCCTCACCTACAAAAGAGTGGATAAAGATAGATGTTACTATCATAGGATTGTTGTGAAGATCAAAAGAGATGATAAATGTTACGTGCTGAGAACAGTTTCTGGCACAAGGAAGGGCTGAAGAAATAGTGTTTTTATTTCTTTCCCTTAGGACAGCGAGGAGGAATTTGGCTCTGAGCGAGATGAGTACCGGGAGAAGTCAGAGAGTGGAGGCAGTGAATATGGAACTGGACCAGGTCGGAAACGGAGACGGAAGCACAGAGAAAAAAAGGAGAAGAAGACGAAGCGGCGGAAAAAAGGGGAGGGAGATGGGGGGCAAAAGGTGAGTAGAATTAGGGAGTGAGGGGAGAAATCAGTATTAATGACAGGCATGAGGAGTGGAGGAGGGAGAGCCCTGGGCAAGCAGGGTGCTAAGTGGAAAGGCTGTGGTTTGTGAGGAGTGGGATTGGGCTGGGAATGGAGCAGGAAGCAGAAAGCCCAGGGAACCTGGTGGGTGGGTAGAGAGGCGTGTGGGGGGCCCAGGACTGGACCCCTGCGTCACTGAAGCCTGGTCTCGCCCAGCAGGTGGAACAGAAGTCGTCGGCAACTCTGCTTCTGACTTGGGGCCTGGAGGACGTGGAACATGTGTTCTCTGAGGAGGATTACCACACACTCACCAACTACAAAGCCTTTAGCCAGTTCATGAGGTGCGGTAGGGCTGAGAAGCCCTCTCGAGCAGACGCTTTTAATTTGGGGGAGGCCCTGGACCCTTCTGGAATCTGATGAAAGCTAAGAAACTGCTCTCCAGAGAAATTCACAGCATATACACATAAAATTCCCCATGTCATCTTAGGGAATTCCTGCACTCCTAGGATCCAAGGACTCCAGTCAAGAACCCTTCACTGGGGGGTCACAGTACCACTGCTAGGTTAGAAACCTCTGTGGTGACAGACTATCAGGAGGACAGATGGCCCTCCTTGGTCTAACAGTTCCAGTTTCCCCTGCCTGACTTCTCTCTAGACTGGAGCGGGGAGGTGGTATCCGTGTTCCCCAGTTTCCTTTGCTCAGTTATCAAGTCCTCTGTCCCTTCGTTAGACACCAGTAATAACGGAGGATGCATTGCTGACAGTGGGACCTGAGCTTCAGTGGCTCCCGCAGTAGAGTACAGAACAGTAGAGATGCCTTTTGGGGAGCAGGCACTGGAGCAGAGCCGTTCAGCGCTCTGGAGGCAGCCTGCTGAGGTTTAGGTCCCGGTGTCACGTTGGGCAGCTCACTTCTGTGGTCTTCAGTTTCCGCATCTGTGAAATAGGCACATAGTACGTACCTCACGGGGCCTTGTGGGGATTTGATGGGATGATGGATGGAAAGCTCAGCACACTCAGTGCCTGGCCCCTAGTGGTGTTCAATCCCTGGTAGCTGTCCTTAGTCCCGTTGTCTCACTGCTTCACTACTAAAGACAGTGCTTCTGTCAGCACCGGGGTCACTCACGTCCTCACGAGAGCTTAACACCTCACCGCAGAGCAGAACCAGTGTGGCCCATCAGACTCCACCTGATGGGACCCTTCATCAGGGCCCCTGGAACTCTTTAGAAAAGCACAGAGAATCATAGCAACTCCTAGTAGTATTGCGAGGAAGAAATAAGGTATTATGTGTGTGGAAGTGTTTTAGGAACTGTAAAGTAGTTGTCCAAAGTAGAGCTTTTTTATTAATCTCATATTTTTTTATCCTTTTTAATCTGCATTTAAATTTTATTTTGCCTTTTTTTTTCTTCTTCATACTTTTTTCTTGTTTTTTTAAACTTTTTTTCCATTCTTAAACTTTTTATTTCTTTATTTCAAAATTGATGTTATTCTTCATAGGATGTATTTTCACCACCTAGGAATCCTACCTGGTACATAGACTTAATTGGTGAGGGCAAATGACAGTATTCCCAGACCATCTGTGAGGGGTCCGAGCGCCTTGCTTCTATATTTTCAGGCCCCTGATTGCTAAGAAGAATCCTAAGATCCCAATGTCTAAGATGATGACCATCCTTGGGGCCAAGTGGAGAGAGTTCAGCGCCAACAACCCCTTCAAGGGGTCGGCAGCTGCTGTGGCGGCAGCGGCGGCAGCGGCGGCCGCAGCTGTAGCTGAGCAGGTGTCAGCAGCTGTCTCATCGGCCACCCCCATAGCACCTTCCGGACCCCCCGCCCTTCCACCACCCCCTGCTGCTGATATCCAGCCCCCACCCATCCGAAGAGCCAAAACCAAAGAGGGCAAAGGTAAGAAACCCTCTAGTTGGAACAACTGTCACCTCACCCTCTAAACTGCATGTTCTCAAATTATAGTCCAGAGCTCTTGTCTTCTCAGCCCTGATTGTTGTAGAAGAAATGCTGTCCAGGAAGGGGTCTCAGTGAGACCATAGCCCACAGAGAGGTCCAGAAACCCTACGGCCTGCATTGTTCCTGGCTTTCATGACCTCGGCTTTTTCTCTGTCACCCCACTCCTCACTCAGGTCCAGGCCACAAGAGGCGGAGTAAGAGTCCCCGAGTGCCTGATGGACGCAAGAAGCTTCGGGGAAAGAAGATGGCACCACTCAAAATCAAACTAGGGCTGCTGGGTGGCAAGAGGAAGAAGGGAGGCTCGGTGGGTGGCCCCTCCCTGTCCATTATACTTCTGGGGTGTGGTCAGGGGCTGGGAGTCCAGACACAAGGGTCCGTGAGGGCAGCTGGAGCGGGAGCCCAAGGCCTGGGGAGGGGAGTGGAGTCCATTTGGCCTCTCTGACAGCCACGGGGGCTATGGGCAGTATGTCTTCCAGAGTGACGAGGGCCCTGAACCAGAGGCTGAGGAGTCAGACCTGGACAGTGGCAGTGTCCACAGTGCCTCAGGCCGCCCTGATGGCCCTGTCCGCACCAAGAAACTAAAGAGAGGCCGGCCAGGAAGGAAGAAGAAGAAGGGTAAGCGGTGTCAGCTGTGTGCAGCCCTGTCACTCAGCCTTCCTTTCATTCCTTCGTTGTCTTTCTTATTTGTAGTGTTGACCTCTTTACTGAACGCTTTTCTCTTTCTCTCCCCTCCCGCATTCCGCTCTCCTTCTCTCTCTCTGTTTCCTTTGCCTCCACTGGGGTGTATGACAGTCCTGGGCTGTCCTGCAGTGGCCGGGGAGGAGGAGGTTGATGGCTACGAGACGGATCACCAGGATTACTGTGAGGTGTGCCAGCAGGGTGGGGAAATTATTCTGTGTGACACCTGCCCTCGTGCCTACCACCTCGTCTGCCTCGATCCTGAGCTTGACCGGGCTCCTGAGGGCAAATGGAGCTGCCCCCACTGTGTGAGTACTGGTGCCACCTCTTACGGCCCTCAGGGACCCACCCACCTCTTTCCTCCTTGCTTTCTCTTGTCCTCTCCCTACCTCCAGATGCCTGGGCTTCTCAGTAACAGATGTTGGAAGTGTCCAAGATCCTAGTTTGATCCTCTCCCCCATTCCTTTGCCCCCAAAATTAGCATTTTGGGGACCTGAGATGTCCTGTTACTTTGTTCCCAGCAATCTTCTCTGCACTTCTAGGATCTAGCTGTCCTGGTTTGCCTCTGTCTTCCAGCCTCACTCCTTATCCTCTTTCTTGTGTCTGTGTCTGTCCTTGGCCTCCCAGGAGAAGGAGGGGGTACAGTGGGAGGCCAAGGAAGAGGAGGAAGACTATGAAGAGGAGGGGGAAGAGGAGGGGGAGAAGGAGGAAGAGGACGACCACATGGAGTACTGCCGTGTGTGCAAGGATGGCGGGGAGCTCCTGTGCTGTGACGCCTGCATCTCCTCCTACCACATTCACTGCCTGAACCCCCCACTGCCTGACATCCCCAATGGCGAGTGGCTGTGTCCCCGATGCACAGTGAGTGTGCCCATCTCTCAGGCTTTATTGTCAGCCCCGACTCCTTCTCCATCTCCAGGGCCCAAAGGTTGGGCTCGCTCTTTCTCTACTCTCCCCCACACCTAGCCTTTGATTCCCGTGTGGGACCCCCATCCTCCTACTCTAATGATGGGCTCTTTCTGCCTCTTTCTTTCCTCTTTGTGTGCGTCCATCCCGAAGTGTCCCGTGCTGAAAGGCCGTGTGCAGAAGATCCTACACTGGCGGTGGGGGGAGCCCCCTGTGGCAGTGCCAGCCCCCCAACAGGCAGACGGGAATCCAGATGCCCCACCCGCACGTCCTCTTCAAGGCAGATCGGAGAGAGAGTTCTTTGTCAAGTGGGTAGGCCTGTCCTACTGGCACTGCTCCTGGGCCAAGGAGCTTCAGGTACAAGGGCCTCTCCTTCCCCGCCTCCTGGGGCCCCATTCACTGCCATTCTCTCTCTTGGCCCGCTGTTCTCTCGTCTTCCATCCCCTCTGCTTTCCCTCACATTAGGCCTCTGGCCGCACACACCCTACCAACTCCCTTAGTTTCCACACTTGGTTCTCTTGGACTCCAGTTCTCTTTCCCTCAGTCTCCGTTAGATTCCTTCCCTTAGGTATGACATAGGCTTTCCTTAGCCTGCCTCAACTCCATCTCTTTGCTTATCCGTCTTAACCATGTTTTACTGATAGCCCCAATCTTAACAACCCTATTCCCTTCCTCCTTTTGCTTATTAATACCTCCCCACCCAGGTCCTGTCTCTGACTCTGTTCTCTGGCGTGCTATTCGTTCTCCTGCTTTGGCTTTAACTCACTATGTCCCTCATCCCACCTCTTTCATTGCTTGCTTTCCCATGCCATTCCCCCTGCCGGCCTCTGCCCTGTCTCCTTTTGTCCTCTCGGGATGTTGGGACTATCTATCCCCTCCTCCTCTGTGCCCCATCAGCTGGAAATTTTCCACTTGGTAATGTACCGAAACTATCAACGGAAGAATGACATGGACGAGCCCCCACCCCTCGACTACGGCTCTGGTGAGGATGATGGGAAGAGTGACAAACGCAAGGTGAAGGACCCGCACTATGCCGAGATGGAGGAGAAGTACTATCGTTTCGGCATCAAGCCAGAGTGGATGACCGTCCACCGGATCATCAACCACAGGTGAGTCCTTGGTCCGTGCGAAGGCCTACCTGGGTTTTGCCACTATTCTTGTTGCGCTGTGGCTCCATGTTAGTATTTGTTGATTAACCAGATAATTGATCTAACTGGATAATTCCCACTGTGGCCCCAGCCCTTCTGGCTTTGTTTCCTCTATGGAGATGGGAGGAACCAGGAGGAAAGTCTAGCCCAGCACTGACTGCTTTGTCCTTGCTTCTTTTAATTTCTAACAGCTTAAGAAATGACACATGAGTCTGGGGATCTGGTTGTGAAAAAAGCAAAACGTGAAACACATGGTTCATATAGACCAGTGTTTCTAGTACTTCTTTCTTCACAGTACTTATTACTAACTAATGTTACATTGTCTTTTATTTTCCTATTTCATCACTGCCTCCCCCAATAGAATTTGAGCTCCATGGGAATAGGTCATTGGTCTGCTTAGTTCTGCTCAATCACCCGTGCCTGGGACAGTGCCTGGCATGTAGTAGATGCTTAGTAAATACTGATTGGATGAACGAACGATGTTGAAGCCAGGGATGTTTTGTGATCGTTGATTTTTAGGAAGCCATCCTGAAAAAGTTAGGGTAGAACTTCAGCCATTCCAAACTGCCTTTCAGAGGCCCACCATTGAGGATTAGGTGACAACGTCTGCATGTTTGCTGATAATTGTGTTGATTATGACTTTTTCTACTTGTGACACATATTACTTTTCTCCTCCTGCTCCTTCTCCTGGCTTCTCTTCCCACAGTGTGGATAAGAAGGGAAATTACCACTATCTAGTGAAATGGAGGGACTTGCCATATGACCAGTCCACGTGGGAGGAAGATGAAATGAACATCCCTGAATATGAAGACCATAAACAAAGCTACTGGAGACACCGGTGAGGGAGCCAGGTCGTGGGTTAGAGGGAGTCTGAGGACAGAGGCATGAAAGCTAAACCTCCAGCATTAAATGAGATGCAGTAGGGACAGACCCAATCTAGAATTTAGGGCAGTGGGAGCCTGGGCTGGGTTGTTTGCGGTGGGGTCGGGAAGGAGGTGGTGTGAGGAACAGAAAGGAGATCTAGCCTGAGTAATGGGGATGAGGATGCTGAGGAGTGGGGAGGGTTGGCTTTAGAGCTGAACTCCATAGGGGTGAGGGTAAAGAACCTGGGAGAAAGGAAATGTGAGAAAATCTTGGTTATGGAAAGTGGGAGCTAGGTCTGGAGTGGGTTCAGAAGGACAGGGGGTGGGTCCAAGGACCAGGTCTCACTCAGACCCGCTGTTTTCCCAGAGAACTAATTATGGGGGAGGACCCCGCCCAGCCCCGCAAGTATAAGAAGAAGAAGAAGGAGCTGCAGGGTGATGGGCCTCCCAGCTCTCCTACTAATGATGTAAGTCCTCCCACTTGGCCTGTCTCCCGTTTCTGGAGCCATGCTGATCGAAGATTTCCTGGGGGCTTCTGACAGAACTTCCCAGAGTTTCAACAACTTCTTTGAACAGTAGCTCTTCCTTCAGTGTTCAGCTTTGCCCCAAGAGTGCTAGGAATTTTGGCACAGGAGTGAGAGCTGCTAGAGACAGCAGCACACAGGGCTCTTCTACCAGTTTCCTTCCCCACAGTGCTTCTGGGTATTGTTTTAAGGAATGAGGGGGAGGCACTGCAGACTCAAACTTTCATAAGCTCAGGCCATAGGAGAGGGACTTGTAATCCCATTTGATATCAGTGCCGGGGAGAGGGGAGGAGGAGGCCAAGACCGGAGGAGCAGCTGATGGCTCCCCTGAGCTTTCTGACTTCTTGATTCTACAGCCTACAGTGAAATACGAGACTCAGCCACGGTTCATCACAGCCACTGGAGGCACGCTGCACATGTATCAGCTGGAGGGGTTGAACTGGCTACGATTCTCGTGGGCCCAGGGCACTGACACCATTCTGGCTGATGAGATGGGACTGGGCAAGACCATACAAACCATCGTCTTCCTCTACTCACTGTATAAGGAGGTGCTAGACTCTCGGGCCCTGAGGGGGACAGCCGTGCTGAGGCCTAGCCTGGACTGGGGAAGGTGGGAGTGGAGGGTGAGGGCAGAGAACTGGCGGGGAGGGGTGCGGCAGGCAGTGGACTGGGTTGTATAACCGTGAGCCTAGACTAATGGTCCCCCACCCTCGACTCCCAGGGCCACACAAAGGGTCCCTTCCTGGTGAGCGCCCCGCTCTCCACCATCATTAACTGGGAGCGGGAGTTCCAGATGTGGGCACCCAAGTTCTATGTGGTGACATACACGGGTGACAAGGACAGCCGAGCCATCATTCGTGAGAATGAGTTTTCCTTTGAAGACAATGCCATCAAAGGTGGCAAGAAAGCTTTTAAGATGAAGGTAAGCCCCTCTATCTCATGTCCTCTAAAGTGCTCAGATCTGTCGTTTCGTTGCCCCAACCAGGACTTCAGTTCCTTTATTCCCCGTTCAGCTTTCTCCCTCCTTTACTCCACCTCCCCTCACGCCTCTGCACTCCAGTCCTGGAGATGTAGTGGGTACTCCTAGGGGTGTACATGGATCTGTTCATCCTGGACGGGTGGTGGGAGATTGGGGGCCACATTCAGAAGTCCCTGCATGGAGTCAAAGTTGGAGGACAGGACAACGGGCTCCCTTTGGGAGTCTCAGTTAGGCCTGGGTGTCTGCGTGGAGAATGGGGGTGGAGGCCTAGATGCTTGGGTGTGGGGTGGCAGCCGAGTGGACAATGGTTGTGTTGGCAGAGGGAGGCGCAGGTGAAGTTCCATGTTCTCCTGACATCATATGAGCTGATCACCATTGATCAGGCAGCTCTTGGCTCCATCCGCTGGGCCTGTCTCGTGGTGGATGAGGCCCATCGGCTCAAGAACAACCAGTCCAAGGTGAGTGAGATACCCAGGCCTCAGAAACTTGAGGCTGTGGACTCCTACTTGCCCTAGTCCTAAAAAATAAAGTTTCAGGCACTTTCTGTCATCAGGGAGGCAGGAAGCCTGGGAATAAGTCTGGGGAGAAGTCCAGGTTGGAAGAGGGAGAGGACTAGGGATGTGAGGGCCTCTGATCCTGAAGAAAATAGGAGCTAGAGGCAGGGAAAGGTGATACTGTGGGCCAGCCACTGGCCACTGATGGGCCCTTTCCTCTGCCTTTCCTTGCCCCATTTTCTAGTTTTTCAGGGTCCTCAATGGCTACAAGATAGATCATAAGTTGCTGCTGACAGGGACTCCACTGCAGAATAACCTGGAGGAGCTCTTCCATCTGCTGAACTTCCTCACCCCAGAGAGGTTTAAGTAAGTGGCTCAGTAGGGTGGTCTGCAGAGAGGAGAGGTGGAGGAACTGAGAAGATGAGTGGGAAGAGGATTCATCTGGAGTGAAGAATAGAGCCTGAGGTCAGGGGCAAAGAACCTGATGCCTGTTCATTTCCTTTTCTCCTTCTGGCTACTAGCAATCTGGAAGGCTTCCTGGAGGAGTTTGCCGACATATCCAAAGAAGACCAGATTAAGAAACTTCATGACTTGCTGGGGCCACATATGCTGAGGAGGCTCAAGGCTGATGTCTTTAAGAATATGCCGGCCAAGACAGAGCTCATCGTCCGCGTGGAGCTGAGCCCCATGCAGAAGTGAGATGCAAGGCGGGTTACCTGGCCCAGGGTTGAGGATTTGGTGGCAGCTTTCCAAGAGTTGGTGACCAAATGCAACATCATAATTGCTTCCTTTATTGTGTCTCTTCTATGCCCCTGCCCTGGGCTTTAGGAAATACTACAAGTATATCCTGACCCGAAATTTTGAGGCCTTGAACTCACGAGGAGGTGGGAACCAAGTGTCATTGCTTAACATCATGATGGATCTTAAGAAGTGCTGCAACCATCCATATCTCTTTCCTGTGGCTGCTATGGTAGATACGGGAGCTGGGGGACTGTGAAATGCCTGGCTCTTTGGAAACGTGGGCAGTTGAGCACAGGGCTGGAGTTGGGCTGGGAGGCCAGAGACTAGATTTCTGAGATGAGTAGGAATTGTAAAGGTGTGGAGCCTGGATTTGGGCCTCCAGCTTTCTAGGCATAGTCAGAATACGGGGGCGTGTTCACTGACCCTCTCCTCCTTTCTTCCTGCCTTCTTTTCAGGAGTCCCCCAAACTTCCCAGTGGGGCGTATGAGGGTGGGGCACTTATTAAGGCATCCGGGAAGCTCATGCTGTTACAGAAGATGCTGCGGAAGCTGAAGGAGCAAGGACACAGAGTGCTCATCTTCTCGCAGGTGACCCATCCCTGTAGCTCTTTCTCACCATCAGATAATCGCTGACCTCATTCCTGTGGTTGCCACGGGGTGCGAGGTTAGGCAGTTACACCCCTAAGGGTTTCTGGTGTAGCTAAGTTCATCTTGGTCTCTGATCCCTGTTCTTAATTAAGGCTGTTGGAAGTTGTAGTCCAGTTTCTGTACGCCAAAAGGGGCGAAGGGGAAGGGTGAGCCATCTGCCTCCTACAGGTCGTCTCTGGGACTGGTACTGTTTCTTAACCTTATTGGGGAAGGGAGGAGAGCACAGACCTCTTGGAAATCGGATGAAAGCTGTGGGTCTGTTCTCCAGAAAACTGCACACACAACTAGACAATTTTGTACAGATTTTCAGGGGATTCATAGATTTGCCTGAAACTTTGTCGTGGGTGTCAGAGGAGAACCTCTGCCTTAGGAGAAATGGTCTTAAATCAGGAGAGAGAGAATGACAAGAATGTCCCAGGAGGAGCTGGGGGTGGAGGAAGCAGCTCCGGGGGGTGTATGACAGGGCAGGGGTACAAGTGTAAGGACTGGGGTTGAGAGAGAATAAAGAGGTAGTCAGACCAGACAGGGCGCATCCCACTGCCTCGTCGTTCTAGACTCCTGCCTTTTCTCTTGCTCTAGATGACCAAAATGTTAGACTTGCTAGAGGACTTCTTAGACTACGAAGGCTACAAGTATGAGCGCATTGACGGCGGCATCACTGGTGCCCTGAGGCAGGAGGCCATCGATCGCTTCAATGGTGAGGGGGGCCTTGGTCCCTGCTGGGTGTGGGAGGCCTGAGAAACCTGTGCCTAGGTCCCTGGGATGGGAGGGTGCTGGCCTGGGAGGATATTAGCCACCTGGGCTTTTGAGTTGAGGGCATCGTTGTTTGTAGCCAGGGAACAACTAGGAGCAGGTGGACAGACCTGCTGGGTACAAGAAAGGCCTGATTTCCTAATTCTTGCCTCCTAGCTCCTGGAGCCCAACAATTCTGCTTCCTCCTGTCCACCCGGGCTGGAGGGCTGGGCATCAATCTGGCCACTGCCGACACTGTCATCATCTTTGATTCAGACTGGAACCCGCATAATGATATCCAGGTGAGAGCATGCCTCCTGGAGCCCCTCTGAGCAAGGAGATGTGTCTGTCTGTTCTGGGGTCAGAAATAAACCTCTTGGTGGGTAGAAGACCCTTCCTTGTCAGCCTCTTTTCCAGAGCATGTAGGGGGTGTCTCCCCTGCCACTCCCCCGGCCCATCCCCACTTTCCGGCCCCTGCAGGCCTTCAGCCGTGCTCATCGGATCGGCCAGGCCAACAAAGTGATGATTTACCGGTTTGTGACTCGCGCATCAGTGGAAGAGCGAATCACACAGGTGGCCAAGAGAAAGATGATGCTCACGCATCTGGTGGTGCGGCCTGGGCTGGGCTCCAAGGCGGGCTCCATGTCCAAGCAGGAGCTGGATGACATCCTCAAATTTGGCACCGAGGAGCTATTTAAGGATGAAAATGAGGGTGAGAGCCTTTTCTGCAGCTCCCTGTAAGCAGGTCTTTGCTGTCTATGAGCACTTCTCTTCTGAAACCCCCTGAAGAAAATCTCTTCTCTGCATCCTTGGAGGAAGGTTGGCTTACAGGTTGAAAACAACAGCAAATCTCTGTGTAGACGTCCAGGGAAAGGGCCTTCTCCTCCAGAGCTCCCGTGAAAAGGAAGCAGAGGGGAAGGCTTTCCTCTGATCTCTCTAAAGTTCTGCCTGAGGTTCTGGTTAGAGCTCAGAGTCCCCTCTCATTCCCCAACTCCACCAGGGGAGAACAAGGAGGAGGACAGCAGTGTGATTCACTATGACAACGAGGCCATCGCTCGGCTCCTGGACCGGAACCAGGATGCAACTGAGGACACTGACGTGCAGAACATGAATGAGTATCTCAGCTCCTTCAAGGTGGCCCAGTACGTGGTGAGGGAAGAAGACAAGGTGAGAGGCTTGGGGCCAGACACTGTGCATCCCGGGCCACCTCTGAGGGGTGGTGTCCGACGTTCTTGACCAGACCTTGAAGTTGGAGGATCCCCCTTCGCTCTTGGTTTTTGTCTGATCTCTTACCCCAGTGCCCATCAGAGAGCGGTAGTGGACCTCAAACGACTTCTTGGTCTAAAGGATGAGACTGGACTTTGGAGAAAACTTAGGCAGAGAAAGCGGTGATAAACTCGGGAGGGAACCTTCTGAGTCAGAGTGGGAGGGACACAGAGGGCACTAGAGGAGAGGTTTGGAAAAAAGGGAAATCACGAGGAGGAGAAGCATATTGCAGGTAAGAGGTAAGGAAAACTCACACAGAGGACTTACACACAGTGACGAGGTCTAGGGCTGGGTGGAGGCAGGCGAGTAGGGATTTTGTCATGGTGGAAGGATTGGAAGGGGAGGCCTTCAGCGTTCGTCCTGCTGCCCTTCAGATTGAGGAAATTGAACGAGAGATCATCAAGCAGGAGGAGAACGTGGATCCTGACTACTGGGAGAAGCTGCTGAGACACCACTACGAGCAGCAGCAGGAAGACCTGGCCCGCAACCTCGGCAAAGGCAAGAGGGTCCGCAAGCAGGTTAACTACAACGATGCTGCTCAGGAGGACCAAGGTGAGGACCGCCCCTGACGGAGGGACCGAGAAGGGGAGAGTGCGCTTAGGAGTCAGGGCCTTCCCTGCCAAGTGGAAAGAGATTAGGAAGGGACACTGGGAGCTACCCGGAGGCCAGGTGGATTTGCAGGTGATCTCAGCTATCTAGCAGTTGCAGAGGGCTCAGATGGACACCCAGGGGTCCCTGTTTAGAGTGGGTTATGCAGGAGTCAGGAGGTAGGTGGGTGAGTGGACATGGTGTGTGGTCCTCAGTCAGACGGCAGGCAGTCATCCGGCATCCCTAGGAGGGCCAAGGCCAGAGCGAAGGTGCAGAAGTCTCCGAGGGGAGGCGTCCAGACAGAAGGGCCCCAGCCTGGGCTTATCCAGGGAGCCATCACTGACCACTGAGCCCTTCTCCTCGCAGATAACCAGTCAGAATACTCAGTGGGATCAGAGGAGGAGGATGAAGACTTTGATGAGCGTCCTGAAGGTGGCATCTGTTTTCTTGTTTTTCTACCACACCTCTTCCCATTTCACTTCCCATTGTCTATTAAGCCCACTATTTTTATACAAAATGCTCATTTGTAGAAAAAGTAAAGATTGCAGGTAAGCAAAAAGGAAGAAATATCTATAATCTCGCCACTGTTAAAATTGGGAGTATATAACCATGCAGGCTTAGATACCTAGATGAAAGATCGAGAAAGGTAACATCCTTTTACATTCCTACCATTAATCTTGCTTGCATCGTGTGGGTGCTACTGATTTTTTAGTATGACTCGATTCTTTTGGACCTATTGGGTTAGTAGTTCTGAATGCGCTGGGAAGAAAATTAGAAGCGCCTCAGAGCTGACACAGGCCTTTCCTGTGTTCTGTATCTTGTGAGAATGGAGGGCTAGGAAAGAGTGAGCGGGGGGAAGGAGGTGGCAGCTCTACTAACCGGGGTCACCATCTCCCCACCCAGGGCGTCGACAGTCCAAGAGGCAGCTCCGGAACGAAAAGGATAAGCCACTGCCTCCACTGCTGGCTCGAGTTGGGGGCAACATTGAGGTGAGAGCTGGCCTAGGCCCCTCTAGGAAATTGAAGCTGAGTCACTGAGGGTAGAACAGACCAAGAAATGAGATCCTGGACATTCACTGCCCACTCCCTCCTTGCCCCCATCATCAGGTGTTGGGATTCAACACCCGTCAGCGGAAGGCCTTCCTCAATGCTGTGATGCGCTGGGGCATGCCACCACAGGACGCCTTCACCACCCAGTGGCTGGTGCGGGACCTCAGGGGCAAGACTGAAAAAGAGTTCAAGTGAGTGGGGGTGATTCAGGGCTGAGCTGGATGGAAGGGTAAAAACTTTGGGTGTTACTGCCTTCCTCTTGGCCACCATATGATGTGACCTTACTCAACTGATCACCGTACTCCCTGCCAGACAGCCTTTCCTGGCTCAGTTTCCTGGGGGGTGGGCTCAGCCTGCCCCACCTCCCCTCAGATGAGCCTAGAGCAGGGAGGCCAGGCTTCCTCCCCAATGGGAGAGGCAGTTGAGACAGGAGCCTCGCCTGGGCTGTCCTTGCCTCACATTTATTTGACCATGATAACCTGGCAGGGGGGCTGGTGGGAAGGATGAAGAGCTGACTGATGGGGCCTAGGAATGAAGTAACCAAGACCAAGGGGACTGTGGAAATGCAAGGGGAGGGGCAGATGGGGGAGTTAGGATTTGGAGGACAGGTGATGGTGAGATTGAGAGGCCCAGGGGAGGACCCCTGGAGGCACCCGGGAGTTTCAGGTTCAGTAATCCCTGTGCCCCCTTTACTGCCCTGCCCCCCCTAAGGCTCTTCTAACACACCTCCCACCCCCGTGCTCCTTAGGGCCTATGTGTCTTTGTTCATGCGCCATCTCTGTGAGCCCGGGGCAGACGGCTCTGAAACCTTTGCTGATGGGGTCCCTCGGGAGGGACTGAGTCGCCAGCAAGTGTTGACCCGCATTGGAGTCATGTCTCTCGTCAAGAAGAAGGTATCCGTCTTCCCCTCAGCCAAAGAGGCTGGCCGCCTAGGCCCTGTGCTCCTCTGCCTCTCGTCCCTGAGTTCCGGACTCACGCTGGTGCGAGAAAGGGAGAAGCGCTGGAGCTTGCTGTGTGTCCGGTGCCCGAGCTGATCTCTGTCCCTACGACTCCCCCGCACCCTTCAGGTTCAGGAGTTTGAGCACATCAATGGGCGCTGGTCTATGCCGGAGCTGATGCCCGACCCCAGTGCTGACTCCAAGCGTTCCTCCAGAGCCTCCTCTCCTACCAAAACGTCTCCCACCACTCCTGAGGCTTCTGCTGCAAACAGTCCTTGCACCTCAAAACCTGGTAATCAGCTCAGGATGGCAGGAGAGACAGATGGGGCCAGTGTCTGTTAGACGCCGAGGGTCTGGAGTTGGGGTGGGGAGTTTCTGCCTGCCTCACTCCGCCTTACCCCCGCAGCTACTCCAGCTCCCAGTGAGAAAGGAGATGGCGTAAGGACACCTCTGGAGAAGGATGAAGCAGAAAACCAGGAGGAGAAGCCAGAGAAGAATAGCAAAATTGGGGAGAAGATGGAAACAGAGGTGTGTGTGTGGCTACCCAGCTTCCTTTGAGGGGAGGGAGTGGCAGAGTCGTGGCGGCAGGTGCCTAGGAGCCGCCACTTCAGCCTGACTCCGTTGTCCTCTTTAGGCTGATACCCCCAGCCCAGCCCCATCACTTGGGGAGCGGCTGGAGCCAAGGAAGATTCCTCTAGAGGATGAGGTGCCAGGGGTACCTGGAGAGATGGAGCCTGAACCTGGGTACCGTGGGGACAGAGAGAAGTCAGGTGGGTGCATGGCCTTAGGGGTGATGGGGGGCTTAGAATTTGGGGGTTCCCTCTTCCTGGGGTCAGGGGCTGAGGGTGACATCCTCCCTTCCTGTCCCCTACCCCCTCCCACAGCCACGGAGTCGACGCCAGGAGAGAGGGGGGAGGAGAAGCCGATGGATGGACAGGAACACAGGGAGAGGCCGGAGGGGGAGACGGGGGATTTGGGCAAGAGAGGTAATGGGTGGAAGGACCGGACACCTGGGTCCCTGAGGGAATCAGGGGAGGGGACGTGGAGTCTTGGGAACCAAATGCCTGGGTCCTGGGTGGGTAGCTGTTCCAGGGGCCAGCACACTACAGAGAGTAGTCTTGGGACCTGGGAGGAGACTCTCCTGAGGTGTGAGCTCTGCCCCGTCTGCCGTAGCAGAAGATGTAAAAGGGGACCGGGAGCTTCGACCTGGGCCTCCTCGAGATGAGCCGCGGTCCAACGGGCGACGTGAGGAGAAGGCAGAGAAGCCGCGGTTCATGTTCAATATCGCAGACGGTGGCTTCACAGGTGGGGGGGTCCTCACTGCCCTCTGCTCCTCACTGGGGTTAGCTCATCCTCATGGGGTTTCTCTTTGGGCCTGAGGCCTCCTTCCGCCTTTAATTCCAAGTAACTGTCAATGAAATGGTGCATGCTGTCTCTGATCCTTGCCCTTGGTCCTCCTTAAGTGTACTCCTAACTCCAAAGCTGCCTTAATCCCACCTGTACTCTTAATCCTAACTTGAACCTTGTTTGTAACTAGTTTTATTCCTAACCCCTCACCTAACCTTGCCCTGTTCCTCCTAAAAAGCCCTTAGTCCTGTCCCACTGTTCATTTCCCTCCTCTGTACCAGTCTGTTGGGCTTCACAAACTCCTGATGCCTCATCTGTCTTCTGTCCTCTTTTCAGAGCTCCACACGCTGTGGCAGAATGAGGAACGGGCAGCTGTTTCCTCGGGGAAACTCAATGAGATCTGGCACCGAAGACATGACTATTGGCTTCTGGCTGGGATTGTCCTGTATCCTTGGCTACAAATGCAAGAAAAAAATGTTCTCTCAGCCTGGAGAGAGGGGAACTACACTTAGGGAAGGGGGCCTAGTGCCACACTTTGGGGCGACCAGGCCAAAAGGAAGGCGTGTTCACAGCCCAGCCCTGTTAAATTCCTTGATGATCCACTTCCTTTATTGGCAGCCATGGCTACGCACGGTGGCAGGACATCCAGAATGATGCTCAGTTTGCCATTATCAACGAGCCATTTAAAACTGAAGCCAATAAGGGGAACTTTCTGGAGATGAAAAATAAGTTCCTGGCCCGGAGATTCAAGGTGAGGATGAGGGAGGAAAGGAACAGTGTTGAAGAGGGGCTTGGGTGAGAAGTGGGACCAGATCTGGTTGGAATGTAGGCAGGGTTAACACCTTGAGGGTTGAGGCGATGCTTGAGGCAAAGACCAGAGGGTCACCTTGTGTTTGGCACTGTGGTCTGGATCGGGGTCACAGTCAGTATTGGTGTGGAGCTGGGGGTCTGGGCCGCTGGTGAGGGCAGTGTGAGGGCAGTGTGGGTCTCCAGCCCCGAGCTGCGTGCTTGCTGCTGGCAGCTCCCGCACTCACCCCCTCCCCACACCCTTAGCTCCTGGAGCAGGCGCTGGTGATTGAGGAGCAGCTGCGGCGGGCGGCCTACCTGAACCTATCACAGGAGCCGGCGCACCCCGCCATGGCCCTCCACGCCCGCTTCGCCGAGGCCGAGTGCCTGGCCGAGAGCCACCAGCACCTCTCCAAGGAGTCGTTGGCGGGGAACAAGCCGGCCAACGCCGTGCTGCACAAGGGTAAGGGCCGCGGCGGCCCCGCGCGGGGGAGGGCCCACAACGCTGCGTAAGTCTTCACCCCGCACCCCTCAAAATCTTCCCACCCCTCTGACCCCTTTACCCTCTGAACCACCCCCCTCTGACCTCTGACCCCACCCCGACCCACCTGGTACCCCCTTGGTTTTTAGCCTCTAGGATTCGTGCGGCCAGCCCTCATCCGTGCCTAGTAGCATTCACATCAGTGCCTAAGGGAGGGACCTTCCCCCCAACCCCCCAATCTCCATGAGACTGTGCCACGTCCCCTCCACAGGGCGGAACTTCTTCGCTGACCCACACACCTGCCATATTGCTAATAGCACTCTCTCTGGGGCCCTGGCCTGTGTATAGTCCACAAAAGTCCTTACCCCCAGTCCCACAAACCACGTTCCTCACGTCTCATTCACCCCATGAAGCAGAAAGCACCTTCGTCCCACCCTCTGACCCTACCCCATGAAACTTCCCTTTGACCTTCAACCCTTCCTCCCAAACCCTCTTACCTTGATAATAATAGATTAAGTTCTAAAGCCCTCTAACCATCTAATCCTGTCTGATGTAGTGACTGATTCCTGGCCCCTTTGACTCCTGTTCTAATTCCTTGAATCTGTAATGCTGACCCTCTAACCTCCCTCCCCCCCTTACATATTAAAACTTTGATTCCTTACGTCTTTGACACCACTTACCACCTCCCACGCCTCCTGACTATTTCCTCCCCGTCATCCCCAACCCCAAAACCTCACTCTTTCAGTATGGGATGTTCTGACAACTCCCCGCCCCCATGTCTTCCGATGTCCTCCCTCCCCTATCTCCCTTTTCTCCATATTCCCTTTTCCTTTCTTCTTTCTCTCCATCTGTCCTCTGTGGTGATCTGGTCTCTCTGCCTCTTTACCTGACACTTTTTCTTTGTCCCCGAGTTGCTCTTTTTTTCTACTTCTGTCATTTCCTTGGTCTCTGATTCTTCGACATCTGTGCCCTCCTCTCTCTCCTTCTCTGACTGTATCTGTCCATCTGACTCCTCATCTCTTTTCTTGGCTCCATCTCTCCCTTTCCCTGTCTTTCTCTTGCCCTTCTTTCTCCGTGGCCCGGGCCCCAGTTCTGAACCAGCTGGAGGAGTTGCTGAGCGACATGAAGGCGGACGTGACCCGCCTGCCAGCCACGCTGTCCCGAATACCCCCCATCGCAGCCCGCCTTCAGATGTCCGAGCGCAGCATCCTCAGCCGGCTGGCCAGCAAGGGCACGGAGCCTCACCCCACACCGGTAACCCTCTTTCCCCCCACTCCAGTTTTCCCTGTTGGTACTCCTCCTGCACACGTAGGAACACCTCCTTCAGAGCCCCGTGCAGTGTGGAACAACGACCTGCTCCAGCACGCTCGTCAGCCTTGAGCCTCCCTGCCTGTGTGATACCCCTCAGTAGTTCTGGAGTTGGCCCATGATGTCTCCCCGACAGCTTCTTTCCTCTCAGACTGTGGACCCTCTAATGTGGGCTCGCTCTCTCTTCCAGGCCTTCCCCCCGGGTCCGTACGCTACACCTCCGGGGTACGGGGCGGCCTTCAGCGCCGCACCCGTAGGGGCCCTGGCCGCCGCAGGCGCCAATTACAGCCAGATGCCTGCAGGGTCCTTCATCACAGGTCAGCTGGTGACTTCCTGCCTCCTGCTCCTTGCATTCTTCCTTTTCCAAGCTTCATCCCTGCTCAGCTACCCTTTTACTTGTCCAGCCCATCTCATTTCCTTGGAAGTATCCAGTGTTTTATGGAATGGAGTGGTTCTGGACTTTGTTTTTCCCATCCCTTTCTCAGCTTCTCTTCCATTCCCATTGTCAAAAACCTCATCTAGGGTTTTAGTGGTTCTGTGGCTTGGTACTATGAGCCTCCTCCAGCTGTTTACTTCAGAGGAAGAGAATATGAAATTGGAAGGGGCTTCCGGGGAAAGTTGGAGCGTGTGTTCCATCATGCGTACAGTGGGGAATCTCAGAGAGAGAGATTTTTTCCCATCCCTACCTTAGAAAATTGGATGTGGCATGAGGTGACCTAGAAGTAAGAACATACTGTCGTCAGGAAGCAGTCGACAATGGGAAGTGAAGGAGGGATTGACCCTTCCTTACCCCCTTCCCAAACAGCCGCCACCAACGGCCCTCCAGTGCTGGTGAAGAAGGAGAAGGAAATGGTGGGGGCATTGGTGTCAGACGGGCTGGATCGGAAGGAGCCCCGAGCCGGGGAGGTGATCTGTATAGACGACTGACCGGATCCCAGGCCTGCCCTTCACCCAGGCCCCGTCCCCGAGGCCGACCCCCAGCTCAGGCTCTGGGGCCTGCTGCCAGTCCTCCGCCTTCCCCACCCCTTGGGCCCCCGCTGGGCTAGGAGCCCCTTTGCCCCTCTCTACAGCTCTCTTCAAGAAGGGCCCTTTGTCCTTCTCCACCCCGTGCACCTTTCCCACCGTGCTTTGAAGACTGTGCTGGTGAGAAGAGGTCTGGGTGGGAGGTGGTCAGCAGGGTCTTCCAAGTACCTGTACCCCCCACTGCCCAGCACACACAGCTTCCCAGTGAGCAGCTGTGGGGCGGGGCGGGGGGGAAGAGGTGGAGCCGCCCCAGTTCTTATTCCTGCAGCGTAAGCTCCATCTCTTGCAGAAGTGGGGGGTTAGCCTTGCCCGGCCTTTAGGGACTTTGGTGGGGAAAAGAGCTTTCAAGAGAGGAGGGTGACTTTAGAGAGGGGTGACAGTGAGCCCTGGGAGGGTGGAAGGGAAGAGGAGGGGCGGCTGCATGTTTCCTTCCCCTACCTCCCCCCAAATGGAGGGCGGAGCAGTTAACAAGGGAGGGAGTCCATTGCTGTTCAGCCTCAGAATAAAGGCGCCGTTCACTGGCTCAGTTACCTCCTGCGTACCGGCATCTTGTGTTGGGAATCTTCCCCCCTCCCTAGGGACCAAGGACCACCCCTACAAAGAGAGTAATATTTGGGTGATACTCCCTTAAGCCAAAGAGGAGCTCCCCAGTCTGTCCTAGGGACCCAGGTAACCTAGAAAGGGTGGCGGAGAACACAATGGGCCAGATGTGGGGGGAGCCCCCAGTTTTGGGGCTCAGGTTCTTGGAGGACTTCTACCCTCCCTCCTGAAGACCTGGATATGAACTAAACTTGAGTGGGTCAGGCAGGGGGTCTAGTCAGGGGACTACCTTGCCTTTGGGACCAGAGCAAAATAGTGGAGGGCAGGCTGGGGAGACATGGGCACATCCTCCTCCCCAGGAGGGGCTGGGGAGAGTGGCAGTTTGCATGGCGAACCCCCCACTTGCTCTTCGCTCCCCTTCACTTTCTTGCTGCTCCTTTCCCGGTCTCTTCACACCCACTCCTGGTCTGTCCCAGTCCCCTCTTCTGTATCAGGTTTATTGGTTGTACATATAAATTATACTTTCCTTTCTGTGTGCTCTGTTATTTTTGAGTGGGGGAGTTCTTTGGTTTCGGGGAGGGATGAGGAAAGAAAGGGTGTTGCCTCCTGCCATTTCCTATTACCCATTTCTCTCTTTTTTTAAATCTTGTGACTTTTCCTTTTTCTCATTTTTATTTGTTGGATCATCAGCTACGACTCCAAGGCTCTTTTTCCAACCCTCACCCCAGTGTGATGAGCTCAGCGGAGATGGAGGGTGACAGCAGGACACCTCCACAGGCCTCAGGTTGAGATCAGAGAGATAGCAGGAATTACTGGACAGAAGTTTAGTGGGAGGGGTGCCTGATAAGTTTCAGAACTGCCTTCCATTCATCCTTTTGATCATCCTTTCCACCTTCAGCTTGTTTAGTTCTGCCAAGAGTCAGTAGAGGTCACTACAGCTTCATAGGTTCAGTTCCCAGTTGCAGAAGCACACTTTTATTTTAAAGGAGCTGGGGGGTGGGGGGTCAGACCTGCATAGCTTGCCAAAGATTTGAACCGCTGGACACTACAGCTTGACATGTATTCACTACCAGAGCTTCTCAGAGGCTGAGAGACCAGACAGTTTTTGAGGCTATTGTATTAAAAAACGTAATTCCAACAAGCATTTATTGAGTACATGTTAAAAACACTGCTGTTGCCCTTGGAGATACAACAGTCACAAGTTAGTCACTGCTGTCATGGAGCTTACACTGTAGTGCAGGACACCAACAAAACACATATCAGAAAATAAAAGTAGTGAAAAAACAAGGCATTGTATTACAGAGGATGAGGGAGGGGGCTACACCAGATTGAAAGCCGAGAAAAACCTCCCCAAAGAGGGAATATTTAAGCTGAGACTTAACGAAAGGAAAAAGGTAAAAACAGTTAGAAAAATTGAGGTTTATTCTTAATAAGTTCTCCTTTTTAACTCAGGGGAAAATGTAACATCGTCTAGGACCTGGACCAGTGCTTCTTAAATTTTTATGTAAATGGATCACCTGGGATTCTTGTTAAAATGCAGAGTCTAATTCAGTAAGTCAGAAGTGAAATCCTGAGATTTTGCACTTCCAACAAGCTCCCAGTCATGCTGATGCTGCTGGTCCTTGACTGTAACTCTACGATCACAAGATACGAACAGGACTTTTAAACTGAACCCCTGCCCTGAAATACGTGATGTCTAAATATGGGACACAAGTTAAAATTGTATGATGAGCATCTTTTTTCAGTAGTGACAGTGTTTCCTTGTGGCTGTAAAAATAATATCAAAAGTTTACAATTCACTGCCATAGCCAAATGGCTCTCCCTCCTATCCTTGATAGGCCCTAATGAGGTGACTCGGATAAATGCCCTTTGGACGTCGTCATACCTGCCCTAACAGGTTGAAGGGAGATTCTGAAATGAAGGGAGGCTCCTAATCTCATAGGTGGGGATGCGTGTTGACAATTTTAGGAACACAGTACTGGGAAGGGGGAAACTAGTAGGCATACCAGCGGAGGGAGTAGGGTGGGTACGGTTTATTTTTCTCAGTTCTCTTAGGTGCTAGAGAAGTGAGATTAATATGACATGGAAATCAGCCTCTTCTCTCCCATTTCGTCTTTTTTAAACTTTCAAATCATTGACACAGAATTGCTAAAATGGGACCTGTTGCTCCCACACATCAGAGCTGCCCTGGACAAAAGCCAAAGTCACAGCTAGGGAAATTGTCTGCTTCCCACGGGAACGTAGACTTTGTTTCTATCCTCCCTGGGCCATTCCATCCTGAATATGCAAGGCTGGCACAGTCGGTAGATGGGGGCGATTCGTCTAGGAGCCTCCCCAGCGCAGCATCAACACCTCCCAGGGCGTTCCCTTCTGCCCTTGGCTCACCTCCCTCAACCGTGACACTCCGGGACATGACAGGGGGTGGGCTTGGCACCAGTTCCTTGTAGTACAGCGCGCCCCGAGAATGCAGCTCCCACCTTTCTTCTGCCGTAGCTTCAGGGTTCCGCGGTTACAGCGTGCAGCAGGTCATGTGGGCCGAGTCCTTGATCTCTGGACCGTACAGCACTGGGGGGAAGAAGGAGGATTAGTGGCAGCGGAAGGGCGCAGCCGAACCGGCGTTCCGGGGCGCTCTCCCTCCACTGCCTACCCGGGCGGCCCCTCACCGTTGCTAGGCAGCGGGCGCCGCCACCTGCGCGCGGGTGCCAGCACCCGGGCCCAGGGCCGCAGGAGCTCACGCCATCGCGCGCTCCTAGGCCCCGCCCCCTTCTCTCCTTTTCCTAGTCATCGGCCTCTCGGCCGCATCACCGCTTTCGCGAACCGGACCACCCGCCCCATTAGATTCGTGCGCGGCCCGCTCTGTTGCCTCCAAGCGTGACCACAAGTCCGGGTTGACAGCGACTTCAGTGACCCTGCCGCGCGGGAGCAGGGTGGGCGTGCGACAGAAGGGGCACATGACGACGTGGCGCAGACTCACTGCGCGCGCGGCCGCCCCGCCGCCGTCGCCACGCGCCGCCAACTCGCGCAGACAGGCGGTGCAGAGCGTGTGGCCGCAGCGCGCGCGCGCCGTTCCGGGGAGGCGGCGGGGCTCGCGGTCCCCGAGGTTGAAGGGCCGGTAGCAGATGTTGCAGTCCAGCTCGCCCTGCTCCGGAAGAGACGGCACCCGCACCAGGAGCTGCATCGTGCCCGCCGCGGACTCGAGGGCGTCGCTAACGGAGCGGGCCTGTTCTGGGGCCCGCGCCGAGGCCTGTTGCCCCTTTTAATAGTGAGACCCCCGCCCCTCTTGAGGCGTCAAGCGGCGGTCAGGCCGCTCCCCGCGGCAGCACGCGTGGGGGCGGTGGAGGTGCGAGACCCCGAATGCCAGCCATGGCGAAGCGAGGGGAGCGGGCCAGGCGGTGCGAGGGCTGGGGAGGGGAAGTCGCGGCACGACCCCCACACACACTCCCTTCATGGCTTCCTTTATCCCCCGCGCAGAGCCAGCGTTCCTTAATTCTACTGTGTGCAAATCCCCAGTTCCCTCCCTGGGCCCGGGCCCTCAGCCACTGACACAGGGTTTCTCACACTTTCACAAACCACCCAAACGTACTTCCGTAAGCCAGTGACACCGCCCATTCTGCCCAATCTTTAGTGGGCTTCTGGGCGTTTGAGCAGATGTTGCCCTCAATTTTCCTTGTTATATACGACCTCCCTGTGTTCTTGTAAGGGGGGCTTCCCAAATTTTATTCTCAAACTGCTCAACTCCCAGGTGAAATCTCAGCCTAAGGAGGGCCCTAGATTCCAGGACCACGGCCTTAGGAATGCTGGGAATCCTATCCTTACTGAGTAGCCAGGCCTGGAGACCCACACACCATGATGGCTCCAGCAACGGAGCCCAGCCTGAGCTCTGACTCAGGGGTGTGACTTCTGCTACAGGTAAACAGGACTCACAGCCCACATTCCCTCACGGTGCCACACCCATCCCCCAGCCGCAGCCTCACCCTCCTCTCCTGGACCTGCGGTCCAGATTCTGTTGTGGAGGTTCATAGCACGGACTCTAGAGCCCGCTTACCAGTTGTGACACTTTGAGCAAGTTACTTAACTTCTCCGGGACTTGGTTTCCTCATCTATGACATGTGGATGATAATAGGATTGAATCAGCTTATATACTGATTCTAAGGTGCCTAGAATGATACTTGGCACACAGTAAACACACCATATATTAGCTGTTGTTAGTATCCTGTGACCCAGCCTATGTTGTGTTTACTTTAACTTCTTGGCACCCAACGTTTCCAGCACCCATTTCTTTTCTTTTTTTTTTAAACCCTGTTGCTTTCACCTTCGTAACACCCACTCAACCTTCAGCTCTCCATGCAGCCTCACTGTGTGAAATACCCACTGTAGACTCTGGTAACACCACGTGCTTTCCTCTGGACTTTGGACAACCAAAGTTTGTGTGTGTTTGGGGGTTACTTGTTACTTCTTTGCCTTTCCCATCTGTAAACTTCACAATGGTGGTTCTGAGTCTGGTTTTGTTTACCACTGTGTCCCTGTGCTGTACCATAGTAGGACTCAATAGATAAATACTTGTTAAATTAATGAACGAGGTGAGTGATAAATATGGTAAACGAGGGAATTCCCTGGCTGTCCAGTGGTTAGGACTCTTTCCCTGCCAGGGGGAACTAAAATCCTGCAAGCCATGCAGCACGGCCAAAAAAAAAAAAAATAATAAATTATATATATATATATATATATATATACATATATATATATATAGTAAACGAGGTGTGACAGTAAAGGAAGGTTCCTTACAAGGGGTTTCTAACTGCCTCTGAAGGTAATTCTAAGAGGACTTTTTAAAATGTTTTGAGCAATGGGGTAGGCATCATTAAAATAAGTGCACAACCCTCCAAGGTAACTGTTTAAGGAGAGTACTATTTTGAATTTATAAATTCTTGTATGTTTGTTACAGAATAACTAACAATAGTCACACATTTTTACCTCTTTGTTTCCTCCACAGTCTTCCAAAATGAGTGGGAGATGATAGGAGTGGATGTAAGTATTCATTAGTTGATGCGGTTGGCTGCTAATCCAGTAAATGGCACGCTGCTGACTTCTCTCTTTTGAAAATTGGTTTTATTCTGCTCTCCCAGCTTCGGGATCAAGGAAGGGTGAGGATGGGAAGAAGGGAGATGGTGAGGTTTTATATATATATATATATATATATATTTTTTTTTTTTTTTTTTTTTTTTTTTTTTTCAGTACACGGGCCTCTCACTGTTGTGGCCTCTCCCGTTGCAGAGCACAGGCTCTGGACACGCAGGCTCAGCGGCCATGGCTCACGAGCCTAGCCACTCCACGGCATGTGGGATCTTCCCAGACCGGGGCATGAACCTGCATCCCCTGCATCGGCAGGCGGACTCTCAACCACTGCGCCACCAGGGAAGCCCGGTGAGGTTATATTTTAAGGGAGGCAGAGCTCATCCTACCCTGCCTTGTGATCTTTAAAGATTATAACTTTCCACCCACTTTGTGTCCCAGGGAAATCAGAGTTCTTTGGGGAAGAATAAGGGTAAGGCTCTGACATAATCCCATTTGCTTCTGCTTTTGCACCACTCTCACACCTGAACTTTGACTTGTTTTCTTTTTTTTCTTTATAATATTTCTTTTCCCTGTCT
The DNA here is from genome assembly GCF_963924675.1 of Phocoena phocoena. NCBI lineage: Eukaryota > Metazoa > Chordata > Mammalia > Artiodactyla > Phocoenidae > Phocoena > Phocoena phocoena. Next base: position 51,401,960 of record NC_089237.1, read on the forward strand.
CTGTATCATTTCAACCATAGACCGGTTTTCATTTTACCTCTCCTTCCCCAAATCCCAAAGCCTCAACCTCAGAACAGCCCCTCCCCCTCAGCCACAGGAAAACCACCTAGATAGTTCATTGGCGTATGTGTGGGTATCAGGCAAGAGGGAAACAAGACGAATGGCTAATATAACTTTCAAAACAAAACAAGGGGGCTTCCCTGGTGGCGCAGTGGTTGAGAGCCCGCCTGCCCATGCAGGGGACACGGGTTCGTGCCACAACAGTGAGAGGCCCGCGTACCACAAAAAAAAAAACACAAAAAAACAAAACAAGGGTAAGAGTGAGCATCAGAGGGAGGAGCAACAAAGCTATGAAGTCAGGCCTGTGGGTTCTAAGGAAGAAAGCTGTGGCCCGGAGGATCAGGTGCCTGGGTCCTTGATGGGAGCAATGACTAGGAGCATGACGCCTGGGTCACTGAGGTAAAGGAGCAGTGGAAAGGTAGTGCTGGACCTTTCTAACGGCAGGGTGCTAGAGGCCCAGATACGTGAGACTGAGATCCTAACCTCTCAGCCCCCAGCAATTTCAGACGTGGTAAGTGATGATCAAGCTGAGATTTTATTTACAGTCCCCTGGGAAGTCTTACACAAGAGGGGCCATCATTATTGCTTTAAGATTATTGCCAGGAGGAAGACTACAGTCCTCCACTCCCGGGTAGGAGTCCTGCTCAAGGCTCAAAAGTTTATCCCCAGACCTTTTTATGTCAGCCCCATTTCTCTGCCGTGACCTAAAGGCTGTCACCTTTTCCTGCGAATTGCGGCCCAACCGTACTTTCCAAGGGCTTCCCTGGCCACTTGTGCCAGGACAGGCTATATACATCGGCCGTCAATTTTCCCTCGTCAGTGCTTTGTCACTGCACTCCCCACCCTACCCCTCTCTGACAAGAACAAAGCATCAACACTTTTTGTGGTTTTAAGCCCTCCTCCACCTCCTGGCTGAGGCAGGGTCCTAGTTTCCCAAAGATTATCATTTACTTCCTGCCAGGACCAGCCTGGCTTCCTTTGTAACGAATGTAAGAGCCCCATCTCCTTTGTCCCAGATGACATCAAAACTCACTTCATATTAGGTTGTTACCCCTTGATGACATTTCAAGGGCCACTTTTGAGGTACTCTGCATGGGTCTTGTATCTGCCTTTTTTTTCCCCCTGGGCCTCGGCGATTAGGGGAAGAGAGAAGGGAGCGAGGCCAAGTGGCAGAGAGGGGACAGCCCAGTAGCTCATGCCCAGGATTAGCAGGGAGGCCTAGGAGGACGCAATAGGGGGCGGCGGACTACTTTCCCTCTCAAGCCCCACTGCGGGAGGATATGGCTTTGTTCATGCTTTCGCTACTGTGACCGGAACTCGTTAGTGGGCGGGGCCTCCCTGGCTCCGGCCGCTGCGTGGAGGGATCCGGAGCGGGAGGGAGGCGGGGGCGGGAAGCGGTTCTGGGAGGGTGCAGCGGCTCCGGTTTGGGTCCCTGCGCCCCCGACGGACTATTTCTTGAGATGCGGTTTGTGGCCCAGGAGCCCTTCTATCTCCATCACCGTCTGCGGGGTCAGCTGACTCAGCACCTGGAATTGAATGGGGTGGTGGAGAGGGCAGTGCATGCAGGGTTGCTGAACAAGGGAATGAGGTTCGAAAACCCGGGGAGCCGCACAGCGAAGCCAGGTGGCAGGGAAAGAGTCGCAGCTGTGCCCCTGCCTCACCGTCTCACCCTGGGACCTCTCATTTGCCAAGCGAGGACACTGTAGTGGGTGACCTCACAGGTCCATTCTGGGCTGGACACCAAGGCCTTGCTTGAGTGCTGGGGCAGGGGACAGAGATGGGCTCTGGCTCTGACACACACCCCCCCCCCCGCTGCCCCCCACACCCCTCCCCCCTCACCTGCAGGGCGCCCAGGTGTTCAATCAGCTGCTCTGCACTGGACACCCCCAGCAAGACCGAGCTGACACCCTCACTGCGGAGACACCACGCTGGGCCAGAGAAGGAAATAAAAAAAGAACTGGTGGGAAACAGTGAGCACGCAGACTTCAGAGGTGTCTCCGAGGAAGACGGTCCTCCCCAGAGACAAACCAGTCTGCGGTTTGGTAGCATCTCAGGAGGAGACAAGGCCTCTGCAGGGTCCAGGGCTGGCAGTGTCTCACCAATAGCAAGCTGCGCCACGGTGCAGCCCAGCTGGTGAGCGATGGGTAGAAGGTCCATGACTTTGGCTTGTTGCTTCTTGCCATCCTCACTCTGCACTTTGTCTTTGTGCCACTGGTAGCCCTGGAGGCCAAGGAGAATCAGCAAAAGACGACTCCTCAGATAGTCCACTCCTGCCGTCCTGAGCCCCCAGATCTCACCTTGATGTTGACCCTGCAGGTATCTGGGACTCGCCCATCATACTTGCTAGTGATGAGGCCACAGGCCAGAGGGGACCAGGTGACTGAGCCAACACCTAAGAGGAAGAGGATTGGATGTGGGAAAGGGATCTAGGTGATGGTGAGGCCGAGGGAAAGGTAGGGATGAGGGGACTTCGAACCAATCTTGTGGTAGAGCTCTGGCAGCTGCATCTCCACCTTCTCTCTCTGAAACAGATGGTGCTCAGCTTGTTCACACACTGGAGGAATCAGGTTGAACTGTCTGGCCATGGAGTAGGCCTCCTGGGTTGGGGTGGGGAAAAGATGGGGGTCAGAGCACTCCTTCCATTTTCTTCCACTCCCCCCCCCTCTCCAGTAGAGTGGGGTTTGGAGTGGCCATGTGAAAAGTGGGAACAAGTTGTAGGACGGCGAGGTGGGTGGCACACTCACCATGATTTCTGCAGCCCCCCATCGGGATGTCCCCCAGTATAGGGCCAGGCCCTGGTTGATGACATAGGTCATGGCTCGCACAATCTCTAGGCACATAGGAGAGGGAGAGCCTCACTGTCAGACCCCTGGCATCCTGGGTTCCAGATTTGCAGACCTCTGCCTGCCCCACCAAGGCCCCACTCATCCCTGTGGAGTCAGAGAGGTTGGTATCTGCTTTTCACCTCCCTCCCTGTCCAAGTTCTGGGGTCTGAGCCTCTACTGTGGAGCTTGGGAGGCCTCCTGAGCAGGGGCTGGCTTCCGCTGAGGGTTTTAGAAGTGCTCAATTTTGAAGGGCTATCAGGGTTGGGGTGCTGCTTTTACCCTCCATGGGACTGTTGGGGTCTGAGCGATTGGCGAAGATGATGTCCACATATCCCAGCTGGAGGCGTTCCAGGGATCCTCGCAAGCCTGGGGTAAAAGCATGGGGCGAGGAAGGTAAGCTCTTCAGCTTCAGTTTCCTAAGAATTTAGACCTTATCCTTTTGCCATGGCCACCTAAATCCCAGCTTCCCTATTCAAAGCCTCAGACTCAGAGCTTCAGAGAATGTTCCCAACTCCTCTGGCTTCCATACCCAGCCACCTCCAGTTCCCAGCCCCTAACTCTTACCCTCAATGATGTGTTTGCGGCTCAAGCCTCGCTCAGTTTCTGCCCTGTAGGAAAAGGTAAGTCAGAGATGAGGTGTGTCAAAGATAAGGGACCAGGGCTGGCCTGGAATCATGAGGAACTGGTATTTCAGGGGTCCTCACAGGCAGGATGCAGACCTGGGGAAGCAGCAGGGACTGCTGTCCCCACCCCCATCCCATGCACCTTCACACAGTCTCTGCAGATCTCCCCAATTACTGTGAGGCAGCCACTTACTGTCCTCCCCCAAAAATCTTGGTGGTGATGACATAGCTTGATCTCCTGGAAAGAAGAGAAATGGTAGAACGGGCAAGAAAAGGATTTTTGGATGATCATGTCCCCAGCAACCTCCCGGCCCTCCCCACCCACCCAACATGTCTCACCTCCAACCTTTGCTCTTGAGGATGTTGCCTAGGGTTCTTTCAGCCCTGGAAGGAAGACAGTGTAGAAGCACTGACCCCTCCAAAGTGGATCAGTTTCTTTCCTTCCTCCCCACCTTTCCCTTCAACTAATTTCCTCTCCTGTAAAATGGAGCATAAACGAGGAGCCCATTGGGCTGTCAGCCCCATCCTAGACTAAGTAAGAGGGGCTCCCAATCTAGGGTTATAGTCGTATCATTTTCACTCATTCATTCAACAAATGTCAGCTGTGCATCACTGTGTACCAAGCTCTGTTCTGGGTGCTGAAGGGATAGAATAGGATGAGAGAAGAGGGACCAACTACAGTGGAGCCAGGGGGGACACTGCCTCGTCTGGTTCCAACCATTTGTATTGCCCTCCCCCTTCTTTTAGTCTTTGCAAAGTTCTACCCATCCTCCAAAATTTAGCTTGGTCCTCCAAAATTTAGCTTGGATTCTGCCTCATTCTATGGAAAATGTTCTCTGATTGCTGTAGTCTATGGTCAGTCCTTGTCAGCTTCCATAGCTCTTATTGGCTACACAATTTTTTGACACTTAATCATGAGTTAATGTGTGACAAGTCTTAAGTTATGGTGGGCTCTTACTGAAGTGTTACTGTTATTTAATCTTTCGTATCTCCTTGTCTTTTGGTTTGTTTGTTTAACCACTTAGACTGTGAGCTTTTTGAGGGCATATTGATGTCATCCTTCAATCAGATACCTGCTCTGTGACAGGCTCTGCATAGGTACTTAGGTGACGTGGGAAAGAGCAAGACAAGTTCTGTGGAGGGAGGAGCCTCCCAGGTGAGCAGTGAATATGGCCTTGTAAACGAGTAATTGATGAACTCTGTGTCAGAGGGTGGTGTAAAGTGCTTTGGGAGCTGACGGGGATAGTGACCAACTCTGGGGAGTTGGGCAAAGGCTTCTTGGAAGAGCTGACATCTGGGACAAGTCTTAAAGATAAGCAGAAGAGTTTGCCAGAAGAAGAGGCAGGAGTAGTCATCCTAGGTTTTTACTATTTGCAGCGTGAAGCCATGTGTGCTGTGGTATAGTATGTTTGAAATTTTTCTTTGTCATCCTCACATAGTTGCACATAAATGATGTCCAGGAAATAGTTGTTTGTTTTATTTCATTTTGACTGCACAGTATGCCCCATTGCCCTCAAAGCTGGAGAGAGACAGATGTTGGGACTACACTTCCCATAATGCTTTGGGGCCCCATTGGCTGAAAGGTTGGAACTTAGTGATGCAGAATTCCCAGGGTTCTTTAGGGGGGAAACCAAAAAGCCCTGATATTCTCTCAGCCTTCCCAGTGTAACTTAGTCTTTCACCCCAGTCCTTACTTTCCCGCTGCATACACTTCGGTGGTGTCAAACAGGTTTACGCCATGCTCATAGGCTACTGTCAGCACATCCTCTGCTGTCTAGGATGGTGAGAGAAAAAGTTGAAGACCAGCAACCAGCCTCTCAGTTACCTTCCTTACGGCATTCTAGCCCATCAGACCTCAACCTTGGTTTCCACATTCACTCCCCTTTCCCCATCCTCCAACCTCAGGTCCACCGTTCCCCATGCTTGTTGTCCAAACCCCTATGCAAGTCCATTTCCCCCCTTTTTGGTTCTCTCATACCCCCTCACCCTGCTTCTAGGTCCCATCACTTATACCTCATCTGAGATCTGAGAACCAAATGTGACCCAGGTACCTGCAAGAGAGAAGCCAGGCAGGTGAGACCTGTGGGGGCAAGCCATGAAAGAACTCCCCTTCCCTTAATTCTTCTTCTTTCTAACTCACCTAGGCCAAGGCAGGATACCCGAAGACCAGACTTTCCTAGGTTCCTGCAGGACACAGAGGCAGAAGGAAGGGGTAGAGCCTCCATTAGGAACATAGATTATCAGCCTCCAGTTCGTCTCCTTCCAGACTGAGATGCCCTCAGGGTGTCTCAGTCCAAAGAAGCTAGACTCAGTGAGCCCACTGAATTGGGCAGTGCTATGGCCATAGCATAAGTGAACAAATAATGACCGTTCCTCTGGAGCCACTGTCCAGTGCCTCTGTTCCCTCCTATCACATTGAAGATGCACTGCCTGCTTAGCGTTTCTGCTGGTGGGTCTTGTGTTTATTTGAGTCATCTCTGGGATGTGTAGAGTCGAGGGTGGGGGTTGGCTGGGAGGAATGCGACTGGCTAATTGTGATGAGTTTGTGAAAACAGATCATCAGAGAGTGCTGTGCTAAAGGGCAGACACTGGGGTGGAAGGGGTAAACCAAGTCAAGTTCAGGCACTCAGGCAGGCAAGGATCCTTGGATAGGCTAGGCAGGGGGGCCTCCAACAAAAGCAGGTAGGACACCTGGGTGGAGAGTATGAGAGGTAAGACCAGTTCCCCCTCTTCCCATCTCTACTCCCTCTGCTCCTGTTGGCTTGTGAAGTCTGTCTTCAAACCAGAGAGCCCCTCCTCCCAAGGACCCCCCACCCAGGCCGTCCAATCAGGGCCACCACATGGGGGGGATCAAATTCCTCAAGTGACAAAGCCAGGTCAGATCAGTGACCTCTGCTCACTCTCAAGCAGGAGCCCCTCCCCTCCCCCCTACTGGTAGTCCTGAGAGCCCAGCGGTTCTCTGAGATAAAGTCGGTTACATTTCCGTCCACCTTACCCACATGGCCCCTGTCCTTCAGCAGGGGGTTGAGAGATGTGGTCCATCCTTCCAAGGGCCCCACTTCCCTCCCCACCAAGAAGGGTTGCAGGAGACCTTGGGGCATGTGGGGGCAGTATCTGGGTCAGGCACACTGAGCAGGCCACAGTGAGAAGCCGTTTCCTTCCCCCATCTTCCCAGGACACGACCCAAGGACACTTCATCCCGGGGGGTGGGGGTGGGGGTGGGGGTGTGCAGCCTGGAGATCCGTGCATCCCTCGCCTTCCTGAGGGTAAGGAGGGAAGCTTAGGAGTATCCCCTGGGTCTGACAGGCCTGGTCAACCTTGGTAAACTTGATTTTCTACTAGTCGGGGGTATGGACGGAGAGCAAGAGAGGGCCCAAGTAAGGGAATGCCAATGATGGGAAGAGGAGATGGAGTGAGCCGGGACCTTCTTAGCGAAGTTTGAGGGGGTTCTGGAAGCATCCCAGGAAGCCTCAGGGGTCAGGAAAGGGGAGCAGATGTGGCGGGCTGCCCGGCCACCCCCATACCTGTATTTCATGCCAGTGCCTCGGCCGGTGCTCTCTCGGAGGACCCCAGCGGACGCTGGGGGTCGGGGGACCACTGCGGCCCGGGCCTTGGGGCCCGACCCTCCTCCCCCCGGAGGATTCCCATGCCCCCCGCCGACCGGCCCGCCATTACCGCCCCCGGGGCCCGGCCGGGGTCCACACAGACGGTCCTCACTGCTCCGGCTGCGAAGGTTCTGCTCGGTACATGCGATAGACACCTGCATGCCGGCTGGCCAAGGCGAGGGAGGGGGCTCCGAGGGGGCGGGAGGAGGAGGGAACCGGGAAGCCCGAGGGGAGACACCCGGGGGTGTAGTGGCGCGAGCCCTAGAGAGCGGGAAGGCTGAGGAGGTTGCGGCGGGAGCAGCCAGGCAGGATCCGGCTCGCGGGGGCGGGCTGCTGGAGGTCGCGGGGTTTGCGGCGGAGAGGAGAAACGCGGGGGGGCGCCACGAGTGGAGCGATTAGGATTCGGGGGTACTGGCGCAGGGAGGAGAGGGGGAAATGGACGAGGGTAAAGGTCGAGGGCTATCCTCAGAGGGTAGGAACTTAGGGACGGGGGGGGGGGCGGAAGAGAGATGCCACCTCAGCCCGAACCGCAGCGGGACCCGATAAGACTCCCAGCCGCGTCGGCTGCGGGCCCAGCTTATCAACATGCAGACACCGCCCCCTCATCTGCATAAAGACGCCCGCCTCCCAGCCAAAACCTGCCGCTCATCTGCATAAGCCCCACCTTCCGGAGCTCCGCAGCTTGGGTGTTCTGTGGGCTCACAGGAACCGGAGAGCAGAACCGGGAGGGTGGTTCTACTCTCTGCACCCCGAGGCCAGTCGGCCTTCCCCCAACCCAGTGGTTTTCAATCAGTGAGCTATTTTCTCCCCTAGGGGACGTTTGGCAAGATCTGGAGACATTGTTGACTGTCACGATCTGGGTGCGCGCGCGCGCGTGTGAGAGAAAAAGAGAAAGACATGGAGACGTGCTACCATCATCTAGTGAGTGGCGGCCAGAACAAAGTACACGACAGCACACACCCCCCCCCCCCCCCCCACACACACCAAGATATTATCCAGCCCCAAACGTCAATAGTGCCGCTGTTGAGAAACCCGTGGACAAAGCCTCTTTGCTGGCTCAGGGGATGTGAACACCCTGGTTCACGCCTTCATGAGAGGGGCAGGCCCCGATCGACCACTGAAACTAACACACTCAGGTCGCAGAGGGTGATAAAAAGTTTATTCTGTACTTCTCCCAGCGTCAGGTAGGGGATAAAACTGGAGCGAGGGCCTGGTTTGGAGGTGTAGACTCCAGTAGGCTTCCTTCCTGTGATGGGAAGGGCACCATGGAGGGCTTTTTAGGCTGTTCCACTGGGAGGGCTGCCAAGGGGCCTGACGGGGATGGAGGAGCTGGGGCCGTGGGGCTGCCAGTAGGGGCCCTCAGGTGAAACAAAGGGCCCCAGACAGACAGGGATTCTTCTGAGGGGTGAGGTAGAGTGCTTCCTTCAGCCAGCCCGGGCGGAGAAGAAGGGCAGAGAGCGGACGTAGGAGTCCAGTCGGGAGCGGAAGAGCTCACTTTGCACAGTTTGGCCCAGCGGGCACAGGGGATTCTTCACCACCAGCTCCACGTACAGCTGTGGAGGGGGAGGGTGTTAGAGCCAGGCTTTGAACACTTCTTGTTTTCAACCCCAAACCTACTATAACCTCAAGGGTGTGTGAATGCACAGCGATCAAGGGCTGGAAGGCAAACCCTCCTTGGGGAGAAACTGGTGGTGGGAGTGTATAAGGACCTAAAGGGCCCCAAGAAGTCTGACTTCAATAGAGATACAATACAGTAGGATTAGGGCAGGGAAGCTGAAGGAGTCTTGGGTCTCTAAGTGGCCATGGCTGTTGAAGCTTTGGCGGAAGGGTCCGAGGGGCTGGCACTGACCGCACTGTAGATGTGGTGCAACACATCTCGGATGGGTCCCACGCCCAAGTCAGTGTTCATGACAACCTTGATCCCAGTGGGCGTCTCATAGTAATGGAGTTTGTAACGGCTAGTTTGGAAGGCCAGGAAGCCGTCCTTCCTGCAGAGATGAGGAGGATGTTAAGGAATAGAAGCGAAATCTCTCCCAAAGAGATTCTTCTGATCTCCTCTAGATTGACTCCCTCTTCTCTAAACATGTCGTTTGTAGGAGCCTGGTTGACTAAAGACACCTCCCATCTTCACCCCTCAATTTAGCCCCGTTGCCCAACCTCTCTACCTTCAGATCTTCCCCACCGCCGCTCCTGCCAGCTACTGCACTCTCGCCCCGGACTCAGCCTCTCTCTCTGTCTCCTTACCCTCTCTGGGGGCCAAAGCCCCTTCCACTCCAGAAAGTTTCCCCCACCCCCAAATTCCCTCCCTCCCTCAACAACCCCTCTGACTACGCGTACATGTCTAGCGGGGACATCTTGCTGACAAACGAGCGGATAGAGAAGAGCATCCCGTACATCAGCTTGTACTCCTGGAGGGAGAGGGGCAGAGTTAGCTCTCGGTTTTTAAAGGAGCCAGGGTTGGGGTGGGAAGGAGCCAGGGTTTGGAGAGAAGAAGCTGGACTGGGACAATGTGCATTTGGAGATGTGAGGTCACCCGGGTTGCGCGGGGCCCTCTCGTCACCTCCTCCTTGGGGATCCCCGCTTGCTTCTTGCGGTGCCACTCGCTGTAATGCAGACACACTCCATTCCGGTCAAACAGGTACAGGTTGTGGACAGTCATCTGCAGGGCAGAGAATGTGAGCCTCACTCCGGGACCGCCCACACCCCGTAGGCTCCAGTTCTTAGCCCGGGATCCCTCCAACCAGACGGGGACCCCTCCCGCGAACTCACCGGAACTTCTCCGAGTGCCCGTCACTCGATACTTCCGGTTTCCGCGGAGCCCCGCCCCACCGGGTCTACACACTCTAGAGGCAGAGAAATAACCCCGCCCCTATACCTCTCTCAGCCAATCCGTGGCCGTCGGATACGCGCACGCGCGTCCAGGCTCTCCGGCTCCAGAAGCTGTGAGAGCGGCTGAAAACAAGGTGTCCTGGCCTGGTGACGTCATCGAGGCGAGCGAGGCGGGGCTGCGGACTGTGGGCGGGAGGCTGCCAACGGTTTTGATTGTAGGGAAGGGCGCGAGAAGGGGGTTGTCTTGGTGTTGCCGAACTGGGGCTTAGGGGAGGGGGCAGACCCTTGTCCCCACCTTGGCCGACTGCGTGGCCGAGGACTGGAGGTGTGGAGAGTAGTTGGAACGGGGTGGTCGGGGTAGGGGATCTCAGGCTAGGCTTGAGCGCGGCGTACTTTTTAGGGACGTCTGAGGGCGTGACTGAGTGTTCACCAAGTTTCTTTGGGGATAGTAGGGAGGGAGGGATTCTAGGGACCTTGCTATGGCTTTCTTGACAGGAGGGATCGGAGGGGATATACTAGAGAGTTGACCCTGGGTAGAACGAGTGCAGTGGGAGGAGAGGGGAGGTGGGGAGCATGAGGTTCCTGCCCCTCTGAGACCACAGCCAGTTGAGGGGCAAATAAGGCAGCTGGACGGAAATTAGGCCTCTGTTGGATTTGGGTCCGTTTCAGTTTGCACGTTCTGGGTGTGAAAACTTAAGAGCTCAGTTGACCAGTGATATCCTGTGCCAGAAGTTGATCTGCAGCTTTCAGTGCTCCAGAGGAACTGCAGCAGGTCTTCTGTCCCCACCCTCTCCTTGCTGCACCCTCCTTTTCCACTGTTACCAGGAACTGTGGAAAGAAATCCTTTTGCCCTCTCGCATGGCCTCTGGAACTGTTGGAAACCTTTCTTCTAACCAGAAAGGCTCCATACCCTCATTCAACAAGAATCCTTCACTTGGAGTCTTCCTCCTTTCTCCCAAATCTTCCTTCTCGGGGTACTTTCCCCCTGTGCTCTCCTAAAGCAGAACCAGGAGTTCCCAGCTCTGCTGTCTCCAGTTGTCTCTTCCCTGTACTCATGGCAACATCAGCTACCAGCCCCAGTTCACCTCTCCGGCCCAAGGATCTCCTGAGTGATTCATTAGAAGCCCCTGGGCTGAACCAAGCATCCTCTGAGGTGACCTCCCAGCTGTATACTTCTTTGCACCTCAGTCGTCAGGCAGAGAGCACAGCCCGAGCCCAGCTGTTTTTGCCCGCCACCTTCCCACCTCCTCATGAGGTGTTAGATGGCTTGGCCCAAGAACTGAGTCACAGCTTGTCGGTTGGATTGGAGAACAACTTGAAGAAGAAGGTGAGGGAGGTGTGTCTTGGAAACCTCTAGGGTCTTGGGATTGGGAGTGGTAAAAAAAAAAAATAGCTTTACTGAGACTTGAACTCCTATTGTTGGATTCCAAATTCCTTTTAACTACACAGTCAGTCATGCTTGTTCCTGGGAACAAATGTTTATGAGGGAGAGAGTGACCTGGGCCACCATAATTTGGAAAGTTGTGAAACTACTAGCTCTTTTTTCTTTTTTTTCCTTCAGAGACACCTGTGGGATAGGTTGCTGTGCTTTAACTGGGATGTGGGTGCTGGGAGTGAGGATAACGTTTCTTCATCCCAAGAGGGAACTAGGGACTTAAGGAAAATATGCTGAGATCCTTCCAGCTCAAAACTATTTTGATCATATGGTTCAAAATTTGGCATGCAAATCATTAAAACACAGTTTAATCAATTATACATGTTATAGATAGATAGTGTCAGATAGAGCAAGTATCATAACCAATCTGCAGACTGGTTAGGCCGCCCAGAGTTTGAAAAACTGATAGCCATGGACTACAGAGTCTTTAGACAGGATATTTGCTCTCTAGTTGGCAAGAATCCTCACTACTCTTGTCTTAAGGTGCCCAATTAATTCATTTACGTTACCTCTCTGGCTTCTGTAGACATTTGAGTTTCTTACTAGGTCAGTCCTATTTTTCTTGTTTTCCCAGGTGTGAGAGTAAAAGTTCTTGGGCCTTAGGGGCTACTGGATGCTGTCTACCCTGACAGTAGGTAGATTATGGATTATTGCATCTGATTTCCATGTTGCTTTTTCTAGGATGGTTCCAAGCATATCTTTGAGATGGAAAGTGTTCGGGGTCAACTCCAGAGCATGCTCCAAACCTCACGAGATACGGCCTATCGTGAGTAAACCCCTTCCCTATAAAGGAGAACCTAGATTTAAGGGGTGGGAAAAAGTGGAGAAAGGAAGCAGGGTGTGTGGGGGGTGGTGACCTAGACCTCGGAGATAAGAGATTTCTGGAGGAAAGGTTCCCGTTCTTTGGGAGAGGGCAGGAGGAGTGGGTGAAGTAGAAAGGAAGGACCTCTTCTTCAAGTGGTCCCTGTTCCTGTCCTTACCTGACCCTGGCTGTGGGCCTCTCTGGCTGCCCACAGAGGAGTCCACTACTACAGGTGCCGGCTCAGAGAGACGGGAAGAGGACTCCTTTGACAGTGACAGCACGGCCACCTTACTTAAGTGAGTTTTCCTTGGGGTTCTCCTAGCTGACTTCCTTTCTTGGAAAGCCAAGTGTTCTAGTGTTTAGTTCTCCCTTTACTGCTTTTGTATCTCTTAAGGACCTAAGATGCTTGTCACTTAGCTTTCAGTTTTCATCCTTTCTCTCCTTTCTTCTACCCCCTTTCCTCCTTTGGGAACGTGGGCATCTGCTGCTTAGTACCTGGCTCTCTCCCAACTTCTAGTCCTTCTTCCTGCAGAAGAGCTGGTTTGTTTCTGCTGAAACTTGTACTGCAGGGAGTGTGGAATAGAGGAAGGAGCACTATAGAGTGAATCACAGAACCTGCGTGCTATCTATGGCTCTGTTGCTTATCTACCTAGCTTTGTAACTTTGGGCAAGTCTCCTGCCCTGAGTTTCAGTTTCCTCATTTGTAAAATGTCACAGTTGGACTAGTGGATCTCAAAAGCTTTCCCAACCCTAATATTCTCTACCTGATTTGCTCAGCACCCAGCCCCTGCGCGACTTATCTCCATCTAGCTCAGCCCAAGCCCTGGAGGAGTTGTTTCCCCGCTACACCAGCCTTCGGTCAGGGCCCCCACTCAATCCCCCGGATTTTCAGGGGCTGAGAGATGCACTGGATTCAGAACATACCCGTCGCAAGGTGAGACATAAAGGCTTCCTTTTGACAGCAGCAAAGATTAGAAAAGGGGCTGAAGGTTAAGGGCCTGCAGGCTGGGACTTTGCTCAAATGGCTCTGCTGGAAGGCAGGCCTTCTTTGACCATCCTAGCTAGAATGGCACACCTCCCCTCCAGGTATTATTCCCTCAGATCATTCTGTTATTTCCTTCATGTAGTTTGTCAAAGTCTGATATATCTCGTTTGTTTTCCCCCTCTAAAACCTAAGCTCCATGCAGGTCATGCCTTATCTTGTTCAGCACTTTCTTCCTAAAGCCTAGAATATACCGAACACATAGAAATACCCTGTGCATGTTTGGTGAATGAACAACAAACTTTGTTGGCTTGTGCAAAGCTACCAGTGATATAATGAGCTTTGTTTCTGTGAGCCTCAGCCTATCTGAAGGGGGCAGAGAGAGGGACAAGGCAGAGGAAGAGTCAGAATTATTGGTTGTGTTGTCATTTTTGGAACTTTCTCTTCCTCCATTTTAAACTGCCTGGCCATGAATGAAAGGCTTTCCCCTTTATCCTTGCCCTGTTGAATCGTTGTGTCCAATATGCTTCTTAGGGCAGGAGTAACTTCTCACTCTTTGCAGCATGGGCTGCTGCACCCCTGCCAAAAGGTTCATGGAAATTTTTCCCAGGAGATCTGGAAAAGGGAAGAGGCTGGAAACTAAGCCCCTGCTTCCTGAGGTGGTAGAGGAAGGTGTTGGAGGTCTTAGGCTCCAGCATTGCTGATTCTCCTTCCCCAAACCTGTTCTGTTTTTGGGACCCAGGCTCCCTGTCTCCAGCCCATTTCCCCTGTAGAGGAGCTGGAAAGTTTGGAGCTTTGGTCAAACTAAGGATGGCAACATCCAGACTCCTCATCCTTCTTCCCAGCATTGTGAGCGCCATATTCAGAGCCTGCAGACCCGCGTGCTAGAGCTTCAGCAACAGTTAGCTGTGGCTGTGACTGCCGACCGCAAGAAAGACATCATGATTGAACAACTGGACAAGGTGCCAGGGTAGCGGAATGCGGGTGGGTCTCTCCATGGGGGGCACCAAGGAATAGTGAATAGGGGGAGGCCAACCAACATTTCTTTGTTCATGTTAGGAGCTGGGGTAAGTGGTGGGTTAACTGACCACTGGGAGAAGATGGCTGTTGACCCTGCTCCTGTGGGCAGAAAGAGGGCAAAAAAATTATTTGAAATTCTATCTGACTTTCCTGAGACCCTGGCCCGCGTGGTGGAGGGCTGGAACCGGCATGAAGCTGAGCGGACAGAGGTGCTTCGGGGACTCCAGGAGGAGCGCCAGGCAGCTGAACTCACTAGAAGCAAGCAGCAGGAGGTGTGCAACCTGGGTCATGGGGCTTTAGAACGTAGGTCAGCGACGGCTGGATGGGAGAGGGTAGAAACAGCCCTGGAGTCAGGGTTCCTGATAGATTGACCTCAATCTTGCCATAGCAGGCCTGACAGTTCTCCTCGCTTCCTCTCCCTTCAGTGTTTCTGCTGTCAAACTTGCATGGTTGATGTCTGCTCAGCTTTCCTCACGCCATGTGGTCTTCTCTCTGGCCCTCAAGTCATTTAGTTAACTCTTGCTTTTAGAGTTTACGTTGTTAATGATTTTCGAAGTACAGGGATTCCCCTCAGTTCCTCCGTCCTATGTTCCTCTCTCCTTGAAAGACAGTAACCCGCCTGGAACAAAGCCTTTCTGAGGCCATGGAGGCCCTGAATCGTGAGCAGGAAGGTGCCAGACTGCAGCAACGGGAAAGAGAGACACTGGTGAGAATGCTTCCTGGGTTAATTCCAGTAGAGGCTGTTAATTACTTCTAGAGGGTTACGGGCTTTTGATGGATTGTGGGAGTTCATAATTTGAGTTTCACCAGGGCAAAGTGTGTTCTTTAAAACACAACTTCTGGGGGCTTCCCTGGCGGTCTAATGGTTGAGACTCTGTGCTTCCACTGCAGGGGACACAGGTTCAATCCCTCCTCAGGGAACTAAGATCCCACATGCCTTGGTGGCATGGCCAAATAGATAAATAAATACATACATAAAAGAAGATTTTTTTAAAAAACAAAAACACTAGTTCTGCTAGATACTCTACAGAAAGTAAGCTCTGCCACCAAGTAAGTGTTAGAGACTCAGCAAATTGTATCCTCATTAAAATCATTTGGATAATTTTGTTTGTTTGTTTTGTTTTGTTTTTTTGTGTTTTTTTTGTGGTACGCGGGCCTCTCACTGTTGTGGCCTCTCCCGTTGCGGAGCACAGGCTCCGGACGCGCAGGCTCAGCGGCTATGGCTCATGGGCTCAGCCGCTCCGCGGCCTGTGGGATCTTCCCGGACCGGGGCACGAACCCGTGTCCCCTGCATCGGCAGGTGGACTCTCAACCACTGCGCCACCAGGGAAGCCCTGGATAATTATTTTTAAATACAGATTTCTGACCCTTTCCCAGAGGTTTTGATATATGGGGGGTTGGGGAGCCTAAATATTTTCAGAAATTTCCTAGGTGATTTCGTTCAGCCAGGTTTGAGAACCCTGGTCTATGGCAGACCAGAAAAGGTATGGGATGAGACTTACTCAAGTTTTTAATTGCTGAAATGATAAGATTACCCATATGAATTAGTAGCCAGGTTTAGAATTTCTTGCATGCATGACACATGCTTGCTACATGCATGCTGGTACTTATATTCCTAACAGGCTACATCCAAGAGCACTGATGGTGGCTTCTGGTTGGCTAGTACATGATTGTAGGCTGGATTTTCTAGTCTTTGTGGAATTTCTTTTGATGACGATGGTGATAGCTATTGTATATTGAGTACTTACTACATGCCAGACACTGTGCTAAATTCTTTACATACGCTTTTAACTTTAATCCTCACAAGGTAGACTGTAATATGCCCACTTTACAGATAAGGATGTGTGCCTCAGAACACAAAGTAAATGCAGAGCTGGGATTCAAACTGAGATTTGAACGCAAATCTACCTAACTCTGGAACAGAAGCTCTTATTTACCATATAATCTTGTGGGCTTGTTAACTATGGTATTTTAACGGATATAATTCTCAGCAGGCACATTGTATGGGGGTAAGGGGGCAGATTGCTGGTCTTTTGAGGGCATGCTAAGGATCTTGGTTTTCTCCTGGGTCTATAGGAAGAGGAAAGGCAAGCTCTGACCCTGAGCTTGGAGCTGGAACAGCAGCGGTGCCGGGCCCTGCAGGAAGAACGGGATGCGGCTCGGGCTGGGCAACTCAGTGAGCATCAACAGTTGGAGACACTTCAGGTGGCCCTAGAAGAAGAACGGCAGACCTGGGCCCAGAAGGAGCATAAGCTTAAGGAATGCTACCAGGCACTGCAGGAGGAGAGCCAGGCTCAGTTGGAAAGGGAGAAGGTAAAAGTGGCACTTGAGGAATGGGGGAACAGATGAAGGACAAAATAATTGAATGAGACGGATGTCAGAAAACGCGATGTGGTGGACTGGGATGGAGAGTGAAGAACTATATGTGGGAGAGAAGATTGAGAGTGTAGGGCCTGCAGGAAGGGGTGGGGGCATCAAATACATGGAAGGTCGAAGAGTGAGATTCAACAGAGATGAGGAAATAGGTCACATATGAGGAGAGAGGAAGCTTGGTTTTTAGGGTACGGGAGGATGAATTGGGGAATAGAGGTAACCGGGAGACAGGCAATGAGGTACAAACTTAAGTTTGATTTCTCTTTCTTTTGGGAACACCCAGAGGGAGGCCCAGGCAGCCCGGGAGGCCCAGCAGCAGCTGGCTTTGGTGCAGTCTGAGGTGCGGCGGTTGGAAGGAGAGCTGGACACAGCTCGGAGAGAGAGAGACGCCTTGCAGCTGGAGATGAGCCTGGTGCAGGTCAGGAGGCAGAGGTTCTTGAGGAGGGTTCCTGGTGAGAAGACGTAGGTCCGAGGCAGAGTGACTTTTCAGGAGTCAGGCAAACACTCCCATTTCTAACTAGAATTTTGACCTTTATGGGCCTCTGTTTTTATGCATAAAATGTGTGCTAAGCGCACATTAATGAGCTTCTGAGAGACTATTTTCCTTATTATAATGGTTGACTTAAGGAGACACCCAGTTTCTGGGTTAGTGAGGCCAGTGTTTGAGAGAACACACTTTTACTTTTCACGTGGCCCTTTGAGTTGGAGGGCTGACCACATGGAAACTAATTTATCATGGAGGACCAAGGGTGAAGACGTTAGTAAAAACTTCAGTAGCAACTTATACGCTGCTGTACCCCCTGAACTGATGCTAGCTGTGCGTGTCTACGTGGGCATTCAGTAAACCTATCGAATGATCCCTCTATGTAAGCTCTGTGCTGGGATAGTCCTAACACAATAGCCCCAGCCAACAAGGAGCTCACCAGATAGATGGGGAGTTTGTCTAGCACACACATTTTCGAAGGAGTATGATAAATAAGAATTTAGAGTAAGGAGAACTACTCTTTACTCAGACGTCATCTTCCTAGTGAGTTCTTCCCCAACCACACTGAGTAAAATCTGCAACCTCTGACAATCCCTGTTCCCTTCCCTGTTTAATTTTTCTCCTACTGTACTACATAATATACCTTTTTATTTATTTTACTTAGTATTTAATTTTTTTTAAATTGAAGTATAGTTGACTTACAATATTATATTAGTTTCAGGTGTACAACACAGTGATTTGATATTTTTATATATGTTACAAAGTGATTACCGTGATAAGTCTAGTTACCATTTATCACCATTCAAAGTTATTACAACATCATTGAATATTCCCTGTGCTGTGCATTATATTCCTGTGACTTATTTATTTTATAGGTGGAGGTTTGTACCTCTTGATCCCCTTCACCAATTTCACCCATTTCCCCACTCCACCTCCCCCATAGTGTATCTTGTTTATTTTCTGTAAGGTGCATGAGGGCAATGATTTTTGTCTATTTACTGTTAAATCCCAGAGTAGCGCCTGGCTTTAGTGTTGTTCATGTCCTCCATTTCGTTATTGTTCCATCGATTATTGAAAGTGGGGTATTAAAGTCTCCAGCTGTGGTTGTAGAACTGTCTGTTTTCTCCCTTCAATTCTGTCATTTTTTTTTTTTTTTCGATTCTGTCATTTTTTTTCTTCATATATTTTGGGGCTCTATTAGGTACACATATATTTATAACTGCTGTATCTTCTTAATATAACCTTTTTGCTTAAAATCTATTTTGTCTGATATTAATATAGCCCCCACCCCATTTTTTGTTTACTATTTGCATGGACTATCTTTTTTCATCCTTTTACTTTCAACCTTTTTGTGTCTTTGTAAAGTGAGTCTCTGGTGGACAATGTATAGGTGCATCATGTTTTTTTTAATCCATTATGTCAATTCCTGCCTATTAATTGGAACATTTAATCCGTTTACATTTAAAGTAATTATTGATAAGGAAGGACTTCTGCCATTTAGCTGTTTGGTTTTTTATGTCTTAAATGTTTTTGTTCCTCAGTTCCTCCATTACTGCCTTTTTTTTTTTTGATAGTTTGTTGATGTTTTTGTAGTATACTGTTATCTTTTCCTCTTTCCTTTTCTGTATATTTTTAAAGTTATTTTCTGAATGGTTACCTTGGGATTACAATTAACATCTTAAAGTAATAATAACCTAGTTTGGATAATACCTACTTTAGTTTCAGTAGCGTATACTCTGTTCCTATATGTCTCTGTCCCTCCCCCTTCATATTGTTATTGTTACAGATTTGTAATTATTGTTTTATGCCTTTGCCTTTTAAATAATATTGGAAAAAAGGAGTTACAAACCAAAAGTACAATAATATAGGTTTATATTTGCCTACGTAGCAACCTTTATCAGTTGCTTCACATGGCTTTATTTCTTCATATGGCTTCAAGTTACTGTCTCATTTCATTTCATTTCAGCCTGAAGGACTCCCTTTAGAATTTCTTGTAGGTCAGGTCCACTAGTAACGATCACATCAGGGAATGTTTTAATTTCTCCTTCATTGTTGAAGGATTTTCCTCACATTCCCCTCGCCCTCCCCGTATAGAATTCTTAGTTGACAGTCGTTTTTCTTTAAAACATGTTGGGACTTCCCTGGTGGTGCAGTGGTTAAGAATCCGCCTGCCAATACAGAGGACACGGGTCCGAGCCCTGGTTCGGGAAGATCGCACATGCTGCGGAGCAACTAAGCCCGTGCGCCACAACTACTGAGCCTGTGCTCTAGAGCCTGTGAGCCACAACTACTGAGCCCACATGCCCCAACTACTGAAGCCCATGCGTCTAGAGCCCATGCTCCGCAACAAGAGAAGCCACCGCAATGAGAAGCCCCTGCACGGCAACGAAGAGTAACCCCCACTGGCCACAACTAGAGAAAGCCCGTGCACAGCAACGAAGACCCAACACAGCCATAAATTAATTAATTAATTTAAAAAGTTAAAATAGATTTTATTTTTTAGAGCAGTTTCAGGTTCACAGCAAAACTGAGTGGAAGGTACAGAGATTTCCCATATACTTCCTAACTGCAGCCCCCCACAGCTTCCCCTATTAGCAGCGTCTCCAACCAGAGCAGTACGTTTGTTACAGTTGACACATCATTATCACCTAGAGTCCATAGTTTACATTAAGGTTCACTCTTGCTGTTGTACATTATATGAGTTTGGACAAATTTATAATGACATGTATCCACCTTTATAGTATCATACTTAGTTTCACTGTTCATCGCTTCCTCCCTTTAACCCCTGACAACCACTGATCTTTTTACTTTCTCCATAGTTTTGCCTTTTCTGGAATGTAATATAGTTGGAATCATATAGTATGTAGCCTTTTCAGATTGGCTTCTTTCACTTAGTGATATGATTTTTTTCCATGTCTTTTCATGGTTTGATAGCTCACTTCTTTTTAGTGGTAAATAATATTCCATTGTCAGTTTATCTTTTCACCTACACATCTTTGTTGCTTGTAAGTGTTGGCAGTTTTGTTGGGTTTTTTAAAAATGTTTATTTATTTGGCTGTGCCGGGTTTTAGTTGCGGCATGTGGGATCTTCGTTGCCACCTGCGGGATCTTTAGTTGCAGCATGTGGGATCTTTTAGTTGCAGCATGCAAACTCTGAATTGCGGCATGTGGGGTCTATTTCCCTGCAGGGATCGAACCAGGGCCGCCTGCATTGGGAGTGCAGAGTCTTAGCCACTGGACCACCAGGGAGGTCCCAGTGTTGGCAATTATGAGTAAAACTTCTGTAAACATTCATGTGCAGGTTTTTTGTGTGAACTCCTTTGGGTAAATACCAAGGAGTGTGGTTGCTGGGTCATATGGTAAGGGCGTGTTTAGTTTTGTAAGAAACCACTATAGTGTCTTCCAAAGCGAGTGTACCATTTTGCATTCCCATCAGCAATGAATGAGCGTTTCTGTTGTTCCACATCCTCACCAACATTTGGCATGTCAGTGTTCTGGATTTTGGCCATTCTAGTAGATGTATAGTGGTATCTAGTGAATTTTTCATATCATCAGTTGTACTTTTCAGCTCCAGAATTTCTGTTTGGTTCCTGTTTATAATTTCAATCTCTTTAAATCTCTTTATTGACACCCCCTATTTGTTCATACTTTGTTCTGATTTCCTTTAGTTTATTGTCTAAATAGCTCATTGAGCATATTTAAGACTGTTGATTTTACATCTTTGACTAGTAATCCCAATGTCTGGGCTTCCACAGGAAGAGTTCCTGTTATATTCTCTTTTTCCTTTGAATGAGTCATATTTTCATGGGTTTTTTTGGTATGTTTTGTAATCTTTTGTTGAGAGCTGTATATTTTGAGTATTATAATGTAGTAACTCTGGAAATCATATTTTCTCCCTCCTCAAGGATTTCTTTTGACAGCTGCAGCCATCTATTTGTATAGTGACTTTTCCAAATGGTTTTTGCAAATGGTATTTCTTGTGTGTGGTAATTGACATTTCTGTTCCATTATCTCTGTGATTAGCCTGTGATCTAACAGATTTTCTTAAATGTCTGGACTCCCTCCTGTCAAAAAAAGTGTACATGTCTCTTTATTTATTTGTTTGTTTATTTATTTATTTTTTAGATTTCTTTTTTTTTTTTTTAATCTACCGTGCTTGCTAGCCTGGCTAGGCTCCCATTTTTCCTTTACTTTGACCTAGTAATTCCATACTGTTTCATTACCTCTTTGATACTTTTTAGGAAGAGATATACATGTATATACATATATTTTAAAAATATCTTATTCAACTTGTTTGGTTTTGTTCAGCACAACAGTTACTCTGAATAACCATCTGCCAGTACTAGAAACATGATGTACTCCCTCTCTTCTTATACTTTGAAATAGTTTGTAAGGTTGGATTTAATATGTATTTCTTGAATACTTGGTATTTGACTTGATTTTGCTTCTTGAATGTTTCTAGAAATATTTAGGGGGACTTCCCTGGACGTCCAGTGGTTAAGACTTCGCCTTCCAATGCAGGGGGTGTGGGTTCATTCCCTGGTCAGGGAACTAAGATCCCACATGCCTCATGGCCCAAATCATAAAACAGAAGCAACATTGTAACAAATTCAATAAAGACTTTAAGAATGGTCCACATTAAAAAAAAAAAAAAAAAGAAAAGCAATCCTTTAAAAAAAAATGAAAGAAATATTTAGGCTTTCTATTTCTTCTTGAATTATTTTTGGTGTTCTCTTATCCATATATATCTATTCAGTCTAAATTTTCTAATCTATTGACTTAACAGTTGTTCATAATTTTATCTTAATGTCCCTGGCATCTTTTCTACTTTTTCATTCCAGATATTGTTCATTTGTGTCATTTCTGTCATCATCTCTTTTTAAAACCATCTTACTCATGATTTAATTAAATATATTTTCAGAAAATTACCTTTTGGCTTTGTTGATTTTTTTTTCTATTTTATTAATGTCTGTACCTTATTTCATTTCTTATATTTTCTTTGATTTTATTCTGTTGTTCTTTTAAAAATCTTCGTAAGATGAATGCTTGCTTTTTCTAAGTTCCTCCATAAGTATTAACTTAAGTGCATCCTACAACTTGTCCCATGTGATATTTGCCTTATTGTTTGGTTCTGAATAATATTCCTTTAAAAAAATATTTATTTATTTGGTTGTGCCAGGTCTTAGTTGTGGCAGGCGGGCTCCTTAGTTGCGGCATGCATGTAGAATCTAGTTCCCTGAGCAGGGATCCAACCCAGGCCCCCTGCACTGGGAGCGAGGAGTCTTAACCACTGCGCCACCAGGGAAGTCCCCTGAATAATATTCTTTTTTTATATTATTACTTTCTGATCTCCTGGGTTATTTCCAAACATATAGGGTTTTCTAATTATCTTTTTATTATTGATTTATAGCTTAAATATTTGTGATTAGAGAGCATGGTCTTTTAAAAAATTACTTATTTATGTACATTCCACCCAACTTTTTGTGTTGAAATATTTCTGTCTTAAATGTCGCTTGAATAGTAAGTATAATGAATACACTTAGATTCATCAATTGACATTTTGCTACATTTGTCTGTTGTCTGTCTGCACCTCTCTCTCTCTCTGCCCCTTCCCACCCCGCTTCCTCTCTTTTCTTGTCCCCACCCCCATCATTGGAGAGTTTCTTGTGGATATCATGAGAGAATATACTATTTTTATTATTTAAATTCTTTGAAAATTGTTGAGACTTATCCCTTAATATATGGTCAAGTTTTCTAAATATTTCATGTGTGCTTAAAAACATGTATTTTATAGTTGTTTGGTGAAGTTTTATATGTCTATTTGTATATGTGTCTAGTTTGTTAACTGCTGTTTAAGTCATTATATCCCTTTTTATTTTTTTTCTATTAAAAATCTCAGTGTGGATTTGTCTGTTTCTCCTGTAGTCTGTCAATTTTTGCTTTATACATTTTGAGTCTCTGTTATGATTAGATACATATAATTTTTTAAATTGCTATATCTTTCCTGGTAAATTGAGTGTTTTATCCTTATGAGATGACTCTATCCTTACAAAGCTTTTTGCCTTAGAGTCTAATCTTGCCTAATATTAATAGATCTATATTGGTCTTTAAAAAAAAATAAGAGTTTCCCTGAGAAATATTTTTCTAGCTTTTTTACTTTAAACATTTATATATTTGCCTTTTGGCTGGAGCATTAAATTCATTTAATTTAATTAGTTTATTCATAGCTGAATCCATGTCTTAACTTTATAT
Organism: Phocoena phocoena; assembly: GCF_963924675.1. Classification (NCBI taxonomy): domain Eukaryota; kingdom Metazoa; phylum Chordata; class Mammalia; order Artiodactyla; family Phocoenidae; genus Phocoena; species Phocoena phocoena. Next base: position 51,425,250 of record NC_089237.1, read on the forward strand.
CTTATTTTGTCCTGCATATTCAGTGTTTATTTTCCTCTCCTTTCTTGTCACCTTTTAGATTCATTATTTTTTCCTCATTTCATGTTTGTTTGTTTTTTTTGTCAGCTAGTTTTAAAGTCAAACTCAGTTTCTGTCTAAATTCTCAAAGTTAACTTATCAGAGGTAAATATCAAAGACAGAGAAAGGAGTCGTCAATTCTACATGGATGGCTCAAGGTAGTCTCCCCAGAGAACTCTAAAAAATATTTTTAAGATGTAAAAGTTATCTGTAATACAAGTTCAAATATTACAGAAGTAAACAGTTGCCTTCCCTTCCCGCATCACTTTGTGTCCTTTTAGAACCTTTTCATATGGGTTTCTAGGCTGGTGCTTTAAAAAAATGTGTATGCATTCGCTGCAACTTGTTGTTTTTACCTCATAATATATCTTAGACATCTTTCCATGTCAATACATATAGATGTATTGTATGTTATTTTTAAGAATTAAATTAAGATGTATAGATGTTATTTTTAAGAATTACATAATATTGCTATAAATGGATGAATCATAGTTTATTTAAGCATTTTCCTTTTGATGAGAAATTTACACTGATGCCAGTTTTTTTCACTATTAAAAATAGTGCTGCAGGGAATTCCCTCGTGGTCCAGTGGTTAGGACTCTGTGCTTCCACTGCATGGGGCATGGGTTTGATCCCTGGTTGGGGAACTAAGATCCCGCAAGCCACACGTTGCGGCCAAAAAAAAAAAAATAGTGCTGCAGTGAACATCATTGTACATAAATCTTTGGCACCCCTTCTGTAGGATAGATTCTTTAAAGTGGAATTGCTGGCTCAGATGGAGTATATATTAAGTTTTTTCATTAAAAAAATTTAGGGTAGTGATTATTTTATAATGTATAAAAATATTGAATCACTATGTTGTACACGTGAAACTAAAAAAAAGAATTTAGGTAACAAGGCATCTAGAGTAGTCAAAATCGTGGAAACAAAAACAGTGGTGATGTTAGGGGCTGGGGAGGGAGAAATGGGGAGTTATTGTTCAGTGAGTATAGAGTTTCAGGTTTTTTTTTTTTTTAATTTTATTTATTTGTTTATTTTTTGGCTGTGTTAGGTCTTCGTTGCTACACACAGGCTTTCTCTAGCGGGTCCTACTCTTTGTTGCAGTGCACGGGCTTCTCATTGTGGTGGCTTCTCTTGTTGCAGAGCATGGACTCTAGGCGTGTGGGCTTCAGTAGTTGTGTCTCGCAGGTTCTAGAGCGCAGGCTTAGTAGTTGTGGTGCACAGGCTTAGTTGCTCCGCAGCATGTGGGATCTTCCGAGACCAAGGTTCGAACTCATGTCCCCTGCATTGGCAGGCGTATTCTTAACCACTGCGCCACCAGGGAAACCCTAGAGTTGCAGTTTTACAAGATGAAACATTTCTACAGATCTGTACAACACCATGAATATAGTTAATACTACCTAACTGTACACTTAAAAATGGTTAAGAAGGTAAGTTTGTATTATGCATTTCTTACCACAATTTTTTTAAGTTAAAAAAAAGAATTTAGGTAACTCTAAGGAGTTTGGTATGATTGGAACCTATTTGGGAGAGCTGAGATAGATGAGTGGGATCATAAAGGGCCCTATAAGCCAGTTTCAGCAGCCAGAACTTTATTCCTTAGATAGTAGGGACATTTGAAGGATTTCAAACAAGGAAACAAATTGAGTGTCTTTGTGCTTTAGAATATTCACTCAGGCACAAAGTGGAGGATCCACTAGGGCCAGAATGAGAGAGGGTGGAGGGTAGAATAGAGGCAGGGAGATCAGTTAGACTTGAAGTAATATTGGACTAACGTATTAGTGAGCAGAAGGGTAAATTAGAGAGCTGTTAGTATTGAATAGAATGAAATGACCAGTGGGAGGGGCAAAGATGTGGGAGGAGTCAAGAATAACTCCAGGTTTCAAATAGGTTGGGTGTTTCAGTGGAGAGTGGTGCCATTAACTAAGGCAAGAAATACAATAGGAAAAGGTTTGAGGGTAGAAAAACAAATGAGCTCAATTTTGGATGTGTTCTATTTGAGGCATATACAGTAGGTTTCTTGGTATATGGGCTTAAAGCTTAGAAGAAAGGTCCAGGATAAAGAGAGAGATTTAGAAAGTGTTTTAAGGTATAAACGGTAGCAAAAAACATGGCCTAAATGCTAGACATTTGCTCTACACAGGTAAAAGCATCAGTGACCCAGAATGGTAGCATGTGGTCAAAAAGAAAACTGAAGACAGAACTCAAGGAAGCATTGTGCCTTGATGGGCAGTTGGAGGAGGAGCAGTTTTAGCTGAGACTGAAGAGCAGTCGGGTAGAATGTGATCGCGTGGCTGGTGGTATCACAGGAGTGAAGGGGAAAGTGGTTTTAGAAGGAAAAACTGATGTAGGCGGCAGGTGTTGCAATGAGATCACGTAAGATAAAGACTGAGAAATAACCACTGCGGGATTTAGAAATTAAGTTATTTGCCATGAAGGACTGTGAGTGGAAGTCAGATTTCAGTGAGTTGAAGAAGGATTATGAGGTGAGAAAATAGAGACAATGATTCTGCTTTAGGAGGAGGGAACACGGACATTTTTTGAATGCTCCCTGGGTTTCAGTGGTACACCAGGAATATTGCATGTGTTACCTCAGACACGTGTAACACATTTGCTTGTTCTACCTAACTTTTCTTTTGTCCAAAAAAAAGATATTTCTATTGTCCAAAGTCATTTTTACTTTTGTGTACATAAAGGTGTGCGCACCTCATGGTTTAATAAGGAAAGGAATCCTCTTTCACTCCTTGTGGCAAAATTCTTGTTTCTTTATCTCTTAAGCATATGAGGTAACGTTGGTACGTGGATTTTTTTGTCTACCTTATATCCTCCATCCTCTTCTAAGCCCAGATAGAACCGAGCTGACAATGACCCTGCCTTCCCTTACTCCCAGGCCCGGTTTGAAAGCCAGCGGATCCAGATGGAGTCGGAGCTGGCCGTGCAGCTGGAGCAGCGGGTGACAGAGAGGCTGGCACAGGCTCAGGAGAGCAACCTGCGTCAAGCAGCCTCCCTGAGGGAGCATCACAGGTACATGGAGCTTACTGGCTGCTGCCTCTCCCCAGCCGCAGCAGGTGGTGTCGGGGCCCGGTCCAGACCCTCTCAGATCCCTTTACCATCTTCCAACGCACTGGCTGCTGTCAGTCTCTCGGTGGGAGAGCTGCCTTCAAGTTCACAGGGAGAGCCAGCCGTGCTTGGGGATTTTCCATTTTCACCCCATAGGAAGTAGCACTTAACCAATAACTGATGGCCACAGGAATGTACGTTTCCAGCTCCCTTGCCCCTGGTGGGCACAGTGGTGAGCTTCGACCTGCAACATTTCCAGAGCCGCCCTGGGGGATTGAGCCTCCTCCCCACCTCAGCCCTAGTCCCCTACCAGTTTTTTTCTAGAAATGCTTCTTAAATGAACCACTTTCCCATAAATCCTCATCTCAGTCCCTGCTTCTGGGGAACCCATCCTAAGATACCAGCTGTCCTCTTTCCTGAATGCACCTGTGCCACGGCTGGGCTGGCTGGCTCTCACGTGCACACGTTCTGGCTTTTTCTTATTTGATTAGTTCTTCTGTCTCAAGATTCAGTCCTCTTTTCTCACCTGTGTCCTCCCAGGAAGCAGCTGCAGGAGCTAAATGGACAGCACCAGCAGGAATTGTCCACTCAGTTGACTCAGTTCAAGGTGGAAATGGCAGAACGGGAGGAGAGGCAGCAGCAGGTGGCCCAGGACTATGAGCTCAGGTGCCGGCCCCTGGTCTCCCTGTTAGGCCGCAGTCCCAGAGGGAGTGGTGAAGGGCCGCTTCCTCTAGCCCTGGCCTCTCCCGCACTGGCCCCAGCGCCTTTCACAATTTCACGTGTTCCATATTCCCTTCTGGCTCTTCCTATTCTCCGAGTCCCTGCTTTTGTAAAGGGCCGACATGGCCTCTCGCGTCTTGCCTTCAGACTGGCCCGGGAGCAGGCGCGAGCGCGGGAGCTGCAGAGTGGGAGGCAGCGGCTGCAGGAGCAGCGGGCGGAGCTGCTGGAGCGGCTGCAGGCCATGCTGCAGGCCCACTGGGAGGAGGCAAGCCACCTGCTCAGCACCGCCGCCCTGCCGCCCAGTCCCCCGGTACGCTGCGCAGAATTGTGTTTCGACCCCTTCTTTGGAAATCTAGCTCCCTCCCAAGGGCGGTCCATAGTTCACCCCTATGTTGGCATCTCCTACTTCCTTCTTTTAATTATTAAATGTTTATTATTAGCTAAAATCTTTTTTGGAATAGACGATGACATGCACATGGTAAAAAAAAAAAAAATCCATACTGTTCAAAAAGATATACGGTGAAAAGTAATCTCCATCCCATCCCTGCACCTCAGTCTCCCGGTTCCACCCCCGAGGAGCAGCGGCTGTTACTGGTGTCTCGAGTGCCGCCCCCAAACAGTAGCCTTCTGTACACAGTTTTGTGACTTTTTACTTAACCAAGTGCTTATTGGTGGACATTAAAGTTGTTTCCTATATTTTGCTTCTACAAACAGTGCTGCAAAAAATATCATTAATATATTTCTTTGTGCAAGTATATCTATAAAATTTCTAAAAATGGAATTGTAAGTTCAAAAATAAGCATTTTAAAATTTGATAGTAATTTGATAAATGTTCCCCAACCTCCTTTTAAGGACATTCTACTAATTTGTAATCTTGTTAAAAAGTGTCTGTGCCATGTCTCATCTCTTTAAATGCACCCTCTCTTGTGCCCAGGTTCCTCCTGCCAGCCCCTCCAGCCCTGGGCCACAGGAACCGGAGAAGGGGGAGAGGAGCATCTGGACTGTGCCCCCCGTGGCTGTGGCCCTAAAGCCCGTATTGCAGCAGAGCCGGGAAGCACAGGAAGAGCCACCTGGGGTGCTGCCACCTGTTCTCTGCAGCCCCTCCCCAGATCTTAGCCTCCTGCTGGGCCCCACTTTCCAGAGCCAGCATTCCTTCCAGCCCCTGGAGCCAAAGCCGGATCTCACTTCATCCTCAGGTGACTGGGGACAGGAGTCACTGGGGTTCTCCTTACCCACACGGATTGGCTCCCTCTTAACCTAGCTTGCTTTCTGTCCGGGACTTGAGCATTTAGTTTCCCAGATGACTTAGTGACCATAAATTGCAAGGAGCAGAAATCCACTCAAGTTTGTTCAAATAAAGGGAGTGAGGCTTATGGAAATGTGATGTGTCTGTGCTTAATGAGAACTGGGGTTGGTTCAGGGGCGCTGCCAGGAGCTGGGCAGCTGTTCCTCGTCTCTTGGGGCCTGTGTGGGCTCTGGACTCTGCGTCCCCGGCATCTGCTCCTTCCTCTTGGTCGACCAGCCCTCTCTCTCCCTCAGGTTCTTGCTCTCACAAGTTTGGTTTGCACGTGAGTTGAGCAGCCATGACACTGACTCCAGAAAGACTCTAGACAACCTTACAGAGACATTGGTGCCTCTGTTTCTTAGGTCCAGTTTAAAGAGAGGCGATCTGATGAGTTGGTAACCATCCCTTGGATCGGCTGACCTTGAGTGGTGGCCACGCCTGGTTCAGTCAGCTGTGACTTGTGGGGATGAGGGTGCTCTGTGTGGTGTAAATGTGACAACCCAGGCAGAATTAAGAATGAGGGCATGTTCTGGTGAAGGAGCTGGAACACGTCTATTGATCTTAAACCATTCTGTGCTGCGGTGGTATTTATTTATTCAGCAGCCGAGTACCGTAGCTTTCCCCTTCTGGCTACACTTCTGTCTTAGAATTCAGCTGTGCCGACTCTCAGTTGCCTTCAGTTCTTCCCTCTCCAGCTGTTTTCCACCGTGACCAGCTTCTCCTGGCTGTGCTGCCCCTGTTATATTGAATAGGCCCTTTCCTCCCAGGCCTGTGGTGAGCTGATTTGTGGAGAACCCCCCGCTACAGCACACGCGCCCCTGTCTCACTTTACAGCTGAGGCCTTCTCTGCAGCTGGGACCTTCCATCCTGATCACAGGGCAGAGCGGCCATTCCCTGAGGAAGATCCTGGGTCCGACGGGGATGGCTTCCTGAAGCAAGGGCTGCCGCCCCCTTCCCAGCTGCAGGGCCTCAAGCATTTTTTGCACCAGGTAAGAGGGCCCACCCGTCCCACCTTGTTTTCTCCTCTCCCTCCTCAGTTTCTCTTTCTACTCTGGGAGACTAGGATGCTGACTTCATCCGCCTTTTAGGACTAAGACTTCGTCCCAGCTTCTGCCTCTCCCAGTTGCAGTAGTTCCTTCTGGAACTTAGGTGACCAGCCCCAGCTCTTACTTCCCCAGTTGCTGCTTCCCTCAGACACTGAGGTCTCTTTCTTCAGCGGTCCTCAGGGAACCTTACTGTCTTGTCCCCACAGCTGCTGGAGACAGCGCCCCAGAGCAACGAGAACCCCTCCAACGACCTGCTGCCCCCTAAGTCTGGTGAGCACCACCCCTGAAGAAGGTTGGGGCCAGGCCTGGAAGAGGTGGGAGATCCGGTTACCAGGCATGGGTCTTTAGGAGCTGGCAAAAGTGACGAAGCCCCACGAAGGCTAAGGTGGCAGGATTCCTTGGATTTTGCCCCATTTCCTGATTTGAATCTCTTTCCTTTGCTAGGTCCTCTGACTGCCCCATCTTGGGAGGAAGCCCCTCAGGCGCCACGCCTCCCACCCCCGGTCCATAAAACTAAAGTGCCCTTAGCCATGGCGTCCAGTCTTTTCCGGGTCCATGAGCTTCCCTCAGCCCATTCACAGAGCGGCGGTTCCAGCGATGGCTGCCCAGAGAGAGGTAAGCAGGTCATGGTTTACCGGCAGATAAAAAGGGTAGGTCTCGGGTGTGGAGCTGGTACCTGGAACTGAAGGCCTGTCTGGACTCCGAGAGTTGGGATAGGGTTGGGGGAGGGCCTGGGATGACAACCATTACTGATGTGTCTCTCAGGTGGAGATGGGCTCGCACCCTCGAGGCAGCTGATGGACGTGTCTCAGCTGTTACGACTGTACCAAGCTCGGGGCTGGGGGGCACTGCCTGCCGAGGATCTGCTGCTTTACCTGAAGAGGCTAGAACACAGCGGGTACCAGCCTGGGAGGGAAGGGTGGAGGGACTTAGGTGGACTTCCCCGTCCTTTTCTGGGGAAGAAGTGAGGGTGAGATGTAGATCGGAGTCTCCTCCAGCTCTCACTCCTCCGCACCTGTCTTTTGTCTCTACTTTTCTGTTTGTCTGGTTTTTGTTTTTTTTTTTCACTTCTTAAAAAAAAAAATCTCTTCTCCATGTTTTTCTACCTTAGTTTTTTCCTCTTTACCCTGCAGCTCAGAACTGAGAGTCCTAGGATTGTGACAATCTAGTATAACTCAGTATTTGATTCCACCAGTGTTTCCTCCTGTTTGATCCCCGGGTCTGTCTTGTTTGTTCTTATTCTTAAGAGACAGAATTGGGGAGTAGTTCTTCCACCCCGTGTGGGGAGAGTCGGGGGAACAGCTGCCCATCCTCATCCCTTGATTTGTATGGCAGGACTGACAGCCGAGGGGATAATGCCCCCAGAAGGAACACAGACCCCCGCTTGGGTGACATGCCCCGGAAAGAGGTGAGGGAAGGTCGGGCGGGGGCGGGGGGCTGGGGGCTCTCACTGGCTCGTCCCTCGCCCTCTGCACACCCGCCAGCTGGCTCTGTCCTTTGTCGCCCGACCCCTCAGATCCTGGGTCCCGTTTTCTGTAGCATGGCCCTTCCCCTTTGCTGACTGACGCTGGCCCACCCCACGCACGATGCTGTTCCTCAGTGGCAGGGGGGGGTGGTTGAGAGGACACGACACTGACTTTTTTTTTCTCTTTTCCCTCAATTCTCAGATCCCCTCCCAGGCTCTGCCTCGCCGCCTCGCTACAGCCCCTAAGACTGAAAGACCTCCAGCTCGGAAGAAGAGTGGGCACCCTGCCCCTGGTAGCGTGAGGAGTCGAGGGGGGATCTGGAGATAAGTCCCTGGCCTTTCTCTTCTTTGGTCTCTCATTTTTATTATTATTATTTTAATAAATCTCAGTAGTCTGTATTAGAGTCTCTGACTCATAGGAATTTGGAAAATGGAGGATTTATAGGAAACCACTGTGTGAAGAAACCTCATTGTTCTATTTGAGTATGTTTTTTATATGTTTCTATTTTATATTCTGTGGAAAAAGACACGAGCGCTTTGAACGAAAACAGTCTGTGGCTAGGTTTCAGAAGCATTAGTGAGCTACAGCCTGGTGTTACAAGAGTAAAACCCGCAGAGTGATTAGCTGTGGTCAGTAGTGGAATTATGGATGATTCTTATTTTCTTCTTTGTACATTTCTGTATTTTCCAGCTGTTCTAAAACAAGTTTATATTACTTAGCAATCAGAAAAACACTTTCAATAAAAGAATAATTTATTGTATAGAGAGTTTCAGTAAAAATTTGATTTTGGGGGAGACAGTTTTGTGTTTAAGGAGCAGATAATTTAATTCTTTCAGATGGCGCTAGTAGGTTTCTGATGGACAGATTCTGCTCCAGCCAGGCCACATGTCATGGCTGTAATCGTCACTCTTATGGCTTTGAAACGTGTATAAAAGACTAGAGTGCTGGCAAGGAAAAACAGCCATGATTGTGAAAACTTTCATCCTAATACTCACCAAAATGAACAAAGAGAAACAATATTAGAGAAGAAAATGACAATAGTGTGAAAGACCCCAACTTCGTAGTACAAATGCAGAAAACCCCGTAGTACACTTTAGATTAAACTGAAGGATGGTACCTTGGGACCCACACACAGCTTTCCCGCTCTGGAGCACAGTGCGGGGCAGGGATGATGGTAGATGTGATTCTTAGGGCCTGGTCCTAGGTGGGTGTTTGAGGGACAGTTTACTAGATTCTGTGAGGAGGGTGGGGTCCTTCTATGTGCCCTGAATGATTTGGTTAGCGCCAGAATAGACTTGACAGGATATAGATTCACACGGTGTTTCATATTAAGAAATGTTTAGATCTTGTAGTCAACCCTCCATACCCACGGGTTCTGCATCTGTGCACTCAACCACCTGTGGATCAAAAATATTCGAGAAAAAAAAATTCCAGACAGTTTCAAAAAGCAAAACTTGAATTTACTGCACACCAGCAACTAATATTTACATAGCATTTACATTGTTTTTATAACTAGATACACAGTATTTACATTGTATGAGGTATTATAAGTAATCTAGAGATGATTTAAAGTGTTCGGGAGGATGGGGACTTCCCTTGGTGGTCCAGTGGCTAAAACTCCGCACTCCAGTGCAGGGGGCCCGGGTTTGATCCCTGGTCGGGGAACTAGACCCCACATGCCACAAGTAAGAGTTCGCAAGCCGCAACTAAAGATCCCGCCTGCCACAACAAGGACCGAAGATCCCGTATGCCGCAACTAAGACCCAGCACAGCCAAGTAAATAAATAAATAATAAATATTTTAAAAATAAAGTGTACGGAAGGATATGCATAGATTATATGCAAATACTTCGTTGGTTTATATAGGACTTGAGGATCTGTGGATGTTGATATCTGCAGGGGTCCTGGAACCAACCTCCTACCCCAGATATCAAGAGAGCACTGTATTTCCTTCCACCTAAAAGTCACTTTCTAGCTCCTGGGGGAGGGAAAAGGAGGAGAAGATTAAAAAAAAACATGAGTAGCAGGTGTGCAGGCTCTCCTGTCTGGCTCTGGGGACAGCTTGTCATCAGTCCTGCTCAGGACTCCTGGCAAAGAAACAGGAGTTGCACCAGCTCAGGGGACTTTTCAAGGCCAGTCTCTTTACCCACCTATGGAAACGTTTGCTTTTCTATTTTTCGTCTCAAGTGCCTAGAATTATTTGACCAAACTCTGTGATTGATGGCATACTACCGTCTTTGGGAGGAAACGGTTTCATACAATTTTTAAAAACTGGTAAAATGAACGCCCAGTCTTACCTCATTATCTTTCGGATTCCAACCTGCCACCCTCAGTCAACATGCCCTACGTTTTTCTTGACGTGAAGGACAGTGTGGAGAATATTTCCCAGCTCTCCAGAACAAAATCAGAAAAGGGCACAGTTGCTGACTTAACTATTTTGTGAGCTAGTTACAGTAAGACAACTCTGATTTTTTAAAAAAGGTACCCACATTAAAAGTCTGTTTCTTCACCGAAAAGCAGCAAGGAGTCTGGGGAACAGGAGAAAACCCAGTCAAGCAGCCCCCACTTTCTTCCTCCATAATCATCTTGGGAATGTTCTGAGAGGGGAAGAAACAAAAATGAAAGATTTGGGGAGCTCCATAAAAGCCCACATGCAGAGAAGGTGGGTACAGCCTTTAAGCCCCGGCCTCACTTGGTGCAGACAGGGTGTGCTGTGGAATCTTGTCTCCTGAGAACTCCTGCAGCTGCTGCGGGTAGGGCTGCGGGTGGTTCTAGTGGTGGAATATGGGAGGGTGGAGGCTAAGCTGCCGTAACAGAGAACCCAGTGCCTTCTGTACAAGATTTACTTCCCTGCTGGTGGTCCAGAGCCATCTCAGGTGCCTTCCATCTTGCTCTGCTGTCCCTAGATCACTGTCGTTATGTGTGCAGTTGAAGCAAGATCATTGCCATGTGGGACTCTCAGCTGGCAAGAAGGGGAAAGAGCCAAGTGCAATGTCTTAAGACCCATGCTTGGAAATGCCACACGTCAATTTTGCTCATATATCGTTGGTAAGGCCTTGGTCACATGGCCACATCTGACTGCAAGAAAGACTTGGAAAGGTAGCCTGGCTGGCTGCCATGTATACATAGATTACTCCCTTGCTATGTAAGGACTAAGAAAGAAGGAGAGAATGGATTTTGGTGAACAACTTGCAGTCTGCTCTACAGAGAGTGGGACCTCATTTAGAGAAACTGAAGAGTAATTGCTGGGACAACCCAGGGTCATCAGTATTGACTGTGCAGATAATGAAAAAAACCACACTGGACATATGTAAAGTAGTCCAAGTTGCACAGCTGGTCTAAATAGCCCCTACAAAACAGAATCAATGAAGGAAAAAGGAGAGAACTTAAATTCTAACCATTATTCTTTTTGAGAAAAAAAATATACTATGGAAAAAAAGTCAGAGAACAAGAGATTTGGGTTAAGAAAAAAAAAAAAACACAAATAAGCAGAAGAGAATCTACTGGGAACCATTTATATTAATTAGAAGAAAAACGGAAATCTCCAAGCTTACAAAAAAGAGAAAAAATTTTAAGTTATGAGACAAAAGATTTAAAAAGCAAATAATAGATCCAGGAGACCAAATATCTAGAAGGAGAAAATATAGTAATGGAGAAGTAGTGATAGGTAATAGAAAGTTCTGATTCCAAAAGTGTGGTCGACTAAATGATTCAGAGGGCTCTCTTTCTAAAATACAACTAGATCCCTTTATGACAAACACTTCTTAACGCATTTCTGGGTTTGCTGGAAAGTAAGGGAAATTGACCTCGTATTTCTAACAGTAAGGTACATCTAGATAACTGACCTTGCTGCTAAAATACCTAAAAAAAAATATTAGATTAAAAAATGTTTTTTAATAGGGATATATTTGGCATACGACATCGTGTAAGTTTAAGGTGTACAACATGTTGGTTTGATACATGTATGATTGCCATTATAGTGTGACCCTCTATGGGGTCACATAATTATAACTTCTAGTGTTGGGATCAATTAAGCTCTAACCTTTTAGCAAGTTTAATGTTTATAATACAGTTTTGTTGTATATAATCACTATACTGTGTATTAGTCTCCAAGACTTATTTATCTACTAGTTGCAAGTTTTATCTTAACATCTCTCCCATTCCTCCACCCCTGGCCCCCTTGGTAACCACCATTTTACTCTGCTTTTCCGATTTCCAATACCATACAGTATTTGTCTTTGTCTGACTTATCTCACTGAGCATTTCCTCAACGTCCATCCAGGTTGTTGTTGCAAATGGCAGAATTTCCTTTCTTCTCATGGCTGAATTCCATTGTGTGTGTGTGTGTGTGTACACACCCCACATCTTTTCTCATTCACCTGTTGGTGGGCGCTTAGGTTGTTTACATATCTTGGCTATTGTGGATAGTGCTGCAGTAAACATGGGAGTGCGTATGTCTCATCAATAACCTATTTTCATTTCCTTTGGGTATATACATATTTAAATTTATTTTATTGAAGTATAGTTGATTTACAATGTTGTGTTAATTTTTGCTGTACAGCAAAGTGATTCAGTTATATATACATTCTTTTTCATATTCTTCTCCATTAGGGTTTATCACAGGATACTAAATATAGTTCCCTGTGCTATGCAGTAGGACCTTGTTGTTTATCCATTCTATATGTAATAGTTTGCATCTGCTAATCCCAAACTCCCAATCCGTCCCTTCCCCACCACCTGCCTTGGCTGCCACAAGTCTGTTCTCTGTGTGAATCTGTTTTGTAGATAAGTTCATTTGTGTCATATTTTAGATTCCACATATAAGTGATATCACATGGTATTTGTCTTTCTCTTTCTGACTTCACTTAATATGATAATCTCTAGGTCCATCCATGTTGCTGCACATGGCGTTATTTCATTCTTTTTTATGGCTGAGTAGTATTCCACAGTATATATGTACCACATCTTCTTTATCTGTTCATCTGTCGATGGACATTTAGCTTGTTTCCATGTCTTGACTGTTGTGAATAGTGCTGCTGTGCACATAGGGGTGCATGATATTTTTGAATTATAGTTTTGTCTGGATATATACCCAGGAGTGGGATTGCTGGATCATATGGGAACACTATTTTTAGTTTTTTGAGGAAACGCCGTACTATTTTCCATAGTGGCTGCACCAATTTACATTCTCACCAACAGTGTACAGGGTTCCCATTTCTCCACACCCTCTCTAGCATTTGTTATTTGTAGACTTTTTAATCATGACCATTCTGACTGGTGTGAGGTGGTACCTCATTGTAATAATTAGCGATGTTGAGCGTCTTTTCATGTGCCTGTTGGCCATCTGTATGTCTTTCTAAAGAAATGTCTATTCAGGTCTTCTGCCCATTTTTCAATTGGGTTTTTTTTGTTGTTGTTGTTATTGAGTTGTATGAGCTGTTGGTATATTTTGGAAATTAAGCCCTTGTCAGTCACATTATTTGCAAATATTTTCTCCCCGTCCGTAAGTTGTCTTTTGGTTTTGTTTATGATCTCCTTTGCTCTGCAAAAGCTTGTAAGTTTGATTAGGCCCCACTTGTTTGTTTTTGCTTTTATTTCTATTGCCTTGAGAGACTGACCTAAGAAAACATTGGTACGATTTATGTCAGAGAATGTTTTGCCTATGTTCTAAGAGTTTTATGGTGTCATGTCTTATATTTACGTCTTTAAGCCATTTTGAGTTTATTTCTGTGTATGGTGTGAAGGTGTGTTCTAACTTCATTGATTTACATGCAGCTGTCCAACTTTCTCAATACCACTGGCTGAAAAGACTGTTTTTTCTCCATTGTATATTCTTGCCTCCTTTGTCAAAGATTAATTGACTGAAGGTGTGTGGGGATAAAATATATTTTTTTAAAAATCTTAAATGCATTGATGAACTGGCAAGGAAGAAAGGAATAATCAATCTGAAATTGAAGGCAGGAACACAGAGTTTAAGTGGGGCACTTAAATTGCTTTTCAGTCCAAGTGTATTTGTAGAACTGGATCCACAGTGTGGTGTGTGTGGGGGGGGTGTGGGTGTGTAAATCAGGTTTATACTAGGAATATGAGGGTAGCTTAACAATAGAAAGTCTGTAGATGTAATTATTTACCACGTTAACAGCACTAACAGGTTAAAGGGAAAATCCATACAATCATGTCAGTTGCAGAAAAAGCATTTGATAAAACTCAGCAACCATTTAGGATTATAAAAACAAACACATTAAAAAACCTAGGAAACTATGATAGCAGGAAACTTCTTTAACCTGGTAAAGGATCTCTACCAAAAACTCACAACAAACAGCATTGTTAATGGGGAATGTTGGAATCATTAAAGTCAGGAAAAAGACAAGGATGTTCTTTCCGTTCCTGCCTCTATTAATATTGTAGTGAGATTCTAGCTTGTGCAGTACAACATAAGAATTGGAAAAGATAGTACTAATATTCATAGATTATACAATTGTCTTCATAGATAAATGAAAAGAACCCGAACACTATTAAAATAGAAGTAATGAATTTAGCAATATACAAAAGTCAATTACATTTTAATATATCAGCAACAACCAGAAAAAGTAATTTAAAAACCATAAGTTACCTAAGAACAAATCCAGAAAGTTATAAAATTTGATTTAAAGACATTAATGAAGAGATGCATAAATGGAGGGGTAGTCCATAGTCATGGATGAGAAGATTCACTACCGTATAGATGCGCTTTCTCTCCAAATTGAACTATAGATTTAAAGCATGTCCAACTAAAATCCTAAAGAGATTTTATGTCATGGAACTTGAAAAGAAACATGAATGTTAAGCTTAAAAGATACAGCCTTTGAAACAAATCTGCAAAACAATTGTCCATCAACAGTGGAAGATTCCTATAATGAAATGCCACACGGCAGCACAAATGGGTGGACTAAACTATGGATGAATTTTACAAATATAAGGTTGAGTGGGAAAAGCAGATTGCCAAAGAAAATACACAGCATACTATTTATGTAAAGTTTGAAAACAAGCACAGGGCAATCCAGTCCAGCGTGGGGTGTTGGAGCCCTAGCGGGGTAAGGAGGGGGCCCTCACAGGGAGCGGCCGGGCTCCCGATGGAGGTGAGGAGCGAGTCCATTTGGCAGGTGTCAACATCTGTGTGAGGGGGGTGTGGCGGGAAATTGTTACACGTAGGGGATGGATCAAATACATAAATGTATCACGCATAAAGGGAGCCAGGATTCTTACTGTTGGAGAAAGGATTTACAAACATGGAAAGGGAGAAAACTAGAATAAATTCTGTGGTGCAGGATTAGAATTGAATGCATCAGTGTAGATTTGTAGCCTTCAATATATATAGACAGATAGAGAAATACATACATTTGTAAATTGGTGTATGTATGTACATTCACATAATCCCCCCAAACACCCGTACATTAGATTCCTAGAACTGAACTAACAAATTACCACAAGCTGGGTGGCTTAAAATGACAGAAATTTATTCTCTCACGTTCTGGAGGCTAATCAGCAGGGCCGTGCTCGCTGAGGAAAGCTCTAGGGAGGATCCTTCTCTGCCTCTTCCTAGATTCCACCTGTGGTCGGCAGCGGTTCTTGACATTCCTTGGCTGTAGAGGCATCGCTTCAGTCTCTGCTTCCGTCATCGCATGGTGTTCTCTTCGTGTGTCTGTCCCCCTGTGTCTTCACATGGCCTCCTTATAAGGGTGCCAATCGTTGGATTTACCATACCTTAATCCAGCATGATTCATTTTGACTTGATTACATCTGCAAAGACTCTATTTCCAAATAAGGTGACATTCAGAGGTAACCAGGTGTTAGGACTTTAACATATCTTTTAGCGGGGGTGGGGGGGGCCCAGTTCAACTCAAAATAACCTCATTAACCACGACCACACCTGGCATCCAGCTCTTGCCTTCTAAATACCATTTTCTACTAAAAAGGAACCAGGGCTCCTTGGAGAAATGGCTGATTCCAGGTCTTGATCAGGGAAAGTGCAAGGTAAGCCTGGAAAATCTTGTGAGAAAAAGTAAGGCTGTGCCCTAAGAATTATGGGGACATGGCAACAGAACACAGAAGCTGGCTTGAGGGTCTCACCTGGCTCTAGAATTTGAGCATCGATAAATAATGATAGTAAAGGATTATAACCCATTGAATAAAATAAGAAATCATGGGCCCACACAGATATAAGTAAACTAATAAATTAAGTTTGATGAGGTACAGGATATTTACACAGTTTCAAAGTACATCCCCAAAATACTTAATAATTACAATGGGGAAAAGGGTACATTTACAGTGGAGAACTCTGGCTGAACCACCATCATCAAGTGATTAAAGTGAACATCACCAGTAATGGGTCAAATCTAAATCTTGTGCAGCCTGAGAGGATGCCAGGAGAAGAGAGCATTTGTGAGATTCCTGCTGAAGATCACAGCCTGAATTTAACCACAAAGAAATGTCAGACAAACCCAAACCGAGGGATACCCTTCAAAAATCATCAACCTGTAATTTTCAAAATCATCAAGGTCATGAAAATTAAGAAAAGACAGAGGAAACATTCCAGACCAAAGCAGCTGCCACAGACCTGAAAGCCAAACGCTGCCTGTGATTCTGAACTAGACCATTTCATCATCGAGAACTTCTTTAGGACAACTGGTGAAACTTGAAAAAAAATCTGAGGATTAGATGGCAGTGACGGATCAACGTTAGCTTCCTGATTTTGATATTTGACTTGTGGTCATGTAGGAGAATCTCCTCGTGTGCACGAAACAAGACTCCAGAGCATTTGGAGGTGATGAGGCTTCCTGTTGGCAACTTGCTGTCACATGATTTGGGGGAAAGAAAGTTATTTGTTTGTACTTGCAACTTTTCTGTACAGTTTGAAAATTTTTTTAAAAAACCAACAACTTTTAAAAATACCACTTATGTAGCATCATATACTTAGCAAGAAGTCTAACAAAACATAGTCAAAACTTCTATAAAGGAAAAACTAACAGAGGCAAAAATAAACCTTACACTATTTAAGAATACTTATGGGCTTCCCTGGTGGCGCAGTCGTTGAGAGTCCACCTGCCGATGCAGGGGACACGGGTTCGTGCCCCGGTCCGGGAAGATCCCACATGCTGCGGAGCGGCTGGGCCCGTGAGCCATGGCCGCTGAGCTTGCGCGTCCAGAGCCTGTGCTCCGCAATGGGAGAGGCCACAACAGTGAGAGGCCCGCGTACCGCAGAAAAAAAAAAACAAAAAACTTACATCATAAGGTAAGGCTAAAAAAAAAAAAAAAAATCAAAGAACAATGTACACCAGATTCAGGATAGTGGTAACCCCTGGCGTTGGGGAGAAGGTGATGTCACAGAGAGGACACACAGGGGCTTCAGGGTGTAAGTGATATTCCATTTTTTTTCCAAACTAAGGTGTTATTATGCATTATAATTCATACACACATAGTACATATATTTTTCTTGTATATCAAGTATTTCATAGTAAGGAAGAAAATACATGATGTTATTGCATTTATAATAGAAAAATAAACTGTGTATGTATATATAACCATATATGTAAAACTATGTGTGTGCATCCATATTTATAAAATGTATAGAAAAAGGACTAGAAAGACCCACTAACAAAAACAAAACGCCTTACAAATTTATGTTGAGCACATGTCAAATTTTTTATTTATTTTTTAATTATTGTTCATACTCGTGGAGGTCTATTTCTTGTTTTTTTCTTAATTAATTTATTTATTTTTGGCTGTGTTGGGTCTTCGTTGCTGTGTGTGGACTTTCTCTAGTTTTGTCGAGCAGGGGCTACTCTTCGTTCCGGTGCGCGGGCTTCTCATTGCCCTGGCTTCTCTTGTTGCGGAGCACGGGATCTAGGCGTGGGGGCTTCAGTAGTTGTGGCTAAGTTGTGGATCCTTAACCACTGCGCCACCAGGGAAGTCCCACATGTCAAATTTTATTAAGTTGCTGACAAGAGAAAACAGGAAGGAAAAAAGTATGCCAGCTTGGTGGAAAGTTGCCGCTGTGGGATGATAGGAAATACACCAATGGCTGGGGTTGGGGACCTTTTGCCATTCAAGTAAGAGAGGGCAGGCTTTGGAATGAAGAAAGATTAAGACAGTTGAAAAACACCTGTAATGCTCTATAATTCCTGTTCTCTATAAATCTTCAAATGATCTCACTAGTAGCATCTTAATGTGTATGGTTCTTTTTATTTTGATACAAAGAAAACGTTACGTTTTAAATGTAAGTGTTTGGGGACTTCCCTGGTGGTCCAGCGGTTAAGATTCCGCGCTCCCAATGCAGGGGGCCCGGGTTTGATCCCTGCTTCAGGGAACTAGATCCCACAAGCTGCAACTAAAAGATCCTGCAATTAAGACCCGGCACAGCCAAATAAATAAATAAATAAATAAATAAAAATAATAAAATGTAAATGTTTGAAATATACCACAATGTTTGTGATTCTTTTTGGCATTTCTTTTTTTGCTATATCAGGAGCCTCAAGAAAGAAAAAAAAAAAAGGAATTGGCCCGGGCCTCCCTTGTCTTCTGAGCAGCTCTCACTGGATCTTGGTACCACTTCTTACTGTTTGAAAATTATTTTTTAGCATATACATGGATTTTTCTTTTAAAATTCTAATGTAACAGTCATATCTAACTGTCAAGGGCTGGTGAACAAAACGTCTCGCTGTATCTGTGCTGAGATGACTTAGGGCTGGTTCTGGGCTCTGAAGCCAGGATTTTGAACCACATGGTTTGGCTTCAGCACTGGTGGTTGTAGTTGTACCACAGCAGAGAAGGACATGGCGCCGCAGATGTTGATAATCATTCATCACCCCTGCCTTTTCGGTTGACTGAGGAAGAACGACCACAACCACGAATTGAATGTCTGTGGGCAGCATGATATTAAGGCATCTTTTGCACTGGGGGGGCTTTGGTGAGGGTAAATATGGGACATGAATATTTATTAGAGTTCTCCAGAGAAAAAAGACAGGGTGTGTGTGTGTGTGTGTGTGTGTGTGTGTGTGTGTGTGTGTGTGTGTGTGGTGAGATTGAGAGAGAAAGAGGCTTATTTTAAGGAATTGGCTCACGTGATTGCAGAGGCTTGGTTAGTCCAAAGTCTGCAGGGTAGGACCGCAGGCTGGAGACTCTGGGCAAAGCAGATGCTGGCAGAATTCCTTCTTGCTTGGAGAGATCAGCCTTTCTATTCAGGCCTTGAGCTGATTGGATGAGCCCACCCACATTCTAGAGAGCAATCTGCTTTACCCAAAGTGTGCCGATTTAAATGTTAATTTCATCTTAAAAACACCTTCGCAGTGACATCTAGAATAATGTTTGACCAAATAGCTGGGTTCCATGGCCATAAAATTAGCCATCACATAGATTCTAGACCAAAAGATGCTTTTCATTCTCGATCAGCTGATCATAGAAAATCTCCCATAAGCCATATTGGGTGGCACAGCGGGTGGCAGCATGACAGATTCAGGTTCAGTCCTAGTTATAAGTCATCCTTGACTTTTTAATGTATATCTTTTATAGAGATTATTTATAATTTATACACTGATACCCCAAAACTGCCTTATTAGCCTGGATTTGGCTTTTGTGCATCAGCAAATGGGCCAACATATCAAGGTGTCTCATGGTGGTCATATAGTGGTGTTAATTTGTTTTTTTCTTGTCTTTTTTTTTTTTGCCCGAGCCTCACAGCTTTTGGGATCTTAGTTCCCCAACCAGGGATTGAACCCGGGCCCTCGGCAGTGAAAGTGCAGAGTCCTAACCACTGGACCACCAGGGAATTCCCTGGTGGTGTTAATTTGTATATAGGTACATTTGAATAATGTATCCAATTATTAAATTTATTTTTTAAAAGAGTAGAAAACACCTGCCATTTTTATCAGGAAAACAGTCGAGACAAATATGGAAAATATTATGTGGGACCAAAGGAGCAAATCTTTAGCTGTAATGGGCTTCCATTGGGCTTCAGCTTAAGACTGTGTGTTTATCACTTATTCTCAGAATTCAGCTGCTTGTTTTTATGTCTCTTGCTCCCACTAGATTGTAATCAGCTTGAGAATAGGGCATGTGTTACTTAGCTTTATAGTCCAGGATTTAAGCACATGACCTGGCAAAGAATATTTGCTCAATTGGTGTTTGTTGACTGGAGTTTTTAAAACTTGATTTTCTCTTCTAAAGCTTGCTCATGGTAGCAGGTTTAGAAAACAAACACAATTATAAATAAGAAAATAGAAATCACCTGAAATTCTGTCACCCAGAGAATCACATTTTCATCCACTTTTCAAAGCACATCCCAGAGACCTCTTTGGAGCTTCTGTTTCTTTATGGAAACTCCGTGTCCTCTGGGGTCCGGGAATCCAGTCCGCTGCTCCTGTGTCCCCCAAAGCTGGGCACCCCACCCCACCATTTCTGCTCTGGGGTCTTCCTCCACCTTGGGGTCCACCCCAAGCACCCCAGCTTATCTGGGATTTCTGATTCTGTCCCTCAACCTCATGGTTCAGCCTCGGGTTGGGGGGAAGCGGGCAGTGCATTCAGCACACACTCACCCCCTCCATTTCTCCCCTCAGTCTTTTCCTGTCTCAGGAATGAAGAGTCCAGCTCCATCCCATTTAACCACCATCCTTCTCATTCCCCACAGGGCCTACCTAAACTTTGGAAGTTTAAAAGCCAGGAAAATACTTTCTTTTTCTTGTGTTCAAGTAGTGCCACCCTTTTGCTGAGGCAGTGAAGGCAGAACACTTGGAAGGGTAAATGAGAAAAGGTTTAATAAGAAAAATGGGGGAAAGGTGGATTGTATCTCAAATTATTATTATTATTTCTATGCAATTATTTTATATGTTTTTATTTAATTATTATCTAAATTATTTCTATGCAAGTAAAGGGATCCAAATTATACCACAGTGGCATAAAAAACGATTTTGAGCTGAAGACATTTGAGAATCAACAGATGCAGAAAGAGGCTTTGTCTGAACCCTCCCTTATCTGACTAAAGCAGAAACTTCTGGGATTGAAACTACCATATATCCCCTCTCCAGGCAGTTTCATGGCCTTGAAGAAAACCCACTTCACTTACATAAACAAACATTATCACAAACAATCTTATCTCCCATAAAAGCCCATTTGTCTTTCCTAAAGAAACCCTTTTGTTCTTCTCATAGAAACTTTTCTCCCCACTTCCTCTCCCCTCTTAGGTTAGGTATATAAACTCCTATCTTTATTTACTGAGCCAAGTTACTTTCTTTGTGAGCTCCTGCCTGCATATGTGAATAAACTTCGTCTTTTCTAATCCATCTTTCGTCAGTTTAATTTGCAGGCCCCCATCATAAAACTTAAGAGGGTGGAGGAAAAGTTTTTTCTCCCCTACACAAGCAATAATTTTAGCATCTTCTTAAAGTTTTAGGTAGAACCTAGGGACTCCAACTCCTACAGAGGAGTTGTAGTCTTAACCAACCTACTGTAGTAGAGCAGCTTCTATCAAACCTCCCAATGATTTTCACAGCATAATCTGTTTGCTTGAAGCTGAGGAGCAAGTCACAAAGGAGACCTGAGGTTTCTGGGAGTGCTGAGGTCAGCTCCCCCCAGGTCTCAATTCTAACTCTAGAAAAAGAGAACACTAGTGAGAAACGTTTGCACACATACTCTGTATTTCTAGGGCCAATAACAATGCGATATTTTGTCTGCTTTTCCTGTTTTTTCCTTTGCTTATTCACTTTTGTTTTCTACATAGTTGGTCTCACACTTGTGCAAACTTTTGCATCTTCCTAACATATTATTTATTAGTTAAATATTAGTTTATATTGTGAATATGAACATTTTTAAGGCCATAAGCATTCTCAAACATCTTAAAATCTGATGGCTACAGAAGATTACATCACATGGATGTGTATTGATACCATAATTGTCTGTAATCAATCCCCTAGGTTTGGACAGTAAGGTTTTCTCTAAAGGTTCTGATATATTATTGTTGTATTGAACATCTCCGTACAGAAATCTTTGTGCTAGGATCCCAGATTATTTCTTTAGAGTGATTTCCTAGAGGTAGAATTAAAGTAGGCTAAAGATCATGCACGGTTTTTACTTTTCTTTTTATCGAGGTGTAACTTACATAAAGTGCATACATCACAAGCTTGATGGAATCATACATATGCGAACACCCAAGGAGCCTCTGTGCAGACCACAACAGAACATTTCCATTTCCATCACCCAGAAAGCCCCCTTGGGCCCCCTCCCAATCAATGCTCACCTGCTCCCCAGCGATAGCCACTATTCCTGTCACCAATGAGTATTTTTGCCTGTTCTTGGACTTCATATGAGCAGAATCATCAATACGTACTCTCTGTGTCCGACTTCTTTGTCTCAACATCATGTCTATGAGATTCAACCATATTGTACATATCAGTAATTATTTATTTTTTAATTTTTTGCAGTATAGTATTTTGTTGTTTGAATATACCAAATTTATCTGTTCTCCTTTGGTAGACATTTAGGTTGTTTCCAGTTTGGGGATATTATAAATAAAGCTGTGGTGAACATTCTGGTACTTTTTTGGTGGACAAGTACACTTATTTCTGTTGGGTACATAACTAGGAATGGAACTGCTGGTGCATCTGTTTAGTAGACAGTTGTCAAGTGGTTTTCCAAAGTGGTTGAACCAGTTTATACACCTACTAGTCATGTATGAGAGTCCCAGTTACTCTCTATCCTTACCAACATTTGATATTTTCAATCTTTTTCATTTTAGCCATTCTAGTGGATGTGTACTGCTGTCTCACCGTGGTTTTAATTTGAAAATGCACGTTTTCATTATTAAAGTAATACATTTGTATATATAGAAAATTTCAAAAGTACAAGAAAGAAATAACTAAAAATCATTTCTATCTTACCATCCTCTTCTCCCCCCACACCCTGCCCCCGACAACTTTATTGGATTTGGGGTGTGTACATGCAATTTTAAGGTTGTACTGATTTACATTCCCACCAGCAATGCATGAAAATTACCCCCTTTTTTTCTGAACTGGGATTATTTTTAAATTGTCAACTTGTTATTTTGATGTCTCATTGTGGTTTTATTTAGCATTTCTTTTTTTCCTAGTGAGGTTGGAGTTAAAATTATTGCTATTAATTTTATCTTTTATGTAAATTGTTTCATTTCCTTTGATGAAACAGACTTTTGATCACCACATCTAACAAGAATAACATCAAAAAAGAAGTTGATAATGGTAATCTCATGAATTAACAGATATGCAAAAATTCTAGATAAAATTTTAGCAGTCAGAATATGATATAACTTTAAAAGGAACATATACTTTAACCATTTCTGGGTTTTTTCCCACTAAAGCTCAAGCCAGCATAACCAATAATATTATTGGAAAAATTGTAAAAATTCATATAATTATTTCCATAAATGTCAAAAGGGAATTCTTTATTGGAACTCTTCCTAAAAGCAATAAAGCGTTGCCTCTTTAACATGACAAAAAGGCTCTATTGAAAACCAAAACTCAAAATTACACTTAATGGAGAAACATGAATTATTCCTCTTTGAAACAGGAACACGACAAGGATACATTATCAGCACTATTTAACTTAGCTCTAAAAATTCTGACAAAGCTATTTGAGAAGAGAAAGAAAGATATACATAAGGAAAGGGAAGAAAATAAAACTATCATGTTTCATAAATGAGATGAAAATCTCAAAATCTCTAGTAATCTCAAAATTACTAGAGATAGCAAATGAAAGCATAAAAAAAAACAAGATATAACACAAGTTAATTTAGGAGAATTTTCATCTTTACAATAGTACATCTCTCTGATTTGTCATTGCTTTCCATTTATCCATCTCTTTGTTTATTCTTTAGTAAAACTTTATAATTTTATTCCTATAGGTCCAGCATATTTCTTACTAAAATTTTCACAGACATTTAAAAGTTTTTATTGCTATTTTGAATGAATCTTTTTTCTGTCATTGCATTTACTTTCTTATTCTTAAATATTTTAAATAAGGTATTTATCATATGTGCTGATGATAACATTTGAACTTATTTGGAATTGTCTTTCACTTCTATTTTTTCTGTCACTTACAAGCATCAGTTATTCCCAATCACCAATGATACAGGTGTGTCACATGAATCTAGTGATAAAGTCTCCTTTCAGAAGGTATAAAAGGGACTTCCCTGTGGTCCCATGGCTAAGACTCTGTGCTCCCAATGTAGGGGCCCCAGGTTTGATCCCTGGTCAGGGAACTAAATCCCACAGTGCAGAAAAAAAAAAAAAAAAGGTATAGAAGTTTATTTTCCTGGCTTTCGTGTTAAGCTGCTCCCATTTTTCTATTGTTCTTTTCCTCTCCTCATTTTCTTCTGTGATTTCTTGAACGAGGTAAATGCCTGGGAGGCATATTAAGGAATTTTGATTTGGTTACAGAATTTTTACTCACCATGACCTCCGATTTTAGGCAGCTGACAGGCAACTAATCTAAGGGTAGCACATTGTTCTGGTCATATATTGCTATGTCATAAACCATCCCGAAACTTAGTGGCTTAAAACAAAAATGTACTACTGTTGTTCACCGTGCTGCTGTGAGTTGACCAACTTACCTGAGCGGTTCTTGCCTGGGATTTGCAGTCAGGCAGTGGCAAACCTAGAGCCTCAACTAGTCTGGACCCCCAAGATGGAGCACTTACATGGCTGGTAATTGATGCTGGCTGTTGGCTGGGAGCTCGGCAGGACTTGGACTTCTCCTGGTGGCTGGGACCTGAGACATGCCAAGAGTGAGCGGGTCCAAGAGGCCTATACAGAAGCCGTAAGGTGTCTCATGACCTGGTCTTAGAAGTCCCAGAGCATTGCTTCTGCCACACCAAATTGGTCAAGCAAGTTGGAAAGACCAGCCCTGGTTAGAGGGGAAGAGAGCTGGCTCCACCCCTTGGCGTGAAGTGCAGTTTGCAGGTGTAGGAGGGGAACGAACTGAGGGCTCCTCTATTCTGAGGTTATCTACTGCACTGGTACATGTTGTGAAAACATTTGAGACAGAGTAGGCTGGTGAGGAGTAGTTTTTTATTTCCACTTTAGAGTGTTGTCTAGTTCAGCGCTTCTCAAACTTGAGTGTGAATACGGACTGTCCACGGATCTTGTTCAAATGCGGATTCTGATTCAGAGGGTCCGCGAGGGGCCTGAGATTCTGCATTTCTAACATGTGCCCAGGTGGTGCCCTCTCTGCTGGTCGGCAGACCACACGTTGAGTAAAGAGCAGCTACTTGAGCAGCAGCAAGACCATTTACAGCGGACAGTTATGTGTGATTCCATGTAGTCTAGGGAGCTTTTGGTCCCTGATAGATTGGTGCCCGGCAAAGCCCATTTTCAAATCGATTCCTCCAAGTTCCCAGAAAAACAATTGATTTGTGTGTATTTATCTTGGTTCTGACCTCCTTTTTAATATTTTCTTGTATCCAACCAGCTTTTCAAGTGATTCTCTTGGATTTTCTAGGTAGGGAGTTTTATCGTTGCTTCTTGCATTCAGTATTATAACTTTTATCTACTTTTCCGGCCTTTTTTTAAAAAAAATTTATTTATTTATTTATTTGGCTGCCTAGGGTCTTCGTTGCGGATGTGGAACCAGCAGGTACGGAGGACCAAGTTTACCACGTTTTGTTTATCTACTCATTAGCAATGGGCACTTGGGTTGTTTCCACTTTTTGGCTATTATGAATAATACTGCTATGAATATTCGTGTATAAGTTTTTGTGTGGACATATGTTTTCACTTCTCTTGGGGTATATACCTAGGATTGAAATTGCTGGGTCATACAGTAACTCAGTGTTTAACCTTTTGAGGAATTGTCAGACTGTCCCCAAAGCAGCTGCACCATTTTACATTCCCACCAGTAGTACATGAGATTTCCAATTTCTAAGCAGCCATCCCAACATTTGTTATTTACCTTTTTGATTATAGCCATTCTAGTGGGTGTAGAGCGATATCTCACTGTGATATTTTGTGGGGACAGTGCAGCGCGGCTTGTGGGACCTTAGTTCCCTGACCAGGGATCCAACCTGGGCCCTCGGCAGTCCTAACCACTGGACCTCCAGGGAATTCCCCTCATTGTGATTTTTGACTTCATCTCCCTGATGGCCAATAATGTTGAACATCTTTTCATGCACTTATTGGCCTTTTGTATATCTTCTTTAGAGAAATATCTACTCAGATCCTTTACCCATTTAAAAAAAATTTTTGTTTTTGGTTATCCTGGGTCTAAGTTGTGACATGTGAACTCTTAGTTGTGGCATGCATGTGGGCTCTAGGTCCCTGACCAGGGATCAAACCCCGGCCCCCTGCATTGGGAGTGAGGAGTCTTAACCACTGCGCCACCAGGGAAGTCCCGGGTTATTTGTCTTTGTATTATTGCGTCATATCACGAAAATTTTAAGAAGAACAAACTGCTAATTTCCGGAACCACCTAGAAGCTGACTTCTTACTCATTTCCAAACCTGCTTTTGAACCAGACTTTCTTCCTCAGAATTGCATTTTAGCATTCATGTGAAGAGAACACAAGCAAGTTTAAAAACAGAAATTTCCTCTGCTCTCAGCTGGCGAAGACGGGGGACGGCAAAGACAGGCAACGTCCCAAGGATCATTTGAAGAAATGGTACTTAAAAGGTGTCAGTTGGTTCTTGACTTTTAAAACAAAAACAGTGGAAGTCTTATAGCCTCAGCTCAGAGAGCCCCAGGCAGAGACAGGAACTAGATGAATGGCAGGGAGAGTTGATCTTTGACTCAATTAGGCTAAATCAATCTTGTCATTGAGTTCCCAGGGAAATTCAATTACAGGTCAAGTGCAGGAAGCCCAGTAATTGTGGCTTAAGCAGCAGAAATGACAGGTGATCAATAGCAGCCTGGGGATGAGTTTGACTTCAAAGCCCCTGAATCTCTAGTGGGAAGAAAAGGCAGGAGAGTTGGAGAGAGGAAGAGGTTCCCAGAGATGAAGAACCAACCACTGAGAGGTTTGCCCCGAGACACTGGATGTTGCACTGCCATGCATTGCTGCCCACCCAGGTACTTACCTGACTGCAGAGACTCTCCAGTCAGAGGGGCTCATGGGTGGGACCATCAGGCCAGGTTAGGAGCCTCCAGCACCAGTGTCAGCAGCTGAGTGCAGCTGCATGTAGCCAGAAACTGTCCTCCCCGGGTTCGACATTAGAGGCTGGGGCCTGCAAGAAGTGGGCTCTTTGGGGAGAGCAAAAGTCAATGTGGGGCAAGCAACAACTCCCAGGGAAAAGAGCATCTCCCTGCTGAGGGAAGTATGAAAGATTCATAGAAGCAACTGCTCTCTCTAGTGGTGACACAGATATTGCAAGAGGGGCTTTGCGACTGAGTCAAAATCCAGAAGCTATAAATATTGATAAATTCCACCACCTTACACACACACACACACACACACACACACACACGCACACTTTGCGTGGCAAAAAAAAAATCAGAAATATACTGCACTATAGTTTTGCAAGATATTACCATTAGGGGAAGCTTGGTAAAGGGTAGTCAAGATGGCTCTGTATTATTTTTTACTACTGCATGTGAATCTATACTTAACCTCAAAATAAAAAGTATAATTAAAAAATTACAGGGACTTCCCTGGTGGTCCAGTGGGTAAGACTCTGCGGTCCCAATGCAGGGGGCCTGGGTCTGATCCCTGGTCGGGGAACTAGATCCCTCATGCGTGCTGCAACCAAGAGTCTGCATGCCGCAACTAAGACCCGGTGCAGCCTAAATGAATTAAAAAAAATTTTTTTTTACAATTACAGATGGGACTTCCCTGGTGGTGCAGTAGTTAAGAATCCACCTGCCAATGCAGGGGACACGGGTTCGAGCCTGGTCCGGGAAGATCCCACATGCCACGGAACAACTAAGCCCGTGTGCCACAACTACTGAGCCTGCGCTCTAGAGACCACGAGCCACAACTACTGAACCCACGTGCTGCAACTACTGAAGCCTGTGCCCCTAAAGCCCGTGCTCTGCAACAAGAGAAGCCACCAAAAAAAAAAAAAAAAAAAAAAGAGAAGCCACCGCAGTAAGAAGCCTGTGTACCACAACAAAGAGTAGCCCCCACTCAACGCAACTAGAGAAAGCCCATGCACAGCAACGAAGACCCAACGCAGCCAAAAATAAATAAATTTTTAAAAATTACAGATAAAGTCAAAAGATATACAAAAAGCTGTGGTAAACAGTTGCAACTCATATTATGGACCAAAGGCTAACTCTGATATACAAAGAGCTTCTAGAAATTGAGAAGAAAAAAACCACCAATCCAATAGAAAAAATGAAAACCAACCAGTCAACCAAAAAAAAATGAGCAAGGACATTAAGAGATAGTTCACAAAAAAGAGATATACAAAGTCTTCAAATCCATGAAAAGAAGCTCCAAGTTCCTCAGAAGAGAAATTCAGATGAAAACCATAGGGAGACACCATTTTTTTCTAATACTTTGGCAAAAATCCCCAGATCCAAAAGGTGGGCAACACAGGCTGTTGGTAAAGCTTTAGGGAAACAGTACTCTTTGTATTTGCTTTTTAACCAGCAATGCCATGTCTGGGATATATATATAAGGTGTGTGCATTAGGTACAGATCCATGCACAAAAATGAAATGATACTAGCACAGGATACTCATTGAGACGCTCTCATAGCCAAAGACTGGAAGCAATCAAAATGCCCCATAATGGGTAGCTGGTTGAATAAGTTATAGTCCAGCTACCTAATAGACTACATATAATATAAACCGTAAGAGAGAAGGAGAAAGCTCTCTCTGTACTTATACAGACAATTCCTGGTTTATTGCTAAGTGAAGAAAGAAATGTTCAGTCTAAAGTGTATGCTACCTCTTCGGGAAGGAGGTGGAATCAGAACACATATTTGTAAAAATGGTGCCTCTAGGGGTTGGAGGGAGGGGAAAGGTGAAGCAGACGGGTGGAAGTAAGGCTTCTTGGTGATGCCTTTTTGTATAGTTGTGGCTTTTAATTCTGTAAAT
This sequence comes from Phocoena phocoena, assembly GCF_963924675.1. Lineage (NCBI taxonomy): Eukaryota > Metazoa > Chordata > Mammalia > Artiodactyla > Phocoenidae > Phocoena > Phocoena phocoena. The sequence goes on from NC_089237.1 coordinate 51,453,914, forward strand.
ATATTACCCATTAACAACAACAACAACAAAATTCCCAAGACTTAGAGATGTTCAGCAGAGCAGGGTAGAATGGAACTCGTCATCCATTCCTTGGAACGACACACGTGTGCAGGAGCTCAGGGATCCGTGGTTAGATGTTAGGGAAGTACACAACCTTAAAAATCATCTAGTTCCGAGCTTCCCTGGTGGCGCAGTGGTTGAGAGTCCGCCTGCCGATGCAGGGGACACGGGTTCATGCCCCGGTCCCGGAAGATCCCCCATGCCGCAGAGCGGCTGGGCCCGTGAGTCATGGCGGCTGAGCCTGCACGTCCGCGAGCCTGTGCTCCGCAACGGGAGAGGCCACAACAGTGAGAGGCCCGCGTACCAAAGGAAAAAAAAAAATTGAAGTATAGTTGATGTACAACATTATGTAAAGTTACAGGTGTGTAATAGTGATTCACAATTTTTAAAGGTTATACTCCATTTATAGTTATTATAAAATATTGGTTATATTCCCTGTGTTGTATAATATATCATTGTAGCTTATTTTATACCTAATAGTTTGTACCGCTTAATCTCCTACCCCTATATTGCCCCTCCCCCCTTCCCTCTCCCCACTGGTAATCACTAGCTTGTTCTCTGTATCTGTGAGTCTGCTTATTTTTTGTTATATTCACTAGTTTGTTGTATTTTTCAGATTTCACACGTAAGTGATATCATACAGTATTTGTTTTTCTCTGCCTGACTCATTTCACTTAGCATAATGCCTTCCAAGTCCGTCCACATTGCTACAAATGGCAAAATTTCATTCTTTTTTATGGATGAGTAGTATTCCTGTGTGTGTGTGTGTGTGTGTGTGTGTGTGTGTGTGTGTATATCCATTCATGTGTTGATGAAAAAACAAAGGTATTAATTCGTTTGGAATTTGGGTGGACCAATGGGAGCCCCTGCTGGTCCACCAACAATGAGGGACCCTAAATAGATCTGCTTTAGTCACCATAGTTTGGAGGAATTTAAAAAGCCAGAAGGCAAAGATGACAATGAGAAACCTTACTTCAGATGCCTGAGACCCTCACAGTCCAATAAGGACTTCTGGAAAAGCCTGAGTCCCTCCGCCCCACCCCTGGCTGGGGACTCACAGCCACGTGCATGGGGAAAATGGTCAGCAGCTAGAGAAGAGACTTTTCTGGGACTCCTTGACATCAAGGCCCCATAAACTGTGGTTCCAAAACCTGTTGGTGAGTCATAACGGGGGCTACAGTTAGATTGGGAGGATATGGCAATGTAATTCCAGTTGATGGAATTAAGGTGAAAATTTGGATAAAAATTGTAAGGTTTGAACAGACTTTATGTGAAGTGGTTTTGTCCCCTTTACCTGAATGTATTTGGGGGATGGATATTGCGTCTTCCCTTATCTAGCATTGTAAAACCGAAGGCACGAAATTCTGCCCTTCTGCCAATATGACTGGCCGTGCTAAAGGAGAACCAACAAATCTGCCTTAGTCCACACAGGTTGTTAATTTGAAACAGTGTGGAATACCTGGTGGACAGAAGGAGATTACCACTTTAATTAATGCCCCAGTAGAAGCTACAGTCCTGGTGTGGACAGTTGTCTGTACAACAGCCTTGTGTACAGTGCAGACTTGGGCTATAGCAAAATACCACCCAACAATGACCACTGGGATTTGGGACCAGAAAATTTCCATTTGAGAGACAATTACTGGCTTGCTATTGGACATTAATTGAAACTGTGCCTATGACTAAAGGATATAAAATAATCTCAAACCTGAAATACCCACAATGTCCTGGGTAATGTTAAAGAAACACTCCAGCGGGGAGGGCAGAGCCCAGAAGAGTTTCATAACAAAATGGAAATGGTTTATATGGGAACATGCTACCAGGGGGGTGCAAGAAGATACTCACCAGCAGGTAGTCTCTTTCCCCGCAGGGCCAAATACGGAAGTACCCCAAGAGCTGCTGGATCCTATAGCCACTTGGGCCATGTGGGCAGGCCCTTGCGCAGCTCTCTATTGGCCAGCAAAGAGCTTCCAAGATGACAAGTGGCAGTTTCAAGATGAACAGATATCATCCTGTTTGGAAGACCACCACGCTGACTGAAGAAAGTAAAATCAATCCAGGTCAGTAGGCTGAACTTGTGATGTTTGACCCTGTGTTTGAGTTTTTACCAACTCATGAGTGGTGTTTAACGACCTGGCCATTGGGTCATGCAGAAGGGCAATTGTCTGCTCATCACAACGTCTGTCCGAGGAGTCTCTCCTCTTGTCTGCAGCTGATCCTGCAAGCTATGCTCTGTACCCCTCGTGCCCCACCTCCGCAGGACCTCATTCCATCTCCCTGTGGCTTCACCGTGCTTTCTGAGGGCTGCCCAGCACCCATTCACCCAGCTGCTAGTAGCAGAGCCTGATTTTGTCTGTAGACCCCTCTGCCCTCACCCTCCGTCCACGTCATCTAGGTTAGGCTGACTCTACCCTCAGCCCCAGGTGACCCAGGCCTCGCCAGTCCACCACATTGCCAGGTGAGATGGGCTCAGGAGTGGACACTCAACAAAAGTCAGGCCAATCTGAATCAAGAGACTCAGTTCTCAGACTTTTGTTGAAGCCATTAGGTAAGTGAGGTCATTGTTTGTTGGAATTAAGCCTGGGAGAATGGGAGGCCAGAATTGCTGCAGCCACGTTGCCACTAGGAGAGGAGGGCCTTTTGGACAATAAAGCCAATCACAGAGGCCAGAGAGCAAAGCCTGAGGCCTGGGGTTGTTTACGCCTGAATCCAGCTATACCTGAAGTAAGCCCTATCCCTCAAGTTTTCAGTTACAAGAAGCCATTAAAGCTTTCTGGCTTAGTCTCTTTGGCCTCCGAGCCCTTACAGAATCCGTCAGGAGAATCATATTTTAAAGTGACACATGAGGGACTTCCCTGGTGGTCCAGTGGTAAAGAATCCACCTTACAACGTAGGGGATGAGGGTTCGATCCCTGGTAAGGAACTAAGATCCCACATGCCTCGGTGCAACTGAGCTGTGTGCCACAACTACTGAGCTCTCACACCTCAGCTAGAGCCCAAGTGCCACAAACTACAGAGCCCACGCTCCCTGCAGCCCGTGCACCACTAGAGAAGAGAAACTTCTCAACTGGAGAAGAGGAAAAAACCTGCACGCCACAGCTAGAGAGAAGCTCGCGCACCACCGTGAAAGATCCCGCATGCCTCAACGAAGATCCCGCATGCCTCAACGAAGATCCCGCCTACTGAGACCCGACGCAGCCAAAAATAATAAATAAATCTTTTTAAAAATAAAGTGACACATGAAAGACACAAAGAAACATTTCTCTTTAAAAAAAAAAATCTTCAGCCATAGCCTACAGCTCCCCCTAGTGGATACCATTGTTTTTCAGCGTCTGGATGATACGCCACCAGGTTTCCCAAAAGTCTGTATATATCTAAGTTAATTTAGAACATCTTTCCTAGTTCAAAAAATATATAATTGCTGCTATTGATAATCCTGATCACAGCACTTTCCCATAATACTTTGTAGTTCAGAACTATAATCCTGATCGAAACATGTCCCAAAATCGTACAGTGAATTTAGAATGTGCTAGACCATTAGGAATCGTATTTTATAACTATTGAAAAAAGAGAAAAATAAGAAGACAGGATAAAAGTAGCAGAAAACTATAATGCGGTAGAATTTTAATATCCATACAAGGGTAACTTCATCGGCTTCTGCTTTCAAGGACTGTCTCACATCCCACCTCTCTTTTTGCTCCATATCCCATGGAAATGATCAAAGAGAGAACATTACAAGAAAAAATTAAAAATCTGTTCCAGCAAACAAAAGACTGGGAGAATGCCATCAACCAAACTGAAGATTTGAGGGGTTTGAGGTCCACCGCTGAGGCTCCCAGTGGCTGGTCCAGTCCCTGCAGGGAAATGTGCCCTTTGCCTCTTCTGCACTCACACAGCATCCAGCCGACAGCCCTCCGCTGTGCTAAGATGGTCCTGCAGAGGGGAGAGGGTCCCACAGGGGAAGCACAAGATGATTTGTGCAAATACCCGGGGAGCCTCTATCCCTGCCCACTTCCACCCAAGCGTTAAGTGTGAACAGCCAACAGAGAACCACCGCATGAGTAAGAGCCATCAGCATCCTGGTAAAGGTGGGACAGTCTGGAAGATAACGGTCCCCAGGAGAACAGAGGAAATACAAAAGTACTTAAAATATTCAAATTAATGTCCTCAAAATTATGTATGACAGAATATCGCAGTCATAAAAAAAAAACCTGGTACACGAAATGTGGTATAAACATACAGTGGGATATTATTCAGCCATAAGAAGGAATGAATTTTCTTTCTTTTTTTTTTTTCTTGCGGTACGTGGGCCTCTCACTGTTGTGGCCTCTCCCGTTGCGGAGCACAGGCTCCGGACGCGCAGGATCAGCGGCCATGGCTCACGGGCCCAGCCGCTCCGCGGCATGTGGGATCTTCCCGGACCGGGGCACGAAGCCGTGTCCCCTGCATCGGCAGGTGGACTCTCAACCACTGCGCCACCAGGGAAGCCCTGAAATTTCAATATATGCTATAACATGGGTGGGCCTTGAAAACATTATGCTAGCAGAAATAAGCCAGATACAGAAGGACAGATATTGTATGATTCTACCCATATGAGATACTAGAACAGGCAAATATACAGAGACAGAAAGTAGAATGGAGGTTACCAAGGGATAGAGGAAGGGGAGAGGGGAAATTAGTGTTTAATGGGTACAGAATTTTTGTTGGCGATCATGAAAAAATTTTGAGTATAGATAGTGGTGACGGGTATACAAAATTGTAAATCTACTTAATGTCACTGAACTATACATTTAAAAAATGGTTAGGGACTTCCCTGGTGGCGCAGTGGTCAAGAATCTGCCTGCCAATGCAGGGCACACGGGTTCAAGTCCTGGTCTAGGAAGATCCCACATGCCGCGGAGCAACTAGGCCCATGAACCACAACTACTGAGCCCACATGCTGCAACTACTGAAGCCCACGGACTCTAGGGCCTGTGTGCTGCAACTACTGAAGCCTACGCGCCTAGAGCCGGTGCTCCGCAACACAAGAAGCCACTGCCACGAGAAACCTGTGCACTACAACCAAGAGTAACCCTGACTCGCCACAACTAGAGAAAGCCCACCCGCAGCAACGAAGACCCAACACAGCCCCAAATAAATAAATATTTTTTTAATGGTTAAAATAGTAAATTTAGGTTATATATATTTCACTACGATAAATAATACCCTCCCCAAACCAACCTGTTATAGAAAAAGGAGCAATCAGGGACTACCCTGGTGGTCCAGTGGTCAGGACTCTGCGCTTCCACTGTAGGGGGCACGGGTTCCATCCCTGGTCAGAAACTAGGATTCTGCATGCCACATGACATGGCCCGAAAAAAAAAAGAAAAAAGATCAATCAGAGAAAAAGTGTTCTTAGAAATTTAGAATATAATGGCAAAAATAAAAAACTCAGTAGAAGCAGAAAATAATGGAATGGCCACTGCTTTAAAAATTTTGTCATTTAGAAGGCAGGCTAAGGAACTCTCAGAATATTTTTGAGAACTCTGGCTTTATAATTATTTCCATCCTTAGTAAGTCCTATTTCCAAAGAAGTCTGTGGTGCAAATGTAAAAACTCAGGCCTGTCAATGCAAAAGCTGTGTTCACTCCACAGTGCAATGCAAACAGCCCTCACACCTCACCTCAAGACTGAGTCGCAAGGTTTAGTGTCCCAAGGAGGAGAAAGGGAAGGCATAGGGGCAAACCTGGCTAAGAGAGAGCGCTTAATTTTTCCTCTTAAGGAAGCAAAGCCCAACTCTTCAGGCCTTGGAGGATATGAAAGGGGAAGAGAAAAAAGAAGTCAGGCCCACATGTTCTTGTTTTCCCTTTTTGGTTTGGAATTGGGGAGTGCTGGAATGGTGGAACCATCCAGGTGGGTATGGGGGCAGCTCATGGAACAGACTGGGAGATATTTCAAACCAGAAGAAGACCCTTAGGTAGCTGCACCCAACAGGGATTTGCGTAAGAGTGCAGAAGACGCAGAGGAAGGAGGGAAGAGAGAAGAGCCTTGAGATGCAGTGTGATGCAAGGGATCCAGGGCTCCCAGCTCGGCACAGTGAGGGGATGCCAATCTGCTGAGAGGCCACCGCGCCAGCTGAGGGCTTGGGTGGAAGAGAGGAGTCATTGGTGGCCACGGGCATGGAGGGTCAGAAGCAGTGGATGCCATGACATGCCCGAGGCCAGGTGGGACCTGTTGCCCCAAGCCTACACCAGCCCGGAGGCCAGCCCAGCCCAGCTTGGGTCAGAAACCAGCTGAGAACGGCACAAGGATAGCCCCCCTCTCCCACCATGCCTGGATGCCACCTGATGAGATGAGAAGGGGAAGGACAGCCCTGTTGAGAAGATGAACTTGGAAATGACTGTGTACCTACTTCAAAGACAGCATCTAATCTGGAGGAGACAGAGATTCCGTTAACTATCAGGTTAATGTCTTTTCTCCTGCTGCCGGCAGGGGAAAGGAAGGAAGAGCAGTCACAGACATGAAGCGTTTCCATCATGTGCACATCTGAGTGTGTGTGTAAATTTACAACCCTGCTACGTAAACATGAATCAGAGTTGAGAACACAGTAAATGATAAAACACTATAAACAAGAAACAATGGTGAGAAAGGAAACCAGCAAAACATGTGGCTAAATCTTAAGTACTGTTGCAAATTTTTGAGAAACTTAATGCAACTGATTAGAAAGAATCATAAAAACAGAAAAGACATTAAAAAAATAAAAGACAGTATTTTTAAAAATCTGGAACTAAAATTCTAGAATCTAGATTCTTTTCAAGTTTCTGACTGAGTGGGGCGGATGGTGGTGAGTAGAGAGGAAGAAGAAAAGTTTCCAAAGCAAGCCAAATGAAAAAGCAAAATAAAACATCACCTCACGCCTGTTAGAATGGCGCTTATTTAAAAAAGACAAGAAATAACAAGTGTTGGTAAGGCTGTGGAGAAAAGGGAACGCTTGTGCGCTATTGGCGGGAATGTAAATTGGTGCAGTCACTGTGGAAAACAGTAAGGAGGTTCCTCAAAAAATGAAAAATAGAACTACAAAAAATCCAGTAATCCACTTATAGGTATCTAGCTGAAAGAAATGAAATCACTATCCAAAATGATGCCTACACCCCCATGTTCATAGCAGCATTGTTTACAATAACCAAGACACGGAAGCAACCTAAGTGTCCATCGACAGATGAATGGATAAAGAAGATGTGGCACATATATACAATGGAATATTACTCAGCTGTAAAATTTGAAGGAAATTCTGCCATTTGCAGTAACATAGATGAACCTTGAGGGCATTATGCTAAGTGAAATAAATCAAAGACAAATACTTTCATGATCTCATATGTGGAATTTTTTAAAAACCTGAACTGGGGCGGTGGGGGGGGTATTTTAAAAAAACAAACAAACATGAACTTATAAATACAAAGAACAGATTGGTGGTTGCCAGAGGTTGGGGGGTGGGGAGTGGGAAAACTGGGTGAAGGTGATCAAAAGGTATAAACTTCCAGTTATAAGATAAATAAGTCCTGGGGGTGTAATGCACAACATGGTGACTAAAGTTAACAATACTCTATTGTATATCTGAAAGTTTCTAAGAGAGTAAAAATTCTCACCACAAGAAAAAAATTTGTTATTATGTGTGTTGATGGATGTTAACTAAACTTATTGTGGTAATCATTTTTCAGTATGTACATATATCAAATCACTATGTTGTACACCTAAAGCTAATAAAATGTTATATGTTGATTATATCTTAATTTTTTTAAAAAAAGCCAATCCGGTCTATGGTGAGAGGAACAAGTGCTTCCCCGGGGCCAGGGGTGGGAGAGAACTGACTGGAAACAGCCACAAGAGAACCTTTTTTTAAAAAAATTTATTTTATTGAAGAATAGTTGATTTACAATGTTATGTTTATTTTCTCCCGTTGCGGAGCACAGGCTCCGGACGCGCAGGCTCAGCGGCCACGGCTCACGGGCACAGCAGCTCCGCAGCATGTGGGATCTTCCCGGACCGGGGCACGAACCGGGGCAGGCAGACTCTCAACCACTGCGCCACCAGGGAAGCCCGAGGTGGGCCATTTTTAAAGTCTTTATTGAATTTGTTGCCATATTGCTTTTGTTTTATGTTTTGGTTTTTTGGCCCCGAGGCATGTGGGATCTTAGCTCCCCAACCAGGGGTCGAACCCACACCCCCCTGCACTGGAAGGCGAAGTCCAGGGAAGTCCCTACCACAGGGTATTGAATATAGTTCCCTGTCCTCTGCTGCCCGGTCGGACCTTGTTGTTTATCCATTCTATGTATAATGGTTTGCATCTGCTAATCCCAAACTCCCAATCCATCCCTCCCCGACTCCCACAAGAGAACTTTTTGAGGTGATGAAAGGTTCTATATCTTGATTGGGGTGGTGGTTACAGGGGTATACACGTTTGTCATAATCCTATCACACTGTACATTTAATATGGGTGCATTTATCGTTTGTGAATTATACCTCTTTCCCAGCCTTTTCCAGCTTCTAGAGCTGCACTCCTCGGGTTCCTTAACTCACAGCATCTTCATCCATCTTCAAAGTCAGCAGCTAGTGTCTTGCTTCAGTCCACCATTGCCTTCTTCTGTCTCAAATTTCCCTCTGCCTCCCTCTTATAAGGACATTTGTGATGGGATTTAGGGCCCACTCAGATAATCCAGAATAATCTCCCCATCACAAGATCCTTACCTTTATATACATTCAAACAGAAGAACACTATTTAAGGAAATGAGGTAAGTCTATATGGAAAAACATGGGAAAATGAGGTAAATCTATATCTAAGAACATGAGAAATGCCCAAGGTATATTATAAAGAGAAAAATAGACATTAACAAGTAGCAACAAGTTAGAAGATATAAAAGACCCTACAAAAGCAATTAAAAGACAAAATACCTTCTAATAAACTTAGCAAAAACAATATCATACCTACATTAAAGAGAAGTTTAAAACACTCCAGGACGCAAAAGTACACTTGAACAAATCAACATATATGTCATATTCTTGCACAGAGAGTTTCAACATCATAAAATATGAATGTTCCATAAATTAATTTATAAATTTAACACGGTAACAATGAAAGTACTAATTCTTTGGGGAAAAAACTTAGACGAAGTGATTATAAAGACTATATGAAAAATAAATGCATAAGAATAGCCAGGAAAATTCTGGAAAAGAAGAGCAATGAGACGGGGGTGGAAGCTCTCTTCGTTATTTAAAAATATTATAATATTTCAGTAATGAAAACAGTATGGTGCTGGTTCATATTAGGCAGACTGACCAATGGAAGAGAAGAGAAAGCCCAGAAATAGATGCAAATACATTCAGGAATGTTCTTTATGATTAATATGGGGGAAAACTGAATTATTCAATGAATAATAATAAGGCAATGAGAGCCAGCCAGAAGGAAAGTTGGATCCATTACTGATGCCTAACATCAGGATAAATTCCAAATGGGTCATCAAAGGTGAAACTATAAGTCCTTAAAGAAAACATTGGAGAATTCATTTATAACCTTGGCAAGGCAAAGACTTTTAAGACAATGACTTAGTATCCAAACAGCATTAACAAAAAAACACACTTAAAAAGATGCTTGGCAGGGCTTTCCTGGTGGCGCAATGGTTGAGAATCCACCTGCCGATGCAGGGGACACGGGTTCGTGCCCCGGTCGGGGAAGATCCCACATGCCGCGGAGCGGCTGGGCCCGTGAGCCATGGCCGCTGAGCCTGCGCGTCCGGAGCCTGTGCTCCGAAATGGGAGAGGCCACAACAGTGAGAGGCCCGCGCACCGCAAAAAAAAAAAAAAAAAAAAAAAAGGTGCTTGGCAAAAGCACACCCAGGTTATAAGCAGCCACTAAACATATAAACTGGGAAAAATATTTCTTTTGCAAATTGTATCACAAATGTGTAATTAACCCAACATTTAAAGAACTCTAAAAAATTATGAGAAAAAGACCAATAACACAATAGAAAAGTGAGCAAAGGATATAAACTATCAATTCACAGAAAGTGATATTCAAATGGCTTACAAACATGAAAATATATTCAGCCTCACTCATACGAGAAATGCCAATTTAAACCACACTGAGATATTTTTATGCTTTTTTTTTTCAAATAGCAGATTGAAAAATTTTTTAATGTACTCTGTATCCAGGCTGTGGGCAAAAAGACACTCTAGTTATTGCTAGTAAATTGCTATAATCCCTGTAGGGGACAATTTGGCAACACCTATCCAATTCACAGTGCATAGACCCTTTGATTTTGCAATTTACCCTACCAGTGTGCTTGCACACACAGCAGAATGAGGTCTGGATAGGGTTATTTTTTGGAGCAGTGCTAGTAATAGCAAGATTAACTGGTCAGCCAAGTTACAGTATCTTCATTCAATGGAATATTGTGCAGCTATAATCAGCTCTCTATGAAACAAAAAATGGAAAGTCCTCCAAGATCTATCATTAAAATAAAATATCAAGGTACAGAACAGTAATATCTTTTATGAAAATAAGGGAACTATACGAAAATATGTTTTTATTTGCTTGTGTATGCAGAAGGGCCTCCAGAGGATACACAAGAATCTAACAATGGTTGCCTCTTTGGGGCAGTGAGATTCCAGGAGACAAGGGTGAGAGGGAGACTTTCATTGTACTCTTTTTTATTTATTTTATGTTTTAAATTTTTAATTTTATTTATTATTATTATTTTTGGCCATGCCTTGTGGCCCGTGGGATCCTATTTCCCGGACCAGGAACCAAACCCGGGCCCTCCCCAGTGAAAGCACGGAGTCCCAACCACTGGACCGCCAGGGAATTCCTTATTTTATTTTTTAAACAGGGAAGTGTATTATCTTTTATCAAAAATATAAAATAAAATATTTTTAAGGAGTGAAGCAGATTGTAAAGCAGTACGTAGAATGATTTGTTTTCTCATATGTGCATTTTTAAAAGCTATTAACATTGGTTATCATTGCAAGACTTTCATTTTTTACTTACACATTTTTTAAATTTTTATTTATTATTATTATTAATTTATTATTTATTTATTTACTTTTGGCTGTGTTGGGTCTTCGTTTCTGTGCGAGGGCTTTCTCTAGTTGCAGCGAGCCGGGGCCACTCTTCATCGCGGTGCGCGGGCCTCTCACTATCGCAGCCTCTCTCGTTGCGGAGCACGGGCTCCAGACGCGCAGGCTCAGTAGTTGTGGCGCACGAGCTTAGTTGCTCCGTGGCATGTGGGATCCTCCCAGACCAGGGCTCAAACCTGTGTCCCCTGCATTGGCAGGCAGATTCTCAACCACTGCGCCACCAGGGAAGCCCTTACTTACACATTTTTGTATGCTTTCACTTGTACAAGAAACATGTATTATCAGAAATAACAAAAGTGGGGATTTTAAATTTATCTTCTAATTGAATAGGGAAAAATGATATATTTGTATGTTCCCTCCTCTCTATTCTTTAACTGTTACAACTGCAGTTGAATGGAATCCTGGCTTTCACCTTCTGTTTTTTTAGATTCAGTGTTCTTTTCAAACTCAACTGGAATTATGTTTTAAGACTTAGACTCCCCCAGGCTACTCTGAGATTCAGGCCAGATTGGTTTCAAAAGTCCTTTTGCCTCATTTAAATTTAAGGAACTTTTTTTTTTTTTTTTTTGTCTGCTGCTGCAGTGACTCCACAAACAGAGGCTTCTAATTCCTTCTGTCAGCCCCAAATTTAATGACTTTGTGGGAGGCGGGGGAAGGACTAAAAATCCCAGAAGAAAGACATTTTACCTTGCCCTCTAACGAAGGAGAACCAAGACCTGCCAGAGGGGCACTCCACCTGTAGCTGCGGTTATTTATAGAGTTGGATTTAAATGTAATTCTGCCCTCTGGTAACTCCAGCAGAACAGCTACTTTAAGAGCTGGCCCCGCCCCTTTGTGTAAGAGGATATTTTGCTTCGGTACTTTACAGATTGAATACAAATTTAGCTGGCAAGAGACGAGAAACATAGACAAGCTCTGGTATGGGTCTGGAAGGGAGGGTGAAGTCTGGCTGTGTGATCCTGGCATGAGGACCAGCACAGATTTAAAATATTCTGTCCCCCTTCCCAAATATAAATTGGTGCAGACTCTGGGGAAAACAGTGTGGCAATTCCAAATGAAAAATAAAAAAATTAAACATAAAATTATCACCTGGGGCTTCCCAGGTGGCGCGGTGGTTGAGAGTCCGCCTGCCGATGCAGGGGACACGAGTTCGTGCCCCGGTCTGGGAAGATCCCACATGCTGTGGAGCGGCTGGGCCCGTGAGCCATGGCCGCTGAGCCTGCGCGTCCGGAGCCTGTGCTCCGCAACGGGAGAGGCCACAACAGTGAGAGGCCCGCGTACCGCAAAAAAAAAAAAAATCACCTGATCCAGCAATTCCACTTCTAGATATATACCCAAAAGAATTGAAAGCAGGGACTGGAACAGGTATTTGTACACCCATGTTCATAGCAGGATTATTTACAATAGCCAAAAGGTGGAAGTAAACCAAATGTCCGGGGAGGGATGAATGGATAAACAAAATGTGGTCTATGCATATAATGAAATATTATTCAGCCATAAAAAGGAAGGAAATTTTGATACACGCTATAACATGGTTAAAATATGAGTACATTATGCTAAGGGAAATAAGCCGGTCACAAAAGGACAAATACTGTATGATTCCACTTACATGAGGCACCCAGAGTAGTCAAGTTCATAGAGACAAAAAGTAGAAGTGTGGTTACCAGGGGCTAGAGGGAGGGGAAATGGGAAATATCGTTTGCTGGATATGGATTTTCAGTTTGGGATGATGAAAAAGTTTTAGAGATGTATAGTGGTGATGGTGGTCCAAGTGAATATATTTAATGCCATTGAATGATACACTTAAAAATGGCTCAAATGGTAAATTTTATGTTATGCATATTTCCCACAATTTTTAAAAGTAAAGAAGAAAATTCGCTCCTCATCATTATCTACATTAGTTGTCACTTCACGGATCCTAGGAGAATCCAAGATATACAAACAGCTCATGCAGATCAATATCAAAAAATCAAACAACCCAATCAAAAAATGGGCGGAAGACCTAAATAGAAATTTCTCCACAGAAGACATACAGGTGGCCAAGAGGCACATGAAAAGATGCTCAGCATCACTAATTATTAGAGAAATGCAGATCAAAACTACAATGAGGTGTCACCTCACACTGGTCAGAATGGCCATCATCAGAAAATCTACAAACAATAAATGCTGGAGAGGGTGTGGAGAAAAGGGAACCCTCTTGCACAGTTGGGGGGAATGTAAATTGAGTCAGCCACTATGGAGAACAGTATGGAGGCTCCTTAAAAAACTAAAAATAGAACTACCATATGACCCAGCAATCCCACTACTGGACATATACCCAGAGAAAACCATAATTCAAAAAGACACATGCACCCCCATGTTCATTGCAGCACTATTTACAATAGCCAGGTCATGGAAGCAACCTAAATGTCCATCAACAGGTGAATGGATAAAGAAGATGTGGTACATATATACAATGGAATATTACTCAGCCATAAAAAGGAATGAAATTGGGTCATTTGTAGAGTCGTGGATGGACCTAGAGACTGTCATACAGAGTGAGGTAAGTCAGAAAGAGAAAAACAAGTATATATTAACACATATATGTGCAATCTAGATAAATGGTACAGATGAACTGGTTTGCAAGGCAGAAATAGAGACACAGACATAGAGAACAAATGTATGGATACCAAGGGGGAAAAGCCGGGGTGGGGGGGTGGGGGTGAGATGAATTGGGAGATTGGGATTGACATATATACGCTAATATGTATAAAATAGATAACTAATGAGAACCTGCTATATAGCACAGGGAACTTTACTTCACTTTGCTGTATAGTAGAAACTAACATAACATTGTAAAACAACTATACCCCAATAAAAAAAAAAAAAAGGAGATTATGGAGTAAGCCAAATCACTCTCCAGGCCTCAGTCTTACCATCTGTGAAATGGAAGGGTTGGGTGGAGAATCCATGATTCCTAGAGTTGTTGTGTTAGAAGAAGAGAGACTTGGGGGAAATAACCCCTACGGAAAATAAGAAGCCCAGGACTATATAAATAAACATTGATACCTACTAGGTTTTGAGACTCTACTACAGGTCAGACATAAACATTTTTTATTAACATTTTTTAAAAATTTAAATTATCAAATATTTTAAACATACAGAAAAATCCCTAAATATAGTGATTGTGTCCACCTCCATGAGATCTTAACTCTTTATTCACTGCTGTATCCCCAGAGCCTAGAACAGTGCCTGGGACACGGTAGAAACTCAGTGAGTTTTTTTTTGAATGAATAAATGACTCCTTATGTCTCTTCATATACAAATAAATGTTGGTTCCTCTAGGGTAATTCCTACAAGTGGAATTGCTTCAACTCTAATAAGTTAATTGCCAAGCAGCCCACCAATTTACACCCTCGTCACAAATATGTAGGTTTTGTGTTTGCTCAGATTCATACCAACATTTGAAATTATCACGCTTTCTTATTTTTGCCAATCTGATGGATGTTAATGGTATCTCACTGTTTTATTTTGCATTTCCTTGATTATTAGTGAGGTTGGGCATTTTTCCTTAGGCTTTTCTTATGACTTGCCTGTTCCTTTCCTATGCCCATTTTTCTACTGGGTTATCTTTTATAGTATCCAATATATATTTTGGATACTAACTCTTTGTTAATGTTTTGCAAATATCTTCTTCTTGTTGGTGGCTCATGTTTTCTCTTTGTGATATGATTTTTTGACCAGAAATTTTAATTTGAATATTTTCAAATTTATGAATATTTTCCTTTACGGTTTGTACTTTATGTGTTTTGTTTAAGAAATTCTTTCCTACTCTGAGTTGATAAAGACATTCTCTTTTTATCTAAAAATTTTTTATTAACTCTTATTGGGAAATAATTTCAAATTTACAAAATGCTGCAAAGATAAAAACAGTACAATGAATATTCATATACCCTTTACCCAGATAGTGTTAACATTTAATCACATTTGTTTATCATTTGATAAGTATAATATACAACATATAGTATGTAATACATATGATATAAAACATGTACATATATTTTTTTCTGATCTATTTGAGGGTAAGTTACATACATTATGGTGCTTTACAGCTAAATACTTCAGTGTGTACTTCCTACACATAGGGATAGCACAGTTCAAAATTTACACTGATAAAATACTTTTATCAAATCTCCTGTTCATATCCCAGTTTCATCAGTTGACAAATTTGATGTTGATACACTTTATAGCATTTTTATAATCCTATGAACTCTATAACCATATAGCAGTTATAAAAACCCTTTGTACAGGCTCCAAACTAGAGGCAGGTATTGCATTTAATTGTCATATCTTTTTAGCTTCCTTTAATCTGGAACATTTCCTCAACCTTTATTTGTCTTTTATGATATTGACATTTTTGAAGAATACAGGCCCCTCCCCTCTTTTCAGTAGAATGTTCCTTGTTTTGTGTTTATCTGCTGTTTCCTTGAGATTAGACTGATGAAATGCACTCTCGGCGGGAACACACATAGATGAATATTGTGGAGTATTACATCTGTGCAGTATTACAAAGATGTAGTATTGTATCTTTCTCAGGTTATGATGTCTGGAGGTACACAATGTCTATCTGCCCCTCATTGGTTGACCAATGCTAGTCAAAGTGTTGTCCAATTTCTCCACTGTATAATCACTGCTTTTTTTTATTGTTATTAATTTATTTTTGCTGTGCTGGGTCTTCGTTTCTGTGCGAGGGCTTTCTCTAGTTGTGGCAAGCGGGGGCTACTCTTCATCGCGGTGCGCAGGCCTCTCACTATCGCGGCCTCTCTTGTTGCGGAGCACAGGTTCCAGACGCGCAGGCTCGGTAGTTGTGGCTCACGGGCTCTAGAGTGCAGGCTCAGTAGTTGTGGCGCACGGGCCTAGCTGCTCTGTGGCATGTGGGATACTCCCAGACCAGGGCTTGAACCGGTGTCCCCTGCATTAGCAGGCAGATTCTCAACCACTGCACCACCAGGGAAGCCCTAATAACTGCTTTTTATTTTTTTGCTCCCCCAAACTCATAAGCAATCGGTAGGGAGACACCTTAAGACATGCAAATACGCTGGGGACTTCCCTGGTGGTCCAGTGGTTAAGATTCGAGGCTCCCAGTGCAGGGGGTCCAGGTTCGATCCCTGGTCAGGGAACTAGATGCCGCTGGCAGCAATGCAGGCAATGAAGATCCCTGTGCCGCAACGAAGACCCCACACAGCCAAACAAATAAATACATATTAAAAAAAAAAAAGATATGCAAATATCCTGCTCCTCATCAAAATTTCTTCCTAGCTTTAGCATCCACTGATGATTCTTTCCTGATCCAATCTTTGCCATGATAGTTGGAAAATGATTCATTTAAAGTTTAAAATTGTGTTTTTATGTATGTTTTTAACCTGGAATTGATTTTGTAGTGTGAGATAGGGATCAAATTCTACCTCCTCCCTCCCCCTCCTGTATGGCTAAGTAATCAGCTCCATTTGTGGAAAAGCTGATAAGAAATGTCGACTCCTTCATACATCAGATTTCTATTTTTGCTGGGTTTGTTTCAGTAGTCTCTATTCTGTCCAATTGGTTTATTTGTTTATCCCTGCACCGATACTACAGTGTTTTAATTATTGTAGTTTTGTAATAAATTTTGATATATAGTAAGGCAAGTTTCCCATTATATTCTTCTTTAAAATTGTCTTCTCCATTTTTGTCTTCCTGGCAATTATATTCATTGTCACAGATAATTTCCACAACAATCTTGAGAGAGATTAAGAAAGTTTCCCAAGGTCACAAGGCCAATAAGGAGGAATTTGAACCCAGGCCTGCCCAAGGTCAGAGTTCTTTCCATTTCTTCCTGGGGTTCTGCCTACCCAAAGCCAAAGGGATGCTTACCTAGGCATGGAGAAGTGGAGGTCAGAGAATCAAGTGTGGGCAGGTGAGAGAAGGCAGGTATCAGACTGGGTTTGGGTTTGGTCTCTGGGTGTAGACTTTGCCAGCCAAGGGACTTGGTTCTGACTTGGCTGGCAGAACTGGAAACAAGATTGGAGGAAATGGGACCCCAGGACTGGTCCCCCCCAGGTCTCCATGGGCACATAGTGGTGCTTCCCAGGCTGGGCAGGGTAATGTGGCAGCAGCCTGACAGGGGGACCTGCGGCTGCTTCTATGCTGGGGGTTATGGTGGGGGGCTTGGGACGCAGGCAGGGGAAAGAATCTGGCTGGCTGCCTGGAAGCTAGGACAGAACCCACCCCAGGGCGCCCCATCCTCCACCGGCCCCTCCCTGCCTGCTTAAGAGACCCTAATCAGCTTGGGGAGATTAAGGGCTCTGGCCGGCTCTTCCCACACCCCCGCCCTGGGCCCTGGCAAAGGAGACCCGTGGGAGGGCGTCAGAAGGATCGGCCCTGTGACCCCGAGCCCCGGCCCTGGCCCGAGCCCCGGACTTTCCGGTGAGTGGCAGAGCCCCCTCCACACGGACTCCAGGTCTTTCCTGCCGGAAAGAGACCATGGAAGGGAATGGGAGTGTCCCCACTGACCCCTGACAGCTCTAAGAGAGGGAGAGGGGCAGACAAGGAGGAGCGGGAAGCAGAGCAAAGCGGGGGGGAAAGGGGGTGCTTCCAGGCTATGCCCCTGACCCCATATAGTCGTCCAAGCCCGCGGAGGGGGGTGTGGAAGCATAGACAAGCCGTGGGTTAATTGGGCTTTGAGAACCTTGGGGGTTGCGGAGAGCCCTAAGAGAGCCCTAAGAGAGCCCTGGGGGTCGCGTCCTCTCATGCTGCTCTGTTTATGCTCCCAGAAGCCGGCAATGACCGCCCGCGCCCTCCTCGCGGGTGGGCTTCGGGACCCCGGGCTCTGCGCCCCCACGCGGGAGGCTCCGTCTCCGCCCGGCCTTCCCCGGACGCCGTCCCGGCCCCGGCCTCTGCTGCGCCCCTTGCTGCTGCTGCCGCTGCTGCTCCTGCCGCGCCCCGCCCTCTCCGCTGTGTTCACAGTTGGGGTGCTGGGCCCCTGGGCCTGCGACCCCATCTTCGCCCGTGCCCGCCCGGACCTGGCCGCCCGCCTGGCCGCCGCCCGCCTGAACCACGAAGCTGCCCTGGAGGACGGCCCCCGCTTCGAGGTCGCGCTGCTGCCCGAGCCGTGCCGGACGCCGGGCTCGCTGGGGGCGGTGTCCTCCGCGCTCACCCGCGTCTCGGGCCTCGTGGGGCCGGTGAACCCCGCAGCCTGCCGGCCGGCGGAGCTACTAGCTCAAGAGGCGGGGATCGCCCTGGTTCCCTGGGGCTGCCCCGGAATGCGGGCGGCGGGCACCTCGGCTCCCGCTGTGACGCCCGCGGCGGATGCGCTCTACGCCCTCCTGCGCGCGTTCCGCTGGGCGCACGTGGCCGTGGTCACCGCCCCCCAGGACCTGTGGGTGGAGGCGGGACGCGCACTTTCTACTGCGCTCAGGGCCCGGGGTCTGCCCGTTGCCCTGGTGACCTCTATGGAGCCCTCGGACCTGTCTGGAGCCCGGGAGGCCCTGAGGAGGGTCCAAGGTGGACCCAGAGTCAGAGGTAGGCTCCCCTGCAGGATGCGGGGGGTCGGCCGTCCAGCGAGCAAAGGACAGAGCACCGAGCGGAGCCTCTGTGTCCGCAGCAGTGATCATGGTGATGCACTCGGTCCTGCTGGGCGGTGAGGAGCAGCGCTGCCTGCTGGAGGCTGCAGAGGAGCTGGGCTTGGCTGATGGTTCCCTGGTCTTCCTGCCCTTCGACACGCTGCACTACGCCTTGTCTCCGGGCCCGGACGCCTTGGCCGTGCTCGCCAACAGCTCACAGCTTCGCAAGGCCCACGATGCGGTGCTCACCCTCACGCGTCACTGTCCCACGGGAGGCAGCGTGCTGGACAGTCTGCGCAGGGCCCAAGAGCATCAGGAGCTGCCCCCTGACCTCAATCTGCAGCAGGTAGAGGGACCAGGGAGGAGGGAAGAGGGGAAGAGAGCAGAGAATAGCCAAAAAGGGGAGATGGAGGCTGGAGGCAATGGAAAGAGAAGTGGATAGAGTCGATGGAATGAGAGGAGGATGCAGTCAATAGGAGGGAGTAGGAGGCCAGTAGGGAGAGAATAACCAGCAGCTCTGCATGTCCTGGGTGATGTAAAGGCTCTGGCCTTGCTTGGAGTATCTTTGTGTATTGGAATTGCTTCCAGAGAGTTGGCAATGAGACCTCTCAAGGTCAGCTCCAAAGAGCAAACGCTAACAAACTCTGCACTGCAGCATCTTTTGCAGTCTACTTTAAAGTAAACCCACTTCCAACACGGCCATGACATACAGTCTGTATTAAACAACCGGTGTTCTTAAGAGAGCAGGAAGGAGGGAGAATACAGATCCAGCCTCCATGCCCAGTTCGGAGGTGTTTCCTCTGGGGCTTCACCTAGTGGTCTTAACTTTTTGAGAGCCTTACATCTTGTGAGAAGTAGAAAGGTCCCTAGGTGGAGCAAGGGCTTCTATAACCATCTAGATTCACAGCTTATTCCCATCAAGCAGCTAATATCCAGGATTCCCTGAGAACAGTGGTGAGATGGGATGGAGGACAGGTGGGGAAATAGAGGTGGGGGAAATGGTGGGGAAAACCCTCTTCAGTTCTCAGTAAGTAGCATAGCCTTTCACCTAGCTGCCCAAGTGAGACCCCTGGGAGTCACCCTTGATTCCTCTAACCCTTCCCCCAACATCCAGACACCAAGTTCTGTCACTTATGCTTCCCAAAGGTCATTTGAATCCATCTACTCTCTCCATCCTCACTGTCACACCCCTGGTTCAGGCCACAGCACCTCTGGTCCAAATCCCCAAATAAAATCTCCCAAGTGGTCTCTGCTTCAACACTTACCTACCCCAGGCCTTTCTCCACCCAGCAGAGTGAACTTCAGAAATCTGACACATCTGACTGTGTCACTCCCCCATCCAAAGTCTCCCAGTGGCTTCTCTTGCCCTGGATAGATACAGGTCTCTTCACTTGGTTTATCAGGTCTCATGTCTTCCTCTCTCTTCCTTCTTTCTTGAACTTCAGCCAGACCGAGCTACTTTGGGTTCCCCAGATGTGACCTTCTCTTTTGCTTCTGTGCTACTGGGTGTACTGTTCCCTCTCTCCTGTCCCTACACTCCCCCAGATATTTCGGATTCGTCCCCTGAGGGATGGTCACTTCTGGAAGCGTCTTCCTCCTCCCCCAGCCTGGGCTGGGCATCTTTTCTGTCTCCTCAGCTCCCTCAGTTACCCCTCCCCTCACTCATTACACTGCATTAACATCCCTGTCTGTCTCCCCCCACTAAAGGAAAGATTCCTCGAGATAGGGACTCTGTCTTGTACCCTGATATATCCCTAGTGCTCTACAACAGTGCCTGGCGCTGTGAGAGATGGGAACTGGGAATAATAGAGAAGCTCCGGGAGATCAGGTGGTTGCCTTGGGGAAAAGAAAAGACCTAAAGATAGAAAATAGAAGCCAACCAAAAGACGAGAAAGAAGGCTTTCAATGAATGGTAGGTAATGATTTTCAAAATATATGCAGGGCAACCAAAAGGAGAGGGAAGAGAGGAGATGTAGGTATTGGAGTTAGAAGTAACAGGTGATAAGAAGAGCGTAAGAATACTGAAAAGAGGAAAGGGCAGTGGCAAAAAGGGGTGGGATAGACAATTGGGGAGAGAGGAAGAGAGAGCCAATGAGGAGGGATATGGAACCACTAACTAGGAGATGCGAACAGTCAAAACACACAGGGCTTGAAGGACTCGAAGGGCCCAGTGAAAGGATAAGCGGAGACAGTAAGTCCCCATCTATTTACGGGCCGTGACCCCGAAACCTGAACCCCCTACCCTTCCTCCCCAGGTATCCCCTCTCTTCGGCACCATCTATGACTCGGTCTTCTTGTTGGCCGGGGGCGTGGCGCGAGCGCGGGCGGCCGCAGGTGGCGGCTGGGTGTCCGGAGCAGCCGTGGCCCGCCACGTCCGGGATGCCCAGGTCCCCGGCTTCTGTGGGGCCCTGGGAGGAGCCGAGGAACCCTCCTTTGTGCTGCTGGACACGGATGCAGCCGGGGACCGGCTGTTCACCACATACGTGCTGAACCCCACCCGGGGCTTCTTCCGCTCCGCCGGAACCCCGGTGCATTTTCCTAGAGGGGGACGGGGGCCTGGGCCCGACCCCTCGTGTTGGTTCGACCCAGACGTCATCTGCAACGGAGGTGAGGGCGAACATCCCAGCCCACGCTGGGACAGTGACCATGAACCCTCCACAAAGTGGTGAACTCTCATCCTGTAACTCCTGTTGGAGGCCCTTCCAGGTCCTCCTCAGAGACCCCTGGCTTGTGCAGGACCCCTGTCTTGCTGAGCCCCTGGAACCCTCTTGGAACCTTTCTAGCATTCCCAGACCACCCCCCACCCCGCCCTTTGCAGGACCCCATGACCTTTCCCTAGATCCTGTTATGGGCTCCCATCCCCCTTTTCTGGAGCCTCCAAGATTTGACGTGACTGCATTCTTCCCTAGAGAGCAGCGGTCTCCAACCTTTTTGGCAGCAGGGACCTGTTTCGTGGACGACAGTTTTTCCACGGACTGGGGCGGGGCGGGGGGGTGATGCCAGCTATGGGCAGCGGCAGATGAAGCTTCGCTCACTCACGCCGCTCACCTCCTGCTGTGCGGCCGGGTTCCTGACAGGCTGCGCGGACAAGTAGCGGTCTGCGGCCCGGGGGCTGGGGACCTCTGCTAGAGAGGATGCCTCCCCTCTGCTACAGTCCTCAGCATCTCTCCTCTCACTGCCCCTCCAGGAGTGGAGCCCGGCGTCGTCTTTATCGGTTTCCTCCTGGTGGTTTTGATGGGGCTGACAGGGGCCTTCCTGGCCCATTATTTTAGGTGAGTAGGGTAAGTAGGAGAGGAGCTTGGCTCTCCACCTGCCAGAAATGCAACTGTGCAGCAGGCTGGGCCCACTCAAGAGTAGAAGGAGGGAGGATGTCTTTTGGAGAGGGGGAGAAGGAAGGAGTCCTGGAGGGCTGGCAGAGTCCCAGGGGGGGTCTGGTTTGCGGATGACTGCCCTCCCCTGAGCCAGCATTTCCCCCCACTGGCCTCCTCTCATGGACCTTGGTCCCCTTTGCAAAGATGCCCTCCTTTCTCTACCAGGCACCGGCTACTTCACATCCAAATGGTCTCCGGCCCCAACAAGATCATCCTGACTCTGGATGACGTCACCTTCCTCCCCCCGCAGAGGGGCAGCTCTCGGAAGGTGGGGGAGGAGGGGAGCCAGAACCCAGCTGTCCTCCCCTATGTGTTCGGTCCCCTGCCTGGGCCAGCCCTCACCCCAGCCCCCACCTGGGAAGGCCTGGTTTCTGCCTTTGCTCCGTCCCAGGTCTGAGTGCTGGGATCAACGCCCTCATGTGTGCAATGAGGATAACAGCCCCAGTCCTGACCGCTTTCCTTGGATAGGGTGAAGCTCCAACAGAAAATGAATATGTTTGTTTTGTAAGCTCTGAAGTGTCGTGTACTTGGGAAGTAATGTCATTATCACCTTCCCGAACTAAGATTTCTTCCCTTCCCCTCTTTAATCCCCAGATTTAAGCCTGACCTCAACCCAGGACCCTGACCCCATAGTATATTTTGACCGCATGCACTGACCTCTACCCTCCAGGTGGCCCAGGGGAGTCGATGGAGTCTGGCCGCCCGCAGCTTGTCAGACGTTCGCAGCATCCACAGCCAGATCCCGGATTACACCAATGTTGGCCTCTATGAGGTGAGCCTGAGACCCAGGCAGGCCGAGCTACGTTCCTGGAGTCGCGTCGTATCTTGCAGAGTCCAGGAAATGGGGATAGGAGCCCAGAATGGGAACTAGGGAGACTTCATGGATTCCTCCTCAAAGGGGAGCATCTGGGAATCCTTCCTGCTGGGGGATTTTCCCTTAGCCATTATCCGGGTGAGGGCTCTTCAAAGGCTAATCACAGTGGCCTAAAGACTAGAGGCCTGACGGTGGGGAGTTTGATGGGACCAGCATGTAGCCTGAAGAGGCCACTGAGGTCGTCGTCCTCCCCCTCAGTGCTCCAAGCCTTTGGGTTACTGAAGGGCACAGGCCTCCCTGGAAAGATTGAGACAGAGGTTCATCTGGGAAGTGATCTCATGGTCACAAAGAGGACTTTTCCAGGATTGGATTGTTCAGGAAGGGGCTTCCAGACTGAGCTAATCTCTGACTCAAGCCAGACCCATGTCTTGGCCCCACCCAGCACTTCTACCCCAATCAGATTACACTCTGGAGCAGCAAGACTTAGAGGGGAAAAAGAAAGTCACAAAAGGGCATTAGGACATTAACCACGGGGTCAGCAGATCTGAATGTGGTGGGATGGGTGGGAGATAATGAGAACAGATTCAGAGAGCGCTGGGAGAGAGCTCCACTAATGAAGAGGGAGTGGAGATTTAGAGCTCTTGGGTGTCATGTTGTGGAGAGAACGCAGAGACTCCTAGTATGTCACCTAGAGGCCATTGCAGCCATTTCCCAGTAGAACACTATTGTCGTTTGGGGCAGGACCCTATGCCTTGAAGGATGTTTAGCCCCACTTGTCTCTGACTCTGTCCACTGATCACAGCCCCCAGTTTTTGTGACAATTAAAAATGTCTCCACATTTATTTCCAAATCTTCTTTAGGGGTCAGTACCAAACCCCCAGAATTCCCTCCTAGTCCAACTCCTTTATCAACAGGCAAGGCCAACTACATAATCTGCAAGGTCTAGGGCAAAATAAAAATGAAGTGCCCTTGTTCATTCAGGATGACAGCAGCAGATCACTGAACCAAGCTCGGGCCCTTCTGAGCACGGGGCCCTGGGGGACTGCATGGGCCGCACTCCCATGAACTGGCCCTGCGGACAGCTGAGGACAGCGAGGCCCAGAGCCTGCAGGGGAGCTGTCTATCCTTCACCGTTAGTCTGTAATAACGCGTGACCTACCCAGACTCCTCGACGCCCACCACAGTGCTCTCTTATGGCAGCGGGTGGTGATGAGGGCTGTGATTTCAATGACACTTGTGGTGGTGTTGGCTCACTTAATAGGGCTGTTGGTGAGCGCATCTGGCGTGGTGAGGACAGCCTCTGCACCTCTCTTTCCCACGGGCGGGCTCTCATGCAGCTGGCTGTGAAGTGGGCTGGCAGACGTTATACCCCTTGCTCCTGAAGCTCTTTGTCACATGGAAGATGGGTTCTGGGGCAGGGGGCCAAGGGAAACATGGGGGCTCTCTACGGCTCCTCACATCATGGGGTTTTGAGAAACCGAGTTCCCTACTCCTGTCTCTGCTCCAGGGAGACTGGGTTTGGCTGAAGAAATTCCCGGGGGAACAGCACATAGCTATCCGCCCAGCGACCAAGATGGCCTTCTCCAAGGTGAGAGTGGGCCTGTGATGGGGTGTGAGGTGGCCATCGTTTCCTCCCTCCTTGCCTTCTCTTTGCAGCTGAGTCCAAGTAGACCCCACTGTGGCAGGGACGACGAAGAGCTCTCAGTGAAGTGTCCCCTCCTCTCTAAAGCAGGTTTCTTATCATGCTCTCCTATAACACTAGTCCTTTCCTTGGAGGTGTTGATCGTAATTTGTAGTTGTTCACCTGTGTGTGCTTGCTTATTTCTTATCTGCCTCCCTCCCTGAACTGTAAGCTGAGTGAGGGCTTTTCCCCTTCCCCCTCCATTGTATTAATATTTCCAGCACCCAGCACAGTGTCTGGAACATTAGAGACATCCAGTGAATGTTTGTTGAGTGAATGCTAGAAAATAAATGGGTTTCCAGTTCTGTCAGGCTGCTTGCACAGAATGGCCTAGTTGGTGCATACTGAGTGACGTGGAAAGTTGGCAAGGAGGCTATAAACTGGCTTATTCTGGTCATTCCAACCTTAGTGCCCCCCTTAGCCCTAACACCATACAGCCTTGGCCTGGCCTCCTTCCCGGATGCCTCCACAGAAGCTCTTGGTCACAGCTGCAGAATGACTTAAGTCATTAAGTGGACTACCAGTTGTTAATGGACTAAATCACCGTTTAACAACAGGCATTAAGATGAAAAGAAGCCCCTTGTTGGACCAAAGAAAAACTAGAAAGGGCACCAGTCACCACCCACTAGCCCTCATTTCCCCAGCCAGACTGTGAGGGCCTCTGTCCCACCGAGTGGGTGTGGCCTTGTTGCTGGCTCCTCTGGGACACAGCTCAACTAGTTAGTCCTTCTTCCTTAACGTGGTGGGGGGCGGGGCGGGGGGTGCCTCTATCTGGCACAATGATGCAACAAGCAAAGCAGCCCTGGGCTGGGTCACCAGCATAAGCCACTTCTGGTGATTTTTGAAAGCACTGCAGTGTCTGCCTGATTGTCCCCTCAAGGGACGGTTATATCAGAAGTTGGGGGCGGGGGGGGGGGCGGTGAGTACCAGGAGCTTTTCCTTCATGAGGTGTTTTCCCTTAAGACCCAGGAAGTTCAAAGTCTTATGGTTAATAAATCAGAAACTGCCTGGGTCCTGATTTGCCAGCGCAAAATTGTCTTTTCATTCATAACTTTAAGTTAACACCACGTTCAGTGTCTGCACGGTGGCCTTTGACTGTGTCGTCTTTCCTAGAGAGAGAAGGTATCTGTAGAAGGAAGCCCCTACATGCCCTATAGACCTCTCCGCTCACCATTTTTACCCCATCCTCCAATCAAAAACAGACCTGAAGAACAGCCTCCTCCCCACCTCGCTCCCAAATTAACAGGCGGGGCCTGTTAATTCCCGCCCCCTCCCCCAGATCCGGGAGCTCCGGCATGAGAACGTGGCCCTCTACCTGGGGCTCTTCCTGGCGGGGGGAGCTGGCGGTGCCTCGGCCCCCGGGGAAGGGATGCTGGCTGTGGTCTCAGAGCACTGTGCCCGTGGCTCCCTCCAAGACCTCCTCGCTCAGAGAGACATAAAGCTGGACTGGATGTTCAAGTCCTCCCTCCTACTGGACCTCATCAAGGTGTGCGTGTCGGGGTGGGACCGGGTGGGCTGCGGCGGGGAGGAGCTGGCGGGGGGAACCGCGTGGGCTGAGGCTGCCCCTGACGCCACTCCTTCCAGGGAATAAGGTATCTGCACCATCGAGGCGTGGCCCACGGGCGGCTGAAGTCACGGAACTGCGTGGTGGACGGGAGGTTCGTGCTTAAAGTCACCGACCACGGTCATGGGCGACTGCTGGAAGCGCAGAGGGTGTTACCGGAGCCTCCCAGCGCGGAGGGTAGGATTCCCCGGCTGCCTCTCGGGCGGCCGAGCAGCCCCCGCATCCCCGTTGTTTCAAGGCCCTCTCCTTTCCTCCTTCCCTCGCACTCTGTCCATCCCACACCCACCGGACGGGACTCCTGCCGCGGAGGTCTTGTGACCTCTGAGATGAAGGGGGTCTGGCTCCGTGACTGGGGAGGCGGGGAGTCGTTAGGGGGCGGGACTTGTGCCTGAGGGGCGGAGCTCCTGCCCTTGCAGGGGGTGTCTGCTTCTTGTGGGGCTTTGCCTAAGGGCGGGGCTTGTGCCCAAGGGACCCAGTCTGCTCTCGGCACCGCTTTGTCTAAAGGGCGGGTCCTATTTGTGAGGGCCCGGCTTTCTGAGACCTGCTCTGGGTTCCTCGTAGTTTCTCCTGGGGATCGCTGCGGGCAGCAGGGCCAGACTGAGGCTGGGGAGTTGAGCGGGTGCGAGCCTGGGCTTTCTGGTGAGGGTGTGGGAGGGTCTGTCCCTAGCGCCTCTATGGCCCTCCGCGTGCCCACGCCCCCTTCCCCGACCCCAGATCAGCTATGGACAGCCCCGGAGCTGCTTCGGGACCCGGCCCTGGAGCGCCGGGGAACGCTGGCCGGCGACGTCTTCAGTCTGGGCATCATCATGCAAGAGGTCGTGTGCCGCAGCGCCCCTTACGCCATGCTGGAGCTGACTCCCGAGGGTACGGCCGCCCTCGCCTGGCCTTTGGACTAGAAAGACACCCTGCTGTTAGGCAGAGACCCAGCCTCACTCGGTGCTGAGACTTACTTATGTGGGACTCCCTAGAGCTGAGTTCTGAAGGGTCAGGGCTGTGGAGAGCCAAGCATCAGGATGGGAGGGGGCGGCCTTTCAGCACCCAGACATCAGTGGTTTCCTCTGTCCCGACCCTGGACCCAGCCTGCTGCCCCAACGGTGGTAGCAAGCTCCTCTCTGGTTCTTAGGGGCCCCAGGGAGGCAGCACCATAGGGGGAAGGGGGAAACAGAGCAGATGGATCTGGTTCAGATCTATATTATCATGTATAGGATACAGCATGCTACTTGATCACTCTAACCGTCACTTGTCTTACGTGCAATAAATGTCAGTCTCTTTGCCTGGCCCCTCGCACTGCCCCTGGCCCCCAGAGTTCAGGGTCCTGTTGCTCCCAGCAACACCTCCCACACTACACTTCCCCACCTACTGAAGCTTCCCCTTCCAGCCCCCTCCTCTTGAGCTTCAACAATCAGGCCAGAGTCAGAGGTGGCTTCTGTTCTGGCACACCCCCTCTCTTGTTCCCTTCATGCCTCCAGAAGTGGTGAAGAGGGTACAGAGCCCCCCTCCGCTGTGTCGGCCCTCGGTGTCCATGGACCAGGCGCCCATGGAGTGCATCCAGCTGATGAAACAGTGCTGGGCAGAGCAGCCGGAACTTCGGCCCTCCATGGACCGCACCTTCGACCTGGTCAGGGGCTGGGCTGGGCAAGGACTGGGCTGGCCGTTTGCCAACAACTTGGGGTGGGGGAGGGGAGGCTGCAGGAAGGCAAGCTGGCAGGATCTCTGACCTTCCAGGCTACTTCCTAAGGGGTCATCTGAGGATTAAGGGTTTGGTGGGGACAGAATTAGAATGGGGGCTGTGGAGGCCTTTGGAGTGGAAGATGGATCTCTGGGTGGGAGAAATATTTAATTCAATTCAAATGACATTTATTGAGTATGTGTTTGGCCTAGTGAGGGAGAAGGACCCTTGGCCTGGGAGTCCAAAGACTGGGCTGGTTCCAGCGCCTTGTCAGTTGCTAACAGAACAGGTGACCTCCTAATAACTTGTGAAAACACAGTGCCCAGCACGGGGCAGCACGGGCTTGATGGGTATAGATGAAAGGGGGTGGGGGCAGAGGATCAGGCATAATACAGCCCCATGAGAGGGGCATGGCCGGCCAGGTCCTCAGCGGCCCCACCAGCTTCCTCCTCCTACTAGTTCAAGAGCATCAACAAGGGCCGGAAGATGAACATCATTGACTCGATGCTGCGGATGCTGGAGCAGTACTCCAGCAACCTGGAGGACCTGATCCGGGAGCGCACCGAGGAGCTGGAGCTGGAAAAGCAGAAGACAGACCGGCTGCTCACACAGATGCTGCCTCCGTGGGTGCCTACGGGGAGAGGTGGGTGGGGAGGACAGCTGGAATCCAGCCAGACTGGGGTGGCCTCCAGGTGAGCTCACCACCTGCCATCCCCAGGTCTGTGGCTGAGGCGCTGAAGATGGGGACACCCGTGGAGCCCGAGTATTTCGAGGAGGTGACACTGTACTTCAGTGACATTGTGGGTTTCACCACCATCTCAGCCATGAGTGAGCCCATCGAAGTGGTGGACCTGCTCAATGACCTCTACACGCTCTTTGACGCCATCATCGGCTCCCATGATGTCTACAAGGTGGGGTGTGTAGGGGGCAAGCCCTCCTTCAGCTTCTCCGGCCCCCACCCCCCTGCCCGAGGTCACCAGCACGATCCTCTTTCCCAGCCCTCCTGTCCCTTTTCTCCTCTGCCGGTCCCCAGCTCAGTCCCCCAGCTGGAAGGCTCCCCAGGATCTCTGCACTCACCCCAGTTTAGGCCTCCCGACAAGGGACATTGGCATTGGCCGGGTGCTCAGTGCTGAATTCTCTCCTCAGGTGGAGACAATTGGGGACGCCTATATGGTGGCCTCAGGGCTGCCCCAACGGAACGGGCAGCGGCACGCAGCAGAGATCGCCAACATGGCTCTGGACATCCTCAGTGCCGTGGGCACCTTCCGCATGCGGCACATGCCCGAGGTGCCCGTGCGCATCCGCATCGGCCTGCACTCGGGTAACTCCGCGCCTTCCCGGGCTCTGCAGCCCATCTCCCTCGTTAGGGCCGGGCTCCAGGTTTCCTAGACAGGAGGCAAACTCGTGGAGTGGGTGGGGGCGGGGACTTGTCTTGAAGCCACCTTTTCACAGCAGGCACCGCATTGTAATTGGGAGGGTACGCTTGAGAGGGTTTCTTTGGGAAGCCAGTGGAGATTATGCGGTGCTAAAGGCCCCCCCCGAGCCCTAGGTGCCACCCAGCCGCCAGCAGGCCAGCTTCAGCGCGGGCCAACCAGCCCACCGACGCCGCGTGTCTCCACAGGCCCGTGCGTGGCGGGCGTGGTGGGCCTCACCATGCCGCGGTACTGCCTGTTTGGGGACACGGTCAACACAGCCTCGCGCATGGAGTCCACCGGGCTGCGTGAGTGTGACGGGGCGGGAGGGGCAGGGAGGGGGCGCGGGAGGGGTGTCCTGAGCTCACGGTGTCCTCTGAGCTCGCGGTGTCCCCTGCTGTCCCAGCTTACCGCATCCACGTGAACCGGAGCACCGTGGAGATTCTCTGCGCCCTAGACGAGGGCTTCCAGACCGAGGTGCGGGGTCGCACGGAGCTGAAGGTGAGGCCGGGCTGGAAGACACAACTCGCCACGCCCGGTTCCACTGAGGCCTCGAGATCCACCAGCCCTCACCTCAGTCTGCCTGAGTCCTCCCCTCCCCCGTGTCTCCCCAGGGCAAGGGCTGCGAGGAAACATACTGGCTGGTGGGCAGACGCGGCTTCGACAAGCCCATCCCCAAACCGCCTGACCTGCAACCAGGGTGAGGATCCGGCCCTCACGCGCCATATCCGAGTTGGTCCCTCCATGCCCTCCCTCCCCTCCTGCCCTGCACTGGACCCCGCCCTCCTACTGCCTATCCTCCCTCCATGAGGCCGCCCCTCCCTTCGCCACAGGGCCAGCAACCACGGCATCAGCTTGCAGAGTATCCCGCCTGAGCGGCGCCAGAAGCTGGAGAAGGCGAGGCCTGGCCAGTTTTCCGGAAAGTGAGGCTGGGCCTGGGACAAGGTACTGCCTCCTTGGCTCCCACGCCCCATAGACCCCGGGGGCTACACACATGCTTCCTGAAGGACGGGCACCTCTTCCCCAGCCTGAGGACCTAGCCCTGCCTGCCTGCAGAACGTCCCACTCAAGCCAGGTGTCCCCGTCCTTCTCTGACTTGGTGAGCCCAGGCTGGTTCCTAAACCCAGGGATTTCCCAGCCACAGGGACCCTGGTTCGGTAGGTCTGGAGTGAGCCAGGAGTCCAGACTCGAGAATGACTCTCCCCTACTGAGGTGAACCCCCATGACCCCTTTCCATGGTTTCCCTCTGAAACACTCCTCTCTCCCTCAGGATTATTCCAGAAGGTCCTTTTCCTGAAAGTTGCTGCTGTAGATGACCAAAGTCTGGCTAATACCAGTGGCTTCCGTCCAGCTCTGCCTCAAAGGATTCTGAGCCTTTGCAAGAGCTGGTTGCAAACCAGCTATGTGACCCTGGGAAAGTCTCATGCACTCTCTGGGCTTGGTTTCCCCTCCGTGGTAAAATGAAGAGTGGCCTGCCTAGGTGGTTTCCATACCCTCCAGCCCTGACAGCTGGCCTTCAGAATGGTTGGCCTTGGGGTACAGGGCACTGGGCACGTGGCCTCCAGCCCCAGTGACCCTGAGCCCATCAGAAAGGCCCCAGGAAGGAGGATCTGGGATTGGATGTCCCAACCCCAGAGGAGGTAGAGACCACCTATTCCACCAGAGCAGGGGTGTCGTGTGGCCTGAGGATTTGAGGGCTTCTCCACCCCCCTCCTTCTTCTGTGGCATAACCACATACTTTGCCCAAGTGCAGAGAAAAGCTTGTTTCAAAGCTTTGGGGAAACGAAGGTAAACAAACCCCATGAAACCTTTCCTAACCAGAACACCCAGGAATAGTAGTATTCTCTGTTTAACTGGGCGCCACTGAGCAGGCAGTTGAACAGAAAATCCTCCCAGCTTAGATCTTTGCGACAAGTATCAACCCCTCCCATCCCAGTAAGTCCCCAGGTAAAGCTTCTTTTGTGGAACTCTGATGTCCCAGAGCCTGAGCCTTGGCATATTGGACTCTGGGTGGCCTTCGCCATTGCTGCAGAACCTGGCAGAAGTTAGCAGCAGCTGTAGCCACGCAGCCTGTCACTAGGTGGTGAGCCTCCAGTCCCTGGAGATGTGCAAGCAGAACTGGAGACCTCTTTGAGCAGGGAGAGAACGGTCAGAGGGACTTCCTAGGCGGAAGGATGAACTAAATCCTCGCCACACAGTGTGGTAGGTAGGCCAGCAGCAGCGACATCGCCTGGGAGCTTGTTAGCAATGCAGAATCTCAGGCCCAGGCGTATTGCAACAGAATCTACACCCTAACAGAGTTCCTTCAGAGTATTTCTATGCACATTAAAGTTTCTGAGTCAGAGAACTAAAGGATCCTAGGATCCCTAAAATCTCAGAACTGCTAAGATTTCATAAAAACCAGCCTAGAAACTAGCCCTGAGACTTGTTTCGTTTGATCAATGACGTGGTTTTGTTTTTGTTTTGAGCTAACATTTAGAAATCAAGAGATACCACATGGTAAAAATGGCTGCCAAATTTCCCTCTTCTCTGAAATCAAAAGCCCCACACAGGGGAATTGTTGACTTCCTGCCGGAGCGAAAGGGCAGCCATCCCCTTGTCCCGTCTCTCCAGGGTTGCGCTTTTCTGTTCTCACCACGGGGAGTGCAGTGCCCACCACTCCCCGTGGACTCCGAGACACCAAGATTTTCTGAACACCTCTTATGTACCTGTCCAGAGCCTGTAGACGTTAGACCTCAGCACTCTGGAGTAGCTGATGTTAGGATTACAGGCACTGCTGGAGATCGCTCTGCCTGGCTCGTAAAGTCCACAAGTTCAGTGGTCTGCCCCTCCTTCCTAAAGGTAGGGGAAGAACAGACAAGATACCTACAATCCAGCACTTGTAGGTTCTGGTTACTAAGGTGGTGCTGCTATAGTGAGTAATTAGTATAATTTAAAGAACATTTTTAACCGAGTTCAGAGATGATGAATTCAAGATTTTTTTTAAAACCCTGATGCACACACACACAAGATATTTTTTAAATTATGTACATTCTTAAACATCTCTCTTCAGATTTTCTCTGTACTTAGGCCCCAGGACTCAAGGGCAGGCTCGGAGATTTGGGAAAGAATTGGCCTGGGATTAGGTGCAGGAGGATTAGTGTGGACAGGCTGGGGCAAGGCACCCCCAGAGTGGGAGGAGTATGACCTGGGGCCCAAACCCAGTTTGGGGCAGAGGCGGGGCGGGCAGGGCTGAGCGGATCCCTTCCCACCCTCAACTCAGCCTTGTTCCTGGGACTCAGTCTCAAAGGCGAGTGACAGGGGGGAGGAGCTGGTAAAGGAGAGGCCTGTCCTCCTCCCCAGCCAGGAGAACGCAGGACCACCCGCCCCAGAGAGCTGGTGAGAGAAGAGGAGGGAAACAGCTAAGCCCCAGTCTCCTCTCTGCCCCTAGTCTCCTCTCTCTGCCGGGAAGTTTCTCCTTGCCTTTCTCCTCCATTTCTGTGGAACCTTTTCTCCTGGGCCCAGTCAGTCTCCTAGAGCCCAGCTGCCCTCAGACCCAAGTCCTCTCCATCTGGTCACCCCTCTTGTTCCGGGGACCCGGGCAATTCCCAGCCCAGAGAGCACCCGGCTTGGCCACTAGGCACCCCTCACCCTCAGACGTGTTTACACTACCTCGGCCAGCTGGCCTGTGCCAGGAGCCCACGCTCGGGGTGGCCTTGCCTTCGGGATGGCTCTGTCGCCAGGAGCAGCGCTGGCCGAAGCAGGGACCTCCCGCAGCTCTGCTGCTGCTTCCATCCCATAGCCGGGACGCCGCACCCTGACCCAGGGCTCACCTGGCGCCTTTGTCTGTGCTGCTCCTCAGGGTCGGGGCCCTGCTCCCCATCCCCACCTGCAGTGGACCCCCGACACCCCCCTTTGGGGGACCTGTGACACTGCGTTGTGGGACCGCGTTCACCGAGATCTGGACTGTGCGCTGTGGACACCAGGCTGTGTGCCGTGGTGCTGGGTCCTGGCAGGGTGGGGGCTGGAATAAAGGTGTGCTTTCTTCCATTCCACGGTGTGTGGTCCTTTTGGCCTGGGTGGCCCGAACACCCCCATCCCCGGAGTGCTGGCATTGCCATGGAGGGCTTCAGATAAGGGGTGAACCTTAGAGATGACCCAGGCAGGGGGAGATGAACTGGGGTCAGCAACCCCCCGCCCAGAAACCCCTCTGCTCAGGGGATCTACTGATTCCCTGCAGGGAACCAAGCAGGGAAGCTACAGGCCTTTCAGGCTTCTAGAAAAGACCAGGGTCTCTGAGGCTCTGGAAATGGATGGTGTGGCCTCATCCCTTGGTCATAGGCAGGAGAGAGGAAGGAAAAGAAGAGCAGAGCTTGTCTACGGCCAGGACCCAGGAACCATGGAGGCCAGAGTCTGATTCTGAGGGAAGGGGGCCCCCAAATGGGGAAGTTGAGGTCCACTGATCTCTGGACAAGACCTCACCAAAACCCACACTCTACTTCCAACCCTTCCAGAGCCTACCACTGGCACATTAGAACAGGAGAGAACATCCCAAAGCCACCCATGGGTGACCAGCCCATTGGTCATCTATTTCCTTTGAGCCCAGCTATCCCGGCCCCAGGCTCAATGTTTCTGACGTGATGACTCGTGATGGACGTCGGATGTTCTGCCTTCCTAACAACCGTCTGCTCCATGATGGGCAACCATCCCTGCCCCACTCTCAGTCCCTGTGGAACTGACCCCAGACCTCCCTCCAGTCCTGCCCAGTCGCTCCA
The DNA here is from genome assembly GCF_963924675.1 of Phocoena phocoena. Taxonomy (NCBI): domain Eukaryota; kingdom Metazoa; phylum Chordata; class Mammalia; order Artiodactyla; family Phocoenidae; genus Phocoena; species Phocoena phocoena. The sequence continues at coordinate 51,487,922 of NC_089237.1, forward strand.
TCCCTCTGGCCACAAGGATTGCTTCAAGGACAGGCAGGTGACCCAGTCGAAGCAAACAAGGCTTCGTGTTGAGACATTGCTAGAAGCCAAGGGCAGAAGTTGCATCTCTTCTCTGGGGTTGCTGAGAGGATGTGACTCTGAGTGGTTTTGCCACCACAGAGAAGGAGCAGAACCGACAGCTGGGCAGTGACTAAGTCCTGCTGCCACTTGTTTGAGCCTCTACCCTTCACTAGGCTTAACCAGTTCCTGCTAGTCCAGTACGATGGGAGAGCAAGTTGTTTTCTTTGCTTAAACCAGATTGAATCAGGTATTCCGTTCTTTGCAGTCAAAAGTGTCTCAAAAGGATTGTGGGAAGCAGTGGGGGTTGGACTGGTTTAAGAGGAAAGAAAAGGAGATAAACACTGAATTTGGAGGGAGGAGGGAGTGAGGGATGAATGACAAGAGATGATGTCTCTCTCTAAGCCTCAACTCCACCGAGAGTCAGCCCGGGCCCTTCCCTGCAGTATGACTGTTCCCGAAATTCCATTTACGGGGGAACCTAACCCAGGCAGAGGTTAGGACCTTGTGAGAGAAAAGGCGCACAGCCTGGTAGCCTTGTCGGGACTCTCGTACTGACTCAGCATTTAGAAGGTGGAGGAATCTTTCAGGTCCTGCCCCAGGGGAGACGCAAAGGAGAGTGAAGTGAGGTCTCTACGATCAGCGGCATCTTGCTTGTCAACATCCTCGTGAGTTAGTGACTAGACTTTGACAAGGAGATTAGGGTGGGACAGGCGGCTTGCCCTGCTCCCAGAGGGGGAAGGGAGCGGAGAAACTGGGGAGAAGGACAACTGCGATGTCTGGGAAACCCAGGTTCCCACAGAGAGGAGCTTGTTTGTCACAGTCTAGAGACTCGTCCATCCAAACTAAAGCCATTTTGTCACCTCCACCAGGGACATTGCACTTTACCACCCACCCCTGAGTCTTGGTCTCTGGTCCTGGACCCAGAGAAGGGCATGCCACACTGGCGCTTACCCATGCTGTCACAGGGAACATCGATCCCATGACCTAAAAAGCACGACCCCTAATCCTCACACGACCCATTTTACACACATGGAAACTGAGGCTCCCAGTGGTGAAAAGCCTTGTCAATCACCGCAGTTCCAGCAAATCTTGGGATCAGGAAGCACACCCGGGAGTTCAGGCTCTGGGCCTCGGGGTGCCTCTCAGCGATGCTCTGGAGATGTTTCTCTCACAGGCAGCCCTGCTTTGTGACCCCTTGATTCTTTTCTGCAAGAGCACGACTTAAACTCCAAGCCAATGTCTGTGTAATCAGATTCTTAAAGACTTTTGACTTGGTGGGATATGAACATGAACCCATTTTACATTTCTCCAACCAAAAGTCCAGTCCAGTTGAAAACTCCCATTTCCTAATCTGCTCTGAAAGTCTGTTCCTCACCACGCAGGTCAGGGCCCTGGTGGGGAGAGGGGTGGGTGGGTGGTGTAGTGGGGGAGGAGGGAAGGAGCAGGTCTGCTCCTTCCCTCCTCCCCCAACTCTGGCTTCTCCATCAGGAGAGGAGGGACATAGGGGCATCATTTGATCCTGGGACCCCCACCCCCTCATTCTTCAAAGGAGGAATACAGCGGAAGCTTAACTGGTTGCCGGATCAGGAAGATTCCCCTGGTCTCACTTTGGCTCAGCAGCTGCTGGAGCTGGCTGGAGATGCCGTCCTCTCTACCTGTGCAGAGGTGATTTCACTGCAAAGCTGATGAAGGTGAAACTTCACAATCTCTCACCCGCACAAGTCCCTTCCAAGCCTCACTACCCAATTTTGTATTCTTTTTCTTAAAGAGGGCCTTCAAAGTTGGATAAGCTTGGGAATTCCCTGGTGGTCCAGTGGTTAGGACTCTGTGCTTTCACTGCCGGGGGCCCAGGTTCGATCCCTGGTCGGAGAACTAAGATCCCACGAGCCGCGCAGCCCGGCCAAAAACAAACAAACAAAAAAAGGTTGGATGAGCTGAGGGTCCCCACAACATTTGGATCCATCCTGGGTATAGTCCCCTGGGGGTTGGGGAGTAGCTTCCCCAGCCTTCTTCATCACTGAAGGCAGAAAGCAGCAGCTGGGACTTCTCTGGTGGTGCAGTGGTTAAGACTTCGCTTTCTAATGCAGGGGATGCGGGTTCCATCCCTGGTCGGGGAGCTAAGATCCCACTATGCCTTGGCCAAAAAACCAAAACATAAAACAGAAGCAATGCTGTAACAAATTCAATAAAGACGAGGCTACCCTGGTGGAGCAGTGGTTAAGAATCTGCCTGCCAGTGCAGGGGACACGGGTTCGAGCCCTGGTCCGGGAAGATCCCACAGGCCATGGAGCGCCACAACCACTGAAGCCCATGCGCCTAGAGCCCGTGCTCCACAACAAGAGAAGCCACCGCAATGAAAAGCCGGCGCACCTCAACAAAGAATAGCCCCCACTCACCTCCACTAGAGAAAGCCCGCACGCAGCAACGAAGACCCAATGCAGCCAAAACTAAATAAACAAATACAGTTTTTAAAAAGAGAGAGAGTTTTAGTGTAGTTTATCATGCAGCAATGGATAACCAGAACAAGCTCTCCATTTCAGAAGACCTCTAAACCTTGGCTGAGAGTTTTGAAAAACTCAGGTCAGCAATCCACTGACAGATGGTTTCTGAGAGGGACTTCTCCCAGAAAAGGTAGAATAAACACTTTTTTTTTTTTTTTTTTGCCTATTTCTTCCCACATCTAAAATTCCTTTGGGTATCCACCCATCTCCACCCTCAATCCATATAGTTTGTATGGGACTAATTCCAGCCCCAGCTTCAGAGTCTGTGACCAAGGCCAGTTCAGTGAGGGTCAGCCCCAGAACATCTGCAGTAAGAGGGTGACATCGTCTTTGTGCTAGGGTTGCTAAGCTGGAAGGATAGAAGCCCAGAGCTGCTGGTCATCATTTCTGCCACCACTTGGGAGAAGTCTGCCTGAGAATGAGCTAACACAGTTCAACACAGAAGAAAGCAGAAATGAAATACTGAGGAAGCACAATTCCTGACGCATGTTCTGGGCACCTGGATCCATCCAGGCCTGAAGCCATTACTCCTGAATTTTCCAGTTACATAAACCAATATGTTCCCATATTTTATCGGGCTGGTTTGAGTTTAGATTATCCTGTTTGTTCATCTCTGCCTATTAAAATTGTGTCAGTTTTTCATCACTAGTTTAAAACTCACTTCCTACGAGAAGCTTTCCTTGAATTATTTAGGGGATATTTATTGTTTGGGCTTTTCTATTGCCCAGAAAAGACCTCCCCACATACTTCCGAAAAATCCCCACAGCCCTCACAGCTCATCATCATCACCAACGTGGCTACGATGGACACAGCCACCCTGATATCTTTTTTTTTTTTTTGTGGTACGCGGGCCTCTCACTGCTGTGGCCTCTCCCGTCGTGGAGCACAGGCTTCAGACGTGCAGGCTCAGCGGCCATGGCTCACGGGCCCAGCCGCTCCGCGGCATGTGGGATCTTCCGAGTCTGGGGCACGAACCCGTGTCCCCTGCATCGGCAGGCGGACTCTCAACCACTGTGCCACCAGGGAAGCCCCTATGTTATGTGTATTTTACCACAATTTATAAAATGGGTGATCTATAAAATCCAAACTTTTTCCCCAGAAACGATAGGTAAAATTGGGTATATTTTTATACAAACAATGGGTATATTTTCTAGAGCCGCATGATTTCCTCTCTCTGAGGATCCAAATGACGATTTCCTTGAAGTCTTCTGTTCCCTAAATTATCTGCCCCTTCAGTTTTGTTCTTGTCCTTGTCTTTTAGATGGAAGCCTTCCTTGAAGATCGGGTGATCCTTGGCCATTCATTCATTTTTAAGAATGAGGCAAGAAAAACTGATTGGAAACTGTGTGAACAGGACTTATCAACTGGCGGGCTTAATTGGCAGAGCCATTTCATTGGGGAACCCCACATAACACTTGGGCTGGTCCGTTCCTCTAGAGGGACACCTTCCAGTCTTACCAGAGGGTGAGGGTCGAGGCGGGGCGGCGGAGGGGGCGGGTACTTGACTGCCAACATACTTGGGGCCATCCAGGGAATGGGGCCAGAGCCTCCACCGTCACCTCATCCTCCAATTTTTTTTAAATAAATTTATTTATTTATCTTTAGCTGCATTGGGTCTTCGTTGCTGTGCACGGGCTTTCTCTCATTGCGGCGAGCAGCGGCTACTCTTCATTGCGGTGGCTTCTCTTGTTGCGGAGCACAGGCTCTAGGCATTCGGGCTTCAGTAGTTGTGGTTCACGGGCTCTAAAGCGCAGGCTCAGTAGCTGTGGTGCACGGGCTTAGTTGCTCAGTAGCTGTGGTGCACGGGCTTCTCATTGCGGTGGCTTCTCTTGTTGCGGAACACGGGCCATGGGCTCTAGGCACGCGGGCTTCAGTAGTTGTGGCACGCGGGCTCAGTAGTTGTGGCTCACGGGCTCTAGAGCGCAGGTTCAGTAGCTGTGGCGCACGGGCTTAGTTGCTCCGCGGCATGTGGGATCTTCCCGGACCAGGGCACGAACCCGTGACCCCTGCATCGGCAGGCGGACTCCCAACCACTGCGCCACCAGGGAAGCCCTCCACACTTGAGTTTTAACCTGCAAAAGGGCAAAGATTGGGCCTTGCCTGGGGCCATACTCACAGCACCCAACATAATACCTGGCACAGAGCAGGTTCTCAAAATTATTCATGAATCAAATAAAATAATGAAGGCAGGCCAAGAAGACTTGTAAAAAGTGGGGAGTTGGTCCTGCCTAGGCTTTTAAAGGCTAAGGAGGCAAAGAAACTAAGAGGGGGACAAACGAACCCGTGAACTCCACTGGATCCCAACTCCCTCTGGCCCCACCCATCACTGAAATGTTCTGTTTCCCAAACCTCAGGACGCCCAGTCCCTCCCGTCTCAGAGCACCCCAACCCCCATCTGCATCCCTCCCTTCCTGCCTCTCAGCCACGCCCTCTCTGCCCCGAGCCAGCGCTTGCTTTTGGGGGTGGTGATGGGCCCCGTGGGAACTGAGTTGCCTCCACAAGGCCTGGCCAGGGTGGGGCGGTGCCTGTCCCTGGGGGTGAGCCTCTGGGCTGTGCAGTTGCGTCGGATGAGCCGGAGAGAGACAGACTCCAGCTGTCACCATGGCTGAGTTCAGGGTGAGGGTATCCACTGGGGAGGCCTTCGGGGCTGGCACGTGGGACGAAATGTCTGTCATCATCGTGGGGACCGAAGGAGAGACCCTGCCACTGCCCCTGGACCATTTCGGCAAAGAGTTCAGCGCGGGCGCTGTGAGTGTCGGGTGGGGGTGGGGGCGGCGGCGGAGGGAGCAGGAGAGGCGGTGCTCTAGGGTACTAAACTTGCCCCCCAGGAGGAGGACTTCGAGGTGACGTGCCCCCAGGACGTGGGCCGGGTGCTGCTGCTGCGCTTGCACAAGACTCCCCCCGCGCTGCTCCGTCCTTTCTGGCCCCTGGCCTCCGACGCCTGGTTCTGCCGCTGGGTCCAGCTCACGCCGCCCCGGGGCGCCCCCCTCCGCTTCCCCTGCTACCAGTGGCTGGAGGACCAGGGGAGCCTGGTGCTGCGGGAGGGGACAGGTGAGGGGGACACAGGAGGGAGGAGGGGGCTGGTGTGTTGGGGGGAAAGGCAAGGGGAGTGGAGAGGTGAGCCGGTGTGGCCGAGGGGGAGGGACAGGGAGTTTGGGGGAAGAGGGGGGGTGGCAGTCTGGTGTGGGAGAAACTACTTATGGGGGCAGGGGATCTGGTAAGGGGCGGCTGGAGTGGAGGGGAGAGCGGCTGGGGCCGGAGGTCAGGAGGCTTTCTCTGTCCTCCCCACCGGCTCCGCTGCTCCCACAGCGAAGATTTCCTGGGAGGACCGCCACCCCACCCTCCAGCAGCAGCGCCAGGAGGAGCTGCAGGCCAGGCGGGAGATGTACAGGTGAGGAGGGGGTTACTGAGGGGGAGGCGGGTTGCCGAGGGGATGAGGGTCAGCTTCGTTCCGCTGGTGTTGACGCGGCCTGAAGTCCCTGCCTGGTCCTCTGTCCTCTCCAATCACAGCATCTCCAGGAACTCGTTAGAAATACAGTTTCTCAGACCCACCTCACAGCTACTGAATCAGATGTTGAGGGTGAGGGGCAGCAGTGTTGGTGTTTTTAACTGAGGTCTAGTTGATTTACAACGTTGTGTCCATTTCAGGTGTACAGCAGCGTGCTCTGGGTTGCTTATTTGCAGATTATATTCCACTATACGTTATTACAAGATACTGGCATCAGCTTAATAAAAATGTGCAGCATGACAGTTGTGGGTTAAGTTTTATTTGGCGCAAAATGAGGACTACAGCCCAGGAGATGGCATTTCAGAGAGCTCTGAGAAACTGCTCCACAGAGGTAGTGGGGAAAGTCAGTACCTATGTGATTTTGGTGAAGGGGGAGCTCTTGCAATCGAGCACATATTTTGTTTTGCAGAAGGTTTCTGCTAGTCACGAAGAGCAGTCGTCACCATGAAGGATTTTAGTGCTTTTCTGGATATGAGGAGATATAAGAATTGGGTTCATAAAATCATATCTATCTGAAAACCTGTTCTGCCCGTTTCTCCCAGAGCACAGAATGCCTCATTTCTGCTCGCCACCCTGAACTCCTCTGGGAGTTGAAAGTCAGCAACAGCAGCAACCCATGATTTAGTCCTTGTCCTTGTAGAGGAGGATGGCAAGTACCAAATTGTAGTTGGCGCTGGATGTATAATTCCCTGTGCGATAACAGTAAATCCTTGTTGCTAACAATATTGGGGTTTTTTTTTTTTGTTTTTTGGTTGTTTTTTTTGGGGGGCTGCGCCTGACCGGAGATCAAACCCAAGCCGCCTGCATTAGGAGCGGGGAGTCTTAACCACTGCCCCACCAGGGAAGTTCCGCTAGCAATATTGTTTTAACAAGCCTTCCAGATGACTCATGCCCACGGAAGTTTGAAACCCACTGCTTTTTTTTTTTTTTTTTTTTTTTTTTTTGCGGTACGCGGGCCTCTCACTGTTGTGGCCCCTCCCGTTGCGGAGCACAGGCTCCGGACGCGCAGGCTCAGTGGTCATGGCTCACAGGCCCAGCCGCTCCACGGCATGTGGGATCCTCCCGGACCGGGGCACGAACCCGCGTCCCCTGCATTGGCAGGGGACGGACTCCCAACCACCGCGCCACCAGGGAAGCCCTGAAACCCACTGCTTTTACATGCCTCACTCTTGCTGGAGTCTTTCTGGGTCGCTGGCAAGGACTTCTAAGGCAGAAAGCCAGGGACCACACGCGTGAGCAAATGTTCAAAAGGTCATGGTCTGGCCAGCTGAGCTGCTGTCTGAAGAGCGGGCTGCAGGCTTTCGCTTTAGGTCTCTGGGGGCACAGCAGCTGCAGGCTTACTTGGCTCCTGGTGATTCCACGTGTGTTGTGAATTACATCCCGGAGAAAACCATGGCGCCTAATCTGCCAGCATCAGCCCCAGGTGAGGGAACAGATGGAGGGAGCTGTGTCTGTGGAGTGGCCTTTCTTCCTTTCTTGGCAAAACAAGGACACAGGAGGAGTCAGGAGACGCAAGGCCAGCCTAGGTAGGCCCTGCCGAAAGGAGCTGTGAAATCTTAAGCAAATTAGTTAACCTTTTTGATTCTTAATTTCTTCTGCAAAAGGAACTAAGAATACCAGGCTGATTTGTGTTATTAGGAAGAACAAATGAGAAGATGGTTGAGAATGCAGCTTGTCAGCCGCAAAGCCCTGCACACGTGTGTACTGAGGTTCATAATGTCCCTCAGTTACCTCTGATCCAAGTGGCTACACCCTCAATACTCAGAGTGAGGTCTCACGTCCACAGGGTCGGCATCACCTGGGAGCTTGTTAGAAATACAGGGTCTTGGGCCACCCACCCCAAACCTATTTGATGAGAATCTGCATTTTACCAAGATCCCTGGGGGAACTAAGTTTTTGTGCATTAAAGTTTGAGAAGCAGGGTTTGGCCACCACCTGGTGGCAGTGTACTTTAACTGCAAATTGTGTTCTGAAGTTGCCTGTTCAAACCCAAAGGCACTGACGGAATGAACCAAAGAATGAATGAGGGAGAGAATGAGAGGATGACTGGCTGGGGGTCCTCAGCTTTGCAGGGACATGATTTTACCATTTCACCTAAAGGTCTTCAGGCTGTGTTGCTTGCTGGATAAAGGGATTTAAAGAGGCTAAATCTCTTTAGGCCAGGCCAGAGTACATTTCTGGGCTCCCCCAAGCTTTGGAGGCAGAAGTGTCTCTCCACGGGATGCCTGCCAAAGGCAACTGACGCCTTCCTGTGTTCCCACCTTCAGGACAACCTCCGCTCTGTGATGCAACTGTGTTAGTCAGGAGTTTTGTGGTTGCAAGAACGATAACAGACTCCAGCTAGCAGACAGAAAAAATGGGAATGCGTCAGCAGGTCACAGAAGTGAGGGCTGGAAGCGTAGCCAGATATTACGGGCCAGAAGCCAGGGTGACTCTCCCCCTGTCTCTGGAGCCCCCTAGATGCTTCTCTCTCTGGCTTCACTTTCCTCTCTCCCTGCAGAACAGCTTTCTTTGGTTCCCAGTCCACACAGTGGAAAATGGCCTTTTTTTTTTTTTAATAGCAACTCCTTTATTTTTAATTATTTTTAAAAATTTATTTATTTATTTGGTTGTGCCCGGTCTTAGTTGCGGCAGGCAGTCTTCTTAGTTGCGGCAGGCAAACTCTTAGCTGCGGCACGCACATGGGGTCTAGTTCCCTGACCAGGGATGGAAACCTGGGCCCCGTGCATTGGAAGCACGGACTCTTCACCACTTCACCACCAGGGAACTCTCCCAGTCCTGGTGTTTATGTGCTATAACCCAGATATCCAGAGAGAGATGACCTCTGGTCCAGCCCCAATCTCCAATTCCCTGAGAAGGATTCTGATTGGCCTTGCTCTGGCCAGGTGCCGAACCCTGGACCAATCAACTGACCAGGGGAGAACATGGCTGTGGGAACATGGCAGCTCTCCCTGCGGCCTTGAGGGTGGAGGGGAAGGGCAGAGCCCAGGAAGACCCCTGCTTGTGGAAGGGGGCTGGCCCTGACCAGGGCCTCCAAGGGGTCTGCCACTCCCTCTCCCTAGTCAGTGGTTTCCCTGAGGCTTCTTGCTGGCTGCCTCCCTGCTCCTCCCTCCAGCTGGAAGACTTACATCCCAGGCTGGCCTCGCTGCCTCAACGAGGAGACCATAAAAAACCTGGACCTCAACATCAAATACTCTCTGGCAAAGAACATCACCTTCTACCTGCGAGGCGGCTCTATGTGAGGATGCCCACCCTCTCCTGCCCCTGGGCCTCAGATGTACTGGTACCCCTGCCTTCTGCCCTCCCCCACTCAGCTCCCCCACCATCAGGGATGTGGGTCACACAGCCCAGCCCAGGGCACGGCCTCTGCTCACCACCTATTCCAACAAGGTGAGGATGACCTCAGGGGCAGTGACTACCACGGCCCCCCCGGAGGCTGGTTCAGGACCCCAGGATGGATAAGCTTAGCCAACGCGGACGGGTCTCCCAGGGCCTCTTGCCTCCCTCTTCCCACTTTTCACATCTTCTGGCAGGTTGGCACATCTGAAACTCAAAGGGCTGCTGGACCGCAAGGGGCTCTGGAAGAGCCTGGAGGAGATGAGAAGTGTGTTCAGCTTCCGGAAGACCCCAGCCGTGGGTGAGGGGCTCCAGCCGGGGCTCCAGACCTCTTCCCTGGGGGATCAGCTCTCCTGGCTGTCAGGAATCTCAGAAAACCAAGCGCCAGTTCACTGTGTGACCCTGGGCAGGCCCCTGACTCCCACGAGACCTTACTTTCTCCTCAGACACAGAAAAGGACGTGTCGTGGGGGCATCTCTGACCTTCTAATGCCTTGTATCCATCAGACACTTGTTGGGCTACTACACATGAGACACTCGCTTAGGGGCTGTGGACACAGTCCTTGCCCCCACAGGGCTCCCAGTTGAGCAGACAAGTAGACATTAGGCTCAAAGGCAAATAATGAGTTTCGCTTATGAAACCTGTGCATCAGCTCCAGTGAGAGTGTGTAAAAGGGGGACCTGGCCTAGCCCAGCTAGGGAACTCTCTACAGAGGTGACTTTTATGCTGAGACCTCAAAGTGGGGCAGGTGTCAACAGCGCCAGGCATGGTGTGTGAGGGCAGAGGGTGCTTCAGGTTCGGGGCGGGAGGGCGGTCCGGTGCATGTGAAGGCCCTGAAGATGGAAGGAGTGGAGACCTTTGAGGGGAAAGATGCTGCTGTGGCCAAAGGGGATTGAGCCAGGGAAGGAAGACAGGAGGCAAAGCAGGAGAGGTGCATGGGCCCTGGGCCGTGCAGGACTGTGGAGGCCGTGGCAGGAGCTCGGGCCTTTCCTAAGTGCAGTGGGACCAGCTGCCAGCTGGGGAGTACTGTGGCCAGATGTGCCGTGGGGAGGGGGCTGTTAGGGGGCAGGAGTGCAAGCAGGAGGACCAGTTGTGAGGCTCTGGCTGTGGTCAGCAGAGGATGGAATCCTCAGCGAGGCAGTGACAGCAGAGATGGAGTGGACGTGTGGAGCAAGAGCTACTGAGGATGGAGAATCGGTGGGACTTGATGGGCGGAGGATGGGGGGAGCTGCCGAGAGGACTCCGGGCTCTGCCACCTGCAATCCAGTGGATGAAGGTGCCATTCCCGGGATGCCAGGCAATGGGCTGGGGACTGGGCTAGAGCAGGAGCCCATGTTCAGCCTCCGATATACTGTGTTTGAGTCATGGGGTTGGAGATGGCAGGTAGATGGTGGGACTGGTGGGCTGGGGACTAAGGTTTGCTGTTTGGTGAACTGAAGCCAAGGGGACAGAGGAGGTCACCCTGGGAAGTACTGCATGAGAAGAGAGGAGAGCGCAGGATGGACGCAGGAGAAACGCCACAATGGCGCTCAGGGGGAGACCCCTGGGCGCCGGGGTGACTGGTCCCATCTCCCCTGCCCCCCTGCAGAGTATGTGTTTGAGCACTGGCAGGAGGATGCCTTCTTCGCCTACCAGTTCCTGAATGGCCTCAACCCGGTCCTGATCCGCCGCTGTCGCCACCTCCCAAAGAACTTCCCTGTCACTGATGCCATGGTGGCCCCAGTGTTGGGCCCCGGGACGAGTCTGCAGGCTGAGCTGGAGGTGAGGGGCACAGGAGTCCTGGCTCTGCACGCCCCCATCTCAGTGCTTTGGGCCCATCCCCTACTGGGGAGGAATAACACTCACATTTGTTAAGGACCTACTGTGTGCTACGTGCCGGGAACACCCTCTCCCGTGCACAGTCTCCTGGCCCTGAATCCTCTCACCACCCCCATACTCCCCACCTTCTGCCTTTAGAAAGCCAGATGGCAGCCCTGGCTCCCCTTCTCTCTCCCGCAGAAAGGGTCCTTGTTCCTGGTGGATCACGGCATCCTCTCTGGCATCCGCACCAATGTCATTAATAGGAGGCCTCAGTTCTCCGCGGCCCCAATGACCCTGCTATACCAGCGCCCAGGGTGTGGGCCCCTGCTGCCCCTCGCCATCCAGGTCAGCAGCCGGGCAGGCGACAGGGCAGGGGCAGGGAGAGGTCTGACTAAATGGTTGGCAGACACTCAAGGCTGCCTCTCCTCACTGGCCTCTCCTATAGCTCAGCCAGACCCCTGGGCCCGACAGCCCCATCTTTCTGCCCAGCGACGACAAGTGGGACTGGCTGCTGGCCAAGACGTGGGTGCGCAATGCCGAGTTCTCCATCCACGAGGCCCTCACACACCTGTTACAGGTACACCTGGTGGCCGAGGTCTTCACCCTGGCTACACTGCGCCAGCTGCCTCACTGCCACCCACTCTTCAAGGTCAGTGGCCCAGCAAGACGACCCAGACTGTGCCCCAAGCCTGCATGTCGCTGCACCTGGGCCTGCCCTTCGGGGTCCTATGCCGCCTGTCCCCACGTGGCCCTGTCCTTTCAGGCTGAGATGCTGAGCCCCCATTCTGCCTCAGCGGCATCTCCCTGCACAATTCCCCTGAGAGGCTGCTTTCCAGCAGGCCCTGAGCTAGGGTGAGGTGATGAGGACAGGCGCGAGGGAGAGGACCGCATGTGAGGGCAGGCTATGCCCCAGAGAGATTCTCTTCTTAGGGGCGCTCAAGCCAACAGCGATCACAGAAGCCCAGCTCCTAGGAAAGGAGAGACCTGGGGCTGACAGATGCCAAAGTGTGAACATGGCTTTGACCAACAGGTTTTCTGCAGATAGCTGCAGGGTGGGGAGCCCTGGGAGGGAGACCCGTGTCTCTAAGGTGGGCTCTGCTAAGCCTTCAGATGGCCCAGATTCATTTCCTCCAGGGACCTGGAGCATCTCCTCTGTAAAGATGAGGGGTCCACAGCTACTCACTTTCTGATTCTTCCTTAGACAGTCTCCTGGGTCCTGGATGCAGGCCCTACTCTGTCCTCTTCAATCCAGGCTGATTGTTTCTGACAATCTACAGCTCCCAGGGCCTGGCACTCAGACGTGGTCTCTAGGGGACCATTTCACATTGCCAGGCCCGCAGGCCCTGGTTATCACGGTGCCTTGCCTGCCTGGGGTTAGGAAATCACAGGAGGCCAGAGCTGGAGGGATTCATAGTGCTATCCAGATCAGCCCTCTCATTGGCCCAGTGATCTGATGCCCAGAGAGAGGAAAACACACGCTCAAGGTCACAGAAGAGGATGCTGGTGGACCTTAGCCCCCATCACCGGGCCTAGAGCCCTGGTCCCTATCCCAGGCTGCCCCCTTGTCCCTGTCATCTCTGTCCATGTGTGACTGACAAGACTGGGTTCCTCTATGGGGGGGCAGGTCTGGGGCCACAGAGACCCAGGCTTTGCCTAGCTCTGCCTTCTCTGGCCCTTACAGCTGCTGATCCCACACACACGGTACACACTGCACATCAACACGCTGGCCCGTGAGCTGCTCATTGCCCCCAGGAAGGTGGTGGACAGGGTAAGGACTGCTTTAGGGAGGGTGGGGATGGGATATTCCTTCAGTGTAAAGAATCTGGGGTCTTGGGCCTCCCTTGTGACGCAGTGGTTGAGAGTCCGCCTGCCGATGCAGGGAACGCGGGTTCGTGTCCCAGTCCGGGAAGATTCCACATGCCGTGGAGCGGCTGGGCCCGTGAGCCATGGTCGCTGAGCCTGCACGTCCGGAGCCTGTGCTCCGCAATGGGAGAGGCCACAACAGTGAGAGGCCCACGTACCGCAAAAAAAAAAAAAAAAAAAAAAAAGAATCTGGGGTCTTGGGGTGGGAGTGGCCCTGTCTCCCCAACCACTATTACCTCCTGCTTCTGGGGCAAGGGCTGTGGTACCCAGGAGTCCCGTTTCCCAGTCCACAGGCATTGGCATTGAAGGTTTCTCTGAGCTGATACAGAGGTACATGGAACAGCTGAACTATTCCATCCTGTGTCTGCCTGAGGATATCCGGGCCCGAGGAGTTGAAGACATCCCAGGCTACTACTACCGGGATGATGGGATACAGATCTGGGGTGCAGTGGAATGGTGAGGGGGCGAGCCCCAGAGAACTGGGGCCTTGGGGGACAGGAAGGAAGACTGGGAAGGAGAAGGAAGGCCCAGGGAGGCGTCCACCAGGAGGAGGGCCGGACATTAATAGCACTGGGACCAGGCGGGGGCACTCCTCAGAGAGGGTCGGGGTTCACAGCTGGGATGGAACCCCGTGCACCTTGCAGCTTTGTCTCCGAAATGATCGGCATCTACTACCTGAGCGATGAGTCTGTCCGCGACGACAGTGAACTCCAGGCCTGGGTGTGGGAGATCTTCTCCGAGGGCTTCCTAGGCCGGGAGAGCTCAGGTAGGGGGACCTCGGTTCTTAGGTCCTACCCTCAGGCCACTGCGGCATTGTCCTCAGGACCCTGGTAGCCCCGTTCCCAGCCCAGCTCTCCCTGCAGGTGTACCCTCCTCCCTGGGGACACGGGAAGCCCTGATACAGTATGTCACTATGGTGATATTCACCTGCTCGGCCAAGCATTCCGCTGTCGGTACAGGGCAGGTGAGAAGGGTCAATGCCAGGGTGGCGGGACGGAGGGTGCCGGGCTCCTAGCCTCACTCTGCCCTCTCGGCCTTCAGTTTGACTTCAGTGCCTGGATGCCCAACCTGCCACCTACCATGCAACTGCCACCGCCCACCTCTAAAGGCCAGGCAAGCCTGGAGAAGTTCATAGCCACCCTCCCACCAGTCAATGCCACATGTGATGTCATTATTGCCCTCTGGGCGCTGAGCAAGGAGCCTGGAGACAGAGTGAGTGTGGGGCTGGGAGCCAGACCAGGCCAGCCTTGGGGTGAGGGAGGCGACAGTGTTTACTCTCCCTGACCCACACCCCACTGTGCCATCAGACCCCAGTGAGTCTTCCCAGGAGGACACAAGGGCATTGGACATCTCACAAGGAGGGTCAAATGGCCAAATGAGACGATTCAGAGTCACCCTTAGCTGCAAGGGTAACGTGTGATATGTTCCAGTGAGGCCGCCCCCTTTAAAACTCTCACTTGAGCTTTCATCCCCGAGAGCTGCCTGCCGTAATCATCACTGTTCAGGGGGAGGGGGCACGGATGAGGTTCAGTCGTAGGCTGCTTCAGGTCCCCCACGGTGGATGGCTAAGGCGGGTCCCGGCTGCAAAGCAGCCCCTTCACCCAGCCTTGTGTTTGGTTCCCAGCGGTCCCTGGGCACCTATCCGGACGAACACTTCACGGAGGTGGCCCCGTGCTGGAGCATCGCGGCCTTCCAGAGCCGCCTGGCTCAGATCTCGCGAGACATCCAGGAGAGAAACCAGGACCTGGAGCTCCCCTACACCTACCTGGACCCTCCCATCATCGAGAACAGCGTCTCCATCTAAATTCCCTGGGGAAAAGGGCCCTACATGACATCCCTTTGACCCCATAGCTCTAGGCTACCTGCCACCCAGAGAAAAGGACTCCCCAGAAAACCAGGCCCCCATATGCCCCTGCTGGGTCTGATGTAACTCATCCCCAAAACACCGCAAAACAGAAACAAAAAAAAACCCCAGAGAATAAAAACTCATTGGACGGCACCACTATGCCTTTTGAAGACTCCAAGCCTCAAAATACCTGCACACCCACAGCCCCCTGGAAGGGTACCATAGGGGGAACACAGTCCTGCCCCCAATCCCACTGACCACAGCTGACTGGACCTAATGGTCATGCGGCTCAAGGGCAGCCCTCTTCCAGACCGTCCAGCAGCATAAGGCGTGGCCCGCCTGAAAACTGCTCGAGAGGTTGATGGTGACCTATGGTCCCAACTTTAAAATGAACAACCCACTGAGAAAGGGCCATGGGAAGCAGAGCAGAAGGAAGACCTACTGCCGGGGACTTACAGGCAGTGCCCACATATGCTTTCTAAAAAATAACATACCCCGGGACTTCCCCAGTGGCTCGGTGGTTAAGAAACCACCTGCCAATGCGGGGGACATGGGTTCGAGCCCTGGTCCGGGAAGATCCCATATGTGGTGGAGCACCTAAGCCTGTGTGCCACAACTACGGGAGCCCACGTGCCCAGAGCCCGTGCTTCGCAACAAAAGAAGCCACCGCAATGAGAAGCCCATGCGCTGCAACGAAGAGTAGCCCCCGCTTGCTGCAACTAGAGAAAGCCTGTGCACAGCAAAGAAGACTGAGCACAGCCAAAAATAAATAAATAAATAAGTAAGTTTTTAATTTCAAAAATAAATAAATACTACATTAGAGAGTGATAAGTGCTGAAGAGAAGCTATAATGCAGGGAAGGATAATACAGTAAGTCCCCTACACACGAACCTTCAAGTAGCCAACTTTTAAAGATGCGAACCTGCTTTCGCATATCCAATCACCTAAGTTAGTTCCCGTGTCTGGTATATATTGTCATGTCCCTGCATCCTCTGCAAGTGGTTGTGCTTTTGTGTACTTTACTGTACAGCGCTGTATAGAGTATAGCGGTACAGTATCTTTATTTCAAGCCCAGGATGTCTGGAAGCAAGAATAGAAGCAGTGGTGATGTAGCCGGTACTGCTGAGAAGTGCCAGCTGTTGTCCTGTACTCCTGTCCTTTTCAAGGTACTGTCCTGTAAGATTTTTTTTTTTTTTTTTTTTTTTTTGCGGTACGTGGGCCTCTCACTGTTGTGGCCTCTCCCGTTGCGGAGCACAGGCTCCGGATGCGCAGGCTCAGCGGCCATGGCTCACGGGCCCAGCTGCTCCGCGGCATGTGGGATCTTCCCAGACCGGGGCACGAACTCGTGTCCCCTGCATCGGCAGGCGGACTCTCAACCACTGCGCCACCAGGGAAGCCCTGTCCTGTAAGATTGAAAATGCTTTCTTTATTTTTTGTTTGTTTGCTTTGTTTTGTTTGTTTATGTATTATTTGTGTGAAAAATATTATAAACCTATTACAGTACAGTACTGTACAGCCAGTTCTGTTAGTTGGGTACCTAGGCTAAATTTGCTGGAATTAGGAACAAATTGGACTTATGAACGTGCTCTCAGAACACAACTCATTAGTATGTAGGGGACTTACTGTATAAAGTATAGGGGAGCAAATTTAGATATAGAGTAGCCAGGCAAGAGCTCTTTAGAAGGGGACTTTTGAGTAAAGGTGTAAAGTGTGGTCGACTCCTTCCAACCACAGGGCCTTTGCACATACTGTTCCCTCTCCACCTCTTAGACCTGGTTAAGGTTTCCTCTTCCTTCAGATCTTAGCTTGATAATTGCTTCATCAAGAAAGACCAGGTTTAACTCTTAATGGCTCCCAGAGCACTGTAGTTAACATCTTTGATGGATATCTTTCTTTTCCACTAGATTAGACTGTCTGTAATTTGGGTTGGTTTTCTCCCCACCTCCAGGCACAGTACCTGGTAACTGGGAGATTCTCGAAACACGGGTTAGTGATGAGGACAAGATCAGGGTTGGGAACTGAATCAATGATGGGATTGGAATTAGGATGAATATTCAGTAAGGATGAGATGAGGGGTAGGAGGTGACATGAGGGCAGGGAATGCCTTAAGGGGATGGAGGCAGGACAGAGAAGAGGCTGGGGATGAAGGTCATGCACATGCTCTGTGACTGGCAGAGCTGTCTCATTTGCCTGGTCACAGTACTCTCACGGGCTGTCAGGCCGGTCAGACCTGCCCTCCTGGGCTCTACTCAACCACCCTGATGACCCTTGAGTGATGCGAGGAACTTGACGATTCAAATTTGCATCTTAAGAAGAAAATTTACCCAGCCTCCTGCCTTCTAGCCGCTCCCCTTCTCTTGAGACTGTGCCCCCAGGGGGCTGCTAAGGCTCTGTAAGGAGCAGGGCCAGTGGAGGGGGGAATTGAGGCTCAGAGGTTTGGGAAACTGCACCTCCAGGCCCCTCTGGGATGCTGGGTCCTGGAGGAGCAGGGGTGAGATGCCCAGCCTTAACCTTCTAATCCAGCAGTAGCATCACTCTGTGGGAGTGGGAAGGAGGCAGGGGCACACAGTCAGCCTGGAGGGGACTGTGGGAGGGGATTTGGGAGAAACAGGGGAGGGAGCTGATGGTGTAGAAGAGTTTGGGCGCCATTTTCCAAATCACAATCCATTCTCAATAGGTGTCCCCCAGCCGACCCCTCTGTCCCAAAAAAAGCAGGAGTGGTGGCTCCAGGTTTGATGAGGGCTCAAGTCTGGAGTGGAAATTAGGTTCCCAAGGGAAACAGATGGAGATGGGGATGGTGGGGACGTGGATGTGGCCGGGGACATGGATGGGATTAGGCATGAGGATGTAGATGGAGCGCTCCCCAGTTACAACCAAAATGTGGATGCGTGACTCTGGGTAGGTGCTCATTGGGCTGAAGAACTGGTTCTCCTTGACCAGGGGTGGACCCGGAGAGCAGGAGAGGCCCCAGGGAAGGATGTGAGCTCGCTGGGTTGGCTCACAATGAGCCACCCACACAGGAAGCTGAGCCCTCACTGCTGGGGCACCCACCCCACCCCCACCTTGCCCCATCCAGAGCTCTGCAAGGCAGGAGAGCAACCCCTGGAGCCCCCCGCCCCCCAAGACAGAGGGAAAACAATCAGATTGGGTCACTCCCCTACTGTAAGCCAGAGCTTAAAACCGTGTTTCCCTTAGAATCAAATCCAAACACTCAACTGTGGACTATAGGATCGTGCATGACCCAGCTTCTGTCCACCCCTGGGTCACCTATTGCAGCCGCTCGGGCCTTGAATGCACACCCTTCAGGGCCCTTGCACTTGCCCTGTCCTTGTTTGTAACACATTTCCCCCTAGTCTCAACTCAGCTGTCACCTCCTCAGAGTGACCTTCCCTGATCACCACATCTAATGCTCCCCCCCACCCAGGTCATGCTAACACACCACCTGGTTTCATCTCCTGACTGCACTTGCAACCATCTGAAAGGATGTATTTGTTTATGTGTTTGTTTATGTGTTTTTTGTCTGCCCCCATAAGCCAGTTGAAGTAGGGGTCATGCCAGGGGAATTGACAGCCGCGTCCTCCACATACTCTCTAGGGAGACAGGAGCCATGAGGCAAGCAGACCCCAGAACGTCAGTGCTGCAAGGGACTTTCCCGGTCTTCACGTTCCTCCCATTTATCTGAAAAATCTGGGCCATTGAGGCTGAGGGACTCGGAAAGAGGGCTGGTATCTTCTCTTTACACCATACCAGCTGCCCTCCAGACTTACGGAAAAGCACAGAGGGCGTCCAGGGTGCAAGATGAGGGACGCCACCTGTCTGACAAGGCTGGAGCTTTACATGGGCCCCCTCCCCACATCCTGTCCCCAGAGGCTTCCAGAGCCCACGTAGGATCCTACGTGTGGCCAGGTGTGTCTCCCCAGTAAATCTCCCTCCAAGCTGGCTTTCTGGGGAAACAGATTCCAATGATCCCCCCTGGTTCCACCCTCTCTGGCTCTGGGACATTTGCAGACGAGGCATGTCTTCTAATGCTAACTTTGGTGCAGGCCAAGGAGTGTCCGTCCTCTTGGAAAGACAAGCTGCCTGACTGTGCCCTGACATCCTTCCAGCGTATCCCGGTCCTGCTGTTCTAAGTCAAAGCCCAGGTTTAAGGGGATGGCACATCCAGCCTCTGCTATAGTTATTATAGCCACAAGGGGGCGCCGTTGGGTATGTCTTATTCCTTGATTTTGTTCAAAGGCGAGCAGAAACTGGTGATTTTGGCTAAATTCTTAGGCTGGAATCTGCAGGTAAGACATCCCCGAACACGCCTCTTCATGCACAATGCCGTGGGGATCCTATTCTCCCAGTATCACATGTTCAGGAAGTGAAAATCCGATCTTTGGCAGAGCCAAAGTCTGCCCCACGTCCACTCCCCAAAGACACTGTGACCAGGGCTTGGTGGGGTACAAAATTTGACTCAGGAGGCAGAAGAGGTAAGGGGGGCTAGATCTGAAGTCTAGGGAAGCAGGAAAATGGGAAGGTTGGGTGGCTGTGGAGAAAGATATGGATGACTGGCTTGAGGGCTGCACAAATCTCAATTTTTAAGGGCTACAGGGCTGGAAGGGAGAACATTAGACCCCCCAGATTACCATCTGTTTCAGTCAGGGTGGGTTAGATTATGCTGCAACAACAAATAATCTCAAAATCTCAATGGCTTAACCCAGCAAAAGTTCATTTCCCACTCAGCTCCATGCCCAGCTCAGGTCATCACGGGGCTCTAGTCCCTCAGAGACAGAAGCTGATGGAAGCAACATCTCATCACATGCTTCTAGAACAGAGAGGCAGAGAGCAGAGAACTCTGGTGAGCTCATGCCAGCAGTTAAACGCTCCAGCCTGGAGATGACCACATCACTTCTGCTCATAGCTTGTTGGCCAAAACTCATCCATGACTCCACCCATGCACAAGAGAGCCAGAGGTTGAATCCTCCATGTGTCCAGAAGAGGAACCAGATCTCAGTGGCAATGCTAACAACTCCCACACCCAGAAGCTGGATTCTCAGGCTTTGCAAAATACCCACTTTTTTGTATCGGCTCCTTGAGTCTGGATATCCCTTCACCTTCTGATGGAAAACACACTCTGGGAGGTGAAGGAACGTAGGCTCTGGCTAGGTGGTGGGTTGAGCTGGGAGGCTTCCTGTCTCCAGAGCAGGTGATCCAGGGACTCATTGCTGCTCTTTCTTTCTCTAATCCCCTGGTTCCCCACCCACCTACATGCACACAGGAACAAAAACAAAAATGAAATGGGAGCCAAGTATATTGATTTTTATTGAATTTACTGAGCTCAAGTACAAAAATGGTGGGGAATGATAGTGGGGATAGGAAAGAGCTGGGGAGAGACTCCACGCACACACACACGCACATACACACAAGCCAGGGAGCCTGGCCCTGAGAACTACAGCTAGAGGTACAGGTAAGCTGGGCTCTAATTGTAACCCTCTCCCTAAAGATGCTGGGGTCAAAGTGGACCACATGACAGATCCAGGGTACACATCCTTCCTTGTCCAGTTTCCAGGCTCTTCCAAAGAAGGAAGTTGCATTGGATTGGTCCTAGGATGGGAGGAAAGTGGAAACAGAGGCAAAGTAGGAGAAGGAGTTTTGGAATGGGGAGGACTGGGAAGACGCCCTCAGAGTCCCAACCTGGGCCCAATGGGAGGAGGAAGAGTTTTCACAGAAGGCGGGGGTAGGCTAGGCTTTCACAGGAGCCTGTCCAAAGAAGGGCAAGGGGTGTTGGGGTTCCTTCCTTTTGAAGGGCCTGTTGTGCACCTGAGTTTAGCCAGCGGTTTCTCACCCTGGACACCGCTGTACTGGCAGCTCAGGGCCCAGTTCATGTGATGCTAGAGACACCGTGGGTGGAAAAGGTGCAGAGAAAGTTCACGCTGACCGAGAACAGGGAAGATGGAAGATCCTTGAGGACCCTGAGAAACTGGGCCTCCTCACGCTTGGGCTTTCCGGGTGGTAGGAGGAAGGGGTTAAATGGAGACGCTGTTCTCGATGAGGGGAGGGTCCAGGTAGTATAGGGCAGCTCCAGGCCCCCGCTCCGCTCCCGGATGTCTCGCGAGATCTGAGCCAGGCGGCTCTGGAAGATGGCGGTGCTCGGGAGCGTCCTTTCCTCGGTGAAGTGCTCATCCGGGTAGGTGTCCAGGGGCCGCTGGGAGAAAATTCAGGTGCGGGGTCAGGATGATGTTCAGGACGGGATGGAGAATAATGAAGGGCCACATTTGCCAGCAAATACAGTCAAAGTGGCTTCTAAAGGCGGGCGTGACCCAGCCACGGCTACTGTAAACGCAAACCCTTCAAGCCTCCAAACCACCACTCCAGCGACCTGCGCAGAGCAGCCTGGACACCCGCAGCCCACGGGTCCCTGAAAAGGTCCCTTCCTGTGCCTGGGCCACTGCTCTATGAACTAAATACAACCACATTCAGAACACACCTGAAATCAAACGTAAACAGGCCCGAGCAATTATGCCCAAGGATACACCTGTTACCTCACAGTTTCACAGATGTAAACTCCTGAAGACAACCAGGTCTGAGGCATCTCCCAGTCAACCAATGTTGCCAGCATAATCAGCATCACCGTACACTCGTGCTTTACAGCGTAGCCAATCACAGTCAAGAAACAGCGCAGTGAACTTGAGTCAGTGCCATCCTGTGGCGGAGCAGAGCTGCCCCTCTGGGCTTGACCGCAATGCACAACCAGTTCGCCATCACGGTTCCTGGGGCCAGTCTCTGAACCAGCACACACTGCTCATACAATACAACTGTTGCCAACAATCCTGTTGTTTAAAATATTCTTTGTCTTGTTTTATTGCGCCAGTGAAGCCTCCCAAAACACTGTTAAATCACAGCCTTGTTTTCTTGTCCCTGACTTTAGCGACCTCTATTGTTTCACCATGAGGACAGTGTTTTCTGAAATATATTTTATCAAAACTCCATAAGGGAGTTTCATCTTTTTTAAGATTTTTTTTTTTTGATATGGACCATTTTCAAAGTCTCCATTGAATTTGGTACAATATTGCTTCTACTTTACACTTTTGGGGTTTTTTTTGGCGGCGAGGCATGTGGGATCCCAGCTCCCCTACCAGGGGTCGAACCCGCACCCCCTGCAGTGGAAGGCAAAGTCCTAACCACTGGACCACCAGGGAAGTCCCGGGAGTTTCATCTTATACTGAGTTTTTATTAGTAATGGCTGTTCTCATTTATCATACGTTTTTTCAGCATATATTGAGATGATTATATGGTGTTTCTTTATTGATGTAAGGAAGTGTATTGTTAGGTTGCATAAGGTTGAACCAACCTTTCATTCCTAAATTAAACTAGATTTCATCATGATGTATTATTGTTTTACTATTTACTGTTGGCCTTCACGGACTACTGATATATTTTTAAGATTGTTGTAGCTAAGTGGAATGAGTTTGTAATTTTATTTTCTTAATTACAGGTGATGTTGCAAGGGCTTTACATGGACCATCACAACGGCACAACAATTCTATAAGACAGGTACTCTTATCATTCCCACTTTACAGATAAAGAAACTGAGGCTTAGAGAGCCCGATTACATATCCAAGGTCACATAGGTGGGAAATGTGGATCTGGGACTAGAACCCTCTACCTGAGACTCACTTCTCAAGAGCACTGCCTTTGCCAGGTGCTGGTATCAGGGTTCCCAGTAAAATGATTTGGGAAGCTTCTACTCTTTTCTACACTTTCAAGCAGTTTGAATGATTTAGGAATTATTTGTTCTTTGAAGGTTTAATAGAATGTCCATTTACAAGGAGAGGGATCAGATCTTTTACAACCCTTTTCATTTATGTATGTTTTTCACCTCTTCTGTTTTTTTTGTTTTTTAGGTTTTCTTTAAAAAATCACTTATTTCATTTAGGTTTCCAAATTTATTTGCATAAAACTAAGTATTTTCTTCTTTTTAATTTTTTTTAAATTTTTTCAGTCTTCTCGAATATGTGGCTATATGCCTTTTACATTCCTGATGTTGTACATTTATGGGTTTTTTTTTTCTTGATTTGAATGGTTTCTGGTTTCTTTATTTTATCGGTCTTTTCAAAGAATCAGCTTTATGTCTTACTTACCAGATTGACATCTAATTTCCACAACTATAGTGTCACTACTGATAAAGCAGAACACAGAAATGTGATAGACTGGGTTCAAAGCCTACTTACTAGCTGTGACCTTGGACAAACTGCTTGGTGCCTTTGAATCTCAGTTTTCTCCCCTGTAAAATGGAGCTGCCATTTATGGAACGCTTATATGCCAGTCACTGTCTTAAGCATTTTAAATATAGCTACTTACTTATTTTGTATTTTGAAATAGTGTACACAAGATACCTGATTTAATGACGGAGGCATGGTAGATCCTCAGAAAGTGATAGGTGCTATTATTATTGTTGTTGTTGTTAGAACTTTCTGGGTTGAACTTCCCACTGGCTTATGAGAAAGGGAACTCTCCACTCTCATCGTCTTGTATACTCTTCTCTCTGTACTGTGACATTGTGATTTATAATAAGAAATGTATATTTGGTCTTCTTCCTGTGCCTAGCACAGAGCTCTTAAAACCCTTACAATTTCATTAAGTGATGGAATGTTAAAGGTGTCTTTTGTTATTCATAATAAGCCCTTTTCAACCCCACCGGAGCTTATGTTAATGAGGTGACTTCTGGAAAGCCCCTGGGGTGGCCGGTTGCCGGGAGAATCAACCTTGTGATTAGAGGGTGAGAACTTTGTTTCATCCCTGCAGCCTCAGGGGAGAGGAGAGGGACTGAAGGTTGAATGAATCCCCAATGGCCAATAATTTAATCAATCATGCCTAGGTAAGGCTGCCTCCATAAAAATCCCTCACGTACAAGTTTGGAGAGCTTTCAGGTTGCTGCACACGTGGAGGTGCTGGGAGGGTGGTGGACCCAGAGAGGGCAGGGGAGCTCCGCGCCCCTTCCCCAGCACCACGCTCTGTGGAGCTCCTCCATCGGGCTGTTCCAGAGTTGTGTCCTTTTAGCATAAGCCGGTCATCTAGTCAGTAAACTGTTGGCTTGAGTTCTGTGAGCTGTTCTGGCAAATGATCACAACTGAGGAGGGGGGTCATAGAAACCTCTTATAGCTGGTTGGTCAGAAGCTCAGATGACACGCTGGACTTGCGATTGGCACCTGAAGGGGGTGAGGCGGGTGGAGTGGAGGAGCAGTCTTGTGGGACTGAGCCCTTGACCTGTGGGATCTGACACTATCTCCAGGTGGACAGTGTCAGAACCGAGTTAAGTCATGGGACACCCAGCTGGTTTCGGAGAACTGCTTGGGGTGGTGGGAACCACTCACACACATTTTCTGGCTGGAAGAATCGAGTTGAGAGTATCGAGAGTACCCACAGAGTGTTCTGTGAGTAGACAAAAAGCAGAGAGAGCTTTTCCTTTATAACGACAGAAATGGGTGTCTCCAGATCCTTGGGAGGTGGGACCAGAGAGAAGCAGCCTCCAGGGACGAGTTCCTGCATTCCCGGGCATGAGATGATAAGTTAAAACTTGTTAGAGAGATAAACCCTCTGTGCCAAATGGAGTCAAGCGGGAGAGATGAGGATATCACGTAATGTCAGAAAGCTTGGGGTAATGTCAGAAAGCTTGGGGACACGACCTGGAGGGCAGAGACGTGACTGGTGACGCGGTGTGTAAATGGAGGTGATAGTAATTGGTGATTAAAGGGCTGCTCCCCTGGCCCAGCCTAACTCACAGCCTCCTTGCCGTCCTTCCTGCCTCCAGAATTGCCGCTCCCATCCATCCGCACAGCCACAGAAGCACCCTCGCTAAAACACAAATTTAGCCACGTCACCCCCAGGCTTAAACTCTTCAATGGTTCCCCTCTGTCCTGTGAACAAATACCGCACCCACACTGAGCCATTTATGCTCCTGCAAACCCACCGACAGACTCTCACCTTCACTTGGCTTTACTTGGTAGAGTCCTTCCCTCTGCCTAGAAACTAACCCTGCCCCTCTTTTGTCTGCCAAACCCCTCCCTGTCCCAGAGGTTTCATCTGAGATGTCACTTCCTCCAAGAAGCTGTCCCAGGTTCACCCAGACTTGGTCAGGTTCCATGGGGCCCCATTCTCACCTCTGTCACTAGACTGTAAGCTTATGACATCAAGGTTCATAACTGCCCACCAGCGTCTGGCACTGCAGGTTCTCAGGAAGTCCTGATTGAATGGAGGAGTTCATGAATAATTCCTACAAGACGGTGGTGCCCTTTTCCATTTTCCTGTGTGTCTCCTCAACCTGGCCACAGGATTCTTGAAGGCAGGACGTTCTCACCCAGCTTTATGAGCCTGGCGCCCAGCACTGCGTTGACACATGGGAGGGATCCAGCAGATGTGCGCTGGATATCTGGGTGAATGGATGAGTGGTTGACGGACGAGTAAGTGGTTGGATAGACAGATGGACGGATAGGTGGATAGATTGGTAAACTGGTGAATTAGATGGAAGTTGTGCCCCGGCCACTAAACTGGTATTTGCTTCAGTGTATGTCTTTGGGGACCAACTGTCATTTCCTGAAGAAACTGAAGAACCCAAGGCAGCTCAGCAGTGGACATAAATGCCAGCTATCGGCTCCCAAACTCCCTGGGAGAGCTGCCACCACCTCCACTGCCCAGGCCCTGCAAACTCCCCCCACCCCTAGACACCCCCCCACACACCTGATCCTTGGGCTCTTGGCTGACCAACCAGAAGAGGAGAATGTTGTTACAGGTGGTGTTCACTTCCGGGAGGGTGTCTAGGTAACTTTTCAGGGTGGTAGTCCCCTTGGTCTGCGGTGGGGGCTGCCTCATGGATTATGGGGCATTGGGCATCCAGGCCCCAAAGTCGTGCTGTGGAGACCCCACCCCAGTGGAGTTGGTTGGCCAGAGGAAGAGGACCCTCTCCCTCCTCAACATCCCTGTTCCTGCACATGCCACCCCAGATTTTGCAGTTGGGAAATAAGGGGGTCATGGAGAGGGAAGAGAGGGAGGGGTATAAGGTCGAAAGTTCCAGAAGGGTGGCAGGAGCCTGGGTCACCCCTTGTCACTCCCCGCTCAATGTTCCAGGACTGGGTGGAGTGAGTCACCTAGGAGGGAGGAGGACCCAGAGTAGAGGTCACCCGAGAAGCGGGTCTTGCATTGGCCCCACACACAGAGCAGGCTGCTACTCCACTTGGTCGCGGCCCATCCGAGACAGGAGCCCCTAAGTTCCACTCCCTCCACAACCCAACTCAAGTCACCATTACAAGCTTGGACCCAGCTCCACTCCAGTCATCATCCAGCCCCAGTGCCCAGCCCTATTCATAAACCCATCACAGCTCCGACCCTCCCATGCTCTCAACCCGAACTCTGGCCTCATGTCCATTGCTGGGCCTAATGTCGCGTGACCCAGTGCCCCCCAGGCCCGCCCTCCGCAGCCTCACCTGCCCACTGTTGACAGCGGCGTGCTGGGCGGAGCAGTTGAAGATGACTGCAGTGAGGAGCTTCACCAGCTCTCCCGGGGTGCACAGCCTGCATGGGAAGCCTGCGTGTGGGAGGAAGGGAAGAGGATGCAGATGGAGGGGACCAGATTCCCCAGGGCTGGGGTTCACTGCAGGAAGAGAGTGAGCTGTGCGTACTGAACACGTGGCCACCACTGTCTTTAGACAAGGATTAGGGTTGGGCTGAGGTTAGGGATGGTCTTCACCAAGGTGTGGTCTCTGAAGGGGGTACTGGGACGAGACCAGAAAATGCCCAGTTGGCAGAGCTCACAACCGAAGAGCCCGGTGGGTTCAGCGTGACAGCCAAGCTGCCCCTCCCTGAACACCAAGGCACTTCTTTCTGCAGCCCATATTAGTACTTAATGACTTAATTCTCCCCAGTTCACCAAGATTTGTCTGAGCACTCAGGAGCAGATCCTCCACTGCTGGGTTTAGTGGCAGAGACAGATGGCCAGAGAGGGTGCTACTTATAAGCTTGCAGTGATAGAAGCAGAGGGAGGCTTTAAGGCCAGGGCTTGGCTCTTTGAGGAGGCAGGCAGGGCAGGCTCGGCACTGGGGCTGGCGTGGTTAGGGGTGACTTTCCTGGAGGAAGAGAAGGGCCTCCCTGGGTAGAAGAATGGGTGAGCTTTGAATGGAGAAAAGAAGACAGAGGAAGGCATTTTCAAGCTCAGCCCTTGGTCCTCTTTTCTCTGTACCTTAGTGGTCTCATTCAAGACTGTGGCTTTAGCACCTCCCACTGGCTGAGGATTCCCAAATTCACATCTCTCCTCCTCCTGGCCCCTGAACTCTGGACTCAGCAGTGGGTGTCAGCTACTACCTGACATCTCTGCCTGAGTGTCTATGAGGCATCTCAGACTTGACACCTGCCAAGCCTAATGCTTGACTCCCTACTCCGCCCGTTCCCCAAACCCATCTCCCCCTCCCCCACCAGTGGTCCCACTTCGGTGCTCTCTGTCCAGTTGCTCCCGCCAAAATCCGTGCGCTGGCTCCTCTCTTTATCTCATACTGCACAAGTCAGCAAATTCTTGCAGAAACCAATCTCGTCCCATCACCATACCACCCTGTCTCCAGCATCTCGCTCCTGGATGAATTGACTGCTTCTGCCTTTGCCCCTGACAGCCTGTTCTTCACGTGACAGCTGGAGTGAGTGATCCTTTAGAATCATAAATCCAATTATGTCACCCCTAGCTAAAACCCACTAAGGGCTTCCCACCTCACTTGCCTTGCCATGGCCCTACTTGTTCTGGCTCTCATTCCTTCTCCAACTTAATTTCCTTCCCTACTTTTCTCCCTCTGACTCTACTCAGCCACATGGGTCTTCTGATTCCTCAAACCCACCAGCACACTCCCACCTCAGGGCCTTTGCACTGACTCCATCTTTGCCTGTACACTCTTGCCCCGGTTATCCACAGAACTAGCTCTCTCCCTTCCTTCACATCTCTGTCAAACATCACCTCCTCAGGGACTTCCTGGTGGCACAGTGGGTAAGAATCCGCCTGCCAGTGCAGGGAACATGGGTTCGAGCCCTGGTTGGGGAGATCCCACATGCTGCAGAGCAAGTAAGCCCATACGCCACAACTACTGAGCCTGTGCTCTAGAGCCTGCGAGCCACAGCTACTGAGCCCACGTGCTACAACTACTGAAGCCCACACACCTAGAGCCCCGTGCTCTCTGCAACTAGAGAAAGCCTGTGAGCAGCAACAAAGAACCAACACAGCCCAAAATAAATAAATATATAAATTTATTTTTTAAAAAAATCACCTCCTCAGAGAGGCCTTCCCTGACCACCTACCTGAAATAATCCCCCCTACCTCGACCCACTATATCCCCTGATGCTCTTTTGTTCTCCTTAGTATTCATAACCACCTGACATATTTGCTAGTTTATTATCTGTATCTCCCCACAAGAATGTTAAGCTTCATGAAGGCCAGGATTTTTGTCTGTCATGTTCACTGCTGAACCCCAGCACCTCGAACGATACTTAATAAATATTAACAGTACTTAAACTTTACTGGTTGAATGAAGTGAAAGCGTGGGAGGGTAGGAAGCCAGAGTGGGAAGGCACGGAGGCATAAACAACATGAGGGAAAAGGAGGAGACTTAATTGGAGGTGAGGCTGCAGCAGTGTGCCAGGCAGGGTAGTTTCTGGGCACTGTTTCAGAGGATTACTGGGGCAGTGGCCCCAGTAATTGAATTGGCAGGCGAGCAGCGAGAGGCTGGGAGGGGTGGGACGGGTTGAGAGGCGGCTGCCACAACGCACGAGTAGTGAGAGGACTGGGACTCGGACGGTGACAGTAGAAAATGATGGGGACAATAGGATTAGCCACCCTACTGGATGTAGGGAGAGAGGAAGACATCGGGGAACATGAGTCAAGATGGCTCCAGGGTTTGGAGTCAGGATGACAGGAAAGAGGTTGATGCAACAGAGCAGACAGAGAGGCTTGGAGGAAGGACCAGGTGTCTGTCTGCCTGGGAGTGTGTGGGAATTTTCTGAATGTTCTGTTCGTGGTGGATAGAATAAAAAAGCAAAGATAGACCGTCTACGGGAATTTTTCTTTAGTGCATATTATTTGTTTTTTCCCTTTGAAATATGGAAGCAAGAGGCATGCTGACTGAGGTTAATGAATGAATGTGTTTTACCTTAAAACATGAGTCTAGAATTACTTTGGGCTGTTTGGAAGAGATGTTTGTCTATCTGAAGGATGTCCTGATGTATTAAATCAGAGACAAGCTGAATAAAGAAAGATCAGAGGGTTGATCCCGCTCTGGGTCTTGAATAGGAAACAGATAACCCCAAAGAGAAAAATAGCTGGCCCTGGAGGAGAAGCAGTCAGGATCAGGACGCCCCTGATTAATAGTAGGGGTGCAAAGCACAGGGAGGGGCTGCCCTTTAAAAGATCCAAAAGAGACCTGGCTGTCACCACCTTAACCCAGAAGTCACACTTGGCATCACTCATAGTGAGACAGCCTGACGTCACATGCCTCCCAATATGATGCAATGCAGAGAACACAGCATCACTGGAGAAATACTCTTGCCCAAAACATTTAACCTTTAGGTATTGCTTCCAGGTGACAAAAAACACAGGGGGTAGAGGAATGACATCATGAGGAAGCAATTAGATAAATTTGGAAGGTGAGACATTCTTCAGAACAACTAGTCCTAGCTTTTCAGTAGCCCTTGTGAGATGTCATGTTTCAAAAAGGGTAGATTTCAAAAAGGGTAGAGGGGCCTGTGCTAAAGTGAGAGAGGCTTTAGAGTCAAAACAAACAAAGGTGTCATGGGGTCCTTGACTGGCTCCAGAATCAACAGGATCAGCTGAGGGAGAATGGGACAAGTGAGGCAATTTGAGTATGGACTGGTAAGAGGGTGATGTTGGAGATTATTGTCAATTTTGTTAAATATGATGGCAGCATTGCGGTTGTGTAGAAAAGCGGCATCGTGGGTTTGTTTGGGTTTTTTTTTGAGATGCATAGCAATTAGGGGTAAAATATGAAATGTGTGTAATTTACCTTAAAAGACTTCAGCAATAAGCAAAAGCAACAGCTTAATCAAATATGGTAAGAGCTGTGTCTAGGTGGTGGGTAAATGGGTGTTCATTACATCATATCCTATACTTTTCTGTATGTTCAAAATTTTGTTTAAAAAAAAAAAACAGCCGGGACTTCCCTGATGGCCCAGTGGTTAAGACTCCGTTCTTCCAATGCAGGGAGTGCAGGTCTGATCCCTGGTCGGGGAGCTGAGATCCCCACAGGCTGCACAGAGTGGCCAAAAAAAAACCTTTGGAGCCCATTACAGGTAGGGCTACACCAGCTGTTCATTCTGTTTCCTGGTGACCTGAGACCACGCCTCCTTCCCGGGTCTCCCCCAACGGGAATTCCTCTGGGTGGCCATCAAAAGTGCTAAGTCAGCTAAAAGTCACATCCCTGCCAAGAGAAGACATCCCAGGCAGTGACAGTCTTCCACCCTCTGGCCAGGGCTGGGATGGGGAGGCGGCAGAGGACCTGAAAGAAGTGGGAGGTTCTGAAGGACACGTCCTCTGTGGAGCAAAGGGAAGACTTTAAGGAAGGGAGGACTAAGCAAAGGAGGCCTGAGAGGGGGCCACTGGTGTTGGTGGGTCTCGGAGGCCACAATGGCAGTGTCAGAAGAGAGGGGAGAGTTAGGGGCCAGTGACAGGTGTAAATAAGGAGGAATCGGGCAACAGCAGTACCAAGCTACTCCATGAAGCCAAAAGTGAGAGAGGTTGGTGGTTGGAGGGGCCACCCGGCAGGACGGGCATAAGAGGGTATGAGAGAGGATTCCAGAGTCCTTAGTACTTGCAGCTGGAGATGGCTCCTACCGCATGATGTGACTCATCCACAGACCTCAGCAAGCGGAGGTGAATGGGTGGTAAAGGTGGAGCAGGGACCAGACAGGCACCACGTAGTGGCTGAAAGCAAGGGCTTTGGAGATGTTGGGCGCTGGCTCTGGATCCTGCCTCTGCCACTTACTACCTGTGCAGCCTTCTGTGCCTGTTCCTTATCTGTTTGGTGGGGCTAACAACAGCATGTACTTCCAAGGCTTGCCAATGAATAAGAACTGGGTCATGATAGGGCCAAGGGGGACAGTGGGTTTGGAGGATGGGGAGGAGATACCTGAGCTTTCCTGGCCCAGGAACTCCTGAGCAAAGATCTCTCCAACCCAGGCCTGCAGCTCCGAATCCTGCTGCACAGATGCATCACTGGGGTAATAGTAGGCCATGATTTCTGAGACAAAACTGTAGGAAAGAGATGTCCCTGCTACGGCAGTGACCTTGGGCTCGGGCCTCGCCCGAAAACCAAGGCCCAGTGCTGCTCAGGCCAGGGAGAGCCAGCTGCCCAGAGTCCACTGAGAGTCCATGGGGGTTCAGTGGGGACCCCCAGATTCAGTTGGAACCCCAGTGCCCAGGCTTGCCTCAAGTCTCACCCCCACTCCAGAGAGGCCACCGAGGAGAGCCTGACATGCTGTGTCCCCTCGCCACTCAGCACCCAGGAGAAGGGAAGACCTGCCCACCTAAAGGCCCCAGTCCACACCTAGCTGTTGCTGCTGCCCTGACTCCTCTGGGCGGCCCGTCCTTCCGGCCCTCTGCTCATTCACACACAGCCCAGCCCCTCCTCAGCCCATGGCTACCTGCCATTTCATAAGGAACCCCAACCGCAACTCTCACCCTTGAGGTGCCCCACGCTGGGCCTGAGGACACCTGAAACCCCCAGCATCAAGCACCCCAGCCTGCATGAGCACACGGGTCCACCCTGCCCCTGGGCCAGATTGGCTGCAGGTCCCGGGCCCACACCTCTCAATGGCCGCCCAGACCTTCAGGCCGTCGTCTCGGTAATGGTAGTTGGGGGTATCCAGGATGCCGCGGGCCCGCAGGCTGTCTGGAAGGCAGAAATTGGTGTAGGTCAAGTGGGCCAGATCGGTGCTCATGAGGTAGAGGAGGACTTGCCTCCCGATGGACGTGACCTGAGGACAGAACACAGCTGGGCTCCCGGACCGGCCCATCCCCCACCCCAGTGCCTGGGGATGAGATTGGTCTAGTGACTCCGCAGAGGGCATTTTTTAGTTAATCGAGCAGTCCAAGGCCAAGGATCAAACACCCGTGAGAGCACGACATGGGCTGCGCAGGTTGCGGCCTTACTACGTGCGGAGGCGGTAATCCTTAGGTACGTGGGAACTAGAAGAATAACTGAAGGCCGGGCAGGCCGGGAGGGGAGCGGCGACGCAGGGTCAGCGGGCGGCTGTGCTCAGGCCGGGGTGCCTCGTCCAACTCTAGGAGCCTTTGGAACCCCGAGCCTGAGGAGGTGGGGCCGGTGAGTGGGATCGAAGGGAGGGAGACAGGGTTTGTGAGCGGGGCAAGGTGCCCTCGGGAAGGAGCCCCTTGGAAGGGGCGGGCGGGGAGCCGGGAGGCCGCACCTTGTCCACAAGGCCCTCTGGTTTGAGCAGCGTGGCGCGTGCGATGGTGTTCACCTGCAGCGTGTAGCGAGTGTGCGGAAGCAGGAGCTGCGAGCGGGTTGAGATCACAGGAGCCGAAGGTCAGGGGAGAAGGCCGTCCCTGCCCCGCTCCCTCTGGCCCCGCCCGGGGGTCACCCAGACCTTGTAGATGGGGTGGCAGCGCGGCAGCTGACGCAGCGTGGCCACGGCGAAGGCCTCGCACAGCAAATGCGTGCACAAAAAGTGCGTGTTGTTCTCGTGCACCAGGAACTCCGAGTTGCGCACCCACGTCTTGGCCAGCAGCCAGTCCCAGTCGGAGTCAGTGGGCAGAAAAATGGGGCTGCCTGGCCCGGAGGTCTGGCTGAGCTGCGTCCAGGAATAATAAGGGGCTGAGGCTCTAGACTGCTAGTGTGCCCCTTGAGGCCCCGCCCCCGCAGCCTCGCCCCGCGCCGCCCCCCCCCCAACCCCCCAGAGCCCGGCCCCAGGCTCACCTGGATGGCCAAGGGCAGCAGCGCCCCCTGGGGGTTGAGCCACAACCGGCAGAGTGGGGAGGCTGCGTACTGCGGGCGGCCGTTTACGCAGTGGATGGGGACCTCTGCCGGGATCCAGTAGTCCGCTAGGAAGATGTGCCCCCTCTGGGGAAGTTGCACGGAGCCTTAGAGTGGTCTCCCCACCCGCGCACTGCTTCCCTCCGTTCTCTGGCCGCTCCCGCTCCAGCCTGGGTCTCAGTAATTATTGGTGCCTGCACTAAAGGCCAGTGTTGGGTACCCCACCCTTCCCCAAATGTCCGGAATGAGGTCCAGCTGAGTCCTTCATTGTGCAGCCTCTCACCTGGCTTCCCAGCAGCTTGGACAAGCCGGCATCCTCTCCCCCTTTCCCCATACCTGGTCCTTCCTATTCTCTCAAGTCAGATGACTTCATTGTATCCAGTATCAGCAAAATCAACACACGAGGGGAATCCACCAACCCCATCTCCAGCCCCCTGGAGGATGCCTGGGGGCTTGACTGGGCTGTCATCTCCTCCCACACCCTAGGAGTTTCTAGTTCTCAAGGATCATTCTTGCTCCTCTAGTGGTGCTGCCTTTGGCCTGTCCTAAAACAGCCTTCTTCAGGCCTCAGCACCTGGGATCTTGGAGGCCCCAGAACAGGGACAGGGCCTCCTCCTCCAGGCTGTCATGCTCATTCATACCACTTCAGCAGGCCCCATCTCATGCCTCAAGCCTGAGCCCCATCTGGCTCTCATCCATATCTGCTCTACTTAAAGGCGCAGGGCTGGGGGATGAGGCCTGCAGGCTGGATGCAGCCATCCCACCCTTACCTTCCATACCCATCCCTTCTCCCTACTGACAACTCATTCACCTCTAGCTCTGTCTGCGGGCAGGTGCCTGGTCTCAGCGAGGGGGCCACCATGTCATTGGTGACAGGCAGCTTGCTGGGCAAGCTGGAGAGGCAGTGGAGCATGACAAGATTGACACCGTTCAGGTACTGGTATCCGAAGAAGTGGTCTTCACATCAGTGCTCAGTGACGTACTCTAGGGGACAACAGAGGGGGGCCAGTTGAGCTGGAAACTGCTTCACTAGATCATGCTCAACCCAGCCCTTTGCTCATCACCGTGGTTTAGCCTTTCCTTCCAACAATCCTATGAGAGTAGGTATAATTATATCTTCAGTTTAACACTGGACACCAAAATTCCAAGAGGTAGAGTGACTTGCTCAGTTGGGTGGCAGAGCAGGGATTTGAACCAAAGTCTGGCCCCAAAGCCCAGAACTCTTGGTGGCAGGGGTAGGGGAAGAGAGGCAAGTGCATCTGATCAGGATCAGGACTCCCTAAGTGACCCGTGACCCTCTGTCTGTCCCCACTCACTTATTCTTGTCCCCTCCCAGAGGGAGGAGAGGTTGGTTCCTGAGGGGAATCTGGGAGATTGCCACCAGTGAAGCCAGGAGCCCCTCCCTCTGGGATCCAGCAGTCCCCCTGAGAGAGCCAGAAGAAGGCCCTTTCCCAGGATGGGGCGGAGGGGTCTGAGTATGGGGTAGGGTGGAGGATGGACATCTCTGCCTGGCTCTGCACACCTGAGGTGAAGGTCTTGTGGCAACACATGATATTCCGGATGTCATCCAGCTTCTTCCAGGAGCCCTTGTGGTCCAGCAGACCCAGAAGCTTCATGCCCAGGGACCTGTGGGAGGGGAAGTGGGGGTGGGCAGGGGGGCTAGGGGCTGCCAACTGCACTGTGCCCCCAGCCTAGAGGCCTGGAGGGATCTGACAAGGTCAGCACCCAGAGAAGAGGTACCTAACAGTCCACATGGGAGAAAAGTCTAGAGACTCCTTGAGGCTTTGTAGGGGTGACTCCACATGTGTGTGCAAAGGTGGTGTGCAGGGTGCAGACAGGTCTCCTCGTTGGTGTTTCGTCCTGCTTTCTCCAAGCTCTCAGCTTGTCACAGACCTTCCCTGGTCCCCCTCCGCCCACATGACAAAGCCCCAACTGCTCAGGCTGCCTAGGAAGCTCCCCACCAGCTGATTTCTACAACCTTTCTAGCTTTTTCTCCCACCCTTTGCACTAACCAATCCAGTCACAGCCTTCTTGCTAAACATAGCCAGAGATGTACTTTGTACACTGAACCAGTAAAAGTGGGCTTGCCAACCGCGGGCCGGCACTTTTCACTTTGTGGATGTCGGTACTGTTTTAATTATTTTACAATGAGCATGTACTATTTTATAATCAGAAAAAAATGCTTGAAATGAAGTCAGCTTTCTCCCCTGTCCAGGGCTTTGTTCAAGCTGTGCCTCTTCTAGAAAACCTTCTGCTACATCTCCACCTAGTATCAAACCTATCTGTTCTTCTGTGTGCACCTTAGATGCAAAGTCCTTCATGAAGCATGGCCTGATGGCCCCCCAAACACACGCCTTGTGTGTATCTTTCACAAAGTACCCATGACTTCCTTCGTTCCATCGTAAACCCTTAAGTACATCACTCCCTTTATTATCCTACAGTGTACTCAAATCAGCTCCTAGTGTACTGTGGGCTCCTTAGGGCCAGGACTGGGGCTGTGTATGCCTGACATACCCAGTTCGTAATAATTGCTCACTAGCTAGGCCAAGTAAATGGAAGGGAATGGAACATAGGATAGGAGGGTTATGGCAGTTGGTCAGTAAGGTAGGCTGTGGAAGGATGCTGATGTGCCATGAAGAGTGTGGGCACCTGGAGAGGGCACAGGGGCCTTAGTAACCTGACAAGCCCAGGGGCAGCTTCCTACGTGCTCACTAAGCCGCTCACGCCTCCTTCCATGGGTCTTTGCCCGCTGAGCACCTGCCCACTCAGGACCTGGGGATGGGAAAAACTGGATGGGAGCTTGGTCATTAAAGCAGAGGCTGAGGAGGCAAGAGAGAAGAAAGAACAGGCCTTCCTTTTCCAAGGCCTGCCACACATGTCCTTCAGGACACCAGGCAGTCACCTCACACTAAAGCCCAGTGACTCCCTCCCCTCTGTAAATGACCACATGGCTGCCAAATTCCAGCTCCTCTTCCCATTGGCCCTTCTCTGAGCCTCACACAGGCTGTCCACGTGGTCTCCTGGGCCCTCCCTTGCCTAGACCCGCATATCCATCGGGGGACCAACTCAGGTGACTCTACCTTCCGGGATGCTCCCCTGGTCCCTTAGCCCTGCCAGGTCCTTGTCCTGAAGCCTGAGCCCCCTGTGTCTGCCTGTGCACCCCAATCCACTGTGGACACACTCAAGCTCCATACTCCGCCTCACCTCTGCATCCCCTCCCACTAGTGCTTCTCCAGAAGAACCGTTCTGGCACCAAAGCCCAGAACACGAGGATCCGGCTCCTTGCCCTGGCCTCCTCTGGGCCTCTTGATGCAGCCCCTACGCAGATGGCCGAGCCCTGCACTCCTCCTGCCATACTGACCTGGGTCTGCCCAGAACCCACCCACTCTCCCCTCACTGATCCTCCCCCCCCCGCCCCCCGCCCAAAGCTTCAATCCCACGTGTCTCCCCAGCAACCACCTCCTGAGCCCCGCTGACCCGCCTCCTCTATGCACTAGATGTCAGCTGTACCCCCTCCAGCCACGTCACACTCACAGCCTCAGACTTGAGCTGCTTGTGACCCCTCGGATTGCTGATTAACTGTGCTGCATGTCTCCCGAGGGAGACTGTGAGTTCCTCCTGGCCAAAACTCTATCCTAATGCTACTCAGTAACCGCTATTGAGAGATTATTTTGTGCTGGATGTTAGCTCATTAAAGTCTCCCCCACACCTATGAGGTAGATATGAATATTATTTTCATTTTAAAAATGAGAAAACAGTTTAGAGGCTAAGTGAAAATCAAGGTCATAAAGCTAGAAAGTTTTGGTCTGGAAATTGAACCTGAGGTGGCCTGACCACCTCCTTAAATCTTAAGGGCTGGGCCTCTCTGGTCCTACTCAACATGGTCCCACCAACAGTGCCTGGGACCATGCTCTGCTCTGAGTAGGTGCTCAATTAATTCTATTGATTTGAGGAATGGAAAGAGAAGGGATAATTAAGAGCAAAGAGGTGGTGATGGGGAGCTAGAGAATGGAGTTGCTTAAAGAGAGAGCGGAGACGGGGTGGTGGGACAGGGAGAGGGGAGACTGGGGACAAGGAGAGGGGAGACTGGGGGCAGAGACATGGATGTGCATCAAAGGGACAGAGGCTGAAGGAAGAGTGAGCAGGAGTGCGGAGAGAGCAGTGGCCTCACGCAGGGATGGCGTTGAAGAGCAGCGAGGTTGTCTTGGTGGCCGAGTAGCAAATATTGGGTTCCATGGACAGCAAGGACGGGATGTCAGTTTTCATGGGAAAGCCAGGCCGGTACCTATTCCCATTGCTGGGGAGTGGAGGGAGCAGAAGGACAGAAACCAGTCAGAGGGACCTGCAGCCCACTCCCCTTAATTCCTCTCCTCTCTCCTCCCCCAGAATCCCCAGGCCTCCCCTCACTCCAGGCTCCTCCCCTGCCCTCTCCCCTCCTCTCTGCCAGACTCCAGGGGCCATCCCCACCCATTCTTCTCCAGACACTTGAATTAAACTGCGTTTGTCACCGATCCTGCTTTCCAGGCCGCCCACCCAGTCCTCACAACAGACCCTTCACGCCCCTCCAGCTTCTTCCCCAAATCTCAGTTCACCCTCACCTGTCTACCTGGTCTGCACAAGGCACCCTCTTGATCAAAGCAAATTTCTTATCTGACTCCACCTCCTCAAAGCTGCTGACGTTGCCGGGGGAAGCCAGGGGCGGGCGTAGACTTTCCAGCTTCCAGGGGAAAGAGGTCAGAGGTGGCAAGTGAAGCTTAGGGTAAACAGGAACCTTAGCTTTCAAAGACATGACTTTAAAACTCCCAGAAACCACCCATTTTCTGGGTAGATGACAAAGAATTAAAGTTTTTTTTTTTTTCCTGAAGGCACTAAGCTTCAGATCAGGATAGCATTTGAGGATGACATGAATGTCCACACTGGTTTAGAGTTGGGTTTGTGTTGAGATCAAGATCATGGCTGGTTTGGGGGTGAGGCTGAGGATGGGCTGAAGTTGGTCAATCCTAGGGTCATGTCTGGTATCTGGGTCACATCAGTACAGCTGGGGTTGAGTGTGGGTTCATCGATGTTGTTGGGACAATTGTCGGTACTGGCATTTTGGGTCTGGGCTCAGGGTCAATATTAGATTAAGGTTAGGTTTAAATGAGGGTCGTGATCAGAGCTGGGCCCCTAAAGTTGGAATTGAGTTTAGAGTTAGTACCAGTCTGATTAAGGATGAAGTCAGATTAAGATAGCAAAGAAGTCAAATTAGGCCACCCTCACCGGTAGCATTCCTGTCAGGCCTGGAGTTCCCATTTCCTGTGATCCAGAAGGAGGGGAAGGGAGTCCTGACAAATAGTTCTTGCCGTGAGGAATGAAAGTTACTCATTGGTAAGTCTCTTGTCAAATGACACCTCCTCCAGCATGCCTGTTCTGAACCCCCCAACCCTTGAACCCAATCCCTCAGTGACACGGATGTCCCACATTCTTTGTGCATTCATCAGTAGAAGGGATTCAGGACAACGTCACCCCCAGATTAGAACAATCTTCCTAGTTGTTTGCATGTTTGGCTCCTTGGGGGCAGAAGGCACGTCGTATTCATTTTGTGTATTCCCAGCATCCAGCATGGTGCCTGGCACCGTGCATATAATATGCACTTGACAAAGGACTGATGAAC
This sequence comes from Phocoena phocoena, assembly GCF_963924675.1. Taxonomy (NCBI): domain Eukaryota; kingdom Metazoa; phylum Chordata; class Mammalia; order Artiodactyla; family Phocoenidae; genus Phocoena; species Phocoena phocoena. The sequence goes on from NC_089237.1 coordinate 51,526,503, forward strand.
GAGTATATTTTGTGAAGTGATGGGTGGATGTGCTGTGATGACAGATGGGGGTTCAGAGCGAAGTCTATGAGTAACTCACAGTACTAGCAAGGGTGACGTTCACTCGCTTCACCTTGACCTAGAGCATCATCTCTCATGCCTAAGACTCATCTCCATGATCGGACTCGCCTTAGTCTTACCTCTGCAGATGAGAGAGCTGCTCAGGAGATATGGGGGTCCAGGGGCTGAAGGACCTTCAGCCCAGCAACCTTGAAACGTCCCCCAAATTCAAGAAAGAATCTGAACAGCCCCTCACAGGGACTTCATCCATACCAGAAAAGCCAGTGGTAGTGGCCAGGGCCTCTCCAGCTAAATTCTCTAAACATTCAGGGCTTCTCCCCCTGTTGAAATTCAGTAACTCAGCTTGCAGGTTAATTCCTCTCAGAGGAATTGGCTCTGGGGAAGGGCAGAGGTCAGTGGTGAGCACACATTATCTATGTGTTTGTGTGTGTTTCTGAGTGGTGTGAGTGTGTGCAAGTGTGTGTGTGCCTAGTCTCTGTGTGTCTGGGGGGGGTGGGTAAATACTGCCCAGAAAGCCCCTGCATTTCAGGGCGTTAGAGGCTTATATTTTCAGAAAGCACCTACTTGGGAGCCCTGAGTTCCAGTTACCCTAATTCCAGCCCTATTCCCTACACTCTGGGCTCTTGTGAGAGCTCTCCCTGATCCCAGCAGATGTCTTCTGCAGCCCAGGCCAGCCCCTGCCTCTGGCCCACCTGTTCCTTGTCGAAGCTCTATGGTGCAGTAGCCCTCAATCCACTGATAGCAGGGAAAGTGGCAAAGAGTACCACCAGGGGTAGTGATGCAGATACGGCTGCAGTACCAGGAGTCCTTGGGGAAGAAAGCGTAGCGCTCCTTGGGGAACCGCAGCAGCAAGAGCTCACCCAGCTCCTCTGAGCAGCGTACCTTGTACTTCTGCACCTGGGGGGCAGGAGAGCAAGCAGTTGAGAGGCAAGGAACTGCCAACGTCATCCTTGCACCTTGAAAAGTGCGACTACACCGACACCTAGTCTGACATATAAACCCGAGCTGACCGTAACCCATGTGGTGCCTTTGCATGAATTAGAAAAAGGCATCCTTCATCCAGGCAGTAGCAGCCACGGCGCTGCAGGAGTCCTGTGTGAGCAGAGTGGATTCTGGATCTCCCTAGCCTCCCTGGAGCCCTCACCTTATGTAGGCCAGCAGCAAACAATCCTGGGGCCTGGCAGAGGCAGGTGGACCCCTTCCAGAGAAGAGGAAACCCAGGCTCAAAGAGGGCAAGCGCCTTCCCCAAAGCCCACCTTCAGTTACTGGAGGAGGAGCTAGGAAGCCAGTGGAATTCTCCAGAGCCCCTGCCCAGGGCTCCTTCTCCACAGCCCTGCCTGGATAGGGTTTATCATCCCCAGAAAAGACAGGACCAGAATAGGGGTAGTGACGAGGTCAGGACCGGCATCCTGAGTTCTGCAGGATTTGATGAGCTCTGGAGGAAAGACCCTCTCCTCCTTCAGGGTCCCCTGTCCGCTCTGCCCCTCGGGGTGGCTCCTCCCTCTCTCCAGGGGCGAAGCCCCTGCCCACGGGATCCAGCCGCCGCTTGGGGCTCTCACCACATGTGCCCACCAGTGTGACAAAAATGTTGTCCAGTGTGCCGGCCATCAGGTAGGGAGCAGTGCCCACACACACGCGGTACATGGCCATGATGGGAAGGAAGGAAGGATGCCCCCGGCAGCCGGCCTGGAGGAGGTGAGCCGCAGGCCAGGCAGGGCTGGGCTGCTGAGCCGCTGTGTCAGAGCCTGGGGGTCAGGATAGGCCTTTAGGAAAAGTCCAGCTGTCTCTGGGATGCTCTAGGGCTCACTCGCTGGCTCGCTGGCTCCAGAAGTTCTCTGTTGTTGCTAGCTGAGGGCTCCCTCTTCCCGCCCACAGCCTTTCGCCCTAATAGTTGTTTGTTTGCATCTGGCACAGCCGGTCCCTCTGACTGGCAGGACTGGGTTCACCCAGATGATTGTCAGGAGCCCGGGTCCCACTGGGAAGGGAGGGACCAGATGCCGAGAGGGAGACAGGGATTAGGTGACGCCTGTATGACTGGGACACTGATCTGCTCCTGGTCAGGGGCCGACTGATGCCCTGGGGCCCTTGTCCGCCCACTCCCCAACTTCCCCCAAGACTGTTTCATCCTCTCTCTCAGCCAGAACTGGCCACAGGGCACCCGCATTCCTACTTGTGAATCATCCATGTGAATCACTATACACAAGTGAGCCGTAAATCACACGTGACTACAGCCACATGCGAATCGGACACGCATCTCTGCACACTGCATAGGGGTCAGAAACAGCCCTCCTGTCACCTCCTAAACTCGGCACCACCACCCCCAAGCCCGGCCCTCTTGTGTCCCCGGTCCTTGGCACGCCCGATCTCAGTCTCTCGCTTGGAATAGGGCCGGTCTGGGGACCGAAGTGGGCTCCGGGCGCACAGCATCTGAAGGCCCCATGTGGCCTTCTTTCCGCTCCGGGCCGCCCTTGGCCTTGGGGCGGTAGGCGGGAGAGCCCAGGTGCGTGGGGTGCCTGGGGTCTCGGTCATCCGGACTGGGGGGAAACCTCTCCTCGAGGGAAGCCCAAGGCCGGCAGCGCCCCTGTGCTGCCGATACCGACACCGCACCCACCTAGCCTCCGCGGCGCTCCAGCCCCCAGCGTCCTAACAGGTGCGGCCGCTGTACGGAGGGGGTCCGATAAAGCGCAATCATCCGCCATTAGCTTCACCGGCTTCCTCGAGGTGCGTTCTGTAGTCTCCTGCGCGCGTGCGTAGGGTACCGCTTAGCCTCAGCATTTTCGTAAATGCGAAACTCTTATAGGAAGTAGAAGAGGCTGAGAAGCAGAGCCCGGATAGCTCAGTCGGTAGAGCATCAGACTTTTAATCTGAGGGTCCAGGGTTCAAGTCCCTGTTCGGGCGTCTGCCCTTTTTCTCCACCGGTACATGACAATCTTTAGAATACTTTTGAGTAGATAATTGTATACTTTCAAACATAACAGAGGAAAAGAGTAACGCAAATACTGCTGCCTGGTGTTAAGAGGAAATGGTATCAAGTGCGGTAGGGTATTTTTCAGAAGGCAGAACGAATGACAGTGGAGGGAGAGCGGAGATGTTTTAGAGCAGTGCATATGCGAGCCATACATGCGAATTTAAATTTTCTAGGAGCCACACATTAAAAAGAGTACAAAGAAATAGGTGAAATTTTTTTGAAATTAATTTTAATAACATTTTACTTAACTCATTATATTCTAAATCTTATTTTATCATGTAATCAATATTTTTAAATTATTAATGAAATTTTAACCATTTTTTTGTACTGTCGTCTAATTACAGTGTGTATTTTATACTTACAGCACATTTAAATTCATATTTCAGGTGCTCGATAGCGGTATCCACCCTAATCCGACAACTCGTTTTTGTCTTCTATGAATGGCAAAGTATGTAAAGGCACAGAATAGGAAGTACAATAATATATATACTCTCAGAAGGTTTTGTTACGGAATTGGTTCCATGGTGTAATGGTTAGCACTCTGGACTCTGAATCCAGCGATCCGAGTTCAAATCTCGGTGGAACCTTTCCTTTTTCGTTTTCACTCAATACCAATGTGTTCTATTATATTATTCATTAGCTTCATGTATGATATTCTCTTATGTTCTGAAAGGATCTGGAAAGAAAATTAAACTAGGATCTTACCTTCTGAGCTTTTCAGGCTAGGTAATTCGAGCCTGTAGTACACCGTAAGGAGAACATACAGTAAGTCACTTAAATATATAGCAAGTTGCACTAATTTTGATAGGAATGTTATTTGACATGTTAAAGTGGAGATCGATTATGAAGGTCCGAGGTTTCTTTGGCAGTTTCCATTATGTATTGGTTTGGGGCTGGGAGGCAGACCTAAGTTCTGTCTGGAATACACGTTGGTGAGACCGCTACCAGGAGTTCTCATAAAAGTAAGTAATTTACTTTATGAATTAAAGCGTGCTTAAGCCTCGAGAAAAACTCTGGCCTGGCAGCGGTGGGATTCGAACCCACGCCTCCGAAGAGACTGGAGCCTAAATCCAGCGCCTTAGACCGCTCGGCCACGCTACCTGCGTGGGGGAAATGTTTTCCCGTAGTCTTCCTAAGAGACTAGAAAGAAGGAGTGGAGCTACAAACAGTTCTGCTAAATTGGCTGGTCTTCTTTGGGAACTATCGAGATTCCTTCGGAGAGCGGAGCAGCAGATGGGAAAGCAGAGAGACCAGAAGAAACAGAGACACACAGAAAATTTCCAACAAAACAAGTTTATTCTTATGGGTGGGGCCACATCTGGGAGTGGGATGCGCCTGGACTGGAAGCATCCCCCAAGCGGGCAGCTAGAGCTCTGTACTCGCTCGCTCGCTCATATTCAGTTGCGCTGTCTCCCAGTTTCTTCCACCCCTATGCTCCCGCACTCCCACCTGGCTCACGTGCTTTGCGCACGCTACCTCTTCCAGGCAAGCCTCTGAGGTCCAAACCACGCGCTTCTGTCACACGCCCCGCCCAATTCCCTCACAACCCTCCCCCTCCCCCCGCCCCTTTCCCATTCTAGTACCCGTAAGCCGTCAGACGCCGCCGCCCGCCAGGTGGCTCTGTGGCGCAATGGATAGCGCATTGGACTTCTAGTGACGAAAGAGCGATTCAAAGGTTGTGGGTTCGAATCCCACCAGAGTCGATTTTATTTTATTTTATTTTTTTCCCTTTCCTCTTTATCCGGCTTTTTCTTAAAGGCTCCCATCCCTTCTCCCCCATCCTATCTCACTGTTTTCCATCTGGTTTCAGTTCCAACCTCAGCCTCCGCTCTGCTCTTTTTTACTTACCTGTCTGCCCCGGGTCTTGGGCCAAGGAGAGCAGGACTGGGGTGGGGGGGGGCGGGAGACAGATGGGGAGGGAAAGTGGGCGTGGACGCCGAGATAAAGGCAGGCCCCTGGCTCGGGGACACACGGGGATTTAATAACCACTTTATTCCATGCACTAGGGACTGGGGAAGGGACTGGGGCTGGGCCGGGGGCAGAGAGGGTACAATCCTAGACGCAAAGGGGGCAGGGAGAAGGGACAGGAACCAGGGAAATATATATTTATATAGATACTCTAATATAGACCACATCTCACCCGCGCGCTGCGACCGCGCGCCCCGCCGCCCTCCCCAACACCTCCTCACCCCAACGCCCGGGTCCCTGTGCTGCGCTCGGGCTGGAGTCTCTACCCCAACCCCCCAGCCCCCGTCCCCACCCCACCCCCCCAAAGCTCAGGGCCAAGGTCTCCAGAAAGCGGGCGGCGGGGCCTTGGGCGCCCCGTCTTGTCTGTGAGGCGGCGGCGGCGGCGGCGGCAGCAGTCCGGTGAGGGGGGCCGGCGCGCCGGAATCCCTGGCTCGGGGGGAGCAGGGGGACGGGGACCATGCGCAGCGCGGGCTAGGGAGGCCCTTGTGCACTGGGGGGCGCTGGTGCAGCGCGGGGCCAGGCGCTGAGGCGGCGGGGTCCAGCGGTGGGCGCGGCGCTTGGGGCCTCGGATCTACCGGTTCCGGCCGGGGCGGCTTGGGGCGCAGGTAACCTTGCAGCGCGGAGAAGAGCTGGGCTCGGGCGGCCGGGCTGGCGTCGTGCGCGAAGGCCGCCAGGCGAAGCAGGCACTCGCGGAAGCCGGACAAGTAGCAGCTGGCTAGCGCCTCGGCGTCCTGGGCTGGGGACCGGGGAACACCTGAAGCCGCGGCCGCGGGTACGGCCGGCGGGAGGACGGGAGGGCAGGGCAGGGGTCCCAGAAGGGTGGGGAGAGGGAAGGGGCGCAGAGATACCGAGGCCGGACAGGCGCACAGACAGAGACAGGAAGCCAGATGGACCGACAGAGGAAGAAAATGAGGGAGACACAGAGACAGACACGCGCGGGTGTTATTAACCTCGCCTCGGAGCGGAGCATGCCACACCCCAAGCCCACCGTCCACCACAGGGTCCGCCCCATCTACCCCGGCCCGGGCCCCAGTGAATTCTCCCCTCCCTCCCTCCGCTGCCCCACCCCCGCGCTGTACCCGGGGGCTCCACCCGGCTTCGCTCCCTCAAGTAGCCCACGGCGAACTCCAGTATCTCTGCTTTCTCCAGCTTCGGGTTCCGGAGGTTCTACAGATGGGAGGGGAGGGCGCAGAGACAGAAAGGGGTGGGGAGAGAGGGGGAAAGTGGCAGGGGGTAGAAGGGAGGGGGAATGCGGGAGCTGGGGGTGCCCCTGGATCGCGTTTGTGCGCGGACCACAGAGCGCGCTACCGAATGTGGAGTGGAGATGACCAAGAATGGTCCTGGCCCACCCTGAGACTGTCCAACCCGAGGAGATGAAACCAACCCACAGTGTGAGGAGCGGATGTGAACAGAAAACCCGGGGAATGAAATTAACAACCCTGCTGGCTATCTCGGGGAGTGTGGGGGAGGAGGAGGGAGAATTTACAGACCCAAAGGTTGAAACTGACTGACCCCCGGGAATGAAATTTACAGAGCCGGATGTGAACCTTACAGACCCGAGGGGTGGCGATGAAGATCGCGTTCTGAGAGCGAGAGGGGGTCTGGGATGGGATTCGAAGGGTAAGGATGCCTTGGGGCCAGGGTCGCCAAAGCAGCATATGTCCCCACCCAAGTGGGAAGCCCTGAGACAGGAGGACGGAATGCTTGGGAGTCCGATGATGGCGGAAGAACTGACCTGGTCTCGGGTCCGCTCCAGCAGCAGCAGCCTCAGTTCTTCCAGGCTGCGGTTGATGCGGTCCCGGCGCCGCTTCTCCACAAGCGGCTTCAGCATCTGCGACCAGCAGGAAAGGGAGAGCGGGCCGACCCCACCGAGACTCAGCGCGGCCGCGCGGGCGTCGGAATGCCGCCGCTGGGATAGTCCGGCCTCCACCCCTTCCCCAAGACGCCAGAGAACCTAAGGCCGGACCCATTCGATCCCTCTCCGCTCCCCCTCCCAACGCCCCTAGGGTCAATTTCTGTAGCTCGCCTCCTCTCCCGGGTCTTCTGCATTCTCCTCTCTCATTCTTGTCCTCCCTCCTCCCCTCTCTGTGTCTCTCCTCCTCTTTTCTCTCTACGTCTCCGTCTCGTGCAGTCTTTCTCTGTCTCAGTGGAGAACTTTGGGGGCCCTCTTTGCGCCCAGACACGTGGGCCGCAAGGCGCCGGGCTGAGTTGGTGGCCCTGAGTGTAGAAAGGGAGATACCCAGCGCGACCGCGCCCCCTCTTCTCCCACTAAACCGTCTGTGCGGTCACCCTTCTCCGTTGGTCCTAAGATCTACCACCTGGGCTCGGGCCTCTGGAACCAATGCCCTCCAGACCTTCTCTTACAAGGCTGCATTGGCCCAGCTCCGGCTCACAGCCCGCGTGGAGCAAAGGCCTATCCTCTCCGCTTTTTGTTTCCACTCTCCTCCCTTAGCTCTGTGCTCCTCCTGCTTATTTTACTCGGACTCTGACCCCCGCCCAAGCCCGCCAGGCCGCAAGGTGTCAACTGCCATTACCCACGCCCCAGACCTCTGCTTCTGCCGCCCACCCAGTGCCAGCTCTGACGCTAACCCCTTCTCCATACTTCGCAGCTTCCTCCCCAGCTCCTGGCTCCTCGGGTCCCCCGCGCACCTCTCCTCCTTCCAGCCCTGCATCTCCAGCCTCTTCTCTGACTTTCGGTCTCAGGGACCCTGTCCCCTGACCAGCCCAGGGACCTCTGCTTCCTCCCCTCCCGCCTCTCACCTTGGGGCTGTCCCTATTCTCGGCTCGATCCCGGGTGACCATTGCTCCTCCGGACCCTTGTGTGGACCGAGTCCCCGCTCTCCCTGAGCCTTATATCCCGCAGGCTCCCGAGTAGGGGGTGGTAAAGACCCGGACCCGCCCCTTCGGCACCTGGCTCCTGCCGGACTCTACCATGGGCACGAGGCTCCCGGAAAGGGGAGGAGCACAAGGGGGAGGGGTACGAGTGGAACTGGCCTGGGAGTGTGGGAAATGAGAGGCCAGTGCAGCACCGGCTGTTTAAGGACCATGAGGCTGTATAATGAGGCGGGACCCAGCTGAAGGGAGGAGGTAATTAGGAGAAGAGAGAGTTTGAGTAGTTTGGGGACAGAACTCAGGAGTGGAGTTCAGAGTTCCCCCCGTTCACTATTTCAGCTTTCTTGGGAGCTTACTGTACTCCCCACTAACCCTGAAATCGAAAAGTTAGCACCCCTCAGCCCCTAGGCTGGATCCTATACATCTTTCCCCAAAATTCACCTCCTACTTGAGATAATGAGCCACCTGAGTGTGCTGGCTGGATTCGTTTATTCAACTGGGACTTTGCAGGTGGAAGAGAAGCTCTGTTCAATCTAAGTCAGTCATATTCAGTTCCCCAATATCTGAGTGTTCATTGTGCCCACTGGGCACTGGTCTAGGCTGGGACCGTTCATACTGAGATATGGACTGGAGGCCCAGTTTATTCCTGCAAGTTTCAGTAGAAAACGCTGATGTGTTGTCAAGTAGCTATTTTAGAAGCACAGTGAATTAGGTGCTCTGGGAAAGGGTCATCGTGAGGGACGGCTGGACTGGGGTGGGGGAAGCCTCATGGAAGAGGAAGCAAGGCTTGAAGCACGGGTGGAGAGATCTTTCCACTTAGAAGTATTTGATTCAAAACTAATTATAGGAGATTCAGGGGTGCGGCTGCCAGGACACCTGATACAAGTGAGCTCGTGTTGCTTGCTCCTGGGGACCGCTCGTGATTATGGGGGGGGGGACAAGGAGAAGGCAGTTTTCTTAAAAAGATAAGAAAGGGAACAAAAAAGGGATCAACACCCACCTCAAACCAAGAGTATGCCACTCTGCAGAATGATGCGTGAGACTTGAAGACTTCAAGACAAAGTGCCTGAGAAGATAAAATCAGAGATTTAACGGGACAGCAAGAATGCCAGGGACAAGGACACAGAATGACACGGTGGCGTTGTTGCAGACCGAGTCGGAAGATAGCTGCGGAGTCAGAGACGGATGGGGCTCCTCCGAGCCCTCCCAGCGCCCGTCCACAGCTTGGTTTTTTCACGGAGCCTGCCTTGCCAAAGTCCGAGCCAGGGGAACACAGACCTTGGGGAGGGCGCTCCCATTTGGAATCAGGGAACCCAGCACATCCCACCTCCCCCTACCTGAGCCAAATGGGAGCGCAGATGTGTGGCCCCAGAACCCCCCGCTGCCCCCCTCCTTGGGAACCTGGGCTGGGCTGAGTTTTTCTCACCTGCACGCGAGGCTCGGGGCCCCCGGCGGCAGTTCGCACCCGGGTGTGGGGCCGCCCCTGGCCATATGGGGCGACTTTATGGCCGGGTGACCGGATCCAGGCGGGAGGAAGGATGGCCTGGCGCTCCACCCATGTCAACTATTGGGACCGGTTCTCTGAGAAGACCCTGGCTATAAAACCTTCCTGGCCATAAAGCCTCCCTGGCCGTAGTCGCCTCGACTCCTTACAAACTGAGTTGGATCTACCGAAGTGTTATCTTCACTTGCATTGGTGGTTCAGTGGTAGAATTCTCGCCTGCCACGCGGGAGGCCCGGGTTCGATTCCCGGCCAATGCATTGTCTGACTTTTCGTCCTTTCTCCAAAGATGTCTTTTCTGATGTATCTGAAAGGCATCTTTAAGATGTCTACCAAATATTAATATTAATACTTAGCTTTTTTACTCTGTAGCAGAGTTTGAGGCGCCGGATCCAGCCCCTGATTTCGAACGTCCTCACACTCCCATCCTCCCAGCCTGGGGGTCCGACTGTCCACACCCCTCCCTCCGCCCCCTGCCCGCACCTCCGCAGGCGTGACCCTGAGAAAGGACCCGGAGCTGGGATCCCTGCCCCGGGGGTCCTCTCAGCCCTCCGCGGGGGAGGGGCGAGGTCCTCCGCCCCTTGAGCTCTAAGGCCCAGTTGCTCTTCTTTCCTTTTCTCTTCCTCGCTCTGTTTCTGTTCTCTGGAGCCCGCCTTTTTTTCCTCTAAGTCCACGGTCACGGCCTTTTTGTCCCGCCTTCTATCGGCGTCTCTGTCTCTTTCACATTCTTTCCAGGTATCTTCACAACGGCTACGCTGGGTCTCTCTGGGTCTTCTGTGGTCTCTGTATCTCTGGCTCCGGGTCTCTCCGGCCTCTGCATCCCTTTCCGCGTCTGCGTCTCGATCTCTGGGATCGTGTCTCCAGGACTCTGTCCCCTGCCGGCCCTCTGTGCTCCCACGCTCCGGCCATCCCCTGGGAAGCTCGCTCACACCTCCAGGTTCCTGCCACTCTCCGCCCGCCCCTTCCCGGCCGCTTTGATCACGCACGCGTCGGGCCGGCGGGCGGCCGGGCTCCAGCCAGCTGCCGCGGCCACTTGTGAGCGGGGGCGGGGTGGCCCGGGCTCCCGGGCTCCCGGGCTCGGGCGCTGGGTTTCCGCCGTCTTCCCCCGCGCTCGCGCCCCTCCTCCGGGCACAGTCTCCGGCTGCTGCCCGGGCTGCCGCGCGCCCGCCTCTCTAGTTCGCTGAGTCTGGTCCCTCTCGGTCCCTCTCCCCGGGGCTCGCCCCGGGCCTGGGTCTCTGCCTCTGGATCCTGTCTCCTGTCTCTTCCAGCTCCATCTGGGCTTCATCTTCTTGCTTCATCTGGAATAGGCTTGGGGTCTTTCTTTTTCGTCTCTGGATTGTGTCAGTGACTGGGCATGCTGTCTTCTCAACTCTAAGGCGTGACAGTGGCCCCCAGAAGGAAACTCTACAACTGTCTGGGCATCTGTATGTCGGTGTGCACAGCCGCTGTACTCAGTCACGAAGCCGCTATTTATGGAGGGCCTCTTGTGCACCAAGTGTTGTTAGGCATTGAGGGTGCCTTGGATCTGGGCTCTCCTTACATTTACATTATGGTGGGGGCGGGGAGGAGACAGAAAATAAGAAAGCAGAAAATAATCTAATATGGTTATGAGGGTGGGGCCGGGGACGACCGGTCGTGGCAATGACTTGAGAGTGAAGGGCTACTTTACTCTGGGTGATTACGTAATAGGGAAGAACCTTTGTGTTCTGTTACAACTTAATCACTAAAGGGATGTTGCCTATAATCTTAAATTACACATAATGGCCCGTCTCTGGGAACCCTGCCTCCCAGGTAATGAGCATTAAGATAAAATACCTTTATTAGCTCACAGGAAACATCCTGACCAGGCCCACCTGTGCAGGAAGGAAGACATTGACACATCCCTTCTGGAGGCTGACCAGAACCAAGAAATGTTTGACTTTACTCCCTCCCCTTTTGGTATAAAAGAAGCTGAATTCTAACTCAGGCAAGATAGTTCTTTGGAACAGAAGTCCACCATCTTCTTGGTCAGCTGGCTTTCCAAGTAAAGTAGCTATTCCTTGCCCCCAACAACTCATCCCTTGATTTATCGGCTTGTGGCAGTGAGCAGTAAGGGCTTCGACTTGGTGAGCAAGCCTCGCTGCTCGTGGCCAGCTGACCCTGGTTGAGGAATTCTCGGGTAAGGCCCTAGCAGCTGCCAGGACCACTCGTCCTGAGGATCTGCCCTTCAAAATTCCCCAAAGCAGCACCGACTGCCCCAGCACTTGGCAGGCGGAGCAAGGAATCCACGTTTGGGAGCTAATGGGCTCTATACTGTAGGGTAAGTCACTCCGGTGTGTACAGCGGGAAACTTTATTTCCTCTATATTTGGGGGGTTTTGTCTGGAATAAGCCAATTTGTTTTGTATTTGAGTGGGGGTACCTTGTTGGAGAGAGGAAAGAGTTGTTGAACTTTTACCTAATTTGTGAACCGGTTCGTTTGTTTCTTTGGATGCTAGCCTTTGTGTGTGCCATTTGTGTTTTGTTTGTCTTGCATTTCTGTATTTAAAAATGGGGAAATGTTTCGACTATCCCTAAAGAAAGTCCTCTGAGGCACGTTTTGATAAATGATCGGATTACAGCCAAGAACCCATGAGTGGGACAAATATATTTTATTGAAACAATGTGTGGCCACAGTACCTGTTAGGATCTCCAGAAGGGGTTTAGGCACGGTTATCTTGGGACCTGTGCACCATGTACTGCTACCCTTGCTGTGTTAATTATGTCATTTGTGGTCTCCTGTGTCGTTGGTATATGTAAAATCCCAAGACCAAACTTGAGGATTTATTTAGGATTTTCTGTTGTCCCTTGGGTTTTTCATTTCATTTTGTTTGGTACTGTTTCTCCATTTACAACCAAATCAATTTTGCGATAGAGCTTTTACTGATGTCAAATGGAGGAAAGGAACAACAGGAAAAAAAAAAGTCTGTGGGACTTTCCCAGAGAGAAGAGAAGGGTTCCACTTGGTTCCTAAAATCACCAAAAGCCCCATCCCAGAATTCAGCCTGGTTGGTTGATGCCAAAGCAAAAAGGCATCCTTTTGATGGTTGGAAATGATCAATTGCATTTATGATTTTATGGTGGCTATTCTGTGAGAAAGCAGGGAAGAATAATGAAATCCTTTATGTGTAAGCATTTGTGCTATTACATCAGGGAAAATGAAAAAAGGAAGGGAATGAGAGCGAGAATATGTTGCTGCAAGCCTTAACTCCTCCAGCCAAGCAAGCTGTCTTAGCTGCTCTGACCATTATGCCAATATATCCACTCTTTCCACCACCTTGCACGCCTATCCAGCCCCACTTCCTGACACTGGGGCTCAGGACTTCCCCTCGTCATAGGGATCCATTTAGAAAATCCTGTGTTTGTTAGTTTCTGGGTCACAGGGACTTGGTCTGGTATTGTCACATAAGACCCAACTGGGCACCCAGTTTGGGCCAGAGGGTACTCCTGGGGCGAGGCGATTTCCCTTATGCCGTTATCTCTTAGGGGGCCTGAAAAGGGCCGGCTGGCGGGGCTTCTCAGACTTGTTTAATTGGAAAGATTTCAACCCTACTTTACAAGGAGGATCCTTTACACCTGAAGCCCACTTGGCAGCCCCCACAGCTGAACCCAGTTGGGACCCCAGTGAGGGAAGAAGGCCCTTATTAGAGCACTGCTTATTCGTGCACCTTGGCAGGGCTTTGAAAATGGGAACCAAAGCAAAAGGGTTTGAACAAAATTCAAGAAATTCAGCAAAACAAATGAAGAACTCTCGGAATTTTTAGAAAGGACTTATCAGGCCTACAAACATCATACTAGTGGAGACCCCGAGGCCCCTGAAAGTATGAGAATGGTAAATTTGACGTTTGGGGGGGGGCGAAGTGCCTCCGATATCAGGAGAGAGCTGCAAAGATGAGATGGTGCTTGATTGAACCCTTCTCAACTGGTAGATGTCGTTCCCTGTTGAACACTTTAAAAGCAACAACAGAAGAAAGAAGATGCAAAAGGAAATGCCACTTTCTTTTGGTACAGTGGCGTTGGATCCCCAGAAGGCGAGTAACCTGAGAAGAAGTAAGCCCCCACTGGGGAAGGAACAGCGTGCTTACTGTCGGGTTGAAGAACATTGGAAAACAGATTGCCCTAGGTTAAAACAGAAGAAGAAACGATAAAAGAAGACAGCCTCTCGCATGGCAGAAAGAGAGGAACACACTGATGGATGAAGAGGCCCAGGGACTCCCTTGGTCTTGAGGTACTCAATTCCAGTTTCCCCACAGGAGTCCCGGGTAGAATCGACAGTGGGAAATGAGCTGATTAACTTTCTGATAGACCTCACCCTGAAGTTTTTTCACCACAACAGCTTGACGTCAGTCCCATCAGAACAGGCTTTAAGCCTACAGATGGCGCTCATAGTTAGGTTACTTTGCGGCTTCACTTTCTATTGGAAAAAGTGTCCACTTCGTTGCTGGCGCCCCTCGGACAAATAGTACTGACCGGATAGTACTGTGCGGTGTTAATGAGAATGACAGTGTCGCAGTTACTCAGTCTCACGGGGGTAACCAGATTGGCTCCTAATTTGGTAGTGTGCGGAGTTCAGTCGATGTGGATGAAGACACATTACTGCACCAATGTACACAGATGACCTAAAGAAAGAGGAGGGAAGAGTCTAGCTCTTCTCTACCACAAAGGGCGTTTTGAATTGGCACCAATTTCTGGAAGGCCCCAAGGGTGTTGAAAATGCTCGGATTGGTTCAGCAATTGCAGCTCTTCCAGATGTCAGCGTGGATGGCTTTCATGACGTGATCATTGGCTCACTTTTGGAAAATCAGAACTCAGGAGCTGTGTACGTCTACCATGGTCGTGAGGGCAGTATTTGCATGAGGTATTCCCAGAAAATCTTGGGATCTGTTGGAGCCTTTAGGAGCCATCTTCAGTACTTTGGGAGATCCCTGGATGGCCATGGAGATTTAAATGGGGATTCCATCACCAATGTGTCCATTGGTGTCTTTGGACAGGTCGTTCCCCTCTGGTCACAGAGTATTGCTAATGCTTCCTTCACACCAGAAAAAAATCACTTTGCTCAGCAAGAATGCTGAGATAAACCTCAAACCCTCTACTTCTGTGCAAAGTTTACACCTACTAAGCAAAACAATCCAGTGGCCACTTTATATAACATCACAATTGATGCAGACCAATAAATAAACCTCTGTGGGTTTATTTAAAGAAAATAACCGACGGTGTTTGCAGAAGACCATGATAGTAAATCAAAGCACAGAGTTGCTCTGAGTACGTCATCCACCTAGAGCCCTATGATGTTGTCAGCTCTCTGGATCTGTGTGTGAACATCAATCTGGAAAAACGCTGGCACTAGCCCTGAAGCCTACTCGGAGACGGCTAAGAACTTCAGTATCCCTTTCTACCAACAGAAGAAAAAAAAAAAGAAAAGAAATCATACACTAAAAAGGAACATCATTAATATATGTTGAGAGACTAATTTAACTTGGGATAAGGCCTTGCCAGTTGCCCTGCTCACAGAAGCAGGCTTAAATTAAGCCCCTTTGAAATATTGTGTGATAGCCCATTCCAGGTGTCTGCCCAGCAGGAGAATCTATAAATGCTCTAAAAGACCTAGCATTTGCCGATTATGTAAAAACGTTGGGCCCGTACTCATCTCTGTTCATGAGTTTGGGGGTCAGAGCTGGAGGGTAAACATGGAGGAGCCATTGGAAGATAGATGGCTTTTAATGCCATGAGACTGGAGTGCCTAGGGAGAGAGTGTGGAGAGAGAAGAGAAGGAGCGTGGAGCACCCCAACGCTTCGAGGTCAGGTTGAGGAGGAAGACTTGTCAAAGGGATGTAGAGTTGGAGAAGTAGCAGAAAAGCCAAGTGACCTGGAGACCAAGAAAAGAGAGTGTGTGAAGGAGGGAGCCGTCACATCTAGCTAAGCTGCTGGGAGGTCAAGTAAGAAGGGAGCTAAGCAACCACCCGGTTTAGCTCCTAGAGATCACAGATGACCTGGGGGGAGAGTGACTCTGTGCGGTCCCACTTGAGTGGGTCGAGGTGAGAATGGGATGTGAAGGCGTGCAGACGGTGGCTATAGACACAACTCTGTCAAGCTTTGCTGTGAATGGGGAGGAACATTGTTGGCAGCCGGAGCAGAAGCAAGTGATGAGGGTTGCTAGAGTGTGTTTGATGCTGGTGGTGGGTGGGTGGGTAGACTTCGCTACCAGGTGGAGAAATGGGTCTCAGGTAGTAGGGAAGAGTCCTCACCCCCAGGGAGATGGGGAAGACAGGGGGTGTGGGTCACTTAGAGTGTGGGAAGGATGAGGCAGTTTCCCTCCAGCGGTTCCTGTTTTCCCAAAGAATGAATTAATCCTGTGATAAACCATAATGGAAAAGAATATGAAAAAGAATGTATATATATATATATATGTGTGTGTGTGTGTGTGTGTGTGTGTGTGTGTGTGACTGAATCACTTAGAAATAGTCATAGAAAGTAGCACAACACTGTAAGTCAACTGTACTTCAATAAAAGAGAATTTTTAAAGAAAGAATGAATCAAGCTTATTGCCGGAGGAGAGAGAGCTACAGGTCCTTTGAGGAGAAAGAAGGTGTGAAATGTTCATTTTGGGGAGTAGGAAAACAAACCTTCTATGATAGAATAGGATTTCTAGGCAGGTTGAGAGTCCATCTGAGATGTGGAATCAAAAATGACAATTTCAGAGGTTGAATGCACCATGAAGCTGATGAAATGTGGACCCCTCACTCAGGCCCCTGGGAGGGTCCCAGCAACGTGCTCACATGGCCATATGCTTCTGTAAAACTTGCCAAAATAAGATACTTTAACTGCAAATGGTAAAGCCCACTGTCTGTTTTCACTCCAGCTTCCCCTTTGTCACCCTTTCCCCCCGCCCCCGGTGTTGGAGTCGCTGTGGGGATTCGAGGGTAGGTTAATGGTAATGCAGTTAATGTGGTTCCCAGTCACTTGCACACATAGCTAAGCTAGCCCAGCCATCCTGGCGTGGGAATGGCTTCCAGGGAAACTCCTGTCACCTGTGCCCACTCACTAGGCGTCGTGCAGTGAAGGTGCAAATCCCAAGGGCCCATGTGATATGAATACATCCAGTGCTCTTGTCACTATAAGTACATGGGTGGTAGAGGAAAAATGAGATTTGAAATATACAGTCAGTAGCCAGTCTGTGGAGAGTATTACAGGGCTATGCAGGCAATTAACTGACACCAATAAGGTATTTTTCTGGACTTTGTAACCTTTGTGGCATTTGCCAGCCTTTTCAGTTTGTAGGTTGTGATCTCTTGTTTCACTGTAAATATTTTTTTTCATCTTTATTGGAGCATAATCGCTTTACACTGTAAACATTACTTTTTGTACCTAGTTTTATATTATTTTCTTAAAAAGCTCTCACCCCCCAAAACAATTATATACACTTCAGGCTCCCCAAACCTGAGACCAGTTGGCCTGGTGGGGGGATTTTCTGCAGCCATCGCTCCTGTGTAGATGTGGCTGTGAGGGCATCCTCCACACCCATTCCCAGGGTTTCTAAGGCTATGGGTTGGGGGCCTCAGGCTATGGGTTGGGGGCCTCTGTGGATGGCACGCCTCCGTGTCAGCGCAGGCCTGTGTACGTGTCCCTTGTGGTTGTCTGTGTACATGGTGTGTGTATGGGTGTCTGGGCCTCTGGCCTGTTCCTGGCCGCCCTCTCAATACGGGGCAGCGTAAGGGCTTGGGGGAGGGGAGCTCGTGTCCCACACGCGCTGGGGCCCTAGGGAGGCGGGAGGCGGAGAAGGAACTGAGACAGCACAGCTGGCCTAGTGTCGCTGCTTCGCCTCCCCCGCTGTGACGTCTCCCCAGGCCTGGGTTCCGAGGCTCAGCTCCTCCCTCTTTGTTCTTCAAAGAGAAGGCTGGCTTCCTGGGACCCCCTGGGTCCTGGGAGGGGGGAGTTCCTGGAGAGTTGGGACCTGGGGGTTGGGGGTGGGGAAGTAGGAGGCCCAGGCCCCTGGGCCAAGGGAAGAATCAGGATAGAAGACTTCTATAGAGCCCCAAACAAAACGGACAATAATCCCTGCCTTACGGCACATACGTCCTTGTGGGGGAAACAGTCAAATGCACATCGTACAGAATCGATCATTTGTCAGTTGGTGATAAGTGCTATGGAGAAAAGTGAAGCAAGGAAGAGTGGAGAGTGGGAATTGTGACTTTAGACAGTAAGATTAGGGAAGGACTCACTGAGAAGGACTCATTAGAGAAGGACTCACTGAGAATTTACAGAGGTGAGGGCACAAACAGGGCCACCTGGGGTAAAAGCACTCCAGACAGAGGGACAGGCTGGCTAGTAGGACAACCTGCCAGGCTTGTCAAGGGAACAGAGAGCAGCAGGGGGCGGAGTGGGGTTGTCTGGAGTGGACGTAGCAGGTGAGATCAGAGCGACAAAGCAGTAGGCTGATTATGTAGAACCTTCTAGGCCATCGCAAGGACTCTGTCACCTCTGAGTGTAATGTGAAGCCATTGGAGGACTTTTTTCCCCCTAGCTTTTTTGTTTTGTTTGTTTTTGGAACTTTTAATTTTTATATAATTTTAAATTTTCAGAAAAGTTACAAGAAAGTACGAGGATTATACATCAACTATTCTTCAATTAAAAAAAAAGGAAGAAAGTACAAGGAACTCCTGTGTACTCTTTTCTCTGTTAATTGTTGGCGTTTGCTCCGTTTGCTTTATCATTTCTCTCCAAATATAATATAGATATAAAATATTTGTTTTCTGAATCATTTGGGGGTAAATTGAAAACGTCAGGCCCTTTTGCCCAAGTTACTCAGTGTGTTTTCTGAGAATGAGGACATTTGTAGTAATAATAGTACATAGTAGTACAACTATCAACATCAGAATATTAAAATTAATATAATACTATTATTTAATGCCAGTCCATACTTAAATTTCCTCAAGTGTTTCAATTATGTCCTTTATAGCCCTTTTTTCCCAATCCAGGATTCCATCCAGGATCCCACACTGCATTTAGTTGTTCTGTCTGTTCAGTTTCATTTAATCTGGAAGATTCTTGATCTTCAGTTTTTTTATATATATCCTGGAATTTTAAAAAAAATTATGGAAGTATAGTTGATTTACAATGTTGTGTTAACGTCTGCTGTACAGCAAAGTGACTCACTTATGCGTATTCTTTTTCATATTCTTTTCCATTATGGTTTATCACAGGATACTGAATATCGTTCCCTGTGCTATACAGTAGGACCTTGTTGTTTAGCATCCTATATATAATAGTTTGCATCTACTAATCCCAAACTCCCAATCCTTCCCTCCCCACCTCTCCTCCCCCTTGGCAACCACAAATCTGTTCTCTATGTCTGTGAGTCTGTTTCTGTTTCATAGATATGTTCATTTGTGTTGTATTTTAGGGTCCACATATAAGTAATGTCATATGGTATTTGTCTTTCTCACTTACTTCACTTAGTATGATAATCTCTGGGTCCATCTATGTTGCTGCAAATGGCATTATTTCATTGTTTTTGATGGCTGAGTAATATTCCATTGTGTATACACACATCTTCTTTATCCATTCATCTGTCGATGGACATTTAGATTGTTTCCATGTCTTGGCTATTGTAAATAGTGCTGCTGTGAACATAGGGATGCATGCCTATGGAGTGGGATATACTCCTGGTATATGCCCAGGAGTGGGATTGCTAGATCATATGGCAACTCTATTTTTAGTTTCTTGAGGAACCTCCATACTGTTTTCCATAGTGGCTGCACCAATTTACACTCCCACCAACAGTGTAAGAGGGTTCCCTTTTCTCCACACCCTCTCCAGCATTTATTATTTGCAGACTTTTTAATGATGGGCATTCTGACCGGTGTGAGGTGGTACCTCATTGTAGTTTTGACTTGCATTTCTCTAGTAATTAGCGATGACGAGCATTTTTTCATGTGCCTGTTGGCCATCTGTATGTCTATTTAGGTCTTCTGCCCATTTTTCGATTGGTTTTGTTGTTGTTGTTGTTGAATTGTATGAGTTGTTTGTGTATTTTGGAACTTAAGCCCTTGTCAGTCACATCATTTGCAAATATTTTCTCCCAGTCCACAGGTTGTCTTTTTGTTTATGGCTTCCTTTGCTGTGCAAAAGCTTGTAAGTTTGACTAGGTCCCATTTATTTATTTATTTGCGGTACGCGAGCCTCTCACTGTTGTGGCCTCTCCCGTTGCGGAGCACAGGCTCCAGACGCGCAGCCTCAGCGGCTATGGCTCACGGGCCCAGCCGCTCCGCGGCATGTGGGATCCTCCCGGACCGGGGTACGAACCCGTGTACCCTGCATCGGCAGGCGGACTCTCAACCACTGCGCCACCAGGGAAGCCCCCCATTTATTTATTTTTGCTTTTATTTCTATTGCCTGGGAGACTGACCTAAGAAAACATTGGTATGATTTATGTCAGAGAATGTTTTGCCTGCGTTCTCTTCTAGTTTTATGGTGTCTTGTCTTTAAGCCATTTTGAGTTTATTTTTGTGTATGGTGTGAGGGTGGGTCTTCATAGTTTTGAAGAGTACAGGATGGTTTCCTTGTAGAATGTCCTTCACTTTGGTTCATCAGATGTTTCTCCACGGTTAGATTCAAGTTATTCAGGTTGTGCATTTTTGGCAGGAACATCACCCCAGAAGTGGTGTGGTGTCCTTCTCAGTGCATCACATCAGAAGACACATGTCAGTTTGTCCCAATTTTGAGGTATTGACTTTGATCTTGAGGTTGAAATGGTGTTTGCCAGTTTTTTCCAGGTTATCATTTCCCCTTGATAGTAATTAATATGCAATTTGTGGGAAGATACTTTGAGATTCTTTACTACTTGTACCTCACTAAAAGTTCACCTACTAGTTTAGTATCCATTGATGATTTCTAACTCCAGCCCTCCTTCTATATTTATTAGTTGGCAGTTTACTGTAACAAGAGTGTTCTCTTTTCCTCCCATTTACTTATTTTATTTTATTTTATTTTTGCGGTACACGGGCCTCTCACTGTTGTGGCCTCTCCCGTTGCGGAGCACAGGCTCTGGACGCGCAGGCTCAGTGGCCATGGCTCACGGGCCTAGCTGCTCCGCGGCACGTGGGATCTTCCCAGACCAGGGCATGAACCCGTGTCCCCTGCATCGGCAGGCGGACTCTCAACCACTGCGCCACCAGGGAAGCCCCCATTTATTTATTTATACTGATATGAACTTTGGATTCTTACTTGACTCAGTGCATTATTTATTTTAATGCTCAGATTGTCCAAGATTTAGCCAGTGGAAGCCCCTTTAGCCACAGCCCCTAGCTGCTGTGTCTTTTTGATATACACCCAATATTTTTGAGCACTTCTTTACTTTCTGGTGAAACAAAATGTTCTAAGATCATTTTGTAATTCCCCAGCTGCAGCCCTAGAGACACCCTTTTCTCCAAGGAGTGCTGGTTCGTTTTAGTAGAAAAATGGTATTTAGTAACCAAGATCTGAGCACTTGGTGTGTTTATCACTACTTGTGTGTCATTCCTTTTAGGCTCCCTCAGCAGACAGAGCTAGGAAATATAGGTGCATGTATACATTGTGTATGTGCATACATTTCCTTATATTACATTTCCTTCCTTAACTATACACATTAAAACCATGAATTCATATTTATACCCTACTGAGAGATTTTAAAGAGAGGAACGACAGAATCTGATTTATGTTTTAAAAGGATCACTTTGCCCAGTGTGTTCAGAGTAGACTGTAAGGGAACAAGGAACAAGAGTGGAAGCAAGGAAATAATTTAGGGGCTATTGCAATAATCTGGGTGAGAGATGAGGGTGGCATGGACCAGGGTGTAGTATTGAAGTGTAGTAACAAAGAGTCAAATTTTTTACCTATTTTAAATAAGAAATTGTTGACTGATTTGATGTGGACTGTGTGTGTGTGAGAGAACGGGAGATGAATCAGAGATGATTCTAAGGTTTCTGGTCTGGCTAACTGAAGAAATGGAATTTCCATTTACTGAGATGGAAAGACTACAGGTGAAGCAGTTTTGGGGGAGATGACCAGAAATTTGGTTGGGACCTTTTAAGTTTGTGATTCCTTATTAGATATCCAAGTAGAAACAATAAGTGGGCAATAGGATATATGCATCTGTAATGCAGGGAAGAGTTCTGGAGCTAGAAATGAAAATTGGGGATGCGTTACTGTAATATAGGTTCATATTTTAAACCATGAGCCTGGAGATCATCAAGGAACGAACATAGAGAAGAGAAGAGGCTAGAAAATGGAGCCTTGGAAGCACCTCAACATTTAGAGATCCAGGAGATGACGAACTAGCAAAGGAGTCTGTGAATGAATTGTTAACGAAGTGGAAGGAATATAAGAAGAGTGTGGTGTCCTAGAAGGCAAGTGAAGAAAGTGTTTCTAAGCAGGGAGAGTAAGCATCTGTGTCAACTGCTGCTCAGTAGTGATCAATGGATTTAGCAACGTGAAGGTCATTTTGTACGTTAACAAAAGCAGTTTTGATGAATGGGGGTTGGGGGCACCTGATTAGAGAGGGTTCAAAGGAAAATGGAAAGATGGTATTGGGAACAGTGGGCATAAGAGAAGTTGTTTTGCTGTAGAGGGGAACAGAGGAACGTAGTGGTAGCTGGAGGGGAGTTGTGGGGTTAAGATGGCGTTTGTTGTCTTGCATGTTCTAAATTGAGATAAACTTCATTATGTTTGTAGCCCAGTGTGAATAATCCAGTTGGAAAAGGGGGAAATTGATGGTAAAGAAAGAAAGCAGAGCAATGTCCTTGAGTGGGCCAGAGGGAATGGGAGATCTAGTCGGTGTGGGGGTTGGCCTTAGTTAGGTGGAAGGGTTCGTCTACAGTTAGGAGGGAGGGGAATAGCATGTGGTCACAGACTCCGGTAGGTAGGCAGGTGCGATTGCCAACGTTAGTAGGAAAATTTCTTAGGAATGCCTTTTTTAAAATTGAAGTATAGTTGATTTATAGTGTTATGTTAGCTTCAGGTGTACAGCACACTGATTCAGTAAATACATATACGTTTTTTTCAGATTCTCTTCCCTTATAGCTTATTACAAAATATTGAGTAGAGTTCCCTGTGCTATACAGTAGGTCCTTGTTGGGTATCTACTTTATATATAGTAGTGTGTATATGTTAATCCCAAACTCCTAATTTATTCCCCTACTTCTCCTTTGGTAGCCATAAGCTTGTTTTCTATGACTATGGGTCTATTTCTGTTTTGTAAATAAGTTCATTTGTTTTGTTTTGGTTTTGTTTTGTTTTTAGGTTCCACATATAAGCCATATCGTATAATATTTGTCTTTGTCTGGCTTACTTCACTTAATATGGTAATCTCTAGGCCCATCCATGTTGCTGCAAATGGCATGATTTCATTCTTTTTTATGGCTAATATTCTACTGTGTATATATATATATATATATATATATATATATATACCACATCTTCTTTATCCATTCATCTGTCGATGGACATTTAGGTTGCTTCCATGTCTTGGCTATTGTAAATAGTGCTGCTATGAACATAGGGGTGCATGTATCTTTGCAAATTATTGTTTTCTCCGGATAAATGCCCAGGAGTGGGATTGCTGGATCATATGGTAGCTCTACTTATAGTATTTTGAGGAACCTCCATACTGATCTCCATAGTGGCTGCACCAATTTACATTCCCACCAACAGTGCAGGAGGGTTCCTTTTTCTTCACACCCTCTCCAGCATTTATTATTTGTCGACTTTTTGATGATGGCCATTCTGACCAGGGTGAGGTGATACTTCATTGTAGTTTTCATTTGCATTTCCCTAAATTAGCGATATGGAGCATTTTTTCATGTGCCTCTTGGCACATGTATGTCTTCTCTGGAGAAATGTCCATTTAGATCTTCTGCCCATTTTTTGCTTGGGTTGTTTGAACTGAACTGTATAAGCTGTTTGTATATTTTGGAAATTAATCCCTTGTTGGTCGCATCATTTGCAGATATTTCTCCCGTTCTGTAGGTTGTCTTTTTATTTTGTTTATGGTTTCCTTTGTGCAAAAGCTTTTAAGTTTAATTAGATCCCATTTGTTTATTTTTATTTCCGTTACTCTAGGGGACGGATCCAAAAAGATATTGCTGCAATTTATGTCCAAGAGTGTTCTCCCTGTTTTCCTCTAGGAGTCTTATAGTCTCCGGCCTTACATTTAGGCCTTTAATCCATTTTGAGTTTATTTTTGTATACGGTGTTAGAGAATGTTCTAATTTCATTCTTTTACATGTAGCTGTCCAGTTTTCCCAGCAGCACTTATTGAAGAGACTTTTTTCCATTGTATATTCTTGCCTCCTTTGTTGTAGATTAATTGGCCATAGGTGAGTGGGTTTATTTCTGGGCTTTTATCCTGTTCCATTGATCTATATGTCTGTTTTTGTGCCAGTACCATAGTGTTTTGATTACCGAATGCCTTTTGAACACAGTGAAACAGGAAGTAAAGCTGAAGGAGGATGAAGGGATTCGTGGTTTGATGTGAAAAGGAATGAAAGAGTCGTATAGGAGAGATGGACGGGAAATGGATGGGGAAATGTGATATGATTGCTAATAGCACTGAGAAAACACCTGAGTTTGGAGTTATGGATTCAAATTGGCAGTTAAAACGGCTTTTTGCTTGATATAACCTTTGGAGGAGGAGTAGAAGCAGGAATCTGAGGCCCGCAAGAGGGCGCTTGTGGACAGGTCCTGGGTGGCTGAGTCCCTGAGAGTCTTGGAATAAAATTGGGATCTGCTCCAGGGGAAGACAGCATGGGAAAAACAAGTTGCTTTCTTCACCGGAGGCGGCAGTAGTATCCATTCCCAAAACTACTGACGCTGTGAGCAGGATTCGAACCTGCGCGGGGAGACCCCATTGGATTTCGAGTCCAACGCCTTAACCACTCGGCCATCACAGCCGCCTGCAGACTGGGGCCTGCGGAACTATAGCTGCCTATCAACACGCCCGCCTCTCGCGAGCGCTGTCTTGATGTTAGTGCGCGTGCGCTTGTGAGGCAACGGCCCTACAGAAGCGGCGACTTTCCAGTTCTCTCTCCCTGCCCCGAGCCACAGTACAAAATGGGCCCAAAGGTCCCACACCGTTGAAGGCAGACAAAGGGATGACGCTACACCCTGGTTCTTGACAGCTGGGGTCAGCCTCCAAATTCACACTAAAAGTGCACAGGGAGGGAGACTCAAGTAGCAATGGGATGGCTGGTAAGAAGAATAATCCTTCCATATATACTACAGAGAGGCGCCCTGTCAAAGTCTGGAAATGTGTCCCCTTCGCAGCAATAATATACTAGAATCAACCGTCCCAGGCACCGCTGGGATTCGAACCCAGGATCTCCTGTTTACTAGACAGGCGCTTTAACCAGCTAAGCCACGGCGCCGTTGGGTGGGTTGTTGAGTCTAGATGTACATCAGCTGTTCCTGAGGGTCACTAATCGAGACGACCGAAATAACGGCTGCCACGGGGCTTCAGTGACTCATCCTTTCCGAGGTTCCCCCTTTCCTTCCCAAGTTCCGAGCCTGAGGGTTAATACTCTACACCACCCGCCTCTCTCCCACACCGTTGGGGACCAACTCGACTATGAATGGCTGCGTGGCCCCCCCCCCCCCCCCCCGTCCCTTAGCCACCTAGACTGACCTGCTTCCTCAGCGAGAAAGGGTTTGTGGAGAAGAGGGATGCGGGTCCTCAGGGGAGGGAATGGCTCACTCTTACAACCTTCCGGAAAGGGGGGCGCCACACCTCCCCACAAAGAGCTCCCCTAACCCAACCCCCAAAGTTCATTCCACAAAGTCCTGGTATTTTTTCTTTTTATATTAAAAAATAACAGACACGATATCAAAAACACAAATGTCAGCGGTAGAGGGTACAGCTGAGAACACCTGGGTCCCACCTGAGGGGCAGCACCAGGGACTCCACGGTCCACCAACCTCCCCCACCCCGGAGCAGCTAGGGGTCCGGACCACTGGGTCCTGCTTGGGCCTCAGAGGGCTGGCTCTCCAAATAAATAAACGCAGCCCCAACCCTCAGGGACAGGGACTCCGGCTCAGCTGGGGCTTGGAGAACCACTTCAGCAGCTTGTCAGCAACCTTGTCCAGGGGAAGGAACAACTCCTCAGCAGGGATGGGAGGTGCGGCTTCTCTGGGCTGGGCTAAAGAGTGCCACCCTCTGTTCTCTAAGAGGCCAGAGGCAGCCCCTGGATCCTGGGCTGCTGACCGGGGGAGGTCCCACACCCCCTACAGCGGGAGAAGCCGGGACAGTTTTCTATTGGTTGGTCCAGCCACGTCTCAGTTCTGCAAGTTGGGACATGGGAGAAGGAAGCTTCTCATGCATTCCCGGAGGTGGCCCCAAATGTAGTCTAGCTGGTGCCATTTTCTGCGGCAGGTAAGGCTGGACTGGATGAGCTCCCACCTTGTCCCTCCTCCTCCATGGCCAGGTCCTGAGAGCTTGAGACCGTGGCCCCAGCTTGGGCCTGGGCCTCATCACCGCCCTCGCCCTCACCACCACCGCCACCCGCCTCGCCTCCACCCTCCTCCATGGGCTCCAGCCCCAGTCCATCCATTTCCGAGAAGAGTGGGTCATCAGGGTGGCCAGGGTCTTGGGTGCTGCTACCGCAATCCACACAAGCCTTGAAGAAAGAAAGGATATGAGCGAGTCAGGCAGAGTTCTCACTGCTGACCTGCCACCCCAGCTCCCCTTGTTCCCCAACTCGAGAGTACGTCCCAAAATGTATGCCCAAGAAACATTAATCCATACGGATGCGCATGGGGTCAACAGAATTGGAAAATGTATTGTACTCTGTATCCAGACCGCACTATACATTAGCATAAGATTGGCCGAGAAAAGGTCTACAAAAACACACGTGGTTTAACACTAAGTAACCCAGCAGCAAATTTAGTGGAATTAACATCCTTCAGAATTAATGATCCAAGGAACAATGAGGGGATCAGCCCTTAGCCTCTACCCTTTCAACTTGAGCTCACTTCTTTCTTCTCCCTCCTGGCCCAGACTTGACTTCTCACCATCACATCAAGGGCCCGAGGCAGTTGACCCTTCCGGACCCAGGAGTGCACAGCACCCAGTTCCCTCCGCTGGTCCTCTGAGAACCGAGGCTGCTGCTTCTGCATAGCCCGGAGCCGCTCCCGGTCCTGCTTCAGCACAGAGGCCATGTCCCTGCTCCGGGAAGGGGTTCAGGAGGCAGAGAATGGGAGCTGGGGCCAGGGCCCACGAGGCTGGCATTTTTCCTTTACCTCAACTCCCCAGCTCCCCACTCACTGCCTCATGCTCCTCCCCTGAGCCGGTGCTCTGGGAATTCAGGCCTTCCAAGACCAGGAAAGCTGCCCTCAGCCTGACTAATGATGGGGCTCCAAGGGGCGGAGGGCAGAACAGGAAAGCCCCAGAGCAGAGCCAGGCCCAGAAAGAAAACCCCAAGTTAGCTGCAGAGTGAGGGTGGGCCGCCAGCCTCCCCACTCCTCTGAAAAAGAGGCAGAGGAGGTCCCTGAAAGTCCTCACCTGGAGGGCACCTGATAGGTCATCATGACATGCTGGTCAGCATTGGCCATGAGCAGCCAGATGGGATCCTGGAGCACGTACTTAATGACCTGGTCCCCGGGCTCAGCCCTGGCACGGGCAGCCCCAGCCTCAGCCTCGGAAGAATCGACGCTGCCGAAGTACTTGCTCGTGTGGCTGCTCTGACTGCTGCCTGTAGAGTGAGGGGCGGGCAACCAACAGAGTCAGGCCGCCCAGCGCTCCACCAGGCCTCGCTCAAGCCCACTGGCCTTAGGAAGCAGGGCAGGGGCCCAGGCTGCTTGGCCAAAGTGGGGCCTGGCCTCCCAACCCCCCAGACACTGTCCTACCCCGGGAGGTGTTGTGGGAGGCGGGGCACTCACGCGTGATGCTGGCTGAGGTGCTGCTCCCCTCATGGGAGCCTGAGCCAGACCCAGAGCCCAAGGAGCCCGAGGCAGCAGAGCCCGTGCCAGAGCGTGAGTCCTCCTGCAGCAGCAACTCCAGCAGGTCGCTGGAGCCCGAGAGCGCGTCCTGGTTGGAGGACTCAGTTATCTCCACCTGGGGGAGGGGAGGGAGGGGAGGGATTAAGGGATCAGCACCTAGGCTTCCCTTCAACTGCTGCCTCTGGCCGGGAGCGCACCCAAGCCAAGCGGCCTCTTCCCACTCCATGACAGTGGGCCCAGGCTGAGTGACGAGAGCTGGCGCAGAGCAGCGCCGTGACGCTGGGCCCCTTCCAAGCGGCAGAGGCATGCTCAGAAGTTACTGGGATGTCCTCACCACCTGTCAGACAGATGGGCCTGTCCCCACTTCACAGATGAGGCAGCTGATTCCTGCCTCATTCAGAAATGCAGCTGGGGCCTCCCACCCCACGACACCACCCTCTGGGGACGCCAGGTGGGCAGGAGGAAGTGCAATGGGAGGAGCAGGGGAGAGGGCCGCGTGGGGGCCCTAAGAGGATGGGGGCGGGCCTCGGTGCTCACCGGTCTGGCCGCTGGGTCAGCAGTCTCCTCGCTGGGAGGGGGGCGCGCAGCACTACTCCCCTCGACACGGGGGGACTCCTCAAGCTGCAGCAGATTTAGCTGGAGCGGGGAGCTGCATCTCGAGTTGAAGAGCAGAGAGTCGGGGCAGCGGGGAGGGCTGGGGGGCGGCAGGGGCAGGGACGGAGAAGGGGAGTGGGAGGCGGGGGCCTGGGGTGCCCCACAGGGGTAGGTGGGTGGGGCAGGGAAAAGATAGTTAGGGAGCACCAAAGCCACCACTGGAGTCACCAGCGGGGCAGGGAAAGCCGCAGGAGACACAGATGTGGGCACAGGAGGGAGAGGCTGGGGGCCTCCTCTGGGGGAGAATGCGGGGAGGGGGCAGGGCTGGACCACAGCCGGGAAGGGCGGTGTGGCTGCTGGTGGGGGCCAGGGGGCAGAGGATGGCACAGGTGATGGGTGGGAGACGTGGCAGGGGGCTTCGGCCTGAGGGTTCTGGTGCTGGCGGGAGCGCTTGGCTTTGGATCGGCAGTGGTGGCGGCGGCCGGGGGCTGCGGGGCCGTGGCGGCAGCCTGAGGGGAGAGACTAGGGTAAGCAAGGCCCTCGACCTGGGGGTTAGCACCCCTGCCACCCCGGCCGGCTGCCCTGCCACTCGGACCAGGGAGAGGATAGGCCCCAGAGAGTCTGCCTCCCTGGCCCACACATAACAGAGGGGACTCTGGGGAGGTGGGGGGACCTTCAGGGAAGACGCGGGATTCACTGACAAAGCGGCCGGGGAAGGAGAGGTTACACGAGGCGGGGTGCTGCGGGTGTGCAGAAGACCGAGGCCTGCTGGCGGACAGCAGGCAGGCGAGGTCGTGGACGAGTGGGCAGGTGGCTCCGGGCCAGCCACCAAACTCCAGCAGGCAACTACCAGCCTGGGTGACCCTCCGGCCAGCCTCCCCGCCTGCAGGGGGCCTCCCTCAGGCACCTGGAGGGCTGCCATCTGCCCTTGAAGCCCTGCCCCCACCCGAAGTCGTCCCAGTCCTCCCTGCCGGTCTACACAGATCTCCCAGTCAGCGGCAACTGAGTCCTGAGTGGGCTCGCTTCCTGCCCCGGCCCCCAGACTGGGCCTGGAGTGGCTTACCTGGAGCAGAGCACCCCTGCCTGCCTGTCTCAGTGCTGCCCTCCTCTGGCAGCAGCCTGGACCCCTGCCCGCTGGGGAGGAGCTAGCGAGGGGCCATCCCTAGGCAGGGCCCTGGTGGCGGAGGTGGCAATAGCCTGGGTCCCTGGAGCACAAGGACCTCCCTCAAGAACCCCTCCCCCGACAGTCTGGCCCTAGACCGGGCGCAGGCAGGTGGCTACCCGACTCACCGGGGCCCGAGGGGGCCGTGGAGGAGCCGTCAAGTCCACGCAGCCTGCCGAGGTCGCGGAAACGGCTGAGGAAGGCCTGCTCCTCCTTCTGGGTGTGCAGGGACAGCACAGCCTTGGTCAGGCCCACTGGCCGGTAGGCACCTGTGGCTGGGTCAGGGGCCACCGTGGGGCTGGGGGCTGGGCTGGGAGCTGGGCCGGGAGGCAGGCCAGGCAGGTCCTCCATCATGATGATGTCTGAGGAAGATGAGACAGGGGAAAGGTCAGAATCACCTTAAGTGTTAGCACACCCACACCACACGGCACCCTCCACGTCCAGCAGCCCAGCCAAAGACCTGGCCTCTGCCCTGCGGCCAAGCCTGGGCCTCCCCTGCATCTCTTGGCCGCCTCCCCACCGAGAACTGGCTCTGGGCCTTCTTCCCCATGTAAAGCCGTCCCAGGGTAAGAAAGGATACTCAGTCCCCGCCAGTGGCACTACCCTAGGATGACCCCCCCGTGACTCCTTGGAAGGGAAGCCCACACCTCGCACTTCCCTCACTCGTTTTCCAGGTCAATGCCCGAAGACCCTTCAGGGCTTTTCAACAGTCCCTGCCTCGACCCTCTGCGGGCAGCACCTCAGGCTGAACTACACCCCAGACTTTGTGTGTGAACTGACGGTGAGAACACAGGAAGCAGGATGAGGGACAGACAAGGCGGCAGAGGCTGGCAGGCGGGTGGAGAGCAAGAAGCGGCAGCCCTGAGCTAAGACGGGGGCCTCCTTCTCTCCATCAGGAACCAGAGGGCGGGAGAAGGCAGCCGGCAGGAGGGGGGAGGCTGGCTGGGGGAGCAGATGGAGCCCGGGCACCGCCACCCTCAGCCACGTCCGTACCCGATTCCGGGGGCTTCTTGTCTCCCACATGGACGATGGTGGAGCTGAAGCTACACTGACTGGTGACGGACACCACACTCTCCGCCTTATTGGCCAGGGCGAGCGGGCTCAGGGCGCCTCCTCCCACCACCGGCTCCTTCAGAGGGGCAGCCCCCTCCCCAGACAGCACTGCCGATGGATCTGTACGGAGAGATGGTGCCAGTTACCGCCCCGCTGGGAGGCTGGGAGAGGAAACCCCAGTGGGGGTGGGGAGAGAGAGGAGCGTGGAGATCTGGAGGCTGGGCAGGGATGGGACAGAGTGAGGTGGGGCCCCAAAGACAGAAATGCAGACGCAGGAACAGAGGACAGGGTTGTGGAGGCAGGATGGCCTGGCTCTTCACCTTTCTCGGCCCCCACAGAGACCGCTCCCGCCCGCTGCCTGTCCTCGTCGGAGGCCGAAGAGGCGGTGCAGGACGAGGAGGAGGTGCATTTGCGCTTGGTCGTGCTGGGGAGGTTGCAGCTCTCCAGGTACCTGAGGAAGCAGAGAAGACATGAGAGCAGCGCCTGGGTGGGGCAGGGCCGGGGCCCAAGCGGGAGAAGGGGCCAGGATGGCCGTACCTGAGGATGCTGTCCAGGCAGTTGATCTGCTGGTAGGAGCAACTGGAGGCTTCTTTCCGCTCAGCCTCCTCAGGAGCCAAGGCTAGCGGGGCCTGGGTCAGAGCAGGGGCCACCTCCAGCTCTGGGTCTGCGGATTGGCAGGGAAGTGTCTTGGCCTTGAACGTGCCTGTAGCTGGGCCGAGGATAGAAAAGCTTCTTTGGGTTGGGCTGAGGGTCATGGGACCCGCCCCGCCCCAGGCCTCACTCCTCACCCACACCCTCACCAACTCACCAGGGACATGGGGCTGGGGCAGAGGCCGGGCCCGGGACTCAATAAAAAGCTGCTGCCCCTGATGCTTCACCAGGTGCACATCCTTACAGATCTGCTGGAAGGTCACCTGTGGGGCAGGGCAGTGGGCAGCATTGGGGGGGGGCGTGGCCAGCCTGGGGAGCCCAGGGTGTAGCGCAAGAAAAAGGCCCCAGGGCTTCCCTGGTGGCGCAGTGGTTAAGAGTCCACCTGCCGACGCAGGGGACACGGGTTCGTGCCCCGGTCCAGGAAGATCCCACATGCCGCAGAGCGGCTGGGCCTGTGAGCCATGGCCGCTGCGTCCGGAGAGGCCACAACAGTGAGAGGCCCACGTACCGCAAAAAAAAAAAAGAAAAAGGTCCCAGTGGGGAGGAGCAAAGATCACTATGAGAGCAGGACGAGAAAGGAGGTAGACGAGGCTCCTCTGGGCTTGGCAGTGCTGACTCTGAGAACAAGGGAACAGGAGACTAAAGGGGTAAAGTGGCAGAGAGGCACTCACCGGCGCAGGAGGCCCAGGTCCCTCGGCGTCACCCCCGTTGCTGGCACTGGAGGAGCCAGGGCTGAGGAGAGGGCCTGGGGAAGTCACCTGGCCGACTCCACAGAACCCGGTAGGGCTGGGGCTGTGCACAGGCTGAGGCAGGAAGAGCGACAGGTCAGATGTCCACAGCCCTGTTCCGCACCCCTTCCTCATTCTCAAGCCCCGTCCCCTCAACTCTCACCTGTAACAGCAGCCGGTGGATCTGCTCAGAGAGCTCCTGGATATCAGGGTCCAGGGAGAGAGTGGGACTGGGGACTGGGGGAGTGAACACGTCTTCATTCAGGGGCGCCCTGCGGGGTGGGAAGGATGAGCTGAGCCCTACCCCCTCCACACTGGCCCGCCCTCCAGGGCACCACCCACTTACGTGCGTACTTTGTGGCGGCCCAACACAAAGGCCACCTTGCGGCTCCAGGGGTGCACGAAGCCAGCCCAGCTGGTGTCCATGGTGACGTACTCCCCATTCCGGGCGCAGAAGCGGATAGGGGAGTGGTCAAAGGGCTGGCCAGCCAGCTGCAGGACTGAAGGGAGTGGGAAATGAGATGCAGGTCAGTGGGAGGGAGAGCTAAGTAAGGTTGTGGAGCCCCCTGGAGGCCCCCCCCCCCCGAAATCCAAGAGGCCAAGGCGCTGAAAGACACAACTACAAGGACAGCTGTTAGGAAGCTCTGGAGACAGCCGGAAGGGAGCGCAAGATGAAAGGAACTCACTCTTCTTGTGGATGGCCAGCATGAGGGGTCGGTCCTCGGGATGCAGGAAAAGGAGCACTGGGGCCCCCAGGAGGTCCTGGGGGAGGTAGCCCAGCAACGGGGCGGCCCTGAAATGACAGGAGGCATCAGAATGGCCAAAGCCTCAGCCCTGGACACCTCCTTTTCCTCCAGGTCCTGACCTCACCTTTCATCCACATCCTGGAAGAGGCAGCTGGGCGTGTGCCTTGTAGTGAAGATCCTCTTGTCGGGGGGAATCCGGGGAGCTGAGGCACAGAAAGCATGGCCATTGGATTTCCTCCAGAACGGTCCAGCTCCGCAGCCCTCCATGCTGCCTCAGGCCCAGGCTGGCTGGCAGACAGTTCTCTCCACAGCTCTGCCCTGGGCCCTCTAGCCTACAAAGATGGTCTGGCCAATCTTTGTGCCCCGTGCCAATAATGAAACTGAAAACCAAGGTACTCTGCTTTGCCCTCTCCTAGCTTAGGGCTCTCGTCCAACTCTACCTCTAAAGGGGCGTTCAAACCCTCATCCTAACAATACATCGTGTTCCAAAACTGTCTTCCACACTCCTGTCCTGCCTCACGCCCAGCCTAGAGAAGGCCCCCTTCCTCCTACCCCAACCAGGCCAGGCGCCTGGCCCGCCCACCTTCATAACCAGAGTGAACGCGCTCTGCAAGCAGCAGGCAGCACGGCTGTGCAGGGGCCCCATCAGCGACCCGGATCTTGGTCACATATGGGGTTAGGCGGAATGGCTGGTACCGAGGCCCGGGATCTCGGTCGGGACCCCCTCTAGCAAGGAAAAGAAAGAGGCATTAGGGACTGTCAGTGAAGAGCCACCCACCACCCACCTCAAGGTCATGGGCCACACAGCAAAGAAAAACGGGGTGTGGGAGGTGCAAGGGGTCTGCTCCCACGTCCCCTGCCTACCTGATACGGCAGAAGACAGACTTCTCCTGGGTGAAGTCCTTGAGGCCTGAACCTGAGACAGACCAGGAGGGCAGTAAGCACAGCTCCCCATCCCCTCCCCGGGCTGAGAAAAACCCAGCAAGGAAAAGCCTGGGGCCCCTGGCCCCTCATGGCAGGTGCTTCCTGGAACTGCTCATCCCTCCCCCCAAGCACTTCGGGACCTCACCTGCCGAGGCCCCCGTGCCCCAGGTGGGCAGGCGAGATGGGGCAGTGGAACCATAGAAGACGCCCACATCCTGGGGAGCCAGGAGCTCTGAGAAGCGGGCACCGCGGAACACATCCTGCTTGCAGCGCAGCAGGACACCTGCCTGCTCAGAAATGTAGACGATGCGGCCTGTCAGGAAGGAGACAGCCACGGAGAAAGTATCCTAGGCGAGAAAGCAAAAACAAGAGCAGGTTCAGGAGCTGTGGGAGTGGGGCTGGGGGTGCGTCGGGATACAGAGGCTGGGCTGCGCTGACCTGGTTGCGAAGCGTGTACTCAGATGTGATGTGCTCCAGTTCCTCCAGAGTGTAGGTGGACATGTCCATGGCACAAGGCTCGCCCTCCTCCAGGCTCCACTGCTGGTAGTATTCCTGGTTGGCTGCAGGGTGCGGGCAGCGGCACACTTAGTGAGGAGACTGCCCCCATGGTAGTAGCCCAGGACCTGAACATTGCCCTCCCAGGAAGCACCACTCACCTTGCACCTGCTTGACACAGGCCAGTGCGTACTGCAGCGTGGCCAGGGTCCCAGAGCGGCCCTTGCCCCTGCGCTCTGGTGGCAGCCGAAGCTTGAGCTCCCGCAGCGCCGTCATGAGTTCTTTCTGGGTCCTTGCCCGAGCTGACTGTTCACTGCTGCAGGGCCCACAGGGAGGGAACGAGTATAGACATTAGCCCCAGAGCGTGGCCCCCAGCCCTCTCCCCCAGCCCTCACCCCACGAACCTGCAGCCACTGGTAGACGGGTTGTCCTGCTCTGAGCTGGCACTCAGGAGGCTGTAGGCAATGGAACTGCTGGGTGGGGATGGGCTCTGAGAGTTTGTGCTAGGGGAGAAGCAACAGACCCAACATGAGGAGAAAGTGGCCAGCAGCACAGGCCTGTCTCCCAGCTCAGTCTGCTCAAAAGACCACTCCTAGCACCTGCAACCCATCCAAACAC
The DNA here is from genome assembly GCF_963924675.1 of Phocoena phocoena. Lineage (NCBI taxonomy): Eukaryota > Metazoa > Chordata > Mammalia > Artiodactyla > Phocoenidae > Phocoena > Phocoena phocoena. Next base: position 51,560,784 of record NC_089237.1, read on the forward strand.
ACCTCTTGCTGCTTTCAGTGGTGTCCAGAAGGGCCGAGTCCTTGCCATTGCCTGAGGAGGAGCTATGTGAGCTCCGCTGAGATGCACCCCTGGACTCCGGTCCATTGGACTCATTGCCGCTGGAGCCATTGCTGTTGGCATCCGTGTCGTCAGCCACGCTGGGGCCAGGACAAGGTCGATGCTGTGGAGGCCCAGGGGATGGAGCCCCTCCAGGACAAAAGGATTCCCCCGGCCTGGGGTCCCCTCCCCCATCAGCCCCTTCGAGGGGGCCGCTCATGTCTGGGCCATGGGGAGCGCAGGAGAACAGGGAAGGCGGAGAGGCCACCAGAGAGGCACGAGGGGGCCGGGAGGCCTGGCCAGGGGAATGAGGTGGGAGACTCAAGCCTCAGAGAGTTGAGAAGTTTGATCACAGCCAGCGCCTGAAAAGAAAGACCAAGAAGGAGAAAAACCTGGGCTGTAAATTCACAACACCTGCCAATTTCATTCAGCCCCTCCCTTTCGGGCCCCCACGTTCCTGAGACCCAGGCTTTCAATATGGAGCCTAAGCAATTTCTGTTTCCTGTCCGCGTACGGGGCGGGGGAGCGTCGGGGGGCTGCAGGTGGAAAGGGGCCTCTCTTGGTCCTTCCCCCACATCCCCTGCCAGCGTGGCCTGAGGCGGTAATACCTAAACGGTCGACTAGAAAGAACTTCAGCTGTGAGCCACAGCCTGGATACTTCCCATTCCCAAATTCCCAGCAGGCCCCCACTCCACCTAGAACTCCAAGGCCTCGGAGCAGGGTGCGAGCCTGCCGCCTTCTATATTTAGGCCTCCGGGCTAATTTTATCCGGGGGCGGTGCCACCTCCGCCGCACATGCGCGCGGACTTGCGCGGCCCCACCACGCGCTTCCGCCGCCACTGCGGTCGCCAGGGAAACCGACGTCAGCGGCTGAGCTCAGCGGTTGCTGGAGGGCCCGCAAGAGGGCGGGGGAGGGGGCGACCCCTCCCCCATTTCTCGGCGGAAACGGGGCAACGACACACTCCCGCACTCGCAAGCGCGACCAGGGGTCGCCCACCTCTAATAGATCCCCAGTCCCCGGAGGGCCGAGTGGCCGTAGGAAGAGGGGCAGCCATCGGGGTTTCAGAGGCTGGCCTTGCTCCCCAGGGCAAAACACAACCACCACCGCCCTCCGCGCAAAAGCCCCTAGACTGGCGCTCTCCAGGATCCCAATCATTCTGGTCAAGACAACACAGCCTTTCCTCCCCTGGTCCCTGCACCTTCTCCCGACCCCCAGGACCGCGGCCTGCCATTGTCAGGAACCCAGGAATCCTCTCTCTTCGGTCCCCTACTTTTCTATACACTCGCCGCCACCGCCACCCCCCCCCCCCCACACACACAGCCATCCGAAGCAGACACACTCTGCTCTGACCAAGGGACGGACAAAGGACAGAGACGGCTGTTCCCTTACTCTCCCTCCAACCACACCCCCAACCTCAGAGCATTTTCTGAGCTTCAGGAGAAAAGGGAAGGCTGTGGCCAACAGCAGGAACTAGCACCGGGAACGAGATGTTCCAGTTTGAACCGGGCTGACATCACAGCCGGCGCGAGGCCAGGGACTGGAGGAGGGAGCGCGGGAAGCGCGGAAAGCCCGAAGGGGTCCTGGTGCTGGGGCAAAACCGGAGACCCCCGAGTGACAAAGGCAGCAGGGGGCATGCCTGATGAGGGTCAGGTGTGGGGCCGGGGCAGCTGGGAGCTGGGGGCAAAGCTGGAGATAAGGTAGGCAGGTCAGGAGTGCGGACGCCCAGTGCAGGATTGTGAGGAATACCTAGGTCCCCGGGGACAGGGAGCGGGTGGACAACGGCAAGGAAGGCGGATTATTGGTGTGCCGTCTGAGTGCCCGGGCCGAAAGCGGCCCATCAGGCTGGAAGTGGCGGCAGTCAGGCTCCGGGCCGAAGACCGGCCCCTGGGGTGGCCGCGGAGATGCTTACCTGGCCGCGCGAGTGCCCTCCGGTCGCCTGCCCGCCGCCGTTGCACCCCGCAGCTGAGTGCAAGCTCCGCGGGGCCAGGAGGCGGGTTGCATAACGCCAGGCGCTGCCCCTCATTGGCCTCCTGCCGGCGGAGCCACAGGCCCCGCCCCCAATTGGCTGGGGATCTCGTCCCGGCGCCTGATTGGCTAGTGGCCCCCACTGAGGTCAGGGCTGTGTCACACACACGGGCGCACGTGGATCTGGGTGCTGGCGCTGGGCTGAAGGGCCCCAGACACCACAGCCCAGCCAATGGGCGCGGAACGCCTTGTACAGTAAATAATGGAAGGGAGGGGAGGGGAAGGGAGGGGAGGTAAGCTGTCCCTCTTCAGCGAACATACCAGGGCCACAGTAGGTATTTAAGATAACTCTACTTCCTGAACTGACCAGCCTTGCACAACAGGACACCCTGGCCTTGCCAGGGGTGGGCAGAAAGAATGCAGACCTTAGGAGGTGGGCCAAGCTGGATGAGACAGCTGGTCCCTGGGAGGAGATGGACAGAAAACCCAGCTTGGCCTTTCCTAGGTTCCCCTCCCCAGCCTTGTCATCACAATAGAGCCACTTTACCCAATCCCTTCCTCTGACACTTCAAATCCTGTGGACAGCTAGGAGGAGGGTAATCGAGGGTCCACATCTGAGGAGGGGTTGGAGTGGGGGGAAGGATGCAAACAATAGAAGGGGCAGCCAGAGCCAACAGGAGCTGTGAAGGGAAACAATGGCAGGTGTTTCCATGGCCAATCAGGGAAAAGGTCACCGGGCAACCTACGTGGTGATTAGTGCTTCTCTCCTGAGGATGCAGCCACCCACAGTTACGGCTGCACCAAAAGTAGGGGCCAGGCAGCCAAGGCTGCAGGGGAACAAAGGGGTGGCTGAGAGAAGAAACCTTAGACAAAGGTGGGGTGGCAAGGGCTTCAGGTCCCCACCGCAAGGAGAAGAGAAAGCCAAGGACCTCATCATCTGTCTCCTTAACTGTATTCCGCAGCCTCCAGGAGAGAACCTGACACGCAGTAGGTGATCATAAACATGGCGACGTTGTAACTAGAGCTAGGGGAGGGGGAGGGGCCTCAGTAATAGAGAAGGAGCTGGAAATTATAATTTTTTTTAAGAGGCAAGAAGCAGAACACTGAGTCCTAAATTTGGGGGAACAAAGTGCCACCTTGGGCCGCGAAGAGCTGCAGTTACACAGACCCCCCTCCATCCAAGACTGATGCGTAGTTCCTCTCAGGGCTCCCTGGAAACGTGGGTGGCAAGTGAAGAGCCTGATGCTGACGTAATCAGCGTGGGTGCACACGCCTGTTACGTGGCCTAAGCTTTCCTTAACCATTGTGTTCCCCATGGGGGGTGGGGGGGTGGGCAGGGTCAGGGCTCTGTGGAAAAGCTTACAGAATAACCCAGAAAAACCAAAGCAAGAAAACAGGAAATAAAGGATTGAGGAGCCTGGATTCTCAGTCTTCTCTCCTTGAAAATGTCCCCCCAACTCATATATTGTGGCTCAGTCCCTTGTCTCCTTTTCAAACACCTCTTCTCTGGAAACATCGTTTTTCTTCTTCCTCAGCACTCCTTAGGGCTCTAGATGTGATCTCCCCCGGCACAGGCGATCCTTGCTCTCCACCTCCACCTCCACCTCCATATTTTCCTTTTGCGTAGACAACAAGGGTCCAGCGCTCCAGCAGCTCTCAAGGCCCTAATCAGGATCCTGCCTCACGGTCCCCACAGTAACCAGACCCTGCTGCCGTCAATGGAGGAGAGGGGGCGGGAGGCGGCGGTGACGTCAAGCGGAGGAAGGGGGCGGGGCGAGGCAGCCGGGGAATGTGGGGCAGGGAGGATGGAGAGGCAGCGGTTTGGGAGGCGGCCAGCCCGAGAGGGCGGCGGCCAGCGAACTTGGGAACATCCTGTTCTTTTGGCTGGTAGCCCAGGACATGCACCCAGCCTGGGCGCCTCCCCCCAACCCAACGACAGCCACCCTGTCCCAAAGCCAGGGATTCCTGGAGAGAGGATTAGGAGGAAGGGGTCCCCCTCCCCCGCCCCCACGCCTGGCTCTCTTCTCCAGACTCGCATCCGCCCTCCCCTTGGCTTGCTCCTACAGCTCCTGGCATTGGCTTTCCCCCTCTTCCAGACTGTACACATCTGCTGGCCCGATCCCAAAGCCAGGGCGGGGAAGTTGGAGGCCAGGTTCTGCAAGAGACCTTTGCTCCTTCCCTGAGGCCCCCTTCAGAGCCTGAATCTCTTGTTACTATGGTAGCAGAGACAGGGAGGAGGGATAGGGAGGAGAATGGGTCTAGGATGAGGAACTCGAACTGGGAAAGAGCAAGTGGCCCAGCCTGGGCCTGGATCCTGGGAGAGGGATAAAAGGGAGGAATGAAGGTTTGGGGCTGGTGCCTCAAGACAAGAACCAGGAAGAGGGAAATGGGGCGGGGGTCACTAAGATTTGCAAAAAAACGTAAGAATATGAGAATAGTTCCCAACCACAGCATTCACATAAATCTTACGCCCTGTCACTGTTCTTTTGTCACCCTATAGCAATTTTCTTTTACCTAAAAAAAAAAAAATTAAAAACATGACCCAGGCATTGCGCTGAGCACTTTACATACATTATCTTATTTAATCTTCAGAACAATCCTGCGAGATGGGTATCATTATCCCCATTCCACAAGGACCAACTAAGGCTCAGAAGTTACCAAACTTGCCTAAAATGTCTCATAATCAGTTCTCAGGCTCTTAACAAATGGGACCCAGGGTTCAAATCTGAGCTCTGATAATGGCTTGTCATTCTGATTTCTTACCCTTCAGGAACCTTTGAGGTGTTACCAGCTCTGGGAACCTGGGCCTCTCAAACACTCAGCCAATTCTAAGTTTGGTGCCTAAAACACAGACTCCATCCAACCTCTCCTCTACCCTGGGACATTCAGTTTGCACTCTCCACACACTTCAAATCATCACAGTCCCAGTTTTCACATGCTCACAAAGTCCTTGAGATCACCCTAGCAGCCACCAGCCCCAGTGACTTCCTAGGAACCCCACTTCCTCACTCTTCCACCTTACCGCAGGTCACTTTACCACAGGCCTCGTTGCTTGTACAGACAGATACCAGAGCACCCTGTTGGTGCCTCCTCAGCTCCAGGGGCTCAGGAAGACAAGTATACAACCAATCTGCACAAGCCCATCCTCCCTCTCAGGATCCGACAGTTACTACCCCACGTTTTCTCCCAAAGATGGCTCCGAGTCCCAACCCCTCCCCTTTACACATGAGAAAGACATCCAGAGCCCTGATGTGACTAGCTCAGGGTCACACAAATCATCACCTCACCCTTTTTCAAATCACCGTATCCCCTTTGGTACCCTCTCAACTGCCCTACCAGGACCTCTCTCCAGCCTCAGAACCCCTGCCTATTCCAAGTGCTTAAGGCACCTACCAAAACAGCAGTCACGCACTGGAACGTCTCCCACCGGCTCTCAGGGGTCCTGTCCCGTACCTCCCTGGGAGTAGGGTTCTCAGCTCCCTCAGTTCGCTGGCTGCTGAGCCCCTCCCCGCGGCAGTCAGGGATACAGGGACCCTAGGGCGTTGAGGGATTTGATGTCAAGGATTCCCGCTCCCCTCTCTCAAGAGCTGAGTTCGCAGCCCCTATTCCCCCGCAACCATCAGAGCTCCCACCGCGGTGATCACGCATTTGCAAGATCCCCCTCACGGCAATGCATTAACACCCCTCCTTACAGAACCACCGTGGAAAAACCCATACCGACCGCAGCTCCTCACCCTCCACGCCTCAGCACTTACCGCTCAGCGCGCACGCCGTCCAATTTCTTCCTAACTAGGATCAAGGAGACTTGGATTGGCTTCTCCAGGCCCGCCCGCCGACCAGGATGCCACGCCCCTCAAGCTTATTGGCCGAAGGGCGCCGACCCATGCCCCGCGCCGCGTGCGGCCGCCCAGCCCCCGCACTGCCACCATTGGCGCCGCCCGCCTCCCTCATCTTCTCATTGGTCAGTTTGCCAACCAGCAGTGACAGATCCACGTGCGGGAGGGGCCACCCTAGCACGTTGATTGGAAGCTGACCGAAAGCCACGCTCACATCCACCTCCGAAGTTCTTACTGGCTGTGGCAGCGTCCCCCGACCCGCCTAGATCGGTGACGCGGACGCCAGTCCAGTCCTCCAAATTTTCTCATAGGCTGAGAAGTCCCGGAGCTGTAGAGGACACGTGCGGGCGATCTCACGCGGCAACTTGTTTACCTAGAAGCTGGGGATTTTCCTTGACGACACGCTAACCCAGGACGGCCGAGTCTGCGCAGGCGCAGATGTGAGCAATGGTGGCTTTGGTGGGGGCGCTTTGTGAGCCGTTAGGCGCGTGACAAGAGCGCCCCCGCGCTGGGACTGTGGACCTGGGTTCCTGAAGCTCCCTGAAGCTGGAAGCTGCTGGCATTACGGTGAAGCGATCTTCAGGTCTCAGTGCCGCGTGGTAACGATGAAGATGATAGCCAACTTCCAGATTGTATTTTCTGTGGGCCAGGCCATGCGCTTCTTACAAACCCGGAGGAGGGGGCTGATCTACTTCCCACTGTCTCATAAATGAGACTGAGATCCAGCAAGGTTACATAATGTATCCGGATTAACACGCTAGTCTCTACTGGGATCAAGATTTGAACTCAGGTCCCTGATACGATAAAGGTGGGCCCTAAGGCCTGCGGGAACCCTAAACATGTGAAGGACTCAGTAGATGAAGCACAAAAAGGCCCTGAGCACTGTCTTGAAAATAGTAAGCCCTCAACAAGTGATGAACATTATAATGACTGTATACATAATGATAAGAATCACCTGGGTCCCTTACAACTGCGGAATCAATCTCCGGGAAAGGGACCTAAAAATCTATTTTTAAAAGCATTCCCGGTAGTTCTTAGGAGCCTAAAAGTTTGGGAAACACTATTTAGGTTTCCTAGGCTGCTGAATCCTCATGCTGCAGCACAGAGAAGTGGGCCCTCCAGAACTCACCTAGCACTCGCCACCCACTGTTAAAAGTGCCTGTGGGCAGGGATGCTAGGGTGCCACGTCAAGGGCGTTATGGAGCTGGAGGTTAAAGGAGTTCAGTATGGGGTCCAGAGCCACTAGTCGGGCAACACTGAGTGCAGGGGCAGCAGGCCATCTACAGCCAGCTCCACACCGCACTCGGCTGGATCTCCCTGAGCTGTTTTGTCCAATAAGTATTTACTAACGCCTTCTGGATGTAGCACTGTGCTAGGCACAATGAGGGAGAGACGTTTCACAGTTGTCCATCTACTTCAGGCCTAGGAGTACATGACCACGGGAGAGACTGCAGAGCATTTGAGACTTAAATCAAGGAGCAGAAAGGGATCCAATAAACAGCAGGAGCATGCCCGCAGGGAAGTGGGGGGTGGGGGGGAAGCTGGGAAGCCCAGACCTCAGGGTTCACGGGACCGAGAGACACTGGGATCATGAACACTTCCCATTATCAACTCCTGGTGCCCCCTCGTGGCCACTTGGTGAATCACACTTTGCCTTTGCCCCGCCCAAGGTCAGGCCCCCTGGCAAAGCTGTCCCTTCCAGATGTATCTTCTCAACCTTCCTGTTACACCTGCAGATCCAATACGCTTCCCACTGGTTAAGAAAAGATCTTAAAACACCACCTGGTTACTCATTACACATTTATTGTACATTTTCACAATCTGGATGCGCCACAGAATTGGGGGCATGGGTGGAGGGAAGGGGGGCAGGGGATACTGGGATAATATGGGGGGTCTAGAACACAGCACCCTCACCCCCAGCATCTCTCCCTACCCTTTCACACCACAGCTTCGATCTCCCTGCTCCCCCTCCACACAGGAACCTCGACTGTGGGGGGAAGGAAGAGTTTAGGGGGTGCCCTCCAGTGGCAGGTTAAGGGACTGCACCCTCAGACCCCTAAAATTGTGCCATTTAAAAAGACATTAGACCCTTCCTTCATCATTTCACCTAAGGAGGAGACCCGGAGAGGGGCAAGAATCCCCGTCTTGCAGCGCGTCCCATGCACACATTGGCAGTGACCAGTACTCCCAGCCTGAGTTCAAAGGGGCAGTCAGAGGAGCTGGGCAGTGACGGGGCAACACCCCCCAATGAGGGAGGAGGGATTTCAGTTCAGCCCCCAGCAGGGGTGGGGCCAGAGATTTCAGGAAGGAACTGGGGGGATTCTTTGCCCTGCCCCATCCTCCCCAAGGCAGTGATGACCCCCCCGACACACTGGCAGCCACCTCTCCCAAGAGAGATCAGATTGTGGCCAACCCCCAACTCTCCTGGTGGGAGGAGGAGGAGGCAGATCAGGCAGATGGGAGGGAGGGAGACCCCATGGGAATGTCAACTGAGCACCCCACACGGAAACTGGGGAGCAGGAATGTGGGGAGAGACTCCAAGTGGCAGAATTATTGGTCCATCATAACACACTGAACTCCAAGACACTTACACACCAGCTGGGGGGAGGGAAAGGAGGGACAAGAGGTTTGGAAAATCGGGGTAGGGGAGGCAAACTGGACTAGGGGGGCTAGGAGGAGGCGATCCTGGGGGCCAGAAGAACCTGGCTCCCCAAAAGCCCAGGCTCCCCACCACCTGCAAGTAACGTCATGCAAATGAAAGTGTGATACAAGGACCAACAGGGACTAACTCCTCAGTAAAAAAGAAACACAGGTTGAAAGACTGAACATAAGAGAAAATGGGGGGGAGAAGGAAACCAAAAGGGATGTCAGTGGGCAAATGGATGCTTATTAACATGCTGGAAGCTCCCAGAAGACCTTGGGATTCTTAGGACCATAAGGGACCAGTCTCGGAGCCTCCCAAAGATGCAAAGAAGATGCACCTAGGGAGACCTGGACAGTTGCTTTTTATAATTTTTGCAGGGGGGTGGAGGTATGGGGAAGTCCAGGGTGGGAGGAAGGATCAGCTAAATCCAAGGGAAGGAGGAAGAGGGGACTGCATAACAGATGCAAATGAAGGGGACTTGGGGCTGGTCAGGAAGAAAGGGAAAGGGAAGGAGGGAAAGAGAAAAAGGAGGTGATGAGAACCTCAGGAAGGGGTGTTAAGGACAACCGGAAAAAATCTTCTAGTAATAAAACTACAAACAGACCAAATATATATAATATTATATATGTATAAATAACAGCTGGCTATTTACAAGGGAGCACACACACGACACACACACACACACGGATCCAGGGAGGTGGGCTGGAAGATATGGCTGAGAGGTGGAGGAGCAGCTGGGGGTGGGGGGGAGAGGCCCTTCTCTGGGCAGGGCAGGCTCCTCAGGGGTTTAAGAGCTGAAGTAAACTGTGGAGAGGGAAATAGAAGGAAGAAGAGGGAGAAGGGAGAAAGAGAGAGAGAAAGCAGTGTGTCAGCCCGGCCCTGCTCCCATCTTCCCCACCTCCCAGCTGGTTGACATCCCTTCCCCTCTTGGCCTCAGGTTCTCCATCTGTAACACAAAGAGGCTGGATAGGTCGGTTCCAAGGTCTCTTCAACTCCACGGTATGGCCTTGGGGCCACAGACCCCTAATCCTCTGGGCCTCTGAGACAGTGGGGTGGTTGGCTTCCTAGCTGTTTCTCAAGCCCCTGGGTCTTTGCTGCTCTCCCACTCCCCAATTCCAGGGTTCCCAGACTGGGCTCCTAGGCCCAAAGGGTCCTCAAGGGAGCAGTGGGGATCCACCAGCTTTCCTGTTTCCAAAACTCTTAAGAGAAATTGCCCAGATTCAGGCAAAGAGCAAGCTAAACAGCTTCAAGGTTTGGGGCTGTGGATGAATCAGAACTTCTATTGGCAGCTATATGTGCTTTCTGCTGAATAGTAAAAACTAGGTTAATGACCTTCAAAACCCAGGAATGACAGGGGAAACCTCTCAGGAAGGGGCCCTAGCCACTCCCACCTACTCACCGATGATGATGATGAGGATGATGGCGCAAATCACTCCCAAGATAATCATCATCTGGGGGTGAGGGGGGGGGGGTCAGTGAGACAGACCATGATACTCCCCCCCCCCCTACCTGCCCTCCCGCCTGCCCTCCCGCCTGCCTCCACCCTTACCTTGAGGTTTTTCCACCAGTATTTGCGCTTGAGCTTGGCTGCACTTGTTTCAAACTGGGAGGCCCCTGCTTGGAGTGCGTCTGCACGGTCGTCCAGCTCCGACAGCTTCTGGTCCCGCTCCAGGACCTTGTCCACGTTCACCCTCATGATGTCCACCACCTGGGGGAAGGCCCGCAAAGCAGGGGGAGTGTGCCAAGGCCCATCGCAAAGGGCACTCCTCCACCACGAGCCCACATATAGAACACGCACCCCGATGCTGCCTGGCGAACATGACAAGAACATACACAGAACATGCCTAGCACAGCCGCAGATGCGCCAAGGAGCACGCATCAGGGGCACGCTGGTAGCCAGACATCTCAGATATCACAGCAGCACTCTCTATTTACCGAGCCTCAAGCAGCCCGCCGATCACCAGAGCACACCCGCCCAGGGTGAAACACCCCAGGCTAGCAAGGCTGACTGACACCTCACGGCCCTCCCAAATGCATGCTGACAAGGACCGGGCATGACATATTTTTGTCCCCAAACTCATTAACATGAACTGCCATCACCCCCAACCCAAGATGGGCCCGCACACCTGTTTCCCAGCCCTCAGGGTCCTTCCCACTGGCCTGACACCCGCCCCCCCGCCCACAACTCACCTCATCCACCTGGGCCTGGGTCTGCTGCAGTCTCCTGTTACTGGTGAGGTTTGGAGGGGGCGCAGGGGGGCCTCCCTCCCCAGCCGGGGCGGCAGGGGGGGCGGTGGCAGCCGTGGCCGACCTGAAGGGCAGGGACGGATCAAGACCCAAGGCCTGGAGCCCTTGGCTCCGCAGCCAGGGCCCCGCCCATCCGCCTGTCCATCCATCCGTCCCTTCCTTCCTCCTTCCCGGGAAGAAAGCCACCCGATGGGAACCCTGGACTCCGTCCGGCCCCGCGAGCGAGTTGTTGCGTGACCTTGAGTGAGGCCCCCTCCCCCCCGGGCCTCAGTTTCCCCGCCTGTCAAATGAGGGTGGACCCGAAACGACAGGCGGCAGCGATGACAGGGGCGGGGCGGGCGCACGCCGGGTCCGCTCCCTCCCGCGGCCAGGGCCCGCGCGGCCAGCCGGGGACGCGGGGCCCTCCGGCTGCCTGCGCGCAGTCACTGGCGCCGGCCTGGTCTCGGGATGCGGGGCGCGCCGGGGGGCGCAAGTCGAACCCCGGGCCCTCCCTAGGCCTGGGCCTAAGGGCGGCGGCCGGCGGCCGGCGCAGGCCACCCGGTGCGGGCGCGGGCGCCAACTCACATGGCGGGGGCAGCGGGCGGAGAACTTGGCAGCAGCAGTGATGGCGGCGGCGGCGGCTCGCGCTGGCTCCGACTGGCGCTGGCTGCCCGGGACAGGAAGATGGCGACCGCACGTCACTCACATCCGGGCACTGCAGGCGGGGGCGGGGCGCGGCGGGCCTCTAGTTGGCAGCCGGGCCGCGGGGGCGGGGCGCGGAGAGCGGAGATCGCGGCTGGCTGGGCAGCTGGTCTGGCGCCGCGGAGCCCCAGCCACTCCCTCATCGCCTGGAAGCCCGGAGCCTGGCGGCTGCGGCTTCCTCACACCAACAGCTGGCCCACCCGGTCTGACCACAGCCCGCCCCGCCGTCCTCGTGCCCCTGCCTCCTGGCCCTTACGGCACCCTTCAGCACCAAACACGTCCTCCTCCTCCTCCGTGAAACCCATCAACCGGTCCGCACCCCACCCAGCCCCAGGTCTCGGCCTGCCCCCAGGTCCCAACGCCTGCTGAGCCGCCTTCAGCATGTGGAATGGGCGGGCGGAGGGAAATCAGAAGGGGCAAGTGCAGGTTCCCGGGCCATGCGGATAGCTGGGACCCCGCTGGTGAGGTGAAGTGGTGGCAATTGGTTCCCAACCCCTTGCCCCGCAGATGGATATATCAAGGGAGGTCTGGGGCCCCTGACAGCTGAGTAGGGGGGATAGCAACACGATCCTCACAGCTGAGGTTCAGACCAGGGGTCCTTGGCAGGAGAGGCCTGGCTGAGGTGGGGCAAGCTTAGGGCGCCGGGAGGAGGGCACGGGGCTGCCCCGTGGGGCTGCTTCAGGTGGTGGCTGCAGACTGGCCTAAACCTAGCTCCGTCCCAGAGTGGCGGCAGCTACCCTGGCAGCAGCAGGAGGGCTCAACCTCTGATCCCAGGCACAGGGCCTGGGCGAAAGGACAGCTGGGTTTGTGTGTGTGTGTGTGTGTGTGTGTGTGTGTGTGCGCGCGGTACGCGGGCCTCTCAGTGTTGTGGCCTCTCCCGTTGCGGAGCACAGGTTCTGGACGCGCAGGCCCAGCGGCCATGGCTCACGGGCCCAGCCGCTCCGTGGCATGTGGGATCTTCCCGGAGTGGGGCACGAACCCGCGTCCCCTGCATCGGCAGGCGGACTCTCAACCACTGCGCCACCAGGGAAGCCCAGGACTTTTACTTTTTTGTTGTTTTGCTGTTTTGGTTTTCCTTTAGGTGGAAGGACAGTAAGTAGGCAGGGACGGCACCTGCGGTACCCAGGTACTTGGTACTACTGTACGTGCGGATTAACCTCATGGGTGTCAGCCTAACAGCTCCTGTCCTGGCTCTGGACCCAAAATATACTACTGGGACCCGGTAGGAGATAATCCACTACCCTTTGTCGCCCCTGACGCAGCAGCTGACACACCCACCCCGCTCCTTCCCAGAAGGACTGGCCCCCCTGAGGCAGGGGAAGATGGGAACAGGTGAGCTGCCTGTCCGGTGGGATGAGTCAGGACCAGCCTCAAGAGTGAAGAAGACCTAGTGGCCCGGGGGCAGGGGTGCTCACTGTGTCCCTGGAAGCGGGGCAGGGGAGGCTGGTGGCCTTGGTCTCTGAGACAAACAGGAGCTAGCTTCTTCCCTCCCCCACCCAGGCTTCCCAGGGCCTATGGTGTGACAGCCTCCCCCATGCAGCACCCCACCCCCTCCCAGCAGAAGCCTGGGACTGGCTCTGTCACCAGAGGTGTCATTTCCCAGCTGTCCGGGGGAGGTGAGTGAACTGGGAGTGTGTGTTGGGTGTGGGGACCCAGCAGATCTAAGATAAGATGCGCTCAGCTCCCTTCCCCTCCCAGGAGCTGCCACTTCCCTGGTCCTTGGGCACTGACACAGAAGTTCTGGGTGGCTCAGCCTATGTGAAAAGGAAGAAAAGAGCAGCTTCCCTGATGGTCTCAGATGATGCTGTGGGAGACTAGCTCTTGCTTTTTGGCCCTGAGATTACTTTACTTTCTAGCCAGAGAACAAAGACGCCAAATTCCAGGCTTTTGAGTTCAAAAGCCTCAGGGTCTGGGTCTCAGACAGGTAAGGTTGGAAGGAGGTACAAACAGGCAGCGCTCCCCACCCACACCATGCCCCGACACCCTATGCTAGCAGGGGAGAAGCTAGTGGAGGACCAGACACAATGATAGACATGGGTGTAAGAGTGATCCTCATTCCCCAACGGCCAAGTCCAGGGGACATGGAAGGGACGGAACCCAGAATACACTGGGGGAGCCAAGGCCATGCGGTGTGGCTTGGAAGGCTGGCACATTGCCATTGCTCTTGGATCCTGGGGGCAGCAGCAGCAGAACAGAAATGAGAGCACATGGACCCATGGAGGTGGGGACCCAGGAGGGTTTATCCCCAAGAGAGGATGCGCAGCTCACCGAGCAGCCCTCCCCACCCACCCCACCTATGCTGTGGTGCTAGGGAACTCCCCACATTTACATCAATGGTGGAGGCAGGAGAAGAGGTGGGGTGGGGGAGACCAGGTGAGTTCACCTGGGAATGACTAAGAGAATGTTTTCTGCAAGCAGCTAGAAGGGAGACCCAAAATAGAGGTAAATTGAACTAAAGAGAAATAAAGTAATATATTTGCATAACTGAGATCGTAGCTTCTACATTTACCTGCTTCTGGGAGTTGGTAGCCAAATTTCCAGGCTCCACTCCCAACGCTCATTCAAAAGATGTGCGAGGGGGCCAAGCACCTCCAATGATTCTGACGTAGGCGGCATGGCAGAGACCTTTAATAAAGGTTTAATAAAGGTTTTCTTTTATTGCTTTTTCTTCTTCTAACAACTGACTTCAAAGTTGGGGTGGAAGGGAGCTGGGTCATTGCCCCACTGACTCATGAACTTGCTCCATCCACATGAGTCAAACTTGACCAAACTAGTAATTAATTTCAGAGACCTTGTGTGTCCCTCAACACAGCATGTACAGAAAAAGCCTTCTAATTAGGAGGAGAATCATGCCCCTGGGAGGGCTGCATGGAATGGGGACCAAGGGCCTAGCCTCCCTCACAATCGGCTACTCAAACCCTGTGACCTCTGGCTCGACCCTCCAAACTGGAAGGCTCAGGGCTGCCTGCCAATCCCTGGGCTCCTGGAGGGAAGGGAAACTACCGGGTACCTACTGCATGTGAGGAGCTTTACATGGATTGCCACCCACATTCAGTGTCCTAATTACGCAAATAATATGACTGCATTCTCCTCAAAAAATATTAAAGCACTAGACATAAAACTGAGGTTCCCTTGGACACCCCCCACTTCATCTTCATGTTTTACTTTCTGGAAGTTTTCCTGTGTCCTCCTTTTGGGGGAAAAAAACGTTTTTTGTTATATTTATTTTTTTCCATTACTCTTTATCCTTAAATAAAGATGGATGTTGATTACTTTTTTAATTTCCAAAGTGCAATATCTTCTCATATCTCTCTGCATCTATATTTTTTAAATGCAGTATTATATTGTAACCCAAGAAATAGGTAACAATCAAAATTCAAAAGGTATGAAAGAACGTACAGCGAACCTTTGTCCTGAGCCACCCAAGACCCCTATTCCACACAGCTGCTGTTTCAGTCTTGTAAATCCTCCAGATTGGTTGGTGCAGAGACACAGACATAGATACTTCTTTTCTCTTTAAAAATACAAATGCTAAAAAAAAAAAAAACAACAAATGCTAACAGACTATATGCATTGTTTCCCCTTCTTTTTTTTTTAACTTTCCAATTACAGAGTTTTTTTCTTTTTTTCTCGTGCTTCCTATTTTCTCAATTTCTTTGATAGGCTTTTTAATATCTGGGAGGAATATATGGAAGGAGTCTCTCTCTTTTCATTTTGGAGGCTTTCCTTAAATGTCTGCTGGTCGTTGGCTCTCTGTTAATATCTAATAGGGAGCCAGCAAGAAGCCGAGTGGAAGCTGTGTGTGTGTGTGTGTGTGTGTGTGTGTGTGCGCGCGCGTGTGTAGGGGGAGGGCACTCATTGACTGTCGGCTTTGCTGTAGGACAGTGAAAGCCTTTTTACACAGACTCCCAAATGTTGACAGGTGGCAGGCTTTCTCTGGGGCCGTTCAGTTTTTTGAGAGAATATCCTCCATTCTCCATCCCTGTCTTGTATGGGTGTGGGTTGGGAGGGCAGGGTGGGAGTTCCTATTTCTAGCTTCAAGCCTCACCTCTGCTGCGCCTGGGGTCCCCAAGTCCAAAGCCTCCCCAAAAATGAGTGTGTGGAGGGTTGGTGTGTGTGACTCAGATGTGAGAGGTGAGGGAGACCCAGGGGTCTCGACACCCTGAACACAGGCTCTCGGCCACCCTCTGTGTTCAGCCAGGCCCTGACCCAGAGTCTAGGGACCTCCAGGATCTTGGAGCATCATTTCTTGTTCATTCTGTCACCACCCTTAGGCCACTGTCCAGCCTCTAAAGCCTGTTGGAATCTTTTTCTCCACGGCTGTCTTCTCTCCGGGTCTTTGTCCATGTACATACATGCCTCTCTGACGCCTCTCCTGTTATCCAGTTCAGTTATGGAAGGGAGAGAAGACAAATACTCGTTTACATGTCTTCCATGTTTAGCCAGAAGTCTCACCACAGTTTATTTAACTAGTCCCTCAAGGACCAACTTTGGATTTTTTTTTTCTGTTTTTTTTCCGACCGCTCCTTGCAGAATCTTAGTTCCCTGACCAGGGATGGAACCCGTGCCCCCTGCCTTGGGGGTGTTGGAGCCTTTAACAACTGGACCACCAGGGAAGTCCAAGGACCAGCTTTTAGGTTGTTTCCAATTTTTCCGCTGTTACAACAGTGCTCTTAGGAACATTGTTGTAAATACCTCCCACCATCAGTCAGCCCTCAGGACAATCCTGTGAAGTAGGTATCGGCTTGATTTTACATTTGGGGAAACCTAGGCCCAGAGAAATGCCTTGATGGGATCTTTTATCAAATTGGTTAGTCAGTGTTTTCTTTCATATATAGAATAAATATCTCTTAATTTTTTTTTCGTATGCAACATATTATAGTACATAAACTGATATCTTTTTAATCTGTGTAGTTCTCCCTTCTCAGGTACCAAGCACAGCGCAGAAGCCAGGCAGGCACATGAATAATGAATGATGGTGAACCGCGGTCTCAGTGAGGAGTGTTTTAAAGGAGAGCCCAGCACAGCAGGCCTGGGAGGCCTCCTGATCCCATACCCGCACTCTGCAACCTTCCGTTCATTATTCATTAGAAATTCACTGGGGTTAACAAGCTCCTCTATCAAACACTTGCTGAATTGAGTCAACTGATCTGGCCTGACAGCCAGGAGTTTCAGGTTGTGGTCCCAGATCTCCCTATCTGCATGATGACCTCAAGTGAATAGCTTTCTGCTTGGGCCTCATCTTCCTCATTTGTTAAATGAGGGCTCTTTCACTCTCAATGCCGGGCACCGTGCTGGCACCAGTGGTTAGGACTCTGCTCATTCACTGCTGAGGGCGCAGGTTCAATCCCTGGTCGGGGAACTAAGATCCCGCAAGCCAAGTCGTGCGGCCAAAAACAAAAACAAAACCCACAACACATCATGTTTGTCAATTATACCTCAATAAAGCTGGAGGGGAAAAAAAAGCACCCACCACGATCTTTGACGGACGTAATGATCAAGACACTTGCCAACACAGCTCAGACAGATTTAAACCAGAAAGGAGGCTCTGAGGGCTCACATGACTGGAGTGTAGCTGGAAACAGCAGGGTCCAGGTGCTCATGTGATGTCATCAGGGATCTGGTTCTCTGTTTCCAGCCCTGCTGGCCTTTGCCTTAGCTTCATTTCCAGACAGGGAACAGAAGCAGCTGCAGGCTCACATTCTTTTAAAATGTTAGTTAAAAAAAAAAAAATGAATGGGGTTCAAAATTCCAAAAATTCAAAAGAGCATATGGAGAAAGTCTCTCTCTCACTCTTTTCTCCCAGCCCTCCAGCTTCCACCTCTCAGCCCCAGTCCTCCCAGTAGTTTCCCTCCTTCCAGAGATGCTCTGTGCACATAGCTTTCCACCTTTCTTTACACAAATGGAAGAACACCACACGAACTGTTCTGTAACTTGCTTTTGTCACTTAAGTATCTTGGAGACTGTTCCATAACCGTGTATAAGGTTTGCTTTCATCCTGGCTGCAGTGTTACGTGGTAATGCAGTTTAACCAGCTTCCTGTTGACAGACATTTGCTTCCAATCTTTTGCCACTACAAGCAAAGCTGCAAGGAATAATCTACACATCCCCATTCTACCTGTGTGCAAATCTGAAGGGCTAATTCCTAGATGTGAAAGTCCTAGGTCAAAGGGTATGGGTCCTTGTGATTGATTTTGATTTTGATGGAATATTGCCAAATTGCTCTCAGGTGGATGTGTTACCGCCACCAACAAACAGGTGAGGCTTGTTTACTTAAACCCAACACCCTCTTCAACTCTCTATGAAACTTCTTGGTCATTGAGTGTAAGTTAGGCATGATTTGCATCTGTCTTATGCTGAATGAAGTCAGGCATCCCTTCCTATATTTGAGAGTTCTTTATATTTCCTTTTATATTTCCTGTTCTGCGAAATGTCTGTACAGTTTTTTGTACATTTTTATTGGGTTGTCAGTGTTTTTCTTACAGATTTGTAGGACATTTTTATGTATCAAAATTAGCTCTTTCTAATACGAGTTATGAATATTTTTCTTTAGATTTTCATTTGTCTTTTAACTTTCGCTTTTTTTTTAACCACGCATACTTTTAACATTTTAAATACAGATTTAAATATATCAGTCTTTTATGACTTCTGCATCTTGTTTTCATACTTATGTCTTCCCTACTCCAAACTATTTACTTCTGTGGTATTCTTACCAGAAATGCATAACCTCAATCTAACTAATCACGAGGAAACTTTGGACAAACCCAAATTGAGGGACATTCTGTAAAATACCTCACCAGTACTCTACAGATGTGTCAAGATCATGAAGGGGAAAAAAAAGGGACTGTCTCAGATTGGAAAAGCCTAAGGAGACATGACAACTAAATGCAACGTGAAATCCTGGATTAGATCCTGAGTCAGAAAAAATGCATTAATGGGAAAACCGGAAAAACTCAAATATGACTTGTAGATTAGTTAACAGTATTGTATCAACACTAATTTCCTGGTTTCCATAATTATACCATGGCTATGCAAGATGTGAACATCTGGAGAAGCTGGGTGAAGGGTATACAGGACATTTGTACTGTTTTTGAAACTTTTCTGTGCTCTAAAATTATAAGGTATTGATCCATATTTTCCCCCCAATGGCTACTCAGTTGTTCTAATAAACTTTATTGACTAATCCCTTTCCCCACTGATTTTTAATTTTTTTTACTTTTAAATTATAAAAAATACATAAAACTTACCATCTTAACCATTTTTAAGTGTACAATTCAGTAGTGCTAAGTACATTCATATTGTTGTACAACCAATCTCCAGAACTGTTTTCATCTTGCAGAACTGAAACTCTCTACCCATTAAACAACTCCCCCTTTTCCTCTCCCCCGGCTCTCGGCAACCACCGTTCTACATTCCGTCTCTGTGACTTTGAGCCTCTACTCTTGGTCCCTCATATAAGTAGACTCGAGCAGTATTTGTTTTTTCATAACTGGCTGACGCTGATTAACAAGCCACTAATTTCACAATAAAATGAAAACCTATTTTTGATGCTAATTGGCAAAGCCTCGGGTGGTGGCTAAGAGATAGTTGAGGTGCTTGTAGTAAGTACTTCTGGAGCGTGAAGGAATTGAGGCACAGAGAGGTTTAGTGACCTGTTGGTGATCACACAACCAAGGAGAGAGGGTGCACGTTAACCCCAGGATTGGCTCCACAGCTCGCTTCTGGTCTCTGCCCCAGGCTGGGGATCACAGAAGAGAGCCAAGGCATGGAAACCAACAGCATCTGGGTGATGTCTGAAGAGGTGGATGAAGTCACCCAAGGAGTAGTGACCACCGGCACTTAAGAAGCAAGCAGAGGGCGACAACCCAGTAATATGTCCCCAGTGACTGGCCAGCTCTGGGTTCTCAGTCAATATTCATTAGCTGAGCCTAAAAAGGAGCAGCCAGAACAGGGGGAGGTAAGCCAGGGGAACTAATTTCAGAAATGAAGGGAGAACAAATTTCAAATGAGGGGAGTGGTCAGCATATTGGAAAGAGATCAAACTCTAGTCTGAGAGGGAACCTCTGGATTTAGGAACAAGGAAATCATTGGTGATGAGAGGTTTCTTGGGATTATTGCAGGAGCAAGAAAGTGCTGGTAAATGTTTAACAACCCACTTTCCAAAAAAAGTATGCATTTGTGTATGTACATAAGTTTATTATAAATTTTACTGATATAAAGGATATGTAACCGAATCCACAAATAATAAAATGTACAATTTTTTTTATTGTAAATGCTATTCTGTATCCATGATTTCATAAATGGAGTTATAGCCTAAGTACAAGTGCAGTTCCAACGTGAACGTTCGTTGATGTTTTCATTTACGTTTTTGAGTAAGACAAAAATGAAACACACGATATGCTGAAACCTCACAGATTCCTCAATGACTTGAGTGATTTCTTTGCTGAAACTGACAACAGTTTTCAAATCCTGAAATGTATCCTCAACTTTCTGTGCTATTCACAGTATAACAGCCTATAGACATGACATTTCAAGATTCTTTTTTTTTTTTTTTTTTTTTTTGGTACGCGGGCCTCTCACTGTTGTGGCCTCTCCCGTTGCGGAGCAACAAGCTCCGGACGTGCAGGATCAGTGGCCATGGCTCACGGGCCCGGCCGCTCCGCGGCATGTGGGTTCTTCCCAGACCGGGGCACGAACCCGTGCCCCCTGCATTGGCAGGCGGACTCTCAACCACTGCGCCACCGGGGAAGCCCAAAGATTCTTTTTAAATTAATTAATTAATTATTTTTGGCTGCGTTGGGTCCTTGTGGCAGTGCGTGGGCTTCTCATTGTCGTGGCTTCATGGCTTCCCTTGTTGCGGAGCATAGGCTCTAATGCGTGTAGGCTTCAAGAGTTGTGGCTTGCAGGCTCCAGCGCTCAGCCTCAGTAGTTATGGCGCATGGGTGTAGTTGCTCCGCGGCATGTGGAATCCTCCTGAGCCAGGGCTCGAACCCGTGACGTTGCAAAGGTCCACCTTTTTTTCCTCGTGGACAACCTGCTCCCTTTTTTCCCTGCTCCAGCCACACTCGAGGACCTCACTCAAACAGCTCCTGAGAAGCAGCACTCCTGCCACCTTCGGCAATTTCATCACTCCTTCGTAGCACCTGTAAATCGCCTCTGCAGCTTTTATAACAATTTAGAACTAAACTACTCTGGGAGTACCACACACTTCTGTCTCTTTCCATGAGCCGCAATACCTGTGATGGCTGAGGATCAAACATCTACTCCCTCAGTGCCTACTACAGCATACAGTACTAGTATCCATAAAGAAGCGCTGCCAGAAAACAGAGAGAACTAGTAAAAGGTTATCTACGTATAGGAATCACCTGCAGGGTATCACCAGAAAACATTTCCTTGCATGTGTTTTTGCTTGTTTAAAACGACCTGAGGCCTCCCTGGTGGCGCAGTGGTTGAGAGTCCGTCTGCCGATACAGAGAACGCGGGTTCGTGCCCCGGTCCGGGAAGATCCCGCATGCAGCGCGGCGGCTGGACCTCTCAACCATAGCCGCTGAGCCTGCGCGTCTGGATCCTGTACTCCGCAATGAGACAGACCACAACAGTACAACGGTGAGAGACCTGCGTACCGCTAAAAAAAAAAAAAAGAAAAAAAGGCCTGGACTCCACCTTTTGAAACTGAAATGTACAAACAAACCTTTCCCAACACACAACAACCCTTCTCTTGAAAATGTGAGCTTGCAAATAAATATACTCACTCCATGACAAGACCAAACCTTCGACTTCCGTAGTTTCCACAACACCTAACAGCGCGTTTCAATAACTACTTTTTGAACGTATTCTTACTATAAACTACCAAGCAAAAACAGGATACTCTTACTTACACTATTGACTGAAGACAGAAGCTTCAACAGGTTCTTAAAAGAAAGATTCCACTACAAGGAAACTGAAGTGGAACACACAACTCTTTCCTGCAGTGCGAAATTAAAGATTCGATACTAATACTGCCAGAAAAAAACCATGGCAAATACGGAAAACCCACTCCTCAAAACCCCAAGGACACATAACATGTCATTAAAAACTTAAAAAATAACATTAACCAGCACTTACTACCGCAGTATTTAACATATGTCTAAGAATCACCGCTTTACAACCTCTCCAAAGGAAAAAAAAAAAAAAAAATCCCAAGCTTCCTCTTGTCAAAAAAAAAAATCTAATCACTAACAAATCCCTGTACTCCAGACACGAAAAACGCCGCATAACCCTACACGCCCATTTTTTCTTCTCAGTAAGTACACCATACCACTAAAAACAGTTAATTGCTACCCAAGAAAAAAAACCCTACACCGAAAAGTAAGATCGTCAGAAAGAATCAGAGAGGAGCAATCAGGATGTTGCAAAGCCTGATTACGCACAGCCGTTAATCACGAAATCATGCGTGCTCCAATCATCATATTCTATTCTGTTCTCCAAAAGGAGAAACAGGTAAGGATTATCCTACCTGACGATACAGAAGACCCTGGAGCATTCACTACTCTGGGAAAAAGATTCCACTTTGAGCGAGGGTGAGAACCCAACACGTTACCCTGAGCAACCTAAAGCTATCTAGGTTCTTCCAATTCTGTTGCTACATTTATTTGCAGATGTTATAAAATATATTTTTGCATTGGGAGTCAAAAAAGCATAGGCTAATTCCTCCCAGAACGCTCCACTCACTTAAGAGCCTGCTGTCCTACCCCACCGCCTCACTTTATTTACATATCTCCGCCCACTCCCTTCCGCCAGAAATCTACCGTAATAACCAAAATAAAAGCGACATCTAGTATCTTAGAGTGCAAGACTGTTCCGTTTCTATAGTAGATTGGCCACCCCAACTTTCTCCTGAAATTTTTAAGTCTTGATCTATCTTTTTTTTTTTTTTTTGGCCACGCTGCGCGGCATGCGGGATCTTAGTTCCCCGACCAGGGATCGAACCCGCGTCCCCTGCAGTGGAAGTGCAGAGTCCTAACCACTGTACCGCCACGGAATTCCAGTAAGTCTTGATCTTACCCTCAAATATATTTTTTTACGAAGAACTGTAAACAAAACTCGTAACTCCAGACTCGAGAGACAATTACCCTAACACTGACATCCTCCACCAAATGCAGTTTTAGGGGGAGGGCTGAAGTCTATGGTTTCCTTCTTCCAGGAACAGTGAGTGGTCCCTCGCTTCTCCAGCCTTCATCCCTACTTCCAGTCACGAAGGTATCAGAAAGGTTTCTTTTTCAGCCCAAAGACGCTGATGAATAATGCTATTTCGGTGACGGCTGGGATGGCACTATGGAAGGTAGGTGATAGGTTCAGGGTCCCTTCCAATAAAAATATCCAAATCCCCAAGCCAGCAATCCCACCCCCAAAGTGTAGGAGTGGGGGACCTCAAAAAGACCACGGGATGTTGAGTGGATCTGATATCTTATACATGGAATAAAGGGCTGGGTAGGGGAAACCTTCAGATTTAAAGTAAACCGTCCTTCCCCGTCCTCAAACATTGGGTGCTACCATACCTGCAGAAGACAAAAATGTACCAGTACGTGGTGCACTCCCAACGCTCAAATATGAAGAAAGATAGGGCCACAGATGCACTACAGTGAGCCCCAATGGCTTGGGAACGCACCAGAGTCAAGGAAAGCCTTTGGATCAATAGGTAGTGATGGGCCAGAAAAGGCCAGTGGTGGGACTGGCATCTGCATTCTGGTTCACCTCCTGGAGAGCAGGGCACCTCTTGCCCCCTTTACCACACTGCAAAGGCCAGAGCCAGCAGCCCTGACTTCTGAGTTTTAGGACTGCCATGTGAGTGGAGGCCAGAACTGAGCCTGCACAGCTGGGGCCCCAAGCTACCGCCACCCCATATCTATCAGGTGAAGTAGTAGGCTCCCCACCTACTCCAAGCACACGGGAATGCTCACAGTGACATTATACACCCTGCTAGAATCACTCTCCAGCACCCTGGTCCTCCCTGTCCACTATCCCAGTGTCAAGAGCCTTCCCTGATCCATCTTCCTCAGTCTCTTCTGCATTCCCATAGTGCTTCACATCTTTACACATCCTATGGTACAGTGCTTATCGCACTGAACTACAGATGTCTGTCTGTGTGTCTGCCTCTTCCTCAAGATAGAAAACTGTGGTTTACTCCCATTTTCAGATCTCCAGTGCCTGACGCATAGCAGGAGCTTAACAAATGATCAAAGATTGTATTAAATCTTCTACGTTACCTAAGAAGATCTCTCAACTGGAGGGATTCTGTTTGCCTGCTAGGGCAAACACCACTGTGCCAGAAAGGCCTAGTTAGGTGGCTGAAGGGCGTTAAGATGGAAATGGGCCGTAAAGGAAAGGTGCACAAGTAGAAAGGATACAGATGAGGCTCTGGGTGCTGTTGAACATGGAAACTCCTGAGAAGAAACCGGCCAGCTCCACTGCAAAGAGGGCCAGGGTGACAGACAGTGCTGCCACCAGCCTGCAGAAAGAAGGGAGCTGGCTTAGGCCTTCTGGCCTTTTTCTAACACCCCTTCACTCCCACTACTGCTTAATTCTGACCACCCTGCCCCAAGTGCTCACTGCATGTCCTGCTTTTCATACTCCTCAGGGGTGAACTTGAGAGGCAGGCAGGCCTGGATGTTGCTGTCCTGGGGAACAGGGCAGAAAGAAAGAGAAGTTGAAAGAGGGTCGGGCGACGGATGGCGGGGGAATGGGAGGACCCCACCGGGTAAGGCCCCGGGGGAAAAGGTGCGGTAGGGCTGGGACCACCCCAAGGTGGGAAGGAGGGCGAGAGGAGGGGGCGATGGGTCTTACCCGCGACCAAAACAAGGTGATGACGACCACCAAATGCGCCAGGAGCGTCAGAAAGCGAGAGGGCACGAGTCCCGAGATCCGACCCATGGTCCCCTGGGTAAGGGTTACCTCCTGGAGCAGAGGCCGTGGTCTCTGGGACTGGAAGCTCAGGGAGAGCCACTCCTCAAGTCTCCCAGGCTAGCCTACAAAAATTCGACGTACTCCGCCCTCCCGCTCGCGCTGGTGCCGCCCAGTTGCCTTGGTAACCGCATAAGCGGGGGCTACGACGGGAATCTCTGAGAATATCGCGAGAGCAGTAAATTATCGCGCCGCCGAGAACCCCCAGAGGATCGTGGGTACGGGTCCTCTGTACCTCATCCCGGCCGGGTGCGGACAGCCAGCCGCCTCCCCGCGCGCAGCCGAGCTGTCGGCACCTGAGAGTGTGCGGCGGTGGCGCGGTCCCGCACTGCCGACTCTGCCCGCGCAGCCACGGCGAACGGAAACCCGTCCTGCCTAGCCCGGGACACTCCTTCCTCTCCGGATGCCCATGCCGGGAGCCGCCCGGCCCCCAGCCCCCGCTGCGCTGCCCAGGACGACCCTCCGGATACCACTGTCACCGCCACGCCGGCCTTAGGGCATCGCCATGCCTGAGGCCTGGACACTCTCTTTTCTTCCATCCTCCGCATCCGTTTAGCTTCCACCTGCCCTGAGTACACAGCAAGTCAGTATGGTGTTGGCACCTGGGAAGGGAGTCATCATCAAAAGAGGACCAGCATTGGCATCCCAAGATGCCATGTTTATTTTTTTACTTTTTTTTTTTTTTTTTTTTTTTGTGGTACGCGGGCCTCTCACTGTTGTGGCCTCTCCCATTGCGGAGCACAGGCTCCGGACGCCCAGGCTCCGCAGCATGTGGGATCTTCCCAGACTGAGACACGAACACGTGTCCCCTGCATCGGCAGGCGGACTCTCAACCACTGCGCCACCAGGGAAACCCGCCATGTTTATTTTTAACATGGACATTCTTTACTTCTGGTCAGTGTGCCTTTTTCTTTAATAAAGCAGATGTACAATGTATGTTTGATAGGCCACAAACAGGCTGTTTTAGTTAGCATAAAATTCAAGTTAGGGGCTTCCCCGGTGGCGCAGTGGTTGAGAGTCCGCTTGCCGATTCAGGGAACACGGGTTCGTGCCCCGGTCCGGGAAGATCCCACATGCCGTGGAGCCTGCGCGTCCGGAGCCTGTGCTCCACAACGGGAGAGGCTACAACAGTGACAGGCCCGCGTACCGCAAAAACAAACAAACAAACAAAAACAAACAAAAATTCAAGTTAACTCACGTTTAAGCCAGAATGACTTCCCCATACCTCAATATGTGAACATTTCTTTTATCACCACTCTTCATCTCAGTGCTTCTAGGAGGGTCTAAACTACAAACCCTAGAGGCATTTTTTATTTCTTCATTCATTCATTCAACAGATATTCATTGACTAGCTATAAGTCCCAGGCACTGTGCTGCGCTCATGTTCTTGAGGAACAAGTCAGAAGTGTCTACCTTCCTGGGGTCAGAGAGATCAACGACAAACAGGCAAACAAATAATATATCTGCATGATAATAAGTGCAGTAAATAAAAATTTTTAAGGGAAATATTAGAATAATGTGATCAAGGAAAGTTTCTTTGAAAATGGGTCATTTGTTCTTAAACTTTGTTTTAGGAAATGTGGTCAAAAATGAGAGGAAATGCTTTTCTCTCTTCCAGGTCCCCAGTGTAATAAATGGATTTCCTTTTTTCTAAACCAGTGGGTGAAAAAATTCATAAGTCAAAGAGACAGTCAAAAGATGTTTCCTCAAGGTCATGAAAGACAGAGATGTGACAAAAATGGGCAAACGATAAGGTCCTGCTGTATAGCACAGGGAACTATATTCAATATCCTTGATAAACCATAATGGAGAAGAATATCTATCTATCTATCTATATACCTATCTATCTATCTATCTATCTGAATCACTTTGCTTTACAGCAGAAATTAACACAACATTGTGAAACAACTATACTTCAATCAAATAAAAAAAAAAAGATGGGCCAAATTTGACATGAGAAATTTAATGTGTGATCCTAATGGATCCTGGATCAGGAAAAAAATTTTTTTATTATAAAGGACATTAGTGGAACAACTGGCAAAATTTGAATAAGGTCTCTAGCCTAGATAATAGTACTGTATCGGTGTTAATTTCCTGAGTTTTTGATAATTCTACTGCCTTTATGGAAGAGAATGTCCTCATTAGAACTTTTCTCTGGGAATAGAAAGCCCAGGACTTCAGAGCCACCCTCCCCCAGACAGTTTATCAGGTCTGACTATTCACAGGTGAAGGAAGCACTGTCCTAGAGTGAAAGTGAGGAAAGCCCATGACCCGCTTTTGCAAGATTCTCCAAGGTCCCTGGAGCAAATAGAATGAAGAGAAGGAGTCAGCTGCATGAGGATCTGGGGAAAGAGCATTCCAGGTGAGGCACAGCAAGTGCAAAGATCCTTAGGTGGGAACAAGCCCAGCGTATTTGTTGAACAGAAAGGGAGCTAGTGTGTCTGAAGCCCATAATGGAAGGGGAAGAAGAGATCAGGGCGAGGTGGGATGGGTAGACAAGGGACATGGCCTTGCAGCCATGGGGAGGGACAGGCTCAGATTTGTATAACATACATAGATGACTTTGGTTGCAACATGGAGAATGGATTTTAAGATTTTAAGCAAAAGGTCTGTGAAGAAGCCATGGTGTTATCCAAGAAAGATAGGATGAGATTGGACCAGAGTGGAGTCAAGGAGGTGGAGTGAAGTGGAAGGAATCTAGAGATCCTTAGAAGATAAAGTCTGAACATGGGGCTGTGGGTGGATGAGAAAAAGGGAGCAGTCAAGGATGACTGTTAGATTTTGGGCTCCAGCAGCTGGAAGTTTGGTGTATTCTGCTCATAATAGCCTTCCTGCCTAGGGGACCTATAGATAGTAAGAACTGGGCAGTTACAGTTCACATTGTGAATGAGTAAACAGCAAGCATTTAGGTCTGTCCTGTCACTTTCCATGACCTTGGTTCAGGGAAGCCTGCTCTACAGTCTCACAAAAGCGAGTTTTGGAGCCACCCTGTGGCCATAGGAGGTATTGCTGGTGACCAAGTGTCCTTCCCCAGGGGGCCACTCGTCCCAGGGCTGGAACTCACATGTCCCAACATTTGAACTGGTCATAAAAGAATTTAGAAAAACATTTTTTAAATCACAGAAATATTCAAATATATGTAAAGATAAAGAAAAATAAAACCCCATTTGAAGCCTACCGTTCTGCTTCAGCAATTACCAACACATGACCAACCTTTTTTCAGCTATCCTCTCCCTCCCAGTCCCACTGGGTTATTTTGAAGCAAATCCCAGACATCACGAAATAATTCTGTCCAGGAGGAAGAAATTTCCCCCCATCTCTCTTGAGTTCTTTTAGCTGATCTAATAATTACGTTGACACAAGACATTAACAGGAGGAAAAAAACAATTTAATTCATACACAGGGAAGTCTCATAGAAATGGGACCACCGAAGTGACCAAAGCAGGCTGTTTATATATCATTGTTTGACAAAGAAATATTATTTGTGAAGATTTAACAAAGGGGCTTGTGCTAGGGGTAGCTGACTAATGAAGACATTTGTTACACAGCTTTCTTAGCCTTAAATTCCCTCATTCTGGTGATGATATAAAATTTATATTTTAAGGCAGGACAAGAGAAACTAAACATAAAATTCTCTCTGTGTGTTTGTTTGGCCCTCCTCCCTCTCTCCCTAATGTGCAGTGTGTATCTGCATTACACATTAGCCAGAGCTCCTCAAAGACAGAAGTGACTGCTCAACTGTAAAGATCAATTTCCCCCCCTTTCTTCTGATGCTAGTAGTGTAACTTTTTTTTTTTTTTAACTTCTTAAAAGAATAGCATTCTTTCCCAACTCTGTAGGGCGTCATGGTGACTTGCCGGTCACTCTGTAAGTGCTTGCCTGGACTATGTACCTCGGTGAACTTTATGTAATACATCAGTATGTCATTTTGATGTATGATCCCTTGTCTTGAAAATGGATATGACTGTGCCTTGGACTTTTAACAGGCAGCACATCATGCTTGCTTGTCTCTCTTTTTCTGGTTTTTAATCTGAGCAGTGGGTTCAGGTGTAGTCAGACTGAGGCAACCACTGTAAAGTTCCCCATCAGTTTTTCACCTGCTGGTTTAATTAATCGTCACTGCCTAGCTCCATTATTTCAAGGGGGGGTTGCAAACTGGGGATGTCCTAATTCTATCATTCCTTCTGCATTTGTCACCTGGGATTCTCCTGTAAATAAGAATGTGCCCTTATCGACTCATTGTTTACCATGAGATACAGGTCATACAGGAAAGGTTGGATAAATGTGTGATTTTCATTCCATTAGTTACCAGTTTTCAGAATAATGGTTCCCCAGTATCCTCCCAAAGTGACTAATTAGTTGTTTTTAGTTGTTAGATTTTAACATCTTTTGTGTGTTTCATTGCATTGCAGTTGTTTTGCTTTTTGAGTCTCAGATTTTCTCAGTCTGGGGTCAGCACTGTCCAACAGAACTTTCCATGATGATGGAGATACTCCACATTGTCTCTGTCCAGTATGGTGGCCAGCTAGCTCCTTGTGGCTACTGAACACTTGAAATGTGGCTATTTGGACTAAGGGACTGAATTTTTAAAATTTAACTTGATTTCAATAGCCCCATATTGAATAGCCACCCTAGTGGCTACCATATGTAGCAATGCAATTCTGGACAGAATAATTTATTGCTTTCTAAAATTTGGAAACTGAAGGTTTCCCTGGTGGCACAGTGGTTAAGAATCTGCCTGCCAGTGCAGGGGACACAGATTCAAGCCCTGATCCAGGAAGACCCCACATGCCGCGGAGCAACTAAGCCTGTGCGCCACAACCACTGAGCCCACGAGCCACAACTACTGAAGCCTGAGCGCCCAGAGCCCGTGCTCCACAACAAAGAGAAACCACTGCAAGGAGAAGCCCGTGCACCGCAATGAAGAGTAGCCCCGGCTCGCTGCAACTAGAGGAAGCCTGTGCGCAGCAACGAAGACCCAACGCAGCCAAAAATAAATAAATACATTTTTTTAATGATAAAAAAATAATACAATTAGAAAAAAAGATTGGAAACTGATAGGATGAATGGAGGAGATTTCAACATCAGAGAGTACTCTGGATAGTGACACTGGACTAATCAGATCTCATTTGCTGCAGCAACTCTCTGAGCCTAGAGATCAAGTCCAGGTTCCCATTCCCTGGTACCATATTCCCTGACTCAACCTCCCCTTCTAGCAACAGTTTCCACCTCACTCCATGCTCTTCAACTACCCAGACTCCTTCCTCTACAAGCCAGTCACTTGCCCACTCTAGTACTTCTGCTAAAGCTATCCCTCACTGAGTTCACAAGTGCTTATTAAATACATACCATATTCCTGGGTGCTAGGAATGCATATTCCCTACTCTTGAGTAACTTAGAGTGTAGTAAGGGAAAAAACTGGGCAAAAAAATTAAAACGTGGCATTTTAAGTGTTACCTTGGAGGAGACACAGGAAAGACCTCCTTCCCCAGGCGGGGGAGGAATTGGGGAAGAGAGAGCTTCTCAGTTGAGTTTGGAGGGGTACATAAGGGTCAGCCAGGTAAAGAAGGACTGAGAATATTGCCGAACTCAGGTTTGGCTAAAGCCAATACTTGAGAGACAAGTGTTGGCTGGAAAGGAAAGCTTGCTTTATTCAGGAGATCGGCAACCTGGGGAGAAGGCGGACTCACGTCCAAGAACCAACTCTGAAGATTCTGCTGGACCATGAAAGTTTTTAAAGGGAGATAGGGAAAGCTAATTTCAGGTAATCATTAGGGGAGGGGGTCGTAGTCTTTGTTATCTTTCACTGTGTTCAGACTTTCTTCTGATTCGTTGGTGGTAAGGTAACAGGGCGGTGTTCCAGTAATATTGTGCTCAGCCTGAAGTTACCATCCTCCATCTGGGTGGGGGTCTTTGTTCCTTCAGATGAGCTCAAAGATATACTGTTATATACTTTTCTTGAGGAGGAACCAGGACCCTGCCCCATGCTGCTGCACTATTGTTTCTTGACTGCTCCTCCTTTGTTTCTACATTCCCTCCCTTCCTTGATTAGCAACTATTAGAATCTGCCCTTTTGGTACCCAGGGAAGGTAAGGGAGGTTGAATGAAGCCTATTTCCTGCTAATGGGGAAACAGGGCACAAGGAAAATTTGTGCCCAGGAGGGCCCCACAGGGTCCTGCTCCATTTCAGAAAGACCATCAAGCAATACCAGGGACAGTGACACAGAGACAGCTGTGACCATGGTGAGTTTGGGCGACTGTAAATAAGGCAGCAGCGTTGTCACACGGGACGGGAGGAGGCAGTGGCTGGAGAATCATGCAAGGACTAGAGAGTTATGATAACAACAACCATAATAATTGAGTGGTGATTACCAGCCATGTTCTAGTAATTATCTACTATAATCTTTACTATTTTAATCTTTACTATTTTACAGGTAGGGACATTGAAATACAGAGAGGTTCAATAACAAGCTCAAGTTACACAACTAGTATTAGCAAAGCCTGATTATGAACGCTGGCAACCTGGTTCCGGGACCCACGTGCTTAAGAAGCACCTGGCCTTGGGGGCCCAGCCAATAAAGTAGTATTTGAACCCGAAGGTGATGGTGAAACAGGAGGGAAGGGGGCAGGGCACAACCGTTAAAAGAATGACATAGGGCTTCCCTGGTGGCGCAGTGGCTGAGAATCTGCCTGCCGATGCAGGGGACACGGGTTTGAGCCCTGGTCTGGGAAGATCCCACATGCCGCGGAGCAACTAGGCCCGTGAGCCACAACTACTGAGCCTGCACGTCTGGAGCCTATGCTCCGCAACAAGAGAGGCCGCGATAGTGAGAGGCCCGTGCACCGCGATGAAGAGTGGCCCCCACTTGCCGCAACTGGAGAAAGCCCTCGCACAGAAACGAAGACCCAACACAGCCAGAAATAAAGAAAGAAAGAAAGAAAGAAAGAAAGAATGACATAGTCGTTGAGGATATGACATAAAATGGTTAGAACCAACTAGGTCCAGAATGGCAGAAGATTCCACTTCCAGAAGACCTTGAGCCTCATTATAGGCTCACTGTAATACATTAGCATATGCTAAATAACACCCACAGGCGCCATGGCAGTTCCCAGGCCAACCATAAAAGTACAAAAAATGGCAGTGGCCCAATTCCTGGAAATCCCCGCCCTTCCCTAAATAGTTGGAATAATCCTCCCACTTGTTAGCCTATGAAATTAC